>NC_143393.1:26531286-29031286 GCF_980474605.1 Leiobunum rupestre | reverse complement strand
CAGCTCTGTTTTGTTAACCACACTAAGAAAATAAATATAAATTTTGAATTAATTCCAGCTCCAAAATCCATTTATCTGGCAGATTGCCGTGTGGAAATGCAAAATTTTGGTAAATTTCTTCAGTCAAACAGGGTTTTGAAGAAATTTTGACACTAGCAATTGATTAACAAATCAATAAACTTGAATAATTATTGATATTAATAAGCCTGGCAGCTCTGTTTTGTTAACCACACTAAGAAAATAAATATAAATTTTGAATTAATTCCAGCTCCAAAATCCATTTATCTGGCAGATTGCCGTGTTGAAATGCCAAATTTTGGTAAAATTCTTCAGTCAAACAGGGTTTTGAAGAAACATTGACACTAGCAATTGATTAACAAATCAATAACCTTGAATAATTATTAAATAAGCCTGGCTGCTCTGTTTTGTTAACCACACTAAGAAAATAAATATAAATTTTGAATTAATTCCAGCTCCAAAATCCATTTATCTGGCAGATTGCCGTGTGGAAATGCCAAATTTTGGTAAATTTCTTCAGTCAAACAGGGTTTTGAAGAAACATTGACACTAGCAATTGATTAACAAATCAATAACCTATAATAATTATTAAATAACCCTGGCTGCTCTGTTTTGTTAACCACACTAAGAAAATAAATATAAATTTTGAATTAATTCCAGCTCCAAAATCCTTTTATCTAGCAGATTGCCGTGTGGAAATGCCAAATTTTGGTAAATTTCTTCAGTCAAACAGGGTTTTGAAGAAATTTTGACACTAGCAATTTATTAACAAATCAATAAACTTGAATAATTATTGATATAAATAAGCCTGGCAGCTCTGTTTTGTTAACCAAACTAAGAAAATAAATATAAATTTTAAATTAATTCCAGCTCCAAAATCCATTTATCTGGCAGATTGCCGTGTGGAAATGCCAAATTTTGGTAAATTTCTTCAGTCAAACAGGGTTTTGAAGAAACTATGACACTAGCAATTGATTAACAAATCAATAACCTTGAATAATTATTAAATAACCCTAGCTGCTCTGTTTTGTTAACCACACTAAGAAAATAAATATAAATTTTGAAATAATTCCAGCTCCAAAATCCATTTATCTGGCAGATTGCCGTGTTGAAATGCCAAATTTTGGTAAATTTCTTCAGTCAAACAGGGTTTTGAAGAAATTTTGACACTAGCAATTGATTAAAAAATCAATAAACTTGAATAATTATTGATATTAATAAGCCTGGCAGCTCTGTTTTGTTAACCACACTAAGAAAATAAATATAAATTTTGAATTACTTCCAGCTCCAAAATCCATTTATCTGGCAGATTGCCGTGTTGAAATGCCAAATTTTGGTAAATTTCTTCAGTCAAACAGGGTTTTGAAGAAATTTTGACACTAGCAATTGATTAAAAAATCAATAACCTATAATAATTATTAAATAACCCTGGCTGCTCTGTTTTGTTAACCACACTAAGAAAATAAATATAAATTTTGAATTAATTCCAGCTCCAAAATCCATTTATCTGGCAGATTGCCGTGTGGAAATGCCAAATTTTGGTAAATTTCTTCAGTCAAACAGGGTTTTGAAGAAATTTTGACACTAGCAATTTATTAACAAATCAATAAACTTGAATAATTATTGATATAAATAAGCCTGGCAGCTCTGTTTTGTTAACCAAACTAAGAAAATAAATATAAATTTTAAATTAATTCCAGCTCCAAAATCCATTTATCTGGCAGATTGCCGTGTGGAAATGCCAAATTTTGGTAAATTTCTTCAGTCAAACAGGGTTTTGAAGAAACATTGAAACTAGCAATTGATTAACAAATCAATAACCTTGAATAATCATTAAATAAGCCTGGCTGCTCTGTTTTGTTAACCACACTAAGAAAATAAATATAAATTTTGAAGTAATTCCAGCTCCAAAATCCATTTATCTGGCAGATTGCCGTGTTGAAATGCCAAATTTTGGTAAATTTCTTCAGTCAAACAGGGTTTTGAAGAAATTTTGACACTAGCAATTGATTAAAAAATCAATAAACTTGAATAATTATTGATATTAATAAGCCTGGCAGCTCTGTTTTGTTAACCACACTAAGAAAATAAATATAAATTTTGAATTACTTCCAGCTCCAAAATCCATTTATCTGGCAGATTGCCGTGTTGAAATGCCAAATTTTGGTAAATTTCTTCAGTCAAACAGGGTTTTGAAGAAATTTTGACACTAGCAATTGATTAAAAAATCAATAACCTATAATAATTATTAAATAACCCTGGCTGCTCTGTTTTGTTAACCACACTAAGAAAATAAATATAAATTTTGAATTAATTCCAGCTCCAAAATCCATTTATCTGGCAGATTGCCGTGTGGAAATGCCAAATTTTGGTAAATTTCTTCAGTCAAACAGGGTTTTGAAGAAATTTTGACACTAGCAATTTATTAACAAATCAATAAACTTGAATAATTATTGATATAAATAAGCCTGGCAGCTCTGTTTTGTTAACCAAACTAAGAAAATAAATATAAATTTTAAATTAATTCCAGCTCCAAAATCCATTTATCTGGCAGATTGCCGTGTGGAAATGCCAAATTTTGGTAAATTTCTTCAGTCAAACAGGGTTTTGAAGAAACATTGAAACTAGCAATTGATTAACAAATCAATAACCTTGAATAATCATTAAATAAGCCTGGCTGCTCTGTTTTGTTAACCACACTAAGAAAATAAATATAAATTTTGAAGTAATTCCAGCTCCAAAATCCATTTATCTGGCAGATTGCCGTGTTGAAATGCCAAATTTTGGTAAATTTCTTCAGTCAAACAGGGTTTTGAAGAAATTTTGACACTAGCAATTGATTAAAAAATCAATAAACTTGAATAATTATTGATATTAATAAGCCTGGCAGCTCTGTTTTGTTAACCACACTAAGAAAATAAATATAAATTTTGAATTACTTCCAGCTCCAAAATCCATTTATCTGGCAGATTGCCGTGTTGAAATGCCAAATTTTGGTAAATTTCTTCAGTCAAACATGGTTTTGAAGAAATAATGACAATAGCAATTGATTAACAAATCATTAAACTTGAATAATTATTGATATAAATAAGCCTGGCAGCTCTGTTTTGTTAACCACACTAAGAAAATAAATATAAATTTTGAATTAATTCCAGCTCCAAAATCCATTTATCTGGCAGATTGCCGTGTTGAAATGCCAAATTTTGGTAAATTTCTTCAGTCAAACATGGTTTTGAAGAAATAATGACAATAGCAATTGATTAACAAATCATTAAACTTGAATAATTATTGATATAAATAAGCCTGGCAGCTCTGTTTTGTTAACCACACTAAGAAAATAAATATAAATTTTGAATTAATTCCAGCTCCAAAATCCATTTATCTGGCAGATTGCCGTGTTGAAATGCCAAATTTTGGAAAATTTCTTCAGTCAAACAGGGTTTTGAAGAAACATTGACACTAGCAATTGATTAACAAATCAATAAACTTGAATAATTATTGATATTAATAAGCCTGGCAGTTCTGTTTTGTTAACCACACTAAGAAAATAAATATAAATTTTGAATTAATTCCAGCTCCAAAATCCATTTATCTGGCAAATTGCCGTGTTGAAATGCCAAATTTTGGTAAAATTCTTCAGTCAAACAGTCTTTTGAAGATACATTGACACTAGCAATTGATTAACAAATCCATAAACTTGAATAATTATTGATATAAATAAATCTGGCAACTCTGTTTTGTTAACCACACTAAGAAAATAAATATAAATTTTGAATTAATTCTTAAGAATTATGAATATTTGCAGCTCCGAAATCCATTTATCTGGCAGATTGCCGTGTTGAAATGCCAAAATTTGCTAAATTTCTTCAGTCAAACAGGGTTTTGAAGAAACATTGACACTAGCAATTGATTAACAAATCCATAAACTTGAATAATTATTGATATAAATAAATCTGGCAACTCTGTTTTGTTAACCACACTAAGAAAATAAATATAAATTTTGAATTAATTCTTAAGAATTATGAATATTTGCAGCTCCGAAATCCATTTATCTGGCAGATTGCCGTGTTGAAATGCCAAAATTTGCTAAATTTCTTCAGTCAAACAGGGTTTTGAAGAAACATTGACACTAGGAATTGATTAACAAATCAATAAACTTGAATAATTATTGATATAAATAAGCCTGGCAGCTCTGTTTTTTTAACCACGTTAAGAAAATAAATATAAATTTTGAATTAATTCCAGCTCCAAAATCCATTTATCTGGCAGATTGCCGTGTTGAAATGCCAAATTTTGGAAAATTTCTTCAGTCAAACAGGGTTTTGAAGAAACATTGACACTAGCAATTGATTAACAAATCAATAAACTTGTATAATTATTGATATAAATAAGCCTGGCAGCTCTGTTTTATTAACTACACTAAGAAAATAAATATAAATATTGAATTAATTCCAGCTCCAAAATCCATTTATCTGGCAGATTGCCGTGTTGAAATGCCAAATTTTGGTACATTTCTTCAGTGAAATATGGTTTTGAAAAAATATTGACCATAGCAATTGATTAACAAATCATTAAACTTGAATAATTATTGATATAAATAAGCCTGGCAGCTCTGTTTTATTAACTACACTAAGAAAATAAATTTAAATATTGAATTAATTCCAGCTCCAAAATCCATTTATCTGGCAGATTGCCGTGTTGAAATGCCAAATTTTGGTACATTTCTTCAGTGAAATATGGTTTTGAAGAAACATTGACACTAGCAATTGATTAACAAATCAATAAACTTGAATAATTATTGATATAAATAAGCCTGGCAGCTCTGTTTTTTTAACCACGTTAAGAAAATAAATATAAATTTTGAATTAATTCCAGCTCCAAAATCCATTTATCTGGCAGATTGCCGTGTGGAAATGCAAAATTTTGGTAAATTTCTTCAGTCAAACAGGGTTTTGAAGAAATTTTGACACTAGCAATTGATTAAAAAATCAATAACCTTTAATAATTATTAAATAAGCCTGGCTGCTCTGTTTTGTTAACCACACTAAGAAAATAAATATAAATTTTGAATTAATTCCAGCTCTAAAATCCATTTATCTGGCAGATTGCCGTGTGGAAAAGCAAAATTTGCTAAATTTCTTCAGTCAAACCGCGTTTTGAAGAAACATTGACACTAGCAATTGATTAACAAATCAATAAACTTGTATAATTATTGATATAAATAAGCCTGGCAGCTCTGTTTTGTTAACCACACTAAGAAAATAAATATAAATTTTAAATTAATTCCAGCTCCAAAATCCATTTATGTGGCAGATTGCCGTGTTGAAATGCCAAATTTTGGTAAAATTCTTCAGTCAAACAGGGTTTTGAAGAAACATTGACACTAGCAATTGATTAACAAATCAATAACCTTGAATAATTATTAAATAAGCCTGGCTGCTCTGTTTTGTTAACCACACTAAGAAAATAAATATAAATATTAAATTAATTCCAGCTCCAAAATCCATTTATGTGGCAGATTGCCGTGTTGAAATGCCAAATTTTGGTAAAATTCTTCAGTCAAACAGGGTTTTGAAGAAACATTGACACTAGCAATTGATTAACAAATCAATTACCTTGAATAATTATTAAATAAGCCTGGCTGCTCTGTTTTGTTAACCACACTAAGAAAATAAATATAAATTTTGAATTAATTCCAGCTCCAAAATCCATTTATCTGGCAGATTGCCGTGTTGAAATGCCAAATTTTGGAAAATTTCTTCAGTCAAACAGGGTTTTGAAGAAACATTGACACTAGCAATTGATTAACAAATCAATAAACTTGAATAATTATTGATATTAATAAGCCTGGCAGTTCTGTTTTGTTAACCACACTAAGAAAATAAATATAAATTTTGAATTAATTCCAGCTCCAAAATCCATTTATCTGGCAAATTGCCGTGTTGAAATGCCAAATTTTGGTAAAATTCTTCAGTCAAACAGTCTTTTGAAGATACATTGACACTAGCAATTGATTAACAAATCCATAAACTTGAATAATTATTGATATAAATAAATCTGGCAACTCTGTTTTGTTAACCACACTAAGAAAATAAATATAAATTTTGAATTAATTCTTAAGAATTATGAATATTTGCAGCTCCGAAATCCATTTATCTGGCAGATTGCCGTGTTGAAATGCCAAAATTTGCTAAATTTCTTCAGTCAAACAGGGTTTTGAAGAAACATTGACACTAGCAATTGATTAACAAATCCATAAACTTGAATAATTATTGATATAAATAAATCTGGCAACTCTGTTTTGTTAACCACACTAAGAAAATAAATATAAATTTTGAATTAATTCTTAAGAATTATGAATATTTGCAGCTCCGAAATCCATTTATCTGGCAGATTGCCGTGTTGAAATGCCAAAATTTGCTAAATTTCTTCAGTCAAACAGGGTTTTGAAGAAACATTGACACTAGGAATTGATTAACAAATCAATAAACTTGAATAATTATTGATATAAATAAGCCTGGCAGCTCTGTTTTTTTAACCACGTTAAGAAAATAAATATAAATTTTGAATTAATTCCAGCTCCAAAATCCATTTATCTGGCAGATTGCCGTGTTGAAATGCCAAATTTTGGAAAATTTCTTCAGTCAAACAGGGTTTTGAAGAAACATTGACACTAGCAATTGATTAACAAATCAATAAACTTGTATAATTATTGATATAAATAAGCCTGGCAGCTCTGTTTTATTAACTACACTAAGAAAATAAATATAAATATTGAATTAATTCCAGCTCCAAAATCCATTTATCTGGCAGATTGCCGTGTTGAAATGCCAAATTTTGGTACATTTCTTCAGTGAAATATGGTTTTGAAAAAATATTGACCATAGCAATTGATTAACAAATCATTAAACTTGAATAATTATTGATATAAATAAGCCTGGCAGCTCTGTTTTATTAACTACACTAAGAAAATAAATTTAAATATTGAATTAATTCCAGCTCCAAAATCCATTTATCTGGCAGATTGCCGTGTTGAAATGCCAAATTTTGGTACATTTCTTCAGTGAAATATGGTTTTGAAGAAACATTGACACTAGCAATTGATTAACAAATCAATAAACTTGAATAATTATTGATATAAATAAGCCTGGCAGCTCTGTTTTTTTAACCACGTTAAGAAAATAAATATAAATTTTGAATTAATTCCAGCTCCAAAATCCATTTATCTGGCAGATTGCCGTGTGGAAATGCAAAATTTTGGTAAATTTCTTCAGTCAAACAGGGTTTTGAAGAAATTTTGACACTAGCAATTGATTAAAAAATCAATAACCTTTAATAATTATTAAATAAGCCTGGCTGCTCTGTTTTGTTAACCACACTAAGAAAATAAATATAAATTTTGAATTAATTCCAGCTCTAAAATCCATTTATCTGGCAGATTGCCGTGTGGAAAAGCAAAATTTGCTAAATTTCTTCAGTCAAACCGCGTTTTGAAGAAACATTGACACTAGCAATTGATTAACAAATCAATAAACTTGTATAATTATTGATATAAATAAGCCTGGCAGCTCTGTTTTGTTAACCACACTAAGAAAATAAATATAAATTTTAAATTAATTCCAGCTCCAAAATCCATTTATGTGGCAGATTGCCGTGTTGAAATGCCAAATTTTGGTAAAATTCTTCAGTCAAACAGGGTTTTGAAGAAACATTGACACTAGCAATTGATTAACAAATCAATAACCTTGAATAATTATTAAATAAGCCTGGCTGCTCTGTTTTGTTAACCACACTAAGAAAATAAATATAAATATTAAATTAATTCCAGCTCCAAAATCCATTTATGTGGCAGATTGCCGTGTTGAAATGCCAAATTTTGGTAAAATTCTTCAGTCAAACAGGGTTTTGAAGAAACATTGACACTAGCAATTGATTAACAAATCAATTACCTTGAATAATTATTAAATAAGCCTGGCTGCTCTGTTTTGTTAACCACACTAAGAAAATAAATATAAATTTTGAATTAATTCCAGCTCCAAAATCCATTTATTTGGCAGTCTGCCGTGTGGAAATGCCAAATTTTGGTAAATTTCTTCAGTCAAACAGGGTTTTGAAGAAATTTTGACACTAGCAATTTATTAACAAATCAATAAACTTGAATAATTATTGATATAAATAAGCCTGGCAGCTCTGTTTTTTTAACCACGTTAAGAAAATAAATATAAATTTTGAATTAATTCCAGCTCCAAAATCCATTTATCTGGCAGATTGCTGTGTTGAAATGCCAAATTTTGGTATATTTCTTAAGTCAAACAGGGTTTTGAAGAAACATTGACACTAGCAATTGATTAACAAATCCATAAACTTGAATAATTATTGATATAAATAAATCTGGCAACTCTGTTTTGTTAACCACACTAAGAAAATAAATATAAATTTTGAATTAATTCTTAAGAATTATGAATATTTGCAGCTCCGAAATCCATTTATCTGGCAGATTGCCGTGTTGAAATGCCAAAATTTGCTAAATTTCTTCAGTCAAACAGGGTTTTGAAGAAACATTGACACTAGCAATTGATTAACAAATCCATAAACTTGAATAATTATTGATATAAATAAATCTGGCAACTCTGTTTTGTTAACCACACTAAGAAAATAAATATAAATTTTGAATTAATTCTTAAGAATTATGAATATTTGCGGCTCCGAAATCCATTTATCTGGCAGATTGCCGTGTTGAAATGCCAAAATTTGCTAAATTTCTTCAGTCAAACAGGGTTTTGAAGAAACATTGACACTAGCAATTGATTAACAAATCAATAAACTTGAATAATTATTGATATAAATAAGCCTGGCAGCTCTGTTTTTTTAACCACGTTAAGAAAATAAATATAAATTTTGAATTAATTCCAGCTCCAAAATCCATTTATCTGGCAGATTGCCGTGTTGAAATGCCAAATTTTGGAAAATTTCTTCAGTCAAACAGGGTTTTGAAGAAACATTGACACTAGCAATTGATTAACAAATCAATAAACTTGTATAATTATTGATATAAATAAGCCTGGTAGCTCTGTTTTATTAACTACACTAAGAAAATAAATATAAATATTGAATTAATTCCAGCTCCAAAATCCATTTATCTGGCAGATTGCCGTGTTGAAATGCCAAATTTTGGTACATTTCTTCAGTGAAACATGGTTTTGAAAAAATATTGACCATAGCAATTGATTAACAAATCATTAAACTTGAATAATTATTGATATAAATAAGCCTGGCTGCTCTGTTTTGTTAACCACACTAAGAAAATAAATATAAATTTTGAATTAATTCCAGCTCCAAAATCCATTTATTTGGCAGATTGCCGTGTGGAAATGCCAAATTTTGGTAAATTTCTTCAGTCAAACAGGGTTTTGAAGAAATTTTGACACTAGCAAATTATTAACAAATCAATAAACTTGAATAATTATTGTTATAAATAAGCCTGGCAGCTCTGTTTTTTTAACCACGTTAAGAAAATAAATATAAATTTTGAATTAATTCCAGCTCCAAAATCCATTTATCTGGCAGATTGCCGTGTGGAAATGCAAAATTTTGGTAAATTTCTTCAGTCAAACAGGGTTTTGAAGAAATTTTGACACTAGCAATTGATTAACAAATCAATAACCTTGAATAATTATTAAATAAGCCTGGCTGCTCTGTTTTGTTAACCACACTAAGAAAATAAATATAAATTTTAAATTAATTCCAGCTCCAAAATCCATTTATGTGGCAGATTGCCGTGTTGAAATGCCAAATATTGGTAAAATTCTTCAGTCAAACAGGGTTTTGAAGAAACATTGACACTAGCAATTGATTAACAAATCAATTACCTTGAATAATTATTAAATAAGCCTGGCTGCTCTGTTTTGTTAACCACACTAAGAAAATAAATATAAATTTTGAATTAATTCCAGCTCCAAAATCCATTTATTTGGCAGATTGCCGTGTGGAAATGCCAAATTTTGGTAAATTTCTTCAGTCAAACAGGGTTTTGAAGAAATTTTGACACTAGCAATTTATTAACAAATCAATAAACTTGAATAATTATTGATATAAATAAGCCTGGCAGCTCTGTTTTTTTAACCACGTTAAGAAAATAAATATAAATTTTGAATTAATTCCAGCGCCAAAATCCATTTATCTGGCAGATTGCCGTGTGGAAATGCAAAATTTTGGTAAATTTCTTCAGTCAAACAGGGTTTTGAAGAAATTTTGACACTAGCAATTGATTAACAAATCAATAAACTTGAATAATTATTGATATTAATAAGCCTGGCAGCTCTGTTTTGTTAACCACACTAAGAAAATAAATATAAATTTTGAATTAATTCCAGCTCCAAAATCCATTTATCTGGCAGATTGCCGTGTTGAAATGCCAAATTTTGGAAAATTTCTTCAGTCAAACAGGGTTTTGAAGAAATATTGACACTAGCAATTGATTAACAAATCAATAAACTTGTATAATTATTGATATAAATAAGCCTGGCAGCTCGGTTTTATTAACTACACTAAGAAAATAAATATAAATTTTACATTAATTTTTAAGAATTATGAATATTTCCAGCTCCAAAATCCATTTATCTGGCAGATTGCCGTGTTGAAATGCCAAATTTTGGTATATTTCTTAAGTCAAACAGGGTTTTGAAGAAACATTGACACTAGCAATTGATTAACAAATCCATAAACTTGAATAATTATTGATATAAATAAATCTGGCAACTCTGTTTTGTTAACCACACTAAGAAAATAAATATAAATTTTACATTAATTTTTAAGAATTATGAATATTTCCAGCTCCAAAATCCATTTATCTGGCAGATTGCCGTGTTGAAATGCCAAATTTTGGTAAAATTCTTCAGTCAAACAGGGTTTTGAAGAAACATTGACACTAGCAATTGATTAACAAATCAATTACCTTGAATAATTATTAAATAAGCCTGGCTGCTCTGTTTTGTTAACCACACTAAGAAAATAAATATAAATTTTAAATTAATTCCAGCTCCAAAATCCATTTATGTGGCAGATTGCCGTGTGGAAATGCAAAATTTTGGTAAATTTCTTCAGTCAAACAGGGTTTTGAAGAAATTTTGACACTAGCAATTGATTAAAAAAACAATAACCTTGAATAATTATTAAATAAGCCTGGCTGCTCTGTTTTGTTAACCACACTAAGAAAATAAATATAAATTTTGAATTAATTCCAGCTCTAAAATCCATTTATCTGGCAGATTGCCGTGTGGAAATGCAAAATTTTGGTACATTTCTTCAGTGAAATATGGTTTTGAAAAAATATTGACCATAGCAATTGATTAACAAATCATTAAACTTGAATAATTATTGATATAAATAAGCCTGGCTGCTCTGTTTTGTTAACCACACTAAGAAAATAAATATAAATTTTAAATTAATTCCAGCTCCAAAATCCATTTATGTGGCAGATTGCCGTGTTGAAATGCCAAATTTTGGTAAAATTCTTCAGTCAAACAGGGTTTTGAAGAAACATTGACACTAGCAATTGATTAACAAATCAATTACCTTGAATAATTATTAAATAAGCCTGGCTGCTCTGTTTTGTTAACCACACTAAGAAAATAAATATAAATTTTGAATAAATTCCAGCTCCAAAATCCATTTATCTGGCAGATTGCCGTGTTGAAATGCCAAAATTTGCTAAATTTCTTCAGTCAAACAGGGTTTTGAAGAAACATTGACACTAGCAATTGATTAACAAATCAATAAACTTGAATAATTATTGATATAAATAAGCCTGGCAGCTCTGTTTTTTTAACCACGTTAAGAAAATAAATATAAATTTTGAATTAATTCCAGCTCCAAAATCCATTTATCTGGCAGATTGCCGTGTGGAAATGCAAAATTTTGGTAAATTTCTTCAGTCAAACAGGGTTTTGAAGAAATTTTGACACTAGCAATTGATTAAAAAATCAATAACCTTGAATAATTATTAAATAAGCCTGGCTGCTCTGTTTTGTTAACCACACTAAGAAAATAAATATAAATTTTGAATTAATTCCAGCTCTAAAATCCATTTATCTGGCAGATTGCCGTGTGGAAATGCAAAATTTGCTAAATTTCTTCAGTCAAACCGGGTTTTGAAGAAACATTGACACTAGCAATTGATTAACAAATCAATAAACTTGTATAATTATTGATATAAATAAGCCTGGCAGCTCTGTTTTGTTAACCGCACTAAGAAAATAAATATAAATTTTAAATTAATTCCAGCTCCAAAATCCATTTATGTGGCAGATTGCCGTGTTGAAATGCCAAATTTTGGTAAAATTCTTCAGTCAAACAGGGTTTTGAAGAAACATTGACACTAGCAATTGATTAACAAATCAATAACCTTGAATAATTATTAAATAAGCCTGGCTGCTCTGTTTTGTTAACCACACTAAGAAAATAAATATAAATTTTAAATTAATTCCAGCTCCAAAATCCATTTATGTGGCAGATTGCCGTGTTGAAATGCCAAATTTTGGTAAAATTCTTCAGTCAAACAGGGTTTTGAAGAAACATTGACACTAGCAATTGATTAACAAATCAATTACCTTGAATAATTATTAAATAAGCCTGGCTGCTCTGTTTTGTTAACAACACTAAGAAAATAAATATAAATTTTGAATTAATTCCAGCTCCAAAATCCATTTATTTGGCAGATTGCCGTGTGGAAATGCCAAATTTTGGTAAATTTCTTCAGTCAAACAGGGTTTTGAAGAAATTTTGACACTAGCAATTTATTAACAAATCAATAAACTTGAATAATTATTGATATAAATAAGCCTGGCAGCTCTGTTTTTTTAACCACGTTAAGAAAATAAATATAAATTTTGAATTAATTCCAGCTCCAAAATCCATTTATCTGGCAGATTGCCGTGTGGAAATGCAAAATTTTGGTAAATTTCTTAAGTCAAACAGGGTTTTGAAGAAATTTTGACACTAGCAATTGATTAAAAAAACAATAACCTTGAATAATTATTAAATAAGCCTGGCTGCTCTGTTTTGTTAACCACACTAAGAAAATAAATATAAATTTTGAATTAATTCCAGCTCTAAAATCCATTTATCTGGCAGATTGCCGTGTGGAAATGCAAAATTTGCTAAATTTCTTCAGTCAAACCGGGTTTTGAAGAAACATTGACACTAGCAATTGATTAACAAATCAATAAACTTGTATAATTATTGATATAAATAAGCCTGGAAGCTCTGTTTTGTTAACCACACTAAGAAAATAAATATAAATTTTAAATTAATTCCAGCTCCAAAATCCATTTATGTGGCAGATTGCCGTGTTGAAATGCCAAATTTTGGTAAAATTCTTCAGTCAAACAGGGTTTTGAAGAAACATTGACACTAGCAATTGATTAACAAATCAATTACCTTGAATAATTATTAAATAAGCCTGGCTGCTCTGTTTTGTTAACCACACTAAGAAAATAAATATAAATTTTGAATTAATTCCAGCTCCAAAATCCATTTATTTGGCAGATTGCCGTGTGGAAATGCCAAATTTTGGTAAATTTCTTCAGTCAAACAGGGTTTTGAAGAAATTTTGACACTAGCAATTTATTAACAAATCAATAAACTTGAATAATTATTGATATAAATAAGCCTGGCAGCTCTGTTTTTTTAACCACGTTAAGAAAATAAATATAAATTTTGAATTAATTCCAGCTCCAAAATCCATTTATCTGGCAGATTGCCGTGTGGAAATGCAAAATTTTGGTAAATTTCTTCAGTCAAACAGGGTTTTGAAGAAATTTTGACACTAGCAATTGATTAACAAATCAATAAACTTGAATAATTATTGATATTAATAAGCCTGGCAGCTCTGTTTTGTTAACCACACTAAGAAAATAAATATAAATTTTGAATTAATTCCAGCTCCAAAATCCATTTATCTGGCAGATTGCCGTGTTGAAATGCCAAATTTTGGAAAATTTCTTCAGTCAAACAGGGTTTTGAAGAAACTTTGACACTAGCAATTGATTAACAAATCAATAAACTTGTATAATTATTGATATAAATAAGCCTGGCAGCTCGGTTTTATTAACTACACTAAGAAAATAAATATAAATTTTACATTAATTTTTAAGAATTATGAATATTTCCAGCTCCAAAATAAATTTATCTGGCAGATTGCCGTGTTGAAATGCCAAATTTTGGTATATTTCTTAAGTCAAACAGGGTTTTGAAGAAACATTGACACTAGCAATTGATTAACAAATCAATAAACTTGTATAATTATTGATATAAATAAGCCTGGCAGCTCGGTTTTATTAACTACACTAAGAAAATAAATATAAATTTTACATTAATTTTTAAGAATTATGAATATTTCCAGCTCCAAAATCCATTTATCTGGCAGATTGCCGTGTTGAAATGCCAAATTTTGGTATATTTCTTAAGTCAAACAGGGTTTTGAAGAAACATTGACACTAGCAATTGATTAACAAATCCATAAACTTGAATAATTATTGATATAAATAAATCTGGCAACTCTGTTTTGTTAACCACACTAAGAAAATAAATATAAATTTTACATTAATTTTTAAGAATTATGAATATTTCCAGCTCCAAAATCCATTTATCTGGCAGATTGCCGTGTTGAAATGCCAAATTTTGGTATATTTCTTAAGTCAAACAGGGTTTTGAAGAAACATTGACACTAGCAATTGATTAACAAATCAATAAACTTGTATAATTATTGATATAAATAAGCCTGGCAGCTCGGTTTTATTAACTACACTAAGAAAATAAATATAAATTTTACATTAATTTTTAAGAATTATGAATATTTCCAGCTCCAAAATCCATTTATCTGGCAGATTGCCGTGTTGAAATGCCAAATTTTGGTATATTTCTTAAGTCAAACAGGGTTTTGAAGAAACATTGACACTAGCAATTGATTAACAAATCAATAAACTTGTATAATTATTGATATAAATAAGCCTTGCAGCTCGGTTTTATTAACTACACTAAGAAAATAAATATAAATTTTACATTAATTTTTAAGAATTATGAATATTTCCAGCTCCAAAATCCATTTATCTGGCAGATTGCCGTGTTGAAATGCCAAATTTTGGTATATTTCTTAAGTCAAACAGGGTTTTGAAGAAACATTGACACTAGCAATTGATTAACAAATCAATAAACTTGTATAATTATTGATATAAATAAGCCTGGCAGCTCGGTTTTATTATCTACACTAAGAAAATAAATATAAATTTTACATTAATTTTTAAGAATTATGAATATTTCCAGCTCCAAAATCCATTTATCTGGCAGATTGCCGTGTTGAAATGCCAAATTTTGGTATAATTCTTAAGTCAAACAGGGTTTTGAAGAAATTTTGACACTAGCAATTGATTAACAAATCAATAAACTTGAATAATTATTGATATTAATAAGCCTGGCAGCTCTGTTTTGTTAACCACACTAAGAAAATAAATATAAATTTTGAATTAATTCCAGCTCCAAAATACATTTATCTGGCAGATTGCCGTGTTGAAATGCCAAATTTTGGTAAAATTCTTCAGTCAAACAGGGTTTTGAAGAAACATTGACATTAGCAATTGATTAACCAATCAATTACCTTGAATAATTATTAAATAAGCCTGGCTGCTCTGTTTTGTTAACCACACTAAGAAAATAAATATAAATTTTAAATTAATTCCAGCTCCAAAATCCATTAATGTGGCAGATTGCCGTGTTGAAATGCCAAATTTTGGTAAAATTCTTCAGTCAAACAGGGTTTTGAAGAAACATTGACACTAGCAATTGATTAACAAATCAATTACCTTGAATAATTATTAAATAAGCCTGGCTGCTCTGTTTTGTTAACCACACTAAGAAAATAAATATAAATTTTAAATTAATTCCAGCTCCAAAATCCATTTATGTGGCAGATTGCCGTGTTGAAATGCCAAATTTTGGTAAAATTCTTCAGTCAAACAGGGTTTTGAAGAAACATTGACACTAGCAATTGATTAACAAATCAATTACCTTGAATAATTATTAAATAAGCCTGGCTGCTCTGTTTTGTTAACCACACTAAGAAAATAAATATAAATTTTGAATTAATTCCAGCTCCAAAATCCATTTATTTGGCAGATTGCCGTGTGGAAATGCCAAATTTTGGTAAATTTCTTCAGTCAAACAGGGTTTTGAAGAAATTTTGACACTAGCAATTTATTAACAAATCAATAAACTTGAATAATTATTGATATAAATAAGCCTGGCAGCTCTGTTTTTTTAACCACGTTAAGAAAATAAATATAAATTTTGAATTAATTCCAGCTCCAAAATCCATTTATCTGGCAGATTGCCGTGTGGAAATGCAAAATTTTGGTAAATTTCTTCAGTCAAACAGGGTTTTGAAGAAATTTTGACACTAGCAATTGATTAACAAATCAATAAACTTGAATAATTATTGATATTAATAAGCCTGGCAGCTCTGTTTTGTTAACCACACTAAGAAAATAAATATAAATTTTGAATTAATTCCAGCTCCAAAATCCATTTATCTGGCAGATTGCCGTGTTGAAATGCCAAATTTTGGTATATTTCTTAAGTCAAACAGGGTTTTGAAGAAACATTGACACTAGCAATTGATTAACAAATCAATAAACTTGTATAATTATTGATATAAATAAGCCTGGCAGCTCGGTTTTATTAACTACACTAAGAAAATAAATATAAATTTTACATTAATTTTTAAGAATTATGAATATTTCCAGCTCCAAAATCCATTTATCTGGCAGATTGCCGTGTTGAAATGCCAAATTTTGGTATATTTCTTAAGTCAAACAGGGTTTTGAAGAAACATTGACACTAGCAATTGATTAACAAATCAATAAACTTGAATAATTATTGATATAAATAAGCCTGGCAGCTCTGTTTTGTTAACCACACTAAGAAAATAAATATAAATTTTGAAATAATTCCAGCTCCAAAATCCATTTATCTGGCAGATTGCCGTGTGGAAATGCAAAATTTTGGTAAATTTCTTCAGTCAAACAGGGTTTTGAAGAAATTTTGACACTAGCAATTGATTAACAAATCAATAAACTTGAATAATTATTGATATTAATAAGCCTGGCAGCTCTGTTTTGTTAACCACACTAAGAAAATAAATATAAATTTTAAATTAATTCCAGCTCCAAAATCCATTTATGTGGCAGATTGCCGTGTTGAAATGCCAAATTTTGGTAAAATTCTTCAGTCAAACAGGGTTTTGAAGAAACATTGACACTAGCAATTGATTAACAAATCCATAAACTTGAATAATTATTGATATAAATAAATCTGGCAACTCTGTTTTGTTAACCACACTAAGAAAATAAATATAAATTTTACATTAATTTTTAAGAATTATGAATATTTCCAGCTAAAAAATCCATTTATGTGGCAGATTGCCGTGTGGAAATGCAAAATTTTGGTAAATTTCTTCAGTCAAACAGGGTTTTGAAGAAATTTTGACACTAGCAATTGATTAAAAAAACAATAACCTTGAATAATTATTAAATAAGCCTGGCTGCTCTGTTTTGTTAACCACACTAAGAAAATAAATATAAATTTTGAATTAATTCCAGCTCTAAAATCCATTTATCTGGCAGATTGCCGTGTGGAAATGCAAAATTTGCTAAATTTCTTCAGTCAAACCGGGTTTTGAAGAAACATTGACACTAGCAATTGATTAACAAATCAATAAACTTGTATAATTATTGATATAAATAAGCCTGGCAGCTCTGTTTTGTTAACCACACTAAGAAAATAAATATAAATTTTAAATTAATTCCAGCTCCAAAATCCATTTATGTGGCAGATTGCCGTGTTGAAATGCCAAATTTTGGTAAAATTCTTCAGTCAAACAGGGTTTTGAAGAAACATTGACACTAGCAATTGATTAACAAATCAATTACCTTGAATAATTATTAAATAAGCCTGGCTGCTCTGTTTTGTTAACCACACTAAGAAAATAAATATAAATTTTGAATTAATTCCAGCTCCAAAATCCATTTATTTGGCAGATTGCCGTGTGGAAATGCCAAATTTTGGTAAATTTCTTCAGTCAAACAGGGTTTTGAAGAAATTTTGACACTAGCAATTTATTAACAAATCAATAAACTTGAATAATTATTGATATAAATAAGCCTGGCAGCTCTGTTTTTTTAACCACGTTAAGAAAATAAATATAAATTTTGAATTAATTCCAGCTCCAAAATCCATTTATCTGGCAGATTGCCGTGTGGAAATGCAAAATTTTGGTAAATTTCTTCAGTCAAACAGGGTTTTGAAGAAATTTTGACACTAGCAATTGATTAACAAATCAATAAACTTGAATAATTATTGATATTAATAAGCCTGGCAGCTCTGTTTTGTTAACCACACTAAGAAAATAAATATAAATTTTGAATTAATTCCAGCTCCAAAATCCATTTATCTGGCAGATTGCCGTGTTGAAATGCCAAATTTTGGAAAATTTCTTCAGTCAAACAGGGTTTTGAAGAAACTTTGACACTAGCAATTGATTAACAAATCAATAAACTTGTATAATTATTGATATAAATAAGCCTGGCAGCTCGGTTTTATTAACTACACTAAGAAAATAAATATAAATTTTACATTAATTTTTAAGAATTATGAATATTTCCAGCTCCAAAATAAATTTATCTGGCAGATTGCCGTGTTGAAATGCCAAATTTTGGTATATTTCTTAAGTCAAACAGGGTTTTGAAGAAACATTGACACTAGCAATTGATTAACAAATCAATAAACTTGTATAATTATTGATATAAATAAGCCTGGCAGCTCGGTTTTATTAACTACACTAAGAAAATAAATATAAATTTTACATTAATTTTTAAGAATTATGAATATTTCCAGCTCCAAAATCCATTAATCTGGCAGATTGCCGTGTTGAAATGCCAAATTTTGGTATATTTCTTAAGTCAAACAGGGTTTTGAAGAAACATTGACACTAGCAATTGATTAACAAATCAATAAACTTGTATAATTATTGATATAAATAAGCCTGGTAGCTCGGTTTTATTAACTACACTAAGAAAATAAATATAAATTTTACATTAATTTTTAAGAATTATGAATATTTCCAGCTCCAAAATCCATTTATCTGGCAGATTGCCGTGTTGAAATGCCAAATTTTGGTATATTTCTTAAGTCAAACATTGTTTTGAAGAAACATTGACACTAGCAATTGATTAACAAATCAATAAACTTGAATAATTATTGATATAAATAAGCCTGGCAGCTCTGTTTTGTTAACCACACTAAGAAAATAAATATAAATTTTGAAATAATTCCAGCTCCAAAATCCATTTATCTGGCAGATTGCCGTGTGGAAATGCAAAATTTTGGTAAATTTCTTCAGTCAAACAGGGTTTTGAAGAAATTTTGACACTAGCAATTGATTAACAAATCAATAAACTTGAATAATTATTGATATTAATAAGCCTGGCAGCTCTGTTTTGTTAACCACACTAAGAAAATAAATATAAATTATAAATTAATTCCAGCTCCAAAATCCATTTATGTGGCAGATTGCCGTGTTGAAATGCCAAATTTTGGTAAAATTCTTCAGTCAAACAGGGTTTTGAAGAAACATTGACACTAGCAATTGATTAACAAATCCATAAACTTGAATAATTATTGATATAAATAAATCTGGCAACTCTGTTTTGTTAACCACACTAAGAAAATAAATATAAATTTTGAATTAATTCTTAAGAATTATGAATATTTGCAGCTCCGAAATCCATTCATCTGGCAGATTGCCGTGTTGAAATGCCAAAATTTGCTAAATTTCTTCAGTCAAACAGGGTTTTGAAGAAACATTGACACTAGCAATTGATTAACAAATCAATAAACTTGAATAATTATTGATATAAATAAGCCTGGCAGCTCTGTTTTTTTAACCACGTTAAGAAAATAAATATAAATTTTGAATTAATTCCAGCTCCAAAATCCATTTATCTGGCAGATTGCTGTTTGGAAATGCAAAATTTTGGTAAATTTCTTCAGTCAAACAGGGTTTTGAAGAAATTTTGACACTAGCAATTGATTAAAAAATCAATAACCTTGAATAATTATTAAATAAGCCTGGCTGCTCTGTTTTGTTAACCACATTAAGAAAATAAATATAAATTTTGAATTAATTCCAGCTCTAAAATCCATTTATCTGGCAGATTGCCGTGTGGAAATGCAAAATTTGCTAAATTTCTTCAGTCAAACCGGGTTTTGAAGAAACATTGACACTAGCAATTGATTAACAAATCAATAAACTTGTATAATTATTGATATAAATAAGCCTGGCAGCTCTGTTTTGTTAACCACACTAAGAAAATAAATATAAATTTTAAATTAATTCCAGCTCCAAAATCCATTTATGTGGCAGATTGCCGTGTTGAAATGCCAAATTTTGGTAAAATTCTTGAGTCAAACAGGGTTTTGAAGAAACTTTGACACTAGCAATTGATTAACAAATCAATAAACTTGTATAATTATTGATATAAATAAGCCTGGCAGCTCGGTTTTATTAACTACACTAAGAAAATAAATATAAATTTTACATTAATTTTTAAGAATTTTGAATTAATTCCAGCTCCAAAATCCATTTATCTGGCAGATTGCCGTGTTGAAATGCCAAATTTTGGTATATTTCTTAAGTCAAACAGGGTTTTGAAGAAACATTGACACTAGCAATTGATTAACAAATCAATAAACTTGTATAATTATTGATATAAATAAGCCTGGCAGCTCGGTTTTATTAACTACACTAAGAAAATAAATATAAATTTTACATTAATTTTTAAGAATTATGAATATTTCCAGCTCCAAAATCCATTTATCTGGCAGATTGCCGTGTTGAAATGCCAAATTTTGGTATAATTCTTAAGTCAAACAGGGTTTTGAAGAAATTTTGACACTAGCAATTGATTAACAAATCAATAAACTTGAATAATTATTGATATTAATAAGCCTGGCAGCTCTGTTTTGTTAACCACACTAAGAAAATAAATATAAATTTTGAATTAATTCCAGCTCCAAAATACATTTATCTGGCAGATTGCCGTGTTGAAATGCCAAATTTTGGTAAAATTCTTCAGTCAAACAGGGTTTTGAAGAAACATTGACATTAGCAATTGATTAACAAATCAATTACCTTGAATAATTATTAAATAAGCCTGGCTGCTCTGTTTTGTTAACCACACTAAGAAAATAAATATAAATTTTAAATTAATTCCAGCTCCAAAATCCATTTATGTGGCAGATTGCCGTGTTGAAATGCCAAATTTTGGTAAAATTCTTCAGTCAAACAGGGTTTTGAAGAAACATTGACACTAGCAATTGATTAACAAATCAATTACCTTGAATAATTATTAAATAAGCCTGGCTGCTCTGTTTTGTTAACCACACTAAGAAAATAAATATAAATTTTAAATTAATTCCAGCTCCAAAATCCATTTATGTGGCAGATTGCCGTGTTGAAATGCCAAATTTTGGTAAAATTCTTCAGTCAAACAGGGTTTTGAAGAAACATTGACACTAGCAATTGATTAACAAATCAATAAACTTGTATAATTATTGATATAAATAAGCCTGGCAGCTCGGTTTTATTAACTACACTAAGAAAATAAATATAAATTTTACATTAATTTTTAAGAATTATGAATATTTCCAGCTCCAAAATCCATTTATCTGGCAGATTGCCGTGTTGAAATGCCAAATTTTGGTATAATTCTTAAGTCAAACAGGGTTTTGAAGAAATTTTGACACTAGCAATTGATTAACAAATCAATAAACTTGAATAATTATTGATATTAATAAGCCTGGCAGCTCTGTTTTGTTAACCACACTAAGAAAATAAATATAAATTTTGAATTAATTCCAGCTCCAAAATACATTTATCTGGCAGATTGCCGTGTTGAAATGCCAAATTTTGGTAAAATTCTTCAGTCAAACAGGGTTTTGAAGAAACATTGACATTAGCAATTGATTAACAAATCAATTACCTTGAATAATTATTAAGTAAGCCTGGCTGCTCTGTTTTGTTAACCACACTAAGAAAATAAATATAAATTTTAAATTAATTCCAGCTCCAAAATCCATTTATGTGGCAGATTGCCGTGTTGAAATGCCAAATTTTGGTAAAATTCTTCAGTCAAACAGGGTTTTGAAGAAACATTGACACTAGCAATTGATTAACAAATCAATTACCTTGAATAATTATTAAATAAGCCTGGCTGCTCTGTTTTGTTAACCACACTAAGAAAATAAATATAAATTTTAAATTAATTCCAGCTCCAAAATCCATTTATGTGGCAGATTGCCGTGTTGAAATGCCAAATTTTGGTAAAATTCTTCAGTCAAACAGGGTTTTGAAGAAACATTGACACTAGCAATTGATTAACAAATCAATTACCTTGAATAATTATTAAATAAGCCTGGCTGCTCTGTTTTGTTAACCACACTAAGAAAATAAATATAAATTTTGAATTAATTCCAGCTCCAAAATCCATTTATTTGGCAGATTGCCGTGTGGAAATGCCAAATTTTGGTAAATTTCTTCAGTCAAACAGGGTTTTGAAGAAATTTTGACACTAGCAATTTATTAACAAATCAATAAACTTGAATAATTATTGATATAAATAAGCCTGGCAGCTCTGTTTTTTTAACCACGTTAAGAAAATAAATATAAATTTTGAATTAATTCCAGCTCCAAAATCCATTTATCTGGCAGATTGCCGTGTGGAAATGCAAAATTTTGGTAAATTTCTTCAGTCAAACAGGGTTTTGAAGAAATTTTGACACTAGCAATTGATTAACAAATCAATAAACTTGAATAATTATTGATATTAATAAGCCTGGCAGCTCTGTTTTGTTAACCACACTAAGAAAATAAATATAAATTTTACATTAATTTTTAAGAATTATGAATATTTCCAGCTCCAAAATCCATTTATCTGGCAGATTGCCGTGTTGAAATGCCAAATTTTGGTATATTTCTTAAGTCAAACAGGGTTTTGAAGAAACATTGACACTAGCAATTGATTAACAAATCAATAAACTTGTATAATTATTGATATAAATAAGCCTGGCAGCTCGGTTTTATTAACTACACTAAGAAAATAAATATAAATTTTACATTAATTTTTAAGAATTATGAATATTTCCAGCTCCAAAATCCATTTATCTGGCAGATTGCCGTGTTGAAATGCCAAATTTTGGTATATTTCTTAAGTCAAACAGGGTTTTGAAGAAACATTGACACTAGCAATTGATTAACAAATCAATAAACTTGTATAATTATTGATATAAATAAGCCTGGCAGCTCGGTTTTATTAACTACACTAAGAAAATAAATATAAATTTTAAATTAATTCCAGCTCCAAAATACATTTATCTGGCAGATTGCCGTGTTGAAATGCCAAATTTTGGTAAAATTCTTCAGTCAAACAGGGTTTTGAAGAAACATTGACACTAGCAATTGATTAACAAATCAATTACCTTGAATAATTATTAAATAAGCCTGGCTGCTCTGTTTTGTTAACCACACTAAGAAAATAAATATAAATTTTGAATTAATTCCAGCTCCAAAATCCATTTATCTGGCAGGTTGCCGTGTTGAAATGCCAAATTTTGGAAAATTTCTTCAGTCAAACAGGGTTTTGAAGAAACTTTGACACTAGCAATTGATTAACAAATCAATAAACTTGTATAATTATTGATATAAATAAGCCTGGCAGCTCGGTTTTATTAACTACACTAAGAAAATAAATATAAATTTTACATTAATTTTTAAGAATTATGAATATTTCCAGCTCCAAAATCCATTTATCTGGCAGATTGCCGTGTTGAAATGCCAAATTTTGGTATATTTCTTAAGTCAAACAGGGTTTTGAAGAAACATTGACACTAGCAATTGATTAACAAATCAATAAACTTGTATAATTATTGATATAAATAAGCCTGGCAGCTCGGTTTTATTAACTACACTAAGAAAATAAATATAAATTTTACATTAATTTTTAAGAATTATGAATATTTCCAGCTCCAAAATCCATTTATCTGGCAGATTGCCGTGTTGAAATGCCAAATTTTGGTATATTTCTTAAGTCAAACAGGGTTTTGAAGAAACATTGACACTAGCAATTGATTAACAAATCAATAAACTTGTATAATTATTGATATAAATAAGCCTGGCAGCTCGGTTTTATTAACTACACTAAGAAAATAAATATAAATTTTACATTAATTTTTAAGAATTATGAATATTTCCAGCTCCAAAATCCATTTATTTGGCAGATTGCCGTGTTGAAATGCCAAATTTTGGTATATTTCTTAAGTCAAACAGGGTTTTGAAGAAACATTGACACTAGCAATTGATTAACAAATCAATAAACTTGAATAATTATTGATATAAATAAGCCTGGCAGCTCTGTTTTGTTAACCACACTAAGAAAATAAATATAAATTTTGAAATAATTCCAGCTCCAAAATCCATTTATCTGGCAGATTGCCGTGTGGAAATGCAAAATTTTGGTAAATTTCTTCAGTCAAACAGGGTTTTGAAGAAATTTTGATACTAGCAATTGATTAACAAATCAATAAACTTGAATAATTATTGATATTAATAAGCCTGGCAGCTCTGTTTTGTTAACCACACTAAGAAAATAAATATAAATTTTGAATTAATTCCAGCTCCAAAATCCATTTATCTGGCAGATTGCCGTGTGGAAATGCAAAATTTTGGTAAATTTCTTCAGTCAAACAGGGTTTTGAAGAAATTTGGACACTAGCAATTGATTAACAAATCAATAAACTTGAATAATTATTGATATTAATAAGCCTGGCAGCTCTGTTTTGTTAACCACACTAAGAAAATAAATATAAATTTTAAATTAATTCCAGCTCCAAAATACATTTATCTGGCAGATTGCCGTGTTGAAATGCCAAATTTTGGTAAAATTCTTCAGTCAAACAGGGTTTTGAAGAAACATTGACACTAGCAATTGATTAACAAATCAATTACCTTGAATAATTATTAAATAAGCCTGGCTGCTCTGTTTTGTTAACCACACTAAGAAAATAAATATAAATTTTGAATTAATTCCAGCTCCAAAATCCATTTATCTGGCAGGTTGCCGTGTTGAAATGCCAAATTTTGGAAAATTTCTTCAGTCAAACAGGGTTTTGAAGAAACTTTGACACTAGCAATTGATTAACAAATCAATAAACTTGTATAATTATTGATATAAATAAGCCTGGCAGCTCGGTTTTATTAACTACACTAAGAAAATAAATATAAATTTTACATTAATTTTTAAGAATTATGAATATTTCCAGCTCCAAAATCCATTTATCTGGCAGATTGCCGTGTTGAAATGCCAAATTTTGGTATATTTCTTAAGTCAAACAGGGTTTTGAAGAAACATTGACACTAGCAATTGATTAACAAATCAATAAACTTGTATAATTATTGATATAAATAAGCCTGGCAGCTCGGTTTTATTAACTACACTAAGAAAATAAATATAAATTTTACATTAATTTTTAAGAATTATGAATATTTCCAGCTCCAAAATCCATTTATCTGGCAGATTGCCGTGTTGAAATGCCAAATTTTGGTATATTTCTTAAGTCAAACAGGGTTTTGAAGAAACATTGACACTAGCAATTGATTAACAAATCAATAAACTTGAATAATTATTGATATAAATAAGCCTGGCAGCTCTGTTTTGTTAACCACACTAAGAAAATAAATATAAATTTTGAAATAATTCCAGCTCCAAAATCCATTTATCTGGCAGATTGCCGTGTGGAAATGCAAAATTTTGGTAAATTTCTTCAGTCAAACAGGGTTTTGAAGAAATTTTGACACTAGCAATTGATTAACAAATCAATAAACTTGAATAATTATTGATATTAATAAGCCTGGCAGCTCTGTTTTGTTAACCACACTAAGAAAATATATATAAATTTTGAATTAATTCCAGCTCCAAAATACATTTATCTGGCAGATTGCCGTGTTGAAATGCCAAATTTTGGTAAAATTCTTCAGTCAAACAGGGTTTTGAAGAAACATTGACACTAGCAATTGATTAACAAATCAATTACCTTGAATAATTATTAAATAAGCCTGGCTGCTCTGTTTTGTTAACCACACTAAGAAAATAAATATAAATTTTAAATTAATTCCAGCTCCAAAATCCATTTATGTGGCAGATTGCCTTGTTGAAATGCCAAATTTTGGTAAAATTCTTCAGTCAAACAGGGTTTTGAAGAAACATTGACACTAGCAATTGATTAACAAATCAATTACCTTGAATAATTATTAAATAAGCCTGGCTGCTCTGTTTTGTTAACCACACTAAGAAAATAAATATAAATTTTGAATTAATTCCAGCTCCAAAATCCATTTATCTGGCAGATTGCCGTGTTGAAATGCCAAATTTTGGTATATTTCTTAAGTCAAACAGGGTTTTGAAGAAACATTGACACTAGCAATTGATTAACAAATCAATAAACTTGTATAATTATTGATATAAATAAGCCTGGCAGCTCGGTTTTATTAACTACACTAAGAAAATAAATATAAATTTTACATTAATTTTTAAGAATTATGAATATTTCCAGCTCCAAAATCCATTTATCTGGCAGATTGCCGTGTTGAAATGCCAAATTTTGGTATATTTCTTAAGTAAAACAGGGTTTTGAAGAAACATTGACACTAGCAATTGATTAACAAATCAATAAACTTGTATAATTATTGATATAAATAAGCCTGGCAGCTCGGTTTTATTAACTACACTAAGAAAATAAATATAAATTTTACATTAATTTTTAAGAATTATGAATATTTCCAGCTCCAAAATCCATTTATCTGGCAGATTGCCGTGTTGAAATGCCAAATTTTGGTATATTTCTTAAGTCAAACAGGGTTTTGAAGAAACATTGACACTAGCAATTGATTAACAAATCAATAAACTTGTATAATTATTGATATAAATAAGCCTGGCAGCTCGGTTTTATTAACTACACTAAGAAAATAAATATAAATTTTACATTAATTTTTAAGAATTATGAATATTTCCAGCTCCAAAATCCATTTATCTGGCAGATTGCCGTGTTGAAATGCCAAATTTTGGTAAATTTCTTCAGTCAAACAGGGTTTTGAAGAAATTTGGACACTAGCAATTGATTAACAAATCAATAAACTTGAATAATTATTGATATTAATAAGCCTGGCAGCTCTGTTTTGTTAACCACACTAAGAAAATAAATATAAATTTTAAATTAATTCCAGCTCCAAAATACATTTATCTGGCAGATTGCCGTGTTGAAATGCCAAATTTTGGTAAAATTCTTCAGTCAAACAGGGTTTTGAAGAAACATTGACACTAGCAATTGATTAACAAATCAATTACCTTGAATAATTATTAAATAAGCCTGGCTGCTCTGTTTTGTTAACCACACTATGAAAATAAATATAAATTTTAAATTAATTCCAGCTCCAAAATCCATTTATGTGGCAGATTGCCGTGTTGAAATGCCAAATTTTGGTAAATTTCTTCAGTCAAACAGGGTTTTGAAGAAATTTTGACACTAGCAATTGATTAACAAATCAATAAACTTGAATAATTATTGATATTAATAAGCCTGGCAGCTCTGTTTTGTTAACCACACTAAGAAAATAAATATAAATTTTGAATTAATTCCAGCTAAAAAATCCATTTATCTGGCAGATTGCCGTGTTGAAATGCCAAATTTTGGAAAATTTCTTCAGTCAAACAGGGTTTTGAAGAAACTTTGACACTAGCAATTGATTAACAAATCAATAAACTTGTATAATTATTGATATAAATAAGCCTGGCAGCTCGGTTTTATTAACTACACTAAGAAAATAAATATAAATTTTACATTAATTTTTAAGAATTATGAATATTTCCAGCTCCAAAATCCATTTATCTGGCAGATTGCCGTGTTGAAATGCCAAATTTTGGTATATTTCTTAAGTCAAACAGGGTTTTGAAGAAACATTGACACTAGCAATTGATTAACAAATCAATAAACTTGTATAATTATTGATATAAATAAGCCTGGCAGCTCGGTTTTATTAACTACACTAAGAAAATAAATATAAATTTTACATTAATTTTTAAGAATTATGAATATTTCCAGCTCCAAAATCCATTTATCTGGCAGATTGCCGTGTTCAAATGCCAAATTTTGGTATATTTCTTAAGTCAAACAGGGTTTTGAAGAAACATTGACACTAGCAATTGATTAACAAATCAATAAACTTGTATAATTATTGATATAAATAAGCCTGGTAGCTCGGTTTTATTAACTACACTAAGAAAATAAATATAAATTTTACTTTAATTTTTAAGAATTATGAATATTTCCAGCTCCAAAATCCATTTATCTGGCAGATTGCCGTGTTGAAATGCCAAATTTTGGTATATTTCTTAAGTCAAACAGGGTTTTGAAGAAACATTGACACTAGCAATTGATTAACAAATCAATAAACTTGTATAATTATTGATATAAATAAGCCTGGCAGCTCGGTTTTATTAACTACACTAAGAAAATAAATATAAATTTTACATTAATTTTTAAGAATTATGAATATTTCCAGCTCCAAAATCCATTTATCTGGCAGATTGCCGTGTTGAAATGCCAAATTTTGGTATATTTCTTAAGTCAAACAGGGTTTTGAAGAAACATTGACACTAGCAATTGATTAACAAATCAATAAACTTGTATAATTATTGATATAAATAAGCCTGGTAGCTCGGTTTTATTAACTACACTAAGAAAATAAATATAAATTTTACATTAATTTTTAAGAATTATGAATATTTCCAGCTCCAAAATCCATTTATCTGGCAGATTGCCGTGTTGAAATGCCAAATTTTGGTATATTTCTTAAGTCAAACAGGGTTTTGAAGAAACATTGACACTAGCAATTGATTAACAAATCAATACTCTTGAATAATTATTGATATAAATAAGCCTGGCAGCTCTGTTTTGTTAACCACACTAAGAAAATAAATATAAATTTTGAAATAATTCCAGCTCCAAAATCCATTTATCTGGCAGATTGCCGTGTGGAAATGCAAAATTTTGGTAAATTTCTTCAGTCAAACAGGGTTTTGAAGAAATTTTGACACTAGCAATTGATTAACAAATCAATAAACTTGAATAATTATTGATATTAATAAGCCTGGCAGCTCTGTTTTGTTAACCACACTAAGAAAATATATATAAATTTTGAATTAATTCCAGCTCCAAAATACATTTATCTGGCAGATTGCCGTGTTGAAATGCCAAATTTTGGTAAAATTCTTCAGTCAAACAGGGTTTTGAAGAAACATTGACACTAGCAATTGATTAACAAATCAATTACCTTGAATAATTATTAAATAAGCCTGGCTGCTCTGTTTTGTTAACCACACTAAGAAAATAAATATAAATTTTAAATTAATTCCAGCTCCAAAATCCATTTATGTGGCAGATTGCCGTGTTGAAATGCCAAATTTTGGTAAAATTCTTCAGTCAAACAGGGTTTTGAAGAAACATTGACACTAGCAATTGATTAACAAATCAATTACCTTGAATAATTATTAAATAAGCCTGGCTGCTCTGTTTTGTTAACCACACTTAGAAAATAAATATAAATTTTAAATTAATTCCAGCTCCAAAATCCATTTATGTGGCAGATTGCCGTGTTGAAATGCCAAATTTTGGTAAAATTCTTCAGTCAAACAGGGTTTTGAAGAAACATTGACACTAGCAATTGATTAACAAATCAATTACCTTGAATAATTATTAAATAAGCCTGGCAGCTCTGTTTTTTTAACCACGTTAAGAAAATAAATATAAATTTTGAATTAATTCCAGCTCCAAAATCCATTTATCTGTCAGATTGCCGTGTGGAAATGCAAAATTTTGGTAAATTTCTTCAGTCAAACAGGGTTTTGAAGAAATTTTGACACTAGCAATTGATTAACAAATGAATAAACTTGAATAATTATTGATATTAATAAGCCTGGCAGCTCTGTTTTGTTAACCACACTAAGAAAATAAATATAAATTTTGAATTAATTCCAGCTCCAAAATCCATTTATCTGGCAGATTGCCGTGTTGAAATGCCAAATTTTGGTATATTTCTTAAGTAAAACAGGGTTTTGAAGAAACATTGACACTAGCAATTGATTAACAAATCAATAAACTTGTATAATTATTGATATAAATAAGCCTGGCAGCTCGGTTTTATTAACTACACTAAGAAAATAAATATAAATTTTACATTAATTTTTAAGAATTATGAATATTTCCAGCTCCAAAATCCATTTATCTGGCAGATTGCCGTGTTGAAATGCCAAATTTTGGTATATTTCTTAAGTCAAACAGGGTTTTGAAGAAACATTGACACTAGCAATTGATTAACAAATCAATAAACTTGTATAATTATTGATATAAATAAGCCTGGCAGCTCGGTTTTATTAACTACACCAAGAAAATAAATATAAATTTTACATTAATTTTTAAGAATTATGAATATTTCCAGCTCTAAAATCCATTTATCTGGCAGATTGCCGTGTTGAAATGCCAAATTTTGGTATATTTCTTAAGTCAAACAGGGTTTTGAAGAAACATTGACACTAGCAATTGATTAACAAATCAATAAACTTGTATAATTATTGATATAAATAAGCCTGGCAGCTAAGTTTTATTAACTACACTAAGAAAATAAATATAAATTTTACATTAATTTTTAAGAATTATGAATATTTCCAGCTCCAAAATCCATTTATCTGGCAGATTGCCGTGTTGAAATGCCAAATTTTGGTATATTTCTTAAGTCAAACAGGGTTTTGAAGAAACATTGACACTAGCAATTGATTAACAAATCAATAAACTTGTATAATTATTGATATAAATAAGCCTGGCAGCTCGGTTTTATTAACTACACTAAGAAAATAAATATAAATTTTACATTAATTTTTAAGAATTATGAATATTTCCAGCTCCAAAATCCATTTATCTGGCAGATTGCCGTGTTGAAATGCCAAATTTTGGTATATTTCTTAAGTCAAACAGGGTTTTGAAGAAACATTGACACTAGCAATTGATTAACAAATCAATAAACTTGAATAATTATTGATATAAATAAGCCTGGCAGCTCTGTTTTGTTAACCACACTAAGAAAATAAATATAAATTTTGAATTAATTCCAGCTCCAAAATCCATTTATCTGGCAGATTGCCGTGTGGAAATGCAAAATTTTGGTAAATTTCTTCAGTCAAACAGGGTTTTGAAGAAATTTTTACACTAGCAATTGATTAACAAATCAATAAACTTGAATAATTATTGATATTAATAAGCCTGGCAGCTCTGTTTTGTTAACCACACTAAGAAAATAAATATAAATTTTGAATTAATTCCAGCTCCAAAATACATTTATCTGGCAGATTGCCGTGTTGAAATGCCAAATTTTGGTAAAATTCTTCAGTCAAACAGGGTTTTGAAGAAATTTTGACACTAGCGATTTATTAACAAATCAATAAACTTGAATAATTATTGATATAAATAAGCCTGGCAGCTCTGTTTTGTTAACCACACTAAGAAAATAAATATAAATTTTGAATTAATTCCAGCTCCAAAATCCATTTATCTGGCAGATTGCCGTGTGGAAATGCAAAATTTTGGTAAATTTCTTCAGTCAAACAGGGTTTTCAAGAAATTTTTACACTTCCAATTGATTAACAAATCAATAAACTTGAATAATTATTGATATTTATAAGCCTGGCTGCTCTGTATTGTTAACCACACTAAGAAAATAAATATAAATTTTGAATTAATTCCAGCTCCAAAATCCATTTATTTGGCAGATTGCCGTGTGGAAATGCCAAATTTTGGTAAATTTCTTCAGTCAAACAGGGTTTTGAAGAAATTTTGACACTAGCAATTTATTAACAAATCAATAAACTTGAATAATTATTGATATAAATAAGCCTGGCAGCTCTGTTTTTTTAACCACGTTAAGAAAATAAATATAAATTTTGAATTAATTCCAGCTCCAAAATCCATTTATCTGTCAGATTGCCGTGTGGAAATGCAAAATTTTGGTAAATTTCTTCAGTCAAACAGGGTTTTGAAGAAATTTTGACACTAGCAATTGATTAACAAATCAATAAACTTGAATAATTATTGATATTAATAAGCCTGGCAGCTCTGTTTTGTTAACCACACTAAGAAAATAAATATAAATTTTGAATTAATTCCAGCTCCAAAATCCATTTATCTGGCAGATTGCCGTGTTGAAATGCCAAATTTTGGTATATTTCTTAAGTCAAACAGGGTTTTGAAGAAACATTGACACTAGCAATTGATTAACAAATCTATAAACTTGTATAATTATTGATATAAATAAGCCTGGCAGCTCGGTTTTATTAACTACACTAAGAAAATAAATATAAATTTTACATTAATTTTTAAGAATTATGAATATTTCCAGCTCCAAAATCCATTTATCTGGCAGATTGCCGTGTTGAAATGCCAAATTTTGGTATATTTCTTAAGTCAAACAGGGTTTTGAAGAAACATTGACACTAGCAATTGATTAACAAATCAATAAACTTGTATAATTGTTGATATAAATAAGCCTGGCAGCTCGGTTTTATTAACTACACTAAGAAAATAAATATAAATTTTACATTAATTTTTAAGAATTATGAATATTTCCAGCTCCAAAATCCATTTATCTGGCAGATTGCCGTGTTGAAATGCCAAATTTTGGTATATTTCTTAAGTCAAACAGGGTTTTGAAGAAACATTGACACTAGCAATTGATTAACAAATCAATAAACTTGTATAATTATTGATATAAATAAGCCTGGCAGCTCGGTTTTATTAACTACACTAAGAAAATAAATATAAATTTTACATTAATTTTTAAGAATTATGAATATTTCCAGCTCCAAAATCCATTTATCTGGCAGATTGCCGTGTTGAAATGCCAAATTTTGGTATATTTCTTAAGTCAAACAGGGTTTTGAAGAAACATTGACACTAGCAATTGATTAACAAATCAATAAACTTGTATAATTATTGATATAAATAAGCCTGGCAGCTCGGTTTTATTAACTACACTAAGAAAATAAATATAAATTTTACATTAATTTTTAAGAATTATGAATATTTCCAGCTCCAAAATCCATTTATCTGGCAGATTGCCGTGTTGAAATGCCAAATTTTGGTATATTTCTTAAGTCAAACAGGGTTTTGAAGAAACATTGACACTAGCAATTGATTAACAAATCAATAAACTTGTATAATTATTGATATAAATAAGCCTGGCAGCTCGGTTTTGTTAACCACACTAAGAAAATAAATATAAATTTTGAAATAATTCCAGCTCCAAAATCCATTTATCTGGCAGATTGCCGTGTGGAAATGCAAAATTTTGGTAAATTTCTTCAGTCAAACAGGGTTTTGAAGAAATTTTGATACTAGCAATTGATTAACAAATCAATAAACTTGAATAATTATTGATATAAATAAGCCTGGCTGCTCTGTTTTGTTAACCACACTAAGAAAATAAATATAAATTTTAAATTAATTCCAGCTCCAAAATCCATTTATGTGGCAGATTGCCGTGTTGAAATGCCAAATTTTGGTAAAATTCTTCAGTCAAACAGGGTTTTGAAGAAACATTGACACTAGCAATTGATTAACAAATCAATTACCTTGAATAATTATTAAATAAGCCTGGCTGCTCTGTTTTGTTAACCACACTAAGAAAATAAATATAAATTTTGAATAAATTCCAGCTCCAAAATCCATTTATCTGGCAGATTGCCGTGTTGAAATGCCAAAATTTGCTAAATTTCTTCAGTCAAACAGGGTTTTGAAGAAACATTGACACTAGCAATTGATTAACAAATCAATAACCTTGAATAATTATTAAATAAGCCTGGCTGCTCTGTTTTGTTAACCACACTAAGAAAATAAATATAAATTTTGAATTAATTCCAGCTCTAAAATCCATTTATCTGGCAGATTGCCGTGTGGAAATGCAAAATTTGCTAAATTTCTTCAGTCAAACCGGGTTTTGAAGAAACATTGACACTAGCAATTGATTAACAAATCAATAAACTTGTATAATTATTGATATAAATAAGCCTGGCAGCTCTGTTTTGTTAACCACACTAAGAAAATAAATATAAATTTTAAATTAATTCCAGTTCCAAAATCCATTTATGTGGCAGATTGCCGTGTTGAAATGCCAAATTTTGGTAAAATTCTTCAGTCAAACAGGGTTTTGAAGAAACATTGACACTAGCAATTGATTAACAAATCAATTACCTTGAATAATTATTAAATAAGCCTGGCTGCTCTGTTTTGTTAACCACACTAAGAAAATAAATATAAATTTTGAATTAATTCCAGCTCCAAAATCCATTTATTTGGCAGATTGCCGTGTGGAAATGCCAAATTTTGGTAAATTTCTTCAGTCAAACAGGGTTTTGAAGAAATTTTGACACTAGCAATTTATTAACAAATCAATAAACTTGAATAATTATTGATATAAATAAGCCTGGCAGCTCTGTTTTTTTAACCACGTTAAGAAAATAAATATAAATTTTGAATTAATTCCAGCTCCAAAATCCATTTATCTGGCAGATTGCCGTGTGGAAATGCAAAATTTTGGTAAATTTCTTCAGTCAAACAGGGTTTTGAAGAAATTTTGACACTAGCAATTGATTAACAAATCAATAAACTTGCCTGGCAGCTCTGTTTTGTTAACCACACTAAGAATATAAATATAAATTTTGAATTCATTCCAGCTCCAAAATCCATTTATCTGGCAGATTGCCGTGTGGAAATGCAAAATTTTGGTAAATTTCTTCAGTCAAACAGGGTTTTGAAGAAATTTTGACACTAGCAATTGATTAACAAATCAATAAACTTGAATAATTATTGATCTTAATAAGCCTGGCAGCTCTGTTTTGTTAACCACACTAAGAAAATAAATATAAATTTTGAATTAATTCCAGCTCCAAAATCCATTTATCTGGCAGATTGCCGTGTTGAAATGCCAAATTTTGGAAAATTTCTTCAGTCAAACAGGGTTTTGAAGAAAAATTGACACTAGCAATTGATTAACAAATCAATAAACTTGTATAATTATTGATATAAATAAGCCTGGCAGCTCTGTTTTATTAACTACACTAAGAAAATAAATATAAATTTTGAATTAATTCCAGCTCCAAAATCCATTTATCTGGCAGATTGCCGTGTTGAAATGCCAAATTTTGGTACATTTCTTCAGTCAAATATGGTTTTGAAGAAATATTGTCCATAGCAATTGATTAACAAATCATTAAACTTGAATAATTATTGATATAAATAAGCCTGGCAGCTCTGTTTTGTTAACCACACTAAGAAAATAAATATAAATTTTGAATTAATTCCAGCTCCAAAATCCATTTATCTGGCAGATTGCCGTGTTGAAATGCCAAATTTTGGTAAAATTCTTCAGTCAAACAGGGTTTTGAAGAAACATTGACACTAGCAATTGATTAACAAATCAATAACCTTGAATAATTATTAAATAAGCCTGGCTGCTCTGTTTTGTTAACCACACTAAGAAAATAAATATAAATTTTGAATTAATTCCAGCTCCAAAATCCATTTATCTGGCAGATTGCCGTGTGGAAATGCCAAATTTTGGTAAATTTCTTCAGTCAAACAGGGTTTTGAAGAAATTTTGACACTAGCAATTTATTAACAAATCAATAAACTTGAATTATTATTGATATAAATAAGCCTGGCAGCTCTGTTTTGTTAACCACATTAAGAAAATAAATATAAATTTTGAATTAATTCCAGCTCCAAAATCCAATATCTGGCAGATTGCCGTGTTGAAATGCCAAATTATGGTAAATTTCTTCAGTCAAACAGGGTTTTGAAGATACATTGACACTAGCAATTGATTAACAAATCCATAAACTTGAATAATTATTGATATAAGTAAACCTGGCAACTCTGTTTTGTTAACCACACTAAGAAAATAAATATAAATTTTGAATTAATTCCAGCTCCAAAATCCATTTATTTGGCAGATTGCCGTGTTGAAATGCCAAATTTTGGTACATTTCTTCAGTCAAATATGGTTTTGAAGAAATATTGACACTAGCAATTGATTAACAAATCAATAAACTTGAATAATTATTGATATAAATAAGCCTGGCAGCTCTGTTTTGTTAACCACACTAAGAAAATAAATATAAATTTTAAATTAATTCCAGCTCCAAAATCCATTTATCTGGCAGATTGCCGTGTTGAAATGCCAAATTTTGGTAAAATTCTTCAGTCAAACAGGGTTTTGAAGAAACATTGACACTAGCAATTGATTAACAAATCAATAACCTTGAATAATTATTAAATAAGCCTAGCTGCTCTGTTTTGTTAACCACACTAAGAAAATAAATATAAATTTTGAATTAATTCCAGCTCCAAAATCCATTTATCTGGCAGATTGCCGTGTGGAAATGCCAAATTTTGGTAAATTTCTTCAGTCAAACAGGGTTTTGAAGAAATTTTGACACTAGCAATTTATTAACAAATCAATAAACTTGAATTTTTATTGATATAAATAAGCCTGGCAGCTCTGTTTTGTTAACCACATTAAGAAAATAAATATAAATTTTGAGTTAATTCCAGCTCCAAAATCCAATATCTGTCAGATTGCCGTGTTGAAATGCCAAATTATGGTAAATTTCTTCAGTCAAACAGGGTTTTGAAGATACATTGACACTAGCAATTGATTAACAAATCAATAACCTTGAATAATTATTAAATAAGCCTGGCTGCTCTGTTTTGTTAACCACACTAAGAAAATAAATATAAATTTTGAATTAATTCCAGCTCCAAAATCCATTTATCTGGCAGATTGCCGTGTGGAAATGCCAAATTTTGGTAAATTTCTTCAGTCAAACTAGGTTTTGAAGAAATTTTGACACTAGCAATTTATTAACAAATCAATAAACTTGAATTATTATTGATATAAATAAGCCTGGCAGCTCTGTTTTGTTAACCACATTAAGAAAATAAATATAAATTTTGAATTAATTCCAGCTCCAAAATCCAATATCTGGCAGATTGCCGTGTTGAAATGCCAAATTATGGTAAATTTCTTCAGTCAAACAGGGTTTTGAAGATACATTGACACTAGCAATTGATTAACAAATCCATAAACTTGAATAATTATTGATATAAATAAACCTGGCAACTCTGTTTTGTTAACCACACTAAGAAAATAAATATAAATTTTGAATTAATTCTTAAGAATTTTGAATATTTCCAGCTCCAAAATCCATTTATCTGTCAGATTGCCGTGTTGAAATGCCAAATTTTGGTAAATTTCTTCAGACAAACAGGGTTTTGAAGAAACATTGACACTAGTAATTGATTAAAAAATCAATAAACTTGAATAATTATTGATATAAATAAGCCTGGCAGCTCTGTTTTGTTAACCACACTAAGAAAATAAATATAAATTTTGAATTAATTCCAGCTCCAAAATCCATTTATTTGGCAGATTGCCGTGTTGAAATGCCAAATTTTGGTACATTTCTTCAGTCAAATATGGTTTTGAAGAAATATTGACACTAGCAATTGAATATAAAATCAATAAACTTGAATAATTATTGATATAAATAAGCCTGGCAGCTCTGTTTTGTTAACCACACTAAGAAAATAAATATAAATTTTAAATTAATTCCAGCTCCAAAATCCATTTATCTGGCAGATTGCCGTGTTGAAATGCCAAATTTTGGTAAAATTCTTCAGTCAAACAGGGTTTTGAAGAAACATTGACACTAGCAATTGATTAACAAATCAATAACCTTGAATAATTATTAAATAAGCCTGGCTGCTCTGTTTTGTTAACCACACTAAGAAAATAAATATAAATTTTGAATTAATTCCAGCTCCAAAATCCAATATCTGGCAGATTGCCGTGTTGAAATGCCAAATTTTGGTACATTTCTTCAGTCAAATATGGTTTTGAAGAAATATTGACCATAGCAATTGATTAACAAATCATTAAACTTGAATAATTATTGATATAAATAAGCCTGGCAGCTCTGTTTTGTTAACCAAACTAAGAAAATAAATATAAATTTTAAATTAATTCCAGCTCCAAAATCCATTTATCTGGCAGATTGCCGTGTTGAAATGCCAAATTTTGGTAAAATTCTTCAGTCAAACAGGGTTTTGAAGAAACATTGACACTAGCAATTGATTAACAAATCAATAACCTTGAATAATTATTAAATAAGCCTAGCTGCTCTGTTTTGTTAACCACACTAAGAAAATAAATATAAATTTTGAATTAATTCCAGGTCCAAAATCCATTTATCTGGCAGATTGCCGTGTGGAAATGCCAAATTTTGGTAAATTTCTTCAGTCAAACAGGGTTTTGAAGAAATTTTGACACTAGCAATTTATTAACAAATCAATAAACTTGAATTTTTATTGATATAAATAAGCCTGGCAGCTCTGTTTTGTTAACCACATTAAGAAAATAAATATAAATTTTGAGTTAATTCCAGCTCCAAAATCCAATATCTGGCAGATTGCCGTGTTGAAATGCCAAATTATGGTAAATTTCTTCAGTCAAACAGGGTTTTGAAGATACATTGACACTAGCAATTGATTAACAAATCAATAAACTTGTATAATTATTGATATAAATAAACCTGGCAGCTAAGTTTTATTAACTACACTAAGAAAATAAATATAAATTTTACATTAATTTTTAAGAATTATGAATATTTCCAGCTCCAAAATCCATTTATCTGGCAGATTGCCGTGTTGAAATGCCAAATTTTGGTATATTTCTTAAGTCAAACAGGGTTTTGAAGAAACATTGACACTAGCAATTGATTAACAAATCAATAAACTTGTATAATTATTGATATAAATAAGCCTGGCAGCTCGGTTTTATTAACTACACTAAGAAAATAAATATAAATTTTACATTAATTTTTAAGAATTATGAATATTTCCAGCTCCAAAATCCATTTATCTGGCAGATTGCCGTGTTGAAATGACAAATTTTGGTATATTTCTTAAGTCAAACAGGGTTTTGAAGAAACATTGACACTAGCAATTGATTAACAAATCAATAAACTTGAATAATTATTGATATAAATAAGCCTGGCAGCTCTGTTTTGTTAACCACACTAAGAAAATAAATATAAATTTTGAATTAATTCCAGCTCCAAAATCCATTTATCTGGCAGATTGCCGTGTGGAAATGCAAAATTTTGGTAAATTTCTTCAGTCAAACAGGGTTTTGAAGAAATTTTTACACTAGCAATTGATTAACAAATCAATAAACTTGAATTTTTATTGATATAAATAAGCCTGGCAGCTCTGTTTTGTTAACCACATTAAGAAAATAAATATAAATTTTGAGTTAATTCCAGCTCCAAAATCCAATATCTGTCAGATTGCCGTGTTGAAATGCCAAATTATGGTAAATTTCTTCAGTCAAACAGGGTTTTGAAGATACATTGACACTAGCAATTGATTAACAAATCAATAACCTTGAATAATTATTAAATAAGCCTGGCTGCTCTGTTTTGTTAACCACACTAAGAAAATAAATATAAATTTTGAATTAATTCCAGCTCCAAAATCCATTTATCTGGCAGATTGCCGTGTGGAAATGCCAAATTTTGGTAAATTTCTTCAGTCAAACTAGGTTTTGAAGAAATTTTGACACTAGCAATTTATTAACAAATCAATAAACTTGAATTATTATTGATATAAATAAGCCTGGCAGCTCTGTTTTGTTAACCACATTAAGAAAATAAATATAAATTTTGAATTAATTCCAGCTCCAAAATCCAATATCTGGCAGATTGCCGTGTTGAAATGCCAAATTATGGTAAATTTCTTCAGTCAAACAGGGTTTTGAAGATACATTGACACTAGCAATTGATTAACAAATCCATAAACTTGAATAATTATTGATATAAATAAACCTGGCAACTCTGTTTTGTTAACCACACTAAGAAAATAAATATAAATTTTGAATTAATTCTTAAGAATTTTGAATATTTCCAGCTCCAAAATCCATTTATCTGTCAGATTGCCGTGTTGAATTGAATTGAATTTTGGTAAATTTCTTCAGACAAACAGGGTTTTGAAGAAACATTGACACTAGTAATTGATTAAAAAATCAATAAACTTGAATAATTATTGATATAAATAAGCCTGGCAGCTCTGTTTTGTTAACCACATTAAGAAAATAAATATAAATTTTAAATTAATTCCAGCTCCAAAATCCATTTATCTGGCAGATTGCCGTGTTGAAATGCCAAATTTTGGTAAATTTCTTCAGACAAACAGGGTTTTGAAGAAACATTGACACTAGCAATTGATTAACAAATCAATAAACTTGAATAATTATTGATATAAATAAGCCTGGCAGCTCTGTTTTGTTAACCACACTAAGAAAATAAATATAAATTTTGAATTAATTCCAGCTCCAAAATCCATTTATTTGGCAGATTGCCGTGTTGAAATGCCAAATTTTGGTACATTTCTTCAGTCAAATATGGTTTTGAAGAAATATTGACACTAGCAATTGAATATAAAATCAATAAACTTGAATAATTATTGATATAAATAAGCCTGGCAGCTCTGTTTTGTTAACCACACTAAGAAAATAAATATAAATTTTAAATTAATTCCAGCTCCAAAATCCATTTATCTGGCAGATTGCCGTGTTGAAATGCCAAATTTTGGTAAAATTCTTCAGTCAAACAGGGTTTTGAAGAAACATTGACACTAGCAATTGATTAACAAATCAATAACCTTGAATAATTATTAAATAAGCCTGGCTGCTCTGTTTTGTTAACCACACTAAGAAAATAAATATAAATTTTGAATTAATTCCAGCTCCAAAATCCAATATCTGGCAGATTGCCGTGTTGAAATGCCAAATTTTGGTACATTTCTTCAGTCAAATATGGTTTTGAAGAAATATTGACCATAGCAATTGATTAACAAATCATTAAACTTGAATAATTATTGATATAAATAAGCCTGGCAGCTCTGTTTTGTTAACCAAACTAAGAAAATAAATATAAATTTTAAATTAATTCCAGCTCCAAAATCCATTTATCTGGCAGATTGCCGTGTTGAAATGCCAAATTTTGGTAAAATTCTTCAGTCAAACAGGGTTTTGAAGAAACATTGACACTAGCAATTGATTAACAAATCAATAACCTTGAATAATTATTAAATAAGCCTAGCTGCTCTGTTTTGTTAACCACACTAAGAAAATAAATATAAATTTTGAATTAATTCCAGGTCCAAAATCCATTTATCTGGCAGATTGCCGTGTGGAAATGCCAAATTTTGGTAAATTTCTTCAGTCAAACAGGGTTTTGAAGAAATTTTGACACTAGCAATTTATTAACAAATCAATAAACTTGAATTTTTATTGATATAAATAAGCCTGGCAGCTCTGTTTTGTTAACCACATTAAGAAAATAAATATAAATTTTGAGTTAATTCCAGCTCCAAAATCCAATATCTGGCAGATTGCCGTGTTGAAATGCCAAATTATGGTAAATTTCTTCAGTCAAACAGGGTTTTGAAGATACATTGACACTAGCAATTGATTAACAAATCAATAAACTTGTATAATTATTGATATAAATAAACCTGGCAGCTAAGTTTTATTAACTACACTAAGAAAATAAATATAAATTTTACATTAATTTTTAAGAATTATGAATATTTCCAGCTCCAAAATCCATTTATCTGGCAGATTGCCGTGTTGAAATGCCAAATTTTGGTATATTTCTTAAGTCAAACAGGGTTTTGAAGAAACATTGACACTAGCAATTGATTAACAAATCAATAAACTTGTATAATTATTGATATAAATAAGCCTGGCAGCTCGGTTTTATTAACTACACTAAGAAAATAAATATAAATTTTACATTAATTTTTAAGAATTATGAATATTTCCAGCTCCAAAATCCATTTATCTGGCAGATTGCCGTGTTGAAATGACAAATTTTGGTATATTTCTTAAGTCAAACAGGGTTTTGAAGAAACATTGACACTAGCAATTGATTAACAAATCAATAAACTTGAATAATTATTGATATAAATAAGCCTGGCAGCTCTGTTTTGTTAACCACACTAAGAAAATAAATATAAATTTTGAATTAATTCCAGCTCCAAAATCCATTTATCTGGCAGATTGCCGTGTGGAAATGCAAAATTTTGGTAAATTTCTTCAGTCAAACAGGGTTTTGAAGAAATTTTTACACTAGCAATTGATTAACAAATCAATAAACTTGAATAATTATTGATATTAATAAGCCTGGCAGCTCTGTTTTGTAAACCACACTAAGAAAATAAATATAAATTTTGAATTAATTCCAGCTCCAAAATACATTTATCTGGCAGATTGCCGTGTTGAAATGCCAAATTTTGGTAAAATTCTTCAGTCAAACAGGGTTTTGAAGAAATTTTGACACTAGCAATTTATTAACAAATCAATAAACTTGAATAATTATTGATATAAATAAGCCTGGCAGCTCTGTTTTTTTAACCACGTTAAGAAAATAAATATAAATTTTGAATTAATTCCAGCTCCAAAATCCATTTATCTGTCAGATTGCCGTGTGGAAATGCAAAATTTTGGTAAATTTCTTCAGTCAAACAGGGTTTTGAAGAAATTTTGACACTAGCAATTGATTAACAAATCAATAAACTTGAATAATTATTGATATTAATAAGCCTGGCAGCTCTGTTTTGTTAACCACACTAAGAAAATAAATATAAATTTTGAATTAATTCCAGCTCCAAAATCCATTTATCTGGCAGATTGCCGTGTGGAAATGCAAAATTTTGGTAAATTTCTTCAGTCAAACAGGGTTTTGAAGAAATTTTTACACTAGCAATTGATTAACAAATCAATAAACTTGAATAATTATTGATATTAATAAGCCTGGCAGCTCTGTTTTGTTAACCACACTAAGAAAATAAATATAAATTTTGAATTAATTCCAGCTCCAAAATCCATTTATCTGGCAGATTGCCGTGTTGAAATGCCAAATTTTGGTATATTTCTTAAGTCAAACAGGGTTTTGAAGAAACATTGACACTAGCAATTGATTAACAAATCAATAAACTTGTATAATTATTGATATAAATAAGCCTGGCAGCTCGGTTTTATTAACTACACTAAGAAAATAAATATAAATTTTACATTAATTTTTAAGAATTATGAATATTTCCAGCTCCAAAATCCATTTATCTGGCAGATTGCCGTGTTGAAATGCCAAATTTTGGTATATTTCTTAAGTCAAACAGGGTTTTGAAGAAACATTGACACTAGCAATTGATTAACAAATCAATAAACTTGTATAATTATTGATATAAATAAGCCTGGCAGCTCGGTTTTATTAACTACACTAAGAAAATAAATATAAATTTTACATTAATTTTTAAGAATTATGAATATTTCCAGCTCCAAAATCCATTTATCTGGCAGATTGCCGTGTTGAAATGCCAAATTTTGGTATATTTCTTAAGTCAAACAGGGTTTTGAAGAAACATTGACACTAGCAATTGATTAACAAATCAATAAACTTGAATAATTATTGATATAAATAAGCCTGGCAGCTCTGTTTTGTTAACCACACTAAGAAAATAAATATAAATTTTGAAATAATTCCAGCTCCAAAATCCATTTATCTGGCAGATTGCCGTGTTGAAATGCCAAATTTTGGTATATTTCTTAAGTCAAACAGGGTTTTGAAGAAACATTGACACTAGCAATTGATTAACAAATCAATAAACTTGTATAATTATTGATATAAATAAGCCTGGCAGCTCGGTTTTGTTAACCACACTAAGAAAATAAATATAAATTTTGAAATAATTCCAGCTCCAAAATCCATTTATCTGGCAGATTGCCGTGTGGAAATGCAAAATTTTGGTAAATTTCTTCGGTCAAACAGGGTTTTGAAGAAATTTTGATACTAGCAATTGATTAACAAATCAATAAACTTGAATAATTATTGATATAAATAAGCCTGGCTGCTCTGTTTTGTTAACCACACTAAGAAAATAAATATAAATTTTAAATTAATTCCAGCTCCAAAATCCATTTATGTGGCAGATTGCCGTGTTGAAATGCCAAATTTTGGTAAAATTCTTCAGTCAAACAGGGTTTTGAAGAAACATTGACACTAGCAATTGATTAACAAATCAATTACCTTGAATAATTATTAAATAAGCCTGGCTGCTCTGTTTTGTTAACCACACTAAGAAAATAAATATAAATTTTGAATAAATTCCAGCTCCAAAATCCATTTATCTGGCAGATTGCCGTGTTGAAATGCCAAAATTTGCTAAATTTCTTCAGTCAAACAGGGTTTTGAAGAAACATTGACACTAGCAATTGATTAACAAATCAATAACCTTGAATAATTATTAAATAAGCCTGGCTGCTCTGTTTTGTTAACCACACTAAGAAAATAAATATAAATTTTGAATTAATTCCAGCTCTAAAATCCATTTATCTGGCAGATTGCCGTGTGGAAATGCAAAATTTGCTAAATTTCTTCAGTCAAACCGGGTTTTGAAGAAACATTGACACTAGCAATTGATTAACAAATCAATAAACTTGTATAATTATTGATATAAATAAGCCTGGCAGCTCTGTTTTGTTAACCACACTAAGAAAATAAATATAAATTTTAAATTAATTCCAGTTCCAAAATCCATTTATGTGGCAGATTGCCGTGTTGAAATGCCAAATTTTGGTAAAATTCTTCAGTCAAACAGGGTTTTGAAGAAACATTGACACTAGCAATTGATTAACAAATCAATTACCTTGAATAATTATTAAATAAGCCTGGCTGCTCTGTTTTGTTAACCACACTAAGAAAATAAATATAAATTTTGAATTAATTCCAGCTCTAAAATCCATTTATCTGGCAGATTGCCGTGTGGAAATGCCAAATTTTGGTAAATTTCTTCAGTCAAACAGGGTTTTGAAGAAATTTTGACACTAGCAATTTATTAACAAATCAATAAACTTGAATAATTATTGATATAAATAAGCCTGGCAGCTCTGTTTTTTTAACCACGTTAAGAAAATAAATATAAATTTTGAATTAATTCCAGCTCCAAAATCCATTTATCTGGCAGATTGCCGTGTGGAAATGCAAAATTTTGGTAAATTTCTTCAGTCAAACAGGGTTTTGAAGAAATTTTTACACTAGCAATTGATTAACAAATCAATAAACTTGTATAATTATTGATATAAATAAGCCTGGCAGCTCGGTTTTATTAACTACACTAAGAAAATAAATATAAATTTTACATTAATTTTTAAGAATTATGAATATTTCCAGCTCCAAAATCCATTTATCTGGCAGATTGCCGTGTTGAAATGCCAAATTTTGGTATATTTCTTAAGTCAAACAGGGTTTTGAAGAAACATTGACACTAGCAATTGATTAACAAATCAATAAACTTGTATAATTATTGATATAAATAAGCCTGGCAGCTCGGTTTTATTAACTACACTAAGAAAATAAATATAAATTTTACATTAATTTTTAAGAATTATGAATATTTCCAGCTCCAAAATCCATTTATCTGGCAGATTGCCGTGTTGAAATGCCAAATTTTGGTATATTTCTTAAGTCAAACAGGGTTTTGAAGAAACATTGACACTAGCAATTGATTAACAAATCAATAAACTTGTATAATTATTGATATAAATAAGCCTGGCAGCTCGGTTTTATTAACTACACTAAGAAAATAAATATAAATTTTACATTAATTTTTAAGAATTATGAATATTTCCAGCTCCAAAATCCATTTATCTGGCAGATTGCCGTGTTGAAATGCCAAATTTTGGTATATTTCTTAAGTCAAACAGGGTTTTGAAGAAACATTGACACTAGCAATTGATTAACAAATCAATAAACTTGTATAATTATTGATATAAATAAGCCTGGCAGCTCGGTTTTATTAACTACACTAAGAAAATAAATATAAATTTTACATTAATTTTTAAGAATTATGAATATTTCCAGCTCCAAAATCCATTTATCTGGCAGATTGCCGTGTTGAAATGCCAAATTTTGGTATATTTCTTAAGTCAAACAGGGTTTTGAAGAAACATTGACACTAGCAATTGATTAACAAATCAATAAACTTGAATAATTATTGATATAAATAAGCCTGGCAGCTCTGTTTTGTTAACCACACTAAGAAAATAAATATAAATTTTGAAATAATTCCAGCTCCAAAATCCATTTATCTGGCAGATTGCCGTGTTGAAATGCCAAATTTTGGTATATTTCTTAAGTCAAACAGGGTTTTGAAGAAACATTGACACTAGCAATTGATTAACAAATCAATAAACTTGTATAATTATTGATATAAATAAGCCTGGCAGCTCGGTTTTGTTAACCACGCTAAGAAAATAAATATAAATTTTGAAATAATTCCAGCTCCAAAATCCATTTATCTGGCAGATTGCCGTGTGGAAATGCAAAATTTTGGTAAATTTCTTCAGTCAAACAGGGTTTTGAAGAAATTTTGATACTAGCAATTGATTAACAAATCAATAAACTTGAATAATTATTGATATAAATAAGCCTGGCTGCTCTGTTTTGTTAACCACACTAAGAAAATAAATATAAATTTTAAATTAATTCCAGCTCCAAAATCCATTTATGTGGCAGATTGCCGTGTTGAAATGCCAAATTTTGGTAAAATTCTTCAGTCAAACAGGGTTTTGAAGAAACATTGACACTAGCAATTGATTAACAAATCAATTACCTTGAATAATTATTAAATAAGCCTGGCTGCTCTGTTTTGTTAACCACACTAAGAAAATAAATATAAATTTTGAATTAATTCCAGCTCCAAAATCCATTTATTTGGCAGATTGCCGTGTGGAAATGCCAAATTTTGGTAAATTTCTTCAGTCAAACAGGGTTTTGAAGAAATTTTGACACTAGCAATTTATTAACAAATCAATAAACTTGAATAATTATTGATATAAATAAGCCTGGCAGCTCTGTTTTTTTAACCACGTTAAGAAAATAAATATAAATTTTGAATTAATTCCAGCTCCAAAATCCATTTATCTGGCAGATTGCCGTGTGGAAATGCAAAATTTTGGTAAATTTCTTCAGTCAAACAGGGTTTTGAAGAAATTTTTACACTAGCAATTGATTAACAAATCAATAAACTTGAATAATTATTGATATTTATAAGCCTGGCTGCTCTGTATTGTTAACCACACTAAGAAAATAAATATAAATTTTGAATTAATTCCAGCTCCAAAATCCATTTATTTGGCAGATTGCCGTGTGGAAATGCCAAATTTTGGTAAATTTCTTCAGTCAAACAGGGTTTTGAAGAAATTTTGACACTAGCAATTTATTAACAAATCAATAAACTTGAATAATTATTGATATAAATAAGCCTGGCAGCTCTGTTTTTTTAACCACGTTAAGAAAATAAATATAAATTTTGAATTAATTCCAGCTCCAAAATCCATTTATCTGTCAGATTGCCGTGTGGAAATGCAAAATTTTGGTAAATTTCTTCAGTCAAACAGGGTTTTGAAGAAATTTTGACACTAGCAATTGATTAACAAATCAATAAACTTGTATAATTATTGATATAAATAAGCCTGGCAGCTCGGTTTTATTAACTACACTAAGAAAATAAATATAAATTTTACATTAATTTTTAAGAATTATGAATATTTCCAGCTCCAAAATCCATTTATCTGGCAGATTGCCGTGTTGAAATGCCAAATTTTGGTATATTTCTTAAGTCAAACAGGGTTTTGAAGAAACATTGACACTAGCAATTGATTAACAAATCAATAAACTTGTATAATTATTGATATAAATAAGCCTGGCAGCTCGGTTTTATTAACTACACTAAGAAAATAAATATAAATTTTACATTAATTTTTAAGAATTATGAATATTTCCAGCTCCAAAATCCATTTATCTGGCAGATTGCCGTGTTGAAATGCCAAATTTTGGTATATTTCTTAAGTCAAACAGGGTTTTGAAGAAACATTGACACTAGCAATTGATTAACAAATCAATAAACTTGTATAATTATTGATATAAATAAGCCTGGCAGCTCGGTTTTATTAACTACACTAAGAAAATAAATATAAATTTTACATTAATTTTTAAGAATTATGAATATTTCCAGCTCCAAAATCCATTTATCTGGCAGATTGCCGTGTTGAAATGCCAAATTTTGGTATATTTCTTAAGTCAAACAGGGTTTTGAAGAAACATTGACACTAGCAATTGATTAACAAATCAATAAACTTGTATAATTATTGATATAAATAAGCCTGGCAGCTCGGTTTTATTAACTACACTAAGAAAATAAATATAAATTTTACATTAATTTTTAAGAATTATGAATATTTCCAGCTCCAAAATCCATTTATCTGGCAGATTGCCGTGTTGAAATGCCAAATTTTGGTATATTTCTTAAGTCAAACAGGGTTTTGAAGAAACATTGACACTAGCAATTGATTAACAAATCAATAAACTTGAATAATTATTGATATAAATAAGCCTGGCAGCTCTGTTTTGTTAACCACACTAAGAAAATAAATATAAATTTTGAAATAATTCCAGCTCCAAAATCCATTTATCTGGCAGATTGCCGTGTTGAAATGCCAAATTTTGGTATATTTCTTAAGTCAAACAGGGTTTTGAAGAAACATTGACACTAGCAATTGATTAACAAATCAATAAACTTGTATAATTATTGATATAAATAAGCCTGGCAGCTCGGTTTTGTTAACCACACTAAGAAAATAAATATAAATTTTGAAATAATTCCAGCTCCAAAATCCATTTATCTGGCAGATTGCCGTGTGGAAATGCAAAATTTTGGTAAAATTCTTCAGTCAAACAGGGTTTTGAAGAAACATTGACACTAGCAATTGATTAACAAATCAATTACCTTGAATAATTATTAAATAAGCCTGGCTGCTCTGTTTTGTTAACCACACTAAGAAAATAAATATAAATTTTGAATAAATTCCAGCTCCAAAATCCATTTATCTGGCAGATTGCCGTGTTGAAATGCCAAAATTTGCTAAATTTCTTCAGTCAAACAGGGTTTTGAAGAAACATTGACACTAGCAATTGATTAACAAATCAATAACCTTGAATAATTATTAAATAAGCCTGGCTGCTCTGTTTTGTTAACCACACTAAGAAAATAAATATAAATTTTGAATTAATTCCAGCTCTAAAATCCATTTATCTGGCAGATTGCCGTGTGGAAATGCAAAATTTGCTAAATTTCTTCAGTCAAACCGGGTTTTGAAGAAACATTGACACTAGCAATTGATTAACAAATCAATAAACTTGTATAATTATTGATATAAATAAGCCTGGCAGCTCTGTTTTGTTAACCACACTAAGAAAATAAATATAAATTTTAAATTAATTCCAGTTCCAAAATCCATTTATGTGGCAGATTGCCGTGTTGAAATGCCAAATTTTGGTAAAATTCTTCAGTCAAACAGGGTTTTGAAGAAACATTGACACTAGCAATTGATTAACAAATCAATTACCTTGAATAATTATTAAATAAGCCTGGCTGCTCTGTTTTGTTAACCACACTAAGAAAATAAATATAAATTTTGAATTAATTCCAGCTCCAAAATCCATTTATTTGGCAGATTGCCGTGTGGAAATGCCAAATTTTGGTAAATTTCTTCAGTCAAACAGGGTTTTGAAGAAATTTTGACACTAGCAATTTATTAACAAATCAATAAACTTGAATAATTATTGATATAAATAAGCCTGGCAGCTCTGTTTTTTTAACCACGTTAAGAAAATAAATATAAATTTTGAATTAATTCCAGCTCCAAAATCCATTTATCTGGCAGATTGCCGTGTGGAAATGCAAAATTTTGGTAAATTTCTTCAGTCAAACAGGGTTTTGAAGAAATTTTGACACTAGCAATTGATTAACAAATCAATAAACTTGCCTGGCAGCTCTGTTTTGTTAACCACACTAAGAAAATAAATATAAATTTTGAATTCATTCCAGCTCCAAAATCCATTTATCTGGCAGATTGCCGTGTGGAAATGCAAAATTTTGGTAAATTTCTTCAGTCAAACAGGGTTTTGAAGAAATTTTGACACTAGCAATTGATTAACAAATCAATAAACTTGCCTGGCAGCTCTGTTTTGTTAACCACACTAAGAAAATAAATATAAATTTTGAATTCATTCCAGCTCCAAAATCCATTTATCTGGCAGATTGCCGTGTGGAAATGCAAAATTTTGGTAAATTTCTTCAGTCAAACAGGGTTTTGAAGAAATTTTGACACTAGCAATTGATTAACAAATCAATAAACTTGAATAATTATTGATCTTAATAAGCCTGGCAGCTCTGTTTTGTTAACCACACTAAGAAAATAAATATAAATTTTGAATTAATTCCAGCTCCAAAATCCATTTATCTGGCAGATTGCCGTGTTGAAATGCCAAATTTTGGAAAATTTCTTCAGTCAAACAGGGTTTTGAAGAAAAATTGACACTAGCAATTGATTAACAAATCAATAAACTTGTATAATTATTGATATAAATAAGCCTGGCAGCTCTGTTTTATTAACTACACTAAGAAAATAAATATAAATTTTGAATTAATTCCAGCTCCAAAATCCATTTATCTGGCAGATTGCCGTGTTGAAATGCCAAATTTTGGTACATTTCTTCAGTCAAATATGGTTTTGAAGAAATATTGTCCATAGCAATTGATTAACAAATCATTAAACTTGAATAATTATTGATATAAATAAGCCTGGCAGCTCTGTTTTGTTAACCACACTAAGAAAATAAATATAAATTTTGAATTAATTCCTGCTCCAAAATCCATTTATCTGGCAGATTGCCGTGTTGAAATGCCAAATTTTGGTAAAATTCTTCAGTCAAACAGGGTTTTGAAGAAACATTGACACTAGCAATTGATTAACAAATCAATAACCTTGAATAATTATTAAATAAGCCTGGCTGCTCTGTTTTGTTAACCACACTAAGAAAATAAATATAAATTTTGAATTAATTCCAGCTCCAAAATCCATTTATCTGGCAGATTGCCGTGTGGAAATGCCAAATTTTGGTAAATTTCTTCAGTCAAACAGGGTTTTGAAGAAATTTTGACACTAGCAATTTATTAACAAATCAATAAACTTGAATTATTATTGATATAAATAAGCCTGGCAGCTCTGTTTTGTTAACCACATTAAGAAAATAAATATAAATTTTGAATTAATTCCAGCTCCAAAATCCAATATCTGGCAATTGCCGTGTTGAAATGCCAAATTATGGTAAATTTCTTCAGTCAAACAGGGTTTTGAAGATACATTGACACTAGCAATTGATTAACAAATCCATTAACTTGAATAATTATTGATATAAGTAAACCTGGCAACTCTGTTTTGTTAACCACACTAAGAAAATAAATATAAATTTTGAATTAATTCCAGCTCCAAAATCCATTTATTTGGCAGATTGCCGTGTTGAAATGCCAAATTTTGGTACATTTCTTCAGTCAAATATGGTTTTGAAGAAATATTGACACTAGCAATTGATTAACAAATCAATAAACTTGAATAATTATTGATATAAATAAGCCTGGCAGCTCTGTTTTGTTAACCACACTAAGAAAATAAATATAAATTTTAAATTAATTCCAGCTCCAAAATCCATTTATCTGGCAGATTGCCGTGTTGAAATGCCAAATTTTGGTAAAATTCTTCAGTCAAACAGGGTTTTGAAGAAACATTGACACTAGCAATTGATTAACAAATCAATAACCTTGAATAATTATTAAATAAGCCTGGCTGCTCTGTTTTGTTAACCACACTAAGAAAATAAATATAAATTTTGAATTAATTCCAGCTCCAAAATCCAATATCTGGCAGATTGCCGTGTTGAAATGCCAAATTTTGGTACATTTCTTCAGTCAAATATGGTTTTGAAGAAATATTGACCATAGCAATTGATTAACAAATCATTAAACTTGAATAATTATTGATATAAATAAGCCTGGCAGCTCTGTTTTGTTAACCAAACTAAGAAAATAAATATAAATTTTAAATTAATTCCAGCTCCAAAATCCATTTATCTGGCAGATTGCCGTGTTGAAATGCCAAATTTTGGTAAAATTCTTCAGTCAAACAGGGTTTTGAAGAAACATTGACACTAGCAATTGATTAACAAATCAATAACCTTGAATAATTATTAAATAAGCCTAGCTGCTCTGTTTTGTTAACCACACTAAGAAAATAAATATAAATTTTGAATTAATTCCAGCTCCAAAATCCATTTATTTGGCAGATTGCCGTGTGGAAATGCCAAATTTTGGTAAATTTCTTCAGTCAAACAGGGTTTTGAAGAAATTTTGACACTAGCAATTTATTAACAAATCAATAAACTTGAATTTTTATTGATATAAATAAGCCTGGCAGCTCTGTTTTGTTAACCACATTAAGAAAATAAATATAAATTTTGAGTTAATTCCAGCTCCAAAATCCAATATCAGGCAGATTGCCGTGTTGAAATGCCAAATTATGGTAAATTTCTTCAGTCAAACAGGGTTTTGAAGATACATTGACACTAGCAATTGATTAACAAATCAATAACCTTGAATAATTATTAAATAAGCCTGGCTGCTCTGTTTTGTTAACCATACTAAGAAAATAAATATAAATTTTGAATTAATTCCAGCTCCAAAATCCATTTATCTGGCAGATTGCCGTGTGGAAATGCCAAATTTTGGTAAATTTCTTCAGTCAAACTAGGTTTTGAAGAAATTTTGACACTAGCAATTTATTAACAAATCAATAAACTTGAATTATTATTGATATAAATAAGCCTGGCAGCTCTGTTTTGTTAACCACATTAAGAAAATAAATATAAATTTTGAATTAATTCCAGCTCCAAAATCCAATATCTGGCAGATTGCCGTGTTGAAATGCCAAATTATGGTAAATTTCTTCAGTCAAACAGGGTTTTGAAGATACATTGACACTAGCAATTGATTAACAAATCCATAAACTTGAATAATTATTGATATAAATAAACCTGGCAACTCTGTTTTGTTAACCACACTAAGAAAATAAATATAAATTTTGAATTAATTCTTAAGAATTTTGAATATTTCCAGCTCCAAAATCCATTTATCTGTCAGATTGCCGTGTTGAAATGCCAAATTTTGGTAAATTTCTTCAGACAAACAGGGTTTTGAAGAAACATTGACACTAGCAATTGATTAAAAAATCAATAAACTTGAATAATTATTGATATAAATAAGCCTGGCAGCTCTGTTTTGTTAACCACATTAAGAAAATAAATATAAATTTTAAATTAATTCCAGCTCCAAAATCCATTTATCTGGCAGATTGCCGTGTTGAAATGCCAAATTTTGGTAAATTTCTTCAGACAAACAGGGTTTTGAAGAAACATTGACACTAGCAATTGATTAACAAATCAATAAACTTGAATAATTATTGATATAAATAAGCCTGGCAGCTCTGTTTTGTTAACCACACTAAGAAAATAAATATAAATTTTGAATTAATTCCAGCTCCAAAATCCATTTATTTGGCAGATTGCCGTGTTGAAATGCCAAATTTTGGTACATTTCTTCAGTCAAATATGGTTTTGAAGAAATATTGACACTAGCAATTGAATATAAAATCAATAAACTTGAATAATTATTGATATAAATAAGCCTGGCAGCTCTGTTTTGTTAACCACACTAAGAAAATAAATATAAATTTTAAATTAATTCCAGCTCCAAAATCCATTTATCTGGCAGATTGCCGTGTTGAAATGCCAAATTTTGGTAAAATTCTTCAGTCAAACAGGGTTTTGAAGAAACATTGACACTAGCAATTGATTAACAAATCAATAACCTTGAATAATTATTAAATAAGCCTGGCTGCTCTGTTTTGTTAACCACACTAAGAAAATAAATATAAATTTTGAATTAATTCCAGCTCCAAAATCCAATATCTGGCAGATTGCCGTGTTGAAATGCCAAATTTTGGTACATTTCTTCAGTCAAATATGGTTTTGAAGAAATATTGACCATAGCAATTGATTAACAAATCATTAAACTTGAATAATTATTGATATAAATAAGCCTGGCAGCTCTGTTTTGTTAACCAAACTAAGAAAATAAATATAAATTTTAAATTAATTCCAGCTCCAAAATCCATTTATCTGGCAGATTGCCGTGTTGAAATGCCAAATTTTGGTAAAATTCTTCAGTCAAACAGGGTTTTGAAGAAACATTGACACTAGCAATTGATTAACAAATCAATAACCTTGAATAATTATTAAATAAGCCTAGCTGCTCTGTTTTGTTAACCACACTAAGAAAATAAATATAAATTTTGAATTAATTCCAGGTCCAAAATCCATTTATCTGGCAGATTGCCGTGTGGAAATGCCAAATTTTGGTAAATTTCTTCAGTCAAACAGGGTTTTGAAGAAATTTTGACACTAGCAATTTATTAACAAATCAATAAACTTGAATTTTTATTGATATAAATAAGCCTGGCAGCTCTGTTTTGTTAACCACATTAAGAAAATAAATATAAATTTTGAGTTAATTCCAGCTCCAAAATCCATTTATTTGGCAGATTGCCGTGTTGAAAAGCCAAATTTTGGTAAATTTCTTCAGACAAACAGGGTTTTGAAGAAACATTGACACTAGCAATTGATTAACAAATCAATAAACTTGAATAATTATTGATATAAATAAGCCTGGCAGCTCTGTTTTGTTAACCACACTAAGAAAATAAATATAAATTTTGAATTAATTCCAGCTCCAAAATCCATTTATTTGGCAGATTGCCGTGTTGAAATGCCAAATTTTGGTACATTTCTTCAGTCAAATATGGTTTTGAAGAAATATTGACACTAGCAATTGATTAACAAATCAATAAACTTGAATAATTATTGATATAAATAAGCCTGGCAGCTCTGTTTTGTTAACCACACTAAGAAAATAAATATAAATTTTAAATTAATTCCAGCTCCAAAATCCATTTATCTGGCAGATTGCCGTGTGGAAATGCCAAATTTTGGTAAATTTCTTCAGTCAAACTAGGTTTTGAAGAAATTTTGACACTAGCAATTTATTAACAAATCAATAAACTTGAATTATTATTGATATAAATAAGCCTGGCAGCTCTGTTTTGTTAACCACATTAAGAAAATAAATATAAATTTTGAATTAATTCCAGCTCCAAAATCCAATATCTGGCAGATTGCCGTGTTGAAATGCCAAATTATGGTAAATTTCTTCAGTCAAACAGGGTTTTGAAGATACATTGACACTAGCAATGTGGGGTGGTGGAGTGGTTAGCACTTTCACCTCGCAGTAAGAGGAGCCGGGTTCGATCCCAGCTTGTGGCACTGGATGAAAACTCGGATCTACTCCTTCTGCGTTGAGTTTGCAAGTTCTCTCCCCACTGGTTTAAGGGGTTTTCCCCCGAGATCTTCGGTTTCCCCTTCCACAAAAACTTGTTGAGGTTAACGGTAATAGTTAGTGTAGGGAGCTGTTGGCTCGAACGCGTGGCATGCAGGGCTTGCCACCACCCTCCTACGCATTGTAACCCGGCCACCTGAATTAATGGCTTCAAAAGTCGCTTGACGACTTAGGCCTAAGGTGGTGCCTTGGGTATTAGCCTAGCTGATTATTATTATTATTATAACAAATCCATAAACTTGAATAATTATTGATATAAATAAACCTGGCAACTCTGTTTTGTTAACCACACTAAGAAAATAAATATAAATTTTGAATTAATTCTTAAGAATTTTAAATATTTCCAGCTCCAAAATCCATTTATCTGTCAGATTGCCGTGTTGAAATGCCAAATTTTGGTAAATTTCTTCAGACAAACAGGGTTTTGAAGAAACATTGACACTAGCAATTGATTAAAAAATCAATAAACTTGAATAATTATTGATATAAATAAGCCTGGCAGCTCTGTTTTGTTAACCACATTAAGAAAATAAATATAAATTTTAAATTAATTCCAGCTCCAAAATCCATTTATCTGGCAGATTGCCGTGTTGAAATGCCAAATTTTGGTAAATTTCTTCAGACAAACAGGGTTTTGAAGAAACATTGACACTAGCAATTGATTAACAAATCAATAAACTTGAATAATTATTGATATAAATAAGCCTGGCAGCTCTGTTTTGTTAACCACACTAAGAAAATAAATATAAATTTTGAATTAATTCCAGCTCCAAAATCCATTTATTTGGCAGATTGCCGTGTTGAAATGCCAAATTTTGGTACATTTCTTCAGTCAAATATGGTTTTGAAGAAATATTGACACTAGCAATTGAATATAAAATCAATAAACTTGAATAATTATTGATATAAATAAGCCTGGCAGCTCTGTTTTGTTAACCACACTAAGAAAATAAATATAAATTTTAAATTAATTCCAGCTCCAAAATCCATTTATCTGGCAGATTGCCGTGTTGAAATGCCAAATTTTGGTAAAATTCTTCAGTCAAACAGGGTTTTGAAGAAACATTGACACTAGCAATTGATTAACAAATCAATAACCTTGAATAATTATTAAATAAGCCTGGCTGCTCTGTTTTGTTAACCACACTAAGAAAATAAATATAAATTTTGAATTAATTCCAGCTCCAAAATCCAATATCTGGCAGATTGCCGTGTTGAAATGCCAAATTTTGGTACATTTCTTCAGTCAAATATGGTTTTGAAGAAATATTGACCATAGCAATTGATTAACAAATCATTAAACTTGAATAATTATTGATATAAATAAGCCTGGCAGCTCTGTTTTGTTAACCAAACTAAGAAAATAAATATAAATTTTAAATTAATTCCAGCTCCAAAATCCATTTATCTGGCAGATTGCCGTGTTGAAATGCCAAATTTTGGTAAAATTCTTCAGTCAAACAGGGTTTTGAAGAAACATTGACACTAGCAATTGATTAACAAATCAATAAACTTGAATAATTATTGATATAAATAAGCCTGGCAGCTCTGTTTTGTTAACCACACTAAGAAAATAAATATAAATTTTGAATTAATTCCAGCTCCAAAATCCAATATCTGGCAGATTGCCGTGTTGAAATGCCAAATTTTGGTACATTTCTTCAGTCAAATATGGTTTTGAAGAAATATTGACACTAGCAATTGATTAACAAATCAATAAACTTGAATAATTATTGATATAAATAAGCCTGGCAGCTCTGTTTTGTTAACCACACTAAGAAAATAAATATAAATTTTAAATTAATTCCAGCTCCAAAATCCATTTATCTGGCAGATTGCCGTGTGGAAATGCCAAATTTTGGTAAATTTCTTCAGTCAAACTAGGTTTTGAAGAAATTTTGACACTAGCAATTTATTAACAAATCAATAAACTTGAATTATTATTGATATAAATAAGCCTGGCAGCTCTGTTTTGTTAACCACATTAAGAAAATAAATATAAATTTTGAATTAATTCCAGCTCCAAAATCCAATATCTGGCAGATTGCCGTGTTGAAATGCCAAATTATGGTAAATTTCTTCAGTCAAACAGGGTTTTGAAGATACATTGACACTAGCAATTGATTAACAAATCCATAAACTTGAATAATTATTGATATAAATAAACCTGGCAACTCTGTTTTGTTAACCACACTAAGAAAATAAATATAAATTTTGAATTAATTCTTAAGAATTTTGAATATTTCCAGCTCCAAAATCCATTTATCTGTCAGATTGCCGTGTTGAAATGCCAAATTTTGGTAAATTTCTTCAGACAAACAGGGTTTTGAAGAAACATTGACACTAGCAATTGATTAAAAAATCAATAAACTTGAATAATTATTGATATAAATAAGCCTGGCAGCTCTGTTTTGTTAACCACATTAAGAAAATAAATATAAATTTTAAATTAATTCCAGCTCCAAAATCCATTTATCTGGCAGATTGCCGTGTTGAAATGCCAAATTTTGGTAAATTTCTTCAGACAAACAGGGTTTTGAAGAAACATTGACACTAGCAATTGATTAACAAATCAATAAACTTGAATAATTATTGATATAAATAAGCCTGGCAGCTCTGTTTTGTTAACCACACTAAGAAAATAAATATAAATTTTGAATTAATTCCAGCTCCAAAATCCATTTATTTGGCAGATTGCCGTGTTGAAATGCCAAATTTTGGTACATTTCTTCAGTCAAATATGGTTTTGAAGAAATATTGACACTAGCAATTGAATATAAAATCAATAAACTTGAATAATTATTGATATAAATAAGCCTGGCAGCTCTGTTTTGTTAACCACACTAAGAAAATAAATATAAATTTTGAATTAATTCCAGGTCCAAAATCCAATATCTGGCAGATTGCCGTGTTGAAATGCCAAATTATGGTAAATTTCTTCAGTCAAACAGGGTTTTGAAGATACATTGACACTAGCAATTGATTAACAAATCAATAACCTTGAATAATTATTAAATAAGCCTGGCTGCTCTGTTTTGTTAACCACACTAAGAAAATAAATATAAATTTTGAATTAATTCCAGCTCCAAAATCCATTTATCTGGCAGATTGCCGTGTGGAAATGCCAAATTTTGGTAAATTTCTTCAGTCAAACAGGGTTTTGAAGAAATTTTGACACTAGCAATTTATTAACAAATCAATAAACTTGAATTTTTATTGATATAAATAAGCCTGGCAGCTCTGTTTTGTTAACCACATTAAGAAAATAAATATAAATTTTGAGTTAATTCCAGCTCCAAAATCCAATATCTGGCAGATTGCCGTGTTGAAATGCCAAATTATGGTAAATTTCTTCAGTCAAACAGGGTTTTGAAGATACATTGACACTAGCAATTGATTAACAAATCAATAACCTTGAATAATTATTAAATAAGCCTGGCTGCTCTGTTTTGTTAACCACACTAAGAAAATAAATATAAATTTTGAATTAATTCCAGCTCCAAAATCCAATATCTGGCAGATTGCCGTGTTGAAATGCCAAATTATGGTAAATTTCTTCAGTCAAACAGGGTTTTGAAGATACATTGACACTAGCAATTGATTAACAAATCCATAAACTTGAATAATTATTGATATAAATAAACCTGGCAACTCTGTTTTGTTAACCACACTAAGAAAATAAATATAAATTTTGAATTAATTCTTAAGAATTTTGAATATTTCCAGCTCCAAAATCCATTTATCTGTCAGATTGCCGTGTTGAAATGCCAAATTTGGGTAAATTTCTTCAGACAAACAGGGTTTTGAAGAAACATTGACACTAGCAATTGATTAACAAATCAATAAACTTGAATAATTATTGATATAAATAAGCCTGGCAGCTCTGTTTTGTTAACCACACTAAGAAAATAAATATAAATTTTGAATTAATTCCAGCTCCAAAATCCATTTATTTGGCAGATTGCCGTGTTGAAATGCCAAATTATGGTAAATTTCTTCAGTCAAACAGGGTTTTGAAGATACATTGACACTAGCAATTGATTAACAAATCCATAAACTTGAATAATTATTGATATAAATAAACCTGGCAACTCTGTTTTGTTAACCACACTAAGAAAATAAATATAAATTTTGAATTAATTCTTAAGAATTTTGAATATTTCCAGCTCCAAAATCCATTTATCTGTCAGATTGCCGTGTTGAAATGCCAAATTTTGGTAAATTTCTTCAGACAAACAGGGTTTTGAAGAAACATTGACACTAGCAATTGATTAACAAATCAATAAACTTGAATAATTATTGATATAAATAAGCCTGGCAGCTCTGTTTTGTTAACCACACTAAGAAAATAAATATAAATTTTGAATTAATTCCAGCTCCAAAATCCATTTATTTGGCAGATTGCCGTGTTGAAATGCCAAATTTTGGTACATTTCTTCAGTCAAATATGGTTTTGAAGAAATATTGACACTAGCAATTGATTAACAAATCAATAAACTTGAATAATTATTGATATAAATAAGCCTGGCAGCTCTGTTTTGTTAACCACACTAAGAAAATAAATATAAATTTTAAATTAATTCCAGCTCCAAAATCCATTTATCTGGCAGATTGCCGTGTTGAAATGCCAAATTTTGGTAAAATTCTTCAGTCAAACAGGGTTTTGAAGAAACATTGACACTAGCAATTGATTAACAAATCAATAACCTTGAATAATTATTAAATAAGCCTGGCTGCTCTGTTTTGTTAACCACACTAAGAAAATAAATATAAATTTTGAATTAATTCCAGCTCCAAAATCCAATATCTGGCAGATTGCCGTGTTGAAATGCCAAATTTTGGTACATTTCTTCAGTCAAATATGGTTTTGAAGAAATATTGACCATAGCAATTGATTAACAAATCATTAAACTTGAATAATTATTGATATAAATAAGCCTGGCAGCTCTGTTTTGTTAACCAAACTAAGAAAATAAATATAAATTTTGAGTTAATTCCAGCTCCAAAATCCAATATCTGGCAGATTGCCGTGTTGAAATGCCAAATTATGGTAAATTTCTTCAGTCAAACAGGGTTTTGAAGATACATTGACACTAGCAATTGATTAACAAATCAATAACCTTGAATAATTATTAAATAAGCCTGGCTGCTCTGTTTTGTTAACCACACTAAGAAAATAAATATAAATTTTGAATTAATTCCAGCTCCAAAATCCATTTATCTGGCAGATTGCCGTGTGGAAATGCCAAATTTTGGTAAATTTCTTCAGTCAAACTAGGTTTTGAAGAAATTTTGACACTAGCAATTTATTAACAAATCAATAAACTTGAATTATTATTGATATAAATAAGCCTGGCAGCTCTGTTTTGTTAACCACATTAAGAAAATAAATATAAATTTTGAATTAATTCCAGCTCCAAAATCCAATATCTGGCAGATTGCCGTGTTGAAATGCCAAATTATGGTAAATTTCTTCAGTCAAACAGGGTTTTGAAGATACATTGACACTAGCAATTGATTAACAAATCCATAAACTTGAATAATTATTGATATAAATAAACCTGGCAACTCTGTTTTGTTAACCACACTAAGAAAATAAATTAAAATTTTGAATTAATTCTTAAGAATTTTGAATATTTCCAGCTCCAAAATCCATTTATCTGTCAGATTGCCGTGTTGAAATGCCAAATTTTGGTAAATTTCTTCAGACAAACAGGGTTTTGAAGAAACATTGACACTAGCAATTGATTAACAAATCAATAAACTTGAATAATTATTGATATAAATAAGCCTGGCAGCTCTGTTTTGTTAACCACATTAAGAAAATAAATATAAATTTTAAATTAATTCCAGCTCCAAAATCCATTTATCTGGCAGATTGCCGTGTTGAAATGCCAAATTTTTGTAAAATTCTTCAGTCAAACAGGGTTTTGAAGAAACATTGACACTAGCAATTGAATAACAAATCAATAACCTTGAATAATTATTAAATAAGCCTGGCTGCTCTGTTTTGTTAACCACACTAAGAAAATAAATATAAATTTTGAATTAATTCCAGCTCCAAAATCCATTTATTTGGCAGATTGCCGTGTTGAAAAGCCAAATTTTGGTAAATTTCTTCAGACAAACAGGGTTTTGAAGAAACATTGACACTAGCAATTGATTAACAAATCAATAAACTTGAATAATTATTAAATAAGCCTGGCAGCTCTGTTTTTTTAACCACGTTATGAAAATAAATATAAATTTTGAATTAATTCCAGCTCCAAAATCCATTTATCTGTCAGATTGCCGTGTGGAAATGCAAAATTTTGGTAAATTTCTTCAGTCAAACAGGGTTTTGAAGAAATTTTGACACTAGCAATTGATTAACAAATGAATAAACTTGAATAATTATTGATATTAATAAGCCTGGCAGCTCTGTTTTGTTAACCACACTAAGAAAATAAATATAAATTTTGAATTAATTCCAGCTCCAAAATCCATTTATTTGGCAGATTGCCGTGTTGAAATGCCAAATTTTGGTACATTTCTTCAGTCAAATATGGTTTTGAAGAAATATTGACACTAGCAATTGATTAACAAATCAATAAACTTGAATAATTATTGATATAAATAAGCCTGGCAGCTCTGTTTTGTTAACCACACTAAGAAAATAAATATAAATTTTAAATTAATTCCAGCTCCAAAATCCATTTATCTGGCAGATTGCCGTGTTGAAATGCCAAATTTTGGTAAAATTCTTAAGTCAAACAGGGTTTTGAAGAAACATTGACACTAGCAATTGATTAACAAATCAATAACCTTGAATAATTATTAAATAAGCCTGGCTGCTCTGTTTTGTTAACCACACTAAGAAAATAAATATAAATTTTGAATTAATTCCAGCTCCAAAATCCAATATCTGGCAGATTGCCGTGTTGAAATGCCAAATTTTGGTACATTTCTTCAGTCAAATATGGTTTTGAAGAAATATTGACCATAGCAATTGATTAACAAATCATTAAACTTGAATAATTATTGATATAAATAAGCCTGGCAGCTCTGTTTTGTTAACCAAACTAAGAAAATAAATATAAATTTTGAGTTAATTCCAGCTCCAAAATCCAATATCTGGCAGATTGCCGTGTTGAAATGCCAAATTATGGTAAATTTCTTCAGTCAAACAGGGTTTTGAAGATGCATTGACACTAGCAATTGATTAACAAATCAATAACCTTGAATAATTATTAAATAAGCCTGGCTGCTCTGTTTTGTTAACCACACTAAGAAAATAAATATAAATTTTGAATTAATTCCAGCTCCAAAATCCATTTATCTGGCAGATTGCCGTGTGGAAATGCCAAATTTTGGTAAATTTCTTCAGTCAAACTAGGTTTTGAAGAAATTTTGACACTAGCAATTTATTAACAAATCAATAAACTTGAATTATTATTGATATAAATAAGCCTGGCAGCTCTGTTTTGTTAACCACATTAAGAAAATAAATATAAATTTTGAATTAATTCCAGCTCCAAAATCCAATATCTGGCAGATTGCCGTGTTGAAATGCCAAATTATGGTAAATTTCTTCAGTCAAACAGGGTTTTGAAGATACATTGACACTAGCAATTGATTAACAAATCCATAAACTTGAATAATTATTGATATAAATAAACCTGGCAACTCTGTTTTGTTAACCACACTAAGAAAATAAATTAAAATTTTGAATTAATTCTTAAGAATTTTGAATATTTCCAGCTCCAAAATCCATTTATCTGTCAGATTGCCGTGTTGAAATGCCAAATTTTGGTAAATTTCTTCAGACAAACAGGGTTTTGAAGAAACATTGACACTAGCAATTGATTAACAAATCAATAAACTTGAATAATTATTGATATAAATAAGCCTGGCAGCTCTGTTTTGTTAACCACATTAAGAAAATAAATATAAATTTTAAATTAATTCCAGCTCCAAAATCCATTTATCTGGCAGATTGCCGTGTTGAAATGCCAAATTTTGGTATATTTCTTAAGTCAAACAGGGTTTTGAAGAAACATTGACACTAGCAATTGATTAACAAATCAATAAACTTGTATAATTATTGATATAAATAAGCCTGGCAGCTCGGTTTTATTAACTACACTAAGAAAATAAATATAAATTTTACATTAATTTTTAAGAATTATGAATATTTCCAGCTCCAAAATCCATTTATCTGGCAGATTGCCGTGTTGAAATGCCAAATTTTGGTATATTTCTTAAGTCAAACAGGGTTTTGAAGAAACATTGACACTAGCAATTGATTAACAAATCAATAAACTTGAATAATTATTAAATAAGCCTGGCAGCTCTGTTTTTTTAACCACGTTATGAAAATAAATATAAATTTTGAATTAATTCCAGCTCCAAAATCCATTTATCTGTCAGATTGCCGTGTGGAAATGCAAAATTTTGGTAAATTTCTTCAGTCAAACAGGGTTTTGAAGAAATTTTGACACTAGCAATTGATTAACAAATGAATAAACTTGAATAATTATTGATATTAATAAGCCTGGCAGCTCTGTTTTGTTAACCACACTAAGAAAATAAATATAAATTTTGAATTAATTCCAGCTCCAAAATCCATTTATCTGGCAGATTGCCGTGTTGAAATGCCAAATTTTGGTATATTTCTTAAGTCAAACAGGGTTTTGAAGAAACATTGACACTAGCAATTGATTAACAAATCAATAAACTTGTATAATTATTGATATAAATAAGCCTGGCAGCTCGGTTTTATTAACTACACTAAGAAAATAAATATAAATTTTACATTAATTTTTAAGAATTATGAATATTTCCAGCTCCAAAATCCATTTATCTGGCAGATTGCCGTGTTGAAATGCCAAATTTTGGTATATTTCTTAAGTCAAACAGGGTTTTGAAGAAACATTGACACTAGCAATTGATTAACAAATCAATAAACTTGTATAATTATTGATATAAATAAGCCTGGCAGCTCGGTTTTATTAACTACACTAAGAAAATAAATATAAATTTTACATTAATTTTTAAGAATTATGAATATTTCCAGCTCCAAAATCCATTTATCTGGCAGATTGCCGTGTTGAAATGCCAAATTTTGGTATATTTCTTAAGTCAAACAGGGTTTTGAAGAAACATTGACACTAGCAATTGATTAACAAATCAATAAACTTGTATAATTATTGATATAAATAAGCCTGGCAGCTCGGTTTTATTAACTACACTAAGAAAATAAATATAAATTTTACATTAATTTTTAAGAATTATGAATATTTCCAGCTCCAAAATCCATTTATCTGGCAGATTGCCGTGTTGAAATGCCAAATTTTGGTATATTTCTTAAGTCAAACAGGGTTTTGAAGAAACATTGACACTAGCAATTGATTAACAAATCAATAAACTTGAATAATTATTGATATAAATAAGCCTGGCAGCTCTGTTTTGTTAACCACACTAAGAAAATAAATATAAATTTTGAATTAATTCCAGCTCCAAAATCCATTTATTTGGCAGATTGCCGTGTTGAAATGCCAAATTTTGGTACATTTCTTCAGTCAAATATGGTTTTGAAGAAATATTGACACTAGCAATTGATTAACAAATCAATAATTTTGAATAATTATTGATATAAATAAGCCTGGCAGCTCTGTTTTGTTAACCACACTAAGAAAATAAATATAAATTTTAAATTAATTCCAGCTCCAATTGTTGAAATGCCAAATTTTGGTAAAATTCTTCAGTCAAACAGGGTTTTGAAGATACATTGACACTAGCAATTGATTAACAAATCAATAACCTTGAATAATTATTAAATAAGCCTGGCTGCTCTGTTTTGTTAACCACACTAAGAAAATAAATATAAATTTTGAATTAATTCCAGCTCCAAAATCCAATATCTGGCAGATTGCCGTGTTGAAATGCCAAATTTTGGTACATTTCTTCAGTCAAATATGGTTTTGAAGAAATATTGACCATAGCAATTGATTAACAAATCATTAAACTTGAATAATTATTGATATAAATAAGCCTGGCAGCTCTGTTTTGTTAACCAAACTAAGAAAATAAATATAAATTTTAAATTAATTCCAGCTCCAAAATCCATTTATCTGGCAGATTGCCGTGTTGAAATGCCAAATTTTGGTAAAATTCTTCAGTCAAACAGGGTTTTGAAGAAACATTGACACTAGCAATTGATTAACAAATCAATAACCTTGAATAATTATTAAATAAGCCTAGCTGCTCTGTTTTGTTAACCACACTAAGAAAATAAATATAAATTTTGAATTAATTCCAGCTCCAAAATCCATTTATCTGGCAGATTGCCGTGTGGAAATGCCAAATTTTGGTAAATTTCTTCAGTCAAACAGGGTTTTGAAGAAATTTTGACACTAGCAATTTATTAACAAATCAATAAACTTGAATTATTATTGATATAAATAAGCCTGGCAGCTCTGTTTTGTTAACCACATTAAGAAAATAAATTAAAATTTTGAATTAATTCTTAAGAATTTTGAATATTTCCAGCTCCAAAATCCATTTATCTGTCAGATTGCCGTGTTGAAATGCCAAATTTTGGTAAATTTCTTCAGACAAACAGGGTTTTGAAGAAACATTGACACTAGCAATTGATTAACAAATCAATAAACTTGAATAATTATTGATATAAATAAGCCTGGCAGCTCTGTTTTGTTAACCACATTAAGAAAATAAATATAAATTTTAAATTAATTCCAGCTCCAAAATCCATTTATCTGGCAGATTGCCGTGTTGAAATGCCAAATTTTTGTAAAATTCTTCAGTCAAACAGGGTTTTGAAGAAACATTGACACTAGCAATTGAATAACAAATCAATAACCTTGAATAATTATTAAATAAGCCTGGCTGCTCTGTTTTGTTAACCACACTAAGAAAATAAATATAAATTTTGAATTAATTCCAGCTCCAAAATCCATTTATTTGGCAGATTGCCGTGTTGAAAAGCCAAATTTTGGTAAATTTCTTCAGACAAACAGGGTTTTGAAGAAACATTGACACTAGCAATTGATTAACAAATCAATAAACTTGAATAATTATTAAATAAGCCTGGCAGCTCTGTTTTTTTAACCACGTTATGAAAATAAATATAAATTTTGAATTAATTCCAGCTCCAAAATCCATTTATCTGTCAGATTGCCGTGTGGAAATGCAAAATTTTGGTAAATTTCTTCAGTCAAACAGGGTTTTGAAGAAATTTTGACACTAGCAATTGATTAACAAATGAATAAACTTGAATAATTATTGATATTAATAAGCCTGGCAGCTCTGTTTTGTTAACCACACTAAGAAAATAAATATAAATTTTGAATTAATTCCAGCTCCAAAATCCATTTATCTGGCAGATTGCCGTGTTGAAATGCCAAATTTTGGTATATTTCTTAAGTCAAACAGGGTTTTGAAGAAACATTGACACTAGCAATTGATTAACAAATCAATAAACTTGTATAATTATTGATATAAATAAGCCTGGCAGCTCGGTTTTATTAACTACACTAAGAAAATAAATATAAATTTTACATTAATTTTTAAGAATTATGAATATTTCCAGCTCCAAAATCCATTTATCTGGCAGATTGCCGTGTTGAAATGCCAAATTTTGGTATATTTCTTAAGTCAAACAGGGTTTTGAAGAAACATTGACACTAGCAATTGATTAACAAATCAATAAACTTGTATAATTATTGATATAAATAAGCCTGGCAGCTCGGTTTTATTAACTACACTAAGAAAATAAATATAAATTTTACATTAATTTTTAAGAATTATGAATATTTCCAGCTCCAAAATCCATTTATCTGGCAGATTGCCGTGTTGAAATGCCAAATTTTGGTATATTTCTTAAGTCAAACAGGGTTTTGAAGAAATATTGACACTAGCAATTGATTAACAAATCAATAAACTTGAATAATTATTGATATAAATAAGCCTGGCAGCTCTGTTTTGTTAACCACACTAAGAAAATAAATATAAATTTTGAATTAATTCCAGCTCCAAAATCCATTTATTTGGCAGATTGCCGTGTTGAAATGCCAAATTTTGGTACATTTCTTCAGTCAAATATGGTTTTGAAGAAATATTGACACTAGCAATTGATTAACAAATCAATAATTTTGAATAATTATTGATATAAATAAGCCTGGCAGCTCTGTTTTGTTAACCACACTAAGAAAATAAATATAAATTTTAAATTAATTCCAGCTCCAATTGTTGAAATGCCAAATTTTGGTAAAATTCTTCAGTCAAACAGGGTTTTGAAGATACATTGACACTAGCAATTGATTAACAAATCAATAACCTTGAATAATTATTAAATAAGCCTGGCTGCTCTGTTTTGTTAACCACACTAAGAAAATAAATATAAATTTTGAATTAATTCCAGCTCCAAAATCCAATATCTGGCAGATTGCCGTGTTGAAATGCCAAATTTTGGTACATTTCTTCAGTCAAATATGGTTTTGAAGAAATATTGACCATAGCAATTGATTAACAAATCATTAAACTTGAATAATTATTGATATAAATAAGCCTGGCAGCTCTGTTTTGTTAACCAAACTAAGAAAATAAATATAAATTTTAAATTAATTCCAGCTCCAAAATCCATTTATCTGGCAGATTGCCGTGTTGAAATGCCAAATTTTGGTAAAATTCTTCAGTCAAACAGGGTTTTGAAGAAACATTGACACTAGCAATTGATTAACAAATCAATAACCTTGAATAATTATTAAATAAGCCTAGCTGCTCTGTTTTGTTAACCACACTAAGAAAATAAATATAAATTTTGAATTAATTCCAGCTCCAAAATCCATTTATCTGGCAGATTGCCGTGTGGAAATGCCAAATTTTGGTAAATTTCTTCAGTCAAACAGGGTTTTGAAGAAATTTTGACACTAGCAATTTATTAACAAATCAATAAACTTGAATTATTATTGATATAAATAAGCCTGGCAGCTCTGTTTTGTTAACCACACTAAGAAAATAAATATAAATTTTGAATTAATTCCAGCTCCAAAATCCAATATCTGGCAGATTGCCGTGTTGAAATGCCAAATTTTGGTACATTTCTTCAGTCAAATATGGTTTTGAAGAAATATTGACCATAGCAATTGATTAACAAATCATTAAACTTGAATAATTATTGATATAAATAAGCCTGGCAGCTCTGTTTTGTTAACCAAACTAAGAAAATAAATATAAATTTTAAATTAATTCCAGCTCCAAAATCCATTTATCTGGCAGATTGCCGTGTGGAAATGCCAAATTTTGGTAAATTTCTTCAGTCAAACAGGGTTTTGAAGAAATTTTGACACTAGCAATTTATTAACAAATCAATAAACTTGAATTATTATTGATATAAATAAGTCTGGCAGCTCTGTTTTGTTAACCACATTAAGAAAATAAATATAAATTTTAAATTAATTCCAGCTCCAAAATCCAATATCTGGCAGATTGCCGTGTTGAAATGCCAAATTATGGTAAATTTCTTCAGTCAAACAGGGTTTTGAAGATACATTGACACTAGCAATTGATTAACAAATCCATAAACTTGAATAATTATTGATATAAATAAGCCTGGCAGCTCTGTTTTGTTAACCACACTAAGAAAATAAATATAAATTTTGAATTCATTCCAGCTCCAAAATCCATTTATCTGGCAGATTGCCGTGTGGAAATGCAAAATATTGGTAAATTTCTTCAGTCAAACAGGGTTTTGAAGAAATTTTGACACTAGCAATTGATTAACAAATCAATAAACTTGAATAATTATTGATCCTAATAAGCCTGGCAGCTCTGTTTTGTTAACCACACTAAGAAAATAAATATAAATTTTGAATTAATTCCAGCTCCAAAATCCATTTATCTGGCAGATTGCCGTGTTGAAATGCCAAATTTTGGAAAATTTCTTCAGTCAAACAGGGTTTTGAAGAAACATTGACACTAGCAATTGATTAACAAATCAATAAACTTGAATAATTATTGATATAAATAAGCCTGGCAGCTCTGTTTTGTTAACCACACTAAGAAAATAAATATAAATTTTGAATTAATTCCAGCTCCAAAATCCATTTATTTGGCAGATTGCCGTGTTGAAAAGCCAAATTTTGGTAAATTTCTTCAGACAAACAGGGTTTTGAAGAAACATTGACACTAGCAATTGATTAACAAATCAATAAACTTGAATAATTATTGATATAAATAAGCCTGGCAGCTCTGTTTTGTTAACCACACTAAGAAAATAAATATAAATTTTGAATTAATTCCAGCTCCAAAATCCATTTATTTGGCAGATTGCCGAGTTGAAATGCCAAATTTTGGTACATTTCTTCAGTCAAATATGGTTTTGAAGAAATATTGACACTAGCAATTGATTAACAAATCAATAAACTTGAATAATTATTGATATAAATAAGCCTGGCAGCTCTGTTTTGTTAACCAAACTAAGAAAATAAATATAAATTTTAAATTAATTCCAGCTCCAAAATCCATTTATCTGGCAGATTGCCGTGTTGAAATGCCAAATTTTGGTACATTTCTTCAGTCAAATATGGTTTTGAAGAAATATTGACACTAGCAATTGATTAACAAATCAATAAACTTGAATAATTATTGATATAAATAAGCCTGGCAGCTCTGTTTTGTTAACCACACTAAGAAAATAAATATAAATTTTGAATTAATTCCAGCTCCAAAATCCATTTATTTGGCAGATTGCCGTGTTGAAATGCCAAATTTTGGTACATTTCTTCAGTCAAATATGGTTTTGAAGAAATATTGACACTAGCAATTGATTAACAAATCAATAATTTTGAATAATTATTGATATAAATAAGCCTGGCAGCTCTGTTTTGTTAACCACACTAAGAAAATAAATATAAATTTTAAATTAATTCCAGCTCCAATTGTTGAAATGCCAAATTTTGGTAAAATTCTTCAGTCAAACAGGGTTTTGAAGATACATTGACACTAGCAATTGATTAACAAATCAATAACCTTGAATAATTATTAAATAAGCCTGGCTGCTCTGTTTTGTTAACCACACTAAGAAAATAAATATAAATTTTGAATTAATTCCAGCTCCAAAATCCAATATCTGGCAGATTGCCGTGTTGAAATGCCAAATTTTGGTACATTTCTTCAGTCAAATATGGTTTTGAAGAAATATTGACCATAGCAATTGATTAACAAATCATTAAACTTGAATAATTATTGATATAAATAAGCCTGGCAGCTCTGTTTTGTTAACCAAACTAAGAAAATAAATATAAATTTTAAATTAATTCCAGCTCCAAAATCCATTTATCTGGCAGATTGCCGTGTTGAAATGCCAAATTTTGGTAAAATTCTTCAGTCAAACAGGGTTTTGAAGAAACATTGACACTAGCAATTGATTAACAAATCAATAACCTTGAATAATTATTAAATAAGCCTAGCTGCTCTGTTTTGTTAACCACACTAAGAAAATAAATATAAATTTTGAATTAATTCCAGCTCCAAAATCCATTTATCTGGCAGATTGCCGTGTGGAAATGCCAAATTTTGGTAAATTTCTTCAGTCAAACAGGGTTTTGAAGAAATTTTGACACTAGCAATTTATTAACAAATCAATAAACTTGAATTATTATTGATATAAATAAGCCTGGCAGCTCTGTTTTGTTAACCACATTAAGAAAATAAATTAAAATTTTGAATTAATTCTTAAGAATTTTGAATATTTCCAGCTCCAAAATCCATTTATCTGTCAGATTGCCGTGTTGAAATGCCAAATTTTGGTAAATTTCTTCAGACAAACAGGGTTTTGAAGAAACATTGACACTAGCAATTGATTAACAAATCAATAAACTTGAATAATTATTGATATAAATAAGCCTGGCAGCTCTGTTTTGTTAACCACATTAAGAAAATAAATATAAATTTTAAATTAATTCCAGCTCCAAAATCCATTTATCTGGCAGATTGCCGTGTTGAAATGCCAAATTTTTGTAAAATTCTTCAGTCAAACAGGGTTTTGAAGAAACATTGACACTAGCAATTGAATAACAAATCAATAACCTTGAATAATTATTAAATAAGCCTGGCTGCTCTGTTTTGTTAACCACACTAAGAAAATAAATATAAATTTTGAATTAATTCCAGCTCCAAAATCCATTTATTTGGCAGATTGCCGTGTTGAAAAGCCAAATTTTGGTAAATTTCTTCAGACAAACAGGGTTTTGAAGAAACATTGACACTAGCAATTGATTAACAAATCAATAAACTTGAATAATTATTAAATAAGCCTGGCAGCTCTGTTTTTTTAACCACGTTATGAAAATAAATATAAATTTTGAATTAATTCCAGCTCCAAAATCCATTTATCTGTCAGATTGCCGTGTGGAAATGCAAAATTTTGGTAAATTTCTTCAGTCAAACAGGGTTTTGAAGAAATTTTGACACTAGCAATTGATTAACAAATGAATAAACTTGAATAATTATTGATATTAATAAGCCTGGCAGCTCTGTTTTGTTAACCACACTAAGAAAATAAATATAAATTTTGAATTAATTCCAGCTCCAAAATCCATTTATCTGGCAGATTGCCGTGTTGAAATGCCAAATTTTGGTATATTTCTTAAGTCAAACAGGGTTTTGAAGAAACATTGACACTAGCAATTGATTAACAAATCAATAAACTTGTATAATTATTGATATAAATAAGCCTGGCAGCTCGGTTTTATTAACTACACTAAGAAAATAAATATAAATTTTACATTAATTTTTAAGAATTATGAATATTTCCAGCTCCAAAATCCATTTATCTGGCAGATTGCCGTGTTGAAATGCCAAATTTTGGTATATTTCTTAAGTCAAACAGGGTTTTGAAGAAACATTGACACTAGCAATTGATTAACAAATCAATAAACTTGTATAATTATTGATATAAATAAGCCTGGCAGCTCGGTTTTATTAACTACACTAAGAAAATAAATATAAATTTTACATTAATTTTTAAGAATTATGAATATTTCCAGCTCCAAAATCCATTTATCTGGCAGATTGCCGTGTTGAAATGCCAAATTTTGGTATATTTCTTAAGTCAAACAGGGTTTTGAAGAAACATTGACACTAGCAATTGATTAACAAATCAATAAACTTGTATAATTATTGATATAAATAAGCCTGGCAGCTCGGTTTTATTAACTACACTAAGAAAATAAATATAAATTTTACATTAATTTTTAAGAATTATGAATATTTCCAGCTCCAAAATCCATTTATCTGGCAGATTGCCGTGTTGAAATGCCAAATTTTGGTATATTTCTTAAGTCAAACAGGGTTTTGATGAAATATTGACACTAGCAATTGATTAACAAATCAATAAACTTGAATAATTATTGATATAAATAAGCCTGGCAGCTCTGTTTTGTTAACCACACTAAGAAAATAAATATAAATTTTGAATTAATTCCAGCTCCAAAATCCATTTATTTGGCAGATTGCCGTGTTGAAATGCCAAATTTTGGTACATTTCTTCAGTCAAATATGGTTTTGAAGAAATATTGACACTAGCAATTGATTAACAAATCAATAATTTTGAATAATTATTGATATAAATAAGCCTGGCAGCTCTGTTTTGTTAACCACACTAAGAAAATAAATATAAATTTTAAATTAATTCCAGCTCCAATTGTTGAAATGCCAAATTTTGGTAAAATTCTTCAGTCAAACAGGGTTTTGAAGATACATTGACACTAGCAATTGATTAACAAATCAATAACCTTGAATAATTATTAAATAAGCCTGGCTGCTCTGTTTTGTTAACCACACTAAGAAAATAAATATAAATTTTGAATTAATTCCAGCTCCAAAATCCAATATCTGGCAGATTGCCGTGTTGAAATGCCAAATTTTGGTACATTTCTTCAGTCAAATATGGTTTTGAAGAAATATTGACCATAGCAATTGATTAACAAATCATTAAACTTGAATAATTATTGATATAAATAAGCCTGGCAGCTCTGTTTTGTTAACCAAACTAAGAAAATAAATATAAATTTTAAATTAATTCCAGCTCCAAAATCCATTTATCTGGCAGATTGCCGTGTTGAAATGCCAAATTTTGGTAAAATTCTTCAGTCAAACAGGGTTTTGAAGAAACATTGACACTAGCAATTGATTAACAAATCAATAACCTTGAATAATTATTAAATAAGCCTAGCTGCTCTGTTTTGTTAACCACACTAAGAAAATAAATATAAATTTTGAATTAATTCCAGCTCCAAAATCCATTTATCTGGCAGATTGCCGTGTGGAAATGCCAAATTTTGGTAAATTTCTTCAGTCAAACAGGGTTTTGAAGAAATTTTGACACTAGCAATTTATTAACAAATCAATAAACTTGAATTATTATTGATATAAATAAGCCTGGCAGCTCTGTTTTGTTAACCACACTAAGAAAATAAATATAAATTTTGAATTAATTCCAGCTCCAAAATCCAATATCTGGCAGATTGCCGTGTTGAAATGCCAAATTTTGGTACATTTCTTCAGTCAAATATGGTTTTGAAGAAATATTGACCATAGCAATTGATTAACAAATCATTAAACTTGAATAATTATTGATATAAATAAGCCTGGCAGCTCTGTTTTGTTAACCAAACTAAGAAAATAAATATAAATTTTAAATTAATTCCAGCTCCAAAATCCATTTATCTGGCAGATTGCCGTGTGGAAATGCCAAATTTTGGTAAATTTCTTCAGTCAAACAGGGTTTTGAAGAAATTTTGACACTAGCAATTTATTAACAAATCAATAAACTTGAATTATTATTGATATAAATAAGTCTGGCAGCTCTGTTTTGTTAACCACATTAAGAAAATAAATATAAATTTTAAATTAATTCCAGCTCCAAAATCCAATATCTGGCAGATTGCCGTGTTGAAATGCCAAATTATGGTAAATTTCTTCAGTCAAACAGGGTTTTGAAGAAATTTTGACACTAGCAATTTATTAACAAATCAATAAACTTGAATTATTATTGATATAAATAAGCCTGGCAGCTCTGTTTTGTTAACCACATTAAGAAAATAAATATAAATTTTGAATTAATTCCAGCTCCAAAATCCAATATCTGGCAGATTGCCGTGTTGAAATGCCAAATTTTGGTAAATTTCTTCAGTCAAACAGGGTTTTGAAGAAATTTTGACACTAGCAATTTATTAACAAATCAATAAACTTGAATTATTATTGATATAAATAAGTCTGGCAGCTCTGTTTTGTTAACCACATTAAGAAAATAAATATAAATTTTGAATTAATTCCAGCTCCAAAATCCAATATCTGGCAGATTGTCGTGTTGAAATGCCAAATTTTGGTAAATTTCTTCAGTCAAACAGGGTTTTGAAGATACATTGACACTAGCAATTGATTAACAAATCCATAAACTTGAATAATTATTGATATAAATAAGCCTGGCAGCTCTGTTTTGTTAACCACACTAAGAAAATAAATATAAATTTTGAATTCATTCCAGCTCCAAAATCCATTTATCTGGCAGATTGCCGTGTGGAAATGCAAAATATTGGTAAATTTCTTCAGTCAAACAGGGTTTTGAAGAAATTTTGACACTAGCAATTGATTAACAAATCAATAAACTTGAATAATTATTGATCCTAATAAGCCTGGCAGCTCTGTTTTGTTAACCACACTAAGAAAATAAATATAAATTTTGAATTAATTCCAGCTCCAAAATCCATTTATCTGGCAGATTGCCGTGTTGAAATGCCAAATTTTGGAAAATTTCTTCAGTCAAACAGGGTTTTGAAGAAACATTGACACTAGCAATTGATTAACAAATCAATAAACTTGAATAATTATTGATATAAATAAGCCTGGCAGCTCTGTTTTGTTAACCACACTAAGAAAATAAATATAAATTTTGAATTAATTCCAGCTCCAAAATCCATTTATTTGGCAGATTGCCGTGTTGAAAAGCCAAATTTTGGTAAATTTCTTCAGACAAACAGGGTTTTGAAGAAACATTGACACTAGCAATTGATTAACAAATCAATAAACTTGAATAATTATTGATATAAATAAGCCTGGCAGCTCTGTTTTGTTAACCACACTAAGAAAATAAATATAAATTTTGAATTAATTCCAGCTCCAAAATCCATTTATTTGGCAGATTGCCGAGTTGAAATGCCAAATTTTGGTACATTTCTTCAGTCAAATATGGTTTTGAAGAAATATTGACACTAGCAATTGATTAACAAATCAATAAACTTGAATAATTATTGATATAAATAAGCCTGGCAGCTCTGTTTTGTTAACCACACTAAGAAAATAAATATAAATTTTAAATTAATTCCAGCTCCAAAATCCATTTATCTGGCAGATTGCCGTGTTGAAATGCCAAATTTTGGTAAAATTCTTCAGTCAAACAGGGTTTTGAAGAAACATTGACACTAGCAATTGATTAACAAATCAATAACCTTGAATAATTATTAAATAAGCCTGGCTGCTCTGTTTTGTTAACCACACTAAGAAAATAAATATAAATTTTGAATTAATTCCAGCTCCAAAATCCCATATCTGGCAGATTGCCGTGTTGAAATGCCAAATTTTGGTACATTTCTTCAGTCAAATATGGTTTTGAAGAAATATTGACCATAGCAATTGATTAACAAATCATTAAACTTGAATAATTATTGATATAAATAAGCCTGGCAGCTCTGTTTTGTTAACCAAACTAAGAAAATAAATATAAATTTTAAATTAATTCCAGCTCCAAAATCCATTTATCTGGCAGATTGCCGTGTGGAAATGCCAAATTTTGGTAAATTTCTTCAGTCAAACAGGGTTTTGAAGAAATTTTGACACTAGCAATTTATTAACAAATCAATAAACTTGAATTATTATTGATATAAATAAGTCTGGCAGCTCTGTTTTGTTAACCACATTAAGAAAATAAATATAAATTTTGAATTAATTCCAGCTCCAAAATCCAATATCTGGCAGATTGCCGTGTTGAAATGCCAAATTATGGTAAATTTCTTCAGTCAAACAGGGTTTTGAAGAAATTTTGACACTAGCAATTTATTAACAAATCAATAAACTTGAATTATTATTGATATAAATAAGCCTGGCAGCTCTGTTTTGTTAACCACATTAAGAAAATAAATATAAATTTTGAATTAATTCCAGCTCCAAAATCCAATATCTGGCAGATTGCCGTGTTGAAATGCCAAATTTTGGTAAATTTCTTCAGTCAAACAGGGTTTTGAAGAAATTTTGACACTAGCAATTTATTAACAAATCAATAAACTTGAATTATTATTGATATAAATAAGCCTGGCAGCTCTGTTTTGTTAACCACATTAAGAAAATAAATATAAATTTTGAATTAATTCCAGCTCCAAAATCCAATATCTGGCAGATTGCCGTGTTGAAATGCCAAATTTTGGTAAATTTCTTCAGTCAAACAGGGTTTTGAAGATACATTGACACTAGCAATTGATTAACAAATCCATAAACTTAAATAATTATTGATATAAATAAACCTGGCAACTCTGTTTTGTTAACCACACTAAGAAAATAAATATAAATTTTGAATTAATTCCAGCTCCAAAATCCATTTATCTGGCAGATTGCCGTGTGGAAATGCCAAATTTTGGTAAATTTCTTCAGTCAAACAGGGTTTTGAAGAAATTTTGACACTAGCAATTTATTAACAAATCAATAAACTTGAATTATTATTGATATAAATAAGCCTGGCAGCTCTGTTTTGTTAACCACATTAAGAAAATAAATATAAATTTTGAATTCATTCCAGCTCCAAAATCCATTTATCTGGCAGATTGCCGTGTGGAAATGCAAAATATTGGTAAATTTCTTCAGTCAAACAGGGTTTTGAAGAAATTTTGACACTAGCAATTGATTAACAAATCAATAAACTTGAATAATTATTGATCCTAATAAGCCTGGCAGCTCTGTTTTGTTAACCACACTAAGAAAATAAATATAAATTTTGAATTAATTTCAGCTCCAAAATCCATTTATCTGGCAGATTGCCGTGTTGAAATGCCAAATTTTGGAAAATTTCTTCAGTCAAACAGGGTTTTGAAGAAATTTTGACACTAGCAATTGATTAAGAAATCAATAAACTTGTATAATTATTGATATAAATAAGCCTGGCAGCTCTGTTTTATTAACTACACTAAGAAAATAAATATAAATTTTGAATTAATTCCAGCTCCAAAATCCATTTATCTGGCAGATTGCCGTGTTGAAATGCCAAATTTTGGTACATTTCTTCAGTCAAATATGGTTTTGAAGAAATATTGTCCATAGCAATTGATTAACAAATCATTAAACTTGAATAATAATTGATATAAATAAGCCAGGCAGCTCTGTTTTGTTAACCACACTAAGAAAATAAATATAAATTTTAAATTAATTCCAGCTCCAAAATCCATTTATCTGGCAGATTGCCGTGTTGAAATGCCAAATTTTGGTAAAATTCTTCAGTCAAACAGGGTTTTGAAGAAACATTGACACTAGCAATTGATTAACAAATCAATAACCTTGAATAATTATTAAATAAGCCTGGCTGCTCTGTTTTGTTAACCACACTAAGAAAATAAATATAAATTTTGAATTAATTCCAGCTCCAAAATCCATTTATCTGGCAGATTGCCGTGTGGAAATGCCAAATTTTGGTAAATTTCTTCAGTCAAACAGGGTTTTGAATAAATTTTGACACTAGCAATTTATTAACAAATCAATAAACTTGAATTATTATTGATATAAATAAGCCTGGCAGCTCTGTTTTGTTAACCACATTAAGAAAATAAATATAAATTTTGAATTAATTCTTAAGAATAATGAATAGCTGCAGCTCCAAAATCCATTTATCTGGCAGATTGCCGTGTTGAAATGCCAAAATTTGCTAAATTTCTTCAGTCAAACAGCGTTTTGAAGAAACATTGACACTAGCAATTTATTAACAAATCAATAAACTTGAATAATTATTAAATAAGCCTGGCTGCTCTGTTTTGTTAACCACACTAAGAAAATAAATATAAATTTTGAATTAATTCCAGCTCCAAAATCAATTTATCTGGCAGATTGCCGTGTTGAAATGCCAAATTTTGGTACATTTCTTCAGTCAAATATGGTTTTGAAGAAATATTGACCATAGCAATTGATTAACAAATCATTAAACTTGAATAATTATTGATATAAATAAGCCTGGCAGCTCTGTTTTGTTAACCACACTAAGAAAATAAATATAAATTTTAAATTAATTCCAGCTCCAAAATCCAATATCTGGCAGATTGCCGTGTTGAAATGCCAAATTTTGGTAAATTTCTTCAGTCAAACAGGGTTTTGAAGATACATTGACACTAGCAATTGATTAACAAATCCATAAACTTGAATAATTATTGATCTAAATAAACCTGGCAGCTCTGTTTTGTTAACCACACTAAGAAAATAAATATAAATTTTGAATTAATTCCAGCTCCAAAATCCATTTATCTGGCAGATTGCCGTGTGGAAATGCCAAATTTTGGTAAATTTCTTCAGTCAAACAGGGTTTTGAAGAAATTTTGACACTAGCAATTTATTAACAAATCAATAAACTTGAATTATTATTGATATAAATAAGCCTGGCAGCTCTGTTTTGTTAACCACATTAAGAATATAAATATAAATTTTGAATTAATTCCAGCTCCAAAATCCATTTATCTGGCAGATTGCCGTGTTGAAATGCCAAAATTTGCTAAATTTCTTCAGTCAAACAGGGTTTTGAAGAAACATTGACACAAGCAATTGATTAACAAATCCATAAACTTGAATAATTATAGATATAAATAAGTCTGGCAGCTCTGTTTTGTTAACCACACTAAGAAAATAAATATAAATTTTGAATTAATTCTTAAGAATAATGAATAGCTGCAGCTCCAAAATCCATTTATCTGGCAGATTGCCGTGTTGAAATGCCAAAATTTGCTAGATTTCTTCAGTCAAACAGGGTTTTGAAGAAACATTGACACTAGCAATTGATTAACAAATCAATAATCTTGTATAATTATTGATATAAATAAGCCTGGCAGCTCTGTTTTTTTAACCAGGTTAAGAAAATAACTATAAATTTTGAATTAATTCCAGCTCCAAAATCCATTTATCTGGCAGATTGCCGTGTGGAAATGCAAAATTTTGGTAAATTTCTTCAGTCAAACAGGGTTTTGAAGAAATTTTGACACTAGCAATTGATTAACAAATCAATAAACTTGAATAATTATTGATATTAATAAGCCTGGCAGCTCTGTTTTGTCAACCACACTAAGAAAATAAATATAAATTTTGAATTTATTCCAGCTCCAAAATCCATTTATCTGGCAGATTGCCGTGTTGAAATGCCAAATTTTGGAAATTTTCTTCAGTCAAACAGGGTTTTGAAGTAACATTGACACTAGCAATTGATTAACAAATCAATAAACTTGTATAATTATTGATATAAATAAGCCTGGCAGCTCTGTTTTATTAACTACACTAAGAAAATAAATATAAATTTTGAATTAATTCCAGCTCCAAAATCCATTTATCTGGCAGATTGCCGTGTTGAAATGCCAAATTTTGGTAAAATTCTTCAGTCAAACAGGGTTTTGAAGAAACATTGACACAAGCAATTGATTAACAAATCAATTAACTTGAATAATTATAGATATAAATAAGTCTGGCAGCTCTGTTTTGTTAACCACACTAAGAAAATAAATATAAATTTTGAATTAATTCTTAAGAATAATGAATAGCTGCAGCTCCAAAATCCATTTATCTGGCAGATTGCCGTGTTGAAATGCCAAAATTTGCTAGATTTCTTCAGTCAAACAGGGTTTTGAAGAAACATTGACACTAGCAATTGATTAACAAATCAATAATCTTGTATAATTATTGATATAAATAAGCCTGGCAGCTCTGTTTTTTTAACCAGGTTAAGAAAATAAATATAAATTTTGAATTAATTCCAGCTCCAAAATCCATTTATCTGGCAGATTGCCGTGTGGAAATGCCAAATTTTGGTAAATTTCTTCAGTCAAACAGGGTTTTGAAGAAACATTGACACAAGCAATTGATTAACAAATCAATTAACTTGAATAATTATAGATATAAATAAGTCTGGCAGCTCTGTTTTGTTAACCACACTAAGAAAATAAATATAAATTTTGAATTAATTCTTAAGAATAATGAATAGCTGCAGCTCCAAAATCCATTTATCTGGCAGATTGCCGTGTTGAAATGCCAAAATTTGCTAGATTTCTTCAGTCAAACAGGGTTTTGAAGAAACATTGACACTAGCAATTTATTAACAAATCAATAAACTTGAATTATTATTGATATAAATAAGCCTGGCAGCTCTGTTTTGTTAACCACATTAAGAAAATAAATATAAATTTTGAATTAATTCCAGCTCCAAAATCCATTTATCTGGCAGATTGCCGTGTGGAAATGCCAAATTTTGGTAAATTTCTTCAGTCAAACAGGGTTTTGAAGAAATTTTGACACTAGCAATTTATTAACAAATCAATAAACTTGAATTATTATTGATATAAATAAGCCTGGCAGCTCTGTTTTGTTAACCACATTAAGAAAATAAATATAAATTTTGAATTAATTCCAGCTCCAAAATCCATTTATCTGGCAGATTGCCGTGTGGAAATGCCAAATTTTGGTAAATTTCTTCAGTCAAACAGGGTTTTGAAGAAATTTTGACACTAGCAATTTATTAACAAATCCATAAACTTGAATAATTATTGATATAAATAAACCTGTCAACTCTGTTTTGTTAACCACACTAAGAAAATAAATATAAATTTTGAATTAATTCTTAAGAATAATGAATAGCTGCAGCTCCAAAATCCATTTATCTGGCAGATTGCCGTGTTGAAATGCCAAAATTTGCTAAATTTCTTCAGTCAAACAGGGTTTTGAAGAAACATTGACACAAGCAATTGATTAACAAATCAATAAACTTGAATAATTATTGATATAAATAAGTCTGGCAGCTCTGTTTTGTTAACCACACTAAGAAAATAAATATAAATTTTGAATTAATTCTTAAGAATAATGAATAGCTGCAGCTCCAAAATCCATTTATCTGGCAGATTGCCGTGTTGAAATGCCAAAATTTGCTAAATTTCTTCAGTCAAACAGGGTTTTGAAGAAACATTGACACTAGCAATTGATTAACAAATCAATAAACTTGTATAATTATTGATATAAATAAGCCTGGCAGCTCTGTTTTTTTAACCAAGTTAAGAAAATAAATATAAATTTTGAATTAATTCCAGCTCCAAAATCCATTTATCTGGCAGATTGCCGTGTTGAAATGCCAAATTTTGGAAATTTTCTTCAGTCAAACAGGGTTTTGAAGTAACATTGACACTAGCAATTGATTAACAAATCAATAAACTTGTATAATTATTGATATAAATAAGCCTGGCAGCTCTGTTTTATTAACTACACTAAGAAAATAAATATAAATTTTGAATTAATTCCAGCTCCAAAATCCATTTATCTGGCAGATTGCCGTGTTGAAATGCCAAATTTTAGTACATTTCTTCAGTCAAATATGGTTTTGAAGAAACATTGACACTAGCAATTGATTAACAAAACATTAAACTTGAATAATTAATAAATAAGCCTGGCAGCTCTGTTTTGTTAACCACACTAAGAAAATAAATATAAATTTTGAAATAATTCCAGCTCCAAAATCCATTTATCTGGCAGATTGCCGTGTGGAAATGCAAAATTTTGGTAAATTTCTTCAGTCAAACAGGGTTTTGAAGAAATTTTGACACTAGCAATTGATTAACAAATCAATAAACTTGAATAATTATTGATATTAATAAGCCTGGCAGCTCTGTTTTGTTAACCACACTAAGAAAATATATACAAATTTTGAATTAATTCCAGCTCCAAAATACATTTATCTGGCAGATTGCCGTGTTGAAATGCCAAATTTTGGTAAAATTCTTCAGTCAAACAGGGTTTTGAAGAAACATTGACACTAGCAATTGATTAACAAATCAATTACCTTGAATAATTATTAAATAAGCCTGGCTGCTCTGTTTTGTTAACCACACTAAGAAAATAAATATAAATTTTAAATTAATTCCAGCTCCAAAATCCATTTATGTGGCAGATTGCCGTGTTGAAATGCCAAATTTTGGTAAAATTCTTCAGTCAAACAGGGTTTTGAAGAAAAATTGACACTAGCAATTTATTAACAAATCAATTACCTTGAATAATTATTAAATAAGCCTGGCTGCTCTGTTTTGTTAACCACACTAATAAAATAAATATAAATTTTAAATTAATTCCAGCTCCAAAATCCATTTATGTGGCAGATTGCCGTGTTGAAATGCCAAATTTTGGTAAAATTCTTCAGTCAAACAGGGTTTTGAAGAAATTTTGACACTAGCAATTGATTAACAAATGAATAAACTTGAATAATTATTGATATTAATAAGCCTGGCAGCTCTGTTTTGTTAACCACACTAAGAAAATAAATATAAATTTTGAATTAATTCCAGCTCCAAAATCCATTTATCTGGCAGATTGCCGTGTTGAAATGCCAAATTTTGGTATATTTCTTAAGTCAAACAGGGTTTTGAAGAAACATTGACACTAGCAATTGATTAACAAATCAATAAACTTGTATAATTATTGATATAAATAAGCCTGGCAGCTCGGTTTTATTAACTACACTAAGAAAATAAATATAAATTTTACATTAATTTTTAAGAATTATGAATATTTCCAGCTCCAAAATCCATTTATCTGGCAGATTGCCGTGTTGAAATGCCAAATTTTGGTATATTTCTTAAGTCAAACAGGGTTTTGAAGAAACATTGACACTAGCAATTGATTAACAAATCAATAAACTTGTATAATTATTGATATAAATAAGCCTGGCAGCTCGGTTTTATTAACTACACCAAGAAAATAAATATAAATTTTACATTAATTTTTAAGAATTATGAATATTTCCAGCTCCAAAATCCATTTATCTGGCAGATTGCCGTGTTGAAATGCCAAATTTTGGTATATTTCTTAAGTCAAACAGGGTTTTGAAGAAACATTGACACTAGCAATTGATTAACAAATCAATAAACTTGTATAATTATTGATATAAATAAGCCTGGCAGCTCGGTTTTATTAACTACACTAAGAAAATAAATATAAATTTTACATTAATTTTTAAGAATTATGAATATTTCCAGCTCCAAAATCCATTTATCTGGCAGATTGCCGTGTTGAAATGCCAAATTTTGGTATATTTCTTAAGTCAAACAGGGTTTTGAAGAAACATTGACACTAGCAATTGATTAACAAATCAATAAACTTGTATAATTATTGATATAAATAAGCCTGGCAGCTCGGTTTTATTAACTACACTAAGAAAATAAATATAAATTTTACATTAATTTTTAAGAATTATGAATATTTCCAGCTCCAAAATCCATTTATCTGGCAGATTGCCGTGTTGAAATGCCAAATTTTGGTATATTTCTTAAGTCAAACAGGGTTTTGAAGAAACATTGACACTAGCAATTGATTAACAAATCAATAAACTTGAATAATTATTGATATAAATAAGCCTGGCAGCTCTGTTTTGTTAACCACACTAAGAAAATAAATATAAATTTTGAAATAATTCCAGCTCCAAAATCCATTTATCTGGCAGATTGCCGTGTGGAAATGCAAAATTTTGGTAAATTTCTTCGGTCAAACAGGGTTTTGAAGAAATTTTGATACTAGCAATTGATTAACAAATCAATAAACTTGAATAATTATTGATATTAATAAGCCTGGCAGCTCTGTTTTGTTAACCACACTAAGAAAATAAATATAAATTTTGAATTAATTCCAGCTCCAAAATCCATTTATCTGGCAGATTGCCGTGTGGAAATGCAAAATTTTGGTAAATTTCTTCAGTCAAACAGGGTTTTGAAGAAATTTGGACACTAGCAATTGATTAACAAATCAATAAACTTGAATAATTATTGATATTAATAAGCCTGGCAGCTCTGTTTTGTTAACCACACTAAGAAAATAAATATAAATTTTAAATTAATTCCAGCTCCAAAATACATTTATCTGGCAGATTGCCGTGTTGAAATGCCAAATTTTGGTAAAATTCTTCAGTCAAACAGGGTTTTGAAGAAACATTGACACTAGCAATTGATTAACAAATCAATTACCTTGAATAATTATTAAATAAGCCTGGCTGCTCTGTTTTGTTAACCACACTAAGAAAATAAATATAAATTTTAAATTAATTCCAGCTCCAAAATCCATTTATGTGGCAGATTGCCGTGTTGAAATGCCAAATTTTGGTAAATTTCTTCAGTCAAACAGGGTTTTGAAGAAACATTGACACTAGCAATTGAATAACAAATCAATAACCTTGAATAATTATTAAATAAGCCTGGCTGCTCTGTTTTGTTAACCACACTAAGAAAATAAATATAAATTTTGAATTAATTCCAGCTCCAAAATCCATTTATTTGGCAGATTGCCGTGTTGAAAAGCCAAATTTTGGTAAATTTCTTCAGACAAACAGGGTTTTGAAGAAACATTGACACTAGCAATTGATTAACAAATCAATAAACTTGAATAATTATTAAATAAGCCTGGCAGCTCTGTTTTTTTAACCACGTTATGAAAATAAATATAAATTTTGAATTAATTCCAGCTCCAAAATCCATTTATCTGTCAGATTGCCGTGTGGAAATGCAAAATTTTGGTAAATTTCTTCAGTCAAACAGGGTTTTGAAGAAATTTTGACACTAGCAATTGATTAACAAATGAATAAACTTGAATAATTATTGATATTAATAAGCCTGGCAGCTCTGTTTTGTTAACCACACTAAGAAAATAAATATAAATTTTGAATTAATTCCAGCTCCAAAATCCATTTATCTGGCAGATTGCCGTGTTGAAATGCCAAATTTTGGTATATTTCTTAAGTCAAACAGGGTTTTGAAGAAACATTGACACTAGCAATTGATTAACAAATCAATAAACTTGTATAATTATTGATATAAATAAGCCTGGCAGCTCGGTTTTATTAACTACACTAAGAAAATAAATATAAATTTTACATTAATTTTTAAGAATTATGAATATTTCCAGCTCCAAAATCCATTTATCTGGCAGATTGCCGTGTTGAAATGCCAAATTTTGGTATATTTCTTAAGTCAAACAGGGTTTTGAAGAAACATTGACACTAGCAATTGATTAACAAATCAATAAACTTGTATAATTATTGATATAAATAAGCCTGGCAGCTCGGTTTTATTAACTACACTAAGAAAATAAATATAATTTTTACATTAATTTTTAGGAATTATGAATATTTCCAGCTCCAAAATCCATTTATCTGGCAGTTTGCCGTGTTGAAATGCCAAATTTTGGTATATTTCTTAAGTCAAACAGGGTTTTGAAGAAACATTGACACTAGCAATTGATTAACAAATCAATAAACTTGTATAATTATTGATATAAATAAGCCTGGCAGCTCGGTTTTATTAACTACACTAAGAAAATAAATATAAATTTTACATTAATTTTTAAGAATTATGAATATTTCCAGCTCCAAAATCCATTTATCTGGCAGATTGCCGTGTTGAAATGCCAAATTTTGGTATATTTCTTAAGTCAAACAGGGTTTTGAAGAAACATTGACACTAGCAATTGATTAACAAATCAATAAACTTGAATAATTATTGATATAAATAAGCCTGGCAGCTCTGTTTTGTTAACCACACTAAGAAAATAAATATAAATTTTGAATTAATTCCAGCTCCAAAATCCATTTATTTGGCAGATTGCCGTGTTGAAATGCCAAATTTTGGTACATTTCTTCAGTCAAATATGGTTTTGAAGAAATATTGACACTAGCAATTGATTAACAAATCAATAAACTTGAATAATTATTGATATAAATAAGCCTGGCAGCTCTGTTTTGTTAACCACACTAAGAAAATAAATATAAATTTTAAATTAATTCCAGCTCCAATTGTTGAAATGCCAAATTTTGGTAAAATTCTTCAGTCAAACAGGGTTTTGAAGAAACATTGACACTAGCAATTGATTAACAAATCAATAACCTTGAATAATTATTAAATAAGCCTGGCTGCTCTGTTTTGTTAACCACACTAAGAAAATAAATATAAATTTTGAATTAATTCCAGCTCCAAAATCCATTTATTTGGCAGATTGCCGAGTTGAAATGCCAAATTTTGGTACATTTCTTCAGTCAAATATGGTTTTGAAGAAATATTGACACTAGCAATTGATTAACAAATCAATAAACTTGAATAATTATTGATATAAATAAGCCTGGCAGCTCTGTTTTGTTAACCACACTAAGAAAATAAATATAAATTTTAAATTAATTCCAGCTCCAAAATCCATTTATCTGGCAGATTGCCGTGTTGAAATGCCAAATTTTGGTAAAATTCTTCAGTCAAACAGGGTTTTGAAGAAACATTGACACTAGCAATTGATTAACAAATCAATAACCTTGAATAATTATTAAATAAGCCTGGCTGCTCTGTTTTGTTAACCACACTAAGAAAATAAATATAAATTTTGAATTAATTCCAGCTCCAAAATCCAATATCTGGCAGATTGCCGTGTTGAAATGCCAAATTTTGGTACATTTCTTCAGTCAAATATGGTTTTGAAGAAATATTGACCATAGCAATTGATTAACAAATCATTAAACTTGAATAATTATTGATATAAATAAGCCTGGCAGCTCTGTTTTGTTAACCAAACTAAGAAAATAAATATAAATTTTAAATTAATTCCAGCTCCAAAATCCATTTATCTGGCAGATTGCCGTGTGGAAATGCCAATTTTTGGTAAATTTCTTCAGTCAAACAGGGTTTTGAAGAAATTTTGACACTAGCAATTTATTAACAAATCAATAAACTTGAATTATTATTGATATAAATAAGTCTGGCAGCTCTGTTTTGTTAACCACATTAAGAAAATAAATATAAATTTTGAATTAATTCCAGCTCCAAAATCCAATATCTGGCAGATTGCCGTGTTGAAATGCCAAATTATGGTAAATTTCTTCAGTCAAACAGGGTTTTGAAGAAATTTTGACACTAGCAATTTATTAACAAATCAATAAACTTGAATTATTATTGATATAAATAAGCCTGGCAGCTCTGTTTTGTTAACCACATTAAGAAAATAAATATAAATTTTGAATTAATTCCAGCTCCAAAATCCAATATCTGGCAGATTGCCGTGTTGAAATGCCAAATTTTGGTAAATTTCTTCAGTCAAACAGGGTTTTGAAGAAATTTTGACACTAGCAATTTATTAACAAATCAATAAACTTGAATTATTATTGATATAAATAAGCCTGGCAGCTCTGTTTTGTTAACCACATTAAGAAAATAAATATAAATTTTGAATTAATTCCAGCTCCAAAATCCAATATCTGGCAGATTGCCGTGTTGAAATGCCAAATTTTGGTAAATTTCTTCAGTCAAACAGGGTTTTGAAGATACATTGACACTAGCAATTGATTAACAAATCCATAAACTTAAATAATTATTGATATAAATAAACCTGGCAACTCTGTTTTGTTAACCACACTAAGAAAATAAATATAAATTTTGAATTCATTCCAGCTCCAAAATCCATTTATCTGGCAGATTGCCGTGTGGAAATGCAAAATTTTGGTAAATTTCTTCAGTCAAACAGAGTTTTGAAGAAATTTTGACACTAGCAATTGATTAACAAATCAATAAACTTGAATAATTATTGATATTAATAAGCCTGGCAGCTCTGTTTTGTTAACCTTACTAAGAAAATAAATATAAATTTTGAATTCATTCCAGCTCCAAAATCCATTTATCTGGCAGATTGCCGTGTGGAAATGCAAAATATTGGTAAATTTCTTCAGTCAAACAGGGTTTTGAAGAAATTTTGACACTAGCAATTGATTAACAAATCAATAAACTTGAATAATTATTGATCCTAATAAGCCTGGCAGCTCTGTTTTGTTAACCACACTAAGAAAATAAATATAAATTTTGAATTAATTCCAGCTCCAAAATCCATTTATCTGGCAGATTGCCGTGTTGAAATGCCAAATTTTGGAAAATTTCTTCAGACAAACAGGGTTTTGAAGAAACATTGACACTAGCAATTGATTAACAAATCAATAAACTTGAATAATTATTAAATAAGCCTGGCAGCTCTGTTTTTTTAACCACGTTATGAAAATAAATATAAATTTTGAATTAATTCCAGCTCCAAAATCCATTTATCTGTCAGATTGCCGTGTGGAAATGCAAAATTTTGGTAAATTTCTTCAGTCAAACAGGGTTTTGAAGAAATTTTGACACTAGCAATTGATTAACAAATGAATAAACTTGAATAATTATTGATATTAATAAGCCTGGCAGCTCTGTTTTGTTAACCACACTAAGAAAATAAATATAAATTTTGAATTAATTCCAGCTCCAAAATCCATTTATCTGGCAGATTGCCGTGTTGAAATGCCAAATTTTGGTATATTTCTTAAGTCAAACAGGGTTTTGAAGAAACATTGACACTAGCAATTGATTAACAAATCAATAAACTTGTATAATTATTGATATAAATAAGCCTGGCAGCTCGGTTTTATTAACTACACTAAGAAAATAAATATAAATTTTACATTAATTTTTAAGAATTATGAATATTTCCAGCTCCAAAATCCATTTATCTGGCAGATTGCCGTGTTGAAATGCCAAATTTTGGTATATTTCTTAAGTCAAACAGGGTTTTGAAGAAACATTGACACTAGCAATTGATTAACAAATCAATAAACTTGTATAATTATTGATATAAATAAGCCTGGCAGCTCGGTTTTATTAACTACACTAAGAAAATAAATATAATTTTTACATTAATTTTTAGGAATTATGAATATTTCCAGCTCCAAAATCCATTTATCTGGCAGATTGCCGTGTTGAAATGCCAAATTTTGGTATATTTCTTAAGTCAAACAGGGTTTTGAAGAAACATTGACACTAGCAATTGATTAACAAATCAATAAACTTGTATAATTATTGATATAAATAAGCCTGGCAGCTCGGTTTTATTAACTACACTAAGAAAATAAATATAAATTTTACATTAATTTTTAAGAATTATGAATATTTCCAGCTCCAAAATCCATTTATCTGGCAGATTGCCGTGTTGAAATGCCAAATTTTGGTATATTTCTTAAGTCAAACAGGGTTTTGAAGAAACATTGACACTAGCAATTGATTAACAAATCAATAAACTTGAATAATTATTGATATAAATAAGCCTGGCAGCTCTGTTTTGTTAACCACACTAAGAAAATAAATATAAATTTTGAATTAATTCCAGCTCCAAAATCCATTTATTTGGCAGATTGCCGTGTTGAAATGCCAAATTTTGGTACATTTCTTCAGTCAAATATGGTTTTGAAGAAATATTGACACTAGCAATTGATTAACAAATCAATAAACTTGAATAATTATTGATATAAATAAGCCTGGCAGCTCTGTTTTGTTAACCACACTAAGAAAATAAATATAAATTTTAAATTAATTCCAGCTCCAATTGTTGAAATGCCAAATTTTGGTAAAATTCTTCAGTCAAACAGGGTTTTGAAGAAACATTGACACTAGCAATTGATTAACAAATCAATAACCTTGAATAATTATTAAATAAGCCTGGCTGCTCTGTTTTGTTAACCACACTAAGAAAATAAATATAAATTTTGAATTAATTCCAGCTCCAAAATCCATTTATTTGGCAGATTGCCGAGTTGAAATGCCAAATTTTGGTACATTTCTTCAGTCAAATATGGTTTTGAAGAAATATTGACACTAGCAATTGATTAACAAATCAATAAACTTGAATAATTATTGATCTAAATAAGCCTGGCAGCTCTGTTTTGTTAACCACACTAAGAAAATAAATATAAATTTTAAATTAATTCCAGCTCCAAAATCCATTTATCTGGCAGATTGCCGTGTTGAAATGCCAAATTTTGGTAAAATTCTTCAGTCAAACAGGGTTTTGAAGAAACATTGACACTAGCAATTGATTAACAAATCAATAACCTTGAATAATTATTAAATAAGCCTGGCTGCTCTGTTTTGTTAACCACACTAAGAAAATAAATATAAATTTTGAATTAATTCCAGCTCCAAAATCCAATATCTGGCAGATTGCCGTGTTGAAATGCCAAATTTTGGTACATTTCTTCAGTCAAATATGGTTTTGAAGAAATATTGACCATAGCAATTGATTAACAAATCATTAAACTTGAATAATTATTGATATAAATAAGCCTGGCAGCTCTGTTTTGTTAACCAAACTAAGAAAATAAATATAAATTTTAAATTAATTCCAGCTCCAAAATCCAATATCTGGCAGATTGCCGTGTTGAAATGCCAAATTTTGGTAAATTTCTTCAGTCAAACAGGGTTTTGAAGAAACATTGACACTAGCAATTGATTAACAAATCAATAAACTTGTATAATTATTGATATAAATAAGCCTGGCAGCTCGGTTTTATTAACTACACTAAGAAAATAAATATAATTTTTACATTAATTTTTAGGAATTATGAATATTTCCAGCTCCAAAATCCATTTATCTGGCAGATTGCCGTGTTGAAATGCCAAATTTTGGTATATTTCTTAAGTCAAACAGGGTTTTGAAGAAACATTGACACTAGCAATTGATTAACAAATCAATAAACTTGTATAATTATTGATATAAATAAGCCTGGCAGCTCTGTTTTGTTAACCACATTAAGAAAATAAATATAAATTTTGAATTAATTCCAGCTCCAAAATCCAATATCTGGCAGATTGCCGTGTTGAAATGCCAAATTTTGGTAAATTTCTTCAGTCAAACAGGGTTTTGAAGATACATTGACACTAGCAATTGATTAACAAATCCATAAACTTAAATAATTATTGATATAAATAAACCTGGCAACTCTGTTTTGTTAACCACACTAAGAAAATAAATATAAATTTTGAATTCATTCCAGCTCCAAAATCCATTTATCTGGCAGATTGCCGTGTGGAAATGCAAAATTTTGGTAAATTTCTTCAGTCAAACAGAGTTTTGAAGAAATTTTGACACTAGCAATTGATTAACAAATCAATAAACTTGAATAATTATTGATATTAATAAGCCTGGCAGCTCTGTTTTGTTAACCTTACTAAGAAAATAAATATAAATTTTGAATTCATTCCAGCTCCAAAATCCATTTATCTGGCAGATTGCCGTGTGGAAATGCAAAATATTGGTAAATTTCTTCAGTCAAACAGGGTTTTGAAGAAATTTTGACACTAGCAATTGATTAACAAATCAATAAACTTGAATAATTATTGATCCTAATAAGCCTGGCAGCTCTGTTTTGTTAACCACACTAAGAAAATAAATATAAATTTTGAATTAATTCCAGCTCCAAAATCCATTTATCTGGCAGATTGCCGTGTTGAAATGCCAAATTTTGGAAAATTTCTTCAGTCAAACAGGGTTTTGAAGAAACATTGACACTAGCAATTGATTAACAAATCAATAAACTTGTATAATTATTGATATAAATAAGCCTGGCAGCTCTGTTTTATTAACTACACTAAGAAAATAAATATAAATTTTGAATTAATTCCAGCTCCAAAATCCATTTATCTGGCAGATTGCCGTGTTGAAATGCCAAATTTTGGTACATTTCTTCAGTCAAATATGGTTTTGAAGAAATATTGTCCATAGCAATTGATTAACAAATCATTAAACTTGAATAATTATTGATATAAATAAGCCAGGCAGCTCTGTTTTGTTAACCACACTAAGAAAATAAATATAAATTTTAAATTAATTCCAGCTCCAAAATCCATTTATCTGGCAGATTGCCGTGTTGAAATGCCAAATTTTGGTAAAATTCTTCAGTCAAACAGGGTTTTGAAGAAACATTGACACTAGCAATTGATTAACAAATCAATAACCTTGAATAATTATTAAATAAGCCTGGCTGCTCTGTTTTGTTAACCACACTAAGAAAATAAATATAAATTTTGAATTAATTCCAGCTCCAAAATCCATTTATCTGGCAGATTGCCGTGTGGAAATGCCAAATTTTGGTAAATTTCTTCAGTCAAACAGGGTTTTGAAGAAATTTTGACACTAGCAATTTATTAACAAATCAATAAACTTGAATTATTATTGATATAAATAAGCCTGGCAGCTCTGTTTTGTTAACCACATTAAGAAAATAAATATAAATTTTGAATTAATTCTTAAGAATAATGAATAGCTGCAGCTCCAAAATCCATTTATCTGGCAGATTGCCGTGTTGAAATGCCAAAATTTGCTAAATTTCTTCAGTCAAACAGCGTTTTGAAGAAACATTGACACTAGCAATTTATTAACAAATCAATAAACTTGAATAATTATTAAATAAGCCTGGCTGCTCTGTTTTGTTAACCACACTAAGAAAATAAATATATTTTTTGAATTAATTCCAGCTCCAAAATCAATTTATCTGGCAGATTGCCGTGTTGAAATGCCAAATTTTGGTACATTTCTTCAGTCAAATATGGTTTTGAAGAAATATTGACCATAGCAATTGATTAACAAATCATTAAACTTGAATAATTATTGATATAAATAAGCCTGGCAGCTCTGTTTTGTTAACCACACTAAGAAAATAAATATAAATTTTAAATTAATTCCAGCTCCAAAATCCAATATCTGGCAGATTGCCGTGTTGAAATGCCAAATTTTGGTAAATTTCTTCAGTCAAACAGGGTTTTGAAGAAACATTGACACTAGCAACTGATTAACAAATCAATAAACCTTAATAATTATTGATATAAATAAGCCTGGCAGCCCTGTTTTGTTAACCACACTAAGAAAATAAATATAAATTTTGAATTAATTCCAGCTCCAAAATCCATTTATCTGGCAGATTGCCGTGTTGAAATGCCAAATTTTGGTATATTTCTTAAGTCAAACAGGGTTTTGAAGAAACATTGACACTAGCAATTGATTAACAAATCAATAAACTTGTATAATTATTGATATAAATAAGCCTGGCAGCTCGGTTTTATTAACTACACTAAGAAAATAAATATAAATTTTACATTAATTTTTAAGAATTATGAATATTTCCAGCTCCAAAATCCATTTATCTGGCAGATTGCCGTGTTGAAATGCCAAATTTTGGTATATTTCTTAAGTCAAACAGGGTTTTGAAGAAACATTGACACTAGCAATTGATTAACAAATCAATAAACTTGTATAATTATTGATATAAATAAGCCTGGCAGCTCGGTTTTATTAACTACACTAAGAAAATAAATATAATTTTTACATTAATTTTTAGGAATTATGAATATTTCCAGCTCCAAAATCCATTTATCTGGCAGATTGCCGTGTTGAAATGCCAAATTTTGGTATATTTCTTAAGTCAAACAGGGTTTTGAAGAAACATTGACACTAGCAATTGATTAACAAATCAATAAACTTGTATAATTATTGATATAAATAAGCCTGGCAGCTCGGTTTTATTAACTACACTAAGAAAATAAATATAAATTTTACATTAATTTTTAAGAATTATGAATATTTCCAGCTCCAAAATCCATTTATCTGGCAGATTGCCGTGTTGAAATGCCAAATTTTGGTATATTTCTTAAGTCAAACAGGGTTTTGAAGAAACATTGACACTAGCAATTGATTAACAAATCAATAAACTTGAATAATTATTGATATAAATAAGCCTGGCAGCTCTGTTTTGTTAACCACACTAAGAAAATAAATATAAATTTTGAATTAATTCCAGCTCCAAAATCCATTTATTTGGCAGATTGCCGTGTTGAAATGCCAAATTTTGGTACATTTCTTCAGTCAAATATGGTTTTGAAGAAATATTGACACTAGCAATTGATTAACAAATCAATAAACTTGAATAATTATTGATATAAATAAGCCTGGCAGCTCTGTTTTGTTAACCACACTAAGAAAATAAATATAAATTTTAAATTAATTCCAGCTCCAATTGTTGAAATGCCAAATTTTGGTAAAATTCTTCAGTCAAACAGGGTTTTGAAGAAACATTGACACTAGCAATTTATTAACAAATCAATAAACTTGAATTATTATTGATATAAATAAGTCTGGCAGCTCTGTTTTGTTAACCACATTAAGAAAATAAATATAAATTTTGAATTCATTCCAGCTCCAAAATCCATTTATCTGGCAGATTGCCGTGTGGAAATGCAAAATATTGGTAAATTTCTTCAGTCAAACAGGGTTTTGAAGAAATTTTGACACTAGCAATTGATTAACAAATCAATAAACTTGAATAATTATTGATCCTAATAAGCCTGGCAGCTCTGTTTTGTTAACCACACTAAGAAAATAAATATAAATTTTGAATTAATTCCAGCTCCAAAATCCATTTATCTGGCAGATTGCCGTGTTGAAATGCCAAATTTTGGAAAATTTCTTCAGTCAAACAGGGTTTTGAAGAAACATTGACACTAGCAATTGATTAACAAATCAATAAACTTGTATAATTATTGATATAAATAAGCCTGGCAGCTCTGTTTTATTAACTACACTAAGAAAATAAATATAAATTTTGAATTAATTCCAGCTCCAAAATCCATTTATCTGGCAGATTGCCGTGTTGAAATGCCAAATTTTGGTACATTTCTTCAGTCAAATATGGTTTTGAAGAAATATTGTCCATAGCAATTGATTAACAAATCATTAAACTTGAATAATTATTGATATAAATAAGCCTGGCAGCTCTGTTTTATTAACTACACTAAGAAAATAAATATAAATTTTGAATTAATTCCAGCTCCAAAATCCATTTATCTTGCAGATTGCCGTGTTGAAATGCCAAATTTTGGTACATTTCTTCAGTCAAACAGGGTTTTGAAGAAACATTGACACTAGCAATTGATTAACAAATCAATAACCTTGAATAATTATTAAATAAGCCTGGCTGCTCTGTTTTGTTAACCACACTAAGAAAATAAATATAAATTTTGAATTAATTCCAGCTCCAAAATCCATTTATTTGGCAGATTGCCGAGTTGAAATGCCAAATTTTGGTACATTTCTTCAGTCAAATATGGTTTTGAAGAAATATTGACACTAGCAATTGATTAACAAATCAATAAACTTGAATAATTATTGATATAAATAAGCCTGGCAGCTCTGTTTTGTTAACCACACTAAGAAAATAAATATAAATTTTGAATTAATTCCAGCTCCAAAATCCATTTATCTGGCAGATTGCCGTGTTGAAATGCCAAATTTTGGTAAAATTCTTCAGTCAAACAGGGTTTTGAAGAAACATTGACACTAGCAATTGATTAACAAATCAATAACCTTGAATAATTATTAAATAAGCCTGGCTGCTCTGTTTTGTTAACCACACTAAGAAAATAAATATAAATTTTGAATTAATTCCAGCTCCAAAATCCAATATCTGGCAGATTGCCGTGTTGAAATGCCAAATTTTGGTACATTTCTTCAGTCAAATATGGTTTTGAAGAAATATTGACCATAGCAATTGATTAACAAATCATTAAACTTGAATAATTATTGATATAAATAAGCCTGGCAGCTCTGTTTTGTTAACCAAACTAAGAAAATAAATATAAATTTTAAATTAATTCCAGCTCCAAAATCCATTTATCTGGCAGATTGCCGTGTGGAAATGCCAATTTTTGGTAAATTTCTTCAGTCAAACAGGGTTTTGAAGAAATTTTGACACTAGCAATTTATTAACAAATCAATAAACTTGAATTATTATTGATATAAATAAGTCTGGCAGCTCTGTTTTGTTAACCACATTAAGAAAATAAATATAAATTTTGAATTAATTCCAGCTCCAAAATCCAATATCTGGCAGATTGCCGTGTTGAAATGCCAAATTATGGTAAATTTCTTCAGTCAAACAGGGTTTTGAAGAAATTTTGACACTAGCAATTTATTAACAAATCAATAAACTTGAATTATTATTGATATAAATAAGCCTGGCAGCTCTGTTTTGTTAACCACATTAAGAAAATAAATATAAATTTTGAATTAATTCCAGCTCCAAAATCCAATATCTGGCAGATTGCCGTGTTGAAATGCCAAATTTTGGTAAATTTCTTCAGTCAAACAGGGTTTTGAAGATACATTGACACTAGCAATTGATTAACAAATCCATAAACTTAAATAATTATTGATATAAATAAACCTGGCAACTCTGTTTTGTTAACCACACTAAGAAAATAAATATAAATTTTGAATTCATTCCAGCTCCAAAATCCATTTATCTGGCAGATTGCCGTGTTGAAATGCCAAATTTTGGAAAATTTCTTCAGTCAAACAGGGTTTTGAAGAAACATTGACACTAGCAATTGATTAACAAATCAATAAACTTGTATAATTATTGATATAAATAAGCCTGGCAGCTCTGTTTTATTAACTACACTAAGAAAATAAATATAAATTTTGAATTAATTCCAGCTCCAAAATCCATTTATCTGGCAGATTGCCGTGTTGAAATGCCAAATTTTGGTACATTTCTTCAGTCAAATATGGTTTTGAAGAAATATTGTCCATAGCAATTGATTAACAAATCATTAAACTTGAATAATTATTGATATAAATAAGCCAGGCAGCTCTGTTTTGTTAACCACACTAAGAAAATAAATATAAATTTTAAATTAATTCCAGCTCCAAAATCCATTTATCTGGCAGATTGCCGTGTTGAAATGCCAAATTTTGGTAAAATTCTTCAGTCAAACAGGGTTTTGAAGAAACATTGACACTAGCAATTGATTAACAAATCAATAACCTTGAATAATTATTAAATAAGCCTGGCTGCTCTGTTTTGTTAACCACACTAAGAAAATAAATATAAATTTTGAATTGATTCCAGCTCCAAAATCCATTTATCTGGCAGATTGCCGTGTGGAAATGCCAAATTTTGGTAAATTTCTTCAGTCAAACAGGGTTTTGAAGAAATTTTGACACTAGCAATTTATTAACAAATCAATAAACTTGAATTATTATTGATATAAATAAGCCTGGCAGCTCTGTTTTGTTAACCACATTAAGAAAATAAATATAAATTTTGAATTAATTCCAGCTCCAAAATCCATTTATCTGGCAGATTGCCGTGTTGAAATGCCAAATTTTGGAAAATTTCTTCAGTCAAACAGGGTTTTGAAGAAACATTGACACTAGCAATTGATTAACAAATCAATAAACTTGTATAATTATTGATATAAATAAGCCTGGCAGCTCTGTTTTATTAACTACACTAAGAAAATAAATATAAATTTTGAATTAATTCCAGCTCCAAAATCCATTTATCTGGCAGATTGCCGTGTTGAAATGCCAAATTTTGGTACATTTCTTCAGTCAAATATGGTTTTGAAGAAATATTGTCCATAGCAATTGATTAACAAATCATTAAACTTGAATAATTATTGATATAAATAAGCCAGGCAGCTCTGTTTTGTTAACCACACTAAGAAAATAAATATAAATTTTAAATTAATTCCAGCTCCAAAATCCATTTATCTGGCAGATTGCCGTGTGGAAATGCCAAATTTTGGTAAATTTCTTCAGTCAAACAGGGTTTTGAAGAAATTTTGACACTAGCAATTTATTAACAAATCAATAAACTTGAATTATTATTGATATAAATTAGCCTGGCAGCTCTGTTTTGTTAACCACATTAAGAATATAAATATAAATTTTGAATTAATTCCAGCTCCAAAATCCAATATCTGGCAGATTGCCGTGTTGAAATGCCAAATTTTGGTAAATTACTTCAGTCAAACAGGGTTTTGAAGATACATTGACACTAGCAATTGATTAACAAATCCATAAACTTGAATAATTATTGATATAAATAAACCTGGCAACTCTGTTTTGTTAACCACACTAAGAAAATAAATATAAATTTTGAATTAATTCTTAAGAATTATGAATATTTGCAGCTCCAAAATCCATTTATCTGGCAGATTGCCGTGTTGAAATGCCAAAATTTGCTAAATTTCTTCAGTCAAACAGGGTTTTGAAGAAACATTGACACAAGCAATTGATTAACAAATCAATAAACTTGAATAATTATAGATATAAATAAGTCTGGCAGCTCTGTTTTGTTAACCACACTAAGAAAATAAATATAAATTTTGAATTAATTCTTAAGAATAATGAGTAGCTGCAGCTCCAAAATCCATTTATCTGGCAGATTGCCGTGTTGAAATGCCAAAATTTGCTAGATTTCTTCAGTCAAACAGGGTTTTGAAGAAACATTGACACTAGCAATTGATTAACAAATCAATAATCTTGTATAATTATTGATATAAATAAGCCTGGCAGCTCTGTTTTTTTAACCAGGTTAAGAAAATAACTATAAATTTTGAATTAATTCCAGCTCCAAAATCCATTTATCTGGCAGATTGCCGTGTGGAAATGCAAAATTTTGGTAAATTTCTTCAGTCAAACAGGGTTTTGAAGAAATTTTGACACTAGCAATTGATTAACAAATCAATAAACTTGAATTATTATTGATATAAATAAGTCTGGCAGCTCTGTTTTGTTAACCACATTAAGAAAATAAATATAAATTTTGAATTAATTCCAGCTCCAAAATCCAATATCTGGCAGATTGCCGTGTTGAAATGCCAAATTATGGTAAATTTCTTCAGTCAAACAGGGTTTTGAAGAAATTTTGACACTAGCAATTTATTAACAAATCAATAAACTTGAATTATTATTGATATAAATAAGCCTGGCAGCTCTGTTTTGTTAACCACATTAAGAAAATAAATATAAATTTTGAATTAATTCCAGCTCCAAAATCCATTTATCTGGCAGATTGCCGTGTTGAAATGCCAAATTTTGGAAAATTTCTTCAGTCAAACAGGGTTTTGAAGAAACATTGACACTAGCAATTGATTAACAAATCAATAAACTTGTATAATTATTGATATAAATAAGCCTGGCAGCTCTGTTTTATTAACTACACTAAGAAAATAAATATAAATTTTGAATTAATTCCAGCTCCAAAATCCATTTATCTGGCAGATTGCCGTGTTGAAATGCCAAATTTTGGTACATTTCTTCAGTCAAATATGGTTTTGAAGAAATATTGTCCATAGCAATTGATTAACAAATCATTAAACTTGAATAATTATTGATATAAATAAGCCAGGCAGCTCTGTTTTGTTAACCACACTAAGAAAATAAATATAAATTTTAAATTAATTCCAGCTCCAAAATCCATTTATCTGGCAGATTGCCGTGTGGAAATGCCAAATTTTGGTAAATTTCTTCAGTCAAACAGGGTTTTGAAGAAATTTTGACACTAGCAATTTATTAACAAATCAATAAACTTGAATTATTATTGATATAAATTAGCCTGGCAGCTCTGTTTTGTTAACCACATTAAGAATATAAATATAAATTTTGAATTAATTCCAGCTCCAAAATCCAATATCTGGCAGATTGCCGTGTTGAAATGCCAAATTTTGGTAAATTACTTCAGTCAAACAGGGTTTTGAAGATACATTGACACTAGCAATTGATTAACAAATCCATAAACTTGAATAATTATTGATATAAATAAACCTGGCAACTCTGTTTTGTTAACCACACTAAGAAAATAAATATAAATTTTGAATTAATTCTTAAGAATTATGAATATTTGCAGCTCCAAAATCCATTTATCTGGCAGATTGCCGTGTTGAAATGCCAAAATTTGCTAAATTTCTTCAGTCAAACAGGGTTTTGAAGAAACATTGACACAAGCAATTGATTAACAAATCAATAAACTTGAATAATTATAGATATAAATAAGTCTGGCAGCTCTGTTTTGTTAACCACACTAAGAAAATAAATATAAATTTTGAATTAATTCTTAAGAATAATGAGTAGCTGCAGCTCCAAAATCCATTTATCTGGCAGATTGCCGTGTTGAAATGCCAAAATTTGCTAGATTTCTTCAGTCAAACAGGGTTTTGAAGAAACATTGACACTAGCAATTGATTAACAAATCAATAATCTTGTATAATTATTGATATAAATAAGCCTGGCAGCTCTGTTTTTTTAACCAGGTTAAGAAAATAACTATAAATTTTGAATTAATTCCAGCTCCAAAATCCATTTATCTGGCAGATTGCCGTGTGGAAATGCAAAATTTTGGTAAATTTCTTCAGTCAAACAGGGTTTTGAAGAAATTTTGACACTAGCAATTGATTAACAAATCAATAAACTTGAATTATTATTGATATAAATAAGTCTGGCAGCTCTGTTTTGTTAACCACATTAAGAAAATAAATATAAATTTTGAATTAATTCCAGCTCCAAAATCCAATATCTGGCAGATTGCCGTGTTGAAATGCCAAATTATGGTAAATTTCTTCAGTCAAACAGGGTTTTGAAGAAATTTTGACACTAGCAATTTATTAACAAATCAATAAACTTGAATTATTATTGATATAAATAAGCCTGGCAGCTCTGTTTTGTTAACCACATTAAGAAAATAAATATAAATTTTGAATTAATTCCAGCTCCAAAATCCAATATCTGGCAGATTGCCGTGTTGAAATGCCAAATTTTGGTAAATTTCTTCAGTCAAACAGGGTTTTGAAGAAATTTTGACACTAGCAATTTATTAACAAATCAATAAACTTGAATTATTATTGATATAAATAAGCCTGGCAGCTCTGTTTTGTTAACCACATTAAGAAAATAAATATAAATTTTGAATTAATTCCAGCTCCAAAATCCAATATCTGGCAGATTGCCGTGTTGAAATGCCAAATTTTGGTAAATTTCTTCAGTCAAACAGGGTTTTGAAGATACATTGACACTAGCAATTGATTAACAAATCCATAAACTTAAATAATTATTGATATAAATAAACCTGGCAACTCTGTTTTGTTAAACACACTAAGAAAATAAATATAAATTTTGAATTAATTCCAGCTCCAAAATCCATTTATCTGGCAGATTGCCGTGTTGAAATGCCAAATTTTGGTAAAATTCTTCAGTCAAACAGGGTTTTGAAGAAACATTGACACAAGCAATTGATTAACAAATCAATAAACTTGAATAATTATAGATATAAATAAGTCTGGCAGCTCTGTTTTGTTAACCACACTAAGAAAATAAATATAAATTTTGAATTAATTCTTAAGAATAATGAATAGCTGCAGCTCCAAAATCCATTTATCTGGCAGATTGCCGTGTTGAAATGCCAAAATTTGCTAGATTTCTTCAGTCAAACAGGGTTTTGAAGAAACATTGACACTAGCAATTGATTAACAAATCAATAATCTTGTATAATTATTGATATAAATAAGCCTGGCAGCTCTGTTTTTTTAACCAGGTTAAGAAAATAACTATAAATTTTGAATTAATTCCAGCTCCAAAATCCATTTATCTGGCAGATTGCCGTGTGGAAATGCAAAATTTTGGTAAATTTCTTCAGTCAAACAGGGTTTTGAAGAAATTTTGACACTAGCAATTGATTAACAAATCAATAAACTTGAATAATTATTGATATAAATAAGCCTGGCAGCTCTGTTTATTTAACCACACTAAGAAAATAAATATAAATTTTAAATTAATTCCAGCTCCAAAATCCATTTATCTGGCAGATTGCCGTGTGGAAATGCCAAATTTTGGTAAATTTCTTCAGTCAAACAGGGTTTTGAAGAAATTTTGACACTAGCAATTTATTAACAAATCAATAAACTTGAATTATTATTGATATAAATAAGCCTGGCAGCTCTGTTTTGTTAACCACATTAAGAAAATAAATATAAATTTTGAATTAATTCCAGCTCCAAAATCCATTTATCTGGCAGATTGCCGTGTGGAAATGCCAAATTTTGGTAAATTTCTTCAGTCAAACAGGGTTTTGAAGAAATTTTGACACTAGCAATTTATTAACAAATCCATAAACTTGAATAATTATTGATATAAATAAACCTGTCAACTCTGTTTTGTTAACCACACTAAGAAAATAAATATAAATTTTGAATTAATTCTTAAGAATAATGAATAGCTGCAGCTCCAAAATCCATTTATCTGGCAGATTGCCGTGTTGAAATGCCAAAATTTGCTAAATTTCTTCAGTCAAACAGGGTTTTGAAGAAACATTGACACAAGCAATTGATTAACAAATCAATAAACTTGAATAATTATTGATATAAATAAGTCTGGCAGCTCTGTTTTGTTAACCACACTAAGAAAATAAATATAAATTTTGAATTAATTCTTAAGAATAATGAATAGCTGCAGCTCCAAAATCCATTTATCTGGCAGATTGCCGTGTTGAAATGCCAAAATTTGCTAAATTTCTTCAGTCAAACAGGGTTTTGAAGAAACATTGACACTAGCAATTGATTAACAAATCAATAAACTTGTATAATTATTGATATAAATAAGCCTGGCAGCTCTGTTTTTTTAACCAGGTTAAGAAAATAAATATAAATTTTGAATTAATTCCAGCTCCAAAATCCATTTATCTGGCAGATTGCCGTGTTGAAATGCCAAATTTTGGAAATTTTCTTCAGTCAAACAGGGTTTTGAAGTAACATTGACACTAGCAATTGATTAACAAATCAATAAACTTGTATAATTATTGATATAAATAAGCCTGGCAGCTCTGTTTTATTAACTACACTAAGAAAATAAATATAAATTTTGAATTAATTCCAGCTCCAAAATCCATTTATCTGGCAGATTGCCGTGTTGAAATGCCAAAATTTGCTAAATTTCTTCAGTCAAACAGGGTTTTGAAGAAACATTGACACTAGCAATTGATTAACAAATCAATAAACTTGTATAATTATTGATATAAATAAGCCTGGCAGCTCTGTTTTTTTAACCAGGTTAAGAAAATAAATATAAATTTTGAATTAATTCCAGCTCCAAAATCCATTTATCTGGCAGATTGCCGTGTTGAAATGCCAAATTTTGGAAATTTTCTTCAGTCAAACAGGGTTTTGAAGTAACATTGACACTAGCAATTGATTAACAAATCAATAAACTTGTATAATTATTGATATAAATAAGCCTGGCAGCTCTGTTTTATTAACTACACTAAGAAAATAAATATAAATTTTGAATTAATTCCAGCTCCAAAATCCATTTATCTGGCAGATTGCCGTGTGGAAATGCAAAATTTTGGTAAATTTCTTCAGTCAAACAGGGTTTTGAAGAAATTTTGACACTAGCAATTGATTAACAAATCAATAAACTTGAATAATTATTGATATTAATAAGCCTGGCAGCTCTGTTTTGTTAACCACACTAAGAAAATATATACAAATTTTGAATTAATTCCAGCTCCAAAATACATTTATCTGGCAGATTGCCGTGTTGAAATGCCAAATTTTGGTAAAATTCTTCAGTCAAACAGGGTTTTGAAGAAACATTGACACTAGCAATTGATTAACAAATCAATTACCTTGAATAATTATTAAATAAGCCTGGCTGCTCTGTTTTGTTAACCACACTAAGAAAATAAATATAAATTTTAAATTAATTCCAGCTCCAAAATCCATTTATGTGGCAGATTGCCGTGTTGAAATGCCAAATTTTGGTAAAATTCTTCAGTCAAACAGGGTTTTGAAGAAAAATTGACACTAGCAATTGATTAACAAATCAATTACCTTGAATAATTATTAAATAAGCCTGGCTGCTCTGTTTTGTTAACCACACTAAGAAAATAAATATAAATTTTAAATTAATTCCAGCTCCAAAATCCATTTATGTGGCAGATTGCCGTGTTGAAATGCCAAATTTTGGTAAAATTCTTCAGTCAAACAGGGTTTTGAAGAAACATTGACACTAGCAATTGATTAACAAATCAATTACCTTGAATAATTATTAAATAAGCCTGACTGCTCTGTTTTGTTAACCACACTAAGAAAATAAATATAAATTTTGAATTAATTCCAGCTCCAAAATCCATTTATTTGGCAGATTGCCGTGTGGAAATGCCAAATTTTGGTAAATTTCTTCAGTCAAACAGGGTTTTGAAGAAATTTTGACACTAGCAATTTATTAACAAATCAATAAACTTGAATAATTATTGATATAAATAAGCCTGGCAGCTCTGTTTTTTTAACCACGTTAAGAAAATAAATATAAATTCAAAATTAATTCCAGCTCCAAAATCCATTTATCTGTCAGATTGCCGTGTGGAAATGCAAAACTTTGGTAAATTTCTTCAGTCAAACAGGGTTTTGAAGAAATTTTGACACTAGCAATTGATTAACAAATGAATAAACTTGAATAATTATTGATATTAATAAGCCTGGCAGCTCTGTTTTGTTAACCACACTAAGAAAATAAATATAAATTTTGAATTAATTCCAGCTCCAAAATCCATTTATCTGTCAGATTGCCGTGTGGAAATGCCAAATTTTGGTATATTTCTTAAGTCAAACAGGGTTTTGAAGAAACATTGACACTAGCAATTGATTAACAAATCAATAAACTTGTATAATTATTGATATAAATAAGCCTGGCAGCTCGGTTTTATTAACTACACCAAGAAAATAAATATAAATTTTACATTAATTTTTAAGAATTATGAATATTTCCAGCTCCAAAATCCATTTATCTGGCAGATTGCCGTGTTGAAATGCCAAATTTTGGTATATTTCTTAAGTCAAACAGGGTTTTGAAGAAACATTGACACTAGCAATTGATTAACAAATCAATAAACTTGTATAATTATTGATATAAATAAGCCTGGCAGCTCGGTTTTATTAACTACACTAAGAAAATAAATATAAATTTTACATTAATTTTTAAGAATTATGAATATTTCCAGCTCCAAAATCCATTTATCTGGCAGATTGCCGTGTTGAAATGCCAAATTTTGGTATATTTCTTAAGTCAAACAGGGTTTTGAAGAAACATTGACACTAGCAATTGATTAACAAATCAATAAACTTGTATAATTATTGATATAAATAAGCCTGGCAGCTCGGTTTTATTAACTACACTAAGAAAATAAATATAAATTTTACATTAATTTTTAAGAATTATGAATATTTCCAGCTCCAAAATCCATTTATCTGGCAGATTGCCGTGTTGAAATGCCAAATTTTGGTATATTTCTTAAGTCAAACAGGGTTTTGAAGAAACATTGACACTAGCAATTGATTAACAAATCAATAAACTTGAATAATTATTGATATAAATAAGCCTGGCAGCTCTGTTTTGTTAACCACACTAAGAAAATAAATATAAATTTTGAAATAATTCCAGCTCCAAAATCCATTTATCTGGCAGATTGCCGTGTGGAAATGCAAAATTTTGGTAAAATTCTTCAGTCAAACAGGGTTTTGAAGAAACATTGACACTAGCAATTGATTAACAAATCAATTACCTTGAATAATTATTAAATAAGCCTGACTGCTCTGTTTTGTTAACCACACTAAGAAAATAAATATAAATTTTGAATTAATTCCAGCTCCAAAATCCATTTATTTGGCAGATTGCCGAGTTGAAATGCCAAATTTTGGTACATTTCTTCAGTCAAATATGGTTTTGAAGAAATATTGACACTAGCAATTGATTAACAAATCAATAAACTTGAATAATTATTGATATAAATAAGCCTGGCAGCTCTGTTTTGTTAACCACACTAAGAAAATAAATATAAATTTTAAATTAATTCCAGCTCCAAAATCCATTTATCTGGCAGATTGCCGTGTTGAAATGCCAAATTTTGGTAAAATTCTTCAGTCAAACAGGGTTTTGAAGAAACATTGACACTAGCAATTGATTAACAAATCAATAACCTTGAATAATTATTAAATAAGCCTGGCTGCTCTGTTTTGTTAACCACACTAAGAAAATAAATATAAATTTTGAATTAATTCCAGCTCCAAAATCCAATATCTGGCAGATTGCCGTGTTGAAATGCCAAATTTTGGTACATTTCTTCAGTCAAATATGGTTTTGAAGAAATATTGACCATAGCAATTGATTAACAAATCATTAAACTTGAATAATTATTGATATAAATAAGCCTGGCAGCTCTGTTTTGTTAACCAAACTAAGAAAATAAATATAAATTTTAAATTAATTCCAGCTCCAAAATCCATTTATCTGGCAGATTGCCGTGTGGAAATGCCAATTTTTGGTAAATTTCTTCAGTCAAACAGGGTTTTGAAGAAATTTTGACACTAGCAATTTATTAACAAATCAATAAACTTGAATTATTATTGATATAAATAAGTCTGGCAGCTCTGTTTTGTTAACCACATTAAGAAAATAAATATAAATTTTGAATTAATTCCAGCTCCAAAATCCAATATCTGGCAGATTGCCGTGTTGAAATGCCAAATTATGGTAAATTTCTTCAGTCAAACAGGGTTTTGAAGAAATTTTGACACTAGCAATTTATTAACAAATCAATAAACTTGAATTATTATTGATATAAATAAGCCTGGCAGCTCTGTTTTGTTAACCACATTAAGAAAATAAATATAAATTTTGAATTAATTCCAGCTCCAAAATCCAATATCTGGCAGATTGCCGTGTTGAAATGCCAAATTTTGGTAAATTTCTTCAGTCAAACAGGGTTTTGAAGATACATTGACACTAGCAATTGATTAACAAATCCATAAACTTAAATAATTATTGATATAAATAAACCTGGCAACTCTGTTTTGTTAACCACACTAAGAAAATAAATATAAATTTTGAATTCATTCCAGCTCCAAAATCCATTTATCTGGCAGATTGCCGTGTGGAAATGCAAAATTTTGGTAAATTTCTTCAGTCAAACAGAGTTTTGAAGAAATTTTGACACTAGCAATTGATTAACAAATCAATAAACTTGAATAATTATTGATATTAATAAGCCTGGCAGCTCTGTTTTGTTAACCTTACTAAGAAAATAAATATAAATTTTGAATTCATTCCAGCTCCAAAATCCATTTATCTGGCAGATTGCCGTGTGGAAATGCAAAATATTGGTAAATTTCTTCAGTCAAACAGGGTTTTGAAGAAATTTTGACACTAGCAATTGATTAACAAATCAATAAACTTGAATAATTATTGATCCTAATAAGCCTGGCAGCTCTGTTTTGTTAACCACACTAAGAAAATAAATATAAATTTTGAATTAATTCCAGCTCCAAAATCCATTTATCTGGCAGATTGCCGTGTTGAAATGCCAAATTTTGGAAAATTTCTTCAGTCAAACAGGGTTTTGAAGAAACATTGACACTAGCAATTGATTAACAAATCAATAAACTTGTATAATTATTGATATAAATAAGCCAGGCAGCTCTGTTTTGTTAACCACACTAAGAAAATAAATATAAATTTTAAATTAATTCCAGCTCCAAAATCCATTTATCTGGCAGATTGCCGTGTTGAAATGCCAAATTTTGGTAAAATTCTTCAGTCAAACAGGGTTTTGAAGAAACATTGACACTAGCAATTGATTAACAAATCAATAACCTTGAATAATTATTAAATAAGCCTGGCTGCTCTGTTTTGTTAACCACACTAAGAAAATAAATATAAATTTTGAATTAATTCCAGCTCCAAAATCCATTTATCTGGCAGATTGCCGTGTGGAAATGCCAAATTTTGGTAAATTTCTTCAGTCAAACAGGGTTTTGAAGAAATTTTGACACTAGCAATTTATTAACAAATCAATAAACTTGAATTATTATTGATATAAATAAGCCTGGCAGCTCTGTTTTGTTAACCACATTAAGAAAATAAATATAAATTTTGAATTAATTCCAGCTCCAAAATCCATTTATCTGGCAGATTGCCGTGTTGAAATGCCAAATTTTGGAAATTTTCTTCAGTCAAACAGGGTTTTGAAGTAACATTGACACTAGCAATTGATTAACAAATCAATAAACTTGTATAATTATTGATATAAATAAGCCTGGCAGCTCTGTTTTATTAACTACACTAAGAAAATAAATATAAATTTTGAATTAATTCCAGCTCCAAAATCCATTTATCTGGCAGATTGCCGTGTGGAAATGCAAAATTTTGGTAAATTTCTTCAGTCAAACAGGGTTTTGAAGAAATTTTGACACTAGCAATTGATTAACAAATCAATAAACTTGAATAATTATTGATATTAATAAGCCTGGCAGCTCTGTTTTGTTAACCACACTAAGAAAATATATACAAATTTTGAATTAATTCCAGCTCCAAAATACATTTATCTGGCAGATTGCCGTGTTGAAATGCCAAATTTTGGTAAAATTCTTCAGTCAAACAGGGTTTTGAAGAAACATTGACACTAGCAATTGATTAACAAATCAATTACCTTGAATAATTATTAAATAAGCCTGGCTGCTCTGTTTTGTTAACCACACTAAGAAAATAAATATAAATTTTAAATTAATTCCAGCTCCAAAATCCATTTATGTGGCAGATTGCCGTGTTGAAATGCCAAATTTTGGTAAAATTCTTCAGTCAAACAGGGTTTTGAAGAAAAATTGACACTAGCAATTGATTAACAAATCAATTACCTTGAATAATTATTAAATAAGCCTGGCTGCTCTGTTTTGTTAACCACACTAAGAAAATAAATATAAATTTTAAATTAATTCCAGCTCCAAAATCCATTTATGTGGCAGATTGCCGTGTTGAAATGCCAAATTTTGGTAAAATTCTTCAGTCAAACAGGGTTTTGAAGAAACATTGACACTAGCAATTGATTAACAAATCAATTACCTTGAATAATTATTAAATAAGCCTGACTGCTCTGTTTTGTTAACCACACTAAGAAAATAAATATAAATTTTGAATTAATTCCAGCTCCAAAATCCATTTATTTGGCAGATTGCCGTGTGGAAATGCCAAATTTTGGTAAATTTCTTCAGTCAAACAGGGTTTTGAAGAAATTTTGACACTAGCAATTTATTAACAAATCAATAAACTTGAATAATTATTGATATAAATAAGCCTGGCAGCTCTGTTTTTTTAACCACGTTAAGAAAATAAATATAAATTCAAAATTAATTCCAGCTCCAAAATCCATTTATCTGTCAGATTGCCGTGTGGAAATGCAAAACTTTGGTAAATTTCTTCAGTCAAACAGGGTTTTGAAGAAATTTTGACACTAGCAATTGATTAACAAATGAATAAACTTGAATAATTATTGATATTAATAAGCCTGGCAGCTCTGTTTTGTTAACCACACTAAGAAAATAAATATAAATTTTGAATTAATTCCAGCTCCAAAATCCATTTATCTGTCAGATTGCCGTGTGGAAATGCCAAATTTTGGTATATTTCTTAAGTCAAACAGGGTTTTGAAGAAACATTGACACTAGCAATTGATTAACAAATCAATAAACTTGTATAATTATTGATATAAATAAGCCTGGCAGCTCGGTTTTATTAACTACACCAAGAAAATAAATATAAATTTTACATTAATTTTTAAGAATTATGAATATTTCCAGCTCCAAAATCCATTTATCTGGCAGATTGCCGTGTTGAAATGCCAAATTTTGGTATATTTCTTAAGTCAAACAGGGTTTTGAAGAAACATTGACACTAGCAATTGATTAACAAATCAATAAACTTGTATAATTATTGATATAAATAAGCCTGGCAGCTCGGTTTTATTAACTACACTAAGAAAATAAATATAAATTTTACATTAATTTTTAAGAATTATGAATATTTCCAGCTCCAAAATCCATTTATCTGGCAGATTGCCGTGTTGAAATGCCAAATTTTGGTATATTTCTTAAGTCAAACAGGGTTTTGAAGAAACATTGACACTAGCAATTGATTAACAAATCAATAAACTTGTATAATTATTGATATAAATAAGCCTGGCAGCTCGGTTTTATTAACTACACTAAGAAAATAAATATAAATTTTACATTAATTTTTAAGAATTATGAATATTTCCAGCTCCAAAATCCATTTATCTGGCAGATTGCCGTGTTGAAATGCCAAATTTTGGTATATTTCTTAAGTCAAACAGGGTTTTGAAGAAACATTGACACTAGCAATTGATTAACAAATCAATAAACTTGAATAATTATTGATATAAATAAGCCTGGCAGCTCTGTTTTGTTAACCACACTAAGAAAATAAATATAAATTTTGAAATAATTCCAGCTCCAAAATCCATTTATCTGGCAGATTGCCGTGTGGAAATGCAAAATTTTGGTAAAATTCTTCAGTCAAACAGGGTTTTGAAGAAACATTGACACTAGCAATTGATTAACAAATCAATTACCTTGAATAATTATTAAATAAGCCTGACTGCTCTGTTTTGTTAACCACACTAAGAAAATAAATATAAATTTTGAATTAATTCCAGCTCCAAAATCCATTTATTTGGCAGATTGCCGAGTTGAAATGCCAAATTTTGGTACATTTCTTCAGTCAAATATGGTTTTGAAGAAATATTGACACTAGCAATTGATTAACAAATCAATAAACTTGAATAATTATTGATATAAATAAGCCTGGCAGCTCTGTTTTGTTAACCACACTAAGAAAATAAATATAAATTTTAAATTAATTCCAGCTCCAAAATCCATTTATCTGGCAGATTGCCGTGTTGAAATGCCAAATTTTGGTAAAATTCTTCAGTCAAACAGGGTTTTGAAGAAACATTGACACTAGCAATTGATTAACAAATCAATAACCTTGAATAATTATTAAATAAGCCTGGCTGCTCTGTTTTGTTAACCACACTAAGAAAATAAATATAAATTTTGAATTAATTCCAGCTCCAAAATCCAATATCTGGCAGATTGCCGTGTTGAAATGCCAATTTTTGGTAAATTTCTTCAGTCAAACAGGGTTTTGAAGAAATTTTGACACTAGCAATTTATTAACAAATCAATAAACTTGAATTATTATTGATATAAATAAGTCTGGCAGCTCTGTTTTGTTAACCACATTAAGAAAATAAATATAAATTTTGAATTAATTCCAGCTCCAAAATCCAATATCTGGCAGATTGCCGTGTTGAAATGCCAAATTATGGTAAATTTCTTCAGTCAAACAGGGTTTTGAAGAAATTTTGACACTAGCAATTTATTAACAAATCAATAAACTTGAATTATTATTGATATAAATAAGCCTGGCAGCTCTGTTTTGTTAACCACATTAAGAAAATAAATATAAATTTTGAATTAATTCCAGCTCCAAAATCCAATATCTGGCAGATTGCCGTGTTGAAATGCCAAATTTTGGTAAATTTCTTCAGTCAAACAGGGTTTTGAAGATACATTGACACTAGCAATTGATTAACAAATCCATAAACTTAAATAATTATTGATATAAATAAACCTGGCAACTCTGTTTTGTTAACCACACTAAGAAAATAAATATAAATTTTGAATTAATTCCAGCTCCAAAATCCATTTATCTGGCAGATTGCCGTGTGGAAATGCCAAATTTTGGTAAATTTCTTCAGTCAAACAGGGTTTTGAAGAAATTTTGACACTAGCAATTTATTAACAAATCAATAAACTTGAATTATTATTGATATAAATAAGCCTGGCAGCTCTGTTTTGTTAACCACATTAAGAAAATAAATATAAATTTTGAATTAATTCCAGCTCCAAAATCCATTTATCTGGCAGATTGCCGTGTTGAAATGCCAAATTTTGGAAAATTTCTTCAGTCAAACAGGGTTTTGAAGAAACATTGACACTAGCAATTGATTAACAAATCAATAAACTTGTATAATTATTGATATAAATAAGCCTGGCAGCTCTGTTTTATTAACTACACTAAGAAAATAAATATAAATTTTGAATTAATTCCAGCTCCAAAATCCATTTATCTGGCAGATTGCCGTGTTGAAATGCCAAATTTTGGTACATTTCTTCAGTCAAATATGGTTTTGAAGAAATATTGTCCATAGCAATTGATTAACAAATCATTAAACTTGAATAATTATTGATATAAATAAGCCAGGCAGCTCTGTTTTGTTAACCACACTAAGAAAATAAATATAAATTTTAAATTAATTCCAGCTCCAAAATCCATTTATCTGGCAGATTGCCGTGTTGAAATGCCAAATTTTGGTAAAATTCTTCAGTCAAACAGGGTTTTGAAGAAACATTGACACTAGCAATTGATTAACAAATCAATAACCTTGAATTATTATTAAATAAGCCTGGCTGCTCTGTTTTGTTAACCACACTAAGAAAATAAATATAAATTTTGAATTAATTCCAGCTCCAAAATCCAATATCTGGCAGATTGCCGTGTTGAAATGCCAAATTTTGGTAAATTTCTTCAGTCAAACAGGGTTTTGAAAATACATTGACACTAGCAATTGATTAACAAATCCATAAACTTGAATAATTATTGATCTAAATAAACCTGGCAGCTCTGTTTTGTTAACCACACTAAGAAAATAAATATAAATTTTGAATTAATTCCAGCTCCAAAATCCATTTATCTGGCAGATTGCCGTGTGGAAATGCCAAATTTTGGTAAATTTCTTCAGTCAAACAGGGTTTTGAAGAAATTTTGACACTAGCAATTTATTAACAAATCAATAAACTTGAATTATTATTGATATAAATTAGCCTGGCAGCTCTGTTTTGTTAACCACATTAAGAATATAAATATAAATTTTGAATTAATTCCAGCTCCAAAATCCAATATCTGGCAGATTGCCGTGTTGAAATGCCAAAATTTGCTAAATTTCTTCAGTCAAACAGGGTTTTGAAGAAACATTGACACAAGCAATTGATTAACAAATCAATAAACTTGAATAATTATAGATATAAATAAGTCTGGCAGCTCTGTTTTGTTAACCACACTAAGAAAATAAATATAAATTTTGAATTAATTCTTAAGAATAATGAGTAGCTGCAGCTCCAAAATCCATTTATCTGGCAGATTGCCGTGTTGAAATGCCAAAATTTGCTAGATTTCTTCAGTCAAACAGGGTTTTGAAGAAACATTGACACTAGCAATTGATTAACAAATCAATAATCTTGTATAATTATTGATATAAATAAGCCTGGCAGCTCTGTTTTTTTAACCAGGTTAAGAAAATAACTATAAATTTTGAATTAATTCCAGCTCCAAAATCCATTTATCTGGCAGATTGCCGTGTGGAAATGCAAAATTTTGGTAAATTTCTTCAGTCAAACAGGGTTTTGAAGAAATTTTGACACTAGCAATTGATTAACAAATCAATAAACTTGAATTATTATTGATATAAATAAGTCTGGCAGCTCTGTTTTGTTAACCACATTAAGAAAATAAATATAAATTTTGAATTAATTCCAGCTCCAAAATCCAATATCTGGCAGATTGCCGTGTTGAAATGCCAAATTATGGTAAATTTCTTCAGTCAAACAGGGTTTTGAAGAAATTTTGACACTAGCAATTTATTAACAAATCAATAAACTTGAATTATTATTGATATAAATAAGCCTGGCAGCTCTGTTTTGTTAACCACATTAAGAAAATAAATATAAATTTTGAATTAATTCCAGCTCCAAAATCCAATATCTGGCAGATTGCCGTGTTGAAATGCCAAATTTTGGTAAATTTCTTCAGTCAAACAGGGTTTTGAAGAAATTTTGACACTAGCAATTTATTAACAAATCAATAAACTTGAATTATTATTGATATAAATAAGCCTGGCAGCTCTGTTTTGTTAACCACATTAAGAAAATAAATATAAATTTTGAATTAATTCCAGCTCCAAAATCCAATATCTGGCAGATTGCCGTGTTGAAATGCCAAATTTTGGTAAATTTCTTCAGTCAAACAGGGTTTTGAAGATACATTGACACTAGCAATTGATTAACAAATCCATAAACTTAAATAATTATTGATATAAATAAACCTGGCAACTCTGTTTTGTTAAACACACTAAGAAAATAAATATAAATTTTGAATTAATTCCAGCTCCAAAATCCATTTATCTGGCAGATTGCCGTGTTGAAATGCCAAATTTTGGTAAAATTCTTCAGTCAAACAGGGTTTTGAAGAAACATTGACACAAGCAATTGATTAACAAATCAATAAACTTGAATAATTATAGATATAAATAAGTCTGGCAGCTCTGTTTTGTTAACCACACTAAGAAAATAAATATAAATTTTGAATTAATTCTTAAGAATAATGAATAGCTGCAGCTCCAAAATCCATTTATCTGGCAGATTGCCGTGTTGAAATGCCAAAATTTGCTAGATTTCTTCAGTCAAACAGGGTTTTGAAGAAACATTGACACTAGCAATTGATTAACAAATCAATAATCTTGTATAATTATTGATATAAATAAGCCTGGCAGCTCTGTTTTTTTAACCAGGTTAAGAAAATAACTATAAATTTTGAATTAATTCCAGCTCCAAAATCCATTTATCTGGCAGATTGCCGTGTGGAAATGCAAAATTTTGGTAAATTTCTTCAGTCAAACAGGGTTTTGAAGAAATTTTGACACTAGCAATTGATTAACAAATCAATAAACTTGAATAATTATTGATATAAATAAGCCTGGCAGCTCTGTTTATTTAACCACACTAAGAAAATAAATATAAATTTTAAATTAATTCCAGCTCCAAAATCCATTTATCTGGCAGATTGCCGTGTGGAAATGCCAAATTTTGGTAAATTTCTTCAGTCAAACAGGGTTTTGAAGAAATTTTGACACTAGCAATTTATTAACAAATCAATAAACTTGAATTATTATTGATATAAATAAGCCTGGCAGCTCTGTTTTGTTAACCACATTAAGAAAATAAATATAAATTTTGAATTAATTCCAGCTCCAAAATCCATTTATCTGGCAGATTGCCGTGTGGAAATGCCAAATTTTGGTAAATTTCTTCAGTCAAACAGGGTTTTGAAGAAATTTTGACACTAGCAATTTATTAACAAATCCATAAACTTGAATAATTATTGATATAAATAAACCTGTCAACTCTGTTTTGTTAACCACACTAAGAAAATAAATATAAATTTTGAATTAATTCTTAAGAATAATGAATAGCTGCAGCTCCAAAATCCATTTATCTGGCAGATTGCCGTGTTGAAATGCCAAAATTTGCTAAATTTCTTCAGTCAAACAGGGTTTTGAAGAAACATTGACACAAGCAATTGATTAACAAATCAATAAACTTGAATAATTATTGATATAAATAAGTCTGGCAGCTCTGTTTTGTTAACCACACTAAGAAAATAAATATAAATTTTGAATTAATTCTTAAGAATAATGAATAGCTGCAGCTCCAAAATCCATTTATCTGGCAGATTGCCGTGTTGAAATGCCAAAATTTGCTAAATTTCTTCAGTCAAACAGGGTTTTGAAGAAACATTGACACTAGCAATTGATTAACAAATCAATAAACTTGTATAATTATTGATATAAATAAGCCTGGCAGCTCTGTTTTTTTAACCAGGTTAAGAAAATAAATATAAATTTTGAATTAATTCCAGCTCCAAAATCCATTTATCTGGCAGATTGCCGTGTTGAAATGCCAAATTTTGGAAATTTTCTTCAGTCAAACAGGGTTTTGAAGTAACATTGACACTAGCAATTGATTAACAAATCAATAAACTTGTATAATTATTGATATAAATAAGCCTGGCAGCTCTGTTTTATTAACTACACTAAGAAAATAAATATAAATTTTGAATTAATTCCAGCTCCAAAATCCATTTATCTGGCAGATTGCCGTGTGGAAATGCAAAATTTTGGTAAATTTCTTCAGTCAAACAGGGTTTTGAAGAAATTTTGACACTAGCAATTGATTAACAAATCAATAAACTTGAATAATTATTGATATTAATAAGCCTGGCAGCTCTGTTTTGTTAACCACACTAAGAAAATATATACAAATTTTGAATTAATTCCAGCTCCAAAATACATTTATCTGGCAGATTGCCGTGTTGAAATGCCAAATTTTGGTAAAATTCTTCAGTCAAACAGGGTTTTGAAGAAACATTGACACTAGCAATTGATTAACAAATCAATTACCTTGAATAATTATTAAATAAGCCTGGCTGCTCTGTTTTGTTAACCACACTAAGAAAATAAATATAAATTTTAAATTAATTCCAGCTCCAAAATCCATTTATGTGGCAGATTGCCGTGTTGAAATGCCAAATTTTGGTAAAATTCTTCAGTCAAACAGGGTTTTGAAGAAAAATTGACACTAGCAATTGATTAACAAATCAATTACCTTGAATAATTATTAAATAAGCCTGGCTGCTCTGTTTTGTTAACCACACTAAGAAAATAAATATAAATTTTAAATTAATTCCAGCTCCAAAATCCATTTATGTGGCAGATTGCCGTGTTGAAATGCCAAATTTTGGTAAAATTCTTCAGTCAAACAGGGTTTTGAAGAAACATTGACACTAGCAATTGATTAACAAATCAATTACCTTGAATAATTATTAAATAAGCCTGACTGCTCTGTTTTGTTAACCACACTAAGAAAATAAATATAAATTTTGAATTAATTCCAGCTCCAAAATCCATTTATTTGGCAGATTGCCGTGTGGAAATGCCAAATTTTGGTAAATTTCTTCAGTCAAACAGGGTTTTGAAGAAATTTTGACACTAGCAATTTATTAACAAATCAATAAACTTGAATAATTATTGATATAAATAAGCCTGGCAGCTCTGTTTTTTTAACCACGTTAAGAAAATAAATATAAATTCAAAATTAATTCCAGCTCCAAAATCCATTTATCTGTCAGATTGCCGTGTGGAAATGCAAAACTTTGGTAAATTTCTTCAGTCAAACAGGGTTTTGAAGAAATTTTGACACTAGCAATTGATTAACAAATGAATAAACTTGAATAATTATTGATATTAATAAGCCTGGCAGCTCTGTTTTGTTAACCACACTAAGAAAATAAATATAAATTTTGAATTAATTCCAGCTCCAAAATCCATTTATCTGTCAGATTGCCGTGTGGAAATGCCAAATTTTGGTATATTTCTTAAGTCAAACAGGGTTTTGAAGAAACATTGACACTAGCAATTGATTAACAAATCAATAAACTTGTATAATTATTGATATAAATAAGCCTGGCAGCTCGGTTTTATTAACTACACCAAGAAAATAAATATAAATTTTACATTAATTTTTAAGAATTATGAATATTTCCAGCTCCAAAATCCATTTATCTGGCAGATTGCCGTGTTGAAATGCCAAATTTTGGTATATTTCTTAAGTCAAACAGGGTTTTGAAGAAACATTGACACTAGCAATTGATTAACAAATCAATAAACTTGTATAATTATTGATATAAATAAGCCTGGCAGCTCGGTTTTATTAACTACACTAAGAAAATAAATATAAATTTTACATTAATTTTTAAGAATTATGAATATTTCCAGCTCCAAAATCCATTTATCTGGCAGATTGCCGTGTTGAAATGCCAAATTTTGGTATATTTCTTAAGTCAAACAGGGTTTTGAAGAAACATTGACACTAGCAATTGATTAACAAATCAATAAACTTGTATAATTATTGATATAAATAAGCCTGGCAGCTCGGTTTTATTAACTACACTAAGAAAATAAATATAAATTTTACATTAATTTTTAAGAATTATGAATATTTCCAGCTCCAAAATCCATTTATCTGGCAGATTGCCGTGTTGAAATGCCAAATTTTGGTATATTTCTTAAGTCAAACAGGGTTTTGAAGAAACATTGACACTAGCAATTGATTAACAAATCAATAAACTTGAATAATTATTGATATAAATAAGCCTGGCAGCTCTGTTTTGTTAACCACACTAAGAAAATAAATATAAATTTTGAAATAATTCCAGCTCCAAAATCCATTTATCTGGCAGATTGCCGTGTGGAAATGCAAAATTTTGGTAAAATTCTTCAGTCAAACAGGGTTTTGAAGAAACATTGACACTAGCAATTGATTAACAAATCAATTACCTTGAATAATTATTAAATAAGCCTGACTGCTCTGTTTTGTTAACCACACTAAGAAAATAAATATAAATTTTGAATTAATTCCAGCTCCAAAATCCATTTATTTGGCAGATTGCCGTGTGGAAATGCCAAATTTTGGTAAATTTCTTCAGTCAAACAGGGTTTTGAAGAAATTTTGACACTAGCAATTTATTAACAAATCAATAAACTTGAATAATTATTGATATAAATAAGCCTGGCAGCTCTGTTTTTTTAACCACGTTAAGAAAATAAATATAAATTCAAAATTAATTCCAGCTCCAAAATCCATTTATCTGTCAGATTGCCGTGTGGAAATGCAAAACTTTGGTAAATTTCTTCAGTCAAACAGGGTTTTGAAGAAATTTGGACACTAGCAATTGATTAACAAATCAATAAACTTGAATAATTATTGATATTAATAAGCCTGGCAGCTCTGTTTTGTTAACCACACTAAGAAAATAAATATAAATTTTGAATTAATTCCAGCTCCAAAATCCATTTATCTGTCAGATTGCCGTGTGGAAATGCCAAATTTTGGTAAAATTCTTCAGTCAAACAGGGTTTTGAAGAAACATTGACACTAGCAATTGATTAACAAATCAATTACCTTGAATAATTATTAAATAAGCCTGGCTGCTCTGTTTTGTTAACCACACTAAGAAAATAAATATAAATTTTAAATTAATTCCAGCTCCAAAATCCATTTATGTGGCAGATTGCCGTGTTGAAATGCCAAATTTTGGTAAATTTCTTCAGTCAAACAGGGTTTTGAAGAAATTTTGACACTAGCAATTGATTAACAAATCAATAAACTTGAATAATTATTGATATTAATAAGCCTGGCAGCTCTGTTTTGTTAACCACACTAAGAAAATAAATATAAATTTTGAATTAATTCCAGCTCCAAAATCCATTTATCTGGCAGATTGCCGTGTTGAAATGCCAAATTTTGGTATATTTCTTAAGTCAAACAGGGTTTTGAAGAAACATTGACACTAGCAATTGATTAACAAATCAATAAACTTGTATAATTATTGATATAAATAAGCCTGGTAGCTCGGTTTTATTAACTACACTAAGAAAATAAATATAAATTTTACATTAATTTTTAAGAATTATGAATATTTCCAGCTCCAAAATCCATTTATCTGGCAGATTGCCGTGTTGAAATGCCAAATTTTGGTATATTTCTTAAGTCAAACAGGGTTTTGAAGAAACATTGACACTAGCAATTGATTAACAAATCAATAAACTTGAATAATTATTGATATAAATAAGCCTGGCAGCTCTGTTTTGTTAACCACACTAAGAAAATAAATATAAATTTTGAAATAATTCCAGCTCCAAAATCCATTTATCTGGCAGATTGCCGTGTGGAAATGCAAAATTTTGGTAAATTTCTTCAGTCAAACAGGGTTTTGAAGAAATTTTGATACTAGCAATTGATTAACAAATCAATAAACTTGAATAATTATTGATATTAATAAGCCTGGCAGCTCTGTTTTGTTAACCACACTAAGAAAATAAATATAAATTTTGAATTAATTCCAGCTCCAAAATCCATTTATCTGGCAGATTGCCGTGTGGAAATGCAAAATTTTGGTAAATTTCTTCAGTCAAACAGGGTTTTGAAGAAATTTGGACACTAGCAATTGATTAACAAATCAATAAACTTGAATAATTATTGATATTAATAAGCCTGGCAGCTCTGTTTTGTTAACCACACTAAGAAAATAAATATAAATTTTAAATTAATTCCAGCTCCAAAATACATTTATCTGGCAGATTGCCGTGTTGAAATGCCAAATTTTGGTAAAATTCTTCAGTTAAACAGGGTTTTGAAGAAACATTGACACTAGCAATTGATTAACAAATCAATTACCTTGAATAATTATTAAATAAGCCTGGCTGCTCTGTTTTGTTAACCACACTAAGAAAATAAATATAAATTTTAAATTAATTCCAGCTCCAAAATCCATTTATGTGGCAGATTGCCGTGTTGAAATGCCAAATTTTGGTAAATTTCTTCAGTCAAACAGGGTTTTGAAGAAATTTTGACACTAGCAATTGATTAACAAATCAATAAACTTGAATAATTATTGATATTAATAAGCCTGGCAGCTCTGTTTTGTTAACCACACTAAGAAAATAAATATAAATTTTGAATTAATTCCAGCTCCAAAATCCATTTATCTGGCAGATTGCCGTGTTGAAATGCCAAATTTTGGTATATTTCTTAAGTCAAACAGGGTTTTGAAGAAACATTGACACTAGCAATTGATTAACAAATCAATAAACTTGTATAATTATTGATATAAATAAGCCTGGTAGCTCGGTTTTATTAACTACACTAAGAAAATAAATATAAATTTTACATTAATTTTTAAGAATTATGAATATTTCCAGCTCCAAAATCCATTTATCTGGCAGATTGCCGTGTTGAAATGCCAAATTTTGGTATATTTCTTAAGTCAAACAGGGTTTTGAAGAAACATTGACACTAGCAATTGATTAACAAATCAATAAACTTGAATAATTATTGATATAAATAAGCCTGGCAGCTCTGTTTTGTTAACCACACTAAGAAAATAAATATAAATTTTGAAATAATTCCAGCTCCAAAATCCATTTATCTGGCAGATTGCCGTGTGGAAATGCAAAATTTTGGTAAATTTCTTCAGTCAAACAGGGTTTTGAAGAAATTTTGACACTAGCAATTGATTAACAAATCAATAAACTTGAATAATTATTGATATTAATAAGCCTGGCAGCTCTGTTTTGTTAACCACACTAAGAAAATATGTATAAATTTTGAATTAATTCCAGCTCCAAAATACATTTATCTGGCAGATTGCCGTGTTGAAATGCCAAATTTTGGTAAAATTCTTCAGTCAAACAGGGTTTTGAAGAAACATTGACACTAGCAATTGATTAACAAATCAATTACCTTGAATAATTATTAAATAAGCCTGGCTGCTCTGTTTTGTTAACCACACTAAGAAAATAAATATAAATTTTGAATTAATTCCAGCTCCAAAATCCATTTATTTGGCAGATTGCCGTGTGGAAATGCCAAATTTTGGTAAATTTCTTCAGTCAAACAGGGTTTTGAAGAAATTTTGACACTAGCAATTTATTAACAAATCAATAAACTTGAATAATTATTGATATAAATAAGCCTGGCAGCTCTGTTTTTTTTAACCACGTTAAGAAAATAAATATAAATTTTGAATTAATTCCAGCTCCAAAATCCATTTATCTGTCAGATTGCCGTGTGGAAATGCAAAATTTTGGTAAATTTCTTCAGTCAAACAGGGTTTTGAAGAAATTTTGACACTAGCAATTGATTAACAAATGAATAAACTTGAATAATTATTGATATTAATAAGCCTGGCAGCTCTGTTTTGTTAACCACACTAAGAAAATAAATATAAATTTTGAATTAATTCCAGCTCCAAAATCCATTTATCTGGCAGATTGCCGTGTTGAAATGCCAAATTTTGGTACATTTCTTAAGTCAAACAGGGTTTTGAAGAAACATTGACACTAGCAATTGATTAACAAATCAATAAACTTGTATAATTATTGATATAAATAAGCCTGGCAGCTCGGTTTTATTAACTACACCAAGAAAATAAATATAAATTTTACATTAATTTTTAAGAATTATGAATATTTCCAGCTCCAAAATCCATTTATCTGGCAGATTGCCGTGTTGAAATGCCAAATTTTGGTATATTTCTTAAGTCAAACAGGGTTTTGAAGAAACATTGACACTAGCAATTGATTAACAAATCAATAAACTTGTATAATTATTGATATAAATAAGCCTGGCAGCTCGGTTTTATTAACTACACTAAGAAAATAAATATAAATTTTACATTAATTTTTAAGAATTATGAATATTTCCAGCTCCAAAATCCATTTATCTGGCAGATTGCCGTGTTGAAATGCCAAATTTTGTTATATTTCTTAAGTCAAACAGGGTTTTGAAGAAACATTGACACTAGCAATTGATTAACAAATCAATAAACATGTATAATTATTGATATAAATAAGCCTGGCAGCTCGGTTTTATTAACTACACTAAGAAAATAAATATAAATTTTACATTAATTTTTAAGAATTATGAATATTTCCAGCTCCAAAATCCATTTATCTGGCAGATTGCCGTGTTGAAATGCCAAATTTTGGTATATTTCTTAAGTCAAACAGGGTTTTGAAGAAACATTGACACTAGCAATTGATTAACAAATCAATAAACTTGAATAATTATTGATATAAATAAGCCTGGCAGCTCTGTTTTGTTAACCACACTAAGAAAATAAATATAAATTTTGAAATAATTCCAGCTCCAAAATCCATTTATCTGGCAGATTGCCGTGTGGAAATGCAAAATTTTGGTAAATTTCTTCAGTCAAACAGGGTTTTGAAGAAATTTTGATACTAGCAATTGATTAACAAATCAATAAACTTGAATAATTATTGATATTAATAAGCCTGGCAGCTCTGTTTTGTTAACCACACTAAGAAAATAAATATAAATTTTGAATTAATTCCAGCTCCAAAATCCATTTATCTGGCAGATTGCCGTGTGGAAATGCAAAATTTTGGTAAATTTCTTCAGTCAAACAGGGTTTTGAAGAAATTTTGACACTAGCAATTGATTAACAAATCAATAAACTTGAATAATTATTGATATTAATAAGCCTGGCAGCTCTGTTTTGTTAACCACACTAAGAAAATATGTATAAATTTTGAATTAATTCCAGCTCCAAAATACATTTATCTGGCAGATTGCCGTGTTGAAATGCCAAATTTTGGTAAAATTCTTCAGTCAAACAGGGTTTTGAAGAAACATTGACACTAGCAATTGATTAACAAATCAATTACCTTGAATAATTATTAAATAAGCCTGGCTGCTCTGTTTTGTTAACCACACTAAGAAAATAAATATAAATTTTAAATTAATTCCAGCTCCAAAATCCATTTATGTGGCAGATTGCCGTGTTGAAATGCCAAGTTTTGGTAAAATTCTTCAGTCAAACAGGGTTTTGAAGAAACATTGACACTAGCAATTGATTAACAAATCAATTACCTTGAATAATTATTAAATAAGCCTGGCTGCTCTGTTTTGTTAACCACACTAAGAAAATAAATATAAATTTTGAATTAATTCCAGCTCCAAAATCCATTTATTTGGCAGATTGCCGTGTGGAAATGCCAAATTTTGGTAAATTTCTTCAGTCAAACAGGGTTTTGAAGAAATTTTGACACTAGCAATTTATTAACAAATCAATAAACTTGAATAATTATTGATATAAATAAGCCTGGCAGCTCTGTTTTTTTTAACCACGTTAAGAAAATAAATATAAATTTTGAATTAATTCCAGCTCCAAAATCCATTTATCTGTCAGATTGCCGTGTGGAAATGCAAAATTTTGGTAAATTTCTTCAGTCAAACAGGGTTTTGAAGAAATTTTGACACTAGCAATTGATTAACAAATGAATAAACTTGAATAATTATTGATATTAATAAGCCTGGCAGCTCTGTTTTGTTAACCACACTAAGAAAATAAATATAAATTTTGAATTAATTCCAGCTCCAAAATCCATTTATCTGGCAGATTGCCGTGTTGAAATGCCAAATTTTGGTACATTTCTTAAGTCAAACAGGGTTTTGAAGAAACATTGACACTAGCAATTGATTAACAAATCAATAAACTTGTATAATTATTGATATAAATAAGCCTGGCAGCTCGGTTTTATTAACTACACCAAGAAAATAAATATAAATTTTACATTAATTTTTAAGAATTATGAATATTTCCAGCTCCAAAATCCATTTATCTGGCAGATTGCCGTGTTGAAATGCCAAATTTTGGTATATTTCTTAAGTCAAACAGGGTTTTGAAGAAACATTGACACTAGCAATTGATTAACAAATCAATAAACTTGTATAATTATTGATATAAATAAGCCTGGCAGCTCGGTTTTATTAACTACACTAAGAAAATAAATATAAATTTTACATTAATTTTTAAGAATTATGAATATTTCCAGCTCCAAAATCCATTTATCTGGCAGATTGCCGTGTTGAAATGCCAAATTTTGTTATATTTCTTAAGTCAAACAGGGTTTTGAAGAAACATTGACACTAGCAATTGATTAACAAATCAATAAACATGTATAATTATTGATATAAATAAGCCTGGCAGCTCGGTTTTATTAACTACACTAAGAAAATAAATATAAATTTTACATTAATTTTTAAGAATTATGAATATTTCCAGCTCCAAAATCCATTTATCTGGCAGATTGCCGTGTTGAAATGCCAAATTTTGGTATATTTCTTAAGTCAAACAGGGTTTTGAAGAAACATTGACACTAGCAATTGATTAACAAATCAATAAACTTGAATAATTATTGATATAAATAAGCCTGGCAGCTCTGTTTTGTTAACCACACTAAGAAAATAAATATAAATTTTGAAATAATTCCAGCTCCAAAATCCATTTATCTGGCAGATTGCCGTGTGGAAATGCAAAATTTTGGTAAATTTCTTCAGTCAAACAGGGTTTTGAAGAAATTTTGATACTAGCAATTGATTAACAAATCAATAAACTTGAATAATTATTGATATTAATAAGCCTGGCAGCTCTGTTTTGTTAACCACACTAAGAAAATAAATATAAATTTTGAATTAATTCCAGCTCCAAAATCCATTTATCTGGCAGATTGCCGTGTGGAAATGCCAAATTTTGGTAAAATTCTTCAGTCAAACAGGGTTTTGAAGAAACATTGACACTAGCAATTGATTAACAAATCAATAAACTTGAATAATTATTGATATTAATAAGCCTGGCAGCTCTGTTTTGTTAACCACACTAAGAAAATATGTATAAATTTTGAATTAATTCCAGCTCCAAAATACATTTATCTGGCAGATTGCCGTGTTGAAATGCCAAATTTTGGTAAAATTCTTCAGTCAAACAGGGTTTTGAAGAAACATTGACACTAGCAATTGATTAACAAATCAATTACCTTGAATAATTATTAAATAAGCCTGGCTGCTCTGTTTTGTTAACCACACTAAGAAAATAAATATAAATTTTAAATTAATTCCAGCTCCAAAATCCATTTATGTGGCAGATTGCCGTGTTGAAATGCCAAGTTTTGGTAAAATTCTTCAGTCAAACAGGGTTTTGAAGAAACATTGACACTAGCAATTGATTAACAAATCAATTACCTTGAATAATTATTAAATAAGCCTGGCTGCTCTGTTTTGTTAACCACACTAAGAAAATAAATATAAATTTTGAATTAATTCCAGCTCCAAAATCCATTTATTTGGCAGATTGCCGTGTGGAAATGCCAAATTTTGGTAAATTTCTTCAGTCAAACAGGGTTTTGAAGAAATTTTGACACTAGCAATTTATTAACAAATCAATAAACTTGAATAATTATTGATATAAATAAGCCTGGCAGCTCTGTTTTTTTTAACCACGTTAAGAAAATAAATATAAATTTTGAATTAATTCCAGCTCCAAAATCCATTTATCTGTCAGATTGCCGTGTGGAAATGCAAAATTTTGGTAAATTTCTTCAGTCAAACAGGGTTTTGAAGAAATTTTGACACTAGCAATTGATTAACAAATGAATAAACTTGAATAATTATTGATATTAATAAGCCTGGCAGCTCTGTTTTGTTAACCACACTAAGAAAATAAATATAAATTTTGAATTAATTCCAGCTCCAAAATCCATTTATCTGGCAGATTGCCGTGTTGAAATGCCAAATTTTGGTACATTTCTTAAGTCAAACAGGGTTTTGAAGAAACATTGACACTAGCAATTGATTAACAAATCAATAAACTTGTATAATTATTGATATAAATAAGCCTGGCAGCTCGGTTTTATTAACTACACCAAGAAAATAAATATAAATTTTACATTAATTTTTAAGAATTATGAATATTTCCAGCTCCAAAATCCATTTATCTGGCAGATTGCCGTGTTGAAATGCCAAATTTTGGTATATTTCTTAAGTCAAACAGGGTTTTGAAGAAACATTGACACTAGCAATTGATTAACAAATCAATAAACTTGTATAATTATTGATATAAATAAGCCTGGCAGCTCGGTTTTATTAACTACACTAAGAAAATAAATATAAATTTTACATTAATTTTTAAGAATTATGAATATTTCCAGCTCCAAAATCCATTTATCTGGCAGATTGCCGTGTTGAAATGCCAAATTTTGTTATATTTCTTAAGTCAAACAGGGTTTTGAAGAAACATTGACACTAGCAATTGATTAACAAATCAATAAACATGTATAATTATTGATATAAATAAGCCTGGCAGCTCGGTTTTATTAACTACACTAAGAAAATAAATATAAATTTTACATTAATTTTTAAGAATTATGAATATTTCCAGCTCCAAAATCCATTTATCTGGCAGATTGCCGTGTTGAAATGCCAAATTTTGGTATATTTCTTAAGTCAAACAGGGTTTTGAAGAAACATTGACACTAGCAATTGATTAACAAATCAATAAACTTGAATAATTATTGATATAAATAAGCCTGGCAGCTCTGTTTTGTTAACCACACTAAGAAAATAAATATAAATTTTGAAATAATTCCAGCTCCAAAATCCATTTATCTGGCAGATTGCCGTGTGGAAATGCAAAATTTTGGTAAATTTCTTCAGTCAAACAGGGTTTTGAAGAAATTTTGATACTAGCAATTGATTAACAAATCAATAAACTTGAATAATTATTGATATTAATAAGCCTGGCAGCTCTGTTTTGTTAACCACACTAAGAAAATAAATATAAATTTTGAATTAATTCCAGCTCCAAAATCCATTTATCTGGCAGATTGCCGTGTGGAAATGCCAAATTTTGGTAAAATTCTTCAGTCAAACAGGGTTTTGAAGAAACATTGACACTAGCAATTGATTAACAAATCAATAAACTTGAATAATTATTGATATTAATAAGCCTGGCAGCTCTGTTTTGTTAACCACACTAAGAAAATATGTATAAATTTTGAATTAATTCCAGCTCCAAAATACATTTATCTGGCAGATTGCCGTGTTGAAATGCCAAATTTTGGTAAAATTCTTCAGTCAAACAGGGTTTTGAAGAAACATTGACACTAGCAATTGATTAACAAATCAATTACCTTGAATAATTATTAAATAAGCCTGGCTGCTCTGTTTTGTTAACCACACTAAGAAAATAAATATAAATTTTAAATTAATTCCAGCTCCAAAATCCATTTATGTGGCAGATTGCCGTGTTGAAATGCCAAGTTTTGGTAAAATTCTTCAGTCAAACAGGGTTTTGAAGAAACATTGACACTAGCAATTGATTAACAAATCAATTACCTTGAATAATTATTAAATAAGCCTGGCTGCTCTGTTTTGTTAACCACACTAAGAAAATAAATATAAATTTTGAATTAATTCCAGCTCCAAAATCCATTTATTTGGCAGATTGCCGTGTGGAAATGCCAAATTTTGGTAAATTTCTTCAGTCAAACAGGGTTTTGAAGAAATTTTGACACTAGCAATTTATTAACAAATCAATAAACTTGAATAATTATTGATATAAATAAGCCTGGCAGCTCTGTTTTTTTTAACCACGTTAAGAAAATAAATATAAATTTTGAATTAATTCCAGCTCCAAAATCCATTTATCTGTCAGATTGCCGTGTGGAAATGCAAAATTTTGGTAAATTTCTTCAGTCAAACAGGGTTTTGAAGAAATTTTGACACTAGCAATTGATTAACAAATGAATAAACTTGAATAATTATTGATATTAATAAGCCTGGCAGCTCTGTTTTGTTAACCACACTAAGAAAATAAATATAAATTTTGAATTAATTCCAGCTCCAAAATCCATTTATCTGGCAGATTGCCGTGTTGAAATGCCAAATTTTGGTACATTTCTTAAGTCAAACAGGGTTTTGAAGAAACATTGACACTAGCAATTGATTAACAAATCAATAAACTTGTATAATTATTGATATAAATAAGCCTGGCAGCTCGGTTTTATTAACTACACCAAGAAAATAAATATAAATTTTACATTAATTTTTAAGAATTATGAATATTTCCAGCTCCAAAATCCATTTATCTGGCAGATTGCCGTGTTGAAATGCCAAATTTTGGTATATTTCTTAAGTCAAACAGGGTTTTGAAGAAACATTGACACTAGCAATTGATTAACAAATCAATAAACTTGTATAATTATTGATATAAATAAGCCTGGCAGCTCGGTTTTATTAACTACACTAAGAAAATAAATATAAATTTTACATTAATTTTTAAGAATTATGAATATTTCCAGCTCCAAAATCCATTTATCTGGCAGATTGCCGTGTTGAAATGCCAAATTTTGTTATATTTCTTAAGTCAAACAGGGTTTTGAAGAAACATTGACACTAGCAATTGATTAACAAATCAATAAACATGTATAATTATTGATATAAATAAGCCTGGCAGCTCGGTTTTATTAACTACACTAAGAAAATAAATATAAATTTTACATTAATTTTTAAGAATTATGAATATTTCCAGCTCCAAAATCCATTTATCTGGCAGATTGCCGTGTTGAAATGCCAAATTTTGGTATATTTCTTAAGTCAAACAGGGTTTTGAAGAAACATTGACACTAGCAATTGATTAACAAATCAATAAACTTGAATAATTATTGATATAAATAAGCCTGGCAGCTCTGTTTTGTTAACCACACTAAGAAAATAAATATAAATTTTGAAATAATTCCAGCTCCAAAATCCATTTATCTGGCAGATTGCCGTGTGGAAATGCAAAATTTTGGTAAATTTCTTCAGTCAAACAGGGTTTTGAAGAAATTTTGATACTAGCAATTGATTAACAAATCAATAAACTTGAATAATTATTGATATTAATAAGCCTGGCAGCTCTGTTTTGTTAACCACACTAAGAAAATAAATATAAATTTTGAATTAATTCCAGCTCCAAAATCCATTTATCTGGCAGATTGCCGTGTGGAAATGCCAAATTTTGGTAAAATTCTTCAGTCAAACAGGGTTTTGAAGAAACATTGACACTAGCAATTGATTAACAAATCAATTACCTTGAATAATTATTAAATAAGCCTGGCTGCTCTGTTTTGTTAACCACACTAAGAAAATAAATATAAATTTTAAATTAATTCCAGCTCCAAAATCCATTTATGTGGCAGATTGCCGTGTTGAAATGCCAAATTTTGGTAAAATTCTTCAGTCAAACAGGGTTTTGAAGAAACATTGACACTAGCAATTGATTAACAAATCAATTACCTTGAATAATTATTAAATAAGCCTGGCTGCTCTGTTTTGTTAACCACACTAAGAAAATAAATATAAATTTTGAATTAATTCCAGCTCCAAAATCCATTTATTTGGCAGATTGCCGTGTGGAAATGCCAAATTTTGGTAAATTTCTTCAGTCAAACAGGGTTTTGAAGAAATTTTGACACTAGCAATTTATTAACAAATCAATAAACTTGAATAATTATTGATATAAATAAGCCTGGCAGCTCTGTTTTTTTTAACCACGTTAAGAAAATAAATATAAATTTTGAATTAATTCCAGCTCCAAAATCCATTTATCTGTCAGATTGCCGTGTGGAAATGCAAAATTTTGGTAAATTTCTTCAGTCAAACAGGGTTTTGAAGAAATTTTGACACTAGCAATTGATTAACAAATGAATAAACTTGAATAATTATTGATATTAATAAGCCTGGCAGCTCTGTTTTGTTAACCACACTAAGAAAATAAATATAAATTTTGAATTAATTCCAGCTCCAAAATCCATTTATCTGGCAGATTGCCGTGTTGAAATGCCAAATTTTGGTATATTTCTTAAGTCAAACAGGGTTTTGAAGAAACATTGACACTAGCAATTGATTAACAAATCAATAAACTTGTATAATTATTGATATAAATAAGCCTGGCAGCTCGGTTTTATTAACTACACCAAGAAAATAAATATAAATTTTACATTAATTTTTAAGAATTATGAATATTTCCAGCTCCAAAATCCATTTATCTGGCAGATTGCCGTGTTGAAATGCCAAATTTTGGTATATTTCTTAAGTCAAACAGGGTTTTGAAGAAACATTGACACTAGCAATTGATTAACAAATCAATAAACTTGTATAATTATTGATATAAATAAGCCTGGCAGCTCGGTTTTATTAACTACACTAAGAAAATAAATATAAATTTTACATTAATTTTTAAGAATTATGAATATTTCCAGCTCCAAAATCCATTTATCTGGCAGATTGCCGTGTTGAAATGCCAAATTTTGTTATATTTCTTAAGTCAAACAGGGTTTTGAAGAAACATTGACACTAGCAATTGATTAACAAATCAATAAACATGTATAATTATTGATATAAATAAGCCTGGCAGCTCGGTTTTATTAACTACACTAAGAAAATAAATATAAATTTTACATTAATTTTAAAGAATTATGAATATTTCCAGCTCCAAAATCCATTTATCTGGCAGATTGCCGTGTTGAAATGCCAAATTTTGGTATATTTCTTAAGTCAAACAGGGTTTTGAAGAAACATTGACACTAGCAATTGATTAACAAATCAATAAACTTGAATAATTATTGATATAAATAAGCCTGGCAGCTCGGTTTTATTAACTACACTAAGAAAATAAATATAAATTTTACATTAATTTTTAAGAATTATGAATATTTCCAGCTCCAAAATCCATTTATCTGGCAGATTGCCGTGTTGAAATGCCAAATTTTGGTATATTTCTTAAGTCAAACAGGGTTTTGAAGAAACATTGACACTAGCAATTGATTAACAAATCAATAAACTTGTATAATTATTGATATAAATAAGCCTGGCAGCTCGGTTTTATTAACTACACTAAGAAAATAAATATAAATTTTACATTAATTTTTAAGAATTATGAATATTTCCAGCTCCAAAATCCATTTATCTGGCAGATTGCCGTGTTGAAATGCCAAATTTTGGTATATTTCTTAAGTCAAACAGGGTTTTGAAGAAACATTGACACTAGCAATTGATTAACAAATCAATAAACTTGAATAATTATTGATATAAATAAGCCTGGCAGCTCTGTTTTGTTAACCACACTAAGAAAATAAATATAAATTTTGAAATAATTCCAGCTCCAAAATCCATTTATCTGGCAGATTGCCGTGTGGAAATGCAAAATTTTGGTAAATTTCTTCAGTCAAACAGGGTTTTGAAGAAATTTTGATACTGGCAATTGATTAACAAATCAATAAACTTGAATAATTATTGATATTAATAAGCCTGGCAGCTCTGTTTTGTTAACCACACTAAGAAAATAAATATAAATTTTGAATTAATTCCAGCTCCAAAATCCATTTATCTGGCAGATTGCCGTGTGGAAATGCAAAATTTTGGTAAATTTCTTCAGTCAAACAGGGTTTTGAAGAAATTTTGACACTAGCAATTGATTAACAAATCAATAAACTTGAATAATTATTGATATTAATAAGCCTGGCAGCTCTGTTTTGTTAACCACACTAAGAAAATAAATATAAATTTTAAATTAATTCCAGCTCCAAAATCCATTTATGTGGCAATTGCCGTGTTGAAATGCCAAATTTTGGTAAAATTCTTCAGTCAAACAGGGTTTTGAAGAAACATTGACACTAGCAATTGATTAACAAATCAATTACCTTGAATAATTATTAAATAAGCCTGGCTGCTCTGTTTTGTTAACCACACTAAGAAAATAAATATAAATTTTGAATTAATTCCAGCTCCAAAATCCATTTATTTGGCAGATTGCCGTGTGGAAATGCCAAATTTTGGTAAATTTCTTCAGTCAAACATGGTTTTGAAGAAATTTTGACACTAGCAATTTATTAACAAATCAATAAACTTGAATAATTATTGATATAAATAAGCCTGGCAGCTCTGTTTTTTTAACCACGTTAAGAAAATAAATATAAATTTTGAATTAATTCCAGCTCCAAAATCCATTTATCTGGCAGATTGCCGTGTGGAAATGCAAAATTTTGGTAAATTTCTTCAGTCAAACAGGGTTTTGAAGAAATTTTGACACTAGCAATTGATTAACAAATCAATAAACTTGCCTGGCAGCTCTGTTTTGTTAACCACACTAAGAAAATAAATATAAATTTTGAATTCATTCCAGCTCCAAAATCCATTTATCTGGCAGATTGCCGTGTGGAAATGCCAAATTTTGGTAAATTTCTTCAGTCAAACAGGGTTTTGAAGAAATTTTGACACTAGCAATTTATTAACAAATCAATAAACTTGAATTATTATTGATATAAATAAGCCTGGCAGCTCTGTTTTGTTAACCACATTAAGAAAATAAATATAAATTTTGAATTAATTCCAGCTCCAAAATCCAATATCTGGCAGATTGCCGTGTTGAAATGCCAAATTATGGTAAATTTCTTCAGTCAAACAGGGTTTTGAAGATACATTGACACTAGCAATTGATTAACAAATCCATAAACTTGAATAATTATTGATATAAGTAAACCTGGCAACTCTGTTTTGTTAACCACACTAAGAAAATAAATATAAATTTTGAATTAATTCTTAAGAATTTTGAATATTTCCAGCTCAAAAATCCATTTATCTGTCAGATTGCCGTGTTGAAATGCCAAATTTTGGTAAATTTCTTCAGACAAACAGGGTTTTGAAGAAACATTGACACTAGCAATTGATTAACAAATCAATAAACTTGAATAATTATTGATATAAATAAGCCTGGCAGCTCTGTTTTGTTAACCACACTAAGAAAATAAATATAAATTTTGAATTAATTCCAGCTCCAAAATCCATTTATTTGGCAGATTGCCGTGTTGAAAAGCCAAATTTTGGTAAATTTCTTCAGACAAACAGGGTTTTGAAGATACATTGACACTAGCAATTGATTAACAAATCCATAAACTTGAATAATTATTGATATAAGTAAACCTGGAAACTCTGTTTTGTTAACCACACTAAGAAAATAAATATAAATTTTGAATTAATTCTTAAGAATTTTGAATATTTCCAGCTCCAAAATCCATTTATCTGTCAGATTGCCGTGTTGAAATGCCAAATTATGGTAAATTTCTTCAGACAAACAGGGTTTTGAAGAAACATTGACACTAGCAATTGATTAACAAATCAATAAACTTGAATAATTATTGATATAAATAAGCCTGGCAGCTCTGTTTTGTTAACCACACTAAGAAAATAAATATAAATTTTGAATTAATTCCAGCTCCAAAATCCATTTATTTGGCAGATTGCCGTGTTGAAATGCCAAATTTTGGTACATTTCTTCAGTCAAATATGGTTTTGAAGAAATATTGACCATAGCAATTGATTAACAAATCATTAAACTTGAATAATTATTGATATAAATAAGCCTGGCAGCTCTGTTTTGTTAACCAAACTAAGAAAATAAATATAAATTTTAAATTAATTCCAGCTCCAAAATCCATTTATCTGGCAGATTGCCGTGTTGAAATGCCAAATTTTGGTAAAATTCTTCAGTCAAACAGGGTTTTGAAGAAACATTGACACTAGCAATTGATTAACAAATCAATAACCTTGAATAATTATTAAATAAGCCTAGCTGCTCTGTTTTGTTAACCACACTAAGAAAATAAATATAAATTTTGAATTCATTCCAGCTCCAAAATCCATTTATCTGGCAGATTGCCGTGTGGAAATGCAAAATTTTGGTAAATTTCTTCAGTCAAACAGGGTTTTGAAGAAATTTTGACACTAGCAATTGATTAACAAATCAATAAACTTGAATAATTATTGATCTTAATAAGCCTGGCAGCTCTGTTTTATTAACTACACTAAGAAAATAAATATAAATTTTAAATTAATTCCAGCTCCAAAATCCATTTATCTGGCAGATTGCCGTGTTGAAATGCCAAATTTTGGTAAAATTCTTCAGTCAAACAGGGTTTTGAAGAAACATTGACACTAGCAATTGATTAACAAATCAATAACCTTGAATAATTATTAAATAAGCCTGGCTGCTCTGTTTTGTTAACCACACTAAGAAAATAAATATAAATTTTGAATTAATTCCAGCTCCAAAATCCAATATCTGGCAGATTGCCGTGTTGAAATGCCAAATTTTGGTACATTTCTTCAGTCAAATATGGTTTTGAAGAAATATTGACCATAGCAATTGATTAACAAATCATTAAACTTGAATAATTATTGATATAAATAAGCCTGGCAGCTCTGTTTTGTTAACCAAACTAAGAAAATAAATATAAATTTTAAATTAATTCCAGCTCCAAAATCCATTTATCTGGCAGATTGCCGTGTTGAAATGCCAAATTTTGGTAAAATTCTTCAGTCAAACAGGGTTTTGAAGAAACATTGACACTAGCAATTGATTAACAAATCAATAACCTTGAATAATTATTAAATAAGCCTAGCTGCTCTGTTTTGTTAACCACACTAAGAAAATAAATATAAATTTTGAATTAATTCCAGCTCCAAAATCCATTTATCTGGCAGATTGCCGTGTGGAAATGCCAAATTTTGGTAAATTTCTTCAGTCAAACAGGGTTTTGAAGAAATTTTGACACTAGCAATTTATTAACAAATCAATAAACTTGAATTTTTATTGATATAAATAAGCCTGGCAGCTCTGTTTTGTTAACCACACTAAGAAAATAAATATAAATTTTGAAATAATTCCAGCTCCAAAATCCATTTATCTGGCAGATTGCCGTGTGGAAATGCAAAATTTTGGTAAATTTCTTCAGTCAAACAGGGTTTTGAAGAAATTTTGATACTGGCAATTGATTAACAAATCAATAAACTTGAATAATTATTGATATTAATAAGCCTGGCAGCTCTGTTTTGTTAACCACACTAAGAAAATAAATATAAATTTTGAATTAATTCCAGCTCCAAAATCCATTTATCTGGCAGATTGCCGTGTGGAAATGCAAAATTTTGGTAAATTTCTTCAGTCAAACAGGGTTTTGAAGAAATTTTGACACTAGCAATTGATTAACAAATCAATAAACTTGAATTATTATTGATATTAATAAGCCTGGCAGCTCTGTTTTGTTAACCACACTAAGAAAATAAATATAAATTTTAAATTAATTCCAGCTCCAAAATCCATTTATGTGGCAATTGCCGTGTTGAAATGCCAAATTTTGGTAAAATTCTTCAGTCAAACAGGGTTTTGAAGAAACATTGACACTAGCAATTGATTAACAAATCAATTACCTTGAATAATTATTAAATAAGCCTGGCTGCTCTGTTTTGTTAACCACACTAAGAAAATAAATATAAATTTTGAATTAATTCCAGCTCCAAAATCCATTTATTTGGCAGATTGCCGTGTGGAAATGCCAAATTTTGGTAAATTTCTTCAGTCAAACATGGTTTTGAAGAAATTTTGACACTAGCAATTTATTAACAAATCAATAAACTTGAATAATTATTGATATAAATAAGCCTGGCAGCTCTGTTTTTTTAACCACGTTAAGAAAATAAATATAAATTTTGAATTAATTCCAGCTCCAAAATCCATTTATCTGGCAGATTGCCGTGTGGAAATGCAAAATTTTGGTAAATTTCTTCAGTCAAACAGGGTTTTGAAGAAATTTTGACACTAGCAATTGATTAACAAATCAATAAACTTGCCTGGCAGCTCTGTTTTGTTAACCACACTAAGAAAATAAATATAAATTTTGAATTCATTCCAGCTCCAAAATCCATTTATCTGGCAGATTGCCGTGTGGAAATGCAAAATTTTGGTAAATTTCTTCAGTCAAACAGGGTTTTGAAGAAATTTTGACACTAGCAATTGATTAACAAATCAATAAACTTGAATAATTATTGATCTTAATAAGCCTGGCAGCTCTGTTTTATTAACTACACTAAGAAAATAAATATAAATTTTAAATTAATTCCAGCTCCAAAATCCATTTATCTGGCAGATTGCCGTGTTGAAATGCCAAATTTTGGTAAAATTCTTCAGTCAAACAGGGTTTTGAAGAAACATTGACACTAGCAATTGATTAACAAATCAATAACCTTGAATAATTATTAAATAAGCCTGGCTGCTCTGTTTTGTTAACCACACTAAGAAAATAAATATAAATTTTGAATTAATTCCAGCTCCAAAATCCAATATCTGGCAGATTGCCGTGTTGAAATGCCAAATTTTGGTACATTTCTTCAGTCAAATATGGTTTTGAAGAAATATTGACCATAGCAATTGATTAACAAATCATTAAACTTGAATAATTATTGATATAAATAAGCCTGGCAGCTCTGTTTTGTTAACCAAACTAAGAAAATAAATATAAATTTTAAATTAATTCCAGCTCCAAAATCCATTTATCTGGCAGATTGCCGTGTTGAAATGCCAAATTTTGGTAAAATTCTTCAGTCAAACAGGGTTTTGAAGAAACATTGACACTAGCAATTGATTAACAAATCAATAACCTTGAATAATTATTAAATAAGCCTAGCTGCTCTGTTTTGTTAACCACACTAAGAAAATAAATATAAATTTTGAATTAATTCCAGCTCCAAAATCCATTTATCTGGCAGATTGCCGTGTGGAAATGCCAAATTTTGGTAAATTTCTTCAGTCAAACAGGGTTTTGAAGAAATTTTGACACTAGCAATTTATTAACAAATCAATAAACTTGAATTTTTATTGATATAAATAAGCCTGGCAGCTCTGTTTTGTTAACCACACTAAGAAAATAAATATAAATTTTGAAATAATTCCAGCTCCAAAATCCATTTATCTGGCAGATTGCCGTGTGGAAATGCAAAATTTTGGTAAATTTCTTCAGTCAAACAGGGTTTTGAAGAAATTTTGATACTGGCAATTGATTAACAAATCAATAAACTTGAATAATTATTGATATTAATAAGCCTGGCAGCTCTGTTTTGTTAACCACACTAAGAAAATAAATATAAATTTTGAATTAATTCCAGCTCCAAAATCCATTTATCTGGCAGATTGCCGTGTGGAAATGCAAAATTTTGGTAAATTTCTTCAGTCAAACAGGGTTTTGAAGAAATTTTGACACTAGCAATTGATTAACAAATCAATAAACTTGAATAATTATTGATATTAATAAGCCTGGCAGCTCTGTTTTGTTAACCACACTAAGAAAATAAATATAAATTTTAAATTAATTCCAGCTCCAAAATCCATTTATGTGGCAATTGCCGTGTTGAAATGCCAAATTTTGGTAAAATTCTTCAGTCAAACAGGGTTTTGAAGAAACATTGACACTAGCAATTGATTAACAAATCAATTACCTTGAATAATTATTAAATAAGCCTGGCTGCTCTGTTTTGTTAACCACACTAAGAAAATAAATATAAATTTTGAATTAATTCCAGCTCCAAAATCCATTTATTTGGCAGATTGCCGTGTGGAAATGCCAAATTTTGGTAAATTTCTTCAGTCAAACATGGTTTTGAAGAAATTTTGACACTAGCAATTTATTAACAAATCAATAAACTTGAATAATTATTGATATAAATAAGCCTGGCAGCTCTGTTTTTTTAACCACGTTAAGAAAATAAATATAAATTTTGAATTAATTCCAGCTCCAAAATCCATTTATCTGGCAGATTGCCGTGTGGAAATGCAAAATTTTGGTAAATTTCTTCAGTCAAACAGGGTTTTGAAGAAATTTTGACACTAGCAATTGATTAACAAATCAATAAACTTGCCTGGCAGCTCTGTTTTGTTAACCACACTAAGAAAATAAATATAAATTTTGAATTCATTCCAGCTCCAAAATCCATTTATCTGGCAGATTGCCGTGTGGAAATGCAAAATTTTGGTAAATTTCTTCAGTCAAACAGGGTTTTGAAGAAATTTTGACACTAGCAATTGATTAACAAATCAATAAACTTGAATAATTATTGATCTTAATAAGCCTGGCAGCTCTGTTTTATTAACTACACTAAGAAAATAAATATAAATTTTAAATTAATTCCAGCTCCAAAATCCATTTATCTGGCAGATTGCCGTGTTGAAATGCCAAATTTTGGTAAAATTCTTCAGTCAAACAGGGTTTTGAAGAAACATTGACACTAGCAATTGATTAACAAATCAATAACCTTGAATAATTATTAAATAAGCCTGGCTGCTCTGTTTTGTTAACCACACTAAGAAAATAAATATAAATTTTGAATTAATTCCAGCTCCAAAATCCATTTATCTGGCAGATTGCCGTGTGGAAATGCCAAATTTTGGTAAATTTCTTCAGTCAAACAGGGTTTTGAAGAAATTTTGACACTAGCAATTTATTAACAAATCAATAAACTTGAATTATTATTGATATAAATAAGCCTGGCAGCTCTGTTTTGTTAACCACATTAAGAAAATAAATATAAATTTTGAATTAATTCCAGCTCCAAAATCCAATATCTGGCAGATTGCCGTGTTGAAATGCCAAATTATGGTAAATTTCTTCAGTCAAACAGGGTTTTGAAGATACATTGACACTAGCAATTGATTAACAAATCCATAAACTTGAATAATTATTGATATAAGTAAACCTGGCAACTCTGTTTTGTTAACCACACTAAGAAAATAAATATAAATTTTGAATTAATTCTTAAGAATTTTGAATATTTCCAGCTCCAAAATCCATTTATCTGTCAGATTGCCGTGTTGAAATGCCAAATTTTGGTAAATTTCTTCAGACAAACAGGGTTTTGAAGAAACATTGACACTAGCAATTGATTAACAAATCAATAAACTTGAATAATTATTGATATAAATAAGCCTGGCAGCTCTGTTTTGTTAACCACACTAAGAAAATAAATATAAATTTTGAATTAATTCCAGCTCCAAAATCCATTTATTTGGCAGATTGCCGTGTTGAAAAGCCAAATTTTGGTAAATTTCTTCAGACAAACAGGGTTTTGAAGATACATTGACACTAGCAATTGATTAACAAATCCATAAACTTGAATAATTATTGATATAAGTAAACCTGGAAACTCTGTTTTGTTAACCACACTAAGAAAATAAATATAAATTTTGAATTAATTCTTAAGAATTTTGAATATTTCCAGCTCCAAAATCCATTTATCTGTCAGATTGCCGTGTTGAAATGCCAAATTATGGTAAATTTCTTCAGACAAACAGGGTTTTGAAGAAACATTGACACTAGCAATTGATTAACAAATCAATAAACTTGAATAATTATTGATATAAATAAGCCTGGCAGCTCTGTTTTGTTAACCACACTAAGAAAATAAATATAAATTTTGAATTAATTCCAGCTCCAAAATCCATTTATTTGGCAGATTGCCGTGTTGAAATGCCAAATTTTGGTACATTTCTTCAGTCAAATATGGTTTTGAAGAAATATTGACCATAGCAATTGATTAACAAATCATTAAACTTGAATAATTATTGATATAAATAAGCCTGGCAGCTCTGTTTTGTTAACCACACTAAGAAAATAAATATAAATTTTGAATTAATTCCAGCTCCAAAATCCATTTATCTGGCAGATTGCCGTGTTGAAATGCCAAATTTTGGTAAAATTCTTCAGTCAAACAGGGTTTTGAAGAAACATTGACACTAGCAATTGATTAACAAATCAATAACCTTGAATAATTATTAAATAAGCCTAGCTGCTCTGTTTTGTTAACCACACTAAGAAAATAAATATAAATTTTGAATTAATTCCAGCTCCAAAATCCATTTATCTGGCAGATTGCCGTGTGGAAATGCCAAATTTTGGTAAATTTCTTCAGTCAAACAGGGTTTTGAAGAAATTTTGTCACTAGCAATTTATTAACAAATCAATAAACTTGAATTTTTATTGATATAAATAAGCCTGGCAGCTCTGTTTTGTTAACCACATTAAGAAAATAAATATAAATTTTGAGTTAATTCCAGCTCCAAAATCCAATATCTGGCAGATTGCCGTGTTGAAATGCCAAATTATGGTAAATTTCTTCAGTCAAACAGGGTTTTGAAGATACATTGACACTAGCAATTGATTAACAAATCAATAACCTTGAATAATTATTAAATAAGCCTGGCTGCTCTGTTTTGTTAACCACACTAAGAAAATAAATATAAATTTTGAATTAATTCCAGCTCCAAAATCCATTTATCTGGCAGATTGCCGTGTGGAAATGCCAAATTTTGGTAAATTTCTTCAGTCAAACTAGGTTTTGAAGAAATTTTGACACTAGCAATTTATTAACAAATCAATAAACTTGAATTATTATTGATATAAATAAGCCTGGCAGCTCTGTTTTGTTAACCACATTAAGAAAATAAATATAAATTTTGAATTAATTCCAGCTCCAAAATCCAATATCTGGCAGATTGCCGTGTTGAAATGCCAAATTATGGTAAATTTCTTCAGTCAAACAGGGTTTTGAAGATACATTGACACTAGCAATTGATTAACAAATCCATAAACTTGAATAATTATTGATATAAATAAACCTGGCAACTCTGTTTTGTTAACCACACTAAGAAAATAAATATAAATTTTAAATTAATTCTTAAGAATTTTGAATATTTCCAGCTCCAAAATCCATTTATCTGTCAGATTGCCGTGTTGAAATGCCAAATTTTCGTAAATTTCTTCAGACAAACAGGGTTTTGAAGAAACATTGACACTAGCAATTGATTAACAAATCAATAAACTTGAATAATTATTGATATAAATAAGCCTGGCAGCTCTGTTTTGTTAACCACATTAAGAAAATAAATATAAATTTTAAATTAATTCCAGCTCCAAAATCCATTTATCTGGCAGATTGCCGTGTTGAAATGCCAAATTTTGGTAAAATTCTTCAGTCAAACAGGGTTTTGAAGAAACATTGACACTAGTAATTGATTAACAAATCAATAACCTTGAATAATTATTAAATAAGCCTGGCTGCTCTGTTTTGTTAACCACACTAAGAAAATAAATATAAATTTTGAATTAATTCCAGCTCCAAAATCCAATATCTGGCAGATTGCCGTGTTGAAATGCCAAATTATGGTAAATTTCTTCAGTCAAACAGGGTTTTGAAGATACATTGACACTAGCAATTGATTAACAAATCAATAACCTTGAATAATTATTAAATAAGCCTGGCTGCTCTGTTTTGTTAACCACACTAAGAAAATAAATATAAATTTTGAATTAATTCCAGCTCCAAAATCCATTTATCTGGCAGATTGCCGTGTGGAAATGCCAAATTTTGGTAAATTTCTTCAGTCAAACTAGGTTTTGAAGAAATTTTGACACTAGCAATTTATTAACAAATCAATAAACTTGAATTATTATTGATATAAATAAGCCTGGCAGCTCTGTTTTGTTAACCACATTAAGAAAATAAATATAAATTTTGAATTAATTCCAGCTCCAAAATCCAATATCTGGCAGATTGCCGTGTTGAAATGCCAAATTATGGTAAATTTCTTCAGTCAAACAGGGTTTTGAAGATACATTGACACTAGCAATTGATTAACAAATCCATAAACTTGAATAATTATTGATATAAATAAACCTGGCAACTCTGTTTTGTTAACCACACTAAGAAAATAAATATAAATTTTAAATTAATTCTTAAGAATTTTGAATATTTCCAGCTCCAAAATCCATTTATCTGTCAGATTGCCGTGTTGAAATGCCAAATTTTGGTAAATTTCTTCAGACAAACAGGGTTTTGAAGAAACATTGACACTAGCAATTGATTAACAAATCAATAAACTTGAATAATTATTGATATAAATAAGCCTGGCAGCTCTGTTTTGTTAACCACATTAAGAAAATAAATATAAATTTTAAATTAATTCCAGCTCCAAAATCCATTTATCTGGCAGATTGCCGTGTTGAAATGCCAAATTTTGGTAAAATTCTTCAGTCAAACAGGGTTTTGAAGAAACATTGACACTAGTAATTGATTAACAAATCAATAACCTTGAATAATTATTAAATAAGCCTGGCTGCTCTGTTTTGTTAACCACACTAAGAAAATAAATATAAATTTTGAATTAATTCCAGCTCCAAAATCCATTTATCTGGCAGATTGCCGTGTGGAAATGCCATATTTTGGTAAATTTCTTCAGTCAAACAGGGTTTTGAAGAAATTTTGACACTAGCAATTTATTAACAAATCAATAAACTTGAATTATTATTGATATAAATAAGCCTGGCAGCTCTGTTTTGTTAACCACATTAAGAAAATAAATATAAATTTTGAATTAATTCCAGCTCCAAAATCCAATATCTGGCAGATTGCCGTGTTGAAATGCCAAATTATGGTAAATTTCTTCAGTCAAACAGGGTTTTGAAGAAACATTGACACTAGCAACTGATTAACAAATCAATAAACCTTAATAATTATTGATATAAATAAGCCTGGCAGCCCTGTTTTGTTAACCACACTAAGAAAATAAATATAAATTTTGAATTAATTCCAGCTCCAAAATCCATTTATCTGGCAGATTGCCGTGTTGAAATGCCAAATTTTGGTATATTTCTTAAGTCAAACAGGGTTTTGAAGAAACATTGACACTAGCAATTGATTAACAAATCAATAAACTTGTATAATTATTGATATAAATAAGCCTGTTAGCTCGGTTTTATTAACTACACTAAGAAAATAAATATAAATTTTACATTAATTTTTAAGAATTATGAATATTTCCAGCTCCAAAATCCATTTATCTGGCAGATTGCCGTGTTGAAATGCCAAATTTTGGTATATTTCTTAAGTCAAACAGGGTTTTGAAGAAACATTGACACTAGCAATTGATTAACAAATCAATAAACTTGTATAATTATTGATATAAATAAGCCTGGCAGCTCGGTTTTATTAACTACACTAAGAAAATAAATATAATTTTTACATTAATTTTTAGGAATTATGAATATTTCCAGCTCCAAAATCCATTTATCTGGCAGATTGCCGTGTTGAAATGCCAAATTTTGGTATATTTCTTAAGTCAAACAGGGTTTTGAAGAAACATTGACACTAGCAATTGATTAACAAATCAATAAACTTGTATAATTATTGATATAAATAAGCCTGGCAGCTCGGTTTTATTAACTACACTAAGAAAATAAATATAAATTTTACATTAATTTTTAAGAATTATGAATATTTCCAGCTCCAAAATCCATTTATCTGGCAGATTGCCGTGTTGAAATGCCAAATTTTGGTATATTTCTTAAGTCAAACAGGGTTTTGAAGAAACATTGACACTAGCAATTGATAAACAAATCAATAAACTTGAATAATTATTGATATAAATAAGCCTGGCAGCTCTGTTTTGTTAACCACACTAAGAAAATAAATATAAATTTTGAATTAATTCCAGCTCCAAAATCCATTTATTTGGCAGATTGCCGTGTTGAAATGCCAAATTTTGGTACATTTCTTCAGTCAAATATGGTTTTGAAGAAATATTGACACTAGCAATTGATTAACAAATCAATAAACTTGAATAATTATTGATATAAATAAGCCTGGCAGCTCTGTTTTGTTAACCACACTAAGAAAATAAATATAAATTTTAAATTAATTCCAGCTCCAATTGTTGAAATGCCAAATTTTGGTAAAATTCTTCAGTCAAACAGGGTTTTGAAGAAACATTGACACTAGCAATTGATTAACAAATCAATAACCTTGAATAATTATTAAATAAGCCTGGCTGCTCTGTTTTGTTAACCACACTAAGAAAATAAATATAAATTTTGAATTAATTCCAGCTCCAAAATCCATTTATTTGGCAGATTGCCGAGTTGAAATGCCAAATTTTGGTACATTTCTTCAGTCAAATATGGTTTTGAAGAAATATTGACACTAGCAATTGATTAACAAATCAATAAACTTGAATAATTATTGATATAAATAAGCCTGGCAGCTCTGTTTTGTTAACCACACTAAGAAAATAAATATAAATTTTAAATTAATTCCAGCTCCAAAATCCATTTATCTGGCAGATTGCCGTGTTGAAATGCCAAATTTTGGTAAAATTCTTCAGTCAAACAGGGTTTTGAAGAAACATTGACACTAGCAATTGATTAACAAATCAATAACCTTGAATAATTATTAAATAAGCCTGGCTGCTCTGTTTTGTTAACCACACTAAGAAAATAAATATAAATTTTGAATTAATTCCAGCTCCAAAATCCAATATCTGGCAGATTGCCGTGTTGAAATGCCAAATTTTGGTACATTTCTTCAGTCAAATATGGTTTTGAAGAAATATTGACCATAGCAATTGATTAACAAATCATTAAACTTGAATAATTATTGATATAAATAAGCCTGGCAGCTCTGTTTTGTTAACCAAACTAAGAAAATAAATATAAATTTTAAATTAATTCCAGCTCCAAAATCCATTTATCTGGCAGATTGCCGTGTGGAAATGCCAATTTTTGGTAAATTTCTTCAGTCAAACAGGGTTTTGAAGAAATTTTGACACTAGCAATTTATTAACAAATCAATAAACTTGAATTATTATTGATATAAATAAGTCTGGCAGCTCTGTTTTGTTAACCACATTAAGAAAATAAATATAAATTTTGAATTAATTCCAGCTCCAAAATCCAATATCTGGCAGATTGCCGTGTTGAAATGCCAAATTATGGTAAATTTCTTCAGTCAAACAGGGTTTTGAAGAAATTTTGACACTAGCAATTTATTAACAAATCAATAAACTTGAATTATTATTGATATAAATAAGCCTGGCAGCTCTGTTTTGTTAACCACATTAAGAAAATAAATATAAATTTTGAATTAATTCCAGCTCCAAAATCCAATATCTGGCAGATTGCCGTGTTGAAATGCCAAATTTTGGTAAATTTCTTCAGTCAAACAGGGTTTTGAAGAAATATTGACACTAGCAATTGATTAACAAATCAATAAACTTGAATAATTATTGATATTAATAAGCCTGGCAGCTCTGTTTTGTTAACCTTACTAAGAAAATAAATATAAATTTTGAATTCATTCCAGCTCCAAAATCCATTTATCTGGCAGATTGCCGTGTGGAAATGCAAAATATTGGTAAATTTCTTCAGTCAAACAGGGTTTTGAAGAAATTTTGACACTAGCAATTGATTAACAAATCAATAAACTTGAATAATTATTGATCCTAATAAGCCTGGCAACTCTGTTTTGTTAACCACACTAAGAAAATAAATATAAATTTTGAATTAATTCCAGCTCCAAAATCCATTTATCTGGCAGATTGCCGTGTTGAAATGCCAAATTTTGGAAAATTTCTTCAGTCAAACAGGGTTTTGAAGAAACATTGACACTAGCAATTGATTAACAAATCAATAAACTTGTATAATTATTGATATAAATAAGCCTGGCAGCTCTGTTTTATTAACTACACTAAGAAAATAAATATAAATTTTGAATTAATTCCAGCTCCAAAATCCATTTATCTGGCAGATTGCCGTGTTGAAATGCCAAATTTTGGTACATTTCTTCAGTCAAATATGGTTTTGAAGAAATATTGTCCATAGCAATTGATTAACAAATCATTAAACTTGAATAATTATTGATATAAATAAGCCAGGCAGCTCTGTTTTGTTAACCACACTAAGAAAATAAATATAAATTTTAAATTAATTCCAGCTCCAAAATCCATTTATCTGGCAGATTGCCGTGTTGAAATGCCAAATTTTGGTAAAATTCTTCAGTCAAACAGGGTTTTGAAGAAACATTGACACTAGCAATTGATTAACAAATCAATAACCTTGAATAATTATTAAATAAGCCTGGCTGCTCTGTTTTGTTAACCACACTAAGAAAATAAATATAAATTTTGAATTAATTCCAGCTCCAAAATCCATTTATCTGGCAGATTGCCGTGTGGAAATGCCAAATTTTGGTAAATTTCTTCAGTCAAACAGGGTTTTGAAGAAATTTTGACACTAGCAATTTATTAACAAATCAATAAACTTGAATAATTATTGATATAAATAAACCTGGCAACTCTGTTTTGTTAACCACACTAAGAAAATAAATATAAATTTTGAATTAATTCTTAAGAATTATGAATATTTGCAGCTCCAAAATCCATTTATCTGGCAGATTGCCGTGTTGAAATGCCAAATTTTGGAAAATTTCTTCAGTCAAACAGGGTTTTGAAGAAACATTGACACTAGCAATTGATTAACAAATCAATAAACTTGTATAATTATTGATATAAATAAGCCTGGCAGCTCTGTTTTATTAACTACACTAAGAAAATAAATATAAATTTTGAATTAATTCCAGCTCCAAAATCCATTTATCTGGCAGATTGCCGTGTTGAAATGCCAAATTTTGGTACATTTCTTCAGTCAAATATGGTTTTGAAGAAATATTGTCCATAGCAATTGATTAACAAATCATTAAACTTGAATAATTATTGATATAAATAAGCCAGGCAGCTCTGTTTTGTTAACCACACTAAGAAAATAAATATAAATTTTAAATTAATTCCAGCTCCAAAATCCATTTATCTGGCAGATTGCCGTGTTGAAATGCCAAATTTTGGTAAAATTCTTCAGTCAAACAGGGTTTTGAAGAAACATTGACACTAGCAATTGATTAACAAATCAATAACCTTGAATAATTATTAAATAAGCCTGGCTGCTCTGTTTTGTTAACCACACTAAGAAAATAAATATAAATTTTGAATTAATTCCAGCTCCAAAATCCATTTATCTGGCAGATTGCCGTGTGGAAATGCCAAATTTTGGTAAATTTCTTCAGTCAAACAGGGTTTTGAAGAAATTTTGACACTAGCAATTTATTAACAAATCAATAAACTTGAATAATTATTGATATAAATAAACCTGGCAACTCTGTTTTGTTAACCACACTAAGAAAATAAATATAAATTTTGAATTAATTCTTAAGAATTATGAATATTTGCAGCTCCAAAATCCATTTATCTGGCAGATTGCCGTGTTGAAATGCCAAATTTTGGAAAATTTCTTCAGTCAAACAGGGTTTTGAAGAAACATTGACACTAGCAATTGATTAACAAATCAATAAACTTGTATAATTATTGATATAAATAAGCCTGGCAGCTCTGTTTTATTAACTACACTAAGAAAATAAATATAAATTTTGAATTAATTCCAGCTCCAAAATCCATTTATCTGGCAGATTGCCGTGTTGAAATGCCAAATTTTGGTACATTTCTTCAGTCAAATATGGTTTTGAAGAAATATTGTCCATAGCAATTGATTAACAAATCATTAAACTTGAATAATTATTGATATAAATAAGCCAGGCAGCTCTGTTTTGTTAACCACACTAAGAAAATAAATATAAATTTTAAATTAATTCCAGCTCCAAAATCCATTTATCTGGCAGATTGCCGTGTTGAAATGCCAAATTTTGGTAAAATTCTTCAGTCAAACAGGGTTTTGAAGAAACATTGACACTAGCAATTGATTAACAAATCAATAACCTTGAATTATTATTAAATAAGCCTGGCTGCTCTGTTTTGTTAACCACACTAAGAAAATAAATATAAATTTTGAATTAATTCCAGCTCCAAAATCCAATATCTGGCAGATTGCCGTGTTGAAATGCCAAATTTTGGTAAATTTCTTCAGTCAAACAGGGTTTTGAAAATACATTGACACTAGCAATTGATTAACAAATCCATAAACTTGAATAATTATTGATCTAAATAAACCTGGCAGCTCTGTTTTGTTAACCACACTAAGAAAATAAATATAAATTTTGAATTAATTCCAGCTCCAAAATCCATTTATCTGGCAGATTGCCGTGTGGAAATGCCAAATTTTGGTAAATTTCTTCAGTCAAACAGGGTTTTGAAGAAATTTTGACACTAGCAATTTATTAACAAATCAATAAACTTGAATTATTATTGATATAAATTAGCCTGGCAGCTCTGTTTTGTTAACCACATTAAGAATATAAATATAAATTTTGAATTAATTCCAGCTCCAAAATCCAATATCTGGCAGATTGCCGTGTTGAAATGCCAAATTTTGGTAAATTACTTCAGTCAAACAGGGTTTTGAAGATACATTGACACTAGCAATTGATTAACAAATCCATAAACTTGAATAATTATTGATATAAATAAACCTGGCAACTCTGTTTTGTTAACCACACTAAGAAAATAAATATAAATTTTGAATTAATTCTTAAGAATTATGAATATTTGCAGCTCCAAAATCCATTTATCTGGCAGATTGCCGTGTTGAAATGCCAAAATTTGCTAAATTTCTTCAGTCAAACAGGGTTTTGAAGAAACATTGACACAAGCAATTGATTAACAAATCAATAAACTTGAATAATTATAGATATAAATAAGTCTGGCAGCTCTGTTTTGTTAACCACACTAAGAAAATAAATATAAATTTTGAATTAATTCTTAAGAATAATGAATAGCTGCAGCTCCAAAATCCATTTATCTGGCAGATTGCCGTGTTGAAATGCCAAAATTTGCTAGATTTCTTCAGTCAAACAGGGTTTTGAAGAAACATTGACACTAGCAATTGATTAACAAATCAATAATCTTGTATAATTATTGATATAAATAAGCCTGGCAGCTCTGTTTTTTTAACCAGGTTAAGAAAATAACTATAAATTTTGAATTAATTCCAGCTCCAAAATCCATTTATCTGGCAGATTGCCGTGTGGAAATGCAAAATTTTGGTAAATTTCTTCAGTCAAACAGGGTTTTGAAGAAATTTTGACACTAGCAATTGATTAACAAATCAATAAACTTGAATAATTATTGATATTAATAAGCCTGGCAGCTCTGTTTTGTTAACCACACTAAGAAAATAAATATAAATTTTGAATTAATTCCAGCTCCAAAATCCATTTATCTGGCAGATTGCCGTGTTGAAATGCCAAATTTTGGAAATTTTCTTCAGTCAAACAGGGTTTTGAAGTAACATTGACACTAGCAATTGATTAACAAATCAATAAACTTGTATAATTATTGATATAAATAAGCCTGGCAGCTCTGTTTTATTAACTACACTAAGAAAATAAATATAAATTTTGAATTAATTCCAGCTCCAAAATCCATTTATCTGGCAGATTGCCGTGTTGAAATGCCAAATTTTGGTAAAATTCTTCAGTCAAACAGGGTTTTGAAGAAACATTGACACAAGCAATTGATTAACAAATCAATAAACTTGAATAATTATAGATATAAATAAGTCTGGCAGCTCTGTTTTGTTAACCACACTAAGAAAATAAATATAAATTTTGAATTAATTCTTAAGAATAATGAATAGCTGCAGCTCCAAAATCCATTTATCTGGCAGATTGCCGTGTTGAAATGCCAAAATTTGCTAGATTTCTTCAGTCAAACAGGGTTTTGAAGAAACATTGACACTAGCAATTGATTAACAAATCAATAATCTTGTATAATTATTGATATAAATAAGCCTGGCAGCTCTGTTTTTTTAACCAGGTTAAGAAAATAACTATAAATTTTGAATTAATTCCAGCTCCAAAATCCATTTATCTGGCAGATTGCCGTGTGGAAATGCAAAATTTTGGTAAATTTCTTCAGTCAAACAGGGTTTTGAAGAAATTTTGACACTAGCAATTGATTAACAAATCAATAAACTTGAATAATTATTGATATAAATAAGCCTGGCAGCTCTGTTTATTTAACCACACTAAGAAAATAAATATAAATTTTAAATTAATTCCAGCTCCAAAATCCATTTATCTGGCAGATTGCCGTGTGGAAATGCCAAATTTTGGTAAATTTCTTCAGTCAAACAGGGTTTTGAAGAAATTTTGAGACTAGCAATTTATTAACAAATCAATAAACTTGAATTATTATTGATATAAATAAGCCTGGCAGCTCTGTTTTGTTAACCACATTAAGAAAATAAATATAAATTTTGAATTAATTCCAGCTCCAAAATCCATTTATCTGGCAGATTGCCGTGTGGAAATGCCAAATTTTGGTAAATTTCTTCAGTCAAACAGGGTTTTGAAGAAATTTTGACACTAGCAATTTATTAACAAATCCATAAACTTGAATAATTATTGATATAAATAAACCTGTCAACTCTGTTTTGTTAACCACACTAAGAAAATAAATATAAATTTTGAATTAATTCTTAAGAATAATGAATAGCTGCAGCTCCAAAATCCATTTATCTGGCAGATTGCCGTGTTGAAATGCCAAAATTTGCTAAATTTCTTCAGTCAAACAGGGTTTTGAAGAAACATTGACACAAGCAATTGATTAACAAATCAATAAACTTGAATAATTATTGATATAAATAAGTCTGGCAGCTCTGTTTTGTTAACCACACTAAGAAAATAAATATAAATTTTGAATTAATTCTTAAGAATAATGAATAGCTGCAGCTCCAAAATCCATTTATCTGGCAGATTGCCGTGTTGAAATGCCAAAATTTGCTAAATTTCTTCAGTCAAACAGGGTTTTGAAGAAACATTGACACTAGCAATTGATTAACAAATCAATAAACTTGTATAATTATTGATATAAATAAGCCTGGCAGCTCTGTTTTTTTAACCAGGTTAAGAAAATAAATATAAATTTTGAATTAATTCCAGCTCCAAAATCCATTTATCTGGCAGATTGCCGTGTTGAAATGCCAAATTTTGGAAATTTTCTTCAGTCAAACAGGGTTTTGAAGTAACATTGACACTAGCAATTGATTAACAAATCAATAAACTTGTATAATTATTGATATAAATAAGCCTGGCAGCTCTGTTTTATTAACTACACTAAGAAAATAAATATAAATTTTGAATTAATTCCAGCTCCAAAATCCATTTATCTGGCAGATTGCCGTGTGGAAATGCAAAATTTTGGTAAATTTCTTCAGTCAAACAGGGTTTTGAAGAAATTTTGACACTAGCAATTGATTAACAAATCAATAAACTTGAATAATTATTGATATTAATAAGCCTGGCAGCTCTGTTTTGTTAACCACACTAAGAAAATATATACAAATTTTGAATTAATTCCAGCTCCAAAATACATTTATCTGGCAGATTGCCGTGTTGAAATGCCAAATTTTGGTAAAATTCTTCAGTCAAACAGGGTTTTGAAGAAACATTGACACTAGCAATTGATTAACAAATCAATTACCTTGAATAATTATTAAATAAGCCTGGCTGCTCTGTTTTGTTAACCACACTAAGAAAATAAATATAAATTTTAAATTAATTCCAGCTCCAAAATCCATTTATGTGGCAGATTGCCGTGTTGAAATGCCAAATTTTGGTAAAATTCTTCAGTCAAACAGGGTTTTGAAGAAAAATTGACACTAGCAATTGATTAACAAATCAATTACCTTGAATAATTATTAAATAAGCCTGGCTGCTCTGTTTTGTTAACCACACTAAGAAAATAAATATAAATTTTAAATTAATTCCAGCTCCAAAATCCATTTATGTGGCAGATTGCCGTGTTGAAATGCCAAATTTTGGTAAAATTCTTCAGTCAAACAGGGTTTTGAAGAAACATTGACACTAGCAATTGATTAACAAATCAATTACCTTGAATAATTATTAAATAAGCCTGACTGCTCTGTTTTGTTAACCACACTAAGAAAATAAATATAAATTTTGAATTAATTCCAGCTCCAAAATCCATTTATTTGGCAGATTGCCGTGTGGAAATGCCAAATTTTGGTAAATTTCTTCAGTCAAACAGGGTTTTGAAGAAATTTTGACACTAGCAATTTATTAACAAATCAATAAACTTGAATAATTATTGATATAAATAAGCCTGGCAGCTCTGTTTTTTTAACCACGTTAAGAAAATAAATATAAATTCAAAATTAATTCCAGCTCCAAAATCCATTTATCTGTCAGATTGCCGTGTGGAAATGCAAAACTTTGGTAAATTTCTTCAGTCAAACAGGGTTTTGAAGAAATTTTGACACTAGCAATTGATTAACAAATGAATAAACTTGAATAATTATTGATATTAATAAGCCTGGCAGCTCTGTTTTGTTAACCACACTAAGAAAATAAATATAAATTTTGAATTAATTCCAGCTCCAAAATCCATTTATCTGTCAGATTGCCGTGTGGAAATGCCAAATTTTGGTATATTTCTTAAGTCAAACAGGGTTTTGAAGAAACATTGACACTAGCAATTGATTAACAAATCAATAAACTTGTATAATTATTGATATAAATAAGCCTGGCAGCTCGGTTTTATTAACTACACCAAGAAAATAAATATAAATTTTACATTAATTTTTAAGAATTATGAATATTTCCAGCTCCAAAATCCATTTATCTGGCAGATTGCCGTGTTGAAATGCCAAATTTTGGTATATTTCTTAAGTCAAACAGGGTTTTGAAGAAACATTGACACTAGCAATTGATTAACAAATCAATAAACTTGTATAATTATTGATATAAATAAGCCTGGCAGCTCGGTTTTATTAACTACACTAAGAAAATAAATATAAATTTTACATTAATTTTTAAGAATTATGAATATTTCCAGCTCCAAAATCCATTTATCTGGCAGATTGCCGTGTTGAAATGCCAAATTTTGGTATATTTCTTAAGTCAAACAGGGTTTTGAAGAAACATTGACACTAGCAATTGATTAACAAATCAATAAACTTGTATAATTATTGATATAAATAAGCCTGGCAGCTCGGTTTTATTAACTACACTAAGAAAATAAATATAAATTTTACATTAATTTTTAAGAATTATGAATATTTCCAGCTCCAAAATCCATTTATCTGGCAGATTGCCGTGTTGAAATGCCAAATTTTGGTATATTTCTTAAGTCAAACAGGGTTTTGAAGAAACATTGACACTAGCAATTGATTAACAAATCAATAAACTTGAATAATTATTGATATAAATAAGCCTGGCAGCTCTGTTTTGTTAACCCCACTAAGAAAATAAATATAAATTTTGAAATAATTCCAGCTCCAAAATCCATTTATCTGGCAGATTGCCGTGTGGAAATGCAAAATTTTGGTAAAATTCTTCAGTCAAACAGGGTTTTGAAGAAACATTGACACTAGCAATTGATTAACAAATCAATTACCTTGAATAATTATTAAATAAGCCTGACTGCTCTGTTTTGTTAACCACACTAAGAAAATAAATATAAATTTTGAATTAATTCCAGCTCCAAAATCCATTTATTTGGCAGATTGCCGTGTGGAAATGCCAAATTTTGGTAAATTTCTTCAGTCAAACAGGGTTTTGATGAAATTTTGACACTAGCAATTTATTAACAAATCAATAAACTTGAATAATTATTGATATAAATAAGCCTGGCAGCTCTGTTTTTTTAACCACGTTAAGAAAATAAATATAAATTCAAAATTAATTCCAGCTCCAAAATCCATTTATCTGTCAGATTGCCGTGTGGAAATGCAAAACTTTGGTAAATTTCTTCAGTCAAACAGGGTTTTGAAGAAATTTGGACACTAGCAATTGATTAACAAATCAATAAACTTGAATAATTATTGATATTAATAAGCCTGGCAGCTCTGTTTTGTTAACCACACTAAGAAAATAAATATAAATTTTGAATTAATTCCAGCTCCAAAATCCATTTATCTGTCAGATTGCCGTGTGGAAATGCCAAATTTTGGTAAAATTCTTCAGTCAAACAGGGTTTTGAAGAAACATTGACACTAGCAATTGATTAACAAATCAATTACCTTGAATAATTATTAAATAAGCCTGGCTGCTCTGTTTTGTTAACCACACTAAGAAAATAAATATAAATTTTAAATTAATTCCAGCTCCAAAATCCATTTATGTGGCAGATTGCCGTGTTGAAATGCCAAATTTTGGTAAATTTCTTCAGTCAAACAGGGTTTTGAAGAAATTTTGACACTAGCAATTGATTAACAAATCAATAAACTTGAATAATTATTGATATTAATAAGCCTGGCAGCTCTGTTTTGTTAACCACACTAAGAAAATAAATATAAATTTTGAATTAATTCCAGCTCCAAAATCCATTTATCTGGCAGATTGCCGTGTTGAAATGCCAAATTTTGGTATATTTCTTAAGTCAAACAGGGTTTTGAAGAAACATTGACACTAGCAATTGATTAACAAATCAATAAACTTGTATAATTATTGATATAAATAAGCCTGGTAGCTCGGTTTTATTAACTACACTAAGAAAATAAATATAAATTTTACATTAATTTTTAAGAATTATGAATATTTCCAGCTCCAAAATCCATTTATCTGGCAGATTGCCGTGTTGAAATGCCAAATTTTGGTATATTTCTTAAGTCAAACAGGGTTTTGAAGAAACATTGACACTAGCAATTGATTAACAAATCAATAAACTTGAATAATTATTGATATAAATAAGCCTGGCAGCTCTGTTTTGTTAACCACACTAAGAAAATAAATATAAATTTTGAAATAATTCCAGCTCCAAAATCCATTTATCTGGCAGATTGCCGTGTGGAAATGCAAAATTTTGGTAAATTTCTTCAGTCAAACAGGGTTTTGAAGAAATTTTGATACTAGCAATTGATTAACAAATCAATAAACTTGAATAATTATTGATATTAATAAGCCTGGCAGCTCTGTTTTGTTAACCACACTAAGAAAATAAATATAAATTTTGAATTAATTCCAGCTCCAAAATCCATTTATCTGGCAGATTGCCGTGTGGAAATGCAAAATTTTGGTAAATTTCTTCAGTCAAACAGGGTTTTGAAGAAATTTGGACACTAGCAATTGATTAACAAATCAATAAACTTGAATAATTATTGATATTAATAAGCCTGGCAGCTCTGTTTTGTTAACCACACTAAGAAAATAAATATAAATTTTAAATTAATTCCAGCTCCAAAATACATTTATCTGGCAGATTGCCGTGTTGAAATGCCAAATTTTGGTAAAATTCTTCAGTCAAACAGGGTTTTGAAGAAACATTGACACTAGCAATTGATTAACAAATCAATTACCTTGAATAATTATTAAATAAGCCTGGCTGCTCTGTTTTGTTAACCACACTAAGAAAATAAATATAAATTTTAAATTAATTCCAGCTCCAAAATCCATTTATGTGGCAGATTGCCGTGTTGAAATGCCAAATTTTGGTAAATTTCTTCAGTCAAACAGGGTTTTGAAGAAATTTTGACACTAGCAATTGATTAACAAATCAATAAACTTGAATAATTATTGATATTAATAAGCCTGGCAGCTCTGTTTTGTTAACCACACTAAGAAAATAAATATAAATTTTGAATTAATTCCAGCTCCAAAATCCATTTATCTGGCAGATTGCCGTGTTGAAATGCCAAATTTTGGTATATTTCTTAAGTCAAACAGGGTTTTGAAGAAACATTGACACTAGCAATTGATTAACAAATCAATAAACTTGTATAATTATTGATATAAATAAGCCTGGTAGCTCGGTTTTATTAACTACACTAAGAAAATAAATATAAATTTTACATTAATTTTTAAGAATTATGAATATTTCCAGCTCCAAAATCCATTTATCTGGCAGATTGCCGTGTTGAAATGCCAAATTTTGGTATATTTCTTAAGTCAAACAGGGTTTTGAAGAAACATTGACACTAGCAATTGATTAACAAATCAATAAACTTGAATAATTATTGATATAAATAAGCCTGGCAGCTCTGTTTTGTTAACCACACTAAGAAAATAAATATAAATTTTGAAATAATTCCAGCTCCAAAATCCATTTATCTGGCAGATTGCCGTGTGGAAATGCAAAATTTTGGTAAATTTCTTCAGTCAAACAGGGTTTTGAAGAAATTTTGACACTAGCAATTGATTAACAAATCAATAAACTTGAATAATTATTGATATTAATAAGCCTGGCAGCTCTGTTTTGTTAACCACACTAAGAAAATATGTATAAATTTTGAATTAATTCCAGCTCCAAAATACATTTATCTGGCAGATTGCCGTGTTGAAATGCCAAATTTTGGTAAAATTCTTCAGTCAAACAGGGTTTTGAAGAAACATTGACACTAGCAATTGATTAACAAATCAATTACCTTGAATAATTATTAAATAAGCCTGGCTGCTCTGTTTTGTTAACCACACTAAGAAAATAAATATAAATTTTAAATTAATTCCAGCTCCAAAATCCATTTATGTGGCAGATTGCCGTGTTGAAATGCCAAGTTTTGGTAAAATTCTTCAGTCAAACAGGGTTTTGAAGAAACATTGACACTAGCAATTGATTAACAAATCAATTACCTTGAATAATTATTAAATAAGCCTGGCTGCTCTGTTTTGTTAACCACACTAAGAAAATAAATATAAATTTTGAATTAATTCCAGCTCCAAAATCCATTTATTTGGCAGATTGCCGTGTGGAAATGCCAAATTTTGGTAAATTTCTTCAGTCAAACAGGGTTTTGAAGAAATTTTGACACTAGCAATTTATTAACAAATCAATAAACTTGAATAATTATTGATATAAATAAGCCTGGCAGCTCTGTTTTTTTTAACCACGTTAAGAAAATAAATATAAATTTTGAATTAATTCCAGCTCCAAAATCCATTTATCTGTCAGATTGCCGTGTGGAAATGCAAAATTTTGGTAAATTTCTTCAGTCAAACAGGGTTTTGAAGAAATTTTGACACTAGCAATTGATTAACAAATGAATAAACTTGAATAATTATTGATATTAATAAGCCTGGCAGCTCTGTTTTGTTAACCACACTAAGAAAATAAATATAAATTTTGAATTAATTCCAGCTCCAAAATCCATTTATCTGGCAGATTGCCGTGTTGAAATGCCAAATTTTGGTATATTTCTTAAGTCAAACAGGGTTTTGAAGAAACATTGACACTAGCAATTGATTAACAAATCAATAAACTTGTATAATTATTGATATAAATAAGCCTGGCAGCTCGGTTTTATTAACTACACCAAGAAAATAAATATAAATTTTACATTAATTTTTAAGAATTATGAATATTTCCAGCTCCAAAATCCATTTATCTGGCAGATTGCCGTGTTGAAATGCCAAATTTTGGTATATTTCTTAAGTCAAACAGGGTTTTGAAGAAACATTGACACTAGCAATTGATTAACAAATCAATAAACTTGTATAATTATTGATATAAATAAGCCTGGCAGCTCGGTTTTATTAACTACACTAAGAAAATAAATATAAATTTTACATTAATTTTTAAGAATTATGAATATTTCCAGCTCCAAAATCCATTTATCTGGCAGATTGCCGTGTTGAAATGCCAAATTTTGTTATATTTCTTAAGTCAAACAGGGTTTTGAAGAAACATTGACACTAGCAATTGATTAACAAATCAATAAACATGTATAATTATTGATATAAATAAGCCTGGCAGCTCGGTTTTATTAACTACACTAAGAAAATAAATATAAATTTTACATTAATTTTTAAGAATTATGAATATTTCCAGCTCCAAAATCCATTTATCTGGCAGATTGCCGTGTTGAAATGCCAAATTTTGGTATATTTCTTAAGTCAAACAGGGTTTTGAAGAAACATTGACACTAGCAATTGATTAACAAATCAATAAACTTGAATAATTATTGATATAAATAAGCCTGGCAGCTCTGTTTTGTTAACCACACTAAGAAAATAAATATAAATTTTGAAATAATTCCAGCTCCAAAATCCATTTATCTGGCAGATTGCCGTGTGGAAATGCAAAATTTTGGTAAATTTCTTCAGTCAAACAGGGTTTTGAAGAAATTTTGATACTAGCAATTGATTAACAAATCAATAAACTTGAATAATTATTGATATTAATAAGCCTGGCAGCTCTGTTTTGTTAACCACACTAAGAAAATAAATATAAATTTTGAATTAATTCCAGCTCCAAAATCCATTTATCTGGCAGATTGCCGTGTGGAAATGCAAAATTTTGGTAAATTTCTTCAGTCAAACAGGGTTTTGAAGAAATTTTGACACTAGCAATTGATTAACAAATCAATAAACTTGAATAATTATTGATATTAATAAGCCTGGCAGCTCTGTTTTGTTAACCACACTAAGAAAATATGTATAAATTTTGAATTAATTCCAGCTCCAAAATACATTTATCTGGCAGATTGCCGTGTTGAAATGCCAAATTTTGGTAAAATTCTTCAGTCAAACAGGGTTTTGAAGAAACATTGACACTAGCAATTGATTAACAAATCAATTACCTTGAATAATTATTAAATAAGCCTGGCTGCTCTGTTTTGTTAACCACACTAAGAAAATAAATATAAATTTTAAATTAATTCCAGCTCCAAAATCCATTTAAGTGGCAGATTGCCGTGTTGAAATGCCAAATTTTGGTAAAATTCTTCAGTCAAACAGGGTTTTGAAGAAACATTGACACTAGCAATTGATTAACAAATCAATTACCTTGAATAATTATTAAATAAGCCTGGCTGCTCTGTTTTGTTAACCACACTAAGAAAATAAATATAAATTTTGAATTAATTCCAGCTCCAAAATCCATTTATTTGGCAGATTGCCGTGTGGAAATGCCAAATTTTGGTAAATTTCTTCAGTCAAACAGGGTTTTGAAGAAATTTTGACACTAGCAATTTATTAACAAATCAATAAACTTGAATAATTATTGATATAAATAAGCCTGGCAGCTCTGTTTTTTTTAACCACGTTAAGAAAATAAATATAAATTTTGAATTAATTCCAGCTCCAAAATCCATTTATCTGTCAGATTGCCGTGTGGAAATGCAAAATTTTGGTAAATTTCTTCAGTCAAACAGGGTTTTGAAGAAATTTTGACACTAGCAATTGATTAACAAATGAATAAACTTGAATAATTATTGATATTAATAAGCCTGGCAGCTCTGTTTTGTTAACCACACTAAGAAAATAAATATAAATTTTGAATTAATTCCAGCTCCAAAATCCATTTATCTGGCAGATTGCCGTGTTGAAATGCCAAATTTTGGTATATTTCTTAAGTCAAACAGGGTTTTGAAGAAACATTGACACTAGCAATTGATTAACAAATCAATAAACTTGTATAATTATTGATATAAATAAGCCTGGCAGCTCGGTTTTATTAACTACACCAAGAAAATAAATATAAATTTTACATTAATTTTTAAGAATTATGAATATTTCCAGCTCCAAAATCCATTTATCTGGCAGATTGCCGTGTTGAAATGCCAAATTTTGGTATATTTCTTAAGTCAAACAGGGTTTTGAAGAAACATTGACACTAGCAATTGATTAACAAATCAATAAACTTGTATAATTATTGATATAAATAAGCCTGGCAGCTCGGTTTTATTAACTACACTAAGAAAATAAATATAAATTTTACATTAATTTTTAAGAATTATGAATATTTCCAGCTCCAAAATCCATTTATCTGGCAGATTGCCGTGTTGAAATGCCAAATTTTGTTATATTTCTTAAGTCAAACAGGGTTTTGAAGAAACATTGACACTAGCAATTGATTAACAAATCAATAAACATGTATAATTATTGATATAAATAAGCCTGGCAGCTCGGTTTTATTAACTACACTAAGAAAATAAATATAAATTTTACATTAATTTTAAAGAATTATGAATATTTCCAGCTCCAAAATCCATTTATCTGGCAGATTGCCGTGTTGAAATGCCAAATTTTGGTATATTTCTTAAGTCAAACAGGGTTTTGAAGAAACATTGACACTAGCAATTGATTAACAAATCAATAAACTTGAATAATTATTGATATAAATAAGCCTGGCAGCTCGGTTTTATTAACTACACTAAGAAAATAAATATAAATTTTACATTAATTTTTAAGAATTATGAATATTTCCAGCTCCAAAATCCATTTATCTGGCAGATTGCCGTGTTGAAATGCCAAATTTTGGTATATTTCTTAAGTCAAACAGGGTTTTGAAGAAACATTGACACTAGCAATTGATTAACAAATCAATAAACTTGTATAATTATTGATATAAATAAGCCTGGCAGCTCGGTTTTATTAACTACACTAAGAAAATAAATATAAATTTTACATTAATTTTTAAGAATTATGAATATTTCCAGCTCCAAAATCCATTTATCTGGCAGATTGCCGTGTTGAAATGCCAAATTTTGGTATATTTCTTAAGTCAAACAGGGTTTTGAAGAAACATTGACACTAGCAATTGATTAACAAATCAATAAACTTGAATAATTATTGATATAAATAAGCCTGGCAGCTCTGTTTTGTTAACCACACTAAGAAAATAAATATAAATTTTGAAATAATTCCAGCTCCAAAATCCATTTATCTGGCAGATTGCCGTGTGGAAATGCAAAATTTTGGTAAATTTCTTCAGTCAAACAGGGTTTTGAAGAAATTTTGATACTGGCAATTGATTAACAAATCAATAAACTTGAATAATTATTGATATTAATAAGCCTGGCAGCTCTGTTTTGTTAACCACACTAAGAAAATAAATATAAATTTTGAATTAATTCCAGCTCCAAAATCCATTTATCTGGCAGATTGCCGTGTGGAAATGCAAAATTTTGGTAAATTTCTTCAGTCAAACAGGGTTTTGAAGAAATTTTGACACTAGCAATTGATTAACAAATCAATAAACTTGAATAATTATTGATATTAATAAGCCTGGCAGCTCTGTTTTGTTAACCACACTAAGAAAATAAATATAAATTTTAAATTAATTCCAGCTCCAAAATCCATTTATGTGGCAATTGCCGTGTTGAAATGCCAAATTTTGGTAAAATTCTTCAGTCAAACAGGGTTTTGAAGAAACATTGACACTAGCAATTGATTAACAAATCAATTACCTTGAATAATTATTAAATAAGCCTGGCTGCTCTGTTTTGTTAACCACACTAAGAAAATAAATATAAATTTTGAATTAATTCCAGCTCCAAAATCCATTTATTTGGCAGATTGCCGTGTGGAAATGCCAAATTTTGGTAAATTTCTTCAGTCAAACATGGTTTTGAAGAAATTTTGACACTAGCAATTTATTAACAAATCAATAAACTTGAATAATTATTGATATAAATAAGCCTGGCAGCTCTGTTTTTTTAACCACGTTAAGAAAATAAATATAAATTTTGAATTAATTCCAGCTCCAAAATCCATTTATCTGGCAGATTGCCGTGTGGAAATGCAAAATTTTGGTAAATTTCTTCAGTCAAACAGGGTTTTGAAGAAATTTTGACACTAGCAATTGATTAACAAATCAATAAACTTGCCTGGCAGCTCTGTTTTGTTAACCACACTAAGAAAATAAATATAAATTTTGAATTCATTCCAGCTCCAAAATCCATTTATCTGGCAGATTGCCGTGTGGAAATGCAAAATTTTGGTAAATTTCTTCAGTCAAACAGGGTTTTGAAGAAATTTTGACACTAGCAATTGATTAACAAATCAATAAACTTGAATAATTATTGATCTTAATAAGCCTGGCAGCTCTGTTTTATTAACTACACTAAGAAAATAAATATAAATTTTAAATTAATTCCAGCTCCAAAATCCATTTATCTGGCAGATTGCCGTGTTGAAATGCCAAATTTTGGTAAAATTCTTCAGTCAAACAGGGTTTTGAAGAAACATTGACACTAGCAATTGATTAACAAATCAATAACCTTGAATAATTATTAAATAAGCCTGGCTGCTCTGTTTTGTTAACCACACTAAGAAAATAAATATAAATTTTGAATTAATTCCAGCTCCAAAATCCATTTATCTGGCAGATTGCCGTGTGGAAATGCCAAATTTTGGTAAATTTCTTCAGTCAAACAGGGTTTTGAAGAAATTTTGACACTAGCAATTTATTAACAAATCAATAAACTTGAATTATTATTGATATAAATAAGCCTGGCAGCTCTGTTTTGTTAACCACATTAAGAAAATAAATATAAATTTTGAATTAATTCCAGCTCCAAAATCCAATATCTGGCAGATTGCCGTGTTGAAATGCCAAATTATGGTAAATTTCTTCAGTCAAACAGGGTTTTGAAGATACATTGACACTAGCAATTGATTAACAAATCCATAAACTTGAATAATTATTGATATAAGTAAACCTGGCAACTCTGTTTTGTTAACCACACTAAGAAAATAAATATAAATTTTGAATTAATTCTTAAGAATTTTGAATATTTCCAGCTCCAAAATCCATTTATCTGTCAGATTGCCGTGTTGAAATGCCAAATTTTGGTAAATTTCTTCAGACAAACAGGGTTTTGAAGAAACATTGACACTAGCAATTGATTAACAAATCAATAAACTTGAATAATTATTGATATAAATAAGCCTGGCAGCTCTGTTTTGTTAACCACACTAAGAAAATAAATATAAATTTTGAATTAATTCCAGCTCCAAAATCCATTTATTTGGCAGATTGCCGTGTTGAAAAGCCAAATTTTGGTAAATTTCTTCAGACAAACAGGGTTTTGAAGATACATTGACACTAGCAATTGATTAACAAATCCATAAACTTGAATAATTATTGATATAAGTAAACCTGGAAACTCTGTTTTGTTAACCACACTAAGAAAATAAATATAAATTTTGAATTAATTCTTAAGAATTTTGAATATTTCCAGCTCCAAAATCCATTTATCTGTCAGATTGCCGTGTTGAAATGCCAAATTATGGTAAATTTCTTCAGACAAACAGGGTTTTGAAGAAACATTGACACTAGCAATTGATTAACAAATCAATAAACTTGAATAATTATTGATATAAATAAGCCTGGCAGCTCTGTTTTGTTAACCACACTAAGAAAATAAATATAAATTTTGAATTAATTCCAGCTCCAAAATCCATTTATTTGGCAGATTGCCGTGTTGAAATGCCAAATTTTGGTACATTTCTTCAGTCAAATATGGTTTTGAAGAAATATTGACCATAGCAATTGATTAACAAATCATTAAACTTGAATAATTATTGATATAAATAAGCCTGGCAGCTCTGTTTTGTTAACCAAACTAAGAAAATAAATATAAATTTTAAATTAATTCCAGCTCCAAAATCCATTTATCTGGCAGATTGCCGTGTTGAAATGCCAAATTTTGGTAAAATTCTTCAGTCAAACAGGGTTTTGAAGAAACATTGACACTAGCAATTGATTAACAAATCAATAACCTTGAATAATTATTAAATAAGCCTAGCTGCTCTGTTTTGTTAACCACACTAAGAAAATAAATATAAATTTTGAATTAATTCCAGCTCCAAAATCCATTTATCTGGCAGATTGCCGTGTGGAAATGCCAAATTTTGGTAAATTTCTTCAGTCAAACAGGGTTTTGAAGAAATTTTGACACTAGCAATTTATTAACAAATCAATAAACTTGAATTTTTATTGATATAAATAAGCCTGGCAGCTCTGTTTTGTTAACCACACTAAGAAAATAAATATAAATTTTGAAATAATTCCAGCTCCAAAATCCATTTATCTGGCAGATTGCCGTGTGGAAATGCAAAATTTTGGTAAATTTCTTCAGTCAAACAGGGTTTTGAAGAAATTTTGATACTGGCAATTGATTAACAAATCAATAAACTTGAATAATTATTGATATTAATAAGCCTGGCAGCTCTGTTTTGTTAACCACACTAAGAAAATAAATATAAATTTTGAATTAATTCCAGCTCCAAAATCCATTTATCTGGCAGATTGCCGTGTGGAAATGCAAAATTTTGGTAAATTTCTTCAGTCAAACAGGGTTTTGAAGAAATTTTGACACTAGCAATTGATTAACAAATCAATAAACTTGAATAATTATTGATATTAATAAGCCTGGCAGCTCTGTTTTGTTAACCACACTAAGAAAATAAATATAAATTTTAAATTAATTCCAGCTCCAAAATCCATTTATGTGGCAATTGCCGTGTTGAAATGCCAAATTTTGGTAAAATTCTTCAGTCAAACAGGGTTTTGAAGAAACATTGACACTAGCAATTGATTAACAAATCAATTACCTTGAATAATTATTAAATAAGCCTGGCTGCTCTGTTTTGTTAACCACACTAAGAAAATAAATATAAATTTTGAATTAATTCCAGCTCCAAAATCCATTTATTTGGCAGATTGCCGTGTGGAAATGCCAAATTTTGGTAAATTTCTTCAGTCAAACATGGTTTTGAAGAAATTTTGACACTAGCAATTTATTAACAAATCAATAAACTTGAATAATTATTGATATAAATAAGCCTGGCAGCTCTGTTTTTTTAACCACGTTAAGAAAATAAATATAAATTTTGAATTAATTCCAGCTCCAAAATCCATTTATCTGGCAGATTGCCGTGTGGAAATGCAAAATTTTGGTAAATTTCTTCAGTCAAACAGGGTTTTGAAGAAATTTTGACACTAGCAATTGATTAACAAATCAATAAACTTGCCTGGCAGCTCTGTTTTGTTAACCACACTAAGAAAATAAATATAAATTTTGAATTCATTCCAGCTCCAAAATCCATTTATCTGGCAGATTGCCGTGTGGAAATGCAAAATTTTGGTAAATTTCTTCAGTCAAACAGGGTTTTGAAGAAATTTTGACACTAGCAATTGATTAACAAATCAATAAACTTGAATAATTATTGATCTTAATAAGCCTGGCAGCTCTGTTTTATTAACTACACTAAGAAAATAAATATAAATTTTAAATTAATTCCAGCTCCAAAATCCATTTATCTGGCAGATTGCCGTGTTGAAATGCCAAATTTTGGTAAAATTCTTCAGTCAAACAGGGTTTTGAAGAAACATTGACACTAGCAATTGATTAACAAATCAATAACCTTGAATAATTATTAAATAAGCCTGGCTGCTCTGTTTTGTTAACCACACTAAGAAAATAAATATAAATTTTGAATTAATTCCAGCTCCAAAATCCAATATCTGGCAGATTGCCGTGTTGAAATGCCAAATTTTGGTACATTTCTTCAGTCAAATATGGTTTTGAAGAAATATTGACCATAGCAATTGATTAACAAATCATTAAACTTGAATAATTATTGATATAAATAAGCCTGGCAGCTCTGTTTTGTTAACCAAACTAAGAAAATAAATATAAATTTTAAATTAATTCCAGCTCCAAAATCCATTTATCTGGCAGATTGCCGTGTTGAAATGCCAAATTTTGGTAAAATTCTTCAGTCAAACAGGGTTTTGAAGAAACATTGACACTAGCAATTGATTAACAAATCAATAACCTTGAATAATTATTAAATAAGCCTAGCTGCTCTGTTTTGTTAACCACACTAAGAAAATAAATATAAATTTTGAATTAATTCCAGCTCCAAAATCCATTTATCTGGCAGATTGCCGTGTGGAAATGCCAAATTTTGGTAAATTTCTTCAGTCAAACAGGGTTTTGAAGAAATTTTGACACTAGCAATTTATTAACAAATCAATAAACTTGAATTTTTATTGATATAAATAAGCCTGGCAGCTCTGTTTTGTTAACCACACTAAGAAAATAAATATAAATTTTGAAATAATTCCAGCTCCAAAATCCATTTATCTGGCAGATTGCCGTGTGGAAATGCAAAATTTTGGTAAATTTCTTCAGTCAAACAGGGTTTTGAAGAAATTTTGATACTGGCAATTGATTAACAAATCAATAAACTTGAATAATTATTGATATTAATAAGCCTGGCAGCTCTGTTTTGTTAACCACACTAAGAAAATAAATATAAATTTTGAATTAATTCCAGCTCCAAAATCCATTTATCTGGCAGATTGCCGTGTGGAAATGCAAAATTTTGGTAAATTTCTTCAGTCAAACAGGGTTTTGAAGAAATTTTGACACTAGCAATTGATTAACAAATCAATAAACTTGAATAATTATTGATATTAATAAGCCTGGCAGCTCTGTTTTGTTAACCACACTAAGAAAATAAATATAAATTTTAAATTAATTCCAGCTCCAAAATCCATTTATGTGGCAATTGCCGTGTTGAAATGCCAAATTTTGGTAAAATTCTTCAGTCAAACAGGGTTTTGAAGAAACATTGACACTAGCAATTGATTAACAAATCAATTACCTTGAATAATTATTAAATAAGCCTGGCTGCTCTGTTTTGTTAACCACACTAAGAAAATAAATATAAATTTTGAATTAATTCCAGCTCCAAAATCCATTTATTTGGCAGATTGCCGTGTGGAAATGCCAAATTTTGGTAAATTTCTTCAGTCAAACATGGTTTTGAAGAAATTTTGACACTAGCAATTTATTAACAAATCAATAAACTTGAATAATTATTGATATAAATAAGCCTGGCAGCTCTGTTTTTTTAACCACGTTAAGAAAATAAATATAAATTTTGAATTAATTCCAGCTCCAAAATCCATTTATCTGGCAGATTGCCGTGTGGAAATGCAAAATTTTGGTAAATTTCTTCAGTCAAACAGGGTTTTGAAGAAATTTTGACACTAGCAATTGATTAACAAATCAATAAACTTGCCTGGCAGCTCTGTTTTGTTAACCACACTAAGAAAATAAATATAAATTTTGAATTCATTCCAGCTCCAAAATCCATTTATCTGGCAGATTGCCGTGTGGAAATGCAAAATTTTGGTAAATTTCTTCAGTCAAACAGGGTTTTGAAGAAATTTTGACACTAGCAATTGATTAACAAATCAATAAACTTGAATAATTATTGATCTTAATAAGCCTGGCAGCTCTGTTTTATTAACTACACTAAGAAAATAAATATAAATTTTAAATTAATTCCAGCTCCAAAATCCATTTATCTGGCAGATTGCCGTGTTGAAATGCCAAATTTTGGTAAAATTCTTCAGTCAAACAGGGTTTTGAAGAAACATTGACACTAGCAATTGATTAACAAATCAATAACCTTGAATAATTATTAAATAAGCCTGGCTGCTCTGTTTTGTTAACCACACTAAGAAAATAAATATAAATTTTGAATTAATTCCAGCTCCAAAATCCATTTATCTGGCAGATTGCCGTGTGGAAATGCCAAATTTTGGTAAATTTCTTCAGTCAAACAGGGTTTTGAAGAAATTTTGACACTAGCAATTTATTAACAAATCAATAAACTTGAATTATTATTGATATAAATAAGCCTGGCAGCTCTGTTTTGTTAACCACATTAAGAAAATAAATATAAATTTTGAATTAATTCCAGCTCCAAAATCCAATATCTGGCAGATTGCCGTGTTGAAATGCCAAATTATGGTAAATTTCTTCAGTCAAACAGGGTTTTGAAGATACATTGACACTAGCAATTGATTAACAAATCCATAAACTTGAATAATTATTGATATAAGTAAACCTGGCAACTCTGTTTTGTTAACCACACTAAGAAAATAAATATAAATTTTGAATTAATTCTTAAGAATTTTGAATATTTCCAGCTCCAAAATCCATTTATCTGTCAGATTGCCGTGTTGAAATGCCAAATTTTGGTAAATTTCTTCAGACAAACAGGGTTTTGAAGAAACATTGACACTAGCAATTGATTAACTAATCAATAAACTTGAATAATTATTGATATAAATAAGCCTGGCAGCTCTGTTTTGTTAACCACACTAAGAAAATAAATATAAATTTTGAATTAATTCCAGCTCCAAAATCCATTTATTTGGCAGATTGCCGTGTTGGAAAGCCAAATTTTGGTAAATTTCTTCAGACAAACAGGGTTTTGAAGATACATTGACACTAGCAATTGATTAACAAATCCATAAACTTGAATAATTATTGATATAAGTAAACCTGGAAACTCTGTTTTGTTAACCACACTAAGAAAATAAATATAAATTTTGAATTAATTCTTAAGAATTTTGAATATTTCCAGCTCCAAAATCCATTTATCTGTCAGATTGCCGTGTTGAAATGCCAAATTATGGTAAATTTCTTCAGACAAACAGGGTTTTGAAGAAACATTGACACTAGCAATTGATTAACAAATCAATAAACTTGAATAATTATTGATATAAATAAGCCTGGCAGCTCTGTTTTGTTAACCACACTAAGAAAATAAATATAAATTTTGAATTAATTCCAGCTCCAAAATCCATTTATTTGGCAGATTGCCGTGTTGAAATGCCAAATTTTGGTACATTTCTTCAGTCAAATATGGTTTTGAAGAAATATTGACCATAGCAATTGATTAACAAATCATTAAACTTGAATAATTATTGATATAAATAAGCCTGGCAGCTCTGTTTTGTTAACCACACTAAGAAAATAAATATAAATTTTGAATTAATTCCAGCTCCAAAATCCATTTATCTGGCAGATTGCCGTGTTGAAATGCCAAATTTTGGTAAAATTCTTCAGTCAAACAGGGTTTTGAAGAAACATTGACACTAGCAATTGATTAACAAATCAATAACCTTGAATAATTATTAAATAAGCCTAGCTGCTCTGTTTTGTTAACCACACTAAGAAAATAAATATAAATTTTGAATTAATTCCAGCTCCAAAATCCATTTATCTGGCAGATTGCCGTGTGGAAATGCCAAATTTTGGTAAATTTCTTCAGTCAAACAGGGTTTTGAAGAAATTTTGACACTAGCAATTTATTAACAAATCAATAAACTTGAATTTTTATTGATATAAATAAGCCTGGCAGCTCTGTTTTGTTAACCACATTAAGAAAATAAATATAAATTTTGAGTTAATTCCAGCTCCAAAATCCAATATCTGGCAGATTGCCGTGTTGAAATGCCAAATTATGGTAAATTTCTTCAGTCAAACAGGGTTTTGAAGATACATTGACACTAGCAATTGATTAACAAATCAATAACCTTGAATAATTATTAAATAAGCCTGGCTGCTCTGTTTTGTTAACCACACTAAGAAAATAAATATAAATTTTGAATGAATTCCAGCTCCAAAATCCATTTATCTGGCAGATTGCCGTGTGGAAATGCCAAATTTTGGTAAATTTCTTCAGTCAAACTAGGTTTTGAAGAAATTTTGACACTAGCAATTTATTAACAAATCAATAAACTTGAATTATTATTGATATAAATAAGCCTGGCAGCTCTGTTTTGTTAACCACATTAAGAAAATAAATATAAATTTTGAATTAATTCCAGCTCCAAAATCCAATATCTGGCAGATTGCCGTGTTGAAATGCCAAATTATGGTAAATTTCTTCAGTCAAACAGGGTTTTGAAGATACATTGACACTAGCAATTGATTAACAAATCCATAAACTTGAATAATTATTGATATAAATAAACCTGGCAACTCTGTTTTGTTAACCACACTAAGAAAATAAATATAAATTTTAAATTAATTCTTAAGAATTTTGAATATTTCCAGCTCCAAAATCCATTTATCTGTCAGATTGCCGTGTTGAAATGCCAAATTTTGGTAAATTTCTTCAGACAAACAGGGTTTTGAAGAAACATTGACACTAGCAATTGATTAACAAATCAATAAACTTGAATAATTATTGATATAAATAAGCCTGGCAGCTCTGTTTTGTTAACCACATTAAGAAAATAAATATAAATTTTAAATTAATTCCAGCTCCAAAATCCATTTATCTGGCAGATTGCCGTGTTGAAATGCCAAATTTTGGTAAAATTCTTCAGTCAAACAGGGTTTTGAAGAAACATTGACACTGGTAATTGATTAACAAATCAATAACCTTGAATAATTATTAAATAAGCCTGGCTGCTCTGTTTTGTTAACCACACTAAGAAAATAAATATAAATTTTGAATTAATTCCAGCTCCAAAATCCAATATCTGGCAGATTGCCGTGTTAAAATGCCAAATTATGGTAAATTTCTTCAGTCAATCAGGGTTTTGAAGATACATTGACACTAGCAATTGATTAACAAATCAATAACCTTGAATAATTATTAAATAAGCCTGGCTGCTCTGTTTTGTTAACCACACTAAGAAAATAAATATAAATTTTGAATTAATTCCAGCTCCAAAATCCATTTATCTGGCAGATTGCCGTGTGGAAATGCCAAATTTTGGTAAATTTCTTCAGTCAAACTAGGTTTTGAAGAAATTTTGACACTAGCAATTTATTAACAAATCAATAAACTTGAATTATTATTGATATAAATAAGCCTGGCAGCTCTGTTTTGTTAACCACATTAAGAAAATAAATATAAATTTTGAATTAATTCCAGCTCCAAAATCCAATATCTGGCAGATTGCCGTGTTGAAATGCCAAATTATGGTAAATTTCTTCAGTCAAACAGGGTTTTGAAGATACATTGACACTAGCAATTGATTAACAAATCCATAAACTTGAATAATTATTGATATAAATAAACCTGGCAACTCTGTTTTGTTAACCACACTAAGAAAATAAATATAAATTTTAAATTAATTCTTAAGAATTTTGAATATTTCCAGCTCCAAAATCCATTTATCTGTCAGATTGCCGTGTTGAAATGCCAAATTTTGGTAAATTTCTTCAGACAAACAGGGTTTTGAAGAAACATTGACACTAGCAATTGATTAACAAATCAATAAACTTGAATAATTATTGATATAAATAAGCCTGGCAGCTCTGTTTTGTTAACCACATTAAGAAAATAAATATAAATTTTAAATTAATTCCAGCTCCAAAATCCATTTATCTGGCAGATTGCCGTGTTGAAATGCCAAATTTTGGTAAAATTCTTCAGTCAAACAGGGTTTTGAAGAAACATTGACACTAGTAATTGATTAACAAATCAATAACCTTGAATAATTATTAAATAAGCCTGGCTGCTCTGTTTTGTTAACCACACTAAGAAAATAAATATAAATTTTGAATTAATTCCAGCTCCAAAATCCATTTATCTGGCAGATTGCCGTGTGGAAATGCCATATTTTGGTAAATTTCTTCAGTCAAACAGGGTTTTGAAGAAATTTTGACACTAGCAATTTATTAACAAATCAATAAACTTGAATTATTATTGATATAAATAAGCCTGGCAGCTCTGTTTTGTTAACCACATTAAGAAAATAAATATAAATTTTGAATTAATTCCAGCTCCAAAATCCAATATCTGGCAGATTGCCGTGTTGAAATGCCAAATTATGGTAAATTTCTTCAGTCAAACAGGGTTTTGAAGATACATTGACACTAGCAATTGATTAACAAATCCATAAACTTGAATAATTATTGATATAAGTAAACCTGGCAACTCTGTTTTGTTAACCACACTAAGAAAATAAATTTAAATTTTGAATTAATTCTTAAGAATTTTGAATATTTCCAGCTCCAAAATCCATTTATCTGTCAGATTGCCGTGTTGAAATGCCAAATTTTGGTAAATTTCTTCAGACAAACAGGGTTTTGAAGAAACATTGACACTAGCAATTGATTAACAAATCAATAAACTTGAATAATTATTGATATAAATAAGCCTGGCAGCTCTGTTTTGTTAACCACACTAAGAAAATAAATATAAATTTTGAATTAATTCCAGCTCCAAAATCCATTTATTTGGCAGATTGCCGTGTTGAAAAGCCAAATTTTGGTAAATTTCTTCAGTCAAACTAGGTTTTGAAGAAATTTTGACACTAGCAATTTATTAACAAATCAATAAACTTGAATTATTATTGATATAAATAAGCCTGGCAGCTCTGTTTTGTTAACCACATTAAGAAAATAAATATAAATTTTGAATTAATTCCAGCTCCAAAATCCAATATCTGGCAGATTGCCGTGTTGAAATGCCAAATTATGGTAAATTTCTTCAGTCAAACAGGGTTTTGAAGATACATTGACACTAGCAATTGATTAACAAATCCATAAACTTGAATAATTATTGATATAAATAAACCTGGCAACTCTGTTTTGTTAACCACACTAAGAAAATAAATATAAATTTTAAATTAATTCTTAAGAATTTTGAATATTTCCAGCTCCAAAATCCATTTATCTGTCAGATTGCCGTGTTGAAATGCCAAATTTTGGTAAATTTCTTCAGACAAACAGGGTTTTGAAGAAACATTGACACTAGCAATTGATTAACAAATCAATAAACTTGAATAATTATTGATATAAATAAGCCTGGCAGCTCTGTTTTGTTAACCACATTAAGAAAATAAATATAAATTTTAAATTAATTCCAGCTCCAAAATCCATTTATCTGGCAGATTGCCGTGTTGAAATGCCAAATTTTGGTAAAATTCTTCAGTCAAACAGGGTTTTGAAGAAACATTGACACTAGTAATTGATTAACAAATCAATAACCTTGAATAATTATTAAATAAGCCTGGCTGCTCTGTTTTGTTAACCACACTAAGAAAATAAATATAAATTTTGAATTAATTCCAGCTCCAAAATCCATTTATCTGGCAGATTGCCGTGTGGAAATGCCATATTTTGGTAAATTTCTTCAGTCAAACAGGGTTTTGAAGAAATTTTGACACTAGCAATTTATTAACAAATCAATAAACTTGAATTATTATTGATATAAATAAGCCTGGCAGCTCTGTTTTGTTAACCACATTAAGAAAATAAATATAAATTTTGAATTAATTCCAGCTCCAAAATCCAATATCTGGCAGATTGCCGTGTTGAAATGCCAAATTATGGTAAATTTCTTCAGTCAAACAGGGTTTTGAAGATACATTGACACTAGCAATTGATTAACAAATCCATAAACTTGAATAATTATTGATATAAGTAAACCTGGCAACTCTGTTTTGTTAACCACACTAAGAAAATAAATATAAATTTTGAATTAATTCTTAAGAATTTTGAATATTTCCAGCTACAAAATCCATTTATCTGTCAGATTGCCGTGTTGAAATGCCAAATTTTGGTAAATTTCTTCAGACAAACAGGGTTTTGAAGAAACATTGACACTAGCAATTGATTAACAAATCAATAAACTTGAATAATTATTGATATAAATAAGCCTGGCAGCTCTGTTTTGTTAACCACACTAAGAAAATAAATATAAATTTTGAATTAATTCCAGCTCCAAAATCCATTTATTTGGCAGATTGCCGTGTTGAAAAGCCAAATTTTGGTAAATTTCTTCAGACAAACAGGGTTTTGAAGAAACATTGACACTAGCAATTGATTAACAAATCAATAAACTTGAATAATTATTGATATAAATAAGCCTGGCAGCTTTGTTTTGTTAACCACACTAAGAAAATAAATATAAATTTTGAATTAATTCCAGCTCCAAAATCCATTTATTTGGCAGATTGCCGTGTTGAAATGCCAAATTTTGGTAAAATTCTTCAGTCAAACAGGGTTTTGAAGAAACATTGACACTAGCAATTGATTAACAAATCAATAACCTTGAATAATTATTAAATAAGCCTGGCTGCTCTGTTTTGTTAACCACACTAAGAAAATAAATATAAATTTTGAATTAATTCCAGCTCCAAAATCCAATATCTGGCAGATTGCCGTGTTGAAATGCCAAATTTTGGTACATTTCTTCAGTCAAATATGGTTTTGAAGAAATATTGACCATAGCAATTGATTAACAAATCATTAAACTTGAATAATTATTGATATAAATAAGCCTGGCAGCTCTGTTTTGTTAACCAAACTAAGAAAATAAATATAAATTTTAAATTAATTCCAGCTCCAAAATCCATTTATCTGGCAGATTGCCGTGTTGAAATGCCAAATTTTGGTAAAATTCTTCAGTCAAACAGGGTTTTGAAGAAACATTGACACTAGCAATTGATTAACAAATCAATAACCTTGAATAGTTATTAAATAAGCCTAGCTGCTCTGTTTTGTTAACCACACTAAGAAAATAAATATAAATTTTGAATTAATTCCAGCTCCAAAATCCAATATCTGGCAGATTGCCGTGTTGAAATGCCAAATTTTCGTACATTTCTTCAGTCAAATATGGTTTTGAAGAAATATTGACCATAGCAATTGATTAACAAATCATTAAACTTGAATAATTATTGATATAAATAAGCCTGGCAGCTCTGTTTTGTTAACCAAACTAAGAAAATAAATATAAATTTTAAATTAATTCCAGCTCCAAAATCCATTTATCTGGCAGATTGCCGTGTTGAAATGCCAAATTTTGGTAAATTTCTTCAGTCAAACAGGGTTTTGAAGAAACATTGACACTAGCAATTGATTAACAAATCAATAACCTTGAATAATTATTAAATAAGCCTAGCTGCTCTGTTTTGTAAACCACACTAAGAAAATAAATATAAATTTTGAATTATTTCCAGCTCCAAAATCCATTTATCTGGCAGATTGCCGTGTGGAAATGCCAAATTTTGGTAAATTTCTTCAGTCAAACAGGGTTTTGAAGAAATTTTGACACTAGCAATTTATTAACAAATCAATAAACTTGAATTTTTATTGATATAAATAAGCCTGGCAGCTCTGTTTTGTTAACCACATTAAGAAAATAAATATAAATTTTGAGTTAATTCCAGCTCCAAAATCCAATATCTGGCAGATTGCCGTGTTGAAATGCCAAATTATGGTAAATTTCTTCAGTCAAACAGGGTTTTGAAGATACATTGACACTAGCAATTGATTAACAAATCAATAACCTTGAATAATTATTAAAAAGCCTGGCTGCTCTGTTTTGTTAACCACACTAAGAAAATAAATATAAATTTTGAATTAATTCCAGCTCCAAAATCCATTTATCTGGCAGATTGCCGTGTGGAAATGCCAAATTTTGGTAAATTTCTTCAGTCAAACTAGGTTTTGAAGAAATTTTGACACTAGCAATTTATTAACAAATCAATAAACTTGAATTATTATTGATATAAATAAGCCTGGCAGCTCTGTTTTGTTAACCACATTAAGAAAATAAATATAAATTTTGAATTAATTCCAGCTCCAAAATCCAATATCTGGCAGATTGCCGTGTTGAAATGCCAAATTATGGTAAATTTCTTCAGTCAAACAGGGTTTTGAAGATACATTGACATTAGCAATTGATTAACAAATCCATAAACTTGAATAATTATTGATATAAATAAACCTGGCAACTCTGTTTTGTTAACCACACTAAGAAAATAAATATAAATTTTGAATTAATTCTTAAGAATTTTGAATATTTCCAGCTCCAAAATCCATTTATCTGTCAGATTGCCGTGTTGAAATGCCAAATTTTGGTAAATTTCTTCAGACAAACAGGGTTTTGAAGAAACATTGACACTAGCAATTGATTAACAAATCAATAAACTTGAATAATTATTGATATAAATAAGCCTGGCAGCTCTGTTTTGTTAACCACATTAAGAAAATAAATATAAATTTTAAATTAATTCCAGCTCCAAAATCCATTTATCTGGCAGATTGCCGTGTTGAAATGCCAAATTTTGGTAAAATTCTTCAGTCAAACAGGGTTTTGAAGAAACATTGACACTAGCAATTGATTAACAAATCAATAACCTTGAATAATTATTAAATAAGCCTGGCTGCTCTGTTTTGTTAACCACACTAAGAAAATAAATATAAATTTTGAATTAATTCCAGCTCCAAAATCCATTTATCTGGCAGATTGCCGTGTGGAAATGCCAAATTTTGGTAAATTTCTTCAGTCAAACAGGGTTTTGAAGAAATTTTGACACTAGCAATTTATTAACAAATCAATAAACTTGAATTATTATTGATATAAATAAGCCTGGCAGCTCTGTTTTGTTAACCACATTAAGAAAATAAATATAAATTTTGAATTAATTCCAGCTCCAAAATCCAATATCTGGCAGATTGCCGTGTTGAAATGCCAAATTATGGTAAATTTCTTCAGTCAAACAGGGTTTTGAAGATACATTGACACTAGCAATTGATTAACAAATCCATAAACTTGAATAATTATTGATATAAGTAAACCTGGCAACTCTGTTTTGTTAACCACACTAAGAAAATAAATATAAATTTTGAATTAATTCTTAAGAATTTTGAATATTTCCAGCTCCAAAATCCATTTATCTGTCAGATTGCCGTGTTGAAATGCCAAATTTTGGTAAATTTCTTCAGACAAACAGGGTTTTGAAGAAACATTGACACTAGCAATTGATTAACAAATCAATAAACTTGAATAATTATTGATATAAATAAGCCTGGCAGCTCTGTTTTGTTAACCACACTAAGAAAATAAATATAAATTTTGAATTAATTCCAGCTCCAAAATCCATTTATTTGGCAGATTGCCGTGTTGAAAAGCCAAATTTTGGTAAATTTCTTCAGACAAACAGGGTTTTGAAGAAACATTGACACTAGCAATTGATTAACAAATCAATAAACTTGAATAATTATTGATATAAATAAGCCTGGCAGCTCTGTTTTGTTAACCACACTAAGAAAATAAATATAAATTTTGAATTAATTCCAGCTCCAAAATCCATTTATCTGGCAGATTGCCGTGTTGAAATGCCGAATTTTGGTAAAATTCTTCAGTCAAACAGGGTTTTGAAGATACATTGACACTAGCAATTGATTAACAAATCCATAAACTTGAATAATTATTGATATAAGTAAACCTGGCAACTCTGTTTTGTTAACCACACTAAGAAAATAAATATAAATTTTGAATTAATTCTTAAGAATTTTGAATATTTCCAGCTCCAAAATCCAATATCTGGCAGATTGCCGTGTTGAAATGCCAAATTTTGGTACATTTCTTCAGTCAAATATGGTTTTGAAGAAATATTGACACTAGCAATTGATTAACAAATCAATAAACTTGAATAATTATTGATATAAATAAGCCTGGCAGCTCTGTTTTGTTAACCACACTAAGAAAATAAATATAAATTTTAAATTAATTCCAGCTCCAAAATCCATTTATCTGGCAGATTGCCGTGTTGAAATGCCGAATTTTGGTAAAATTCTTCAGTCAAACAGGGTTTTGAAGAAACATTGACACTAGCAATTGATTAACAAATCAATAACCTTGAATAATTATTAAATAAGCCTGGCTGCTCTGTTTTGTTAACCACACTAAGAAAATAAATATAAATTTTGAATTAATTCCAGCTCCAAAATCCAATATCTGGCAGATTGCCGTGTTGAAATGCCAAATTTTGGTACATTTCTTCAGTCAAATATGGTTTTGAAGAAATATTGACCATAGCAATTGATTAACAAATCATTAAACTTGAATAATTATTGATATAAATAAGCCTGGCAGCTCTGTTTTGGTAACCAAACTAAGAAAATAAATATAAATTTTAAATTAATTCCAGCTCCAAAATCCATTTATCTGGCAGATTGCCGTGTTGAAATGCCAAATTTTGGTAAAATTCTTCAGTCAAACAGGGTTTTGAAGAAACATTGACACTAGCAATTGATTAACAAATCAATAACCTTGAATAATTATTAAATAAGCCTAGCTGCTCTGTTTTGTTAACCACACTAAGAAAATAAATATAAATTTTGAATTAATTCCAGCTCCAAAATCCATTTATCTGGCAGATTGCCGTGTGGAAATGCCAAATTTTGGTAAATTTCTTCAGTCAAACAGGGTTTTGAAGAAATTTTGACACTAGCAATTTATTAACAAATCAATAAACTTGAATTTTTATTGATATAAATAAGCCTGGCAGCTCTGTTTTGTTAACCACATTAAGAAAATAAGTATAAATTTTGAGTTAATTCCAGCTCCAAAATCCAATATCTGGCAGATTGCCGTGTTGAAATGCCAAATTATGGTAAATTTCTTCAGTCAAACAGGGTTTTGAAGATACATTGACACTAGCAATTGATTAACAAATCAATAACCTTGAATAATTATTAAATAAGCCTGGCTGCTCTGTTTTGTTAACCACACTAAGAAAATAAATATAAATTTTGAATTAATTCCAGCTCCAAAATCCATTTATCTGGCAGATTGCCTGGTGGAAATGCCAAATTTTGGTAAATTTCTTCAGTCAAACTAGGTTTTGAAGAAATTTTGACACTAGCAATTTATTAACAAATCAATAAACTTGAATTATTATTGATATAAATAAGCCTGGCAGCTCTGTTTTGTTAACCACATTAAGAAAATAAATATAAATTTTGAATTAATTCAATTTTTTTCAATTCAATTATTTTATTAAATATTTCTTTTAAGGTTACATGAGTTGTAGGGCTAAGTCATAATTGACTTGTAAGCCCTTGCGTGTTGTTCTCTTATTTTTAGAATTTTAGCAATATTAAAAAACATATATAAAAAATAACAAACAAAAAAAAAATATTACATAAAAAAGTAATGATTATTGAAATTTTCTTAATTTAAATATACTCAATAAAAGTAAAATTAGGGATAAGAAATAACAAATAAGTAACGGGATCAGGGCGATTGGAAGATTTATATTTGATTTGGGGTATATTTAAATGTCATTCAATAGCAAGAGGGACTTTAAGCTACGTTTAAAATGGTGGTATTTTTCAGTAATGTTTAGTTTTTCAATTATGGAGTTAAAGCTCCAAAATCCAATATCTGGCAGATTGCCGTGTTGAAATGCCAAATTATGGTAAATTTCTTCAGTCAAACAGGGTTTTGAAGATACATTGACACTAGCAATTGATTAACAAATCCATAAACTTGAATAATTATTGATATAAATAAACCTGGCAACTCTGTTTTGTTAACCACACTAAGAAAATAAATATAAATTTTGAATTAATTCTTAAGAATTTTGAATATTTCCAGCTCCAAAATCCATTTATCTGTCAGATTGCCGTGTTGAAATGCCAAATTTTGGTAAAATTCTTCAGTCAAACAGGGTTTTGAAGAAACATTGACACTAGCAATTGATTAACAAATCAATAACCTTGAATAATTATTAAATAAGCCTAGCTGCTCTGTTTTGTTAACCACACTAAGAAAATAAATATAAATTTTGAATTAATTCCAGCTCCAAAATCCATTTATCTGGCAGATTGCCGTGTGGAAATGCCAAATTTTGGTAAATTTCTTCAGTCAAACAGGGTTTTGAAGAAATTTTGACACTAGCAATTTATTAACAAATCAATAAACTTGAATTTTTATTGATATAAATAAGCCTGGCAGCTCTGTTTTGTTAACCACATTAAGAAAATAAGTATAAATTTTGAGTTAATTCCAGCTCCAAAATCCAATATCTGGCAGATTGCCGTGTTGAAATGCCAAATTATGGTAAATTTCTTCAGTCAAACAGGGTTTTGAAGATACATTGACACTAGCAATTGATTAACAAATCAATAACCTTGAATAATTATTAAATAAGCCTGGCTGCTCTGTTTTGTTAACCACACTAAGAAAATAAATATAAATTTTGAATTAATTCCAGCTCCAAAATCCATTTATCTGGCAGATTGCCTGGTGGAAATGCCAAATTTTGGTAAATTTCTTCAGTCAAACTAGGTTTTGAAGAAATTTTGACACTAGCAATTTATTAACAAATCAATAAACTTGAATTATTATTGATATAAATAAGCCTGGCAGCTCTGTTTTGTTAACCACATTAAGAAAATAAATATAAATTTTGAATTAATTCAATTTTTTTCAATTCAATTATTTTATTAAATATTTCTTTTAAGGTTACATGAGTTGTAGGGCTAAGTCATAATTGACTTGTAAGCCCTTGCGTGTTGTTCTCTTATTTTTAGAATTTTAGCAATATTAAAAAACATATATAAAAAATAACAAACAAAAAAAAAATATTACATAAAAAAGTAATGATTATTGAAACTTTCTTAATTTAAATATACTCAATAAAAGTAAAATTAGGGATAAGAAATAACAAATAAGTAACGGGATCAGGGCGATTGGAAGATTTATATTTGATTTGGGGTATATTTAAATGTCATTCAATAGCAAGAGGGACTTTAAGCTACGTTTAAAATGGTGGTATTTTTCAGTAATGTTTAGTTTTTCAATTATGGAGTTAAAGCTCCAAAATCCAATATCTGGCAGATTGCCGTGTTGAAATGCCAAATTATGGTAAATTTCTTCAGTCAAACAGGGTTTTGAAGATACATTGACACTAGCAATTGATTAACAAATCCATAAACTTGAATAATTATTGATATAAATAAACCTGGCAACTCTGTTTTGTTAACCACACTAAGAAAATAAATATAAATTTTGAATTAATTCTTAAGAATTTTGAATATTTCCAGCTCCAAAATCCATTTATCTGTCAGATTGCCGTGTTGAAATGCCAAATTTTGGTAAATTTCTTCAGACAAACAGGGTTTTGAAGAAACATTGACACTAGCAATTGATTAACAAATCAATAAACTTGAATAATTATTGATATAAATAAGCCTGGCAGCTCTGTTTTGTTAACCACACTAAGAAAATAAATATAAATTTTGAATTAATTCCAGCTCCAAAATCCATTTATTTGGCAGATTGCCGTGTTGAAAAGCCAAATTTTGGTAAATTTCTTCAGACAAACAGGGTTTTGAAGAAACATTGACACTAGCAATTGATTAACAAATCAATAAACTTGAATAATTATTGATATAAATAAGCCTGGCAGCTCTGTTTTGTTAACCACACTAAGAAAATAAATATAAATTTTGAATTAATTCCAGCTCCAAAATCCATTTATTTGGCAGATTGCCGTGTTGAAATGCCAAATTTTGGTACATTTCTTCAGTCAAATATGGTTTTGAAGAAATATTGACCATAGCAATTGATTAACAAATCATTAAACTTGAATAATTATTGATATTAATAAGCCTGGCAGCTCTGTTTTGTTAACCACACTAAGAAAATAAATATAAATTTTGAATTCATTCCAGCTCCAAAATCCATTTATCTGGCAGATTGCCGTGTGGAAATGCCAAATTTTGGTACATTTCTTCAGTCAAATATGGTTTTGAAGAAACATTGACACTAGCAATTGATTAACAAATCAATAACCTTGAATAATTATTAAATAAGCCTGGCTGCTCTGTTTTGTTAACCACACTAAGAAAATAAATATAAATTTTGAATTAATTCCAGCTCCAAAATCCAATATCTGGTAGATTGCCGTGTTGAAATGCCAAATTTTGGTACATTTCTTCAGTCAAATATGGTTTTGAAGAAATATTGACCATAGCAATTGATTAACAAATCATTAAACTTGAATAATTATTGATATTAATAAGCCTGGCAGCTCTGTTTTGTTAACCACACTAAGAAAATAAATATAAATTTTGAATTCATTCCAGCTCCAAAATCCATTTATCTGGCAGATTGCCGTGTGGAAATGCAAAATTTTGGTAAATTTCTTCAGTCAAACAGGGTTTTGAAGAAATTTTGACACTAGCAATTGATTAACAAATCAATAAACTTGAATAATTATTGATATTAATAAGCCTGGCAGCTCTGTTTTGTTAACCACACTAAGAAAATAAATATAAATTTTGAATTCATTCCAGCTCCAAAATCCATTTATCTGGCAGATTGCCGTGTTGAAATGCCAAATTTTGGAAAATTTCTTCAGTCAAACAGGGTTTTGAAGAAACATTGACACTAGCAATTGATTAACAAATCAATAAACTTGAATAATTATTGATATAAATAAGCCAGGCAGCTCTGTTTTGTTAACCACACTAAGAAAATAAATATAAATTTTAAATTAATTCCAGCTCCAAAATCCATTTATCTGGCAGATTGCCGTGTTGAAATGCCAAATTTTGGTAAAATTCTTCAGTCAAACAGGAATTTGAAGAAACATTGACACTAGCAATTGATTAACAAATCAATAACCTTGAATAATTATTAAATAAGCCTGGCTGCTCTGTTTTGTTAACCACACTAAGAAAATAAATATAAATTTTGAATTAATTCCAGCTCCAAAATCCATTTATCTGGCAGATTGCCGTGTGGAAATGCCAAATTTTGGTAAATTTCTTCAGTCAAACAGGGTTTTGAAGAAATTTTGACACTAGCAATTTATTAACAAATCAATAAACTTGAATTATTATTGATATAAATAAGCCTGGCAGCTCTGTTTTGTTAACCACATTAAGAAAATAAATATAAATTTTGAATTAATTCCAGCTCCAAAATCCAATATCTGGCAGATTGCCGTGTTGAAATGCCAAAATTTGCTAAATTTCTTCAGTCAAACAGGGTTTTGAAGAAACATTGACACTAGCAATTGATTAACAAATCAATAACCTTGAATAATTATTAAATAAGCCTGGCTGCTCTGTTTTGTTAACCACACTAAGAAAATAAATATAAATTTTGAATTAATTCCAGCTCCAAAATCCATTTATCTGGCAGATTGCCGTGTTGAAATGCCAAATTTTGGTACATTTCTTCAGTCAAATATGGTTTTGAAGAAACATTGACACTAGCAATTGATTAACAAATCAATAACCTTGAATAATTATTAAATAAGCCTGGCTGCTCTGTTTTGTTAACCACACTAAGAAAATAAATATAAATTTTGAATTAATTCCAGCTCCAAAATCCAATATCTGGTAGATTGCCGTGTTGAAATGCCAAATTTTGGTACATTTCTTCAGTCAAATATGGTTTTGAAGAAATATTGACCATAGCAATTGATTAACAAATCATTAAACTTGAATAATTATTGATATTAATAAGCCTGGCAGCTCTGTTTTGTTAACCACACTAAGAAAATAAATATAAATTTTGAATTCATTCCAGCTCCAAAATCCATTTATCTGGCAGATTGCCGTGTGGAAATGCAAAATTTTGGTAAATTTCTTCAGTCAAACAGGGTTTTGAAGAAATTTTGACACTAGCAATTGATTAACAAATCAATAAACTTGAATAATTATTGATATTAATAAGCCTGGCAGCTCTGTTTTGTTAACCACACTAAGAAAATAAATATAAATTTTGAATTAATTCCAGCTCCAAAATCCATTTATCTGGCAGATTGCCGTGTTGAAATGCCAAATTTTAGTACATTTCTTCAGTCAAATATGGTTTTGAAGAAATATTGACCATAGCAATTGATTAACAAAACATTAAACTTGAATAATTATTGATATCAATAAGCCTGGCAGCTCTGTTTTGTTAACCACACTAAGAAAATAAAAATAAATTTTAAATTAATTCCAGCTCCAAAATCCATTTATCTGGCAGATTGCCGTGTTGAAATGCCAAATTTTGGTAAAATTCTTCAGTCAAACAGGGTTTTGAAGAAACATTGACACTAGCAATTTATTAACAAATCAATAAACTTGAATAAATATTAAATAAGCCTGGCAGCTCTGTTTTGTTAACCACACTAAGAAAATAAATATAAATTTTAAATTAATTCCAGCTCCAAAATCCAATATCTGGCAGATTGCCGTGTTGAAATGCCAAATTTTGGTAAATTTCTTCAGTCAAACAGGGTTTTGAAGATACATTGACACTAGCAATTGATTAACAAATCCATAAACTTGAATAATTATTGATATAAATAAGTCTGGCAGCGTAAATTTCTGCAGTCAAACAGGGTTTTGAAGAAATTTTGACACTTATAATTGATTAACAAATCCATAAACTTGAATAATTATTGATATAAATAAGTCTGGCAGCTCTGTTTTGTTAACCACACTAAGAAAATAAATATAAATTTTCAATTAATTCTTAAGAATAATGAATAGCTGCAGCTCCAAAATCCATTTATCTGGCAGATTGCCGTGTTGAAATGCCAAATTTTAGTACATTTCTTCAGTCAAATATGGTTTTGAAGAAATATTGACCATAGCAATTGATTAACAAAACATTAAACTTGAATAATTATTGATATCAATAAGCCTGGCAGCTCTGTTTTGTTAACCACACTAAGAAAATAAAAATAAATTTTAAATTAATTCCAGCTCCAAAATCCATTTATCTGGCAGATTGCCGTGTTGAAATGCCAAATTTTGGTAAAATTCTTCAGTCAAACAGGGTTTTGAAGAAACATTGACACTAGCAATTGATTAACAAATCCATAAACTTGAATAATTATTGATATAAATAAGTCTGGCAGCGTAAATTTCTGCAGTCAAACAGGGTTTTGAAGAAATTTTGACACTTATAATTGATTAACAAATCCATAAACTTGAATAATTATTGATATAAATAAGTCTGGCAGCTCTGTTTTGTTAACCACACTAAGAAAATAAATATAAATTTTCAATTAATTCTTAAGAATAATGAATAGCTGCAGCTCCAAAATCCATTTATCTGGCAGATTGCCGTGTTGAAATGCCAAAATTTGCTAAATTTCTTCAGTCAAACAGGGTTTTGAAGAAACATTGACACTAGCAATTGATTAACAAATCAATAAACTTGTATAATTATTGATATAAATAAGCCTGGCAGCTCTGTTTTATTAACGATACTAAGAAAATAAATATAAATTTTGAATTAATTCCAGCTCCAAAATCCATTTATCTGGCAGATTGCCGTGTTGAAATGCCAAATTTTAGTACATTTCTTCAGTCAAATATGGTTTTGAAGAAATATTGACCATAGCAATTGATTAAAAAAACATTAAACTTGAATAATTATTGATATAAATAAGCCTGGCAGCTCTGTTTTGTTAACCACACTAAGAAAATAAAAATAAATTTTAAATTAATTCCAGCTCCAAAATCCATTTATCTGGCAGATTGCCGTGTTGAAATGCCAAAATTTGCTAAATTTCTTCAGTCAAACACGGTTTTGAAGAAACATTGACACTAGCAATTGATTAACAAATCAATAAACTTGAATAATTATTGATATAAATAAGCCTGGCAGCTCTGTTTTATTAACTACACTAAGAAAATAAATATAAATTTTGAATTAATTCCAGCTCCAAAATCCATTTATCTGGCAGATTGCCGTGTGGAAATGCAAAATTTTGGTAAATTTCTTCAGTCAAACAGGGTTTTGAAGAAACATTGACACTAGCAATTGATTAACAAATCAATAAACTTGTATAATTATTGATATAAATAAGCCTGGCAGCTCTGTTTTATTAACGATACTAAGAAAATAAATATAAATTTTGAATTAATTCCAGCTCCAAAATCCATTTATCTGGCAGATTGCCGTGTTGAAATGCCAAATTTTAGTACATTTCTTCAGTCAAATATGGTTTTGAAGAAATATTGACCATAGCAATTGATTAACAAAACATTAAACTTGAATAATTATTGATATAAATAAGCCTGGCAGCTCTGTTTTGTTAACCACACTAAGAAAATAAAAATAAATTTTAAATTAATTCCAGCTCCAAAATCCATTTATCTGGCAGATTGCCGTGTTGAAATGCCAAATTTTGGTAAAATTCTTCAGTCAAACAGGGTTTTGAAGAAACATTGACACTAGCAATTTATTAACAAATCAATAAACTTGAATAATTACTAAATAAGCCTGGCTGCTCTGTTTTGTTAACCACACTAAGAAAATAAATATAAATTTTGAATTAATTCCAGCTCCAAAATCAATTTATCTGGCAGATTGCCGTGTTGAAATGCCAAATTTAGGTACATTTCTTCAGTCAAATATGGTTTTGAAGAAATATTGACCATAGCAATTGATTAACAAATCATTAAACTTGAATAATTATTGATATAAATAAGCCTGGCAGCTCTGTTTTGTTAACCACACTAAGAAAATAAATATAAATTTTAAATTAATTCCAGCTCCAAAATCCATTTATCTGGCAGATTGCCGTATTGAAATGCCAAATTTTGGTAAAATTCTTCAGTCAAACAGGGTTTTGAAGAAACATTGACACTAGCAATTGATTAACAAATCCATAAACTTGAATAATTATTGATATAAATAAACCTGGCAACTCTGTTTTGTTAACCACACTAAGAAAATAAATATAAATTTTGAATTAATTCTTAAGAATAATGAATAGCTGCGCTCCAAAATCCATTTATCTGGCAGATTGCCGTGTTGAAATGCCAAAATTTGCTAAATTTCTTCAGTCAAACACGGTTTTGAAGAAACATTGACACTAGCAATTGATTAACAAATCAATAAACTTGAATAATTATTGATATAAATAAGCCTGGCAGCTCTGTTTTATTAACTACACTAAGAAAATAAATATAAATTTTGAATTAATTCCAGCTCCAAAATCCATTTATCTGGCAGATTGCCGTGTTGAAATGCCAAATTTTGGTAAAATTCTTCAGTCAAACAGGAATTTGAAGAAACATTGACACTAGCAATTGATTAACAAATCAATAACCTTGAATAATTATTAAATAAGCCTGGCTGCTCTGTTTTGTTAACCACACTAAGAAAATAAATATAAATTTTGAATTAATTCCAGCTCCAAAATCCATTTATCTGGCAGATTGCCGTGTGGAAATGCCAAATTTTGGTAAAATTCTTCAGTCAAACAGGGTTTTGAAGAAACATTGACACTAGCAATTGATTAACAAATCCATAAACTTGAATAATTATTGATATTAATAAGCCTGGCAGCTCTGTTTTGTTAACCACACTAAGAAAATAAATATAAATTTTGAATTCATTCCAGCTCCAAAATCCATTTATCTGGCAGATTGCCGTGTTGAAATGCCAAATTTTGGAAAATTTCTTCAGTCAAACAGGGTTTTGAAGAAACATTGACACTAGCAATTGATTAACAAATCAATAAACTTGAATAATTATTGATATAAATAAGCCAGGCAGCTCTGTTTTGTTAACCACACTAAGAAAATAAATATAAATTTTAAATTAATTCCAGCTCCAAAATCCATTTATCTGGCAGATTGCCGTGTTGAAATGCCAAATTTTGGTAAAATTCTTCAGTCAAACAGGAATTTGAAGAAACATTGACACTAGCAATTGATTAACAAATCAATAACCTTGAATAATTATTAAATAAGCCTGGCTGCTCTGTTTTGTTAACCACACTAAGAAAATAAATATAAATTTTGAATTAATTCCAGCTCCAAAATCCATTTATCTGGCAGATTGCCGTGTGGAAATGCCAAATTTTGGTAAATTTCTTCAGTCAAACAGGGTTTTGAAGAAATTTTGACACTAGCAATTTATTAACAAATCAATAAACTTGAATTATTATTGATATAAATAAGCCTGGCAGCTCTGTTTTGTTAACCACATTAAGAAAATAAATATAAATTTTGAATTAATTCCAGCTCCAAAATCCAATATCTGGCAGATTGCCGTGTTGAAATGCCAAAATTTGCTAAATTTCTTCAGTCAAACAGGGTTTTGAAGTAACATTGACACTAGCAATTGATTAACAAATCAATAAACTTGTATAATTATTGATATAAATAAGCCTGGCAGCTCTGTTTTATTAACTACACTAAGAAAATAAATATAAATTTTGAATTAATTCCAGCTCCAAAATCCATTTATCTGGCAGATTGCCGTGTTGAAATGCCAAATTTTAGTACATTTCTTCAGTCAAATATGGTTTTGAAGAAATATTGACCATAGCAATTGATTAACAAAACATTAAACTTGAATAATTATTGATATCAATAAGCCTGGCAGCTCTGTTTTGTTAACCACACTAAGAAAATAAAAATAAATTTTAAATTAATTCCAGCTCCAAAATCCATTTATCTGGCAGATTGCCGTGTTGAAATGCCAAATTTTGGTAAAATTCTTCAGTCAAACAGGGTTTTGAAGAAACATTGACACTAGCAATTTATTAACAAATCAATAAACTTGAATAAATATTAAATAAGCCTGGCAGCTCTGTTTTGTTAACCACACTAAGAAAATAAATATAAATTTTAAATTAATTCCAGCTCCAAAATCCAATATCTGGCAGATTGCCGTGTTGAAATGCCAAATTTTGGTAAATTTCTTCAGTCAAACAGGGTTTTGAAGATACATTGACACTAGCAATTGATTAACAAATCCATAAACTTGAATAATTATTGATATAAATAAGTCTGGCAGCGTAAATTTCTGCAGTCAAACAGGGTTTTGAAGAAATTTTGACACTTATAATTGATTAACAAATCCATAAACTTGAATAATTATTGATATAAATAAGTCTGGCAGCTCTGTTTTGTTAACCACACTAAGAAAATAAATATAAATTTTCAATTAATTCTTAAGAATAATGAATAGCTGCAGCTCCAAAATCCATTTATCTGGCAGATTGCCGTGTTGAAATGCCAAATTTTAGTACATTTCTTCAGTCAAATATGGTTTTGAAGAAATATTGACCATAGCAATTGATTAACAAAACATTAAACTTGAATAATTATTGATATCAATAAGCCTGGCAGCTCTGTTTTGTTAACCACACTAAGAAAATAAAAATAAATTTTAAATTAATTCCAGCTCCAAAATCCATTTATCTGGCAGATTGCCGTGTTGAAATGCCAAATTTTGGTAAAATTCTTCAGTCAAACAGGGTTTTGAAGAAACATTGACACTAGCAATTTATTAACAAATCAATAAACTTGAATAAATATTAAATAAGCCTGGCAGCTCTGTTTTGTTAACCACACTAAGAAAATAAATATAAATTTTAAATTAATTCCAGCTCCAAAATCCAATATCTGGCAGATTGCCGTGTTGAAATGCCAAATTTTGGTAAATTTCTTCAGTCAAACAGGGTTTTGAAGATACATTGACACTAGCAATTGATTAACAAATCCATAAACTTGAATAATTATTGATATAAATAAGTCTGGCAGCGTAAATTTCTGCAGTCAAACAGGGTTTTGAAGAAATTTTGACACTTATAATTGATTAACAAATCCATAAACTTGAATAATTATTGATATAAATAAGTCTGGCAGCTCTGTTTTGTTAACCACACTAAGAAAATAAATATAAATTTTCAATTAATTCTTAAGAATAATGAATAGCTGCAGCTCCAAAATCCATTTATCTGGCAGATTGCCGTGTTGAAATGCCAAAATTTGCTAAATTTCTTCAGTCAAACAGGGTTTTGAAGAAACATTGACACTAGCAATTGATTAACAAATCAATAAACTTGTATAATTATTGATATAAATAAGCCTGGCAGCTCTGTTTTATTAACGATACTAAGAAAATAAATATAAATTTTGAATTAATTCCAGCTCCAAAATCCATTTATCTGGCAGATTGCCGTGTTGAAATGCCAAATTTTAGTACATTTCTTCAGTCAAATATGGTTTTGAAGAAATATTGACCATAGCAATTGATTAAAAAAACATTAAACTTGAATAATTATTGATATAAATAAGCCTGGCAGCTCTGTTTTGTTAACCACACTAAGAAAATAAAAATAAATTTTAAATTAATTCCAGCTCCAAAATCCATTTATCTGGCAGATTGCCGTGTTGAAATGCCAAAATTTGCTAAATTTCTTCAGTCAAACACGGTTTTGAAGAAACATTGACACTAGCAATTGATTAACAAATCAATAAACTTGAATAATTATTGATATAAATAAGCCTGGCAGCTCTGTTTTATTAACTACACTAAGAAAATAAATATAAATTTTGAATTAATTCCAGCTCCAAAATCCATTTATCTGGCAGATTGCCGTGTGGAAATGCAAAATTTTGGTAAATTTCTTCAGTCAAACAGGGTTTTGAAGAAACATTGACACTAGCAATTGATTAACAAATCAATAAACTTGTATAATTATTGATATAAATAAGCCTGGCAGCTCTGTTTTATTAACGATACTAAGAAAATAAATATAAATTTTGAATTAATTCCAGCTCCAAAATCCATTTATCTGGCAGATTGCCGTGTTGAAATGCCAAATTTTAGTACATTTCTTCAGTCAAATATGGTTTTGAAGAAATATTGACCATAGCAATTGATTAACAAAACATTAAACTTGAATAATTATTGATATAAATAAGCCTGGCAGCTCTGTTTTGTTAACCACACTAAGAAAATAAAAATAAATTTTAAATTAATTCCAGCTCCAAAATCCATTTATCTGGCAGATTGCCGTGTTGAAATGCCAAATTTTGGTAAAATTCTTCAGTCAAACAGGGTTTTGAAGAAACATTGACACTAGCAATTTATTAACAAATCAATAAACTTGAATAATTACTAAATAAGCCTGGCTGCTCTGTTTTGTTAACCACACTAAGAAAATAAATATAAATTTTGAATTAATTCCAGCTCCAAAATCAATTTATCTGGCAGATTGCCGTGTTGAAATGCCAAATTTAGGTACATTTCTTCAGTCAAATATGGTTTTGAAGAAATATTGACCATAGCAATTGATTAACAAATCATTAAACTTGAATAATTATTGATATAAATAAGCCTGGCAGCTCTGTTTTGTTAACCACACTAAGAAAATAAATATAAATTTTAAATTAATTCCAGCTCCAAAATCCATTTATCTGGCAGATTGCCGTATTGAAATGCCAAATTTTGGTAAAATTCTTCAGTCAAACAGGGTTTTGAAGAAACATTGACACTAGCAATTGATTAACAAATCCATAAACTTGAATAATTATTGATATAAATAAACCTGGCAACTCTGTTTTGTTAACCACACTAAGAAAATAAATATAAATTTTGAATTAATTCTTAAGAATAATGAATAGCTGCGCTCCAAAATCCATTTATCTGGCAGATTGCCGTGTTGAAATGCCAAAATTTGCTAAATTTCTTCAGTCAAACACGGTTTTGAAGAAACATTGACACTAGCAATTGATTAACAAATCAATAAACTTGAATAATTATTGATATAAATAAGCCTGGCAGCTCTGTTTTATTAACTACACTAAGAAAATAAATATAAATTTTGAATTAATTCCAGCTCCAAAATCCATTTATCTGGCAGATTGCCGTGAGGAAATGCAAAATTTTGGTAAATTTCTTCAGTCAAACTGGGTTTTGAAGAAATTTTGACACTAGCAATTGATTAACAAATCAATAAACTTGAATAATTATTGATATTAATAAGCCTGGCAGCTCTGTTTTGTTAACCACACTAAGAAAATTAATATAAATTTTGAATTAATTCCAGCTCCAAAATCCATTTATCTGGCAGATTGCCGTGTGGAAATGCCAAATTTTGGTAAATTTCTTCAGTTAAACAGGGTTTTGAAGAAATTTTGACACTAGCAATTTATTAACAAATCAATAAACTTGAATTATTATTGATATAAATAAGCCTGGCAGCTCTGTTTTGTTAACCACATTAAGAAAATAAATATAAATTTTGAATTAATTCCAGCTCCAAAATCCAATATCTGGCAGATTGCCGTGTTGAAATGCCAAATTTTGGTAAATTTCTTCAGTCAAACAGGGTTTTGAAGATACATTGACACTAGCAATTGATTAACAAATGCATAAACTTGAATAATTATTGATATTAATAAGCCTGGCAGCTCTGTTTTGTTAACCACACTAAGAAAATAAATATAAATTTTGAATTAATTCCAGCTCCAAAATCCATTTATCTGGCAGATTGCCGTGTGGAAATGCAAAATTTTGGTAAATTTCTTCAGTCAAACTGGGTTTTGAAGAAATTTTGACACTAGCAATTGATTAACAAATCAATAAACTTGAATAATTATTGATATTAATAAGCCTGGCAGCTCTGTTTTGTTAACCACACTAAGAAAATAAATATAAATTTTGAATTAATTCCAGCTCCAAAATCCATTTATCTGGCAGATTGCCGTGTGGAAATGCAAAATTTTGGTAAATTTCTTCAGTTAAACAGGGTTTTGAAGAAATTTTGACACTAGCAATTTATTAACAAATCAATAAACTTGAATTATTATTGATATAAATAAGCCTGGCAGCTCTGTTTTGTTAACCACATTAAGAAAATAAATATAAATTTTGAATTAATTCCAGCTCCAAAATCCAATATCTGGCAGATTGCCGTGTTGAAATGCCAAATTTTGGTAAATTTCTTCAGTCAAACAGGGTTTTGAAGATACATTGACACTAGCAATTGATTAACAAATGCATAAACTTGAATAATTATTGATATTAATAAGCCTGGCAGCTCTGTTTTGTTAACCACACTAAGAAAATAAATATAAATTTTGAATTAATTCCAGCTCCAAAATCCATTTATCTGGCAGATTGCCGTGTGGAAATGCAAAATTTTGGTAAATTTCTTCAGTCAAACTGGGTTTTGAAGAAATTTTGACACTAGCAATTGATTAACAAATCAATAAACTTGAATAATTATTGATATTAATAAGCCTGGCAGCTCTGTTTTGTTAACCACACTAAGAAAATAAATATAAATTTTGAATTAATTCCAGCTCCAAAATCCATTTATCTGGCAGATTGCCGTGTGGAAATGCAAAATTTTGGTAAATTTCTTCAGTCAAACTGGGTTTTGAAGAAATTTTGACACTAGCAATTGATTAACAAATCAATAAACTTGAATAATTATTGATATTAATAAGCCTGGCAGCTCTGTTTTGTTAACCACACTAAGAAAATAAATATAAATTTTGAATTAATTCCAGCTCCAAAATCCATTTATCTGGCAGATTGCCGTGCTGAAATGCCAAATTTTGGTACATTTCTTCAGTCAAATATGGTTTTGAAGAAATATTGACCATAGCAATTGATTAACAAAACATTTAACTTGAATAATTATTGATATTAATAAGCCTGGCAGCTCTGTTTTGTTAACCACACTAAGAAAATAAATATAAATTTTAAATTAATTCCAGCTCCAAAATCCATTTATCTGGCAGATTGCCGTGTGGAAATGCCAAATTTTGGTAAATTTCTTCAGTTAAACAGGGTTTTGAAGAAATTTTGACACTAGCAATTTATTAACAAATCAATAAACTTGAATAATTATTGATATAAATAAGCCTGGCAGCTCTGTTTTGTTAACCACACTAAGAAAATAAATATAAATTTTGAATTAATTCCAGCTCCAAAATCCAATATCTGGCAGATTGCCGTGTTGAAATGCCAAATTTTGGTAAATTTCTTCAGTCAAACAGGGTTTTGAAGATACATTGACACTAGCAATTGATTAACAAATGCATAAACTTGAATAATTATTGATATTAATAAGCCTGGCAGCTCTGTTTTGTTAACCACACTAAGAAAATAAATATAAATTTTGAATTAATTCCAGCTCCAAAATCCATTTATCTGGCAGATTGCCGTGTGGAAATGCAAAATTTTGGTAAATTTCTTCAGTCAAACTGGGTTTTGAAGAAATTTTGACACTAGCAATTGATTAACAAATCAATAAACTTGAATAATTATTGATATTAATAAGCCTGGCAGCTCTGTTTTGTTAACCACACTAAGAAAATAAATATAAATTTTGAATTAATTCCAGCTCCAAAATCCATTTATCTGGCAGATTGCCGTGTGGAAATGCAAAATTTTGGTAAATTTCTTCAGTTAAACAGGGTTTTGAAGAAATTTTGACACTAGCAATTTATTAACAAATCAATAAACTTGAATTATTATTGATATAAATAAGCCTGGCAGCTCTGTTTTGTTAACCACATTAAGAAAATAAATATAAATTTTGAATTAATTCCAGCTCCAAAATCCAATATCTGGCAGATTGCCGTGTTGAAATGCCAAATTTTGGTAAATTTCTTCAGTCAAACAGGGTTTTGAAGATACATTGACACTAGCAATTGATTAACAAATGCATAAACTTGAATAATTATTGATATTAATAAGCCTGGCAGCTCTGTTTTGTTAACCACACTAAGAAAATAAATATAAATTTTGAATTAATTCCAGCTCCAAAATCCATTTATCTGGCAGATTGCCGTGTGGAAATGCAAAATTTTGGTAAATTTCTTCAGTCAAACTGGGTTTTGAAGAAATTTTGACACTAGCAATTGATTAACAAATCAATAAACTTGAATAATTATTGATATTAATAAGCCTGGCAGCTCTGTTTTGTTAACCACACTAAGAAAATAAATATAAATTTTGAATTAATTCCAGCTCCAAAATCCATTTATCTGGCAGATTGCCGTGTGGAAATGCAAAATTTTGGTAAATTTCTTCAGTTAAACAGGGTTTTGAAGAAATTTTGACACTAGCAATTTATTAACAAATCAATAAACTTGAATTATTATTGATATAAATAAGCCTGGCAGCTCTGTTTTGTTAACCACATTAAGAAAATAAATATAAATTTTGAATTAATTCCAGCTCCAAAATCCAATATCTGGCAGATTGCCGTGTTGAAATGCCAAATTTTGGTAAATTTCTTCAGTCAAACAGGGTTTTGAAGATACATTGACACTAGCAATTGATTAACAAATGCATAAACTTGAATAATTATTGATATTAATAAGCCTGGCAGCTCTGTTTTGTTAACCACACTAAGAAAATAAATATAAATTTTGAATTAATTCCAGCTCCAAAATCCATTTATCTGGCAGATTGCCGTGTGGAAATGCAAAATTTTGGTAAATTTCTTCAGTTAAACAGGGTTTTGAAGAAATTTTGACACTAGCAATTTATTAACAAATCAATAAACTTGAATTATTATTGATATAAATAAGCCTGGCAGCTCTGTTTTGTTAACCACATTAAGAAAATAAATATAAATTTTGAATTAATTCCAGCTCCAAAATCCAATATCTGGCAGATTGCCGTGTTGAAATGCCAAATTTTGGTAAATTTCTTCAGTCAAACAGGGTTTTGAAGATACATTGACACTAGCAATTGATTAACAAATGCATAAACTTGAATAATTATTGATATTAATAAGCCTGGCAGCTCTGTTTTGTTAACCACACTAAGAAAATAAATATAAATTTTGAATTAATTCCAGCTCCAAAATCCATTTATCTGGCAGATTGCCGTGTGGAAATGCAAAATTTTGGTAAATTTCTTCAGTCAAACTGGGTTTTGAAGAAATTTTGACACTAGCAATTGATTAACAAATCAATAAACTTGAATAATTATTGATATTAATAAGCCTGGCAGCTCTGTTTTGTTAACCACACTAAGAAAATAAATATAAATTTTGAATTAATTCCAGCTCCAAAATCCATTTATCTGGCAGATTGCCGTGTGGAAATGCAAAATTTTGGTAAATTTCTTCAGTCAAACTGGGTTTTGAAGAAATTTTGACACTAGCAATTGATTAACAAATCAATAAACTTGAATAATTATTGATATTAATAAGCCTGGCAGCTCTGTTTTGTTAACCACACTAAGAAAATAAATATAAATTTTGAATTAATTCCAGCTCCAAAATCCATTTATCTGGCAGATTGCCGTGCTGAAATGCCAAATTTTGGTACATTTCTTCAGTCAAATATGGTTTTGAAGAAATATTGACCATAGCAATTGATTAACAAAACATTTAACTTGAATAATTATTGATATTAATAAGCCTGGCAGCTCTGTTTTGTTAACCACACTAAGAAAATAAATATAAATTTTAAATTAATTCCAGCTCCAAAATCCATTTATCTGGCAGATTGCCGTGTGGAAATGCCAAATTTTGGTAAATTTCTTCAGTTAAACAGGGTTTTGAAGAAATTTTGACACTAGCAATTTATTAACAAATCAATAAACTTGAATAATTATTGATATAAATAAGCCTGGCAGCTCTGTTTTGTTAACCACACTAAGAAAATAAATATAAATTTTGAATTAATTCCAGCTCCAAAATCCAATATCTGGCAGATTGCCGTGTTGAAATGCCAAATTTTGGTAAATTTCTTCAGTCAAACAGGGTTTTGAAGATACATTGACACTAGCAATTGATTAACAAATGCATAAACTTGAATAATTATTGATATTAATAAGCCTGGCAGCTCTGTTTTGTTAACCACACTAAGAAAATAAATATAAATTTTGAATTAATTCCAGCTCCAAAATCCATTTATCTGGCAGATTGCCGTGTGGAAATGCAAAATTTTGGTAAATTTCTTCAGTCAAACTGGGTTTTGAAGAAATTTTGACACTAGCAATTGATTAACAAATCAATAAACTTGAATAATTATTGATATTAATAAGCCTGGCAGCTCTGTTTTGTTAACCACACTAAGAAAATAAATATAAATTTTGAATTAATTCCAGCTCCAAAATCCATTTATCTGGCAGATTGCCGTGTGGAAATGCAAAATTTTGGTAAATTTCTTCAGTTAAACAGGGTTTTGAAGAAATTTTGACACTAGCAATTTATTAACAAATCAATAAACTTGAATTATTATTGATATAAATAAGCCTGGCAGCTCTGTTTTGTTAACCACATTAAGAAAATAAATATAAATTTTGAATTAATTCCAGCTCCAAAATCCAATATCTGGCAGATTGCCGTGTTGAAATGCCAAATTTTGGTAAATTTCTTCAGTCAAACAGGGTTTTGAAGATACATTGACACTAGCAATTGATTAACAAATGCATAAACTTGAATAATTATTGATATTAATAAGCCTGGCAGCTCTGTTTTGTTAACCACACTAAGAAAATAAATATAAATTTTGAATTAATTCCAGCTCCAAAATCCATTTATCTGGCAGATTGCCGTGTGGAAATGCAAAATTTTGGTAAATTTCTTCAGTCAAACTGGGTTTTGAAGAAATTTTGACACTAGCAATTGATTAACAAATCAATAAACTTGAATAATTATTGATATTAATAAGCCTGGCAGCTCTGTTTTGTTAACCACACTAAGAAAATAAATATAAATTTTGAATTAATTCCAGCTCCAAAATCCATTTATCTGGCAGATTGCCGTGTGGAAATGCAAAATTTTGGTAAATTTCTTCAGTCAAACTGGGTTTTGAAGAAATTTTGACACTAGCAATTGATTAACAAATCAATAAACTTGAATAATTATTGATATTAATAAGCCTGGCAGCTCTGTTTTGTTAACCACACTAAGAAAATAAATATAAATTTTGAATTAATTCCAGCTCCAAAATCCATTTATCTGGCAGATTGCCGTGCTGAAATGCCAAATTTTGGTACATTTCTTCAGTCAAATATGGTTTTGAAGAAATATTGACCATAGCAATTGATTAACAAAACATTTAACTTGAATAATTATTGATATAAATAAGCCTGGCAGCTCTGTTTTGTTAACCACACTAAGAAAATAAATATAAATTTTAAATTAATTCCAGCTCCAAAATCCATTTATCTGGCAGATTGCCGTGTGGAAATGCCAAATTTTGGTAAATTTCTTCAGTTAAACAGGGTTTTGAAGAAATTTTGACACTAGCAATTTATTAACAAATCAATAAACTTGAATAATTATTGATATAAATAAGCCTGGCAGCTCTGTTTTGTTAACCACACTAAGAAAATAAATATAAATTTTGAATTAATTCCAGCTCCAAAATCCAATATCTGGCAGATTGCCGTGTTGAAATGCCAAATTTTGGTAAATTTCTTCAGTCAAACAGGGTTTTGAAGATACATTGACACTAGCAATTGATTAACAAATGCATAAACTTGAATAATTATTGATATAAATAAACCTGGCAACTCTGTTTTGTTAACCACACTAAGAAAATAAATATAAATTTTGAATTAATTCTTAAGAATTATGAATATTTGCAGCTCCAAAATCCATTTATCTGGCAGATTGCCGTGTTGAAATGCCAAAATTTGCTAAATTTCTTCAGTCAAACAGGGTTTTGAAGAAACATTGACACTAGCAATTGATTAACAAATCAATAAACTTGAATAATTATTGATATAAATAAGCCTGGCAGCTCTGTTTTGTTAACCACACTAAGAAAATAAATATAAATTTTGAATTAATTCTTAAGAATAATGAATAGCTGCAGCTCCAAAATCCATTTATCTGGCAGATTGCCGTGTTGAAATGCCAAAATTTGCTAAATTTCTTCAGTCAAACAGGGTTTTGAAGAAACATTGACACTAGCAATTGATTAATAAATCATTAAACTTGAATAATTATTGATATAAATAAGCCTGGCAGCTCTGTTTTGTTAACCACACTAAGAAAATAAATATAAATTTTAAATTAATTCCAGCTCCAAAATCCATTTATCTGGCAGATTGCCGTGTTGAAATGCCAAATTTTGGTAAAATTCTTCAGTCAAACAGGGTTTTGAAGAAACATTGACACTAGCAATTGATAAACAAATCAATAATTTTGAATAATTATTAAATAAGCCTGGCTGCTCTGTTTTGTTAACCACACTAAGAAAATAAATATAAATTTTAAATTAATTCCAGCTCCAAAATCCATTTATCTGGCAGATTGCCGTGTGGAAATGCCAAATTTTGGTAAATTTCTTCAGTCAAACAGGGTTTTGAAGAAACATTGACACTAGCAATTGATTAACAAATCAATAAACTTGAATAATTATTGATATAAATAAGCCTGGCAGCTCTGTTTTGTTAACCACACTAAGAAAATAAATATAAATTTTGAATTAATTCTTAAGAATAATGAATAGCTGCAGCTCCAAAATCCATTTATCTGGCAGATTGCCGTGTTGAAATGCCAAAATTTGCTAAATTTCTTCAGTCAAACAGGGTTTTGAAGAAACATTGACACTAGCAATTGATTAACAAATCAATAACCTTGAATAATTATTGATATAAATAAGCCTGGCAGCTCTGTTTTTTTAACCACGTTAAGAAAATAAATATAAATTTTGAATTAATTCCAGCTCCAAAATCCATTTATCTGGCAGATTGCCGTGTGGAAATGCAAAATTTTGGTAAAATTCTTCAGTCAAACAGGGTTTTGAAGAAACATTGACACTAGCAATTTATTAACAAATCAATAAACTTGAATAATTATTAAATAAGCCTGGCTGCTCTGTTTTGTTAACCACACTAAGAAAATAAATATAAATTTTAAATTAATTCCAGCTCCAAAATCCATTTATCTGGCAGATTGCCGTATTGAAATGCCAAATTTTGGTAAAATTCTTCAGTCAAACAGGGTTTTGAAGAAACATTAACACTAGCAATTTATTAACAAATCAATAAACTTGAATAATTATTAAATAAGCCTGGCAGCTCTGTTTTGTTAACCACATTAAGAAAATAAATATAAATTTTGAATTAATTCCAGCTCCAAAATCCAATATCTGGCTGATTGCCGTGTTGAAATGCCAAAATTTGGTAAATTTCTTCAGTCAAACAGGGTTTTGAAGATACATTGACACTAGCAATTGATTAACAAATCCATAAACTTGAATAATTATTGATATAAATAAACCTGGCAACTCTGTTTTGTTAACCACACTAATAAAATAAATATAAATTTTGAATTAATTCTTAAGAATAATGAATAGCTGCGCTCCAAAATCAATTTATCTGGCAGATTGCCGTGTTGAAATGCCAAAATTTGCTAAATTTCTTAAGTCAAACAGGGTTTTGAAGAAACATTGACACTAGCAATTGATTAACAAATCAATAAACTTGAATAATTATTGATATAAATAAGCCTGGCAGCTCTGTTTTATTAACTACACTAAGAAAATAAATATAAATTTTGAATTAATTCCAGCTCCAAAATCCATTTATCTGGCAGATTGTCGTGTGGAAATGCAAAATTTTGGTAAATTTCTTCAGTCAAACTGGGTTTTGAAGAAATTTTGACACTAGCAATTGATTAACAAATCAATAAACTTGAATAATTATTGATATTAATAAGCCTGGCAGCTCTGTTTTGTTAACCACACTAAGAAAATAAATATAAATTTTGAATTAATTCCAGCTCCAAAATCCATTTATCTGGCAGATTGCCGTGTTGAAATGCCAAATTTTGGTACATTTCTTCAGTCAAATATGGTTTTGAAGAAATATTGACCATAGCAATTGATTAACAAAACATTAAACTTGAATAATTATTGATATAAATAAGCCTGGCAGCTCTGTTTTGTTAACCACACTAAGAAAATAAATATAAATTTTAAATTAATTCCAGCTCCAAAATCCATTTATCTGGCAGATTGCCGTGTTGAAATGCCAAATTTTGGTAAAATTCTTCAGTCAAACAGGGTTTTGAAGAAACATTGACACTAGCAATTTATTAACAAATCAATAAACTTGAATAATTATTAAATAAGCCTGGCAGCTCTGTTTTGTTAACCACATTAAGAAAATAAATATAAATTTTGAATTAATTCCAGCTCCAAAATCCTATATCTGGCAGATTGCCGTGTTGAAATGCCAAATTTTGGTAAATTTCTTCAGTCAAACAGGGTTTTGAAGATACATTGACACTAGCAATTGATTAACAAATCCATAAATTTGAATAATTATTGATATTAATAAGCCTGGCAGCTCTGTTTTGTTAACCACATTAAGAAAATAAATATAAATTTTGAATTAATTCCAGCTCCAAAATCCAATATCTGGCAGATTGCCGTGTTGAAATGCCAAATTTTGGTAAATTTCTTCAGTCAAACAGGGTTTTGAAGATACATTGACACTAGCAATTGATTAACAAATCCATAAACTTGAATAATTATTGATATAAATAAACCTGGCAACTCTGTTTTGTTAACCACACTAAGAAAATAAATATAAATTTTGAATTAATTCTTAAGAATAATGAATAGCTGCAGCTCCAAAATCCATTTATCTGGCAGATTGCCGTGTTGAAATGCCAAAATTTGCTAAATTTCTTCAGTCAAACAGGGTTTTGAAGAAACATTGACACTAGCAATTGATTAATAAATCATTAAACTTGAATAATTATTGATATAAATAAGCCTGGCAGCTCTGTTTTGTTAACCACACTAAGAAAATAAATATAAATTTTAAATTAATTCCAGCTCCAAAATCCATTTATCTGGCAGATTGCCGTGTTGAAATGCCAAATTTTGGTAAAATTCTTCAGTCAAACAGGGTTTTGAAGAAACATTGACACTAGCAATTGATAAACAAATCAATAATTTTGAATAATTATTAAATAAGCCTGGCTGCTCTGTTTTGTTAACCACACTAAGAAAATAAATATAAATTTTAAATTAATTCCAGCTCCAAAATCCATTTATCTGGCAGATTGCCGTGTGGAAATGCCAAATTTTGGTAAATTTCTTCAGTCAAACAGGGTTTTGAAGAAACATTGACACTAGCAATTGATTAACAAATCAATAAACTTGAATAATTATTGATATAAATAAGCCTGGCAGCTCTGTTTTGTTAACCACACTAAGAAAATAAATATAAATTTTGAATTAATTCTTAAGAATAATGAATAGCTGCAGCTCCAAAATCCATTTATCTGGCAGATTGCCGTGTTGAAATGCCAAAATTTGCTAAATTTCTTCAGTCAAACAGGGTTTTGAAGAAACATTGACACTAGCAATTGATTAACAAATCAATAACCTTGAATAATTATTGATATAAATAAGCCTGGCAGCTCTGTTTTGTTAACCACGTTAAGAAAATAAATATAAATTTTGAATTAATTCCAGCTCCAAAATCCATTTATCTGGCAGATTGCCGTGTGGAAATGCAAAATTTTGGTAAAATTCTTCAGTCAAACAGGGTTTTGAAGAAACATTGACACTAGCAATTTATTAACAAATCAATAAACTTGAATAATTATTAAATAAGCCTGGCTGCTCTGTTTTGTTAACCACACTAAGAAAATAAATATAAATTTTAAATTAATTCCAGCTCCAAAATCCATTTATCTGGCAGATTGCCGTATTGAAATGCCAAATTTTGGTAAAATTCTTCAGTCAAACAGGGTTTTGAAGATACATTGACACTAGCAATTGATTAACAAATCCATAAACTTGAATAATTATTGATATAAATAAACCTGGCAACTCTGTTTTGTTAACCACACTAATAAAATAAATATAAATTTTGAATTAATTCTTAAGAATAATGAATAGCTGCGCTCCAAAATCAATTTATCTGGCAGATTGCCGTGTTGAAATGCCAAAATTTGCTAAATTTCTTAAGTCAAACAGGGTTTTGAAGAAACATTGACACTAGCAATTGATTAACAAATCAATAAACTTGAATAATTATTGATATAAATAAGCCTGGCAGCTCTGTTTTATTAACTACACTAAGAAAATAAATATAAATTTTGAATTAATTCCAGCTCCAAAATCCATTTATCTGGCAGATTGTCGTGTGGAAATGCAAAATTTTGGTAAATTTCTTCAGTCAAACTGGGTTTTGAAGAAATTTTGACACTAGCAATTGATTAACAAATCAATAAACTTGAATAATTATTGATATTAATAAGCCTGGCAGCTCTGTTTTGTTAACCACACTAAGAAAATAAATATAAATTTTGAATTAATTCCAGCTCCAAAATCCATTTATCTGGCAGATTGCCGTGTTGAAATGCCAAATTTTGGTACATTTCTTCAGTCAAATATGGTTTTGAAGAAATATTGACCATAGCAATTGATTAACAAAACATTAAACTTGAATAATTATTGATATAAATAAGCCTGGCAGCTCTGTTTTGTTAACCACACTAAGAAAATAAATATAAATTTTAAATTAATTCCAGCTCCAAAATCCATTTATCTGGCAGATTGCCGTGTTGAAATGCCAAATTTTGGTAAAATTCTTCAGTCAAACAGGGTTTTGAAGAAACATTGACACTAGCAATTTATTAACAAATCAATAAACTTGAATAATTATTAAATAAGCCTGGCAGCTGTTTTGTTAACCACATTAAGAAAATAAATATAAATTTTGAATTAATTCCAGCTCCAAAATCCTATATCTGGCAGATTGCCGTGTTGAAATGCCAAATTTTGGTAAATTTCTTCAGTCAAACAGGGTTTTGAAGATACATTGACACTAGCAATTGATTAACAAATCCATAAATTTGAATAATTATTGATATTAATAAGCCTGGCAGCTCTGTTTTGTTAACCACACTAAGAAAATTAATATAAATTTTGAATTAATTCCAGCTCCAAAATCCATTTATCTGGCAGATTGCCGTGTGGAAATGCCAAATTTTGGTAAATTTCTTCAGTTAAACAGGGTTTTGAAGAAATTTTGACACTAGCAATTTATTAACAAATCAATAAACTTGAATAATTATTGATATAAATAAGCCTGGCAGCTCTGTTTTGTTAACCACATTAAGAAAATAAATATAAATTTTGAATTAATTCCAGCTCCAAAATCCAATATCTGGCAGATTGCCGTGTTGAAATGCCAAATTTTGGTAAATTTCTTCAGTCAAACAGGGTTTTGAAGATACATTGACACTAGCAATTGATTAACAAATCCATAAACTTGAATAATTATTGATATAAATAAACCTGGCAACTCTGTTTTGTTAACCACACTAAGAAAATAAATATAAATTTTGAATTAATTCTTAAGAATTATGAATATTTGCAGCTCCAAAATCCATTTATCTGGCAGATTGCCGTGTTGAAATGCCAAAATTTGCTAAATTTCTTCAGTCAAACAGGGTTTTGAAGAAACATTGACACTAGCAATTGATTAACAAATCAATAAACTTGAATAATTATTGATATAAAAAAGCCTGGCAGCTCTGTTTTGTTAACCACACTAAGAAAATAAATATAAATTTTGAATTAATTCTTAAGAATAATGAATAGCTGCAGCTCCAAAATCCATTTATCTTGCAGATTGCCGTGTTGAAATGCCAAAATTTGCTAAATTTCTTCAGTCAAACAGGGTTTTGAAGAAACATTGACACTAGCAATTGATTAACAAATCAATAACCTTGAATAATTATTGATATAAATAAGCCTGGCAGCTCTGTTTTTTTAACCACGTTAAGAAAATAAATATAAATTTTGAATTAATTCCAGCTCCAAAATCCATTTATCTGGCAGATTGCCGTGTGGAAATGCAAAATTTTGGTAAAATTCTTCAGTCAAACAGGGTTTTGAAGAAACATTGACACTAGCAATTTATTAACAAATCAATAAACTTGAATAATTATTAAATAAGCCTGGCTGCTCTGTTTTGTTAACCACACTAAGAAAATAAATATAAATTTTAAATTAATTCCAGCTCCAAAATCCATTTATCTGGCAGATTGCCGTATTGAAATGCCAAATTTTGGTAAAATTCTTCAGTCAAACAGGGTTTTGAAGAAACATTGACACTAGCAATTTATTAACAAATCCATAAACTTGAATAATTATTGATATAAATAAACCTGGCAACTCTGTTTTGTTAACCACACTAATAAAATAAATATAAATTTTGAATTAATTCTTAAGAATAATGAATAGCTGCGCTCCAAAATCAATTTATCTGGCAGATTGCCGTGTTGAAATGCCAAAATTTGCTAAATTTCTTCAGTCAAACAGGGTTTTGAAGAAACATTGACACTAGCAATTGATTAACAAATCAATAAACTTGAATAATTATTGATATAAATAAGCCTGGCAGCTCTGTTTTATTAACTACACTAAGAAAATAAATATAAATTTTGAATTAATTCCAGCTCCAAAATCCATTTATCTGGCAGATTGCCGTGTGGAAATGCAAAATTTTGGTAAATTTCTTCAGTCAAACTGGGTTTTGAAGAAACATTGACACTAGCAATTTATTAACAAATCAATAAACTTGAATAATTATTAAATAAGCCTGGCAGCTCTGTTTTGTTAACCACACTAAGAAAATAAATATAAATTTTGAATTAATTCCAGCTCCAAAATCCATTTATCTGGCAGATTGGCGTGTGGAAATGCCAAATTTTGGTAAATTTCTTCAGTTAAACAGGGTTTTGAAGAAATTTTGACACTAGCAATTTATTAACAAATCAATAAACTTGAATTATTATTGATATAAATAAGCCTGGCAGCTCTGTTTTGTTAACCACATTAAGAAAATAAATATAAATTTTGAATTAATTCCAGCTCCAAAATCCAATATCTGGCAGATTGCCGTGTTGAAATGCCAAATTTTGGTAAATTTCTTCAGTCAAACAGGGTTTTGAAGATACATTGACACTAGCAATTGATTAACAAATGCATAAACTTGAATAATTATTGATATAAATAAACCTGGCAACTCTGTTTTGTTAACCACACTAAGAAAATAAATATAAATTTTGAATTAATTCTTAAGAATTATGAATATTTGCAGCTCCAAAATCCATTTATCTGGCAGATTGCCGTGTTGAAATGACAAAATTTGCTAAATTTCTTCAGTCAAACAGGGTTTTGAAGAAACATTGACACTAGCAATTGATTAACAAATCAATAAATTTGAATAATTATTGATATAAATAAGCCTGGCAGCTCTGTTTTGTTAACCACACTAAGAAAATAAATATAAATTTTGAATTAATTCTTAAGAATAATGAATAGCTGCAGCTCCAAAATCCATTTATCTGGCAGATTGCCGTGTTGAAATGCCAAAATTTGCTAAATTTCTTCAGTCAAACAGGGTTTTGAAGAAACATTGACACTAGCAATTGATTAATAAATCATTAAACTTGAATAATTATTGATATAAATAAGCCTGGCAGCTCTGTTTTGTTAACCACACTAAGAAAATAAATATAAATTTTAAATTAATTCCAGCTCCAAAATCCATTTATCTGGCAGATTGCCGTGTTGAAATGCCAAATTTTGGTAAAATTCTTCAGTCAAACAGGGTTTTGAAGAAACATTGACACTAGCAATTGATAAACAAATCAATAATTTTGAATAATTATTAAATAAGCCTGGCTGCTCTGTTTTGTTAACCACACTAAGAAAATAAATATAAATTTTAAATTAATTCCAGCTCCAAAATCCATTTATCTGGCAGATTGCCGTGTGGAAATGCCAAATTTTGGTAAATTTCTTCAGTTAAACAGGGTTTTGAAGAAATTTTGACACTAGCAATTTATTAACAAATCAATAAACTTGAATTATTATTGATATAAATAAGCCTGGCAGCTCTGTTTTGTTAACCACATTAAGAAAATAAATATAAATTTTGAATTAATTCCAGCTCCAAAATCCAATATCTGGCATAATTGCCGTGTTGAAATGCCAAATTTTGGTAAATTTCTTCAGTCAAACAGGGTTTTGAAGATACATTGACACTAGCAATTGATTAACAAATCCATAAACTTGAATAATTATTGATATAAATAAACCTGGCAACTCTGTTTTGTTAACCACACTAAGAAAATAAATATAAATTTTGAATTAATTCTTAAGAATTATGAATATTTGCAGCTCCAAAATCCATTTATCTGGCAGATTGCCGTGTTGAAATGCCAAAATTTGCTAAATTTCTTCAGTCAAACAGGGTTTTGAAGAAACATTGACACTAGCAATTGATTAACAAATCAATAAACTTGAATAATTATTGATATAAATAAGCCTGGCAGCTCTGTTTTGTTAACCACACTAAGAAAATAAATATAAATTTTGAATTAATTCTTAAGAATAATGAATAGCTGCAGCTCCAAAATCCATTTATCTGGCAGATTGCCGTGTTGAAATGCCAAAATTTGCTAAATTTCTTCAGTCAAACAGGGTTTTGAAGAAACATTGACACTAGCAATTGATTAACAAATCAATAACCTTGAATAATTATTGATATAAATAAGCCTGGCAGCTCTGTTTTTTTAACCACGTTAAGAAAATAAATATAAATTTTGAATTAATTCCAGCTCCAAAATCCATTTATCTGGCAGATTGCCGTGTGGAAATGCAAAATTTTGGTAAATTTCTTCAGTCAAACAGGGTTTTGAAGAAATTTTGACACTAGCAATTGATTAACAAATCAATAAACTTGAATAATTAATGATATTAGTAAGCCTGGCAGCTCTGTTTTGTTAACCACACTAAGAAAATAAATATAAATTTTAAATTAATTCCAGCTCCAAAATCCATTTATCTGGCAGATTGCCGTGTTGAAATGCCAAATTTTGGTACATTTCTTCAGACAAATATGGTTTTGAAGAAATATTGACCATAGCAATTGATTAACAAATCATTAAACTTGAATAATTATTGATATAAATAAGCCTGGCAGCTCTGTTTTGTTAACCACACTAAGAAAATAAATATAAATTTTGAATTAATTCCAGCTCCAAAATCCTATATCTGGCAGATTGCCGTGTTGAAATGCCAAATTTTGGTAAATTTCTTCAGTCAAACAGGTTTTTGAAGATACATTGACACTAGCAATTGATTAACAAATCCATAAATTTGAATAATTATTGATATTAATAAGCCTGGCAGATCTGTTTTGTTAACCACACTAAGAAAATAAAAATAAATTTTAAATTAATTCCAGCTCCAAAATCCATTTATCTGGCAGATTGCCGTGTTGAAATGCCAAATTTTGGTAAAATTCTTCAGTCAAACAGGGTTTTGAAGAAACATTGACACTAGCAATTTATTAACAAATCAATAAACTTGAATAATTATTAAATAAGCCTTGCAGCTCTGTTTTGTTAACCACACTAAGAAAATAAATATAAATTTTGAATTAATTCCAGCTCCAAAATCCATTTATCTGGCAGATTGCCGTGTGGAAATGCAAAATTTTGGTAAATTTCTTCAGTCAAACTGGGTTTTGTAGAAACATTGACACTAGCAATTTATTAACAAATCAATAAACTTGAATAATTATTAAATAAGCCTGGCAGCTCTGTTTTGTTAACCACATTAAGAAAATAAATATAAATTTTGAATTAATTCCAGCTCCAAAATCCTATATCTGGCAGATTGCCGTGTTGAAATGCCAAATTTTGGTAAATTTCTTCAGTCAAACAGGGTTTTGAAGATACATTGACACTAGCAATTGATTAACAAATCCATAAATTTGAATAATTATTGATATTAATAAGCCTGGCAGCTCTGTTTTGTTAACCACACTAAGAAAATAAATATAAATTTTGAATTAATTCCAGCTCCAAAATCCATTTATCTGGCAGATTGCCGTGTGGAAATGCCAAATTTTGTTAAATTTCTTCAGTTAAACAGGGTTTTGAAGAAATTTTGACACTAGCAATTTATTAACAAATCAATAAACTTGAATTATTATTGATATAAATAAGCCTGGCAGCTCTGTTTTGTTAACCACATTAAGAAAATAAATATAAATTTTGAATTAATTCCAGCTCCAAAATCCAATATCTGGCAGATTGCCGTGTTGAAATGCCAAATTTTGGTAAATTTCTTCAGTCAAACAGGGTTTTGAAGATACATTGACACTAGCAATTGATTAACAAATGCATAAACTTGAATAATTATTGATATAAATAAACCTGGCAACTCTGTTTTGTTAACCACACTAAGAAAATAAATATAAATTTTGAATTAATTCTTAAGAATTATGAATATTTGCAGCTCCAAAATCCATTTATCTGGCAGATTGCCGTGTTGAAATGACAAAATTTGCTAAATTTCTTCAGTCAAACAGGGTTTTGAAGAAACATTGACACTAGCAATTGATTAACAAATCAATAAACTTGAATAATTATTGATATAAATAAGCCTGGCAGCTCTGTTTTGTTAACCACGCTAAGAAAATAAATATAAATTTTGAATTAATTCTTAAGAATAATGAATAGCTGCAGCTCCAAAATCCATTTATCTGGCAGATTGCCGTGTTGAAATGCCAAAATTTGCTAAATTTCTTCAGTCAAACAGGGTTTTGAAGAAACATTGACACTAGCAATTGATTAATAAATCATTAAACTTGAATAATTATTGATATAAATAAGCCTGGCAGCTCTGTTTTGTTAACCACACTAAGAAAATAAATATAAATTTTAAATTAATTCCAGCTCCAAAATCCATTTATCTGGCAGATTGCCGTGTTGAGTTGCCAAATTTTGGTAAAATTCTTCAGTCAAACAGGGTTTTGAAGAAACATTGACACTAGCAATTGATAAACAAATCAATAATTTTGAATAATTATTAAATAAGCCTGGCTGCTCTGTTTTGTTAACCACACTAAGAAAATAAATATAAATTTTAAATTAATTCCAGCTCCAAAATCCATTTATCTGGCAGATTGCCGTGTGGAAATGCCAAATTTTGGTAAATTTCTTCAGTTAAACAGGGTTTTGAAGAAATTTTGACACTAGCAATTTATTAACAAATCAATAAACTTGAATAATTATTAAATAAGCCTTGCAGCTCTGTTTTGTTAACCACACTAAGAAAATAAATATAAATTTTGAATTAATTCCAGCTCCAAAATCCATTTATCTGGCAGATTGCCGTGTGGAAATGCAAAATTTTGGTAAATTTCTTCAGTCAAACTGGGTTTTGAAGAAACATTGACACTAGCAATTTATTAACAAATCAATAAACTTGAATAATTATTAAATAAGCCTGGCAGCTCTGTTTTGTTAACCACATTAAGAAAATAAATATAAATTTTGAATTAATTCCAGCTCCAAAATCCTATATCTGGCAGATTGCCGTGTTGAAATGCCAAATTTTGGTAAATTTCTTCAGTCAAACAGGGTTTTGAAGATACATTGACACTAGCAATTGATTAACAAATCCATAAATTTGAATAATTATTGATATTAATAAGCCTGGCAGCTCTGTTTTGTTAACCACACTAAGAAAATAAATATAAATTTTGAATTAATTCCAGCTCCAAAATCCATTTATCTGGCAGATTGCCGTGTGGAAATGCCAAATTTTGGTAAATTTCTTCAGTTAAACAGGGTTTTGAAGAAATTTTGACACTAGCAATTTATTAACAAATCAATAAACTTGAATTATTATTGATATAAATAAGCCTGGCAGCTCTGTTTTGTTAACCACATTAAGAAAATAAATATAAATTTTGAATTAATTCCAGCTCCAAAATCCAATATCTGGCAGATTGCCGTGTTGAAATGCCAAATTTTGGTAAATTTCTTCAGTCAAACAGGGTTTTGAAGATACATTGACACTAGCAATTGATTAACAAATGCATAAACTTGAATAATTATTGATATAAATAAACCTGGCAACTCTGTTTTGTTAACCACACTAAGAAAATAAATATAAATTTTGAATTAATTCTTAAGAATTATGAATATTTGCAGCTCCAAAATCCATTTATCTGGCAGATTGCCGTGTTGAAATGACAAAATTTGCTAAATTTCTTCAGTCAAACAGGGTTTTGAAGAAACATTGACACTAGCAATTGATTAACAAATCAATAAACTTGAATAATTATTGATATAAATAAGCCTGGCAGCTCTGTTTTGTTAACCACGCTAAGAAAATAAATATAAATTTTGAATTAATTCTTAAGAATAATGAATAGCTGCAGCTCCAAAATCCATTTATCTGGCAGATTGCCGTGTTGAAATGCCAAAATTTGCTAAATTTCTTTAGTCAAACAGGGTTTTGAAGAAACATTGACACTAGCAATTGATTAATAAATCATTAAACTTGAATAATTATTGATATAAATAAGCCTGGCAGCTCTGTTTTGTTAACCACACTAAGAAAATAAATATAAATTTTAAATTAATTCCAGCTCCAAAATCCATTTATCTGGCAGATTGCCGTGTTGAGTTGCCAAATTTTGGTAAAATTCTTCAGTCAAACAGGGTTTTGAAGAAACATTGACACTAGCAATTGATAAACAAATCAATAATTTTGAATAATTATTAAATAAGCCTGGCTGCTCTGTTTTGTTAACCACACTAAGAAAATAAATATAAATTTTAAATTAATTCCAGCTCCAAAATCCATTTATCTGGCATATTGCCGTGTGGAAATGCCAAATTTTGGTAAATTTCTTCAGTCAAACAGGGTTTTGAAGAAATTTTGACACTAGCAATTTATTAACAAATCAATAAACTTGAATAATTATTGATATAAATAAGCCTGGCAGCTCTGTTTTGTTAACCACACTAAGAAAATAAATATAAATTTTGAATTAATTCCAGCTCCAAAATCCAATATCTGGCAGATTGCCGTGTTGAAATGCCAAATTTTGGAAAATTTCTACAGTCAAACATGGTTTTGAAGAAACATTGACACTAGCAATTGATTAACAAATCAATAAACTTGTATAGTTATTCATATAAATAAGCCTGGCAGCTCTGTTTTATTAACTACACTAAGAAAATAAATATAAATTTTGAATTAATTTTTAAGAATTATGAATATTTCCAGCTCCAAAATCCATTTATCTGGCAGATTGCCGTGTTGAAATGCCAAATTTTGTTATATTTCTTCAGTCAAACAGGGTTTTGAAGAAACATTGACACTAGCAATTGATTAACAAATCAATAAACTTGAATAATTATTGATATAAATAAGCCTGGCTGCTCTGTTTTGTTAACCACACTAAGAAAATAAATATAAATTTTTAATTAATTCCAGCTCCAAAATCCAATATCTGGCAGTTTGCCGTGTTGCAATGCCAAATTTTGGTACATTTCTTCAGTCAAATATGGTTTTGAAGAAATATTGACCATAGCAATTGATTAACAAATCATTAAACTTGAATAATTATTGATATAAATAAGCCTGGCAGCTCTGTTTTTTTAACCACGTTAAGAAAATAAATATAAATTTTGAATTAATTCCAGCTCCAAAATCCATTTATCTGGCAGATTGCCGTGTGGAAATGCAAAATTTTGGTAAATTTCTTCAGTCAAACAGGGTTTTGAAGAAATTTTGACACTAGCAATTGATTAACAAATCAATAAACTTGAATAATTAATGATATTAATAAGCCTGGCAGCTCTGTTTTGTTAACCACACTAAGAAAATAAATATAAATTTTGAATTAATTCCAGCTCCAAAATCCATTTATCTGGCAGATTGCCGTGTTGAAATGCCAAATTTTGGTACATTTCTTCAGTCAAATATGGTTTTGAAGAAATATTGACCATAGCAATTGATTAACAAATCATTAAACTTGAATAATTATTGATATAAATAAGCCTGGCAGCTCTGTTTTGTTAACCACACTAAAAAATAAATATAAATTTTGAATTAATTCCAGCTCCAAAATCCTATATCTGGCAGATTGCCGTGTTGAAATGCCAAATTTTGGTAAATTTCTTCAGTCAAACAGGGTTTTGAAGATACATTGACACTAGCAATTGATTAACAAATCCATAAATTTGAATAATTATTGATATAAATAAACCTGGCAACTCTGTTTTGTTAACCACACTAAGAAAATAAATATAAATTTTGAATTAATTCTTAAGAATAATGAATAGCTGCGCTCCAAAATCCATTTATCTGGCAGATTGCCGTGTTGAAATGCCAAATTTTGGTAAATTTCTTCAGTCAAACAGGGTTTTGAAGAAACATTGACACTAGCAATTGATTAACAAATCAATAAACTTGAATAATTATTGATATAAATAAGCCTGGCAGCTCTGTTTTATTAACTACACTAAGAAAATAAATATAAATTTTGAATTAATTCCAGCTCCAAAATCCATTTATCTGGCAGATTACCGTGTGGAAATGCCAAATTTTGGTACATTTCTTCAGTCAAATATGGTTTTGAAGAAATATTGACCATAGCAATTGATTAACAAAACATTAAACTTGAATAATTATTGATATTAATAAGCCTGGCAGCTCTGTTTTGTTAACCACACTAAGAAAATAAATATAAATTTTAAATTAATTCCAGCTCCAAAATCCATTTATCTGGCAGATTGCCGTGTTGAAATGCCAAATTTTGGTAAAATTCTTCAGTCAAACAGGGTTTTGAAGAAACATTGACACTAGCAATTTATTAACAAATCAATAAACTTGAATAATTATTAAATAAGCCTGGCAGCTCTGTTTTGTTAACCACATTAAGAAAATAAATATAAATTTTGAATTAATTCCAGCTCCAAAATCCTATATCTGGCAGATTGCCGTGTTGAAATGCCAAATTTTGGTAAAATTCTTCAGTCAAACAGGGTTTTGAAGAAACATTGACACTAGCAATTTATTAACAAATCAATAAACTTGAATAATTATTAAATAAGCCTGGCAGCTCTGTTTTGTTAACCACATTAAGAAAATAAATATAAATTTTGAATTAATTCCAGCTCCAAAATCCATTTATCTGGCAGATTGCCGTGTTGAAATGCCAAATTTTGGTAAAATTCTTCAGTCAAACAGGGTTTTGAAGAAACATTGACACTAGCAATTGATAAACAAATCAATAATTTTGAATAATTATTGAATAAGCCTGGCTGCTCTGTTTTGTTAACCACACTAAGAAAATAAATATAAATTTTGAATTAATTCCAGCTCCAAAATCCATTTATCTGGCATATTGCCGTGTGGAAATGCCAAATTTTGGTAAATTTCTTCAGTCAAACAGGGTTTTGAAGAAATTTTGACACTAGCAATTTATTAACAAATCAATAAACTTGAATAATTATTGATATAAATAAGCCTGGCAGCTCTGTTTTGTTAACCACACTAAGAAAATAAATATAAATTTTGAATTAATTCCAGCTCCAAAATCCAATATCTGGCAGATTGCCGTGTTGAAATGCCAAATTTTGGAAAATTTCTACAGTCAAACATGGTTTTGAAGAAACATTGACACTAGCAATTGATTAACAAATCAATAAACTTGTATAGTTATTCATATAAATAAGCCTGGCAGCTCTGTTTTATTAACTACACTAAGAAAATAAATATAAATTTTGAATTAATTTTTAAGAATTATGAATATTTCCAGCTCCAAAATCCATTTATCTGGCAGATTGCCGTGTTGAAATGCCAAATTTTTAAGAATTATGAATATTTCCAGCTCCAAAATCCATTTATCTGGCAGATTGCCGTGTTGAAATGCCAAATTTTGTTATATTTCTTCAGTCAAACAGGGTTTTGAAGAAACATTGACACTAGCAATTGATTAACAAATCAATAAACTTGAATAATTATTGATATAAATAAGCCTGGCTGCTCTGTTTTGTTAACCACACTAAGAAAATAAATATAAATTTTTAATTAATTCCAGCTCCAAAATCCAATATCTGGCAGATTGCCGTGTTGCAATGCCAAATTTTGGTACATTTCTTCAGTCAAATATGGTTTTGAAGAAATATTGACCATAGCAATTGATTAACAAATCATTAAACTTGAATAATTATTGATATAAATAAGCCTGGCAGCTCTGTTTTTTTAACCACGTTAAGAAAATAAATATAAATTTTGAATTAATTCCAGCTCCAAAATCCATTTATCTGGCAGATTGCCGTGTTGAAATGCCAAATTTTGGTACATTTCTTCAGTCAAATATGGTTTTGAAGAAATATTGACCATAGCAATTGATTAACAAATCATTAAACTTGAATAATTATTGATATAAATAAGCCTGGCAGCTCTGTTTTGTTAACCACACTAAGAAAATAAATATAAATTTTGAATTAATTCCAGCTCCAAAATCCTATATCTGGCAGATTGCCGTGTTGAAATGCCAAATTTTGGTAAATTTCTTCAGTCAAACAGGGTTTTGAAGATACATTGACACTAGCAATTGATTAACAAATCCATAAATTTGAATAATTATTGATATTAATAAGCCTGGCAGCTCTGTTTTGTTAACCACACTAAGAAAATAAAAATAAATTTTAAATTAATTCCAGCTCCAAAATCCATTTATCTGGCAGATTGCCGTGTTGAAATGCCAAATTTTGGTAAAATTCTTCAGTCAAACAGGGTTTTGAAGAAACATTGACACTAGCAATTTATTAACAAATCAATAAACTTGAATAATTATTAAATAAGCCTGGCTGCTCTGTTTTGTTAACCACACTAAGAAAATAAATATAAATTTTGAATTAATTCTTAAGAATAATGAATAGCTGCGCTCCAAAATCCATTTATCTGGCAGATTGCCGTGTTGAAATGCCAAAATTTGCTAAATTTCTTCAGTCAAACAGGGTTTTGAAGAAACATTGACACTAGCAATTGATTAACAAATCAATAAACTTGAATAATTATTGATATAAATAAGCCTGGCAGCTCTGTTTTATTAACTACACTAAGAAAATAAATATAAATTTTGAATTAATTCCAGCTCCAAAATCCATTTATCTGGCAGATTACCGTGTGGAAATGCCAAATTTTGGTACATTTCTTCAGTCAAATATGGTTTTGAAGAAATATTGACCATAGCAATTGATTAACAAAACATTAAACTTGAATAATTATTGATATTAATAAGCCTGGCAGCTCTGTTTTGTTAACCACACTAAGAAAATAAAAATAAATTTTAAATTAATTCCAGCTCCAAAATCCATTTATCTGGCAGATTGCCGTTTTGAAATGCCAAATTTTGGTAAAATTCTTCAGTCAAACAGGGTTTTGAAGAAACATTGACACTAGCAATTTATTAACAAATCAATAAACTTGAATAATTATTAAATAAGCCTGGCTGCTCTGTTTTGTTAACCACACTAAGAAAATAAATATAAATTTTGAATTAATTCTTAAGAATAATGAATAGCTGCGCTCCAAAATCCATTTATCTGGCAGATTGCCGTGTTGAAATGCCAAAATTTGCTAAATTTCTTCAGTCAAACAGGGTTTTGAAGAAACATTGACACTAGCAATTGATTAACAAATCAATAAACTTGAATAATTATTGATATAAATAAGCCTGGCAGCTCTGTTTTGTTAACCACACTAAGAAAATAAATATAAATTTTAAATTAATTCCAGCTCCAAAATCCATTTATCTGGCAGATTGCCGTGTTGAAATGCCAAATTTTGGTAAAATTCTTCAGTCAAACAGGGTTTTGAAGAAACATTGACACTAGCAATTTATTAACAAATCAATAAACTTGAATAATTATTAAATAAGCCTGGCAGCTCTGTTTTGTTAACCACATTAAGAAAATAAATATAAATTTTGAATTAATTCCAGCTCCAAAATCCTATATCTGGCAGATTGCCGTGTTGAAATGCCAAATTTTGGTAAATTTCTTCAGTCAAACAGGGTTTTGAAGATACATTGACACTAGCAATTGATTAACAAATCCATAAATTTGAATAATTATTGATATTAATAAGCCTGGCAGCTCTGTTTTGTTAACCACACTAAGAAAATAAATATAAATTTTGAATTAATTCCAGCTCCAAAATCCATTTATCTGGCAAATTGCCGTGTTGAAATGCCAAATTTTGGAAAATTTCTTCAGTCAAACAGGGTTTTGAAGAAACATTGACACTAGCAATTGATTAACAAATCAATAAACTTGAATAATTATTGATATAAATAAGCCTGGCAGCTCTGTTTTTTTAACCACGTTAAGAAAATAAATATAAATTTTGAATTAATTCCAGCTCCAAAATCCATTTATCTGGCAGATTGCCGTGTGGAAATGCAAAATTTTGGTAAATTTCTTCAGTCAAACAGGGTTTTGAAGAAATTTTGACACTAGCAATTGATTAACAAATCAATAAACTTGAATAATTCTTGATATTAATAATCCAGGCAGCTCTGTTTTGTTAACCACACTAAGAAAATAAATATAAATTTTGAATTAATTCCATCTCCAAAATCCATTTATCTGGCAGATTGCCGTGTTGAAATGCCAAATTTTGGTACATTTCTTCAGTCAAATATGGTTTTGAAGAAATATTGACCATAGCAATTGATTAATAAATCATTAAACTTGAATAATTATTGATATAAATAAGCCTGGCAGCTCTGTTTTGTTAACCACACTAAGAAAATAAATATAAATTTTAAATTAATTCCAGCTCCAAAATCCATTTATCTGGCAGATTGCCGTGTTGAAATGCCAAATTTTGGTAAAATTCTTCAGTCAAACAGGGTTTTGAAGAAACATTGACACTAGAAATTGATAAACAAATCAATAATTTTGAATAATTATTGAATAAGCCTGGCTGCTCTGTTTTGTTAACCACACTAAGAAAATAAATATAAATTTTGAATTAATTCCAGCTCCAAAATCCATTTATCTGGCATATTGCCGTGTGGAAATGCCAAATTTTGGTAAATTTCTTCAGTCAAACAGGGTTTTGAAGAAATTTTGACACTAGCAATTTATTAACAAATCAATAAACTTGAATAATTATTGATATAAATAAGCCTGGCAGCTCTGTTTTGTTAACCACACTAAGAAAATAAATATAAATTTTGAATTAATTCCAGCTCCAAAATCCAATATCTGGCAGATTGCCGTGTTGAAATGCCAAATTTTGGAAAATTTCTACAGTCAAACATGGTTTTGAAGAAACATTGACACTAGCAATTGATTAACAAATCAATAAACTTGTATAGTTATTCATATAAATAAGCCTGGCAGCTCTGTTTTATTAACTACACTAAGAAAATAAATATAAATTTTGAATTAATTTTTAAGAATTATGAATATTTCCAGCTCCAAAATCCATTTATCTGGCAGATTGCCGTGTTGAAATGCCAAATTTTTAAGAATTATGAATATTTCCAGCTCCAAAATCCATTTATCTGGCAGATTGCCGTGTTGAAATGCCAAATTTTGTTATATTTCTTCAGTCAAACAGGGTTTTGAAGAAACATTGACACTAGCAATTGATTAACAAATCAATAAACTTGAATAATTATTGATATAAATAAGCCTGGCTGCTCTGTTTTGTTAACCACACTAAGAAAATAAATATAAATTTTGAATTAATTCCAGCTCCAAAATCCATTTATCTGGCAGATTGCCGTGTTGAAATGCCAAATTTTGGTACATTTCTTCAGTCAAATATGGTTTTGAAGAAATATTGACCATAGCAATTGATTAACAAATCATTAAACTTGAATAATTATTGATATAAATAAGCCTGGCAGCTCTGTTTTGTTAACCACACTAAGAAAATAAATATAAATTTTGAATTAATTCCAGCTCCAAAATCCTATATCTGGCAGATTGCCGTGTTGAAATGCCAAATTTTGGTAAATTTCTTCAGTCAAACAGGGTTTTGAAGATACATTGACACTAGCAATTGATTAACAAATCCATAAATTTGAATAATTATTGATATAAATAAACCTGGCAACTCTGTTTTGTTAACCACACTAAGAAAATAAATATAAATTTTGAATTAATTCTTAAGAATAATGAATAGCTGCGCTCCAAAATCCATTTATCTGGCAGATTGCCGTGTTGAAATGCCAAAATTTGCTAAATTTCTTCAGTCAAACAGGGTTTTGAAGAAACATTGACACTAGCAATTGATTAACAAATCAATAAACTTGAATAATTATTGATATAAATAAGCCTGGCAGCTCTGTTTTATTAACTACACTAAGAAAATAAATATAAATTTTGAATTAATTCCAGCTCCAAAATCCATTTATCTGGCAGATTACCGTGTGGAAATGCCAAATTTTGGTACATTTCTTCAGTCAAATATGGTTTTGAAGAAATATTGACCATAGCAATTGATTAACAAAACATTAAACTTGAATAATTAATGATATTAATAAGCCTGGCAGCTCTGTTTTGTTAACCACACTAAGAAAATAAATATAAATTTTGAATTAATTCCAGCTCCAAAATCCATTTATCTGGCAGATTGCCGTGTTGAAATGCCAAATTTTGGTACATTTCTTCAGTCAAATATGGTTTTGAAGAAATATTGACCATAGCAATTGATTAACAAATCATTAAACTTGAATAATTATTGATATAAATAAGCCTGGCAGCTCTGTTTTGTTAACCACACTAAGAAAATAAATATAAATTTTGAATTAATTCCAGCTCCAAAATCCTATATCTGGCAGATTGCCGTGTTGAAATGCCAAATTTTGGTACATTTCTTCAGTCAAATATGGTTTTGAAGAAATATTGACCATAGCAATTGATTAACAAATCATTAAACTTGAATAATTATTGATATAAATAAGCCTGGCAGCTCTGTTTTGTTAACCACACTAAGAAAATAAATATAAATTTTGAATTAATTCCAGCTCCAAAATCCTATATCTGGCAGATTGCCGTGTTGAAATGCCAAATTTTGGTAAATTTCTTCAGTCAAACAGGGTTTTGAAGATACATTGACACTAGCAATTGATTAACAAATCCATAAATTTGAATAATTATTGATATAAATAAACCTGGCAACTCTGTTTTGTTAACCACACTAAGAAAATAAATATAAATTTTGAATTAATTCTTAAGAATAATGAATAGCTGCGCTCCAAAATCCATTTATCTGGCAGATTGCCGTGTTGAAATGCCAAAATTTGCTAAATTTCTTCAGTCAAACAGGGTTTTGAAGAAACATTGACACTAGCAATTGATTAACAAATCAATAAACTTGAATAATTATTGATATAAATAAGCCTGGCAGCTCTGTTTTATTAACTACACTAAGAAAATAAATATAAATTTTGAATTAATTCCAGCTCCAAAATCCATTTATCTGGCAGATTGCCGTGTTGAAATGCCAAATTTTGGTAAAATTCTTCAGTCAAACAGGGTTTTGAAGAAACATTGACACTAGCAATTGATAAACAAATCAATAATTTTGAATAATTATTGAATAAGCCTGGCTGCTCTGTTTTGTTAACCACACTAAGAAAATAAATATAAATTTTGAATTAATTCCAGCTCCAAAATCCATTTATCTGGCATATTGCCGTGTGGAAATGCCAAATTTTGGTAAATTTCTTCAGTCAAACAGGGTTTTGAAGAAATTTTGACACTAGCAATTTATTAACAAATCAATAAACTTGAATAATTATTGATATAAATAAGCCTGGCAGCTCTGTTTTGTTAACCACACTAAGAAAATAAATATAAATTTTGAATTAATTCCAGCTCCAAAATCCAATATCTGGCAGATTGCCGTGTTGAAATGCCAAATTTTGGAAAATTTCTACAGTCAAACATGGTTTTGAAGAAACATTGACACTAGCAATTGATTAACAAATCAATAAACTTGTATAGTTATTCATATAAATAAGCCTGGCAGCTCTGTTTTATTAACTACACTAAGAAAATAAATATAAATTTTGAATTAATTTTTAAGAATTATGAATATTTCCAGCTCCAAAATCCATTTATCTGGCAGATTGCCGTGTTGAAATGCCAAATTTTTAAGAATTATGAATATTTCCAGCTCCAAAATCCATTTATTTGGCAGATTGCCGTGTTGAAATGCCAAATTTTGTTATATTTCTTCAGTCAAACAGGGTTTTGAAGAAACATTGACACTAGCAATTGATTAACAAATCAATAAACTTGAATAATTATTGATATAAATAAGCCTGGCTGCTCTGTTTTGTTAACCACACTAAGAAAATAAATATAAATTTTTAATTAATTCCAGCTCCAAAATCCAATATCTGGCAGATTGCCGTGTTGCAATGCCAAATTTTGGTACATTTCTTCAGTCAAATATGGTTTTGAAGAAATATTGACCATAGCAATTGATTAACAAATCATTAAACTTGAATAATTATTGATATAAATAAGCCTGGCAGCTCTGTTTTGTTAACCACACTAAGAAAATAAATATAAATTTTGAATTAATTCCAGCTCCAAAATCCTATATCTGGCAGATTGCCGTGTTGAAATGCCAAATTTTGGTAAATTTCTTCAGTCAAACAGGGTTTTGAAGATACATTGACACTAGCAATTGATTAACAAATCCATAAATTTGAATAATTATTGATATAAATAAACCTGGCAACTCTGTTTTGTTAACCACACTAAGAAAATAAATATAAATTTTGAATTAATTCTTAAGAATAATGAATAGCTGCGCTCCAAAATCCATTTATCTGGCAGATTGCCGTGTTGAAATGCCAAAATTTGCTAAATTTCTTCAGTCAAACAGGGTTTTGAAGAAACATTGACACTAGCAATTGATTAACAAATCAATAAACTTGAATAATTATTGATATAAATAAGCCTGGCAGCTCTGTTTTATTAACTACACTAAGAAAATAAATATAAATTTTGAATTAATTCCAGCTCCAAAATCCATTTATCTGGCAGATTGCCGTGTTGAAATGCCAAATTTTGGTAAAATTCTTCAGTCAAACAGGGTTTTGAAGAAACATTGACACTAGCAATTGATAAACAAATCAATAATTTTGAATAATTATTGAATAAGCCTGGCTGCTCTGTTTTGTTAACCACACTAAGAAAATAAATATAAATTTTGAATTAATTCCAGCTCCAAAATCCATTTATCTGGCATATTGCCGTGTGGAAATGCCAAATTTTGGTAAATTTCTTCAGTCAAACAGGGTTTTGAAGAAATTTTGACACTAGCAATTTATTAACAAATCAATAAACTTGAATAATTATTGATATAAATAAGCCTGGCAGCTCTGTTTTGTTAACCACACTAAGAAAATAAATATAAATTTTGAATTAATTCCAGCTCCAAAATCCAATATCTGGCAGATTGCCGTGTTGAAATGCCAAATTTTGGAAAATTTCTACAGTCAAACATGGTTTTGAAGAAACATTGACACTAGCAATTGATTAACAAATCAATAAACTTGTATAGTTATTCATATAAATAAGCCTGGCAGCTCTGTTTTATTAACTACACTAAGAAAATAAATATAAATTTTGAATTAATTTTTAAGAATTATGAATATTTCCAGCTCCAAAATCCATTTATCTGGCAGATTGCCGTGTTGAAATGCCAAATTTTTAAGAATTATGAATATTTCCAGCTCCAAAATCCATTTATTTGGCAGATTGCCGTGTTGAAATGCCAAATTTTGTTATATTTCTTCAGTCAAACAGGGTTTTGAAGAAACATTGACACTAGCAATTGATTAACAAATCAATAAACTTGAATAATTATTGATATAAATAAGCCTGGCTGCTCTGTTTTGTTAACCACACTAAGAAAATAAATATAAATTTTTAATTAATTCCAGCTCCAAAATCCAATATCTGGCAGATTGCCGTGTTGCAATGCCAAATTTTGGTACATTTCTTCAGTCAAATATGGTTTTGAAGAAATATTGACCATAGCAATTGATTAACAAATCATTAAACTTGAATAATTATTGATATAAATAAGCCTGGCAGCTCTGTTTTTTTAACCACGTTAAGAAAATAAATATAAATTTTGAATTAATTCCAGCTCCAAAATCCATTTATCTGGCAGATTGCCGTGTTGAAATGCCAAATTTTGGTAAATTTCTTCAGTCAAATATGGTTTTGAAGAAATATTGACCATAGCAATTGATTAACAAATCATTAAACTTGAATAATTATTGATATAAATAAGCCTGGCAGCTCTGTTTTGTTAACCACACTAAGAAAATAAATATAAATTTTGAATTAATTCCAGCTCCAAAATCCATTTATCTGGCAGATTGGCGTGTGGAAATGCCAAATTTTGGTAAATTTCTTCAGTTAAACAGGGTTTTGAAGAAATTTTGACACTAGCAATTTATTAACAAATCAATAAATTTGAATAATTATTGATATAAATAAGCCTGGCAGCTCTGTTTTGTTAACCACACTAAGAAAATAAATATAAATTTTGAATTAATTCTTAAGAATAATGAATAGCTGCAGCTCCAAAATCCATTTATCTGGCAGATTGCCGTGTTGAAATGCCAAAATTTGCTAAATTTCTTCAGTCAAACAGGGTTTTGAAGAAACATTGACACTAGCAATTGATTAATAAATCATTAAACTTGAATAATTATTGATATAAATAAGCCTGGCAGCTCTGTTTTGTTAACCACACTAAGAAAATAAATATAAATTTTAAATTAATTCCAGCTCCAAAATCCATTTATCTGGCAGATTGCCGTGTTGAAATGCCAAATTTTGGTAAAATTCTTCAGTCAAACAGGGTTTTGAAGAAACATTCACACTAGCAATTGATAAACAAATCAATAATTTTGAATAATTATTAAATAAGCCTGGCTGCTCTGTTTTGTTAACCACACTAAGAAAATAAATATAAATTTTAAATTAATTCCAGCTCCAAAATCCATTTATCTGGCAGATTGCCGTGTGGAAATGCCAAATTTTGGTAAATTTCTTCAGTTAAACAGGGTTTTGAAGAAATTTTGACACTAGCAATTTATTAACAAATCAATAAACTTGAATTATTATTGATATAAATAAGCCTGGCAGCTCTGTTTTGTTAACCACATTAAGAAAATAAATATAAATTTTGAATTAATTCCAGCTCCAAAATCCAATATCTGGCATAATTGCCGTGTTGAAATGCCAAATTTTGGTAAATTTCTTCAGTCAAACAGGGTTTTGAAGATACATTGACACTAGCAATTGATTAACAAATCCATAAACTTGAATAATTATTGATATAAATAAACCTGGCAACTCTGTTTTGTTAACCACACTAAGAAAATAAATATAAATTTTGAATTAATTCTTAAGAATTATGAATATTTGCAGCTCCAAAATCCATTTATCTGGCAGATTGCCGTGTTGAAATGCCAAAATTTGCTAAATTTCTTCAGTCAAACAGGGTTTTGAAGAAACATTGACACTAGCAATTGATTAACAAATCAATAAACTTGAATAATTATTGATATAAATAAGCCTGGCAGCTCTGTTTTGTTAACCACACTAAGAAAATAAATATAAATTTTGAATTAATTCTTAAGAATAATGAATAGCTGCAGCTCCAAAATCCATTTATCTGGCAGATTGCCGTGTTGAAATGCCAAAATTTGCTAAATTTCTTCAGTTAAACAGGGTTTTGAAGAAACATTGACACTAGCAATTGATTAACAAATCAATAACCTTGAATAATTATTGATATAAATAAGCCTGGCAGCTCTGTTTTTTTAACCACGTTAAGAAAATAAATATAAATTTTGAATTAATTCCAGCTCCAAAATCCATTTATCTGGCAGATTGCCGTGTGGAAATGCAAAATTTTGGTAAATTTCTTCAGTCAAACAGGGTTTTGAAGAAATTTTGACACTAGCAATTGATTAACAAATCAATAAACTTGAATAATTAATGATATTAGTAAGCCTGGCAGCTCTGTTTTGTTAACCACACTAAGAAAATAAATATAAATTTTGAATTAATTCCAGCTCCAAAATCCATTTATCTGGCAGATTGCCGTGTTGAAATGCCAAATTTTGGTACATTTCTTCAGACAAATATGGTTTTGAAGAAATATTGACCATAGCAATTGATTAACAAATCATTAAACTTGAATAATTATTGATATAAATAAGCCTGGCAGCTCTGTTTTGTTAACCACACTAAGAAAATAAATATAAATTTTGAATTAATTCCAGCTCCAAAATCCTATATCTGGCAGATTGCCGTGTTGAAATGCCAAATTTTGGTAAATTTCTTCAGTCAAACAGGTTTTTGAAGATACATTGACACTAGCAATTGATTAACAAATCCATAAATTTGAATAATTATTGATATTAATAAGCCTGGCAGCTCTGTTTTGTTAACCACACTAAGAAAATAAAAATAAATTTTAAATTAATTCCAGCTCCAAAATCCATTTATCTGGCAGATTGCCGTGTGGAAATGCCAAATTTTGGTAAATTTCTTCAGTTAAACAGGGTTTTGAAGAAATTTTGACACTAGCAATTTATTAACAAATCAATAAACTTGAATTATTATTGATATAAATAAGCCTGGCAGCTCTGTTTTGTTAACCACATTAAGAAAATAAATATAAATTTTGAATTAATTCCAGCTCCAAAATCCAATATCTGGCATAATTGCCGTGTTGAAATGCCAAATTTTGGTAAATTTCTTCAGTCAAACAGGGTTTTGAAGATACATTGACACTAGCAATTGATTAACAAATCCATAAACTTGAATAATTATTGATATAAATAAACCTGGCAACTCTGTTTTGTTAACCACACTAAGAAAATAAATATAAATTTTGAATTAATTCTTAAGAATTATGAATATTTGCAGCTCCAAAATCCATTTATCTGGCAGATTGCCGTGTTGAAATGCCAAAATTTGCTAAATTTCTTCAGTCAAACAGGGTTTTGAAGAAACATTGACACTAGCAATTGATTAACAAATCAATAAACTTGAATAATTATTGATATAAATAAGCCTGGCAGCTCTGTTTTGTTAACCACACTAAGAAAATAAATATAAATTTTGAATTAATTCTTAAGAATAATGAATAGCTGCAGCTCCAAAATCCATTTATCTGGCAGATTGCCGTGTTGAAATGCCAAAATTTGCTAAATTTCTTCAGTTAAACAGGGTTTTGAAGAAACATTGACACTAGCAATTGATTAACAAATCAATAACCTTGAATAATTATTGATATAAATAAGCCTGGCAGCTCTGTTTTTTTAACCACGTTAAGAAAATAAATATAAATTTTGAATTAATTCCAGCTCCAAAATCCATTTATCTGGCAGATTGCCGTGTGGAAATGCAAAATTTTGGTAAATTTCTTCAGTCAAACAGGGTTTTGAAGAAATTTTGACACTAGCAATTGATTAACAAATCAATAAACTTGAATAATTAATGATATTAGTAAGCCTGGCAGCTCTGTTTTGTTAACCACACTAAGAAAATAAATATAAATTTTGAATTAATTCCAGCTCCAAAATCCATTTATCTGGCAGATTGCCGTGTTGAAATGCCAAATTTTGGTAAAATTCTTCAGTCAAACAGGGTTTTGAAGAAACATTGACACTAGCAATTTATTAACAAATCAATAAACTTGAATAATTATTAAATAAGCCTTGCAGCTCTGTTTTGTTAACCACACTAAGAAAATAAATATAAATTTTGAATTAATTCCAGCTCCAAAATCCATTTATCTGGCAGATTGCCGTGTGGAAATGCAAAATTTTGGTAAATTTCTTCAGTCAAACTGGGTTTTGAAGAAACATTGACACTAGCAATTTATTAACAAATCAATAAACTTGAATAATTATTAAATAAGCCTGGCAGCTCTGTTTTGTTAACCACATTAAGAAAATAAATATAAATTTTGAATTAATTCCAGCTCCAAAATCCTATATCTGGCAGATTGCCGTGTTGAAATGCCAAATTTTGGTAAATTTCTTCAGTCAAACAGGGTTTTGAAGATACATTGACACTAGCAATTGATTAACAAATCCATAAATTTGAATAATTATTGATATTAATAAGCCTGGCAGCTCTGTTTTGTTAACCACACTAAGAAAATAAATATAAATTTTGAATTAATTCCAGCTCCAAAATCCATTTATCTGGCAGATTGCCGTGTGGAAATGCCAAATTTTGGTAAATTTCTTCAGTTAAACAGGGTTTTGAAGAAATTTTGACACTAGCAATTTATTAACAAATCAATAAACTTGAATTATTATTGATATAAATAAGCCTGGCAGCTCTGTTTTGTTAACCACATTAAGAAAATAAATATAAATTTTGAATTAATTCCAGCTCCAAAATCCAATATCTGGCAGATTGCCGTGTTGAAATGCCAAATTTTGGTAAATTTCTTCAGTCAAACAGGGTTTTGAAGATACATTGACACTAGCAATTGATTAACAAATGCATAAACTTGAATAATTATTGATATAAATAAACCTGGCAACTCTGTTTTGTTAACCACACTAAGAAAATAAATATAAATTTTGAATTAATTCTTAAGAATTATGAATATTTGCAGCTCCAAAATCCATTTATCTGGCAGATTGCCGTGTTGAAATGACAAAATTTGCTAAATTTCTTCAGTCAAACAGGGTTTTGAAGAAACATTGACACTAGCAATTGATTAACAAATCAATAAACTTGAATAATTATTGATATAAATAAGCCTGGCAGCTCTGTTTTGTTAACCACGCTAAGAAAATAAATATAAATTTTGAATTAATTCTTAAGAATAATGAATAGCTGCAGCTCCAAAATCCATTTATCTGGCAGATTGCCGTGTTGAAATGCCAAAATTTGCTAAATTTCTTCAGTCAAACAGGGTTTTGAAGAAACATTGACACTAGCAATTGATTAATAAATCATTAAACTTGAATAATTATTGATATAAATAAGCCTGGCAGCTCTGTTTTGTTAACCACACTAAGAAAATAAATATAAATTTTAAATTAATTCCAGCTCCAAAATCCATTTATCTGGCAGATTGCCGTGTTGAGTTGCCAAATTTTGGTAAAATTCTTCAGTCAAACAGGGTTTTGAAGAAACATTGACACTAGCAATTGATAAACAAATCAATAATTTTGAATAATTATTAAATAAGCCTGGCTGCTCTGTTTTGTTAACCACACTAAGAAAATAAATATAAATTTTAAATTAATTCCAGCTCCAAAATCCATTTATCTGGCAGATTGCCGTGTGGAAATGCCAAATTTTGGTAAATTTCTTCAGTTAAACAGGGTTTTGAAGATACATTGACACTAGCAATTGATTAACAAATCCATAAACTTGAATAATTATTGATATAAATAAACCTGGCAACTCTGTTTTGTTAACCACACTAAGAAAATAAATATAAATTTTGAATTAATTCTTAAGAATTATGAATATTTGCAGCTCCAAAATCCATTTATCTGGCAGATTGCCGTGTTGAAATGCCAAAATTTGCTAAATTTCTTCAGTCAAACAGGGTTTTGAAGAAACATTGACACTAGCAATTGATTAACAAATCAATAAACTTGAATAATTATTGATATAAATAAACCTGGCAACTCTGTTTTGTTAACCACACTAAGAAAATAAATATAAATTTTGAATTAATTCTTAAGAATTATGAATATTTGCAGCTCCAAAATCCATTTATCTGGCAGATTGCCGTGTTGAAATGCCAAAATTTGCTAAATTTCTTCAGTCAAACAGGGTTTTGAAGAAACATTGACACTAGCAATTGATTAACAAATCAATAACCTTGAATAATTATTGATATAAATAAGCCTGGCAGCTCTGTTTTTTTAACCACGTTAAGAAAATAAATATAAATTTTGAATTAATTCTTAAGAATAATGAATAGCTGCGCTCCAAAATCCATTTATCTGGCAGATTGCCGTGTTGAAATGCCAAATTTTGGAAAATTTCTACAGTCAAACAGGGTTTTGAAGAAACATTGACACTAGCAATTGATTAACAAATCAATAACCTTGAATAATTATTGATATAAATAAGCCTGGCAGCTCTGTTTTTTTAACCACGTTAAGAAAATAAATATAAATTTTGAATTAATTCTTAAGAATAATGAATAGCTGCGCTCCAAAATCCATTTATCTGGCAGATTGCCGTGTTGAAATGCCAAATTTTGGAAAATTCTTCAGTCAAACAGGGTTTTGAAGAAACATTGACACTAGCAATTGATAAACAAATCAATAATTTTGAATAATTATTAAATAAGCCTGGCTGCTCTGTTTTGTTAACCACACTAAGAAAATAAATATAAATTTTGAATTAATTCCAGCTCCAAAATCCATTTATCTGGCAGATTGCCGTGTGGAAATGCAAAATTTTGGTAAATTTCTTCAGTCAAACAGGGTTTTGAAGAAATTTTGACACTAGCAATTGATTAACAAATCAATAAACTTGAATAATTAATGATATTAATAAGCCTGGCAGCTCTGTTTTGTTAACCACACTAAGAAAATAAATATAAATTTTGAATTAATTCCAGCTCCAAAATCCATTTATCTGGCAGATTGCCGTGTTGAAATGCCAAATTTTGGTACATTTCTTCAGTCAAATATGGTTTTGAAGAAATATTGACCATAGCAATTGATTAACAAATCATTAAACTTGAATAATTATTGATATAAATAAGCCTGGCAGCTCTGTTTTGTTAACCACACTAAAAAATAAATATAAATTTTGAATTAATTCCAGCTCCAAAATCCTATATCTGGCAGATTGCCGTGTTGAAATGCCAAATTTTGGTAAATTTCTTCAGTCAAACAGGGTTTTGAAGATACATTGACACTAGCAATTGATTAACAAATCCATAAATTTGAATAATTATTGATATAAATAAACCTGGCAACTCTGTTTTGTTAACCACACTAAGAAAATAAATATAAATTTTGAATTAATTCTTAAGAATAATGAATAGCTGCGCTCCAAAATCCATTTATCTGGCAGATTACCGTGTGGAAATGCCAAATTTTGGTACATTTCTTCAGTCAAATATGGTTTTAAAGAAATATTGACCATAGCAATTGATTAACAAAACATTAAACTTGAATAATTATTGATATTAATAAGCCTGGCAGCTCTGTTTTGTTAACCACACTAAGAAAATAAATATAAATTTTAAATTAATTCCAGCTCCAAAATCCATTTATCTGGCAGATTGCCGTGTTGAAATGCCAAATTTTGGTAAAATTCTTCTGTCAAACAGGGTTTTGAAGAAACATTGACACTAGCAATTTATTAACAAATCAATAAACTTGAATAATTATTAAATAAGCCTGGCAGCTCTGTTTTGTTAACCACACTAAAAAATAAATATAAATTTTGAATTAATTCCAGCTCCAAAATCCATTTATCTGGCAGATTGGCGTGTGGAAATGCCAAATTTTGGTAAATTTCTTCAGTTAAACAGGGTTTTGAAGAAATTTTGACACTAGCAATTTATTAACAAATCAATAAATTTGAATAATTATTGATATAAATAAGCCTGGCAGCTCTGTTTTGTTAACCACACTAAGAAAATAAATATAAATTTTGAATTAATTCTTAAGAATAATGAATAGCTGCAGCTCCAAAATCCATTTATCTGGCAGATTGCCGTGTTGAAATGCCAAAATTTGCTAAATTTCTTCAGTCAAACAGGGTTTTGAAGAAACATTGACACTAGCAATTGATTAATAAATCATTAAACTTGAATAATTATTGATATAAATAAGCCTGGCAGCTCTGTTTTGTTAACCACACTAAGAAAATAAATATAAATTTTAAATTAATTCCAGCTCCAAAATCCATTTATCTGGCAGATTGCCGTGTTGAAATGCCAAATTTTGGTAAAATTCTTCAGTCAAACAGGGTTTTGAAGAAACATTCACACTAGCAATTGATAAACAAATCAATAATTTTGAATAATTATTAAATAAGCCTGGCTGCTCTGTTTTGTTAACCACACTAAGAAAATAAATATAAATTTTAAATTAATTCCAGCTCCAAAATCCATTTATCTGGCAGATTGCCGTGTGGAAATGCCAAATTTTGGTAAATTTCTTCAGTTAAACAGGGTTTTGAAGAAATTTTGACACTAGCAATTTATTAACAAATCAATAAACTTGAATTATTATTGATATAAATAAGCCTGGCAGCTCTGTTTTGTTAACCACATTAAGAAAATAAATATAAATTTTGAATTAATTCCAGCTCCAAAATCCAATATCTGGCATAATTGCCGTGTTGAAATGCCAAATTTTGGTAAATTTCTTCAGTCAAACAGGGTTTTGAAGATACATTGACACTAGCAATTGATTAACAAATCCATAAACTTGAATAATTATTGATATAAATAAACCTGGCAACTCTGTTTTGTTAACCACACTAAGAAAATAAATATAAATTTTGAATTAATTCTTAAGAATTATGAATATTTGCAGCTCCAAAATCCATTTATCTGGCAGATTGCCGTGTTGAAATGACAAAATTTGCTAAATTTCTTCAGTCAAACAGGGTTTTGAAGAAACATTGACACTAGCAATTGATTAACAAATCAATAAACTTGAATAATTATTGATATAAATAAGCCTGGCAGCTCTGTTTTGTTAACCACGCTAAGAAAATAAATATAAATTTTGAATTAATTCTTAAGAATAATGAATAGCTGCAGCTCCAAAATCCATTTATCTGGCAGATTGCCGTGTTGAAATGCCAAAATTTGCTAAATTTCTTCAGTCAAACAGGGTTTTGAAGAAACATTGACACTAGCAATTGATTAATAAATCATTAAACTTGAATAATTATTGATATAAATAAGCCTGGCAGCTCTGTTTTGTTAACCACACTAAGAAAATAAATATAAATTTTAAATTAATTCCAGCTCCAAAATCCATTTATCTGGCAGATTGCCGTGTTGAGTTGCCAAATTTTGGTAAAATTCTTCAGTCAAACAGGGTTTTGAAGAAACATTGACACTAGCAATTGATAAACAAATCAATAATTTTGAATAATTATTAAATAAGCCTGGCTGCTCTGTTTTGTTAACCACACTAAGAAAATAAATATAAATTTTAAATTAATTCCAGCTCCAAAATCCATTTATCTGGCAGATTGCCGTGTGGAAATGCCAAATTTTGGTAAATTTCTTCAGTTAAACAGGGTTTTGAAGATACATTGACACTAGCAATTGATTAACAAATCCATAAACTTGAATAATTATTGATATAAATAAACCTGGCAACTCTGTTTTGTTAACCACACTAAGAAAATAAATATAAATTTTGAATTAATTCTTAAGAATTATGAATATTTGCAGCTCCAAAATCCATTTATCTGGCAGATTGCCGTGTTGAAATGCCAAAATTTGCTAAATTTCTTCAGTCAAACAGGGTTTTGAAGAAACATTGACACTAGCAATTGATTAACAAATCAATAAACTTGAATAATTATTGATATAAATAAACCTGGCAACTCTGTTTTGTTAACCACACTAAGAAAATAAATATAAATTTTGAATTAATTCTTAAGAATTATGAATATTTGCAGCTCCAAAATCCATTTATCTGGCAGATTGCCGTGTTGAAATGCCAAAATTTGCTAAATTTCTTCAGTCAAACAGGGTTTTGAAGAAACATTGACACTAGCAATTGATTAACAAATCAATAACCTTGAATAATTATTGATATAAATAAGCCTGGCAGCTCTGTTTTTTTAACCACGTTAAGAAAATAAATATAAATTTTGAATTAATTCTTAAGAATAATGAATAGCTGCGCTCCAAAATCCATTTATCTGGCAGATTGCCGTGTTGAAATGCCAAATTTTGGAAAATTTCTACAGTCAAACATGGTTTTGAAGAAACATTGACACTAGCAATTGATTAACAAATCAATAAACTTGTATAGTTATTCATATAAATAAGCCTGGCAGCTCTGTTTTATTAACTACACTAAGAAAATAAATATAAATTTTGAATTAATTTTTAAGAATTATGAATATTTCCAGCTCCAAAATCCATTTATCTGGCAGATTGCCGTGTTGAAATGCCAAATTTTGTTATATTTCTTCAGTCAAACAGGGTTTTGAAGAAACATTGACACTAGCAATTGATTAACAAATCAATAAACTTGAATAATTATTGATATAAATAAGCCTGGCTGCTCTGTTTTGTTAACCACACTAAGAAAATAAATATAAATTTTTAATTAATTCCAGCTCCAAAATCCAATATCTGGCAGATTGCCGTGTGGAAATGCAAAATTTTGGTAAATTTCTTCAGTCAAACAGGGTTTTGAAGAAATTTTGACACTAGCAATTGATTAACAAATCAATAAACTTGAATAATTAATGATATTAATAAGCCTGGCAGCTCTGTTTTGTTAACCACACTAAGAAAATAAATATAAATTTTGAATTAATTCCAGCTCCAAAATCCATTTATCTGGCAGATTGCCGTGTGGAAATGCAAAATTTTGGTAAATTTCTTCAGTCAAACAGGGTTTTGAAGAAATTTTGACACTAGCAATTGATTAACAAATCAATAAACTTGAATAATTAATGATATTAATAAGCCTGGCAGCTCTGTTTTGTTAACCACACTAAGAAAATAAATATAAATTTTGAATTAATTCCAGCTCCAAAATCCATTTATCTGGCAGATTGCCGTGTTGAAATGCCAAATTTTGGTACATTTCTTCAGTCAAATATGGTTTTGAAGAAATATTGACCATAGCAATTGATTAACAAATCATTAAACTTGAATAATTATTGATATAAATAAGCCTGGCAGCTCTGTTTTGTTAACCACACTAAAAAATAAATATAAATTTTGAATTAATTCCAGCTCCAAAATCCTATATCTGGCAGATTGCCGTGTTGAAATGCCAAATTTTGGTAAATTTCTTCAGTCAAACAGGGTTTTGAAGATACATTGACACTAGCAATTGATTAACAAATCCATAAATTTGAATAATTATTGATATAAATAAACCTGGCAACTCTGTTTTGTTAACCACACTAAGAAAATAAATATAAATTTTGAATTAATTCTTAAGAATAATGAATAGCTGCGCTCCAAAATCCCTTTATCTGGCAGATTGCCGTGTTGAAATGCCAAAATTTGCTAAATTTCTTCAGTCAAACAGGGTTTTGAAGAAACATTGACACTAGCAATTGATTAACAAATCAATAAACTTGAATAATTATTGATATAAATAAGCCTGGCAGCTCTGTTTTATTAACTACACTAAGAAAATAAATATAAATTTTGAATTAATTCCAGCTCCAAAATCCATTTATCTGGCAGATTACCGTGTGGAAATGCCAAATTTTGGTACATTTCTTCAGTCAAATATGGTTTTGAAGAAATATTGACCATAGCAATTGATTAACAAAACATTAAACTTGAATAATTATTGATATTAATAAGCCTGGCAGCTCTGTTTTGTTAACCACACTAAGAAAATAAATATAAATTTTAAATTAATTCCAGCTCCAAAATCCATTTATCTGGCAGATTGCCGTGTTGAAATGCCAAATTTTGGTAAAATTCTTCAGTCAAACAGGGTTTTGAAGAAACATTGACACTAGCAATTTATTAACAAATCAATAAACTTGAATAATTATTAAATAAGCCTGGCAGCTCTGTTTTGTTAACCACATTAAGAAAATAAATATAAATTTTGAATTAATTCCAGCTCCAAAATCCTATATCTGGCAGATTGCCGTGTTGAAATGCCAAATTTTGGTAAATTTCTTCAGTCAAACAGGGTTTTGAAGATACATTGACACTAGCAATTGATTAACAAATCCATAAATTTGAATAATTATTGATATTAATAAGCCTGGCAGCTCTGTTTTGTTAACCACACTAAGAAAATAAATATAAATTTTGAATTAATTCCAGCTCCAAAATCCATTTATCTGGCAAATTGCCGTGTTGAAATGCCAAATTTTGGAAAATTTCTTCAGTCAAACAGGGTTTTGAAGAAACATTGACACTAGCAATTGATTAACAAAACAATAAACTTGAATAATTATTGATATAAATAAGCCTGGCAGCTCTGTTTTTTTAACCACGTTAAGAAAATAAATATAAATTTTGAATTAATTCCAGCTCCAAAATCCATTTATCTGGCAGATTGCCGTGTGGAAATGCAAAATTTTGGTAAATTTCTTCAGTCAAACAGGGTTTTCAAGAAATTTTGACACTAGCAATTGATTAACAAATCAATAAACTTGAATAATTCTTGATATTAATAATCCAGGCAGCTCTGTTTTGTTAACCACACTAAGAAAATAAATATAAATTTTGAATTAATTCCATCTCCAAAATCCATTTATCTGGCAGATTGCCGTGTTGAAATGCCAAATTTTGGTACATTTCTTCAGTCAAATATGGTTTTGAAGAAATATTGACCATAGCAATTGATTAATAAATCATTAAACTTGAATAATTATTGATATAAATAAGCCTGGCAGCTCTGTTTTGTTAACCACACTAAGAAAATAAATATAAATTTTAAATTAATTCCAGCTCCAAAATCCATTTATCTGGCAGATTGCCGTGTTGAAATGCCAAATTTTGGTAAAATTCTTCAGTCAAACAGGGTTTTGAAGAAACATTGACACTAGCAATTGATAAACAAATCAATAATTTTGAATAATTATTGAATAAGCCTGGCTGCTCTGTTTTGTTAACCACACTAAGAAAATAAATATAAATTTTGAATTAATTCCAGCTCCAAAATCCAATATCTGGCAGATTGCCGTGTTGAAATGCCAAATTTTGGAAAATTTCTACAGTCAAACATGGTTTTGAAGAAACATTGACACTAGCAATTGATTAACAAATCAATAAACTTGTATAGTTATTCATATAAATAAGCCTGGCAGCTCTGTTTTATTAACTACACTAAGAAAATAAATATAAATTTTGAATTAATTTTTAAGAATTATGAATATTTCCAGCTCCAAAATCCATTTATCTGGCAGATTGCCGTGTTGAAATGCCAAATTTTTAAGAATTATGAATATTTCCAGCTCCAAAATCCATTTATCTGGCAGATTGCCGTGTTGAAATGCCAAATTTTGTTATATTTCTTCAGTCAAACAGGGTTTTGAAGAAACATTGACACTAGCAATTGATTAACAAATCAATAAACTTGAATAATTATTGATATAAATAAGCCTGGCTGCTCTGTTTTGTTAACCACACTAAGAAAATAAATATAAATTTTTAATTAATTCCAGCTCCAAAATCCAATATCTGGCAGATTGCCGTGTTGCAATGCCAAATTTTGGTACATTTCTTCAGTCAAATATGGTTTTGAAGAAATATTGACCATAGCAATTGATTAACAAATCATTAAACTTGAATAATTATTGATATAAATAAGCCTGGCAGCTCTGTTTTTTTAACCACGTTAAGAAAATAAATATAAATTTTGAATTAATTCCAGCTCCAAAATCCATTTATCTGGCAGATTGCCGTGTTGAAATGCCAAATTTTGGTACATTTCTTCAGTCAAATATGGTTTTGAAGAAATATTGACCATAGCAATTGATTAACAAATCATTAAACTTGAATAATTATTGATATAAATAAGCCTGGCAGCTCTGTTTTTTTAACCACGTTAAGAAAATAAATATAAATTTTGAATTAATTCCAGCTCCAAAATCCATTTATCTGGCAGATTGCCGTGTTGAAATGCCAAATTTTGGTAAATTTCTTCAGTCAAACAGGGTTTTGAAGATACATTGACACTAGCAATTGATTAACAAATCCATAAATTTGAATAATTATTGATATTAATAAGCCTGGCAGCTCTGTTTTGTTAACCACACTAAGAAAATAAAAATAAATTTTAAATTAATTCCAGCTCCAAAATCCATTTATCTGGCAGATTGCCGTGTTGAAATGCCAAATTTTGGTAAAATTCTTCAGTCAAACAGGGTTTTGAAGAAACATTGACACTAGCAATTTATTAACAAATCAATAAACTTGAATAATTATTAAATAAGCCTGGCTGCTCTGTTTTGTTAACCACACTAAGAAAATAAATATAAATTTTGAATTAATTCTTAAGAATAATGAATAGCTGCGCTCCAAAATCCATTTATCTGGCAGATTGCCGTGTTGAAATGCCAAAATTTGCTAAATTTCTTCAGTCAAACAGGGTTTTGAAGAAACATTGACACTAGCAATTGATTAACAAATCAATAAACTTGAATAATTATTGATATAAATAAGCCTGGCAGCTCTGTTTTATTAACTACACTAAGAAAATAAATATAAATTTTGAATTAATTCCAGCTTCAAAATCCATTTATCTGGCAGATTACCGTGTGGAAATGCCAAATTTTGGTACATTTCTTCAGTCAAATATGGTTTTGAAGAAATATTGACCATAGCAATTGATTAACAAAACATTAAACTTGAATAATTATTGATATTAATAAGCCTGGCAGCTCTGTTTTGTTAACCACACTAAGAAAATAAATATAAATTTTAAATTAATTCCAGCTCCAAAATCCATTTATCTGGCAGATTGCCGTGTTGAAATGCCAAATTTTGGTAAAATTCTTCAGTCAAACAGGGTTTTGAAGAAACATTGACACTAGCAATTTATTAACAAATCAATAAACTTGAATAATTATTAAATAAGCCTGGCAGCTCTGTTTTGTTAACCACATTAAGAAAATAAATATAAATTTTGAATTAATTCCAGCTCCAAAATCCTATATCTGGCAGATTGCCGTGTTGAAATGCCAAATTTTGGTAAATTTCTTCAGTCAAACAGGGTTTTGAAGATACATTGACACTAGCAATTGATTAACAAATCCATAAATTTGAATAATTATTGATATTAATAAGCCTGGCAGCTCTGTTTTGTTAACCACACTAAGAAAATAAATATAAATTTTGAATTAATTCCAGCTCCAAAATCCATTTATCTGGCAAATTGCCGTGTTGAAATGCCAAATTTTGGAAAATTTCTTCAGTCAAACAGGGTTTTGAAGAAACATTGACACTAGCAATTGATTAACAAATCAATAAACTTGAATAATTATTGATATAAATAAGCCTGGCAGCTCTGTTTTTTTAACCACGTTAAGAAAATAAATATAAATTTTGAATTAATTCCAGCTCCAAAATCCATTTATCTGGCAGATTGCCGTGTTGAAATGCCAAATTTTGGTACATTTCTTCAGTCAAATATGGTTTTGAAGAAATATTGACCATAGCAATTGATTAACAAATCATTAAACTTGAATAATTATTGATATAAATAAGCCTGGCAGCTCTGTTTTTTTAACCACGTTAAGAAAATAAATATAAATTTTGAATTAATTCCAGCTCCAAAATCCATTTATCTGGCAGATTGCCGTGTTGAAATGCCAAATTTTGGTAAATTTCTTCAGTCAAACAGGGTTTTGAAGATACATTGACACTAGCAATTGATTAACAAATCCATAAATTTGAATAATTATTGATATTAATAAGCCTGGCTGCTCTGTTTTGTTAACCACACTAAGAAAATAAATATAAATTTTTAATTAATTCCAGCTCCAAAATCCAATATCTGGCAGATTGCCGTGTTGCAATGCCAAATTTTGGTACATTTCTTCAGTCAAATATGGTTTTGAAGAAATATTGACCATAGCAATTGATTAACAAATCATTAAACTTGAATAATTATTGATATAAATAAGCCTGGCAGCTCTGTTTTTTTAACCACGTTAAGAAAATAAATATAAATTTTGAATTAATTCCAGCTCCAAAATCCATTTATCTGGCAGATTGCCGTGTTGAAATGCCAAATTTTGGTACATTTCTTCAGTCAAATATGGTTTTGAAGAAATATTGACCATAGCAATTGATTAACAAATCATTAAACTTGAATAATTATTGATATAAATAAGCCTGGCAGCTCTGTTTTTTTAACCACGTTAAGAAAATAAATATAAATTTTGAATTAATTCCAGCTCCAAAATCCATTTATCTGGCAGATTGCCGTGTTGAAATGCCAAATTTTGGTAAATTTCTTCAGTCAAACAGGGTTTTGAAGATACATTGACACTAGCAATTGATTAACAAATCCATAAATTTGAATAATTATTGATATTAATAAGCCTGGCAGCTCTGTTTTGTTAACCACACTAAGAAAATAAAAATAAATTTTAAATTAATTCCAGCTCCAAAATCCATTTATCTGGCAGATTGCCGTGTTGAAATGCCAAATTTTGGTAAAATTCTTCAGTCAAACAGGGTTTTGAAGAAACATTGACACTAGCAATTTATTAACAAATCAATAAACTTGAATAATTATTAAATAAGCCTGGCTGCTCTGTTTTGTTAACCACACTAAGAAAATAAATATAAATTTTGAATTAATTCTTAAGAATAATGAATAGCTGCGCTCCAAAATCCATTTATCTGGCAGATTGCCGTGTTGAAATGCCAAAATTTGCTAAATTTCTTCAGTCAAACAGGGTTTTGAAGAAACATTGACACTAGCAATTGATTAACAAATCAATAAACTTGAATAATTATTGATATAAATAAGCCTGGCAGCTCTGTTTTATTAACTACACTAAGAAAATAAATATAAATTTTGAATTAATTCCAGCTCCAAAATCCATTTATCTGGCAGATTACCGTGTGGAAATGCCAAATTTTGGTACATTTCTTCAGTCAAATATGGTTTTGAAGAAATATTGACCATAGCAAATGATTAACAAAACATTAAACTTGAATAATTATTGATATTAATAAGCCTGGCAGCTCTGTTTTGTTAACCACACTAAGAAAATAAATATAAATTTTAAATTAATTCCAGCTCCAAAATCCATTTATCTGGCAAATTGCCGTGTTGAAATGCCAAATTTTGGTAAAATTCTTCAGTCAAACAGGGTTTTGAAGAAACATTGACACTAGCAATTTATTAACAAATCAATAAACTTGAATAATTATTAAATAAGCCTGGCAGCTCTGTTTTGTTAACCACATTAAGAAAATAAATATAAATTTTGAATTAATTCCAGCTCCAAAATCCTATATCTGGCAGATTGCCGTGTTGAAATGCCAAATTTTGGTAAATTTCTTCAGTCAAACAGGGTTTTGAAGATACATTGACACTAGCAATTGATTAACAAATCCATAAATTTGAATAATTATTGATATTAATAAGCCTGGCAGCTCTGTTTTGTTAACCACACTAAGAAAATAAATATAAATTTTGAATTAATTCCAGCTCCAAAATCCATTTATCTGGCAAATTGCCGTGTTGAAATGCCAAATTTTGGAAAATTTCTTCAGTCAAACAGGGTTTTGAAGAAACATTGACACTAGCAATTGATTAACAAATCAATAAACTTGAATAATTATTGATATAAATAAGCCTGGCAGCTCTGTTTTTTTAACCACGTTAAGAAAATAAATATAAATTTTGAATTAATTCCAGCTCCAAAATCCATTTATCTGGCAGATTGCCGTGTGGAAATGCAAAATTTTGGTAAATTTCTTCAGTCAAACAGGGTTTTGAAGAAATTTTGACACTAGCAATTGATTAACAAATCAATAAACTTGAATAATTAATGATATTAATAAGCCTGGCAGCTCTGTTTTGTTAACCACACTAAGAAAATAAATATAAATTTTGAATTAATTCCAGCTCCAAAATCCATTTATCTGGCAGATTGCCGTGTTGAAATGCCAAATTTTGGTACATTTCTTCAGTCAAATATGGTTTTGAAGAAATATTGACCATAGCAATTGATTAACAAATCATTAAACTTGAATAATTATTGATATAAATAAGCCTGGCAGCTCTGTTTTGTTAACCACACTAAGAAAATAAATATAAATTTTGAATTAATTCCAGCTCCAAAATCCTATATCTGGCAGATTGCCGTGTTGAAATGCCAAATTTTGGTAAATTTCTTCAGTCAAACAGGGTTTTGAAGATACATTGACACTAGCAATTGATTAACAAATCCATAAATTTGAATAATTATTGATATAAATAAACCTGGCAACTCTGTTTTGTTAACCACACTAAGAAAATAAATATAAATTTTGAATTAATTCTTAAGAATAATGAATAGCTGCGCTCCAAAATCCATTTATCTGGCAGATTGCCGTGTTGAAATGCCAAAATTTGCTAAATTTCTTCAGTCAAACAGGGTTTTGAAGAAACATTGACACTAGCAATTGATTAACAAATCAATAAACTTGAATAATTATTGATATAAATAAGCCTGGCAGCTCTGTTTTATTAACTACACTAAGAAAATAAATATAAATTTTGAATTAATTCCAGCTCCAAAATCCATTTATCTGGCAGATTACCGTGTGGAAATGCCAAATTTTGGTACATTTCTTCAGTCAAATATGGTTTTGAAGAAATATTGACCATAGCAATTGATTAACAAAACATTAAACTTGAATAATTATTGATATTAATAAGCCTGGCAGCTCTGTTTTGTTAACCACACTAAGAAAATAAATATAAATTTTAAATTAATTCCAGCTCCAAAATCCATTTATCTGGCAGATTGCCGTGTTGAAATGCCAAATTTTGGTAAAATTCTTCAGTCAAACAGGGTTTTGAAGAAACATTGACACTAGCAATTTATTAACAAATCAATAAACTTGAATAATTATTAAATAAGCCTGGCAGCTCTGTTTTGTTAACCACATTAAGAAAATAAATATAAATTTTGAATTAATTCCAGCTCCAAAATCCTATATCTGGCAGATTGCCGTGTTGAAATGCCAAATTTTGGTAAATTTCTTCAGTCAAACAGGGTTTTGAAGATACATTGACACTAGCAATTGATTAACAAATCCATAAATTTGAATAATTATTGATATTAATAAGCCTGGCAGCTCTGTTTTGTTAACCACACTAAGAAAATAAATATAAATTTTGAATTAATTCCAGCTCCAAAATCCATTTATCTGGCAAATTGCCGTGTTGAAATGCCAAATTTTGGAAAATTTCTTCAGTCAAACAGGGTTTTGAAGAAACATTGACACTAGCATTGATTAACAAATCAATAAACTTGAATAATTATTGATATAAATAAGCCTGGCAGCTCTGTTTTTTTAACCACGTTAAGAAAATAAATATAAATTTTGAATTAATTCCAGCTCCAAAATCCATTTATCTGGCAGATTGCCGTGTGGAAATGCAAAATTTTGGTAAATTTCTTCAGTCAAACAGGGTTTTGAAGAAATTTTGACACTAGCAATTGATTAACAAATCAATAAACTTGAATAATTCTTGATATTAATAATCCAGGCAGCTCTGTTTTGTTAACCACACTAAGAAAATAAATATAAATTTTGAATTAATTCCATCTCCAAAATCCATTTATCTGGCAGATTGCCGTGTTGAAATGCCAAATTTTGGTACATTTCTTCAGTCAAATATGGTTTTGAAGAAATATTGACCATAGCAATTGATTAATAAATCATTAAACTTGAATAATTATTGATATAAATAAGCCTGGCAGCTCTGTTTTGTTAACCACACTAAGAAAATAAATATAAATTTTAAATTAATTCCAGCTCCAAAATCCATTTATCTGGCAGATTGCCGTGTTGAAATGCCAAATTTTGGTAAAATTCTTCAGTCAAACAGGGTTTTGAAGAAACATTGACACTAGCAATTGATAAACAAATCAATAATTTTGAATAATTATTGAATAAGCCTGGCTGCTCTGTTTTGTTAACCACACTAAGAAAATAAATATAAATTTTGAATTAATTTTTAAGAATTATGAATATTTCCAGCTCCAAAATCCATTTATCTGGCAGATTGCCGTGTTGAAATGCCAAATTTTTAAGAATTATGAATATTTCCAGCTCCAAAATCCATTTATCTGGCAGATTGCCGTGTTGAAATGCCAAATTTTGTTATATTTCTTCAGTCAAACAGGGTTTTGAAGAAACATTGACACTAGCAATTGATTAACAAATCAATAAACTTGAATAATTATTGATATAAATAAGCCTGGCTGCTCTGTTTTGTTAACCACACTAAGAAAATAAATATAAATTTTTAATTAATTCCAGCTCCAAAATCCAATATCTGGCAGATTGCCGTGTTGCAATGCCAAATTTTGGTACATTTCTTCAGTCAAATATGGTTTTGAAGAAATATTGACCATAGCAATTGATTAACAAATCATTAAACTTGAATAATTATTGATATAAATAAGCCTGGCAGCTCTGTTTTTTTAACCACGTTAAGAAAATAAATATAAATTTTGAATTAATTCCAGCTCCAAAATCCTATATCTGGCAGATTGCCGTGTTGAAATGCCAAATTTTGGTAAATTTCTTCAGTCAAACAGGGTTTTGAAGATACATTGACACTAGCAATTGATTAACAAATCCATAAATTTGAATAATTATTGATATTAATAAGCCTGGCAGCTCTGTTTTGTTAACCACACTAAGAAAATAAATATAAATTTTGAATTAATTCCAGCTCCAAAATCCATTTATCTGGCAAATTGCCGTGTTGAAATGCCAAATTTTGGAAAATTTCTTCAGTCAAACAGGGTTTTGAAGAAACATTGACACTAGCAATTGATTAACAAATCAATAAACTTGAATAATTATTGATATAAATAAGCCTGGCAGCTCTGTTTTTTTAACCACGTTAAGAAAATAAATATAAATTTTGAATTAATTCCAGCTCCAAAATCCAATTATCTGGCAGATTGCCGTGTGGAAATGCAAAATTTTGGTAAATTTCTTCAGTCAAACAGGGTTTTGAAGAAATTTTGACACTAGCAATTGATTAACAAATCAATAAACTTGAATAATTAATGATATTAATAAGCCTGGCAGCTCTGTTTTGTTAACCACACTAAGAAAATAAATATAAATTTTGAATTAATTCCAGCTCCAAAATCCATTTATCTGGCAGATTGCCGTGTTGAAATGCCAAATTTTGGTACATTTCTTCAGTCAAATATGGTTTTGAAGAAATATTGACCATAGCAATTGATTAACAAATCATTAAACTTGAATAATTATTGATATAAATAAGCCTGGCAGCTCTGTTTTGTTAACCACACTAAGAAAATAAATATAAATTTTGAATTAATTCCAGCTCCAAAATCCTATATCTGGCAGATTGCCGTGTGGAAATGCCAAATTTTGGTACATTTCTTCAGTCAAATATGGTTTTGAAGAAATATTGACCATAGCAATTGATTAACAAAACATTAAACTTGAATAATTATTGATATTAATAAGCCTGGCAGCTCTGTTTTGTTAACCACACTAAGAAAATAAATATAAATTTTAAATTAATTCCAGCTCCAAAATCCATTTATCTGGCAGATTGCCGTGTTGAAATGCCAAATTTTGGTAAAATTCTTCAGTCAAACAGGGTTTTGAAGAAACATTGACACTAGCAATTTATTAACAAATCAATAAACTTGAATAATTATTAAATAAGCCTGGCAGCTCTGTTTTGTTAACCACATTAAGAAAATAAATATAAATTTTGAATTAATTCCAGCTCCAAAATCCTATATCTGGCAGATTGCCGTGTTGAAATGCCAAATTTTGGTAAATTTCTTCAGTCAAAAAGGGTTTTGAAGATACATTGACACTAGCAATTGATTAACAAATCCATAAATTTGAATAATTATTGATATTAATAAGCCTGGCAGCTCTGTTTTGTTAACCACACTAAGAAAATAAATATAAATTTTGAATTAATTCCAGCTCCAAAATCCATTTATCTGGCAAATTGCCGTGTTGAAATGCCAAATTTTGGAAAATTTCTTCAGTCAAACAGGGTTTTGAAGAAACATTGACACTAGCAATTGATTAACAAATCAATAAACTTGAATAATTCTTGATATTAATAATCCAGGCAGCTCTGTTTTGTTAACCACACTAAGAAAATAAATATAAATTTTGAATTAATTCCAGCTCCAAAATCCATTTATCTGGCATATTGCCGTGTGGAAATGCCAAATTTTGGTAAATTTCTTCAGTCAAACAGGGTTTTGAAGAAATTTTGACACTAGCAATTTATTAACAAATCAATAAACTTGAATAATTATTGATATAAATAAGCCTGGCAGCTCTGTTTTGTTAACCACACTAAGAAAATAAATATAAATTTTGAATTAATTTCAGCTCCAAAATCCAATATCTGGCATATTGCCGTGTGGAAATGCCAAATTTTGGTAAATTTCTTCAGTCAAACAGGGTTTTGAAGAAATTTTGACATTAGCAATTTATTAACAAATCAATAAACTTGAATAATTATTGATATAAATAAACCTGGCAGCTCTGTTTTGTTAACCACACTAAGAAAATAAATATAAATTTTGAATTAATTTTTAAGAATTATGAATATTTCCAGCTCCAAAATCCATTTATCTGGCAGATTGCCGTGTTGAAATGCCAAATTTTTAAGAATTATGAATATTTCCAGCTCCAAAATCCATTTATCTGGCAGATTGCCGTGTTGAAATGCCAAATTTTGTTATATTTCTTCAGTCAAACAGGGTTTTGAAGAAACATTGACACTAGCAATTGATTAACAAATCAATAAACTTGAATAATTATTGATATAAATAAGCCTGGCTGCTCTGTTTTGTTAACCACACTAAGAAAATAAATATAAATTTTTAATTAATTCCAGCTCCAAAATCCAATATCTGGCAGATTGCCGTGTTGCAATGCCAAATTTTGGTACATTTCTTCAGTCAAATATGGTTTTGAAGAAATATTGACCATAGCAATTGATTAACAAATCATTAAACTTGAATAATTATTGATATAAATAAGCCTGGCAGCTCTGTTTTTTTAACCACGTTAAGAAAATAAATATAAATTTTGAATTAATTCCAGCTCCAAAATCCATTTATCTGGCAGATTGCCGTGTTGAAATGCCAAATTTTGGTACATTTCTTCAGTCAAATATGGTTTTGAAGAAATATTGACCATAGCAATTGATTAACAAATCATTAAACTTGAATAATTATTGATATAAATAAGCCTGGCAGCTCTGTTTTGTTAACCACACTAAGAAAATAAATATAAATTTTGAATTAATTCCAGCTCCAAAATCCTATATCTGGCAGATTGCCGTGTTGAAATGCCAAATTTTGGTAAATTTCTTCAGTCAAACAGGGTTTTGAAGATACATTGACACTAGCAATTGATTAACAAATCCATAAATTTGAATAATTATTGATATTAATAAGCCTGGCAGCTCTGTTTTGTTAACCACACTAAGAAAATAAAAATAAATTTTAAATTAATTCCAGCTCCAAAATCCATTTATCTGGCAGATTGCCGTGTTGAAATGCCAAATTTTGGTAAAATTCTTCAGTCAAACAGGGTTTTGAAGAAACATTGACACTAGCAATTTATTAACAAATCAATAAACTTGAATAATTATTAAATAAGCCTGGCTGCTCTGTTTTGTTAACCACACTAAGAAAATAAATATAAATTTTGAATTAATTCTTAAGAATAATGAATAGCTGCGCTCCAAAATCCATTTATCTGGCAGATTGCCGTGTTGAAATGCCAAAATTTGCTAAATTTCTTCAGTCAAACAGGGTTTTGAAGAAACATTGACACTAGCAATTGATTAACAAATCAATAAACTTGAATAATTATTGATATAAATAAGCCTGGCAGCTCTGTTTTATTAACTACACTAAGAAAATAAATATAAATTTTAAATTAATTCCAGCTCCAAAATCCATTTATCTGGCAGATTACCGTGTGGAAATGCCAAATTTTGGTACATTTCTTCAGTCAAATATGGTTTTGAAGAAATATTGACCATAGCAATTGATTAACAAAACATTAAACTTGAATAATTATTGATATTAATAAGCCTGGCAGCTCTGTTTTGTTAACCACACTAAGAAAATAAATATAAATTTTAAATTAATTCCAGCTCCAAAATCCATTTATCTGGCAGATTGCCGTGTTGAAATGCCAAATTTTGGTAAAATTCTTCAGTCAAACAGGGTTTTGAAGAAACATTGACACTAGCAATTTATTAACAAATCAATAAACTTGAATAATTATTAAATAAGCCTGGCAGCTCTGTTTTGTTAACCACATTAAGAAAATAAATATAAATTTTGAATTAATTCCAGCTCCAAAATCCTATATCTGGCAGATTGCCGTGTTGAAATGCCAAATTTTGGTAAATTTCTTCAGTCAAACAGGGTTTTGAAGATACATTGACACTAGCAATTGATTAACAAATCCATAAATTTGAATAATTATTGATATTAATAAGCCTGGCAGCTCTGTTTTGTTAACCACACTAAGAAAATAAATATAAATTTTGAATTAATTCCAGCTCCAAAATCCATTTATCTGGCAAATTGCCGTGTTGAAATGCCAAATTTTGGAAAATTTCTTCAGTCAAACAGGGTTTTGAAGAAACATTGACACTAGCAATTGATTAACAAATCAATAAACTTGAATAATTATTGATATAAATAAGCCTGGCAGCTCTGTTTTTTTAACCATGTTAAGAAAATAAATATAAATTTTGAATTAATTCCAGCTCCAAAATCCATTTATCTGGCAGATTGCCGTGTGGAAATGCAAAATTTTGGTAAATTTCTTCAGTCAAACAGGGTTTTGAAGAAATTTTGACACTAGCAATTGATTAACAAATCAATAAACTTGAATAATTCTTGATATTAATAATCCAGGCAGCTCTGTTTTGTTAACCACACTAAGAAAATAAATATAAATTTTGAATTAATTCCATCTCCAAAATCCATTTATCTGGCAGATTGCCGTGTTGAAATGCCAAATTTTGGTACATTTCTTCAGTCAAATAGGGTTTTGAAGAAATATTGACCATAGCAATTGATTAATAAATCATTAAACTTGAATAATTATTGATATAAATAAGCCTGGCAGCTCTGTTTTGTTAACCACACTAAGAAAATAAATATAAATTTTGAATTAATTCCAGCTCCAAAATCCATTTATCTGGCATATTGCCGTGTGGAAATGCCAAATTTTGGTAAATTTCTTCAGTCAAACAGGGTTTTGAAGAAATTTTGACACTAGCAATTTATTAACAAATCAATAAACTTGAATAATTATTGATATAAATAAGCCTGGCAGCTCTGTTTTGTTAACCACACTAAGAAAATAAATATAAATTTTGAATTAATTCCAGCTCCAAAATCCAATATCTGGCAGATTGCCGTGTTGAAATGCCAAATTTTGGAAAATTTCTACAGTCAAACATGGTTTTGAAGAAACATTGACACTAGCAATTGATTAACAAATCAATAAACTTGTATAGTTATTCATATAAATAAGCCTGGCAGCTCTGTTTTATTAACTACACTTAGAAAATAAATATAAATTTTGAATTAATTTTTAAGAATTATGAATATTTCCAGCTCCAAAATCCATTTATGTGGCAGATTGCCGTGTTGAAATGCCAAATTTTGTTATATTTCTTCAGTCAAACAGGGTTTTGAAGAAACATTGACACTAGCAATTGATTAACAAATCAATAAACTTGAATAATTATTGATATAAATAAGCCTGGCTGCTCTGTTTTGTTAACCACACTAAGAAAATAAATATAAATTTTTAATTAATTCCAGCTCCAAAATCCAATATCTGGCAGATTGCCGTGTTGCAATGCCAAATTTTGGTACATTTCTTCAGTCAAATATGGTTTTGAAGAAATATTGACCATAGCAATTGATTAACAAATCATTAAACTTGAATAATTATTGATATAAATAAGCCTGGCAGCTCTGTTTTGTTAACCAAACTAAGAAAATAAATATAAATTTTAAATTAATTCCAGCTCCAAAATCCATTTATCTGGCAGATTGCCGTGTGGAAATGCCAAATTTTGGTAAATTTCTTCAGTTAAACAGGGTTTTGAAGAAATTTTGACACTAGCAATTTATTAACAAATCAATAAACTTGAATTATTATTGATATAAATAAGCCTGGCAGCTCTGTTTTGTTAACCACATTAAGAAAATAAATATAAATTTTGAATTAATTCCAGCTCCAAAATCCAATATCTGGCAGATTGCCGTGTTGAAATGCCAAATTTTGGTAAATTTCTTCAGTCAAACAGGGTTTTGAAGAAACATTGACACTAGCAATTGATTAACAAATCAATAAACTTGAATAATTATTGATATAAATAAGCCTGGCAGCTCTGTTTTGTTAACCACACTAAGAAAATAAATATAAATTTTGAATTAATTCTTAAGAATAATGAATAGCTGCAGCTCCAAAATCCATTTATCTGGCAGATTGCCGTGTTGAAATGCCAAAATTTGCTAAATTTCTTCAGTCAAACAGGGTTTTGAAGAAACATTGACACTAGCAATTGATTAACAAATCAATAACCTTGAATAATTATTGATATAAATAAGCCTGGCAGCTCTGTTTTTTTAACCACGTTAAGAAAATAAATATAAATTTTGAATTAATTCCAGCTCCAAAATCCATTTATCTGGCAGATTGCCGTGTGGAAATGCAAAATTTTGGTAAATTTCTTCAGTCAAACAGGGTTTTGAAGAAATTTTGACACTAGCAATTGATTAACAAATCAATAAACTTGAATAATTATTGATATAAATAAGCCTGGCAGCTCTGTTTTTTTAACCACACTAAGAAAATAAATATAAATTTTGAATTAATTCCAGATCCAAAATCCATTTATCTGGCAGATTGCCGTGTTGAAATGCCAAATTTTGGAAAATTTCTTCAGTCAAACAGGGTTTTGAAGAAACATTGACACTAGCAATTGATTAACAAATCAATAAACTTGTATAATTATTGATATAAATAAGCCTGGCAGCTCTGTTTTATTAACTACACTAAGAAAATAAATATAAATTTTGAATTAATTCCAGCTCCAAAATCCATTTATCTGGCAGATTGCCGTGTTGAAATGCCAAATTTTGGTACATTTCTTCAGTCAAATATGGTTTTGAAGAAATATTGACCATAGCAATTGATTAATAAATCATTAAACTTGAATAATTATTGATATAAATAAGCCTGGCAGCTCTGTTTTGTTAACCACACTAAGAAAATAAATATAAATTTTAAATTAATTCCAGCTCCAAAATCCATTTATCTGGCAGATTGCCGTGTTGAAATGCCAAATTTTGGTACATTTCTTCAGTCAAATATCGTTGTGAAGAAATATTGACCATAGCAATTGATTAACAAATCATTAAACTTGAATAATTATTGATATAAATAAGCCTGGCAGCTCAGTTTTGTTAACCACACTAAGAAAATAAATATAAATTTTAAATTAATTCCAGCTCCAAAATCCATTTATCTGGCAGATTGCCGTGTTGAAATGCCTAATTTTGGTAAATTTCTTCAGTTAAACAGGGTTTTGAAGAAATTTTGACACTAGCAATTTATTAACAAATCAATAAACTTGAATTATTATTGATATAAATAAGCCTGGCAGCTCTGTTTTGTTAACCACATTAAGAAAATAAATATAAATTTTGAATTAATTCCAGCTCCAAAATCCAATATCTGGCAGATTGCCGTGTTGAAATGCCAAAATTTGCTAAATTTCTTCAGTCAAACAGGGTTTTGAAGAAACATTGACACTAGCAATTGATTAACAAATCAATAAACTTGAATAATTATTGATATAAATAAGCCTGGCAGCTCTGTTTTGTTAACCAAACTAAGAAAATAAATATAAATTTTGAATTAATTCTTAAGAATAATGAATAGCTGCAGCTCCAAAATCCATTTATCTGGCAGATTGCCGTGTTGAAATGCCAAAATTTGCTAAATTTCTTCAGTCAAACAGGGTTTTGAAGAAACAACGACACTAGCAATTGATTAACAAATCAATAACCTTGAATAATTATTGATATAAATAAGCCTGGCAGCTCTGTTTTTTTAACCACGTTAAGAAAATAAATATAAATTTTGAATTAATTCCAGCTCCAAAATCCATTTATCTGGCAGATTGCCGTGTGGAAATGCAAAATTTTGGTAAATTTCTTCAGTCAAACAGGGTTTTGAAGAAATTTTGACACTAGCAATTGATTAACAAATCAATAAACTTGAATAATTATTGATATAAATAAGCCTGGCAGCTCTGTTTTTTTAACCACACTAAGAAAATAAATATAAATTTTGAATTAATTCCAGCTCCAAAATCCATTTATCTGGCAGATTGCCGTGTTGAAATGCCAAATTTTGGAAAATTTCTTCAGTCAAACAGGGTTTTGAAGAAACATTGACACTAGCAATTGATTAACAAATCAATAAACTTGTATAATTATTGATATAAATAAGCCTGGCAGCTCTGTTTTATTAACTACACTAAGAAAATAAATATAAATTTTGAATTAATTCCAGCTCCAAAATCCATTTATATGGCAGATTGCCGTGTTGAAATGCCAAATTTTGGTACATTTCTTCAGTCAAATATCGTTTTGAAGAAATATTGACCATAGCAATTGATTAACAAATCATTAAACTTGAATAATTATTGATATAAATAAGCCTGGCAGCTCAGTTTTGTTAACCACACTAAGAAAATAAATATAAATTTTAAATGAATTCCAGCTCCAAAATCCATTTATCTGGCAGATTGCCGTGTTGAAATGCCAAAATTTGGAAAATTTCTTCAGTCAAACAGGGTTTTGAAGAAACATTGACACTAGCAATTGATTAACAAAGCAATAAACTTGTATAATTATTGATATAAATAAGCCTGGCAGCTCTGTTTTATTAACTACACTAAGAAAATAAATATAAATTTTGAATTAATTCCAGCTCCAAAATCCATTTATCTGGCAGATTGCCGTATTGAAATGCCAAATTTTGGTACATTTCTTCAGTCAAATATGGTTTTGAAGAAATATTGACCATAGCAATTGATTAACAAATCATTAAACTTGAATAATTTTTTATATAAATAAGCCTGGCAGCTCTGTTTTGTTAACCACACTAAGAAAATAAATATAAATTTTGAATTAATTCCAGCTCCAAAATCCATTTATCTGGCAGATTGCCGTGTTGAAATGCCAAATTTTGGTAAAATTCTTCAGTCAAACAGGGTTTTGAAGAAACATTGACACTAGCAATTGATTAACAAATCAATCACCTTGAATAATTATTAAATAAGCCTGGCTGCTCTGTTTTGTTAACCACACTAAGAAAATAAATATAAATTTTGAATTAATTCCAGCTCCAAAATCCAATATCTGGCAGATTGCCGTGTTGAAATGCCAAATTTTGGTACATTTCTTCAGTCAAATATGGTTTTGAAGAAATATTGACCATAGCAATTGATTAACAAATCATTAAACTTGAATAATTATTGATATAAATAAGCCTAGCAGCTCTGTTTTGTTAACCAAACTAAGAAAATAAATATAAATTTTAAATTAATTCCAGCTCCAAAATCCATTTATCTGGCAGATTGCCGTGTGGAAATGCCAAATTTTTGTAAATTTCTTCAGTCAAACAGGGTTTTGAAGAAATTTTGACACTAGCAATTTATTAACAAATCAATAAACTTGAATTATTATTGATATAAATAAGCCTGGCAGCTCTGTTTTGTTAACCACATTAAGAAAATAAATATAAATTTTGAATTAATTCTTAAGAATTATGAATATTTGCAGCTCCAAAATCCATTTATCTGGCAGATTGCCGTGTTGAAATGCCAAAATTTGCTAAATTTCTTCAGTCAATCAGGGTTTTGAAGAAACATTGACACTAGCAATTGATTAACAAATCAATAAACTTGAATAATTATTGATAAAAATAAGTCTGGCAGCTCTGTTTTGTTAACCACACTAAGAAAATAAATATCAATTTTGAATTAATTCCAGCTCCAAAATCAATTTATCTGGCAGATTGCCGTGTTGAAATGCCAAATTTTTGAAAATTTCTTCAGTCAAACAGGGTTTTGAAGAAACATTGACACTAGCAATTGATTAACAAAGCAATAAACTTGTATAATTATTGATATAAATAAGCCTGGCAGCTCTGTTTTATTAACTACACTAAGAAAATAAATATAAATTTTGAATTAATTCCAGCTCCAAAATCCATTTATCTGGCAGATTGCCGTATTGAAATGCCAAATTTTGGTACATTTCTTCAGTCAAATATGGTTTTGAAGAAATATTGACCATAGCAATTGATTAACAAATCATTAAACTTGAATAATTATTGATATAAATAAGCCTGGCAGCTCTGTTTTATTAACTACACTAAGAAAATAAATATAAATTTTGAATTAATTTTTAAGAATTATGAATATTTCCAGCTCCAAAATCCATTTATCTGGCAGATTGCCGTGTTGAAATGCCAAATTTTGGTATATTTCTTCAGTCAAACAGGGTTTTGAAGAAACATTGACACTAGCAATTGATTAACAAATCAATAAACTTGAAATCAATAAGCTGTATCGAAATCGAACTGAAGTTTTCTTCTGTATTTTCCAGATTACGTGTCTTCCATACTCCACTTCTAGCGAGTCCGCTGTAATAAAATCTCTAGTACTTCATCGAGTTCTATCATATCTCTCGTCTCCTTCTGTATCGTCGGATTCTCCCAATAATCGAACTCGGCGTGTAACGAGAGAAATCGTCAACATAGAGCCAGTGTTAACGCCAGTACAGCGTCATCAAAATATCCTAAAAAACGAGCTTCGCATCTCAGTCACACCAGGATCAACTAACCAACCATCAACGTCGAGTGAATTGTGCACAAAACTTCGCTTCTCGAAATACATTATCTCTGTTTGGGCATCTCTCCAAGCCTTCGGCTATATAAAGAAGCGTCACATCGTCGCCCAGTTAGAGCGCCAGCTTTATCGAAATCGAACTGAAGTTTTCTTCTGTATTTTCCAGATTACGTGTCTTCCATACTCCACTTCTAGCGAGTCCGCTGAAATAAAATCTCTAGTACTTCATCGAGTTCTATCATATCTCTCGTCTCCTTCTGTATCGTCGGATTCTCCCAATAATCGAACTCGGCGTGTAACGAGAGAAATCGTCAACATAGAGCCAATGTTAACGCCAGTACAGCGTCATCAAAATATCCTAAAAAACGAGCTTCGCATCTCAGTCACACCAGGATCAACTAACCAACCATCAACGTCGAGTGAATTGTGCACAAAACTTCGCTTCTCGAAATACATTATCTCTGTTTGGGCATCTCTCCAAGCCTTCGGCTATATAAAGAAGCGTCACATCGTCGCCCAGTTAGAGCGCCAGCTTTATCGAAATCGAACTGAAGTTTTCTTCTGTATTTTCCAGATTACGTGTCTTCCATACTCCACTTCTAGCGATTCCGCTGTAATAAAATCTCTAGTACTTCATCGAGTTCTATCATATCTCTCGTCTCCTTCTGTATCGTCGGATTCTCCCAATAATCGAACTCGGCGTGTAACGAGAGAAATCGTCAACATAGAGCCAGTGTTAACGCCAGTACAGCGTCATCAAAATATCCTAAAAAACGAGCTTCGCATTTCAGTCACACCAGGATCAACTAACCAACCATCAACGTCGAGTGAATTGTGCACAAAACTTCGCTTCTCGAAATACATTATCTCTGTTTGGGCATCTCTCCAAGCCTTCGGCTATATAAAGAAGCGTCACATCCTCGCCCAGTTAGAGCGCCAGCTTTATCGAAATCGAACTGAAGTTTTCTTCTGTATTTTCCAGATTACGTGTCTTCCATACTCCACTTCTAGCGAGTCCGCTGTAATAAAATCTCTAGTACTTCATCGAGTTCTATCATATCTCTCGTCTCCTTCTGTATCGTCGGATTCTCCCAATAATCGAACTCGGCGTGTAACGAGAGAAATCGTCAACATAGAGCCAGTGTTAACGCCAGTACAGCGTCATCAAAATATCCTAAAAAACGAGCTTCGCATCTCAGTCACACCAGGATCAACTAACCAACCATCAACGTCGAGTGAATTGTGCACAAAACTTCGCTTCTCGAAATACATTATCTCTGTTTGGGCTTCTCTCCAAGCCTTCGGCTATATAAAGAAGCGTCACATCGTCGCCCAGTTAGAGCGCCAGCTTTATCGAAATCGAACTGAAGTTTTCTTCTGTATTTTCCAGGTAAATTGTTGTTTATTTACCCTTTTGTATTGATGTCGCTGGTGCTCTCAGAATTTTGAACTTTACGAACCTTATGATCCTACCTTAGAAAAACTAGTATTATACTCCTACTTAAATATGACCTCAGACACAAATACTGCTTTAATCCTCGAAGAAATTAAAACTCTCCGTAAAGATAACAAAGCTGAATTTGATAAAATCAACCCCTCAAATAAAGTGTTCGCTACGAAACTTGATAAAATCGTTAAAAAAATTAACGAACACGAAGAACGTATCACTACAGTCGAGGACAAAATTGATAAGTTTGAAAACCTTAATAGAGGCTTTGAGACCTTTTCGGAGGCAACGAACGAAAAATTCACAGAAAAAGATAAAGAAATTGCCGTCCTCAAAAATCACATAGACTTATTAGAAATTGATAAAAGGAAATCTAATATAACAATCACTGGTATACCTGAAAAAGCTGATGAAAATAAATTAAACCTAGCTAGTGAAGTTCAAAATATTATACAAGAGATTCTAGGTATCGATATTAGGTTAGGCCCACATCAGGTCTTCAGACGTGGGGAGAAAAGACGCATAATTGTAAAACTCAACGACCCAAATAAGAAAACTGACATTTTGCAACACGCGTATAAACTGAAGGGGTCAAATATATTTATCACCCACGACTATACCACTAGTCAAGAATTTATAAGATACCAATTAAGACAATTTATCAAACAAAAGGGCGGTAAATTCAATACGCAATTTACTATACTTAAGGACGGCATAACTTACTTTTTCGACCGCAACCAGAACTGTGTAGTCCCTAAAAACAAATAATCATCGTATTCTATTTTTCTGTTATATTAGTTTCTTTAAAATTTAAATAAACCACTCATCTCTACCATGAAATTATTGTATTCAAATATTAGTAGCGCCCACGCCAACTTAGATAAATTAGTTGTTAACTTTTATTCACAAAATATCGACATATTCGCCATAAATGAAACTTGGTTCGTTCATGATTACCACCACCATGTTCCGAACTATATTTTCTCAGGGTCCGGCGCTAGGCGGGGAGGCGGAGTCGGCTTTTATATAAAAAATTACTTGTCATTTAATGTTAGAACTGAACTCTGCCTTTTCGATCCCGACATAGAAAGTCATTGCGTTTCTATAGAACCGTCAAACGATATCTTTCTGGTTGTATACAGACCACATTCTGCTAATTTCCAAAAATTCCTTAGTAAATGCGAATTCCTAGTTAGTAATTTAGGAAATGACAATGTAAAGAAAATTATTACAGGGGACTTCAATTATGATTTTAATCATGACACTATATACTCACTATCTATTATAAATATTTTTGAAAGCTACGGTCTTACTAGAAATGTATTCGTCCAAACAAGGCCCGCATCTGGCAAATGCATAGACAATATATTTTCTAATGTAACAGCAATCACAACCGTCTTCTCCGAACTTTTAGTATCGGATCACACGCCTATTCTATTCACTTATGATTCTACGGAAACTCAGACCCCTATAATAATGACTAAAGATCTTTCCCATAATCGTATCGTAGAATTTTCTAATATCATCTCTAAAATTAATTGGGATAATCTTTACACTTTGAAAAACGTTGATGAAGCCTATAATTATTTTAGCGACACCCTACAACAGGCTTACAGCAAAAGTTTTCCCCTTAAAAAAATCAAACTATCGGCCGAATCTTGGATCTCTGGGGACATCTTAGTAATCATAAAACAAAAACGTAAAGCGTATAAACGTTTTAAGCGCCATCCCTTAGCGAATAACCGATCGGAATATATAGCTCTACGGAACCTGGCTAATAACTTAATAAGAAATGCCAGAGCAAACTATATTCGAAACAAACTAGAATCAGCTAAGTCGCTCAAAGAGAAATGGCGTGTGATCAATACGGTGTTAGGTAAACAAAAATCATCGAAGCCAATTCCGAATATACTAAACCCTAACGACCTAAATATACATTTTACCTCAATAGTAAAGAAAACAAATCTTGGCGATAGTCCAATTACCATACAAAAGAATCCAGAAACGTGTGCCCTTTTCTTAACTAATGAGAAGGAAGTTGCAGAAATAATTAGTTCAATACCCCAAAACAGCGCTCCGGGACTTGATGGGTTCCATCCCAAACCTATGAAGTATATCAGTCCTCTTATTCTCGCCCCCTTGGTTTTCCTTATAAATCTTTCGTTCACTATGGGTATCTACCCCGAGAGGCTAAAGAATACGGTTATAACCCCGATCTTCAAAAAGGGTGACGCTAAGTCGGCAAATAATTACCGCCCCATATCTGTGTTGTCTTTCTTTTCCAAAGTGCTGGACAAATGCTATCTAGTAAGATTAAACGCTTTCTGTGAGAAGCACAAACTGCTCTCCGAACACCAGTTTGGCTTCAGGGCCGGGCTTAACACCGAAACAACAATAGCCAGAGTGTACAAATTTATTTTGAATTCCATCGATTCCTCTAAGTACTGTCTGGGCGTGTTTTTAGATTTGGAGAAAGCTTTTGACAGTGTTCCCCACGACAGACTGGTTTGTAAACTTGAATGTCTGGGTATAAGGGGCGTGGCTCTAAAATGGGTTAAAAGCTATCTAAACCAGAGATGGTGTGTTACGAAAGTCAGAAATGTATTATCTGATCCACAGCAAATTAACATCGGTGTGCCTCAGGGATCGGTGCTTTCCCCCCTAATGTTCAACCTGTATATAAATGACCTCGTATCTTCATTACCCTTCGGGTATATGACCTTATACGCCGACGATGCTCTACTGCTTTTAGAGGGCTTCAAGTTGGACTCTTTGAATAGGGCTGGTAACGAAATTTTATTTTGCATAAACGCATGGCTTGAATATAATGGATTAAAATTAAATCGAAGCAAAACTCAGTATATTGTTTTTTCTAATGTCGGCAAAGTAATTCCAGAAAATTTGTGCAATTTAAAAATATTAAGCGATGTTATTACACGAGTATATAGTTACAAATATCTAGGAGTTTGGCTAGATAATAATCTCAATTTGGAATGATCAAGTAAAACACGTCTGCAAAAAACTAGCCAGTGCCTCCTATTTAATTTATAAACACAAACTTATATTCCCAAGATCAGTACTATTCCAAATATATTTTAGTTTCTTTTACTCACATGTTAGTTATGCAATAGTAGCCTGGGGTAATACATCCAAAAATAACTTAAATCAACTTCTAATATTACAAAAACGGGCGTTACGCAACATTTATAAAGTCGGTTGGCTACACCCCACAAAAGAACTGTTTGATAAAAGTAAATTGCTAAACATTATCCAAATTTATCATAGTGCTTGTTTAATTTTTATATTTAAAAACCTCAAGGACAGTACTGTTAATCTATTTAAATTAAATAATGGTAATACCATCACAAGAGCTTTATACTATTTAGAACTTCCCCGCTGTTATACAGAAAAAAAAATCTTGTCGGTATTTTATTCTGATGTAAAACTTTTTAATAAGCTGTATACAAAGTTAAAAGATATTACATCGGTTGCTCTGTTAAAAAAGGTAGTAAAACAGCATATCTTGGATAGCTCTATTGCATAAATGTATTATGTTTATTTTTTTTTATTATTTTATTTCTTTAATTAACTTAGTAATTCTTAATTGGTTTGCAAATTAACTTTCTAACACTTAATCTTTTTGTGTCCGTTGATTTTTTTTTTCTCTTTTATACAAAAAAGGGAACTCTTTTTACAAGTCCCTTTTTATTTATTTTTTTGTTTTGTCGGTTTTTTACAATTAAAAGAAGATTGTTACCTTAAATTAAAAGGGCTATAAGTCGCTCATTGACTTGGCCCTAGAATACCTTATGTATAAAAAATATATCAGATTGTTAATAAAACTTGAACTTGAACTTGAACTTGAACTTGAACTTGAATAATTATTGATATAAATAAGCCTGGCAGCTCTTATTTGTTAACCACACTAAGAAAATAAATATAAATTTTGAAATAATTCCAGCTCCAAAATCCATTTATCTGGCAGATTGCCGTGTTGAAATGCCAAATTTTGGTAAATTTCTTCAGTCAAACATGGTTTTGAAGAAATATTGACAATAGCAATTGATTAACAAATCATTAAACTTGAATAATTATTGATATAAATAAGATTGGCAGCTCTGTTTTGTTAACCACACTAAGAAAATAAACATAAATTTTGAATTAATTCCAGCTCCAAAATCCATTTATCTGGCAGATTGCCGTATTGAAATGGCAAATTTTGGAAAATTTCTTCAGTCAAACAGGGTTTTGAAGAAACATTGACACTAGCAATTGATTAACAAATCAATAAACTTGAATAATTATTGATATAAATAAACCTGGCAGCTTTGTTTTGTTAACCACACTAAGAAAATAAATATAAATTTTGAATTAATTCCAGCTCCTAAATCCATTTATCTGGCAGATTGCCGTGTTGAAATGGAAAATTTTGGAAAATTTCTTCAGTCAAACAGGGTTTTGAAGAAACATTGACACTAGCAATTGATTAACAAATCAATAAACTTGAATAATTATTGATATAAATAAACCTGGCAGCTTTGTTTTGTTAACCACACTAAGAAAATAAATAAAAATTTTGAATTAATTCCAGCTCCAAAATCCATTTATCTGGCAGATTGCCGTATTGAAATGGCAAATTTTGGAAAATTTCTTCAGTCAAACAGGGTTTTGAAGAAACATTGACACTAGCAATTGATTAACAAATCAATAAACTTGAATAATTATTGATATAAATAAGAATGGCAGCTCTGTTTTGTTAACCACACTAAGAAAATAAATATAAGTTTTGAATTAATTCCAGCTCCAAAATCCAATATCTGGCAGATTGCCGTGTTGAAATGCCAAATTTTGGAAAATTTCTTCAGTCAAACATGGTTTTGAAGAAACATTGACACTAGCAATTGATTAACAAATCAATAAACTTGTATAATTATTGATATAAATAAGCCTGGCAGCTCTGTTTTATTAACTACACTAAGAAAATAAATATAAATTTTGAATTAATTTTTAAGAATTATGAATATTTCCAGCTCCAAAATCCATTTATCTGGCAGATTGCCGTGTTGAAATGCCAAATTTTGGTATATTTCTTCAGTCAAACAGGGTTTTGAAGAAACATTGACACTAGCAATTGATTAACAAATCAATAAACTTGAATAATTATTGATATAAATAAACCTGGCAGCTTTGTTTTGTTAACCACACTAAGAAAATAAATATAAATTTTGAATTAATTCCAGCTCCAAAATCCATTTATCTGGCAGATTGCCGTGTTGAAATGGAAAATTTTGGAAAATTTCTTCAGTCAAACAGGGTTTTGAAGAAACATTGACACTAGCAGTTGATTAACAAATCAATAAACTTGTATAATTATTGATATAAATAAGCCTGGCTGCTCTGTTTTGTTAACCACACTAAGAAAATAAATATAAATTTTGAATTAATTCCAGCTCCAAAATCCAATATCTGGCAGATTGCCGTGTTGAAATGCCAAATTTTGGTACATTTCTTCAGTCAAATATGGTTTTGAAGAAATATTGACCATAGCAATTGATTAACAAATCAATAAACTTGTATAATTATTGATATAAATAAGCCTGGCAGCTCTGTTTTATTAACTACACTAAGAAAATAAATATAAATTTTGAATTAATTTTTAAGAATTATGAATATTTCGAGCTCCAAAATCCATTTATCTGGCAGATTGCCGTGTTGAAATGCCAAATTTTGGTGTATTTCTTCAGTCAAACAGGGTTTTGAAGAAACATTGACACTAGCAATTGATTAACAAATCAATAAACTTGAATAATTATTGATATAAATAAGCTTGGCAGCTCTTATTTGTTAACCACACTAAGAAAATAAATATAAATTTTGAAATAATTCCAGCTCCAAAATCCATTTATCTGGCAGATTGCCGTGTTGAAATGCCAAATTTTGGTAAATTTCTTCAGTCAAACATGGTTTTGAAGAAATATTGACAATAGCAATTGATTAACAAATCATTAAACTTGAATAATTATTGATATAAATAAGCTTGGCAGCTCTGTTTTGTTAACCACACTAAGAAAATAAACATAAATTTTGAATTGATTCCAGCTCCAAAATCCATTTATCTGGCAGATTGCCGTGTTGAAATGCCAAATTTTGGTAAATTTCTTCAGTCAAACATGGTTTTGAAGAAATATTGACAATAGCAATTGATTAACAAATCATTAAACTTGAATAATTATTGATATAAATAAGCTTGGCAGCTCTGTTTTGTTAACCACACTAAGAAAATAAACATAAATTTTGAATTAATTCCAGCTCTAAAATCCATTTATATGGCAGATTGCCGTGTTGAAATGCCAAATTTTGGAAAATTTCTTCAGTCAAACAGGGTTTTGAAGAAACATTGACACTAGCAATTGATTAACAAATCAATAAACTTGAATAATTATTGATATAAATAAACCTGGCAGCTTTGTTTTGTTAACCACTTTAAGAAAATAAATAAAAATTTTGAATTAATTCCAGCTCCAAAATCCATTTATCTGGCAGATTGCCGTGTGGAAAAGCCAAATTTTGGTAAATTTCTTCAGTCAAACAGGGTTTTGAAGAAACATTGACACTAGCAATTGATTAACAAATCAATAAACTTGTATAATTATTGTTATAAATAAGCCTGGCAGCTTTGTTTTGTTAACCACACTAAGAAAATAAATATAAATGTTGAATTAATTCCAGCTCCAAAATCCATTTATCTGGCAGATTGCCGTGTGGAAAAGCCAAATTTTGGAAAATTTCTTCAGTCAAACAGGGTTTTGAAGAAACATTGACACTAGCAATTGATTAACAAATCAATAAACTTGTATAATTATTGATATAAATAAGCCTGGCAGCTCTGTTTTATTAACTACACTAAGAAAATAAATATAAATTTTGAATTAATTCCAGCTCCAAAATCCATTTATCTGGCAGATTGCCGTATTGAAATGCCAAATTTTGGTACATTTCTTCAGTCAAATGTGGTTTTGAAGAAATATTGACCATAGCAATTGATTAACAAATCATTAAACTTGAATAATTATTGATATAAATAAGCCTGGCAGCTCTGTTTGGTTAACCACACTAAGAAAATAAATATAAATTTTGAATTAATTCCAGCTCCAAAATCCATTTATCTGGCAGATTGCCGTGTTGAAATGCCAAATTTTGGTAAAATTCTTCAGTCAAACAGGGTTTTGAAGAAACATTGACACTAGCAATTGATTAACAAATCAATCACCTTGAATAATTATTAAATAAGCCTGGCTGCTCTGTTTTGTTAACCACACTAAGAAAATAAATATAAATTTTGAATTAATTCCAGCTCCAAAATCCAATATCTGGCAGATTGCCGTGTTGAAATGCCAAATTTTGGTATATTTCTTCAGTCAAATATGGTTTTGAAGAAATATTGACCATAGCAATTGATTAACAAATCAATAAACTTGTATAATTATTGATATAAATAAGCCTGGCAGCTCTGTTTTATTAACTACACTAAGAAAATAAATATAAATTTTGAATTAATTTTTAAGAATTATGAATATTTCCAGCTCCAAAATCCATTTATCTGGCAGATTGCCGTGTTGAAATGCCAAATTTTGGTGTATTTCTTCAGTCAAACAGGGTTTTGAAGAAACATTGACACTAGCAATTGATTAACAAATCAATAAACTTGAATAATTATTGATATAAATAAGCCTGGCAGCTCTGTTTTGTTAACCACACTAAGAAAATAAATATAAATGTTGAATTAATTCCAGCTCCAAAATCCATTTATCTGGCAGATTGCCGTGTGGAAAAGCCAAATTTTGGAAAATTTCTTCAGTCAAACAGGGTTTTGAAGAAACATTGACACTAGCAATTGATTAACAAATCAATAAACTTGTATAATTATTGATATAAATAAGCCTGGCAGCTCTGTTTTATTAACTACACTAAGAAAATAAATATAAATTTTGAATTAATTCCAGCTCCAAAATCCATTTATCTGGCAGATTGCCGTATTGAAATGCCAAATTTTGGTACATTTCTTCAGTCAAATGTGGTTTTGAAGAAATATTGACCATAGCAATTGATTAACAAATCATTAAACTTGAATAATTATTGATATAAATAAGCCTGGCAGCTCTGTTTGGTTAACCACACTAAGAAAATAAATATAAATTTTGAATTAATTCCAGCTCCAAAATCCATTTATCTGGCAGATTGCCGTGTTGAAATGCCAAATTTTGGTAAAATTCTTCAGTCAAACAGGGTTTTGAAGAAACATTGACACTAGCAATTGATTAACAAATCAATCACCTTGAATAATTATTAAATAAGCCTGGCTGCTCTGTTTTGTTAACCACACTAAGAAAATAAATATAAATTTTGAATTAATTCCAGCTCCAAAATCCAATATCTGGCAGATTGCCGTGTTGAAATGCCAAATTTTGGTACATTTCTTCAGTCAAATATGGTTTTGAAGAAATATTGACCATAGCAATTGATTAACAAATCAATAAACTTGTATAATTATTGATATAAATAAGCCTGGCAGCTCTGTTTTATTAACTACACTAAGAAAATAAATATAAATTTTGAATTAATTTTTAAGAATTATGAATATTTCCAGCTCCAAAATCCATTTATCTGGCAGATTGCCGTGTTGAAATGCCAAATTTTGGTGTATTTCTTCAGTCAAACAGGGTTTTGAAGAAACATTGACACTAGCAATTGATTAACAAATCAATAAACTTGAATAATTATTGATATAAATAAGCCTGGCAGCTCTTATTTGTTAACCACACTAAGAAAATAAATATAAATTTTGAAATAATTCCAGCTCCAAAATCCATTTATCTGGCAGATTGCCGTATTGAAATGGCAAATTTTGGAAAATTTCTTCAGTCAAACAGGGTTTTGAAGAAACATTGACACTAGCAATTGATTAACAAATCAATAAACTTGAATAATTATTGATATAAATAAGAATGGCAGCTCTGTTTTGTTAACCACACTAAGAAAATAAATATAAGTTTTGAATTAATTCCAGCTCCAAAATCCAATATCTGGCAGATTGCCGTGTTGAAATGCCAAATTTTGGAAAATTTCTTCAGTCAAACATGGTTTTGAAGAAACATTGACACTAGCAATTGATTAACAAATCAATAAACTTGTATAATTATTGATATAAATAAGCCTGGCAGCTCTGTTTTATTAACTACACTAAGAAAATAAATATAAATTTTGAATTAATTTTTAAGAATTATGAATATTTCCAGCTCCAAAATCCATTTATCTGGCAGATTGCCGTGTTGAAATGCCAAATTTTGGTATATTTCTTCAGTCAAACAGGGTTTTGAAGAAACATTGACACTAGCAATTGATTAACAAATCAATAAACTTGAATAATTATTGATATAAATAAGCCTGGCAGCTCTGTTTTGTTAACCACACTAAGAAAATAAATATAAATTTTGAATTAATTCCAGCTCCAAAATCCATTTATCTGGCAGATTGCCGTGTGGAAAAGCCAAATTTTGGTAAATTTCTTCAGTCAAACAGGGTTTTGAAGAAACATTGACACTAGCAATTGATTAACAAATCAATAAACTTGTATAATTATTGATATAAATAAGCCTGGCAGCTCTGTTTTATTAACTACACTAAGAAAATAAATATAAATTTTGAATTAATTCTTAAGAATTATGAATATTTCCAGCTCCAAAATCCATTTATCTGGCAGATTGCCGTGTTGAAATGCCAAATTTTGGTATATTTCTTCAGTCAAACAGGGTTTTGAAGAAACATTGACACTAGCAATTGAATAACAAATCAATAAACTTGAATAATTATTGATATAAATAAGCCTGGCAGCTCTGTTTTGTTAACCACACTAAGAAAATAAATATAAATTTTGAATTAATTCCAGCTCCAAAATCCATTTATCTGGCAGATTGCCGTGTTGAAATGGAAAATTTTGGAAAATTTCTTCAGTCAAACAGGGTTTTGAAGAAACATTGACACTAGCAATTGATTAACAAATCAATAAACTTGAATAATTATTGATATAAATAAACCTGGCAGCTTTGTTTTGTTAACCACACTAAGAAAATAAATAAAAATTTTGAATTAATTCCAGCTCCAAAATCCATTTATCTGGCAGATTGCCGTGTTGAAATGGAAAATTTTGGAAAATTTCTTCAGTCAAATATGGTTTTGAAGATATATTGACCATAGCAATTGATTAACAAATCAATAAACTTGAATAATTATTGATATAAATAAGAATGGCAGCTCTGTTTTGTTAACCACACTAAGAAAATAAATATAAGTTTTGAATTAATTCCAGCTCCAAAATCCAATATCTGGCAGATTGCCGTGTTGAAATGCCAAATTTTGGTATATTTCTTCAGTCAAACAGGGTTTTGAAGAAACATTGACACTAGCAATTGATTAACAAATCAATAAACTTGAATAATTATTGATATAAATAAGCCTGGCAGCTCTGTTTTGTTAACCACACTAAGAAAATAAATATAAATTTTGAATTAATTCCAGCTCCAAAATCCATTTATCTGGCAGATTGCCGTGTGGAAAAGCCAAATTTTGGAAAATTTCTTCAGTCAAACAGGGTTTTGAAGAAACATTGACACTAGCAGTTGATTAACAAATCAATAAACTTGTATAATTATTGATATAAATAAGCCTGGCTGCTCTGTTTTGTTAACCACACTAAGAAAATAAATATAAATTTTGAATTAATTCCAGCTCCAAAATCCAATATCTGGCAGATTGCCGTGTTGAAATGCCAAATTTTGGTACATTTCTTCAGTCAAATATGGTTTTGAAGAAATATTGACCATAGCAATTGATTAACAAATCAATAAACTTGTATAATTATTGATATAAATAAGCCTGGCAGCTCTGTTTTATTAACTACACTAAGAAAATAAATATAAATTTTGAATTAATTTTTAAGAATTATGAATATTTCCAGCTCCAAAATCCATTTATCTGGCAGATTGCCGTGTTGAAATGCCAAATTTTGGTGTATTTCTTCAGTCAAACAGGGTTTTGAAGAAACATTGACACTAGCAATTGATTAACAAATCAATAAACTTGAATAATTATTGATATAAATAAGCCTGGCAGCTCTTATTTGTTAACCACACTAAGAAAATAAATATAAATTTTGAAATAATTCCAGCTCCAAAATCCATTTATCTGGCAGATTGCCGTGTTGAAATGCCAAATTTTGGTAAATTTCTTCAGTCAAACATGGTTTTGAAGAAATATTGACAATAGCAATTGATTAACAAATCATTAAACTTGAATAATTATTGATATAAATAAGCTTGGCAGCTCTGTTTTGTTAACCACACTAAGAAAATAAACATAAATTTTGAATTGATTCCAGCTCCAAAATCCATTTATCTGGCAGATTGCCGTGTTGAAATGCCAAATTTTGGAAAATTTCTTCAGTCAAACATGGTTTTGAAGAAATATTGACAATAGCAATTGATTAACAAATCATTAAACTTGAATAATTATTGATATAAATAAGCTTGGCAGCTCTGTTTTGTTAACCACACTAAGAAAATAAACATAAATTTTGAATTAATTCCAGCTCTAAAATCCATTTATATGGCAGATTGCCGTGTTGAAATGCCAAATTTTGGAAAATTTCTTCAGTCAAACAGGGTTTTGAAGAAACATTGACACTAGCAATTGATTAACAAATCAATAAACTTGAATAATTATTGATATAAATAAACCTGGCAGCTTTGTTTTGTTAACCACTTTAAGAAAATAAATAAAAATTTTGAATTAATTCCAGCTCCAAAATCCATTTATCTGGCAGATTGCCGTGTGGAAAAGCCAAATTTTGGTAAATTTCTTCAGTCAAACAGGGTTTTGAAGAAACATTGACACTAGCAATTGATTAACAAATCAATAAACTTGTATAATTATTGATATAAATAAGCCTGGCAGCTTTGTTTTGTTAACCACACTAAGAAAATAAATAAAAATTTTGAATTAATTCCAGCTCCAAAATCCATTTATCTGGCAGATTGCCGTGTTGAAATGCCAAATTTTGGTATATTTCTTCAGTCAAACAGGGTTTTGAAGAAACATTGACACTAGCAATTGATTAACAAATCAATAAACTTGAATAATTATTGATATAAATAAGCCTGGCAGCTCTGTTTTGTTAACCACACTAAGAAAATAAATATAAATTTTGAATTAATTCCAGCTCCAAAATCCATTTATCTGGCAGATTGCCGTGTGGAAAAGCCAAATTTTGGTAAATTTCTTCAGTCAAACAGGGTTTTGAAGAAACATTGACACTAGCAATTGATTAACAAACCAATAAACTTGTATAATTATTGATATAAATAAGCCTGGCAGCTCTGTTTTATTAACTACACTAAGAAAATAAATATAAATTTTGATTTAATTCTTAAGAATTATGAATATTTCCAGCTCCAAAATCCATTTATCTGGCAGATTGCCGTGTTGAAATGCCAAATTTTGGTATATTTCTTCAGTCAAACAGGGTTTTGAAGAAACATTGACACTAGCAATTGAATAACAAATCAATAAACTTGAATAATTATTGATATAAATAAGCTTGGCAGCTCTGTTTTGTTAACCACACTAAGAAAATAAATATAAATTTTGAATTAATTCCAGCTCCAAAATCCATTTATCTGGCAGATTGCCGTGTTGAAATGGAAAATTTTGGAAAATTTCTTCAGTCAAATATGGTTTTGAAGAAATATTGACCATAGCAATTGATTAACAAATCAATAAACTTGAATAATTATTGATATAAATAAGAATGGCAGCTCTGTTTTGTTAACCACACTAAGAAAATAAATATAAGTTTTGAATTAATTCCAGCTCCAAAATCCAATATCTGGCAGATTGCCGTGTTGAAAAGCCAAATTTTGGAAAATTTCTTCAGTCAAACAGGGTTTTGAAGAAACATTGACACTAGCAATTGATTAACAAATCAATAAACTTGTATAATTATTGATATAAATAAGCCTGGCAGCTCTGTTTTATTAACTACACTAAGAAAATAAATATAAATTTTGAATTAATTCCAGCTCCAAAATCCATTTATCTGGCAGATTGCCGTATTGAAATGCCAAATTTTGGTACATTTCTTCAGTCAAATGTGGTTTTGAAGAAATATTGACCATAGCAATTGATTAACAAATCATTAAACTTGAATAATTATTGATATAAATAAGCCTGGCAGCTCTGTTTGGTTAACCACACTAAGAAAATAAATATAAATTTTGAATTAATTCCAGCTCCAAAATCCATTTATCTGGCAGATTGCCGTGTTGAAATGCCAAATTTTGGTAAAATTCTTCAGTCAAACAGGGTTTTGAAGAAACATTGACACTAGCAATTGATTAACAAATCAATCACCTTGAATAATTATTAAATAAGCCTGGCTGCTCTGTTTTGTTAACCACACTAAGAAAATAAATATAAATTTTGAATTAATTCCAGCTCCAAAATCCAATATCTGGCAGATTGCCGTGTTGAAATGCCAAATTTTGGTACATTTCTTCAGTCAAATATGGTTTTGAAGAAATATTGACCATAGCAATTGATTAACAAATCAATAAACTTGTATAATTATTGATATAAATAAGCCTGGCAGCTCTGTTTTATTAACTACACTAAGAAAATAAATATAAATTTTGAATTAATTTTTAAGAATTATGAATATTTCCAGCTCCAAAATCCATTTATCTGGCAGATTGCCGTGTTGAAATGCCAAATTTTGGTGTATTTCTTCAGTCAAACAGGGTTTTGAAGAAACATTGACACTAGCAATTGATTAACAAATCAATAAACTTGAATAATTATTGATATAAATAAGCCTGGCAGCTCTTATTTGTTAACCACACTAAGAAAATAAATATAAATTTTGAAATAATTCCAGCTCCAAAATCCATTTATCTGGCAGATTGCCGTGTTGAAATGCCAAATTTTGGTAAATTTCTTCAGTCAAACATGGTTTTGAAGAAATATTGACAATAGCAATTGATTAACAAATCATTAAACTTGAATAATTATTGATATAAATAAGCTTGGCAGCTCTGTTTTGTTAACCACACTAAGAAAATAAACATAAATTTTGAATTGATTCCAGCTCCAAAATCCATTTATCTGGCAGATTGCCGTGTTGAAATGCCAAATTTTGGTAAATTTCTTCAGTCAAACATGGTTTTGAAGAAATATTGACAATAGCAATTGATTAACAAATCATTAAACTTGAATAATTATTGATATAAATAAGCTTGGCAGCTCTGTTTTGTTAACCACACTAAGAAAATAAACATAAATTTTGAATTAATTCCAGCTCTAAAATCCATTTATATGGCAGATTGCCGTGTTGAAATGCCAAATTTTGGAAAATTTCTTCAGTCAAACAGGGTTTTGAAGAAACATTGACACTAGCAATTGATTAACAAATCAATAAACTTGAATAATTATTGATATAAATAAACCTGGCAGCTTTGTTTTGTTAACCACTTTAAGAAAATAAATAAAAATTTTGAATTAATTCCAGCTCCAAAATCCATTTATCTGGCAGATTGCCGTGTGGAAAAGCCAAATTTTGGTAAATTTCTTCAGTCAAACAGGGTTTTGAAGAAACATTGACACTAGCAATTGATTAACAAATCAATAAACTTGTATAATTATTGATATAAATAAGCCTGGCAGCTCTGTTTTATTAACTACACTAAGAAAATAAATATAAATTTTGAATTAATTCTTAAGAATTATGAATATTTCCAGCTCCAAAATCCATTTATCTGGCAGATTGCCGTGTTGAAATGCCAAATTTTGGTATATTTCTTCAGTCAAACAGGGTTTTGAAGAAACATTGACACTAGCAATTGAATAACAAATCAATAAACTTGAATAATTATTGATATAAATAAGCCTGGCAGCTCTGTTTTGTTAACCACACTAAGAAAATAAATATAAATTTTGAATTAATTCCAGCTCCAAAATCCATTTATCTGGCAGATTGCCGTGTGGAAAAGCCAAATTTTGGTAAATTTCTTCAGTCAAACAGGGTTTTGAAGAAACATTGACACTAGCAATTGATTAACAAATCAATAAACTTGTATAATTATTGATATAAATAAGCCTGGCAGCTCTGTTTTATTAACTACACTAAGAAAATAAATATAAATTTTGAATTAATTCCAGCTCCAAAATCCATTTATCTGGCAGATTGCCGTATTGAAATGCCAAATTTTGGTACATTTCTTCAGTCAAATGTGGTTTTGAAGAAATATTGACCATAGCAATTGATTAACAAATCATTAAACTTGAATAATTATTGATATAAATAAGCCTGCGAGCTCTGTTTTATTAACTACACTAAGAAAATAAATATAAATTTTGAATTAATTCTTAAGAATTACGAATATTTCCAGCTCCAAAATCCATTTATCTGGCAGATTGCCGTGTTGAAATGCCAAATTTTGGTATATTTCTTCAGTCAAACAGGGTTTTGAAGAAACATTGACACTAGCAATTGAATAACAAATCAATAAACTTGAATAATTATTGATATAAATAAGCCTGGCAGCTCTGTTTTGTTAACCACACTAAGAAAATAAATATAAATTTTGAATTAATTCCAGCTCCAAAATCCATTTATCTGGCAGATTGCCGTGTTGAAATGGAAAATTTTGGAAAATTTCTTCAGTCAAATATGGTTTTGAAGAAATATTGACCATAGCAATTGATTAACAAATCAATAAACTTGAATAATTATTGATATAAATAAGCCTGGCAGCTCTGTTTTGTTAACCACACTAAGAAAATAAATATAAGTTTTGAATTAATTCCAGCTCCAAAATCCAATATCTGGCAGATTGCCGTGTTGAAAAGCCAAATTTTGGAAAATTTCTTCAGTCAAACAGGGTTTTGAAGAAACATTGACACTAGCAATTGATTAACAAATCAATAAACTTGTATAATTATTGATATAAATAAGCCTGGCAGCTCTGTTTTATTAACTACACTAAGAAAATAAATATAAATTTTGAATTAATTCCAGCTCCAAAATCCATTTATCTGGCAGATTGCCGTATTGAAATGCCAAATTTTGGTACATTTCTTCAGTCAAATGTGGTTTTGAAGAAATATTGACCATAGCAATTGATTAACAAATCATTAAACTTGAATAATTATTGATATAAATAAGCCTGGCAGCTCTGTTTGGTTAACCACACTAAGAAAATAAATATAAATTTTGAATTAATTCCAGCTCCAAAATCCATTTATCTGGCAGATTGCCGTGTTGAAATGCCAAATTTTGGTAAAATTCTTCAGTCAAACAGGGTTTTGAAGAAACATTGACACTAGCAATTGATTAACAAATCAATCACCTTGAATAATTATTAAATAAGCCTGGCTGCTCTGTTTTGTTAACCACACTAAGAAAATAAATATAAATTTTGAATTAATTCCAGCTCCAAAATCCAATATCTGGCAGATTGCCGTATTGAAATGCCAAATTTTGGTACATTTCTTCAGTCAAATATGGTTTTGAAGAAATATTGACCATAGCAATTGATTAACAAATCAATAAACTTGTATAATTATTGATATAAATAAGCCTGGCAGCTCTGTTTTATTAACTACACTAAGAAAATAAATATAAATTTTGAATTAATTTTTAAGAATTATGAATATTTCCAGCTCCAAAATCCATTTATCTGGCAGATTGCCGTGTTGAAATGCCAAATTTTGGTGTATTTCTTCAGTCAAACAGGGTTTTGAAGAAACATTGACACTAGCAATTGATTAACAAATCAATAAACTTGAATAATTATTGATATAAATAAGCCTGGCAGCTCTTATTTGTTAACCACACTAAGAAAATAAATATAAATTTTGAAATAATTCCAGCTCCAAAATCCATTTATCTGGCAGATTGCCGTGTTGAAATGCCAAATTTTGGTAAATTTCTTCAGTCAAACATGGTTTTGAAGAAATATTGACAATAGCAATTGATTAACAAATCATTAAACTTGAATAATTATTGATATAAATAAGCTTGGCAGCTCTGTTTTGTTAACCACACTAAGAAAATAAACATAAATTTTGAATTGATTCCAGCTCCAAAATCCATTTATCTGGCAGATTGCCGTGTTGAAATGCCAAATTTTGGTAAATTTCTTCAGTCAAACATGGTTTTGAAGAAATATTGACAATAGCAATTGATTAACAAATCATTAAACTTGAATAATTATTGATATAAATAAGCTTGGCAGCTCTGTTTTGTTAACCACACTAAGAAAATAAACATAAATTTTGAATTAATTCCAGCTCTAAAATCCATTTATATGGCAGATTGCCGTGTTGAAATGCCAAATTTTGGAAAATTTCTTCAGTCAAACAGGGTTTTGAAGAAACATTGACACTAGCAATTGATTAACAAATCAATAAACTTGAATAATTATTGATATAAATAAACCTGGCAGCTTTGTTTTGTTAACCACTTTAAGAAAATAAATAAAAATTTTGAATTAATTCCAGCTCCAAAATCCATTTATCTGGCAGATTGCCGTGTGGAAAAGCCAAATTTTGGTAAATTTCTTCAGTCAAACAGGGTTTTGAAGAAACATTGACACTAGCAATTGATTAACAAATCAATAAACTTGTATAATTATTGATATAAATAAGCCTGGCAGCTCTGTTTTATTAACTACACTAAGAAAATAAATATAAATTTTGAATTAATTCTTAAGAATTATGAATATTTCCAGCTCCAAAATCCATTTATCTGGCAGATTGCCGTGTTGAAATGCCAAATTTTGGTATATTTCTTCAGTCAAACAGGGTTTTGAAGAAACATTGACACTAGCAATTGAATAACAAATCAATAAACTTGAATAATTATTGATATAAATAAGCCTGGCAGCTCTGTTTTGTTAACCACACTAAGAAAATAAATATAAATTTTGAATTAATTCCAGCTCCAAAATCCATTTATCTGGCAGATTGCCGTATTGAAATGGCAAATTTTGGAAAATTTCTTCAGTTTAACAGGGTTTTGAAGAAACATTGACACTAGCAATTGATTAACAAATCAATAAACTTGAATAATTATTGATATAAATAAGAATGGCAGCTCTGTTTTGTTAACCACACTAAGAAAATAAATATAAATTTTGAAATAATTCCAGCTCCAAAATCCATTTATCTGGCAGATTGCCGTGTTGAAATGCCAAATTTTGGTAAATTTCTTCAGTCAAACATGGTTTTGAAGAAATATTGACAATAGCAATTGATTAACAAATCATTAAACTGGAATAATTATTGATATAAATAAACTTGGCAGCTCTGTTTTGTTAACCACACTAAGAAAATAAACATAAATTTTGAATTGATTCCAGCTCCAAAATCCATTTATCTGGCAGATTGCCGTGTTGAAATGCCAAATTTTGGTAAATTTCTTCAGTCAAACATGGTTTTGAAGAAATATTGACAATAGCAATTGATTAACAAATCATTAAACTTGAATAATTATTGATATAAATAAGCTTGGCAGCTCTGTTTTGTTAACCACACTAAGAAAATAAACATAAATTTTGAATTAATTCCAGCTCTAAAATCCATTTATATGGCAGATTGCCGTGTTGAAATGCCAAATTTTGGAAAATTTCTTCAGTCAAACAGGGTTTTGAAGAAACATTGACACTAGCAATTGATTAACAAATCAATAAACTTGAATAATTATTGATATAAATAAACCTGGCAGCTTTGTTTTGTTAACCACTTTAAGAAAATAAATAAAAATTTTGAATTAATTCCAGCTCCAAAATCCATTTATCTGGCAGATTGCCGTGTGGAAAAGCCAAATTTTGGTAAATTTCTTCAGTCAAACAGGGTTTTGAAGAAACATTGACACTAGCAATTGATTAACAAATCAATAAACTTGTATAATTATTGATATAAATAAGCCTGGCAGCTCTGTTTTATTAACTACACTAAGAAAATAAATATAAATTTTGAATTAATTCTTAAGAATTATGAATATTTCCAGCTCCAAAATCCATTTATCTGGCAGATTGCCGTGTTGAAATGCCAAATTTTGGTATATTTCTTCAGTCAAACAGGGTTTTGAAGAAACATTGACACTAGCAATTGAATAACAAATCAATAAACTTGAATAATTATTGATATAAATAAGCCTGGCAGCTCTGTTTTGTTAACCACACTAAGAAAATAAATATAAATTTTGAATTAATTCCAGCTCCAAAATCCATTTATCTGGCAGATTGCCGTGTTGAAATGGAAAATTTTGGAAAATTTCTTCAGTCAAACAGGGTTTTGAAGAAACATTGACACTAGCAATTGATTAACAAATCAACAAACTTGAATAATTATTGATATAAATAAACCTGGCAGCTTTGTTTTGTTAACCACACTAAGAAAATAAATAAAAATTTGAATTAATTCCAGCTCCAAAATCCATTTATCTGGCAGATTGCCGTATTGAAATGGCAAATTTTGGAAAATTTCTTCAGTCAAACAGGGTTTTGAAGAAACATTGACACTAGCAATTGATTAACAAATCAATAAACTTGTATAATTATTGATATAAATAAGCCTGGCAGCTCTGTTTTATTAACTACACTAAGAAAATAAATATAAATTTTGAATTAATTCTTAAGAATTATGAATATTTCCAGCTCCAAAATCCATTTATCTGGCAGATTGCCGTGTTGAAATGCCAAATTTTGGTATATTTCTTCAGTCAAACAGGGTTTTGAAGAAACATTGACACTAGCAATTGAATAACAAATCAATAAACTTGAATAATTATTGATATAAATAAGCCTGGCAGCTCTGTTTTGTTAACCACACTAAGAAAATAAATATAAATTTTGAATTAATTCCAGCTCCAAAATCCATTTATCTGGCAGATTGCCGTGTTGAAATGGAAAATTTTGGAAAATTTCTTCAGTCAAACAGGGTTTTGAAGAAACATTGACACTAGCAATTGATTAACAAATCAATAAACTTGAATAATTATTGATATAAATAAACCTGGCAGCTTTGTTTTGTTAACCACACTAAGAAAATAAATAAAAATTTTGAATTAATTCCAGCTCCAAAATCCATTTATCTGGCAGATTGCCGTATTGAAATGGCAAATTTTGGAAAATTTCTTCAGTCAAACAGGGTTTTGAAGAAACATTGACACTAGCAATTGATTAACAAATCAATAAACTTGAATAATTATTGATATAAATAAGAATGGCAGCTCTGTTTTGTTAACCACACTAAGAAAATAAATATAAGTTTTGAATTAATTCCAGCTCCAAAATCCAATATCTGGCAGATTGCCGTGTTGAAATGCCAAATTTTGGAAAATTTCTTCAGTCAAACATGGTTTTGAAGAAACATTGACACTAGCAATTGATTAACAAATCAATAAACTTGTATAATTATTGATATAAATAAGCCTGAGAGCTCTGTTTTATTAACTACACTAAGAAAATAAATATAAATTTTGAATTAATTTTTAAGAATTATGAATATTTCCAGCTCCAAAATCCATTTATCTGGCAGATTGCCGTGTTGAAATGCCAAATTTTGGTATATTTCTTCAGTCAAACAGGGTTTTGAAGAAACATTGACACTAGCAATTGATTAACAAATCAATAAACTTGAATAATTATTGATATAAATAAGCCTGGCAGCTCTGTTTTGTTAACCACACTAAGAAAATAAATATAAATTTTGAATTAATTCCAGCTCCAAAATCCATTTATCTGGCAGATTGCCGTGTGGAAAAGCCAAATTTTGGTAAATTTCTTCAGTCAAACAAGGTTTTGAAGAAACATTGACACTAGCAATTGATTAACAAATCAATAAACTTGTATAATTATTGATATAAATAAGCCTGGCAGCTCTGTTTTATTAACTACACTAAGAAAATAAATATAAATTTTGAATTAATTCTTAAGAATTATGAATATTTCCAGCTCCAAAATCCATTTATCTGGCAGATTGCCGTGTTGAAATGCCAAATTTTGGTATATTTCTTCAGTCAAACAGGGTTTTGAAGAAACATTGACACTAGCAATTGAATAACAAATCAATAAACTTGAATAATTATTGATATAAATAAGCCTGGCAGCTCTGTTTTGTTAACCACACTAAGAAAATAAATATAAATTTTGAATTAATTCCAGCTCCAAAATCCATTTATCTGGCAGATTGCCGTGTTGAAATGGAAAATTTTGGAAAATTTCTTCAGTCAAACAGGGTTTTGAAGAAACATTGACACTAGCAATTGATTAACAAATCAATAAACTTGAATAATTATTGATATAAATAAACCTGGCAGCTTTGTTTTGTTAACCACACTAAGAAAATAAATAAAAATTTTGAATTAATTCCAGCTCCAAAATCCATTTATCTGGCAGATTGCCGTGTTGAAATGGAAAATTTTGGAAAATTTCTTCAGTCAAATATGGTTTTGAAGAAATATTGACCATAGCAATTGATTAACAAATCAATAAACTTGAATAATTATTGATATAAATAAGAATGGCAGCTCTGTTTTGTTAACCACACTATGAAAATAAATATAAGTTTTGAATTAATTCCAGCTCCAAAATCCAATATCTGGCAGATTGCCGTGTTGAAATGCCAAATTTTGGTATATTTCTTCAGTCAAACAGGGTTTTGAAGAAACATTGACACTAGCAATTGATTAACAAATCAATAAACTTGAATAATTATTGATATAAATAAGCCTGGCAGCTCTGTTTTGTTAACCACACTAAGAAAATAAATATAAATTTTGAATTAATTCCAGCTCCAAAATCCATTTATCTGGCAGATTGCCGTGTGGAAAAGCCAAATTTTGGTAAATTTCTTCAGTCAAACAGGGTTTTGAAGAAACATTGACACTAGCAATTGATTAACAAATCAATAAACTTGTATAATTATTGATATAAATAAGCCTGGCAGCTCTGTTTTATTAACTACACTAAGAAAATAAATATAAATTTTGAATTAATTCTTAAGAATTATGAATATTTCCAGCTCCAAAATCCATTTATCTGGCAGATTGCCGTGTTGAAATGCCAAATTTTGGTATATTTTTTCAGTCAAACAGGGTTTTGAAGAAACATTGACACTAGCAATTGAATAACAAATCAATAAACTTGAATAATTATTGATATAAATAAGCCTGGCAGCTCTGTTTTGTTAACCACACTAAGAAAATAAATATAAATTTTGAATTAATTCCAGCTCCAAAATCCATTTATCTGGCAGATTGCCGTGTTGAAATGGAAAATTTTGGAAAATTTCTTCAGTCAAACAGGGTTTTGAAGAAACATTGACACTAGCAATTGATTAACAAATCAATAAACTTGAATAATTATTGTTATAAATAAACCTGGCAGCTTTGTTTTGTTAACCACACTAAGAAAATAAATAAAAATTTTGAATTAATTCCAGCTCGAAAATCCATTTATCTGGCAGATTGCCGTATTGAAATGGCAAATTTTGGAAAATTTCTTCAGTCAAACAGGGTTTTGAAGAAACATTGACACTAGCAATTGATTAACAAATCAATAAACTTGAATAATTATTGATATAAATAAGAATGGCAGCTCAGTTTTGTTAACCACACTAAAAAAATAAATATAAATTTTGAATTAATTCCAGCTCCAAAATCCATTTATCTGGCAATTGCCGTGTGGAAATGCCAAATTTTGGTAAATTTCTTCAGTCAAACATTGTTTTGAAGAAAAATAGACCTTAGCAATTGATTAACAATTCAATAAACTTGAATAATTATTGATATAAATAAACCTGGCAGCTCTGTTTTGTTAACCAAACTAAGAAAATAAATATACATTTTGAATTAATTCTTAAGAATTATGAATATTTGCAGCTCCAAAATCCATTTATCTGGCAGATTGCCGTGTTGAAATACCAAATTTTGGAAAATTTCTTCAGTCAAACAGGGTTTTGAAGAAACATTGACACTAGCAATTGATTAACAAATCAATAAACTTGAATAATTATTGATATAAATAAACCTGGCAGCTCTGTTTTGTTAACCAAAATAAGAAAATAAATATACATTATGAATTAATTCTTAAGAATTATGAATATTTGCAGCTCCAAAATCCATTTATCTGGCAGATTGCCGTGTTGAAATGCCAAATTTTGGTACATTTCTTCAGTCAAATATGGTTTTGAAGAAATATTGACCATAGCAATTGATTAACAAATCATTAAACTTGAATAATTATTGATATAAATAAGCCTGGAAGCTCTGTTTTGTTAACCACACTAAGAAAATAAATATAAATTTTAAATTAATTCCAGCTCCAAAATCCATTTATCTGGCAGATTGCCGTGTTGAAATGCCAAATTTTGGTAAATTTCTTCAGTCAAATAGGGTTTTGAAGAAACATTGACACTAGCAATTGATTAACAAATCAATAACCTTGAATAATTATTAAATAAGCCTGGCTGCTCTGTTTTGTTAACCACACTAAGAAAATAAATATAAATTTTGAATTAATTCCAGCTCCAAAATCCAATATCTGGCAGATTGCCGTGTTGAAATGCCAAATTTGGCAATTTCTTTAGTCAAATATGGTTTTGAAGAAATATTGACCATAGCAATTGATTAACAAATCATTAAACTTGAATAATTATTGATATAAATAAGCCTGTAAGCTCTGTTTTGTTAACCAAACTAAGAAAATAAATATAAATTTTAAATTAATTCCAGCTCCAAAATCCATTTATCTGGCAGATTGCCGTGTTGAAATGCCAAAATTTGCTAAATTTCTTAAGTCAAACAGGGTTTTGAAGAAATTTTGACACTAGCAATTTATTAAAAAATCAATAAACTTGTATAATTATTGATATAAATAAGCCTGGCAGCTCTGTTTTTTTAACCACGTTAAGAAAATAAATATAAATTTTGAATTAATTCCAGCTCCAAAATCCATTTATCTGGCAGATTGCCGTGTGGAAAAGCCAAATTTTGGTAAATTTCTTCAGTCAAACAGGGTTTTGAAGAAATTTTGACACTAGCAATTGATTAACAAATCAATAAACTTGTATAATTATTGATATAAATAAGCCTGGCAGCTCTGTTTTATTAACGACACTAAGAAAATAAATATAAATTTTGAATTAATTCCAGCTCCAAAATCCATTTATCTGGCAGATTGCCGTGTTGAAATGCCAAATTTTGGTACATTTCTTCAGTCAAATATGGTTTTGAAGAAATATTGACCATAGCAATTGATTAACAAATCATTAAACTTGAATAATTATTGATATAAATAAGCCTGGAAGCTCTGTTTTGTTAACCACACTAAGAAAATAAATATAAATTTTAAATTAATTCCAGCTCCAAAATCCATTTATCTGGCAGATTGCCGTGTTGAAATGCCAAATTTTGGTAAATTTCTTCAGTCAAACAGGGTTTTGAAGAAACATTGACACTAGCAATTGATTAACAAATCAATAACCTTGAATAATTATTAAATAAGCCTGGCTGCTCTGTTTTGTTAACCACACTAAGAAAATAAATATAAATTTTGAATTAATTCCAGCTCCAAAATCCATTTATCTGCTGATTGCCGTGTTGAAATGCCAAATTTTGGAAAATTTCTTCAGTCAAACATGGTTTTGAAGAAACATTGACACTAGCAATTGATTAACAAATTAATAAACTTGTATAATTATTGATATAAATAAGGCTGGCAGCTCTGTTTTATTAACTACACTACAAAAATAAATATAAATTTTGAATTAATTCTTAAGAATTATGAATATTTCCAGCTCCAAAATCCATTTATCTGGCAGATCTCCGTGTTGAAATGCCAAATTTTGGTAAATTTCTTTAGTCAAACATGGTTTTGAAGAAATATTGACCATAGCAATTGATTAACAAATCATTAAACTTGAATAATTATTGATATAAATAAACCTGGAAGCTCTGTTTTGTTAACCACACTAAGAAAATAAATATAAATTTTGAATTAATTCCAGCTCCAAAATCCATTTATCTGCTGATTGCCGTGTTGAAATGCCAAATTTTGGAAAATTTCTTCAGTCAAACATGGTTTTGAAGAAACATTGACACTAGCAATTGATTAACAAATTAATAAACTTGTATAATTATTGATATAAATAAGGCTGGCAGCTCTGTTTTATTAACTACACTACAAAAATAAATATAAATTTTGAATTAATTCTTAAGAATTATGAATATTTCCAGCTCCAAAATCCATTTATCTGGCAGATCTCCGTGTTGAAATGCCAAATTTTGGTAAATTTCTTTAGTCAAACATGGTTTTGAAGAAATATTGACCATAGCAATTGATTAACAAATCATTAAACTTGAATAATTATTGATATAAATAAACCTGGAAGCTCTGTTTTGTTAACCACACTAAGAAAATAAATATAAATTTTAAATTAATTCCAGCTCCAAAATCCATTTATCTGGCAGATCTCCGTGTTGAAATGCCAAATTTTGGTAAATTTCTTAAGTCAAACAGGGTTTTGAAGAAACATTGACACTAGCAATTGATTAACAAATCATTAAACTTGAATAATTATTGATATAAATAAGCGTGGCAGCTCTGTTTTGTTAACCACAATAAGAAAATAAATATAAATTTTGAATTAATTCTTAAGAATAATGAATAGCTGCAGCTCCAAAATCCATTTATCTGGCAGATTGCCGTGTTGAAATGCCAAAATTTGCTAAATTTCTTAAGTCAAACAGGGTTTTGAAGAAATTTTGACACTAGCAATTTATTAAAAAATCAATAAACTTGTATAATTATTGATATAAATATGCCTGGCAGCTCTGTTTTTTTAACCACGTTAAGAAAATAAATATAAATTTTGAATTAATTCCAGCTCCAAAATCCATTTATCTGGCAGATTGCCGTGTGGAAAAGCCAAATTTTGGTAAATTTCTTCAGTCAAACAGGGTTTTGAAGAAATTTTGACACTAGCAATTGATTAACAAATCATTAAACTTGAATAATTATTGATATAAATAAGCCTGGAAGCTCTGTTTTGTTAACCACACTAAGAAAATAAATATAAATTTTAAATTAATTCCAGCTCCAAAATCCATTTATCTGGCAGATTGCCGTGTTGAAATGCCAAATTTTGGTAAATTTCTTCAGTCAAACAGGGTTTTGAAGAAACATTGACACTAGCAATTGATTAACAAATCAATAACCTTGAATAATTATTAAATAAGCCTGGCTGCTCTGTTTTGTTAACCACACTAAGAAAATAAATATAAATTTTGAATTAATTCCAGCTCCAAAATCCATTTATCTGCTGATTGCCGTGTTGAAATGCCAAATTTTGGAAAATTTCTTCAGTCAAACATGGTTTTGAAGAAACATTGACACTAGCAATTGATTAACAAATTAATAAACTTGTATAATTATTGATATAAATAAGGCTGGCAGCTCTGTTTTATTAACTACACTACAAAAATAAATATAAATTTTGAATTAATTCTTAAGAATTATGAATATTTCCAGCTCCAAAATCCATTTATCTGGCAGATTGCCGTGTTGAAATGCCAAATTTTGGTACATTTCTTCAGTCAAATATGGTTTTGAAGAAATATTGACCATAGCAATTGATTAACAAATCATTAAACTTGAATAATTATTGATATAAATAAACCTGGAAGCTCTGTTTTGTTAACCACACTAAGAAAATAAATATAAATTTTAAATTAATTCCAGCTCCAAAATCCATTTATCTGGTAGATTGCCGTGTTGAAATGCCAAATTTTGGTAAATTTCTTCAGTCAAACAGGGTTTTGAAGAAACATTGACACTAGCAATTGATTAACAAATCAATAACCTTGAATAATTATTAAATAAGCCTGGCTGCTCTGTTTTGTTAACCACACTAAGAAAATAAATATAAATTTTGAATTAATTCCAGCTCCAAAATCCATTTATCTGCTGATTGCCGTGTTGAAATGCCAAATTTTGGAAAATTTCTTCAGTCAAACATGGTTTTGAAGAAACATTGACACTAGCAATTGATTAACAAATCCATAAACTTGAATAATTATTGATATAAATAAGCCTGGCAGCTCTGTTTTGTTAACCACACTAAGAAAATAAATATAAATTTTGAATTAATTCTTAAGAATAATGAATAGCTGCAGCCCCAAAATCCATTTATCTGGCAGATTGCCGTGTTGAAATGCCAAAATTTGCTAAATTTCTTCAGTCAAACAGGGTTTTGAAGAAACATTGACACTAGCAATTGATTAACAAATCAATAAACTTGAATAATTATTGATATAAATAAGCCTGGCAGCTCTTTTTTGTTAACCACACTAAGAAAATAAATATAAATTTTGAATTAATTCCAGCTCCAAAATCCATTTATCTGGTAGATTGCCGTGTTGAAATGCCAAATTTTGGTAAATTTCTTCAGTCAAACAGGGTTTTGAAGATACATTGACACTAGCAATTGATTAACAAATCCATATACTTGAATAATTATTGATATAAATAAGCCTGGCAGCTCTGTTTTGTTAACCACACTAAGAAAATAAATATAAATTTTGAATTAATTCTTAAAAATTATGAATATTTGCAGCTCCAAAATCCATTTATCTGGCAGATTGCCGTGTTGAAATGCCAAATTTTGGTACATTTCTTCAGTCAAATATGCTTTTGAAGAAATATTGACCATAGCAATTGATTAACAAATCATTAAACTTGAATAATTATTGATATAAATAAGCCTGGAAGCTCTGTTTTGTTAACCACACTAAGAAAATAAATATAAATTTTAAATTAATTCCAGCTCCAAAATCCATTTATCTGGCAGATTGCCGTGTTGAAATGCCAAATTTTGGTAAATTTCTTCAGTCAAACAGGGTTTTGAAGAAACATTGACACTAGCAATTGATTAACAAATCAATAACCTTGAATAATTATTAAATAAGCCTGGCTGCTCTGTTTTGTTAACCACACTAAGAAAATAAATATAAATTTTGAATTAATTCTTAAGAATTATGAATATTTGCAGCTCCAAAATCCATTTATCTGGCAGATTGCCGTGTTGAAATGCCAAAATTTGCTAAATTTCTTCAGTCAAACAGGGTTTTGAAGAAACATTGACACTAGCAATTGATTAACAAATCAATAAACTTGAATAATTATTGATATAAATAAGCCTGGCAGCTCTGTTTTGTTAACTACACTAAGAAAATAAATATAAATTTTTAATTAATTCCAGCTACAAAATCCTTTTATCTGGCCGATTGCCGTGTTGAAATGCCAAATTTTGGTAAATTTCTTTAGTCAAACATGGTTTTGAAGAAATATTGACCATAGCAATTGATTAACAAATCATTAAACTTGAATAATTATTGATATAAATAAACCTGGAAGCTCTGTTTTGTTAACCACACTAAGAAAATAAATATAAATTTTAAATTAATTCCAGCTCCAAAATCCATTTATCTGGCAGATTGCCGTGTTGAAATGCCAAATTTTGGTAAATTTCTTCAGTCAAACAGGGTTTTGAAGAAACATTGACACTAGCAATTGATTAACAAATCAATAACCTTGAATAATTATTAAATAAGCCTGGCTGCTCTGTTTTGTTAACCACACTAGGAAAATAAATATAAATTTTAAATTAATTCCAGCTCCAAAATCCATTTATCTGGTAGATTGCCGTGTTGAAATGCCAAATTTTGGTAAATTTCTTCAGTCAAACAGGGTTTTGAAGATACATTGACACTAGCAATTGATTAACAAATCCATAAACTTGAATAATTATTGATATAAATAAGCCTGGCAGCTCTGTTTTGTTAACCACACTAAGAAAATAAATAAAAATTTTGAATTAATTCTTAAGAATAATGAATAGCTGCAGCCCCAAAATCCATTTATCTGGCAGATTGCCGTGTTGAAATGCCAAAATTTGCTAAATTTCTTCAGTCAAACAGGGTTTTGAAGAAACATTGACACTAGCAATTGATTAACAAATCCATAAACTTGAATAATTATTGATATAAATAAGCCTGACAGCTCTTTTTTGTTAACCACACTAAGAAAATAAATATAAATTTTGAATTAATTCTTAAAAATTATGAATATTTGCAGCTCCAAAATCCATTTATCTGGCAGATTGCCGTGTTGAAATGCCAAATTTTGGTACATTTCTTCAGTCAAATATGGTTTTGAAGAAATATTGACCATAGCAATTGATTAACAAATCATTAAACTTGAATAATTATTGATATAAATAAGCCTGGAAGCTCTGTTTTGTTAACCACACTAAGAAAATAAATATAAATTTTAAATTAATTCCAGCTCCAAAATCCATTTATCTGGCAGATTGCCGTGTTGAAATGCCAAATTTTGGTAAATTTCTTCAGTCAAACAGGGTTTTGAAGAAACATTGACACTAGCAATTGATTAACAAATCAATAACCTTGAATAATTATTGATATAAATAAGCCTGGCAGCTCTTTTTTGTTAACCACACTAAGAAAATAAATATAAATTTTGAATTAATTCTTAAAAATTATGAATATTTGCAGCTCCAAAATCCATTTATCTGGCAGATTGCCGTGTTGAAATGCCAAAATTTGCTAAATTTCTTCAGTCAAACAGGGTTTTGAAGAAACATTGACACTAGCAATTGATTAACAAATCAATAACCTTGAATAATTATTAAATAAGCCTGGCTGCTCTGTTTTGTTAACCACACTAGGAAAATAAATATAAATTTTAAATTAATTCCAGCTCCAAAATCCATTTATCTGGTAGATTGCCGTGTTGAAATGCCAAATTTTGGTAAATTTCTTCAGTCAAACAGGGTTTTGAAGATACATTGACACTAGCAATTGATTAACAAATCCATAAACTTGAATAATTATTGATATAAATAAGCCTGGCAGCTCTGTTTTGTTAACCACACTAAGAAAATAAATATAAATTTTGAATTAATTCTTAAGAATAATGAATAGCTGCAGCCCCAAAATCCATTTATCTGGCAGATTGCCGTGTTGAAATGCCAAAATTTGCTAAATTTCTTCAGTCAAACAGGGTTTTGAAGAAACATTGACACTAGCAATTGATTAACAAATCCATAAACTTGAATAATTATTGATATAAATAAGCCTGGCAGCTCTTTTTTGTTAACCACACTAAGAAAATAAATATAAATTTTGAATTAATTCTTAAAAATTATGAATATTTGCAGCTCCAAAATCCATTTATCTGGCAGATTGCCGTTTTGAAATGCCAAATTTTGGTACATTTCTTCAGTCAAATATGGTTTTGAAGAAATATTGACCATAGCAATTGATTAACAAATCATTAAACTTGAATAATTATTGATATAAATAAGCCTGGAAGCTCTGTTTTGTTAACCACACTAAGAAAATAAATATAAATTTTAAATTAATTCCAGCTCCAAAATCCATTTATCTGGCAGATTGCCGTGTTGAAATGCCAAAATTTGCTAAATTTCTTCAGTCAAACAGGGTTTTGAAGAAACATTGACACTAGCAATTGATTAACAAATCAATAACCTTGAATAATTATTGATATAAATAAGCCTGGCAGCTCTTTTTTGTTAACCACACTAAGAAAATAAATATAAATTTTGAATTAATTCTTAAAAATTATGAATATTTGCAGCTCCAAAATCCATTTATCTGGCAGATTGCCGTGTTGAAATGCCAAAATTTGCTAAATTTCTTCAGTCAAACAGGGTTTTGAAGAAACATTGACACTAGCAATTGATTAACAAATCAATAAACTTGAATAATTATTGATATAAATAAGCCTGGCAGCTCTTTTTTGTTAACCACACTAAGAAAATAAATATAAATTTTGAATTAATTCCAGCTCCAAAATCCATTTATCTGGTAGATTGCCGTGTTGAAATGCCAAATTTTGGTAAATTTCTTCAGTCAAACAGGGTTTTGAAGATACATTGACACTAGCAATTGATTAACAAATCCATAAACTTGAATAATTATTGATATAAATAAGCCTGGCAGCTCTGTTTTGTTAACCACACTAAGAAAATAAATATAAATTTTGAATTAATTCTTAAAAATTATGAATATTTGCAGCTCCAAAATCCATTTATCTGGCAGATTGCCGTGTTGAAATGCCAAATTTTGGTACATTTCTTCAGTCAAATATGGTTTTGAAGAAATATTGACCATAGCAATTGATTAACAAATCATTAAACTTGAATAATTATTGATATAAATAAGCCTGGAAGCTCTGTTTTGTTAACCACACTAAGAAAATAAATATAAATTTTAAATTAATTCCAGCTCCAAAATCCATTTATCTGGCAGATTGCCGTGTTGAAATGCCAAATTTTGGTAAATTTCTTCAGTCAAACAGGGTTTTGAAGATACATTGACACTAGCAATTGATTAACAAATCCATAAACTTGAATAATTATTGATATAAATAAGCGTGGCAGCTCTGTTTTGTTAACCACACTAAGAAAATAAATATAAATTTTGAATTAATTCTTAAGAATTATGAATATTTGCAGCTCCAAAATCCATTTATCTGGCAGATTGCCGTGTTGAAATGCCAAAATTTGCTAAATTTCTTCAGTCAAACAGGGTTTTGAAGAAACATTGACACTAGCAATTGATTAACAAATCAATAAACTTGAATAATTATTGATATAAATAAGCCTGGCAGCTCTGTTTTGTTAACTACACTAAGAAAATAAATATAAATTTTTAATTAATTCCAGCTACAAAATCCTTTTATCTGGCCGATTGCCGTGTTGAAATGCCAAATTTTGGTAAATTTCTTTAGTCAAACATGGTTTTGAAGAAATATTGACCATAGCAATTGATTAACAAATCATTAAACTTGAATAATTATTGATATAAATAAACCTGGAAGCTCTGTTTTGTTAACCACACTAAGAAAATAAATATAAATTTTAAATTAATTCCAGCTCCAAAATCCATTTATCTGGCAGATTGCCGTGTTGAAATGCCAAATTTTGGTAAATTTCTTCAGTCAAACAGGGTTTTGAAGAAACATTGACACTAGCAATTGATTAACAAATCAATAACCTTGAATAATTATTAAATAAGCCTGGCTGCTCTGTTTTGTTAACCACACTAGGAAAATAAATATAAATTTTAAATTAATTCCAGCTCCAAAATCCATTTATCTGGTAGATTGCCGTGTTGAAATGCCAAATTTTGGTAAATTTCTTCAGTCAAACAGGGTTTTGAAGATACATTGACACTAGCAATTGATTAACAAATCAATAAACTTGAATAATTATTGATATAAATAAGCCTGGCAGCTCTGTTTTGTTAACTACACTAAGAAAATAAATATAAATTTTTAATTAATTCCAGCTACAAAATCCTTTTATCTGGCCGATTGCCGTGTTGAAATGCCAAATTTTGGTAAATTTCTTTAGTCAAACATGGTTTTGAAGAAATATTGACCATAGCAATTGATTAACAAATCATTAAACTTGAATAATTATTGATATAAATAAACCTGGAAGCTCTGTTTTGTTAACCACACTAAGAAAATAAATATAAATTTTAAATTAATTCCAGCTCCAAAATCCATTTATCTGGCAGATTGCCGTGTTGAAATGCCAAATTTTGGTAAATTTCTTCAGTCAAACAGGGTTTTGAAGAAACATTGACACTAGCAATTGATTAACAAATCAATAACCTTGAATAATTATTAAATAAGCCTGGCTGCTCTGTTTTGTTAACCACACTAGGAAAATAAATATAAATTTTAAATTAATTCCAGCTCCAAAATCCATTTATCTGGTAGATTGCCGTGTTGAAATGCCAAATTTTGGTAAATTTCTTCAGTCAAACAGGGTTTTGAAGATACATTGACACTAGCAATTGATTAACAAATCCATAAACTTGAATAATTATTGATATAAATAAGCCTGGCAGCTCTGTTTTGTTAACCACACTAAGAAAATAAATATAAATTTTGAATTAATTCTTAAGAATAATGAATAGCTGCAGCCCCAAAATCCATTTATCTGGCAGATTGCCGTGTTGAAATGCCAAAATTTGCTAAATTTCTTCAGTCAAACAGGGTTTTGAAGAAACATTGACACTAGCAATTGATTAACAAATCCATAAACTTGAATAATTATTGATATAAATAAGCCTGGCAGCTCTTTTTTGTTAACCACACTAAGAAAATAAATATAAATTTTGAATTAATTCTTAAAAATTATGAATATTTGCAGCTCCAAAATCCATTTATCTGGCAGATTGCCGTGTTGAAATGCCAAATTTTGGTAAATTTCTTTAGTCAAACAGGGTTTTGAAGATACATTGACACTAGCAATTGATTAACAAATCCATAAACTTGAATAATTATTGATATAAATAAGCCTGGCAGCTCTGTTTTGTTAACCACACTAAGAAAATAAATATAAATTTTGAATTAATTCTTAAAAATTATGAATATTTGCAGCTCCAAAATCCATTTATCTGGCAGATTGCCGTGTTGAAATGCCAAATTTTGGTACATTTCTTCAGTCAAATATGGTTTTGAAGAAATATTGACCATAGCAATTGATTAACAAATCATTAAACTTGAATAATTATTGATATAAATAAGCCTGGAAGCTCTGTTTTGTTAACCACACTAAGAAAATAAATATAAATTTTAAATTAATTCCAGCTCCAAAATCCATTTATCTGGCAGATTGCCGTGTTGAAATGCCAAATTTTTGTAAATTTCTTCAGTCAAACAGGGTTTTGAAGAAACATTGACACTAGCAATTGATTAACAAATCAATAACCTTGAATAATTATTAAATAAGCCTGGCTGCTCTGTTTTGTTAACCACACTAAGAAAATAAATATAAATTTTGAATTAATTCCAGCTCCAAAATCCATTTATCTGGCAGATTGCCGTGTGGAAAAGCCAAATTTTGGTAAATTTCTTCAGTCAAACAGGGTTTTGAAGAAACATTGACACTAGCAATTGATTAACAAATCAATAAACTTGTATAATTATTGATATAAATAAGCCTGGCAGCTCTGTTTTATTAACTACACTAAGAAAATAAATATAAATTTTGAATTAATTCTTAAGAATTATGAATATTTCCAGCTCCAAAATCCATTTATCTGGCAGATTGCCGTGTTGAAATGCCAAATTTTGGTATATTTTTTCAGTCAAACAGGGTTTTGAAGAAACATTGACACTAGCAATTGAATAACAAATCAATAAACTTGAATAATTATTGATATAAATAAGCCTGGCAGCTCTGTTTTGTTAACCACACTAAGAAAATAAATATAAATTTTGAATTAATTCCAGCTCCAAAATCCATTTATCTGGCAGATTGCCGTGTTGAAATGGAAAATTTTGGAAAATTTCTTCAGTCAAACAGGGTTTTGAAGAAACATTGACACTAGCAATTGATTAACAAATCAATAAACTTGAATAATTATTGTTATAAATAAACCTGGCAGCTTTGTTTTGTTAACCACACTAAGAAAATAAATAAAAATTTTGAATTAATTCCAGCTCCAAAATCCATTTATCTGGCAATTGCCGTGTGGAAATGCCAAATTTTGGTAAATTTCTTCAGTCAAACATTGTTTTGAAGAAAAATAGACCTTAGCAATTGATTAACAATTCAATAAACTTGAATAATTATTGATATAAATAAACCTGGCAGCTCTGTTTTGTTAACCAAACTAAGAAAATAAATATACATTTTGAATTAATTCTTAAGAATTATGAATATTTGCAGCTCCAAAATCCATTTATCTGGCAGATTGCCGTGTTGAAATACCAAATTTTGGAAAATTTCTTCAGTCAAACAGGGTTTTGAAGAAACATTGACACTAGCAATTGATTAACAAATCAATAAACTTGAATAATTATTGATATAAATAAACCTGGCAGCTCTGTTTTGTTAACCAAAATAAGAAAATAAATATACATTATGAATTAATTCTTAAGAATTATGAATATTTGCAGCTCCAAAATCCATTTATCTGGCAGATTGCCGTGTTGAAATGCCAAATTTTGGTACATTTCTTCAGTCAAATATGGTTTTGAAGAAATATTGACCATAGCAATTGATTAACAAATCATTAAACTTGAATAATTATTGATATAAATAAGCCTGGAAGCTCTGTTTTGTTAACCACACTAAGAAAATAAATATAAATTTTAAATTAATTCCAGCTCCAAAATCCATTTATCTGGCAGATTGCCGTGTTGAAATGCCAAATTTTGGTAAATTTCTTCAGTCAAATAGGGTTTTGAAGAAACATTGACACTAGCAATTGATTAACAAATCAATAACCTTGAATAATTATTAAATAAGCCTGGCTGCTCTGTTTTGTTAACCTTACTAAGAAAATAAATATAAATTTTGAATTAATTCCAGCTCCAAAATCCAATATCTGGCAGATTGCCGTGTTGAAATGCCAAATTTGGCAATTTCTTTAGTCAAATATGGTTTTGAAGAAATATTGACCATAGCAATTGATTAACAAATCAATAAACTTGAATAATTATTGATATAAATAAGCCTGGCAGCTCTGTTTTGTTAACTACACTAAGAAAATAAATATAAATTTTTAATTAATTCCAGCTACAAAATCCTTTTATCTGGCCGATTGCCGTGTTGAAATGCCAAATTTTGGTAAATTTCTTTAGTCAAACATGGTTTTGAAGAAATATTGACCATAGCAATTGATTAACAAATCATTAAACTTGAATAATTATTGATATAAATAAACCTGGAAGCTCTGTTTTGTTAACCACACTAAGAAAATAAATATAAATTTTAAATTAATTCCAGCTCCAAAATCCATTTATCTGGCAGATTGCCGTGTTGAAATGCCAAATTTTGGTAAATTTCTTCAGTCAAACAGGGTTTTGAAGAAACATTGACACTAGCAATTGATTAACAAATCAATAACCTTGAATAATTATTAAATAAGCCTGGCTGCTCTGTTTTGTTAACCACACTAGGAAAATAAATATAAATTTTAAATTAATTCCAGCTCCAAAATCCATTTATCTGGTAGATTGCCGTGTTGAAATGCCAAATTTTGGTAAATTTCTTCAGTCAAACAGGGTTTTGAAGATACATTGACACTAGCAATTGATTAACAAATCCATAAACTTGAATAATTATTGATATAAATAAGCCTGGCAGCTCTGTTTTGTTAACCACACTAAGAAAATAAATATAAATTTTGAATTAATTCTTAAGAATAATGAATAGCTGCAGCCCCAAAATCCATTTATCTGGCAGATTGCCGTGTTGAAATGCCAAAATTTGCTAAATTTCTTCAGTCAAACAGGGTTTTGAAGAAACATTGACACTAGCAATTGATTAACAAATCCATAAACTTGAATAATTATTGATATAAATAAGCCTGGCAGCTCTTTTTTGTTAACCACACTAAGAAAATAAATATAAATTTTGAATTAATTCTTAAAAATTATGAATATTTGCAGCTCCAAAATCCATTTATCTGGCAGATTGCCGTGTTGAAATGCCAAATTTTGGTAAATTTCTTTAGTCAAACAGGGTTTTGAAGATACATTGACACTAGCAATTGATTAACAAATCCATAAACTTGAATAATTATTGATATAAATAAGCCTGGCAGCTCTGTTTTGTTAACCACACTAAGAAAATAAATATAAATTTTGAATTAATTCTTAAAAATTATGAATATTTGCAGCTCCAAAATCCATTTATCTGGCAGATTGCCGTGTTGAAATGCCAAATTTTGGTACATTTCTTCAGTCAAATATGGTTTTGAAGAAATATTGACCATAGCAATTGATTAACAAATCATTAAACTTGAATAATTATTGATATAAATAAGCCTGGAAGCTCTGTTTTGTTAACCACACTAAGAAAATAAATATAAATTTTAAATTAATTCCAGCTCCAAAATCCATTTATCTGGCAGATTGCCGTGTTGAAATGCCAAATTTTTGTAAATTTCTTCAGTCAAACAGGGTTTTGAAGAAACATTGACACTAGCAATTGATTAACAAATCAATAACCTTGAATAATTATTAAATAAGCCTGGCTGCTCTGTTTTGTTAACCACACTAAGAAAATAAATATAAATTTTGAATTAATTCCAGCTCCAAAATCCATTTATCTGGCAGATTGCCGTGTGGAAAAGCCAAATTTTGGTAAATTTCTTCAGTCAAACAGGGTTTTGAAGAAACATTGACACTAGCAATTGATTAACAAATCAATAAACTTGTATAATTATTGATATAAATAAGCCTGGCAGCTCTGTTTTATTAACTACACTAAGAAAATAAATATAAATTTTGAATTAATTCTTAAGAATTATGAATATTTCCAGCTCCAAAATCCATTTATCTGGCAGATTGCCGTGTTGAAATGCCAAATTTTGGTATATTTTTTCAGTCAAACAGGGTTTTGAAGAAACATTGACACTAGCAATTGAATAACAAATCAATAAACTTGAATAATTATTGATATAAATAAGCCTGGCAGCTCTGTTTTGTTAACCACACTAAGAAAATAAATATAAATTTTGAATTAATTCCAGCTCCAAAATCCATTTATCTGGCAGATTGCCGTGTTGAAATGGAAAATTTTGGAAAATTTCTTCAGTCAAACAGGGTTTTGAAGAAACATTGACACTAGCAATTGATTAACAAATCAATAAACTTGAATAATTATTGTTATAAATAAGCCTGGCAGCTCTGTTTTGTTAACCACACTAAGAAAATAAATATAAATTTTGAATTAATTCTTAAAAATTATGAATATTTGCAGCTCCAAAATCCATTTATCTGGCAGATTGCCGTGTTGAAATGCCAAATTTTGGTACATTTCTTCAGTCAAATATGGTTTTGAAGAAATATTGACCATAGCAATTGATTAACAAATCATTAAACTTGAATAATTATTGATATAAATAAGCCTGGAAGCTCTGTTTTGTTAACCACACTAAGAAAATAAATATAAATTTTAAATTAATTCCAGCTCCAAAATCCATTTATCTGGCAGATTGCCGTGTTGAAATGCCAAATTTTTGTAAATTTCTTCAGTCAAACAGGGTTTTGAAGAAACATTGACACTAGCAATTGATTAACAAATCAATAACCTTGAATAATTATTAAATAAGCCTGGCTGCTCTGTTTTGTTAACCACACTAAGAAAATAAATATAAATTTTGAATTAATTCCAGCTCCAAAATCCATTTATCTGGCAGATTGCCGTGTGGAAAAGCCAAATTTTGGTAAATTTCTTCAGTCAAACAGGGTTTTGAAGAAACATTGACACTAGCAATTGATTAACAAATCAATAAACTTGTATAATTATTGATATAAATAAGCCTGGCAGCTCTGTTTTATTAACTACACTAAGAAAATAAATATAAATTTTGAATTAATTCTTAAGAATTATGAATATTTCCAGCTCCAAATACCATTTATCTGGCAGATTGCCGTGTTGAAATGCCAAATTTTGGTATATTTTTTCAGTCAAACAGGGTTTTGAAGAAACATTGACACTAGCAATTGAATAACAAATCAATAAACTTGAATAATTATTGATATAAATAAGCCTGGCAGCTCTGTTTTGTTAACCACACTAAGAAAATAAATATAAATTTTGAATTAATTCCAGCTCCAAAATCCATTTATCTGGCAGATTGCCGTGTTGAAATGGAAAATTTTGGAAAATTTCTTCAGTCAAACAGGGTTTTGAAGAAACATTGACACTAGCAATTGATTAACAAATCAATAAACTTGAATAATTATTGTTATAAATAAACCTGGCAGCTTTGTTTTGTTAACCACACTAAGAAAATAAATAAAAATTTTGAATTAATTCCAGCTCCAAAATCCATTTATCTGGCAATTGCCGTGTGGAAATGCCAAATTTTGGTAAATTTCTTCAGTCAAACATTGTTTTGAAGAAAAATAGACCTTAGCAATTGATTAACAATTCAATAAACTTGAATAATTATTGATATAAATAAACCTGGCAGCTCTGTTTTGTTAACCAAACTAAGAAAATAAATATACATTTTGAATTAATTCTTAAGAATTATGAATATTTGCAGCTCCAAAATCCATTTATCTGGCAGATTGCCGTGTTGAAATACCAAATTTTGGAAAATTTCTTCAGTCAAACAGGGTTTTGAAGAAACATTGACACTAGCAATTGATTAACAAATCAATAAACTTGAATAATTATTGATATAAATAAACCTGGCAGCTCTGTTTTGTTAACCAAAATAAGAAAATAAATATACATTATGAATTAATTCTTAAGAATTATGAATATTTGCAGCTCCAAAATCCATTTATCTGGCAGATTGCCGTGTTGAAATGCCAAATTTTGGTACATTTCTTCAGTCAAATATGGTTTTGAAGAAATATTGACCATAGCAATTGATTAACAAATCATTAAACTTGAATAATTATTGATATAAATAAGCCTGGAAGCTCTGTTTTGTTAACCACACTAAGAAAATAAATATAAATTTTAAATTAATTCCAGCTCCAAAATCCATTTATCTGGCAGATTGCCGTGTTGAAATGCCAAATTTTGGTAAATTTCTTCAGTCAAATAGGGTTTTGAAGAAACATTGACACTAGCAATTGATTAACAAATCAATAACCTTGAATAATTATTAAATAAGCCTGGCTGCTCTGTTTTGTTAACCTTACTAAGAAAATAAATATAAATTTTGAATTAATTCCAGCTCCAAAATCCAATATCTGGCAGATTGCCGTGTTGAAATGCCAAATTTGGCAATTTCTTTAGTCAAATATGGTTTTGAAGAAATATTGACCATAGCAATTGATTAACAAATCATTAAACTTGAATAATTATTGATATAAATAAGCCTGGCAGCTCTGTTTTGTTAACCAAACTAAGAAAATAAATATAAATTTTAAATTAATTCCAGCTCCAAAATCCATTTATCTGGCAGATTGCCGTGTTGAAATGCCAAATTTTGGTAAATTTCTTCAGTCAAACATGGTTTTGAAGAAACATTGACACTAGCAATTGATTAACAAATTAATAAACTTGTATAATTATTGATATAAATAAGGCTGGCAGCTCTGTTTTATTAACTACACTACAAAAATAAATATAAATTTTGAATTAATTCTTAAGAATTATGAATATTTCCAGCTCCAAAATCCATTTATCTGGCAGATCTCCGTGTTGAAATGCCAAATTTTGGTAAATTTCTTTAGTCAAACATGGTTTTGAAGAAATATTGACCATAGCAATTGATTAACAAATCATTAAACTTGAATAATTATTGATATAAATAAACCTGGAAGCTCTGTTTTGTTAACCACACTAAGAAAATAAATATAAATTTTAAATTAATTCCAGCTCCAAAATCCATTTATCTGGTAGATTGCCGTGTTGAAATGCCAAATTTTGGTAAATTTCTTCAGTCAAACAGGGTTTTGAAGATACATTGACACTAGCAATTGATTAACAAATCCATAAACTTGAATAATTATTGATCTAAATAAGCGTGGCAGCTCTGTTTTGTTAACCACACTAAGAAAATAAATATAAATTTTGAATTAATTCTTAAGAATTATGAATATTTGCAGCTCCAAAATCCATTTATCTGGCAGATTGCCGTGTTGAAATGCCAAAATTTGCTAAATTTCTTCAGTCAAACAGGGTTTTGAAGAAACATTGACACTAGCAATTGATTAACAAATCAATAAACTTGAATAATTATTGATATAAATAAGCCTGGCAGCTCTGTTTTGTTAACTACACTAAGAAAATAAATATAAATTTTTAATTAATTCCAGCTACAAAATCCTTTTATCTGGCCGATTGCCGTGTTGAAATGCCAAATTTTGGTAAATTTCTTTAGTCAAACATGGTTTTGAAGAAATATTGACCATAGCAATTGATTAACAAATCATTAAACTTGAATAATTATTGATATAAATAAACCTGGAAGCTCTGTTTTGTTAACCACACTAAGAAAATAAATATAAATTTTAAATTAATTCCAGCTCCAAAATCCATTTATCTGGCAGATTGCCGTGTTGAAATGCCAAATTTTGGTAAATTTCTTCAGTCAAACAGGGTTTTGAAGAAACATTGACACTAGCAATTGATTAACAAATCAATAACCTTGAATAATTATTAAATAAGCCTGGCTGCTCTGTTTTGTTAACCACACTAGGAAAATAAATATAAATTTTAAATTAATTCCAGCTCCAAAATCCATTTATCTGGCAGATTGCCGTGTTGAAATGCCAAATTTTGGTAAATTTCTTCAGTCAAACAGGGTTTTGAAGATACATTGACACTAGCAATTGATTAACAAATCCATAAACTTGAATAATTATTGATATAAATAAGCCTGGCAGCTCTGTTTTGTTAACCACACTAAGAAAATAAATATAAATTTTGAATTAATTCTTAAGAATAATGAATAGCTGCAGCCCCAAAATCCATTTATCTGGCAGATTGCCGTGTTGAAATGCCAAAATTTGCTAAATTTCTTCAGTCAAACAGGGTTTTGAAGAAACATTGACACTAGCAATTGATTAACAAATCAATAAACTTGAATAATTATTGATATAAATAAGCCTGGCAGCTCTTTTTTGTTAACCACACTAAGAAAATAAATATAAATTTTGAATTAATTCCAGCTCCAAAATCCATTTATCTGGTAGATTGCCGTGTTGAAATGCCAAATTTTGGTAAATTTCTTTAGTCAAACAGGGTTTTGAAGATACATTGACACTAGCAATTGATTAACAAATCCATAAACTTGAATAATTATTGATATAAATAAGCCTGGCAGCTCTGTTTTGTTAACCACACTAAGAAAATAAATATAAATTTTGAATTAATTCTTAAAAATTATGAATATTTGCAGCTCCAAAATCCATTTATCTGGCAGATTGCCGTGTTGAAATGCCAAATTTTGGTACATTTCTTCAGTCAAATATGGTTTTGAAGAAATATTGACCATAGCAATTGATTAACAAATCATTAAACTTGAATAATTATTGATATAAATAAGCCTGGAAGCTCTGTTTTGTTAACCACACTAAGAAAATAAATATAAATTTTAAATTAATTCCAGCTCCAAAATCCATTTATCTGGCAGATTGCCGTGTTGAAATGCCAAATTTTGGTAAATTTCTTCAGTCAAACAGGGTTTTGAAGATACATTGACACTAGCAATTGATTAACAAATCAATAACCTTGAATAATTATTAAATAAGCCTGGCTGCTCTGTTTTGTTAACCACACTAGGAAAATAAATATAAATTTTAAATTAATTCCAGCTCCAAAATCCATTTATCTGGCAGATTGCCGTGTTGAAATGCCAAATTTTGGTAAATTTCTTCAGTCAAACAGGGTTTTGAAGATACATTGACACTAGCAATTGATTAACAAATCCATAAACTTGAATAATTATTGATATAAATAAGCCTGGCAGCTCTGTTTTGTTAACCACACTAAGAAAATAAATATAAATTTTGAATTAATTCTTAAGAATAATGAATAGCTGCAGCCCCAAAATCCATTTATCTGGCAGATTGCCGTGTTGAAATGCCAAAATTTGCTAAATTTCTTCAGTCAAACAGGGTTTTGAAGAAACATTGACACTAGCAATTGATTAACAAATCAATAAACTTGAATAATTATTGATATAAATAAGCCTGGCAGCTCTTTTTTGTTAACCACACTAAGAAAATAAATATAAATTTTGAATTAATTCCAGCTCCAAAATCCATTTATCTGGTAGATTGCCGTGTTGAAATGCCAAATTTTGGTAAATTTCTTTAGTCAAACAGGGTTTTGAAGATACATTGACACTAGCAATTGATTAACAAATCCATAAACTTGAATAATTATTGATATAAATAAGCCTGGCAGCTCTGTTTTGTTAACCACACTAAGAAAATAAATATAAATTTTGAATTAATTCTTAAAAATTATGAATATTTGCAGCTCCAAAATCCATTTATCTGGCAGATTGCCGTGTTGAAATGCCAAATTTTGGTACATTTCTTCAGTCAAATATGGTTTTGAAGAAATATTGACCATAGCAATTGATTAACAAATCATTAAACTTGAATAATTATTGATATAAATAAGCCTGGAAGCTCTGTTTTGTTAACCACACTAAGAAAATAAATATAAATTTTAAATTAATTCCAGCTCCAAAATCCATTTATCTGGCAGATTGCCGTGTTGAAATGCCAAATTTTGGTAAATTTCTTCAGTCAAACAGGGTTTTGAAGATACATTGACACTAGCAATTGATTAACAAATCCATAAACTTGAATAATTATTGATATAAATAAGCCTGGCAGCTCTGTTTTGTTAACCACACTAAGAAAATAAATATAAATTTTGAATTAATTCTTAAGAATAATGAATAGCTGCAGCCCCAAAATCCATTTATCTGGCAGATTGCCGTGTTGAAATGCCAAAATTTGCTAAATTTCTTCAGTCAAACAGGGTTTTGAAGAAACATTGACACTAGCAATTGATTAACAAATCAATAAACTTGAATAATTATTGATATAAATAAGCCTGGAAGCTCTGTTTTGTTAACCACACTAAGAAAATAAATATAAATTTTAAATTAATTCCAGCTCCAAAATCCATTTATCTGGTAGATTGCCGTGTTGAAATGCCAAATTTTGGTAAATTTCTTCAGTCAAACAGGGTTTTGAAGATACATTGACACTAGCAATTGATTAACAAATCCATAAACTTTAATAATTATTGATATAAATAAGCGTGGCAGCTCTGTTTTGTTAACCACACTAAGAAAATAAATATAAATTTTGAATTAATTCTTAAAAATTATGAATATTTGCAGCTCCAAAATCCATTTATCTGGCAGATTGCCGTGTTGTAATGCCAAATTTTGGTACATTTCTTCAGTCAAATATGGTTTTGAAGAAATATTGACCATAGCAATTGATTAACAAATCATTAAACTTGAATAATTATTGATATAAATAAGCCTGGAAGCTCTGTTTTGTTAACCACACTAAGAAAATAAATATAAATTTTAAATTAATTCCAGCTCCAAAATCCATTTATCTGGCAGATTGCCGTGTTGAAATGCCAAATTTTGGTAAATTTCTTCAGTCAAACAGGGTTTTGAAGAAACATTGACACTAGCAATTGATTAACAAATCAATAACCTTGAATAATTATTAAATAAGCCTGGCTGCTCTGTTTTGTTAACCACACTAAGAAAATAAATATAAATTTTAAATTAATTCCAGCTCCAAAATCCATTTATCTGGTAGATTGCCGTGTTGAAATGCCAAATTTTGGTAAATTTCTTCAGTCAAACAGGGTTTTGAAGATACATTGACACTAGCAATTGATTAACAAATCCATAAACTTGAATAATTATTGATATAAATAAGCGTGGCAGCTCTGTTTTGTTAACCACACTAAGAAAATAAATATAAATTTTGAATTAATTCTTAAGAATTATGAATATTTGCAGCTCCAAAATCCATTTATCTGGCAGATTGCCGTGTTGAAATGCCAAAATTTGCTAAATTTCTTCAGTCAAACAGGGTTTTGAAGAAACATTGACACTAGCAATTGATTAACAAATCAATAAACTTGAATAATTATTGATATAAATAAGCCTGGCAGCTCTGTTTTGTTAACTACACTAAGAAAATAAATATAAATTTTTAATTAATTCCAGCTACAAAATCCTTTTATCTGGCCGATTGCCGTGTTGAAATGCCAAATTTTGGTAAATTTCTTTAGTCAAACATGGTTTTGAAGAAATATTGACCATAGCAATTGATTAACAAATCATTAAACTTGAATAATTATTGATATAAATAAACCTGGAAGCTCTGTTTTGTTAACCACACTAAGAAAATAAATATAAATTTTAAATTAATTCCAGCTCCAAAATCCATTTATCTGGCAGATTGCCGTGTTGAAATGCCAAATTTTGGTAAATTTCTTCAGTCAAACAGGGTTTTGAAGAAACATTGACACTAGCAATTGATTAACAAATCAATAACCTTGAATAATTATTAAATAAGCCTGGCTGCTCTGTTTTGTTAACCACACTAGGAAAATAAATAAAAATTTTAAATTAATTCCAGCTCCAAAATCCATTTATCTGGTAGATTGCCGTGTTGAAATGCCAAATTTTGGTAAATTTCTTCAGTCAAACAGGGTTTTGAAGATACATTGACACTAGCAATTGATTAACAAATCCATAAACTTGAATAATTATTGATATAAATAAGCCTGGCAGCTCTGTTTTGTTAACCACACTAAGAAAATAAATATAAATTTTAAATTAATTCCAGCTCCAAAATCCATTTATCTGGCAGATTGCCGTGTTGAAATGCCAAATTTTGGTAAATTTCTTCAGTCAAACAGGGTTTTGAAGAAACATTGACACTAGCAATTGATTAACAAATCAATAACCTTGAATAATTATTGATATAAATAAGCCTGGCAGCTCTGTTTTGTTAACCACACTAAGAAAATAAATATAAATTTTGAATTAATTCTTAAGAATAATGAATAGCTGCAGCCCCAAAATCCATTTATCTGGCAGATTGCCGTGTTGAAATGCCAAAATTTGCTAAATTTCTTCAGTCAAACAGGGTTTTGAAGAAACATTGACACTAGCAATTGATTAACAAATCAATAAACTTGAATAATTATTGATATAAATAAGCCTGGCAGCTCTTTTTTGTTAACCACACTAAGAAAATAAATATAAATTTTGAATTAATTCCAGCTCCAAAATCCATTTATCTGGTAGATTGCCGTGTTGAAATGCCAAATTTTGGTAAATTTCTTTAGTCAAACAGGGTTTTGAAGATACATTGACACTAGCAATTGATTAACAAATCCATAAACTTGAATAATTATTGATATAAATAAGCCTGGCAGCTCTGTTTTGTTAACCACACTAAGAAAATAAATATAAATTTTGAATTAATTCTTAAAAATTATGAATATTTGCAGCTCCAAAATCCATTTATCTGGCAGATTGCCGTGTTGAAATGCCAAATTTTGGTACATTTCTTCAGTCAAATATGGTTTTGAAGAAATATTGACCATAGCAATTGATTAACAAATCATTAAACTTGTATAATTATTGATATAAATAAGCCTGGAAGCTCTGTTTTGTTAACCACACTAAGAAAATAAATATAAATTTTAAATTAATTCCAGCTCCAAAATCCATTTATCTGGTAGATTGCCGTGTTGAAATGCCAAATTTTGGTAAATTTCTTTAGTCAAACAGGGTTTTGAAGATACATTGACACTAGCAATTGATTAACAAATCCATAAACTTGAATAATTATTGATATAAATAAGCCTGGCAGCTCTGTTTTGTTAACCACACTAAGAAAATAAATATAAATTTTGAATTAATTCTTAAAAATTATGAATATTTGCAGCTCCAAAATCCATTTATCTGGCAGATTGCCGTGTTGAAATGCCAAAATTTGCTAAATTTCTTCAGTCAAACAGGGTTTTGAAGAAACATTGACACTAGCAATTGATTAACAAATCAATAAACTTGAATAATTATTGATATAAATAAGCCTGGCAGCTCTTTTTTGTTAACCACACTAAGAAAATAAATATAAATTTTGAATTAATTCCAGCTCCAAAATCCATTTATCTGGTAGATTGCCGTGTTGAAATGCCAAATTTTGGTAAATTTCTTTAGTCAAACAGGGTTTTGAAGATACATTGACACTAGCAATTGATTAACAAATCCATAAACTTGAATAATTATTGATATAAATAAGCCTGGCAGCTCTGTTTTGTTAACCACACTAAGAAAATAAATATAAATTTTGAATTAATTCTTAAAAATTATGAATATTTGCAGCTCCAAAATCCATTTATCTGGCAGATTGCCGTGTTGAAATGCCAAATTTTGGTACATTTCTTCAGTCAAATATGGTTTTGAAGAAATATTGACCATAGCAATTGATTAACAAATCATTAAACTTGAATAATTATTGATATAAATAAGCCTGGAAGCTCTGTTTTGTTAACCACACTAAGAAAATAAATATAAATTTTAAATTAATTCCAGCTCCAAAATCCATTTATCTGGCAGATTGCCGTGTTGAAATGCCAAATTTTGGTAAATTTCTTCAGTCAAACAGGGTTTTGAAGAAACATTGACACTAGCAATTGATTAACAAATCAATAACCTTGAATAATTATTAAATAAGCCTGGCTGCTCTGTTTTGTTAACCACACTAAGAAAATAAATATAAATTTTAAATTAATTCCAGCTCCAAAATCCATTTATCTGGTAGATTGCCGTGTTGAAATGCCAAATTTTGGTAAATTTCTTCAGTCAAACAGGGTTTTGAAGATGCATTGACACTAGCAATTGATTAACAAATCCATAAACTTTAATAATTATTGATATAAATAAGCGTGGCAGCTCTGTTTTGTTAACCACACTAAGAAAATAAATATTAATTTTGAATTAATTCTTAAAAATTATGAATATTTGCAGCTCCAAAATCCATTTATCTGGCAGATTGCCGTGTTGAAATGCCAAATTTTGGTACATTTCTTCAGTCAAATATGGTTTTGAAGAAATATTGACCATAGCAATTGATTAACAAATCATTAAACTTGAATAATTATTGATATAAATAAGCCTGGAAGCTCTGTTTTGTTAACCACACTAAGAAAATAAATATAAATTTTAAATTAATTCCAGCTCCAAAATCCATTTATCTGGCAGATTGCCGTGTTGAAATGCCAAATTTTGGTAAATTTCTTCAGTCAAACAGGGTTTTGAAGAAACATTGACACTAGCAATTGATTAACAAATCAATAACCTTGAATAATTATTAAATAAGCCTGGCTGCTCTGTTTTGTTAACCACACTAGGAAAATAAATATAAATTTTAAATTAATTCCAGCTCCAAAATCCATTTATCTGGCAGATTGCCGTGTTGAAATGCCAAATTTTGGTAAATTTCTTCAGTCAAACAGGGTTTTGAAGATACATTGACACTAGCAATTGATTAACAAATCCATAAACTTGAATAATTATTGATATAAATAAGCCTGGCAGCTCTGTTTTGTTAACCACACTAAGAAAATAAATATAAATTTTGAATTAATTCTTAAGAATAATGAATAGCTGCAGCCCCAAAATCCATTTATCTGGCAGATTGCCGTGTTGAAATGCCAAAATTTGCTAAATTTCTTCAGTCAAACAGGGTTTTGAAGAAACATTGACACTAGCAATTGATTAACAAATCAATAAACTTGAATAATTATTGATATAAATAAGCCTGGCAGCTCTTTTTTGTTAACCACACTAAGAAAATAAATATAAATTTTGAATTAATTCCAGCTCCAAAATCCATTTATCTGGTAGATTGCCGTGTTGAAATGCCAAATTTTGGTAAATTTCTTTAGTCAAACAGGGTTTTGAAGATACATTGACACTAGCAATTGATTAACAAATCCATAAACTTGAATAATTATTGATATAAATAAGCCTGGCAGCTCTGTTTTGTTAACCACACTAAGAAAATAAATATAAATTTTGAATTAATTCTTAAAAATTATGAATATTTGCAGCTCCAAAATCCATTTATCTGGCAGATTGCCGTGTTGAAATGCCAAATTTTGGTACATTTCTTCAGTCAAATATGGTTTTGAAGAAATATTGACCATAGCAATTGATTAACAAATCATTAAACTTGAATAATTATTGATATAAATAAGCCTGGAAGCTCTGTTTTGTTAACCACACTAAGAAAATAAATATAAATTTTAAATTAATTCCAGCTCCAAAATCCATTTATCTGGCAGATTGCCGTGTTGAAATGCCAAATTTTGGTAAATTTCTTCAGTCAAACAGGGTTTTGAAGAAACATTGACACTAGCAATTGATTAACAAATCAATAACCTTGAATAATTATTAAATAAGCCTGGCTGCTCTGTTTTGTTAACCACACTAGGAAAATAAATAAAAATTTTAAATTAATTCCAGCTCCAAAATCCATTTATCTGGTAGATTGCCGTGTTGAAATGCCAAATTTTGGTAAATTTCTTCAGTCAAACAGGGTTTTGAAGATACATTGACACTAGCAATTGATTAACAAATCCATAAACTTGAATAATTATTGATATAAATAAGCCTGGCAGCTCTGTTTTGTTAACCACACTAAGAAAATAAATATAAATTTTAAATTAATTCCAGCTCCAAAATCCATTTATCTGGCAGATTGCCGTGTTGAAATGCCAAATTTTGGTAAATTTCTTCAGTCAAACAGGGTTTTGAAGAAACATTGACACTAGCAATTGATTAACAAATCAATAACCTTGAATAATTATTGATATAAATAAGCCTGGCAGCTCTGTTTTGTTAACCACACTAAGAAAATAAATATAAATTTTGAATTAATTCTTAAGAATAATGAATAGCTGCAGCCCCAAAATCCATTTATCTGGCAGATTGCCGTGTTGAAATGCCAAAATTTGCTAAATTTCTTCAGTCAAACAGGGTTTTGAAGAAACATTGACACTAGCAATTGATTAACAAATCAATAAACTTGAATAATTATTGATATAAATAAGCCTGGCAGCTCTTTTTTGTTAACCACACTAAGAAAATAAATATAAATTTTGAATTAATTCCAGCTCCAAAATCCATTTATCTGGTAGATTGCCGTGTTGAAATGCCAAATTTTGGTAAATTTCTTTAGTCAAACAGGGTTTTGAAGATACATTGACACTAGCAATTGATTAACAAATCCATAAACTTGAATAATTATTGATATAAATAAGCCTGGCAGCTCTGTTTTGTTAACCACACTAAGAAAATAAATATAAATTTTGAATTAATTCTTAAAAATTATGAATATTTGCAGCTCCAAAATCCATTTATCTGGCAGATTGCCGTGTTGAAATGCCAAATTTTGGTACATTTCTTCAGTCAAATATGGTTTTGAAGAAATATTGACCATAGCAATTGATTAACAAATCATTAAACTTGTATAATTATTGATATAAATAAGCCTGGAAGCTCTGTTTTGTTAACCACACTAAGAAAATAAATATAAATTTTAAATTAATTCCAGCTCCAAAATCCATTTATCTGGTAGATTGCCGTGTTGAAATGCCAAATTTTGGTAAATTTCTTTAGTCAAACAGGGTTTTGAAGATACATTGACACTAGCAATTGATTAACAAATCCATAAACTTGAATAATTATTGATATAAATAAGCCTGGCAGCTCTGTTTTGTTAACCACACTAAGAAAATAAATATAAATTTTGAATTAATTCTTAAAAATTATGAATATTTGCAGCTCCAAAATCCATTTATCTGGCAGATTGCCGTGTTGAAATGCCAAAATTTGCTAAATTTCTTCAGTCAAACAGGGTTTTGAAGAAACATTGACACTAGCAATTGATTAACAAATCAATAAACTTGAATAATTATTGATATAAATAAGCCTGGCAGCTCTTTTTTGTTAACCACACTAAGAAAATAAATATAAATTTTGAATTAATTCCAGCTCCAAAATCCATTTATCTGGTAGATTGCCGTGTTGAAATGCCAAATTTTGGTAAATTTCTTTAGTCAAACAGGGTTTTGAAGATACATTGACACTAGCAATTGATTAACAAATCCATAAACTTGAATAATTATTGATATAAATAAGCCTGGCAGCTCTGTTTTGTTAACCACACTAAGAAAATAAATATAAATTTTGAATTAATTCTTAAAAATTATGAATATTTGCAGCTCCAAAATCCATTTATCTGGCAGATTGCCGTGTTGAAATGCCAAATTTTGGTACATTTCTTCAGTCAAATATGGTTTTGAAGAAATATTGACCATAGCAATTGATTAACAAATCATTAAACTTGAATAATTATTGATATAAATAAGCCTGGAAGCTCTGTTTTGTTAACCACACTAAGAAAATAAATATAAATTTTAAATTAATTCCAGCTCCAAAATCCATTTATCTGGCAGATTGCCGTGTTGAAATGCCAAATTTTGGTAAATTTCTTCAGTCAAACAGGGTTTTGAAGAAACATTGACACTAGCAATTGATTAACAAATCAATAACCTTGAATAATTATTAAATAAGCCTGGCTGCTCTGTTTTGTTAACCACACTAAGAAAATAAATATAAATTTTAAATTAATTCCAGCTCCAAAATCCATTTATCTGGTAGATTGCCGTGTTGAAATGCCAAATTTTGGTAAATTTCTTCAGTCAAACAGGGTTTTGAAGATGCATTGACACTAGCAATTGATTAACAAATCCATAAACTTTAATAATTATTGATATAAATAAGCGTGGCAGCTCTGTTTTGTTAACCACACTAAGAAAATAAATATTAATTTTGAATTAATTCTTAAAAATTATGAATATTTGCAGCTCCAAAATCCATTTATCTGGCAGATTGCCGTGTTGAAATGCCAAATTTTGGTACATTTCTTCAGTCAAATATGGTTTTGAAGAAATATTGACCATAGCAATTGATTAACAAATCATTAAACTTGAATAATTATTGATATAAATAAGCCTGGAAGCTCTGTTTTGTTAACCACACTAAGAAAATAAATATAAATTTTAAATTAATTCCAGCTCCAAAATCCATTTATCTGGCAGATTGCCGTGTTGAAATGCCAAATTTTGGTAAATTTCTTCAGTCAAACAGGGTTTTGAAGAAACATTGACACTAGCAATTGATTAACAAATCAATAACCTTGAATAATTATTAAATAAGCCTGGCTGCTCTGTTTTGTTAACCACACTAGGAAAATAAATATAAATTTTAAATTAATTCCAGCTCCAAAATCCATTTATCTGGCAGATTGCCGTGTTGAAATGCCAAATTTTGGTAAATTTCTTCAGTCAAACAGGGTTTTGAAGATACATTGACACTAGCAATTGATTAACAAATCCATAAACTTGAATAATTATTGATATAAATAAGCCTGGCAGCTCTGTTTTGTTAACCACACTAAGAAAATAAATATAAATTTTGAATTAATTCTTAAGAATAATGAATAGCTGCAGCCCCAAAATCCATTTATCTGGCAGATTGCCGTGTTGAAATGCCAAAATTTGCTAAATTTCTTCAGTCAAACAGGGTTTTGAAGAAACATTGACACTAGCAATTGATTAACAAATCAATAAACTTGAATAATTATTGATATAAATAAGCCTGGCAGCTCTTTTTTGTTAACCACACTAAGAAAATAAATATAAATTTTGAATTAATTCCAGCTCCAAAATCCATTTATCTGGTAGATTGCCGTGTTGAAATGCCAAATTTTGGTAAATTTCTTTAGTCAAACAGGGTTTTGAAGATACATTGACACTAGCAATTGATTAACAAATCCATAAACTTGAATAATTATTGATATAAATAAGCCTGGCAGCTCTGTTTTGTTAACCACACTAAGAAAATAAATATAAATTTTGAATTAATTCTTAAAAATTATGAATATTTGCAGCTCCAAAATCCATTTATCTGGCAGATTGCCGTGTTGAAATGCCAAATTTTGGTACATTTCTTCAGTCAAATATGGTTTTGAAGAAATATTGACCATAGCAATTGATTAACAAATCATTAAACTTGAATAATTATTGATATAAATAAGCCTGGAAGCTCTGTTTTGTTAACCACACTAAGAAAATAAATATAAATTTTAAATTAATTCCAGCTCCAAAATCCATTTATCTGGCAGATTGCCGTGTTGAAATGCCAAATTTTGGTAAATTTTTTCAGTCAAACAGGGTTTTGAAGATACATTGACACTAGCAATTGATTAACAAATCCATAAACTTGAATAATTATTGATATAAATAAGCCTGGCAGCTCTGTTTTGTTAACCACACTAAGAAAATAAATATAAATTTTGAATTAATTCTTAAGAATAATGAATAGCTGCAGCCCCAAAATCCATTTATCTGGCAGATTGCCGTGTTGAAATGCCAAAATTTGCTAAATTTCTTCAGTCAAACAGGGTTTTGAAGAAACATTGACACTAGCAATTGATTAACAAATCAATAAACTTGAATAATTATTGATATAAATAAGCCTGGCAGCTCTGTTTTGTTAACCACACTAAGAAAATAAATATAAATTTTGAATTAATTCTTAAAAATTATGAATATTTGCAGCTCCAAAATCCATTTATCTGGCAGATTGCCGTGTTGAAATGCCAAATTTTGGTACATTTCTTCAGTCAAATATGGTTTTGAAGAAATATTGACCATAGCAATTGATTAACAAATCATTAAACTTGAATAATTATTGATATAAATAAGCCTGGAAGCTCTGTTTTGTTAACCACACTAAGAAAATAAATATAAATTTTAAATTAATTCCAGCTCCAAAATCCATTTATCTGGTAGATTGCCGTGTTGAAATGCCAAATTTTGGTAAATTTCTTCAGTCAAACAGGGTTTTGAAGATACATTGACACTAGCAATTGATTAACAAATCCATAAACTTTAATAATTATTGATATAAATAAGCGTGGCAGCTCTGTTTTGTTAACCACACTAAGAAAATAAATATAAATTTTGAATTAATTCTTAAAAATTATGAATATTTGCAGCTCCAAAATCCATTTATCTGGCAGATTGCCGTGTTGTAATGCCAAATTTTGGTACATTTCTTCAGTCAAATATGGTTTTGAAGAAATATTGACCATAGCAATTGATTAACAAATCATTAAACTTGAATAATTATTGATATAAATAAGCCTGGAAGCTCTGTTTTGTTAACCACACTAAGAAAATAAATATAAATTTTAAATTAATTCCAGCTCCAAAATCCATTTATCTGGCAGATTGCCGTGTTGAAATGCCAAATTTTGGTAAATTTCTTCAGTCAAACAGGGTTTTGAAGAAACATTGACACTAGCAATTGATTAACAAATCAATAACCTTGAATAATTATTAAATAAGCCTGGCTGCTCTGTTTTGTTAACCACACTAAGAAAATAAATATAAATTTTAAATTAATTCCAGCTCCAAAATCCATTTATCTGGTAGATTGCCGTGTTGAAATGCCAAATTTTGGTAAATTTCTTCAGTCAAACAGGGTTTTGAAGATACATTGACACTAGCAATTGATTAACAAATCCATAAACTTGAATAATTATTGATATAAATAAGCGTGGCAGCTCTGTTTTGTTAACCACACTAAGAAAATAAATATAAATTTTGAATTAATTCTTAAGAATTATGAATATTTGCAGCTCCAAAATCCATTTATCTGGCAGATTGCCGTGTTGAAATGCCAAAATTTGCTAAATTTCTTCAGTCAAACAGGGTTTTGAAGAAACATTGACACTAGCAATTGATTAACAAATCAATAAACTTGAATAATTATTGATATAAATAAGCCTGGCAGCTCTGTTTTGTTAACTACACTAAGAAAATAAATATAAATTTTTAATTAATTCCAGCTACAAAATCCTTTTATCTGGCCGATTGCCGTGTTGAAATGCCAAATTTTGGTAAATTTCTTTAGTCAAACATGGTTTTGAAGAAATATTGACCATAGCAATTGATTAACAAATCATTAAACTTGAATAATTATTGATATAAATAAACCTGGAAGCTCTGTTTTGTTAACCACACTAAGAAAATAAATATAAATTTTAAATTAATTCCAGCTCCAAAATCCATTTATCTGGCAGATTGCCGTGTTGAAATGCCAAATTTTGGTAAATTTCTTCAGTCAAACAGGGTTTTGAAGAAACATTGACACTAGCAATTGATTAACAAATCAATAACCTTGAATAATTATTAAATAAGCCTGGCTGCTCTGTTTTGTTAACCACACTAGGAAAATAAATAAAAATTTTAAATTAATTCCAGCTCCAAAATCCATTTATCTGGTAGATTGCCGTGTTGAAATGCCAAATTTTGGTAAATTTCTTCAGTCAAACAGGGTTTTGAAGATACATTGACACTAGCAATTGATTAACAAATCCATAAACTTGAATAATTATTGATATAAATAAGCCTGGCAGCTCTGTTTTGTTAACCACACTAAGAAAATAAATATAAATTTTAAATTAATTCCAGCTCCAAAATCCATTTATCTGGCAGATTGCCGTGTTGAAATGCCAAATTTTGGTAAATTTCTTCAGTCAAACAGGGTTTTGAAGAAACATTGACACTAGCAATTGATTAACAAATCAATAACCTTGAATAATTATTGATATAAATAAGCCTGGCAGCTCTGTTTTGTTAACCACACTAAGAAAATAAATATAAATTTTGAATTAATTCTTAAGAATAATGAATAGCTGCAGCCCCAAAATCCATTTATCTGGCAGATTGCCGTGTTGAAATGCCAAAATTTGCTAAATTTCTTCAGTCAAACAGGGTTTTGAAGAAACATTGACACTAGCAATTGATTAACAAATCAATAAACTTGAATAATTATTGATATAAATAAGCCTGGCAGCTCTTTTTTGTTAACCACACTAAGAAAATAAATATAAATTTTGAATTAATTCCAGCTCCAAAATCCATTTATCTGGTAGATTGCCGTGTTGAAATGCCAAATTTTGGTAAATTTCTTTAGTCAAACAGGGTTTTGAAGATACATTGACACTAGCAATTGATTAACAAATCCATAAACTTGAATAATTATTGATATAAATAAGCCTGGCAGCTCTGTTTTGTTAACCACACTAAGAAAATAAATATAAATTTTGAATTAATTCTTAAAAATTATGAATATTTGCAGCTCCAAAATCCATTTATCTGGCAGATTGCCGTGTTGAAATGCCAAATTTTGGTACATTTCTTCAGTCAAATATGGTTTTGAAGAAATATTGACCATAGCAATTGATTAACAAATCATTAAACTTGTATAATTATTGATATAAATAAGCCTGGAAGCTCTGTTTTGTTAACCACACTAAGAAAATAAATATAAATTTTAAATTAATTCCAGCTCCAAAATCCATTTATCTGGTAGATTGCCGTGTTGAAATGCCAAATTTTGGTAAATTTCTTTAGTCAAACAGGGTTTTGAAGATACATTGACACTAGCAATTGATTAACAAATCCATAAACTTGAATAATTATTGATATAAATAAGCCTGGCAGCTCTGTTTTGTTAACCACACTAAGAAAATAAATATAAATTTTGAATTAATTCTTAAAAATTATGAATATTTGCAGCTCCAAAATCCATTTATCTGGCAGATTGCCGTGTTGAAATGCCAAAATTTGCTAAATTTCTTCAGTCAAACAGGGTTTTGAAGAAACATTGACACTAGCAATTGATTAACAAATCAATAAACTTGAATAATTATTGATATAAATAAGCCTGGAAGCTCTGTTTTGTTAACCACACTAAGAAAATAAATATAAATTTTAAATTAATTCCAGCTCCAAAATCCATTTATCTGGCAGATTGCCGTGTTGAAATGCCAAATTTTGGTAAATTTCTTCAGTCAAACAGGGTTTTGAAGAAACATTGACACTAGCAATTGATTAACAAATCAATAACCTTGAATAATTATTAAATAAGCCTGGCTGCTCTGTTTTGTTAACCACACTAAGAAAATAAATATAAATTTTAAATTAATTCCAGCTCCAAAATCCATTTATCTGGTAGATTGCCGTGTTGAAATGCCAAATTTTGGTAAATTTCTTCAGTCAAACAGGGTTTTGAAGATGCATTGACACTAGCAATTGATTAACAAATCCATAAACTTTAATAATTATTGATATAAATAAGCGTGGCAGCTCTGTTTTGTTAACCACACTAAGAAAATAAATATAAATTTTGAATTAATTCTTAAAAATTATGAATATTTGCAGCTCCAAAATCCATTTATCTGGCAGATTGCCGTGTTGAAATGCCAAATTTTGGTACATTTCTTCAGTCAAATATGGTTTTGAAGAAATATTGACCATAGCAATTGATTAACAAATCATTAAACTTGAATAATTATTGATATAAATAAGCCTGGAAGCTCTGTTTTGTTAACCACACTAAGAAAATAAATATAAATTTTAAATTAATTCCAGCTCCAAAATCCATTTATCTGGCAGATTGCCGTGTTGAAATGCCAAATTTTGGTAAATTTCTTCAGTCAAACAGGGTTTTGAAGAAACATTGACACTAGCAATTGATTAACAAATCAATAACCTTGAATAATTATTAAATAAGCCTGGCTGCTCTGTTTTGTTAACCACACTAAGAAAATAAATATAAATTTTAAATTAATTCCAGCTCCAAAATCCATTTATCTGGTAGATTGCCGTGTTGAAATGCCAAATTTTGGTAAATTTCTTCAGTCAAACAGGGTTTTGAAGATACATTGACACTAGCAATTGATTAACAAATCCATAAACTTGAATAATTATTGATATAAATAAGCGTGGCAGCTCTGTTTTGTTAACCACACTAAGAAAATAAATATAAATTTTGAATTAATTCTTAAGAATTATGAATATTTGCAGCTCCAAAATCCATTTATCTGGCAGATTGCCGTGTTGAAATGCCAAAATTTGCTAAATTTCTTCAGTCAAACAGGGTTTTGAAGAAACATTGACACTAGCAATTGATTAACAAATCAATAAACTTGAATAATTATTGATATAAATAAGCCTGGCAGCTCTGTTTTGTTAACTACACTAAGAAAATAAATATAAATTTTTAATTAATTCCAGCTACAAAATCCTTTTATCTGGCCGATTGCCGTGTTGAAATGCCAAATTTTGGTAAATTTCTTTAGTCAAACATGGTTTTGAAGAAATATTGACCATAGCAATTGATTAACAAATCATTAAACTTGAATAATTATTGATATAAATAAACCTGGAAGCTCTGTTTTGTTAACCACACTAAGAAAATAAATATAAATTTTAAATTAATTCCAGCTCCAAAATCCATTTATCTGGCAGATTGCCGTGTTGAAATGCCAAATTTTGGTAAATTTCTTCAGTCAAACAGGGTTTTGAAGAAACATTGACACTAGCAATTGATTAACAAATCAATAACCTTGAATAATTATTAAATAAGCCTGGCTGCTCTGTTTTGTTAACCACACTAGGAAAATAAATAAAAATTTTAAATTAATTCCAGCTCCAAAATCCATTTATCTGGTAGATTGCCGTGTTGAAATGCCAAATTTTGGTAAATTTCTTCAGTCAAACAGGGTTTTGAAGATACATTGACACTAGCAATTGATTAACAAATCCATAAACTTGAATAATTATTGATATAAATAAGCCTGGCAGCTCTGTTTTGTTAACCACACTAAGAAAATAAATATAAATTTTGAATTAATTCTTAAGAATAATGAATAGCTGCAGCCCCAAAATCCATTTATCTGGCAGATTGCCGTGTTGAAATGCCAAAATTTGCTAAATTTCTTTAGTCAAACAGGGTTTTGAAGAAACATTGACACTAGCAATTGATTAACAAATCAATAAACTTGAATAATTATTGATATAAATAAGCCTGGAAGCTCTTTTTTGTTAACCACACTAAGAAAATAAATATAAATTTTCAATTAATTCCAGCTCCAAAATCCATTTATCTGGTAGATTGCCGTGTTGAAATGCCAAATTTTGGTAAATTTCTTTAGTCAAACATGGTTTTGAAGAAATATTGACACTAGCAATTGAATAACAAATCATTAAACTTGAATAATTATTGATATAAATAAGCCTGGCAGCTCTGTTTTGTTAACCACACTAAGAAAATAAATATAAATTTTGAATTAATTCTTAAAAATTATGAATATTTGCAGCTCCAAAATCCATTTATCTGGCAGATTGCCGTGTTGAAATGCCAAATTTTGGTACATTTCTTCAGTTAAATATGGTTTTGAAGAAATATTGACCATAGCAATTGATTAACAAATCATTAAACTTGAATAATTATTGATATAAATAAGCCTGGAAGCTCTGTTTTGTTAACCACACTAAGAAAATAAATATAAATTTTCAATTAATTCCAGCTCCAAAATCCATTTATCTGGTAGATTGCCGTGTTGAAATGCCAAATTTTGGTAAATTTCTTTAGTCAAACATGGTTTTGAAGAAATATTGACACTAGCAATTGAATAACAAATCATTAAACTTGAATAATTATTGATATAAATAAGCCTGGCAGCTCTGTTTTGTTAACCACACTAAGAAAATAAATATAAATTTTGAATTAATTCTTAAAAATTATGAATATTTGCAGCTCCAAAATCCATTTATCTGGCAGATTGCCGTGTTGAAATGCCAAATTTTGGTACATTTCTTCAGTTAAATATGGTTTTGAAGAAATATTGACCATAGCAATTGATTAACAAATCATTAAACTTGAATAATTATTGATATAAATAAGCCTGGAAGCTCTGTTTTGTTAACCACACTAAGAAAATAAATATAAATTTTAAATTAATTCCAGCTCCAAAATCCATTTATCTGGCAGATTGCCGTGTTGAAATGCCAAATTTTGGTAAATTTCTTCAGTCAAACAGGGTTTTGAAGAAACATTGACACTAGCAATTGATTAACAAATCAATAACCTTGAATAATTATTAAATAAGCCTGGCTGCTCTGTTTTGTTAACCACACTAAGAAAATAAATATAAATTTTAAATTAATTCCAGCTCCAAAATCCATTTATCTGGTAGATTGCCGTGTTGAAATGCCAAATTTTGGTAAATTTCTTCAGTCAAACAGGGTTTTGAAGATACATTGACACTAGCAATTGATTAACAAATCCATAAACTTGAATAATTATTGATATAAATAAGCGTGGCAGCTCTGTTTTGTTAACCACACTAAGAAAATAAATATAAATTTTGAATTAATTCTTAAAAATTATGAATATTTGCAGCTCCAAAATCCATTTATCTGGCAGATTGCCGTGTTGAAATGCCAAATTTTGGTACATTTCTTCAGTCAAATATGGTTTTGAAGAAATATTGACCATAGCAATTGATTAACAAATCATTAAACTTGAATAATTATTGATATAAATAAGCCTGGAAGCTCTGTTTTGTTAACCACACTAAGAAAATAAATATAAATTTTAAATTAATTCCAGCTCCAAAATCCATTTATCTGGCAGATTGCCGTGTTGAAATGCCAAATTTTGGTAAATTTCTTCAGTCAAACAGGGTTTTGAAGAAACATTGACACTAGCAATTGATTAACAAATCAATAACCTTGAATAATTATTAAATAAGCCTGGCTGCTCTGTTTTGTTAACCACACTAAGAAAATAAATATAAATTTTAAATTAATTCCAGCTCCAAAATCCATTTATCTGGTAGATTGCCGTGTTGAAATGCCAAATTTTGGTAAATTTCTTCAGTCAAACAGGGTTTTGAAGATACATTGACACTAGCAATTGATTAACAAATCCATAAACTTGAATAATTATTGATATAAATAAGCGTGGCAGCTCTGTTTTGTTAACCACACTAAGAAAATAAATATAAATTTTGAATTAATTCTTAAGAATTATGAATATTTGCAGCTCCAAAATCCATTTATCTGGCAGATTGCCGTGTTGAAATGCCAAATTTTGGTACATTTCTTCAGTCAAATATGGTTTTGAAGAAATATTGACCATAGCAATTGATTAACAAATCATTAAACTTGAATAATTATTGATATAAATAAGCCTGGAAGCTCTGTTTTGTTAACCACACTAAGAAAATAAATATAAATTTTAAATTAATTCCAGCTCCAAAATCCATTTATCTGGCAGATTGCCGTGTTGAAATGCCAAATTTTGGTAAATTTCTTCAGTCAAACAGGGTTTTGAAGAAACATTGACACTAGCAATTGATTAACAAATCAATAACCTTGAATAATTATTAAATAAGCCTGGCTGCTCTGTTTTGTTAACCACACTAAGAAAATAAATATAAATTTTAAATTAATTCCAGCTCCAAAATCCATTTATCTGGTAGATTGCCGTGTTGAAATGCCAAATTTTGGTAAATTTCTTCAGTCAAACAGGGTTTTGAAGATACATTGACACTAGCAATTGATTAACAAATCCATAAACTTGAATAATTATTGATATAAATAAGCGTGGCAGCTCTGTTTTGTTAACCACACTAAGAAAATAAATATAAATTTTGAATTAATTCTTAAGAATTATGAATATTTGCAGCTCCAAAATCCATTTATCTGGCAGATTGCCGTGTTGAAATGCCAAAATTTGCTAAATTTCTTCAGTCAAACAGGGTTTTGAAGAAACATTGACACTAGCAATTGATTAACAAATCAATAAACTTGAATAATTATTGATATAAATAAGCCTGGAAGCTCTGTTTTGTTAACCACACTAAGAAAATAAATATAAATTTTAAATTAATTCCAGCTCCAAAATCCATTTATCTGGCAGATTGCCGTGTTGAAATGCCAAATTTTGGTAAATTTCTTCAGTCAAACAGGGTTTTGAAGAAACATTGACACTAGCAATTGATTAACAAATCAATAACCTTGAATAATTATTAAATAAGCCTGGCTGCTCTGTTTTGTTAACCACACTAAGAAAATAAATATAAATTTTAAATTAATTCCAGCTCCAAAATCCATTTATCTGGTAGATTGCCGTGTTGAAATGCCAAATTTTGGTAAATTTCTTCAGTCAAACAGGGTTTTGAAGATACATCGACACTAGCAATTGATTAACAAATCCATAAACTTGAATAATTATTGATATAAATAAGCGTGGCAGCTCTGTTTTGTTAACCACACTAAGAAAATAAATATAAATTTTGAATTAATTCTTAAAAATTATGAATATTTGCAGCTCCAAAATCCATTTATCTGGCAGATTGCCGTGTTGAAATGCCAAATTTTGGTACATTTCTTCAGTCAAATATGGTTTTGAAGAAATATTGACCATAGCAATTGATTAACAAATCATTAAACTTGAATAATTATTGATATAAATAAGCCTGGAAGCTCTGTTTTGTTAACCACACTAAGAAAATAAATATAAATTTTAAATTAATTCCAGCTCCAAAATCCATTTATCTGGCAGATTGCCGTGTTGAAATGCCAAATTTTGGTAAATTTCTTCAGTCAAACAGGGTTTTGAAGAAACATTGACACTAGCAATTGATTAACAAATCAATAACCTTGAATAATTATTAAATAAGCCTGGCTGCTCTGTTTTGTTAACCACACTAAGAAAATAAATATAAATTTTAAATTAATTCCAGCTCCAAAATCCATTTATCTGGTAGATTGCCGTGTTGAAATGCCAAATTTTGGTAAATTTCTTCAGTCAAACAGGGTTTTGAAGATACATTGACACTAGCAATTGATTAACAAATCCATAAACTTGAATAATTATTGATATAAATAAGCGTGGCAGCTCTGTTTTGTTAACCACACTAAGAAAATAAATATAAATTTTGAATTAATTCTTAAGAATTATGAATATTTGCAGCTCCAAAATCCATTTATCTGGCAGATTGCCGTGTTGAAATGCCAAAATTTGCTAAATTTCTTCAGTCAAACAGGGTTTTGAAGAAACATTGACACTAGCAATTGATTAACAAATCAATAAACTTGAATAATTATTGATATAAATAAGCCTGGCAGCTCTGTTTTGTTAACTACACTAAGAAAATAAATATAAATTTTTAATTAATTCCAGCTACAAAATCCTTTTATCTGGCCGATTGCAGTGTTGAAATGCCAAATTTTGGTAAATTTCTTTAGTCAAACATGGTTTTGAAGAAATATTGACCATAGCAATTGATTAACAAATCATTAAACTTGAATAATTATTGATATAAATAAACCTGGAAGCTCTGTTTTGTTAACCACACTAAGAAAATAAATATAAATTTTAAATTAATTCCAGCTCCAAAATCCATTTATCTGGCAGATTGCCGTGTTGAAATGCCAAATTTTGGTAAATTTCTTCAGTCAAACAGGGTTTTGAAGAAACATTGACACTAGCAATTGATTAACAAATCAATAACCTTGAAAAATTATTAAATAAGCCTGGCTGCTCTGTTTTGTTAACCACACTAGGAAAATAAATAAAAATTTTAAATTAATTCCAGCTCCAAAATCCATTTATCTGGTAGATTGCCGTGTTGAAATGCCAAATTTTGGTAAATTTCTTCAGTCAAACAGGGTTTTGAAGATACATTGACACTAGCAATTGATTAACAAATCCATAAACTTGAATAATTATTGATATAAATAAGCCTGGCAGCTCTGTTTTGTTAACCACACTAAGAAAATAAATATAAATTTTGAATTAATTCTTAAGAATAATGAATAGCTGCAGCCCCAAAATCCATTTATCTGGCAGATTGCCGTGTTGAAATGCCAAAATTTGCTAAATTTCTTTAGTCAAACAGGGTTTTGAAGAAACATTGACACTAGCAATTGATTAACAAATCAATAAACTTGAATAATTATTGATATAAATAAGCCTGGCAGCTCTTTTTTGTTAACCACACTAAGAAAATAAATATAAATTTTGAATTAATTCCAGCTCCAAAATCCATTTATCTGGTAGATTGCCGTGTTGAAATGCCAAATTTTGGTAAATTTCTTTAGTCAAACATGGTTTTGAAGAAATATTGACACTAGCAATTGAATAACAAATCATTAAACTTGAATAATTATTGATATAAATAAGCCTGGCAGCTCTGTTTTGTTAACCACACTAAGAAAATAAATATAAATTTTGAATTAATTCTTAAAAATTATGAATATTTGCAGCTCCAAAATCCATTTATCTGGCAGATTGCCGTGTTGAAATGCCAAATTTTGGTAAATTTCTTCAGTCAAATATGGTTTTGAAGAAATATTGACCATAGCAATTGATTAACAAATCATTAAACTTGAATAATTATTGATATAAATAAGCCTGGAAGCTCTGTTTTGTTAACCACACTAAGAAAATAAATATAAATTTTAAATTAATTCCAGCTCCAAAATCCATTTATCTGGCAGATTGCCGTGTTGAAATGCCAAATTTTGGTAAATTTCTTCAGTCAAACAGGGTTTTGAAGAAACATTGACACTAGCAATTGATTAACAAATCAATAACCTTGAATAATTATTGATATAAATAAGCCTGGCAGCTCTGTTTTGTTAACCACACTAAGAAAATAAATATAAATTTTGTATTAATTCTTAAGAATAATGAATAGCTGCAGCCCCAAAATCCATTTATCTGGCAGATTGCCGTGTTGAAATGCCAAAATTTGCTAAATTTCTTCAGTCAAACAGGGTTTTGAAGAAACATTGACACTAGCAATTGATTAACAAATCAATAAACTTGAATAATTATTGATATAAATAAGCCTGGCAGCTCTTTTTTGTTAACCACACTAAGAAAATAAATATAAATTTTGAATTAATTCCAGCTCCAAAATCCATTTATCTGGTAGATTGCCGTGTTGAAATGCCAAATTTTGGTAAATTTCTTTAGTCAAACAGGGTTTTGAAGATACATTGACACTAGCAATTGATTAACAAATCCATAAACTTGAATAATTATTGATATAAATAAGCCTGGCAGCTCTGTTTTGTTAACCACACTAAGAAAATAAATATAAATTTTGAATTAATTCTTAAAAATTATGAATATTTGCAGCTCCAAAATCCATTTATCTGGCAGATTGCCGTGTTGAAATGCCAAATTTTGGTACATTTCTTCAGTCAAATATGGTTTTGAAGAAATATTGACCATAGCAATTGATTAACAAATCATTAAACTTGAATAATTATTGATATAAATAAGCCTGGAAGCTCTGTTTTGTTAACCACACTAAGAAAATAAATATAAATTTTAAATTAATTCCAGCTCCAAAATCCATTTATCTGGCAGATTGCCGTGTTGAAATGCCAAATTTTGGTAAATTTCTTCAGTCAAACAGGGTTTTGAAGAAACATTGACACTAGCAATTGATTAACAAATCAATAACCTTGAATAATTATTAAATAAGCCTGGCTGCTCTGTTTTGTTAACCACACTAAGAAAATAAATATAAATTTTAAATTAATTCCAGCTCCAAAATCCATTTATCTGGTAGATTGCCGTGTTGAAATGCCAAATTTTGGTAAATTTCTTCAGTCAAACAGGGTTTTGAAGATACATTGACACTAGCAATTGATTAACAAATCCATAAACTTGAATAATTATTGATATAAATAAGCGTGGCAGCTCTGTTTTGTTAACCACACTAAGAAAATAAATATAAATTTTGAATTAATTCTTAAAAATTATGAATATTTGCAGCTCCAAAATCCATTTATCTGGCAGATTGCCGTGTTGAAATGCCAAATTTTGGTACATTTCTTCAGTCAAATATGGTTTTGAAGAAATATTGACCATAGCAATTGATTAACAAATCATTAAACTTGAATAATTATTGATATAAATAAGCCTGGAAGCTCTGTTTTGTTAACTACACTAAGAAAATAAATATAAATTTTAAATTAATTCCAGCTCCAAAATCCATTTATCTGTTGAAATGCCAAATTTTGTAAATTTCTTCAGTCAAACAGGGTTTTGAAGAAACATTGACACTAGCAATTGATTAACAAATCAATAACCTTGAAAAATTATTAAATAAGCCTGGCTGCTCTGTTTTGTTAACCACACTAGGAAAATAAATAAAAATTTTAAATTAATTCCAGCTCCAAAATCCATTTATCTGGTAGATTGCCGTGTTGAAATGCCAAATTTTGGTAAATTTCTTCAGTCAAACAGGGTTTTGAAGATACATTGACACTAGCAATTGATTAACAAATCCATAAACTTGAATAATTATTGATATAAATAAGCCTGGCAGCTCTGTTTTGTTAACCACACTAAGAAAATAAATATAAATTTTGAATTAATTCTTAAAAATTATGAATATTTGCAGCTCCAAAATCCATTTATCTGGCAGATTGCCGTGTTGAAATGCCAAATTTTGGTACATTTCTTCAGTCAAATATGGTTTTGAAGAAATATTGACCATAGCAATTGATTAACAAATCATTAAACTTGAATAATTATTGATATAAATAAGCCTGGAAGCTCTGTTTTGTTAACCACACTAAGAAAATAAATATAAATTTTAAATTAATTCCAGCTCCAAAATCCATTTATCTGGCAGATTGCCGTGTTGAAATGCCAAATTTTGGTAAATTTCTTCAGTCAAACAGGGTTTTGAAGAAACATTGACACTAGCAATTGATTAACAAATCAATAACCTTGAATAATTATTAAATAAGCCTGGCTGCTCTGTTTTGTTAACCACACTAAGAAAATAAATATAAATTTTAAATTAATTCCAGCTCCAAAATCCATTTATCTGGTAGATTGCCGTGTTGAAATGCCAAATTTTGGTAAATTTCTTCAGTCAAACAGGGTTTTGAAGATACATTGACACTAGCAATTGATTAACAAATCCATAAACTTGAATAATTATTGATATAAATAAGCGTGGCAGCTCTGTTTTGTTAACCACACTAAGAAAATAAATATAAATTTTGAATTAATTCTTAAGAATTATGAATATTTGCAGCTCCAAAATCCATTTATCTGGCAGATTGCCGTGTTGAAATGCCAAAATTTGCTAAATTTCTTCAGTCAAACAGGGTTTTGAAGAAACATTGACACTAGCAATTGATTAACAAATCAATAAACTTGAATAATTATTGATATAAATAAGCCTGGCAGCTCTGTTTTGTTAACTACACTAAGAAAATAAATATAAATTTTTAATTAATTCCAGCTACAAAATCCTTTTATCTGGCCGATTGCCGTGTTGAAATGCCAAATTTTGGTAAATTTCTTTAGTCAAACATGGTTTTGAAGAAATATTGACCATAGCAATTGATTAACAAATCATTAAACTTGAATAATTATTGATATAAATAAACCTGGAAGCTCTGTTTTGTTAACCACACTAAGAAAATAAATATAAATTTTAAATTAATTCCAGCTCCAAAATCCATTTATCTGGCAGATTGCCGTGTTGAAATGCCAAATTTTGGTAAATTTCTTCAGTCAAACAGGGTTTTGAAGAAACATTGACACTAGCAATTGATTAACAAATCAATAACCTTGAAAAATTATTAAATAAGCCTGGCTGCTCTGTTTTGTTAACCACACTAGGAAAATAAATAAAAATTTTAAATTAATTCCAGCTCCAAAATCCATTTATCTGGTAGATTGCCGTGTTGAAATGCCAAATTTTGGTAAATTTCTTCAGTCAAACAGGGTTTTGAAGATACATTGACACTAGCAATTGATTAACAAATCCATAAACTTGAATAATTATTGATATAAATAAGCCTGGCAGCTCTGTTTTGTTAACCACACTAAGAAAATAAATATAAATTTTGAATTAATTCTTAAGAATAATGAATAGCTGCAGCCCCAAAATCCATTTATCTGGCAGATTGCCGTGTTGAAATGCCAAAATTTGCTAAATTTCTTTAGTCAAACAGGGTTTTGAAGAAACATTGACACTAGCAATTGATTAACAAATCAATAAACTTGAATAATTATTGATATAAATAAGCCTGGCAGCTCTTTTTTGTTAACCACACTAAGAAAATAAATATAAATTTTGAATTAATTCCAGCTCCAAAATCCATTTATCTGGTAGATTGCCGTGTTGAAATGCCAAATTTTGGTAAATTTCTTTAGTCAAACATGGTTTTGAAGAAATATTGACACTAGCAATTGAATAACAAATCATTAAACTTGAATAATTATTGATATAAATAAGCCTGGCAGCTCTGTTTTGTTAACCACACTAAGAAAATAAATATAAATTTTGAATTAATTCTTAAAAATTATGAATATTTGCAGCTCCAAAATCCATTTATCTGGCAGATTGCCGTGTTGAAATGCCAAATTTTGGTAAATTTCTTCAGTCAAATATGGTTTTGAAGAAATATTGACCATAGCAATTGATTAACAAATCATTAAACTTGAATAATTATTGATATAAATAAGCCTGGAAGCTCTGTTTTGTTAACCACACTAAGAAAATAAATATAAATTTTAAATTAATTCCAGCTCCAAAATCCATTTATCTGGCAGATTGCCGTGTTGAAATGCCAAATTTTGGTAAATTTCTTCAGTCAAACAGGGTTTTGAAGAAACATTGACACTAGCAATTGATTAACAAATCAATAACCTTGAATAATTATTGATATAAATAAGCCTGGCAGCTCTGTTTTGTTAACCACACTAAGAAAATAAATATAAATTTTGAATTAATTCTTAAGAATAATGAATAGCTGCAGCCCCAAAATCCATTTATCTGGCAGATTGCCGTGTTGAAATGCCAAAATTTGCTAAATTTCTTCAGTCAAACAGGGTTTTGAAGAAACATTGACACTAGCAATTGATTAACAAATCAATAAACTTGAATAATTATTGATATAAATAAGCCTGGCAGCTCTTTTTTGTTAACCACACTAAGAAAATAAATATAAATTTTGAATTAATTCCAGCTCCAAAATCCATTTATCTGGTAGATTGCCGTGTTGAAATGCCAAATTTTGGTAAATTTCTTTAGTCAAACAGGGTTTTGAAGATACATTGACACTAGCAATTGATTAACAAATCCATAAACTTGAATAATTATTGATATAAATAAGCCTGGCAGCTCTGTTTTGTTAACCACACTAAGAAAATAAATATAAATTTTGAATTAATTCTTAAAAATTATGAATATTTGCAGCTCCAAAATCCATTTATCTGGCAGATTGCCGTGTTGAAATGCCAAATTTTGGTACATTTCTTCAGTCAAATATGGTTTTGAAGAAATATTGACCATAGCAATTGATTAACAAATCATTAAACTTGAATAATTATTGATATAAATAAGCCTGGCTGCTCTGTTTTGTTAACCACACTAAGAAAATAAATATAAATTTTAAATTAATTCCAGCTCCAAAATCCATTTATCTGGTAGATTGCCGTGTTGAAATGCCAAATTTTGGTAAATTTCTTCAGTCAAACAGGGTTTTGAAGATACATTGACACTAGCAATTGATTAACAAATCCATAAACTTGAATAATTATTGATATAAATAAGCGTGGCAGCTCTGTTTTGTTAACCACACTAAGAAAATAAATATAAATTTTGAATTAATTCTTAAAAATTATGAATATTTGCAGCTCCAAAATCCATTTATCTGGCAGATTGCCGTGTTGAAATGCCAAATTTTGGTACATTTCTTCAGTCAAATATGGTTTTGAAGAAATATTGACCATAGCAATTGATTAACAAATCATTAAACTTGAATAATTATTGATATAAATAAGCCTGGAAGCTCTGTTTTGTTAACTACACTAAGAAAATAAATATAAATTTTTAATTAATTCCAGCTACAAAATCCTTTTATCTGGCCGATTGCCGTGTTGAAATGCCAAATTTTGGTAAATTTCTTTAGTCAAACATGGTTTTGAAGAAATATTGACCATAGCAATTGATTAACAAATCATTAAACTTGAATAATTATTGATATAAATAAACCTGGAAGCTCTGTTTTGTTAACCACACTAAGAAAATAAATATAAATTTTAAATTAATTCCAGCTCCAAAATCCATTTATCTGGCAGATTGCCGTGTTGAAATGCCAAATTTTGGTAAATTTCTTCAGTCAAACAGGGTTTTGAAGAAACATTGACACTAGCAATTGATTAACAAATCAATAACCTTGAAAAATTATTAAATAAGCCTGGCTGCTCTGTTTTGTTAACCACACTAGGAAAATAAATAAAAATTTTAAATTAATTCCAGCTCCAAAATCCATTTATCTGGTAGATTGCCGTGTTGAAATGCCAAATTTTGGTAAATTTCTTCAGTCAAACAGGGTTTTGAAGATACATTGACACTAGCAATTGATTAACAAATCCATAAACTTGAATAATTATTGATATAAATAAGCCTGGCAGCTCTGTTTTGTTAACCACACTAAGAAAATAAATATAAATTTTGAATTAATTCTTAAAAATTATGAATATTTGCAGCTCCAAAATCCATTTATCTGGCAGATTGCCGTGTTGAAATGCCAAATTTTGGTACATTTCTTCAGTCAAATATGGTTTTGAAGAAATATTGACCATTGCAATTGATTAACAAATCATTAAACTTGAATAATTATTGATATAAATAAGCCTGGAAGCTCTGTTTTGTTAACCACACTAAGAAAATAAATATAAATTTTAAATTAATTCCAGCTCCAAAATCCATTTATCTGGCAGATTGCCGTGTTGAAATGCCAAATTTTGGTAAATTTCTTCAGTCAAACAGGGTTTTGAAGAAAAATTGACACTAGCAATTGATTAACAAATCAATAACCTTGAATAATTATTAAATAAGCCTGGCTGCTCTGTTTTGTTAACCACACTAAGAAAATAAATATAAATTTTAAATTAATTCCAGCTCCAAAATCCATTTATCTGGCAGATTGCCGTGTTGAAATGCCAAAATTTGCTAAATTTCTTCAGTCAAACAGGGTTTTGAAGAAACATTGACACTAGCAATTGATTAACTAATCAATAAACTTGAATAATTATTGATATAAATAAGCCTGGCAGCTCTGTTTTGTTAACTACACTAAGAAAATAAATATAAATTTTTAATTAATTCCAGCTACAAAATCCTTTTATCTGGCCGATTGCCGTGTTGAAATGCCAAATTTTGGTAAATTTCTTTAGTCAAACATGGTTTTGAAGAAATATTGACCATAGCAATTGATTAACAAATCATTAAACTTGAATAATTATTGATATAAATAAGCCTGGCAGCTCTGTTTTGTTAACCACACTAAGAAAATAAATATAAATTTTGAATTAATTCTTAAAAATTATGAATATTTGCAGCTCCAAAATCCATTTATCTGGCAGATTGCCGTGTTGAAATGCCAAATTTTGGTAAATTTCTTCAGTCAAATATGGTTTTGAAGAAATATTGACCATAGCAATTGATTAACAAATCATTAAACTTGAATAATTATTGATATAAATAAGCCTGGAAGCTCTGTTTTGTTAACCACACTAAGAAAATAAATATAAATTTTAAATTAATTCCAGCTCCAAAATCCATTTATCTGGCAGATTGCCGTGTTGAAATGCCAAATTTTGGTAAATTTCTTCAGTCAAACAGGGTTTTGAAGAAACATTGACACTAGCAATTGATTAACAAATCAATAACCTTGAATAATTATTAAATAAGCCTGGCTGCTCTGTTTTGTTAACCACACTAAGAAAATAAATATAAATTTTAAATTAATTCCAGCTCCAAAATCCATTTATCTGGTAGATTGCCGTGTTGAAATGCCAAATTTTGGTAAATTTCTTCAGTCAAACAGGGTTTTGAAGATACATTGACCCTAGCAATTGATTAACAAATCCATAAACTTTAATAATTATTGATATAAATAAGCGTGGCAGCTCTGTTTTGTTAACCACACTAAGAAAATAAATATAAATTTTGAATTAATTCTTAAGAATTATGAATATTTGCAGCTCCAAAATCCATTTATCTGGCAGATTGCCGTGTTGAAATGCCAAATTTTGGTACATTTCTTCAGTCAAATATGGTTTTGAAGAAATATTGACCATAGCAATTGATTAACAAATCATTAAACTTGAATAATTATTGATATAAATAAGCCTGGAAGCTCTGTTTTGTTAACCACACTAAGAAAATAAATATAAATTTTAAATTAATTCCAGCTCCAAAATCCATTTATCTGGCAGATTGCCGTGTTGAAATGCCAAATTTTGGTAAATTTCTTCAGTCAAACAGGGTTTTGAAGAAACATTGACACTAGCAATTGATTAACAAATCAATAACCTTGAATAATTATTAAATAAGCCTGGCTGCTCTGTTTTGTTAACCACACTAAGAAAATAAATATAAATTTTAAATTAATTCCAGCTCCAAAATCCATTTATCTGGTAGATTGCCGTGTTGAAATGCCAAATTTTGGTAAATTTCTTCAGTCAAACAGGGTTTTGAAGATACATTGACACTAGCAATTGATTAACAAATCCATAAACTTGAATAATTATTGATATAAATAAGCGTGGCAGCTCTGTTTTGTTAACCACACTAAGAAAATAAATATAAATTTTGAATTAATTCTTAAGAATTATGAATATTTGCAGCTCCAAAATCCATTTATCTGGCAGATTGCCGTGTTGAAATGCCAAAATTTGCTAAATTTCTTCAGTCAAACAGGGTTTTGAAGAAACATTGACACTAGCAATTGATTAACAAATCAATAAACTTGAATAATTATTGATATAAATAAGCCTGGCAGCTCTTTTTTGTTAACCACACTAAGAAAATAAATATAAATTTTGAATTAATTCCAGCTCCAAAATCCATTTATCTGGTAGATTGCCGTGTTGAAATGCCAAATTTTGGTAAATTTCTTTAGTCAAACATGGTTTTGAAGAAATATTGACACTAGCAATTGAATAACAAATCATTAAACTTGAATAATTATTGATATAAATAAGCCTGGCAGCTCTGTTTTGTTAACCACACTAAGAAAATAAATATAAATTTTGAATTAATTCTTAAAAATTATGAATATTTGCAGCTCCAAAATCCATTTATCTGGCAGATTGCCGTGTTGAAATGCCAAATTTTGGTAAATTTCTTCAGTCAAATATGGTTTTGAAGAAATATTGACCATAGCAATTGATTAACAAATCATTAAACTTGAATAATTATTGATATAAATAAGCCTGGAAGCTCTGTTTTGTTAACCACACTAAGAAAATAAATATAAATTTTAAATTAATTCCAGCTCCAAAATCCATTTATCTGGCAGATTGCCGTGTTGAAATGCCAAATTTTGGTAAATTTCTTCAGTCAAACAGGGTTTTGAAGAAACATTGACACTAGCAATTGATTAACAAATCAATAACCTTGAATAATTATTGATATAAATAAGCCTGGCAGCTCTGTTTTGTTAACCACACTAAGAAAATAAATATAAATTTTGTATTAATTCTTAAGAATAATGAATAGCTGCAGCCCCAAAATCCATTTATCTGGCAGATTGCCGTGTTGAAATGCCAAAATTTGCTAAATTTCTTCAGTCAAACAGGGTTTTGAAGAAACATTGACACTAGCAATTGATTAACAAATCAATAAACTTGAATAATTATTGATATAAATAAGCCTGGCAGCTCTTTTTTGTTAACCACACTAAGAAAATAAATATAAATTTTGAATTAATTCCAGCTCCAAAATCCATTTATCTGGTAGATTGCCGTGTTGAAATGCCAAATTTTGGTAAATTTCTTTAGTCAAACAGGGTTTTGAAGATACATTGACACTAGCAATTGATTAACAAATCCATAAACTTGAATAATTATTGATATAAATAAGCCTGGCAGCTCTGTTTTGTTAACCACACTAAGAAAATAAATATAAATTTTGAATTAATTCTTAAAAATTATGAATATTTGCAGCTCCAAAATCCATTTATCTGGCAGATTGCCGTGTTGAAATGCCAAATTTTGGTACATTTCTTCAGTCAAATATGGTTTTGAAGAAATATTGACCATAGCAATTGATTAACAAATCATTAAACTTGAATAATTATTGATATAAATAAGCCTGGAAGCTCTGTTTTGTTAACCACACTAAGAAAATAAATATAAATTTTAAATTAATTCCAGCTCCAAAATCCATTTATCTGGCAGATTGCCGTGTTGAAATGCCAAATTTTGGTAAATTTCTTCAGTCAAACAGGGTTTTGAAGAAACATTGACACTAGCAATTGATTAACAAATCAATAACCTTGAATAATTATTAAATAAGCCTGGCTGCTCTGTTTTGTTAACCACACTAAGAAAATAAATATAAATTTTAAATTAATTCCAGCTCCAAAATCCATTTATCTGGTAGATTGCCGTGTTGAAATGCCAAATTTTGGTAAATTTCTTCAGTCAAACAGGGTTTTGAAGATACATTGACACTAGCAATTGATTAACAAATCCATAAACTTGAATAATTATTGATATAAATAAGCGTGGCAGCTCTGTTTTGTTAACCACACTAAGAAAATAAATATAAATTTTGAATTAATTCTTAAAAATTATGAATATTTGCAGCTCCAAAATCCATTTATCTGGCAGATTGCCGTGTTGAAATGCCAAATTTTGGTACATTTCTTCAGTCAAATATGGTTTTGAAGAAATATTGACCATAGCAATTGATTAACAAATCATTAAACTTGAATAATTATTGATATAAATAAGCCTGGAAGCTCTGTTTTGTTAACTACACTAAGAAAATAAATATAAATTTTAAATTAATTCCAGCTCCAAAATCCATTTATCTGTTGAAATGCCAAATTTTGTAAATTTCTTCAGTCAAACAGGGTTTTGAAGAAACATTGACACTAGCAATTGATTAACAAATCAATAACCTTGAAAAATTATTAAATAAGCCTGGCTGCTCTGTTTTGTTAACCACACTAGGAAAATAAATAAAAATTTTAAATTAATTCCAGCTCCAAAATCCATTTATCTGGTAGATTGCCGTGTTGAAATGCCAAATTTTGGTAAATTTCTTCAGTCAAACAGGGTTTTGAAGATACATTGACACTAGCAATTGATTAACAAATCCATAAACTTGAATAATTATTGATATAAATAAGCCTGGCAGCTCTGTTTTGTTAACCACACTAAGAAAATAAATATAAATTTTGAATTAATTCTTAAAAATTATGAATATTTGCAGCTCCAAAATCCATTTATCTGGCAGATTGCCGTGTTGAAATGCCAAATTTTGGTACATTTCTTCAGTCAAATATGGTTTTGAAGAAATATTGACCATAGCAATTGATTAACAAATCATTAAACTTGAATAATTATTGATATAAATAAGCCTGGAAGCTCTGTTTTGTTAACCACACTAAGAAAATAAATATAAATTTTAAATTAATTCCAGCTCCAAAATCCATTTATCTGGCAGATTGCCGTGTTGAAATGCCAAATTTTGGTAAATTTCTTCAGTCAAACAGGGTTTTGAAGAAACATTGACACTAGCAATTGATTAACAAATCAATAACCTTGAATAATTATTAAATAAGCCTGGCTGCTCTGTTTTGTTAACCACACTAAGAAAATAAATATAAATTTTAAATTAATTCCAGCTCCAAAATCCATTTATCTGGTAGATTGCCGTGTTGAAATGCCAAATTTTGGTAAATTTCTTCAGTCAAACAGGGTTTTGAAGATACATTGACACTAGCAATTGATTAACAAATCCATAAACTTGAATAATTATTGATATAAATAAGCGTGGCAGCTCTGTTTTGTTAACCACACTAAGAAAATAAATATAAATTTTGAATTAATTCTTAAGAATTATGAATATTTGCAGCTCCAAAATCCATTTATCTGGCAGATTGCCGTGTTGAAATGCCAAAATTTGCTAAATTTCTTCAGTCAAACAGGGTTTTGAAGAAACATTGACACTAGCAATTGATTAACAAATCAATAAACTTGAATAATTATTGATATAAATAAGCCTGGCAGCTCTGTTTTGTTAACTACACTAAGAAAATAAATATAAATTTTTAATTAATTCCAGCTACAAAATCCTTTTATCTGGCCGATTGCCGTGTTGAAATGCCAAATTTTGGTAAATTTCTTTAGTCAAACATGGTTTTGAAGAAATATTGACCATAGCAATTGATTAACAAATCATTAAACTTGAATAATTATTGATATAAATAAACCTGGAAGCTCTGTTTTGTTAACCACACTAAGAAAATAAATATAAATTTTAAATTAATTCCAGCTCCAAAATCCATTTATCTGGCAGATTGCCGTGTTGAAATGCCAAATTTTGGTAAATTTCTTCAGTCAAACAGGGTTTTGAAGAAACATTGACACTAGCAATTGATTAACAAATCAATAACCTTGAAAAATTATTAAATAAGCCTGGCTGCTCTGTTTTGTTAACCACACTAGGAAAATAAATAAAAATTTTAAATTAATTCCAGCTCCAAAATCCATTTATCTGGTAGATTGCCGTGTTGAAATGCCAAATTTTGGTAAATTTCTTCAGTCAAACAGGGTTTTGAAGATACATTGACACTAGCAATTGATTAACAAATCCATAAACTTGAATAATTATTGATATAAATAAGCCTGGCAGCTCTGTTTTGTTAACCACACTAAGAAAATAAATATAAATTTTGAATTAATTCTTAAGAATAATGAATAGCTGCAGCCCCAAAATCCATTTATCTGGCAGATTGCCGTGTTGAAATGCCAAAATTTGCTAAATTTCTTTAGTCAAACAGGGTTTTGAAGAAACATTGACACTAGCAATTGATTAACAAATCAATAAACTTGAATAATTATTGATATAAATAAGCCTGGCAGCTCTTTTTTGTTAACCACACTAAGAAAATAAATATAAATTTTGAATTAATTCCAGCTCCAAAATCCATTTATCTGGTAGATTGCCGTGTTGAAATGCCAAATTTTGGTAAATTTCTTTAGTCAAACATGGTTTTGAAGAAATATTGACACTAGCAATTGAATAACAAATCATTAAACTTGAATAATTATTGATATAAATAAGCCTGGCAGCTCTGTTTTGTTAACCACACTAAGAAAATAAATATAAATTTTGAATTAATTCTTAAAAATTATGAATATTTGCAGCTCCAAAATCCATTTATCTGGCAGATTGCCGTGTTGAAATGCCAAATTTTGGTAAATTTCTTCAGTCAAATATGGTTTTGAAGAAATATTGACCATAGCAATTGATTAACAAATCATTAAACTTGAATAATTATTGATATAAATAAGCCTGGAAGCTCTGTTTTGTTAACCACACTAAGAAAATAAATATAAATTTTAAATTAATTCCAGCTCCAAAATCCATTTATCTGGCAGATTGCCGTGTTGAAATGCCAAATTTTGGTAAATTTCTTCAGTCAAACAGGGTTTTGAAGAAACATTGACACTAGCAATTGATTAACAAATCAATAACCTTGAATAATTATTGATATAAATAAGCCTGGCAGCTCTGTTTTGTTAACCACACTAAGAAAATAAATATAAATTTTGAATTAATTCTTAAGAATAATGAATAGCTGCAGCCCCAAAATCCATTTATCTGGCAGATTGCCGTGTTGAAATGCCAAAATTTGCTAAATTTCTTCAGTCAAACAGGGTTTTGAAGAAACATTGACACTAGCAATTGATTAACAAATCAATAAACTTGAATAATTATTGATATAAATAAGCCTGGCAGCTCTTTTTTGTTAACCACACTAAGAAAATAAATATAAATTTTGAATTAATTCCAGCTCCAAAATCCATTTATCTGGTAGATTGCCGTGTTGAAATGCCAAATTTTGGTAAATTTCTTTAGTCAAACAGGGTTTTGAAGATACATTGACACTAGCAATTGATTAACAAATCCATAAACTTGAATAATTATTGATATAAATAAGCCTGGCAGCTCTGTTTTGTTAACCACACTAAGAAAATAAATATAAATTTTGAATTAATTCTTAAAAATTATGAATATTTGCAGCTCCAAAATCCATTTATCTGGCAGATTGCCGTGTTGAAATGCCAAATTTTGGTACATTTCTTCAGTCAAATATGGTTTTGAAGAAATATTGACCATAGCAATTGATTAACAAATCATTAAACTTGAATAATTATTGATATAAATAAGCCTGGCTGCTCTGTTTTGTTAACCACACTAAGAAAATAAATATAAATTTTAAATTAATTCCAGCTCCAAAATCCATTTATCTGGTAGATTGCCGTGTTGAAATGCCAAATTTTGGTAAATTTCTTCAGTCAAACAGGGTTTTGAAGATACATTGACACTAGCAATTGATTAACAAATCCATAAACTTGAATAATTATTGATATAAATAAGCGTGGCAGCTCTGTTTTGTTAACCACACTAAGAAAATAAATATAAATTTTGAATTAATTCTTAAAAATTATGAATATTTGCAGCTCCAAAATCCATTTATCTGGCAGATTGCCGTGTTGAAATGCCAAATTTTGGTACATTTCTTCAGTCAAATATGGTTTTGAAGAAATATTGACCATAGCAATTGATTAACAAATCATTAAACTTGAATAATTATTGATATAAATAAGCCTGGAAGCTCTGTTTTGTTAACTACACTAAGAAAATAAATATAAATTTTTAATTAATTCCAGCTACAAAATCCTTTTATCTGGCCGATTGCCGTGTTGAAATGCCAAATTTTGGTAAATTTCTTTAGTCAAACATGGTTTTGAAGAAATATTGACCATAGCAATTGATTAACAAATCATTAAACTTGAATAATTATTGATATAAATAAACCTGGAAGCTCTGTTTTGTTAACCACACTAAGAAAATAAATATAAATTTTAAATTAATTCCAGCTCCAAAATCCATTTATCTGGCAGATTGCCGTGTTGAAATGCCAAATTTTGGTAAATTTCTTCAGTCAAACAGGGTTTTGAAGAAACATTGACACTAGCAATTGATTAACAAATCAATAACCTTGAAAAATTATTAAATAAGCCTGGCTGCTCTGTTTTGTTAACCACACTAGGAAAATAAATAAAAATTTTAAATTAATTCCAGCTCCAAAATCCATTTATCTGGTAGATTGCCGTGTTGAAATGCCAAATTTTGGTAAATTTCTTCAGTCAAACAGGGTTTTGAAGATACATTGACACTAGCAATTGATTAACAAATCCATAAACTTGAATAATTATTGATATAAATAAGCCTGGCAGCTCTGTTTTGTTAACCACACTAAGAAAATAAATATAAATTTTGAATTAATTCTTAAAAATTATGAATATTTGCAGCTCCAAAATCCATTTATCTGGCAGATTGCCGTGTTGAAATGCCAAATTTTGGTACATTTCTTCAGTCAAATATGGTTTTGAAGAAATATTGACCATTGCAATTGATTAACAAATCATTAAACTTGAATAATTATTGATATAAATAAGCCTGGAAGCTCTGTTTTGTTAACCACACTAAGAAAATAAATATAAATTTTAAATTAATTCCAGCTCCAAAATCCATTTATCTGGCAGATTGCCGTGTTGAAATGCCAAATTTTGGTAAATTTCTTCAGTCAAACAGGGTTTTGAAGAAAAATTGACACTAGCAATTGATTAACAAATCAATAACCTTGAATAATTATTAAATAAGCCTGGCTGCTCTGTTTTGTTAACCACACTAAGAAAATAAATATAAATTTTAAATTAATTCCAGCTCCAAAATCCATTTATCTGGTAGATTGCCGTGTTGAAATGCCAAATTTTGGTAAATTTCTTCAGTCAAACAGGGTTTTGAAGATACATTGACACTAGCAATTGATTAACAAATCCATAAACTTGAATAATTATTGATATAAATAAGCGTGGCAGCTCTGTTTTGTTAACCACACTAAGAAAATAAATATAAATTTTGAATTAATTCTTAAGAATTATGAATATTTGCAGCTCCAAAATCCATTTATCTGGCAGATTGCCGTGTTGAAATGCCAAAATTTGCTAAATTTCTTCAGTCAAACAGGGTTTTGAAGAAACATTGACACTAGCAATTGATTAACTAATCAATAAACTTGAATAATTATTGATATAAATAAGCCTGGCAGCTCTGTTTTGTTAACTACACTAAGAAAATAAATATAAATTTTTAATTAATTCCAGCTACAAAATCCTTTTATCTGGCCGATTGCCGTGTTGAAATGCCAAATTTTGGTAAATTTCTTTAGTCAAACATGGTTTTGAAGAAATATTGACCATAGCAATTGATTAACAAATCATTAAACTTGAATAATTATTGATATAAATAAGCCTGGCAGCTCTGTTTTGTTAACCACACTAAGAAAATAAATATAAATTTTGAATTAATTCTTAAAAATTATGAATATTTGCAGCTCCAAAATCCATTTATCTGGCAGATTGCCGTGTTGAAATGCCAAATTTTGGTAAATTTCTTCAGTCAAATATGGTTTTGAAGAAATATTGACCATAGCAATTGATTAACAAATCATTAAACTTGAATAATTATTGATATAAATAAGCCTGGAAGCTCTGTTTTGTTAACCACACTAAGAAAATAAATATAAATTTTAAATTAATTCCAGCTCCAAAATCCATTTATCTGGCAGATTGCCGTGTTGAAATGCCAAATTTTGGTAAATTTCTTCAGTCAAACAGGGTTTTGAAGAAACATTGACACTAGCAATTGATTAACAAATCAATAACCTTGAATAATTATTAAATAAGCCTGGCTGCTCTGTTTTGTTAACCACACTAAGAAAATAAATATAAATTTTAAATTAATTCCAGCTCCAAAATCCATTTATCTGGTAGATTGCCGTGTTGAAATGCCAAATTTTGGTAAATTTCTTCAGTCAAACAGGGTTTTGAAGATACATTGACCCTAGCAATTGATTAACAAATCCATAAACTTTAATAATTATTGATATAAATAAGCGTGGCAGCTCTGTTTTGTTAACCACACTAAGAAAATAAATATAAATTTTGAATTAATTCTTAAGAATTATGAATATTTGCAGCTCCAAAATCCATTTATCTGGCAGATTGCCGTGTTGAAATGCCAAATTTTGGTACATTTCTTCAGTCAAATATGGTTTTGAAGAAATATTGACCATAGCAATTGATTAACAAATCATTAAACTTGAATAATTATTGATATAAATAAGCCTGGAAGCTCTGTTTTGTTAACCACACTAAGAAAATAAATATAAATTTTAAATTAATTCCAGCTCCAAAATCCATTTATCTGGCAGATTGCCGTGTTGAAATGCCAAATTTTGGTAAATTTCTTCAGTCAAACAGGGTTTTGAAGAAACATTGACACTAGCAATTGATTAACAAATCAATAACCTTGAATAATTATTAAATAAGCCTGGCTGCTCTGTTTTGTTAACCACACTAAGAAAATAAATATAAATTTTAAATTAATTCCAGCTCCAAAATCCATTTATCTGGTAGATTGCCGTGTTGAAATGCCAAATTTTGGTAAATTTCTTCAGTCAAACAGGGTTTTGAAGATACATTGACACTAGCAATTGATTAACAAATCCATAAACTTGAATAATTATTGATATAAATAAGCGTGGCAGCTCTGTTTTGTTAACCACACTAAGAAAATAAATATAAATTTTGAATTAATTCTTAAGAATTATGAATATTTGCAGCTCCAAAATCCATTTATCTGGCAGATTGCCGTGTTGAAATGCCAAAATTTGCTAAATTTCTTCAGTCAAACAGGGTTTTGAAGAAACATTGACACTAGCAATTGATTAACAAATCAATAAACTTGAATAATTATTGATATAAATAAGCCTGGCAGCTCTGTTTTGTTAACTACACTAAGAAAATAAATATAAATTTTTAATTAATTCCAGCTACAAAATCCTTTTATCTGGCCGATTGCCGTGTTGAAATGCCAAATTTTGGTAAATTTCTTTAGTCAAACATGGTTTTGAAGAAATATTGACCATAGCAATTGATTAACAAATCATTAAACTTGAATAATTATTGATATAAATAAACCTGGAAGCTCTGTTTTGTTAACCACACTAAGAAAATAAATATAAATTTTAAATTAATTCCAGCTCCAAAATCCATTTATCTGGCAGATTGCCGTGTTGAAATGCCAAATTTTGGTAAATTTCTTCAGTCAAACAGGGTTTTGAAGAAACATTGACACTAGCAATTGATTAACAAATCAATAACCTTGAAAAATTATTAAATAAGCCTGGCTGCTCTGTTTTGTTAACCACACTAGGAAAATAAATAAAAATTTTAAATTAATTCCAGCTCCAAAATCCATTTATCTGGTAGATTGCCGTGTTGAAATGCCAAATTTTGGTAAATTTCTTCAGTCAAACAGGGTTTTGAAGATACATTGACACTAGCAATTGATTAACAAATCCATAAACTTGAATAATTATTGATATAAATAAGCCTGGCAGCTCTGTTTTGTTAACCACACTAAGAAAATAAATATAAATTTTGAATTAATTCTTAAGAATAATGAATAGCTGCAGCCCCAAAATCCATTTATCTGGCAGATTGCCGTGTTGAAATGCCAAAATTTGCTAAATTTCTTTAGTCAAACAGGGTTTTGAAGAAACATTGACACTAGCAATTGATTAACAAATCAATAAACTTGAATAATTATTGATATAAATAAGCCTGGCAGCTCTTTTTTGTTAACCACACTAAGAAAATAAATATAAATTTTGAATTAATTCCAGCTCCAAAATCCATTTATCTGGTAGATTGCCGTGTTGAAATGCCAAATTTTGGTAAATTTCTTTAGTCAAACATGGTTTTGAAGAAATATTGACACTAGCAATTGAATAACAAATCATTAAACTTGAATAATTATTGATATAAATAAGCCTGGCAGCTCTGTTTTGTTAACCACACTAAGAAAATAAATATAAATTTTGAATTAATTCTTAAAAATTATGAATATTTGCAGCTCCAAAATCCATTTATCTGGCAGATTGCCGTGTTGAAATGCCAAATTTTGGTAAATTTCTTCAGTCAAATATGGTTTTGAAGAAATATTGACCATAGCAATTGATTAACAAATCATTAAACTTGAATAATTATTGATATAAATAAGCCTGGAAGCTCTGTTTTGTTAACCACACTAAGAAAATAAATATAAATTTTAAATTAATTCCAGCTCCAAAATCCATTTATCTGGCAGATTGCCGTGTTGAAATGCCAAATTTTGGTAAATTTCTTCAGTCAAACAGGGTTTTGAAGAAACATTGACACTAGCAATTGATTAACAAATCAATAACCTTGAATAATTATTGATATAAATAAGCCTGGCAGCTCTGTTTTGTTAACCACACTAAGAAAATAAATATAAATTTTGAATTAATTCTTAAGAATAATGAATAGCTGCAGCCCCAAAATCCATTTATCTGGCAGATTGCCGTGTTGAAATGCCAAAATTTGCTAAATTTCTTCAGTCAAACAGGGTTTTGAAGAAACATTGACACTAGCAATTGATTAACAAATCAATAAACTTGAATAATTATTGATATAAATAAGCCTGGCAGCTCTTTTTTGTTAACCACACTAAGAAAATAAATATAAATTTTGAATTAATTCCAGCTCCAAAATCCATTTATCTGGTAGATTGCCGTGTTGAAATGCCAAATTTTGGTAAATTTCTTTAGTCAAACAGGGTTTTGAAGATACATTGACACTAGCAATTGATTAACAAATCCATAAACTTGAATAATTATTGATATAAATAAGCCTGGCAGCTCTGTTTTGTTAACCACACTAAGAAAATAAATATAAATTTTGAATTAATTCTTAAAAATTATGAATATTTGCAGCTCCAAAATCCATTTATCTGGCAGATTGCCGTGTTGAAATGCCAAATTTTGGTACATTTCTTCAGTCAAATATGGTTTTGAAGAAATATTGACCATAGCAATTGATTAACAAATCATTAAACTTGAATAATTATTGATATAAATAAGCCTGGCTGCTCTGTTTTGTTAACCACACTAAGAAAATAAATATAAATTTTAAATTAATTCCAGCTCCAAAATCCATTTATCTGGTAGATTGCCGTGTTGAAATGCCAAATTTTGGTAAATTTCTTCAGTCAAACAGGGTTTTGAAGATACATTGACACTAGCAATTGATTAACAAATCCATAAACTTGAATAATTATTGATATAAATAAGCCTGGCAGCTCTGTTTTGTTAACCACACTAAGAAAATAAATATAAATTTTGAATTAATTCTTAAGAATAATGAATAGCTGCAGCCCCAAAATCCATTTATCTGGCAGATTGCCGTGTTGAAATGCCAAAATTTGCTAAATTTCTTTAGTCAAACAGGGTTTTGAAGAAACATTGACACTAGCAATTGATTAACAAATCAATAAACTTGAATAATTATTGATATAAATAAGCCTGGCAGCTCTTTTTTGTTAACCACACTAAGAAAATAAATATAAATTTTGAATTAATTCCAGCTCCAAAATCCATTTATCTGGTAGATTGCCGTGTTGAAATGCCAAATTTTGGTAAATTTCTTTAGTCAAACATGGTTTTGAAGAAATATTGACACTAGCAATTGAATAACAAATCATTAAACTTGAATAATTATTGATATAAATAAGCCTGGCAGCTCTGTTTTGTTAACCACACTAAGAAAATAAATATAAATTTTGAATTAATTCTTAAAAATTATGAATATTTGCAGCTCCAAAATCCATTTATCTGGCAGATTGCCGTGTTGAAATGCCAAATTTTGGTAAATTTCTTCAGTCAAATATGGTTTTGAAGAAATATTGACCATAGCAATTGATTAACAAATCATTAAACTTGAATAATTATTGATATAAATAAGCCTGGAAGCTCTGTTTTGTTAACCACACTAAGAAAATAAATATAAATTTTAAATTAATTCCAGCTCCAAAATCCATTTATCTGGCAGATTGCCGTGTTGAAATGCCAAATTTTGGTAAATTTCTTCAGTCAAACAGGGTTTTGAAGAAACATTGACACTAGCAATTGATTAACAAATCAATAACCTTGAATAATTATTGATATAAATAAGCCTGGCAGCTCTGTTTTGTTAACCACACTAAGAAAATAAATATAAATTTTGAATTAATTCTTAAGAATAATGAATAGCTGCAGCCCCAAAATCCATTTATCTGGCAGATTGCCGTGTTGAAATGCCAAAATTTGCTAAATTTCTTCAGTCAAACAGGGTTTTGAAGAAACATTGACACTAGCAATTGATTAACAAATCAATAAACTTGAATAATTATTGATATAAATAAGCCTGGCAGCTCTTTTTTGTTAACCACACTAAGAAAATAAATATAAATTTTGAATTAATTCCAGCTCCAAAATCCATTTATCTGGTAGATTGCCGTGTTGAAATGCCAAATTTTGGTAAATTTCTTTAGTCAAACAGGGTTTTGAAGATACATTGACACTAGCAATTGATTAACAAATCCATAAACTTGAATAATTATTGATATAAATAAGCCTGGCAGCTCTGTTTTGTTAACCACACTAAGAAAATAAATATAAATTTTGAATTAATTCTTAAAAATTATGAATATTTGCAGCTCCAAAATCCATTTATCTGGCAGATTGCCGTGTTGAAATGCCAAATTTTGGTACATTTCTTCAGTCAAATATGGTTTTGAAGAAATATTGACCATAGCAATTGATTAACAAATCATTAAACTTGAATAATTATTGATATAAATAAGCCTGGCTGCTCTGTTTTGTTAACCACACTAAGAAAATAAATATAAATTTTAAATTAATTCCAGCTCCAAAATCCATTTATCTGGTAGATTGCCGTGTTGAAATGCCAAATTTTGGTAAATTTCTTCAGTCAAACAGGGTTTTGAAGATACATTGACACTAGCAATTGATTAACAAATCCATAAACTTGAATAATTATTGATATAAATAAGCGTGGCAGCTCTGTTTTGTTAACCACACTAAGAAAATAAATATAAATTTTGAATTAATTCTTAAAAATTATGAATATTTGCAGCTCCAAAATCCATTTATCTGGCAGATTGCCGTGTTGAAATGCCAAATTTTGGTACATTTCTTCAGTCAAATATGGTTTTGAAGAAATATTGACCATAGCAATTGATTAACAAATCATTAAACTTGAATAATTATTGATATAAATAAGCCTGGAAGCTCTGTTTTGTTAACTACACTAAGAAAATAAATATAAATTTTTAATTAATTCCAGCTACAAAATCCTTTTATCTGGCCGATTGCCGTGTTGAAATGCCAAATTTTGGTAAATTTCTTTAGTCAAACATGGTTTTGAAGAAATATTGACCATAGCAATTGATTAACAAATCATTAAACTTGAATAATTATTGATATAAATAAACCTGGAAGCTCTGTTTTGTTAACCACACTAAGAAAATAAATATAAATTTTAAATTAATTCCAGCTCCAAAATCCATTTATCTGGCAGATTGCCGTGTTGAAATGCCAAATTTTGGTAAATTTCTTCAGTCAAACAGGGTTTTGAAGAAACATTGACACTAGCAATTGATTAACAAATCAATAACCTTGAAAAATTATTAAATAAGCCTGGCTGCTCTGTTTTGTTAACCACACTAGGAAAATAAATAAAAATTTTAAATTAATTCCAGCTCCAAAATCCATTTATCTGGTAGATTGCCGTGTTGAAATGCCAAATTTTGGTAAATTTCTTCAGTCAAACAGGGTTTTGAAGATACATTGACACTAGCAATTGATTAACAAATCCATAAACTTGAATAATTATTGATATAAATAAGCCTGGCAGCTCTGTTTTGTTAACCACACTAAGAAAATAAATATAAATTTTGAATTAATTCTTAAGAATAATGAATAGCTGCAGCCCCAAAATCCATTTATCTGGCAGATTGCCGTGTTGAAATGCCAAAATTTGCTAAATTTCTTTAGTCAAACAGGGTTTTGAAGAAACATTGACACTAGCAATTGATTAACAAATCAATAAACTTGAATAATTATTGATATAAATAAGCCTGGCAGCTCTTTTTTGTTAACCACACTAAGAAAATAAATATAAATTTTGAATTAATTCCAGCTCCAAAATCCATTTATCTGGTAGATTGCCGTGTTGAAATGCCAAATTTTGGTAAATTTCTTTAGTCAAACATGGTTTTGAAGAAATATTGACACTAGCAATTGAATAACAAATCATTAAACTTGAATAATTATTGATATAAATAAGCCTGGCAGCTCTGTTTTGTTAACCACACTAAGAAAATAAATATAAATTTTGAATTAATTCTTAAAAATTATGAATATTTGCAGCTCCAAAATCCATTTATCTGGCAGATTGCCGTGTTAAAATGCCAAATTTTGGTAAATTTCTTCAGTCAAATATGGTTTTGAAGAAATATTGACCATAGCAATTGATTAACAAATCATTAAACTTGAATAATTATTGATATAAATAAGCCTGGAAGCTCTGTTTTGTTAACCACACTAAGAAAATAAATATAAATTTTAAATTAATTCCAGCTCCAAAATCCATTTATCTGGCAGATTGCCGTGTTGAAATGCCAAATTTTGGTAAATTTCTTCAGTCAAACAGGGTTTTGAAGAAACATTGACTCTAGCAATTGATTAACAAATCAATAACCTTGAATAATTATTGATATAAATAAGCCTGGCAGCTCTGTTTTGTTAACCACACTAAGAAAATAAATATAAATTTTGAATTAATTCTTAAGAATAATGAATAGCTGCAGCCCCAAAATCCATTTATCTGGCAGATTGCCGTGTTGAAATGCCAAAATTTGCTAAATTTCTTCAGTCAAACAGGGTTTTGAAGAAACATTGACACTAGCAATTGATTAACAAATCAATAAACTTGAATAATTATTGATATAAATAAGCCTGGCAGCTCTTTTTTGTTAACCACACTAAGAAAATAAATATAAATTTTGAATTAATTCCAGCTCCAAAATCCATTTATCTGGTAGATTGCCGTGTTGAAATGCCAAATTTTGGTAAATTTCTTTAGTCAAACAGGGTTTTGAAGATACATTGACACTAGCAATTGATTAACAAATCCATAAACTTGAATAATTATTGATATAAATAAGCCTGGCAGCTCTGTTTTGTTAACCACACTAAGAAAATAAATATAAATTTTGAATTAATTCTTAAAAATTATGAATATTTGCAGCTCCAAAATCCATTTATCTGGCAGATTGCCGTGTTGAAATGCCAAATTTTGGTACATTTCTTCAGTCAAATATGGTTTTGAAGAAATATTGACCATTGCAATTGATTAACAAATCATTAAACTTGAATAATTATTGATATAAATAAGCCTGGAAGCTCTGTTTTGTTAACCACACTAAGAAAATAAATATAAATTTTAAATTAATTCCAGCTCCAAAATCCATTTATCTGGCAGATTGCCGTGTTGAAATGCCAAATTTTGGTAAATTTCTTCAGTCAAACAGGGTTTTGAAGAAAAATTGACACTAGCAATTGATTAACAAATCAATAACCTTGAATAATTATTAAATAAGCCTGGCTGCTCTGTTTTGTTAACCACACTAAGAAAATAAATATAAATTTTAAATTAATTCCAGCTCCAAAATCCATTTATCTGGTAGATTGCCGTGTTGAAATGCCAAATTTTGGTAAATTTCTTCAGTCAAACAGGGTTTTGAAGATACATTGACACTAGCAATTGATTAACAAATCCATAAACTTGAATAATTATTGATATAAATAAGCGTGGCAGCTCTGTTTTGTTAACCACACTAAGCGCCAGCTTTATCGAAATCGAACTGAAGTTTTCTTCTGTATTTTCCAGATTACGTGTCTTCCATACTCCACTTCTAGCGAGTCCGCTGTAATAAAATCTCTAGTACTTCATCGAGTTCTATCATATCTCTCGTCTCCTTCTGTATCGTCGGATTCTCCCAATAATCGAACTCGGCGTGTAACGAGAGAAATCGTCAACATAGAGCCAGTGTTAACGCCAGTACAGCGTCATCAAAATATCCTAAAAAACGAGCTTCGCATCTCAGTCACACCAGGATCAACTAACCAACCATCAACGTCGAGTGAATTGTGCACAAAACTTCGCTTCTCGAAATACATTATCTCTGTTTGGGCATCTCTCCAAGCCTTCGGCTATATAAAGAAGCGTCACATCGTCGCCCAGTTAGAGCGCCAGCTTTATCGAAATCGAACTGAAGTTTTCTTCTGTATTTTCCAGATTACGTGTCTTCCATACTCCACTTCTAGCGAGTCCGCTGTAATAAAATCTCTAGTACTTCATCGAGTTCTATCATATCTCTCGTCTCCTTCTGTATCGTCGGATTCTCCCAATAATCGAACTCGGCGTGTAACGAGAGAAATCGTCAACATAGAGCCAGTGTTAACGCCAGTACAGCGTCATCAAAATATCCTAAAAAACGAGCTTCGCATCTCAGTCACACCAGGATCAACTAACCAACCATCAACGTCGAGTGAATTGTGCACAAAACTTCGCTTCTCGAAATACATTATCTCTGTTTGGGCATCTCTCCAAGCCTTCGGCTATATAAAGAAGCGTCACATCGTCGCCCAGTTAGAGCGCCAGCTTTATCGAAATCGAACTGAAGTTTTCTTCTGTATTTTCCAGGTAAATTGTTGTTTATTTACCCTTTTGTATTGATGTCGCTGGTGCTCTCAGAATTTTGAACTTTACGAACCTTATGATCCTACCTTAGAAAAACTAGTATTATACTCCTACTTAAATATGACCTCAGACACAAATACTGCTTTAATCCTCGAAGAAATTAAAACTCTCCGTAAAGATAACAAAGCTGAATTTGATAAAATCAACGCCTCAAATAAAGTGTTCGCTACGAAACTTGATAAAATCGTTAAAAAAATTAACGAACACGAAGAACGTATCACTACAGTCGAGGACAAAATTGATAAGTTTGAAAACCTTAATAGAGGCTTTGAGACCTTTTCGGAGGCAACGAACGAAAAATTCACAGAAAAAGATAAAGAAATTGCCGTCCTCAAAAATCACATAGACTTATTAGAAATTGATAAAAGGAAATCTAATATAACAATCACTGGTATACCTGAAAAAGCTGATGAAAATAAATTAAACCTAGCTAGTGAAGTTCAAAATATTATACAAGAGATTCTAGGTATCGATATTAGGTTAGGCCCACATCAGGTCTTCAGACGTGGGGAGAAAAGACGCATAATTGTAAAACTCAACGACCCAAATAAGAAAACTGACATTTTGCAACACGCGTATAAACTGAAGGGGTCAAATATATTTATCACCCACGACTATACCACTAGTCAAGAATTTATAAGATACCAATTAAGACAATTTATCAAACAAAAGGGCGGTAAATTCAATACGCAATTTACTATACTTAAGGACGGCATAACTTACTTTTTCGACCGCAACCAGAACTGTGTAGTCCCTAAAAACCAATAATCATCGTATTCTATTTTTCTGTTATATTAGTTTCTTTAAAATTTAAATAAACCACTCATCTCTACCATGAAATTATTGTATTCAAATATTAGTAGCGCCCACGCCAACTTAGATAAATTAGTTGTTAACTTTTATTCACAAAATATCGACATATTCGCCATAAATGAAACTTGGTTCGTTCATGATTACCACCACCATGTTCCGAACTATATTTTCTCAGGGTCCGGCGCTAGGCGGGGAGGCGGAGTCGGCTTTTATATAAAAAATTACTTGTCATTTAATGTTAGAACTGAACTCTGCCTTTTCGATCCCGACATAGAAAGTCACTGCGTTTCTATAGAACCGTCAAACGATATCTTTCTGGTTGTATACAGACCACATTCTGCTAATTTCCAAAAATTCCTTAGTAAATGCGAATTCCTAGTTAGTAATTTAGGAAATGACAATGTAAAGAAAATTATTACAGGGGACTTCAATTATGATTTTAATCATGACACTATATACTCACTATCTATTATAAATATTTTTGAAAGCTACGGTCTTACTAGAAATGTATTCGTCCAAACAAGGCCCGCATCTGGCAAATGCATAGACAATATATTTTCTAATGTAACAGCAATCACAACCGTCTTCTCCGAACTTTTAGTATCGGATCACACGCCTATTCTATTCACTTATGATTCTACGGAAACTCAGACCCCTATAATAATGACTAAAGATCTTTCCCATAATCGTATCGTAGAATTTTCTAATATCATCTCTAAAATTAATTGGGATAATCTTTACACTTTGAAAAACGTTGATGAAGCCTATAATTATTTTAGCGACACCCTACAACAGGCTTACAGCAAAAGTTTTCCCCTTAAAAAAATCAAACTATCGGCCGAATCTTGGATCTCTGGGGACATCTTAGTAATCATAAAACAAAAACGTAAAGCGTATAAACGTTTTAAGCGCCATCCCTTAGCGAATAACCGATCGGAATATATAGCTCTACGGAACCTGGCTAATAACTTAATAAGAAATGCCAGAGCAAACTATATTCGAAACAAACTAGAATCAGCTAAGTCGCTCAAAGAGAAATGGCGTGTGATCAATACGGTGTTAGGTAAACAAAAATCATCGAAGCCAATTCCGAATATACTAAACCCTAACGACCTAAATATACATTTTACCTCAATAGTAAAGAAAACAAATCTTGGCGATAGTCCAATTACCATACAAAAGAATCCAGAAACGTGTGCCCTTTTCTTAACTAATGAGAAGGAAGTTGCAGAAATAATTAGTTCAATACCCCAAAACAGCGCTCCGGGACTTGATGGGTTCCATCCCAAACCTATGAAGTATATCAGTCCTCTTATTCTCGCCCCCTTGGTTTTCCTTATAAATCTTTCGTTCACTATGGGTATCTACCCCGAGAGGCTAAAGAATACGGTTATAACCCCGATCTTCAAAAAGGGTGACGCTAAGTCGGCAAATAATTACCGCCCCATATCTGTGTTGTCTTTCTTTTCCAAAGTGCTGGACAAATGCTATCTAGTAAGATTAAACGCTTTCTGTGAGAAGCACAAACTGCTCTCCGAACACCAGTTTGGCTTCAGGGCCGGGCTTAACACCGAAACAACAATAGCCAGAGTGTACAAATTTATTTTGAATTCCATCGATTCCTCTAAGTACTGTCTGGGCGTGTTTTTAGATTTGGAGAAAGCTTTTGACAGTGTTCCCCACGACAGACTGGTTCGTAAACTTGAATGTCTGGGTATAAGGGGCGTGGCTCTAAAATGGGTTAAAAGCTATCTAAACCAGAGATGGTGTGTTACGAAAGTCAGAAATGTATTATCTGATCCACAGCAAATTAACATCGGTGTGCCTCAGGGATCGGTGCTTTCCCCCCTAATGTTCAACCTGTATATAAATGACCTCGTATCTTCATTACCCTTCGGGTATATGACCTTATACGCCGACGATGCTCTACTGCTTTTAGAGGGCTTCAAGTTGGACTCTTTGATTAGGGCTGGTAACGAAATTTTATTTTGCATAAACGCATGGCTTGAATATAATGGATTAAAATTAAATCGAAGCAAAACTCAGTATATTGTTTTTTCTAATGTCGGCAAAGTAATTCCAGAAAATTTGTGCAATTTAAAAATATTAAGCGATGTTATTACACGAGTATATAGTTACAAATATCTAGGAGTTTGGCTAGATAATAATCTCAATTGGAATGATCAAGTAAAACACGTCTGCAAAAAACTAGCCAGTGCCTCCTATTTAATTTATAAACACAAACTTATATTCCCAAGATCAGTACTATTCCAAATATATTTTAGTTTCTTTTACTCACATGTTAGTTATGCAATAGTAGCCTGGGGTAATACATCCAAAAATAACTTAAATCAACTTCTAATATTACAAAAACGGGCGTTACGCAACATTTATAAAGTCGGTTGGCTACACCCCACAAAAGAACTGTTTGATAAAAGTAAATTGCTAAACATAATCCAAATTTATCATAGTGCTTGTTTAATTTTTATATTTAAAAACCTCAAGGACAGTACTGTTAATCTATTTAAATTAAATAATGGTAATACCATCACAAGAGCTTTATACTATTTAGAACTTCCCCGCTGTTATACAGAAAAAAAAATCTTGTCGGTATTTTATTCTGGTGTAAAACTTTTTAATAAGCTGTATACAAAGTTAAAAGATATTACATCGGTTGCTCTGTTAAAAAAGGTAGTAAAACAGCATATCTTGGATAGCTCTATTGCATAAATGTATTATGTTTATTTTTTTTTTATTTTATTTCTTTAATTAACTTAGTAATTCTTAATTGGTTTGCAAATTAACTTTCTAACACTTAATCTTTTTGTGTCCGTTGATTTTTTTTTTCTCTTTTATACAAAAAAGGGAACTATTTTTACAAGTCCCTTTTTATTTATTTTTTTGTTTTGTCGGTTTTTTACAATTAAAAGAAGATTGTTACCTTAAATTAAAAGGGCTATAAGTCGCTCATTGACTTGGCCCTAGAATACCTTATGTATAAAAAATATATCAGATTGTTAATAAAACTTGAACTTGAACTTGAATAAATATAAATTTTGAATTAATTCTTAAGAATTATGAATATTTGCAGCTCCAAAATCCATTTATCTGGCAGATTGCCGTGTTGAAATGCCAAAATTTGCTAAATTTCTTCAGTCAAACAGGGTTTTAAAGAAACATTGACACTAGCAATTGATTAACTAATCAATAAACTTGAATAATTATTGATATAAATAAGCCTGGCAGCTCTGTTTTGTTAACTACACTAAGAAAATAAATATAAATTTTTAATTAATTCCAGCTACAAAATCCTTTTATCTGGCCGATTGCCGTGTTGAAATGCCAAATTTTGGTAAATTTCTTTAGTCAAACATGGTTTTGAAGAAATATTGACCATAGCAATTGATTAACAAATCATTAAACTTGAATAATTATTGATATAAATAAGCCTGGCAGCTCTGTTTTGTTAACCACACTAAGAAAATAAATATAAATTTTGAATTAATTCTTAAAAATTATGAATATTTGCAGCTCCAAAATCCATTTATCTGGCAGATTGCCGTGTTGAAATGCCAAATTTTGGTAAATTTCTTCAGTCAAATATGGTTTTGAAGAAATATTGACCATAGCAATTGATTAACAAATCATTAAACTTGAATAATTATTGATATAAATAAGCCTGGAAGCTCTGTTTTGTTAACCACACTAAGAAAATAAATATAAATTTTAAATTAATTCCAGCTCCAAAATCCATTTATCTGGCAGATTGCCGTGTTGAAATGCCAAATTTTGGTAAATTTCTTCAGTCAAACAGGGTTTTGAAGAAACATTGACACTAGCAATTGATTAACAAATCAATAACCTTGAATAATTATTAAATAAGCCTGGCTGCTCTGTTTTGTTAACCACACTAAGAAAATAAATATAAATTTTAAATTAATTCCAGCTCCAAAATCCATTTATCTGGTAGATTGCCGTGTTGAAATGCCAAATTTTGGTAAATTTCTTCAGTCAAACAGGGTTTTGAAGATACATTGACCCTAGCAATTGATTAACAAATCCATAAACTTGAATAATTATTGATATAAATAAGCGTGGCAGCTCTGTTTTGTTAACCACACTAAGAAAATAAATATAAATTTTGAATTAATTCTTAAGAATTATGAATATTTGCAGCTCCAAAATCCATTTATCTGGCAGATTGCCGTGTTGAAATGCCAAAATTTGTTAAATTTCTTCAGTCAAACAGGGTTTTGAAGAAACATTGACACTAGCAATTGATTAACAAATCAATAAACTTGAATAATTATTGATATAAATAAGCCTGGCAGCTCTGTTTTGTTAACCACACTAAGAAAATAAATATAAATTTTTAATTAATTCCAGCTACAAAATCCTTTTATCTGGCCGATTGCCGTGTTGAAATGCCAAATTTTGGTAAATTTCTTTAGTCAAACATGGTTTTGAAGAAATATTGAGAATAGCAATTGAATAACAAATCATTAAACTTGAATAATTATTGATATAAATAAGCGTGGCAGCTCTGTTTTGTTAACCACACTAAGAAAATAAATATAAATTTTGAATTAATTCTTAAGAATAATGAATAGCTGCAGCTCCAAAATCCATTTATCTGGCAGATTGCCGTGTTGAAATGCCAAAATTTGCTAAATTTCTTAAGTCAAACAGGGTTTTGAAGAAACATTGACACTAGCAATTGATTAACAAATCAATAAACTTGAATAATTATTGATATAAATAAGCCTGGCAGCTCTGTTTTTTTAACCACGTTAAGAAAATAAATATAAATTTTGAATTAATTCCAGCTCCAAAATCCATTTATCTGGCAGATTGCCGTGTGGAAAAGCCAAATTTTGGTAAATTTCTTCAGTCAAACAGGGTTTTGAAGATACATTGACACTAGCAATTGATTAACAAATCCATAAACTTGAATAATTATTGATATAAATAAGCGTGGCAGCTCTGTTTTGTTAACCACACTAAGAAAATAAATATAAATTTTGAATTAATTCTTAAGAATTATGAATATTTGCAGCTCCAAAATCCATTTATCTGGCAGATTGCCGTGTTGAAATGCCAAAATTTGTTAAATTTCTTCAGTCAAACAGGGTTTTGAAGAAACATTGACACTAGCAATTGATTAACAAATCAATAAACTTGAATAATTATTGATATAAATAAGCCTGGCAGCTCTGTTTTGTTAACCACACTAAGAAAATAAATATAAATTTTTAATTAATTCCAGCTACAAAATCCTTTTATCTGGCCGATTGCCGTGTTGAAATGCCAAATTTTGGTAAATTTCTTTAGTCAAACATGGTTTTGAAGAAATATTGAGAATAGCAATTGAATAACAAATCATTAAACTTGAATAATTATTGATATAAATAAGCGTGGCAGCTCTGTTTTGTTAACCACACTAAGAAAATAAATATAAATTTTGAATTAATTCTTAAGAATAATGAATAGCTGCAGCTCCAAAATCCATTTATCTGGCAGATTGCCGTGTTGAAATGCCAAAATTTGCTAAATTTCTTAAGTCAAACAGGGTTTTGAAGAAACATTGACACTAGCAATTGATTAACAAATCAATAAACTTGAATAATTATTGATATAAATAAGCCTGGCAGCTCTGTTTTTTTAACCACGTTAAGAAAATAAATATAAATTTTGAATTAATTCCAGCTCCAAAATCCATTTATCTGGCAGATTGCCGTGTGGAAAAGCCAAATTTTGGTAAATTTCTTCAGTCAAACAGGGTTTTGAAGAAATTTTGACACTAGCAATTGATTAACAAATCAATAAACTTGTATAATTATTGATATAAATAAGCCTGGCAGCTCTGTTTTATTAACTACACTAAGAAAATAAATATAAATTTTGAATTAATTCCAGCTCCAAAATCCATTTATCTGGCAGATTGCCGTGTTGAAATGCCAAATTTTGGTACATTTCTTCAGTCAAATATGGTTTTGAAGAAATATTGACCATAGCAATTGATTAACAAATCATTAAACTTGAATAATTATTGATATAAATAAGCCTGGAAGCTCTGTTTTGTTAACCACACTAAGAAAATAAATATAAATTTTAAATTAATTCCAGCTCCAAAATCCATTTATCTGGCAGATTGCCGTGTTGAAATGCCAAATTTTGGTAAATTTCTTCAGTCAAACAGGGTTTTGAAGAAACATTGACACTAGCAATTGATTAACAAATCAATAACCTTGAATAATTATTAAATAAGCCTGGCTGCTCTGTTTTGTTAACCACACTAAGAAAATAAATATAAATTTTAAATTAATTCCAGCTCCAAAATCTATTTATCTGGTAGATTGCCGTGTTGAAATGCCAAATTTTGGTAAATTTCTTCAGTCAAACAGGGTTTTGAAGATACATTGACACTAGCAATTGATTAACAAATCCATAAACTTGAATAATTATTGATATTAATAAGCCTGGCAGCTCTGTTTTGTTAACCACACTAAGAAAATAAATATAAATTTTGAATTAATTCTTAAGAATAATGAATAGCTGCAGCCCCAAAATCCATTTATCTGGCAGATTGCCGTGTTGAAATGCCAAAATTTGCTAAATTTCTTCAGTCAAACAGGGTTTTGAAGAAACATTGACACTAGCAATTGATTAACAAATCAATAAACTTGATTAATTATTGATATAAATAAGCCTGGCAGCTCTTTTTTGTTAACCACACTAAGAAAATAAATATAAATTTTGAATTAATTCCAGCTCCAAAATCCATTTATCTGGTAGATTGCCGTGTGGAAATGCCAAATTTTGGTAAATTTCTTCAGTCAAACAGGGTTTTGAAGATACATTGACACTAGCAAATGATTAACAAATCCATAAACTTGAATAATTATTGATATAAATAAGCCTGGCAGCTCTGTTTTGTTAACCACACTAAGAAAATAAATATAAATTTTGAATTAATTCTTAAGAATAATGAATATCTGCAGCCCCAAAATCCATTTATCTGGCAGATTGCCGTGTTGAAATGCCAAATTTTGGAAAATTTCTTCAGTCAAACAGGGTTTTGAAGAAACATTGACACTAGCAATTGATTAACAAATCAATAAACTTGAATAATTATTAAATAAGCCTGGCTGCTCTGTTTTGTTAACCACACTAAGAAAATAAATATAAATTTTGAATTAATTCCAGCTCCAAAATCCAATATCTGGCAGATTGCCGTGTTGAAATGCCAAATTTGGCAATTTCTTCAGTCAAACAGGGTTTTGAAGAAATTTTGACACTAGCAATTTATTAACAAATCAATAAACTTGAATAATTATTGATATAAATAAGCCTGGCAGCTCTGTTTTGTTAACCACACTAAGAAAATAAATATAAATTTTGAATTAATTCTTAAGAATTATGAATATTTGCAGCTCCAAAATCCATTTATCTGGCAGATTGCCGTGTTGAAATGCCAAATTTTGGTAAATTTCTTCAGTCAAACAGGGTTTTGAAGAAATTTTGACACTAGCAATTTATTAACAAATCAATAAACTTGAATAATTATTGATATAAATAAGCCTGGCAGCTCTGTTTTGTTAACCACACTAAGAAAATAAATATAAATTTTGAATTAATTCTTAAGAATTATGAATATTTGCAGCTCCAAAATCCATTTATCTGGCAGATTGCCGTGTAGAAATGCCAAAATTTGCTAAATTTCTTCAGTCAAACAGGGTTTTGAAGAAACATTGACACTAGCAATTGATTAACAAATCAATAAACTTGAATAATTATTGATATAAATAAGCGTGGCAGCTCTGTTTTGTTAACCACACTAAGAAAATAAATATAAATTTTGAATTAATTCTTAAGAATAATGAATAGCTGCAGCTCCAAAATCCATTTATCTGGCAGATTGCCGTGTTGAAATGCCAAAATTTGCTAAATTTCTTCAGTCAAACAGGGTTTTGAAGAAACATTGACACTAGCAATTGATTAACAAATCAATAAACTTGAATAATTATTGATATAAATAAGCCTGGCAGCTCTGTTTTGTTAACCATACTAAGAAAATAAATATAAATTTTTAATTAATTCCAGCTACAAAATCCTTTTATCTGGCCGATTGCCGTGTTGAAATGCCAAATTTTGGTAAATTTCTTTAGTCAAACATGGTTTTGAAGAAATATTGAGAATAGCAATTGAATAACAAATCATTAAACTTGAATAATTATTGATATAAATAAGCGTGGCAGCTCTGTTTTGTTAACCACACTAAGAAAATAAATATAAATTTTGAATTAATTCTTAAGAATAATGAATAGCTGCAGCTCCAAAATCCATTTATCTGGCAGATTGCCGTGTTGAAATGCCAAAATTTGCTAAATTTCTTAAGTCAAACAGGGTTTTGAAGAAACATTGACACTAGCAATTGATTAACAAATCAATAAACTTGAATAATTATTGATATAAATAAGCCTGGCAGCTCTGTTTTTTTAACCACGTTAAGAAAATAAATATAAATTTTGAATTAATTCCAGCTCCAAAATCCATTTATCTGGCAGATTGCCGTGTGGAAAAGCCTAATTTTGGTAAATTTCTTCAGTCAAACAGGGTTTTGAAGAAATTTTGACACTAGCAATTGATTAACAAATCAATAAACTTGTATAATTATTGATATAAATAAGCCTGGCAGTTCTGTTTTATTAACTACACTAAGAAAATAAATATAAATTTTGAATTAATTCCAGCTCCAAAATCCATTTATCTGGCAGATTGCCGTGTTGAAATGCCAAATTTTGGTACATTTCTTCAGTCAAATATGGTTTTGAAGAAATATTGACCATAGCAATTGATTAACAAATCATTAAACTTGAATAATTATTGATATAAATAAGCCTGGAAGCTCTGTTTTGTTAACCACACTAAGAAAATAAATATAAATTTTAAATTAATTCCAGCTCCAAAATCCATTTATCTGGCAGATTGCCGTGTTTAAATGCCAAATTTTGGTAAATTTCTTCAGTCAAACAGGGTTTTGAAGAAACATTGACACTAGCAATTGATTAACAAATCAATAACCTTGAATAATTATTAAATAAGCCTGGCTGCTCTGTTTTGTTAACCACACTAAGAAAATAAATATAAATTTTAAATTAATTCCAGCTCCAAAATCCATTTATCTGGCAGATTGCCGTGTTGAAATGCCAAATTTTGGTTAAATTCTTCAGTCAAACAGGGTTTTGAAGAAACATTGACACTAGCAATTGATTAACAAATCAATAACCTTAAATAATTATTAAATAAGCCTGGCTGCTTTGTTTTGTTAACCACACTAAGAAAATAAATATAAATTTTGAAATAATTCCAGCTCCAAAATCCATTTATCTGGCAGATTGCCGTGTTGAAATGCCAAATTTTGGTAAAATTCTTCAGTCAAACAGGGTTTTGAAGAAACATTGACACTAGCAATTGATTAACAAATCAAAAAACTTGAATAATTATTGATATAAATAAGCCTGGCAGCTCTTTTTTGTTAACCACACTAAGAAAATAAATATAAATTTTGAATTAATTCTTAAGAATAATGAATAGCTGCAGCCCCAAAATCCATTTATCTGGCAGATTGCCGTGTTGAAATGCCAAATTTTGGTAAATTTCTTCAGTCAAACATGGTTTTGAAGAAATATTGAGAATAGCAATTGAATAACAAATCATTAAACTTGAATAATTATTGATATAAATAAGCGTGGCAGCTCTGTTTTGTTAACCACACTAAGAAAATAAATATAAATTTTGAATTAATTCTTAAGAATTATGAATATTTGCAGCTCCAAAATCCATTTATCTGGCAGATTGCCGTGTTGAAATGCCAAAATTTGCTAAATTTCTTCAGTCAAACAGGGTTTTGAAGAAACATTGACACTAGCAATTGATTAACTAATCAATAAACTTGAATAATTATTGATATAAATAAGCCTGGCAGCTCTGTTTTTTTAACCACGTTAAGAAAATAAATATAAATTTTGAATTAATTCCAGTTACAAAATCCTTTTATCTGGCCGATTGCCGTGTTTAAATGCCAAATTTTGGTAAATTTCTTCAGTCAAACAGGGTTTTGAAGAAACATTGACACTAGCAATTGATTAACAAATCAATAACCTTGAATAATTATTAAATAAGCCTGGCAGCTCTGTTTTGTTAACCACACTAAGAAAATAAATATAAATTTTGAATTAATTCTTAAGAATAATGAATAGCTGCAGCTCCAAAATCCATTTATCTGGCAGATTGCCGTGTTGAAATGCCAAAATTTGCTAAATTTCTTAAGTCAAACAGGGTTTTGAAGAAACATTGACACTAGCAATTGATTAACAAATCAATAAACTTGAATAATTATTGATATAAATAAGCCTGGCAGCTCTGTTTTTTTAACCACGTTAAGAAAATAAATATAAATTTTGAATTAATTCCAGCTCCAAAATCCATTTATCTGGCAGATTGCCGTGTGGAAAAGCCAAATTTTGGTAAATTTCTTCAGTCAAACAGGGTTTTGAAGATACATTGACACTAGCAATTGATTAACAAATCCATAAACTTGAATAATTATTGATATAAATAAGCGTGGCAGCTCTGTTTTGTTAACCACACTAAGAAAATAAATATAAATTTTGAATTAATTCTTAAGAATTATGAATATTTGCAGCTCCAAAATCCATTTATCTGGCAGATTGCCGTGTTGAAATGCCAAAATTTGTTAAATTTCTTCAGTCAAACAGGGTTTTGAAGAAACATTGACACTAGCAATTGATTAACAAATCAATAAACTTGAATAATTATTGATATAAATAAGCCTGGCAGCTCTGTTTTGTTAACCACACTAAGAAAATAAATATAAATTTTTAATTAATTCCAGCTACAAAATCCTTTTATCTGGCCGATTGCCGTGTTGAAATGCCAAATTTTGGTAAATTTCTTTAGTCAAACATGGTTTTGAAGAAATATTGAGAATAGCAATTGAATAACAAATCATTAAACTTGAATAATTATTGATATAAATAAGCGTGGCAGCTCTGTTTTGTTAACCACACTAAGAAAATAAATATAAATTTTGAATTAATTCTTAAGAATAATGAATAGCTGCAGCTCCAAAATCCATTTATCTGGCAGATTGCCGTGTTGAAATGCCAAAATTTGCTAAATTTCTTAAGTCAAACAGGGTTTTGAAGAAACATTGACACTAGCAATTGATTAACAAATCAATAAACTTGAATAATTATTGATATAAATAAGCCTGGCAGCTCTGTTTTTTTAACCACGTTAAGAAAATAAATATAAATTTTGAATTAATTCCAGCTCCAAAATCCATTTATCTGGCAGATTGCCGTGTGGAAAAGCCAAATTTTGGTAAATTTCTTCAGTCAAACAGGGTTTTGAAGAAATTTTGACACTAGCAATTGATTAACAAATCAATAAACTTGTATAATTATTGATATAAATAAGCCTGGCAGCTCTGTTTTATTAACTACACTAAGAAAATAAATATAAATTTTGAATTAATTCCAGCTCCAAAATCCATTTATCTGGCAGATTGCCGTGTTGAAATGCCAAATTTTGGTACATTTCTTCAGTCAAATATGGTTTTGAAGAAATATTGACCATAGCAATTGATTAACAAATCATTAAACTTGAATAATTATTGATATAAATAAGCCTGGAAGCTCTGTTTTGTTAACCACACTAAGAAAATAAATATAAATTTTAAATTAATTCCAGCTCCAAAATCCATTTATCTGGCAGATTGCCGTGTTGAAATGCCAAATTTTGGTAAATTTCTTCAGTCAAACAGGGTTTTGAAGAAACATTGACACTAGCAATTGATTAACAAATCAATAACCTTGAATAATTATTAAATAAGCCTGGCTGCTCTGTTTTGTTAACCACACTAAGAAAATAAATATAAATTTTAAATTAATTCCAGCTCCAAAATCTATTTATCTGGTAGATTGCCGTGTTGAAATGCCAAATTTTGGTAAATTTCTTCAGTCAAACAGGGTTTTGAAGATACATTGACACTAGCAATTGATTAACAAATCCATAAACTTGAATAATTATTGATATTAATAAGCCTGGCAGCTCTGTTTTGTTAACCACACTAAGAAAATAAATATAAATTTTGAATTAATTCTTAAGAATAATGAATAGCTGCAGCCCCAAAATCCATTTATCTGGCAGATTGCCGTGTTGAAATGCCAAAATTTGCTAAATTTCTTCAGTCAAACAGGGTTTTGAAGAAACATTGACACTAGCAATTGATTAACAAATCAATAAACTTGATTAATTATTGATATAAATAAGCCTGGCAGCTCTTTTTTGTTAACCACACTAAGAAAATAAATATAAATTTTGAATTAATTCCAGCTCCAAAATCCATTTATCTGGTAGATTGCCGTGTGGAAATGCCAAATTTTGGTAAATTTCTTCAGTCAAACAGGGTTTTGAAGATACATTGACACTAGCAAATGATTAACAAATCCATAAACTTGAATAATTATTGATATAAATAAGCCTGGCAGCTCTGTTTTGTTAACCACACTAAGAAAATAAATATAAATTTTGAATTAATTCTTAAGAATAATGAATATCTGCAGCCCCAAAATCCATTTATCTGGCAGATTGCCGTGTTGAAATGCCAAATTTTGGAAAATTTCTTCAGTCAAACAGGGTTTTGAAGAAACATTGACACTAGCAATTGATTAACAAATCAATAAACTTGAATAATTATTAAATAAGCCTGGCTGCTCTGTTTTGTTAACCACACTAAGAAAATAAATATAAATTTTGAATTAATTCCAGCTCCAAAATCCAATATCTGGCAGATTGCCGTGTTGAAATGCCAAATTTGGCAATTTCTTCAGTCAAACAGGGTTTTGAAGAAATTTTGACACTAGCAATTTATTAACAAATCAATAAACTTGAATAATTATTGATATAAATAAGCCTGGCAGCTCTGTTTTGTTAACCACACTAAGAAAATAAATATAAATTTTGAATTAATTCTTAAGAATTATGAATATTTGCAGCTCCAAAATCCATTTATCTGGCAGATTGCCGTGTTGAAATGCCAAATTTTGGTAAATTTCTTCAGTCAAACAGGGTTTTGAAGAAATTTTGACACTAGCAATTTATTAACAAATCAATAAACTTGAATAATTATTGATATAAATAAGCCTGGCAGCTCTGTTTTGTTAACCACACTAAGAAAATAAATATAAATTTTGAATTAATTCTTAAGAATTATGAATATTTGCAGCTCCAAAATCCATTTATCTGGCAGATTGCCGTGTAGAAATGCCAAAATTTGCTAAATTTCTTCAGTCAAACAGGGTTTTGAAGAAACATTGACACTAGCAATTGATTAACAAATCAATAAACTTGAATAATTATTGATATAAATAAGCGTGGCAGCTCTGTTTTGTTAACCACACTAAGAAAATAAATATAAATTTTGAATTAATTCTTAAGAATAATGAATAGCTGCAGCTCCAAAATCCATTTATCTGGCAGATTGCCGTGTTGAAATGCCAAAATTTGCTAAATTTCTTCAGTCAAACAGGGTTTTGAAGAAACATTGACACTAGCAATTGATTAACAAATCAATAAACTTGAATAATTATTGATATAAATAAGCCTGGCAGCTCTGTTTTGTTAACCATACTAAGAAAATAAATATAAATTTTTAATTAATTCCAGCTACAAAATCCTTTTATCTGGCCGATTGCCGTGTTGAAATGCCAAATTTTGGTAAATTTCTTTAGTCAAACATGGTTTTGAAGAAATATTGAGAATAGCAATTGAATAACAAATCATTAAACTTGAATAATTATTGATATAAATAAGCGTGGCAGCTCTGTTTTGTTAACCACACTAAGAAAATAAATATAAATTTTGAATTAATTCTTAAGAATAATGAATAGCTGCAGCTCCAAAATCCATTTATCTGGCAGATTGCCGTGTTGAAATGCCAAAATTTGCTAAATTTCTTAAGTCAAACAGGGTTTTGAAGAAACATTGACACTAGCAATTGATTAACAAATCAATAAACTTGAATAATTATTGATATAAATAAGCCTGGCAGCTCTGTTTTTTTAACCACGTTAAGAAAATAAATATAAATTTTGAATTAATTCCAGCTCCAAAATCCATTTATCTGGCAGATTGCCGTGTGGAAAAGCCTAATTTTGGTAAATTTCTTCAGTCAAACAGGGTTTTGAAGAAATTTTGACACTAGCAATTGATTAACAAATCAATAAACTTGTATAATTATTGATATAAATAAGCCTGGCAGTTCTGTTTTATTAACTACACTAAGAAAATAAATATAAATTTTGAATTAATTCCAGCTCCAAAATCCATTTATCTGGCAGATTGCCGTGTTGAAATGCCAAATTTTGGTACATTTCTTCAGTCAAATATGGTTTTGAAGAAATATTGACCATAGCAATTGATTAACAAATCATTAAACTTGAATAATTATTGATATAAATAAGCCTGGAAGCTCTGTTTTGTTAACCACACTAAGAAAATAAATATAAATTTTAAATTAATTCCAGCTCCAAAATCCATTTATCTGGCAGATTGCCGTGTTTAAATGCCAAATTTTGGTAAATTTCTTCAGTCAAACAGGGTTTTGAAGAAACATTGACACTAGCAATTGATTAACAAATCAATAACCTTGAATAATTATTAAATAAGCCTGGCTGCTCTGTTTTGTTAACCACACTAAGAAAATAAATATAAATTTTAAATTAATTCCAGCTCCAAAATCCATTTATCTGGTAGATTGCCGTGTTGAAATGCCAAATTTTGGTAAATTTCTTAAGTCAAACAGGGTTTTGAAGATACATTGACACTAGCAATTGATTAACAAATCCATAAACTTGAATAATTATTGATATAAATAAGCCTGGCAGCTCTGTTTTGCTAACCACACTAAGAAAATAAATATAAATTTTGAATTAATTCTTAAGAATAATGAATAGCTGCAGCCCCAAAATCCATTTATCTGGCAGATTGCCGTGTTGAAATGCCAAAATTTGCTAAATTTCTTCAGTCAAACAGGGTTTTGAAGAAACATTGACACTAGCAATTGATTAACAAATCAATAAACTTGAATAATTATTGATATAAATAAGCCTGGCAGCTCTTTTTTGTTAACCACACTAAGAAAATAAATATAAATTTTGAATTAATTCCAGCTCCAAAATCCATTTATCTGGTAGATTGCCGTGTTGAAATGCCAAATTTTGGTAAATTTCTTCAGTCAAACAGGGTTTTGAAGATACATTGACACTAGCAATTGATTAACAAATCCATAAACTTGAATAATTATTGATATAAATAAGCCTGGCAGCTCTGTTTTGTTAACCACACTAAGAAAATAAATATAAATTTTGAATTAATTCTTAAGAATAATGAATAGCTGCAGCCCCAAAATCCATTTATCTGGCAGATTGCCGTGTTGAAATGCCAAATTTTGGAAAATTTCTTCAGTCAAACAGGGTTTTGAAGAAACATTGACACTAGCAATTGATTAACAAATCAATAAACTTGTATAATTATTGATATAAATAAGCCTGGCAGCTCTGTTTTATTAACTACACTAAGAAAATAAATATAAATTTTGAATTAATTCCAGCTCCAAAATCCATTTATCTGGCAGATTGCCGTGTTGAAATGCCAAATTTTGGTAAAATTCTTCAGTCAAACAGGGTTTTGAAGAAACATTGACACTAGCAATTGATTAACAAATCAATAACCTTGAATAATTATTAAATAAGCCTGGCTGCTCTGTTTTGTTAACCACACTAAGAAAATAAATATAAATTTTGAATTAATTCCAGCTCCAAAATCCAATATCTGGCAGATTGCCGTGTTGAAATGCCAAATTTGGCAATTTCTTTAGTCAAATATGGTTTTGAAGAAATATTGACCATAGCAATTGTTTAACAAATCATTAAACTTGAATAATTATTGATATAAATAAGCCTGGCAGCTCTGTTTTGTTAACCAAACTAAGAAAATAAATATAAATTTTAAATTAATTCCAGCTCCAAAATCCATTTATCTGGCAGATTGCCGTGTTGAAATGCCAAATTTTGGTAAAATTCTTCAGTCAAACAGGGTTTTGAAGAAACATTGACACTAGCAATTGATTAACAAATCAATAACCTTGAATAATTATTAAATAAGCCTGGCTGCTCTGTTTTGTTAACCACACTAAGAAAATAAATATAAATTTTGAATTATTTCCAGCTCCAAAATCCATTTATCTGGCAATTGCCGTGTGGAAATGCCAAATTTTGGTAAATTTCTTCAGTCAAACATTGTTTTGAAGAAACATAGACATTAGCAATTGATTAACAATTCAATAAAATTGAATAATTATTGATATAAATAAGCCTGGCAGTTCTGTTTTATTAACTACACTAAGAAAATAAATATAAATTTTGAATTAATTCCAGCTCCAAAATCCATTTATCTGGCAGATTGCCGTGTTGAAATGCCAAATTTTGGTACATTTCTTCAGTCAAATATGGTTTTGAAGAAATATTGACCATAGCAATTGATTAACAAATCATTAAACTTGAATAATTATTGATATAAATAAGCCTGGAAGCTCTGTTTTGTTAACCACACTAAGAAAATAAATATAAATTTTAAATTAATTCCAGCTCCAAAATCCATTTATCTGGCAGATTGCCGTGTTTAAATGCCAAATTTTGGTAAATTTCTTCAGTCAAACAGGGTTTTGAAGAAACATTGACACTAGCAATTGATTAACAAATCAATAAACTTGTATAATTATTGATATAAATAAGCCTGGCAGCTCTGTTTTATTAACTACACTAAGAAAATAAATATAAATTTTGAATTAATTCCAGCTCCAAAATCCATTTATCTGGCAGATTGCCGTGTTGAAATGCCAAAATTTGCTAAATTTCTTCAGTCAAACAGGGTTTTGAAGAAACATTGACACTAGCAATTGATTAACAAATCAATAAACTTGAATAATTATTGATATAAATAAGCCTGGCAGCTCTTTTTTGTTAACCACACTAAGAAAATAAATATAAATTTTGAATTAATTCCAGCTCCAAAATCCATTTATCTGGTAGATTGCCGTGTTGAAATGCCAAAATTTGCTAAATTTCTTCAGTCAAACAGGGTTTTGAAGAAACATTGACACTAGCAATTGATTAACAAATCAATAAACTTGAATAATTATTGATATAAATAAGCCTGGCAGCTCTTTTTTGTTAACCACACTAAGAAAATAAATATAAATTTTGAATTAATTCCAGCTCCAAAATCCATTTATCTGGTAGATTGCCGTGTTGAAATGCCAAATTTTGGTAAATTTCTTCAGTCAAACAGGGTTTTGAAGATACATTGACACTAGCAATTGATTAACAAATCCATAAACTTGAATAATTATTGATATAAATAAGCCTGGCAGCTCTGTTTTGTTAACCACACTAAGAAAATAAATATAAATTTTGAATTAATTCTTAAGAATAATGAATAGCTGCAGCCCCAAAATCCATTTATCTGGCAGATTGCCGTGTTGAAATGCCAAATTTTGGAAAATTTCTTCAGTCAAACAGGGTTTTGAAGAAACATTGACACTAGCAATTGATTAACAAATCAATAAACTTGTATAATTTTTGATATAAATAAGCCTGGCAGCTCTGTTTTATTAACTACACTAAGAAAATAAATATAAATTTTGAATTAATTCCAGCTCCAAAATCCATTTATCTGGCAGATTGCCGTGTTGAAATGCCAAATTTTGGTAAAATTCTTCAGTCAAACAGGGTTTTGAAGAAACATTGACACTAGCAATTGATTAACAAATCAATAACCTTGAATAATTATTAAATAAGCCTGGCTGCTCTGTTTTGTTAACCACACTAAGAAAATAAATATAAATTTTGAATTAATTCCAGCTCCAAAATCCAATATCTGGCAGATTGCCGTGTTGAAATGCCAAATTTGGCAATTTCTTTAGTCAAATATGGTTTTGAAGAAATATTGACCATAGCAATTGTTTAACAAATCATTAAACTTGAATAATTATTGATATAAATAAGCCTGGCAGCTCTGTTTTGTTAACCAAACTAAGAAAATAAATATAAATTTTAAATTAATTCCAGCTCCAAAATCCATTTATCTGGCAGATTGCCGTGTTGAAATGCCAAATTTTGGTAAAATTCTTCAGTCAAACAGGGTTTTGAAGAAACATTGACACTAGCAATTGATTAACAAATCAATAACCTTGAATAATTATTAAATAAGCCTGGCTGCTCTGTTTTGTTAACCACACTAAGAAAATAAATATAAATTTTGAATTATTTCCAGCTCCAAAATCCATTTATCTGGCAGATTGCCGTGTGGAAATGCCAAATTTTGGTAAATTTCTTCAGTCAAACAGGGTTTTGAAGAAATTTTGACACTAGCAATTTATTAACAAATCAATAAACTTGAATAATTATTGATATAAATAAGCCTGGCAGCTCTGTTTTGTTAACCACACTAAAAAAATAAATATAAATTTTGAATTAATTCCAGCTCCAAAATCCATTTATCTGGCAATTGCCGTGTGGAAATGCCAAATTTTGGTAAATTTCTTCAGTCAAACATTGTTTTGAAGAAACATAGACATTAGCAATTGATTAACAATTCAATAAAATTGAATAATTATTGATATAAATAAACCTGGCAGCTCTGTTTTTTTAACCAAACTAAGAAAATAAATATACATTTTGAATTAATTCTTAAGAATTATGAATATTTGCAGCTCCAAAATCCATTTATCTGGCAGATTGCCGTGTTGAAATACCAAATTTTGGAAAATTTCTTCAGTCAAACAAGGTTTTGAAGAAACATTGACACTAGCAATTGATTAACAAATCAATAAACTTGAATAATTATTGATATAAATAAACCTGGCAGCTCTGTTTTGTTAACCAAATTAAGAAAATAAATATACATTATGAATTAATTCTTATGAATTATGAATATTTGCAGCTCCAAAATCCATTTATCTGGCAGATTGCCGTGTTGAAATGCCAAATTTTGGTACATTTCTTCAGTCAAATATGGTTTTGAAGAAATATTGACCATAGCAATTGATTAACAAATCATTAAACTTGAATAATTATTGATATAAATAAGCCTGGAAGCTCTGTTTTGTTAACCACACTAAGAAAATAAATATAAATTTTGAATTAATTCCAGCTCCAAAATCAATTTATCTGGCAGATTGCCGTGTTGAAATGCCAAATTTTGGAAAATTTCTTCAGTCAAACAGGGTTTTGAAGAAACATTGACACTAGCAATTGATTAACAAATCAATAAACTTGTATAATTATTGATATAAATAAGCCTGGCAGCTCTGTTTTATTAACTACACTAAGAAAATAAATATAAATTTTGAATTAATTCCAGCTCCAAAATCCATTTATCTGGCAGATTGCCGTGTTGAAATGCCAAATTTTGGTACATTTCTGTAGTCAAATATGGTTTTGAAGAAATATTGACACTAGCAATTTATTAACAAATCAATAAACTTGAATAATTATTGATATAAATAAGCCTGGCAGCTCTGTTTTGTTAACTACACTAAGAAAATAAATATAAATTTTGAATTAATTCCAGCTCCAAAATCCATTTATCTGGCAGATTGCCGTGTTGAAATGCCAAATTTTGGTAAAATTCTTCAGTCAAACAGGGTTTTGAAGAAACATTGACACTAGCAATTTATTAACAAATCAATAAACTTGAATAATTATTGATATAAATAAGCCTGGCAGCTCTGTTTTATTAACTATACTAAGAAAATAAATATAAATTTTGAATTAATTCCAGCTCCAAAATTCAATATCTGGCAGATTGCCGTGTTGAAATGCCAAATTTGGCAATTTCTTTAGTCAAATATGGTATTGAAGAAATATTGACCATAGCAATTGATTAACAAATCATTAAACTTGAATAATTATTGATATAAATAAGCCTGGCAGCTCTGTTTTGTTAACCAAACTAAGAAAATAAATATAAATTTTAAATTTATTCCAGCTCCAAAATCCATTTATCTGGCAGATTGCCGTATTGAAATGGCAAATTTTGAAAAATTTCTTCAGTCAAACAGGGTTTTGAAGAAACATTGACACTAGCAATTGATTAACAAATCAATAAACTTGAATAATTATTGATATAAATAAGAATGGCAGCTCTGTTTTGTTAACCACACTAAAAAAATAAATATAAATTTTGAATTAATTCCAGCTCCAAAATCCATTTATCTGGCAATTGCCGTGTGGAAATGCCAAATTTTGGTAAATTTCTTCAGTCAAACATTGTTTTGAAGAAACATAGACATTAGCAATTGATTAACAATTCAATAAAATTGAATAATTATTGATATAAATAAACCTGGCAGCTCTGTTTTTTTAACCAAACTAAGAAAATAAATATACATTTTGAATTAATTCTTAAGAATTATGAATATTTGCAGCTCCAAAATCCATTTATCTGGCAGATTGCCGTGTTGAAATACCAAATTTTGGAAAATTTCTTCAGTCAAACAAGGTTTTGAAGAAACATTGACACTAGCAATTGATTAACAAATCAATAAACTTGAATAATTATTGATATAAATAAACCTGGCAGCTCTGTTTTGTTAACCAAATTAAGAAAATAAATATACATTATGAATTAATTCTTATGAATTATGAATATTTGCAGCTCCAAAATCCATTTATCTGGCAGATTGCCGTGTTGAAATGCCAAATTTTGGTACATTTCTTCAGTCAAATATGGTTTTGAAGAAATATTGACCATAGCAATTGATTAACAAATCATTAAACTTGAATAATTATTGATATAAATAAGCCTGGAAGCTCTGTTTTGTTAACCACACTAAGAAAATAAATATAAATTTTGAATTAATTCCAGCTCCAAAATCAATTTATCTGGCAGATTGCCGTGTTGAAATGCCAAATTTTGGAAAATTTCTTCAGTCAAACAGGGTTTTGAAGAAACATTGACACTAGCAATTGATTAACAAATCAATAAACTTGTATAATTATTGATATAAATAAGCCTGGCAGCTCTGTTTTATTAACTACACTAAGAAAATAAATATAAATTTTGAATTAATTCCAGCTCCAAAATCCATTTATCTGGCAGATTGCCGTGTTGAAATGCCAAATTTTGGTACATTTCTGTAGTCAAATATGGTTTTGAAGAAATATTGACACTAGCAATTTATTAACAAATCAATAAACTTGAATAATTATTGATATAAATAAGCCTGGCAGCTCTGTTTTGTTAACTACACTAAGAAAATAAATATAAATTTTGAATTAATTCCAGCTCCAAAATCCATTTATCTGGCAGATTGCCGTGTTGAAATGCCAAATTTTGGTAAAATTCTTCAGTCAAACAGGGTTTTGAAGAAACATTGACACTAGCAATTTATTAACAAATCAATAAACTTGAATAATTATTGATATAAATAAGCCTGGCAGCTCTGTTTTATTAACTATACTAAGAAAATAAATATAAATTTTGAATTAATTCCAGCTCCAAAATCCATTTAACTGGCAGATTGCCGTGTTGAAATGCCAAATTTTGGTACATTTCTTCAGTCAAATATGGTTTTGAAGAAATATTGACCATAGCAATAGATTAACAAATCATTAAACTTGAATAATTATTGATATAAATAAGCCTGGCAGCTCTGTTTTGTTAACCACACTAAGAAAATAAATATAAATTTTAAATTAATTCCAGCTCCAAAATCCATTTATCTGGCAGATTGCCGTGTTGAAATGCCAAATTTTGGTAAAATTCTTCAGTCAAACAGGGTTTTGAAGAAACATTGACACTAGCAATTGATTAACAAATCAATAATATTGAATAATTATTAAATAAGCCTGGCTGCTCTGTTTTGTTAACCACACTAAGAAAATAAATATAAATTTTGAATTAATTCCAGCTCCAAAATTCAATATCTGGCAGATTGCCGTGTTGAAATGCCAAATTTGGCAATTTCTTTAGTCAAATATGGTATTGAAGAAATATTGACCATAGCAATTGATTAACAAATCATTAAACTTGAATAATTATTGATATAAATAAGCCTGGCAGCTCTGTTTTGTTAACCAAACTAAGAAAATAAATATAAATTTTAAATTTATTCCAGCTCCAAAATCCATTTATCTGGCAGATTGCCGTGTTGAAATGCCAAATTTTGGTAAAATTCTTCAGTCAAACAGGGTTTTGAAGAAACATTGACACTAGCAATTGATTAACAAATCAATAACCTTGAATAATTATTAAATAAGCCTGGCTGCTCTGTTTTGTTAACCACACTAAGAAAATAAATATAAATTTTGAATTATTTCCAGCTCCAAAATCCATTTATCTGGCAGATTGCCGTGTGGAAATGCCAAATTTTGGTAAATTTCTTCAGTCAAACAGGGTTTTGAAGAAATTTTGACACTAGCAATTTATTAACAAATCAATAAACTTGAATAATTATTGATATAAATAAGCCTGGCAGCTCTGTTTTGTTAACCACACTAAGAAAATAAATATAAGTTTTGAATTAATTCCAGCTCCAAAATCCATTTATCTGGCAGATTGCCGTATTGAAATGGCAAATTTTGAAAAATTTCTTCAGTCAAACAGGGTTTTGAAGAAACATTGACACTAGCAATTGATTAACAAATCAATAAACTTGAATAATTATTGATATAAATAAGAATGGCAGCTCTGTTTTGTTAACCACACTAAAAAAATAAATATAAATTTTGAATTAATTCCAGCTCCAAAATCCATTTATCTGGCAATTGCCGTGTGGAAATGCCAAATTTTGGTAAATTTCTTCAGTCAAACATTGTTTTGAAGAAACATAGACATTAGCAATTGATTAACAATTCAATAAAATTGAATAATTATTGATATAAATAAACCTGGCAGCTCTGTTTTTTTAACCAAACTAAGAAAATAAATATACATTTTGAATTAATTCTTAAGAATTATGAATATTTGCAGCTCCAAAATCCATTTATCTGGCAGATTGCCGTGTTGAAATACCAAATTTTGGAAAATTTCTTCAGTCAAACAAGGTTTTGAAGAAACATTGACACTAGCAATTGATTAACAAATCAATAAACTTGAATAATTATTGATATAAATAAACCTGGCAGCTCTGTTTTGTTAACCAAATTAAGAAAATAAATATACATTATGAATTAATTCTTATGAATTATGAATATTTGCAGCTCCAAAATCCATTTATCTGGCAGATTGCCGTGTTGAAATGCCAAATTTTGGTACATTTCTTCAGTCAAATATGGTTTTGAAGAAATATTGACCATAGCAATTGATTAACAAATCATTAAACTTGAATAATTATTGATATAAATAAGCCTGGAAGCTCTGTTTTGTTAACCACACTAAGAAAATAAATATAAATTTTGAATTAATTCCAGCTCCAAAATCAATTTATCTGGCAGATTGCCGTGTTGAAATGCCAAATTTTGGAAAATTTCTTCAGTCAAACAGGGTTTTGAAGAAACATTGACACTAGCAATTGATTAACAAATCAATAAACTTGTATAATTATTGATATAAATAAGCCTGGCAGCTCTGTTTTATTAACTACACTAAGAAAATAAATATAAATTTTGAATTAATTCCAGCTCCAAAATCCATTTATCTGGCAGATTGCCGTGTTGAAATGCCAAATTTTGGTACATTTCTGTAGTCAAATATGGTTTTGAAGAAATATTGACACTAGCAATTTATTAACAAATCAATAAACTTGAATAATTATTGATATAAATAAGCCTGGCAGCTCTGTTTTGTTAACTACACTAAGAAAATAAATATAAATTTTGAATTAATTCCAGCTCCAAAATCCATTTATCTGGCAGATTGCCGTGTTGAAATGCCAAATTTTGGTAAAATTCTTCAGTCAAACAGGGTTTTGAAGAAACATTGACACTAGCAATTTATTAACAAATCAATAAACTTGAATAATTATTGATATAAATAAGCCTGGCAGCTCTGTTTTATTAACTATACTAAGAAAATAAATATAAATTTTGAATTAATTCCAGCTCCAAAATCCATTTAACTGGCAGATTGCCGTGTTGAAATGCCAAATTTTGGTACATTTCTTCAGTCAAATATGGTTTTGAAGAAATATTGACCATAGCAATAGATTAACAAATCATTAAACTTGAATAATTATTGATATAAATAAGCCTGGCAGCTCTGTTTTGTTAACCACACTAAGAAAATAAATATAAATTTTAAATTAATTCCAGCTCCAAAATCCATTTATCTGGCAGATTGCCGTGTTGAAATGCCAAATTTTGGTAAAATTCTTCAGTCAAACAGGGTTTTGAAGAAACATTGACACTAGCAATTGATTAACAAATCAATAATATTGAATAATTATTAAATAAGCCTGGCTGCTCTGTTTTGTTAACCACACTAAGAAAATAAATATAAATTTTGAATTAATTCCAGCTCCAAAATCCAATATCTGGCAGATTGCCGTGTTGAAATGCCAAATTTGGCAATTTCTTTAGTCAAATATGGTATTGAAGAAATATTGACCATAGCAATTGATTAACAAATCATTAAACTTGAATAATTATTGATATAAATAAGCCTGGCAGCTCTGTTTTGTTAACCAAACTAAGAAAATAAATATAAATTTTAAATTTATTCCAGCTCCAAAATCCATTTATCTGGCAGATTGCCGTGTTGAAATGCCAAATTTTGGTAAAATTCTTCAGTCAAACAGGGTTTTGAAGAAACATTGACACTAGCAATTGATTAACAAATCAATAACCTTGAATAATTATTAAATAAGCCTGGCTGCTCTGTTTTGTTAACCACACTAAGAAAATAAATATAAATTTTGAATTATTTCCAGCTCCAAAATCCATTTATCTGGCAGATTGCCGTGTGGAAATGCCAAATTTTGGTAAATTTCTTCAGTCAAACAGGGTTTTGAAGAAATTTTGACACTAGCAATTTATTAACAAATCAATAAACTTGAATAATTATTGATATAAATAAGCCTGGCAGCTCTGTTTTGTTAAACACACTAAGAAAATAAATATAAGTTTTGAATTAATTCCAGCTCCAAAATCCAATATCTGGCAGATTGCCGTGTTGAAATGCCAAATTTTGGAAAATTTCTTCAGTCAAACATGGTTTTGAAGAAACATTGACACTAGCAATTGATTAACAAATCAATAAACTTGTATAATTATTGATATAAATAAGCCTGGCAGCTCTGTTTTATTAACTACACTAAGAAAATAAATATAAATTTTGAATTAATTTTTAAGAATTATGAATATTTCCAGCTCCAAAATCCATTTATCTGGCAGATTGCCGTGTTGAAATGCCAAATTTTGGTAAAATTCTTCAGTCAAACAGGGTTTTGAAGAAACATTGACACTAGCAATTGATTAACAAATCAATAACCTTGAATAATTATTAAATAAGCCTGGCTGCTCTGTTTTGTTAACCACACTAAGAAAATAAATATAAATTTTGAATTATTTCCAGCTCCAAAATCCATTTATCTGGCAGATTGCCGTGTGGAAATGCCAAATTTTGGTAAATTTCTTCAGTCAAACAGGGTTTTGAAGAAATTTTGACACTAGCAATTTATTAACAAATCAATAAACTTGAATAATTATTGATATAAATAAGCCTGGCAGCTCTGTTTTGTTAACCACACTAAGAAAATAAATATAAGTTTTGAATTAATTCCAGCTCCAAAATCCAATATCTGGCAGATTGCCGTGTTGAAATGCCAAATTTTGGAAAATTTCTTCAGTCAAACATGGTTTTGAAGAAACATTGACACTAGCAATTGATTAACAAATCAATAAACTTGTATAATTATTGATATAAATAAGCCTGGCAGCTCTGTTTTATTAACTACACTAAGAAAATAAATATAAATTTTGAATTAATTCCAGCTCCAAAATCCATTTATCTGGCAGATTGCCGTGTTGAAATGCCAAATTTTGGTAAAATTCTTCAGTCAAACAGGGTTTTGAAGAAACATTGACACTAGCAATTGATTAACAAATCAATAAACTTGTATAATTATTGATATAAATAAGCCTGGCAGCTCTGTTTTATTAACTACACTAAGAAAATAAATATAAATTTTGAATTAATTCCAGCTCCAAAATCCATTTATCTGGCAGATTGCCGTGTTGAAATGCCAAATTTTGGAAAATTTCTTCAGTCAAACATGGTTTTGAAGAAACATTGACACTAGCAATTGATAAACAAATCATTAAACTTGTATAATTATTGATATAAATAAGCCTGGCAGCTCTGTTTTATTAACTACACTAAGAAAATAAATATAAATTTTGAATTAATTTTTAAGAATTATGAATATTTCCAGCTCCAAAATCCATTTATCTGGCAGATTGCCGTGTTGAAATGCCAAATTTTGGAAAATTTCTTCAGTCAAACATGGTTTTGAAGAAACATTGACACTAGCAATTGATTAACAAATCAATAAACTTGTATAATTATTGATATAAATAAGCCTGGCAGCTCTGTTTTATTAACTACACTAAGAAAATAAATATAAATTTTGAATTAATTCCAGCTCCAAAATCCATTTATCTGGCAGATTGCCGTGTTGAAATGCCAAATTTTGGTAAAATTCTTCAGTCAAACAGGGTTTTGAAGAAACATTGACACTAGCAATTTATTAACAAATCAATAAACTTGAATAATTATTGATATAAATAAGCCTGGCAGCTCTGTTTTATTAACTATACTAAGAAAATAAATATAAATTTTGAATTAATTCCAGCTCCAAAATCCATTTATCTGGCAGATTGCCGTGTTGAAATGCCAAATTTTGGTACATTTCTTCAGTCAAATATGGTTTTGAAGAAATATTGACCATAGCAATTGATTAACAAATCATTAAACTTGAATAATTATTGATATAAATAAGCCTGGCAGCTCTGTTTTGTTAACCACACTAAGAAAATAAATATAAATTTTGAATTAATTCCAGCTCCAAAATCCATTTATCTGGCAGATTACCGTGTTGAAATGCCAAATTTTGGTAAAATTCTTCAGTCAAACAGGGTTTTGAAGAAACATTGACACTAGCAATTGATTAACAAATCAATAACCTTGAATAATTATTAAATAAGCCTGGCTGCTCTGTTTTGTTAACCACACTAAGAAAATAAATATAAATTTTGAATTAATTCCAGCTCCAAAATCCAATATCTGGCAGATTGCCGTGTTGAAATGCCAAATTTGGCAATTTCTTTAGTCAAATATGGTTTTGAAGAAATATTGACCATAGCAATTGATTAACAAATCATTAAACTTGAATAATTATTGATATAAATAAGCCTGGCAGCTCTGTTTTGTTAACCAAACTAAGAAAATAAATATAAATTTTAAATTAATTCCAGCTCCAAAATCCATTTATCTGGCAGATTGCCGTGTTGAAATGCCAAATTTTGGTAAAATTCTTCAGTCAAACAGGGTTTTGAAGAAACATTGACACTAGCAATTTATTAACAAATCAATAAACTTGAATATTTATTGATATAAATAAGCCTGGCAGCTCTGTTTTATTAACTATACTAAGAAAATAAATATAAATTTTGAATTAATTCCAGCTCCAAAATCCATTTATCTGGCAGATTGCCGTGTTGAAATGCCAAATTTTGGTAAAATTCTTCAGTCAAACAGGGTTTTGAAGAAACATTGACACTAGCAATTTATTAACAAATCATTAAACTTGAATAATTATTGATATAAATAAGCCTGGCAGCTCTGTTTTATTAACTACACTAAGAAAATAAATATAAATTTTGAATTAATTTTTAAGAATTATGAATATTTCCAGCTCCAAAATCCATTTATCTGGCAGATTGCCGTGTTGAAATGCCAAATTTTGGTATATTTCTTCAGTCAAACAGGGTTTTGAAGAAACATTGACACTAGCAATTGATTAACAAATCAATAACCTTGAATAATTATTAAATAAGCCTGGCTGCTCTGTTTTGTTAACCACACTAAGAAAATAAATATAAGTTTTGAATTAATTCCAGCTCCAAAATCCAATATCTGGCAGATTGCCGTGTTGAAATGCCAAATTTTGGAAAATTTCTTCAGTCAAACATGGTTTTGAAGAAACATTGACACTAGCAATTGATTAACAAATCAATAAACTTGTATAATTATTGATATAAATAAGCCTGGCAGCTCTGTTTTATTAACTACACTAAGAAAATAAATATAAATTTTGAATTAATTCCAGCTCCAAAATCCATTTATCTGGCAGATTGCCGTGTTGAAATGCCAAATTTTGGTAAAATTCTTCAGTCAAACAGGGTTTTGAAGAAACATTGACACTAGCAATTTATTAACAAATCAATAAACTTGAATATTTATTGATATAAATAAGCCTGGCAGCTCTGTTTTATTAACTATACTAAGAAAATAAATATAAATTTTGAATTAATTCCAGCTCCAAAATCCATTTATCTGGCAGATTGCCGTGTTGAAATGCCAAATTTTGGTACATTTCTTCAGTCAAATATGGTTTTGAAGAAATATTGACCATAGCAATTGATTAACAAATCATTAAACTTGAATAATTATTGATATAAATAAGCCTGGCAGCTCTGTTTTGTTAACCACACTAAGAAAATAAATATAAATTTTGAATTAATTCCAGCTCCAAAATCCATTTATCTGGCAGATTACCGTGTTGAAATGCCAAATTTTGGTAAAATTCTTCAGTCAAACAGGGTTTTGAAGAAACATTGACACTAGCAATTGATTAACAAATCAATAACCTTGAATAATTATTAAATAAGCCTGGCTGCTCTGTTTTGTTAACCACACTAAGAAAATAAATATAAATTTTGAATTAATTCCAGCTCCAAAATCCAATATCTGGCAGATTGCCGTGTTGAAATGCCAAATTTTGGTAAAATTCTTCAGTCAAACAGGGTTTTGAAGAAACATTGACACTAGCAATTGATTAACAAATCAATAACCTTGAATAATTATTAAATAAGCCTGGCTGCTCAGTTTTGTTAACCACACTAAGAAAATAAATATAAATTTTGAATTATTTCCAGCTCCAAAATCCATTTATCTGGCAGATTGCCGTGTGGAAATGCCAAATTTTGGTAAATTTCTTCAGTCAAACAGGGTTTTGAAGAAATTTTGACACTAGCAATTTATTAACAAATCAATAAACTTGAATAATTATTGATATAAATAAGCCTGGCAGCTCTGTTTTGTTAAACACACTAAGAAAATAAATATAAGTTTTGAATTAATTCCAGCTCCAAAATCCAATATCTGGCAGATTGCCGTGTTGAAATGCCAAATTTTGGAAAATTTCTTCAGTCAAACATGGTTTTGAAGAAACATTGACACTAGCAATTGATTAACAAATCAATAAACTTGTATAATTATTGATATAAATAAGCCTGGCAGCTCTGTTTTATTAACTACACTAAGAAAATAAATATAAATTTTGAATTAATTTTTAAGAATTATGAATATTTCCAGCTCCAAAATCCATTTATCTGGCAGATTGCCGTGTTGAAATGCCAAATTTTGGTATATTTCTTCAGTCAAACAGGGTTTTGAAGAAACATTGACACTAGCAATTGATTAACAAATCAATAACCTTGAATAATTATTAAATAAGCCTGGCTGCTCTGTTTTATTAACTACACTAAGAAAATAAATATAAATTTTGAATTAATTCCAGCTCCAAAATCCATTTATCTGGCAGATTGCCGTGTTGAAATGCCAAATTTTGGTAAAATTCTTCAGTCAAACAGGGTTTTGAAGAAACATTGACACTAGCAATTTATTAACAAATCAATAAACTTGAATAATTATTAAATAAGCCTGATTGCTCTGTTTTGTTAACCACACTAAGAAAATAAATATAAATTTTGAATTATTTCCAGCTCCAAAATCCATTTATCTGGCAGATTACCGTGTGGAAATGCCAAATTTTGGTAAATTTCTTCAGTCAAACAGGGTTTTGAAGAAATTTTGACACTAGCAATTTATTAACAAATCAATAAACTTGAATAATTATTGATATAAATAAGCCTGGCAGCTCTGTTTTGTTAAACACACTAAGAAAATAAATATAAGTTTTGAATTAATTCCAGCTCCAAAATCCAATATCTGGCAGATTGCCGTGTTGAAATGCCAAATTTTGGAAAATTTCTTCAGTCAAACATGGTTTTGAAGAAACATTGACACTAGCAATTGATAAACAAATCATTAAACTTGTATAATTATTGATATAAATAAGCCTGGCAGCTCTGTTTTATTAACTACACTAAGAAAATAAATATAAATTTTGAATTAATTTTTAAGAATTATGAATATTTCCAGCTCCAAAATCCATTTATCTGGCAGATTGCCGTGTGGAAATGCCAAATTTTGGTAAATTTCTTCAGTCAAACAGGGTTTTGAAGAAATTTTGACACTAGCAATTTATTAACAAATCAATAAACTTGAATAATTATTGATATAAATAAGCCTGGCAGCTCTGTTTTGTTAACCACACTAAGAAAATAAATATAAGTTTTGAATTAATTCCAGCTCCAAAATCCAATATCTGGCAATTGCCGTGTTGAAATGCCAAATTTTGGAAAATTTCTTCAGTCAAACATGGTTTTGAAGAAACATTGACACTAGCAATTGATTAACAAATCAATAAACTTGTATAATTATTGATATAAATAAGCCTGGCAGCTCTGTTTTATTAACTACACTAAGAAAATAAATATAAATTTTGAATTAATTCCAGCTCCAAAATCCATTTATCTGGCAGATTGCCGTGTTGAAATGCCAAATTTTGGTAAAATTCTTCAGTCAAACAGGGTTTTGAAGAAACATTGACACTAGCAATTTATTAACAAATCAATAAACTTGAATAATTATTGATATAAATAAGCCTGGCAGCTCTGTTTTATTAACTATACTAAGAAAATAAATATAAATTTTGAATTAATTCCAGCTCCAAAATCCATTTATCTGGCAGATTGCCGTGTTGAAATGCCAAATTTTGGTACATTTCTTCAGTCAAATATGGTTTTGAAGAAATATTGACCATAGCAATTGATTAACAAATCATTAAACTTGAATAATTATTGATATAAATAAGCCTGGCAGCTCTGTTTTGTTAACCACACTAAGAAAATAAATATAAATTTTGAATTAATTCCAGCTCCAAAATCCATTTATCTGGCAGATTACCGTGTTGAAATGCCAAATTTTGGTAAAATTCTTCAGTCAAACAGGGTTTTGAAGAAACATTGACACTAGCAATTGATTAACAAATCAATAACCTTGAATAATTATTAAATAAGCCTGGCTGCTCTGTTTTGTTAACCACACTAAGAAAATAAATATAAATTTTGAATTAATTCCAGCTCCAAAATCCAATATCTGGCAGATTGCCGTGTTGAAATGCCAAATTTGGCAATTTCTTTAGTCAAATATGGTTTTGAAGAAATATTGACCATAGCAATTGATTAACAAATCATTAAACTTGAATAATTATTGATATAAATAAGCCTGGCAGCTCTGTTTTGTTAACCAAACTAAGAAAATAAATATAAATTTTAAATTAATTCCAGCTCCAAAATCCATTTATCTGGCAGATTGCCGTGTTGAAATGCCAAATTTTGGTAAAATTCTTCAGTCAAACAGGGTTTTGAAGAAACATTGACACTAGCAATTGATTAACAAATCAATAACCTTGAATAATTATTAAATAAGCCTGGCTGCTCTGTTTTGTTAACCACACTAAGAAAATAAATATAAATTTTGAATTATTTCCAGCTCCAAAATCCATTTATCTGGCAGATTGCCGTGTGGAAATGCCAAATTTTGGTAAATTTCTTCAGTCAAACAGGGTTTTGAAGAAATTTTGACACTAGCAATTTATTAACAAATCAATAAACTTGAATAATTATTGATATAAATAAGCCTGGCAGCTCTGTTTTGTTAAACACACTAAGAAAATAAATATAAGTTTTGAATTAATTCCAGCTCCAAAATCCAATATCTGGCAGATTGCCGTGTTGAAATGCCAAATTTTGGAAAATTCAATTCAATTCAATTATTTTATTAAATATTTCTTTTAAGGTTACATGAGTTGTAGGGCTAAGTCATAATTGACTTGTAAGCCCTTGCGTGTTGTTCTCTTATTTTTAGAATTTTAGCAATATTAAAAAACATATATAAAAAATAACAAACAAAAAAAAAATATTACATAAAAAAGTAATGATTATTGAAACTTTCTTAATTTAAATATACTCAATAAAAGTAAAATTAGGGATAAGAAATAACAAATAAGTAACGGGATCAGGGCGATTGGAAGATTTATATTTGATTTGGGGTATATTTAAATGTCATTCAATAGCAAGAGGGACTTTAAGCTACGTTTAAAATGGTGGTATTTTTCAGTAATGTTTAGTTTTTCAATTATGGAGTTAAAGAGTTTAACTCCGCTATAAAATATCGATGTAAATTTTTTTGAAGTCGTACAGAGAGGTAATTTAAACAATTTAGTTGATCTAGTTATTTTTGGGAATGTGTTTGATTGCAATAATTTCCTTTTTCCGTGATAGTCTTTATATAGAAATAATATTGATGAATAGTCTCGTAGCTGGAAGATATTTAATATCGAGTCTTTAATAAATAATTCTTTGGTGTGGGTTAAAAAGGGTACTTTATTTATTGCGCGGATGGCTCTTTTTTGAAGGACATTTATTCTTTTTAAATTATGCATTGTCGTGTTACCCCAGATACAGTAACCGTAGTTTAATTTAGAATGGAATAGAGAAAAATATATTTCTTTTAATATTTTATGGGTCATAATTGTATTGCATTTGTACATAATACCACAAACTGATCTTAATGATTTACAAAGTATGTCGACATGGGCGTTCCAGTTGAGACTTTCATCAAACAATATTCCTAGATATTTATACGTTTTAACTCTATTTAATTGATGGTTGTCGATTGTAATTTTTTCCACAGTATTTATATCTTTTCCTTTATTACTAAATACAATAAATTCCGTTTTGGTCAGATTCAGGTTTAAACTATTTTTCCTTAGCCACATATTAATTTTCTCTAAACGATTATTTACTTTTTGAATAACCCAATCGATAGTTTTCCCACCATAAAGCAGTAGCGTATCGTCCGCGTACAATACTAAACCAGTTTTGATGGTTTCTGTGACGTCATTTACATATAAATTGAAGAGTAGTGGTGAAAGGACCGAGCCCTGGGGAGTACCATTACGAAGTACTTTAGCCTCTGATAGAGTATCATTTACTTTTGTATAGCAAACCCTATCTGTTAAGTAGCTCTTTATCCAGTTACCCGCTACACCCCTAATTCCCATATTACATAGTTTATTTACTAGATTATTATGAGGTACTGAATCAAAGGCTTTGCGTAAGTCTAAAAACACTCCTATGCAAATTTCGCTTTTATCTAAGTAATTAAGTATTATATTATAGGCTTCTGTTATTGCATTAATTGTTCCTAGCCCCGACCGAAATCCGAACTGAGAGTCTGAGATAAGTTTATATTTATTGCTGAATGATAGTAAACGATTGTTAAATGCTTTATCGAAGAGTTTAGATATAAAAGGTAAAATTGAAATTGGCCTATAATTTTTACAATCGAGGGTATCTCCTTTTTTGTGAATAGGAGTAATAATAGTGCGTTTAAGTGCTTCTGGGTATTTGCCTGTACTGAAAGAAAGATTTATCATAAATACTATTGGTAGTAAAATAAAGGGAAGAATAAGTTTAATTGGTTTTGTCTGTAGATCATCGAATCCGGCGGCCGAGTTGTTAGGAATAGTAGCGGAAATAGAGCGAATTTCATCAGCGGTAACTGGGTAAAGACTCATGGTGTGTGGATTAGATGAAGAATAAGTGGGATCAGTTTGATTAGACGGAATGTCTTCGGTAAAGTAGTTATTTAAGTTATTTGCCGTTATTCAGTCAAACATGGTTTTGAAGAAACATTGACACTAGCAATTGAATAACAAATCAATAAACTTGTATAATTATTGATATAAATAAGCCTGGCAGCTCTGTTTTATTAACTACACTAAGAAAATAAATATAAATTTTGAATTAATTTTTAAGAATTATGAATATTTCCAGCTCCAAAATCCATTTATCTGGCAGATTGCCGTGTTGAAATGCCAAATTTTGGTATATTTCTTCAGTCAAACAGGGTTTTGAAGAAACATTGACACTAGCAATTGATTAACAAATCAATAACCTTGAATAATTATTAAATAAGCCTGGCTGCTCTGTTTTGTTAACCACACTAAGAAAATAAATATAAATTTTGAATTATTTCCAGCTCCAAAATCCATTTATCTGGCAGATTGCCGTGTGGAAATGCCAAATTTTGGTAAATTTCTTCAGTCAAACAGGGATTTGAAGAAATTTTGACACTAGCAATTGATTAACAAATCAATAAACTTGAATAATTATTGATATAAATAAGCCTGGCAGCTCTGTTTTGTTAACCACACTAAGAAAATAAATATAAGTTTTGAATTAATTCCAGCTCCAAAATCCAATATCTGGCAGATTGCCGTGTTGAAATGCCAAATTTTGGAAAATTTCTTCAGTCAAACATGGTTTTGAAGAAACATTGACACTAGCAATTGATTAACAAATCAATAAACTTGTATAATTATTGATATAAATAAGCCTGGCAGCTCTGTTTTATTAACTACACTAAGAAAATAAATATAAATTTTGAATTAATTCCAGCTCCAAAATCCATTTATCTGGCAGATTGCCGTGTTGAAATGCCAAATTTTGGTAAAATTCTTCAGTCAAACAGGGTTTTGAAGAAACATTGACACTAGCAATTTATTAACAAATCAATAAACTTGAATATTTATTGATATAAATAAGCCTGGCAGCTCTGTTTTATTAACTATACTAAGAAAATAAATATAAATTTTGAATTAATTCCAGCTCCAAAATCCATTTATCTGGCAGATTGCCGTGTTGAAATGCCAAATTTTGGTACATTTCTTCAGTCAAATATGGTTTTGAAGAAATATTGACCATAGCAATTGATTAACAAATCATTAAACTTGAATAATTATTGATATAAATAAGCCTGGCAGCTCTGTTTTGTTAACCACACTAAGAAAATAAATATAAATTTTGAATTAATTCCAGCTCCAAAATCCATTTATCTGGCAGATTACCGTGTTGAAATGCCAAATTTTGGTAAAATTCTTCAGTCAAACAGGGTTTTGAAGAAACATTGACACTAGCAATTGATTAACAAATCAATAACCTTGAATAATTATTAAATAAGCCTGGCTGCTCTGTTTTGTTAACCACACTAAGAAAATAAATATAAATTTTGAATTAATTCCAGCTCCAAAATCCAATATCTGGCAGATTGCCGTGTTGAAATGCCAAATTTTGGTAAAATTCTTCAGTCAAACAGGGTTTTGAAGAAACATTGACACTAGCAATTGATTAACAAATCAATAACCTTGAATAATTATTAAATAAGCCTGGCTGCTCAGTTTTGTTAACCACACTAAGAAAATAAATATAAATTTTGAATTATTTCCAGCTCCAAAATCCATTTATCTGGCAGATTGCCGTGTGGAAATGCCAAATTTTGGTAAATTTCTTCAGTCAAACAGGGTTTTGAAGAAATTTTGACACTAGCAATTTATTAACAAATCAATAAACTTGAATAATTATTGATATAAATAAGCCTGGCAGCTCTGTTTTGTTAAACACACTAAGAAAATAAATATAAGTTTTGAATTAATTCCAGCTCCAAAATCCAATATCTGGCAGATTGCCGTGTTGAAATGCCAAATTTTGGAAAATTTCTTCAGTCAAACATGGTTTTGAAGAAACATTGACACTAGCAATTGATTAACAAATCAATAAACTTGTATAATTATTGATATAAATAAGCCTGGCAGCTCTGTTTTATTAACTACACTAAGAAAATAAATATAAATTTTGAATTAATTTTTAAGAATTATGAATATTTCCAGCTCCAAAATCCATTTATCTGGCAGATTGCCGTGTGGAAATGCCAAATTTTGGTAAATTTCTTCAGTCAAACAGGGATTTGAAGAAATTTTGACACTAGCAATTTATTAACAAATCAATAAACTTGAATAATTATTGATATAAATAAGCCTGGCAGCTCTGTTTTGTTAAACACACTAAGAAAATAAATATAAGTTTTGAATTAATTCCAGCTCCAAAATCCAATATCTGGCAGATTGCCGTGTTGAAATGCCAAATTTTGGAAAATTTCTTCAGTCAAACATGGTTTTGAAGAAACATTGACACTAGCAATTGATTAACAAATCAATAAACTTGTATAATTATTGATATAAATAAGCCTGGCAGCTCTGTTTTTTTAACTACACTAAGAAAATAAATATAAATTTTGAATTAATTTTTAAGAATTATGAATATTTCCAGCTCCAAAATCCATTTATCTGGCAGATTGCCGTGTTGAAATGCCAAATTTTGGTATATTTCTTCAGTCAAACAGGGTTTTGAAGAAACATTGACACTAGCAATTGAATAACAAATCAATAAACTTGAATAATTATTGATATAAATAAGCCTGGCAGCTCTGTTTTGTTAACCACACTAAGAAAATAAATATAAATTTTGAATTAATTCCAGCTCCAAAATCCATTTATCTGGCAATTGCCGTGTGGAAATGCCAAATTTTGATAAATTTCTTCAGTCAAACATTGTTTTGAAGAAACATAGACATTAGCAATTGATTAACAATTCAATAAACTTGAATAATTATTGATATAAATAAACCTGACAGCTCTGTTTTGTTAACCAAACTAAGAAAATAAATATACATTTTGAATTAATTCTTAAGAATTATGAATATTTGCAGCTCCAAAATCCATTTATCTGGCAGATTGCCGTGTTGAAATACCAAATTTTGGAAAATTTCTTCAGTCAAACAAGGTTTTGAAGAAACATTGACACTAGCAATTGATTAACAAATCAATAAACTTGAATAATTATTGATATAAATAAACCTGGCAGCTCTGTTTTGTTAACCAAATTAAGAAAATAAATATACATTATGAATTAATTCTTATGAATTATGAATATTTGCAGCTCCAAAATCCATTTATCTGGCAGATTGCCGTGTTGAAATGCCAAATTTTGGTACATTTCTTCAGTCAAATATGGTTTTGAAGAAATATTGACCATAGCAATTGATTAACAAATCATTAAACTTGAATAATTATTGATATAAATAAGCCTGGAAGCTCTGTTTTGTTAACCACACTAAGAAAATAAATATAAATTTTAAATTAATTCCAGCTCCAAAATCCATTTATCTGGCAGATTGCCGTGTTGAAATGCCAAATTTTGGTAAATTTCTTCAGTCAAACAGGGTTTTGAAGAAACATTGACACTAGCAATTGATTAACAAATCAATAACCTTGAATAATTATTAAATAAGCCTGGCTGCTCTGTTTTGTTAACCACACTAAGAAAATAAATATAAATTTTGAATTAATTCCAGCTCCAAAATCAATTTATCTGGCAGATTGCCGTGTTGAAATGCCAAATTTTGGAAAATTTCTTCAGTCAAACAGGGTTTTGAAGAAACATTGACACTAGCAATTGATTAACAAATCAATAAACTTGTATAATTATTGATATAAATAAGCCTGACAGCTCTGTTTTATTAACTACACTAAGAAAATAAATATAAATTTTGAATTAATTCCAGCTCCAAAATCCATTTATCTGGCAGATTGCCGTGTTGAAATGCCAAATTTTGGTACATTTCTTCAGTCAAATATGGTTTTGAAGAAATATTGACCATAGCAATTGATTAACAAATCATTAAACTTGAATAATTATTGATATAAATAAGCCTGGCAGCTCTGTTTTGTTAACCACACTAAGAAAATAAATATAAATTTTGAATTAATTCCAGTTCCAAAATCCATTTATCTGGCAGATTGCCGTGTTGAAATGCCAAATTTTGGTAAAATTCTTCAGTCAAACAGGGTTTTGATGAAACATTGACACTAGCAATTGATTAACAAATCAATAACCTTGAATAATTATTAAATAAGCCTGGCTGCTTTGTTTTGTTAACCACACTAAGAAAATAAATATAAATTTTGAATTATTTCCAGCTCCAAAATCCTTTTATCTGGCAGATTGCCGTGTGGAAATGCCAAATTTTGGTAAATTTCTTCAGTCAAACAGGGTTTTGAAGAAATTTTGACACTAGCAATTTATTAACAAATCAATAACCTTGAATAATTATTAAATAAGCCTGGTTGCTCTGTTTTGTTAACCACACTAAGAAAATAAATATAAATTTTGAATTAATTCCAGCTCCAAAATCCAATATCTGGCAATTGCCGTGTTGAAATGCCAAATTTGGCAATTTCTTTAGTCAAATATGGTTTTGAAGAAATATTGACCATAGCAATTGATTAACAAATCATTAAACTTGAATAATTATTGATATAAATAAGCCTGGCAGCTCTGTTTTGTTAACCAAACTTAGAAAATAAATATAAATTTTAAATTAATTCCAGTTCCAAAATCCATTTATCTGGCAGATTGCCGTGTTGAAATGCCAAATTTTGGTAAAATTCTTCAGTCAAACAGGGTTTTGATGAAACATTGACACTAGCAATTGATTAACAAATCAATAACCTTGAATAATTATTAAATAAGCCTGGCTGCTTTGTTTTGTTAACCACACTAAGAAAATAAATATAAATTTTGAATTATTTCCAGCTCCAAAATCCTTTTATCTGGCAGATTGCCGTGTGGAAATGCCAAATTTTGGTAAATTTCTTCAGTCAAACAGGGTTTTGAAGAAATTTTGACACTAGCAATTTATTAACAAATCAATAAACTTGAATAATTATTGATATAAATAAGCCTGGCAGCTCTGTTTTGTTAACCACAATAAGAAAATAAATATAAGTTTTGAATTAATTCCAGCTCCAAAATCCAATATCTGGCAGATTGCCGTGTTGAAATGCCAAATTTTGGAAAATTTCTTCAGTCAAACATGGTTTTGAAGAAACATTGACACTAGCAATTGATTAACAAATCAATAACCTTGAATAATTATTAAATAAGCCTGGTTGCTCTGTTTTGTTAACCACACTAAGAAAATAAATATAAATTTTGAATTAATTCCAGCTCCAAAATCCAATATCTGGCAGATTGCCGTGTTGAAATGCCAAATTTGGCAATTTCTTTAGTCAAATATGGTTTTGAAGAAATATTGACCATAGCAATTGATTAACAAATCATTAAACTTGAATAATTATTGATATAAATAAGCCTGGCAGCTCTGTTTTGTTAACCAAACTAAGAAAATAAATATAAATTTTAAATTAATTCCAGCTCCAAAATCCATTTATCTGGCAGATTGCCGTGTTGAAATGCCAAATTTTGGTAAAATTCTTCAGTCAAACAGGGTTTTGAAGAAACATTGACACTAGCAATTGATTAACAAATCAATAACCTTGAATAATTATTAAATAAGCCTGGCTGCTCTGTTTTGTTAACCACACTAAGAAAATAAATATAAATTTTGAATTATTTCCAGCTCCAAAATCCATTTATCTGGCAGATTGCCGTGTGGAAATGCCAAATTTTGGTAAATTTCTTCAGTCAAACAGGGTTTTGAAGAAATTTTGACACTAGCAATTTATTAACAAATCAATAAACTTGAATAATTATTGATATAAATAAGCCTGGCAGCTCTGTTTTGTTAAACACACTAAGAAAATAAATATAAGTTTTGAATTAATTCCAGCTCCAAAATCCAATATCTGGCAGATTGCCGTGTTGAAATGCCAAATTTTGGAAAATTTCTTCAGTCAAACATGGTTTTGAAGAAACATTGACACTAGCAATTGATTAACAAATCAATAAACTTGTATAATTATTGATATAAATAAGCCTGGCAGCTCTGTTTTATTAACTACACTAAGAAAATAAATATAAATTTTGAATTAATTTTTAAGAATTATGAATATTTCCAGCTCCAAAATCCATTTATCTGGCAGATTGCCGTGTTGAAATGCCAAATTTTGGTATATTTCTTCAGTCAAACAGGGTTTTGAAGAAACATTGACACTAGCAATTGATTAACAAATCAATAACCTTGAATAATTATTAAATAAGCCTGGCTGCTCTGTTTTGTTAACCACACTAAGAAAATAAATATAAATTTTGAATTATTTCCAGCTCCAAAATCCATTTATCTGGCAGATTGCCGTGTGGAAATGCCAAATTTTGGTAAATTTCTTCAGTCAAACAGGGTTTTGAAGAAATTTTGACACTAGCAATTTATTAACAAATCAATAAACTTGAATAATTATTGATATAAATAAGCCTGGCAGCTCTGTTTTGTTAAACACACTAAGAAAATAAATATAAGTTTTGAATTAATTCCAGCTCCAAAATCCAATATCTGGCAGATTGCCGTGTTGAAATGCCAAATTTTGGAAAATTTCTTCAGTCAAACATGGTTTTGAAGAAACATTGACACTAGCAATTGATTAACAAATCAATAAACTTGTATAATTATTGATATAAATAAGCCTGGCAGCTCTGTTTTATTAACTACACTAAGAAAATAAATATAAATTTTGAATTAATTTTTAAGAATTATGAATATTTCCAGCTCCAAAATCCATTTATCTGGCAGATTGCCGTGTTGAAATGCCAAATTTTGGTATATTTCTTCAGTCAAACAGGGTTTTGAAGAAACATTGACACTAGCAATTGAATAACAAATCAATAAACTTGAATAATTATTGATATAAATAAGCCTGGCAGCTCTGTTTTGTTAACCACACTAAGAAAATAAATATAAATTTTGAATTAATTCCAGCTCCAAAATCCATTTATCTGGCAATTGCCGTGTGGAAATGCCAAATTTTGGTAAATTTCTTCAGTCAAACAAGGTTTTGAAGAAACATTGACACTAGCAATTGATTAACAAATCAATAAACTTGAATAATTATTGATATAAATAAACCTGGCAGCTCTGTTTTGTTAACCAAATTAAGAAAATAAATATACATTATGAATTAATTCTTATGAATTATGAATATTTGCAGCTCCAAAATCCATTTATCTGGCAGATTGCCGTGTTGAAATGCCAAATTTTGGTACATTTCTTCAGTCAAACAGGGTTTTGAAGAAACATTGACACTAGCAATTGATTAACAAATCAATAACCTTGAATAATTATTAAATAAGCCTGGCTGCTCTGTTTTGTTAACCACACTAAGAAAATAAATATAAATTTTGAATTAATTCCAGCTCCAAAATCAATTTATCTGGCAGATTGCCGTGTTGAAATGCCAAATTTTGGAAAATTTCTTCAGTCAAACAGGGTTTAGAAGAAACATTGACACTAGCAATTGATTAACAAATCAATAAACTTGTATAATTATTGATATAAATAAGCCTGGCAGCTCTGTTTTATTAACTACACTAAGAAAATAAATATAAATTTTGAATTAATTCCAGCTCCAAAATCCATTTATCTGGCAGATTGCCGTGTTGAAATGCCAAATTTTGGTACATTTCTTCAGTCAAATATGGTTTTGAAGAAATATTGACCATAGCAATTGATTAACAAATCATTAAACTTGAATAATTATTGATATAAATAAGCCTGGCAGCTGTGTTTTGTTAACCACACTAAGAAAATAAATATAAATTTTGAATTAATTCCAGCTCCAAAATCCATTTATCTGGCAGATTGCCGTGTTGAAATGCCAAATTTTGGTAAATTTCTTCAGTCAAACAGGGTTTTGAAGAAATTTTGACACTAGCAATTTATTAACAAATCAATAAACTTGAATAATTATTGATATAAATAAGCCTGGCAGCTCTGTTTTGTTAACCACAATAAGAAAATAAATATAAGTTTTGAATTAATTCCAGCTCCAAAATCCAATATCTGGCAGATTGCCGTGTTGAAATGCCAAATTTTGGAAAATTTCTTCAGTCAAACATGGTTTTGAAGAAACATTGACACTAGCAATTGATTAACAAATCAATAAACTTGTATAATTATTGATAAAAATAAGCCTGGCAGCTCTGTTTTATTAACTACACTAAGAAAATAAATATAAATTTTGAATTAATTTTTAAGAATTATGAATATTTCCAGCTCCAAAATCCATTTATCTGGCAGATTGCCGTGTTGAAATGCCAAATTTTGGTATATTTCTTCAGTCAAACAGGGTTTTGAAGAAACATTGACACTAGCAATTGATTAACAAATCAATAAACTTGAATAATTATTGATATAAATAAGCCTGGCAGCTCTGTTTTTTTAACCACGTTAAGAAAATAAATATAAATTTTGAATTAATTCCAGCTCCAAAATCCATTTATCTGGGAGATTGCCGTGTTGAAATGCCAAATTTTGGAAAATTTCTTCAGTCAAACAGGGTTTTGAAGAAATTTTTACACTAGCAATTGATTAACAAATCAATAAACTTGAATAATTATTGATATTAATAAGCCTGGCAGCTCTGTTTTGTTAACCACACTAAGAAAATAAATATAAATTTTGAATTAATTCCAGCTCCAAAATCCATTTATCTGGGAGATTGCCGTGTTGAAATGCCAAATTTTGGAAAATTTCTTAAGTCAAACAGGGTTTTGAAGAAACATTGACACTAGCAATTGATTAACAAATCAATAAACTTGTATAATTATTGATATAAATAAGCCTGGCAGCTCTGTTTTGTTAACCACACTAAGAAAATAAATATATATTTTGAATTTATTCCAGCTCCAAAATCCATTTATCTGGCAGATTGCCGTGTTGAAATGGAAAATTTTGGAAAATTTCTTCAGTCAAACAGGGTTTTGAAGAAACATTGACACTAGCAATTGATTAACAAATCAATAAACTTGAATAATTATTGATATAAATAAGAATGGCAGCTCTGTTTTGTTAACCACACTAAAAAAATAAATATAAATTTTGAATTAATTCCAGCTCCAAAATCCATTTATCTGGCAATTGCCGTGTGGAAATGCCAAATTTTGGTAAATTTCTTCAGTCAAACATTGTTTTGAAGAAACATAGACATTAGCAATTGATTAACAATTCAATAAACTTGAATAATTATTGATATAAATAAACCTGGCAGCTCTGTTTTGTTAACCAAACTAAGAAAATAAATATACATTTTGAATTAATTCTAAAGAATTATGCATATTTGCAGCTCCAAAATCCATTTATCTGGCAGATTGCCGTGTTGAAATACCAAATTTTGGAAAATTTCTTCAGTCAAACAGGGTTTTGAAGAAACATTGACACTAGCAATTGATTAACAAATCAATAAACTTGAATAATTATTGATATAAATAAACCTGGCAGCTCTGTTTTGTTAACCAAATTAAGAAAATAAATATACATTATGAATTAATTCTTAAGAATTATGAATATTTGCAGCTCCAAAATCCATTTATCTGGCAGATTGCCGTGTTGAAATACCAAATTTTGGTACATTTCTTCAGTCAAATATGGTTTTGAAGAAATATTGACCATAGCAATTGATTAACAAATCATTAAACTTGAATAATTATTGATATAAATAAGCCTGGAAGCTCTGTTTTGTTAACCACACTAAGAAAATAAATATAAATTTTAAATTAATTCCTAAGAATTATGAATATTTGCAGCTCCAAAATCCATTTATCTGGCAGATTGCCGTGTTGAAATGCCAAAATTTGCTAAATTTCTTCAGTCAAACAGGGTTTTGAAGAAACATTGACACTAGCAATTGATTAACAAATCAATAAACTTGAATAATTATTGATATAAATAAGCCTGGCAGCTCTGTTTTTTTAACCACGTTAAGAAAATAAATATAAATTTTGAATTAATTCCAGCTCCAAAATCCATTTATCTGGCAGATTGCCGTGTTGAAATACCAAATTTTGGTACATTTCTTCAGTCAAATATGGTTTTGAAGAAATATTGACCATAGCAATTGATTAACAAATCATTAAACTTGAATAATTATTGATATAAATAAGCCTGGAAGCTCTGTTTTGTTAACCACACTAAGAAAATAAATATAAATTTTAAATTAATTCCAGCTCCAAAATCCATTTATCTGGCAGATTGCCGTGTTGAAATGCCAAATTTTGGTAAATTTCTTCAGTCAAACAGGGTTTTGAAGAAACATTGACACTAGCAATTGATTAACAAATCAATAACCTTGAATAATTATTAAATAAGCCTGGCTGCTCTGTTTTGTTAACCACACTAAGAAAATAAATATAAATTTTAAATTAATTCCAGCTCCAAAATCCATTTATCTGGTAGATTGCCGTGTTGAAATGCCAAATTTTGGTAAATTTCTTCAGTCAAACAGGGTTTTGAAGAAACATTGACACTAGCAATTGATTAACAAATCAATAAACTTGTATAATTATTGATATAAATAAGCCTGGCAGCTCTGTTTTGTTAACCACACTAAGAAAATAAATATAAATTTTGAATTTATTCCAACTCCAAAATCCATTTATCTGGCAGATTGCCGTGTTGAAATGGAAAATTTTGGAAAATTTCTTCAGTCAAACAGGGTTTTGAAGAAACATTGACACTAGCAATTGATTAACAAATCAATAAACTTGAATAATTATTGATATAAATAAGAATGGCAGCTCTGTTTTGTTAACCACACTAAAAAAATAAATATAAATTTTGAATTAATTCCAGCTCCAAAATCCATTTATCTGGCAATTGCCGTGTGGAAATGCCAAATTTTGGTAAATTTCTTCAGTCAAACATTGTTTTGAAGAAACATAGACATTAGCAATTGATTAACAATTCAATAAACTTGAATAATTATTGATATAAATAAACCTGGCAGCTCTGTTTTGTTAACCAAACTAAGAAAATAAATATACATTTTGAATTAATTCTTAAGAATTATGAATATTTGCAGCTCCAAAATCCATTTATCTGGCAGATTGCCGTGTTGAAATACCAAATTTTGGAAAATTTCTTCAGTCAAACAGGGTTTTGAAGAAACATTGACACTAGCAATTGATTAACAAATCAATAAACTTGATTAATTATTGATATAAATAAACCTGGCAGCTCTGTTTTGTTAACCAAATTAAGAAAATAAATATACATTATGAATTAATTCTTAAGAATTATGAATATTTGCAGCTCCAAAATCCATTTATCTGGCAGATTGCCGTGTTGAAATGCCAAATTTTGGTAAAATTCTTCAGTCAAACAGGGTTTTGAAGAAACATTGACACTAGCAATTGATTAACAAATCAATAACCTTGAATAATTATTAAATAAGCCTGGCTGCTCTGTTTTGTTAACCACAATAAGAAAATAAATATAAGTTTTGAATTAATTCCAGCTCCAAAATCCAATATCTGGCAGATTGCCGTGTTGAAATGCCAAATTTTGGAAAATTTCTTCAGTCAAACATGGTTTTGAAGAAACATTGACACTAGCAATTGATTAACAAATCAATAAACTTGTATAATTATTGATAAAAATAAGCCTGGCAGCTCTGTTTTATTAACTACACTAAGAAAATAAATATAAATTTTGAATTAATTTTTAAGAATTATGAATATTTCCAGCTCCAAAATCCATTTATCTGGCAGATTGCCGTGTTGAAATGGAAAATTTTGGAAAATTTCTTCAGTCAAACAGGGTTTTGAAGAAACATTGACACTAGCAATTGATTAACAAATCAATAAACTTGAATAATTATTGATATAAATAAGCCTGGCAGCTCTGTTTTTTTAACCACGTTAAGAAAATAAATATAAATTTTGAATTAATTCCAGCTCCAAAATCCATTTATCTGGGAGATTGCCGTGTTGAAATGCCAAATTTTGGAAAATTTCTTCAGTCAAACAGGGTTTTGAAGAAATTTTTACACTAGCAATTGATTAACAAATCAATAAACTTGAATAATTATTGATATTAATAAGCCTGGCAGCTCTGTTTTGTTAACCACACTAAGAAAATAAATATAAATTTTAAATTAATTCCAGCTCCAAAATCCATTTATCTGGCAGATTGCCGTGTTGAAATGCCAATTTTGGTAAATTTCTTCAGTCAAACAGGGTTTTGAAGAAACATTGTCACTAGCAATTGATTAACAAATCAATAACCTTGAATAATTATTAAATAAGCCTGGCTGCTCTGTTTTGTTAACCACACTAAGAAAATAAATATAAATTTTAAATTAATTCCAGCTCCAAAATCCATTTATCTGGCAGATTGCCGTGTTGAAATACCAAATTTTGGTACATTTCTTCAGTCAAATATGGTTTTGAAGAAATATTGACCATAGCAATTGATTAACAAATCATTAAACTTGAATAATTATTGATATAAATAAGCCTGGAAGCTCTGTTTTGTTAACCACACTAAGAAAATAAATATAAATTTTGAATTAATTCTTAAGAATTATGAATATTTGCAGCTCCAAAATCCATTTATCTGGCAGATTGCCGTGTTGAAATACCAAATTTTGGTACATTTCTTCAGTCAAATATGGTTTTGAAGAAATATTGACCATAGCAATTGATTAACAAATCATTAAACTTGAATAATTATTGATATAAATAAGCCTGGAAGCTCTGTTTTGTTAACCACACTAAGAAAATAAATATAAATTTTAAATTAATTCCTAGAATTATGAATATTTGCAGCTCCAAAATCCATTTATCTGGCAGATTGCCGTGTTGAAATGCCAAAATTTGCTAAATTTCTTCAGTCAAACAGGGTTTTGAAGAAACATTGACACTAGCAATTGATTAACAAATCAATAAACTTGAATAATTATTGATATAAATAAGCCTGGCAGCTCTGTTTTTTTAACCACGTTAAGAAAATAAATATAAATTTTGAATTAATTCCAGCTCCAAAATCCATTTATCTGGCAGATTGCCGTGTTGAAATGCCAAATTTTGGTAAATTTCTTCAGTCAAACAGGGTTTTGAAGATACATTGACACTAGCAATTGATTAACAAATCCATAAACTTGAATAATTATTGATATAAATAAGCCTGGCAGCTCTGTTTTGTTAACCACACTAAGAAAATAAATATAAATTTTGAATTAATTCTTAAGAATAATGAATAGCTGCAGCCCCAAAATCCATTTATCTGGCAGATTGCCGTGTTGAAATACCAAAATTTGCTAAATTTCTTCAGTCAAACAGGGTTTTGAAGAAACATTGACACTAGCAATTGATTAACAAATCAAAAAACTTGAATAATTATTGATATAAATAAGCCTGGCAGCTCTTTTTTGTTAACCACACTAAGAAAATAAATATAAATTTTGAATTAATTCTTAAGAATAATGAATAGCTGCAGCCCCAAAATCCATTTATCTGGCAGATTGCCGTGTTGAAATGCCAAATTTTGGTAAATTTCTTCAGTCAAACATGGTTTTGAAGAAATATTGAGAATAGCAATTGAATAACAAATCATTAAACTTGAATAATTATTGATATAAATAAGCGTGGCAGCTCTGTTTTGTTAACCACACTAAGAAAATAAATATAAATTTTGAATTAATTCTTAAGAATTATGAATATTTGCAGCTCCAAAATCCATTTATCTGGCAGATTGCCGTGTTGAAATGCCAAAATTTGCTAAATTTCTTCAGTCAAACAGGGTTTTGAAGAAACATTGACACTAGCAATTGATTAACTAATCAATAAACTTGAATAATTATTGATATAAATAAGCCTGGCAGCTCTGTTTTTTTAACCACGTTAAGAAAATAAATATAAATTTTGAATTAATTCCAGTTACAAAATCCTTTTATCTGGCCGATTGCCGTGTTGAAATGCCAAATTTTGGTAAATTTCTTTAGTCAAACATGGTTTTGAAGAAATATTGACACTAGCAATTGAATAACAAATCATTAAACTTGAATAATTATTGATATAAATAAGCGTGGCAGCTCTGTTTTGTTAACCACACTAAGAAAATAAATATAAATTTTAAATTAATTCCAGCTCCAAAATCCATTTATCTGGCAGATTGCCGTGTTGAAATGCCAAATTTTGGTAAATTTCTTCAGTCTAACAGGGTTTTGAAGATACATTGACACTAGCAATTGATTAACAAATCCATAAACTTGAATAATTATTGATATAAATAAGCCTGGCAGCTCTGTTTTGTTAACCACACTAAGAAAATAAATATAAATTTTGAATTAATTCCAGCTACAAAATCCTTTTATCTGGCCGATTGCCGTGTTGAAATGTCAAATTTTGGTAAATTTCTTCAGTCAAACATGGTTTTGAAGAAATATTGAGAATAGCAATTGAATAACAAATCATTAAACTTGAATAATTATTGATATAAATAAGCGTGGCAGCTCTGTTTTGTTAACCACACTAAGAAAATAAATATAAATTTTGAATTAATTCTTAAGAATTATGAATATTTGCAGCTCCAAAATCCATTTATCTGGCAGATTGCCGTGTTGAAATGCCAAAATTTGCTAAATTTCTTCAGTCAAACAGGGTTTTGAAGAAACATTGACACTAGCAATTGATTAACAAATCAATAAACTTGAAAAATTATTGATATAAATAAGCCTGGCAGCTCTGTTTTTTTAACCACGTTAAGAAAATAAATATAAGTTTTGAATTAATTCCAGCTCCAAAATCCAATATCTGGCAGATTGCCGTGTTGAAATGCCAAATTTTGGAAAATTTCTTCAGTCAAACATGGTTTTGAAGAAACATTGACACTAGCAATTGATTAACAAATCAATAAACTTGAATAATTATTGATATAAATAAGCCTGGCAGCTCTGTTTTTTTAACCACGTTAAGAAAATAAATATAAATTTTGAATTAATTCCAGCTCCAAAATCCATTTATCTGGGAGATTGCCGTGTTGAAATGCCAAATTTTGGAAAATTTCTTCAGTCAAACAGGGTTTTGAAGAAATTTTGACACTAGCAATTGATTAACAAATCAATAAACTTGAATAATTATTGATATTAATAAGCCTGGCAGCTCTGTTTTGTTAACCACACTAAGAAAATAAATATAAATTTTTAATTAATTCCAGCTCCAAAATCCATTTATCTGGGAGATTGCCGTGTTGAAATGCCAAAGTTTGGAAAATTTCTTCAGTCAAACAGGGTTTTGAAGAAACATTGACACTAGCAATTGATTAACAAATCAATAAACTTGTATAATTATTGATATAAATAAGCCTGGCAGCTCTGTTTTGTTAACCACACTAAGAAAATAAATATAAATTTTGAATTTATTCCAGCTCCAAAATCCATTTATCTGGCAGATTGCCGTGTTGAAATGGAAAATTTTGGAAAATTTCTTCAGTCAAACAGGGTTTTGAAGAAACATTGACACTAGCAATTGATTAACAAATCAATAAACTTGTATAATTATTGATATAAATAAGCCTGGCAGCTCTGTTTTGTTAACCACACTAAGAAAATAAATATAAATTTTGAATTTATTCCAGCTCCAAAATCCATTTATCTGGCAGATTGCCGTGTTGAAATGCCAAAATTTGCTAAATTTCTTCAGTCAAACAGGGTTTTTGAAGAAACATTGACACTAGCAATTGATTAACTAATCAATAAACTTGAATAATTATTGATATAAATAAGCCTGGCAGCTCTGTTTTTTTAACCACGTTAAGAAAATAAATATAAATTTTGAATTAATTCCAGTTACAAAATCCTTTTATCTGGCCGATTGCCGTGTTGAAATGCCAAATTTTGGTAAATTTCTTTAGTCAAACATGGTTTTGAAGAAATATTGACACTAGCAATTGAATAACAAATCATTAAACTTGAATAATTATTGATATAAATAAGCGTGGCAGCTCTGTTTTGTTAACCACACTAAGAAAATAAATATAAATTTTAAATTAATTCCAGCTCCAAAATCCATTTATCTGGCAGATTGCCGTGTTGTAATGCCAAATTTTGGTAAATTTCTTCAGTCTAACAGGGTTTTGAAGATACATTGACACTAGCAATTGATTAACAAATCCATAAACTTGAATAATTATTGATATAAATAAGCCTGGCAGCTCTGTTTTGTTAACCACACTAAGAAAATAAATATAAATTTTGAATTAATTCCAGCTACAAAATCCTTTTATCTGGGAGATTGCCGTGTTGAAATGCCAAATTTTGGAAAATTTCTTCAGTCAAACAGGGTTTTGAAGAAACATTGACACTAGCAATTGATTAACAAATCAATAAACTTGTATAATTATTGATATAAATAAGCCTGGCAGCTCTGTTTTGTTAACCACACTAAGAAAATAAATATAAATTTTGAATTTATTCCAGCTCCAAAATCCATTTATCTGGCAGATTGCCGTGTTGAAATGGAAAATTTTGGAAAATTTCTTCAGTCAAACAGGGTTTTGAAGAAACATTGACACTAGCAATTGATTAACAAATCAATAAACTTGAATAATTATTGATATAAATAAGCCTGGCAGCTCTGTTTTGTTAACCACACTAAGAAAATAAATATAAATTTTGAATTAATTCTTAAGAATTATGAATATTTGCAGCTCCAAAATCCATTTATCTGGCAGATTGCCGTGTTGAAATGCCAAAATTTGCTAAATTTCTTCAGTCAAACAGGGTTTTTGAAGAAACATTGACACTAGCAATTGATTAACTAATCAATAAACTTGAATAATTATTGATATAAATAAGCCTGGCAGCTCTGTTTTTTTAACCACGTTAAGAAAATAAATATAAATTTTGAATTAATTCCAGTTACAAAATCCTTTTATCTGGCCGATTGCCGTGTTGAAATGCCAAATTTTGGTAAATTTCTTTAGTCAAACATGGTTTTGAAGAAATATTGACACTAGCAATTGAATAACAAATCATTAAACTTGAATAATTATTGATATAAATAAGCGTGGCAGCTCTGTTTTGTTAACCACACTAAGAAAATAAATATAAATTTTAAATTAATTCCAGCTCCAAAATCCATTTATCTGGCAGATTGCCGTGTTGAAATGCCAAATTTTGGTAAATTTCTTCAGTCTAACAGGGTTTTGAAGATACATTGACACTAGCAATTGATTAACAAATCCATAAACTTGAATAATTATTGATATAAATAAGCCTGGCAGCTCTGTTTTGTTAACCACACTAAGAAAATAAATATAAATTTTGAATTAATTCCAGCTACAAAATCCTTTTATCTGGCCGATTGCCGTGTTGAAATGCCAAATTTTGGTAAATTTCTTCAGTCAAACATGGTTTTGAAGAAATATTGAGAATAGCAATTGAATAACAAATCATTAAACTTGAATAATTATTGATATAAATAAGCGTGGCAGCTCTGTTTTGTTAACCACACTAAGAAAATAAATATAAATTTTGAATTAATTCTTAAGAATTATGAATATTTGCAGCTCCAAAATCCATTTATCTGGCAGATTGCCGTGTTGAAATGCCAAAATTTGCTAAATTTCTTCAGTCAAACAGGGTTTTGAAGAAACATTGACACTAGCAATTGATTAACAAATCAATAAACTTGAAAAATTATTGATATAAATAAGCCTGGCAGCTCTGTTTTTTTAACCACGTTAAGAAAATAAATATAAGTTTTGAATTAATTCCAGCTCCAAAATCCAATATCTGGCAGATTGCCGTGTTGAAATGCCAAATTTTGGAAAATTTCTTCAGTCAAACATGGTTTTGAAGAAACATTGACACTAGCAATTGATTAACAAATCAATAAACTTGAATAATTATTGATATAAATAAGCCTGGCAGCTCTGTTTTTTTAACCACGTTAAGAAAATAAATATAAATTTTGAATTAATTCCAGCTCCAAAATCCATTTATCTGGGAGATTGCCGTGTTGAAATGCCAAATTTTGGAAAATTTCTTCAGTCAAACAGGGTTTTGAAGAAATTTTGACACTAGCAATTGATTAACAAATCAATAAACTTGAATAATTATTGATATTAATAAGCCTGGCAGCTCTGTTTTGTTAACCACACTAAGAAAATAAATATAAATTTTTAATTAATTCCAGCTCCAAAATCCATTTATCTGGGAGATTGCCGTGTTGAAATGCCAAATTTTGGAAAATTTCTTCAGTCAAACAGGGTTTTGAAGAAACATTGACACTAGCAATTGATTAACAAATCAATAAACTTGTATAATTATTGATATAAATAAGCCTGGCAGCTCTGTTTTGTTAACCACACTAAGAAAATAAATATAAATTTTGAATTTATTCCAGCTCCAAAATCCATTTATCTGGCAGATTGCCGTGTTGAAATGGAAAATTTTGGAAAATTTCTTCAGTCAAACAGGGTTTTGAAGAAACATTGACACTAGCAATTGATTAACAAATCAATAAACTTGAATAATTATTGATATAAATAAGCCTGGCAGCTCTGTTTTTTAACCACGTTAAGAAAATAAATATAAATTTTGAATTAATTCCAGCTCCAAAATCCATTTATCTGGGAGATTGCCGTGTTGAAATGCCAAATTTTGGAAAATTTCTTCAGTCAAACAGGGTTTTGAAGAAATTTTGACACTAGCAATTGATTAACAAATCAATAAACTTGAATAATTATTGATATTAATAAGCCTGGCAGCTCTGTTTTGTTAACCACACTAAGAAAATAAATATAAATTTTGAATTAATTCCAGCTCCAAAATCCATTTATCTGGCAGATTGCCGTGTTGAAATGGAAAATTTTGGAAAATTTCTTCAGTCAAACAGGGTTTTGAAAAAACATTGACACTAGCAATTGATTAACAAATCAATAAACTTGAAAAATTATTGATATAAATAAGCCTGGCAGCTCTGTTTTTTTAACCACGTTAAGAAAATAAATATAAGTTTTGAATTAATTCCAGCTCCAAAATCCAATATCTGGGAGATTGCCGTGTTGAAATGCCAAATTTTGGAAAATTTCTTCAGTCAAACAGGGTTTTGAAGAAACATTGACACTAGCAATTGATTAACAAATCAATAAACTTGTATAATTATTGATATAAATAAGCCTGGCAGCTCTGTTTTGTTAACCACACTAAGAAAATAAATATAAATTTTGAATTTATTCCAGCTCCAAAATCCATTTATCTGGCAGATTGCCGTGTTGAAATGGAAAATTTTGGAAAATTTCTTCAGTCAAACAGGGTTTTGAAGAAACATTGACACTAGCAATTGATTAACAAATCAATAAACTTGAATAATTATTGATATAAATAAGCCTGGCAGCTCTGTTTTTTAACCACGTTAAGAAAATAAATATAAATTTTGAATTAATTCCAGCTCCAAAATCCATTTATCTGGGAGATTGCCGTGTTGAAATGCCAAATTTTGGAAAATTTCTTCAGTCAAACAGGGTTTTGAAGAAATTTTGACACTAGCAATTGATTAACAAATCAATAAACTTGAATAATTATTGATATTAATAAGCCTGGCAGCTCTGTTTTGTTAACCACACTAAGAAAATAAATATAAATTTTGAATTAATTCCAGCTCCAAAATCCATTTATCTGGCAGATTGCCGTGTTGAAATGGAAAATTTTGGAAAATTTCTTCAGTCAAACAGGGTTTTGAAGAAACATTGACACTAGCAATTGATTAACAAATCAATAAACTTGAATAATTATTGATATAAATAAGAATGGCAGCTCTGTTTTGTTAACCACACTAAAAAAATAAATATAAATTTTGAATTAATTCCAGCTCCAAAATCCATTTATCTGGCAATTGCCGTGTGGAAATGCCAAATTTTGGTAAATTTCTTCAGTCAAACATTGTTTTGAAGAAACATAGACATTAGCAATTGATTAACAATTCAATAAACTTGAATAATTATTGATATAAATAAACCTGGCAGCTCTGTTTTGTTAACCAAACTAAGAAAATAAATATACATTTTGAATTAATTCTTAAGAATTATGAATATTTGCAGCTCCAAAATCCATTTATCTGGCAGATTGCCGTGTTGAAATACCAAATTTTGGAAAATTTCTTCAGTCAAACAGGGTTTTGAAGAAACATTGACACTAGCAATTGATAAACAAATCAATAAACTTGAATAATTATTGATATAAATAAACCTGGCAGCTCTGTTTTGTTAACCAAATTAAGAAAATAAATATACATTATGAATTAATTCTTAAGAATTATGAATATTTGCAGCTCCAAAATCCATTTATCTGGCAGATTGCCGTGTTGAAATACCAAATTTTGGTACATTTCTTCAGTCAAATATGGTTTTGAAGAAATATTGACCATAGCAATTGATTAACAAATCATTAAACTTGAATAATTATTGATATAAATAAGCCTGGAAGCTCTGTTTTGTTAACCACACTAAGAAAATAAATATAAATTTTAAATTAATTCCTAAGAATTATGAATATTTGCAGCTCCAAAATCCATTTATCTGGCAGATTGCCGTGTTGAAATGCCAAAATTTGCTAAATTTCTTCAGTCAAACAGGGTTTTGAAGAAACATTGACACTAGCAATTGATTAACAAATCAATAACCTTGAATAATTATTAAATAAGCCTGGCTGCTCTGTTTTGTTAACCACACTAAGAAAATAAATATAAATTTTAAATTAATTCCAGCTCCAAAATCCATTTATCTGGTAGATTGCCGTGTTGAAATGCCAAATTTTGGTAAATTTCTTCAGTCAAACAGGGTTTTGAAGAAACATTGACACTAGCAATTGATTAACAAATCAATAAACTTGTATAATTATTGATATAAATAAGCCTGGCAGCTCTGTTTTGTTAACCACACTAAGAAAATAAATATAAATTTTGAATTAATTCCAGCTCCAAAATCCATTTATCTGGCAGATTGCCGTGTTGAAATACCAAATTTTGGAAAATTTCTTCAGTCAAACAGGGTTTTGAAGAAACATTGACACTAGCAATTGATTAACAAATCAATAAACTTGAATAATTATTGATATAAATAAACCTGGCAGCTCTGTTTTGTTAACCAAATTAAGAAAATAAATATACATTATGAATTAATTCTTAAGAATTATGAATATTTGCAGCTCCAAAATCCATTTATCTGGCAGATTGCCGTGTTGAAATACCAAATTTTGGTACATTTCTTCAGTCAAATATGGTTTTGAAGAAATATTGACCATACCAATTGATTAACAAATCATTAAACTTGAATAATTATTGATATAAATAAGCCTGGCAGCTCTGTTTTGTTAACCACACTAAGAAAATAAATATAAATTTTTAATTAATTCCAGCTACAAAATCCATTTATCTGGCAGATTGCCGTGTTGAAATGCCAAAATTTGCTAAATTTCTTTAGTCAAACATGGTTTTGAAGAAACATTGACACTAGCAATTGATTAACAAATCAATAAACTTGAATAATTATTGATATAAATAAGCCTGGCAGCTCTGTTTTGTTAACCACACTAAGAAAATAAATATAAATTTTTAATTAATTCCAGCTACAAAATCCTTTTATCTGGCCGATTGCCGTGTTGAAATGCCAAATTTTGGTAAATTTCTTTAGTCAAACATGGTTTTGAAGAAATATTGAGAATAGCAATTGAATAACAAATCATTAAACTTGAATAATTATTGATATAAATAAGCGTGGCAGCTCTGTTTTGTTAACCACACTAAGAAAATAAATATAAATTTTGAATTAATTCCAGCTCCAAAATCCATTTATCTGGCAGATTGCCGTGTTGAAATGCCAAATTTTGGTACATTTCTTCAGTCAAATATGGTTTTGAAGAAATATTGACCATAGCAATTGATTAACAAATCATTAAACTTGAATAATTATTGATATAAATAAGCCTGGAAGCTCTGTTTTGTTAACCACACTAAGAAAATAAATATAAATTTTAAATTAATTCCAGCTCCAAAATCCATTTATCTGGCAGATTGCCGTGTTGAAATGCCAAATTTTGGTAAATTTCTTCAGTCAAACAGGGTTTTGAAGAAACATTGACACTAGCAATTGATTAACAAATCAATAACCTTGAATAATTATTAAATAAGCCTGGCTGCTCTGTTTTGTTAACCACACTAAGAAAATAAATATAAATTTTAAATTAATTCCAGCTCCAAAATCCATTTATCTGGTAGATTGCCGTGTTGAAATGCCAAATTTTGGTAAATTTCTTCAGTCAAACAGGGTTTTGAAGATACATTGACACTAGCAATTGATTAACAAATCCATAAACTTGAATAATTATTGATATAAATAAGCCTGGCAGCTCTGTTTTGTTAACCACACTAAGAAAATAAATATAAATTTTGAATTAATTCTTAAGAATAATGAATAGCTGCAGCCCCAAAATCCATTTATCTGGGAGATTGCCGTGTTGAAATGCCAAATTTTGGAAAATTTCTTCAGTCAAACAGGGTTTTGAAGAAATTTTGACACTAGCAATTGATTAACAAATCAATAAACTTGAATAATTATTGATATTAATAAGCCTGGCAGCTCTGTTTTGTTAACCACACTAAGAAAATAAATATAAATTTTTAATTAATTCCAGCTCCAAAATCCATTTATCTGGGAGATTGCCGTGTTGAAATGCCAAATTTTGGAAAATTTCTTCAGTCAAACAGGGTTTTGAAGAAACATTGACACTAGCAATTGATTAACAAATCAATAAACTTGTATAATTATTGATATAAATAAGCCTGGCAGCTCTGTTTTGTTAACCACACTAAGAAAATAAATATAAATTTTGAATTTATTCCAGCTCCAAAATCCATTTATCTGGCAGATTGCCGTGTTGAAATGGAAAATTTTGGAAAATTTCTTCAGTCAAACAGGGTTTTGAAGAAACATTGACACTAGCAATTGATTAACAAATCAATAAACTTGAATAATTATTGATATAAATAAGCCTGGCAGCTCTGTTTTTTAACCACGTTAAGAAAATAAATATAAATTTTGAATTAATTCCAGCTCCAAAATCCATTTATCTGGGAGATTGCCGTGTTGAAATGCCAAATTTTGGAAAATTTCTTCAGTCAAACAGGGTTTTGAAGAAATTTTGACACTAGCAATTGATTAACAAATCAATAAACTTGAATAATTATTGATATTAATAAGCCTGGCAGCTCTGTTTTGTTAACCACACTAAGAAAATAAATATAAATTTTGAATTAATTCCAGCTCCAAAATCCATTTATCTGGCAGATTGCCGTGTTGAAATGGAAAATTTTGGAAAATTTCTTCAGTCAAACAGGGTTTTGAAGAAACATTGACACTAGCAATTGATTAACAAATCAATAAACTTGTATAATTATTGATATAAATAAGCCTGGCAGCTCTGTTTTGTTAACCACACTAAGAAAATAAATATAAATTTTGAATTTATTCCAGCTCCAAAATCCATTTATCTGGCAGATTGCCGTGTTGAAATGGAAAATTTTGGAAAATTTCTTCAGTCAAACAGGGTTTTGAAGAAACATTGACACTAGCAATTGATTAACAAATCAATAAACTTGAATAATTATTGATATAAATAAGCCTGGCAGCTCTGTTTTTTAACCACGTTAAGAAAATAAATATAAATTTTGAATTAATTCCAGCTCCAAAATCCATTTATCTGGGAGATTGCCGTGTTGAAATGCCAAATTTTGGAAAATTTCTTCAGTCAAACAGGGTTTTGAAGAAATTTTGACACTAGCAATTGATTAACAAATCAATAAACTTGAATAATTATTGATATTAATAAGCCTGGCAGCTCTGTTTTGTTAACCACACTAAGAAAATAAATATAAATTTTGAATTAATTCCAGCTCCAAAATCCATTTATCTGGCAGATTGCCGTGTTGAAATGGAAAATTTTGGAAAATTTCTTCAGTCAAACAGGGTTTTGAAAAAACATTGACACTAGCAATTGATTAACAAATCAATAAACTTGAATAATTATTGATATAAATAAGAATGGCAGCTCTGTTTTGTTAACCACACTAAAAAAATAAATATAAATTTTGAATTAATTCCAGCTCCAAAATCCATTTATCTGGCAATTGCCGTGTGGAAATGCCAAATTTTGGTAAATTTCTTCAGTCAAACATTGTTTTGAAGAAACATAGACATTAGCAATTGATTAACAATTCAATAAACTTGAATAATTATTGATATAAATAAACCTGGCAGCTCTGTTTTGTTAACCAAACTAAGAAAATAAATATACATTTTGAATTAATTCTTAAGAATTATGAATATTTGCAGCTCCAAAATCCATTTATCTGGCAGATTGCCGTGTTGAAATACCAAATTTTGGAAAATTTCTTCAGTCAAACAGGGTTTTGAAGAAACATTGACACTAGCAATTGATAAACAAATCAATAAACTTGAATAATTATTGATATAAATAAACCTGGCAGCTCTGTTTTGTTAACCAAATTAAGAAAATAAATATACATTATGAATTAATTCTTAAGAATTATGAATATTTGCAGCTCCAAAATCCATTTATCTGGCAGATTGCCGTGTTGAAATACCAAATTTTGGTACATTTCTTCAGTCAAATATGGTTTTGAAGAAATATTGACCATAGCAATTGATTAACAAATCATTAAACTTGAATAATTATTGATATAAATAAGCCTGGAAGCTCTGTTTTGTTAACCACACTAAGAAAATAAATATAAATTTTAAATTAATTCCTAAGAATTATGAATATTTGCAGCTCCAAAATCCATTTATCTGGCAGATTGCCGTGTTGAAATGCCAAAATTTGCTAAATTTCTTCAGTCAAACAGGGTTTTGAAGAAACATTGACACTAGCAATTGATTAACAAATCAATAACCTTGAATAATTATTAAATAAGCCTGGCTGCTCTGTTTTGTTAACCACACTAAGAAAATAAATATAAATTTTAAATTAATTCCAGCTCCAAAATCCATTTATCTGGTAGATTGCCGTGTTGAAATGCCAAATTTTGGTAAATTTCTTCAGTCAAACAGGGTTTTGAAGAAACATTGACACTAGCAATTGATTAACAAATCAATAAACTTGTATAATTATTGATATAAATAAGCCTGGCAGCTCTGTTTTGTTAACCACACTAAGAAAATAAATATAAATTTTGAATTAATTCCAGCTCCAAAATCCATTTATCTGGCAGATTGCCGTGTTGAAATGCCAAATTTTGGTACATTTCTTCAGTCAAATATGGTTTTGAAGAAATATTGACCATAGCAATTGATTAACAAATCATTAAACTTGAATAATTATTGATATAAATAAGCCTGGAAGCTCTGTTTTGTTAACCACACTAAGAAAATAAATATAAATTTTAAATTAATTCCAGCTCCAAAATCCATTTATCTGGCAGATTGCCGTGTTGAAATGCCAAATTTTGGTAAATTTCTTCAGTCAAACAGGGTTTTGAAGAAACATTGACACTAGCAATTGATTAACAAATCAATAAACTTGAATAATTATTGATATAAATAAACCTGGCAGCTCTGTTTTGTTAACCAAATTAAGAAAATAAATATACATTATGAATTAATTCTTAAGAATTATGAATATTTGCAGCTCCAAAATCCATTTATCTGGCAGATTGCCGTGTTGAAATACCAAATTTTGGTACATTTCTTCAGTCAAATATGGTTTTGAAGAAATATTGACCATAGCAATTGATTAACAAATCATTAAACTTGAATAATTATTGATATAAATAAGCCTGGCAGCTCTGTTTTGTTAACCACACTAAGAAAATAAATATAAATTTTTAATTAATTCCAGCTACAAAATCCATTTATCTGGCAGATTGCCGTGTTGAAATGCCAAAATTTGCTAAATTTCTTTAGTCAAACATGGTTTTGAAGAAACATTGACACTAGCAATTGATTAACAAATCAATAAACTTGAATAATTATTGATATAAATAAGCCTGGCAGCTCTGTTTTGTTAACCACACTAAGAAAATAAATATAAATTTTTAATTAATTCCAGCTACAAAATCCTTTTATCTGGCCGATTGCCGTGTTGAAATGCCAAATTTTGGTAAATTTCTTTAGTCAAACATGGTTTTGAAGAAATATTGAGAATAGCAATTGAATAACAAATCATTAAACTTGAATAATTATTGATATAAATAAGCGTGGCAGCTCTGTTTTGTTAACCACACTAAGAAAATAAATATAAATTTTGAATTAATTCCAGCTCCAAAATCCATTTATCTGGCAGATTGCCGTGTTGAAATGCCAAATTTTGGTACATTTCTTCAGTCAAATATGGTTTTGAAGAAATATTGACCATAGCAATTGATTAACAAATCATTAAACTTGAATAATTATTGATATAAATAAGCCTGGAAGCTCTGTTTTGTTAACCACACTAAGAAAATAAATATAAATTTTAAATTAATTCCAGCTCCAAAATCCATTTATCTGGCAGATTGCCGTGTTGAAATGCCAAATTTTGGTAAATTTCTTCAGTCAAACAGGGTTTTGAAGAAACATTGACACTAGCAATTGATTAACAAATCAATAACCTTGAATAATTATTAAATAAGCCTGGCTGCTCTGTTTTGTTAACCACACTAAGAAAATAAATATAAATTTTAAATTAATTCCAGCTCCAAAATCCATTTATCTGGTAGATTGCCGTGTTGAAATGCCAAATTTTGGTAAATTTCTTCAGTCAAACAGGGTTTTGAAGATACATTGACACTAGCAATTGATTAACAAATCCATAAACTTGAATAATTATTGATATAAATAAGCCTGGCAGCTCTGTTTTGTTAACCACACTAAGAAAATAAATATAAATTTTGAATTAATTCTTAAGAATAATGAATAGCTGCAGCCCCAAAATCCATTTATCTGGCAGATTGCCGTGTTGAAATGCCAAATTTTGGTAAATTTCTTCAGTCAAACATGGTTTTGAAGAAATATTGAGAATAGCAATTGAATAACAAATCATTAAACTTGAATAATTATTGATATAAATAAGCGTGGCAGCTCTGTTTTGTTAACCACACTAAGAAAATAAATATAAATTTTGAATTAATTCTTAAGAATTATGAATATTTGCAGCTCCAAAATCCATTTATCTGGCAGATTGCCGTGTTGAAATGCCAAAATTTGCTAAATTTCTTCAGTCAAACAGGGTTTTGAAGAAACATTGACACTAGCAATTGATTAACTAATCAATAAACTTGAATAATTATTGATATAAATAAGCCTGGCAGCTCTGTTTTTTTAACCACGTTAAGAAAATAAATATAAATTTTGAATTAATTCCAGTTACAAAATCCTTTTATCTGGCCGATTGCCGTGTTGAAATGCCAAATTTTGGTAAATTTCTTTAGTCAAACATGGTTTTGAAGAAATATTGACACTAGCAATTGAATAACAAATCATTAAACTTGAATAATTATTGATATAAATAAGCCTGGCAGCTCTGTTTTGTTAACCACACTAAGAAAATAAATATAAATTTTGAATTAATTCTTAAGAATAATGAATAGCTGCAGCCCCAAAATCCATTTATCTGGCAGATTGCCGTGTTGAAATGCCAAAATTTGCTAAATTTCTTCAGTCAAACAGGGTTTTGAAGAAACATTGACACTAGCAATTGATTAACAAATCAATAAACTTGAATAATTATTGATATAAATAAGCCTGGCAGCTCTTTTTTGTTAACCACACTAAGAAAATAAATATAAATTTTGAATTAATTCTTAAGAATAATGAATAGCTGCAGCCCCAAAATCCATTTATCTGGCAGATTGCCGTGTTGAAATGCCAAAATTTGCTAAATTTCTTCAGTCAAACAGGGTTTTGAAGAAACATTGACACTAGCAATTGATTAACAAATCAAAAAACTTGAATAATTATTGATATAAATAAGCCTGGCTGCTCTGTTTTGTTAACCACACTAAGAAAATAAATATAAATTTTAAATTAATTCCAGCTCCAAAATCCATTTATCTGGTAGATTGCCGTGTTGAAATGCCAAATTTTGGTAAATTTCTTCAGTCAAACAGGGTTTTGAAGAAACATTGACACTAGCAATTGATTAACAAATCAATAAACTTGTATAATTATTGATATAAATAAGCCTGGCAGCTCTGTTTTGTTAACCACACTAAGAAAATAAATATAAATTTTGAATTAATTCCAGCTCCAAAATCCATTTATCTGGCAGATTGCCGTGTTGAAATACCAAATTTTGGAAAATTTCTTCAGTCAAACAGGGTTTTGAAGAAACATTGACACTAGCAATTGATTAACAAATCAATAAACTTGAATAATTATTGATATAAATAAACCTGGCAGCTCTGTTTTGTTAACCAAATTAAGAAAATAAATATACATTATGAATTAATTCTTAAGAATTATGAATATTTGCAGCTCCAAAATCCATTTATCTGGCAGATTGCCGTGTTGAAATACCAAATTTTGGTACATTTCTTCAGTCAAATATGGTTTTGAAGAAATATTGACCATAGCAATTGATTAACAAATCATTAAACTTGAATAATTATTGATATAAATAAGCCTGGAAGCTCTGTTTTTTTAACCACACTAAGAAAATAAATATAAATTTTAAATTAATTCCTAAGAATTATGAATATTTGCAGCTCCAAAATCCATTTATCTGGCAGATTGCCGTGTTGAAATGCCAAAATTTGCTAAATTTCTTCAGTCAAACAGGGTTTTGAAGAAACATTGACACTAGCAATTGATTAACAAATCAATAAACTTGAATAATTATTGATATAAATAAGCCTGGCAGCTCTGTTTTGTTAACCACACTAAGAAAATAAATATAAATTTTTAATTAATTCCAGCTACAAAATCCTTTTATCTGGCCGATTGCCGTGTTGAAATGCCAAATTTTGGTAAATTTCTTTAGTCAAACATGGTTTTGAAGAAATATTGAGAATAGCAATTGAATAACAAATCATTAAACTTGAATAATTATTGATATAAATAAGCGTGGCAGCTCTGTTTTGTTAACCACACTAAGAAAATAAATATAAATTTTGAATTAATTCTTAAGAATAATGAATAGCTGCAGCTCCAAAATCCATTTATCTGGCAGATTGCCGTGTTGAAATGCCAAATTTTGGTACATTTCTTCAGTCAAATATGGTTTTGAAGAAATATTGACCATAGCAATTGATTAACAAATCATTAAACTTGAATAATTATTGATATAAATAAGCCTGGAAGCTCTGTTTTGTTAACCACACTAAGAAAATAAATATAAATTTTAAATTAATTCCAGCTCCAAAATCCATTTATCTGGCAGATTGCCGTGTTGAAATGCCAAATTTTGGTAAATTTCTTCAGTCAAACAGGGTTTTGAAGAAACATTGACACTAGCAATTGATTAACAAATCAATAACCTTGAATAATTATTAAATAAGCCTGGCTGCTCTGTTTTGTTAACCACACTAAGAAAATAAATATAAATTTTAAATTAATTCCAGCTCCAAAATCCATTTATCTGGTAGATTGCCGTGTTGAAATGCCAAATTTTGGTAAATTTCTTCAGTCAAACAGGGTTTTGAAGATACATTGACACTAGCAATTGATTAACAAATCCATAAACTTGAATAATTATTGATATAAATAAGCCTGGCAGCTCTGTTTTGTTAACCACACTAAGAAAATAAATATAAATTTTGAATTAATTCTTAAGAATAATGAATAGCTGCAGCCCCAAAATCCATTTATCTGGCAGATTGCCGTGTTGAAATGCCAAAATTTGCTAAATTTCTTCAGTCAAACAGGGTTTTGAAGAAACATTGACACTAGCAATTGATTAACAAATCAAAAAACTTGAATAATTATTGATATAAATAAGCCTGGCAGCTCTTTTTTGTTAACCACACTAAGAAAATAAATATAAATTTTGAATTAATTCTTAAGAATAATGAATAGCTGCAGCCCCAAAATCCATTTATCTGGCAGATTGCCGTGTTGAAATGCCAAATTTTGGTAAATTTCTTCAGTCAAACATGGTTTTGAAGAAATATTGAGAATAGCAATTGAATAACAAATCATTAAACTTGAATAATTATTGATATAAATAAGCGTGGCAGCTCTGTTTTGTTAACCACACTAAGAAAATAAATATAAATTTTGAATTAATTCTTAAGAATTATGAATATTTGCAGCTCCAAAATCCATTTATCTGGCAGATTGCCGTGTTGAAATGCCAAAATTTGCTAAATTTCTTCAGTCAAACAGGGTTTTGAAGAAACATTGACACTAGCAATTGATTAACAAATCAAAAAACTTGAATAATTATTGATATAAATAAGCCTGGCTGCTCTGTTTTGTTAACCACACTAAGAAAATAAATATAAATTTTAAATTAATTCCAGCTCCAAAATCCATTTATCTGGTAGATTGCCGTGTTGAAATGCCAAATTTTGGTAAATTTCTTCAGTCAAACAGGGTTTTGAAGAAACATTGACACTAGCAATTGATTAACTAATCAATAAACTTGAATAATTATTGATATAAATAAGCCTGGCAGCTCTGTTTTGTTAACCACACTAAGAAAATAAATATAAATTTTGAATTAATTCCAGCTCCAAAATCCATTTATCTGGCAGATTGCCGTGTTGAAATACCAAATTTTGGAAAATTTCTTCAGTCAAACAGGGTTTTGAAGAAACATTGACACTAGCAATTGATTAACAAATCAATAAACTTGAATAATTATTGATATAAATAAACCTGGCAGCTCTGTTTTGTTAACCAAATTAAGAAAATAAATATACATTATGAATTAATTCTTAAGAATTATGAATATTTGCAGCTCCAAAATCCATTTATCTGGCAGATTGCCGTGTTGAAATACCAAATTTTGGTACATTTCTTCAGTCAAATATGGTTTTGAAGAAATATTGACCATAGCAATTGATTAACAAATCATTAAACTTGAATAATTATTGATATAAATAAGCCTGGAAGCTCTGTTTTGTTAACCACACTAAGAAAATAAATATAAATTTTAAATTAATTCCTAAGAATTATGAATATTTGCAGCTCCAAAATCCATTTATCTGGCAGATTGCCGTGTTGAAATGCCAAAATTTGCTAAATTTCTTCAGTCAAACAGGGTTTTGAAGAAACATTGACACTAGCAATTGATTAACAAATCAATAAACTTGAATAATTATTGATATAAATAAGCCTGGCAGCTCTGTTTTGTTAACCACACTAAGAAAATAAATATAAATTTTTAATTAATTCCAGCTACAAAATCCTTTTATCTGGCCGATTGCCGTGTTGAAATGCCAAATTTTGGTAAATTTCTTTAGTCAAACATGGTTTTGAAGAAATATTGAGAATAGCAATTGAATAACAAATCATTAAACTTGAATAATTATTGATATAAATAAGCGTGGCAGCTCTGTTTTGTTAACCACACTAAGAAAATAAATATAAATTTTGAATTAATTCTTAAGAATAATGAATAGCTGCAGCTCCAAAATCCATTTATCTGGCAGATTGCCGTGTTGAAATGCCAAAATTTGCTAAATTTCTTAAGTCAAACAGGGTTTTGAAGAAACATTGACACTAGCAATTGATTAACAAATCAATAAACTTGAATAATTATTGATATAAATAAGCCTGGCAGCTCTGTTTTTTTAACCACGTTAAGAAAATAAATATAAATTTTGAATTAATTCCAGCTCCAAAATCCATTTATCTGGCAGATTGCCGTGTTGAAATGCCAAATTTTGGTACATTTCTTCAGTCAAATATGGTTTTGAAGAAATATTGACCATAGCAATTGATTAACAAATCATTAAACTTGAATAATTATTGATATAAATAAGCCTGGAAGCTCTGTTTTGTTAACCACACTAAGAAAATAAATATAAATTTTAAATTAATTCCAGCTCCAAAATCCATTTATCTGGCAGATTGCCGTGTTGAAATGCCAAATTTTGGTAAATTTCTTCAGTCAAACAGGGTTTTGAAGAAACATTGACACTAGCAATTGATTAACAAATCAATAACCTTGAATAATTATTAAATAAGCCTGGCTGCTCTGTTTTGTTAACCACACTAAGAAAATAAATATAAATTTTAAATTAATTCCAGCTCCAAAATCCATTTATCTGGTAGATTGCCGTGTTGAAATGCCAAATTTTGGTAAATTTCTTCAGTCAAACAGGGTTTTGAAGATACATTGACACTAGCAATTGATTAACAAATCCATAAACTTGAATAATTATTGATATAAATAAGCCTGGCAGCTCTGTTTTGTTAACCACACTAAGAAAATAAATATAAATTTTGAATTAATTCCAGCTCCAAAATCCATTTATGTGGCAGATTGCCGTGTTGAAATGCCAAATTTTGGTAAAATTCTTCAGTCAAACAGGGTTTTGAAGAAACATTGACACTAGCAATTGATTAACAAATCAAAAAACTTGAATAATTATTGATATAAATAAGCCTGGCAGCTCTTTTTTGTTAACCACACTAAGAAAATAAATATAAATTTTGAATTAATTCTTAAGAATAATGAATAGCTGCAGCCCCAAAATCCATTTATCTGGCAGATTGCCGTGTTGAAATGCCAAAATTTGCTAAATTTCTTCAGTCAAACAGGGTTTTGAAGAAACATTGACACTAGCAATTGATTAACAAATCAAAAAACTTGAATAATTATTGATATAAATAAGCCTGGCAGCTCTTTTTTGTTAACCACACTAAGAAAATAAATATAAATTTTGAATTAATTCTTAAGAATAATGAATAGCTGCAGCCCCAAAATCCATTTATCTGGCAGATTGCCGTGTTGAAATGCCAAATTTTGGTAAATTTCTTCAGTCAAACATGGTTTTGAAGAAATATTGAGAATAGCAATTGAATAACAAATCATTAAACTTGAATAATTATTGATATAAATAAGCGTGGCAGCTCTGTTTTGTTAACCACACTAAGAAAATAAATATAAATTTTGAATTAATTCTTAAGAATTATGAATATTTGCAGCTCCAAAATCCATTTATCTGGCAGATTGCCGTGTTGAAATGCCAAATTTTGGTAAATTTCTTCAGTCAAACAGGGTTTTGAAGATACATTGACACTAGCAATTGATTAACTAATCAATAAACTTGAATAATTATTGATATAAATAAGCCTGGCAGCTCTGTTTTTTTAACCACGTTAAGAAAATAAATATAAATTTTGAATTAATTCCAGTTACAAAATCCTTTTATCTGGCCGATTGCCGTGTTGAAATGCCAAATTTTGGTAAATTTCTTTAGTCAAACATGGTTTTGAAGAAATATTGACACTAGCAATTGAATAACAAATCATTAAACTTGAATAATTATTGATATAAATAAGCCTAACAGCTCTGTTTTTTTAACCACGTTAAGAAAATAAATATAAATTTTGAATTAATTCCAGTTACAAAATCCTTTTATCTGGCCGATTGCCGTGTTGAAATGCCAAATTTTGGTAAATTTCTTCAGTCAAACAGGGTTTTGAAGAAACATTGACACTAGCAATTGATTAACAAATCAATAACCTTGAATAATTATTAAATAAGCCTGGCTGCTCTGTTTTGTTAACCACACTAAGAAAATAAATATAAATTTTAAATTAATTCCAGCTCCAAAATCCATTTATCTGGTAGATTGCCGTGTTGAAATGCCAAATTTTGGTAAATTTCTTCAGTCAAACAGGGTTTTGAAGATACATTGACACTAGCAATTGATTAACTAATCAATAAACTTGAATAATTATTGATATAAATAAGCCTGGCAGCTCTGTTTTTTTAACCACGTTAAGAAAATAAATATAAATTTTGAATTAATTCCAGTTACAAAATCCTTTTATCTGGCCGATTGCCGTGTTGAAATGCCAAATTTTGGTAAATTTCTTTAGTCAAACATGGTTTTGAAGAAATATTGACACTAGCAATTGAATAACAAATCATTAAACTTGAATAATTATTGATATAAATAAGCCTGGCAGCTCTGTTTTGTTAACCACACTAAGAAAATAAATATAAATTTTGAATTAATTCTTAAGAATAATGAATAGCTGCAGCCCCAAAATCCATTTATCTGGCAGATTGCCGTGTTGAAATGCCAAAATTTGCTAAATTTCTTCAGTCAAACAGGGTTTTGAAGAAACATTGACACTAGCAATTGATTAACAAATCAATAAACTTGAATAATTATTGATATAAATAAGCCTGGCAGCTCTTTTTTGTTAACCACACTAAGAAAATAAATATAAATTTTGAATTAATTCATAAGAATAATGAATAGCTGCAGCCCCAAAATCCATTTATCTGGCAGATTGCCGTGTTGAAATGCCAAAATTTGCTAAATTTCTTCAGTCAAACAGGGTTTTGAAGAAACATTGACACTAGCAATTGATTAACAAATCATTAAACTTGAATAATTATTGATATAAATAAGCCTGGAAGCTCTGTTTTGTTAACCACACTAAGAAAATAAATATAAATTTTAAATTAATTCCTAAGAATTATGAATATTTGCAGCTCCAAAATCCATTTATCTGGCAGATTGCCGTGTTGAAATGCCAAAATTTGCTAAATTTCTTCAGTCAAACAGGGTTTTGAAGAAACATTGACACTAGCAATTGATTAACAAATCAATAAACTTGAATAATTATTGATATAAATAAGCCTGGCAGCTCTGTTTTGTTAACCACACTAAGAAAATAAATATAAATTTTTAATTAATTCCAGCTACAAAATCCTTTTATCTGGCCGATTGCCGTGTTGCAATGCCAAATTTTGGTAAATTTCTTTAGTCAAACATGGTTTTGAAGAAATATTGAGAATAGCAATTGAATAACAAATCATTAAACTTGAATAATTATTGATATAAATAAGCGTGGCAGCTCTGTTTTGTTAACCACACTAAGAAAATAAATATAAATTTTGAATTAATTCTTAAGAATAATGAATAGCTGCAGCTCCAAAATCCATTTATCTGGCAGATTGCCGTGTTGAAATGCCAAAATTTGCTAAATTTCTTAAGTCAAACAGGGTTTTGAAGAAACATTGACACTAGCAATTGATTAACAAATCAATAAACTTGAATAATTATTGATATAAATAAGCCTGGCAGCTCTGTTTTTTTAACCACGTTAAGAAAATAAATATAAATTTTGAATTAATTCCAGCTCCAAAATCCATTTATCTGGCAGATTGCCGTGTTGAAATGCCAAATTTTGGTACATTTCTTCAGTCAAATATGGTTTTGAAGAAATATTGACCATAGCAATTGATTAACAAATCATTAAACTTGAATAATTATTGATATAAATAAGCCTGGAAGCTCTGTTTTGTTAACCACACTAAGAAAATAAATATAAATTTTAAATTAATTCCAGCTCCAAAATCCATTTATCTGGCAGATTGCCGTGTTGAAATGCCAAATTTTGGTAAATTTCTTCAGTCAAACAGGGTTTTGAAGAAACATTGACACTAGCAATTGATTAACAAATCAATAACCTTGAATAATTATTAAATAAGCCTGGCTGCTCTGTTTTGTTAACCACACTAAGAAAATAAATATAAATTTTAAATTAATTCCAGCTCCAAAATCCATTTATCTGGTAGATTGCCGTGTTGAAATGCCAAATTTTGGTAAATTTCTTCAGTCAAACAGGGTTTTGAAGATACATTGACACTAGCAATTGATTAACAAATCCATAAACTTGAATAATTATTGATATAAATAAGCCTGGCAGCTCTGTTTTGTTAACCACACTAAGAAAATAAATATAAATTTTGAATTAATTCTTAAGAATAATGAATAGCTGCAGCCCCAAAATCCGTTTATCTGGCAGATTGCCGTGTTGAAATGCCAAAATTTGCTAAATTTCTTCAGTCAAACAGGGTTTTGAAGAAACATTGACACTAGCAATTGATTAACAAATCAAAAAACTTGAATAATTATTGATATAAATAAGCCTGGCAGCTCTTTTTTGTTAACCACACTAAGAAAATAAATATAAATTTTGAATTAGTTCTTAAGAATAATGAATAGCTGCAGCCCCAAAATCCATTTATCTGGCAGATTGCCGTGTTGAAATGCCAAATTTTGGTAAATTTCTTCAGTCAAACATGGTTTTGAAGAAATATTGAGAATAGCAATTGAATAACAAATCATTAAACTTGAATAATTATTGATATAAATAAGCGTGGCAGCTCTGTTTTGTTAACCACACTAAGAAAATAAATATAAATTTTGAATTAATTCTTAAGAATTATGAATATTTGCAGCTCCAAAATCCATTTATCTGGCAGATTGCCGTGTTGAAATGCCAAAATTTGCTAAATTTCTTCAGTCAAACAGGGTTTTGAAGAAACATTGACACTAGCAATTGATTAACTAATCAATAAACTTGAATAATTATTGATATAAATAAGCCTGGCAGCTCTGTTTTTTTAACCACGTTAAGAAAATAAATATAAATTTTGAATTAATTCCAGTTACAAAATCCTTTTATCTGGCCGATTGCCGTGTTGAAATGCCAAATTTTGGTAAATTTCTTTAGTCAAACATGGTTTTGAAGAAATATTGACACTAGCAATTGAATAACAAATCATTAAACTTGAATAATTATTGATATAAATAAGCCTGGCAGCTCTGTTTTGTTAACCACACTAAGAAAATAAATATAAATTTTGAATTAATTCTTAAGAATAATGAATAGCTGCAGCCCCAAAATCCATTTATCTGGCAGATTGCCGTGTTGAAATGCCAAAATTTGCTAAATTTCTTCAGTCAAACAGGGTTTTGAAGAAACATTGACACTAGCAATTGATTAACTAATCAATAAACTTGAATAATTATTGATATAAATAAGCCTGGCAGCTCTGTTTTTTTAACCACGTTAAGAAAATAAATATAAATTTTGAATTAATTCCAGTTACAAAATCCTTTTATCTGGCCGATTGCCGTGTTGAAATGCCAAATTTTGGTAAATTTCTTTAGTCAAACATGGTTTTGAAGAAATATTGACACTAGCAATTGAATAACAAATCATTAAACTTGAATAATTATTGATATAAATAAGCCTGGCAGCTCTGTTTTGTTAACCACACTAAGAAAATAAATATAAATTTTGAATTAATTCTTAAGAATAATGAATAGCTGCAGCCCCAAAATCCATTTATCTGGCAGATTGCCGTGTTGAAATGCCAAAATTTGCTAAATTTCTTCAGTCAAACAGGGTTTTGAAGAAACATTGACACTAGCAATTGATTAACAAATCAATAAACTTGAATAATTATTGATATAAATAAGCCTGGCAGCTCTTTTTTGTTAACCACACTAAGAAAATAAATATAAATTTTGAATTAATTCTTAAGAATAATGAATAGCTGCAGCCCCAAAATCCATTTATCTGGCAGATTGCCGTGTTGAAATGCCAAATTTTGGTAAATTTCTTCAGTCAAACATGGTTTTGAAGAAATATTGAGAATAGCAATTGAATAACAAATCATTAAACTTGAATAATTATTGATATAAATAAGCGTGGCAGCTCTGTTTTGTTAACCACACTAAGAAAATAAATATAAATTTTGAATTAATTCTTAAGAATTATGAATATTTGCAGCTCCAAAATCCATTTATCTGGCAGATTGCCGTGTTGAAATGCCAAAATTTGCTAAATTTCTTCAGTCAAACAGGGTTTTGAAGAAACATTGACACTAGCAATTGATTAACTAATCAATAAACTTGAATAATTATTGATATAAATAAGCCTGGCAGCTCTGTTTTGTTAACCACACTAAGAAAATAAATATAAATTTTGAATTAATTCTTAAGAATAATGAATAGCTGCAGCCCCAAAATCCATTTATCTGGCAGATTGCCGTGTTGAAATGCCAAAATTTGCTAAATTTCTTCAGTCAAACAGGGTTTTGAAGAAACATTGACACTAGCAATTGATTAACAAATCAAAAAACTTGAATAATTATTGATATAAATAAGCCTGGCAGCTCTTTTTTGTTAACCACACTAAGAAAATAAATATAAATTTTGAATTAATTCTTAAGAATAATGAATAGCTGCAGCCCCAAAATCCATTTATCTGGCAGATTGCCGTGTTGAAATGCCAAATTTTGGTAAATTTCTTCAGTCAAACATGGTTTTGAAGAAATATTGAGAATAGCAATTGAATAACAAATCATTAAACTTGAATAATTATTGATATAAATAAGCGTGGCAGCTCTGTTTTGTTAACCACACTAAGAAAATAAATATAAATTTTGAATTAATTCTTAAGAATTATGAATATTTGCAGCTCCAAAATCCATTTATCTGGCAGATTGCCGTGTTGAAATGCCAAAATTTGCTAAATTTCTTCAGTCAAACAGGGTTTTGAAGAAACATTGACACTAGCAATTGATTAACTAATCAATAAACTTGAATAATTATTGATATAAATAAGCCTGGCAGCTCTGTTTTTTTAACCACGTTAAGAAAATAAATATAAATTTTGAATTAATTCCAGTTTCAAAATACTTTTATCTGGCCGATTGCCGTGTTGAAATGCCAAATTTTGGTAAATTTCTTTAGTCAAACATGGTTTTGAAGAAATATTGACACTAGCAATTGAATAACAAATCATTAAACTTGAATAATTATTGATATAAATAAGCCTGGCAGCTCTGTTTTGTTAACCACACTTAGAAAATAAATATAAATTTTGAATTAATTCTTAAGAATTATGAATATTTGCAGCTCCAAAATCCATTTATCTGGCAGATTGCCGTGTTGAAATGCCAAAATTTGCTAAATTTCTTCAGTCAAACAGGGTTTTGAAGAAACATTGACACTAGCAATTGATTAACAAATCAATAAACTTGAAAAATTATTGATATAAATAAGCCTGGCAGCTCTGTTTTTTTAACCACGTTAAGAAAATAAATATAAATTTTGAATTAATTCCAGCTCCAAAATCCATTTATCTGGCAGATTGCCGTGTGGAAATGCAAAATTTTGGTAAATTTCTTCAGTCAAACAGGGTTTTGAAGAAATTTTGACACTAGCAATTGATTAACAAATCAATAAACTTGAATAATTATTGATATTAATAATCCTGGCAGCTCTGTTTTGTTAACCACACTAAGAAAATAAATATAAATTTTGAATTAATTCCAGCTCCAAAATCCATTTATCTGGCAGATTGCCGTGTTGAAATGCCAAATTTTGGAAAATTTCTTCAGTCAAACAGGGTTTTGAAGAAACATTGACACTAGCAATTGATTAACAAATCAATAAACTTGTATATTTATTGATATAAATAAGCCTGGCAGCTCTGTTTTATTAACTACACTAAGAAAATAAATATAAATTTTGAATTAATTCCAGCTCCAAAATCCATTTATCTGGCAGATTGCCGTGTTGAAATGCCAAATTTTGGTACATTTCTTCAGTCAAATATAGTTTTGAAGAAATATTGACCATAGCAATTGATTAACAAATCATTAAACTTGAATAATTATTGATATAAATAAGCCTGGCAGCTCTGTTTTGTTAACCACACTAAGAAAATAAATATAAATTTTAAATTAATTCCAGCTCCAAAATCCATTTATCTGGCAGATTGCCGTGTTGAAATGCCAAATTTTGGTTAAATTCTTCAGTCAAACAGGGTTTTGAAGAAACATTGACACTAGCAATTGATTAACAAATCAATAACCTTAAATAATTATTAAATAAGCCTGGCTGCTTTGTTTTGTTAACCACACTAAGAAAATAAATATAAATTTTGAAATAATTCCAGCTCCAAAATCCATTTATCTGGCAGATTGCCGTGTTGAAATGCCAAATTTTGGTAAAATTCTTCAGTCAAACAGGGTTTTGAAGAAACATTGACACTAGCAATTGATTAACAAATCAAAAAACTTGAATAATTATTGATATAAATAAGCCTGGCAGCTCTTTTTTGTTAACCACACTAAGAAAATAAATATAAATTTTGAATTAATTCTTAAGAATAATGAATAGCTGCAGCCCCAAAATCCATTTATCTGGCAGATTGCCGTGTTGAAATGCCAAATTTTGGTAAATTTCTTCAGTCAAACATGGTTTTGAAGAAATATTGAGAATAGCAATTGAATAACAAATCATTAAACTTGAATAATTATTGATATAAATAAGCGTGGCAGCTCTGTTTTGTTAACCACACTAAGAAAATAAATATAAATTTTGAATTAATTCTTAAGAATTATGAATATTTGCAGCTCCAAAATCCATTTATCTGGCAGATTGCCGTGTTGAAATGCCAAAATTTGCTAAATTTCTTCAGTCAAACAGGGTTTTGAAGAAACATTGACACTAGCAATTGATTAACTAATCAATAAACTTGAATAATTATTGATATAAATAAGCCTGGCAGCTCTGTTTTTTTAACCACGTTAAGAAAATAAATATAAATTTTGAATTAATTCCAGTTACAAAATCCTTTTATCTGGCCGATTGCCGTGTTGAAATGCCAAATTTTGGTAAATTTCTTTAGTCAAACATGGTTTTGAAGAAATATTGACACTAGCAATTGAATAACAAATCATTAAACTTGAATAATTATTGATATAAATAAGCGTGGCAGCTCTGTTTTGTTAACCACACTAAGAAAATAAATATAAATTTTAAATTAATTCCAGCTCCAAAATCCATTTATCTGGCAGATTGCCGTGTTGAAATGCCAAATTTTGGTAAATTTCTTCAGTCTAACAGGGTTTTGAAGATACATTGACACTAGCAATTGATTAACAAATCCATAAACTTGAATAATTATTGATATAAATAAGCCTGGCAGCTCTGTTTTGTTAACCACACTAAGAAAATAAATATAAATTTTGAATTAATTCCAGCTACAAAATCCTTTTATCTGGCCGATTGCCGTGTTGAAATGCCAAATTTTGGTAAATTTCTTCAGTCAAACATGGTTTTGAAGAAATATTGAGAATAGCAATTGAATAACAAATCATTAAACTTGAATAATTATTGATATAAATAAGCGTGGCAGCTCTGTTTTGTTAACCACACTAAGAAAATAAATATAAATTTTGAATTAATTCTTAAGAATTATGAATATTTGCAGCTCCAAAATCCATTTATCTGGCAGATTGCCGTGTTGAAATGCCAAAATTTGCTTAATTTCTTCAGTCAAACAGGGTTTTGAAGAAACATTGACACTAGCAATTGATTAACAAATCAATAAACTTGAAAAATTATTGATATAAATAAGCCTGGCAGCTCTGTTTTTTTAACCACGTTAAGAAAATAAATATAAGTTTTGAATTAATTCCAGCTCCAAAATCCAATATCTGGCAGATTGCCGTGTTGAAATGCCAAATTTTGGAAAATTTCTTCAGTCAAACATGGTTTTGAAGAAACATTGACACTAGCAATTGATTAACAAATCAATAAACTTGTATAATTATTGATAAAAATAAGCCTGGCAGCTCTGTTTTATTAACTACACTAAGAAAATAAATATAAATTTTGAATTAATTTTTAAGAATTATGAATATTTCCAGCTCCAAAATCCATTTATCTGGCAGATTGCCGTGTTGAAATGCCAAATTTTGGTATATTTCTTCAGTCAAACAGGGTTTTGAAGAAACATTGACACTAGCAATTGATTAACAAATCAATAAACTTGAATAATTATTGATATAAATAAGCCTGGCAGCTCTGTTTTTTTAACCACGTTAAGAAAATAAATATAAATTTTGAATTAATTCCAGCTCCAAAATCCATTTATCTGGGAGATTGCCGTGTGGAAATGCAAAATTTTGGTAAATTTCTTCAGTCAAACAGGGTTTTGAAGAAATTTTGACACTAGCAATTGATTAACAAATCAATAAACTTGAATAATTATTGATATTAATAATCCTGGCAGCTCTGTTTTGTTAACCACACTAAGAAAATAAATATAAATTTTGAATTAATTCCAGCTCCAAAATCCATTTATCTGGCAGATTGCCGTGTTGAAATGCCAAATTTTGGAAAATTTCTTCAGTCAAACAGGGTTTTGAAGAAACATTGACACTAGCAATTGATTAACAAATCAATAAACTTGTATATTTATTGATATAAATAAGCCTGGCAGCTCTGTTTTATTAACTACACTAAGAAAATAAATATAAATTTTGAATTAATTCCAGCTCCAAAATCCATTTATCTGGCAGATTGCCGTGTTGAAATGCCAAATTTTGGTACATTTCTTCAGTCAAATATAGTTTTGAAGAAATATTGACCATAGCAATTGATTAACAAATCATTAAACTTGAATAATTATTGATATAAATAAGCCTGGCAGCTCTGTTTTGTTAACCACACTAAGAAAATAAATATAAATTTTAAATTAATTCCAGCTCCAAAATCCATTTATCTGGCAGATTGCCGTGTTGAAATGCCAAATTTTGGTTAAATTCTTCAGTCAAACAGGGTTTTGAAGAAACATTGACACTAGCAATTGATTAACAAATCAATAACCTTAAATAATTATTAAATAAGCCTGGCTGCTTTGTTTTGTTAACCACACTAAGAAAATAAATATAAATTTTGAAATAATTCCAGCTCCAAAATCCATTTATCTGGCAGATTGCCGTGTTGAAATGCCAAATTTTGGTAAAATTCTTCAGTCAAACAGGGTTTTGAAGAAACATTGACACTAGCAATTGATTAACAAATCAAAAAACTTGAATAATTATTGATATAAATAAGCCTGGCAGCTCTTTTTTGTTAACCACACTAAGAAAATAAATATAAATTTTGAATTAATTCTTAAGAATAATGAATAGCTGCAGCCCCAAAATCCATTTATCTGGCAGATTGCCGTGTTGAAATGCCAAATTTTGGTAAATTTCTTCAGTCAAACATGGTTTTGAAGAAATATTGAGAATAGCAATTGAATAACAAATCATTAAACTTGAATAATTATTGATATAAATAAGCGTGGCAGCTCTGTTTTGTTAACCACACTAAGAAAATAAATATAAATTTTGAATTAATTCTTAAGAATTATGAATATTTGCAGCTCCAAAATCCATTTATCTGGCAGATTGCCGTGTTGAAATGCCAAAATTTGCTAAATTTCTTCAGTCAAACAGGGTTTTGAAGAAACATTGACACTAGCAATTGATTAACTAATCAATAAACTTGAATAATTATTGATATAAATAAGCCTGGCAGCTCTGTTTTTTTAACCACGTTAAGAAAATAAATATAAATTTTGAATTAATTCCAGTTACAAAATCCTTTTATCTGGCCGATTGCCGTGTTGAAATGCCAAATTTTGGTAAATTTCTTTAGTCAAACATGGTTTTGAAGAAATATTGACACTAGCAATTGAATAACAAATCATTAAACTTGAATAATTATTGATATAAATAAGCGTGGCAGCTCTGTTTTGTTAACCACACTAAGAAAATAAATATAAATTTTAAATTAATTCCAGCTCCAAAATCCATTTATCTGGCAGATTGCCGTGTTGAAATGCCAAATTTTGGTAAATTTCTTCAGTCTAACAGGGTTTTGAAGATACATTGACACTAGCAATTGATTAACAAATCCATAAACTTGAATAATTATTGATATAAATAAGCCTGGCAGCTCTGTTTTGTTAACCACACTAAGAAAATAAATATAAATTTTGAATTAATTCCAGCTACAAAATCCTTTTATCTGGCCGATTGCCGTGTTGAAATGCCAAATTTTGGTAAATTTCTTCAGTCAAACATGGTTTTGAAGAAATATTGAGAATAGCAATTGAATAACAAATCATTAAACTTGAATAATTATTGATATAAATAAGCGTGGCAGCTCTGTTTTGTTAACCACACTAAGAAAATAAATATAAATTTTGAATTAATTCTTAAGAATTATGAATATTTGCAGCTCCAAAATCCATTTATCTGGCAGATTGCCGTGTTGAAATGCCAAAATTTGCTTAATTTCTTCAGTCAAACAGGGTTTTGAAGAAACATTGACACTAGCAATTGATTAACAAATCAATAAACTTGAAAAATTATTGATATAAATAAGCCTGGCAGCTCTGTTTTTTTAACCACGTTAAGAAAATAAATATAAGTTTTGAATTAATTCCAGCTCCAAAATCCAATATCTGGCAGATTGCCGTGTTGAAATGCCAAATTTTGGAAAATTTCTTCAGTCAAACATGGTTTTGAAGAAACATTGACACTAGCAATTGATTAACAAATCAATAAACTTGTATAATTATTGATAAAAATAAGCCTGGCAGCTCTGTTTTATTAACTACACTAAGAAAATAAATATAAATTTTGAATTAATTTTTAAGAATTATGAATATTTCCAGCTCCAAAATCCATTTATCTGGCAGATTGCCGTGTTGAAATGCCAAATTTTGGTATATTTCTTCAGTCAAACAGGGTTTTGAAGAAACATTGACACTAGCAATTGATTAACAAATCAATAAACTTGAATAATTATTGATATAAATAAGCCTGGCAGCTCTGTTTTTTTAACCACGTTAAGAAAATAAATATAAATTTTGAATTAATTCCAGCTCCAAAATCCATTTATCTGGGAGATTGCCGTGTTGAAATGCCAAATTTTGGAAAATTTCTTCAGTCAAACAGGGTTTTGAAGAAATTTTGACACTAGCAATTGATTAACAAATCAATAAACTTGAATAATTATTGATATTAATAAGCCTGGCAGCTCTGTTTTGTTAACCACACTAAGAAAATAAATATAAATTTTGAATTTATTCCAGCTCCAAAATCCATTTATCTGGGAGATTGCCGTGTTGAAATGCCAAATTTTGGAAAATTTCTTCAGTCAAACAGGGTTTTGAAGAAACAGTGACACTAGCAATTGATTAACAAATCAATAAACTTGTATAATTATTGATATAAATAAGCCTGGCAGCTCTGTTTTGTTAACCACACTAAGAAAATAAATATAAATTTTGAATTTATTCCAGCTCCAAAATCCATTTATCTGGCAGATTGCCGTGTTGAAATGGAAAATTTTGGAAAATTTCTTCAGTCAAACAGGGTTTTGAAGAAACATTGACACTAGCAATTGATTAACAAATCAATAAACTTGAATAATTATTGATATAAATAAGCCTGGCAGCTCTGTTTTTTTAACCACGTTAAGAAAATAAATATAAATTTTGAATTAATTCCAGCTCCAAAATCCATTTATCTGGGAGATTGCCGTGTTGAAATGCCAAATTTTGGAAAATTTCTTCAGTCAAACAGGGTTTTGAAGAAATTTTGACACTAGCAATTGATTAACAAATCAATAAACTTGAATAATTATTGATATAAATAAACCTGGCAGCTCTGTTTTGTTAACCAAACTAAGAAAATAAATATACATTTTGAATTAATTCTTAAGAATTATGAATATTTGCAGCTCCAAAATCCATTTATCTGGCAGATTGCCGTGTTGAAATACCAAATTTTGGAAAATTTCTTCAGTCAAACAGGGTTTTGAAGAAACATTGACACTAGCAATTGATTAACAAATCAATAAACTTGAATAATTATTGATATAAATAAACCTGGCAGCTCTGTTTTGTTAACCAAATTAAGAAAATAAATATACATTATAAATTAATTCTTAAGAAACATGAATATTTGCAGCTCCAAAATCCATTTATCTGGCAGATTGCCGTGTTGAAATACCAAATTTTGGTACATTTCTTCAGTCAAATATGGTTTTGAAGAAATATTGACCATAGCAATTGATTAACAAATCATTAAACTTGAATAATTATTGATATAAATAAGCCTGGAAGCTCTGTTTTGTTAACCACACTAAGAAAATAAATATAAATTTTAAATTAATTCCTAAGAATTATGAATATTTGCAGCTCCAAAATCCATTTATCTGGCAGATTGCCGTGTTGAAATGCCAAAATTTGCTAAATTTCTTCAGTCAAACAGGGTTTTGAAGAAACATTGACACTAGCAATTGATTAACAAATCAATAAACTTGAATAATTATTGATATAAATAAGCCTGGCAGCTCTGTTTTTTTAACCACGTTAAGAAAATAAATATAAATTTTGAATTAATTCCAGCTCCAAAATCCATTTATCTGGCAGATTGCCGTGTTGAAATGCCAAATTTTGGTACATTTCTTCAGTCAAATATGGTTTTGAAGAAATATTGACCATAGCAATTGATTAACAAATCATTAAACTTGAATAATTATTGATATAAATAAGCCTGGAAGCTCTGTTTTGTTAACCACACTAAGAAAATAAATATAAATTTTAAATTAATTCCAGCTCCAAAATCCATTTATCTGGCAGATTGCCGTGTTGAAATGCCAAATTTTGGTAAATTTCTTCAGTCAAACAGGGTTTTGAAGAAACATTGACACTAGCAATTGATTAACAAATCAATAACCTTGAATAATTATTAAATAAGCCTGGCTGCTCTGTTTTGTTAACCACACTAAGAAAATAAATATAAATTTTAAATTAATTCCAGCTCCAAAATCCATTTATCTGGTAGATTGCCGTGTTGAAATGCCAAATTTTGGTAAATTTCTTCAGTCAAACAGGGTTTTGAAGAAACATTGACACTAGCAATTGATTAACAAATCAATAAACTTGTATAATTATTGATATAAATAAGCCTGGCAGCTCTGTTTTGTTAACCACACTAAGAAAATAAATATAAATTTTGAATTTATTCCAGCTCGAAAATCCATTTATCTGGCAGATTGCCGTGTTGAAATGGAAAATTTTGGAAAATTTCTTCAGTCAAACAGGGTTTTGAAGAAACATTGACACTAGCAATTGATTAACAAATCAATAAACTTTAATAATTATTGATATAAATAAGAATGGCAGCTCTGTTTTGTTAACCACACTAAAAAAATAAATATAAATTTTGAATTAATTCCAGCTCCAAAATCCATTTATCTGGCAATTGCCGTGTGGAAATGCCAAATTTTGGTAAATTTCTTCAGTCAAACATTGTTTTGAAGAAACATAGACATTAGCAATTGATTAACAATTCAATAAACTTGAATAATTATTGATATAAATAAACCTGGCAGCTCTGTTTTGTTAACCAAACTAAGAAAATAAATATACATTTTGAATTAATTCTTAAGAATTATGAATATTTGCAGCTCCAAAATCCATTTATCTGGCAGATTGCCGTGTTGAAATACCAAATTTTGGAAAATTTCTTCAGTCAAACAGGGTTTTGAAGAAACATTGACACTAGCAATTGATTAACAAATCAATAAACTTGAATAATTATTGATATAAATAAACCTGGCAGCTCTGTTTTGTTAACCAAATTAAGAAAATAAATATACATTATGAATTAATTCTTAAGAATTATGAATATTTGCAGCTCCAAAATCCATTTATCTGGCAGATTGCCGTGTTGAAATACCAAATTTTGGTACATTTCTTCAGTCAAATATGGTTTTGAAGAAATATTGACCATAGCAATTGATTAACAAATCATTAAACTTGAATAATTATTGATATAAATAAGCGTGGCAGCTCTGTTTTGTTAACCACACTAAGAAAATAAATATAAATTTTGAATTAATTCTTAAGAATAATGAATAGCTGCAGCTCCAAAATCCATTTATCTGGCAGATTGCCGTGTTGAAATGCCAAAATTTGCTAAATTTCTTAAGTCAAACAGGGTTTTGAAGAAACATTGACACTAGCAATTGATTAACAAATCAATAAACTTGAATAATTATTGATATAAATAAGCCTGGCAGCTCTGTTTTTTTAACCACGTTAAGAAAATAAATATAAATTTTGAATTAATTCCAGCTCCAAAATCCATTTATCTGGCAGATTGCCGTGTTGAAATGCCAAATTTTGGTACATTTCTTCAGTCAAATATGGTTTTGAAGAAATATTGACCATAGCAATTGATTAACAAATCATTAAACTTGAATAATTATTGATATAAATAAGCCTGGAAGCTCTGTTTTGTTAACCACACTAAGAAAATAAATATAAATTTTAAATTAATTCCAGCTCCAAAATCCATTTATCTGGTAGATTGCCGTGTTGAAATGCCAAATTTTGGTAAATTTCTTCAGTCAAACAGGGTTTTGAAGATACATTGACACTAGCAATTGATTAACAAATACATAAACTTGAATAATTATTGATATAAATAAGCCTGGCAGCTCTGTTTTGTTAACCACACTAAGAAAATAAATATAAATTTTGAATTAATTCTTAAGAATAATGAATAGCTGCAGCCCCAAAATCCATTTATCTGGCAGATTGCCGTGTTGAAATGCCAAAATTTGCTAAATTTCTTCAGTCAAACAGGGTTTTGAAGAAACATTGACACTAGCAATTGATTAACAAATCAAAAAACTTGAATAATTATTGATATAAATAAGCCTGGCAGCTCTTTTTTGTTAACCACACTAAGAAAATAAATATAAATTTTGAATTAATTCTTAAGAATAATGAATAGCTGCAGCCCCAAAATCCATTTATCTGGCAGATTGCCGTGTTGAAATGCCAAAATTTGCTAAATTTCTTTAGTCAAACAGGGTTTTGAAGAAACATTCACACTAGCAATTGATTAACTAATCAATAAACTTGAATAATTATTGATATAAATAAGCCTGGCAGCTCTGTTTTTTTAACCACGTTAAGAAAATAAATATAAATTTTGAATTAATTCCAGTTACAAAATCCTTTTATCTGGCCGATTGCCGTGTTGAAATGCCAAATTTTGGTAAATTTCTTTAGTCAAACATGGTTTTGAAGAAATATTGACACTAGCAATTGAATAACAAATCATTAAACTTGAATAATTATTGATATAAATAAGCGTGGCAGCTCTGTTTTGTTAACCACACTAAGAAAATAAATATAAATTTTAAATTAATTCCAGCTCCAAAATCCTATTATCTGGCAGATTGCCGTGTTGAAATGCCAAATTTTGGTAAATTTCTTCAGTCTAACAGGGTTTTGAAGATACATTGACACTAGCAATTGATTAACAAATCCATAAACTTGAATAATTATTGATATAAATAAGCCTGGCAGCTCTGTTTTGTTAACCACACTAAGAAAATAAATATAAATTTTGAATTAATTCCAGCTACAAAATCCTTTTATCTGGCCGATTGCCGTGTTGAAATGCCAAATTTTGGTAAATTTCTTCAGTCAAACATGGTTTTGAAGAAATATTGAGAATAGCAATTGAATAACAAATCATTAAACTTGAATAATTATTGATATAAATAAGCGTAGCAGCTCTGTTTTGTTAACCACACTAAGAAAATAAATATAAATTTTAAATTAATTCCTAAGAATTATGAATATTTGCAGCTCCAAAATCCATTTATCTGGCAGATTGCCGTGTTGAAATGCCAAAATTTGCTAAATTTCTTCAGTCAAACAGGGTTTTGAAGAAACATTGACACTAGCAATTGATTAACAAATCAATAAACTTGAATAATTATTGATATAAATAAGCCTGGCAGCTCTTTTTTGTTAACCACACTAAGAAAATAAATATAAATTTTGAATTAATTCTTAAGAATAATGAATAGCTGCAGCCCCAAAATCCATTTATCTGGCAGATTGCCGTGTTGAAATGCCAAAATTTGCTAAATTTCTTTAGTCAAACAGGGTTTTGAAGAAACATTCACACTAGCAATTGATTAACTAATCAATAAACTTGAATAATTATTGATATAAATAAGCCTGGCAGCTCTGTTTTTTTAACCACGTTAAGAAAATAAATATAAATTTTGAATTAATTCCAGTTACAAAATCCTTTTATCTGGCCGATTGCCGTGTTGAAATGCCAAATTTTGGTAAATTTCTTTAGTCAAACATGGTTTTGAAGAAATATTGAGAATAGCAATTGAATAACAAATCATTAAACTTGAATAATTATTGATATAAATAAGCGTGGCAGCTCTGTTTTGTTAACCACACTAAGAAAATAAATATAAATTTTGAATTAATTCTTAAGAATAATGAATAGCTGCAGCTCCAAAATCCATTTATCTGGCAGATTGCCGTGTTGAAATGCCAAAATTTGCTAAATTTCTTAAGTCAAACAGGGTTTTGAAGAAACATTGACACTAGCAATTGATTAACAAATCAATAAACTTGAATAATTATTGATATAAATAAGCCTGGCAGCTCTGTTTTTTTAACCACGTTAAGAAAATAAATATAAATTTTGAATTAATTCCAGCTCCAAAATCCATTTATCTGGCAGATTGCCGTGTTGAAATGCCAAATTTTGGTACATTTCTTCAGTCAAATATGGTTTTGAAGAAATATTGACCATAGCAATTGATTAACAAATCATTAAACTTGAATAATTATTGATATAAATAAGCCTGGAAGCTCTGTTTTGTTAACCACACTAAGAAAATAAATATAAATTTTAAATTAATTCCAGCTCCAAAATCCATTTATCTGGCAGATTGCCGTGTTGAAATGCCAAATTTTGGTAAATTTCTTCAGTCAAACAGGGTTTTGAAGAAACATTGACACTAGCAATTGATTAACAAATCAATAACCTTGAATAATTATTAAATAAGCCTGGCTGCTCTGTTTTGTTAACCACACTAAGAAAATAAATATAAATTTTAAATTAATTCCAGCTCCAAAATCCATTTATCTGGTAGATTGCCGTGTTGAAATGCCAAATTTTGGTAAATTTCTTCAGTCAAACAGGGTTTTGAAGATACATTGACACTAGCAATTGATTAACAAATCCATAAACTTGAATAATTATTGATATAAATAAGCCTGGCAGCTCTGTTTTGTTAACCACACTAAGAAAATAAATATAAATTTTGAATTAATTCTTAAGAATAATGAATAGCTGCAGCCCCAAAATCCATTTATCTGGCAGATTGCCGTGTTGAAATGCCAAAATTTGCTAAATTTCTTCAGTCAAACAGGGTTTTGAAGAAACATTGACACTAGCAATTGATTAACAAATCAAAAAACTTGAATAATTATTGATATAAATAAGCCTGGCAGCTCTTTTTTGTTAACCACACTAAGAAAATAAATATAAATTTTGAATTAATTCTTAAGAATAATGAATAGCTGCAGCCCCAAAATCCATTTATCTGGCAGATTGCCGTGTTGAAATGCCAAATTTTGGTAAATTTCTTCAGTCAAACATGGTTTTGAAGAAATATTGAGAATAGCAATTGAATAACAAATCATTAAACTTGAATAATTATTGATATAAATAAGCGTGGCAGCTCTGTTTTGTTAACCACACTAAGAAAATAAATATAAATTTTGAATTAATTCTTAAGAATTATGAATATTTGCAGCTCCAAAATCCATTTATCTGGCAGATTGCCGTGTTGAAATGCCAAAATTTGCTAAATTTCTTCAGTCAAACAGGGTTTTGAAGAAACATTGACACTAGCAATTGATTAACTAATCAATAAACTTGAATAATTATTGATATAAATAAGCCTGGCAGCTCTGTTTTTTTAACCACGTTAAGAAAATAAATATAAATTTTGAATTAATTCCAGTTACAAAATCCTTTTATCTGGCCGATTGCCGTGTTGAAATGCCAAATTTTGGTAAATTTCTTTAGTCAAACATGGTTTTGAAGAAATATTGACACTAGCAATTGAATAACAAATCATTAAACTTGAATAATTATTGATATAAATAAGCCTGGCAGCTCTGTTTTGTTAACCACACTAAGAAAATAAATATAAATTTTGAATTAATTCTTAAGAATAATGAATAGCTGCAGCCCCAAAATCCATTTATCTGGCAGATTGCCGTGTTGAAATGCCAAAATTTGCTAAATTTCTTCAGTCAAACAGGGTTTTGAAGAAACATTGACACTAGCAATTGATTAACAAATCAATAAACTTGAATAATTATTGATATAAATAAGCCTGGCAGCTCTTTTTTGTTAACCACACTAAGAAAATAAATATAAATTTTGAATTAATTCTTAAGAATTATGAATATTTGCAGCTCCAAAATCCATTTATCTGGTAGATTGCCGTGTTGAAATGCCAAAATTTGCTAAATTTCTTCAGTCAAACAGGGTTTTGAAGAAACATTGACACTAGCAATTGATTAACTAATCAATAAACTTGAATAATTATTGATATAAATAAGCCTGGCAGCTCTGTTTTTTTAACCACGTTAAGAAAATAAATATAAATTTTGAATTAATTCCAGTTACAAAATCCTTTTATCTGGCCGATTGCCGTGTTGAAATGCCAAATTTTGGTAAATTTCTTTAGTCAAACATGGTTTTGAAGAAATATTGACACTAGCAATTGAATAACAAATCATTAAACTTGAATAATTATTGATATAAATAAGCCTGGCAGCTCTGTTTTGTTAACCACACTAAGAAAATAAATATAAATTTTGAATTAATTCTTAAGAATAATGAATAGCTGCAGCCCCAAAATCCATTTATCTGGCAGATTGCCGTGTTGAAATGCCAAAATTTGCTAAATTTCTTCAGTCAAACAGGGTTTTGAAGAAACATTGACACTAGCAATTGATTAACAAATCAATAAACTTGAATAATTATTGATATAAATAAGCCTGGCAGCTCTTTTTTGTTAACCACACTAAGAAAATAAATATAAATTTTGAATTAATTCATAAGAATAATGAATAGCTGCAGCCCCAAAATCCATTTATCTGGCAGATTGCCGTGTTGAAATGCCAAAATTTGCTAAATTTCTTCAGTCAAACAGGGTTTTGAAGAAACATTGACACTAGCAATTGATTAACAAATCATTAAACTTGAATAATTATTGATATAAATAAGCCTGGAAGCTCTGTTTTGTTAACCACACTAAGAAAATAAATATAAATTTTAAATTAATTCCTAAGAATTATGAATATTTGCAGCTCCAAAATCCATTTATCTGGCAGATTGCCGTGTTGAAATGCCAAAATTTGCTAAATTTCTTCAGTCAAACAGGGTTTTGAAGAAACATTGACACTAGCAATTGATTAACAAATCAATAAACTTGAATAATTATTGATATAAATAAGCCTGGCAGCTCTGTTTTGTTAACCACACTAAGAAAATAAATATAAATTTTTAATTAATTCCAGCTACAAAATCCTTTTATCTGGCCGATTGCCGTGTTGCAATGCCAAATTTTGGTAAATTTCTTTAGTCAAACATGGTTTTGAAGAAATATTGAGAATAGCAATTGAATAACAAATCATTAAACTTGAATAATTATTGATATAAATAAGCGTGGCAGCTCTGTTTTGTTAACCACACTAAGAAAATAAATATAAATTTTGAATTAATTCTTAAGAATAATGAATAGCTGCAGCTCCAAAATCCATTTATCTGGCAGATTGCCGTGTTGAAATGCCAAAATTTGCTAAATTTCTTAAGTCAAACAGGGTTTTGAAGAAACATTGACACTAGCAATTGATTAACAAATCAATAAACTTGAATAATTATTGATATAAATAAGCCTGGCAGCTCTGTTTTTTTAACCACGTTAAGAAAATAAATATAAATTTTGAATTAATTCCAGCTCCAAAATCCATTTATCTGGCAGATTGCCGTGTTGAAATGCCAAATTTTGGTACATTTCTTCAGTCAAATATGGTTTTGAAGAAATATTGACCATAGCAATTGATTAACAAATCATTAAACTTGAATAATTATTGATATAAATAAGCCTGGAAGCTCTGTTTTGTTAACCACACTAAGAAAATAAATATAAATTTTAAATTAATTCCAGCTCCAAAATCCATTTATCTGGCAGATTGCCGTGTTGAAATGCCAAATTTTGGTAAATTTCTTCAGTCAAACAGGGTTTTGAAGAAACATTGACACTAGCAATTGATTAACAAATCAATAACCTTGAATAATTATTAAATAAGCCTGGCTGCTCTGTTTTGTTAACCACACTAAGAAAATAAATATAAATTTTAAATTAATTCCAGCTCCAAAATCCATTTATCTGGTAGATTGCCGTGTTGAAATGCCAAATTTTGGTAAATTTCTTCAGTCAAACAGGGTTTTGAAGATACATTGACACTAGCAATTGATTAACAAATCCATAAACTTGAATAATTATTGATATAAATAAGCCTGGCAGCTCTGTTTTGTTAACCACACTAAGAAAATAAATATAAATTTTGAATTAATTCTTAAGAATAATGAATAGCTGCAGCCCCAAAATCCGTTTATCTGGCAGATTGCCGTGTTGAAATGCCAAAATTTGCTAAATTTCTTCAGTCAAACAGGGTTTTGAAGAAACATTGACACTAGCAATTGATTAACAAATCAAAAAACTTGAATAATTATTGATATAAATAAGCCTGGCAGCTCTTTTTTGTTAACCACACTAAGAAAATAAATATAAATTTTGAATTAGTTCTTAAGAATAATGAATAGCTGCAGCCCCAAAATCCATTTATCTGGCAGATTGCCGTGTTGAAATGCCAAATTTTGGTAAATTTCTTCAGTCAAACATGGTTTTGAAGAAATATTGAGAATAGCAATTGAATAACAAATCATTAAACTTGAATAATTATTGATATAAATAAGCGTGGCAGCTCTGTTTTGTTAACCACACTAAGAAAATAAATATAAATTTTGAATTAATTCTTAAGAATTATGAATATTTGCAGCTCCAAAATCCATTTATCTGGCAGATTGCCGTGTTGAAATGCCAAAATTTGCTAAATTTCTTCAGTCAAACAGGGTTTTGAAGAAACATTGACACTAGCAATTGATTAACTAATCAATAAACTTGAATAATTATTGATATAAATAAGCCTGGCAGCTCTGTTTTTTTAACCACGTTAAGAAAATAAATATAAATTTTGAATTAATTCCAGTTACAAAATCCTTTTATCTGGCCGATTGCCGTGTTGAAATGCCAAATTTTGGTAAATTTCTTTAGTCAAACATGGTTTTGAAGAAATATTGACACTAGCAATTGAATAACAAATCATTAAACTTGAATAATTATTGATATAAATAAGCCTGGCAGCTCTGTTTTGTTAACCACACTAAGAAAATAAATATAAATTTTGAATTAATTCTTAAGAATAATGAATAGCTGCAGCCCCAAAATCCATTTATCTGGCAGATTGCCGTGTTGAAATGCCAAAATTTGCTAAATTTCTTCAGTCAAACAGGGTTTTGAAGAAACATTGACACTAGCAATTGATTAACAAATCAATAAACTTGAATAATTATTGATATAAATAAGCCTGGCAGCTCTTTTTTGTTAACCACACTAAGAAAATAAATATAAATTTTGAATTAATTCTTAAGAATAATGAATAGCTGCAGCCCCAAAATCCATTTATCTGGCAGATTGCCGTGTTGAAATGCCAAATTTTGGTAAATTTCTTCAGTCAAACATGGTTTTGAAGAAATATTGAGAATAGCAATTGAATAACAAATCATTAAACTTGAATAATTATTGATATAAATAAGCGTGGCAGCTCTGTTTTGTTAACCACACTAAGAAAATAAATATAAATTTTGAATTAATTCTTAAGAATTATGAATATTTGCAGCTCCAAAATCCATTTATCTGGCAGATTGCCGTGTTGAAATGCCAAAATTTGCTAAATTTCTTCAGTCAAACAGGGTTTTGAAGAAACATTGACACTAGCAATTGATTAACTAATCAATAAACTTGAATAATTATTGATATAAATAAGCCTGGCAGCTCTGTTTTGTTAACCACACTAAGAAAATAAATATAAATTTTGAATTAATTCTTAAGAATAATGAATAGCTGCAGCCCCAAAATCCATTTATCTGGCAGATTGCCGTGTTGAAATGCCAAAATTTGCTAAATTTCTTCAGTCAAACAGGGTTTTGAAGAAACATTGACACTAGCAATTGATTAACAAATCAAAAAACTTGAATAATTATTGATATAAATAAGCCTGGCAGCTCTTTTTTGTTAACCACACTAAGAAAATAAATATAAATTTTGAATTAATTCTTAAGAATAATGAATAGCTGCAGCCCCAAAATCCATTTATCTGGCAGATTGCCGTGTTGAAATGCCAAATTTTGGTAAATTTCTTCAGTCAAACATGGTTTTGAAGAAATATTGAGAATAGCAATTGAATAACAAATCATTAAACTTGAATAATTATTGATATAAATAAGCGTGGCAGCTCTGTTTTGTTAACCACACTAAGAAAATAAATATAAATTTTGAATTAATTCTTAAGAATTATGAATATTTGCAGCTCCAAAATCCATTTATCTGGCAGATTGCCGTGTTGAAATGCCAAAATTTGCTAAATTTCTTCAGTCAAACAGGGTTTTGAAGAAACATTGACACTAGCAATTGATTAACTAATCAATAAACTTGAATAATTATTGATATAAATAAGCCTGGCAGCTCTGTTTTTTTAACCACGTTAAGAAAATAAATATAAATTTTGAATTAATTCCAGTTTCAAAATACTTTTATCTGGCCGATTGCCGTGTTGAAATGCCAAATTTTGGTAAATTTCTTTAGTCAAACATGGTTTTGAAGAAATATTGACACTAGCAATTGAATAACAAATCATTAAACTTGAATAATTATTGATATAAATAAGCCTGGCAGCTCTGTTTTGTTAACCACACTTAGAAAATAAATATAAATTTTGAATTAATTCTTAAGAATTATGAATATTTGCAGCTCCAAAATCCATTTATCTGGCAGATTGCCGTGTTGAAATGCCAAAATTTGCTAAATTTCTTCAGTCAAACAGGGTTTTGAAGAAACATTGACACTAGCAATTGATTAACAAATCAATAAACTTGAAAAATTATTGATATAAATAAGCCTGGCAGCTCTGTTTTTTTAACCACGTTAAGAAAATAAATATAAATTTTGAATTAATTCCAGCTCCAAAATCCATTTATCTGGCAGATTGCCGTGTGGAAATGCAAAATTTTGGTAAATTTCTTCAGTCAAACAGGGTTTTGAAGAAATTTTGACACTAGCAATTGATTAACAAATCAATAAACTTGAATAATTATTGATATTAATAATCCTGGCAGCTCTGTTTTGTTAACCACACTAAGAAAATAAATATAAATTTTGAATTAATTCCAGCTCCAAAATCCATTTATCTGGCAGATTGCCGTGTTGAAATGCCAAATTTTGGAAAATTTCTTCAGTCAAACAGGGTTTTGAAGAAACATTGACACTAGCAATTGATTAACAAATCAATAAACTTGTATATTTATTGATATAAATAAGCCTGGCAGCTCTGTTTTATTAACTACACTAAGAAAATAAATATAAATTTTGAATTAATTCCAGCTCCAAAATCCATTTATCTGGCAGATTGCCGTGTTGAAATGCCAAATTTTGGTACATTTCTTCAGTCAAATATAGTTTTGAAGAAATATTGACCATAGCAATTGATTAACAAATCATTAAACTTGAATAATTATTGATATAAATAAGCCTGGCAGCTCTGTTTTGTTAACCACACTAAGAAAATAAATATAAATTTTAAATTAATTCCAGCTCCAAAATCCATTTATCTGGCAGATTGCCGTGTTGAAATGCCAAATTTTGGTTAAATTCTTCAGTCAAACAGGGTTTTGAAGAAACATTGACACTAGCAATTGATTAACAAATCAATAACCTTAAATAATTATTAAATAAGCCTGGCTGCTTTGTTTTGTTAACCACACTAAGAAAATAAATATAAATTTTGAAATAATTCCAGCTCCAAAATCCATTTATCTGGCAGATTGCCGTGTTGAAATGCCAAATTTTGGTAAAATTCTTCAGTCAAACAGGGTTTTGAAGAAACATTGACACTAGCAATTGATTAACAAATCAAAAAACTTGAATAATTATTGATATAAATAAGCCTGGCAGCTCTTTTTTGTTAACCACACTAAGAAAATAAATATAAATTTTGAATTAATTCTTAAGAATAATGAATAGCTGCAGCCCCAAAATCCATTTATCTGGCAGATTGCCGTGTTGAAATGCCAAATTTTGGTAAATTTCTTCAGTCAAACATGGTTTTGAAGAAATATTGAGAATAGCAATTGAATAACAAATCATTAAACTTGAATAATTATTGATATAAATAAGCGTGGCAGCTCTGTTTTGTTAACCACACTAAGAAAATAAATATAAATTTTGAATTAATTCTTAAGAATTATGAATATTTGCAGCTCCAAAATCCATTTATCTGGCAGATTGCCGTGTTGAAATGCCAAAATTTGCTAAATTTCTTCAGTCAAACAGGGTTTTGAAGAAACATTGACACTAGCAATTGATTAACTAATCAATAAACTTGAATAATTATTGATATAAATAAGCCTGGCAGCTCTGTTTTTTTAACCACGTTAAGAAAATAAATATAAATTTTGAATTAATTCCAGTTACAAAATCCTTTTATCTGGCCGATTGCCGTGTTGAAATGCCAAATTTTGGTAAATTTCTTTAGTCAAACATGGTTTTGAAGAAATATTGACACTAGCAATTGAATAACAAATCATTAAACTTGAATAATTATTGATATAAATAAGCGTGGCAGCTCTGTTTTGTTAACCACACTAAGAAAATAAATATAAATTTTAAATTAATTCCAGCTCCAAAATCCATTTATCTGGCAGATTGCCGTGTTGAAATGCCAAATTTTGGTAAATTTCTTCAGTCTAACAAGGTTTTGAAGATACATTGACACTAGCAATTGATTAACAAATCCATAAACTTGAATAATTATTGATATAAATAAGCCTGGCAGCTCTGTTTTGTTAACCACACTAAGAAAATAAATATAAATTTTGAATTAATTCCAGCTACAAAATCCTTTTATCTGGCCGATTGCCGTGTTGAAATGCCAAATTTTGGTAAATTTCTTCAGTCAAACATGGTTTTGAAGAAATATTGAGAATAGCAATTGAATAACAAATCATTAAACTTGAATAATTATTGATATAAATAAGCGTGGCAGCTCTGTTTTGTTAACCACACTAAGAAAATAAATATAAATTTTGAATTAATTCTTAAGAATTATGAATATTTGCAGCTCCAAAATCCATTTATCTGGCAGATTGCCGTGTTGAAATGCCAAAATTTGCTTAATTTCTTCAGTCAAACAGGGTTTTGAAGAAACATTGACACTAGCAATTGATTAACAAATCAATAAACTTGAAAAATTATTGATATAAATAAGCCTGGCAGCTCTGTTTTTTTAACCACGTTAAGAAAATAAATATAAGTTTTGAATTAATTCCAGCTCCAAAATCCAATATCTGGCAGATTGCCGTGTTGAAATGCCAAATTTTGGAAAATTTCTTCAGTCAAACATGGTTTTGAAGAAACATTGACACTAGCAATTGATTAACAAATCAATAAACTTGTATAATTATTGATAAAAATAAGCCTGGCAGCTCTGTTTTATTAACTACACTAAGAAAATAAATATAAATTTTGAATTAATTTTTAAGAATTATGAATATTTCCAGCTCCAAAATCCATTTATCTGGCAGATTGCCGTGTTGAAATGCCAAATTTTGGTATATTTCTTCAGTCAAACAGGGTTTTGAAGAAACATTGACACTAGCAATTGATTAACAAATCAATAAACTTGAATAATTATTGATATAAATAAGCCTGGCAGCTCTGTTTTTTTAACCACGTTAAGAAAATAAATATAAATTTTGAATTAATTCCAGCTCCAAAATCCATTTATCTGGGAGATTGCCGTGTTGAAATGCCAAATTTTGGAAAATTTCTTCAGTCAAACAGGGTTTTGAAGAAATTTTGACACTAGCAATTGATTAACAAATCAATAAACTTGAATAATTATTGATATTAATAAGCCTGGCAGCTCTGTTTTGTTAACCACACTAAGAAAATAAATATAAATTTTGAATTTATTCCAGCTCCAAAATCCATTTATCTGGGAGATTGCCGTGTTGAAATGCCAAATTTTGGAAAATTTCTTCAGTCAAACAGGGTTTTGAAGAAACATTGACACTAGCAATTGATTAACAAATCAATAAACTTGTATAATTATTGATATAAATAAGCCTGGCAGCTCTGTTTTGTTAACCACACTAAGAAAATAAATATAAATTTTGAATTTATTCCAGCTCCAAAATCCATTTATCTGGCAGATTGCCGTGTTGAAATGGAAAATTTTGGAAAATTTCTTCAGTCAAACAGGGTTTTGAAGAAACATTGACACTAGCAATTGATTAACAAATCAATAAACTTGAATAATTATTGATATAAATAAGCCTGGCAGCTCTGTTTTTTTAACCACGTTAAGAAAATAAATATAAATTTTGAATTAATTCCAGCTCCAAAATCCATTTATCTGGGAGATTGCCGTGTTGAAATGCCAAATTTTGGAAAATTTCTTCAGTCAAACAGGGTTTTGAAGAAATTTTGACACTAGCAATTGATTAACAAATCAATAAACTTGAATAATTATTGATATTAATAAGCCTGGCAGCTCTGTTTTGTTAACCACACTAAGAAAATAAATATAAATTTTGAATTAATTCCAGCTCCAAAATCCATTTATCTGGGAGATTGCCGTGTTGAAATGCCAAATTTTGGAAAATTTCTTCAGTCAAACAGGGTTTTGAAGAAACATTGACACTAGCAATTGATTAACAAATCAATAAACTTGTATAATTATTGATATAAATAAGCCTGGCAGCTCTGTTTTGTTAACCACACTAAGAAAATAAATATAAATTTTGAATTTATTCCAGCTCCAAAATCCATTTATCTGGCAGATTGCCGTGTTGAAATGGAAAATTTTGGAAAATTTCTTCAGTCAAACAGGGTTTTGAAGAAACATTGACACTAGCAATTGATTAACAAATCAATAAACTTGAATAATTATTGATATAAATAAGAATGCTAGCTCTGTTTTGTTAACCACACTAAAAAAATAAATATAAATTTTGAATTAATTCCAGCTCCAAAATCCATTTATCTGGCAATTGCCGTGTGGAAATGCCAAATTTTGGTAAATTTCTTCAGTCAAACATTGTTTTGAAGAAACATAGACATTAGCAATTGATTAACAATTCAATAAACTTGAATAATTATTGATATAAATAAACCTGGCAGCTCTGTTTTGTTAACCAAACTAAGAAAATAAATATACATTTTGAATTAATTCTTAAGAATTATGAATATTTGCAGCTCCAAAATCCATTTATCTGGCAGATTGCCGTGTTGAAATACCAAATTTTGGAAAATTTCTTCAGTCAAACAGGGTTTTGAAGAAACATTGACACTAGCAATTGATTAACAAATCAATAAACTTGAATAATTATTGATATAAATAAACCTGGCAGCTCTGTTTTGTTAACCAAATTAAGAAAATAAATATACATTATAAATTAATTCTTAAGAAACATGAATATTTGCAGCTCCAAAATCCATTTATCTGGCAGATTGCCGTGTTGAAATACCAAATTTTGGTACATTTCTTCAGTCAAATATGGTTTTGAAGAAATATTGACCATAGCAATTGATTAACAAATCATTAAACTTGAATAATTATTGATATAAATAAGCCTGGAAGCTCTGTTTTGTTAACCACACTAAGAAAATAAATATAAATTTTAAATTAATTCCTAAGAATTATGAATATTTGCAGCTCCAAAATCCATTTATCTGGCAGATTGCCGTGTTGAAATGCCAAAATTTGCTAAATTTCTTCAGTCAAACAGGGTTTTGAAGAAACATTGACACTAGCAATTGATTAACAAATCAATAAACTTGAATAATTATTGATATAAATAAGCCTGGCAGCTCTGTTTTTTTAACCACGTTAAGAAAATAAATATAAATTTTGAATTAATTCCAGCTCCAAAATCCATTTATCTGGCAGATTGCCGTGTTGAAATGCCAAATTTTGGTACATTTCTTCAGTCAAATATGGTTTTGAAGAAATATTGACCATAGCAATTGATTAACAAATCATTAAACTTGAATAATTATTGATATAAATAAGCCTGGAAGCTCTGTTTTGTTAACCACACTAAGAAAATAAATATAAATTTTAAATTAATTCCAGCTCCAAAATCCATTTATCTGGCAGATTGCCGTGTTGAAATGCCAAATTTTGGTAAATTTCTTCAGTCAAACAGGGTTTTGAAGAAACATTGACACTAGCAATTGATTAACAAATCAATAACCTTGAATAATTATTAAATAAGCCTGGCTGCTCTGTTTTGTTAACCACACTAAGAAAATAAATATAAATTTTAAATTAATTCCAGCTCCAAAATCCATTTATCTGGTAGATTGCCGTGTTGAAATGCCAAATTTTGGTAAATTTCTTCAGTCAAACAGGGTTTTGAAGAAACATTGACACTAGCAATTGATTAACAAATCAATAAACTTGTATAATTATTGATATAAATAAGCCTGGCAGCTCTGTTTTGTTAACCACACTAAGAAAATAAATATAAATTTTGAATTTATTCCAGCTCGAAAATCCATTTATCTGGCAGATTGCCGTGTTGAAATGGAAAATTTTGGAAAATTTCTTCAGTCAAACAGGGTTTTGAAGAAACATTGACACTAGCAATTGATTAACAAATCAATAAACTTTAATAATTATTGATATAAATAAGAATGGCAGCTCTGTTTTGTTAACCACACTAAAAAAATAAATATAAATTTTGAATTAATTCCAGCTCCAAAATCCATTTATCTGGCAATTGCCGTGTGGAAATGCCAAATTTTGGTAAATTTCTTCAGTCAAACATTGTTTTGAAGAAACATAGACATTAGCAATTGATTAACAATTCAATAAACTTGAATAATTATTGATATAAATAAACCTGGCAGCTCTGTTTTGTTAACCAAACTAAGAAAATAAATATACATTTTGAATTAATTCTTAAGAATTATGAATATTTGCAGCTCCAAAATCCATTTATCTGGCAGATTGCCGTGTTGAAATACCAAATTTTGGAAAATTTCTTCAGTCAAACAGGGTTTTGAAGAAACATTGACACTAGCAATTGATTAACAAATCAATAAACTTGAATAATTATTGATATAAATAAACCTGGCAGCTCTGTTTTGTTAACCAAATTAAGAAAATAAATATACATTATGAATTAATTCTTAAGAATTATGAATATTTGCAGCTCCAAAATCCATTTATCTGGCAGATTGCCGTGTTGAAATACCAAATTTTGGTACATTTCTTCAGTCAAATATGGTTTTGAAGAAATATTGACCATAGCAATTGATTAACAAATCATTAAACTTGAATAATTATTGATATAAATAAGCGTGGCAGCTCTGTTTTGTTAACCACACTAAGAAAATAAATATAAATTTTGAATTAATTCTTAAGAATAATGAATAGCTGCAGCTCCAAAATCCATTTATCTGGCAGATTGCCGTGTTGAAATGCCAAAATTTGCTAAATTTCTTAAGTCAAACAGGGTTTTGAAGAAACATTGACACTAGCAATTGATTAACAAATCAATAAACTTGAATAATTATTGATATAAATAAGCCTGGCAGCTCTGTTTTTTTAACCACGTTAAGAAAATAAATATAAATTTTGAATTAATTCCAGCTCCAAAATCCATTTATCTGGCAGATTGCCGTGTTGAAATGCCAAATTTTGGTACATTTCTTCAGTCAAATATGGTTTTGAAGAAATATTGACCATAGCAATTGATTAACAAATCATTAAACTTGAATAATTATTGATATAAATAAGCCTGGAAGCTCTGTTTTGTTAACCACACTAAGAAAATAAATATAAATTTTAAATTAATTCCAGCTCCAAAATCCATTTATCTGGTAGATTGCCGTGTTGAAATGCCAAATTTTGGTAAATTTCTTCAGTCAAACAGGGTTTTGAAGATACATTGACACTAGCAATTGATTAACAAATACATAAACTTGAATAATTATTGATATAAATAAGCCTGGCAGCTCTGTTTTGTTAACCACACTAAGAAAATAAATATAAATTTTGAATTAATTCTTAAGAATAATGAATAGCTGCAGCCCCAAAATCCATTTATCTGGCAGATTGCCGTGTTGAAATGCCAAAATTTGCTAAATTTCTTCAGTCAAACAGGGTTTTGAAGAAACATTGACACTAGCAATTGATTAACAAATCAAAAAACTTGAATAACTATTGATATAAATAAGCCTGGCAGCTCTTTTTTGTTAACCACACTAAGAAAATAAATATAAATTTTGAATTAATTCTTAAGAATAATGAATAGCTGCAGCCCCAAAATCCATTTATCTGGCAGATTGCCGTGTTGAAATGCCAAAATTTGCTAAATTTCTTTAGTCAAACAGGGTTTTGAAGAAACATTCACACTAGCAATTGATTAACTAATCAATAAACTTGAATAATTATTGATATAAATAAGCCTGGCAGCTCTGTTTTTTTAACCACGTTAAGAAAATAAATATAAATTTTGAATTAATTCCAGTTACAAAATCCTTTTATCTGGCCGATTGCCGTGTTGAAATGCCAAATTTTGGTAAATTTCTTTAGTCAAACATGGTTTTGAAGAAATATTGACACTAGCAATTGAATAACAAATCATTAAACTTGAATAATTATTGATATAAATAAGCGTGGCAGCTCTGTTTTGTTAACCACACTAAGAAAATAAATATAAATTTTAAATTAATTCCAGCTCCAAAATCCTATTATCTGGCAGATTGCCGTGTTGAAATGCCAAATTTTGGTAAATTTCTTCAGTCTAACAGGGTTTTGAAGATACATTGACACTAGCAATTGATTAACAAATCCATAAACTTGAATAATTATTGATATAAATAAGCCTGGCAGCTCTGTTTTGTTAACCACACTAAGAAAATAAATATAAATTTTGAATTAATTCCAGCTACAAAATCCTTTTATCTGGCCGATTGCCGTGTTGAAATGCCAAATTTTGGTAAATTTCTTCAGTCAAACATGGTTTTGAAGAAATATTGAGAATAGCAATTGAATAACAAATCATTAAACTTGAATAATTATTGATATAAATAAGCGTAGCAGCTCTGTTTTGTTAACCACACTAAGAAAATAAATATAAATTTTGAATTAATTCTTAAGAATTATGAATATTTGCAGCTCCAAAATCCATTTATCTGGCAGATTGCCGTGTTGAAATGCCAAAATTTGCTAAATTTCTTCAGTCAAACAGGGTTTTGAAGAAACATTGACACTAGCAATTGATTAACAAATCAATAAACTTGAAAAATTATTGATATAAATAAGCCTGGCAGCTCTGTTTTTTTAACCACGTTAAGAAAATAAATATAAATTTTGAATTAATTCCAGCTCCAAAATCCATTTATCTGGCAGATTGCCGTGTGGAAATGCAAAATTTTGGTAAATTTCTTCAGTCAAACAGGGTTTTGAAGAAATTTTGACACTAGCAATTGATTAACAAATCAATAAACTTGTATATTTATTGATATAAATAAGCCTGGCAGCTCTGTTTTATTAACTACACTAAGAAAATAAATATAAATTTTGAATTAATTCCAGCTCCAAAATCCATTTATCTGGCAGATTGCCGTGTTGAAATGCCAAATTTTGGTACATTTCTTCAGTCAAATATAGTTTTGAAGAAATATTGACCATAGCAATTGATTAACAAATCATTAAACTTGAATAATTATTGATATAAATAAGCCTGGCAGCTCTGTTTTGTTAACCACACTAAGAAAATAAATATAAATTTTAAATTAATTCCAGCTCCAAAATCCATTTATCTGGCAGATTGCCGTGTTGAAATGCCAAATTTTGGTACATTTCTTCAGTCAAATATGGTTTTGAAGAAATATTGACCATAGCAATTGATTAACAAATCATTAAACTTGAATAATTATTGATATAAATAAGCCTGGAAGCTCTGTTTTGTTAACCACACTAAGAAAATAAATATAAATTTTAAATTAATTCCAGCTCCAAAATCCATTTATCTGGTAGATTGCCGTGTTGAAATGCCAAATTTTGGTAAATTTCTTCAGTCAAACAGGGTTTTGAAGATACATTGACACTAGCAATTGATTAACAAATACATAAACTTGAATAATTATTGATATAAATAAGCCTGGCAGCTCTGTTTTGTTAACCACACTAAGAAAATAAATATAAATTTTGAATTAATTCTTAAGAATAATGAATAGCTGCAGCCCCAAAATCCATTTATCTGGCAGATTGCCGTGTTGAAATGCCAAAATTTGCTAAATTTCTTCAGTCAAACAGGGTTTTGAAGAAACATTGACACTAGCAATTGATTAACAAATCAAAAAACTTGAATAATTATTGATATAAATAAGCCTGGCAGCTCTTTTTTGTTAACCACACTAAGAAAATAAATATAAATTTTGAATTAATTCTTAAGAATAATGAATAGCTGCAGCCCCAAAATCCATTTATCTGGCAGATTGCCGTGTTGAAATGCCAAAATTTGCTAAATTTCTTTAGTCAAACAGGGTTTTGAAGAAACATTCACACTAGCAATTGATTAACTAATCAATAAACTTGAATAATTATTGATATAAATAAGCCTGGCAGCTCTGTTTTTTTAACCACGTTAAGAAAATAAATATAAATTTTGAATTAATTCCAGTTACAAAATCCTTTTATCTGGCCGATTGCCGTGTTGAAATGCCAAATTTTGGTAAATTTCTTTAGTCAAACATGGTTTTGAAGAAATATTGACACTAGCAATTGAATAACAAATCATTAAACTTGAATAATTATTGATATAAATAAGCGTGGCAGCTCTGTTTTGTTAACCACACTAAGAAAATAAATATAAATTTTAAATTAATTCCAGCTCCAAAATCCTATTATCTGGCAGATTGCCGTGTTGAAATGCCAAATTTTGGTAAATTTCTTCAGTCTAACAGGGTTTTGAAGATACATTGACACTAGCAATTGATTAACAAATCCATAAACTTGAATAATTATTGATATAAATAAGCCTGGCAGCTCTGTTTTGTTAACCACACTAAGAAAATAAATATAAATTTTGAATTAATTCCAGCTACAAAATCCTTTTATCTGGCCGATTGCCGTGTTGAAATGCCAAATTTTGGTAAATTTCTTCAGTCAAACATGGTTTTGAAGAAATATTGAGAATAGCAATTGAATAACAAATCATTAAACTTGAATAATTATTGATATAAATAAGCGTAGCAGCTCTGTTTTGTTAACCACACTAAGAAAATAAATATAAATTTTGAATTAATTCTTAAGAATTATGAATATTTGCAGCTCCAAAATCCATTTATCTGGCAGATTGCCGTGTTGAAATGCCAAAATTTGCTAAATTTCTTCAGTCAAACAGGGTTTTGAAGAAACATTGACACTAGCAATTGATTAACAAATCAATAAACTTGAAAAATTATTGATATAAATAAGCCTGGCAGCTCTGTTTTTTTAACCACGTTAAGAAAATAAATATAAATTTTGAATTAATTCCAGCTCCAAAATCCATTTATCTGGCAGATTGCCGTGTGGAAATGCAAAATTTTGGTAAATTTCTTCAGTCAAACAGGGTTTTGAAGAAATTTTGACACTAGCAATTGATTAACAAATCAATAAACTTGTATATTTATTGATATAAATAAGCCTGGCAGCTCTGTTTTATTAACTACACTAAGAAAATAAATATAAATTTTGAATTAATTCCAGCTCCAAAATCCATTTATCTGGCAGATTGCCGTGTTGAAATGCCAAATTTTGGTACATTTCTTCAGTCAAATATAGTTTTGAAGAAATATTGACCATAGCAATTGATTAACAAATCATTAAACTTGAATAATTATTGATATAAATAAGCCTGGCAGCTCTGTTTTGTTAACCACACTAAGAAAATAAATATAAATTTTAAATTAATTCCAGCTCCAAAATCCATTTATCTGGCAGATTGCCGTGTTGAAATGCCAAATTTTGGTTAAATTCTTCAGTCAAACAGGGTTTTGAAGAAACATTGACACTAGCAATTGATTAACAAATCAATAAACTTGTATAATTATTGATATAAATAAGCCTGGCAGCTCTGTTTTATTAACTACACTAAGAAAATAAATATAAATTTTGAATTAATTCCAGCTCCAAAATCCATTTATCTGGCAGATTGCCGTGTTGAAATGCCAAATTTTGGTACATTTCTTCAGTCAAATATGGTTTTGAAGAAATATTGACCATAGCAATTGATTAACAAATCATTAAACTTGAATAATTATTGATATAAATAAGCCTGGCAGCTCTGTTTTGTTAACCACACTAAGAAAATAAATATAAATTTTGAATTAATTCCAGCTCCAAAATCCATTTATCTGGCAGATTGCCGTGTTGAAATGCCAAATTTTGGTAAAATTCTTCAGTCAAACAGGGTTTTGAAGAAACATTGACACTAGCAATTGATTAACAAATCAATAACCTTGAATAATTATTAAATAAGCCTGGCTGCTCTGTTTTGTTAACCACACTAAGAAAATAAATATAAATTTTGAATTAATTCCAGCTCCAAAATCCAATATCTGGCAGATTGCCGTGTTGAAATGCCAAATTTGGCAATTTCTTTAGTCAAATATGGTTTTGAAGAAATATTGACCATAGCAATTGATTAACAAATCATTAAACTTGAATAATTATTGATATAAATAAGCCTGGCAGCTCTGTTTTGTTAACCAAACTAAGAAAATAAATATAAATTTTAAATTAATTCCAGCTCCAAAATCCATTTATCTGGCAGATTGCCGTGTTGAAATGCCAAATTTTGGTAAAATTCTTCAGTCAAACAGGGTTTTGAAGAAACATTGACACTAGCAATTGATTAACAAATCAAAAAACTTGAATAATTATTGATATAAATAAGCCTGGCAGCTCTTTTTTGTTGACCACACTAAGAAAATAAATATAAATTTTGAATTAATTCTTAAGAATAATGAATAGCTGCAGCCCCAAAATCCATTTATCTGGCAGATTGCCGTGTTGAAATGCCAAAATTTGCTAAATTTCTTCAGTCAAACAGGGTTTTGAAGATACATTGACACTAGCAATTGATTAACAAATCCATAAACTTGAATAATTATTGATATAAATAAGCCTGGCAGCTCTGTTTTGTTAACCACACTAAGAAAATAAATATAAATTTTGAATTAATTCCAGCTACAAAATCCTTTTATCTGGCCGATTGCCGTGTTGAAATGCCAAATTTTGGTAAATTTCTTCAGTCAAACATGGTTTTGAAGAAATATTGAGAATAGCAATTGAATAACAAATCATTAAACTTGAATAATTATTGATATAAATAAGCGTAGCAGCTCTGTTTTGTTAACCACACTAAGAAAATAAATATAAATTTTGAATTAATTCTTAAGAATTATGAATATTTGCAGCTCCAAAATCCATTTATCTGGCAGATTGCCGTGTTGAAATGCCAAAATTTGCTAAATTTCTTCAGTCAAACAGGGTTTTGAAGAAACATTGACACTAGCAATTGATTAACAAATCAATAAACTTGAAAAATTATTGATATAAATAAGCCTGGCAGCTCTGTTTTTTTAACCACGTTAAGAAAATAAATATAAATTTTGAATTAATTCCAGCTCCAAAATCCATTTATCTGGCAGATTGCCGTGTGGAAATGCAAAATTTTGGTAAATTTCTTCAGTCAAACAGGGTTTTGAAGAAATTTTGACACTAGCAATTGATTAACAAATCAATAAACTTGTATATTTATTGATATAAATAAGCCTGGCAGCTCTGTTTTTTTAACTACACTAAGAAAATAAATATAAATTTTGAATTAATTCCAGCTCCAAAATCCATTTATCTGGCAGATTGCCGTGTTGAAATGCCAAATTTTGGTACATTTCTTCAGTCAAATATAGTTTTGAAGAAATATTGACCATAGCAATTGATTAACAAATCATTAAACTTGAATAATTATTGATATAAATAAGCCTGGCAGCTCTGTTTTGTTAACCACACTAAGAAAATAAATATAAATTTTAAATTAATTCCAGCTCCAAAATCCATTTATCTGGCAGATTGCCGTGTTGAAATGCCAAATTTTGGTAAATTTCTTCAGTCAAACAGGGTTTTGAAGAAACATTGACACTAGCAATTGATTAACAAATCAATAACCTTGAATAATTATTAAATAAGCCTGGCTGCTCTGTTTTGTTAACCACACTAAGAAAATAAATATAAATTTTAAATTAATTCCAGCTCCAAAATCCATTTATCTGGTAGATTGCCGTGTTGAAATGCCAAATTTTGGTAAATTTCTTCAGTCAAACAGGGTTTTGAAGAAACATTGACACTAGCAATTGATTAACAAATCAATAAACTTGTATAATTATTGATATAAATAAGCCTGGCAGCTCTGTTTTGTTAACCACACTAAGAAAATAAATATAAATTTTGAATTTATTCCAGCTCGAAAATCCATTTATCTGGCAGATTGCCGTGTTGAAATGGAAAATTTTGGAAAATTTCTTCAGTCAAACAGGGTTTTGAAGAAACATTGACACTAGCAATTGATTAACAAATCAATAAACTTTAATAATTATTGATATAAATAAGAATGGCAGCTCTGTTTTGTTAACCACACTAAAAAAATAAATATAAATTTTGAATTAATTCCAGCTCCAAAATCCATTTATCTGGCAATTGCCGTGTGGAAATGCCAAATTTTGGTAAATTTCTTCAGTCAAACATTGTTTTGAAGAAACATAGACATTAGCAATTGATTAACAATTCAATAAACTTGAATAATTATTGATATAAATAAACCTGGCAGCTCTGTTTTGTTAACCAAACTAAGAAAATAAATATACATTTTGAATTAATTCTTAAGAATTATGAATATTTGCAGCTCCAAAATCCATTTATCTGGCAGATTGCCGTGTTGAAATACCAAATTTTGGAAAATTTCTTCAGTCAAACAGGGTTTTGAAGAAACATTGACACTAGCAATTGATTAACAAATCAATAAACTTGAATAATTATTGATATAAATAAACCTGGCAGCTCTGTTTTGTTAACCAAATTAAGAAAATAAATATACATTATGAATTAATTCTTAAGAATTATGAATATTTGCAGCTCCAAAATCCATTTATCTGGCAGATTGCCGTGTTGAAATACCAAATTTTGGTACATTTCTTCAGTCAAATATGGTTTTGAAGAAATATTGACCATAGCAATTGATTAACAAATCATTAAACTTGAATAATTATTGATATAAATAAGCGTGGCAGCTCTGTTTTGTTAACCACACTAAGAAAATAAATATAAATTTTGAATTAATTCTTAAGAATAATGAATAGCTGCAGCTCCAAAATCCATTTATCTGGCAGATTGCCGTGTTGAAATGCCAAAATTTGCTAAATTTCTTAAGTCAAACAGGGTTTTGAAGAAACATTGACACTAGCAATTGATTAACAAATCAATAAACTTGAATAATTATTGATATAAATAAGCCTGGCAGCTCTGTTTTTTTAACCACGTTAAGAAAATAAATATAAATTTTGAATTAATTCCAGCTCCAAAATCCATTTATCTGGCAGATTGCCGTGTTGAAATGCCAAATTTTGGTACATTTCTTCAGTCAAATATGGTTTTGAAGAAATATTGACCATAGCAATTGATTAACAAATCATTAAACTTGAATAATTATTGATATAAATAAGCCTGGAAGCTCTGTTTTGTTAACCACACTAAGAAAATAAATATAAATTTTAAATTAATTCCAGCTCCAAAATCCATTTATCTGGTAGATTGCCGTGTGGAAATGCAAAATTTTGGTAAATTTCTTCAGTCAAACAGGGTTTTGAAGAAATTTTGACACTAGCAATTGATTAACAAATCAATAAACTTGTATATTTATTGATATAAATAAGCCTGGCAGCTCTGTTTTATTAACTACACTAAGAAAATAAATATAAATTTTGAATTAATTCCAGCTCCAAAATCCATTTATCTGGCAGATTGCCGTGTTGAAATGCCAAATTTTGGTACATTTCTTCAGTCAAATATAGTTTTGAAGAAATATTGACCATAGCAATTGATTAACAAATCATTAAACTTGAATAATTATTGATATAAATAAGCCTGGCAGCTCTGTTTTGTTAACCACACTAAGAAAATAAATATAAATTTTAAATTAATTCCAGCTCCAAAATCCATTTATCTGGCAGATTGCCGTGTTGAAATGCCAAATTTTGGTACATTTCTTCAGTCAAATATGGTTTTGAAGAAATATTGACCATAGCAATTGATTAACAAATCATTAAACTTGAATAATTATTGATATAAATAAGCCTGGAAGCTCTGTTTTGTTAACCACACTAAGAAAATAAATATAAATTTTAAATTAATTCCAGCTCCAAAATCCATTTATCTGGTAGATTGCCGTGTTGAAATGCCAAATTTTGGTAAATTTCTTCAGTCAAACAGGGTTTTGAAGATACATTGACACTAGCAATTGATTAACAAATACATAAACTTGAATAATTATTGATATAAATAAGCCTGGCAGCTCTGTTTTGTTAACCACACTAAGAAAATAAATATAAATTTTGAATTAATTCTTAAGAATAATGAATAGCTGCAGCCCCAAAATCCATTTATCTGGCAGATTGCCGTGTTGAAATGCCAAAATTTGCTAAATTTCTTCAGTCAAACAGGGTTTTGAAGAAACATTGACACTAGCAATTGATTAACAAATCAAAAAACTTGAATAATTATTGATATAAATAAGCCTGGCAGCTCTTTTTTGTTAACCACACTAAGAAAATAAATATAAATTTTGAATTAATTCTTAAGAATAATGAATAGCTGCAGCCCCAAAATCCATTTATCTGGCAGATTGCCGTGTTGAAATGCCAAAATTTGCTAAATTTCTTTAGTCAAACAGGGTTTTGAAGAAACATTCACACTAGCAATTGATTAACTAATCAATAAACTTGAATAATTATTGATATAAATAAGCCTGGCAGCTCTGTTTTTTTAACCACGTTAAGAAAATAAATATAAATTTTGAATTAATTCCAGTTACAAAATCCTTTTATCTGGCCGATTGCCGTGTTGAAATGCCAAATTTTGGTAAATTTCTTTAGTCAAACATGGTTTTGAAGAAATATTGACACTAGCAATTGAATAACAAATCATTAAACTTGAATAATTATTGATATAAATAAGCGTGGCAGCTCTGTTTTGTTAACCACACTAAGAAAATAAATATAAATTTTAAATTAATTCCAGCTCCAAAATCCTATTATCTGGCAGATTGCCGTGTTGAAATGCCAAATTTTGGTAAATTTCTTCAGTCTAACAGGGTTTTGAAGATACATTGACACTAGCAATTGATTAACAAATCCATAAACTTGAATAATTATTGATATAAATAAGCCTGGCAGCTCTGTTTTGTTAACCACACTAAGAAAATAAATATAAATTTTGAATTAATTCCAGCTACAAAATCCTTTTATCTGGCCGATTGCCGTGTTGAAATGCCAAATTTTGGTAAATTTCTTCAGTCAAACATGGTTTTGAAGAAATATTGAGAATAGCAATTGAATAACAAATCATTAAACTTGAATAATTATTGATATAAATAAGCGTAGCAGCTCTGTTTTGTTAACCACACTAAGAAAATAAATATAAATTTTGAATTAATTCTTAAGAATTATGAATATTTGCAGCTCCAAAATCCATTTATCTGGCAGATTGCCGTGTTGAAATGCCAAAATTTGCTAAATTTCTTCAGTCAAACAGGGTTTTGAAGAAACATTGACACTAGCAATTGATTAACAAATCAATAAACTTGAAAAATTATTGATATAAATAAGCCTGGCAGCTCTGTTTTTTTAACCACGTTAAGAAAATAAATATAAATTTTGAATTAATTCCAGCTCCAAAATCCATTTATCTGGCAGATTGCCGTGTGGAAATGCAAAATTTTGGTAAATTTCTTCAGTCAAACAGGGTTTTGAAGAAATTTTGACACTAGCAATTGATTAACAAATCAATAAACTTGTATATTTATTGATATAAATAAGCCTGGCAGCTCTGTTTTATTAACTACACTAAGAAAATAAATATAAATTTTGAATTAATTCCAGCTCCAAAATCCATTTATCTGGCAGATTGCCGTGTTGAAATGCCAAATTTTGGTACATTTCTTCAGTCAAATATAGTTTTGAAGAAATATTGACCATAGCAATTGATTAACAAATCATTAAACTTGAATAATTATTGATATAAATAAGCCTGGCAGCTCTGTTTTGTTAACCACACTAAGAAAATAAATATAAATTTTAAATTAATTCCAGCTCCAAAATCCATTTATCTGGCAGATTGCCGTGTTGAAATGCCAAATTTTGGTTAAATTCTTCAGTCAAACAGGGTTTTGAAGAAACATTGACACTAGCAATTGATTAACAAATCAATAAACTTGTATAATTATTGATATAAATAAGCCTGGCAGCTCTGTTTTATTAACTACACTAAGAAAATAAATATAAATTTTGAATTAATTCCAGCTCCAAAATCCATTTATCTGGCAGATTGCCGTGTTGAAATGCCAAATTTTGGTACATTTCTTCAGTCAAATATGGTTTTGAAGAAATATTGACCATAGCAATTGATTAACAAATCATTAAACTTGAATAATTATTGATATAAATAAGCCTGGCAGCTCTGTTTTGTTAACCACACTAAGAAAATAAATATAAATTTTGAATTAATTCCAGCTCCAAAATCCATTTATCTGGCAGATTGCCGTGTTGAAATGCCAAATTTTGGTAAAATTCTTCAGTCAAACAGGGTTTTGAAGAAACATTGACACTAGCAATTGATTAACAAATCAATAACCTTGAATATTTATTAAATAAGCCTGGCTGCTCTGTTTTGTTAACCACACTAAGAAAATAAATATAAATTTTGAATTAATTCCAGCTCCAAAATCCAATATCTGGCAGATTGCCGTGTTGAAATGCCAAATTTGGCAATTTCTTTAGTCAAATATGGTTTTGAAGAAATATTGACCATAGCAATTGATTAACAAATCATTAAACTTGAATAATTATTGATATAAATAAGCCTGGCAGCTCTGTTTTGTTAACCACACTAAGAAAATAAATATAAATTTTGAATTAATTCCAGCTCCAAAATCCATTTATCTGGCAGATTGCCGTGTTGAAATGCCAAATTTTGGTAAAATTCTTCAGTCAAACAGGGTTTTGAAGAAACATTGACACTAGCAATTGATTAACAAATCAATAACCTTGAATAATTATTAAATAAGCCTGGCTGCTCTGTTTTGTTAACCACACTAAGAAAATAAATATAAATTTTGAATTAATTCCAGCTCCAAAATCCAATATCTGGCAGATTGCCGTGTTGAAATGCCAAATTTGGCAATTTCTTTAGTCAAATATGGTTTTGAAGAAATATTGACCATAGCAATTGATTAACAAATCATTAAACTTGAATAATTATTGATATAAATAAGCCTGGCAGCTCTGTTTTGTTAACCAAACTAAGAAAATAAATATAAATTTTAAATTAATTCCAGCTCCAAAATCCATTTATCTGGCAGATTGCCGTGTTGAAATGCCAAATTTTGGTAAAATTCTTCAGTCAAACAGGGTTTTGAAGAAACATTGACACTAGCAATTGATTAACAAATCAAAAAACTTGAATAATTATTGATATAAATAAGCCTGGCAGCTCTTTTTTGTTAACCACACTAAGAAAATAAATATAAATTTTGAATTAATTCTTAAGAATAATGAATAGCTGCAGCCCCAAAATCCATTTATCTGGCAGATTGCCGTGTTGAAATGCCAAAATTTGCTAAATTTCTTCAGTCAAACAGGGTTTTGAAGATACATTGACACTAGCAATTGATTAACAAATCCATAAACTTGAATAATTATTGATATAAATAAGCCTGGCAGCTCTGTTTTGTTAACCACACTAAGAAAATAAATATAAATTTTGAATTAATTCCAGCTACAAAATCCTTTTATCTGGCCGATTGCCGTGTTGAAATGCCAAATTTTGGTAAATTTCTTCAGTCAAACATGGTTTTGAAGAAATATTGAGAATAGCAATTGAATAACAAATCATTAAACTTGAATAATTATTGATATAAATAAGCGTAGCAGCTCTGTTTTGTTAACCACACTAAGAAAATAAATATAAATTTTGAATTAATTCTTAAGAATTATGAATATTTGCAGCTCCAAAATCCATTTATCTGGCAGATTGCCGTGTTGAAATGCCAAAATTTGCTAAATTTCTTCAGTCAAACAGGGTTTTGAAGAAACATTGACACTAGCAATTGATTAACAAATCAATAAACTTGAAAAATTATTGATATAAATAAGCCTGGCAGCTCTGTTTTTTTAACCACGTTAAGAAAATAAATATAAATTTTGAATTAATTCCAGCTCCAAAATCCATTTATCTGGCAGATTGCCGTGTGGAAATGCAAAATTTTGGTAAATTTCTTCAGTCAAACAGGGTTTTGAAGAAATTTTGACACTAGCAATTGATTAACAAATCAATAAACTTGTATATTTATTGATATAAATAAGCCTGGCAGCTCTGTTTTTTTAACTACACTAAGAAAATAAATATAAATTTTGAATTAATTCCAGCTCCAAAATCCATTTATCTGGCAGATTGCCGTGTTGAAATGCCAAATTTTGGTACATTTCTTCAGTCAAATATAGTTTTGAAGAAATATTGACCATAGCAATTGATTAACAAATCATTAAACTTGAATAATTATTGATATAAATAAGCCTGGCAGCTCTGTTTTGTTAACCACACTAAGAAAATAAATATAAATTTTAAATTAATTCCAGCTCCAAAATCCATTTATCTGGCAGATTGCCGTGTTGAAATGCCAAATTTTGGTTAAATTCTTCAGTCAAACAGGGTTTTGAAGAAACATTGACACTAGCAATTGATTAACAAATCAATAACCTTAAATAATTATTAAATAAGCCTGGCTGCTTTGTTTTGTTAACCACACTAAGAAAATAAATATAAATTTTGAAATAATTCCAGCTCCAAAATCCATTTATCTGGCAGATTGCCGTGTTGAAATGCCAAATTTTGGTAAAATTCTTCAGTCAAACAGGGTTTTGAAGAAACATTGACACTAGCAATTGATTAACAAATCAATAACCTTGAATAATTATTAAATAAGCCTGGCTGCTCTGTTTTGTTAACCACACTAAGAAAATAAATATAAATTTTGAATTAATTCCAGCTCCAAAATCAATTTATCTGGCAGATTGCCGTGTTGAAATGCCAAATTTTGGAAAATTTCTTCAGTCAAACAGGGTTTTGAAGAAACATTGACACTAGCAATTGATTAACAAATCAATAAACTTGTATAATTATTGATATAAATAAGCCTGGCAGCTCTGTTTTATTAACTACACTAAGAAAATAAATATAAATTTTGAATTAATTCCAGCTCCAAAATCCATTTATCTGGCAGATTGCCGTGTTGAAATGCCAAATTTTGGTACATTTCTTCAGTCAAATATGGTTTTGAAGAAATATTGACCATAGCAATTGATTAACAAATCATTAAACTTGAATAATTATTGATATAAATAAGCCTGGCAGCTCTGTTTTGTTAACCACACTAAGAAAATAAATATAAATTTTGAATTAATTCCAGCTCCAAAATCCATTTATCTGGCAGATTGCCGTGTTGAAATGCCAAATTTTGGTAAAATTCTTCAGTCAAACAGGGTTTTGAAGAAACATTGACACTAGCAATTGATTAACAAATCAATAACCTTGAATATTTATTAAATAAGCCTGGCTGCTCTGTTTTGTTAACCACACTAAGAAAATAAATATAAATTTTGAATTAATTCCAGCTCCAAAATCCAATATCTGGCAGATTGCCGTGTTGAAATGCCAAATTTGGCAATTTCTTTAGTCAAATATGGTTTTGAAGAAATATTGACCATAGCAATTGATTAACAAATCATTAAACTTGAATAATTATTGATATAAATAAGCCTGGCAGCTCTGTTTTGTTAACCACACTAAGAAAATAAATATAAATTTTGAATTAATTCCAGCTCCAAAATCCATTTATCTGGCAGATTGCCGTGTTGAAATGCCAAATTTTGGTAAAATTCTTCAGTCAAACAGGGTTTTGAAGAAACATTGACACTAGCAATTGATTAACAAATCAATAACCTTGAATAATTATTAAATAAGCCTGGCTGCTCTGTTTTGTTAACCACACTAAGAAAATAAATATAAATTTTGAATTAATTCCAGCTCCAAAATCCAATATCTGGCAGATTGCCGTGTTGAAATGCCAAATTTGGCAATTTCTTTAGTCAAATATGGTTTTGAAGAAATATTGACCATAGCAATTGATTAACAAATCATTAAACTTGAATAATTATTGATATAAATAAGCCTGGCAGCTCTGTTTTGTTAACCAAACTAAGAAAATAAATATAAATTTTAAATTAATTCCAGCTCCAAAATCCATTTATCTGGCAGATTGCCGTGTTGAAATGCCAAATTTTGGTAAAATTCTTCAGTCAAACAGGGTTTTGAAGAAACATTGACACTAGCAATTGATTAACAAATCAATAACCTTGAATAATTATTAAATAAGCCTGGCTGCTCTGTTTTGTTAACCACACTAAGAAAATAAATATTAATTTTGAATTATTTCCAGCTCCAAAATCCATTTATCTGGCAGATTGCCGTGTGGAAATGCCAAATTTTGGTAAATTTCTTCAGTCAAACAGGGTTTTGAAGAAATTTTGACACTAGCAATTTATTAACAAATCAATAAACTTGAATAATTATTGATATAAATAAGCCTGGCAGCTCTGTTTTGTTAACCACACTAAGAAAATAAATATAAATTTTAAATTAATTCCAGCTCCAAAATCCATTTATCTGGCAGATTGCCGTGTTGAAATGCCAAATTTTGGTAAATTTCTTCAGTCAAACAGGGTTTTGAAGAAACATTGACACTAGCAATTGATTAACAAATCCATAAACTTGAATAATTATTGATATAAATACGCCTGGCTGCTCTGTTTTGTTAACCACACTAAGAAAATAAATATAAATTTTAAATTAATTCCAGCTCCAAAATCCATTTATCTGGTAGATTGCCCTGTTGAAATGCCAAATTTTGGTAAATTTCTTCAGTCAAACAGGGTTTTGAAGATACATTGACACTAGCAATTGATTAACAAATCCATAAACTTGAATAATTATTGATATAAATAAGCCTGGCAGCTCTGTTTTGTTAACCACACTAAGAAAATAAATATAAATTTTGAATTAATTCTTAAGAATAATGAATAGCTGCAGCCCCAAAATCCATTTATCTGGCAGATTGCCGTGTTGAAATGCCAAAATTTGCTAAATTTCTTCAGTCAAACAGGGTTTTGAAGATACATTGACACTAGCAATTGATTAACAAATCCATAAACTTGAATAATTATTGATATAAATAAGCCTGGCTGCTCTGTTTTGTTAACCACACTAAGAAAATAAATATAAATTTTGAATTAATTCCAGCTCCAAAATCCAATATCTGGCAGATTGCCGTGTTGAAATGCCAAATTTGGCAATTTCTTTAGTCAAATATGGTTTTGAAGAAATATTGACCATAGCAATTGATTAACAAATCATTAAACTTGAATAATTATTGATATAAATAAGCCTGGCAGCTCTGTTTTGTTAACCACACTAAGAAAATAAATATAAATTTTGAATTAATTCCAGCTCCAAAATCCATTTATCTGGCAGATTGCCGTGTTGAAATGCCAAATTTTGGTAAAATTCTTCAGTCAAACAGGGTTTTGAAGAAACATTGACACTAGCAATTGATTAACAAATCAATAACCTTGAATAATTATTAAATAAGCCTGGCTGCTCTGTTTTGTTAACCACACTAAGAAAATAAATATAAATTTTGAATTAATTCCAGCTCCAAAATCCAATATCTGGCAGATTGCCGTGTTGAAATGCCAAATTTGGCAATTTCTTTAGTCAAATATGGTTTTGAAGAAATATTGACCATAGCAATTGATTAACAAATCATTAAACTTGAATAATTATTGATATAAATAAGCCTGGCAGCTCTGTTTTGTTAACCAAACTAAGAAAATAAATATAAATTTTAAATTAATTCCAGCTCCAAAATCCATTTATCTGGCAGATTGCCGTGTTGAAATGCCAAATTTTGGTAAAATTCTTCAGTCAAACAGGGTTTTGAAGAAACATTGACACTAGCAATTGATTAACAAATCAAAAAACTTGAATAATTATTGATATAAATAAGCCTGGCAGCTCTTTTTTGTTAACCACACTAAGAAAATAAATATAAATTTTGAATTAATTCTTAAGAATAATGAATAGCTGCAGCCCCAAAATCCATTTATCTGGCAGATTGCCGTGTTGAAATGCCAAAATTTGCTAAATTTCTTCAGTCAAACAGGGTTTTGAAGATACATTGACACTAGCAATTGATTAACAAATCCATAAACTTGAATAATTATTGATATAAATAAGCCTGGCAGCTCTGTTTTGTTAACCACACTAAGAAAATAAATATAAATTTTGAATTAATTCCAGCTACAAAATCCTTTTATCTGGCCGATTGCCGTGTTGAAATGCCAAATTTTGGTAAATTTCTTCAGTCAAACATGGTTTTGAAGAAATATTGAGAATAGCAATTGAATAACAAATCATTAAACTTGAATAATTATTGATATAAATAAGCGTAGCAGCTCTGTTTTGTTAACCACACTAAGAAAATAAATATAAATTTTGAATTAATTCTTAAGAATTATGAATATTTGCAGCTCCAAAATCCATTTATCTGGCAGATTGCCGTGTTGAAATGCCAAAATTTGCTAAATTTCTTCAGTCAAACAGGGTTTTGAAGAAACATTGACACTAGCAATTGATTAACAAATCAATAAACTTGAAAAATTATTGATATAAATAAGCCTGGCAGCTCTGTTTTTTTAACCACGTTAAGAAAATAAATATAAATTTTGAATTAATTCCAGCTCCAAAATCCATTTATCTGGCAGATTGCCGTGTGGAAATGCAAAATTTTGGTAAATTTCTTCAGTCAAACAGGGTTTTGAAGAAATTTTGACACTAGCAATTGATTAACAAATCAATAAACTTGTATATTTATTGATATAAATAAGCCTGGCAGCTCTGTTTTTTTAACTACACTAAGAAAATAAATATAAATTTTGAATTAATTCCAGCTCCAAAATCCATTTATCTGGCAGATTGCCGTGTTGAAATGCCAAATTTTGGTACATTTCTTCAGTCAAATATAGTTTTGAAGAAATATTGACCATAGCAATTGATTAACAAATCATTAAACTTGAATAATTATTGATATAAATAAGCCTGGCAGCTCTGTTTTGTTAACCACACTAAGAAAATAAATATAAATTTTAAATTAATTCCAGCTCCAAAATCCATTTATCTGGCAGATTGCCGTGTTGAAATGCCAAATTTTGGTTAAATTCTTCAGTCAAACAGGGTTTTGAAGAAACATTGACACTAGCAATTGATTAACAAATCAATAACCTTAAATAATTATTAAATAAGCCTGGCTGCTTTGTTTTGTTAACCACACTAAGAAAATAAATATAAATTTTGAAATAATTCCAGCTCCAAAATCCATTTATCTGGCAGATTGCCGTGTTGAAATGCCAAATTTTGGTAAAATTCTTCAGTCAAACAGGGTTTTGAAGAAACATTGACACTAGCAATTGATTAACAAATCAATAACCTTGAATAATTATTAAATAAGCCTGGCTGCTCTGTTTTGTTAACCACACTAAGAAAATAAATATAAATTTTGAATTAATTCCAGCTCCAAAATCAATTTATCTGGCAGATTGCCGTGTTGAAATGCCAAATTTTGGAAAATTTCTTCAGTCAAACAGGGTTTTGAAGAAACATTGACACTAGCAATTGATTAACAAATCAATAAACTTGTATAATTATTGATATAAATAAGCCTGGCAGCTCTGTTTTATTAACTACACTAAGAAAATAAATATAAATTTTGAATTAATTCCAGCTCCAAAATCCATTTATCTGGCAGATTGCCGTGTTGAAATGCCAAATTTTGGTACATTTCTTCAGTCAAATATGGTTTTGAAGAAATATTGACCATAGCAATTGATTAACAAATCATTAAACTTGAATAATTATTGATATAAATAAGCCTGGCAGCTCTGTTTTGTTAACCACACTAAGAAAATAAATATAAATTTTGAATTAATTCCAGCTCCAAAATCCATTTATCTGGCAGATTGCCGTGTTGAAATGCCAAATTTTGGTAAAATTCTTCAGTCAAACAGGGTTTTGAAGAAACATTGACACTAGCAATTGATTAACAAATCAATAACCTTGAATATTTATTAAATAAGCCTGGCTGCTCTGTTTTGTTAACCACACTAAGAAAATAAATATAAATTTTGAATTAATTCCAGCTCCAAAATCCAATATCTGGCAGATTGCCGTGTTGAAATGCCAAATTTGGCAATTTCTTTAGTCAAATATGGTTTTGAAGAAATATTGACCATAGCAATTGATTAACAAATCATTAAACTTGAATAATTATTGATATAAATAAGCCTGGCAGCTCTGTTTTGTTAACCACACTAAGAAAATAAATATAAATTTTGAATTAATTCCAGCTCCAAAATCCATTTATCTGGCAGATTGCCGTGTTGAAATGCCAAATTTTGGTAAAATTCTTCAGTCAAACAGGGTTTTGAAGAAACATTGACACTAGCAATTGATTAACAAATCAATAACCTTGAATAATTATTAAATAAGCCTGGCTGCTCTGTTTTGTTAACCACACTAAGAAAATAAATATAAATTTTGAATTAATTACAGCTCCAAAATCCAATATCTGGCAGATTGCCGTGTTGAAATGCCAAATTTGGCAATTTCTTTAGTCAAATATGGTTTTGAAGAAATATTGACCATAGCAATTGATTAACAAATCATTAAACTTGAATAATTATTGATATAAATAAGCCTGGCAGCTCTGTTTTGTTAACCAAACTAAGAAAATAAATATAAATTTTAAATTAATTCCAGCTCCAAAATCCATTTATCTGGCAGATTGCCGTGTTGAAATGCCAAATTTTGGTAAAATTCTTCAGTCAAACAGGGTTTTGAAGAAACATTGACACTAGCAATTGATTAACAAATCAATAACCTTGAATAATTATTAAATAAGCCTGGCTGCTCTGTTTTGTTAACCACACTAAGAAAATAAATATTAATTTTGAATTATTTCCAGCTCCAAAATCCATTTATCTGGCAGATTGCCGTGTGGAAATGCCAAATTTTGGTAAATTTCTTCAGTCAAACAGGGTTTTGAAGAAATTTTGACACTAGCAATTTATTAACAAATCAATAAACTTGAATAATTATTGATATAAATAAGCCTGGCAGCTCTGTTTTGTTAACCACACTAAGAAAATAAATATAAATTTTAAATTAATTCCAGCTCCAAAATCCATTTATCTGGCAGATTGCCGTGTTGAAATGCCAAATTTTGGTAAATTTCTTCAGTCAAACAGGGTTTTGAAGAAACATTGACACTAGCAATTGATTAACAAATCCATAAACTTGAATAATTATTGATATAAATACGCCTGGCTGCTCTGTTTTGTTAACCACACTAAGAAAATAAATATAAATTTTAAATTAATTCCAGCTCCAAAATCCATTTATCTGGTAGATTGCCCTGTTGAAATGCCAAATTTTGGTAAATTTCTTCAGTCAAACAGGGTTTTGAAGATACATTGACACTAGCAATTGATTAACAAATCCATAAACTTGAATAATTATTGATATAAATAAGCCTGGCAGCTCTGTTTTGTTAACCACACTAAGAAAATAAATATAAATTTTGAATTAATTCTTAAGAATAATGAATAGCTGCAGCCCCAAAATCCATTTATCTGGCAGATTGCCGTGTTGAAATGCCAAAATTTGCTAAATTTCTTCAGTCAAACAGGGTTTTGAAGAAACATTGACACTAGCAATTGATTAACAAATCAATAAACTTGAATAATTATTGATATAAATAAGCCTGGCAGCTCTTTTTTGTTAACCACGCTAAGAAAATAAATATAAATTTTGAATTAATTCTTAAGAATAATGAATAGCTGCAGCCCCAAAATCCATTTATCAGGCAGATTGCCGTGTTGAAATGCCAAATTTTGGTAAATTTCTTCCGTCAAACATGGTTTTGAAGAAATATTGAGAATAGCAGTTGAATAACAAATCATTAAACTTGAATAATTATTGATATAAATAAGCGTGGCAGCTCTGTTTTGTTAACCACACTAAGAAAATAAATATAAATTTTGAATTAATTCTTAAGAATTATGAATATTTGCAGCTCCAAAATCCATTTATCTGGCAGATTGCCGTGTTGAAATGCCAAAATTTGCTAAATTTCTTCAGTCAAACAGGGTTTTGAAGAAACATTGACACTAGCAATTGATTAACTAATCAATAAACTTGAATAATTATTGATATAAATAAGCCTGGCAGCTCTGTTTTTTTAACCACACTAAGAAAATAAATATAAATTTTGAATTAATTCCAGCTACAAAATCCTTTTATCTGGCCGATTGCCGTGTTGAAATGCCAAATTTTGGTAAATTTCTTTAGTCAAACAGGGTTTTGAAGAAATATTGACACTAGCAATTGAATAACAAATCATTAAACTTGAATAATTATTGATATTAATAATCCTGGCAGCTCTGTTTTGTTAACCACACTAAGAAAATAAATATAAATTTTGAATTAATTCCAGCTCCAAAATCCATTTATCTGGCAGATTGCCGTGTCGAAATGCCAAATTTTGGAAAATTTCTTCAGTCAAACAGGGTTTTGAAGAAACATTGACACTAGCAATTGATTAACAAATCAATAAACTTGTATATTTATTGATATAAATAAGCCTGGCAGCTCTGTTTTATTAACTACACTAAGAAAATAAATATAAATTTTGAATTAATTCCAGCTCCAAAATCCATTTATCTGGCAGATTGCCGTGTTGAAATGCCAAATTTTGGTACATTTCTTCAGTCAAATATAGTTTTGAAGAAATATTGACCATAGCAATTGATTAACAAATCATTAAACTTGAATAATTATTGATATAAATAAGCCTGGCAGCTCTGTTTTGTTAACCACACTAAGAAAATAAATATAAATTTTAAATTAATTCCAGCTCCAAAATCCATTTATCTGGCAGATTGCCGTGTTGAAATGCCAAATTTTGGTTAAATTCTTCAGTCAAACAGGGTTTTGAAGAAACATTGACACTAGCAATTGATTAACAAATCAATAACCTTAAATAATTATTAAATAAGCCTGGCTGCTTTGTTTTGTTAACCACACTAAGAAAATAAATATAAATTTTGAAATAATTCCAGCTCCAAAATCCATTTATCTGGCAGATTGCCGTGTTGAAATGCCAAATTGTGGTAAAATTCTTCAGTCAAACAGGGTTTTGAAGAAACATTGACACTAGCAATTGATTAACAAATCAATAACCTTGAATAATTATTAAATAAGCCTGGCTGCTCTGTTTTGTTAACCACACTAAGAAAATAAATATAAATTTTGAATTAATTCCAGCTCCAAAATCCAATATCTGGCAGATTGCCGTGTTGAAATGCCAAATTTGGCAATTTCTTTAGTCAAATATGGTTTTGAAGAAATATTGACCATAGCAATTGATTAACAAATCATTAAACTTGAATAATTATTGATATAAATAAGCCTGGCAGCTCTGTTTTGTTAACCAAACTAAGAAAATAAATATAAATTTTAAATTAATTCCAGCTCCAAAATCCATTTATCTGGCAGATTGCCGTGTTGAAATGCCAAATTTTGGTAAAATTCTTCAGTCAAACAGGGTTTTGAAGAAACATTGACACTAGCAATTGATTAACAAATCAATAACCTTGAATAATTATTGATATAAATAAGCCTGGCTGCTCTGTTTTGTTAACCACACTAAGAAAATAAATATTAATTTTGAATTATTTCCAGCTCCAAAATCCATTTATCTGGCAGATTGCCGTGTGGAAATGCCAAATTTTGGTAAATTTCTTCAGTCAAACAGGGTTTTGAAGAAATTTTGACACTAGCAATTTATTAACAAATCAATAAACTTGAATAATTATTGATATAAATAAGCCTGGCAGCTCTGTTTTGTTAACCACACTAAGAAAATAAATATAAATTTTAAATTAATTCCAGCTCCAAAATCCATTTATCTGGCAGATTGCCGTGTTGAAATGCCAAATTTTGGTAAATTTCTTCAGTCAAACAGGGTTTTGAAGAAACATTGACACTAGCAATTGATTAACAAATCCATAAACTTGAATAATTATTGATATAAATAAGCCTGGCTGCTCTGTTTTGTTAACCACACTAAAGGCCTTTTCACACGAGCAAACTTTTTGATCCAACTAGATGAGTCAACTTGAGTTGAGTCAACTAGTTGGTTTGTGTGAATAAAAGTTCTATGAGTTGATCCACCAAAAAGGTACGCTAGAAAAAAATGGATCACTGATCCATTTTTGCTGACTCAGCATTTGGATTTAAAAAGTTGGCTCGTGTGAAAAGGTCTTTAGAAAATAAATATAAATTTTAAATTAATTCCAGCTCCAAAATCCATTTATCTGGTAGATTGCCCTGTTGAAATGCCAAATTTTGGTAAATTTCTTCAGTCAAACAGGGTTTTGAAGATACATTGACACTAGCAATTGATTAACAAATCCATAAACTTGAATAATTATTGATATAAATAAGCCTGGCAGCTCTGTTTTGTTAACCACACTAAGAAAATAAATATAAATTTTGAATTAATTCTTAAGAATAATGAATAGCTGCAGCCCCAAAATCCATTTATCTGGCAGATTGCAGTGTTGAAATGCCAAAATTTGCTAAATTTCTTCAGTCAAACAGGGTTTTGAAGAAACATTGACACTAGCAATTGATTAACAAATCAATAAACTTGAATAATTATTGATATAAATAAGCCTGGCAGCTCTTTTTTGTTAACCACACTAAGAAAATAAATATAAATTTTGAATTAATTCTTAAGAATAATGAATAGCTGCAGCCCCAAAATCCATTTATCAGGCAGATTGCCGTGTTGAAATGCCAAATTTTGGTAAATTTCTTCAGTCAAACATGGTTTTGAAGAAATATTGAGAATAGCAATTGAATAACAAATCATTAAACTTGAATAATTATTGATATAAATAAGCGTGGCAGCTCTGTTTTGTTAACCACACTAAGAAAATAAATATAAATTTTGAATTAATTCTTAAGAATTATGAATATTTGCAGCTCCAAAATCCATTTATCTGGCAGATTGCCGTGTTGAAATGCCAAAATTTGCTAAATTTCTTCAGTCAAACAGGGTTTTGAAGAAACATTGACACTAGCAATTGATTAACTAATCAATAAACTTGAATAATTATTGATATAAATAAGCCTGGCAGCTCTGTTTTTTTAACCACACTAAGAAAATAAATATAAATTTTGAATTAATTCCAGCTCCAAAATCCTTTTATCTGGCCGATTGCCGTGTTGAAATGCCAAATTTTGGTAAATTTCTTTAGTCAAACAGGGTTTTGAAGAAATATTGACACTAGCAATTGAATAACAAATCATTAAACTTGAATAATTATTGATATTAATAATCCTGGCAGCTCTGTTTTGTTAACCACACTAAGAAAATAAATTTAAATTTTGAATTAATTCCAGCTCCAAAATCAATTTATCTGGCAGATTGCCGTGTTGAAATGCCAAATTTTGGAAAATTTCTTCAGTCAAACAGGGTTTTGAAGAAACATTGACACTAGCAATTGATTAACAAATCAATAAACTTGTATAATTATTGATATAAATAAGCCTGGCAGCTCTGTTTTATTAACTACACTAAGAAAATAAATATAAATTTTGAATTAATTCCAGCTCCAAAATCCATTTATCTGGCAGATTGCCGTGTTGAAATGCCAAATTTTGGTACATTTCTTCAGTCAAATATGGTTTTGAAGAAATATTGACCATAGCAATTGATTAACAAATCATTAAACTTGAATAATTATTGATATAAATAAGCCTGGCAGCTCTGTTTTGTTAACCACACTAAGAAAATAAATATAAATTTTGAATTAATTCCAGCTCCAAAATCCATTTATCTGGCAGATTGCCGTGTTGAAATGCCAAATTTTGGTAAAATTCTTCAGTCAAACAGGGTTTTGAAGAAACATTGACACTAGCAATTGATTAACAAATCAATAACCTTGAATAATTATTAAATAAGCCTGGCTGCTCTGTTTTGTTAACCACACTAAGAAAATAAATATAAACTTTGAATTAATTCCAGCTCCAAAATCCAATATCTGGCAGATTGCCGTGTTGAAATGCCAAATTTGGCAATTTCTTTAGTCAAATATGGTTTTGAAGAAATATTGACCATAGCAATTGATTAACAAATCATTAAACTTGAATAATTATTGATATAAATAAGCCTGGCAGCTCTGTTTTGTTAACCAAACTAAGAAAATAAATATAAATTTTAAATTAATTCCAGCTCCAAAATCCATTTATCTGGCAGATTGCCGTGTTGAAATGCCAAATTTTGGTAAAATTCTTCAGTCAAACAGGGTTTTGAAGAAACATTGACACTAGCAATTGATTAACAAATCAATAACCTTGAATAATTATTAAATAAGCCTGGCTGCTCTGTTTTGTTAACCACACTAAGAAAATAAATATAAATTTTGAATTATTTCCAGCTCCAAAATCCATTTATCTGGCAGATTGCCGTGTGGAAATGCCAAATTTTGGTAAATTTCTTCAGTCAAACAGGGTTTTGAAGAAATTTTGACACTAGCAATTTATTAACAAATCAATAAACTTGAATAATTATTGATATAAATAAGCCTGGCAGCTCTGTTTTGTTAACCACACTAAGAAAATAAATATAAGTTTTGAATTAATTCCAGCTCCAAAATCCAATATCTGGCAGATTGCCGTGTTGAAATGCCAAATTTTGGTACATTTCTTCAGTCAAACAGGGTTTTGAAGAAATTTTGACACTAGCAATTGATTAACAAATCAATAAACTTGAATAATTATTGATATTAATAAGCCTGGCAGCTCTGTTTTGTTAACGACACTAAGAAAATAAATATAAATTTTGAATTAATTCCAGCTCCAAAATCCATTTATCTGGCAGATTGCCGTGTTGAAATGCCAAATTTTGGTAAATTTCTTCAGTCAAACATGGTTTTGAAGAAATATTGACAATAGCAATTGATTAACAAATCATTAAACTTGAATAATTATTGATATAAATAAGCTTGGCAGCTCTGTTTTGTTAACCACACTAAGAAAATAAATATAAATTTTGAATTATTTCCAGCTCCAAAATCCATTTATCTGGCAGATTGACGTGTGGAAATGCCAAATTTTGGTAAATTTCTTCAGTCAAACAGGGTTTTGAAGAAATTTTGACACTAGCAATTTATTAACAAATCAATAAACTTGAATAATTATTGATATAAATAAGCCTGGCAGCTCTGTTTTGTTAACCACACTAAGAAAATAAATATAAGTTTTGAATTAATTCCAGCTCCAAAATCCAATATCTGGCAGATTGCCGTGTTGAAATGCCAAATTTTGGTACATTTCTTCAGTCAAACAGGGTTTTGAAGAAATTTTGACACTAGCAATTGATTAACAAATCAATAAACTTGAATAATTATTGATATTAATAAGCCTGGCAGCTCTGTTTTGTTAACGACACTAAGAAAATAAATATAAATTTTGAATTAATTCCAGCTCCAAAATCCATTTATCTGGCAGATTGCCGTGTTGAAATGCCAAATTTTGGTAAATTTCTTCAGTCAAACATGGTTTTGAAGAAATATTGACAATAGCAATTGATTAACAAATCATTAAACTTGAATAATTATTGATATAAATAAGCTTGGCAGCTCTGTTTTGTTAACCACACTAAGAAAATAAATATAAATTTTGAAATTTATTCCAGCTCCAAAATCCATTTATCTGGCAGATTGCCGTGTGGAAATGCAAAATTTTGGTAAATTTCTTCAGTCAAACAGGGTTTTGAAGAAATTTTGACACTAGCAATTGATTAACAAATCCATAAACTTGAATAATTATTGATATAAATAAGCCTGGCTGCTCTGTTTTGTTAACCACACTAAGAAAATAAATATAAATTTTAAATTAATTCCAGCTCCAAAATCCATTTATCTGGTAGATTGCCGTGTTGAAATGCCAAATTTTGGTAAATTTCTTCAGTCAAACAGGGTTTTGAAGATACATTGAAACTAGCAATTGATTAACAAATCCATAAACTTGAATAATTATTGATATAAATAAGCCTGGCAGCTCTGTTTTGTTAACCACACTAAGAAAATAAATATAAATTTTGAATTAATTCTTAAGAATAATGAATAGCTGCAGCCCCAAAATCCATTTATCTGGCAGATTGCCGTGTTGAAATGCCAAAATTTGCTAAATTTCTTCAGTCAAACAGGGTTTTGAAGAAACATTGACACTAGCAATTGATTAACAAATCAATAAACTTGAATAATTATTGATATAAATAAGCCTGGCAGCTCTTTTTTGTTAACCACACTAAGAAAATAAATATAAATTTTGAATTAATTCTTAAGAATAATGAATAGCTGCAGCCCCAAAATCCATTTATCAGGCAGATTGCCGTGTTGAAATGCCAAATTTTGGTAAATTTCTTCAGTCAAACATGGTTTTGAAGAAATATTGAGAATAGCAATTGAATAACAAATCATTAAACTTGAATAATTATTGATATAAATAAGCGTGGCACCTCTGTTTTGTTAACCACACTAAGAAAATAAATATAAATTTTGAATTAATTCTTAAGAATTATGAATATTTGCAGCTCCAAAATCCATTTATCTGGCAGATTGCCGTGTTGAAATGCCAAAATTTGCTAAATTTCTTCAGTCAAACAGGGTTTTGAAGAAACATTGACACTAGCAATTGATTAACTAATCAATAAACTTGAATAATTATTGATATAAATAAGCCTGGCAGCTCGGTTTTTTTAACCACACTAAGAAAATAAATATAAATTTTGAATTAATTCCAGCTACAAAATCCTTTTATCTGGCCGATTGCCGTGTTGAAATGCCAAATTTTGGTAAATTTCTTTAGTCAAACATGGTTTTGAAGAAATATTGACACTAGCAATTGATTAACAAATCAATAAACTTGAATAATTATTGATATAAATAAGCCTGGCAGCTCTTTTTTGTTAACCACGCTAAGAAAATAAATATAAATTTTGAATTAATTCTTAAGAATAATGAATAGCTGCAGCCCCAAAATCCATTTATCAGGCAGATTGCCGTGTTGAAATGCCAAATTTTGGTAAATTTCTTCAGTCAAACATGGTTTTGAAGAAATATTGAGAATAGCAATTGAATAACAAATCATTAAACTTGAATAATTATTGATATAAATAAGCGTGGCAGCTCTGTTTTGTTAACCACACTAAGAAAATAAATATAAATTTTGAATTAATTCTTAAGAATTATGAATATTTGCAGCTCCAAAATCCATTTATCTGGCAGATTGCCGTGTTGAAATGCCAAAATTTGCTAAATTTCTTCAGTCAAACAGGGTTTTGAAGAAACATTGACACTAGCAATTGATTAACTAATCAATAAACTTGAATAATTATTGATATAAATAAGCCTGGCAGCTCTGTTTTTTTAACCACACTAAGAAAATAAATATAAATTTTGAATTAATTCCAGCTACAAAATCCTTTTATCTGGCCGATTGCCGTGTTGAAATGCCAAATTTTGGTAAATTTCTTTAGTCAAACATGGTTTTGAAGAAATATTGACACTAGCAATTGATTAACAAATCAATAAACTTGAATAATTATTGATATAAATAAGCCTGGCAGCTCTTTTTTTTTAACCACGCTAAGAAAATAAATATAAATTTTGAATTAATTCTTAAGAATAATGAATAGCTGCAGCCCCAAAATCCATTTATCAGGCAGATTGCCGTGTTGAAATGCCAAATTTTGGTAAATTTCTTCAGTCAAACATGGTTTTGAAGAAATATTGAGAATAGCAATTGAATAACAAATCATTAAACTTGAATAATTATTGATATAAATAAGCGTGGCAGCTCTGTTTTGTTAACCACACTAAGAAAATAAATATAAATTTTGAATTAATTCTTAAGAATTATGAATATTTGCAGCTCCAAAATCCATTTATCTGGCAGATTGCCGTGTTGAAATGCCAAAATTTGCTAAATTTCTTCAGTCAAACAGGGTTTTGAAGAAACATTGACACTAGCAATTGATTAACTAATCAATAAACTTGAATAATTATTGATATAAATAAGCCTGGCAGCTCTGTTTTTTTAACCACACTAAGAAAATAAATATAAATTTTGAATTAATTCCAGCTACAAAATCCTTTTATCTGGCCGATTGCCGTGTTGAAATGCCAAATTTTGGTAAATTTCTTCAGTCAAACAGGGTTTTGAAGAAATATTGACACTAGCAATTGAATAACAAATCATTAAACTTGAATAATTATTGATATTAATAATCCTGGCAGCTCTGTTTTGTTAACCACACTAAGAAAATAAATATAAATTTTGAATTAATTCCAGCTCCAAAATCCAATATCTGGCAGATTGCCGTGTCGAAATGCCAAATTTTGGAAAATTTCTTCAGTCAAACAGGGTTTTGAAGAAACATTGACACTAGCAATTGATTAACAAATCAATAAACTTGTATATTTATTGATATAAATAAGCCTGGCAGCTCTGTTTTATTAACTACACTAAGAAAATAAATATAAATTTTGAATTAATTCCAGCTCCAAAATCCATTTATCTGGCAGATTGCCGTGTTGAAATGCCAAATTTTGGTACATTTCTTCAGTCAAATATAGTTTTGAAGAAATATTGACCATAGCAATTGATTAACAAATCATTAAACTTGAATAATTATTGATATAAATAAGCCTGGCAGCTCTGTTTTGTTAACCACACTAAGAAAATAAATATAAATTTTAAATTAATTCCAGCTCCAAAATCCATTTATCTGGCAGATTGCCGTGTTGAAATGCCAAATTTTGGTTAAATTCTTCAGTCAAACAGGGTTTTGAAGAAACATTGACACTAGCAATTGATTAACAAATCAATTACCTTGAATAATTATTAAATAAGCCTGGCTGCTCTGTTTTGTTAACCACACTAAGAAAATAAATACAAATTTTGAATTAATTCCAGCTCCAAAATCCATTTATCTGGCAGATTGCCGTGTGGAAATGCAAAATTTTGGTAAATTTCTTCAGTCAAACAGGGTTTTGAAGAAATTTTGACACTAGCAATTGATTAACAAATCAATAAACTTGAATAATTATTGATATTAATAAGCCTGGCTGCTCTGTTTTGTTAACCACACTAAGAAAATAAATATAAATTTTGAATTAATTCCAGCTCCAAAATCCATTTATCTGGCAGATTGCCGTGTGGAAATGCAAAATTTTGGTAAATTTCTTCAGTCAAACAGGGTTTTGAAGAAATTTTGACACTAGCAATTGATTAACAAATCAATAAACTTGAATAATTATTGATATTAATAAGCCTGGCAGCTCTGTTTTGTTAACCACACTAAGAAAATAAATATAAATTTTGAATTAATTCCAGCTCCAAAATCCATTTATCTGGCAGATTGCCGTGTTGAAATGCCAAATTTTGGAAAATTTCTTCAGTCAAACAGGGTTTTGAAGAAACATTGACACTAGCAATTGATTAACAAATCAATAAACTTGTATAATTATTGATATAAATAAGCCTGGCAGCTCGGTTTTATTAACTACACTAAGAAAATAAATATAAATTTTACATTAATTTTTAAGAATTATGAATATTTCCAGCTCCAAAATCCATTTATCTGGCAAATTGCCGTGTTGAAATGCCAAATTTTGGTATATTTCTTAAGTCAAACAGGGTTTTGAAGAAACATTGACACTAGCAATTGATTAACAAATCAATAAACTTGAATAATTATTGATATAAATAAGCCTGGCAGCTCTGTTTTGTTAACCACACTAAGAAAATAAATATAAATTTTGAAATAATTCCAGCTCCAAAATCCATTTATCTGGCAGATTGCCGTGTGGAAATGCAAAATTTTGGTAAATTTCTTCAGTCAAACAGGGTTTTGAAGAAATTTTGACACTAGCAATTGATTAACAAATCAATAAACTTGAATAATTATTGATATTAATAAGCCTGGCAGCTCTGTTTTGTTAACCACACTAAGAAAATAAATATAAATTTTGAATTAATTCCAGCTCCAAAAGCCATTTATCTGGCAGATTGCCGTGTTGAAATGCCAAATTTTGGAAAATTTCTTCAGTCAAACAGGGTTTTGAAGAAACATTGACACTAGCAATTGATTAACAAATCAATAAACTTGTATAATTATTGATATAAATAAGCCTGGCAGCTCTATTTTATTAACTACACTAAGAAAATAAATATAAATTTTGAATTAATTCCAGCTCCAAAATCCATTTATCTGGCAGATTGCCGTGTTGAAATGCCAACTTTTGGTACATTTCTTCAGTCAAATATGGTTTTGAAGAAATATTGACCATAGCAATTGATTAACAAATCATTAAACTTGAATAATTATTGATATAAATAAGCCTGGCAGCTCTGTTTTGTTAACCACACTAAGAAAATAAATATAAATTTTAAATTAATTCCCGCTCCAAAATCCATTTATGTGGAAGATTGCCGTGTTGAAATGCATAATTTTGGTAAAATTCTTCAGTCAAACATGGTTTTGAAGAAATTTTGACACTAGCAATTGATTAACAAATCAATAAACTTGAATAATTATTGATATTAATAAGCCTGGCAGCTCTGTTTTGTTAACCACACTAAGAAAATAAATATAAATTTTGAATTAATTCCAGCTCCAAAATCCATTTATCTGGCAGATTGCCGTGTTGAAATGCCAAATTTTGGTAAATTTCTTCAGTCAAACAGGGTTTTGAAGAAATTTTGACACTAGCAATTGATTAACAAATCAATAAACTTGAATAATTATTGATATTAATAAGCCTGGCAGCTCTGTTTTGTTAACCACACTAAGAAAATAAATATAAATTTTGAATTAATTCCAGCTCCAAAATCCATTTATCTGGCAGATTGCCGTGTTGAAATGCCAAATTTTGGTAAATTTCTTCAGTCAAACATGGTTTTGAAGAAATATTGACAATAGCAATTGATTAACAAATCATTAAACTTGAATAATTATTGATATAAATAAGCTTGGCAGCTCTGTTTTGTTAACCACACTAAGAAAATAAATATAAATTTTGAAATTTATTCCAGCTCCAAAATCCATTTATCTGGCAGATTGCCGTGTGGAAATGCAAAATTTTGGTAAATTTCTTCAGTCAAACAGGGTTTTGAAGAAATTTTGACACTAGCAATTGATTAACAAATCAATAAACTTGAATAATTATTGATATTAATAAGCCTGGCAGCTCTGTTTTGTTAACCACACTAAGAAAATAAATATAAATTTTGAATTAATTCCAGCTCCAAAATCCATTTATCTGGCAGATTGCCGTGTTGAAATGCCAAATTTTGGTAAATTTCTTCAGTCAAACAGGGTTTTGAAGAAATTTTGACACTAGCAATTGATTAACAAATCAATAAACTTGAATAATTATTGATATTAATAAGCCTGGCAGCTCTGTTTTGTTAACGACACTAAGAAAATAAATATAAATTTTGAATTAATTCCAGCTCCAAAATCCATTTATCTGGCAGATTGCCGTGTTGAAATGCCAAATTTTGGTAAATTTCTTCAGTCAAACATGGTTTTGAAGAAATATTGACAATAGCAATTGATTAACAAATCATTAAACTTGAATAATTATTGATATAAATAAGCTTGGCAGCTCTGTTTTGTTAACCACACTAAGAAAATAAATATAAATTTTGAAATTTATTCCAGCTCCAAAATCCATTTATCTGGCAGATTGCCGTGTGGAAATGCAAAATTTTGGTAAATTTCTTCAGTCAAACAGGGTTTTGAAGAAATTTTGACACTAGCAATTGATTAAAAAATCAATAAACTTGAATAATTATTGATATTAATAAGCCTGGCAGCTCTGTTTTGTTAACCACACTAAGAAAATAAATATAAATTTTGAAATAATTCCAGCTCCAAAATCCATTTATCTGGCAGATTGCCGTGTTGAAATGCCAAATTTTGGTAAATTTCTTCAGTCAAACAGGGTTTTGAAGAAATTTTGACACTAGCAATTGATTAACAAATCAATAAACTTGAATAATTATTGATATTAATAAGCCTGGCAGCTCTGTTTTTTTAACCACGTTAAGAAAATAAATATAAATTTTGAATTAATTCCAGCTCCAAAATCCATTTATCTGGCAGATTGCCGTGTGGAAATGCAAAATTTTGGTAAATTTCTTCAGTCAAACAGGGTTTTGAAGAAATTTTGACACTAGCAATTGATTAAAAAATCAATAAACTTGAATAATTATTGATATTAATAAGCCTGGCAGCTCTGTTTTGTTAACCACACTAAGAAAATAAATATAAATTTTGAAATAATTCCAGCTCCAAAATCCATTTATCTGGCAGATTGCCGTGTTGAAATGCCAAATTTTGGTAAATTTCTTCAGTCAAACAGGGTTTTGAAGAAATTTTGACACTAGCAATTGATTAACAAATCAATAAACTTGAATAATTATTGATATTAATAAGCCTGGCAGCTCTGTTTTGTTAACCACACTAAGAAAATAAATATAAATTTTGAATTAATTCCAGCTCCAAAATCCATTTATCTGGCAGATTGCCGTGTGGAAATGCAAAATTTTGGTAAATTTCTTCAGTCAAACAGGGTTTTGAACAAATTTTGACACTAGCAATTGATTAAAAAATCAATAACCTTGAATAATTATTAAATAAGCCTGGCTGCTCTGTTTTGTTAACCACACTAAGAAAATAAATATAAATTTTGAATTAATTCCAGCTCCAAAATCCATTTATCTGGCAGATTGCCGTGTGGAAATGCAAAATTTGCTAAATTTCTTCAGTCAAACAGGGTTTAGAAGAAACATTGACACTAGCAATTGATTAACAAATCAATTACCTTGAATAATTATTAAATAAGCCTGGCTGCTCTGTTTTGTTAACCACACTAAGAAAATAAATATAAATTTTGAAATAATTCCAGCTCCAAAATCCATTTATCTGGCAGATTGCCGTGTTGAAATGCCAAATTTTGGTAAATTTCTTCAGTCAAACAGGGTTTTGAAGAAATTTTGACACTAGCAATTGATTAACAAATCAATAAACTTGAATAATTATTGATATTAATAAGCCTGGCAGCTCTGTTTTGTTAACCACACTAAGAAAATAAATATAAATTTTGAAATAATTCCAGCTCCAAAATCCATTTATCTGGCAGATTGCCGTGTTGAAATGCCAAATTTTGGTAAATTTCTTCAGTCAAACAGGGTTTTGAAGAAATTTTGACACTAGCAATTGATTAAAAAATCAATAAACTTGAATAATTATTGATATTAATAAGCCTGGCAGCTCTGTTTTGTTAACCACACTAAGAAAATAAATATAAATTTTGAATTAATTCCAGCTCCAAAAGCCATTTATCTGGCAGATTGCCGTGTTGAAATGCCAAATTTTGGAAAATTTCTTCAGTCAAACAGGGTTTTGAAGAAACATTGACACTAGCAATTGATTAACAAATCAATAAACTTGTATAATTATTGATATAAATAAGCCTGGCAGCTCTATTTTATTAACTACACTAAGAAAATAAATATAAATTTTGAATTAATTCCAGCTCCAAAATCCATTTATCTGGCAGATTGCCGTGTTGAAATGCCAACTTTTGGTACATTTCTTCAGTCAAATATGGTTTTGAAGAAATATTGACCATAGCAATTGATTAACAAATCATTAAACTTGAATAATTATTGATATAAATAAGCCTGGCAGCTCTGTTTTGTTAACCACACTAAGAAAATAAATATAAATTTTAAATTAATTCCCGCTCCAAAATCCATTTATGTGGAAGATTGCCGTGTTGAAATGCCAAATTTTGGTAAAATTCTTCAGTCAAACATGGTTTTGAAGAAATTTTGACACTAGCAATTGATTAACAAATCAATAAACTTGAATAATTATTGATATTAATAAGCCTGGCAGCTCTGTTTTGTTAACCACACTAAGAAAATAAATATAAATTTTGAATTAATTCCAGCTCCAAAATCCATTTATCTGGCAGATTGCCGTGTTGAAATGCCAAATTTTGGTAAATTTCTTCAGTCAAACAGGGTTTTGAAGAAATTTTGACACTAGCAATTGATTAACAAATCAATAAACTTGAATAATTATTGATATTAATAAGCCTGGCAGCTCTGTTTTGTTAACCACACTAAGAAAATAAATATAAATTTTGAATTAATTCCAGCTCCAAAATCCATTTATCTGGCAGATTGCCGTGTTGAAATGCCAAATTTTGGTAAATTTCTTCAGTCAAACATGGTTTTGAAGAAATATTGACAATAGCAATTGATTAACAAATCATTAAACTTGAATAATTATTGATATAAATAAGCTTGGCAGCTCTGTTTTGTTAACCACACTAAGAAAATAAATATAAATTTTGAAATTTATTCCAGCTCCAAAATCCATTTATCTGGCAGATTGCCGTGTGGAAATGCAAAATTTTGGTAAATTTCTTCAGTCAAACAGGGTTTTGAAGAAATTTTGACACTAGCAATTGATTAACAAATCAATAAACTTGAATAATTATTGATATTAATAAGCCTGGCAGCTCTGTTTTGTTAACCACACTAAGAAAATAAATATAAATTTTGAATTAATTCCAGCTCCAAAATCCATTTATCTGGCAGATTGCCGTGTTGAAATGCCAAATTTTGGTAAATTTCTTCAGTCAAACAGGGTTTTGAAGAAATTTTGACACTAGCAATTGATTAACAAATCAATAAACTTGAATAATTATTGATATTAATAAGCCTGGCAGCTCTGTTTTGTTAACGACACTAAGAAAATAAATATAAATTTTGAATTAATTCCAGCTCCAAAATCCATTTATCTGGCAGATTGCCGTGTTGAAATGCCAAATTTTGGTAAATTTCTTCAGTCAAACATGGTTTTGAAGAAATATTGACAATAGCAATTGATTAACAAATCATTAAACTTGAATAATTATTGATATAAATAAGCTTGGCAGCTCTGTTTTGTTAACCACACTAAGAAAATAAATATAAATTTTGAAATTTATTCCAGCTCCAAAATCCATTTATCTGGCAGATTGCCGTGTGGAAATGCAAAATTTTGGTAAATTTCTTCAGTCAAACAGGGTTTTGAAGAAATTTTGACACTAGCAATTGATTAAAAAATCAATAAACTTGAATAATTATTGATATTAATAAGCCTGGCAGCTCTGTTTTGTTAACCACACTAAGAAAATAAATATAAATTTTGAAATAATTCCAGCTCCAAAATCCATTTATCTGGCAGATTGCCGTGTTGAAATGCCAAATTTTGGTAAATTTCTTCAGTCAAACAGGGTTTTGAAGAAATTTTGACACTAGCAATTGATTAACAAATCAATAAACTTGAATAATTATTGATATTAATAAGCCTGGCAGCTCTGTTTTTTTAACCACGTTAAGAAAATAAATATAAATTTTGAATTAATTCCAGCTCCAAAATCCATTTATCTGGCAGATTGCCGTGTGGAAATGCAAAATTTTGGTAAATTTCTTCAGTCAAACAGGGTTTTGAAGAAATTTTGACACTAGCAATTGATTAAAAAATCAATAAACTTGAATAATTATTGATATTAATAAGCCTGGCAGCTCTGTTTTGTTAACCACACTAAGAAAATAAATATAAATTTTGAAATAATTCCAGCTCCAAAATCCATTTATCTGGCAGATTGCCGTGTTGAAATGCCAAATTTTGGTAAATTTCTTCAGTCAAACAGGGTTTTGAAGAAATTTTGACACTAGCAATTGATTAACAAATCAATAAACTTGAATAATTATTGATATTAATAAGCCTGGCAGCTCTGTTTTGTTAACCACACTAAGAAAATAAATATAAATTTTGAATTAATTCCAGCTCCAAAATCCATTTATCTGGCAGATTGCCGTGTTGAAATGCCAAATTTTGGTACATTTCTTCAGTCAAAAATGGTTTTGAAGAAATATTGACACTAGCAATTGATTAACAAATCAATTACCTTGAATAATTATTAAATAAGCCTGGCTGCTCTGTTTTGTTAACCACATTAAGAAAATAAATATAAATTTTGAATTAATTCCAGCTCCAAAATCCAATATCTGGCAGATTGCCGTGTTGAAATGCCAAATTTTGGTAAATTTCTTCAGTCAAACAGGTTTTTGAAGATCCATTGACACTAGCAATTGATTAACAAATCCATAAACTTGAATAATTATTGATATAAATAAATCTGGCAACTCTGTTTTGTTAACCACACTAAGAAAATAAATATAAATTTTGAATTAATTCTTAAGAATTATGAATATTTGCAGCTCCAAAATCCATTTATCTGGCAGATTGCCGTGTTGAAATGCCAAAATTTGCTAAATTTCTTCAGTCAAACAGGGTTTTGAAGAAACATTGACACTAGCAATTGATTAACAAATCAATAAACTTGAATAATTATTGATATAAATAAGCCTGGCAGCTCTGTTTTTTTAACCACGTTAAGAAAATAAATATAAATTTTGAATTAATTCCAGCTCCAAAATCCATTTATCTGGCAGATTGCCGTGTGGAAATGCAAAATTTTGGTAAATTTCTTCAGTCAAACAGGGTTTTGAACAAATTTTGACACTAGCAATTGATTAAAAAATCAATAACCTTGAATAATTATTAAATAAGCCTGGCTGCTCTGTTTTGTTAACCACACTAAGAAAATAAATATAAATTTTGAATTAATTCCAGCTCCAAAATCCATTTATCTGGCAGATTGCCGTGTGGAAATGCAAAATTTGCTAAATTTCTTCAGTCAAACAGGGTTTAGAAGAAACATTGACACTAGCAATTGATTAACAAATCAATTACCTTGAATAATTATTAAATAAGCCTGGCTGCTCTGTTTTGTTAACCACACTAAGAAAATAAATATAAATTTTGAAATAATTCCAGCTCCAAAATCCATTTATCTGGCAGATTGCCGTGTTGAAATGCCAAATTTTGGTAAATTTCTTCAGTCAAACAGGGTTTTGAAGAAATTTTGACACTAGCAATTGATTAACAAATCAATAAACTTGAATAAATATTGATATTAATAAGCCTGGCAGCTCTGTTTTGTTAACCACACTAAGAAAATAAATATAAATTTTGAAATAATTCCAGCTCCAAAATCCATTTATCTGGCAGATTGCCGTGTTGAAATGCCAAATTTTGGTAAATTTCTTCAGTCAAACAGGGTTTTGAAGAAATTTTGACACTAGCAATTGATTAACAAATCAATAAACTTGAATAATTATTGATATTAATAAGCCTGGCAGCTCTGTTTTGTTAACCACACTAAGAAAATAAATATAAATTTTGAATTAATTCCAGCTCCAAAATCCATTTATCTGGCAGATTGCCGTGTGGAAATGCAAAATTTTGGTAAATTTCTTCAGTCAAACAGGGTTTTGAACAAATTTTGACACTAGCAATTGATTAAAAAATCAATAACCTTGAATAATTATTAAATAAGCCTGGCTGCTCTGTTTTGTTAACCACACTAAGAAAATAAATATAAATTTTGAATTAATTCCAGCTCCAAAATCCATTTATCTGGCAGATTGCCGTGTGGAAATGCAAAATTTGCTAAATTTCTTCAGTCAAACAGGGTTTAGAAGAAACATTGACACTAGCAATTGATTAACAAATCAATTACCTTGAATAATTATTAAATAAGCCTGGCTGCTCTGTTTTGTTAACCACACTAAGAAAATAAATATAAATTTTGAAATAATTCCAGCTCCAAAATCCATTTATCTGGCAGATTGCCGTGTTGAAATGCCAAATTTTGGTAAATTTCTTCAGTCAAACATGGTTTTGAAGAAATATTGACAATAGCAATTGATTAACAAATCATTAAACTTGAATAATTATTGATATAAATAAGCTTGGCAGCTCTGTTTTGTTAACCACACTAAGAAAATAAATATAAATTTTGAAATTTATTCCAGCTCCAAAATCCATTTATCTGGCAGATTGCCGTGTGGAAATGCAAAATTTTGGTAAATTTCTTCAGTCAAACAGGGTTTTGAAGAAATTTTGACACTAGCAATTGATTAAAAAATCAATAAACTTGAATAATTATTGATATTAATAAGCCTGGCAGCTCTGTTTTGTTAACCACACTAAGAAAATAAATATAAATTTTGAAATAATTCCAGCTCCAAAATCCATTTATCTGGCAGATTGCCGTGTTGAAATGCCAAATTTTGGTAAATTACTTCAGTTAAACAGGGTTTTGAAGAAATTTTGACACTAGCAATTGATTAACAAATCAATAAACTTGAATAATTATTGATATTAATAAGCCTGGCAGCTCTGTTTTTTTAACCACGTTAAGAAAATAAATATAAATTTTGAATTAATTCCAGCTCCAAAATCCATTTATCTGGCAGATTGCCGTGTGGAAATGCAAAAATTTGGTAAATTTCTTCAGTCAAACAGGGTTTTGAAGAAATATTGACACTAGCAATTGATTAACAAATCAATTACCTTGAATAATTATTAAATAAGCCTGGCTGCCCTGTTTTGTTAACCACATTAAGAAAATAAATATAAATTTTGAATTAATTCCAGCTCCAAAATCCAATATCTGGCAGATTGCCGTGTTGAAATGCCAAATTTTGGTAAATTTCTTCAGTCAAACAGGTTTTTGAAGATCCATTGACACTAGCAATTGATTAACAAATCCATAAACTTGAATAATTATTGATATAAATAAATCTGGCAACTCTGTTTTGTTAACCACACTAAGAAAATAAATATAAATTTTGAATTAATTCTTAAGAATTATGAATATTTGCAGCTCCAAAATCCATTTATCTGGCAGATTGCCGTGTTGAAATGCCAAAATTTGCTAAATTTCTTCAGTCAAACAGGGTTTTGAAGAAACATTGACACTAGCAATTGATTAACAAATCAATAAACTTGAATAATTATTGATATAAATAAGCCTGGCAGCTCTGTTTTTTTAACCACGTTAAGAAAATAAATATAAATTTTGAATTAATTCCAGCTCCAAAATCCATTTATCTGGCAGATTGCCGTGTGGAAATGCAAAATTTTGGTAAATTTCTTCAGTCAAACAGGGTTTTGAACAAATTTTGACACTAGCAATTGATTAAAAAATCAATAACCTTGAATAATTATTAAATAAGCCTGGCTGCTCTGTTTTGTTAACCACACTAAGAAAATAAATATAAATTTTGAATTAATTCCAGCTCCAAAATCCATTTATCTGGCAGATTGCCGTGTGGAAATGCAAAATTTGCTAAATTTCTTCAGTCAAACAGGGTTTAGAAGAAACATTGACACTAGCAATTGATTAACAAGTCAATAAACTTGAATAATTATTGATATTAATAAGCCTGGCAGCTCTGTTTTGTTAACCACACTAAGAAAATAAATATAAATTTTGAATTAATTCCAGCTCCAAAATCCATTTATCTGGCAGATTGCCGTGTTGAAATGCCAAATTTTGGTAAATTACTTCAGTTAAACAGGGTTTTGAAGAAATTTTGACACTAGCAATTGATTAACAAATCAATAAACTTGAATAATTATTGATATTAATAAGCCTGGCAGCTCTGTTTTTTTAACCACGTTAAGAAAATAAATATAAATTTTGAATTAATTCCAGCTCCAAAATCCATTTATCTGGCAGATTGCCGTGTGGAAATGCAAAAATTTGGTAAATTTCTTCAGTCAAACAGGGTTTTGAAGAAATATTGACACTAGCAATTGATTAACAAATCAATTACCTTGAATAATTATTAAATAAGCCTGGCTGCCCTGTTTTGTTAACCACATTAAGAAAATAAATATAAATTTTGAATTAATTCCAGCTCCAAAATCCAATATCTGGCAGATTGCCGTGTTGAAATGCCAAATTTTGGTAAATTTCTTCAGTCAAACAGGTTTTTGAAGATCCATTGACACTAGCAATTGATTAACAAATCCATAAACTTGAATAATTATTGATATAAATAAATCTGGCAACTCTGTTTTGTTAACCACACTAAGAAAATAAATATAAATTTTGAATTAATTCTTAAGAATTATGAATATTTGCAGCTCCAAAATCCATTTATCTGGCAGATTGCCGTGTTGAAATGCCAAAATTTGCTAAATTTCTTCAGTCAAACAGGGTTTTGAAGAAACATTGACACTAGCAATTGATTAACAAATCAATAAACTTGAATAATTATTGATATAAATAAACCTGGCAGCTCTGTTTTTTTAACCACGTTAAGAAAATAAATATAAATTTTGAATTAATTCCAGCTCCAAAATCCATTTATCTGGCAGATTGCCGTGTGGAAATGCAAAATTTTGGTAAATTTCTTCAGTCAAACAGGGTTTTGAACAAATTTTGACACTAGCAATTGATTAAAAAATCAATAACCTTGAATAATTATTAAATAAGCCTGGCTGCTCTGTTTTGTTAACCACACTAAGAAAATAAATATAAATTTTGAATTAATTCCAGCTCCAAAATCCATTTATCTGGCAGATTGCCGTGTGGAAATGCAAAATTTGCTAAATTTCTTCAGTCAAACAGGGTTTAGAAGAAACATTGACACTAGCAATTGATTAACAAGTCAATAAACTTGAATAATTATTGATATTAATAAGCCTGGCAGCTCTGTTTTGTTAACCACACTAAGAAAATAAATATAAATTTTGAATTAATTCCAGCTCCAAAATCCATTTATCTGGCAGATTGCCGTGTTGAAATGCCAAATTTTGGAAAATTTCTTCAGTCAAACAGGGTTTTGAAGAAACATTGACACTAGCAATTGATTAACAAATCAATAAACTTGTATAATTATTGATATAAATAAGCCTGGCAGCTCTGTTTTATTAACTACACTAAGAAAATAAATATAAATATTGAATTAATTCCAGCTCCAAAATCCATTTATCTGGCAGATTGCCGTGTTGAAATGCCATATTTTGGTACATTTGTTCAGTGAAATATGAATTTGAAAAAATATTGACCATAGCAATTGATTAACAAATCAATAAACTTGAATAATTATTGATATTAATAAGCCTGGCAGCTCTGTTTTGTTAACCACACTAAGAAAATAAATATAAATTTTGAATTAATTCCAGCTCCAAAATCCATTTATCTGGCAGATTGCCGTGTTGAAATGCCAAATTTTGGAAAATTTCTTCAGTCAAACAGGGTTTTGAAGAAACATTGACACTAGCAATTGATTAACAAATCAATAAACTTGTATAATTATTGATATAAATAAGCCTGGCAGCTCGGTTTTATTAACTACACTAAGAAAATAAATATAAATTTTACATTAATTTTTAAGAATTATGAATATTTCCAGCTCCAAAATCCATTTATCTGGCAGATTGCCGTGTTGAAATGCCAAATTTTGGAAAATTTCTTCAGTCAAACAGGGTTTTGAAGAAACATTGACACTAGCAATTGATTAACAAATCAATAAACTTGTATAATTATTGATATAAATAAGCCTGGCAGCTCGGTTTTATTAACTACACTAAGAAAATAAATATAAATTTTACATTAATTTTTAAGAATTATGAATATTTCCAGCTCCAAAATTCATTTATCTGGCAGATTGCCGTGTTGAAATGCCAAATTTTGGTATATTTCTTAAGTCAAACAGGGTTTTGAAGAAACATTGACACTAGCAATTGATTAACAAATCAATAAACTTGAATAATTATTGATATAAATAAGCCTGGCAGCTCTGTTTTGTTAACCACACTAAGAAAATAAATATAAATTATGAAATAATTCCAGCTCCAAAATCCATTTATCTGGCAGATTGCCGTGTGGAAATGCAAAATTTTGGTAAATTTCTTCAGTCAAACAGGGTTTTGAAGAAATTTTGACACTAGCAATTGATTAAAAAATCAATAAACATGAATAATTATTGATATTAATAAGCCTGGCAGCTCTGTTTTGTTAACCAAACTAAGAAAATAAATATAAATTTTGAATTAATTCCAGCTCCAAAATCCATTTATCTGGCAGATTGCCGTGTGGAAATGCAAAATTTTGGTAAATTTCTTCAGTCAAACAGGGTTTTGAAGAAATTTTGACACTAGCAATTGATTAACAAATCAATAAACTTGAATAATTATTGATATTAATAAGCCTGGCAGCTCTGTTTTGTTAACCACACTAAGAAAATAAATATAAATTTTGAATTAATTCCAGCTCCAAAATCCATTTATCTGGCAGATTGCCGTGTGGAAATGGCAAATTTTGGTATATTTCTTAAGTCAAACAGGGTTTTGAAGAAACATTGACACTAGCAATTGATTAACAAATCAATAAACTTGAATAATTATTGATATAAATAAGCCTGGCAGCTCTGTTTTGTTAACCACACTAAGAAAATAAATATAAATTTTGAAATAATTCCAGCTCCAAAATCCATTTATCTGGCAGATTGCCGTGTTGAAATGCCAAATTTTGGTAAATTTCTTCAGTCAAACAGGGTTTTGAAGAAATTTTGACACTAGCAATTGATTAACAAATCAATAAACTTGAATAATTATTGATATAAATAAGCCTGGCAGCTCTGTTTTTTTAACCACGTTAAGAAAATAAATATAAATTTTGAATTAATTCCAGCTCCAAAATCCATTTATCTGGCAGATTGCCGTGTGGAAATGCAAAATTTGCTAAATTTCTTCAGTCAAACAGGGTTTAGAAGAAACATTGACACTAGCAATTGATTAACAAGTCAATAAACTTGAATAATTATTGATATTAATAAGCCTGGCAGCTCTGTTTTGTTAACCACACTAAGAAAATAAATATAAATTTTGAATTAATTCCAGCTCCAAAATCCATTTATCTGGCAGATTGCCGTGTTGAAATGCCAAATTTTGGAAAATTTCTTCAGTCAAACAGGGTTTTGAAGAAACATTGACACTAGCAATTGATTAACAAATCAATAAACTTGTATAATTATTGATATAAATAAGCCTGGCAGCTCTGTTTTATTAACTACACTAAGAAAATAAATATAAATATTGAATTAATTCCAGCTCCAAAATCCATTTATCTGGCAGATTGCCGTGTTGAAATGCCATATTTTGGTACATTTGTTCAGTGAAATATGGTTTTGAAAAAATATTGACCATAGCAATTGATTAACAAATCAATAAACTTGAATAATTATTGATATTAATAAGCCTGGCAGCTCGGTTTTATTAACTACACTAAGAAAATAAATATAAATTTTACATTAATTTTTAAGAATTATGAATATTTCCAGCTCCAAAATCCATTTATCTGGCAGATTGCCGTGTTGAAATGGCAAATTTTGGTATATTTCTTAAGTCAAACAGGGTTTTGAAGAAACATTGACACTAGCAATTGATTAACAAATCAATAAACTTGAATAATTATTGATATAAATAAGCCTGGCAGCTCTGTTTTGTTAACCACACTAAGAAAATAAATATAAATTTTGAAATAATTCCAGCTCCAAAATCCATTTATCTGGCAGATTGCCGTGTTGAAATGCCAAATTTTGGTAAATTTCTTCAGTCAAACAGGGTTTTGAAGAAATTTTGACACTAGCAATTGATTAACAAATCAATAAACTTGAATAATTATTGATATAAATAAGCCTGGCAGCTCTGTTTTTTTAACCACGTTAAGAAAATAAATATAAATTTTGAATTAATTCCAGCTCCAAAATCCATTTATCTGGCAGATTGCCGTGTGGAAATGCAAAATTTGCTAAATTTCTTCAGTCAAACAGGGTTTAGAAGAAACATTGACACTAGCAATTGATTAACAAGTCAATAAACTTGAATAATTATTGATATTAATAAGCCTGGCAGCTCTGTTTTGTTAACCACACTAAGAAAATAAATATAAATATTGAATTAATTCCAGCTCCAAAATCCATTTATCTGGCAGATTGCCGTGTTGAAATGCCATATTTTGGTACATTTGTTCAGTGAAATATGGTTTTGAAGAAATATTGAGAATAGCAATTGAATAACAAATCATTAAACTTGAATAATTATTGATATAAATAAGCGTGGCAGCTCTGTTTTGTTAACCACACTAAGAAAATAAATATAAATTTTGAATTAATTCTTAAGAATTATGAATATTTGCAGCTCCAAAATCCATTTATCTGGCAGATTGCCGTGTTGAAATGCCAAAATTTGCTAAATTTCTTCAGTCAAACAGGGTTTTGGAGAAACATTGACACTAGCAATTGATTAACTAATCAATAAACTTGAATAATTATTGATATAAATAAGCCTGGCAGCTCTGTTTTTTTAACCACACTAAGAAAATAAATATAAATTTTGAATTAATTCCAGCTACAAAATCCTTTTATCTGGCCGATTGCCGTGTTGAAATGCCAAATTTTGGTAAATTTCTTTAGTCAAACATGGTTTTGAAGAAATATTGACACTAGCAATTGATTAACAAATCAATAAACTTGAATAATTATTGATATAAATAAGCCTGGCAGCTCTTTTTTGTTAACCACGCTAAGAAAATAAATATAAATTTTGAATTAATTCTTAAGAATAATGAATAGCTGCAGCCCCAAAATCCATTTATCAGGCAGATTGCCGTGTTGAAATGCCAAATTTTGGTAAATTTCTTCAGTCAAACATGGTTTTGAAGAAATATTGAGAATAGCAATTGAATAACAAATCATTAAACTTGAATAATTATTGATATAAATAAGCGTGGCAGCTCTGTTTTGTTAACCACACTAAGAAAATAAATATAAATTTTGAATTAATTCTTAAGAATTATGAATATTTGCAGCTCCAAAATCCATTTATCTGGCAGATTGCCGTGTTGAAATGCCAAAATTTGCTAAATTTCTTCAGTCAAACAGGGTTTTGAAGAAACATTGACACTAGCAATTGATTAACTAATCAATAAACTTGAATAATTATTGATATAAATAAGCCTGGCAGCTCTGTTTTTTTAACCACACTAAGAAAATAAATATAAATTTTGAATTAATTCCAGCTACAAAATCCTTTTATCTGGCCGATTGCCGTGTTGAAATGCCAAATTTTGGTAAATTTCTTCAGTCAAACAGGGTTTTGAAGAAATATTGACACTAGCAATTGAATAACAAATCATTAAACTTGAATAATTATTGATATTAATAATCCTGGCAGCTCTGTTTTGTTAACCACACTAAGAAAATAAATATAAATTTTGAATTAATTCCAGCTCCAAAATCCAATATCTGGCAGATTGCCGTGTCGAAATGCCAAATTTTGGAAAATTTCTTCAGTCAAACAGGGTTTTGAAGAAACATTGACACTAGCAATTGATTAACAAATCAATAAACTTGTATATTTATTGATATAAATAAGCCTGGCAGCTCTGTTTTATTAACTACACTAAGAAAATAAATATAAATTTTGAATTAATTCCAGCTCCAAAATCCATTTATCTGGCAGATTGCCGTGTTGAAATGCCAAATTTTGGTACATTTCTTCAGTCAAATATAGTTTTGAAGAAATATTGACCATAGCAATTGATTAACAAATCATTAAACTTGAATAATTATTGATATAAATAAGCCTGGCAGCTCTGTTTTGTTAACCACACTAAGAAAATAAATATAAATTTTAAATTAATTCCAGCTCCAAAATCCATTTATCTGGCAGATTGCCGTGTTGAAATGCCAAATTTTGGTTAAATTCTTCAGTCAAACAGGGTTTTGAAGAAACATTGACACTAGCAATTGATTAACAAATCAATTACCTTGAATAATTATTAAATAAGCCTGGCTGCTCTGTTTTGTTAACCACACTAAGAAAATAAATACAAATTTTGAATTAATTCCAGCTCCAAAATCCATTTATCTGGCAGATTGCCGTGTGGAAATGCAAAATTTTGGTAAATTTCTTCAGTCAAACAGGGTTTTGAAGAAATTTTGACACTAGCAATTGATTAACAAATCAATAAACTTGAATAATTATTGATATTAATAAGCCTGGCTGCTCTGTTTTGTTAACCACACTAAGAAAATAAATATAAATTTTGAATTAATTCCAGCTCCAAAATCCATTTATCTGGCAGATTGCCGTGTGGAAATGCAAAATTTTGGTAAATTTCTTCAGTCAAACAGGGTTTTGAAGAAATTTTGACACTAGCAATTGATTAACAAATCAATAAACTTGAATAATTATTGATATTAATAAGCCTGGCAGCTCTGTTTTGTTAACCACACTAAGAAAATAAATATAAATTTTGAATTAATTCCAGCTCCAAAATCCATTTATCTGGCAGATTGCCGTGTTGAAATGCCAAATTTTGGAAAATTTCTTCAGTCAAACAGGGTTTTGAAGAAACATTGACACTAGCAATTGATTAACAAATCAATAAACTTGTATAATTATTGATATAAATAAGCCTGGCAGCTCGGTTTTATTAACTACACTAAGAAAATAAATATAAATTTTACATTAATTTTTAAGAATTATGAATATTTCCAGCTCCAAAATCCATTTATCTGGCAAATTGCCGTGTTGAAATGCCAAATTTTGGTATATTTCTTAAGTCAAACAGGGTTTTGAAGAAACATTGACACTAGCAATTGATTAACAAATCAATAAACTTGAATAATTATTGATATAAATAAGCCTGGCAGCTCTGTTTTGTTAACCACACTAAGAAAATAAATATAAATTTTGAAATAATTCCAGCTCCAAAATCCATTTATCTGGCAGATTGCCGTGTGGAAATGCAAAATTTTGGTAAATTTCTTCAGTCAAACAGGGTTTTGAAGAAATTTTGACACTAGCAATTGATTAACAAATCAATAAACTTGAATAATTATTGATATTAATAAGCCTGGCAGCTCTGTTTTGTTAACCACACTAAGAAAATAAATATAAATTTTGAATTAATTCCAGCTCCAAAAGCCATTTATCTGGCAGATTGCCGTGTTGAAATGCCAAATTTTGGAAAATTTCTTCAGTCAAACAGGGTTTTGAAGAAACATTGACACTAGCAATTGATTAACAAATCAATAAACTTGTATAATTATTGATATAAATAAGCCTGGCAGCTCTATTTTATTAACTACACTAAGAAAATAAATATAAATTTTGAATTAATTCCAGCTCCAAAATCCATTTATCTGGCAGATTGCCGTGTTGAAATGCCAACTTTTGGTACATTTCTTCAGTCAAATATGGTTTTGAAGAAATATTGACCATAGCAATTGATTAACAAATCATTAAACTTGAATAATTATTGATATAAATAAGCCTGGCAGCTCTGTTTTGTTAACCACACTAAGAAAATAAATATAAATTTTAAATTAATTCCCGCTCCAAAATCCATTTATGTGGAAGATTGCCGTGTTGAAATGCCAAATTTTGGTAAAATTCTTCAGTCAAACATGGTTTTGAAGAAATTTTGACACTAGCAATTGATTAACAAATCAATAAACTTGAATAATTATTGATATTAATAAGCCTGGCAGCTCTGTTTTGTTAACCACACTAAGAAAATAAATATAAATTTTGAATTAATTCCAGCTCCAAAATCCATTTATCTGGCAGATTGCCGTGTTGAAATGCCAAATTTTGGTAAATTTCTTCAGTCAAACAGGGTTTTGAAGAAATTTTGACACTAGCAATTGATTAACAAATCAATAAACTTGAATAATTATTGATATTAATAAGCCTGGCAGCTCTGTTTTGTTAACCACACTAAGAAAATAAATATAAATTTTGAATTAATTCCAGCTCCAAAATCCATTTATCTGGCAGATTGCCGTGTTGAAATGCCAAATTTTGGTAAATTTCTTCAGTCAAACATGGTTTTGAAGAAATATTGACAATAGCAATTGATTAACAAATCATTAAACTTGAATAATTATTGATATAAATAAGCTTGGCAGCTCTGTTTTGTTAACCACACTAAGAAAATAAATATAAATTTTGAAATTTATTCCAGCTCCAAAATCCATTTATCTGGCAGATTGCCGTGTGGAAATGCAAAATTTTGGTAAATTTCTTCAGTCAAACAGGGTTTTGAAGAAATTTTGACACTAGCAATTGATTAACAAATCAATAAACTTGAATAATTATTGATATTAATAAGCCTGGCAGCTCTGTTTTGTTAACCACACTAAGAAAATAAATATAAATTTTGAATTAATTCCAGCTCCAAAATCCATTTATCTGGCAGATTGCCGTGTTGAAATGCCAAATTTTGGTAAATTTCTTCAGTCAAACAGGGTTTTGAAGAAATTTTGACACTAGCAATTGATTAACAAATCAATAAACTTGAATAATTATTGATATTAATAAGCCTGGCAGCTCTGTTTTGTTAACGACACTAAGAAAATAAATATAAATTTTGAATTAATTCCAGCTCCAAAATCCATTTATCTGGCAGATTGCCGTGTTGAAATGCCAAATTTTGGTAAATTTCTTCAGTCAAACATGGTTTTGAAGAAATATTGACAATAGCAATTGATTAACAAATCATTAAACTTGAATAATTATTGATATAAATAAGCTTGGCAGCTCTGTTTTGTTAACCACACTAAGAAAATAAATATAAATTTTGAAATTTATTCCAGCTCCAAAATCCATTTATCTGGCAGATTGCCGTGTGGAAATGCAAAATTTTGGTAAATTTCTTCAGTCAAACAGGGTTTTGAAGAAATTTTGACACTAGCAATTGATTAAAAAATCAATAAACTTGAATAATTATTGATATTAATAAGCCTGGCAGCTCTGTTTTGTTAACCACACTAAGAAAATAAATATAAATTTTGAAATAATTCCAGCTCCAAAATCCATTTATCTGGCAGATTGCCGTGTTGAAATGCCAAATTTTGGTAAATTTCTTCAGTCAAACAGGGTTTTGAAGAAATTTTGACACTAGCAATTGATTAACAAATCAATAAACTTGAATAATTATTGATATTAATAAGCCTGGCAGCTCTGTTTTTTTAACCACGTTAAGAAAATAAATATAAATTTTGAATTAATTCCAGCTCCAAAATCCATTTATCTGGCAGATTGCCGTGTGGAAATGCAAAATTTTGGTAAATTTCTTCAGTCAAACAGGGTTTTGAAGAAATTTTGACACTAGCAATTGATTAAAAAATCAATAAACTTGAATAATTATTGATATTAATAAGCCTGGCAGCTCTGTTTTGTTAACCACACTAAGAAAATAAATATAAATTTTGAAATAATTCCAGCTCCAAAATCCATTTATCTGGCAGATTGCCGTGTTGAAATGCCAAATTTTGGTAAATTTCTTCAGTCAAACAGGGTTTTGAAGAAATTTTGACACTAGCAATTGATTAACAAATCAATAAACTTGAATAATTATTGATATTAATAAGCCTGGCAGCTCTGTTTTGTTAACCACACTAAGAAAATAAATATAAATTTTGAATTAATTCCAGCTCCAAAATCCATTTATCTGGCAGATTGCCGTGTTGAAATGCCAAATTTTGGTACATTTCTTCAGTCAAAAATGGTTTTGAAGAAATATTGACACTAGCAATTGATTAACAAATCAATTACCTTGAATAATTATTAAATAAGCCTGGCTGCTCTGTTTTGTTAACCACATTAAGAAAATAAATATAAATTTTGAATTAATTCCAGCTCCAAAATCCAATATCTGGCAGATTGCCGTGTTGAAATGCCAAATTTTGGTAAATTTCTTCAGTCAAACAGGTTTTTGAAGATCCATTGACACTAGCAATTGATTAACAAATCCATAAACTTGAATAATTATTGATATAAATAAATCTGGCAACTCTGTTTTGTTAACCACACTAAGAAAATAAATATAAATTTTGAATTAATTCTTAAGAATTATGAATATTTGCAGCTCCAAAATCCATTTATCTGGCAGATTGCCGTGTTGAAATGCCAAAATTTGCTAAATTTCTTCAGTCAAACAGGGTTTTGAAGAAACATTGACACTAGCAATTGATTAACAAATCAATAAACTTGAATAATTATTGATATAAATAAGCCTGGCAGCTCTGTTTTTTTAACCACGTTAAGAAAATAAATATAAATTTTGAATTAATTCCAGCTCCAAAATCCATTTATCTGGCAGATTGCCGTGTGGAAATGCAAAATTTTGGTAAATTTCTTCAGTCAAACAGGGTTTTGAACAAATTTTGACACTAGCAATTGATTAAAAAATCAATAACCTTGAATAATTATTAAATAAGCCTGGCTGCTCTGTTTTGTTAACCACACTAAGAAAATAAATATAAATTTTGAATTAATTCCAGCTCCAAAATCCATTTATCTGGCAGATTGCCGTGTGGAAATGCAAAATTTGCTAAATTTCTTCAGTCAAACAGGGTTTAGAAGAAACATTGACACTAGCAATTGATTAACAAATCAATTACCTTGAATAATTATTAAATAAGCCTGGCTGCTCTGTTTTGTTAACCACACTAAGAAAATAAATATAAATTTTGAAATAATTCCAGCTCCAAAATCCATTTATCTGGCAGATTGCCGTGTTGAAATGCCAAATTTTGGTAAATTTTTTCAGTCAAACAGGGTTTTGAAGAAATTTTGACACTAGCAATTGATTAACAAATCAATAAACTTGAATAATTATTGATATTAATAAGCCTGGCAGCTCTGTTTTGTTAACCACACTAAGAAAATAAATATAAATTTTGAAATAATTCCAGCTCCAAAATCCATTTATCTGGCAGATTGCCGTGTTGAAATGCCAAATTTTGGTAAATTTCTTCAGTCAAACAGGGTTTTGAAGAAATTTTGACACTAGCAATTGATTAACAAATCAATAAACTTGAATAATTATTGATATTAATAAGCCTGGCAGCTCTGTTTTGTTAACCACACTAAGAAAATAAATATAAATTTTGAATTAATTCCAGCTCCAAAATCCATTTATCTGGCAGATTGCCGTGTGGAAATGCAAAATTTTGGTAAATTTCTTCAGTCAAACAGGGTTTTGAACAAATTTTGACACTAGCAATTGATTAAAAAATCAATAACCTTGAATAATTATTAAATAAGCCTGGCTGCTCTGTTTTGTTAACCACACTAAGAAAATAAATATAAATTTTGAATTAATTCCAGCTCCAAAATCCATTTATCTGGCAGATTGCCGTGTGGAAATGCAAAATTTGCTAAATTTCTTCAGTCAAACAGGGTTTAGAAGAAACATTGACACTAGCAATTGATTAACAAATCAATTACCTTGAATAATTATTAAATAAGCCTGGCTGCTCTGTTTTGTTAACCACACTAAGAAAATAAATATAAATTTTGAAATAATTCCAGCTCCAAAATCCATTTATCTGGCAGATTGCCGTGTTGAAATGCCAAATTTTGGTAAATTTCTTCAGTCAAACATGGTTTTGAAGAAATATTGACAATAGCAATTGATTAACAAATCATTAAACTTGAATAATTATTGATATAAATAAGCTTGGCAGCTCTGTTTTGTTAACCACACTAAGAAAATAAATATAAATTTTGAAATTTATTCCAGCTCCAAAATCCATTTATCTGGCAGATTGCCGTGTGGAAATGCAAAATTTTGGTAAATTTCTTCAGTCAAACAGGGTTTTGAAGAAATTTTGACACTAGCAATTGATTAAAAAATCAATAAACTTGAATAATTATTGATATTAATAAGCCTGGCAGCTCTGTTTTGTTAACCACACTAAGAAAATAAATATAAATTTTGAAATAATTCCAGCTCCAAAATCCATTTATCTGGCAGATTGCCGTGTTGAAATGCCAAATTTTGGTAAATTACTTCAGTTAAACAGGGTTTTGAAGAAATTTTGACACTAGCAATTGATTAACAAATCAATAAACTTGAATAATTATTGATATTAATAAGCCTGGCAGCTCTGTTTTTTTAACCACGTTAAGAAAATAAATATAAATTTTGAATTAATTCCAGCTCCAAAATCCATTTATCTGGCAGATTGCCGTGTGGAAATGCAAAAATTTGGTAAATTTCTTCAGTCAAACAGGGTTTTGAAGAAATATTGACACTAGCAATTGATTAACAAATCAATTACCTTGAATAATTATTAAATAAGCCTGGCTGCCCTGTTTTGTTAACCACATTAAGAAAATAAATATAAATTTTGAATTAATTCCAGCTCCAAAATCCAATATCTGGCAGATTGCCGTGTTGAAATGCCAAATTTTGGTAAATTTCTTCAGTCAAACAGGTTTTTGAAGATCCATTGACACTAGCAATTGATTAACAAATCCATAAACTTGAATAATTATTGATATAAATAAATCTGGCAACTCTGTTTTGTTAACCACACTAAGAAAATAAATATAAATTTTGAATTAATTCTTAAGAATTATGAATATTTGCAGCTCCAAAATCCATTTATCTGGCAGATTGCCGTGTTGAAATGCCAAAATTTGCTAAATTTCTTCAGTCAAACAGGGTTTTGAAGAAACATTGACACTAGCAATTGATTAACAAATCAATAAACTTGAATAATTATTGATATAAATAAGCCTGGCAGCTCTGTTTTTTTAACCACGTTAAGAAAATAAATATAAATTTTGAATTAATTCCAGCTCCAAAATCAATTTATCTGGCAGATTGCCGTGTGGAAATGCAAAATTTTGGTAAATTTCTTCAGTCAAACAGGGTTTTGAACAAATTTTGACACTAGCAATTGATTAAAAAATCAATAACCTTGAATAATTATTAAATAAGCCTGGCTGCTCTGTTTTGTTAACCACACTAAGAAAATAAATATAAATTTTGAATTAATTCCAGCTCCAAAATCCATTTATCTGGCAGATTGCCGTGTGGAAATGCAAAATTTGCTAAATTTCTTCAGTCAAACAGGGTTTAGAAGAAACATTGACACTAGCAATTGATTAACAAGTCAATAAACTTGAATAATTATTGATATTAATAAGCCTGGCAGCTCTGTTTTGTTAACCACACTAAGAAAATAAATATAAATTTTGAATTAATTCCAGCTCCAAAATCCATTTATCTGGCAGATTGCCGTGTTGAAATGCCAAATTTTGGTAAATTACTTCAGTTAAACAGGGTTTTGAAGAAATTTTGACACTAGCAATTGATTAACAAATCAATAAACTTGAATAATTATTGATATTAATAAGCCTGGCAGCTCTGTTTTTTTAACCACGTTAAGAAAATAAATATAAATTTTGAATTAATTCCAGCTCCAAAATCCATTTATCTGGCAGATTGCCGTGTGGAAATGCAAAAATTTGGTAAATTTCTTCAGTCAAACAGGGTTTTGAAGAAATATTGACACTAGCAATTGATTAACAAATCAATTACCTTGAATAATTATTAAATAAGCCTGGCTGCCCTGTTTTGTTAACCACATTAAGAAAATAAATATAAATTTTGAATTAATTCCAGCTCCAAAATCCAATATCTGGCAGATTGCCGTGTTGAAATGCCAAATTTTGGTAAATTTCTTCAGTCAAACAGGTTTTTGAAGATCCATTGACACTAGCAATTGATTAACAAATCCATAAACTTGAATAATTATTGATATAAATAAATCTGGCAACTCTGTTTTGTTAACCACACTAAGAAAATAAATATAAATTTTGAATTAATTCTTAAGAATTATGAATATTTGCAGCTCCAAAATCCATTTATCTGGCAGATTGCCGTGTTGAAATGCCAAAATTTGCTAAATTTCTTCAGTCAAACAGGGTTTTGAAGAAACATTGACACTAGCAATTGATTAACAAATCAATAAACTTGAATAATTATTGATATAAATAAGCCTGGCAGCTCTGTTTTTTTAACCACGTTAAGAAAATAAATATAAATTTTGAATTAATTCCAGCTCCAAAATCCATTTATCTGGCAGATTGCCGTGTGGAAATGCAAAATTTTGGTAAATTTCTTCAGTCAAACAGGGTTTTGAACAAATTTTGACACTAGCAATTGATTAAAAAATCAATAACCTTGAATAATTATTAAATAAGCCTGGCTGCTCTGTTTTGTTAACCACACTAAGAAAATAAATATAAATTTTGAATAAATTCCAGCTCCAAAATCCATTTATCTGGCAGATTGCCGTGTGGAAATGCAAAATTTGCTAAATTTCTTCAGTCAAACAGGGTTTAGAAGAAACATTGACACTAGCAATTGATTAACAAGTCAATAAACTTGAATAATTATTGATATTAATAAGCCTGGCAGCTCTGTTTTGTTAACCACACTAAGAAAATAAATATAAATTTTGAATTAATTCCAGCTCCAAAATCCATTTATCTGGCAGATTGCCGTGTTGAAATGCCAAATTTTGGAAAATTTCTTCAGTCAAACAGGGTTTTGAAGAAACATTGACACTAGCAATTGATTAACAAATCAATAAACTTGTATAATTATTGATATAAATAAGCCTGGCAGCTCTGTTTTATTAACTACACTAAGAAAATAAATATAAATATTGAATTAATTCCAGCTCCAAAATCCATTTATCTGGCAGATTGCCGTGTTGAAATGCCATATTTTGGTACATTTGTTCAGTGAAATATGAATTTGAAAAAATATTGACCATAGCAATTGATTAACAAATCAATAAACTTGAATAATTATTGATATTAATAAGCCTGGCAGCTCTGTTTTGTTAACCACACTAAGAAAATAAATATAAATTTTGAATTAATTCCAGCTCCAAAATCCATTTATCTGGCAGATTGCCGTGTTGAAATGCCAAATTTTGGAAAATTTCTTCAGTCAAACAGGGTTTTGAAGAAACATTGACACTAGCAATTGATTAACAAATCAATAAACTTGTATAATTATTGATATAAATAAGCCTGGCAGCTCGGTTTTATTAACTACACTAAGAAAATAAATATAAATTTTACATTAATTTTTAAGAATTATGAATATTTCCAGCTCCAAAATCCATTTATCTGGCAGATTGCCGTGTTGAAATGCCAAATTTTGGAAAATTTCTTCAGTCAAACAGGGTTTTGAAGAAACATTGACACTAGCAATTGATTAACAAATCAATAAACTTGTATAATTATTGATATAAATAAGCCTGGCAGCTCGGTTTTATTAACTACACTAAGAAAATAAATATAAATTTTACATTAATTTTTAAGAATTATGAATATTTCCAGCTCCAAAATTCATTTATCTGGCAGATTGCCGTGTTGAAATGCCAAATTTTGGTATATTTCTTAAGTCAAACAGGGTTTTGAAGAAACATTGACACTAGCAATTGATTAACAAATCAATAAACTTGAATAATTATTGATATAAATAAGCCTGGCAGCTCTGTTTTGTTAACCACACTAAGAAAATAAATATAAATTATGAAATAATTCCAGCTCCAAAATCCATTTATCTGGCAGATTGCCGTGTGGAAATGCAAAATTTTGGTAAATTTCTTCAGTCAAACAGGGTTTTGAAGAAATTTTGACACTAGCAATTGATTAAAAAATCAATAAACATGAATAATTATTGATATTAATAAGCCTGGCAGCTCTGTTTTGTTAACCAAACTAAGAAAATAAATATAAATTTTGAATTAATTCCAGCTCCAAAATCCATTTATCTGGCAGATTGCCGTGTGGAAATGCAAAATTTTGGTAAATTTCTTCAGTCAAACAGGGTTTTGAAGAAATTTTGACACTAGCAATTGATTAACAAATCAATAAACTTGAATAATTATTGATATTAATAAGCCTGGCAGCTCTGTTTTGTTAACCACACTAAGAAAATAAATATAAATTTTGAATTAATTCCAGCTCCAAAATCCATTTATCTGGCAGATTGCCGTGTGGAAATGGCAAATTTTGGTATATTTCTTAAGTCAAACAGGGTTTTGAAGAAACATTGACACTAGCAATTGATTAACAAATCAATAAACTTGAATAATTATTGATATAAATAAGCCTGGCAGCTCTGTTTTGTTAACCACACTAAGAAAATAAATATAAATTTTACATTAATTTTTAAGAATTATGAATATTTCCAGCTCCAAAATCCATTTATCTGGCAGATTGCCGTGTTGAAATGGCAAATTTTGGTATATTTCTTAAGTCAAACAGGGTTTTGAAGAAACATTGACACTAGCAATTGATTAACAAATCAATAAACTTGAATAATTATTGATATAAATAAGCCTGGCAGCTCTGTTTTGTTAACCACACTAAGAAAATAAATATAAATTTTGAAATAATTCCAGCTCCAAAATCCATTTATCTGGCAGATTGCCGTGTTGAAATGCCAAATTTTGGTAAATTTCTTCAGTCAAACAGGGTTTTGAAGAAATTTTGACACTAGCAATTGATTAACAAATCAATAAACTTGAATAATTATTGATATAAATAAGCCTGGCAGCTCTGTTTTTTTAACCACGTTAAGAAAATAAATATAAATTTTGAATTAATTCCAGCTCCAAAATCCATTTATCTGGCAGATTGCCGTGTGGAAATGCAAAATTTGCTAAATTTCTTCAGTCAAACAGGGTTTAGAAGAAACATTGACACTAGCAATTGATTAACAAGTCAATAAACTTGAATAATTATTGATATTAATAAGCCTGGCAGCTCTGTTTTGTTAACCACACTAAGAAAATAAATATAAATTTTGAATTAATTCCAGCTCCAAAATCCATTTATCTGGCAGATTGCCGTGTTGAAATGCCAAATTTTGGAAAATTTCTTCAGTCAAACAGGGTTTTGAAGAAACATTGACACTAGCAATTGATTAACAAATCAATAAACTTGTATAATTATTGATATAAATAAGCCTGGCAGCTCTGTTTTATTAACTACACTAAGAAAATAAATATAAATATTGAATTAATTCCAGCTCCAAAATCCATTTATCTGGCAGATTGCCGTGTTGAAATGCCATATTTTGGTACATTTGTTCAGTGAAATATGGTTTTGAAAAAATATTGACCATAGCAATTGATTAACAAATCAATAAACTTGAATAATTATTGATATTAATAAGCCTGGCAGCTCGGTTTTATTAACTACACTAAGAAAATAAATATAAATTTTACATTAATTTTTAAGAATTATGAATATTTCCAGCTCCAAAATCCATTTATCTGGCAGATTGCCGTGTTGAAATGGCAAATTTTGGTATATTTCTTAAGTCAAACAGGGTTTTGAAGAAACATTGACACTAGCAATTGATTAACAAATCAATAAACTTGAATAATTATTGATATAAATAAGCCTGGCAGCTCTGTTTTGTTAACCACACTAAGAAAATAAATATAAATTTTGAAATAATTCCAGCTCCAAAATCCATTTATCTGGCAGATTGCCGTGTTGAAATGCCAAATTTTGGTAAATTTCTTCAGTCAAACAGGGTTTTGAAGAAATTTTGACACTAGCAATTGATTAACAAATCAATAAACTTGAATAATTATTGATATAAATAAGCCTGGCAGCTCTGTTTTTTTAACCACGTTAAGAAAATAAATATAAATTTTGAATTAATTCCAGCTCCAAAATCCATTTATCTGGCAGATTGCCGTGTGGAAATGCAAAATTTGCTAAATTTCTTCAGTCAAACAGGGTTTAGAAGAAACATTGACACTAGCAATTGATTAACAAGTCAATAAACTTGAATAATTATTGATATTAATAAGCCTGGCAGCTCTGTTTTGTTAACCACACTAAGAAAATAAATATAAATATTGAATTAATTCCAGCTCCAAAATCCATTTATCTGGCAGATTGCCGTGTTGAAATGCCATATTTTGGTACATTTGTTCAGTGAAATATGGTTTTGAAAAAATATTGACCATAGCAATTGATTAACAAATCAATAAACTTGAATAATTATTGATATTAATAAGCCTGGCAGCTCTGTTTTGTTAACCACACTAAGAAAATAAATATAAATTATGAAATAATTCCAGCTCCAAAATCCATTTATCTGGCAGATTGCCGTGTGGAAATGCAAAATTTTGGTAAATTTCTTCAGTCAAACAGGGTTTTGAAGAAATTTTGACACTAGCAATTGATTAAAAAATCAATAAACATGAATAATTATTGATATTAATAAGCCTGGCAGCTCTGTTTTGTTAACCAAACTAAGAAAATAAATATAAATTTTGAATTAATTCCAGCTCCAAAATCCATTTATCTGGCAGATTGCCGTGTGGAAATGCAAAATTTTGGTAAATTTCTTCAGTCAAACAGGGTTTTGAAGAAATTTTGACACTAGCAATTGATTAACAAATCAATAAACTTGAATAATTATTGATATTAATAAGCCTGGCAGCTCTGTTTTGTTAACCACACTAAGAAAATAAATATAAATTTTGAATTAATTCCAGCTCCAAAATCCATTTATCTGGCAGATTGCCGTGTTGAAATGCCAAATTTTGGAAAATTTCTTCAGTCAAACAGGGTTTTGAAGAAACATTGACACTAGCAATTGATTAACAAATCAATAAACTTGTATAATTATTGATATAAATAAGCCTGGCAGCTCGGTTTTATTAACTACACTAAGAAAATAAATATAAATTTTACATTAATTTTTAAGAATTATGAATATTTCCAGCTCCAAAATCCATTTATCTGGCAGATTGCCGTGTTGAAATGGCAAATTTTGGTATATTTCTTAAGTCAAACAGGGTTTTGAAGAAACATTGACACTAGCAATTGATTAACAAATCAATAAACTTGAATAATTATTGATATAAATAAGCCTGGCAGCTCTGTTTTGTTAACCACACTAAGAAAATAAATATAAATTTTGAAATAATTCCAGCTCCAAAATCCATTTATCTGGCAGATTGCCGTGTTGAAATGCCAAATTTTGGTAAATTTCTTCAGTCAAACAGGGTTTTGAAGAAATTTTGACACTAGCAATTGATTAACAAATCAATAAACTTGAATAATTATTGATATAAATAAGCCTGGCAGCTCTGTTTTGTTAACCACACTAAGAAAATAAATATAAATTTTGAAATAATTCCAGCTCCAAAATCCATTTATCTGGCAGATTGCCGTGTTGAAATGCCAAATTTTGGTAAATTTCTTCAGTCAAACAGGGTTTTGAAGAAACATTGACACTAGCAATTGATTAACAAATCAATAAACTTGTATAATTATTGATATAAATAAGCCTGGCAGCTCTGTTTTATTAACTACACTAAGAAAATAAATATAAATATTGAATTAATTCCAGCTCCAAAATCCATTTATCTGGCAGATTGCCGTGTTGAAATGCCATATTTTGGTACATTTGTTCAGTGAAATATGGTTTTGAAAAAATATTGACCATAGCAATTGATTAACAAATCAATAAACTTGAATAATTATTGATATTAATAAGCCTGGCAGCTCTGTTTTGTTAACCACACTAAGAAAATAAATATAAATTTTGAATTAATTCCAGCTCCAAAATCCATTTATCTGGCAGATTGCCGTGTTGAAATGCCAAATTTTGGAAAATTTCTTCAGTCAAACAGGGTTTTGAAGAAACATTGACACTAGCAATTGATTAACAAATCAATAAACTTTTATAATTATTGATATAAATAAGCCTGGCAGCTCGGTTTTATTAACTACACTAAGAAAATAAATATAAATTTTACATTAATTTTTAAGAATTATGAATATTTCCAGCTCCAAAATCCATTTATCTGGCAGATTGCCGTGTTGAAATGCCAAATTTTGGAAAATTTCTTCAGTCAAACAGGGTTTTGAAGAAACATTGACACTAGCAATTGATTAACAAATCAATAAACTTGTATAATTATTGATATAAATAAGCCTGGCAGCTCGGTTTTGTTAACCAAACTAAGAAAATAAATATAAATTTTGAATTAATTCCAGCTCCAAAATCCATTTATCTGGCAGATTGCCGTGTGGAAATGCAAAATTTTGGTAAATTTCTTCAGTCAAACAGGGTTTTGAAGAAATTTTGACACTAGCAATTGATTAACAAATCAATAAACTTGAATAATTATTGATATTAATAAGCCTGGCAGCTCTGTTTTGTTAACCACACTAAGAAAATAAATATAAATTTTGAATTAATTCCAGCTCCAAAATCCATTTATCTGGCAGATTGCCGTGTTGAAATGCCAAATTTTGGAAAATTTCTTCAGTCAAACAGGGTTTTGAAGAAACATTGACACTAGCAATTGATTAACAAATCAATAAACTTGTATAATTATTGATATAAATAAGCCTGGCAGCTCGGTTTTATTAACTACACTAAGAAAATAAATATAAATTTTACATTAATTTTTAAGAATTATGAATATTTCCAGCTCCAAAATCCATTTATCTGGCAGATTGCCGTGTTGAAATGGCAAATTTTGGTATATTTCTTAAGTCAAACAGGGTTTTGAAGAAACATTGACACTAGCAATTGATTAACAAATCAATAAACTTGAATAATTATTGATATAAATAAGCCTGGCAGCTCTGTTTTGTTAACCACACTAAGAAAATAAATATAAATTTTGAAATAATTCCAGCTCCAAAATCCATTTATCTGGCAGATTGCCGTGTTGAAATGCCAAATTTTGGTAAATTTCTTCAGTCAAACAGGGTTTTGAAGAAATTTTGACACTAGCAATTGATTAACAAATCAATAAACTTGAATAATTATTGATATAAATAAGCCTGGCAGCTCTGTTTTTTTAACCACGTTAAGAAAATAAATATAAATTTTGAATTAATTCCAGCTCCAAAATCCATTTATCTGGCAGATTGCCGTGTGGAAATGCAAAATTTGCTAAATTTCTTCAGTCAAACAGGGTTTAGAAGAAACATTGACACTAGCAATTGATTAACAAGTCAATAAACTTGAATAATTATTGATATTAATAAGCCTGGCAGCTCTGTTTTGTTAACCACACTAAGAAAATAAATATAAATTTTGAATTAATTCCAGCTCCAAAATCCATTTATCTGGCAGATTGCCGTGTTGAAATGCCAAATTTTGGAAAATTTCTTCAGTCAAACAGGGTTTTGAAGAAACATTGACACTAGCAATTGATTAACAAATCAATAAACTTGTATAATTATTGATATAAATAAGCCTGGCAGCTCTGTTTTATTAACTACACTAAGAAAATAAATATAAATATTGAATTAATTCCAGCTCCAAAATCCATTTATCTGGCAGATTGCCGTGTTGAAATGCCATATTTTGGTACATTTGTTCAGTGAAATATGGTTTTGAAAAAATATTGACCATAGCAATTGATTAACAAATCAATAAACTTGAATAATTATTGATATTAATAAGCCTGGCAGCTCTGTTTTGTTAACCACACTAAGAAAATAAATATAAATTTTGAATTAATTCCAGCTCCAAAATCCATTTATCTGGCAGATTGCCGTGTTGAAATGCCAAATTTTGGAAAATTTCTTCAGTCAAACAGGGTTTTGAAGAAACATTGACACTAGCAATTGATTAACAAATCAATAAACTTGTATAATTATTGATATAAATAAGCCTGGCAGCTCGGTTTTATTAACTACACTAAGAAAATAAATATAAATTTTACATTAATTTTTAAGAATTATGAATATTTCCAGCTCCAAAATCCATTTATCTGGCAGATTGCCGTGTTGAAATGCCAAATTTTGGAAAATTTCTTCAGTCAAACAGGGTTTTGAAGAAACATTGACACTAGCAATTGATTAACAAATCAATAAACTTGAATAATTATTGATATAAATAAGCCTGGCAGCTCGGTTTTATTAACTACACTAAGAAAATAAATATAAATTTTACATTAATTTTTAAGAATTATGAATATTTCCAGCTCCAAAATCCATTTATCTGGCAGATTGCCGTGTTGAAATGCCAAATTTTGGTATATTTCTTAAGTCAAACAGGGTTTTGAAGAAACATTGACACTAGCAATTGATTAACAAATCAATAAACTTGAATAATTATTGATATAAATAAGCCTGGCAGCTCTGTTTTGTTAACCACACTAAGAAAATAAATATAAATTATGAAATAATTCCAGCTCCAAAATCCATTTATCTGGCAGATTGCCGTGTGGAAATGCAAAATTTTGGTAAATTTCTTCAGTCAAACAGGGTTTTGAAGAAATTTTGACACTATCAATTGATTAAAAAATCAATAAACATGAATAATTATTGATATTAATAAGCCTGGCAGCTCTGTTTTGTTAACCAAACTAAGAAAATAAATATAAATTTTGAATTAATTCCAGCTCCAAAATCCATTTATCTGGCAGATTGCCGTGTGGAAATGCAAAATTTTGGTAAATTTCTTCAGTCAAACAGGGTTTTGAAGAAATTTTGACACTAGCAATTGATTAACAAATCAATAAACTTGAATAATTATTGATATTAATAAGCCTGGCAGCTCTGTTTTGTTAACCACACTAAGAAAATAAATATAAATTTTGAATTAATTCCAGCTCCAAAATCCATTTATCTGGCAGATTGCCGTGTTGAAATGCCAAATTTTGGAAAATTTCTTCAGTCAAACAGGGTTTTGAAGAAACATTGACACTAGCAATTGATTAACAAATCAATAAACTTGTATAATTATTGATATAAATAAGCCTGGCAGCTCGGTTTTATTAACTACACTAAGAAAATAAATATAAATTTTACATTAATTTTTAAGAATTATGAATATTTCCAGCTCCAAAATCCATTTATCTGGCAGATTGCCGTGTTGAAATGGCAAATTTTGGTATATTTCTTAAGTCAAACAGGGTTTTGAAGAAACATTGACACTAGCAATTGATTAACAAATCAATAAACTTGAATAATTATTGATATAAATAAGCCTGGCAGCTCTGTTTTGTTAACCACACTAAGAAAATAAATATAAATTTTGAAATAATTCCAGCTCCAAAATCCATTTATCTGGCAGATTGCCGTGTTGAAATGCCAAATTTTGGTAAATTTCTTCAGTCAAACAGGGTTTTGAAGAAATTTTGACACTAGCAATTGATTAACAAATCAATAAACTTGAATAATTATTGATATAAATAAGCCTGGCAGCTCTGTTTTTTTAACCACGTTAAGAAAATAAATATAAATTTTGAATTAATTCCAGCTCCAAAATCCATTTATCTGGCAGATTGCCGTGTGGAAATGCAAAATTTGCTAAATTTCTTCAGTCAAACAGGGTTTAGAAGAAACATTGACACTAGCAATTGATTAACAAGTCAATAAACTTGAATAATTATTGATATTAATAAGCCTGGCAGCTCTGTTTTGTTAACCACACTAAGAAAATAAATATAAATTTTGAATTAATTCCAGCTCCAAAATCCATTTATCTGGCAGATTGCCGTGTGGAAATGCAAAATTTTGGTAAATTTCTTCAGTCAAACAGGGTTTTGAAGAAATTTTGACACTAGCAATTGATTAACAAATCAATAAACTTGAATAATTATTGATATTAATAAGCCTGGCAGCTCTGTTTTGTTAACCACACTAAGAAAATAAATATAAATTTTGAATTAATTCCAGCTCCAAAATCCATTTATCTGGCAGATTGCCGTGTTGAAATGCCAAATTTTGGAAAATTTCTTCAGTCAAACAGGGTTTTGAAGAAACATTGACACTAGCAATTGATTAACAAATCAATAAACTTGTATAATTATTGATATAAATAAGCCTGGCAGCTCGGTTTTATTAACTACACTAAGAAAATAAATATAAATTTTACATTAATTTTTAAGAATTATGAATATTTCCAGCTCCAAAATCCATTTATCTGGCAGATTGCCGTGTTGAAATGGCAAATTTTGGTATATTTCTTAAGTCAAACAGGGTTTTGAAGAAACATTGACACTAGCAATTGATTAACAAATCAATAAACTTGAATAATTATTGATATAAATAAGCCTGGCAGCTCTGTTTTGTTAACCACACTAAGAAAATAAATATAAATTTTGAAATAATTCCAGCTCCAAAATCCATTTATCTGGCAGATTGCCGTGTTGAAATGCCAAATTTTGGTAAATTTCTTCAGTCAAACAGGGTTTTGAAGAAATTTTGACACTAGCAATTGATTAACAAATCAATAAACTTGAATAATTATTGATATAAATAAGCCTGGCAGCTCTGTTTTTTTAACCACGTTAAGAAAATAAATATAAATTTTGAATTAATTCCAGCTCCAAAATCCATTTATCTGGCAGATTGCCGTGTTGAAATGCCAAATTTTGGAAAATTTCTTCAGTCAAACAGGGTTTTGAAGAAACATTGACACTAGCAATTGATTAACAAATCAATAAACTTGTATAATTATTGATATAAATAAGCCTGGCAGCTCTGTTTTATTAACTACACTAAGAAAATAAATATAAATATTGAATTAATTCCAGCTCCAAAATCCATTTATCTGGCAGATTGCCGTGTTGAAATGCCATATTTTGGTACATTTCTTCAGTGAAATATGGTTTTGAAAAAATATTGACACTAGCAATTGATTAACAAATCAATAAACTTGAATAATTATTGATATTAATAAGCCTGGCAGCTCTGTTTTGTTAACCACACTAAGAAAATAAATATAAATTTTGAATTAATTCCAGCTCCAAAATCCATTTATCTGGCAGATTGCCGTGTTGAAATGCCAAATTTTGGAAAATTTCTTCAGTCAAACAGGGTTTTGAAGAAACATTGACACTAGCAATTGATTAACAAATCAATAAACTTGTATAATTATTGATATAAATAAGCCTGGCAGCTCGGTTTTATTAACTACACTAAGAAAATAAATATAAATTTTACATTAATTTTTAAGAATTATGAATATTTCCAGCTCCAAAATCCATTTATCTGGCAGATTGCCGTGTTGAAATGCCAAATTTTGGTATATTTCTTAAGTCAAACAGGGTTTTGAAGAAACATTGACACTAGCAATTGATTAACAAATCAATAAACTTGAATAATTATTGATATAAATAAGCCTGGCAGCTCTGTTTTGTTAACCACACTAAGAAAATAAATATAAATTATGAAATAATTCCAGCTCCAAAATCCATTTATCTGGCAGATTGCCGTGTGGAAATGCAAAATTTTGGTAAATTTCTTCAGTCAAACAGGGTTTTGAAGAAATTTTGACACTAGCAATTGATTAAAAAATCAATAACCTTGAATAATTATTAAATAAGCCTGGCTGCTCTGTTTTGTTAACCACACTAAGAAAATAAATATAAATTTTGAATTAATTCCAGCTCCAAAATCCATTTATCTGGCAGATTGCCGTGTGGAAATGCAAAATTTGCTAAATTTCTTCAGTCAAACAGGGTTTAGAAGAAACATTGACACTAGCAATTGATTAACAAGTCAATAAACTTGAATAATTATTGATATTAATAAGCCTGGCAGCTCTGTTTTGTTAACCACACTAAGAAAATAAATATAAATTTTGAATTAATTCCAGCTCCAAAATCCATTTATCTGGCAGATTGCCGTGTTGAAATGCCAAATTTTGGAAAATTTCTTCAGTCAAACAGGGTTTTGAAGAAACATTGACACTAGCAATTGATTAACAAATCAATAAACTTGTATAATTATTGATATAAATAAGCCTGGCAGCTCTGTTTTATTAACTACACTAAGAAAATAAATATAAATATTGAATTAATTCCAGCTCCAAAATCCATTTATCTGGCAGATTGCCGTGTTGAAATGCCATATTTTGGTACATTTCTTCAGTGAAATATGGTTTTGAAAAAATATTGACCATAGCAATTGATTAACAAATCAATAAACTTGAATAATTATTGATATTAATAAGCCTGGCAGCTCTGTTTTGTTAACCACACTAAGAAAATAAATATAAATTTTGAATTAATTCCAGCTCCAAAATCCATTTATCTGGCAGATTGCCGTGTTGAAATGCCAAATTTTGGAAAATTTCTTCAGTCAAACAGGGTTTTGAAGAAACATTGACACTAGCAATTGATTAACAAATCAATAAACTTGTATAATTATTGATATAAATAAGCCTGGCAGCTCGGTTTTATTAACTACACTAAGAAAATAAATATAAATTTTACATTAATTTTTAAGAATTATGAATATTTCCAGCTCCAAAATCCATTTATCTGGCAGATTGCCGTGTTGAAATGCCAAATTTTGGAAAATTTCTTCAGTCAAACAGGGTTTTGAAGAAACATTGACACTAGCAATTGATTAACAAATCAATAAACTTGAATAATTATTGATATAAATAAGCCTGGCAGCTCTGTTTTGTTAACCACACTAAGAAAATAAATATAAATTTTGAAATAATTCCAGCTCCAAAATCCATTTATCTGGCAGATTGCCGTGTTGAAATGCAAAATTTTTGTAAATTTCTTCAGTCAAACAGGGTTTTGAAGAAATTTTGACACTAGCAATTGATTAAAAAATCAATAAACATGAATAATTATTGATATTAATAAGCCTGGCAGCTCTGTTTTTTTAACCACACTAAGAAAATAAATATAAATTTTGAAATAATTCCAGCTCCAAAATCCATTTATCTGGCAGATTGCCGTGTTGAAATGCCAAATTTTGGTAAATTTCTTCAGTCAAACAGGGTTTTGAAGAAATTTTGACACTAGCAATTGATTAACAAATCAATAAACTTGAATAATTATTGATATTAATAAGCCTGGCAGCTCTGTTTTGTTAACCACACTAAGAAAATAAATATAAATTATGAATTAATTCCAGCTCCAAAATCCATTTATCTGGCAGATTGCCGTGTTGAAATGCCAAATTTTGGTACATTTCTTCAGTCAAAAATGGTTTTGAAGAAACATTGACACTAGCAATTGATTAACAAATCAATAAACTTGAATAATTATTGATATAAATAAGCCTGGCAGCTCTGTTTTGTTAACCACACTAAGAAAATAAATATAAATTTTGAAATAATTCCAGCTCCAAAATCCATTTATCTGGCAGATTGCCGTGTTGAAATGCAAAATTTTTGTAAATTTCTTCAGTCAAACAGGGTTTTGAAGAAATTTTGACACTAGCAATTGATTAACAAATCAATAAACTTGAATAATTATTGATATTAATAAGCCTGGCAGCTCTGTTTTTTTAACCACGTTAAGAAAATAAATATAAATTTTGAATTAATTCCAGCTCCAAAATCCATTTATCTGGCAGATTGCCGTGTGGAAATGCAAAATTTTGGTAAATTTCTTCAGTCAAACAGGGTTTTGAAGAAATTTTGACACTAGCAATTGATTAAAAAATCAATAAACTTGAATAATTATTGATATTAATAAGCCTGGCAGCTCTGTTTTGTTAACCACACTAAGAAAATAAATATAAATTTTGAAATAATTCCAGCTCCAAAATCCATTTATCTGGCAGATTGCCGTGTTGAAATGCCAAATTTTGGTAAATTTCTTCAGTCAAACAGGGTTTTGAAGAAATTTTGACACTAGCAATTGATTAACAAATCAATAAACTTGAATAATTATTGATATTAATAAGCCTGGCAGCTCTGTTTTGTTAACCACACTAAGAAAATAAATATAAATTATGAATTAATTCCAGCTCCAAAATCCATTTATCTGGCAGATTGCCGTGTTGAAATGCCAAATTTTGGTACATTTCTTCAGTCAAAAATGGTTTTGAAGAAATATTGACACTAGCAATTGATTAACAAATCAATTACCTTGAATAATTATTAAATAAGCCTGGCTGCTCTGTTTTGTTAACCACATTAAGAAAATAAATATAAATTTTGAATTAATTCCAGCTCCAAAATCCAATATCTGGCAGATTGCCGTGTTGAAATGCCAAATTTTGGTAAATTTCTTCAGTCAAACAGGTTTTTGAAGATCCATTGACACTAGCAATTGATTAACAAATCCATAAACTTGAATAATTATTGATATAAATAAATCTGGCAACTCTGTTTTGTTAACCACACTAAGAAAATAAATATAAATTTTGAATTAATTCTTAAGAATTATGAATATTTGCAGCTCCAAAATCCATTTATCTGGCAGATTGCCGTGTTGAAATGCCAAAATTTGCTAAATTTCTTCAGTCAAACAGGGTTTTGAAGAAACATTGACACTAGCAATTGATTAACAAATCAATAAACTTGAATAATTATTGATATAAATAAGCCTGGCAGCTCTGTTTTTTTAACCACGTTAAGAAAATAAATATAAATTTTGAATTAATTCCAGCTCCAAAATCCATTTATCTGGCAGATTGCCGTGTGGAAATGCAAAATTTTGGTAAATTTCTTCAGTCAAACAGGGTTTTGAACAAATTTTGACACTAGCAATTGATTAAAAAATCAATAACCTTGAATAATTATTAAATAAGCCTGGCTGCTCTGTTTTGTTAACCACACTAAGAAAATAAATATAAATTTTGAATTAATTCCAGCTCCAAAATCCATTTATCTGGCAGATTGCCGTGTGGAAATGCAAAATTTGCTAAATTTCTTCAGTCAAACAGGGTTTAGAAGAAACATTGACACTAGCAATTGATTAACAAATCAATTACCTTGAATAATTATTAAATAAGCCTGGCTGCTCTGTTTTGTTAACCACACTAAGAAAATAAATATAAATTTTGAAATAATTCCAGCTCCAAAATCCATTTATCTGGCAGATTGCCGTGTTGAAATGCCAAATTTTGGTAAATTTCTTCAGTCAAACAGGGTTTTGAAGAAATTTTGACACTAGCAATTGATTAACAAATCAATAAACTTGAATAATTATTGATATTAATAAGCCTGGCAGCTCTGTTTTGTTAACCACACTAAGAAAATAAATATAAATTTTGAAATAATTCCAGCTCCAAAATCCATTTATCTGGCAGATTGCCGTGTTGAAATGCCAAATTTGCTAAATTTCTTCAGTCAAACAGGGTTTTGAAGAAATTTTGACACTAGCAATTGATTAACAAATCAATAAACTTGAATAATTATTGATATTAATAAGCCTGGCAGCTCTGTTTTTTTAACCACGTTAAGAAAATAAATATAAATTTTGAATTAATTCCAGCTCCAAAATCCATTTATCTGGCAGATTGCCGTGTGGAAATTCAAAAATTTGGTAAATTTCTTCAGTCAAACAGGGTTTTGAAGAAATTTTGACACTAGCAATTGATTAAAAAATCAATAAACTTGTATAATTATTGATATAAATAAGCCTGGCAGCTCGGTTTTATTAACTACACTAAGAAAATAAATATAAATTTTACATTAATTTTTAAGAATTATGAATATTTCCAGCTCCAAAATCCATTTATCTGGCAGATTGCCGTGTTGAAATGCCAAATTTTGGAAAATTTCTTCAGTCAAACAGGGTTTTGAAGAAACATTGACACTAGCAATTGATTAACAAATCAATAAACTTGTATAATTATTGATATAAATAAGCCTGGCAGCTCGGTTTTATTAACTACACTAAGAAAATAAATATAAATTTTACATTAATTTTTAAGAATTATGAATATTTCCAGCTCCAAAATCCATTTATCTGGCAGATTGCCGTGTTGAAATGCCAAATTTTGGTATATTTCTTAAGTCAAACAGGGTTTTGAAGAAACATTGACACTAGCAATTGATTAACAAATCAATAAACTTGAATAATTATTGATATAAATAAGCCTGGCAGCTCTGTTTTGTTAACCACACTAAGAAAATAAATATAAATTATGAAATAATTCCAGCTCCAAAATCCATTTATCTGGCAGATTGCCGTGTGGAAATGCAAAATTTTGGTAAATTTCTTCAGTCAAACAGGGTTTTGAAGAAATTTTGACACTAGCAATTGATTAAAAAATCAATAAACATGAATAATTATTGATATTAATAAGCCTGGCAGCTCTGTTTTGTTAACCACACTAAGAAAATAAATATAAATTTTGAAATAATTCCAGCTCCAAAATCCATTTATCTGGCAGATTGCCGTGTTGAAATGCCAAATTTTGGTACATTTCTTCAGTCAAATATGGTTTTGAAGAAATATTGACCATAGCAATTGATTAACAAATCATTAAACTTGAATAATTATTGATATAAATAAGCCTGGCAGCTCTGTTTTGTTAACCACACTAAGAAAATAAATATAAATTTTAAATTAATTCCCGCTCCAAAATCCATTTATGTGGAAGATTGCCGTGTTGAAATGCCAAATTTTGGTAAAATTCTTCAGTCAAACATGGTTTTGAAGAAATTTTGACACTAGCAATTGATTAACAAATCAATAAACTTGAATAATTATTGATATTAATAAGCCTGGCAGCTCTGTTTTGTTAACCACACTAAGAAAATAAATATAAATTTTGAATTAATTTCAGCTCCAAAATCCATTTATCTGGCAGATTGCCGTGTTGAAATGCCAAATTTTGGTAAATTTCTTCAGTCAAACAGGGTTTTGAAGAAATTTTGACACTAGCAATTGATTAACAAATCAATAAACTTGAATAATTATTGATATTAATAAGCCTGGCAGCTCTGTTTTGTTAACCACACTAAGAAAATAAATATAAATTTTGAATTAATTCCAGCTCCAAAATCCATTTATCTGGCAGATTGCCGTGTTGAAATGCCAAATTTTGGTAAATTTCTTCAGTCAAACATGGTTTTGAAGAAATATTGACAATAGCAATTGATTAACAAATCATTAAACTTGAATAATTATTGATATAAATAAGCTTGGCAGCTCTGTTTTGTTAACCACACTAAGAAAATAAATATAAATTTTGAAATTTATTCCAGCTCCAAAATCCATTTATCTGGCAGATTGCCGTGTGGAAATGCAAAATTTTGGTAAATTTCTTCAGTCAAACAGGGTTTTGAAGAAATTTTGACACTAGCAATTGATTAAAAAATCAATAAACTTGAATAATTATTGATATTAATAAGCCTGGCAGCTCTGTTTTGTTAACCACACTAAGAAAATAAATATAAATTTTGAAATAATTCCAGCTCCAAAATCCATTTATCTGGCAGATTGCCGTGTTGAAATGCCAAATTTTGGTAAATTTCTTCAGTCAAACAGGGTTTTGAAGAAATTTTGACACTAGCAATTGATTAACAAATCAATAAACTTGAATAATTATTGATATTAATAAGCCTGGCAGCTCTGTTTTTTTAACCACGTTAAGAAAATAAATATAAATTTTGAATTAATTCCAGCTCCAAAATCCATTTATCTGGCAGATTGCCGTGTGGAAATGCAAAATTTTGGTAAATTTCTTCAGTCAAACAGGGTTTTGAAGAAATTTTGACACTAGCAATTGATTAAAAAATCAATAAACTTGAATAATTATTGATATTAATAAGCCTGGCAGCTCTGTTTTGTTAACCACACTAAGAAAATAAATATAAATTTTGAAATAATTCCAGCTCCAAAATCCATTTATCTGGCAGATTGCCGTGTTGAAATGCCAAATTTTGGTAAATTTCTTCAGTCAAACAGGGTTTTGAAGAAATTTTGACACTAGCAATTGATTAACAAATCAATAAACTTGAATAATTATTGATATTAATAAGCCTGGCAGCTCTGTTTTGTTAACCACACTAAGAAAATAAATATAAATTATGAATTAATTCCAGCTCCAAAATCCATTTATCTGGCAGATTGCCGTGTTGAAATGCCAAATTTTGGTACATTTCTTCAGTCAAACAGGGTTTTGAAGAAATTTTGACACTAGCAATTGATTAAAAAATCAATAAACTTGAATAATTATTGATATTAATAAGCCTGGCAGCTCTGTTTTGTTAACCACACTAAGAAAATAAATATAAATTTTGAAATAATTCCAGCTCCAAAATCCATTTATCTGGCAGATTGCCGTGTTGAAATGCCAAATTTTGGTAAATTTCTTCAGTCAAACAGGTTTTTGAAGATCCATTGACACTAGCAATTGATTAACAAATCCATAAACTTGAATAATTATTGATATAAATAAATCTGGCAACTCTGTTTTGTTAACCACACTAAGAAAATAAATATAAATTTTGAATTAATTCTTAAGAATTATGAATATTTGCAGCTCCAAAATCCATTTATCTGGCAGATTGCCGTGTTGAAATGCCAAAATTTGCTAAATTTCTTCAGTCAAACAGGGTTTTGAAGAAACATTGACACTAGCAATTGATTAACAAATCAATAAACTTGAATAATTATTGATATAAATAAGCCTGGCAGCTCTGTTTTTTTAACCACGTTAAGAAAATAAATATAAATTTTGAATTAATTCCAGCTCCAAAATCCATTTATCTGGCAGATTGCCGTGTGGAAATGCAAAATTTTGGTAAATTTCTTCAGTCAAACAGGGTTTTGAACAAATTTTGACACTAGCAATTGATTAAAAAATCAATAACCTTGAATAATTATTAAATAAGCCTGGCTGCTCTGTTTTGTTAACCACACTAAGAAAATAAATATAAGTTTTGAATTAATTCCAGCTCCAAAATCCATTTATCTGGCAGATTGCCGTGTGGAAATGCAAAATTTGCTAAATTTCTTCAGTCAAACAGGGTTTAGAAGAAACATTGACACTAGCAATTGATTAACAAATCAATTACCTTGAATAATTATTAAATAAGCCTGGCTGCTCTGTTTTGTTAACCACACTAAGAAAATAAATATAAATTTTGAAATAATTCCAGCTCCAAAATCCATTTATCTGGCAGATTGCCGTGTTGAAATGCCAAATTTTGGTAAATTTCTTCAGTCAAACAGGGTTTTGAAGAAATTTTGACACTAGCAATTGATTAACAAATCAATAAACTTGAATAATTATTGATATTAATAAGCCTGGCAGCTCTGTTTTGTTAACCACACTAAGAAAATAAATATAAATTTTGAAATAATTCCAGCTCCAAAATCCATTTATCTGGCAGATTGCCGTGTTGAAATGCCAAATTTTGGTAAATTTCTTCAGTCAAACAGGGTTTTGAAGAAATTTTGACACTAGCAATTGATTAACAAATCAATAAACTTGAATAATTATTGATATTAATAAGCCTGGCAGCTCTGTTTTGTTAACCACACTAAGAAAATAAATATAAATTTTGAATTAATTCCAGCTCCAAAATCCATTTATCTGGCAGATTGCCGTGTGGAAATGCAAAATTTTGGTAAATTTCTTCAGTCAAACAGGGTTTTGAACAAATTTTGACACTAGCAATTGATTAAAAAATCAATAACCTTGAATAATTATTAAATAAGCCTGGCTGCTCTGTTTTGTTAACCACACTAAGAAAATAAATATAAATTTTGAATTAATTCCAGCTCCAAAATCCATTTATCTGGCAGATTGCCGTGTGGAAATGCAAAATTTGCTAAATTTCTTCAGTCAAACAGGGTTTTGAAGAAATTTTGACACTAGCAATTGATTAACAAATCAATAAACTTGAATAATTATTGATATTAATAAGCCTGGCAGCTCTGTTTTTTTAACCACGTTAAGAAAATAAATATAAATTTTGAATTAATTCCAGCTCCAAAATCCATTTATCTGGCAGATTGCCGTGTGGAAATTCAAAAATTTGGTAAATTTCTTCAGTCAAACAGGGTTTTGAAGAAATTTTGACACTAGCAATTGATTAAAAAATCAATAAACTTGTATAATTATTGATATAAATAAGCCTGGCAGCTCGGTTTTATTAACTACACTAAGAAAATAAATATAAATTTTACATTAATTTTTAAGAATTATGAATATTTCCAGCTCCAAAATCCATTTATCTGGCAGATTGCCGTGTTGAAATGCCAAATTTTGGAAAATTTCTTCAGTCAAACAGGGTTTTGAAGAAACATTGACACTAGCAATTGATTAACAAATCAATAAACTTGTATAATTATTGATATAAATAAGCCTGGCAGCTCGGTTTTATTAACTACACTAAGAAAATAAATATAAATTTTACATTAATTTTTAAGAATTATGAATATTTCCAGCTCCAAAATCCATTTATCTGGCAGATTGCCGTGTTGAAATGCCAAATTTTGGTATATTTCTTAAGTCAAACAGGGTTTTGAAGAAACATTGACACTAGCAATTGATTAACAAATCAATAAACTTGAATAATTATTGATATAAATAAGCCTGGCAGCTCTGTTTTGTTAACCACACTAAGAAAATAAATATAAATTATGAAATAATTCCAGCTCCAAAATCCATTTATCTGGCAGATTGCCGTGTGGAAATGCAAAATTTTGGTAAATTTCTTCAGTCAAACAGGGTTTTGAAGAAATTTTGACACTAGCAATTGATTAAAAAATCAATAAACATGAATAATTATTGATATTAATAAGCCTGGCAGCTCTGTTTTGTTAACCACACTAAGAAAATAAATATAAATTTTGAAATAATTCCAGCTCCAAAATCCATTTATCTGGCAGATTGCCGTGTTGAAATGCCAAATTTTGGTAAATTTCTTCAGTCAAACAGGGTTTTGAAGAAATTTTGACACTAGCAATTGATTAACAAATCAATAAACTTGAATAATTATTGATATTAATAAGCCTGGCAGCTCTGTTTTGTTAACCACACTAAGAAAATAAATATAAATTTTGAATTAATTCCAGCTCCAAAATCCATTTATCTGGCAGATTGCCGTGTTGAAATGCCAAATTTTGGTACATTTCTTCAGTCAAAAATGGTTTTGAAGAAATATTGACACTAGCAATTGATTAACAAATCAATTACCTTGAATAATTATTAAATAAGCCTGGCTGCTCTGTTTTGTTAACCACATTAAGAAAATAAATATAAATTTTGAATTAATTCCAGCTCCAAAATCCAATATCTGGCAGATTGCCGTGTTGAAATGCCAAATTTTGGTAAATTTCTTCAGTCAAACAGGTTTTTGAAGATCCATTGACACTAGCAATTGATTAACAAATCCATAAACTTGAATAATTATTGATATAAATAAATCTGGCAACTCTGTTTTGTTAACCACACTAAGAAAATAAATATAAATTTTGAATTAATTCTTAAGAATTATGAATATTTGCAGCTCCAAAATCCATTTATCTGGCAGATTGCCGTGTGGAAATGCAAAATTTTGGTAAATTTCTTCAGTCAAACAGGGTTTTGAACAAATTTTGACACTAGCAATTGATTAAAAAATCAATAACCTTGAATAATTATTAAATAAGCCTGGCTGCTCTGTTTTGTTAACCACACTAAGAAAATAAATATAAATTTTGAATTAATTCCAGCTCCAAAATCCATTTATCTGGCAGATTGCCGTGTTGAAATGCCAAATTTTGGTAAATTTCTTCAGTCAAACAGGGTTTTGAAGAAATTTTGACACTAGCAATTGATTAACAAATCAATAAACTTGAATAATTATTGATATTAATAAGCCTGGCAGCTCTGTTTTGTTAACCACACTAAGAAAATAAATATAAATTTTGAAATAATTCCAGCTCCAAAATCCATTTATCTGGCAGATTGCCGTGTTGAAATGCCAAATTTTGGTAAATTTCTTCAGTCAAACAGGGTTTTGAAGAAATTTTGACACTAGCAATTGATTAACAAATCAATAAACTTGAATAATTATTGATATTAATAAGCCTGGCAGCTCTGTTTTGTTAACCACACTAAGAAAATAAATATAAATTTTGAATTAATTCCAGCTCCAAAATCCATTTATCTGGCAGATTGCCGTGTGGAAATGCAAAATTTTGGTAAATTTCTTCAGTCAAACAGGGTTTTGAACAAATTTTGACACTAGCAATTGATTAAAAAATCAATAACCTTGAATAATTATTAAATAAGCCTGGCTGCTCTGTTTTGTTAACCACACTAAGAAAATAAATATAAATTTTGAATTAATTCCAGCTCCAAAATCCATTTATCTGGCAGATTGCCGTGTGGAAATGCAAAATTTGCTAAATTTCTTCAGTCAAACAGGGTTTTGAAGAAATTTTGACACTAGCAATTGATTAACAAATCAATAAACTTGAATAATTATTGATATTAATAAGCCTGGCAGCTCTGTTTTTTTAACCACGTTAAGAAAATAAATATAAATTTTGAATTAATTCCAGCTCCAAAATCCATTTATCTGGCAGATTGCCGTGTGGAAATTCAAAAATTTGGTAAATTTCTTCAGTCAAACAGGGTTTTGAAGAAATTTTGACACTAGCAATTGATTAAAAAATCAATAAACTTGTATAATTATTGATATAAATAAGCCTGGCAGCTCGGTTTTATTAACTACACTAAGAAAATAAATATAAATTTTACATTAATTTTTAAGAATTATGAATATTTCCAGCTCCAAAATCCATTTATCTGGCAGATTGCCGTGTTGAAATGCCAAATTTTGGAAAATTTCTTCAGTCAAACAGGGTTTTGAAGAAACATTGACACTAGCAATTGATTAACAAATCAATAAACTTGTATAATTATTGATATAAATAAGCCTGGCAGCTCGGTTTTATTAACTACACTAAGAAAATAAATATAAATTTTACATTAATTTTTAAGAATTATGAATATTTCCAGCTCCAAAATCCATTTATCTGGCAGATTGCCGTGTTGAAATGCCAAATTTTGGTATATTTCTTAAGTCAAACAGGGTTTTGAAGAAACATTGACACTAGCAATTGATTAACAAATCAATAAACTTGAATAATTATTGATATAAATAAGCCTGGCAGCTCTGTTTTGTTAACCACACTAAGAAAATAAATATAAATTATGAAATAATTCCAGCTCCAAAATCCATTTATCTGGCAGATTGCCGTGTGGAAATGCAAAATTTTGGTAAATTTCTTCAGTCAAACAGGGTTTTGAAGAAATTTTGACACTAGCAATTGATTAAAAAATCAATAAACATGAATAATTATTGATATTAATAAGCCTGGCAGCTCTGTTTTGTTAACCACACTAAGAAAATAAATATAAATTTTGAAATAATTCCAGCTCCAAAATCCATTTATCTGGCAGATTGCCGTGTTGAAATGCCAAATTTTGGTAAATTTCTTCAGTCAAACAGGGTTTTGAAGAAATTTTGACACTAGCAATTGATTAACAAATCAATAAACTTGAATAATTATTGATATTAATAAGCCTGGCAGCTCTGTTTTGTTAACCACACTAAGAAAATAAATATAAATTTTGAATTAATTCCAGCTCCAAAATCCATTTATCTGGCAGATTGCCGTGTTGAAATGCCAAATTTTGGTACATTTCTTCAGTCAAAAATGGTTTTGAAGAAATATTGACACTAGCAATTGATTAACAAATCAATTACCTTGAATAATTATTAAATAAGCCTGGCTGCTCTGTTTTGTTAACCACATTAAGAAAATAAATATAAATTTTGAATTAATTCCAGCTCCAAAATCCAATATCTGGCAGATTGCCGTGTTGAAATGCCAAATTTTGGTAAATTTCTTCAGTCAAACAGGTTTTTGAAGATCCATTGACACTAGCAATTGATTAACAAATCCATAAACTTGAATAATTATTGATATAAATAAATCTGGCAACTCTGTTTTGTTAACCACACTAAGAAAATAAATATAAATTTTGAATTAATTCTTAAGAATTATGAATATTTGCAGCTCCAAAATCCATTTATCTGGCAGATTGCCGTGTGGAAATGCAAAATTTTGGTAAATTTCTTCAGTCAAACAGGGTTTTGAACAAATTTTGACACTAGCAATTGATTAAAAAATCAATAACCTTGAATAATTATTAAATAAGCCTGGCTGCTCTGTTTTGTTAACCACACTAAGAAAATAAATATAAATTTTGAATTAATTCCAGCTCCAAAATCCATTTATCTGGCAGATTGCCGTGTGGAAATGCAAAATTTGCTAAATTTCTTCAGTCAAACAGGGTTTAGAAGAAACATTGACACTAGCAATTGATTAACAAGTCAATAAACTTGAATAATTATTGATATTAATAAGCCTGGCAGCTCTGTTTTGTTAACCACACTAAGAAAATAAATATAAATTTTGAATTAATTCCAGCTCCAAAATCCATTTATCTGGCAGATTGCCGTGTTGAAATGCCAAATTTTGGAAAATTTCTTCAGTCAAACAGGGTTTTGAAGAAACATTGACACTAGCAATTGATTAACAAATCAATTACCTTGAATAATTATTAAATAAGCCTGGCTGCTCTGTTTTGTTAACCACATTAAGAAAATAAATATAAATTTTGAATTAATTCCAGCTCCAAAATCCAATATCTGGCAGATTGCCGTGTTGAAATGCCAAATTTTGGTAAATTTCTTCAGTCAAACAGGTTTTTGAAGATCCATTGACACTAGCAATTGATTAACAAATCCATAAACTTGAATAATTATTGATATAAATAAATCTGGCAACTCTGTTTTGTTAACCACACTAAGAAAATAAATATAAATTTTGAATTAATTCTTAAGAATTATGAATATTTGCAGCTCCAAAATCCATTTATCTGGCAGATTGCCGTGTGGAAATGCAAAATTTTGGTAAATTTCTTCAGTCAAACAGGGTTTTGAACAAATTTTGACACTAGCAATTGATTAAAAAATCAATAACCTTGAATAATTATTAAATAAGCCTGGCTGCTCTGTTTTGTTAACCACACTAAGAAAATAAATATAAATTTTGAATTAATTCCAGCTCCAAAATCCATTTATCTGGCAGATTGCCGTGTGGAAATGCAAAATTTGCTAAATTTCTTCAGTCAAACAGGGTTTAGAAGAAACATTGACACTAGCAATTGATTAACAAGTCAATAAACTTGAATAATTATTGATATTAATAAGCCTGGCAGCTCTGTTTTGTTAACCACACTAAGAAAATAAATATAAATTTTGAATTAATTCCAGCTCCAAAATCCATTTATCTGGCAGATTGCCGTGTTGAAATGCCAAATTTTGGAAAATTTCTTCAGTCAAACAGGGTTTTGAAGAAACATTGACACTAGCAATTGATTAACAAATCAATTACCTTGAATAATTATTAAATAAGCCTGGCTGCTCTGTTTTGTTAACCACATTAAGAAAATAAATATAAATTTTGAATTAATTCCAGCTCCAAAATCCAATATCTGGCAGATTGCCGTGTTGAAATGCCAAATTTTGGTAAATTTCTTCAGTCAAACAGGTTTTTGAAGATCCATTGACACTAGCAATTGATTAACAAATCCATAAACTTGAATAATTATTGATATAAATAAATCTGGCAACTCTGTTTTGTTAACCACACTAAGAAAATAAATATAAATTTTGAATTAATTCTTAAGAATTATGAATATTTGCAGCTCCAAAATCCATTTATCTGGCAGATTGCCGTGTGGAAATGCAAAATTTTGGTAAATTTCTTCAGTCAAACAGGGTTTTGAACAAATTTTGACACTAGCAATTGATTAAAAAATCAATAACCTTGAATAATTATTAAATAAGCCTGGCTGCTCTGTTTTGTTAACCACACTAAGAAAATAAATATAAATTTTGAATTAATTCCAGCTCCAAAATCCATTTATCTGGCAGATTGCCGTGTGGAAATGCAAAATTTGCTAAATTTCTTCAGTCAAACAGGGTTTAGAAGAAACATTGACACTAGCAATTGATTAACAAGTCAATAAACTTGAATAATTATTGATATTAATAAGCCTGGCAGCTCTGTTTTGTTAACCACACTAAGAAAATAAATATAAATTTTGAATTAATTCCAGCTCCAAAATCCATTTATCTGGCAGATTGCCGTGTTGAAATGCCAAATTTTGGAAAATTTCTTCAGTCAAACAGGGTTTTGAAGAAACATTGACACTAGCAATTGATTAACAAATCAATAAACTTGTATAATTATTGATATAAATAAGCCTGGCAGCTCTGTTTTATTAACTACACTAAGAAAATAAATATAAATATTGAATTAATTCCAGCTCCAAAATCCATTTATCTGGCAGATTGCCGTGTTGAAATGCCATATTTTGGTACATTTGTTCAGTGAAATATGGTTTTGAAAAAATATTGACCATAGCAATTGATTAACAAATCAATAAACTTGAATAATTATTGATATTAATAAGCCTGGCAGCTCTGTTTTGTTAACCACACTAAGAAAATAAATATAAATTTTGAATTAATTCCAGCTCCAAAATCCATTTATCTGGCAGATTGCCGTGTTGAAATGCCAAATTTTGGAAAATTTCTTCAGTCAAACAGGGTTTTGAAGAAACATTGACACTAGCAATTGATTAACAAATCAATAAACTTGTATAATTATTGATATAAATAAGCCTGGCAGCTCGGTTTTATTAACTACACTAAGAAAATAAATATAAATTTTACATTAATTTTTAAGAATTATGAATATTTCCAGCTCCAAAATCCATTTATCTGGCAGATTGCCGTGTTGAAATGCCAAATTTTGGAAAATTTCTTCAGTCAAACAGGGTTTTGAAGAAACATTGACACTAGCAATTGATTAACAAATCAATAAACTTGTATAATTATTGATATAAATAAGCCTGGCAGCTCGGTTTTATTAACTACACTAAAAAAATAAATATAAATTTTACATTAATTTTTAAGAATTATGAATATTTCCAGCTCCAAAATCCATTTATCTGGCAGATTGCCGTGTTGAAATGCCAAATTTTGGTATATTTCTTAAGTCAAACAGGGTTTTGAAGAAACATTGACACTAGCAATTGATTAACAAATCAATAAACTTGAATAATTATTGATATAAATAAGCCTGGCAGCTCTGTTTTGTTAACCACACTAAGAAAATAAATATAAATTATGAAATAATTCCAGCTCCAAAATCCATTTATCTGGCAGATTGCCGTGTGGAAATGCAAAATTTTGGTAAATTTCTTCAGTCAAACAGGGTTTTGAAGAAATTTTGACACTAGCAATTGATTAAAAAATCAATAAACATGAATAATTATTGATATTAATAAGCCTGGCAGCTCTGTTTTGTTAACCACACTAAGAAAATAAATATAAATTTTGAAATAATTCCAGCTCCAAAATCCATTTATCTGGCAGATTGCCGTGTTGAAATGCCAAATTTTGGTAAATTTCTTCAGTCAAACAGGGTTTTGAAGAAATTTTGACACTAGCAATTGATTAACAAATCAATAAACTTGAATAATTATTGATATTAATAAGCCTGGCAGCTCTGTTTTGTTAACCACACTAAGAAAATAAATATAAATTTTGAATTAATTCCAGCTCCAAAATCCATTTATCTGGCAGATTGCCGTGTTGAAATGCCAAATTTTGGTACATTTCTTCAGTCAAAAATGGTTTTGAAGAAATATTGACACTAGCAATTGATTAACAAATCAATTACCTTGAATAATTATTAAATAAGCCTGGCTGCTCTGTTTTGTTAACCACATTAAGAAAATAAATATAAATTTTGAATTAATTCCAGCTCCAAAATCCAATATCTGGCAGATTGCCGTGTTGAAATGCCAAATTTTGGTAAATTTCTTCAGTCAAACAGGTTTTTGAAGATCCATTGACACTAGCAATTGATTAACAAATCCATAAACTTGAATAATTATTGATATAAATAAATCTGGCAACTCTGTTTTGTTAACCACACTAAGAAAATAAATATAAATTTTGAATTAATTCTTAAGAATTATGAATATTTGCAGCTCCAAAATCCATTTATCTGGCAGATTGCCGTGTTGAAATGCCAAAATTTGCTAAATTTCTTCAGTCAAACAGGGTTTTGAAGAAACATTGACACTAGCAATTGATTAACAAATCAATAAACTTGAATAATTATTGATATAAATAAGCCTGGCAGCTCTGTTTTTTTAACCACGTTAAGAAAATAAATATAAATTTTGAATTAATTCCAGCTCCAAAATCCATTTATCTGGCAGATTGCCGTGTGGAAATGCAAAATTTTGGTAAATTTCTTCAGTCAAACAGGGTTTTGAACAAATTTTGACACTAGCAATTGATTAAAAAATCAATAACCTTGAATAATTATTAAATAAGCCTGGCTGCTCTGTTTTGTTAACCACACTAAGAAAATAAATATAAATTTTGAATTAATTCCAGCTCCAAAATCCATTTATCTGGCAGATTGCCGTGTGGAAATGCAAAATTTGCTAAATTTCTTCAGTCAAACAGGGTTTAGAAGAAACATTGACACTAGCAATTGATTAACAAGTCAATAAACTTGAATAATTATTGATATTAATAAGCCTGGCAGCTCTGTTTTGTTAACCACACTAAGAAAATAAATATAAATTTTGAATTAATTCCAGCTCCAAAATCCATTTATCTGGCAGATTGCCGTGTTGAAATGCCAAATTTTGGAAAATTTCTTCAGTCAAACAGGGTTTTGAAGAAACATTGACACTAGCAATTGATTAACAAATCAATAAACTTGTATAATTATTGATATAAATAAGCCTGGCAGCTCTGTTTTATTAACTACACTAAGAAAATAAATATAAATATTGAATTAATTCCAGCTCCAAAATCCATTTATCTGGCAGATTGCCGTGTTGAAATGCCATATTTTGGTACATTTGTTCAGTGAAATATGGTTTTGAAAAAATATTGTCCATAGCAATTGATTAACAAATCAATAAACTTGAATAATTATTGATATTAATAAGCCTGGCAGCTCTGTTTTGTTAACCACACTAAGAAAATAAATATAAATTTTGAATTAATTCCAGCTCCAAAATCCATTTATCTGGCAGATTGCCGTGTTGAAATGCCAAATTTTGGAAAATTTCTTTAGTCAAACAGGGTTTTGAAGAAACATTGACACTAGCAATTGATTAACAAATCAATAAACTTGTATAATTATTGATATAAATAAGCCTGGCAGCTCGGTTTTATTAACTACACTAAGAAAATAAATAAAAATTTTACATTAATTTTTAAGAATTATGAATATTTCCAGCTCCAAAATCCATTTATCTGGCAGATTGCCGTGTTGAAATGCCAAATTTTGGAAAATTTCTTCAGTCAAACAGGGTTTTGAAGAAACATTGACACTAGCAATTGATTAACAAATCAATAAACTTGTATAATTATTGATATAAATAAGCCTGGCAGCTCGGTTTTATTAACTACACTAAGAAAATAAATATAAATTTTACATTAATTTTTAAGAATTATGAATATTTCCAGCTCCAAAATCCATTTATCTGGCAGATTGCCGTGTTGAAATGCCAAATTTTGGTATATTTCTTAAGTCAAACAGGGTTTTGAAGAAACATTGACACTAGCAATTGATTAACAAATCAATAAACTTGAATAATTATTGATATAAATAAGCCTGGCAGCTCTGTTTTGTTAACCACACTAAGAAAATAAATATAAATTATGAAATAATTCCAGCTCCAAAATCCATTTATCTGGCAGATTGCCGTGTGGAAATGCAAAATTTTGGTAAATTTCTTCAGTCAAACAGGGTTTTGAAGAAATTTTGACACTAGCAATTGATTAAAAAATCAATAAACATGAATAATTATTGATATTAATAAGCCTGGCAGCTCTGTTTTGTTAACCACACTAAGAAAATAAATATAAATTTTGAAATAATTCCAGCTCCAAAATCCATTTATCTGGCAGATTGCCGTGTTGAAATGCCAAATTTTGGTAAATTTCTTCAGTCAAACAGGGTTTTGAAGAAATTTTGACACTAGCAATTGATTAACAAATCAATAAACTTGAATAATTATTGATATTAATAAGCCTGGCAGCTCTGTTTTGTTAACCACACTAAGAAAATAAATATAAATTTTGAATTAATTCCAGCTCCAAAATCCATTTATCTGGCAGATTGCCGTGTTGAAATGCCAAATTTTGGTACATTTCTTCAGTCAAAAATGGTTTTGAAGAAATATTGACACTAGCAATTGATTAACAAATCAATTACCTTGAATAATTATTAAATAAGCCTGGCTGCTCTGTTTTGTTAACCACATTAAGAAAATAAATATAAATTTTGAATTAATTCCAGCTCCAAAATCCAATATCTGGCAGATTGCCGTGTTGAAATGCCAAATTTTGGTAAATTTCTTCAGTCAAACAGGTTTTTGAAGATCCATTGACACTAGCAATTGATTAACAAATCCATAAACTTGAATAATTATTGATATAAATAAATCTGGCAACTCTGTTTTGTTAACCACACTAAGAAAATAAATATAAATTTTGAATTAATTCTTAAGAATTATGAATATTTGCAGCTCCAAAATCCATTTATCTGGCAGATTGCCGTGTTGAAATGCCAAATTTTGGTAAATTTCTTCAGTCAAACAGGGTTTTGAAGAAATTTTGACACTAGCAATTGATTAACAAATCAATAAACTTGAATAATTATTGATATTAATAAGCCTGGCAGCTCTGTTTTGTTAACCACACTAAGAAAATAAATATAAATTTTGAATTAATTCCAGCTCCAAAATCCATTTATCTGGCAGATTGCCGTGTTGAAATGCCAAATTTTGGTACATTTCTTCAGTCAAAAATGGTTTTGAAGAAATATTGACACTAGCAATTGATTAACAAATCAATTACCTTGAATAATTATTAAATAAGCCTGGCTGCTCTGTTTTGTTAACCACATTAAGAAAATAAATATAAATTTTGAATTAATTCCAGCTCCAAAATCCAATATCTCTCAGATTGCCGTGTTGAAATGCCAAATTTTGGTAAATTTCTTCAGTCAAACAGGTTTTTGAAGATCCATTGACACTAGCAATTGATTAACAAATCCATAAACTTGAATAATTATTGATATAAATAAATCTGGCAACTCTGTTTTGTTAACCACACTAAGAAAATAAATATAAATTTTGAATTAATTCTTAAGAATTATGAATATTTGCAGCTCCAAAATCCATTTATCTGGCAGATTGCCGTGTTGAAATGCCAAAATTTGCTAAATTTCTTCAGTCAAACAGGGTTTTGAAGAAACATTGACACTAGCAATTGATTAACAAATCAATAAACTTGAATAATTATTGATATAAATAAGCCTGGCAGCTCTGTTTTTTTAACCACGTTAAGAAAATAAATATAAATTTTGAATTAATTCCAGCTCCAAAATCCATTTATCTGGCAGATTGCCGTGTGGAAATGCAAAATTTTGGTAAATTTCTTCAGTCAAACAGGGTTTTGAACAAATTTTGACACTAGCAATTGATTAAAAAATCAATAACCTTGAATAATTATTAAATAAGCCTGGCTGCTCTGTTTTGTTAACCACACTAAGAAAATAAATATAAATTTTGAATTAATTCCAGCTCCAAAATCCATTTATCTGGCAGATTGCCGTGTGGAAATGCAAAATTTGCTAAATTTCTTCAGTCAAACAGGGTTTAGAAGAAACATTGACACTAGCAATTGATTAACAAGTCAATAAACTTGAATAATTATTGATATTAATAAGCCTGGCAGCTCTGTTTTGTTAACCACACTAAGAAAATAAATATAAATTTTGAATTAATTCCAGCTCCAAAATCCATTTATCTGGCAGATTGCCGTGTTGAAATGCCAAATTTTGGAAAATTTCTTCAGTCAAACAGGGTTTTGAAGAAACATTGACACTAGCAATTGATTAACAAATCAATAAACTTGTATAATTATTGATATAAATAAGCCTGGCAGCTCTGTTTTATTAACTACACTAAGAAAATAAATATAAATATTGAATTAATTCCAGCTCCAAAATCCATTTATCTGGCAGATTGCCGTGTTGAAATGCCATATTTTGGTACATTTGTTCAGTGAAATATGGTTTTGAAAAAATATTGACCATAGCAATTGATTAACAAATCAATAAACTTGAATAATTATTGATATTAATAAGCCTGGCAGCTCTGTTTTGTTAACCACACTAAGAAAATAAATATAAATTTTGAATTAATTCCAGCTCCAAAATCCATTTATCTGGCAGATTGCCGTGTTGAAATGCCAAATTTTGGAAAATTTCTTTAGTCAAACAGGGTTTTGAAGAAACATTGACACTAGCAATTGATTAACAAATCAATAAACTTGTATAATTATTGATATAAATAAGCCTGGCAGCTCGGTTTTATTAACTACACTAAGAAAATAAATATAAATTTTACATTAATTTTTAAGAATTATGAATATTTCCAGCTCCAAAATCCATTTATCTGGCAGATTGCCGTGTTGAAATGCCAAATTTTGGAAAATTTCTTCAGTCAAACAGGGTTTTGAAGAAACATTGACACTAGCAATTGATTAACAAATCAATAAACTTGTATAATTATTGATATAAATAAGCCTGGCAGCTCGGTTTTATTAACTACACTAAGAAAATAAATATAAATTTTACATTAATTTTTAAGAATTATGAATATTTCCAGCTCCAAAATCCATTTATCTGGCAGATTGCCGTGTTGAAATGCCAAATTTTGGTATATTTCTTAAGTCAAACAGGGTTTTGAAGAAACATTGACACTAGCAATTGATTAACAAATCAATAAACTTGAATAATTATTGATATAAATAAGCCTGGCAGCTCTGTTTTGTTAACCACACTAAGAAAATAAATATAAATTTTGAAATAATTCCAGCTCCAAAATCCATTTATCTGGCAGATTGCCGTGTTGAAATGCCAAATTTTGGTAAATTTCTTCAGTCAAACAGGGTTTTGAAGAAATTTTGACACTAGCAATTGATTAACAAATCAATAAACTTGAATAATTATTGATATTAATAAGCCTGGCAGCTCTGTTTTGTTAACCACACTAAGAAAATAAATATAAATTTTGAATTAATTCCAGCTCCAAAATCCATTTATCTGGCAGATTGCCGTGTTGAAATGCCAAATTTTGGTACATTTCTTCAGTCAAAAATGGTTTTGAAGAAATATTGACACTAGCAATTGATTAACAAATCAATTACCTTGAATAATTATTAAATAAGCCTGGCTGCTCTGTTTTGTTAACCACATTAAGAAAATAAATATAAATTTTGAATTAATTCCAGCTCCAAAATCCAATATCTGGCAGATTGCCGTGTTGAAATGCCAAATTTTGGTAAATTTCTTCAGTCAAACAGGTTTTTGAAGATCCATTGACACTAGCAATTGATTAACAAATCCATAAACTTGAATAATTATTGATATAAATAAATCTGGCAACTCTGTTTTGTTAACCACACTAAGAAAATAAATATAAATTTTGAATTAATTCTTAAGAATTATGAATATTTGCAGCTCCAAAATCCATTTATCTGGCAGATTGCCGTGTTGAAATGCCAAAATTTGCTAAATTTCTTCAGTCAAACAGGGTTTTGAAGAAACATTGACACTAGCAATTGATTAACAAATCAATAAACTTGAATAATTATTGATATAAATAAGCCTGGCAGCTCTGTTTTTTTAACCACGTTAAGAAAATAAATATAAATTTTGAATTAATTCCAGCTCCAAAATCCATTTATCTGGCAGATTGCCGTGTGGAAATGCAAAATTTTGGTAAATTTCTTCAGTCAAACAGGGTTTTGAACAAATTTTGACACTAGCAATTGATTAAAAAATCAATAACCTTGAATAATTATTAAATAAGCCTGGCTGCTCTGTTTTGTTAACCACACTAAGAAAATAAATATAAATTTTGAATTAATTCCAGCTCCAAAATCCATTTATCTGGCAGATTGCCGTGTGGAAATGCAAAATTTGCTAAATTTCTTCAGTCAAACAGGGTTTAGAAGAAACATTGACACTAGCAATTGATTAACAAGTCAATAAACTTGAATAATTATTGATATTAATAAGCCTGGCAGCTCTGTTTTGTTAACCACACTAAGAAAATAAATATAAATTTTGAATTAATTCCAGCTCCAAAATCCATTTATCTGGCAGATTGCCGTGTTGAAATGCCAAATTTTGGAAAATTTCTTCAGTCAAACAGGGTTTTGAAGAAACATTGACACTAGCAATTGATTAACAAATCAATAAACTTGTATAATTATTGATATAAATAAGCCTGGCAGCTCTGTTTTATTAACTACACTAAGAAAATAAATATAAATATTGAATTAATTCCAGCTCCAAAATCCATTTATCTGGCAGATTGCCGTGTTGAAATGCCATATTTTGGTACATTTGTTCAGTGAAATATGGTTTTGAAAAAATATTGACCATAGCAATTGATTAACAAATCAATAAACTTGAATAATTATTGATATTAATAAGCCTGGCAGCTCTGTTTTGTTAACCACACTAAGAAAATAAATATAAATTTTGAATTAATTCCAGCTCCAAAATCCATTTATCTGGCAGATTGCCGTGTTGAAATGCCAAATTTTGGAAAATTTCTTTAGTCAAACAGGGTTTTGAAGAAACATTGACACTAGCAATTGATTAACAAATCAATAAACTTGTATAATTATTGATATAAATAAGCCTGGCAGCTCGGTTTTATTAACTACACTAAGAAAATAAATATAAATTTTACATTAATTTTTAAGAATTATGAATATTTCCAGCTCCAAAATCCATTTATCTGGCAGATTGCCGTGTTGAAATGCCAAATTTTGGAAAATTTCTTCAGTCAAACAGGGTTTTGAAGAAACATTGACACTAGCAATTGATTAACAAATCAATAAACTTGTATAATTATTGATATAAATAAGCCTGGCAGCTCGGTTTTATTAACTACACTAAGAAAATAAATATAAATTTTACATTAATTTTTAAGAATTATGAATATTTCCAGCTCCAAAATCCATTTATCTGGCAGATTGCCGTGTTGAAATGCCAAATTTTGGTATATTTCTTAAGTCAAACAGGGTTTTGAAGAAACATTGACACTAGCAATTGATTAACAAATCAATAAACTTGAATAATTATTGATATAAATAAGCCTGGCAGCTCTGTTTTGTTAACCACACTAAGAAAATAAATATAAATTATGAAATAATTCCAGCTCCAAAATCCATTTATCTGGCAGATTGCCGTGTGGAAATGCAAAATTTTGGTAAATTTCTTCAGTCAAACAGGGTTTTGAAGAAATTTTGACACTAGCAATTGATTAAAAAATCAATAAACATGAATAATTATTGATATTAATAAGCCTGGCAGCTCTGTTTTGTTAACCAAACTAAGAAAATAAATATAAATTTTGAATTAATTCCAGCTCCAAAATCCATTTATCTGGCAGATTGCCGTGTGGAAATGCAAAATTTTGGTAAATTTCTTCAGTCAAACAGGGTTTTGAAGAAATTTTGACACTAGCAATTGATTAACAAATCAATAAACTTGAATAATTATTGATATTAATAAGCCTGGCAGCTCTGTTTTGTTAACCACACTAAGAAAATAAATATAAATTTTGAATTAATTCCAGCTCCAAAATCCATTTATCTGGCAGATTGCCGTGTTGAAATGCCAAATTTTGGAAAATTTCTTCAGTCAAACAGGGTTTTGAAGAAACATTGACACTAGCAATTGATTAACAAATCAATAAACTTGTATAATTATTGATATAAATAAGCCTGGCAGCTCGGTTTTATTAACTACACTAAGAAAATAAATATAAATTTTACATTAATTTTTAAGAATTATGAATATTTCCAGCTCCAAAATCCATTTATCTGGCAGATTGCCGTGTTGAAATGGCAAATTTTGGTATATTTCTTAAGTCAAACAGGGTTTTGAAGAAACATTGACACTAGCAATTGATTAACAAATCAATAAACTTGAATAATTATTGATATAAATAAGCCTGGCAGCTCTGTTTTGTTAACCACACTAAGAAAATAAATATAAATTTTGAATTAATTCCAGCTCCAAAATCCATTTATCTGGCAGATTGCCGTGTTGAAATGCCAAATTTTGGAAAATTTCTTCAGTCAAACAGGGTTTTGAAGAAACATTGACACTAGCAATTGATTAACAAATCAATAAACTTGTATAATTATTGATATAAATAAGCCTGGCAGCTCGGTTTTATTAACTACACTAAGAAAATAAATATAAATTTTACATTAATTTTTAAGAATTATGAATATTTCCAGCTCCAAAATCCATTTATCTGGCAGATTGCCGTGTTGAAATGCCAAATTTTGGTATATTTCTTAAGTCAAACAGGGTTTTGAAGAAACATTGACACTAGCAATTGATTAACAAATCAATAAACTTGAATAATTATTGATATAAATAAGCCTGGCAGCTCTGTTTTGTTAACCACACTAAGAAAATAAATATAAATTATGAAATAATTCCAGCTCCAAAATCCATTTATCTGGCAGATTGCCGTGTTGAAATGCCAAATTTTGGAAAATTTCTTTAGTCAAACAGGGTTTTGAAGAAACATTGACACTAGCAATTGATTAACAAATCAATAAACTTGTATAATTATTGATATAAATAAGCCTGGCAGCTCGGTTTTATTAACTACACTAAGAAAATAAATATAAATTTTACATTAATTTTTAAGAATTATGAATATTTCCAGCTCCAAAATCCATTTATCTGGCAGATTGCCGTGTTGAAATGCCAAATTTTGGTATATTTCTTAAGTCAAACAGGGTTTTGAAGAAACATTGACACTAGCAATTGATTAACAAATCAATAAACTTGAATAATTATTGATATAAATAAGCCTGGCAGCTCTGTTTTGTTAACCACACTAAGAAAATAAATATAAATTATGAAATAATTCCAGCTCCAAAATCCATTTATCTGGCAGATTGCCGTGTGGAAATGCAAAATTTTGGTAAATTTCTTCAGTCAAACAGGGTTTTGAAGAAATTTTGACACTAGCAATTGATTAAAAAATCAATAAACATGAATAATTATTGATATTAATAAGCCTGGCAGCTCTGTTTTGTTAACCAAACTAAGAAAATAAATATAAATTTTGAATTAATTCCAGCTCCAAAATCCATTTATCTGGCAGATTGCCGTGTTGAAATGCCAAATTTTGGAAAATTTCTTCAGTCAAACAGGGTTTTGAAGAAACATTGACACTAGCAATTGATTAACAAATCAATAAACTTGTATAATTATTGATATAAATAAGCCTGGCAGCTCTGTTTTATTAACTACACTAAGAAAATAAATATAAATATTGAATTAATTCCAGCTCCAAAATCCATTTATCTGGCAGATTGCCGTGTTGAAATGCCATATTTTGGTACATTTGTTCAGTGAAATATGGTTTTGAAAAAATATTGACCATAGCAATTGATTAACAAATCAATAAACTTGAATAATTATTGATATTAATAAGCCTGGCAGCTCTGTTTTGTTAACCACACTAAGAAAATAAATATAAATTTTGAATTAATTCCAGCTCCAAAATCCATTTATCTGGCAGATTGCCGTGTTGAAATGCCAAATTTTGGAAAATTTCTTTAGTCAAACAGGGTTTTGAAGAAACATTGACACTAGCAATTGATTAACAAATCAATAAACTTGTATAATTATTGATATAAATAAGCCTGGCAGCTCGGTTTTATTAACTACACTAAGAAAATAAATATAAATTTTACATTAATTTTTAAGAATTATGAATATTTCCAGCTCCAAAATCCATTTATCTGGCAGATTGCCGTGTTGAAATGCCAAATTTTGGAAAATTTCTTCAGTCAAACAGGGTTTTGAAGAAACATTGACACTAGCAATTGATTAACAAATCAATAAACTTGTATAATTATTGATATAAATAAGCCTGGCAGCTCGGTTTTATTAACTACACTAAGAAAATAAATATAAATTTTACATTAATTTTTAAGAATTATGAATATTTCCAGCTCCAAAATCCATTTATCTGGCAGATTGCCGTGTTGAAATGCCAAATTTTGGTATATTTCTTAAGTCAAACAGGGTTTTGAAGAAACATTGACACTAGCAATTGATTAACAAATCAATAAACTTGAATAATTATTGATATAAATAAGCCTGGCAGCTCTGTTTTGTTAACCACACTAAGAAAATAAATATAAATTTTGAAATAATTCCAGCTCCAAAATCCATTTATCTGGCAGATTGCCGTGTTGAAATGCCAAATTTTGGTAAATTTCTTCAGTCAAACAGGGTTTTGAAGAAATTTTGACACTAGCAATTGATTAACAAATCAATAAACTTGAATAATTATTGATATTAATAAGCCTGGCAGCTCTGTTTTGTTAACCACACTAAGAAAATAAATATAAATTTTGAATTAATTCCAGCTCCAAAATCCATTTATCTGGCAGATTGCCGTGTTGAAATGCCAAATTTTGGTACATTTCTTCAGTCAAAAATGGTTTTGAAGAAATATTGACACTAGCAATTGATTAACAAATCAATTACCTTGAATAATTATTAAATAAGCCTGGCTGCTCTGTTTTGTTAACCACATTAAGAAAATAAATATAAATTTTGAATTAATTCCAGCTCCAAAATCCAATATCTGGCAGATTGCCGTGTTGAAATGCCAAATTTTGGTAAATTTCTTCAGTCAAACAGGTTTTTGAAGATCCATTGACACTAGCAATTGATTAACAAATCCATAAACTTGAATAATTATTGATATAAATAAATCTGGCAACTCTGTTTTGTTAACCACACTAAGAAAATAAATATAAATTTTGAATTAATTCTTAAGAATTATGAATATTTGCAGCTCCAAAATCCATTTATCTGGCAGATTGCCGTGTTGAAATGCCAAAATTTGCTAAATTTCTTCAGTCAAACAGGGTTTTGAAGAAACATTGACACTAGCAATTGATTAACAAATCAATAAACTTGAATAATTATTGATATAAATAAGCCTGGCAGCTCTGTTTTTTTAACCACGTTAAGAAAATAAATATAAATTTTGAATTAATTCCAGCTCCAAAATCCATTTATCTGGCAGATTGCCGTGTGGAAATGCAAAATTTTGGTAAATTTCTTCAGTCAAACAGGGTTTTGAACAAATTTTGACACTAGCAATTGATTAAAAAATCAATAACCTTGAATAATTATTAAATAAGCCTGGCTGCTCTGTTTTGTTAACCACACTAAGAAAATAAATATAAATTTTGAATTAATTCCAGCTCCAAAATCCATTTATCTGGCAGATTGCCGTGTGGAAATGCAAAATTTGCTAAATTTCTTCAGTCAAACAGGGTTTAGAAGAAACATTGACACTAGCAATTGATTAACAAGTCAATAAACTTGAATAATTATTGATATTAATAAGCCTGGCAGCTCTGTTTTGTTAACCACACTAAGAAAATAAATATAAATTTTGAATTAATTCCAGCTCCAAAATCCATTTATCTGGCAGATTGCCGTGTTGAAATGCCAAATTTTGGAAAATTTCTTCAGTCAAACAGGGTTTTGAAGAAACATTGACACTAGCAATTGATTAACAAATCAATAAACTTGTATAATTATTGATATAAATAAGCCTGGCAGCTCTGTTTTATTAACTACACTAAGAAAATAAATATAAATATTGAATTAATTCCAGCTCCAAAATCCATTTATCTGGCAGATTGCCGTGTTGAAATGCCATATTTTGGTACATTTGTTCAGTGAAATATGGTTTTGAAAAAATATTGACCATAGCAATTGATTAACAAATCAATAAACTTGAATAATTATTGATATTAATAAGCCTGGCAGCTCTGTTTTGTTAACCACACTAAGAAAATAAATATAAATTTTGAATTAATTCCAGCTCCAAAATCCATTTATCTGGCAGATTGCCGTGTTGAAATGCCAAATTTTGGAAAATTTCTTTAGTCAAACAGGGTTTTGAAGAAACATTGACACTAGCAATTGATTAACAAATCAATAAACTTGTATAATTATTGATATAAATAAGCCTGGCAGCTCGGTTTTATTAACTACACTAAGAAAATAAATATAAATTTTACATTAATTTTTAAGAATTATGAATATTTCCAGCTCCAAAATCCATTTATCTGGCAGATTGCCGTGTTGAAATGCCAAATTTTGGAAAATTTCTTCAGTCAAACAGGGTTTTGAAGAAACATTGACACTAGCAATTGATTAACAAATCAATAAACTTGTATAATTATTGATATAAATAAGCCTGGCAGCTCGGTTTTATTAACTACACTAAGAAAATAAATATAAATTTTACATTAATTTTTAAGAATTATGAATATTTCCAGCTCCAAAATCCATTTATCTGGCAGATTGCCGTGTTGAAATGCCAAATTTTGGTATATTTCTTAAGTCAAACAGGGTTTTGAAGAAACATTGACACTAGCAATTGATTAACAAATCAATAAACTTGAATAATTATTGATATAAATAAGCCTGGCAGCTCTGTTTTGTTAACCACACTAAGAAAATAAATATAAATTATGAAATAATTCCAGCTCCAAAATCCATTTATCTGGCAGATTGCCGTGTGGAAATGCAAAATTTTGGTAAATTTCTTCAGTCAAACAGGGTTTTGAAGAAATTTTGACACTAGCAATTGATTAAAAAATCAATAAACATGAATAATTATTGATATTAATAAGCCTGGCAGCTCTGTTTTGTTAACCAAACTAAGAAAATAAATATAAATTTTGAATTAATTCCAGCTCCAAAATCCATTTATCTGGCAGATTGCCGTGTGGAAATGCAAAATTTTGGTAAATTTCTTCAGTCAAACAGGGTTTTGAAGAAATTTTGACACTAGCAATTGATTAACAAATCAATAAACTTGAATAATTATTGATATTAATAAGCCTGGCAGCTCTGTTTTGTTAACCACACTAAGAAAATAAATATAAATTTTGAATTAATTCCAGCTCCAAAATCCATTTATCTGGCAGATTGCCGTGTTGAAATGCCAAATTTTGGAAAATTTCTTCAGTCAAACAGGGTTTTGAAGAAACATTGACACTAGCAATTGATTAACAAATCAATAAACTTGTATAATTATTGATATAAATAAGCCTGGCAGCTCGGTTTTATTAACTACACTAAGAAAATAAATATAAATTTTACATTAATTTTTAAGAATTATGAATATTTCCAGCTCCAAAATCCATTTATCTGGCAGATTGCCGTGTTGAAATGGCAAATTTTGGTATATTTCTTAAGTCAAACAGGGTTTTGAAGAAACATTGACACTAGCAATTGATTAACAAATCAATAAACTTGAATAATTATTGATATAAATAAGCCTGGCAGCTCTGTTTTGTTAACCACACTAAGAAAATAAATATAAATTTTGAATTAATTCCAGCTCCAAAATCCATTTATCTGGCAGATTGCCGTGTTGAAATGCCAAATTTTGGAAAATTTCTTCAGTCAAACAGGGTTTTGAAGAAACATTGACACTAGCAATTGATTAACAAATCAATAAACTTGTATAATTATTGATATAAATAAGCCTGGCAGCTCGGTTTTATTAACTACACTAAGAAAATAAATATAAATTTTACATTAATTTTTAAGAATTATGAATATTTCCAGCTCCAAAATCCATTTATCTGGCAGATTGCCGTGTTGAAATGCCAAATTTTGGTATATTTCTTAAGTCAAACAGGGTTTTGAAGAAACATTGACACTAGCAATTGATTAACAAATCAATAAACTTGAATAATTATTGATATAAATAAGCCTGGCAGCTCTGTTTTGTTAACCACACTAAGAAAATAAATATAAATTATGAAATAATTCCAGCTCCAAAATCCATTTATCTGGCAGATTGCCGTGTTGAAATGCCAAATTTTGGAAAATTTCTTTAGTCAAACAGGGTTTTGAAGAAACATTGACACTAGCAATTGATTAACAAATCAATAAACTTGTATAATTATTGATATAAATAAGCCTGGCAGCTCGGTTTTATTAACTACACTAAGAAAATAAATATAAATTTTACATTAATTTTTAAGAATTATGAATATTTCCAGCTCCAAAATCCATTTATCTGGCAGATTGCCGTGTTGAAATGCCAAATTTTGGTATATTTCTTAAGTCAAACAGGGTTTTGAAGAAACATTGACACTAGCAATTGATTAACAAATCAATAAACTTGAATAATTATTGATATAAATAAGCCTGGCAGCTCTGTTTTGTTAACCACACTAAGAAAATAAATATAAATTATGAAATAATTCCAGCTCCAAAATCCATTTATCTGGCAGATTGCCGTGTGGAAATGCAAAATTTTGGTAAATTTCTTCAGTCAAACAGGGTTTTGAAGAAATTTTGACACTAGCAATTGATTAAAAAATCAATAAACATGAATAATTATTGATATTAATAAGCCTGGCAGCTCTGTTTTGTTAACCAAACTAAGAAAATAAATATAAATTTTGAATTAATTCCAGCTCCAAAATCCATTTATCTGGCAGATTGCCGTGTGGAAATGCAAAATTTTGGTAAATTTCTTCAGTCAAACAGGGTTTTGAAGAAATTTTGACACTAGCAATTGATTAACAAATCAATAAACTTGAATAATTATTGATATTAATAAGCCTGGCAGCTCTGTTTTGTTAACCACACTAAGAAAATAAATATAAATTTTGAATTAATTCCAGCTCCAAAATCCATTTATCTGGCAGATTGCCGTGTTGAAATGCCAAATTTTGGAAAATTTCTTCAGTCAAACAGGGTTTTGAAGAAACATTGACACTAGCAATTGATTAACAAATCAATAAACTTGTATAATTATTGATATAAATAAGCCTGGCAGCTCGGTTTTATTAACTACACTAAGAAAATAAATATAAATTTTACATTAATTTTTAAGAATTATGAATATTTCCAGCTCCAAAATCCATTTATCTGGCAGATTGCCGTGTTGAAATGGCAAATTTTGGTATATTTCTTAAGTCAAACAGGGTTTTGAAGAAACATTGACACTAGCAATTGATTAACAAATCAATAAACTTGAATAATTATTGATATAAATAAGCCTGGCAGCTCTGTTTTGTTAACCACACTAAGAAAATAAATATAAATTTTGAATTAATTCCAGCTCCAAAATCCATTTATCTGGCAGATTGCCGTGTTGAAATGCCAAATTTTGGAAAATTTCTTCAGTCAAACAGGGTTTTGAAGAAACATTGACACTAGCAATTGATTAACAAATCAATAAACTTGTATAATTATTGATATAAATAAGCCTGGCAGCTCGGTTTTATTAACTACACTAAGAAAATAAATATAAATTTTACATTAATTTTTAAGAATTATGAATATTTCCAGCTCCAAAATCCATTTATCTGGCAGATTGCCGTGTTGAAATGCCAAATTTTGGTATATTTCTTAAGTCAAACAGGGTTTTGAAGAAACATTGACACTAGCAATTGATTAACAAATCAATAAACTTGAATAATTATTGATATAAATAAGCCTGGCAGCTCTGTTTTGTTAACCACACTAAGAAAATAAATATAAATTATGAAATAATTCCAGCTCCAAAATCCATTTATCTGGCAGATTGCCGTGTGGAAATGCAAAATTTTGGTAAATTTCTTCAGTCAAACAGGGTTTTGAAGAAATTTTGACACTAGCAATTGATTAAAAAATCAATAAACATGAATAATTATTGATATTAATAAGCCTGGCAGCTCTGTTTTGTTAACCAAACTAAGAAAATAAATATAAATTTTGAATTAATTCCAGCTCCAAAATCCATTTATCTGGCAGATTGCCGTGTGGAAATGCAAAATTTTGGTAAATTTCTTCAGTCAAACAGGGTTTTGAAGAAATTTTGACACTAGCAATTGATTAACAAATCAATAAACTTGAATAATTATTGATATTAATAAGCCTGGCAGCTCTGTTTTGTTAACCACACTAAGAAAATAAATATAAATTTTGAATTAATTCCAGCTCCAAAATCCATTTATCTGGCAGATTGCCGTGTTGAAATGCCAAATTTTGGAAAATTTCTTCAGTCAAACAGGGTTTTGAAGAAACATTGACACTAGCAATTGATTAACAAATCAATAAACTTGTATAATTATTGATATAAATAAGCCTGGCAGCTCGGTTTTATTAACTACACTAAGAAAATAAATATAAATTTTACATTAATTTTTAAGAATTATGAATATTTCCAGCTCCAAAATCCATTTATCTGGCAGATTGCCGTGTTGAAATGGCAAATTTTGGTATATTTCTTAAGTCAAACAGGGTTTTGAAGAAACATTGACACTAGCAATTGATTAACAAATCAATAAACTTGAATAATTATTGATATAAATAAGCCTGGCAGCTCTGTTTTGTTAACCACACTAAGAAAATAAATATAAATTTTGAAATAATTCCAGCTCCAAAATCCATTTATCTGGCAGATTGCCGTGTTGAAATGCCAAATTTTGGTAAATTTCTTCAGTCAAACAGGGTTTTGAAGAAATTTTGACACTAGCAATTGATTAACAAATCAATAAACTTGAATAATTATTGATATAAATAAGCCTGGCAGCTCTGTTTTTTTAACCACGTTAAGAAAATAAATATAAATTTTGAATTAATTCCAGCTCCAAAATCCATTTATCTGGCAGATTGCCGTGTGGAAATGCAAAATTTGCTAAATTTCTTCAGTCAAACAGGGTTTAGAAGAAACATTGACACTAGCAATTGATTAACAAGTCAATAAACTTGAATAATTATTGATATTAATAAGCCTGGCAGCTCTGTTTTGTTAACCACACTAAGAAAATAAATATAAATTTTGAATTAATTCCAGCTCCAAAATCCATTTATCTGGCAGATTGCCGTGTTGAAATGCCAAATTTTGGAAAATTTCTTCAGTCAAACAGGGTTTTGAAGAAACATTGACACTAGCAATTGATTAACAAATCAATAAACTTGAATAATTATTGATATTAATAAGCCTGGCAGCTCTGTTTTGTTAACCACACTAAGAAAATAAATATAAATTTTGAATTAATTCCAGCTCCAAAATCCATTTATCTGGCAGATTGCCGTGTTGAAATGCCAAATTTTGGAAAATTTCTTCAGTCAAACAGGGTTTTGAAGAAACATTGACACTAGCAATTGATTAACAAATCAATAAACTTGTATAATTATTGATATAAATAAGCCTGGCAGCTCGGTTTTATTAACTACACTAAGAAAATAAATATAAATTTTACATTAATTTTTAAGAATTATGAATATTTCCAGCTCCAAAATCCATTTATCTGGCAGATTGCCGTGTTGAAATGCCAAATTTTGGAAAATTTCTTCAGTCAAACAGGGTTTTGAAGAAACATTGACACTAGCAATTGATTAACAAATCAATAAACTTGTATAATTATTGATATAAATAAGCCTGGCAGCTCGGTTTTATTAACTACACTAAGAAAATAAATATAAATTTTACATTAATTTTTAAGAATAATGAATATTTCCAGCTCCAAAATCCATTTATCTGGCAGATTGCCGTGTTGAAATGCCAAATTTTGGTATATTTCTTAAGTCAAACAGGGTTTTGAAGAAACATTGACACTAGCAATTGATTAACAAATCAATAAACTTGAATAATTATTGATATAAATAAGCCTGGCAGCTCTGTTTTGTTAACCACACTAAGAAAATAAATATAAATTATGAAATAATTCCAGCTCCAAAATCCATTTATCTGGCAGATTGCCGTGTGGAAATGCAAAATTTTGGTAAATTTCTTCAGTCAAACAGGGTTTTGAAGAAATTTTGACACTAGCAATTGATTAAAAAATCAATAACCTTGAATAATTATTAAATAAGCCTGGCTGCTCTGTTTTGTTAACCACACTAAGAAAATAAATATAAATTTTGAATTAATTCCAGCTCCAAAATCCATTTATCTGGCAGATTGCCGTGTGGAAATGCAAAATTTGCTAAATTTCTTCAGTCAAACAGGGTTTAGAAGAAACATTGACACTAGCAATTGATTAACAAGTCAATAAACTTGAATAATTATTGATATTAATAAGCCTGGCAGCTCTGTTTTGTTAACCACACTAAGAAAATAAATATAAATTTTGAATTAATTCCAGCTCCAAAATCCATTTATCTGGCAGATTGCCGTGTTGAAATGCCAAATTTTGGAAAATTTCTTCAGTCAAACAGGGTTTTGAAGAAACATTGACACTAGCAATTGATTAACAAATCAATAAACTTGTATAATTATTGATATAAATAAGCCTGGCAGCTCTGTTTTATTAACTACACTAAGAAAATAAATATAAATATTGAATTAATTCCAGCTCCAAAATCCATTTATCTGGCAGATTGCCGTGTTGAAATGCCATATTTTGGTACATTTCTTCAGTGAAATATGGTTTTGAAAAAATATTGACCATAGCAATTGATTAACAAATCAATAAACTTGAATAATTATTGATATTAATAAGCCTGGCAGCTCTGTTTTGTTAACCACACTAAGAAAATAAATATAAATTTTGAATTAATTCCAGCTCCAAAATCCATTTATCTGGCAGATTGCCGTGTTGAAATGCCAAATTTTGGAAAATTTCTTCAGTCAAACAGGGTTTTGAAGAAACATTGACACTAGCAATTGATTAACAAATCAATAAACTTGTATAATTATTGATATAAATAAGCCTGGCAGCTCGGTTTTATTAACTACACTAAGAAAATAAATATAAATTTTACATTAATTTTTAAGAATTATGAATATTTCCAGCTCCAAAATCCATTTATCTGGCAGATTGCCGTGTTGAAATGCCAAATTTTGGAAAATTTCTTCAGTCAAACAGGGTTTTGAAGAAACATTGACACTAGCAATTGATTAACAAATCAATAAACTTGTATAATTATTGATATAAATAAGCCTGACAGCTCGGTTTTATTAACTACACTAAGAAAATAAATATAAATTTTACATTAATTTTTAAGAATTATGAATATTTCCAGCTCCAAAATCCATTTATCTGGCAGATTGCCGTGTTGAAATGCCAAATTTTGGTATATTTCTTAAGTCAAACAGGGTTTTGAAGAAACATTGACACTAGCAATTGATTAACAAATCAATAAACTTGAATAATTATTGATATAAATAAGCCTGGCAGCTCTGTTTTGTTAACCACACTAAGAAAATAAATATAAATTTTGAAATAATTCCAGCTCCAAAATCCATTTATCTGGCAGATTGCCGTGTTGAAATGCAAAATTTTTGTAAATTTCTTCAGTCAAACAGGGTTTTGAAGAAATTTTGACACTAGCAATTGATTAAAAAATCAATAAACATGAATAATTATTGATATTAATAAGCCTGGCAGCTCTGTTTTTTTAACCACGTTAAGAAAATAAATATAAATTTTGAATTAATTCCAGCTCCAAAATCCATTTATCTGGCAGATTGCCGTGTGGAAATGCAAAATTTTGGTAAATTTCTTCAGTCAAACAGGGTTTTGAAGAAATTTTGACACTAGCAATTGATTAAAAAATCAATAACCTTGAATAATTATTAAATAAGCCTGGCTGCTCTGTTTTGTTAACCACACTAAGAAAATAAATATAAATTTTGAATTAATTCCAGCTCCAAAATCCATTTATCTGGCAGATTGCCGTGTTGAAATGCCAAATTTTGGAAAATTTCTTCAGTCAAACAGGGTTTTGAAGAAACATTGACACTAGCAATTGATTAACAAATCAATAAACTTGTATAATTATTGATATAAATAAGCCTGGCAGCTCGGTTTTATTAACTACACTAAGAAAATAAATATAAATTTTACATTAATTTTTAAGAATTATGAATATTTCCAGCTCCAAAATCCATTTATCTGGCAGATTGCCGTGTTGAAATGCCAAATTTTGGTATATTTCTTAAGTCAAACAGGGTTTTGAAGAAACATTGACACTAGCAATTGATTAACAAATCAATAAACTTGAATAATTATTGATATAAATAAGCCTGGCAGCTCGGTTTTATTAACTACACTAAGAAAATAAATATAAATTTTACATTAATTTTTAAGAATTATGAATATTTCCAGCTCCAAAATCCATTTATCTGGCAGATTGCCGTGTTGAAATGCCAAATTTTGGTATATTTCTTAAGTCAAACAGGGTTTTGAAGAAACATTGACACTAGCAATTGATTAACAAATCAATAAACTTGAATAATTATTGATATAAATAAGCCTGGCAGCTCTGTTTTGTTAACCACACTAAGAAAATAAATATAAATTTTGAAATAATTCCAGCTCCAAAATCCATTTATCTGGCAGATTGCCGTGTTGAAATGCCAAATTTTGGTAAAATTCTTCAGTCAAACAGGGTTTTGAAGAAACATTGACACTAGCAATTGATTAACAAAGCAATTACCTTGAATAATTATTAAATAAGCCTGGCTGCTCTGTTTTGTTAACCACACTAAGAAAATAAATATAAATTTTGAAATAATTCCAGCTCCAAAATCCATTTATCTGGCAGATTGGCGTGTGGAAATGCAAAATTTTGGTAAATTTCTTCAGTCAAACAGGGTTTTGAAGAAATTTTGACACTAGCCATTGATTAAAAAATCAATAAACATGAATAATTATTGATATTAATAAGCCTGGCAGCTCTGTTTTGTTAACCAAACTAAGAAAATAAATATAAATTTTGAATTAATTCCAGCTCCAAAATCCATTTATCTGGCAGATTGCCGTGTGGAAATGCAAAATTTTGGTAAATTTCTTCAGTCAAACAGGGTTTTGAAGAAATTTTGACACTAGCAATTGATTAACAAATCAATAAACTTGAATAATTATTGATATTAATAAGCCTGGCAGCTCTGTTTTGTTAACCACACTAAGAAAATAAATATAAATTTTGAATTAATTCCAGCTCCAAAATCCATTTATCTGGCAGATTGCCGTGTTGAAATGCCAAATTTTGGAAAATTTCTTCAGTCAAACAGGGTTTTGAAGAAACATTGACACTAGCAATTGATTAACAAATCAATAAACTTGTATAATTATTGATATAAATAAGCCTGGCAGCTCGGTTTTATTAACTACACTAAGAAAATAAATATAAATTTTACATTAATTTTTAAGAATTATGAATATTTCCAGCTCCAAAATCCATTTATCTGGCAGATTGCCGTGTTGAAATGCCAAATTTTGGTATATTTCTTAAGTCAAACAGGGTTTTGAAGAAACATTGACACTAGCAATTGATTAACAAATCAATAAACTTGAATAATTATTGATATAAATAAGCCTGGCAGCTCGGTTTTATTAACTACACTAAGAAAATAAATATAAATTTTACATTAATTTTTAAGAATTATGAATATTTCCAGCTCCAAAATCCATTTATCTGGCAGATTGCCGTGTTGAAATGCCAAATTTTGGTATATTTCTTAAGTCAAACAGGGTTTTGAAGAAACATTGACACTAGCAATTGATTAACAAATCAATAAACTTGAATAATTATTGATATAAATAAGCCTGGCAGCTCTGTTTTGTTAACCACACTAAGAAAATAAATATAAATTTTGAAATAATTCCAGCTCCAAAATCCATTTATCTGGCAGATTGCCGTGTTGAAATGCCAAATTTTGGTAAAATTCTTCAGTCAAACAGGGTTTTGAAGAAACATTGACACTAGCAATTGATTAACAAAGCAATTACCTTGAATAATTATTAAATAAGCCTGGCTGCTCTGTTTTGTTAACCACACTAAGAAAATAAATATAAATTTTGAAATAATTCCAGCTCCAAAATCCATTTATCTGGCAGATTGGCGTGTGGAAATGCAAAATTTTGGTAAATTTCTTCAGTCAAACAGGGTTTTGAAGAAATTTTGACACTAGCCATTGATTAAAAAATCAATAAACATGAATAATTATTGATATTAATAAGCCTGGCAGCTCTGTTTTGTTAACCAAACTAAGAAAATAAATATAAATTTTGAATTAATTCCAGCTCCAAAATCCATTTATCTGGCAGATTGCCGTGTGGAAATGCAAAATTTTGGTAAATTTCTTCAGTCAAACAGGGTTTTGAAGAAATTTTGACACTAGCAATTGATTAACAAATCAATAAACTTGAATAATTATTGATATTAATAAGCCTGGCAGCTCTGTTTTGTTAACCACACTAAGAAAATAAATATAAATTTTGAATTAATTCCAGCTCCAAAATCCATTTATCTGGCAGATTGCCGTGTTGAAATGCCAAATTTTGGAAAATTTCTTCAGTCAAACAGGGATTTGAAGAAACATTGACACTAGCAATTGATTAACAAATCAATAAACTTGTATAATTATTGATATAAATAAGCCTGGCAGCTCTGTTTTATTAACTACACTAAGAAAATAAATATAAATTTTGAATTAATTCCAGCTCCAAAATCCATTTATCTGGCAGATTGCCGTGTTGAAATGCCAAATTTTGGAAAATTTCTTCAGTCAAACAGGGTTTTGAAGAAACATTGACACTAGCAATTGATTAACAAATCAATAAACTTGTATAATTATTGATATAAATAAGCCTGGCAGCTCGGTTTTATTAACTACACTAAGAAAATAAATATAAATTTTACATTAATTTTTAAGAATTATGAATATTTCCAGCTCCAAAATCCATTTATCTGGCAGATTGCCGTGTTGAAATGCCAAATTTTGGAAAATTTCTTCAGTCAAACAGGGTTTTGAAGAAACATTGACACTAGCAATTGATGACAAATCAATAAACTTGTATAATTATTGATATAAATAAGCCTGGCAGCTCGGTTTTATTAACTACACTAAGAAAATAAATATAAATTTTACATTAATTTTTAAGAATTATGAATATTTCCAGCTCCAAAATCCATTTATCTGGCAGATTGCCGTGTTGAAATGCCAAATTTTGGTATATTTCTTAAGTCAAACAGGGTTTTGAAGAAACATTGACACTAGCAATTGATTAACAAATCAATAAACTTGAATAATTATTGATATAAATAAGCCTGGCAGCTCTGTTTTGTTAACCACACTAAGAAAATAAATATAAATTTTGAAATAATTCCAGCTCCAAAATCCATTTATCTGGCAGATTGCCGTGTTGAAATGCCAAATTTTGGTAAAATTCTTCAGTCAAACAGGGTTTTGAAGAAACATTGACACTAGCAATTGATTAACAAAGCAATTACCTTGAATAATTATTAAATAAGCCTGGCTGCTCTGTTTTGTTAACCACACTAAGAAAATAAATATAAATTTTGAAATAATTCCAGGTCCAAAATCCATTTATCTGGCAGATTGCCGTGTTGAAATGCCAAATTTTGGTAAATTTCTTCAGTCAAACAGGGTTTTGAAGAAATTTTGACACTAGCAATTGATTAACAAATCAATAAACTTGAATAATTATTGATATTAATAAGCCTGGCAGCTCTGTTTTGTTAACCACACTAAGAAAATAAATATAAATTTTGAATTAATTCCAGCTCCAAAATCCATTTATCTGGCAGATTGCCGTGTGGAAATGCAAAATTTTGGTAAATTTCTTCAGTCAAACAGGGTTTTGAAGAAATTTTGACACTAGCAATTGATTAAAAAATCAATAAACTTGAATAATTATTGATATTAATAAGCCTGGCAGCTCTGTTTTGTTAACCACACTAAGAAAATAAATATAAATTTTGAAATAATTCCAGCTCCATAATCCATTTATCTGGCAGATTGCCGTGTGGAAATGCCAAATTTTGGTAAATTTCTTCAGTCAAACAGGGTTTTGAAGAAATTTTGACACTAGCAATTTATTAACAAATCAATAAACTTGAATAATTATTAAATAAGCCTGGCTGCTCTGTTTTGTTAACCACACTAAGAAAATAAATATAAATTTTGAATTAATTCCAGCTCCAAAATCCATTTATCTGGCATATTGCCGTGTGGAAATGGCAAATTTTGGTAAATTTCTTCCGTCAAACAGGGTTTTGAAGAAATTTTGACACTAGCAATTTATTAACAAATCAATAAACTTGAATTATTATTGATATAAATAAGCCTGGCAGCTCTGTTTTGTTAACCACATTAAGAAAATAAATATAAATTTTGAATTAATTCCAGCTCCAAAATCCAATATCTGGCAGATTGCCGTGTTGAAATGCCAAAATTTGCTAAATTTCTTCAGTCAAACAGGGTTTTGAAGAAGCATTGACACTAGCAATTGATTAACAAATCAATAAACTTGAATAATTATTGATATAAATAAGCCTGGCAGCTCTGTTTTATTAACTACACTAAGAAAATAAATATAAATTTTACATTAATTTTTAAGAATTATGAATATTTCCAGCTCCAAAATCCATTTATCTGGCAGATTGCCGTGTTGAAATGCCAAATTTTGGTAAATTTCTTCAGTCAAACAGGGTTTTGAAGAAATTTTGACACTAGCAATTGATTAAAAAATCAATAACCTTGAATAATTATTAAATAAGCCTGGCTGCTCTGTTTTGTTAACCACACTAAGAAAATAAATATAAATTTTGAATTAATTCCAGCTCCAAAATCCATTTATCTGGCAGATTGCCGTGTGGAATTGCAAAATTTGCTAAATTTCTTCAGTCAAACAGGGTTTAGAAGAAACATTGACACTAGCAATTGATTAACAAGTCAATAAACTTGAATAATTATTGATATTAATAAGCCTGGCAGCTCTGTTTTGTTAACCACACTAAGAAAATAAATATAAATTTTGAATTAATTCCAGCTCCAAAATCCATTTATCTGGCAGATTGCCGTGTTGAAATGCCAAATTTTGGAAAATTTCTTCAGTCAAACAGGGTTTAGAAGAAACATTGACACTAGCAATTGATTAACAAGTCAATAAACTTGAATAATTATTGATATAAATAAGCCTGGCAGCTCTGTTTTGTTAACCACACTAAGAAAATAAATATAAATTTTGAAATAATTCCAGCTCCAAAATCCATTTATCTGGCAGATTGCCGTGTTGAAATGCCAAATTTTGGTAAATTTCTTCAGTCAAACAGGGTTTTGAAGAAATTTTGACACTAGCAATTGATTAACAAATCAATAAACTTGAATAATTATTGATATAAATAAGCCTGGCAGCTCTGTTTTGTTAACCACACTAAGAAAATAAATATAAATTTTGAAATAATTCCAGCTCCAAAATCCATTTATCTGGCAGATTGCCGTGTTGAAATGCCAAATTTTGGTAAATTTCTTCAGTCAAACAGGGTTTTGAAGAAATTTTGACACTAGCAATTGATTAACAAATCAATAAACTTGAATAATTATTGATATAAATAAGCCTGGCAGCTCTGTTTTTTTAACCACGTTAAGAAAATAAATATAAATTTTGAATTAATTCCAGCTCCAAAATCCATTTATCTGGCAGATTGCCGTGTTGAAATGCCAAATTTTGGTAAATTTCTTCAGTCAAACAGGGTTTTGAAGAAATTTTGACACTAGCAATTGATTAACAAATCAATAAACTTGAATAATTATTGATATAAATAAGCCTGGCAGCTCTGTTTTTTTAACCACGTTAAGAAAATAAATATAAATTTTGAATTAATTCCAGCTCCAAAATCCATTTATCTGGCAGATTGCCGTGTGGAAATGCAAAATTTGCTAAATTTCTTCAGTCAAACAGGGTTTAGAAGAAACATTGACACTAGCAATTGATTAACAAGTCAATAAACTTGAATAATTATTGATATTAATAAGCCTGGCAGCTCTGTTTTGTTAACCACACTAAGAAAATAAATATAAATTTTGAATTAATTCCAGCTCCAAAATCCATTTATCTGGCAGATTGCCGTGTTGAAATGCCAAATTTTGGAAAATTTCTTCAGTCAAACAGGGTTTAGAAGAAACATTGACACTAGCAATTGATTAACAAGTCAATAAACTTGAATAATTATTGATATTAATAAGCCTGGCAGCTCTGTTTTGTTAACCACACTAAGAAAATAAATATAAATTTTGAATTAATTCCAGCTCCAAAATCCATTTATCTGGCAGATTGCCGTGTTGAAATGCCAAATTTTGGAAAATTTCTTCAGTCAAACAGGGTTTAGAAGAAACATTGACACTAGCAATTGATTAACAAGTCAATAAACTTGTATAATTATTGATATAAATAAGCCTGGCAGCTCTGTTTTATTAACTACACTAAGAAAATAAATATAAATATTGAATTAATTCCAGCTCCAAAATCCATTTATCTGGCAGATTGCCGTGTTGAAATGCCAAATTTTGGAAAATTTCTTCAGTCAAACAGGGTTTTGAAGAAACATTGACACTAGCAATTGATTAACAAATCAATAAACTTGTATAATTATTGATATAAATAAGCCTGGCAGCTCGGTTTTATTAACTACACTAAGAAAATAAATATAAATTTTACATTAATTTTTAAGAATTATGAATATTTCCAGCTCCAAAATCCATTTATCTGGCAGATTGCCGTGTTGAAATGCCAAATTTTGGAAAATTTCTTCAGTCAAACAGGGTTTTGAAGAAACATTGACACTAGCAATTGATTAACAAATCAATAAACTTGTATAATTATTGATATAAATAAGCCTGGCAGCTCGGTTTTATTAACTACACTAAGAAAATAAATATAAATTTTACATTAATTTTTAAGAATTATGAATATTTCCAGCTCCAAAATCCATTTATCTGGCAGATTGCCGTGTTGAAATGCCAAATTTTGGTATATTTCTTAAGTCAAACAGGGTTTTGAAGAAACATTGACACTAGCAATTGATTAACAAATCAATAAACTTGAATAATTATTGATATAAATAAGCCTGGCAGCTCTGTTTTGTTAACCACACTAAGAAAATAAATATAAATTTTGAAATAATTCCAGCTCCAAAATCCATTTATCTGGCAGATTGCCGTGTGGAAATGCAAAATTTTGGTAAATTTCTTCAGTCAAACAGGGTTTTGAAGAAATTTTGACACTAGCAATTGATTAACAAATCAATAAACTTGAATAATTATTGATATTAATAAGCCTGGCAGCTCTGTTTTGTTAACCACACTAAGAAAATAAATATAAATTTTGAATTAATTCCAGCTCCAAAATCCATTTATCTGGCAGATTGCCGTGTTGAAATGCCAAATTTTGGAAAATTTCTTCAGTCAAACAGGGTTTTGAAGAAACATTGACACTAGCAATTGATTAACAAATCAATAAACTTGTATAATTATTGATATAAATAAGCCTGGCAGCTCTGTTTTATTAACTACACTAAGAAAATAAATATAAATATTGAATTAATTCCAGCTCCAAAATCCATTTATCTGGCAGATTGCCGTGTTGAAATGCCATATTTTGGTACATTTCTTCAGTGAAATATGGTTTTGAAAAAATATTGACCATAGCAATTGATTAACAAATCAATAAACTTGAATAATTATTGATATTAATAAGCCTGGCAGCTCTGTTTTGTTAACCACACTAAGAAAATAAATATAAATTTTGAATTAATTCCAGCTCCAAAATCCATTTATCTGGCAGATTGCCGTGTTGAAATGCCAAATTTTGGAAAATTTCTTCAGTCAAACAGGGTTTTGAAGAAACATTGACACTAGCAATTGATTAACAAATCAATAAACTTGAATTATTATTGATATAAATAAGCCTGGCAGCTCTGTTTTTTTAACCACGTTAAGAAAATAAATATAAATTTTGAATTAATTCCAGCTCCAAAATCCATTTATCTGGCAGATTGCCGTGTGGAAATGCAAAATTTTGGTAAATTTCTTCAGTCAAACAGGGTTTTGAAGAAATTTTGACACTAGCAATTGATTAAAAAATCAATAACCTTGAATAATTATTAAATAAGCCTGGCTGCTCTGTTTTGTTAACCACACTAAGAAAATAAATATAAATTTTGAATTAATTCCAGCTCCAAAATCCATTTATCTGGCAGATTGCCGTGTGGAATTGCAAAATTTGCTAAATTTCTTCAGTCAAACAGGGTTTAGAAGAAACATTGACACTAGCAATTGATTAACAAGTCAATAAACTTGAATAATTATTGATATTAATAAGCCTGGCAGCTCTGTTTTGTTAACCACACTAAGAAAATAAATATAAATTTTGAATTAATTCCAGCTCCAAAATCCATTTATCTGGCAGATTGCCGTGTTGAAATGCCAAATTTTGGAAAATTTCTTCAGTCAAACAGGGTTTAGAAGAAACATTGACACTAGCAATTGATTAACAAGTCAATAAACTTGAATAATTATTGATATAAATAAGCCTGGCAGCTCTGTTTTGTTAACCACACTAAGAAAATAAATATAAATTTTGAAATAATTCCAGCTCCAAAATCCATTTATCTGGCAGATTGCCGTGTTGAAATGCCAAATTTTGGTAAATTTCTTCAGTCAAACAGGGTTTTGAAGAAATTTTGACACTAGCAATTGATTAACAAATCAATAAACTTGAATAATTATTGATATAAATAAGCCTGGCAGCTCTGTTTTTTTAACCACGTTAAGAAAATAAATATAAATTTTGAATTAATTCCAGCTCCAAAATCCATTTATCTGGCAGATTGCCGTGTTGAAATGCCAAATTTTGGTAAATTTCTTCAGTCAAACAGGGTTTTGAAGAAATTTTGACACTAGCAATTGATTAACAAATCAATAAACTTGAATAATTATTGATATAAATAAGCCTGGCAGCTCTGTTTTTTTAACCACGTTAAGAAAATAAATATAAATTTTGAATTAATTCCAGCTCCAAAATCCATTTATCTGGCAGATTGCCGTGTGGAAATGCAAAATTTGCTAAATTTCTTCAGTCAAACAGGGTTTAGAAGAAACATTGACACTAGCAATTGATTAACAAGTCAATAAACTTGAATAATTATTGATATTAATAAGCCTGGCAGCTCTGTTTTGTTAACCACACTAAGAAAATAAATATAAATTTTGAATTAATTCCAGCTCCAAAATCCATTTATCTGGCAGATTGCCGTGTTGAAATGCCAAATTTTGGAAAATTTCTTCAGTCAAACAGGGTTTAGAAGAAACATTGACACTAGCAATTGATTAACAAGTCAATAAACTTGAATAATTATTGATATTAATAAGCCTGGCAGCTCTGTTTTGTTAACCACACTAAGAAAATAAATATAAATTTTGAATTAATTCCAGCTCCAAAATCCATTTATCTGGCAGATTGCCGTGTTGAAATGCCAAATTTTGGAAAATTTCTTCAGTCAAACAGGGTTTAGAAGAAACATTGACACTAGCAATTGATTAACAAGTCAATAAACTTGTATAATTATTGATATAAATAAGCCTGGCAGCTCTGTTTTATTAACTACACTAAGAAAATAAATATAAATATTGAATTAATTCCAGCTCCAAAATCCATTTATCTGGCAGATTGCCGTGTTGAAATGCCAAATTTTGGAAAATTTCTTCAGTCAAACAGGGTTTTGAAGAAACATTGACACTAGCAATTGATTAACAAATCAATAAACTTGTATAATTATTGATATAAATAAGCCTGGCAGCTCGGTTTTATTAACTACACTAAGAAAATAAATATAAATTTTACATTAATTTTTAAGAATTATGAATATTTCCAGCTCCAAAATCCATTTATCTGGCAGATTGCCGTGTTGAAATGCCAAATTTTGGAAAATTTCTTCAGTCAAACAGGGTTTTGAAGAAACATTGACACTAGCAATTGATTAACAAATCAATAAACTTGTATAATTATTGATATAAATAAGCCTGGCAGCTCGGTTTTATTAACTACACTAAGAAAATAAATATAAATTTTACATTAATTTTTAAGAATTATGAATATTTCCAGCTCCAAAATCCATTTATCTGGCAGATTGCCGTGTTGAAATGCCAAATTTTGGTATATTTCTTAAGTCAAACAGGGTTTTGAAGAAACATTGACACTAGCAATTGATTAACAAATCAATAAACTTGAATAATTATTGATATAAATAAGCCTGGCAGCTCTGTTTTGTTAACCACACTAAGAAAATAAATATAAATTTTGAAATAATTCCAGCTCCAAAATCCATTTATCTGGCAGATTGCCGTGTGGAAATGCAAAATTTTGGTAAATTTCTTCAGTCAAACAGGGTTTTGAAGAAATTTTGACACTAGCAATTGATTAACAAATCAATAAACTTGAATAATTATTGATATTAATAAGCCTGGCAGCTCTGTTTTGTTAACCACACTAAGAAAATAAATATAAATTTTGAATTAATTCCAGCTCCAAAATCCATTTATCTGGCAGATTGCCGTGTTGAAATGCCAAATTTTGGAAAATTTCTTCAGTCAAACAGGGTTTTGAAGAAACATTGACACTAGCAATTGATTAACAAATCAATAAACTTGTATAATTATTGATATAAATAAGCCTGGCAGCTCTGTTTTATTAACTACACTAAGAAAATAAATATAAATATTGAATTAATTCCAGCTCCAAAATCCATTTATCTGGCAGATTGCCGTGTTGAAATGCCATATTTTGGTACATTTCTTCAGTGAAATATGGTTTTGAAAAAATATTGACCATAGCAATTGATTAACAAATCAATAAACTTGAATAATTATTGATATTAATAAGCCTGGCAGCTCTGTTTTGTTAACCACACTAAGAAAATAAATATAAATTTTGAATTAATTCCAGCTCCAAAATCCATTTATCTGGCAGATTGCCGTGTTGAAATGCCAAATTTTGGAAAATTTCTTCAGTCAAACAGGGTTTTGAAGAAACATTGACACTAGCAATTGATTAACAAATCAATAAACTTGTATAATTATTGATATAAATAAGCCTGGCAGCTCGGTTTTATTAACTACACTAAGAAAATAAATATAAATTTTACATTAATTTTTAAGAATTATGAATATTTCCAGCTCCAAAATCCATTTATCTGGCAGATTGCCGTGTTGAAATGCCAAATTTTGGAAAATTTCTTCAGTCAAACAGGGTTTTGAAGAAACATTGACACTAGCAATTGATTAACAAATCAATAAACTTGTATAATTATTGATATAAATAAGCCTGGCAGCTCGGTTTTATTAACTACACTAAGAAAATAAATATAAATTTTGAATTAATTCCAGCTCCAAAATCCATTTATCTGGCAGATTGCCGTGTGGAAATGCAAAATTTTGGTAAATTTCTTCAGTCAAACAGGGTTTTGAAGAAATTTTGACACTAGCAATTGATTAAAAAATCAATAAACTTGAATAATTATTGATATTAATAAGCCTGGCAGCTCTGTTTTGTTAACCACACTAAGAAAATAAATATAAATTTTGAAATAATTCCAGCTCCATAATCCATTTATCTGGCAGATTGCCGTGTGGAAATGCCAAATTTTGGTAAATTTCTTCAGTCAAACAGGGTTTTGAAGAAATTTTGACACTAGCAATTTATTAACAAATCAATAAACTTGAATAATTATTAAATAAGCCTGGCTGCTCTGTTTTGTTAACCACACTAAGAAAATAAATATAAATTTTGAATTAATTCCAGCTCCAAAATCCATTTATCTGGCAGATTGCCGTGTGGAAATGGCAAATTTTGGTAAATTTCTTCCGTCAAACAGGGTTTTGAAGAAATTTTGACACTAGCAATTTATTAACAAATCAATAAACTTGAATTATTATTGATATAAATAAGCCTGGCAGCTCTGTTTTGTTAACCACATTAAGAAAATAAATATAAATTTTGAATTAATTCCAGCTCCAAAATCCAATATCTGGCAGATTGCCGTGTTGAAATGCCAAAATTTGCTAAATTTCTTCAGTCAAACAGGGTTTTGAAGAAGCATTGACACTAGCAATTGATTAACAAATCAATAAACTTGAATAATTATTGATATAAATAAGCCTGGCAGCTCTGTTTTATTAACTACACTAAGAAAATAAATATAAATTTTGAAATAATTCCAGCTCCAAAATCCATTTATCTGGCAGATTGCCGTGTTGAAATGCCAAATTTTGGTACATTTCTTCAGTCAAACAGGGTTTTGAAGAAACATTGACACTAGCAATTGATTAACAAATCAATAAACTTGAATAATTATTGATATAAATAAGCCTGGCAGCTCTGTTTTGTTAACCACACTAAGAAAATAAATATAAATTTTGAAATAATTCCAGCTCCAAAATCCATTTATCTGGCAGATTGCCGTGTTGAAATGCCAAATTTTGGTAAATTTCTTCAGTCAAACAGGGTTTTGAAGAAATTTTGACACTAGCAATTGATTAACAAATCAATAAACTTGAATAATTATTGATATAAATAAGCCTGGCAGCTCTGTTTTTTTAACCACGTTAAGAAAATAAATATAAATTTTGAATTAATTCCAGCTCCAAAATCCATTTATCTGGCAGATTGCCGTGTGGAAATGCAAAATTTGCTAAATTTCTTCAGTCAAACAGGGATTAGAAGAAACATTGACACTAGCAATTGATTAACAAGTCAATAAACTTGAATAATTATTGATATTAATAAGCCTGGCAGCTCTGTTTTGTTAACCACACTAAGAAAATAAATATAAATTTTGAATTAATTCCAGCTCCAAAATCCATTTATCTGGCAGATTGCCGTGTTGAAATGCCAAATTTTGGAAAATTTCTTCAGTCAAACAGGGTTTAGAAGAAACATTGACACTAGCAATTGATTAACAAGTCAATAAACTTGAATAATTATTGATATAAATAAGCCTGGCAGCTCTGTTTTGTTAACCACACTAAGAAAATAAATATAAATTTTGAAATAATTCCAGCTCCAAAATCCATTTATCTGGCAGATTGCCGTGTTGAAATGCCAAATTTTGGTAAATTTCTTCAGTCAAACAGGGTTTTGAAGAAATTTTGACACTAGCAATTGATTAACAAATCAATAAACTTGAATAATTATTGATATAAATAAGCCTGGCAGCTCTGTTTTTTTAACCACGTTAAGAAAATAAATATAAATTTTGAATTAATTCCAGCTCCAAAATCCATTTATCTGGCAGATTGCCGTGTTGAAATGCCAAATTTTGGTAAATTTCTTCAGTCAAACAGGGTTTTGAAGAAATTTTGACACTAGCAATTGATTAACAAATCAATAAACTTGAATAATTATTGATATAAATAAGCCTGGCAGCTCTGTTTTTTTAACCACGTTAAGAAAATAAATATAAATTTTGAATTAATTCCAGCTCCAAAATCCATTTATCTGGCAGATTGCCGTGTGGAAATGCAAAATTTGCTAAATTTCTTCAGTCAAACAGGGTTTAGAAGAAACATTGACACTAGCAATTGATTAACAAGTCAATAAACTTGAATAATTATTGATATTAATAAGCCTGGCAGCTCTGTTTTGTTAACCACACTAAGAAAATAAATATAAATTTTGAATTAATTCCAGCTCCAAAATCCATTTATCTGGCAGATTGCCGTGTTGAAATGCCAAATTTTGGAAAATTTCTTCAGTCAAACAGGGTTTAGAAGAAACATTGACACTAGCAATTGATTAACAAGTCAATAAACTTGAATAATTATTGATATTAATAAGCCTGGCAGCTCTGTTTTGTTAACCACACTAAGAAAATAAATATAAATTTTGAATTAATTCCAGCTCCAAAATCCATTTATCTGGCAGATTGCCGTGTTGAAATGCCAAATTTTGGAAAATTTCTTCAGTCAAACAGGGTTTAGAAGAAACATTGACACTAGCAATTGATTAACAAGTCAATAAACTTGTATAATTATTGATATAAATAAGCCTGGCAGCTCTGTTTTATTAACTACACTAAGAAAATAAATATAAATATTGAATTAATTCCAGCTCCAAAATCCATTTATCTGGCAGATTGCCGTGTTGAAATGCCATATTTTGGTACATTTCTTCAGTGAAATATGGTTTTGAAAAAATATTGACCATAGCAATTGATTAACAAATCAATAAACTTGAATAATTATTGATATTAATAAGCCTGGCAGCTCTGTTTTGTTAACCACACTAAGAAAATAAATATAAATTTTGAATTAATTCCAGCTCCAAAATCCATTTATCTGGCAGATTGCCGTGTTGAAATGCCAAATTTTGGAAAATTTCTTCAGTCAAACAGGGTTTTGAAGAAACATTGACACTAGCAATTGATTAACAAATCAATAAACTTGTATAATTATTGATATAAATAAGCCTGGCAGCTCGGTTTTATTAACTACACTAAGAAAATAAATATAAATTTTACATTAATTTTTAAGAATTATGAATATTTCCAGCTCCAAAATCCATTTATCTGGCAGATTGCCGTGTTGAAATGCCAAATTTTGGAAAATTTCTTCAGTCAAACAGGGTTTTGAAGAAACATTGACACTAGCAATTGATTAACAAATCAATAAACTTGTATAATTATTGATATAAATAAGCCTGGCAGCTCGGTTTTATTAACTACACTAAGAAAATAAATATAAATTTTACATTAATTTTTAAGAATTATGAATATTTCCAGCTCCAAAATCCATTTATCTGGCAGATTGCCGTGTTGAAATGCCAAATTTTGGTATATTTCTTAAGTCAAACAGGGTTTTGAAGAAACATTGACACTAGCAATTGATTAACAAATCAATAAACTTGAATAATTATTGATATAAATAAGCCTGGCAGCTCTGTTTTGTTAACCACACTAAGAAAATAAATATAAATTTTGAAATAATTCCAGCTCCAAAATCCATTTATCTGGCAGATTGCCGTGTGGAAATGCAAAATTTTGGTAAATTTCTTCAGTCAAACAGGGTTTTGAAGAAATTTTGACACTAGCAATTGATTAACAAATCAATAAACTTGAATAATTATTGATATTAATAAGCCTGGCAGCTCTGTTTTGTTAACCACACTAAGAAAATAAATATAAATTTTGAATTAATTCCAGCTCCAAAATCCATTTATCTGGCAGATTGCCGTGTTGAAATGCCAAATTTTGGAAAATTTCTTCAGTCAAACAGGGTTTTGAAGAAACATTGACACTAGCAATTGATTAACAAATCAATAAACTTGTATAATTATTGATATAAATAAGCCTGGCAGCTCTGTTTTATTAACTACACTAAGAAAATAAATATAAATATTGAATTAATTCCAGCTCCAAAATCCATTTATCTGGCAGATTGCCGTGTTGAAATGCCATATTTTGGTACATTTCTTCAGTGAAATATGGTTTTGAAAAAATATTGACCATAGCAATTGATTAACAAATCAATAAACTTGAATAATTATTGATATTAATAAGCCTGGCAGCTCTGTTTTGTTAACCACACTAATAAAATAAATATAAATTTTGAAATAATTCCAGCTCCAAAATCCATTTATCTGGCAGATTGCCGTGTTGTAATGCCAAATTTTGGTAAAATTCTTCAGTCAAACAGGGTTTTGAAGAAACATTGACACTAGCAATTGATTAACAAATCAATAAACTTGTATAATTATTGATATAAATAAGCCTGGCAGCTCGGTTTTATTAACTACACTAAGAAAATAAATATAAATTTTACATTAATTTTTAAGAATTATGAATATTTCCAGCTCCAAAATCAATTTATCTGGCAGATTGCCGTGTTGAAATGCCAAATTTTGGTATATTTCTTAAGTCAAACAGGGTTTTGAAGAAACATTGACACTAGCAATTGATTAACAAATCAATAAACTTGAATAATTATTGATATAAATAAGCCTGGCAGCTCTGTTTTGTTAACCACACTAAGAAAATAAATATAAATTTTGAAATAATTCCAGCTCCAAAATCCATTTATCTGGCAGATTGCCGTGTGGAAATGCAAAATTTTGGTAAATTTCTTCAGTCAAACAGGGTTTTGAAGAAATTTTGACACTAGCAATTGATTAACAAATCAATAAACTTGAATAATTATTGATATTAATAAGCCTGGCAGCTCTGTTTTGTTAACCACACTAAGAAAATAAATATAAATTTTGAATTAATTCCAGCTCCAAAATCCATTTATCTGGCAGATTGCCGTGTTGAAATGCCAAATTTTGGAAAATTTCTTCAGTCAAACAGGGTTTTGAAGAAACATTGACACTAGCAATTGATTAACAAATCAATAAACTTGTATAATTATTGATATAAATAAGCCTGGCAGCTCGGTTTTATTAACTACACTAAGAAAATAAATATAAATTTTACATTAATTTTTAAGAATTATGAATATTTCCAGCTCCAAAATCCATTTATCTGGCAGATTGCCGTGTTGAAATGCCAAATTTTGGAAAATTTCTTCAGTCAAACAGGGTTTTGAAGAAACATTGACACTAGCAATTGATTAACAAATCAATAAACTTGTATAATTATTGATATAAATAAGCCTGGCAGCTCGGTTTTATTAACTACACTAAGAAAATAAATATAAATTTTACATTAATTTTTAAGAATTATGAATATTTCCAGCTCCAAAATCCATTTATCTGGCAGATTGCCGTGTTGAAATGCCAAATTTTGGTATATTTCTTAAGTCAAACAGGGTTTTGAAGAAACATTGACACTAGCAATTGATTAACAAATCAATAAACTTGAATAATTATTGATATAAATAAGCCTGGCAGCTCTGTTTTGTTAACCACACTAAGAAAATAAATATAAATTTTGAAATAATTCCAGCTCCAAAATCCATTTATCTGGCAGATTGCCGTGTTGAAATGCCAAATTTTGGTAAAATTCTTCAGTCAAACAGGATTTTGAAGAAACATTGACACTAGCAATTGATTAACAAATCAATTACCTTGAATTATTATTAAATAAGCCTGGCTGCTCTGTTTTGTTAACCACACTAAGAAAATAAATATAAATTTTGAAATAATTCCAGGTCCAAAATCCATTTATCTGGCAGATTGCCGTGTTGAAATGCCAAATTTTGGTAAATTTCTTCAGTCAAACAGGGTTTTGAAGAAATTTTGACACTAGCAATTGATTAACAAATCAATAAACTTGAATAATTATTGATATTAATAAGCCTGGCAGCTCTGTTTTGTTAACCACACTAAGAAAATAAATATAAATTTTGAAATAATTCCAGCTCCAAAATCCATTTATCTGGCAGATTGCCGTGTGGAAATGCCAAATTTTGGTAAATTTCTTCAGTCAAACAGGGTTTTGAAGAAATTTTGACACTAGCAATTTATTAACAAATCAATAAACTTGAATAATTATTAAATAAGCCTGGCTGCTCTGTTTTGTTAACCACACTAAGAAAATAAATATAAATTTTGAATTAATTCCAGCTCCAAAATCCATTTATCTGGCAGATTGCCGTGTGGAAATGGCAAATTTTGGTAAATTTCTTCCGTCAAACAGGGTTTTGAAGAAATATTGACCATAGCAATTGATTAACAAATCAATAAACTTGAATAATTATTGATATTAATAAGCCTGGCAGCTCTGTTTTGTTAACCACACTAAGAAAATAAATATAAATTTTGAATTAATTCCAGCTCCAAAATCCATTTATCTGGCAGATTGCCGTGTTGAAATGCCAAATTTTTGAAAATTTCTTCAGTCAAACAGGGTTTTGAAGAAACATTGACACTAGCAATTGATTAACAAATCAATAAACTTGTATAATTATTGATATAAATAAGCCTGGCAGCTCGGTTTTATTAACTACACTAAGAAAATAAATATAAATTTTACATTAATTTTTAAGAATTATGAATATTTCCAGCTCCAAAATCCATTTATCTGGCAGATTGCCGTGTTGAAATGCCAAATTTTGGAAAATTTCTTCAGTCAAACAGGGTTTTGAAGAAACATTGACACTAGCAATTGATTAACAAATCAATAAACTTGAATAATTATTGATATAAATAAGCCTGGCAGCACTGTTTTGTTAACCACACTAAGAAAATAAATATAAATTTTGAAATAATTCCAGCTCCAAAATCCATTTATCTGGCAGATTGCCGTGTTGAAATGCCAAATTTTGGTAAAATTCTTCAGTCAAACAGGGTTTTGAAGAAACATTGACACTAGCAATTGATTAACAAATCAATTACCTTGAATAATTATTAAATAAGCCTGGCTGCTCTGTTTTGTTAACCACACTAAGAAAATAAATATAAATTTTGAAATAATTCCAGGTCCAAAATCCATTTATCTGGCAGATTGCCGTGTTGAAATGCCAAATTTTGGTAAATTTCTTCAGTCAAACAGGGTTTTGAAGAAATTTTGACACTAGCAATTGATTAACAAATCAATAAACTTGAATAATTATTGATATTAATAAGCCTGGCAGCTCTGTTTTGTTAACCACACTAAGAAAATAAATATAAATTTTGAATTAATTCCAGCTCCAAAATCCATTTATCTGGCAGATTGCCGTGTGGAAATGCAAAATTTTGGTAAATTTCTTCAGTCAAACAGGGTTTTGAAGAAATTTTGACACTAGCAATTGATTAAAAAATCAATAAACTTGAATAATTATTGATATTAATAAGCCTGGCAGCTCTGTTTTGTTAACCACACTAAGAAAATAAATATAAATTTTGAAATAATTCCAGCTCCAAAATCCATTTATCTGGCAGATTGCCGTGTGGAAATGCCAAATTTTGGTAAATTTCTTCAGTCAAACAGGGTTTTGAAGAAATTTTGACACTAGCAATTTATTAACAAATCAATAAACTTGAATAATTATTAAATAAGCCTGGCTGCTCTGTTTTGTTAACCACACTAAGAAAATAAATATAAATTTTGAATTAATTCCAGCTCCAAAATCCATTTATCTGGCAGATTGCCGTGTGGAAATGGCAAATTTTGGTAAATTTCTTCCGTCAAACAGGGTTTTGAAGAAATTTTGACACTAGCAATTTATTAACAAATCAATAAACTTGAATTATTATTGATATAAATAAGCCTGGCAGCTCTGTTTTGTTAACCACATTAAGAAAATAAATATAAATTTTGAATTAATTCCAGCTCCAAAATCCAATATCTGGCAGATTGCCGTGTTGAAATGCCAAAATTTGCTAAATTTCTTCAGTCAAACAGGGTTTTGAAGAAGCATTGACACTAGCAATTGATTAACAAATCAATAAAATTGAATAATTATTGATATAAATAAGCCTGGCAGCTCTGTTTTTTTAACCACGTTAAGAAAATAAATATAAATTTTGAATTAATTCCCAGTCCAAAATCCATTTATCTGGCAGATTGCTGTGTGGAAATGCAAAATTTTGGTAAATTTCTTCAGTCAAACAGGGTTTTGAAGAAATTTTGACACTAGCAATTGATTAACAAATCAATAAACTTGAATAATTATTGATATTAATTAGCCTGGACGCTCTGTTTTGTTAACCACACTAAGAAAATAAATATAAATTTTGAATTAATTCCAGCTCCAAAATCCATTTATCTGGCAGATTGCCGTGTTGAAATGTCAAATTTTGGAAAATTTCTTCAGTCAAACAGGGTTTTGAAGAAACATTGACACTAGCAATTGATTAACAAATCAATAAACAGTATAATTATTGATATAAATAAGCCTGGCAGCTCTGTTTTATTAACTACACTAAGAAAATAAATATAAATTTTACATTAATTTTTAAGAATTATGAATATTTCCAGCTCCAAAATCCATTTATCTGGCAGATTGCCGTGTGGAAATGCCAAATTTTGGTAAATTTCTTCAGTCAAACAGGGTTTTGAAGAAATTTTGACACTAGCAATTTATTAACAAATCAATAAACTTGAATAATTATTAAATAAGCCTGGCTGCTCTGTTTTGTTAACCACACTAAGAAAATAAATATAAATTTTGAATTAATTCCAGCTCCAAAATCCATTTATCTGGCAGATTGCCGTGTGGAAATGGCAAATTTTGGTAAATTTCTTCCGTCAAACAGGGTTTTGAAGAAATTTTGACACTAGCAATTTATTAACAAATCAATAAACTTGAATTATTATTGATATAAATAAGCCTGGCAGCTCTGTTTTGTTAACCACATTAAGAAAATAAATATAAATTTTGAATTAATTCCAGCTCCAAAATCCAATATCTGGCAGATTGCCGTGTTGAAATGCCAAAATTTGCTAAATTTCTTCAGTCAAACAGGGTTTTGAAGAAACATTGACACTAGCAATTGATTAACAAATCAATAAACAGTATAATTATTGATATAAATAAGCCTGGCAGCTCTGTTTTATTAACTACACTAAGAAAATAAATATAAATTTTACATTAATTTTTAAGAATTATGAATATTTCCAGCTCCAAAATTCATTTATCTGGCAGATTGCCGTGTTGAAATGCCAAATTTTGGAAAATTTCTTCAGTCAAACAGGGTTTTGAAGAAACATTGACGCTAGCAATTGATTAACAAATCAATAAACTTGTATAATTATTGATATAAATAAGCCTGGCAGCTCTGTTTTATTAACTACACTAAGAAAATAAATATAAATTTTGAATTAATTCCAGCTACAAAATCCATTTATCTGGCAGATTGCCGTGTTGAAATGCCAAATTTTGGTACATTTCTTCAGTCAAATATGGTTTTGAAGAAATATTGACCATAGCAATTGATTAACAAATCATTAAACTTGAATAATTATTGATATAAATAAGCCTGGAAGCTCTGTTTTGTTAACCACACTAAGAAAATAAATATAAATTTTGAATTAATTCCAGCTCCAAAATCCATTTATGTGGCAGATTGCCGTGTTGAAATGCCAAATTTTGGTAAATTTCTTCAGTCAAACAGGGTTTTGAAGAAATTTTGACACTAGCAATTGATTAACAAATCAATAAACTTGAATAATTATTGATATTAATAAGCCTGGCAGCTCTGTTTTGTTAACCACACTAAGAAAATAAATATAAATTTTGAATTAATTCCAGCTCCAAAATCCATTTATGTGGCAGATTGCCGTGTTGAAATGCCAAATTTTGGTAAAATTCTTCAGTCAAACAGGGTTTTGAAGAAACATTGACACTAGCAATTGATTAACAAATAAATTACCTTGAATAATTATTAAATAAGCCTGGCTGCTCTGTTTTGTTAACCACACTAAGAAAATAAATATAAATTTTGAATTAATTCCAGCTCCAAAATCCATTTATCTGGCAGATTGCCGTGTTGAAATGCCAAATTTTGGTACATTTCTTCAGTGAAATATGGTTTTGAAAAAATATTAACCATAGCAATTGATTAACAAATCATTAAACTTGAATAATTATTGATATAAATAAGCCTGGCTGCTCTGTTTTGTTAACCACACTAAGAAAATAAATATAAATTTTAAATTAATTCCAGCTCCAAAATCCATTTATGTGGCAGATTGCCGTGTTGAAATGCCAAATTTGGGTAAAATTCTTCAGTCAAACATGGTTTTGAAGAAATTTTGACACTAGCAATTGATTAACAAATCAATAAACTTGAATAATTATTGATATTAATAAGCCTGGCAGCTCTGTTTTGTTAACCACACTAAGAAAATAAATATAAATTTTGAATTAATTCCAGGTCCAAAATCCATTTATCTGGCAGATTGCCGTGTTGAAATGCAAAATTTTGGTAAATTTTGGTAAATTTCTTCAGTCAAACATGGTTTTGAAGAAATATTGACAATAGCAATTGATTAACAAATCATTAAACTTGAATAATTATTGATTTAAATAAGCTTGGCAGCTCTGTTTTTTTAACCACGTTAAGAAAATAAATATAAATTTTGAATTAATTCCAGCTCCAAAATCCATTTATCTGGCAGATTGCCGTGTGGAAATGCAAAATTTTGGTAATATTCTTCAGTCAAATATGGTTTTGAAGAAATATTGACCATAGCAATTGATTAACAAATCATTAAACTTGAATAATTATTGATATAAATAAGCCTGGAAGCTCTGTTTTGTTAACCACACTAAGAAAATAAATATAAATTTTGAATTAATTCCAGCTCCAAAATCCATTTATCTGGCAGATTGCCGTGTTGAAATGCCAAATTTTGGTACATTTCTTCAGTCAAATATGGTTTTGAAGAAATATTGACCATAGCAATTGATTAACAAATCATTAAACTTGAATAATTATTGATATAAATAAGCCTGGAAGCTCTGTTTTGTTAACCACACGAAGAAAATAAATATAAATTTTAAAATAATTCCAGCTCCAAAATCCATTTATCTGGCAGATTGCCGTGTTGAAATGGCAAATTTTGGTAAATTTCTTCAGTCAAACAGGGTTTTGAAGAAATTTTGACACTAGCAATTTATTAACAAATCAATAAACTTGAATTATTATTGATATAAATAAGCCTGGCAGCTCTGTTTTGTTAACCACATTAAGAAAATAAATATAAATTTTGAATTAATTCCAGCTCCAAAATCCAATATCTGGCAGATTGCCGTGTTGAAATGCCAAAATTTGCTAAATTTCTTCAGTCAAACAGGGTTTTGAAGAAATTTTGACACTAGCAATTGATTAACAAATCAATAAACTTGAATAATTATTGATATTAATTAGCCTGGCAGCTCTGTTTTGTTAACCACACTAAGAAAATAAATATAAATTTTGAATTAATTCCAGCTCCAAAATCCATTTATCTGGCAGATTGCCGTGTTGAAATGTCAAATTTTGGAAAATTTCTTCAGTCAAACAGGGTTTTGAAGAAACATTGACACTAGCAATTGATTAACAAATCAATAAACAGTATAATTATTGATATAAATAAGCCTGGCAGCTCTGTTTTATTAACTACACTAAGAAAATAAATATAAATTTTACATTAATTTTTAAGAATTATGAATATTTCCAGCTCCAAAATTCATTTATCTGGCAGATTGCCGTGTTGAAATGCCAAATTTTGGAAAATTTCTTCAGTCAAACAGGGTTTTGAAGAAACATTGACACTAGCAATTGATTAACAAATCAATAAACTTGTATAATTATTGATATAAATAAGCCTGGCAGCTCTGTTTTATTAACTACACTAAGAAAATAAATATAAATTTTGAATTAATTCCAGCTACAAAATCCATTTATCTGGCAGATTGCCGTGTTGAAATGCCAAATTTTGGTACATTTCTTCAGTCAAATATGGTTTTGAAGAAATATTGACCATAGCAATTGATTAACAAATCATTAAACTTGAATAATTATTGATATAAATAAGCCTGGAAGCTCTGTTTTGTTAACCACACTAAGAAAATAAATATAAATTTTGAATTAATTCCAGCTCCAAAATCCATTTATGTGGCAGATTGCCGTGTTGAAATGCCAAATTTTGGTAAATTTCTTCAGTCAAACAGGGTTTTGAAGAAATTTTGACACTAGCAATTGATTAACAAATCAATAAACTTGAATAATTATTGATATTAATAAGCCTGGCAGCTCTGTTTTGTTAACCACACTAAGAAAATAAATATAAATTTTGAATTAATTCCAGCTCCAAAATCCATTTATGTGGCAGATTGCCGTGTTGAAATGCCAAATTTTGGTAAAATTCTTCAGTCAAACAGGGTTTTGAAGAAACATTGACACTAGCAATTGATTAACAAATCAATTACCTTGAATAATTATTAAATAAGCCTGGCTGCTCTGTTTTGTTAACCACACTAAGAAAATAAATATAAATTTTGAATTAATTCCAGCTCCAAAATCCATTTATCTGGCAGATTGCCGTGTTGAAATGCCAAATTTTGGTACATTTCTTCAGTGAAATATGGTTTTGAAAAAATATTGACCATAGCAATTGATTAACAAATCATTAAACTTGAATAATTATTGATATAAATAAGCCTGGCTGCTCTGTTTTGTTAACCACACTAAGAAAATAAATATAAATTTTAAATTAATTCCAGCTCCAAAATCCATTTATGTGGCAGATTGCCGTGTTGAAATGCCAAATTTGGGTAAAATTCTTCAGTCAAACATGGTTTTGAAGAAATTTTGACACTAGCAATTGATTAACAAATCAATAAACTTGAATAATTATTGATATTAATAAGCCTGGCAGCTCTGTTTTGTTAACCACACTAAGAAAATAAATATAAATTTTGAATTAATTCCAGGTCCAAAATCCATTTATCTGGCAGATTGCCGTGTTGAAATGCCAAATTTTGGTAAATTTTGGTAAATTTCTTCAGTCAAACATGGTTTTGAAGAAATATTGACAATAGCAATTGATTAACAAATCATTAAACTTGAATAATTATTGATTTAAATAAGCTTGGCAGCTCTGTTTTTTTAACCACGTTAAGAAAATAAATATAAATTTTGAATTAATTCCAGCTCCAAAATCCATTTATCTGGCAGATTGCCGTGTGGAAATGCAAAATTTTGGTAATATTCTTCAGTCAAACAGGGTTTTGAAGAAATTTTGACACTAGCAATTGATATAAAAATCAATAAACTTGAATAATTATTGATATTAATAAGCCTGGCAGCTCTGTTTTGTTAACCACACTAAGAAAATAAATATAAATTTTGAAATAATTCCAGCTCCAAAATCCATTTATCTGGCAGATTGCCGTGTGGAAATGGCAAATTTTGGTAAATTACTTCCGTCAAACAGGGTTTTGAAGAAATTTTGACACTAGCAATTGATTAACAAATCAATAAACTTGAATAATTATTGATATAAATAAGCCTGGCAGCTCTGTTTTCTTAACCACACTAAGAAAATAAATATAAATTTTGAATTAATTCTTAAGAATAATGAATAGCTGCAGCTCCAAAATCCATTTATCTGGCAGATTGCCGTGTTGAAATGCCAAAATTTGCTAAATTTCTTCAGTCAAACAGGGTTTTGAAGAAACATTGACACTAGCAATTGATTAACAAATCAATAAACTTGAATAATTATTGATATAAATAAGCCTGGCAGCTCTGTTTTTTTAACCACGTTAAGAAAATAAATATAAATTTTGAATTAATTCCAGCTCCAAAATCCATTTATCTGGCAGATTGCTGTGTGGAAATGCAAAATTTTGGTAAATTTCTTCAGTCAAACAGGGTTTTGAAGAAATTTTGACACTAGCAATTGATTAACAAATCAATAAACTTGAATAATTATTGATATTAATTAGCCTGGAAGCTCTGTTTTGTTAACCACACTAAGAAAATAAATATAAATTTTGAATTAATTCCAGCTCCAAAATCCATTTATCTGGCAGATTGCCGTGTTGAAATGTCAAATTTTGGAAAATTTCTTCAGTCAAACAGGGTTTTGAAGAAACATTGACACTAGCAATTGATTAACAAATCAATAAACAGTATAATTATTGATATAAATAAGCCTGGCAGCTCTGTTTTATTAACTACACTAAGAAAATAAATATAAATTTTACATTAATTTTTAAGAATTATGAATATTTCCAGCTCCAAAATCCATTTATCTGGCAGATTGCCGTGTTGAAATGCCAAATTTTGGTACATTTCTTCAGTCAAATATGGTTTTGAAGAAATTTTGACACTAGCAATTTATTAACAAATCAATAAACTTGAATAATTATTAAATAAGCCTGGCTGCTCTGTTTTGTTAACCACACTAAGAAAATAAATATAAATTTTGAATTAATTCCAGCTCCAAAATCCATTTATCTGGCAGATTGCCGTGTGGAAATGGCAAATTTTGGTAAATTACTTCCGTCAAACAGGGTTTTGAAGAAATTTTGACACTAGCAATTTATTAACAAATCAATAAACTTGAATTTTTATGTATATAAATAAGCCTGGCAGCTCTGTTTTGTTAACCACATTAAGAAAATAAATATAAATTTTGAATTAATTCCAGCTCCAAAATCCATTTATCTGGCAGATTGCTGTGTGGAAATGCAAAATTTTGGTAAATTTCTTCAGTCAAACAGGGTTTTGAAGAAATTTTGACACTAGCAATTGATTAACAAATCAATAAACTTGAATAATTATTGATATTAATTAGCCTGGCAGCTCTGTTTTGTTAACCACACTAAGAAAATAAATATAAATTTTGAATTAATTCCAGCTCCAAAATCCATTTATCTGGCAGATTGCCGTGTTGAAATGTCAAATTTTGGAAAATTTCTTCAGTCAAACAGGGTTTTGAAGAAACATTGACACTAGCAATTGATTAACAAATCAATAAACAGTATAATTATTGATATAAATAAGCCTGGCAGCTCTGTTTTATTAACTACACTAAGAAAATAAATATAAATTTTACATTAATTTTTAAGAATTATGAATATTTCCAGCTCCAAAATCCATTTATCTGGCAGATTGCCGTGTTGAAATGCCAAATTTTGGAAAATTTCTTCAGTGAAACAGGGTTTTGAAGAAACATTGACACTAGCAATTGATTAACAAATCAATAAACTTGTATAATTATTGATATAAATAAGCCTGGCAGCTCTGTTTTATTAACTACACTAAGAAAATAAATATAAATTTTGAATTAATTCCAGCTACAAAATCCATTTATCTGGCAGATTGCCGTGTTGAAATGCCAAATTTTGGTACATTTCTTCAGTCAAATATGGTTTTGAAGAAATTTTGACACTAGCAATTTATTAACAAATCAATAAACTTGAATAATTATTAAATAAGCCTGGCTGCTCTGTTTTGTTAACCACACTAAGAAAATAAATATAAATTTTGAATTAATTCCAGCTCCAAAATCCATTTATCTGGCAGATTGCCGTGTGGAAATGGCAAATTTTGGTAAATTACTTCCGTCAAACAGGGTTTTGAAGAAATTTTGACACTAGCAATTTATTAACAAATCAATAAACTTGAATTTTTATGTATATAAATAAGCCTGGCAGCTCTGTTTTGTTAACCACATTAAGAAAATAAATATAAATTTTGAATTAATTCCAGCTCCAAAATCCATTTATCTGGCAGATTGCTGTGTGGAAATGCAAAATTTTGGTAAATTTCTTCAGTCAAACAGGGTTTTGAAGAAATTTTGACACTAGCAATTGATTAACAAATCAATAAACTTGAATAATTATTGATATTAATTAGCCTGGAAGCTCTGTTTTGTTAACCACACTAAGAAAATAAATATAAATTTTGAATTAATTCCAGCTCCAAAATCCATTTATCTGGCAGATTGCCGTGTTGAAATGTCAAATTTTGGAAAATTTCTTCAGTCAAACAGGGTTTTGAAGAAACATTGACACTAGCAATTGATTAACAAATCAATAAACAGTATAATTATTGATATAAATAAGCCTGGCAGCTCTGTTTTATTAACTACACTAAGAAAATAAATATAAATTTTACATTAATTTTTAAGAATTATGAATATTTCCAGCTCCAAAATCCATTTATCTGGCAGATTGCCGTGTTGAAATGCCAAATTTTGGTACATTTCTTCAGTCAAATATGGTTTTGAAGAAATTTTGACACTAGCAATTTATTAACAAATCAATAAACTTGAATAATTATTAAATAAGCCTGGCTGCTCTGTTTTGTTAACCACACTAAGAAAATAAATATAAATTTTGAATTAATTCCAGCTCCAAAATCCATTTATCTGGCAGATTGCCGTGTGGAAATGGCAAATTTTGGTAAATTACTTCCGTCAAACAGGGTTTTGAAGAAATTTTGACACTAGCAATTGATTAACAAATCAATAAACTTGAATAATTATTGATATTAATTAGCCTGGCAGCTCTGTTTTGTTAACCACACTAAGAAAATAAATATAAATTTTGAATTAATTCCAGCTCCAAAATCCATTTATCTGGCAGATTGCTGTGTGGAAATGCAAAATTTTGGTAAATTTCTTCAGTCAAACAGGGTTTTGAAGAAATTTTGACACTAGCAATTGATTAACAAATCAATAAACTTGAATAATTATTGATATTAATTAGCCTGGCAGCTCTGTTTTGTTAACCACACTAAGAAAATAAATATAAATTTTGAATTAATTCCAGCTCCAAAATCCATTTATCTGGCAGATTGCCGTGTTGAAATGTCAAATTTTGGAAAATTTCTTCAGTCAAACAGGGTTTTGAAGAAACATTGACACTAGCAATTGATTAACAAATCAATAAACAGTATAATTATTGATATAAATAAGCCTGGCAGCTCTGTTTTATTAACTACACTAAGAAAATAAATATAAATTTTACATTAATTTTTAAGAATTATGAATATTTCCAGCTCCAAAATCCATTTATCTGGCAGATTGCCGTGTTGAAATGCCAAATTTTGGAAAATTTCTTCAGTGAAACAGGGTTTTGAAGAAACATTGACACTAGCAATTGATTAACAAATCAATAAACTTGTATAATTATTGATATAAATAAGCCTGGCAGCTCTGTTTTATTAACTACACTAAGAAAATAAATGTAAATTTTGAATTAATTCCAGCTACAAAATCCATTTATCTGGCAGATTGCCGTGTTGAAATGCCAAATTTTGGTACATTTCTTCAGTCAAATATGGTTTTGAAGAAATATTGACCATAGCAATTGATTAACAAATCATTAAACTTGAATAATTATTGATATAAATAAGCTTGGCAGCTCTGTTTTTTTAACCACGTTAAGAAAATAAATATAAATTTTGAATTAATTCCAGCTCCAAAATCCATTTATCTGGCAGATTGCCGTGTGGAAATGCAAAATTTTGGTAAATTTCTTCAGTCAAACAGGGTTTTGAAGAAACATTGACACTAGCAATTGATTAACAAATCAATTACCTTGAATAATTATTAAATAAGCCTGGCTGCTCTGTTTTGTTAACCACACTAAGAAAATAAATATAAATTTTAAATTAATTCCCGCTCCAAAATCCATTTATGTGGCAGATTGCCGTGTTGAAATGCCAAATTTTGGTAAAATTCTTCAGTCAAACATGGTTTTGAAGAAATTTTGACACTAGCAATTGATTAACAAATCAATAAACTTGAATAATTATTGATATTAATAAGCCTGGCAGCTCTGTTTTGTTAACCACACTAAGAAAATAAATATAAATTTTGAATTAATTCCAGGTCCAAAATCCATTTATCTGGCAGATTGCCGTGTTGAAATGCCAAATTTTGGTAAATTTCTTCAGTCAAACATGGTTTTGAAGAAATATTGACAATAGCAATTGATTAACAAATCATTAAACTTGAATAATTATTGATATAAATAAGCTTGGCAGCTCTGTTTTTTTAACCACGTTAAGAAAATAAATATAAATTTTGAATTAATTCCAGCTCCAAAATCCATTTATCTGGCAGATTGCCGTGTGGAAATGCAAAATTTTGGTAAATTTCTTCAGTCAAACAGGGTTTTGAAGAAATTTTGACACTAGCAATTGATTAAAAAATCAATAAACTTGAATAATTATTGATATTAATAAGCCTGGCAGCTCTGTTTTGTTAACCACACTAAGAAAATAAATATAAATTTTGAAATAATTCCAGCTCCAAAATCCATTTATCTGGCAGATTGCCGTGTTGAAATGCCAAATTTTGGTACATTTCTTCAGTCAAATATGGTTTTGAAGAAATATTGACACTAGCAATTGATTAACAAATCAATTACCTTGAATAATTATTAAATAAGCCTGGCTGCTCTGTTTTGTTAACCACACTAAGAAAATAAATATAAATTTTGAATTAATTCCAGCTCCAAAATCCATTTATCTGGCAGATTGCCGTGTGGAAATGCCAAATTTTGGTAAATTTCTTCAGTCAAACAGGGTTTTGAAGAAATTTTGACACTAGCAATTTATTAACAAATCAATAAACTTGAATAATTATTAAATAAGCCTGGCTGCTCTGTTTTGTTAACCACACTAAGAAAATAAATATAAATTTTGAATTAATTCCAGATCCAAAATCCATTTATCTGGCAGATTGCCGTGTGGAAATGGCAAATTTTGGTAAATTACTTCCGTCAAACAGGGTTTTGAAGAAATTTTGACACTAGCAATTTATTAACAAATCAATAAACTTGAATTATTATTGATATAAATAAGCCTGGCAGCTCTGTTTTGTTAACCACATTAAGAAAATAAATATAAATTTTGAATTAATTCCAGCTCCAAAATCCAATATCTGGCAGATTGCCGTGTTGAAATGCCAAAATTTGCTAAATTTCTTCAGTCAAACAGGGTTTTGAAGAAGCATTGACACTAGCAATTGATTAACAAATCAATAAACTTGAATAATTATTGATATAAATAAGCCTGGCAGCTCTGTTTTCTTAACCACACTAAGAAAATAAATATAAATTTTGAATTAATTCTTAAGAATAATGAATAGCTGCAGCTCCAAAATCCATTTATCTGGCAGATTGCCGTGTTGAAATGCCAAAATTTGCTAAATTTCTTCAGTCAAACAGGGTTTTGAAGAAACATTGACACTAGCAATTGATTAACAAATCAATAAACTTGAATAATTATTGATATAAATAAGCCTGGCAGCTCTGTTTTTTTAACCACGTTAAGAAAATAAATATAAATTTTGAATTAATTCCAGCTCCAAAATCCATTTATCTGGCAGATTGCTGTGTGGAAATGCAAAATTTTGGTAAATTTCTTCAGTCAAACAGGGTTTTGAAGAAATTTTGACACTAGCAATTGATTAACAAATCAATAAACTTGAATAATTATTGATATTAATTAGCCTGGCAGCTCTGTTTTGTTAACCACACTAAGAAAATAAATATAAATTTTGAATTAATTCCAGCTCCAAAATCCATTTATCTGGCAGATTGCCGTGTTGAAATGTCAAATTTTGGAAAATTTCTTCAGTCAAACAGGGTTTTGAAGAAACATTGACACTAGCAATTGATTAACAAATCAATAAACAGTATAATTATTGATATAAATAAGCCTGGCAGCTCTGTTTTATTAACTACACTAAGAAAATAAATATAAATTTTACATTAATTTTTAAGAATTATGAATATTTCCAGCTCCAAAATCCATTTATCTGGCAGATTGCCGTGTTGAAATGCCAAATTTTGGAAAATTTCTTCAGTGAAACAGGGTTTTGAAGAAACATTGACACTAGCAATTGATTAACAAATCAATTACCTTGAATAATTATTAAATAAGCCTGGCTGCTCTGTTTTGTTAACCACACTAAGAAAATAAATATAAATTTTAAATTAATTCCCGCTCCAAAATCCATTTATGTGGCAGATTGCCGTGTTGAAATGCCAAATTTTGGTAAAATTCTTCAGTCAAACAGGGTTTTGAAGAAACATTGACACTAGCAATTGATTAACAAATCAATTACCTTGAATAATTATTAAATAAGCCTGGCTGCTCTGTTTTGTTAACCACACTAAGAAAATAAATATAAATTTTGAAATAATTTCAGGTCCAAAATCCATTTATCTGGCAGATTGCCGTGTTGAAATGCCAAATTTTGGTAAATTTCTTCAGTCAAACAGGGTTTTGAAGAAATTTTGACACTAGCAATTGATTAACAAATCAATAAACTTGAATAATTATTGATATTAATAAGCCTGGCAGCTCTGTTTTGTTAACCACACTAAGAAAATAAATATAAATTTTAAATTAATTCCCGCTCCAAAATCCATTTATGTGGCAGATTGCCGTGTTGAAATGCCAAATTTTGGTAAAATTCTTCAGTCAAACATGGTTTTGAAGAAATTTTGACACTAGCAATTTATTGACAAATCAATAAACTTGAATAATTATTAAATAAGCCTGGCTGCTCTGTTTTGTTAACCACACTAAGAAAATAAATATAAATTTTGAATTAATTCCAGCTCCAAAATCCATTTATCTGGCAGATTGCCGTGTGGAAATGGCAAATTTTGGTAAATTACTTCCGTCAAACAGGGTTTTGAAGAAATTTTGACACTAGCAATTTATTAACAAATCAATAAACTTGAATTATTATTGATATAAATAAGCCTGGCAGCTCTGTTTTGTTAACCACATTAAGAAAATAAATATAAATTTTGAATTAATTCCAGCTCCAAAATCCATTTATCTGGCAGATTGCTGTGTGGAAATGCAAAATTTTGGTAAATTTCTTCAGTCAAACAGGGTTTTGAAGAAATTTTGACACTAGCAATTGATTAACAAATCAATAAACTTGAATAATTATTGATATTAATTAGCCTGGCAGCTCTGTTTTGTTAACCACACTAAGAAAATAAATATAAATTTTGAATTAATTCCAGCTCCAAAATCCATTTATCTGGCAGATTGCCGTGTGGAAATGGCAAATTTTGGTAAATTACTTCCGTCAAACAGGGTTTTGAAGAAATTTTGACACTAGCAATTTATTAACAAATCAATAAACTTGAATTATTATTGATATAAATAAGCCTGGCAGCTCTGTTTTGTTAACCACATTAAGAAAATAAATATAAATTTTGAATTAATTCCAGCTCCAAAATCCAATATCTGGCAGATTGCCGTGTTGAAATGCCAAAATTTGCTAAATTTCTTCAGTCAAACAGGGTTTTGAAGAAGCATTGACACTAGCAATTGATTAACAAATCAATAAACTTGAATAATTATTGATATAAATAAGCCTGGCAGCTCTGTTTTCTTAACCACACTAAGAAAATAAATATAAATTTTGAATTAATTCTTAAGAATAATGAATAGCTGCAGCTCCAAAATCCATTTATCTGGCAGATTGCCGTGTTGAAATGCCAAAATTTGCTAAATTTCTTCAGTCAAACAGGGTTTTGAAGAAACATTGACACTAGCAATTGATTAACAAATCAATAAACTTGAATAATTATTGATATAAATAAGCCTGGCAGCTCTGTTTTTTTAACCACGTTAAGAAAATAAATATAAATTTTGAATTAATTCCAGCTCCAAAATCCATTTATCTGGCAGATTGCTGTGTGGAAATGCAAAATTTTGGTAAATTTCTTCAGTCAAACAGGGTTTTGAAGAAATTTTGACACTAGCAATTGATTAACAAATCAATAAACTTGAATAATTATTGATATTAATTAGCCTGGCAGCTCTGTTTTGTTAACCACACTAAGAAAATAAATATAAATTTTGAATTAATTCCAGCTCCAAAATCCATTTATCTGGCAGATTGCCGTGTTGAAATGTCAAATTTTGGAAAATTTCTTCAGTCAAACAGGGTTTTGAAGAAACATTGACACTAGCAATTGATTAACAAATCAATAAACAGTATAATTATTGATATAAATAAGCCTGGCAGCTCTGTTTTATTAACTACACTAAGAAAATAAATATAAATTTTACATTAATTTTTAAGAATTATGAATATTTCCAGCTCCAAAATCCATTTATCTGGCAGATTGCCGTGTTGAAATGCCAAATTTTGGAAAATTTCTTCAGTGAAACAGGGTTTTGAAGAAACATTGACACTAGCAATTGATTAACAAATCAATTACCTTGAATAATTATTAAATAAGCCTGGCTGCTCTGTTTTGTTAACCACACTAAGAAAATAAATATAAATTTTAAATTAATTCCCGCTCCAAAATCCATTTATGTGGCAGATTGCCGTGTTGAAATGCCAAATTTTGGTAAAATTCTTCAGTCAAACAGGGTTTTGAAGAAACATTGACACTAGCAATTGATTAACAAATCAATTACCTTGAATAATTATTAAATAAGCCTGGCTGCTCTGTTTTGTTAACCACACTAAGAAAATAAATATAAATTTTGAAATAATTTCAGGTCCAAAATCCATTTATCTGGCAGATTGCCGTGTTGAAATGCCAAATTTTGGTAAATTTCTTCAGTCAAACAGGGTTTTGAAGAAATTTTGACACTAGCAATTGATTAACAAATCAATAAACTTGAATAATTATTGATATTAATAAGCCTGGCAGCTCTGTTTTGTTAACCACACTAAGAAAATAAATATAAATTTTAAATTAATTCCCGCTCCAAAATCCATTTATGTGGCAGATTGCCGTGTTGAAATGCCAAATTTTGGTAAAATTCTTCAGTCAAACATGGTTTTGAAGAAATTTTGACACTAGCAATTTATTGACAAATCAATAAACTTGAATAATTATTAAATAAGCCTGGCTGCTCTGTTTTGTTAACCACACTAAGAAAATAAATATAAATTTTGAATTAATTCCAGCTCCAAAATCCATTTATCTGGCAGATTGCCGTGTGGAAATGGCAAATTTTGGTAAATTACTTCCGTCAAACAGGGTTTTGAAGAAATTTTGACACTAGCAATTTATTAACAAATCAATAAACTTGAATTATTATTGATATAAATAAGCCTGGCAGCTCTGTTTTGTTAACCACATTAAGAAAATAAATATAAATTTTGAATTAATTCCAGCTCCAAAATCCATTTATCTGGCAGATTGCTGTGTGGAAATGCAAAATTTTGGTAAATTTCTTCAGTCAAACAGGGTTTTGAAGAAATTTTGACACTAGCAATTGATTAACAAATCAATAAACTTGAATAATTATTGATATTAATTAGCCTGGCAGCTCTGTTTTGTTAACCACACTAAGAAAATAAATATAAATTTTGAATTAATTCCAGCTCCAAAATCCATTTATCTGGCAGATTGCCGTGTTGAAATGTCAAATTTTGGAAAATTTCTTCAGTCAAACAGGGTTTTGAAGAAACATTGACACTAGCAATTGATTAACAAATCAATAAACAGTATAATTATTGATATAAATAAGCCTGGCAGCTCTGTTTTATTAACTACACTAAGAAAATAAATATAAATTTTACATTAATTTTTAAGAATTATGAATATTTCCAGCTCCAAAATCCATTTATCTGGCAGATTGCCGTGTTGAAATGCCAAATTTTGGAAAATTTCTTCAGTGAAACAGGGTTTTGAAGAAACATTGACACTAGCAATTGATTAACAAATCAATAAACTTGTATAATTATTGATATAAATAAGCCTGGCAGCTCTGTTTTATTAACTACACTAAGAAAATAAATATAAATTTTGAATTAATTCCAGCTACAAAATCCATTTATCTGGCAGATTGCCGTGTTGAAATGCCAAATTTTGGTACATTTCTTCAGTCAAATATGGTTTTGAAGAAATATTGACCATAGCAATTGATTAACAAATCATTAAACTTGAATAATTATTGATATAAATAAGCCTGGAAGCTCTGTTTTGTTAACCACACTAAGAAAATAAATATAAATTTTAAATTAATTCCAGCTCCAAAATCCATTTATGTGGCAGATTGCCGTGTTGAAATGCCAAATTTTGGTAAAATTCTTCAGTCAAACAGGGTTTTGAAGAAACATTGACACTAGCAATTGATTAACAAATCAATTACCTTGAATAATTATTAAATAAGCCTGGCTGCTCTGTTTTGTTAACCACACTAAGAAAATAAATATAAATTTTAAATTAATTCCCGCTCCAAAATCCATTTATGTGGCAGATTGCCGTGTTGAAATGCCAAATTTTGGTAAAATTCTTTAGTCAAACATGGTTTTGAAGAAATTTTGACACTAGCAATTGATTAACAAATCAATAAACTTGAATAATTATTGATATTAATAAGCCTGGCAGCTCTGTTTTGTTAACCACACTAAGAAAATAAATATAAATTTTGATTTAATTCCAGGTCCAAAATCCATTTATCTGGCAGATTGCCGTGTTGAAATGCCAAATTTTGGTAAATTTCTTCAGTCAAACATGGTTTTGAAGAAATATTGACAATAGCAATTGATTAACAAATCATTAAACTTGAATAATTATTGATATAAATAAGCTTGGCAGCTCTGTTTTTTTAACCACGTTAAGAAAATAAATATAAATTTTGAATTAATTCCAGCTCCAAAATCCATTTATCTGGCAGATTGCCGTGTGGAAATGCAAAATTTTGGTAAATTTCTTCAGTCAAACAGGGTTTTGAAGAAATTTTGACACAAGCAATTGATTAAAAAATCAATAAACTTGAATAATTATTGATATTAATAAGCCTGGCAGCTCTGTTTTGTTAACCACACTAAGAAAATAAATATAAATTTTAAATTAATTCCCGCTCCAAAATCCATTTATGTGGCAGATTGCCGTGTTGAAATGCCAAATTTTGGTAAAATTCTTCAGTCAAACAGGGTTTTGAAGAAACATTGACACTAGCAATTGATTAACAAATCAATTACCTTGAATAATTATTAAATAAGCCTGGCTGCTCTGTTTTGTTAACCACACTAAGAAAATAAATATAAATTTTGAAATAATTTCAGGTCCAAAATCCATTTATCTGGCAGATTGCCGTGTTGAAATGCCAAATTTTGGTAAATTTCTTCAGTCAAACAGGGTTTTGAAGAAATTTTGACACTAGCAATTGATTAACAAATCAATAAACTTGAATAATTATTGATATAAATAAGCCTGGTAGCTCTGTTTTTTTAACCACGTTAAGAAAATAAATATAAATTTTGAATTAATTCCAGCTCCAAAATCCATTTATCTGGCAGATTGCTGTGTGGAAATGCAAAATTTTGGTAAATTTCTTCAGTCAAACAGGGTTTTGAAGAAATTTTGACACTAGCAATTGATTAACAAATCAATAAACTTGAATAATTATTGATATTAATTAGCCTGGCAGCTCTGTTTTGTTAACCACACTAAGAAAATAAATATAAATTTTGAATTAATTCCAGCTCCAAAATCCATTTATCTGGCAGATTGCCGTGTTGAAATGTCAAATTTTGGAAAATTTCTTCAGTCAAACAGGGTTTTGAAGAAACATTGACACTAGCAATTGATTAACAAATCAATAAACAGTATAATTATTGATATAAATAAGCCTGGCAGCTCTGTTTTATTAACTACACTAAGAAAATAAATATAAATTTTACATTAATTTTTAAGAATTATGAATATTTCCAGCTCCAAAATCCATTTATCTGGCAGATTGCCGTGTTGAAATGCCAAATTTTGGAAAATTTCTTCAGTGAAACAGGGTTTTGAAGAAACATTGACACTAGCAATTGATTAACAAATCAATTACCTTGAATAATTATTAAATAAGCCTGGCTGCTCTGTTTTGTTAACCACACTAAGAAAATAAATATAAATTTTAAATTAATTCCCGCTCCAAAATCCATTTATGTGGCAGATTGCCGTGTTGAAATGCCAAATTTTGGTAAAATTCTTCAGTCAAACAGGGTTTTGAAGAAACATTGACACTAGCAATTGATTAACAAATCAATTACCTTGAATAATTATTAAATAAGCCTGGCTGCTCTGTTTTGTTAACCACACTAAGAAAATAAATATAAATTTTGAATTAATTCCAGCTCCAAAATCCATTTATCTGGCAGATTGCCGTGTGGAAATGCCAAATTTTGGTAAATTTCTTCAGTCAAACAGGGTTTTGAAGAAATTTTGACACTAGCAATTTATTAACAAATCAATAAACTTGAATAATTATTAAATAAGCCTGGCTGCTCTGTTTTGTTAACCACACTAAGAAAATAAATATAAATTTTGAATTAATTCCAGATCCAAAATCCATTTATCTGGCAGATTGCCGTGTGGAAATGGCAAATTTTGGTAAATTACTTCCGTCAAACAGGGTTTTGAAGAAATTTTGACACTAGCAATTTATTAACAAATCAATAAACTTGAATTATTATTGATATAAATAAGCCTGGCAGCTCTGTTTTGTTAACCACATTAAGAAAATAAATATAAATTTTGAATTAATTCCAGCTCCAAAATCCAATATCTGGCAGATTGCCGTGTTGAAATGCCAAAATTTGCTAAATTTCTTCAGTCAAACAGGGTTTTGAAGAAGCATTGACACTAGCAATTGATTAACAAATCAATAAACTTGAATAATTATTGATATAAATAAGCCTGGCAGCTCTGTTTTCTTAACCACACTAAGAAAATAAATATAAATTTTGAATTAATTCTTAAGAATAATGAATAGCTGCAGCTCCAAAATCCATTTATCTGGCAGATTGCCGTGTTGAAATGCCAAAATTTGCTAAATTTCTTCAGTCAAACAGGGTTTTGAAGAAACATTGACACTAGCAATTGATTAACAAATCAATAAACTTGAATAATTATTGATATAAATAAGCCTGGCAGCTCTGTTTTTTTAACCACGTTAAGAAAATAAATATAAATTTTGAATTAATTCCAGCTCCAAAATCCATTTATCTGGCAGATTGCTGTGTGGAAATGCAAAATTTTGGTAAATTTCTTCAGTCAAACAGGGTTTTGAAGAAATTTTGACACTAGCAATTGATTAACAAATCAATAAACTTGAATAATTATTGATATTAATTAGCCTGGCAGCTCTGTTTTGTTAACCACACTAAGAAAATAAATATAAATTTTGAATTAATTCCAGCTCCAAAATCCATTTATCTGGCAGATTGCCGTGTTGAAATGTCAAATTTTGGAAAATTTCTTCAGTCAAACAGGGTTTTGAAGAAACATTGACACTAGCAATTGATTAACAAATCAATAAACAGTATAATTATTGATATAAATAAGCCTGGCAGCTCTGTTTTATTAACTACACTAAGAAAATAAATATAAATTTTACATTAATTTTTAAGAATTATGAATATTTCCAGCTCCAAAATCCATTTATCTGGCAGATTGCCGTGTTGAAATGCCAAATTTTGGAAAATTTCTTCAGTGAAACAGGGTTTTGAAGAAACATTGACACTAGCAATTGATTAACAAATCAATTACCTTGAATAATTATTAAATAAGCCTGGCTGCTCTGTTTTGTTAACCACACTAAGAAAATAAATATAAATTTTAAATTAATTCCCGCTCCAAAATCCATTTATGTGGCAGATTGCCGTGTTGAAATGCCAAATTTTGGTAAAATTCTTCAGTCAAACAGGGTTTTGAAGAAACATTGACACTAGCAATTGATTAACAAATCAATTACCTTGAATAATTATTAAATAAGCCTGGCTGCTCTGTTTTGTTAACCACACTAAGAAAATAAATATAAATTTTGAAATAATTTCAGGTCCAAAATCCATTTATCTGGCAGATTGCCGTGTTGAAATGCCAAATTTTGGTAAATTTCTTCAGTCAAACAGGGTTTTGAAGAAATTTTGACACTAGCAATTGATTAACAAATCAATAAACTTGAATAATTATTGATATTAATAAGCCTGGCAGCTCTGTTTTGTTAACCACACTAAGAAAATAAATATAAATTTTAAATTAATTCCCGCTCCAAAATCCATTTATGTGGCAGATTGCCGTGTTGAAATGCCAAATTTTGGTAAAATTCTTCAGTCAAACATGGTTTTGAAGAAATTTTGACACTAGCAATTTATTGACAAATCAATAAACTTGAATAATTATTAAATAAGCCTGGCTGCTCTGTTTTGTTAACCACACTAAGAAAATAAATATAAATTTTGAATTAATTCCAGCTCCAAAATCCATTTATCTGGCAGATTGCCGTGTGGAAATGGCAAATTTTGGTAAATTACTTCCGTCAAACAGGGTTTTGAAGAAATTTTGACACTAGCAATTTATTAACAAATCAATAAACTTGAATTATTATTGATATAAATAAGCCTGGCAGCTCTGTTTTGTTAACCACATTAAGAAAATAAATATAAATTTTGAATTAATTCCAGCTCCAAAATCCATTTATCTGGCAGATTGCTGTGTGGAAATGCAAAATTTTGGTAAATTTCTTCAGTCAAACAGGGTTTTGAAGAAATTTTGACACTAGCAATTGATTAACAAATCAATAAACTTGAATAATTATTGATATTAATTAGCCTGGCAGCTCTGTTTTGTTAACCACACTAAGAAAATAAATATAAATTTTGAATTAATTCCAGCTCCAAAATCCATTTATCTGGCAGATTGCCGTGTTGAAATGTCAAATTTTGGAAAATTTCTTCAGTCAAACAGGGTTTTGAAGAAACATTGACACTAGCAATTGATTAACAAATCAATAAACAGTATAATTATTGATATAAATAAGCCTGGCAGCTCTGTTTTATTAACTACACTAAGAAAATAAATATAAATTTTACATTAATTTTTAAGAATTATGAATATTTCCAGCTCCAAAATCCATTTATCTGGCAGATTGCCGTGTTGAAATGCCAAATTTTGGAAAATTTCTTCAGTGAAACAGGGTTTTGAAGAAACATTGACACTAGCAATTGATTAACAAATCAATAAACTTGTATAATTATTGATATAAATAAGCCTGGCAGCTCTGTTTTATTAACTACACTAAGAAAATAAATATAAATTTTGAATTAATTCCAGCTACAAAATCCATTTATCTGGCAGATTGCCGTGTTGAAATGCCAAATTTTGGTACATTTCTTCAGTCAAATATGGTTTTGAAGAAATATTGACCATAGCAATTGATTAACAAATCATTAAACTTGAATAATTATTGATATAAATAAGCCTGGAAGCTCTGTTTTGTTAACCACACTAAGAAAATAAATATAAATTTTAAATTAATTCCAGCTCCAAAATCCATTTATGTGGCAGATTGCCGTGTTGAAATGCCAAATTTTGGTAAAATTCTTCAGTCAAACAGGGTTTTGAAGAAACATTGACACTAGCAATTGATTAACAAATCAATTACCTTGAATAATTATTAAATAAGCCTGGCTGCTCTGTTTTGTTAACCACACTAAGAAAATAAATATAAATTTTAAATTAATTCCCGCTCCAAAATCCATTTATGTGGCAGATTGCCGTGTTGAAATGCCAAATTTTGGTAAAATTCTTTAGTCAAACATGGTTTTGAAGAAATTTTGACACTAGCAATTGATTAACAAATCAATAAACTTGAATAATTATTGATATTAATAAGCCTGGCAGCTCTGTTTTGTTAACCACACTAAGAAAATAAATATAAATTTTGATTTAATTCCAGGTCCAAAATCCATTTATCTGGCAGATTGCCGTGTTGAAATGCCAAATTTTGGTAAATTTCTTCAGTCAAACATGGTTTTGAAGAAATATTGACAATAGCAATTGATTAACAAATCATTAAACTTGAATAATTATTGATATAAATAAGCTTGGCAGCTCTGTTTTTTTAACCACGTTAAGAAAATAAATATAAATTTTGAATTAATTCCAGCTCCAAAATCCATTTATCTGGCAGATTGCCGTGTGGAAATGCAAAATTTTGGTAAATTTCTTCAGTCAAACAGGGTTTTGAAGAAATTTTGACACAAGCAATTGATTAAAAAATCAATAAACTTGAATAATTATTGATATTAATAAGCCTGGCAGCTCTGTTTTGTTAACCACACTAAGAAAATAAATATAAATTTTAAATTAATTCCCGCTCCAAAATCCATTTATGTGGCAGATTGCCGTGTTGAAATGCCAAATTTTGGTAAAATTCTTCAGTCAAACAGGGTTTTGAAGAAACATTGACACTAGCAATTGATTAACAAATCAATTACCTTGAATAATTATTAAATAAGCCTGGCTGCTCTGTTTTGTTAACCACACTAAGAAAATAAATATAAATTTTGAAATAATTTCAGGTCCAAAATCCATTTATCTGGCAGATTGCCGTGTTGAAATGCCAAATTTTGGTAAATTTCTTCAGTCAAACAGGGTTTTGAAGAAATTTTGACACTAGCAATTGATTAACAAATCAATAAACTTGAATAATTATTGATATAAATAAGCCTGGTAGCTCTGTTTTTTTAACCACGTTAAGAAAATAAATATAAATTTTGAATTAATTCCAGCTCCAAAATCCATTTATCTGGCAGATTGCTGTGTGGAAATGCAAAATTTTGGTAAATTTCTTCAGTCAAACAGGGTTTTGAAGAAATTTTGACACTAGCAATTGATTAACAAATCAATAAACTTGAATAATTATTGATATTAATTAGCCTGGCAGCTCTGTTTTGTTAACCACCCCCAGTAACATTAGGGGTCCGTTTTGCAGTCGGCTGAGAGTCGACTCAGACGGATAACAGTCGAAGTCGGCATTGAGTCGGAGAAAGACCAAAAATTGGCGTGAAGTCGAAGGTCGACCCTTACCCGACTGTCGGGCCGACGGCCGAGCCCCGATTGTTAAACGTCTACACAAACCGACCCTTACTTGAATGTCGGCCCGACGGTCAGGCCACGACTGAAAAGCGTCAGTACAAATTATGCCTGTCTGATTTTACTACGGAGACCCCGTAGTGACTTTGCCCCTCGTCTTACAGTAGAAATCGCAGAACACCCTTGGCGTTTTGCTTCTCTTTTCCGTTGTTACGCTTCATGAATTAAATCTTATATAATTTGAATATGCTAATGCATTTACAAATTTAAAAAAAAATGTTTTAAATATTTTATTGTCGGTTTAAAAAAAAGAAAGAGATCACTAAATGTTCCCCTCCACCAATGTGGGGAAAATTTAAATTTTTTCTTAATTTTGCTTTCTTTTAGGCATACCAATTGACTAACTAAAGTACTTTTCAAAGCGTATTTAAATTAGTCTTAGAGCTCATCGTTGGCTGAAAGATAAGCCCACGTAACTTGAATTACGTGGTTTTGCATTAAAGAGTTATTTAAGTTTATTATAGAACTATGATCTAGAGCGAAAACTGCAGTCCTTGATGGTAAATGCTCGCCTAGATAAACACGTTCTAAAATGAGTGTACCTTAAGAATTGATTATTATTTAGAATATTTAAATCAATATGCCAGTTCAAAAGATATGTGGATTTTGCTTTAAATTGACTATTTTTATTATTATTTATCCTTTTTTCTTGAAATAATCAGGTAGCCCTGTCACATGCTTATCTTGTCCACCCCCCTCCCCTCCCCCCCATTCGCTGCATTTCCTCGGTCTTTCTTTACACATTCGAGACTTCGAGTCGGTTTAACCTCAGTTACCTCACTTCAACGTAAATTTTCGAAAAACGGATCGTTAAGCCTTTTTAGTCGCTCGTGTATTTTTTTAAAATCTTCAAAATTATTGCTGTTATCTGGATACGAACAAGGCGAAATCGAATTGTTAAAGGTAAGAATAAGATATTTTATATAATCCTAATCCTATATTTAATCTGATAGGTTTTATCTTGTGGGCTTTAATCTAAGCCTTAATACCTCGTGGAGTCTTGCCTAACTTAAAAGTAGCCTTTTATTGTTAGTCCTTATTTATTTTAATCATTTGTTTTAAAATAAATAATTGAATTTAGTTTAAAAAGCAGTTATCTGTTTTCGGTAAGGTTAAAATTAGATTAGTAAGTACTTCGTCTTAGAAATTTATTGTACTCTTATACGCCGAGTTACCCGAGTATGCTCTAGGAATGCTCAATGCATAGCGCGACCAATGAGGCTGCCAGACATTTTTTCTAAGCATGCTCAATGCATAGCGCGACCAATGAGGCTGCCAGACATTTTTTCTACTCTTTCCACAAACCAAATTCAATATTAAATTTACTAGTCCAACCCTGTTTTAGTTAATGGAAGTGGTCTACTGGTCTGTCGGCCGTTTTCGCTTGGTCGCTTTCTTATATTGCTATAGATTTCTTTCGTGTTTGGAGACTGAAATTTAAGTCAAAATATTACTTTTAGCCTAATAGTGTAGTAGAAATTAACCTCACCTACTTCTATATCTAAAGGGCTAAACAACCATGGTCATTTTTTTTTTTTTTAGTTACTATTCTGCTCTGGTGGTCTTATTTTTTTTTGCGAAACCCTATGGACGGAAGTGATAAGAAAGTGAGTAAACTTTAATTCGTTTAGCTTGAGAAATAAATAATTTTTCAATATTAAATATGTAATTTAATAATTAAAAAAATTAGTTAAACTTTTCAGTTTATTAGTAAATTTTGCCTTTCCATTTAGCTTTTTATTTTATTATATATTTTCTGTTCATATGTTGTAGAAATAGATTTCAATATGGATCATTTGGCATCACCTGATGATGGCTACAATCTGAAACCCTTGTCTGCAAGGCAAAGACGTCGAAATAATAAAATATCTTACGAGGAATTGTTTCATAATGAAAGCAATATTGATTTTATATCAGATAGTAGTAAAGAAAGTGAGATAGATTTAGAAATGGGTTTAGTCAGTGATGAGAACGAGATAGATGATGTTTTGAGATCAATTCAATGCTCACCAACCCATAGCGTATTTGAGAGCTCAGACAATCAGTCTAATTTAGAAAGTGATAGTAATGATGAAACTAAATTAATTTCAACTGATACAGAAGATATTAGCCAGGCTCCCAATATTCAATTTGACACTGACTTAGCTGTTTGGGCACTTAGAAATAGGACCACACACGTAGCTTTGGATAATTTATTACAACTGTTACGCAAACATGGGCATGATCTACCAAAGGATAGTAGAACACTTTTAAAAACTGAAAAAACGGTTGCCGTTGTTAAAACTTTTGGAAATGGAGAGTTCGTTTACTTTGGGATTAAAAAGGGTTTAAATTATTTTCTACTACAAAATTATCCATATGATAAAGAAATTTCACTTGCGGTGAATATTGATGGTATTCCCATTTCCAAAAGCGGTACTCTGGAGTTTTGGCCAATTTTAATTTCAGTTTTTAATTTTGATGATGGGCTTGTTGGTAAACCCTTTATTGTTGGGATATTTTGTGGTGAAAAAAAACCAGTTCCATTAAGAGATTATTTGGAAGATTTCATTGAAGAATTTCTAGAGCTTATGAGAAATGGTTTTAAACTGGGTGACAAATGCTACCGTGTAAATTCAAAGGGCCCGTTTATTTTAGACACCCCCGCCAAAGCGCATTTGAAACGAACTAAAGGGCACGCAGGGTACAACTCTTGCGATAAATGTGATATTGAAGGGGAACGGGTTGACCATACCATGACGTTTATTGGTGATAATTCTATATTGCGCACAGATAAATCCTTTTTGGATAAAGTAGATGAAGAACACCATTCAGTTGGAGAACAGTCCCCTCTAATAGAACTCAAAATTGGTATGGTATCTCAATTTCCCTACGACTATTTACATTTGGTATGTTTAGGAATTATGCGAAGATTAATCTACTTTTGGATGAGAAAAGGCCCTTTCTCTGTTCGTTTAGGCCAGAAAAATATAGGTTTCATTTCTGAAAAACTTTTAAATGCACGAAAATTCATTCCTTCAGAGTTTGCTCGAAAACCTAAGGCACTCAAACATATTGATAAATGGAAAGGCACGGAATTGAGACAATTTCTTTTGTATACTGGCCCTATTTTACTAATTGGTATTCTCGGCAAAAACTGTCTAAAACACTTCAGGCTTTTCCAAACTGCTATCTATATTTTATCCAGTCGCCATCTATTTAGGACCCTTAACGGTTATGCATCTGAACTTATTAATATGTTTGTAGTAGAGTGTCAAAAAGTTTATGGCGAAAAATTCATTGTTATGAATGTGCATAGTCTAACACATTTGCATTTAGATGTTTTAAGATATGGCCCTCTTGATAATTTTAGTGCCTTTTCATTTGAAAATGAACTACAATTTATCAAAAAGGAATTGAGAACTCCAAATAAACCTCTGCAGCAGTTATGCAAGAGACTAAGTGAAAAAGAAAACTTTGAATTATTGAGTTTTGGCAGTAAAAAAGAATACCAATTTATAAGTCCCTGTGACTTTAACTACAACAAGCAGGGTTGTACTCAACTGCCTAAAAGAGGAAAATCATTTCATAAGATAAAAACCGAGAAATATGTTATATCAAATTGTATGGCTGATTCCTGCGTGTTGTTAGAAAATGGTAATTATGCGAAGGTTGATAATATATTCCAAAATTACGATAAAAAGGTCTTCATATTTGCACGAATCTATAAAGTGGTCAGTGACTTATTTGATTACCCTATGAAGTCTTCTCGTATAGGAATAGTTAAAGTGTCTAGTTTATCAAAAACTGTCCATGTCTATGACATCGGTAGTATTAGTAAAAAATGTGTAGCAATTCCTCATAAAGGTGAAGTAGCGGTTGTGCCAATGCTTCATTATTAATGTGTGGGTGAAAAATTTAGTATTTATTTTTTGAACAGTGGCTGACTGTCAATATAGCTTGTCCAATGGGAAGTGGCCCCTTTAATATGATAACTTTTAGTTGTTTTAAGTGGGGCCTTTTATCCCCTGGCAATTAATATTTTTAGACCCAGTCAGCTACCGTTTATGAATATTTTATAACTGAATAACATGGTTTTTTTTACATTAGTACGCGGTGGGTCATTTTACGGAAGATGACACAGTTGAGGTGATCTTAACATTGTGGTTAAAGGAAAATGGAACCAAATGTTATTACCCCCCAAAAGGACCGTCATATTTCTTCAGAGCATTAAAACATTCTATAGTGCCTGATAACTCTTGGTCACTTTACGACGTAGTTGTCGTGTTGATTACAAGTAAGTTATATATTTTTTCAGACAATTGAATGTATTTATAATAATTGATTAATGCTAAAATTTAAGATGATTATGAAAAAGCGATGGAAAAAGCCAATAGGAGCAGAGATGAAATGGAAATATCCAAAAGTACGGATAGTGAAGAAATTAAGAAAAGAAGAGTGAAAAAACCCATATCCGTTCAATTTGAAAGAGAAAATGGTGATGCAAGCCAATTGTCTTCAGATGCCCCACCGTTGAAAAAGAGAAAAAAAAATAAGGAAGTATATGAAGTACCTGCAGCACCAATTTTCCCCAGTCTTCTCTTGAATGGTAAATTTTATTAAATCATTCAATATTTATATGTGCGTATATGTGTATAGGGTTTTAAAAACTGATGAGCTTCGCTATATTTAGGAGACAATTCATTAGAAGTACACATACAGGATGCGGAGTTATTAGAAAAACAGCACAATGATTTTTTAAAAGAGCGCTCCAAAAAAAATTGTAACGTTAAAATAATGAAACCGCTAACTATTTTTCATACTTGATATTAAATATTTCAGACGAGTCTCTTGAGGAAGCTACGGACAAAGCTAACCCCAACAGTAAGTCAAGCCCAACTGTAAAAAGCAAGGAAAATATTTCATTTGTAACCGATTTTTCAAGTGATAATGGTAAATATATTTTCCCAAGTTTATAAAAATTAATAGCGGAAAGTAAAATAACAATAAATTATAGATTCAAATCCTGAATGCAACCGATCTAACTCTTGTGAATTTTCCGAGGAAATCCGTTCACCTTGTAAGTTGAAAAATAAATAGCTTTATTTATAGTAACAAGTTTATTGAAATTGTAATTTTAGGCAAAAAACGCAGCATCGGTTTGGTTAGACCTAAGAATTCTAGGGACTCAACTGAGTCTGAAAGCGACTTTGAGCCTCGTGAAAAAAATAAAATACCTGGTAAGTCCAAAGTGTTTGTTGAAATATATGGACGGAGCATGGCTTAATTTTTGGTTTTACGCCAATAGGTGCATGGACCAACCCTAAAATTCGAATTCCATCATGTGAGAATGTCCTAATAAGCAGGGAAATGCAATCCCCTCATTTGTGCCTATGAAAAAATTTAGAGCCAATGGCGTAGCCAGGGGGGGGCACTTGTATTTTTTTCATTGTGTACCACCTCCAAAACCAAATCCTGGCTACGCCACTGTTTAGAGCATCCCTAGCCTTGTCCGTTAAGACAAGCATGTCCACATTCTAGAGGGATAGAATACACATTATATATACAACATATCCGCTTGACAAATTAAATTACCGTTTTATTATGCATCGAATATTTATCAGTTAATTTATCTCTTTTAGGTAAATTTAAATCAAGTCAAAGTGGGAGTCATCAATATTTTAAAAAAAACCGAGGTTGGTAAAGTTTATTCTTAATTATTAAATTCCTCTTTTAATAATTAGCTCTATTAAAAAAAAATTAATTTGTAATCAATTGTAGCTAATCAAGGAAAATGCCAAAATGGCTTTAAAGAAACTGTTGAAATGAGTAAGATTTCATTATAATTTTTTGTGCTGGATTATTTCTAATAAGCTTTTTCAGAGTTTCGAAAAAAGGTCATCTACCAACTTCAAGATATGAAACAACAAGTTGAGCATTTAACAGCTATATGTAATAAAATTTCCACTGCTTTATCTGGCAACCACCAACTAGAGGTCGAAGAAGTTCCATTTGTAACGTTGCCCTTAAAAACGATAGAGGACGTAAAAGATCTAGAAGAAAGATTGGATGAACCAGAAAATTTAACAAAACTAGTAAGTCGACTATAATTTTATTGCTTTAAAATAATATTCTTAACTTACTTTAAAATTATAGGTGCGTAAGCTGTCATCCTGGGGTGGAAACAATTCCAAAAACACAACCAGAAGGATTTTAAAGGAAGTAATTGGACACGATCTTTCATTGAAAATAAATTGGATTGGAGCCAATGGAAAGTGCGCTTTGAAAAATTTGAAACTACTTAAATCAATGAAAGGTATGTTATTTAGATTTAATATTTTATATTTGTCCTTTTAATTAACACTACCGGGCTGATGTTAACAAAACTTTTTATTTTAAAAACCATAAAATTGATAAAATGGCCTAATAGTCAAAAATATTTTAAAAGCAGTTTTTGCCACAATTAGCCTTTAAATAAAACCACTCTCTACTCTTATTGCTGCCAGAACTTTGAATAAAAAAACTGGATAAAGACGAACCGATTTTGAGTCCGATCGCGCTAGCACAAACTCTAGTTCTAAAATATAATATTTGATAGAAATGCTAATGGTTGGTTAACCCTAGACGATTATATTTGCATTGAAGGTTTTACATATACATGCTTTTAAAAAATTATTGAGAAGTAAAACATTTATTACTTCTAAAAAAACTTTGGGTTTTTAGTCACTAATTAAAGCAATCCTTTTGTTTTCAAACTACTAATGAATGGTTATTTTTTTGTATTTTTCCTTAGATGCTGTTCGATCCAACTCTAAATGCATTAGAGCTACGGATTTTGAGATTGAGCAGCATATTCGAGATTGGATCAAGCATGCAAAAGATCGCTATGGAGGAAGGAAAAATAGGGAAAAAGTTAAAGAGAATTAAGTGTTTGTACATAAAACAATAAACCATTTTGAATGAAAATACTGGTGTATTAATTTTATTATTTTTCACATTTTATCGTTTCTAAGCCTACTGCTAACTGGGTAGTCGTTTTTCAGTCGGCGAGGAGTCGATTAGGCTTCATGACCGTTTCTCAGCCTACTGCTAAATGTGTAGTCGTTTTTTAGTCTGCTAGGAGTCATTTAGGTTTCATTACCGTTTCTCAGCCTACTGCTAAATGGGTAGTCGTTTTCGAGTCGGCTACGAGTCGAATAGTCTTCGTAACCGTTTCTTAGCCGACTACCAAATGGGTAGTCGTTTTCGAGTCGGCTAAAAGTCTAGAACGTGTCCTATCCGACTCTTATTCGTTCACTATATGGATAGCCATAATTTAGTCGGCTGCCAGTCATTTAGGTTTCATTACCGTTTCTCAGCCTACTGCTAAATGGGTAGTCGTTTTCGAGTCGGCTACGAGTCGAATAGTCTTCGTAACCGTTTCTTAGCCGACTACCAAATGGGTAGTCGTTTTCGAGTCGGCTAAAAGTCTAGAACGTGTCCTATCCGACTCTTATTCGTTCACTATATGGATAGCCAAAATTTAGTCGGCTGGCAGTCGACCCGACTGTTTTTCGACCGTCCATAGGGTAGCCATTGCCGAGGACATCGACTTCAATGGACCGACTGTGCGAATAGCAAGCCAGCCGACCCTTTTTAATTCCGTCGGCCCGACTGTTTTATGCTACTGGGGACACTAAGAAAATAAATATAAATTTTGAATTAATTCCAGCTCCAAAATCCATTTATCTGGCAGATTGCCGTGTTGAAATGTCAAATTTTGGAAAATTTCTTCAGTCAAACAGGGTTTTGAAGAAACATTGACACTAGCAATTGATTAACAAATCAATAAACAGTATAATTATTGATATAAATAAGCCTGGCAGCTCTGTTTTATTAACTACACTAAGAAAATAAATATAAATTTTACATTAATTTTTAAGAATTATGAATATTTCCAGCTCCAAAATCCATTTATCTGGCAGATTGCCGTGTTGAAATGCCAAATTTTGGAAAATTTCTTCAGTGAAACAGGGTTTTGAAGAAACATTGACACTAGCAATTGATTAACAAATCAATTACCTTGAATAATTATTAAATAAGCCTGGCTGCTCTGTTTTGTTAACCACACTAAGAAAATAAATATAAATTTTAAATTAATTCCCGCTCCAAAATCCATTTATGTGGCAGATTGCCGTGTTGAAATGCCAAATTTTGGTAAAATTCTTCAGTCAAACAGGGTTTTGAAGAAACATTGACACTAGCAATTGATTAACAAATCAATTACCTTGAATAATTATTAAATAAGCCTGGCTGCTCTGTTTTGTTAACCACACTAAGAAAATAAATATAAATTTTGAAATAATTTCAGGTCCAAAATCCATTTATCTGGCAGATTGCCGTGTTGAAATGCCAAATTTTGGTAAATTTCTTCAGTCAAACAGGGTTTTGAAGAAATTTTGACACTAGCAATTGATTAACAAATCAATAAACTTGAATAATTATTGATATTAATAAGCCTGGCAGCTCTGTTTTGTTAACCACACTAAGAAAATAAAAATAAATTTTAAATTAATTCCCGCTCCAAAATCCATTTATGTGGCAGATTGCCGTGTTGAAATGCCAAATTTTGGTAAAATTCTTCAGTCAAACATGGTTTTGAAGAAATTTTGACACTAGCAATTTATTAACAAATCAATAAACTTGAATAATTATTAAATAAGCCTGGCTGCTCTGTTTTGTTAACCACACTAAGAAAATAAATATAAATTTTGAATTAATTCCAGCTCCAAAATCCATTTATCTGGCAGATTGCCGTGTGGAAATGGCAAATTTTGGTAAATTACTTCCGTCAAACAGGGTTTTGAAGAAATTTTGACACTAGCAATTTATTAACAAATCAATAAACTTGAATTATTATTGATATAAATAAGCCTGGCAGCTCTGTTTTGTTAACCACATTAAGAAAATAAATATAAATTTTGAATTAATTCCAGCTCCAAAATCCATTTATCTGGCAGATTGCTGTGTGGAAATGCAAAATTTTGGTAAATTTCTTCAGTCAAACAGGGTTTTGAAGAAATTTTGACACTAGCAATTGATTAACAAATCAATAAACTTGAATAATTATTGATATTAATTAGCCTGGCAGCTCTGTTTTGTTAACCACACTAAGAAAATAAATATAAATTTTGAATTAATTCCAGCTCCAAAATCCATTTATCTGGCAGATTGCCGTGTTGAAATGTCAAATTTTGGAAAATTTCTTCAGTCAAACAGGGTTTTGAAGAAACATTGACACTAGCAATTGATTAACAAATCAATAAACAGTATAATTATTGATATAAATAAGCCTGGCAGCTCTGTTTTATTAACTACACTAAGAAAATAAATATAAATTTTACATTAATTTTTAAGAATTATGAATATTTCCAGCTCCAAAATCCATTTATCTGGCAGATTGCCGTGTTGAAATGCCAAATTTTGGAAAATTTCTTCAGTGAAACAGGGTTTTGAAGAAACATTGACACTAGCAATTGATTAACAAATCAATAAACTTGTATAATTATTGATATAAATAAGCCTGGCAGCTCTGTTTTATTAACTACACTAAGAAAATAAATATAAATTTTGAATTAATTCCAGCTACAAAATCCATTTATCTGGCAGATTGCCGTGTTGAAATGCCAAATTTTGGTACATTTCTTCAGTCAAATATGGTTTTGAAGAAATATTGACCATAGCAATTGATTAACAAATCATTAAACTTGAATAATTATTGATATAAATAAGCCTGGAAGCTCTGTTTTGTTAACCACACTAAGAAAATAAATATAAATTTTAAATTAATTCCAGCTCCAAAATCCATTTATGTGGCAGATTGCCGTGTTGAAATGCCAAATTTTGGTAAAATTCTTCAGTCAAACAGGGTTTTGAAGAAACATTGACACTAGCAATTGATTAACAAATCAATTACCTTGAATAATTATTAAATAAGCCTGGCTGCTCTGTTTTGTTAACCACACTAAGAAAATAAATATAAATTTTAAATTAATTCCCGCTCCAAAATCCATTTATGTGGCAGATTGCCGTGTTGAAATGCCAAATTTTGGTAAAATTCTTCAGTCAAACATGGTTTTGAAGAAATTTTGACACTAGCAATTGATTAACAAATCAATAAACTTGAATAATTATTGATATTAATAAGCCTGGCAGCTCTGTTTTGTTAACCACACTAAGAAAATAAATATAAATTTTGATTTAATTCCAGGTCCAAAATCCATTTATCTGGCAGATTGCCGTGTTGAAATGCCAAATTTTGGTAAATTTCTTCAGTCAAACATGGTTTTGAAGAAATATTGACAATAGCAATTGATTAACAAATCATTAAACTTGAATAATTATTGATATAAATAAGCTTGGCAGCTCTGTTTTTTAACCACGTTAAGAAAATAAATATAAATTTTGAATTAATTCCAGCTCCAAAATCCATTTATCTGGCAGATTGCCGTGTGGAAATGCAAAATTTTGGTAAATTTCTTCAGTCAAACAGGGTTTTGAAGAAATTTTGACACAAGCAATTGATTAAAAAATCAATAAACTTAAATAATTATTGATATTAATAAGCCTGGCAGCTCTGTTTTGTTAACCACACTAAGAAAATAAATATAAATTTTAAATTAATTACCGCTCCAAAATCCATTTATGTGGCAGATTGCCGTGTTGAAATGCCAAATTTTGGTAAAATTCTTCAGTCAAACAGGGTTTTGAAGAAACATTGACACTAGCAATTGATTAACAAATCAATTACCTTGAATAATTATTAAATAAGCCTGGCTGCTCTGTTTTGTTAACCACACTAAGAAAATAAATATAAATTTTGAAATAATTTCAGGTCCAAAATCCATTTATCTGGCAGATTGCCGTGTTGAAATGCCAAATTTTGGTAAATTTCTTCAGTCAAACAGGGTTTTGAAGAAATTTTGACACTAGCAATTGATTAACAAATCAATAAACTTGAATAATTATTGATATAAATAAGCTTGGCAGCTCTGTTTTTTTAACCACGTTAAGAAAATAAATATAAATTTTGAATTAATTCCAGCTCCAAAATCCATTTATCTGGCAGATTGCCGTGTGGAAATGCAAAATTTTGGTAAATTTCTTCAGTCAAACAGGGTTTTGAAGAAATTTTGACACAAGCAATTGATTAAAAAATCAATAAACTTGAATAATTATTGATATTAATAAGCCTGGCAGCTCTGTTTTGTTAACCACACTAAGAAAATAAATATAAATTTTAAATTAATTACCGCTCCAAAATCCATTTATGTGGCAGATTGCCGTGTTGAAATGCCAAATTTTGGTAAAATTCTTCAGTCAAACAGGGTTTTGAAGAAACATTGACACTAGCAATTGATTAACAAATCAATTACCTTGAATAATTATTAAATAAGCCTGGCTGCTCTGTTTTGTTAACCACACTAAGAAAATAAATATAAATTTTGAAATAATTTCAGGTCCAAAATCCATTTATCTGGCAGATTGCCGTGTTGAAATGCCAAATTTTGGTAAATTTCTTCAGTCAAACAGGGTTTTGAAGAAATTTTGACACTAGCAATTGATTAACAAATCAATAAACTTGAATAATTATTGATATTAATAAGCCTGGCAGCTCTGTTTTGTTAACCACACTAAGAAAATAAATATAAATTTTAAATTAATTCCCGCTCCAAAATCCATTTATGTGGCAGATTGCCGTGTTGAAAAACCAAATTTTGGTAAAATTCTTCAGTCAAACATGGTTTTGAAGAAATTTTGACACTAGCAATTTATTAACAAATCAATAAACTTGAATAATTATTAAATAAGCCTGGCTGCTCTGTTTTGTTAACCACACTAAGAAAATAAATATAAATTTTGAATTAATTCCAGCTCCAAAATCCATTTATCTGGCAGATTGCCGTGTGGAAATGGCAAATTTTGGTAAATTTCTTCCGTCAAACAGGGTTTTGAAGAAATTTTGACACTAGCAATTTATTAACAAATCAATAAACTTGAATTATTATTGATATAAATAAGCCTGGCAGCTCTGTTTTGTTAACCACATTAAGAAAATAAATATAAATTTTGAATTAATTCCAGCTCCAAAATCCATTTATCTGGCAGATTGCTGTGTGGAAATGCAAAATTTTGGTAAATTTCTTCAGTCAAACAGGGTTTTGAAGAAATTTTGACACTAGCAATTGATTAACAAATCAATAAACTTGAATAATTATTGATATTAATTAGCCTGGCAGCTCTGTTTTGTTAACCACACTAAGAAAATAAATATAAATTTTGAATTAATTCCAGCTCCAAAATCCATTTATCTGGCAGATTGCCGTGTTGAAATGTCAAATTTTGGAAAATTTCTTCAGTCAAACAGGGTTTTGAAGAAACATTGACACTAGCAATTGATTAACAAATCAATAAACAGTATAATTATTGATATAAATAAGCCTGGCAGCTCTGTTTTATTAACTACACTAAGAAAATAAATATAAATTTTACATTAATTTTTAAGAATTATGAATATTTCCAGCTCCAAAATCCATTTATCTGGCAGATTGCCGTGTTGAAATGCCAAATTTTGGAAAATTTCTTCAGTGAAACAGGGTTTTGAAGAAACATTGACACTAGCAATTGATTAACAAATCAATAAACTTGTATAATTATTGATATAAATAAGCCTGGCAGCTCTGTTTTATTAACTACACTAAGAAAATAAATATAAATTTTGAATTAATTCCAGCTACAAAATCCATTTATCTGGCAGATTGCCGTGTTGAAATGCCAAATTTTGGTACATTTCTTCAGTCAAATATGGTTTTGAAGAAATATTGACCATAGCAATTGATTAACAAATCATTAAACTTGAATAATTATTGATATAAATAAGCCTGGAAGCTCTGTTTTGTTAACCACACTAAGAAAATAAATATAAATTTTAAATTAATTCCAGCTCCAAAATCCATTTATGTGGCAGATTGCCGTGTTGAAATGCCAAATTTTGGTAAAATTCTTCAGTCAAACAGGGTTTTGAAGAAACATTGACACTAGCAATTGATTAACAAATCAATTACCTTGAATAATTATTAAATAAGCCTGGCTGCTCTGTTTTGTTAACCACACTAAGAAAATAAATATAAATTTTAAATTAATTCCCGCTCCAAAATCCATTTATGTGGCAGATTGCCGTGTTGAAATGCCAAATTTTGGTAAAATTCTTCAGTCAAACATGGTTTTGAAGAAATTTTGACACTAGCAATTGATTAACAAATCAATAAACTTGAATAATTATTGATATTAATAAGCCTGGCAGCTCTGTTTTGTTAACCACACTAAGAAAATAAATATAAATTTTGATTTAATTCCAGGTCCAAAATCCATTTATCTGGCAGATTGCCGTGTTGAAATGCCAAATTTTGGTAAATTTCTTCAGTCAAACATGGTTTTGAAGAAATATTGACAATAGCAATTGATTAACAAATCATTAAACTTGAATAATTATTGATATAAATAAGCTTGGCAGCTCTGTTTTTTTAACCACGTTAAGAAAATAAATATAAATTTTGAATTAATTCCAGCTCCAAAATCCATTTATCTGGCAGATTGCCGTGTGGAAATGGCAAATTTTGGTAAATTTCTTCCGTCAAACAGGGTTTTGAAGAAATTTTGACACTAGCAATTTATTAACAAATCAATAAACTTGAATTATTATTGATATAAATAAGCCTGGCAGCTCTGTTTTGTTAACCACATTAAGAAAATAAATATAAATTTTGAATTAATTCCAGCTCCAAAATCCATTTATCTGGCAGATTGCTGTGTGGAAATGCAAAATTTTGGTAAATTTCTTCAGTCAAACAGGGTTTTGAAGAAATTTTGACACTAGCAATTGATTAACAAATCAATAAACTTGAATAATTATTGATATTAATTAGCCTGGCAGCTCTGTTTTGTTAACCACACTAAGAAAATAAATATAAATTTTGAATTAATTCCAGCTCCAAAATCCATTTATCTGGCAGATTGCCGTGTTGAAATGTCAAATTTTGGAAAATTTCTTCAGTCAAACAGGGTTTTGAAGAAACATTGACACTAGCAATTGATTAACAAATCAATAAACAGTATAATTATTGATATAAATAAGCCTGGCAGCTCTGTTTTATTAACTACACTAAGAAAATAAATATAAATTTTGAATTAATTCCAGCTACAAAATCCATTTATCTGGCAGATTGCCGTGTTGAAATGCCAAATTTTGGTACATTTCTTCAGTCAAATATGGTTTTGAAGAAATATTGACCATAGCAATTGATTAACAAATCATTAAACTTGAATAATTATTGATATAAATAAGCCTGGAAGCTCTGTTTTGTTAACCACACTAAGAAAATAAATATAAATTTTAAATTAATTCCAGCTCCAAAATCCATTTATGTGGCAGATTGCCGTGTTGAAATGCCAAATTTTGGTAAAATTCTTCAGTCAAACAGGGTTTTGAAGAAACATTGACACTAGCAATTGATTAACAAATCAATTACCTTGAATAATTATTAAATAAGCCTGGCTGCTCTGTTTTGTTAACCACACTAAGAAAATAAATATAAATTTTAAATTAATTCCCGCTCCAAAATCCATTTATGTGGCAGATTGCCGTGTTGAAATGCCAAATTTTGGTAAAATTCTTCAGTCAAACATGGTTTTGAAGAAATTTTGACACTAGCAATTGATTAACAAATCAATAAACTTGAATAATTATTGATATTAATAAGCCTGGCAGCTCTGTTTTGTTAACCACACTAAGAAAATAAATATAAATTTTGATTTAATTCCAGGTCCAAAATCCATTTATCTGGCAGATTGCCGTGTTGAAATGCCAAATTTTGGTAAATTTCTTCAGTCAAACATGGTTTTGAAGAAATATTGACAATAGCAATTGATTAACAAATCATTAAACTTGAATAATTATTGATATAAATAAGCTTGGCAGCTCTGTTTTTTTAACCACGTTAAGAAAATAAATATAAATTTTGAATTAATTCCAGCTCCAAAATCCATTTATCTGGCAGATTGCCGTGTGGAAATGCAAAATTTTGGTAAATTTCTTCAGTCAAACAGGGTTTTGAAGAAATTTTGACACAAGCAATTGATTAAAAAATCAATAAACTTGAATAATTATTGATATTAATAAGCCTGGCAGCTCTGTTTTGTTAACCACACTAAGAAAATAAATATAAATTTTAAATTAATTCCCGCTCCAAAATCCATTTATGTGGCAGATTGCCGTGTTGAAAAACCAAATTTTGGTAAAATTCTTCAGTCAAACATGGTTTTGAAGAAATTTTGACACTAGCAATTTATTAACAAATCAATAAACTTGAATAATTATTAAATAAGCCTGGCTGCTCTGTTTTGTTAACCACACTAAGAAAATAAATATAAATTTTAAATTAATTACCGCTCCAAAATCCATTTATGTGGCAGATTGCCGTGTTGAAATGCCAAATTTTGGTAAAATTCTTCAGTCAAACAGGGTTTTGAAGAAACATTGACACTAGCAATTGATTAACAAATCAATTACCTTGAATAATTATTAAATAAGCCTGGCTGCTCTGTTTTGTTAACCACACTAAGAAAATAAATATAAATTTTGAAATAATTTCAGGTCCAAAATCCATTTATCTGGCAGATTGCCGTGTTGAAATGCCAAATTTTGGTAAATTTCTTCAGTCAAACAGGGTTTTGAAGAAATTTTGACACTAGCAATTGATTAACAAATCAATAAACTTGAATAATTATTGATATTAATAAGCCTGGCAGCTCTGTTTTGTTAACCACACTAAGAAAATAAATATAAATTTTAAATTAATTCCCGCTCCAAAATCCATTTATGTGGCAGATTGCCGTGTTGAAAAACCAAATTTTGGTAAAATTCTTCAGTCAAACATGGTTTTGAAGAAATTTTGACACTAGCAATTTATTAACAAATCAATAAACTTGAATAATTATTAAATAAGCCTGGCTGCTCTGTTTTGTTAACCACACTAAGAAAATAAATATAAATTTTGAATTAATTCCAGCTCCAAAATCCATTTATCTGGCAGATTGCCGTGTGGAAATGGCAAATTTTGGTAAATTACTTCCGTCAAACAGGGTTTTGAAGAAATTTTGACACTAGCAATTTATTAACAAATCAATAAACTTGAATTATTATTGATATAAATAAGCCTGGCAGCTCTGTTTTGTTAACCACATTAAGAAAATAAATATAAATTTTGAATTAATTCCAGCTCCAAAATCCATTTATCTGGCAGATTGCTGTGTGGAAATGCAAAATTTTGGTAAATTTCTTCAGTCAAACAGGGTTTTGAAGAAATTTTGACACTAGCAATTGATTAACAAATCAATAAACTTGAATAATTATTGATATTAATTAGCCTGGCAGCTCTGTTTTGTTAACCACACTAAGAAAATAAATATAAATTTTGAATTAATTCCAGCTCCAAAATCCATTTATCTGGCAGATTGCCGTCTTGAAATGTCAAATTTTGGAAAATTTCTTCAGTCAAACAGGGTTTTGAAGAAACATTGACACTAGCAATTGATTAACAAATCAATAAACAGTATAATTATTGATATAAATAAGCCTGGCAGCTCTGTTTTATTAACTACACTAAGAAAATAAATATAAATTTTACATTAATTTTTAAGAATTATGAATATTTCCAGCTCCAAAATCCATTTATCTGGCAGATTGCCGTGTTGAAATGCCAAATTTTGGAAAATTTCTTCAGTGAAACAGGGTTTTGAAGAAACATTGACACTAGCAATTGATTAACAAATCAATAAACTTGTATAATTATTGATATAAATAAGCCTGGCAGCTCTGTTTTATTAACTACACTAAGAAAATAAATATAAATTTTGAATTAATTCCAGCTACAAAATCCATTTATCTGGCAGATTGCCGTGTTGAAATGCCAAATTTTGGTACATTTCTTCAGTCAAATATGGTTTTGAAGAAATATTGACCATAGCAATTGATTAACAAATCATTAAACTTGAATAATTATTGATATAAATAAGCCTGGAAGCTCTGTTTTGTTAACCACACTAAGAAAATAAATATAAATTTTAAATTAATTCCAGCTCCAAAATCCATTTATGTGGCAGATTGCCGTGTTGAAATGCCAAATTTTGGTAAAATTCTTCAGTCAAACAGGGTTTTGAAGAAACATTGACACTAGCAATTGATTAACAAATCAATTACCTTGAATAATTATTAAATAAGCCTGGCTGCTCTGTTTTGTTAACCACACTAAGAAAATAAATATAAATTTTAAATTAATTCCCGCTCCAAAATCCATTTATGTGGCAGATTGCCGTGTTGAAATGCCAAATTTTGGTAAAATTCTTCAGTCAAACATGGTTTTGAAGAAATTTTGACACTAGCAATTGATTAACAAATCAATAAACTTGAATAATTATTGATATTAATAAGCCTGGCAGCTCTGTTTTGTTAACCACACTAAGAAAATAAATATAAATTTTGATTTAATTCCAGGTCCAAAATCCATTTATCTGGCAGATTGCCGTGTTGAAATGCCAAATTTTGGTAAATTTCTTCAGTCAAACATGGTTTTGAAGAAATATTGACAATAGCAATTGATTAACAAATCATTAAACTTGAATAATTATTGATATAAATAAGCTTGGCAGCTCTGTTTTTTTAACCACGTTAAGAAAATAAATATAAATTTTGAATTAATTCCAGCTCCAAAATCCATTTATCTGGCAGATTGCCGTGTGGAAATGCAAAATTTTGGTAAATTTCTTCAGTCAAACAGGGTTTTGAAGAAATTTTGACACAAGCAATTGATTAAAAAATCAATAAACTTGAATAATTATTGATATTAATAAGCCTGGCAGCTCTGTTTTGTTAACCACACTAAGAAAATAAATATAAATTTTAAATTAATTACCGCTCCAAAATCCATTTATGTGGCAGATTGCCGTGTTGAAATGCCAAATTTTGGTAAAATTCTTCAGTCAAACAGGGTTTTGAAGAAACATTGACACTAGCAATTGATTAACAAATCAATTACCTTGAATAATTATTAAATAAGCCTGGCTGCTCTGTTTTGTTAACCACACTAAGAAAATAAATATAAATTTTGAAATAATTTCAGGTCCAAAATCCATTTATCTGGCAGATTGCCGTGTTGAAATGCCAAATTTTGGTAAATTTCTTCAGTCAAACAGGGTTTTGAAGAAATTTTGACACTAGCAATTGATTAACAAATCAATAAACTTGAATATTTATTGATATTAATAAGCCTGGCAGCTCTGTTTTGTTAACCACACTAAGAAAATAAATATAAATTTTAAATTAATTCCCGCTCCAAAATCCATTTATGTGGCAGATTGCCGTGTTGAAAAACCAAATTTTGGTAAAATTCTTCAGTCAAACATGGTTTTGAAGAAATTTTGACACTAGCAATTTATTAACAAATCAATAAACTTGAATAATTATTAAATAAGCCTGGCTGCTCTGTTTTGTTAACCACACTAAGAAAATAAATATAAATTTTGAATTAATTCCAGCTCCAAAATCCATTTATCTGGCAGATTGCCGTGTGGAAATGGCAAATTTTGGTAAATTACTTCCGTCAAACAGGGTTTTGAAGAAATTTTGACACTAGCAATTTATTAACAAATCAATAAACTTGAATTATTATTGATATAAATAAGCCTGGCAGCTCTGTTTTGTTAACCACATTAAGAAAATAAATATAAATTTTGAATTAATTCCAGCTCCAAAATCCATTTATCTGGCAGATTGCTGTGTGGAAATGCAAAATTTTGGTAAATTTCTTCAGTCAAACAGGGTTTTGAAGAAATTTTGACACTAGCAATTGATTAACAAATCAATAAACTTGAATAATTATTGATATTAATTAGCCTGGCAGCTCTGTTTTGTTAACCACACTAAGAAAATAAATATAAATTTTGAATTAATTCCAGCTCCAAAATCCATTTATCTGGCAGATTGCCGTCTTGAAATGTCAAATTTTGGAAAATTTCTTCAGTCAAACAGGGTTTTGAAGAAACATTGACACTAGCAATTGATTAACAAATCAATAAACAGTATAATTATTGATATAAATAAGCCTGGCAGCTCTGTTTTATTAACTACACTAAGAAAATAAATATAAATTTTACATTAATTTTTAAGAATTATGAATATTTCCAGCTCCAAAATCCATTTATCTGGCAGATTGCCGTGTTGAAATGCCAAATTTTGGAAAATTTCTTCAGTGAAACAGGGTTTTGAAGAAACATTGACACTAGCAATTGATTAACAAATCAATAAACTTGTATAATTATTGATATAAATAAGCCTGGCAGCTCTGTTTTATTAACTACACTAAGAAAATAAATATAAATTTTGAATTAATTCCAGCTACAAAATCCATTTATCTGGCAGATTGCCGTGTTGAAATGCCAAATTTTGGTACATTTCTTCAGTCAAATATGGTTTTGAAGAAATATTGACCATAGCAATTGATTAACAAATCATTAAACTTGAATAATTATTGATATAAATAAGCCTGGAAGCTCTGTTTTGTTAACCACACTAAGAAAATAAATATAAATTTTAAATTAATTCCAGCTCCAAAATCCATTTATGTGGCAGATTGCCGTGTTGAAATGCCAAATTTTGGTAAAATTCTTCAGTCAAACAGGGTTTTGAAGAAACATTGACACTAGCAATTGATTAACAAATCAATTACCTTGAATAATTATTAAATAAGCCTGGCTGCTCTGTTTTGTTAACCACACTAAGAAAATAAATATAAATTTTAAATTAATTCCCGCTCCAAAATCCATTTATGTGGCAGATTGCCGTGTTGAAATGCCAAATTTTGGTAAAATTCTTCAGTCAAACATGGTTTTGAAGAAATTTTGACACTAGCAATTGATTAACAAATCAATAAACTTGAATAATTATTGATATTAATAAGCCTGGCAGCTCTTTTTTGTTAACCACACTAAGAAAATAAATATAAATTTTGATTTAATTCCAGGTCCAAAATCCATTTATCTGGCAGATTGCCGTGTTGAAATGCCAAATTTTGGTAAATTTCTTCAGTCAAACATGGTTTTGAAGAAATATTGACAATAGCAATTGATTAACAAATCATTAAACTTGAATAATTATTGATATAAATAAGCTTGGCAGCTCTGTTTTTTTAACCACGTTAAGAAAATAAATATAAATTTTGAATTAATTCCAGCTCCAAAATCCATTTATCTGGCAGATTGCCGTGTGGAAATGCAAAATTTTGGTAAATTTCTTCAGTCAAACAGGGTTTTGAAGAAATTTTGACACAAGCAATTGATTAAAAAATCAATAAACTTGAATAATTATTGATATTAATAAGCCTGGCAGCTCTGTTTTGTTAACCACACTAAGAAAATAAATATAAATTTTGAAATAATTCCAGCTCCAAAATCCATTTATCTGGCAGATTGCCGTGTTGAAATGCCAAATTTTGGTACATTTCTTCAGTCAAATATGGTTTTGAAGAAATATTGACACTAGCAATTGATTAACAAATCAATTACCTTGAATAATTATTAAATAAGCCTGGCTGCTCTGTTTTGTTAACCACACTAAGAAAATAAATATAAATTTTGAATTAATTCCAGCTCCAAAATCCATTTATCTGGCAGATTGCCGTGTGGAAATGCCAAATTTTGGTAAATTTCTTCAGTCAAACAGGGTTTTGAAGAAATTTTGACACTAGCAATTTATTAACAAATCAATAAACTTGAATAATTATTAAATAAGCCTGGCTGCTCTGTTTTGTTAACCACACTAAGAAAATAAATATAAATTTTGAATTAATTCCAGCTCCAAAATACATTTATCTGGCAGATTGCCGTGTTGAAATGCCAAAATTTGCTAAATTTCTTCAGTCAAACAGGGTTTTGAAGAAACATTGACACTAGCAATTGATTAACAAATCAATAAACTTGAATAATTATTGATATAAATAAGCCTGGCAGCTCTGTTTTTTTAACCACGTTAAGAAAATAAATATAAATTTTTAATTAATTCCAGCTCCAAAATCCATTTATCTGGCAGATTGCTGTGTGTAAATGCAAAATTTTTGTAAATTGCTTCAGTCAAACAGGGTTTTGAAGAAATTTTGACACTAGCAATTGATTAACAAATCAATAAACTTGAATAATTATTGATATTAATTAGCCTGGCAGCTCTGTTTTGTAAACCACACTAAGAAAATAAATATAAATTTTGAATTAATTCCAGCTCCAAAATCCATTTATCTGGCAGATTGCCGTGTTGAAATGTCAAATTTTGGAAAATTTCTTCAGTCAAACAGGGTTTTGAAGAAACATTGACACTAGCAATTGATTAACAAATCAATAAACAGTATAATTATTGATATAAATAAGCCTGGCAGCTCTGTTTTATCAACTACACTAAGAAAATAAATATAAATTTTACATTAATTTTTAAGAATTATGAATATTTCCAGCTCCAAAATCCATTTATCTGGCAGATTGCCGTGTTGAAATGCCAAATTTTGGAAAATTTCTTCAGTCAAATATGGTTTTGAAGAAATATTGACACAAGCAATTGATTAACAAATCAATTACCTTGAATAATTATTAAATAAGCCTGGCTGCTCTGTTTTGTTAACCACACTAAGAAAATAAATATAAATTTTGAATTAATTCCAGCTCCAAAATCCATTTATCTGGCAGATTGCCGTGTGGAAATGCCAAATTTTGGTAAATTTCTTCAGTCAAACAGGGTTTTGAAGAAATTTTGACACTAGCAATTTATTAACAAATCAATAAACTTGAATAATTATTAAATAAGCCTGGCTGCTCTGTTTTGTTAACCACACTAAGAAAATAAATATAAATTTTGAATTAATTCCAGCTCCAAAATACATTTATCTGGCAGATTGCCGTGTTGAAATGCCAAAATTTGCTAAATTTCTTCAGTCAAACAGGGTTTTGAAGAAACATTGACACTAGCAATTGATTAACAAATCAATAAACTTGAATAATTATTGATATAAATAAGCCTGGCAGCTCTGTTTTTTTAACCACGTTAAGAAAATAAATATAAATTTTTAATTAATTCCAGCTCCAAAATCCATTTATCTGGCAGATTGCTGTGTGTAAATGCAAAATTTTGGTAAATTGCTTCAGTCAAACAGGGTTTTGAAGAAATTTTGACACTAGCAATTGATTAACAAATCAATAAACTTGAATAATTATTGATATTAATTAGCCTGGCAGCTCTGTTTTGTAAACCACACTAAGAAAATAAATATAAATTTTGAATTAATTCCAGCTCCAAAATCCATTTATCTGGCAGATTGCCGTGTTGAAATGTCAAATTTTGGAAAATTTCTTCAGTCAAACAGGGTTTTGAAGAAACATTGACACTAGCAATTGATTAACAAATCAATAAACAGTATAATTATTGATATAAATAAGCCTGGCAGCTCTGTTTTATCAACTACACTAAGAAAATAAATATAAATTTTACATTAATTTTTAAGAATTATGAATATTTCCAGCTCCAAAATCCATTTATCTGGCAGATTGCCGTGTTGAAATGCCAAATTTTGGAAAATTTCTTCAGTGAAACAGGGTTTTGAAGAAACATTGACACTAGCAATTGATTAACAAATCAATAAACTTGTATAATTATTGATATAAATAAGCCTGGCAGCTCTGTTTTATTAACTACACTAAGAAAATAAATATAAATTTTAAATTAATTCCAGCTCCAAAATCCATTTATCTGGCAGATTGCCGTGTTGAAATGCCAAATTTTGGTAAATTTCTTCAGTCAAACAGGGTTTTGAAGAAACATTGACACTAGCAATTGATTAACAAATCAATAAACTTGAATAATTATTGATATAAATAAGAATGGCAGCTCTGTTTTGTTAACCACACTAAGAAAATAAATATAAGTTTTGAATTAATTCCAGCTCCAAAATCCAATATCTGGCAGATTGCCGTGTTGAAATGCCAAATTTTGGAAAATTTCTTCAGTCAAACATGGTTTTGAAGAAACATTGACACTAGCAATTGATTAACAAATCAATAACCTTGAATAATTATTAAATAAGCCTGGCTGCTCTGCTTTGTTAACCACACTAAGAAAATAAATATAAATTTTGAATAAATTCCAGCTCCAAAATCCATTTATCTGGCAGATTGCCGTGTGGAAATGCAAAATTTTGGTAAATTTCTTCAGTCAAACAGGGTTTTGAAGAAATTTTGACACTAGCAATTGATTAACAAATCAATAAACTTGAATAATTATTGATATTAATAAGCCTGGCAGCTCTGTTTTGTTAACCACACTAAGAAAATAAATATAAATTTTGAATTAATTCCAGCTACAAAATCCATTTATCTGGCAGATTGCCGTGTGGAAATGCAAAATTTTGGTAAATTTCTTCAGTCAAACAGGGTTTTGAAGAAATTTTGACACTAGCAATTGATTAACAAATCAATAAACTTGAATAATTATTGATATTAATAAGCCTGGCAGCTCTGTTTTGTTAACCACACTAAGAAAATAAATATAAATTTTGAATTAATTCCAGCTCCAAAATCCATTTATCTGGCAGATTGCCGTGTTGAAATGCCAAATTTTGGAAAATTTCTTCAGTCAAACAGGGTTTTGAAGAAACATTGACACTAGCAATTGATTAACAAATCAATAAACTTGTATAATTATTGATATAAATAAGCCTGGCAGCTCGGTTTTATTAACTACACTAAGAAAATAAATATAAATTTTACATTAATTTTTAAGAATTATGAATATTTCCAGCTCCAAAATCCATTTATCTGGCAGATTGCCGTGTTGAAATGCCAAATTTTGGTATATTTCTTAAGTCAAACAGGGTTTTGAAGAAACATTGACACTAGCAATTGATTAACAAATCAATAAACTTGAATAACTATTGATATAAATAAGCCTGGCAGCTCTGTTTTGTTAACCACACTAAGAAAATAAATATAAATTTTGAAATAATTCCAGCTCCAAAATCCATTTATCTGGCAGATTGCCGTGTTGAAATGCCAAATTTTGGTAAATTTCTTCAGTCAAACAGGGTTTTGAAGAAATTTTGACACTAGCAATTGATTAACAAATCAATAAACTTGAATAATTATTGATATTAATAAGCCTGGCAGCTCTGTTTTGTTAACCACACTAAGAAAATAAATATAAATTTTGAAATAATTCCAGCTCCAAAATCCATTTATCTGGCAGATTGCCGTGTTGAAATGCCAAATTTTGGTAAATTTCTTCAGTCAAACAGGGTTTTGAAGAAATTTTGACACTAGCAATTGATTAACAAATCAATAAACTTGAATAATTATTGATATTAATAAGCCTGGCAGCTCTGTTTTGTTAACCACACTAAGAAAATAAATATAAATTTTGAAATAATTCCAGCTCCAAAATCGATTTATCTGGCAGATTGCCGTGTTGAAATGCCAAATTTTGGTAAATTTCTTCAGTCAAACAGGGTTTTGAAGAAATTTTGACACTAGCAATTGATTAACAAATCAATAAACTTGAATAATTATTGATATTAATAAGCCTGGCAGCTCTGTTTTGTTAACCACACTAAGAAAATAAATATAAATTTTGAAATAATTCCAGCTCCAAAATCCATTTATCTGGCAGATTGCCGTGTTGAAATGCCAAATTTTGGTAAATTTCTTCAGTTAAACAGGGTTTTGAAGAAATATTGACAATAGCAATTGATTAACAAATCATTAAACTTGAATAATTATTGATATAAATAAGCTTGGCAGCTCTGTTTTTTTAACCACGTTAAGAAAATAAATATAAATTTTGAATTAATTCCAGCTCCAAAATCCATTTATCTGGCAGATTGCCGTGTGGAAATGCAAAATTTTGGTAAATTTCTTCAGTCAAACAGGGTTTTGAAGAAATTTTGACACGAGCAATTGATTAAAAAATCAATAAACTTGAATAATTATTGATATTAATAAGCCTGGCAGCTCTGTTTTGTTAACCACACTAAGAAAATAAATATAAATTTTGAAATAATTCCAGCTCCAAAATCCATTTATCTGGCAGATTGCCGTGTTGAAATGCCAAATTTTGGTAAATTTTTTTCAGTCAAACAGGGTTTTGAAGAAATTTTGACACTAGCAATTGATTAACAAATCAATAAACTTGAATAATTATTGATATTAATAAGCCTGGCAGCTCTGTTTTGTTAACCACACTAAGAAAATAAATATAAATTTTGAATTAATTCCAGCTCCAAAATCCTTTTATCTGGCAGATTGCCGTGTTGAAATGCCAAATTTTGGTACATTTCTTCAGTCAAATATGGTTTTGAAGAAATATTGACACTAGCAATTGATTAACAAATCAATTACCTTGAATAATTATTATATAAGCCTGGCTGCTCTGTTTGGTTAACCACACTAAGAAAATAAATATAAATTTTGAATTAATTCCAGCTCCAAAATCCATTTGTCTGGCAGATTGCCGTGTGGAAATGCCAAATTTTGGTAAATTTCTTCAGTCAAACAGGGTTTTGAAGAAATTTTGACACTAGCAATTTATTAACAAATCAATAAACTTGAATAATTATTAAATAAGCCTGGCTGCTCTGTTTTGTTAACCACACTAAGAAAATAAATATAAATTTTGAATTAATTCCAGCTCCAAAATCCATTTATCTGGCAGATTGCCGTGTGGAAATGGCAAATTTTGGTAAATTTCTTCCGTCAAACAGGGTTTTGAAGCAATTTATTAACAAATCAATAAACTTGAATTATTATTGATATAAATAAGCCTGGCAGATCTGTTTTGTTAACCACACTAAGAAAATAAATATAAATTTTGAATTAATTCTTAAGAATAATGAATAGCTGCAGCTCCAAAATCCATTTATCTGGCAGATTGCCGTGTTGAAATGCCAAAATTTGCTAAATTTCTTCAGTCAAACAGGGTTTTGAAGAAACATTGACACTAGCAATTGATTAACAAATCAATAAACTTGAATAATTATTGATATAAATAAGCCTGGCAGCTCTGTTTTTTTAACCACGTTAAGAAAATAAATATAAATTTTGAATTAATTCCAGCTCCAAAATCCATTTATCTGGCAGATTGCTGTGTGGAAATGCAAAATTTTGGTAAATTTCTTCAGTCAAACAGGGTTTTGAAGAAATTTTGACACTAGCAATTGATTAACAAATCAATAAACTTGAATAATTATTGATATTAATAATTCTGGCAGCTCTGTTTTGTTAACCACACTAAGAAAATAAATATAAGTTTTGAATTAATTCCAGCTCCAAAATCCAATATCTGGCAGATTGCCGTGTTGAAATGTCAAATTTTGGAAAATTTCTTCAGTCAAACATGGTTTTGAAGAAACATTGACACTAGCAATTGATTAACAAATCAATAAACTTGTATAATTATTGATATAAATAAGCCTGGCAGCTCTGTTTTATTAACTACACTAAGAAAATAAATATAAATTTTGAATTAATTTTTAAGAATTATGAATATTTCCAGCTCCAAAATCCATTTATCTGGCAGATTGCCGTGTTGAAATGCCAAATTTTGGTATATTTCTTCAGTCAAACAGGGTTTTGAAGAAACATTGACACTAGCAATTGATTAACAAATCAATAAACTTGAATAATTATTGATATAAATAAGCCTGGCAGCTCTGTTTTTTTAACCACGTTAAGAAAATAAATATAAATTTTGAATTAATTCCAGCTCCAAAATCCATTTATCTGGCAGATTGCCGTGTGGAAATGGCAAATTTTGGTAAATTTCTTCCGTCAAACAGGGTTTTGAAGCAATTTATTAACAAATCAATAAACTTGAATTATTATTGATATAAATAAGCCTGGCAGCTCTGTTTTGTTAACCACATTAAGAAAATAAATATAAATTTTGAATTAATTCCAGCTCCAAAATCCAATATCTGGCAGATTGCCGTGTTGAAATGCCAAAATTTGCTAAATTTCTTCAGTCAAACAGGGTTTTGAAGAAGCATTGACACTAGCAATTGATTAACAAATCAATAAACTTGAATAATTATTGATATAAATAAGCCTGGCAGATCTGTTTTGTTAACCACACTAAGAAAATAAATATAAATTTTGAATTAATTCTTAAGAATAATGAATAGCTGCAGCTCCAAAATCCATTTATCTGGCAGATTGCCGTGTTGAAATGCCAAAATTTGCTAAATTTCTTCAGTCAAACAGGGTTTTGAAGAAACATTGACACTAGCAATTGATTAACAAATCAATAAACTTGAATAATTATTGATATAAATAAGCCTGGCAGCTCTGTTTTTTTAACCACGTTAAGAAAATAAATATAAATTTTGAATTAATTCCAGCTCCAAAATCCATTTATCTGGCAGATTGCTGTGTGGAAATGCAAAATTTTGGTAAATTTCTTCAGTCAAACAGGGTTTTGAAGAAATTTTGACACTAGCAATTGATTAACAAATCAATAAACTTGAATAATTATTGATATTAATAATTCTGGCAGCTCTGTTTTGTTAACCACACTAAGAAAATAAATATAAGTTTTGAATTAATTCCAGCTCCAAAATCCAATATCTGGCAGATTGCCGTGTTGAAATGTCAAATTTTGGAAAATTTCTTCAGTCAAACATGGTTTTGAAGAAACATTGACACTAGCAATTGATTAACAAATCAATAAACTTGTATAATTATTGATATAAATAAGCCTGGCAGCTCTGTTTTATTAACTACACTAAGAAAATAAATATAAATTTTGAATTAATTTTTAAGAATTATGAATATTTCCAGCTCCAAAATCCATTTATCTGGCAGATTGCCGTGTTGAAATGCCAAATTTTGGTATATTTCTTCAGTCAAACAGGGTTTTGAAGAAACATTGACACTAGCAATTGATTAACAAATCAATAAACTTGAATAATTATTGATATAAATAAGCCTGGCAGCTCTGTTTTGTTAACCACACTAAGAAAATAAATATAAATTTTGAATTAATTCCAGCTCCAAAATCCATTTATCTGGCAGATTGCCGTGTTGAAATGCCAAATTTTGGTATATTTCTTCAGTCAAACAGGGTTTTGAAGAAACATTGACACTAGCAATTGATTAACAAATCAATAAACTTGAATAATTATTGATATAAATAAGCCTGGCAGCTCTGTTTTGTTAACCACACTAAGAAAATAAATATAAATTTTGAATTAATTCCAGCTCCAAAATCCATTTGTCTGGCAGATTGCCGTGTGGAAATGCCAAATTTTGGTAAATTTCTTCAGTCAAACAGGGTTTTGAAGAAATTTTGACACTAGCAATTTATTAACAAATCAATAAACTTGAATAATTATTAAATAAGCCTGGCTGCTCTGTTTTGTTAACCACACTAAGAAAATAAATATAAATTTTGAATTAATTCCAGCTCCAAAATCCATTTATCTGGCAGATTGCCGTGTGGAAATGGCAAATTTTGGTAAATTTCTTCCGTCAAACAGGGTTTTGAAGCAATTTATTAACAAATCAATAAACTTGAATTATTATTGATATAAATAAGCCTGGCAGCTCTGTTTTGTTAACCACATTAAGAAAATAAATATAAATTTTGAATTAATTCCAGCTCCAAAATCCAATATCTGGCAGATTGCCGTGTTGAAATGCCAAAATTTGCTAAATTTCTTCAGTCAAACAGGGTTTTGAAGAAGCATTGACACTAGCAATTGATTAACAAATCAATAAACTTGAATAATTATTGATATAAATAAGCCTGGCAGATCTGTTTTGTTAACCACACTAAGAAAATAAATATAAATTTTGAATTAATTCTTAAGAATAATGAATAGCTGCAGCTCCAAAATCCATTTATCTGGCAGATTGCCGTGTTGAAATGCCAAAATTTGCTAAATTTCTTCAGTCAAACAGGGTTTTGAAGAAACATTGACACTAGCAATTGATTAACAAATCAATAAACTTGAATAATTATTGATATAAATAAGCCTGGCAGCTCTGTTTTTTTAACCACGTTAAGAAAATAAATATAAATTTTGAATTAATTCCAGCTCCAAAATCCATTTATCTGGCAGATTGCTGTGTGGAAATGCAAAATTTTGGTAAATTTCTTCAGTCAAACAGGGTTTTGAAGAAATTTTGACACTAGCAATTGATTAACAAATCAATAAACTTGAATAATTATTGATATTAATAATTCTGGCAGCTCTGTTTTGTTAACCACACTAAGAAAATAAATATAAGTTTTGAATTAATTCCAGCTCCAAAATCCAATATCTGGCAGATTGCCGTGTTGAAATGTCAAATTTTGGAAAATTTCTTCAGTCAAACATGGTTTTGAAGAAACATTGACACTAGCAATTGATTAACAAATCAATAAACTTGTATAATTATTGATATAAATAAGCCTGGCAGCTCTGTTTTATTAACTACACTAAGAAAATAAATATAAATTTTGAATTAATTTTTAAGAATTATGAATATTTCCAGCTCCAAAATCCATTTATCTGGCAGATTGCCGTGTTGAAATGCCAAATTTTGGTATATTTCTTCAGTCAAACAGGGTTTTCAAGAAACATTGACACTAGCAATTGATTAACAAATCAATAAACTTGAATAATTATTGATATAAATAAGCCTGGCAGCTCTGTTTTGTTAACCACACTAAGAAAATAAATATAAATTTTGAATTAATTCCAGCTCCAAAATCCATTTATCTGGCAGATTGCCGTGTTGAAATGCCAAATTTTGGTATATTTCTTCAGTCAAACAGGGTTTTGAAGAAACATTGACACTAGCAATTGATTAACAAATCAATAAACTTGAATAATTATTGATATAAATAAGCCTGGCAGCTCTGTTTTGTTAACCACACTAAGAAAATAAATATAAATTTTGAATTAATTCCAGCTCCAAAATCCATTTATCTGGCAGATTGCCGTGTGGAAATGGCAAATTTTGGTAAATTTCTTCCGTCAAACAGGGTTTTGAAGCAATTTATTAACAAATCAATAAACTTGAATTATTATTGATATAAATAAGCCTGGCAGCTCTGTTTTGTTAACCACATTAAGAAAATAAATATAAATTTTGAATTAATTCCAGCTCCAAAATCCAATATCTGGCAGATTGCCGTGTTGAAATGCCAAAATTTGCTAAATTTCTTCAGTCAAACAGGGTTTTGAAGAAGCATTGACACTAGCAATTGATTAACAAATCAATAAACTTGAATAATTATTGATATAAATAAGCCTGGCAGATCTGTTTTGTTAACCACACTAAGAAAATAAATATAAATTTTGAATTAATTCTTAAGAATAATGAATAGCTGCAGCTCCAAAATCCATTTATCTGGCAGATTGCTGTGTGGAAATGCAAAATTTTGGTAAATTTCTTCAGTCAAACAGGGTTTTGAAGAAATTTTGACACTAGCAATTGATTAACAAATCAATAAACTTGAATAATTATTGATATTAATAAGCCTGGCAGCTCTGTTTTGTTAACCACACTAAGAAAATAAATATAAATTTTGAATTAATTCCAGCTCCAAAATCCATTTATCTGGCAGATTGCCGTGTTGAAATGGAAAATTTTGGAAAATTTCTTCAGTCAAACAGGGTTTTGAAGAAACATTGACACTAGCAATTGATTAACAAATCAATAAACTTGAATAATTATTGATATAAATAAACCTGGCAGCTTTGTTTTGTTAACCACACTAAGAAAATAAATATAAATTTTGAATTAATTCCAGCTCCAAAATCCATTTATCTGGCAGATTGCCGTGTTGAAATGCCAAATTTTGGTATATTTCTTCAGTCAAACAGGGTTTTGAAGAAACATTGACACTAGCAATTGATTAACAAATCAATAAACTTGAATAATTATTGATATAAATAAGCCTGGCAGCTCTGTTTTGTTAACCACACTAAGAAAATAAATATAAATTTTGAATTAATTCCAGCTCCAAAATCCATTTATCTGGCAGATTGCCGTAGGGAAATGGCAAATTTTGGTAAATTTCTTCCGTCAAACAGGGTTTTGAAGCAATTTATTAACAAATCAATAAACTTGAATTATTATTGATATAAATAAGCCTGGCAGCTCTGTTTTGTTAACCACATTAAGAAAATAAATATAAATTTTGAATTAATTCCAGCTCCAAAATCCAATATCTGGCAGATTGCCGTGTTGAAATGCCAAAATTTGCTAAATTTCTTCAGTCAAACAGGGTTTTGAAGAAGCATTGACACTAGCAATTGATTAACAAATCAATAAACTTGAATAATTATTGATATAAATAAGCCTGGCAGATCTGTTTTGTTAACCACACTAAGAAAATAAATATAAATTTTGAATTAATTCTTAAGAATAATGAATAGCTGCAGCTCCAAAATCCATTTATCTGGCAGATTGCCGTGTTGAAATGCCAAAATTTGCTAAATTTCTTCAGTCAAACAGGGTTTTGAAGAAACATTGACACTAGCAATTGATTAACAAATCAATAAACTTGAATAATTATTGATATAAATAAGCCTGGCAGCTCTGTTTTTTTAACCACGTTAAGAAAATAAATATAAATTTTGAATTAATTCCAGCTCCAAAATCCATTTATCTGGCAGATTGCTGTGTGGAAATGCAAAATTTTGGTAAATTTCTTCAGTCAAACAGGGTTTTGAAGAAATTTTGACACTAGCAATTGATTAACAAATCAATAAACTTGAATAATTATTGATATTAATAAGCCTGGCAGCTCTGTTTTGTTAACCACACTAAGAAAATAAATATAAGTTTTGAATTAATTCCAGCTCCAAAATCCAATATCTGGCAGATTGCCGTGTTGAAATGTCAAATTTTGGAAAATTTCTTCAGTCAAACATGGTTTTGAAGAAACATTGACACTAGCAATTGATTAACAAATCAATAAACTTGTATAATTATTGATATAAATAAGCCTGGCAGCTCTGTTTTATTAACTACACTAAGAAAATAAATATAAATTTTGAATTAATTTTTAAGAATTATGAATATTTCCAGCTCCAAAATCCATTTATCTGGCAGATTGCCGTGTTGAAATGCCAAATTTTGGTATATTTCTTCAGTCAAACAGGGTTTTGAAGAAACATTGACACTAGCAATTGATTAACAAATCAATAAACTTGTATAATTATTGATATAAATAAGCCTGGCAGCTCTGTTTTGTTAACCACACTAAGAAAATAAATATAAATTTTGAATTAATTCCAGCTCCAAAATCCATTTATCTGGCAGATTGCCGTGTTGAAATGGAAAATTTTGGAAAATTTCTTCAGTCAAACAGGGTTTTGAAGAAACATTGACACTAGCAATTGATTAACAAATCAATAAACTTGAATAATTATTGATATAAATAAGCCTGGCAGCTCTGTTTTGTTAACCACACTAAGAAAATAAATATAAATTTTGAATTAATTCCAGCTCCAAAATCCATTTATCTGGCAGATTGCCGTGTTGAAATGCCAAATTTTGGTATATTTCTTCAGTCAAACAGGGTTTTGAAGAAACATTGACACTAGCAATTGATTAACAAATCAATAAACTTGAATAATTATTGATATAAATAAGCCTGGCAGCTCTGTTTTGTTAACCACACTAAGAAAATAAATATAAATTTTGAATTAATTCCAGCTCCAAAATCCATTTATCTGGCAGATTGCCGTGTGGAAATGGCAAATTTTGGTAAATTTCTTCCGTCAAACAGGGTTTTGAAGCAATTTATTAACAAATCAATAAACTTGAATTATTATTGATATAAATAAGCCTGGCAGCTCTGTTTTGTTAACCACATTAAGAAAATAAATATAAATTTTGAATTAATTCCAGCTCCAAAATCCAATATCTGGCAGATTGCCGTGTTGAAATGCCAAAATTTGCTAAATTTCTTCAGTCAAACAGGGTTTTGAAGAAGCATTGACACTAGCAATTGATTAACAAATCAATAAACTTGAATAATTATTGATATAAATAAGCCTGGCAGATCTGTTTTGTTAACCACACTAAGAAAATAAATATAAATTTTGAATTAATTCTTAAGAATAATGAATAGCTGCAGCTCCAAAATCCATTTATCTGGCAGATTGCTGTGTGGAAATGCAAAATTTTGGTAAATTTCTTCAGTCAAACAGGGTTTTGAAGAAATTTTGACACTAGCAATTGATTAACAAATCAATAAACTTGAATAATTATTGATATTAATAAGCCTGGCAGCTCTGTTTTGTTAACCACACTAAGAAAATAAATATAAATTTTGAATTAATTCCAGCTCCAAAATCCATTTATCTGGCAGATTGCCGTGTTGAAATGGAAAATTTTGGAAAATTTCTTCAGTCAAACAGGGTTTTGAAGAAACATTGACACTAGCAATTGATTAACAAATCAATAAACTTGAATAATTATTGATATAAATAAACCTGGCAGCTTTGTTTTGTTAACCACACTAAGAAAATAAATATAAATTTTGAATTAATTCCAGCTCCAAAATCCATTTATCTGGCAGATTGCCGTGTTGAAATGCCAAATTTTGGTATATTTCTTCAGTCAAACAGGGTTTTGAAGAAACATTGACACTAGCAATTGATTAACAAATCAATAAACTTGAATAATTATTGATATAAATAAGCCTGGCAGCTCTGTTTTGTTAACCACACTAAGAAAATAAATATAAATTTTGAATTAATTCCAGCTCCAAAATCCATTTATCTGGCAGATTGCCGTAGGGAAATGGCAAATTTTGGTAAATTTCTTCCGTCAAACAGGGTTTTGAAGCAATTTATTAACAAATCAATAAACTTGAATTATTATTGATATAAATAAGCCTGGCAGCTCTGTTTTGTTAACCACATTAAGAAAATAAATATAAATTTTGAATTAATTCCAGCTCCAAAATCCAATATCTGGCAGATTGCCGTGTTGAAATGCCAAAATTTGCTAAATTTCTTCAGTCAAACAGGGTTTTGAAGAAGCATTGACACTAGCAATTGATTAACAAATCAATAAACTTGAATAATTATTGATATAAATAAGCCTGGCAGATCTGTTTTGTTAACCACACTAAGAAAATAAATATAAATTTTGAATTAATTCTTAAGAATAATGAATAGCTGCAGCTCCAAAATCCATTTATCTGGCAGATTGCCGTGTTGAAATGCCAAAATTTGCTAAATTTCTTCAGTCAAACAGGGTTTTGAAGAAACATTGACACTAGCAATTGATTAACAAATCAATAAACTTGAATAATTATTGATATAAATAAGCCTGGCAGCTCTGTTTTTTTAACCACGTTAAGAAAATAAATATAAATTTTGAATTAATTCCAGCTCCAAAATCCATTTATCTGGCAGATTGCTGTGTGGAAATGCAAAATTTTGGTAAATTTCTTCAGTCAAACAGGGTTTTGAAGAAATTTTGACACTAGCAATTGATTAACAAATCAATAAACTTGAATAATTATTGATATTAATAAGCCTGGCAGCTCTGTTTTGTTAACCACACTAAGAAAATAAATATAAGTTTTGAATTAATTCCAGCTCCAAAATCCAATATCTGGCAGATTGCCGTGTTGAAATGTCAAATTTTGGAAAATTTCTTCAGTCAAACATGGTTTTGAAGAAACATTGACACTAGCAATTGATTAACAAATCAATAAACTTGTATAATTATTGATATAAATAAGCCTGGCAGCTCTGTTTTATTAACTACACTAAGAAAATAAATATAAATTTTGAATTAATTTTTAAGAATTATGAATATTTCCAGCTCCAAAATCCATTTATCTGGCAGATTGCCGTGTTGAAATGCCAAATTTTGGTATATTTCTTCAGTCAAACAGGGTTTTGAAGAAACATTGACACTAGCAATTGATTAACAAATCAATAAACTTGTATAATTATTGATATAAATAAGCCTGGCAGCTCTGTTTTGTTAACCACACTAAGAAAATAAATATAAATTTTGAATTAATTCCAGCTCCAAAATCCATTTATCTGGCAGATTGCCGTGTTGAAATGGAAAATTTTGGAAAATTTCTTCAGTCAAACAGGGTTTTGAAGAAACATTGACACTAGCAATTGATTAACAAATCAATAAACTTGAATAATTATTGATATAAATAAACCTGGCAGCTTTGTTTTGTTAACCACACTAAGAAAATAAATATAAATTTTGAATTAATTCCAGCTCCAAAATCCATTTATCTGGCAGATTGCCGTGTTGAAATGGAAAATTTTGGAAAATTTCTTCAGTCAAACAGGGTTTTGAAGAAACATTGACACTAGCAATTGAACAACAAATCAATAAACTTGAATAATTATTGATATAAATAAGCCTGGCAGCTCTGTTTTGTTAACCACACTAAGAAAATAAATATAAATTTTGAATTAATTCCAGCTCCAAAATCCATTTATCTGGCAGATTGCCGTGTTGAAATGGAAAATTTTGGAAAATTTCTTCAGTCAAACAGGGTTTTGAAGAAACATTGACACTAGCAATTGATTAACAAATCAATAAACTTGAATAATTATTGATATAAATAAGAATGGCAGCTCTGTTTTGTTAACCACACTAAGAAAATAAATATAAGTTTTGAATTAATTCCAGCTCCAAAATCCAATATCTGGCAGATTGCCGTGTTGAAATGCCAAATTTTGGAAAATTTCTTCAGTCAAACATGGTTTTGAAGAAACATTGACACTAGCAATTGATTAACAAATCAATAAACTTGAATAATTATTGATATAAATAAGCCTGGCAGCTCTGTTTTGTTAACCACACTAAGAAAATAAATATAAATTTTGAAATAATTCCAGCTCCAAAATCCATATATCTGGCAGATTGCCGTGTTGAAATGCCAAATTTTGGTAAATTTCTTCAGTCAAACAGGGTTTTGAAGAAATTTTGACACTAGCAATTGATTAACAAATCAATAAACTTGAATAATTATTGATATTAATAAGCCTGGCAGCTCTGTTTTCTTAACCACACTAAGAAAATAAATATAAATTTTGAATTAATTCCAGCTCTAAAATCCATTTATATGGCATATTGCCGTGTTGAAATGCCAAATTTTGGTAAATTTCTTCAGTCAAACAGGGTTTTGAAGAAACATTGACACTAGCAATTGATTAACAAATCAATAAACTTGAATAATTATTGATATTAATAAGCCTGGCAGCTCTGTTTTGTTAACCACACTAAGAAAATAAATATAAATTTTGAATTAATTCCAGCTCCAAAATCCGTTTATCTGGCAGATTGCCGTGTGGAAATGCAAAATTTTGGTAAATTTCTTCAGCCAAACAGGGTTTTGAAGAAACATTGACACTAGCAATTGATTAACAAATCAATAAACTTGAATAATTATTGATATTAATAAGCCTGGCAGCTCTGTTTTGTTAACCACACTAAGAAAATAAATATAAATTTTGAATTAATTCCAGCTCCAAAATCCGTTTATCTGGCAGATTGCCGTGTGGAAATGCAAAATTTTGGTAAATTTCTTCAGTCAAACAGGGTTTTGAAGAAACATTGACACTAGCAATTGATTAACAAATCAATAAACTTGAATAATTATTGATATTAATAAGCCTGGCAGCTCTGTTTTGTTAACCACACTAAGAAAATAAATATAAATTTTGAATTAATTCTTAAGAATAATGAATAGCTGCAGCTCCAAAATCCATTTATCTGGCAGATTGCCGTGTTGAAATGCCAAAATTTGCTAAATTTCTTCAGTCAAACAGGGTTTTGAAGAAACATTGACACTAGCAATTGATTAACAAATCAATAAACTTGAATAATTATTGATATAAATAAGCCTGGCAGCTCTGTTTTTTTAACCACGTTAAGAAAATAAATATAAATTTTGAATTAATTCCAGCTCCAAAATCCATTTATCTGGCAGATTGCTGTGTGGAAATGCAAAATTTTGGTAAATTTCTTCAGTCAAACAGGGTTTTGAAGAAATTTTGACACTAGCAATTGATTAACAAATCAATAAACTTGAATAATTATTGATATTAATAAGCCTGGCAGCTCTGTTTTGTTAACCACACTAAGAAAATAAATATAAGTTTTGAATTAATTCCAGCTCCAAAATCCAATATCTGGCAGATTGCCGTGTTGAAATGTCAAATTTTGGAAAATTTCTTCAGTCAAACATGGTTTTGAAGAAACATTGACACTAGCAATTGATTAACAAATCAATAAACTTGTATAATTATTGATATAAATAAGCCTGGCAGCTCTGTTTTATTAACTACACTAAGAAAATAAATATAAATTTTGAATTAATTTTTAAGAATTATGAATATTTCCAGCTCCAAAATCCATTTATCTGGCAGATTGCCGTGTTGAAATGCCAAATTTTGGTATATTTCTTCAGTCAAACAGGGTTTTGAAGAAACATTGACACTAGCAATTGATTAACAAATCAATAAACTTGTATAATTATTGATATAAATAAGCCTGGCAGCTCTGTTTTGTTAACCACACTAAGAAAATAAATATAAATTTTGAATTAATTCCAGCTCCAAAATCCATTTATCTGGCAGATTGCCGTGTTGAAATGGAAAATTTTGGAAAATTTCTTCAGTCAAACAGGGTTTTGAAGAAACATTGACACTAGCAATTGATTAACAAATCAATAAACTTGAATAATTATTGATATAAATAAACCTGGCAGCTTTGTTTTGTTAACCACACTAAGAAAATAAATATAAATTTTGAATTAATTCCAGCTCCAAAATCCATTTATCTGGCAGATTGCCGTGTTGAAATGCCAAATTTTGGTATATTTCTTCAGTCAAACAGGGTTTTGAAGAAACATTGACACTAGCAATTGATTAACAAATCAATAAACTTGAATAATTATTGATATAAATAAGCCTGGCAGCTCTGTTTTGTTAACCACACTAAGAAAATAAATATAAATTTTGAATTAATTCCAGCTCCAAAATCCATTTATCTGGCAGATTGCCGTAGGGAAATGGCAAATTTTGGTAAATTTCTTCCGTCAAACAGGGTTTTGAAGCAATTTATTAACAAATCAATAAACTTGAATTATTATTGATATAAATAAGCCTGGCAGCTCTGTTTTGTTAACCACATTAAGAAAATAAATATAAATTTTGAATTAATTCCAGCTCCAAAATCCAATATCTGGCAGATTGCCGTGTTGAAATGCCAAAATTTGCTAAATTTCTTCAGTCAAACAGGGTTTTGAAGAAGCATTGACACTAGCAATTGATTAACAAATCAATAAACTTGAATAATTATTGATATAAATAAGCCTGGCAGATCTGTTTTGTTAACCACACTAAGAAAATAAATATAAATTTTGAATTAATTCTTAAGAATAATGAATAGCTGCAGCTCCAAAATCCATTTATCTGGCAGATTGCCGTGTTGAAATGCCAAAATTTGCTAAATTTCTTCAGTCAAACAGGGTTTTGAAGAAACATTGACACTAGCAATTGATTAACAAATCAATAAACTTGAATAATTATTGATATAAATAAGCCTGGCAGCTCTGTTTTTTTAACCACGTTAAGAAAATAAATATAAATTTTGAATTAATTCCAGCTCCAAAATCCATTTATCTGGCAGATTGCTGTGTGGAAATGCAAAATTTTGGTAAATTTCTTCAGTCAAACAGGGTTTTGAAGAAATTTTGACACTAGCAATTGATTAACAAATCAATAAACTTGAATAATTATTGATATTAATAAGCCTGGCAGCTCTGTTTTCTTAACCACACTAAGAAAATAAATATAAATTTTGAATTAATTCCAGCTCTAAAATCCATTTATATGGCATATTGCCGTGTTGAAATGCCAAATTTTGGTAAATTTCTTCAGTCAAACAGGGTTTTGAAGAAACATTGACACTAGCAATTGATTAACAAATCAATAAACTTGAATAATTATTGATATTAATAAGCCTGGCAGCTCTGTTTTGTTAACCACACTAAGAAAATAAATATAAATTTTGAATTAATTCCAGCTCCAAAATCCGTTTATCTGGCAGATTGCCGTGTGGAAATGCAAAATTTTGGTAAATTTCTTCAGTCAAACAGGGTTTTGAAGAAACATTGACACTAGCAATTGATTAACAAATCAATAAACTTGAATAATTATTGATATAAATAAGCCTGGCAGCTCTGTTTTGTTAACCACACTAAGAAAATAAATATAAATTTTGAATTAATTCCAGCTCCAAAATCCATTTATCTGGCAGATTGCCGTGTGGAAAAGCCAAATTTTGGTAAATTTCTTCAGTCAAACAGGGTTTTGAAGAAACATTGACACTAGCAATTGATTAACAAATCAATAAACTTGAATAATTATTGATATAAATAAACCTGGCAACTCAGTTTTGTTAACCACACTAAGAAAATAAATATAAATTTTGAATTAATTCTTAAGAATTATGAATATTTGCAGCTCCAAAATCCATTTATCTGGCAGATTGCCGTGTTGAAATGCCAAAATTTGCTAAATTTCTTCAGTCAAACAGGGTTTTGAAGAATTATTGACACTAGCAATTGATTAACAAATCAATAAACTTGAATAATTATTGATATAAATAAACCTGGCAGCTTTGTTTTGTTAACCACACTAAGAAAATAAATATAAATTTTGAATTAATTCCAGCTCCAAAATCCATTTATCTGGCAGATTGCCGTGTTGAAATGCCAAATTTTGGAAAATTTCTTCAGTCAAACATGGTTTTGAAGAAACATTGACACTAGCAATTGATTAACAAATCAATAAACTTGAATAATTATTGATATAAATAAGCCTGGCAGCTCTGTTTTGTTAACCACACTAAGAAAATAAATATAAATTTTGAAATAATTCCAGCTCCAAAATCCATTTATCTGGCAGATTGCCGTGTTGAAATGCCAAATTTTGGTAAATTTCTTCAGTCAAACAGGGTTTTGAAGAAATTTTGACACTAGCAATTGATTAACAAATCAATAAACTTGAATAATTATTGATATTAATAAGCCTGGCAGCTCTGTTTTCTTAACCACACTAAGAAAATAAATATAAATTTTGAATTAATTCCAGCTCTAAAATCCATTTATATGGCATATTGCCGTGTTGAAATGCCAAATTTTGGTAAATTTCTTCAGTCAAACAGGGTTTTGAAGAAACATTGACACTAGCAATTGATTAACAAATCAATAAACTTGAATAATTATTGATATTAATAAGCCTGGCAGCTCTGTTTTGTTAACCACACTAAGAAAATAAATATAAATTTTGAATTAATTCCAGCTCCAAAATCCGTTTATCTGGCAGATTGCCGTGTGGAAATGGAAAATTTTGGTAAATTTCTTCAGTCAAACAGGGTTTTGAAGAAACATTGACACTAGCAATTGATTAACAAATCAATAAACTTGAATAATTATTGATATAAATAAGCCTGGCAGCTCTGTTTTGTTAACCACACTAAGAAAATAAATATAAATTTTGAATTAATTCCAGCTCCAAAATCCATTTATCTGGCAGATTGCCGTGTGGAAAAGCCAAATTTTGGTAAATTTCTTCAGTCAAACAGGGTTTTGAAGAAACATTGACACTAGCAATTGATTAACAAATCAATAAACTTGAATAATTATTGATATAAATAAACCTGGCAACTCAGTTTTGTTAACCACACTAAGAAAATAAATATAAATTTTGAATTAATTCTTAAGAATTATGAATATTTGCAGCTCCAAAATCCATTTATCTGGCAGATTGCCGTGTTGAAATGCCAAAATTTGCTAAATTTCTTCAGTCAAACAGGGTTTTGAAGAATTATTGACACTAGCAATTGATTAACAAATCAATAAACTTGAATAATTATTGATATAAATAAGCCTGGCAGCTCTGTTTTGTTAACCACACTAAGAAAATAAATATAAATTTTGAAATAATTCCAGCTCCAAAATCCATTTATCTGGCAGATTGCCGTGTTGAAATGCCAAATTTTGGTAAATTTCTTCAGTCAAACAGGGTTTTGAAGAATCTTTGACACTAGCAATTGATTAACAAATCAATAAACTTGAATAATTATTGATATTAATAAGCCTGGCAGCTCTGTTTTGTTAACCACACTAAGAAAATAAATATAAATTTTGAATTAATTCCAGCTCCAAAATCCATTTATCTGGCAGATTGCCGTGTTGAAATGGAAAATTTTGGAAAATTTCTTCAGTCAAACAGGGTTTTGAAGAAACATTGACACTAGCAATTGAATAACAAATCAATAAACTTGAATAATTATTGATATAAATAAGCCTGGCAGCTCTGTTTTGTTAACCACACTAAGAAAATAAATATAAATTTTGAATTAATTCCAGCTCCAAAATCCATTTATCTGGCAGATTGCCGTGTTGAAATGGAAAATTTTGGAAAATTTCTTCAGTCAAACAGGGTTTTGAAGAAACATTGACACTAGCAATTGATTAACAAATCAATAAACTTGAATAATTATTGATATAAATAAGAATGGCAGCTCTGTTTTGTTAACCACACTAAGAAAATAAATATAAGTTTTGAATTAATTCCAGCTCCAAAATCCAATATCTGGCAGATTGCCGTGTTGAAATGCCAAATTTTGGAAAATTTCTTCAGTCAAACATGGTTTTGAAGAAACATTGACACTAGCAATTGATTAACAAATCAATAAACTTGAATAATTATTGATATAAATAAGCCTGGCAGCTCTGTTTTGTTAACCACACTAAGAAAATAAATATAAATTTTGAATTAATTCCAGCTCCAAAATCCATTTATCTGGCAGATTGCCGTGTGGAAAAGCCAAATTTTGGTAAATTTCTTCAGTCAAACAGGGTTTTGAAGAAACATTGACACTAGCAATTGATTAACAAATCAATAAACTTGTATAATTATTGATATAAATAAGCCTGGCAGCTCTGTTTTATTAACTACACTAAGAAAATAAATATAAATTTTGAATTAATTCTTAAGAATTATGAATATTTCCAGCTCCAAAATCCATTTATCTGGCAGATTGCCGTGTTGAAATGCCAAATTTTGGTATATTTCTTCAGTCAAACAGGGTTTTGAAGAAACATTGACACTAGCAATTGAATAACAAATCAATAAACTTGAATAATTATTGATATAAATAAGCCTGGCAGCTCTGTTTTGTTAACCACACTAAGAAAATAAATATAAATTTTGAATTAATTCCAGCTCCAAAATCCATTTATCTGGCAGATTGCCGTGTTGAAATGCCAAATTTTGGTATATTTCTTAAGTCAAACAGGGTTTTGGAGAAACATTGACACTAGCAATTGATTAACAAATCAATAAACTTGAATAATTATTGATATAAATAAGCCTGGCAGCTCTGTTTTGTTAACCACACTAAGAAAATAAATATAAATTTTGAAATAATTCCAGCTCCAAAATCCATTTATCTGGCAGATTGCCGTGTTGAAATGCCAAAATTTGCTAAATTTCTTCAGTCAAACAGGGTTTTGAAGAATCTTTGACACTAGCAATTGATTAACAAATCAATAAACTTGAATAATTGTTGATATTAATAAGCCTGGCAGCTCTGTTTTGTTAACCACACTAAGAAAATAAATATAAATTTTGAATTAATTCCAGATCTAAAATCCATTTATATGGCATATTGCCGTGTTGAAATGCCAAATTTTGGTAAATTTCTTCAGTCAAACAGGGTTTTGAAGAAACATTGACACTAGCAATTGATTAACAAATCAATAAACTTGAATAATTATTGATATTAATAAGCCTGGCAGCTCTGTTTTGTTAACCACACTAAGAAAATAAATATAAATTTTGAATTAATTCCAGCTCCAAAATCCGTTTATCTGGCAGATTGCCGTGTGGAAATGCAAAATTTTGGTAAATTTCTTCAGTCAAACAGGGTTTTAAAGAAATTTTGACACTAGCAATTGATTAACAAATCAATAAACTTGAATAATTATTGATATAAATAAGCCTGGCAGCTCTGTTTTGTTAACCACACTAAGAAAATAAATATAAATTTTAAATTAATTCCAGCTCCAAAATCCATTAATCTGGCAGATTGCCGTGTTGAAATGCCAAATTTTGGTAAAATTCTTCAGTCAATGAGGGTTTTGAAGAAACATTGACACTAGCAATTTATTAACAAATCAATAAACTTGAATAATTATTAAATAAGCCTGGCAGCTCTGTTTTGTTAACCACATTAAGAAAATAAATATAAATTTTGAATTAATTCCAGCTCCAAAATCCAATAACTGGCAGATTGCCGTGTTGAAATGCCAAATTTTGGTAAATTTCTTCAGTCAAACAGGGTTTTGAAGAAACATTGACACTAGCAATTGATTAACAAATCAATAAACTTGAATAATTATTGATATAAATAAACCTGGCAACTCAGTTTTGTTAACCACACTAAGAAAATAAATATAAATTTTGAATTAATTCTTAAGAATTATGAATATTTGCAGCTCCAAAATCCATTTATCTGGCAGATTGCCTTGTTGAAATGCCAAAATTTGCTAAATTTCTTCAGTCAAACAGGGTTTTGAAGAAACATTGACACTAGCAATTGATTAACAAATCAATAAACTTGAATAATTATTGATATAAATAAGCCTGGCAGCTCTTTTTTGTTAACCACACTAAGAAAATAAATATAAATTTTGAATTAATTCTTAAGAATAATGAATAGCTGCAGCTCCAAAATCCATTTATCTGGCAGATTGCCGTGTTGAAATGCCAAAATTTGCTAAATTTCTTCAGTCAAACAGGGTTTTGAAGAAACATTGACACTAGCAATTGATTAACAAATCAATAAACTTGAATAATTATTGATATTAATAAGCCTGGCAGCTCTGTTTTATAAACTACACTAAGAAAATAAATATAAATTTTGCTCTGTTTTATAAACTACACTAAGAAAATAAATATAAATTTTGAATTAATTCCAGCTCCAAAATCCATTTATCTGGCAGATTGCCGTGTTGAAATGCCAAATTTTGGTACATTTCTTCAGTCAAATATGGTTTTGAAGAAATATTGACCATAGCAATTGATTAACAAATCATTAAACTTGAATAATTATTGATATAAATAAGCCTGGCAGCTCTGTTTTGTTAACCACACTAAGAAAATAAATATAAATTTTAAATTAATTCCAGCTCCAAAATCCATTTATCTGGCAGATTGCCGTGTTGAAATGCCAAATTTTGGTAAAATTCTTCAGTCAAACAGGGTTTTGAAGAAACATTGACACTAGCAATTGATTAACAAATCAATAAACTTGAATAATTATTGATATTAATAAGCCTGGCAGCTCTGTTTTATAAACTACACTAAGAAAATAAATATAAATTTTGCTCTGTTTTATAAACTACACTAAGAAAATAAATATAAATTTTGAATTAATTCCAGCTCCAAAATCCATTTATCTGGCAGATTGCCGTGTTGAAATGCCAAAATTTGCTAAATTTCTTCAGTCAAACAGGGTTTTGAAGAATTATTGACACTAGCAATTGATTAACAAATCAATAAACTTGAATAATTATTGATATAAATAAGCCTGGCAGCTCTGTTTTGTTAACCACACTAAGAAAATAAATATAAATTTTGAAATAATTCCAGCTCCAAAATCCATTTATCTGGCAGATTGCCGTGTTGAAATGCCAAATTTTGGTAAATTTCTTCAGTCAAACAGGGTTTTGAAGAATCTTTGACACTAGCAATTGATTAACAAATCAATAAACTTGAATAATTATTGATATTAATAAGCCTGGCAGCTCTGTTTTGTTAACCACACTAAGAAAATAAATATAAATTTTGAATTAATTCCAGCTCCAAAATCCATTTATCTGGCAGATTGCCGTGTTGAAATGGAAAATTTTGGAAAATTTCTTCAGTCAAACAGGGTTTTGAAGAAACATTGACACTAGCAATTGAATAACAAATCAATAAACTTGAATAATTATTGATATAAATAAGCCTGGCAGCTCTGTTTTGTTAACCACACTAAGAAAATAAATATAAATTTTGAATTAATTCCAGCTCCAAAATCCATTTATCTGGCAGATTGCCGTGTTGAAATGGAAAATTTTGGAAAATTTCTTCAGTCAAACAGGGTTTTGAAGAAACATTGACACTAGCAATTGATTAACAAATCAATAAACTTGAATAATTATTGATATAAATAAGAATGGCAGCTCTGTTTTGTTAACCACACTAAGAAAATAAATATAAGTTTTGAATTAATTCCAGCTCCAAAATCCAATATCTGGCAGATTGCCGTGTTGAAATGCCAAATTTTGGAATATTTCTTCAGTCAAACATGGTTTTGAAGAAACATTGACACTAGCAATTGATTAACAAATCAATAAACTTGAATAATTATTGATATAAATAAGCCTGGCAGCTCTGTTTTGTTAACCACACTAAGAAAATAAATATAAATTTTGAATTAATTCCAGCTCCAAAATCCATTTATCTGGCAGATTGCCGTGTGGAAAAGCCAAATTTTGGTAAATTTCTTCAGTCAAACAGGGTTTTGAAGAAACATTGACACTAGCAATTGATTAACAAATCAATAAACTTGTATAATTATTGATATAAATAAGCCTGGCAGCTCTGTTTTATTAACTACACTAAGAAAATAAATATAAATTTTGAATTAATTCTTAAGAATTATGAATATTTCCAGCTCCAAAATCCATTTATCTGGCAGATTGCCGTGTTGAAATGCCAAATTTTGGTATATTTCTTCAGTCAAACAGGGTTTTGAAGAAACATTGACACTAGCAATTGAATAACAAATCAATAAACTTGAATAATTATTGATATAAATAAGCCTGGCAGCTCTGTTTTGTTAACCACACTAAGAAAATAAATATAAATTTTGAAATAATTCCAGCTCCAAAATCCATTTATCTGGCAGATTGCCGTGTTGAAATGCCAAATTTTGGTAAATTTCTTCAGTCAAACAGGGTTTTGAAGAAACATTGACACTAGCAATTGATTAACAAATCAATAAACTTGAATAATTATTGATATTAATAAGCCTGGCAGCTCTGTTTTGTTAACCACACTAAGAAAATAAATATAAATTTTGAATTAATTCCAGCTCCAAAATCCGTTTATCTGGCAGATTGCCGTGTGGAAATGCAAAATTTTGGTAAATTTCTTCAGTCAAACAGGGTTTTGAAGAAATTTTGACACTAGCAATTGATTAACAAATCAATAAACTTGAATAATTATTGATATTAATAAGCCTGGCAGCTCTGTTTTGTTAACCACACTAAGAAAATAAATATTAATTTTAAATTAATTCCAGCTCCAAAATCCATTAATCTGGCAGATTGCCGTGTTGAAATGCCAAATTTTGGTAAAATTCTTCAGTCAATGAGGGTTTTGAAGAAACATTGACACTAGCAATTTATTAACAAATCAATAAACTTGAATAATTATTAAATAAGCCTGGCAGCTCTGTTTTGTTAACCACATTAAGAAAATAAATATAAATTTTGAATTAATTCCAGCTCCAAAATCCAATAACTGGCAGATTGCCGTGTTGAAATGCCAAATTTTGGTAAATTTCTTCAGTCAAACTGGGTTTTGAAGAAACATTGACACTAGCAATTGATTAACAAATCAATAAACTTGAATAATTATTGATATAAATAAACCTGGCAACTCAGTTTTGTTAACCACACTAAGAAAATAAATATAAATTTTGAATTAATTCTTAAGAATTATGAATATTTGCAGCTCCAAAATCCATTTATCTGGCAGATTGCCTTGTTGAAATGCCAAAATTTGCTAAATTTCTTCAGTCAAACAGGGTTTTGAAGAAACATTGACACTAGCAATTGATTAACAAATCAATAAACTTGAATAATTATTGATATAAATAAGCCTGGCAGCTCTTTTTTGTTAACCACACTAAGAAAATAAATATAAATTTTGAATTAATTCTTAAGAATAATGAATAGCTGCAGCTCCAAAATCCATTTATCTGGCAGATTGCCGTGTTGAAATGCCAAAATTTGCTAAATTTCTTCAGTCAAACAGGGTTTTGAAGAAACATTGACACTAGCAATTGATTAACAAATCAATAAACTTGAATAATTATTGATATTAATAAGCCTGGCAGCTCTGTTTTATAAACTACACTAAGAAAATAAATATAAATTTTGCTCTGTTTTATAAACTACACTAAGAAAATAAATATAAATTTTGAATTAATTCCAGCTCCAAAATCCATTTATCTGGCAGATTGCCGTGTTGAAATGCCAAATTTTGGTACATTTCTTCAGTCAAATATGGTTTTGAAGAAATATTGACCATAGCAATTGATTAACAAATCATTAAACTTGAATAATTATTGATATAAATAAGCCTGGCAGCTCTGTTTTGTTAACCACACTAAGAAAATAAATATAAATTTTAAATTAATTCCAGCTCCAAAATCCATTTATCTGGCAGATTGCCGTGTTGAAATGCCAAATTTTGGTAAAATTCTTCAGTCAAACAGGGTTTTGAAGAAACATTGACACTAGCAATTGATTAACAAATCAATAACCTTGAATAATTATTAAATAAGCCTGGCTGCTCTGTTTTGTTGACCACACTAAGAAAATAAATATAAATTTTGAATTAATTCCAGCTCCAAAATCCAATATCTGGCAGATTGCCGTGTTGAAAGGCCAAATTTTGGAAAATTTCTTCAGTCAAACATGGTTTTGAAGAAACATTGACACTAGCAATTTATTAACAAATCAATAAACTTGTATAGTTATTGATATAAATAAGCCTGGCAGCTCTGTTTTATTAACTACACTAAGAAAATAAATATAAATTTTGAATTAATTTTTAAGAATTATGAATATTTCCAGCTCCAAAATCCATTTATCTGGCAGATTGCCGTGTTGAAATGCCAAATTTGGGCAAATTTCTTCAGTCAAACAGGGTTTTGAAGAAACATTGACACTAGCAATTGATTAACAAATCAATAAACTTGAATAATTATTGATATTAATAAGCCTGGCAGCTCTGTTTTGTTAACCACACTAAGAAAATAAATATAAATTTTGAATTAATTCCAGCTCCAAAATCCATTTATCTGGCAGATTGCCGTGTTGAAATGCCAAATTTTGGAAAATTTCTTCAGTCAAACAGGGTTTTGAAGAAACATTGACACTAGCAATTGATTAACAAATCAATAAACTTGTATAATTATTGATATAAATAAGCCTGGCAGCTCTGTTTTATTAACTACACTAAGAAAATAAATATAAATTTTGAATTAATTCCAGCTCCAAAATCCATTTATCTGGCAGATTGCCGTGTTGAAATGCCAAATTTTGGTACATTTCTTCAGTCAAATATGGTTTTGAAGAAATATTGACCATAGCAATTGATTAACAAACCATTAAACTTGAATAATTATTGATATAAATAAGCCTGGCAGCTCTATTTTGTTAACCCAACTAAGAAAATAAATATAAATTTTAAATTAATTCCAGCTCCAAAATCCATTTATCTGGCAGATTGCCGTGTTGAAATGTCAAATTTTGGTAAAATTCTTCAGTCAAACAGGGTTTTGAAGAAACATTGACACTAGCAATTGATTGACAAATCAATAACCTTGTATAATTATTAAATAAGCCTGGCTGCTTTGTTTTGTTCACCACACTAAGAAAATAAATATAAATTTTGAATTAATTCCAGCTCCAAAATCCAATATCTGGCAGATTGCCGTGTTGAAAGGCCAAATTTTGGAAAATTTCTTCAGTCAAACATGGTTTTGAAGAAACATTGACACTAGCAATTTATTAACAAATCAATAAACTTGTATAGTTATTGATATAAATAAGCCTGGCAGCTCTGTTTTATTAACTACACTAAGAAAATAAATATAAATTTTGAATTAATTTTTAAGAATTATGAATATTTCCAGCTCCAAAATCCATTTATCTGGCAGATTGCCGTGTTGAAATGCCAAATTTGGGCAAATTTCTTCAGTCAAACAGGGTTTTGAAGAAACATTGACACTAGCAATTGATTAACAAATCAATAAACTTGAATAATTATTGATATTAATAAGCCTGGCAGCTCTGTTTTGTTAACCACACTAAGAAAATAAATATAAATTTTGAATTAATTCCAGCTCCAAAATCCATTTATCTGGCAGATTGCCGTGTTGAAATGCCAAATTTTGGAAAATTTCTTCAGTCAAACAGGGTTTTGAAGAAACATTGACACTAGCAATTGATTAACAAATCAATAAACTTGTATAATTATTGATATAAATAAGCCTGGCAGCTCTGTTTTATTAACTACACTAAGAAAATAAATATAAATTTTGAATTAATTCCAGCTCCAAAATCCATTTATCTGGCAGATTGCCGTGTTGAAATGCCAAATTTTGGTACATTTCTTCAGTCAAATATGGTTTTGAAGAAATATTGACCATAGCAATTGATTAACAAACCATTAAACTTGAATAATTATTGATATAAATAAGCCTGGCAGCTCTATTTTGTTAACCCAACTAAGAAAATAAATATAAATTTTAAATTAATTCCAGCTCCAAAATCCATTTATCTGGCAGATTGCCGTGTTGAAATGTCAAATTTTGGTAAAATTCTTCAGTCAAACAGGGTTTTGAAGAAACATTGACACTAGCAATTGATTGACAAATCAATAACCTTGTATAATTATTAAATAAGCCTGGCTGCTTTGTTTTGTTCACCACACTAAGAAAATAAATATAAATTTTGAATTAATTCCAGCTCCAAAATCCAATATCTGGCAGATTGCCGTGTTGAAATGCCAAATTTTGGAAAATTTCTTCAGTCAAACATGGTTTTGAAGAAACATTGACACTAGCAATTTATTAACAAATCAATAAACTTGTATAGTTATTGATATAAATAAGCCTGGCAGCTCTGTTTTATTAACTACACTAAGAAAATAAATATAAATTTTGAATTAATTTTTAAGAATTATGAATATTTCCAGCTCCAAAATCCATTTATCTGGCAGATTGCCGTGTTGAAATGCCAAATTTGGGCAAATTTCTTCAGTCAAACAGGGTTTTGAAGAAACATTGACACTAGCAATTGATTAACAAATCAATAAACTTGAATAATTATTGATATTAATAAGCCTGGCAGCTCTGTTTTGTTAACCACACTAAGAAAATAAATATAAATTTTGAATTAATTCCAGCTCCAAAATCCATTTATCTGGCAGATTGCCGTGTGGAAATGCAAAATTTTGGTAAATTTCTTCAGTCAAACAGGGTTTTGAAGAAATTTTGACACTAGCAATTGATTAACAAATCAATAAACTTGAATAATTATTGATATTAATAAGCCTGGCAGCTCTGTTTTGTTAACCACACTAAGAAAATAAATATAAATTTTGAATTAATTCCAGCTCCAAAATCCGTTTATCTGGCAGATTGCCGTGTGGAAATGCAAAATTTTGGTAAATTTCTTCAGTCAAACAGGGTTTTGAAGAAATTTTGACACTAGCAATTGATTAACAAATCAATAAACTTGAATAATTATTGATATTAATAAGCCTGGCAGCTCTGTTTTGTTAACCACACTAAGAAAATAAATATAAATTTTGAATTAATTCCAGCTCCAAAATCCATTTATCTGGCAGATTGCCGTGTTGAAATGCCAAATTTTGGAAAATTTCTTCAGTCAAACAGGGTTTTGAAGAAACATTGACACTAGCAATTGATTAACAAATCAATAAACTTGTATAATTATTGATATAAATAAGCCTGGCAGCACTGTTTTATTAACTACACTAAGAAAATAAATATAAATTTTGAATTAATTCCAGCTCCAAAATCCATTTATCTGGCAGATTGCCGTGTTGAAATGCCAAATTTTGGTACATTTCTTCAGTCAAATATGGTTTTGAAGAAATATTGACCATAGCAATTGATTAACAAATCATTAAACTTGAATAATTATTGATATAAATAAGCCTGGCAGCTCTATTTTGTTAACCCAACTAAGAAAATAAATATAAATTTTAAATTAATTCCAGCTCCAAAATCCATTTATCTGGCAGATTGCCGTGTTGAAATGTCAAATTTTGGTAAAATTCTTCAGTCAAACAGGGTTTTGAAGAAACATTGACACTAGCAATTGATTGACAAATCAATAACCTTGTATAATTATTAAATAAGCCTGGCTGCTCTGTTTTGTTCACCACACTAAGAAAATAAATATAAATTTTGAATTAATTCCAGCTCCAAAATCCAATATCTGGCAGATTGCCGTGTTGAAATGCCAAATTTTGGAAAATTTCTTCAGTCAAACATGGTTTTGAAGAAACATTGACACTAGCAATTTATTAACAAATCAATAAACTTGTATAGTTATTGATATAAATAAGCCTGGCAGCTCTGTTTTATTAACTACACTAAGAAAATAAATATAAATTTTGAATTAATTTTTAAGAATTATGAATATTTCCAGCTCCAAAATCCATTTATCTGGCAGATTGCCGTGTTGAAATGCCAAATTTGGGCAAATTTCTTCAGTCAAACAGGGTTTTGAAGAAACATTGACACTAGCAATTGATTAACAAATCAATAAACTTGAATAATTATTGATATTAATAAGCCTGGCAGCTCTGTTTTGTTAACCACACTAAGAAAATAAATATAAATTTTGAATTAATTCCAGCTCCAAAATCCATTTATCTGGCAGATTGCCGTGTGGAAATGCAAAATTTTGGTAAATTTCTTCAGTCAAACAGGGTTTTGAAGAAATTTTGACACTAGCAATTGATTAACAAATCAATAAACTTGAATAATTATTGATATTAATAAGCCTGGCAGCTCTGTTTTGTTAACCACACTAAAAAAATAAATATAAATTATGAATATTTCCAGCTCCAAAATCCATTTATCTGGCAGATTGCCGTGTTGAAATGCCAAATTTTGGTATATTTCTTAAGTCAAACAGGGTTTTGGAGAAACATTGACACTAGCAATTGATTAACAAATCAATAAACTTGAATAATTATTGATATAAATAAGCCTGGCAGCTCTGTTTTGTTAACCACACTAAGAAAATAAATATAAATTTTGAAATAATTCCAGCTCCAAAATCCATTTATCTGGCAGATTGCCGTGTTGAAATGCCAAATTTTGGTAAATTTCTTCAGTCAAACAGGGTTTTGAAGAAATTTTGACACTAGCAATTGATTAACAAATCAATAAACTTGAACAATTATTGATATTAATAAGCCTGGCAGCTCTGTTTTGTTAACCACACTAAGAAAATAAATATAAATTTTGAATTAATTCCAGCTCCAAAATCCAATATCTGGCAGATTGCCGTGTTGAAATGCCAAATTTTGGAAAATTTCTTCAGTCAAACATGGTTTTGAAGAAACATTGACACTAGCAATTTATTAACAAATCAATAAACTTGTATAGTTATTGATATAAATAAGCCTGGCAGCTCTGTTTTATTAACTACACTAAGAAAATAAATATAAATTTTGAATTAATTTTTAAGAATTATGAATATTTCCAGCTCCAAAATCCATTTATCTGGCAGATTGCCGTGTTGAAATGCCAAATTTGGGCAAATTTCTTCAGTCAAACAGGGTTTTGAAGAAACATTGACACTAGCAATTGATTAACAAATCAATAAACTTGAATAATTATTGATATTAATAAGCCTGGCAGCTCTGTTTTGTTAACCACACTAAGAAAATAAATATAAATTTTGAATTAATTCCAGCTCCAAAATCCATTTATCTGGCAGATTGCCGTGTGGAAATGCAAAATTTTGGTAAATTTCTTCAGTCAAACAGGGTTTTGAAGAAATTTTGACACTAGCAATTGATTAACAAATCAATAAACTTGAATAATTATTGATATTAATAAGCCTGGCAGCTCTGTTTTGTTAACCACACTAAGAAAATAAATATAAATTATGAATATTTCCAGCTCCAAAATCCATTTATCTGGCAGATTGCCGTGTTGAAATGCCAAATTTTGGTATATTTCTTAAGTCAAACAGGGTTTTGGAGAAACATTGACACTAGCAATTGATTAACAAATCAATAAACTTGAATAATTATTGATATAAATAAGCCTGGCAGCTCTGTTTTGTTAACCACACTAAGAAAATAAATATAAATTTTGAAATAATTCCAGCTCCAAAATCCATTTATCTGGCAGATTGCCGTGTTGAAATGCCAAATTTTGGTAAATTTCTTCAGTCAAACAGGGTTTTGAAGAAATTTTGACACTAGCAATTGATTAACAAATCAATAAACTTGAATAATTATTGATATTAATAAGCCTGGCAGCTCTGTTTTCTTAACCACACTAAGAAAATAAATATAAATTTTGAATTAATTCCAGCTCTAAAATCCATTTATATGGCATATTGCCGTGTTGAAATGCCAAATTTTGGTAAATTTCTTCAGTCAAACAGGGTTTTGAAGAAACATTGACACTAGCAATTGATTAACAAATCAATAAACTTGAATAATTATTGATATTAATAAGCCTGGCAGCTCTGTTTTGTTAACCACACTAAGAAAATAAATATAAATTTTGAATTAATTCCAGCTCCAAAATCCGTTTATCTGGCAGATTGCCGTGTGGAAATGCAAAATTTTGGTAAATTTCTTCAGTCAAACAGGGTTTTGAAGAAACATTGACACTAGCAATTGATTAACAAATCAATAAACTTGAATAATTATTGATATTAATAAGCCTGGCAGCTCTGTTTTGTTAACCACACTAAGAAAATAAATATAAATTTTGAATTAATTCCAGCTCCAAAATCCATTTATCTGGCAGATTGCCGTGTTGAAATGCCAAATTTTGGAAAATTTCTTCAGTCAAACAGGGTTTTGAAGAAACATTGAAACTAGCAATTGATTAACAAATCAATAAACTTTTATAATTATTGATATAAATAAGCCTGGCAGCTCTGTTTTATTAACTACACTAAGAAAATAAATATAAATTTTGAATTAATTCCAGCTCCAAAATCCATTTATCTGGCAGATTGCCGTGTTGAAATGCCAAATTTTGGTACATTTCTTCAGTCAAATATGGTTTTGAAGAAATATTGACCATAGCAATTGATTAACAAATCATTAAACTTGAATAATTATTGATATAAATAAGCCTGGCAGCTCTATTTTGTTAACCCAACTAAGAAAATAAATATAAATTTTAAATTAATTCCAGCTCCAAAATCCATTTATCTGGCAGATTGCCGTGTTGAAATGTCAAATTTTGGTAAAATTCTTCAGTCAAACAGGGTTTTGAAGAAACATTGACACTAGCAATTGATTGACAAATCAATAACCTTGTATAATTATTAAATAAGCCTGGCTGCTCTGTTTTGTTCACCACACTAAGAAAATAAATATAAATTTTAAATTAATTCCAGCTCCAAAATCCAATATCTGGCAGATTGCCGTGTTGAAATGCCAAATTTTGGAAAATTTCTTCAGTCAAACATGGTTTTGAAGAAACATTGACACTAGCAATTTATTAACAAATCAATAAACTTGTATAGTTATTGATATAAATAAGCCTGGCAGCTCTGTTTTATTAACTACACTAAGAAAATAAATATAAATGTTGAATTAATTTTTAAGAATTATGAATATTTCCAGCTCCAAAATCCATTTATCTGGCAGATTGCCGTGTTGAAATGCCAAATTTGGGCAAATTTCTTCAGTCAAACAGGGTTTTGAAGAAACATTGACACTAGCAATTGATTAACAAATCAATAAACTTGAATAATTATTGATATTAATAAGCCTGGCAGCTCTGTTTTGTTAACCACACTAAGAAAATAAATATAAATTTTGAATTAATTCCAGCTCCAAAATCCATTTATCTGGCAGATTGCCGTGTGGAAAAGCAAAATTTTGGTAAATTTCTTCAGTCAAACAGGGTTTTGAAGAAATTTTGACACTAGCAATTGATTAACAAATCAATAAACTTGAATAATTATTGATATTAATAAGCCTGGCAGCTCTGTTTTCTTAACCACACTAAGAAAATAAATATAAATTTTGAATTAATTCCAGCTCTAAAATCCATTTATATGGCATATTGCCGTGTTGAAATGCCAAATTTTGGTAAATTTCTTCAGTCAAACAGGGTTTTGAAGAAACATTGACACTAGCAATTGATTAACAAATCAATAAACTTGAATAATTATTGATATTAATAAGCCTGGCAGCTCTGTTTTGTTAACCACACTAAGAAAATAAATATAAATTTTGAATTAATTCCAGCTCCAAAATCCGTTTATCTGGCAGATTGCCGTGTGGAAATGCAAAATTTTGGTAAATTTCTTCAGTCAAACAGGGTTTTGAAGAAATTTTGACACTAGCAATTGATTAACAAATCAATAAACTTGAATAATTATTGATATTAATAAGCCTGGCAGCTCTGTTTTGTTAACCACACTAAGAAAATAAATATAAATTTTGAATTAATTCCAGCTCCAAAATCCATTTATTTGGCAGATTGCCGTGTTGAAATGCCAAATTTTGGAAAATTTCTTCAGTCAAACAGGGTTTTGAAGAAACATTGACACTAGCAATTGATTAACAAATCAATAAACTTTTATAATTATTGATATAAATAAGCCTGGCAGCTCTGTTTTATTAACTACACTAAGAAAATAAATATAAATTTTGAATTAATTCCAGCTCCAAAATCCATTTATCTGGCAGATTGCCGTGTTGAAATGCCAAATTTTGGTACATTTCTTCAGTCAAATATGGTTTTGAAGAAATATTGACCATAGCAATTGATTAACAAATCATTAAACTTGAATAATTATTGATATAAATAAGCCTGGCAGCTCTATTTTGTTAACCCAACTAAGAAAATAAATATAAATTTTAAATTAATTCCAGCTCCAAAATCCATTTATCTGGCAGATTGCCGTGTTGAAATGTCAAATTTTGGTAAAATTCTTCAGTCAAACAGGGTTTTGAAGAAACATTGACACTAGCAATTGATTGACAAATCAATAAACTTGTATAGTTATTGATATAAATAAGCCTGGCAGCTCTGTTTTATTAACTACACTAAGAAAATAAATATAAATTTTGAATTAATTTTTAAGAATTATGAATATTTCCAGCTCCAAAATCCATTTATCTGGCAGATTGCCGTGTTGAAATGCCAAATTTGGGCAAATTTCTTCAGTCAAACAGGGTTTTGAAGAAACATTGACACTAGCAATTGATTAACAAATCAATAAACTTGAATAATTATTGATATTAATAAGCCTGGCAGCTCTGTTTTGTTAACCACACTAAGAAAATAAATATAAATTTTGAATTAATTCCAGCTCCAAAATCCATTTATCTGGCAGGTTGCCGTGTGGAAAAGCAAAATTTTGGTAAATTTCTTCAGTCAAACAGGGTTTTGAAGAAATTTTGACACTAGCAATTGATTAACAAATCAATAAACTTGAATAATTATTGATATTAATAAGCCTGGCAGCTCTGTTTTCTTAACCACACTAAGAAAATAAATATAAATTTTGAATTAATTCCAGCTCTAAAATCCATTTATATGGCATATTGCCGTGTTGAAATGCCAAATTTTGGTAAATTTCTTCAGTCAAACAGGGTTTTGAAGAAACATTGACACTAGCAATTGATTAACAAATCAATAAACTTGAATAATTATTGATATTAATAAGCCTGGCAGCTCTGTTTTCTTAACCACACTAAGAAAATAAATATAAATTTTGAATTAATTCCAGCTCTAAAATCCATTAATCTGGCAGATTGCCGTGTTGAAATGCCAAATTTTGGTAAAATTCTTCAGTCAATGAGGGTTTTGAAGAAACATTGACACTAGCAATTTATTAACAAATCAATAAACTTGAATAATTATTAAATAAGCCTGGCAGCTCTGTTTTGTTAACCACATTAAGAAAATAAATATAAATTTTGAATTAATTCCAGCTCCAAAATCCAATATCTGGCAGATTGCCGTGTTGAAATGCCAAATTTTGGTAAATTTCTTCAGTCAAATATGGTTTTGAAGAAATATTGACCATAGCAATTGATTAACAAATCATTAAACTTGAATAATTATTGATATAAATAAGCCTGGCAGCTCTGTTTTGTTAACCACACTAAGAAAATAAATATAAATTTTAAATTAATTCCAGCTCCAAAATCCATTTATCTGGCAGATTGCCGTGTTGAAATGCCAAATTTTGGTAAAATTCTTCAGTCAAACAGGGTTTTGAAGAAACATTGACACTAGCAATTGATTAACAAATCAATAACCTTGAATAATTATTAAATAAGCCTGGCTGCTCTGTTTTGTTGACCACACTAAGAAAATAAATATAAATTTTGAATTAATTCCAGCTCCAAAATCCAATATCTGGCAGTTGCCGTGTTGAAATGCCAAATTTTGGAAAATTTCTTCAGTCAAACATGGTTTTGAAGAAACATTGACACTAGCAATTTATTAACAAATCAATAAACTTGTATAGTTATTGATATAAATAAGCCTGGCAGCTCTGTTTTATTAACTACACTAAGAAAATAAATATAAATTTTGAATTAATTTTTAAGAATTATGAATATTTCCAGCTCCAAAATCCATTTATCTGGCAGATTGCCGTGTTGAAATGCCAAATTTGGGCAAATTTCTTCAGTCAAACAGGGTTTTGAAGAAACATTGACACTAGCAATTGATTAACAAATCAATAAACTTGAATAATTATTGATATTAATAAGCCTGGCAGCTCTGTTTTGTTAACCACACTAAGAAAATAAATATAAATTTTGAATTAATTCCAGCTCCAAAATCCATTTATCTGGCAGATTGCCGTGTGGAAATGCAAAATTTTGGTAAATTTCTTCAGTCAAACAGGGTTTTGAAGAAATTTTGACACTAGCAATTGATTAACAAATCAATAAACTTGAATAATTATTGATATTAATAAGCCTGGCAGCTCTGTTTTGTTAACCACACTAAGAAAATAAATATAAATTATGAATATTTCCAGCTCCAAAATCCATTTATCTGGCAGATTGCCGTGTTGAAATGCCAAATTTTGGTATATTTCTTAAGTCAAACAGGGTTTTGGAGAAACATTGACACTAGCAATTGATTAACAAATCAATAATCTTGAATAATTATTGATATAAATAAGCCTGGCAGCTCTGTTTTGTTAACCACACTAAGAAAATAAATATAAATTTTGAAATAATTCCAGCTCCAAAATCCATTTATCTGGCAGATTGCCGTGTTGAAATGCCAAATTTTGGTAAATTTCTTCAGTCAAACAGGGTTTTGAAGAAATTTTAACACTAGCAATTGATTAACAAATCAATAAACTTGAATAATTATTGATATTAATAAGCCTGGCAGCTCTGTTTTGTTAACCACACTAAGAAAATAAATATAAATTTTGAATTAATTCCAGCTCCAAAATCCATTTATCTGGCAGATTGCCGTGTTGAAATGCCAAATTTTGGAAAATTTCTTCAGTCAAACAGGGTTTTGAAGAAACATTGACACTAGCAATTGATTAACAAATCAATAAACTTGTATAATTATTGATATAAATAAGCCTGGCAGCTCTGTTTTGTTAACCACACTAAGAAAATAAATATAAATTTTGAATTAATTCCAGCTCCAAAATCCATTTATCTGGCAGATTGCCGTGTTGAAATGCCAAATTTTTGTACATTTCTTCAGTCAAATATGGTTTTGAAGAAATATTGACAGTAGTAGCACTTTTATTTCCAAGATGGCCGCCAAGATGGCCACCAAAACAACCCCCCACCCCCCCAAAATATTTTCCAAAAATTTTTGTCCTTGGAAAAATCGAAAAACATATTTTTGTTTTCAAATTTCACCTTGAAGATAATCTTTGACCTCGACGCCTGACACCTGTCAACAACCACTAAGCCTCGGTATATCAAATCAACAAGTTTGGTCACGATCGGACAAGGTCGAACCGAGATATCGGCGGTAATGTGTGACCCCACCAAATACTTATGTTAATTTACTTTTGGTGTCATTTTTTCGTTTTTTTCGTTTTTTCGCCGTTTAAAATGCTAATTAGTTATTTGCGAGATGGGGAAACGAATTCGCGACCTTCGCTTTATATCCTTGGCGGTTTTGGCCCCACCCAAAATACTTTAAACAGCTAATAAACGTGTCTAAACTTGCAATAATAACTATTTCTATAAATAATAATTGTTTTTACATTTAAAAGTCAAAGGATATGTGTAAGCGTAAGACGTCTCAAAAATCGAGCTCTTTAAAGGTTAAAAAAATGAAGTTATTTATGGGGAAACCAGAAATTAAATGCAAATCGCCTACCGAGAATCCTTGTTATTATAATGAGCCATGTCGCAAACACGCTTTTAATTTCTTTGATAATTTAAACTTTAATGTTAAATGCTGGATTTGTCAAGAACAATGTCTTGACAAGACAATTTTTAAACAACACTTAATGGATCACTTATCGAGTAGTTATAAAAATCAAATTCGTATTGATGTTTGCGATTGTCTTCATTCAAAGAAACCAGAATATACAACCAAAGAAGAAATATTAGACGATCAAATTATTGATTATTTGAACGAGTTTAACGTAAAACATCAAGAATGGTTAAATGAGTTTGTTAATGGTACTGGAACTCCAAAGAAAATTCAACGTAAAAAAAAGACAACTGGTATTAAGTCCGAAGAAACTTTAAATTCAACAATAAAATCAAATGTTGTATTTCCACCAGACTTTGTCATGCCATCTGATGAGCAGATGGAAGCAATTATTTTTTTTCAAGAATATTGTAAAAATAATCAAATTTTAACTCTTAATCAAGTTGAAACACCCATTGAGGTTTTGGAAAATCTTGAACAAACTTGTCAAATGATTGAAAATATGTGAATAAATATGTTTTCTAATATATTGTGATTATTTTTCCTACGTAAAAAAATAGATATTTTAACTCTTTCATGTTTAGGTTTAGCGTGGTAGATCGGTAGCGTTGCAGGACGTTATTCAAACAGTCTCAAGTTCAAATCCCAATTCTTTCGATCTATCACGCTAAATCTTTTATTAGTATAAAACGAGATGTCGCCCAACTGAAACTGTCATTATAAAGATGACAAGTTTCGTAGTATTTCTACCTTCGAACGCATCACCCGATATTTACCCGGAAAATACACCTTCTAGTTTTAAAGTTCAATTAGCAAAACCTTTAAATTTTAATAATGAAAAATGGTCTTGCGCATTAGCAGAAATAATTCTTCCTGAAACTTATTCGAATATAACAAATGAGTATTCGCATTTCCAAGTAGGGCACGTGTCAGATGTTATTTCACCCGAAGAAAATCAATGGGATTATATTAAAATTGAAATTCCACCAAAACGTTACGAGGGTGATCTAGATCGAAATAAGAATAATATTCCAACATCTCTTCAAAATAATATACTCAACGAGTTTGCTAAAACTATTGAGGCCAATCAATCACTTAAAGGAGCGCCAGCAGTTTGAACTCGAACTAATTCGATATTCCTGTCTTCCAGATCTGCCAAGAAACGTGTCAACGCTATCGTTTCATTTGTCTGGAGAAAAGGATCATATAATCTAAAAGAATCGTCTCTAACAACTATTTCCAAGTAAAATATCATAATTCGTCTCTCCGACTGTATTTACTCGGGAAGTGCGCATCTTTAATATCTACGCGGCGTGCCTAGCCGGTTAAATTGTGTTTTACGCATATCTTCGACGCCAGAGTACGAGAGATAACGACAACGAAACAATAAAAAATTCCACCGTCATCTTTTTTTTCGTCCATTGAAAGCGAAGTGATTTAAGGAGCGACAGCACAATCAAGACTCCAGAGCGCCAGCAGTTTGAACTCGAACTAATTCGATATTCCTGTCTTCCAGATCTGCCAAGAAACGTGTCAACGCTATCGTTTCATTTGTCTGGAGAAAAGGATCATATAATCTAAAAGAATCGTCTCTAACAACTATTTCCAAGTAAAATATCATAATTCGTCTCTCCGACTGTATTTACTCGGGAAGTGCGCATCTTTAATATCTACGCGGCGTGCCTAGCCGGTTAAATTGTGTTTTACGCATATCTTCGACGCCAGAGTACGAGAGATAACGACAACGAAACAATAAAAAATTCCACCGTCATCTTTTTTTCGTCCATTGAAAGCGAAGTGATTTAAGGAGCGACAGCACAATCAAGACTCCAGAGCGCCAGCAGTTTGAACTCGAACTAATTCGATATTCCTGTCTTCCAGGTAATAAACATTTTTGTTTTTCTCTTATCTTGTATCTGCTGGTGCTCTCAACATTGTGTTATATCTGCTTTGAATATGGAAACGGAACCTACTTTAGCTATAATTCTGAATGAATTAAAACAATTCAGAACAGACACTAACACAGAACTAGATAAAATAAATACGTCGAACAAACAAATTGTTTCTAAAATCGATAAAATGTGTAAAAAAATAAATGAACATGAGTCCCGACTAGTTAAAATAGAAGATAAAATTGAAGATATTGATGGTCTACGTTTAGAATTAGATAACTTTAAAGACAATGTGAATAGTGGCTTAATCGATAAAGATAAGGTGATATTGGAGTTAAAAAATCATATTGATTCCCTAGAGATTGATAAAAGACGTAACAATATTATCATAACAGGACTACCAGAAAAACCAGGGGAAGATAAATCTCAATTAGCTAAAGAAGTAAAAACAATTCTTAAGGAGTTATTAAACATAGAATGCAATTTGACCCAGCATCAAGTATTTAGGAGAGGTGAAAAAAAAAGAATAATTGTCAAACTCGATAATCCCGCTCTTAAAACGGAAGTAATGAAACAGGTATATAAATTAAAACATTCCGATATTTTCATCTCTCATGATTACACCGTAAGGCAAGAAACCACGAGATATCATCTGAGACAATTTGTCAGAAAAAATATCAATAACGGGGCAAAATTCAATTCGCAGTACACAGTGGTGATGGATGGTAAAATTTATTATTATAATGAAAAAGATAATGGTGTTCAATTAAAAATTTAAAAACTAAAAAAAGCAAAAGATCTCGAATTTTCTCCCTAACCCTGTTAATGAAAATAACCTATATAAATATTTGTAGTGCGAACTGCAATTTGCCTAAATTAGAAGCCCAGTGTGCGGGTGAAAACATGGATTTATTTGCTATTACTGAGACCTGGTTTATGAATGATTTTGTGACTTATTTTCCCAACTATATTTTCGTCGGTCTAGGCGGAAGAATAGGCGGTGGTATAGGTTTTTATATAAAGGAAGGATTAGGATTTTCAGTAATAAATGACAACTGTTTTTTTAACGAAAATATTGAAAGTTTTTGTATTAAATTAACTGCTTCCGGTGAGATAATCACTGTCATATATAGACCGCATTCAGCGAAATTTGATTACTTTATTGAAAAATGTGAGGAAATCCTACTAAACTCTAACAACATCTCATCTAGACAAATTACAATGGGTGACTATAACTTTGACTTCAATTCAAATACTCCATGCCCTTTAGCGATCAGTGATTTATATTCTAGCTACGGCTTAAAAAAAACTATATTTCAAAGTACAAGACCCAGATCGGGAAAATGCATAGACAATCTGTTTACTAATATCGATGGTGTAGCTGATGTTATACAGAACGCCGATATATCTGATCACTCTCCAATTAGGTTTTTTTATGAAGGAGAAAGCAAGATAATTCAATGTATTAAAATTAGAGATATGTCACTAAAAAATATGAAAAAATTTTCTTGTACCGTAAACTATATTAACTGGGATAAGTTGTACGAAATAGATGATGTAAATATAGCTTTTAATTTTTTTAGTGACAATCTGAGGTTGGCTTATACAAAAAGTTTTCCATTTAAAAATGTAAAATTATCAAAACAATCATGGATCACGGAGAGTATCAAAGCTCTGATAAAAAAGAAACGTAAATTATACAAAATTAGTAAACGTAGTCCGACGGCTGTGAACAGAGATAACTATATTAAATGGCGCAACTACTGCAATAACCAAATTAGAAATGCCAGGAGCTCTTTTATTTACAATAAAATTCAGAACGCTAAGTCTAGTAAAGAAAAGTGGAAGATAATTAATCAAGTTACTGGCAAAAATAAAACTAAAAAACCGATACCTAGTTCTCTCACACCAGATATAATGAACACCCACTTTACAACTGTTATTGACGCTAATAGAAAGTTTGATTCCCCTATTGATATAAATATGAACCCCGAAACCTTTGCTTTATTTGATATTAACGAAACAGAACTTAAAACTATAGTTGAAGGGCTCGCACCAAATAGTTCCCCAGGATGTGACGAATTTAATCCCCGACCTATCAAATTTATTCTAAATCAAATAATAACTCCATTACTCTTCCTTATAAACATGACTTTTGCTAAAGGAACATATCCAGATCGTCTAAAAATAGCAACAATTACTCCAATTTTTAAAAAGGGTGACCCTACGTGTCCAAATAATTATAGGCCAATCTCCGTATTGTCTATCTTCGCTAAGATATTTGATAAATGCTACATGCTACGTCTTACAAATTTCTGTGACAAATTTAAATTAATATCAGACAACCAATTTGGATTTAGGAAAGGAGGGGGAACAGATCAGGCTTTGGCATCAGTATATAAAAAAATATTAGACGCATTAGACGAATCAAAATATCTTTTGGGCATTTTCTTAGATCTCGAGAAGGCCTTTGATAGCGTTCAGTATGATCGCCTTATTAAAAAATTATATCGTCTGGGTGTAAGAGGTTTAGCATTAGATTGGATAAAGAGCTACCTTACGAATAGAGTTTGTGTAACCAAAGTAAATAAATATGTATCTAGTCCAAAAAAAATCTTAATAGGCGTTCCACAGGGCTCAATTTTATCCCCTATTTTATTTAACTTGTATATCAACGATATAACAAAACTATTATCTTCGGAATATCTAAAACTTTATGCAGACGACACAGTACTAATGATTGTAGGGACAAAGTTAAAAGCACTAATAAACAAAGGGAATGAGCTATTAAATATTGTAAATAATTGGATAGAAAATAACGGTCTAAAATTAAATAAACTTAAAACAGAGTATATGATCTTTGCTAATGTTAATAAAAAAGTAAACGAGTCGGACTGCAAAATAATGGTTAAAGGAGTTGAAATAATAAGAGTTCACAAATTTAAATATCTGGGGGTATGGCTAGATGACAAATTAACATGGAGCAGTCATATCGATTATTTATGTACAAAATTGGCTGCCGCAACATATATAATTAGAAAATGTAGGGATTTTTTCCCAAGAAGTGCACTTTTTAATTTATATTACAGTTTCTTTTATTCCCATGTGAATTATGGTATTGTGTTGTGGGGTAATGCCGCGGATAATTATCTTGTCAGAATAAAAACCTTGCAAAAAAGGGCCTTACGAGGAATTTACAATTTAAATTGGCAGGCACCATCGGAACCTCTCTTTGTTAAAAATAAACTTTTAAATGTTGAACAAATGTATAAAATATCATGTTTAAAATTTATCTATAAAAATATTACTACCGTGTCAATCCCTTTATTTACTTATAATATTAAAAACCGTCTAACTAAGTTAAAAATTTTGTTAAAACCGCCACTATGCCGCACTACAAAAAAACTAAACTCTATTTTTTATCAAGGCGTAGTATTATATAATATGTATCACATCAGCATTGAGGGAATAAAAACAGTGGGTGCCGTCTTTAATGCGTTTAAAAATATAATAATGAATAATTTCTAACTTTGGTATGAAACTGTGAGATAGTGTTTGAATATTATGTTTTTTTTATAGTGGTTTTTTTTTTATGTTGTTTTTTTTCCGGTTTATTATTAGATATGTTAAAAAAAAATTTTTACTTAATTAAATTTGTTGTTTTAATAGCAAGTGGCAGGGCTATAAGTCGCTAGAAGACTTGGCCCTCCAACAACTTATGTATTACTAAAAAATTAATAAATTTGAATTTGAAGGAAAAATACATATGAATACGGTAAAAGTTGACGAAAACGAAGACAGTTCAAAATTAAAAATACAGTTACAAAAAGATGTGCAAGTAAGAATACCTCAAGCATCGCCCCTAGCATCTGTTCTGGAATTTCGAGAAAATGATTTTGTCGACAGTGATTATCTGTCTAATTATCCTCTCTCGAATCACGCTAAAACTATTTCTTTAACTTACGCAACAAATTTTATCGAAGTACGAATTAAAAAGGCGTTAGTTGTGAATAAATATCAACAAAAATATTTACCACGACAAATTCCCGTGGAAGAAATACAATCACAACCCAGGAGAAAAAAACAGAAAATTAACAAGAAACCGAAACTAAAACCAGAAGTGAAACAAGAGGAAAAACCAAAACTTGAACCAAAAACAAATTTAGAAGAAAAGCCAAATTTTAAACTAGAAGAAAATATAAACAACATTTTACCAACAGAACCTTTAATTCTAAATATTAATGAAGACGTCAACCAACCAGAAGTTTTAAATCCTTCCGAAGAAAATATTCTACCAAGTTCTCTCCCAATACCCATTAATCCACCATCTCAGCCTGTTATTAAACAAATACAATGGAATAATTACGCGATTGTTTTTGAAGCGGGCAGATATGAGGGAGAAAGACAATATAATAATGAAATTCAACCGTTCACATTACACTTAATTATACGTGATTTATTAGAACGATGTAAACCAAGACAGTTTGATGGATTAAAAACCGCGATATCTTCCGATGATGAAGATAATTTATATTTTAATTTAGAAATACCGGTAGGAATGGAAATTAAATTTCAAAATCCATTAGCAGATCTTTTTAAAATTCCAACAGACACTTATTTTACGGGTATTCAAAAATTTGGACCGTTAAATAATTTAAATAATATTACTTTTAATTCGCGTACTAATTTTATCGACATACGTATTGAGACAACAAAAATACCGCAATTTGAGCAGGAAGATTGGGCTTTCTATTCCGTATCAATTATCCAACCTTTTTTATTTGAAGGTCAGAGAGATGATTTTGGAAATATTATCCCATTATCTTTGCATAGGCAATTAAAAAACGAGATTCAACAGGCGACTAACTTCCCCCTTTAAATCGGTACGAAATTAGTTACGCAATAGAAGAAATAAATCGAGGTCATTACTTGAGAATTTCATTTCCTAGAGATCTACAAATTGCCTTCACTGGGAGATTAGCAAATATTTTTAATATAAACGCGCCAGAATTTCAAAATGGTGTAATTAGCAGTAAAAATCCTTTAAAAGTGTATGAGGAAAAATTTATGTCAGATGAAGAATCGGTTATAGATTTTAGGTACAATAAAAATATTCCAATCGAACACCCTAACTGGGAAAATGACAGTTATACGTTTGAACGAAACTATTACGAGTCTGATAAAGATTTAGGCGGGAATTTTATACCGTTATCTCTTCATTTCAAAATTTTGAATGAACTTCAAAAATATTTTGATTCTCATATCTCACTTAAGGCGGGTTTTTTTATTTTCAAAGAAAATGGAAATTATTATTTTCAAATTGAATTAATGAGTGGGTTGGAAATTAAAATATTCGGTCCTCTAGCAGACCTCTTACAAATTGAGTACAAAGTAGATTATATATCCTCAGTTTATAAAAGCAAAGCATTAGACCCTCTTCAAATTAGATTAGAATTAGATAATACGGCTAATTTTATAATTTTTCGAAACGATTTAAACAGAGTTGAGAATAGTCGACGACAAAAACGTGATATTGATTTCCACAATTACGAACATGGTAAAAATAATAAACTAAATATTGTAGACAAATTCCATTGTCGAATTCCAACTGGGGTGTACCACACTATTGATGATATTTTATTAGCAATGAAACAATCATTGCCACATCAGAGTTGGGCTAAATTCGAGTTTAATTTTAATTCAGATTCGACAGTTTCAGTTAAAGGTTTGGGTGGAAACAGTTTTTTAACCTTTCCAATAGATAACCCCAAACTCGGGCGAATGTTAGGATTTTCAAACAATCAAATTGAAAGGCCTCTTTTTAACGAAATAGGCATGTACCCCGCAGATCTCAACCACGGAATATCCGGAATTTATGTCTATACAAATATTATACAACCTATAATAACAGGACACACTAATACCCCCCTGCTGAGAATTATCAAATTAAACGAAAATAAAAATCGAGCACAGGTTGAAAGATTTCATTTTTTAGACCATTTTCCAGTTCTCTACGATCAAATACAGACTATAGAAATTTCTTTAAGGTCGGATTACGGTGAACTCCTGCCATATAAAACAGGCAAGACTATTATTAAATTAATATTTAAAAGACTGGATGCTTAGTCTAAAGTACACTTAAAACAAGCTCATCATGGAAAGATATTATCATCATTATGTTCAAACAGGACGCGGATATAACATCTTTCGAGGAAGTCAATATCAGACTGGGCGTGGATTTGGGTCAATTTTTAAAAGTTTAGCAAGATTCGTAACACCTCTTTTTCGACCCGTAGCTAAATCACTCGGTATTCAAGGGTTGGTTATGGGGAAAAGGATAATGGACGATGTTGTTGCTGGTCAAAATTTTAAGGAGTCGTTAAAAAAAAATAGTAAAATTGCTGGAACAAATCTTTTAAATAGTCTCGGTGATACCATATTAAATACACAGAAAGGCTCTGGAGCTCGAAGAGTAAAGAAGCGCAAATCAAAATTACGCAATAAGCAAAGAAAACGCAAGAGAACAAAAACCGATTTTCTTGACTAAAGCATTATGCCTCAATTTGAATCTATGTGTTCGGAGTTGGAGCTTTTTAACGAACCCCTGATTAATGGTAATATTGAGGGAAATAAATTTGTAGACTATTTCCCTATAGCTCCCTTGTCTAATGCTACACAGATTGATTTTTCTATCCCCGGGGGAGATTATTATATTGACATGTCAAACTTGATGCTTAAAATTCGAATTCGGGTTAAAAAAGAACAAAACGGTGTTTTAATAGATATACCTGCAGCCGAAAAAAAAGTATCATTATGCAATCTTCCATTGCATTCTATTTTTAGCCAAATAGACGTGTTTATGAATGAGACTTTAGTACAATCTAGCAACAACTGCTACCCATATTTAGCATATTTAGCAACAGTTTTAAATTTTGATAAAGGCGCCAAACAATCTTACAAAACCGCCGAGGGCTATTACGAAGACGGGTTTTGCGACCCAACGCTAGCGTTTAACGATGTTCATAAAGATAAAAAAAATAATGGAATTTTAAAAAGAAGTAAAGATATTGCGGGATCGAAACTTTGTGAATATATGGGAAGACTTCATGTAGACTCTTGTAAAATAGACAAATTTCTTTTAAACAAAGTGAATTTAAGAATTCGACTCTTGAAAAATTCCGATGAATTTATAATTATATCACAAGAAGATGTTAATATCAAATATAGATTAATTATCGAAGAAGCTGTTCTTACTGCTAAACATATTATCGTAAATCCAGATCTACAGCTGGCACATAATGCTATATTGCACAAACAGAGGGCTTTGTACGATCTAACACAAACTGTTGTTAAAACTCTGACAATTTCAGCAGGCGCGAGCGATTTCGTGAAGTCAAATATTTTTTTAGGTAAAATTCCAAATCGGGTAATAATCGGAATGGTAAACAATTCTGCTTACAACGGGTCTAGTCGAGAAAATCCCTTTCAATTTAACCATAATAATCTCTCGTTCTTACAACTTTCATTAGACGACCAGAATATACCAGAAACTGCTCTAACTCCAGATTTTAATAAAAACCTCTATACTCGGTCGTATTATTCACTATTCTCGGCAATGGATTTAATTGGAAATAACTCTGGTAATTGTATTGATTACGAAAATTATAAAAACGGTAATACATTATTCGCGTTTGATTTAACTTACGATTCCTCGGCAAACTCTAACAACCTCTCAATTCAACGAAATGGTAGTTTACGTATGGTAATGAAGTTTGCTTCCCCCTTAACTAATATTCAAAACATAATTATTATTGGAGAATACGAAAACCGATTTGTCATTAACCAAGAGCGTCAAGTTACGTATATTACGGAATAAAACCAATCAACGACGGCAAAGATTAATTAGTTGTTTCGCGAAATCGTAGTGGTAAAGATGTCTCGAACTCACAGTCTCTCACCCAAACAAGAAGTAACGGTGCTAGGATATGTAAATCCATCCATCAAAATTTACCGACTAGACACTTGCGCCGAATTTGAACTGAATTTAGAAGCCTGGCAATCTCTATTCACATTCGAAAAGGAAATAACTGATTTTTTTGAAGACCAAGTTGCTAGTTTTCACACCTGGCTTCCGCTTGAAGGTTCAAAGATAAAAATCGACTGTTTCAAGGGACAAAAGGAAAAACTCGTGGATGTACGCGCTTGTGCCAGAGGAAAAAACCATTTGTATCATCTTTTCTATTCTACAAATTATGGTTTTAATCTCAACCAAGCAGGGTGGAAAAGATTAAAACATTGTAAACATACAATTGATCAGGAGATTAATTTAATTTTGTCGGCAAAAAATATTATGCGTGACATAATTGTACATGAGCTTACGGATAAAATGTTTGAAATTACCGAAAATTGTGAGAATCCGCATTGTAAATCTTCGATTGCTCACGATGTCTCTTGTAAACTAGGATTTAGCACAAATTTTGAAGACCGAGTGGAAAATATGATATTAATAGCTATCGCCCAATTAAACTACGATCATATTGTTGTAAGATTCCAAAAGGAATTTGGTCTTGACCCCTTAATAGTAGAAAGTCAATTATATTTTGATATTGTACAAAATGTTTCAAACTTAAAATGCGATTTAATTTATTAAAATAAAAAACTTTTACTATAATCTGTTTTTATTATTTCTATTCACACATTTAAAGATGTTGTTGTCAAAAACAGACAAACAATTAAGTAAAGTTTATTACGATGTTGAAAACCCATACAGTTATTCTGACAGTGTTACTTTAAGAAAAAAATTTCCCAAAATTTCGGAAAAAGAAATTAAAAATTTTCTCAGCAAACAACCAACCTACACACAACACAGAGCTAGGAGATTAAATTTTAAACGTAACAAATTATATGTAACGACGATTGATGAGACATTTATGGCCGATTTATTAGACCTCCCTATTTTACAAACTTTTAATAAAAAGTACCGCTATACGTTATTAGTTCAGGACATTCTAAGCAAATTCGCTTTCATTCTGCCAATTAAAAATAAAACCTCGAGCGAGATTGTGAAGGCCTTTAGAGAGATTTTCAAAAAACGAGTACCCCTTAATTTATGTACCGACGCAGGGACAGAATTTCGAAACGCCCCATTTCGCGCTCTCTTAAAACGTTATAACATCCACCATTACCTCACGTACTCCGAGAAAAAAGCTTCTATGATCGAGAGACTCGTTCGCACGGTAAAATCTAAAATTTTTAAAATAATTACCAAGACCGGCGATTTACACTATCTTAATAAACTACCATTAATTGCAAAAGCTTATAACGCTCGAAAACATTCAACAACGGGAATCGCCCCTAAAGATGTCAATAAAAACAATGAATCGGCAATTTGGGAAAAAAACTATGGCAATCTTAGTATGATTGGAAAGGCAAATTTAAAAATTGGGGATAAAGTTCGATTAGCCGTTGCAAAAACAACATTTGATAAATCATACAAGGGAACGTTTACAGCCGAAATATTTGAAATTCATAGAGTAATTACGAGAGATCCCTGTATGTATATTGTGAAAGATTTGACCGGCAATATAATTAAAGGAGCTTTTTACGCTCAAGAAATAGTTAAAATTCAAGTGTAGAGCGCTACAGTCTTTATTCAACATTTTGTTATCCATGGGTAAAGTACACATTCTCCTGGGTCTCGCGATTGTAATATTTGGAGTGAGCGCAACAATAGTTTCCTCCGCGATGAAATTTAAAAAAAGAAGTCCAGAATACAGCTTAGATATTGGAATTTGCGACAAAGCCTTCAATTTAGGAAGAGACACGTACCTTGTAAAATGTAACGAAACTTTTGACGTGCGACATTTTAAAAAAGAAGACGGTAGTTTAAAACCATCTATCAGAGGAATCAACTTAACAAAAGATCAATATGAGAAATTATGCATTTTGACAGTGACGTGAAAGATGAATACTAATCAAATCCAAGCTATACTTAAGTGTGACCCCCGTTCGAGAGATAAATTTATCGGAGTGTTTCCCGCTAATAGATTACCAAAAGTTCCAATTAAAAAAAAATCATATTGTTTCGTAATCAACACCGATCCCGATACGCTTCCAGGGTCTCATTGGACGGCTGTTTACAAATCGGGCGACACTCTGGACTTTTTTTGTTCTCTAGGAAGATCACATCGTGACTATGGATTTTTGCTAGAGCGATATAGCAAGCGTATTCGACACAATACTCATAAATTTCAATCAAATAAAAGCCAAAACTGCGGACCACATGTGATTTATTTTCTAACCTCGAGATGTATGGGGATTTCATACAGTAAAATAATTAACGAATTGTATAATTTCGATTTAAAAAGAAACGATAGTTTAGCGTTGTTGAATATATGTATTCATTTGATGAAAGAGTGGAAACGAAATAAATCAATTTGTTTAAAATAAAAAAAAATGTTTATTTATTTCACACATAATTATTTTTACACATTTTTTATTATTCTTGCCAACGAGAAGGAGGGCGGGTCTGTCTTTTAGGCCTCGGCGATTTTTTTGGGGGGGATGGTAATTTTAATTTTTTTTGCGGCGATATTGGAACGCCACCGACAGCACCCTCCTCCTCCAAAGACAGCTCTCGATCCCAATCCTCTTCCTGGCTTAATTGACTTCCAATATCGGTATTTTCTAAGTATTCTTCAAATATTTCATTTTCTCGACTTAATCGTTTACGCATTCTATCATCGGTAATTGTCTTTTGTTGCTTAACAATCGGCGTAGATGCTTTCCTCTTCCAAGATTCTACATTTTTTAAGAGACTCAGGAATTTTCTACTCTGATCGTTTTCTCTCTCACTGAGATATTCTTTCATTTTGCGTGTCATAGTATTTAAACGAACCTCCGCAGCGTCGCCAGCGTTAACTCCCTCGGGCGTTTTGAAGGGTGAATAAATTTGCGAGGTGAACGGGGAATTTAATGGAGCAACAGGTCCGGGGGCTTGAAAGTTTGTAATTTCAACTTTAGGTACCGGTATCGCTTTTCTCATTTCCCGGGCCTCGCTCAGTATTTTTAGAAATTCTCGCAATTTAGAGCGGCTGTTTAAATTAGAAGTTAATATATTTTGCAACTCATTATCTAATAAGTTATAATACGTTTCCTGGGGAGAAACAAGCTGTTTATTTTCTTGAGATATTTGTCCGACACTCGAGGCGGGAACTAAAATCATTTTTTTCATTTTATCTTTTATTGAATAAATTGGCAATTAAAGGAACAATAGAACCTAATAAAGCCGGTATGAAGAATCCCGTACCTTTCTGAATTATTAGAGCACGCTTCTTTTTTTGCGAAATTTTCGGACTGGCTAAGAAGCGTATTGTTTTTTTATATTTAGAAAGTTGTTTTTTTTTCGCTTTAGATAATATAATTCCACCACCTTTCAAGTTTTTGCAAACGCTTTGTAAGGCTTTTAATTGCTTTGGAGAACTGTTAGCTAATAAATTTTTACGTACCCCTCCTTTAGATTTATACAATAAATTTAAATATGGATAGTGTGTTTTAAACCTGTCAGAGGGATTTGCAATAGGAGTAGTTTTTTTACGTACTGTCTTTTTTGGTGTCATTTTCTTTAATGAACTTGATAATAATATAGTAAATTATTTATTATTGGAAAAAACTACCATTTGTGGTCCGTTTTGATTAAATGTGTACGATCTTAATCGTAAGCTATCTGGAGTGGTTACAGATGTGTCTATAAATAGTGAATTGTAAGGTTCTCCAGTAGCCATATTGTAGGCCATTTTAATTATTTTTGTGTTATTTGGAGATATTTGATTGGCCAGATATTGGATTTGACTTAGATCTCGAGGAGATTTAAACAGATTTAGATATGACATATTAAGAGAGATTAAACGAGATTGTTTGCCTCGAGGAAATAGGGTTTGTGAGATTAATACAACTGAAATTTCATAATGATGACTGTCTACGGTAACTAATTTCGCAATTTGATCATTTTTGTAAAGTTCGTCTGCTAAATCGTCAATAATAAGTAAAGAATTTCTATTTGATTCCCAGAACTCGCTGTCCATTGGTGGAAGTCCTTGAATAAACTCTATATCGGTTAAAAACTGAGATAAATCGTGGTAACCTGATTGCCAAACCGAATAACAATAAATAATTTTAATAGGAGGTTTATCAATTAATTCATTCCTCCATCTAATTAGTGAGTTCGCCCATGCTGACTTGCCCGACATAGTAGGGCCTGTCACCATCATTCGAAACGGTGAAAGAAATTTTATATAAGACATTACTGTTTAAACAAAAACAACATACTACGTATTTTGTTAGTACATTGTCTGTTTTATAGAATATATGAAAAAATAAACACATTTTTAAATTTAAAAAATTATTTTATTAAAGTTTAATGTTTCTTATCAAAAACATCCCTTCACCAGTTATATAAAGTTTCAAAACAACATACAAAAATAACATTTTGAATAAAAAATAAAATCATAATAGCTCTTTCACCAAAAAATAATTAATTCCCGTTTTTTAGTAAAAATTCAATTTTGGAAGTTAAAAGTTTAAATCTTAGGTTATTTAAAAATAAAGTATTTACTCGATTTTCGGAAGAGATTTCATTTACGATAACTATGTGGTTAAATGACACCTGTTTTGCAAGTTTTTTTGTTACATGTTTTTTAGATTTATAATTAAAAGACAACTTTATTTTACAATTCGCCATTTTCACATTCTAAATATCCATAGGGGACACTGGAAATATTATCTTGTAGCACACGTTTACAAAAAGTCTTTTTGAAAGTTTTACTTAAGTTGCCAACACGTAAAAGCATTTTGTACTTATCTTTTATTACGTTAAAGGGAATTTTCACCTTAAACTCGGTATTTGGCACAAAAATCATTTGTTTGAAGGCGTCGAAATGTATGATGTCTGAGTTTTCCCTGGTAAGAGTTATTCCTTTAAGTTTTATAATTGTCCGATTATTTTCAAGTTTATAGCTGTAGCTTTTTGGTCCAGTTGATACGAATTTTGTGATATATGAATTCGGAGTCTCGCACGTAAGTTCACCTAAATTACCACCGAGGGGTGGTAGCCACTCGTGTGGTTTATGTGTAAATTTTATTCCGTCCGTGTCATAATAAATTACACGCTTCCCCAGCCTATTAATTAGCTTATGCAGATGAATACGACCGTAACTGGTGACAAAGGAAGCCACAATAACGTTACCTTTGCTAAAAGTTGGCGCAAGCTCACTTTTTTTTTATAGCTTACCATGGCAACATCGTTGTTGATTAAATGAAAGTCTGTTAATTTATTCGATGTGTCTGCTATAATCTCAGTTAATTGGGAGTAGCGATGTATAATTTTAGTTGATGATTTGTCCATTCTTAACGCCATTCTGCCATATAACGAATTTTGCGCCAATTTCGCGGAAGTTCTTAAGGATGGGTTATCAACAATTTCCTCAGGCTCTAACCGTACTCCATCAGCTTCGTATATCGCGTCTAAATACTCTTTTTGCTCTTGATATGTTTTAATATTGGGTGGAAATCCTGAATTTTTAACTTTTGCTTTAAAAAAAATATCAATATATGTTTTGAAAAAATTTGTTGTAATACTATAGTGATATACTTCGAAAATTTCTAACAGTTTGTAGTTACATTCTTTTATTGAATAGTAGATTTCCACCGAGGGTAAGACTACCGTTATAGCTCGTTCGTCAATACTATGGGTACATTTGCTGTCATTATTTATTACACAACTTCCGCATAAAGGATAATAAAGTTTTTTATTAAATCGGTATGGAAGAACGGGTAAGTAGAGATCTCTGGGGGGGAGGATTCGACAACTAATTATTCCAAAATACGCGTCTGGGGCATAATCAAAATTGTGTGTGATAACTTTAACATTTTTACAACCGTATTCCATTTTTTGTAAACAATAGGCGTACAGACTACAAAAGTCAAAATATCGGATTTGTTCTCCAAGTAAGGGCTCTACTTCATGATACAGCTTGATTGTTTCTACACGGCCACCCACTAGCGAATCTCTAGGGTTAATTTTAGGAATGATTTTAATTGTATTAAAAAATGCTTTCGCCTCGACATTTTTTCTCAACAGTTCTAATATCTCACATTCAAAAATTTGAATATATGTGTGGTTTGGTAAACTTTGTTCAATAAATTCTTTTCGGTCTAATTCCCTTTCTCTAATTTCTTTGAATGTTTTTCCGACAATTGAATTAAAGCTCGAGCCAGAAAAATGTTTTGGACAACCGTGCCAGAAATCACCCATTACATCAATTACTATGGGTGGATTTTCACAGTAACCATCTACAAAATACGGTCCTACAGACTGTTCTCCCCCTGAACTTCTGACAGTTTGCAAAATTAAATTATTTTCCTTTTCATACCAAGATAAATATTTTAATGCAATCTCGCTTTGATTCTGTCTACTTGCCAAACCGATAGCAGGAATAGTACATAGTGTATATGGTTCTAAAAACTTGTCAATAAATACATTATTAAGTGCCCCGGAAAGAGAAATACCCCCATAATTACTGATATCAATTTCAATTAGTTCTTTATATAAGATGCGAAATTTCTGCATAGCTAAGCGTAATAAATTACAATCTAAAAGACAATACGCTCTGGATTCTGATTTAATACAATAGACCGGTTCGAGCTGTTTGTGTGAATACCATTTTCTAAATTCTCGGTATTCAAATTCTTTCATTTTATGGGGTTCAAAGTATTTTTCGTCCGGAATTTTACCTGAATAGTTCAAAGTGTCTTTCGTCCAAAAAATATAGGGAAAATATCCTTTAGATTGAGGTAAAGAAAACATTTTAGGAAAATGTCTTAAAGGAGCACTAACATAGTTCAAAGAATCTACAAAACGAATGTCTACCCCTTTAATATAAATAGTTAGTATCTTGGCTCCATCGTAAATAACCTCGGGAATGACATGATTAATTAATTTAGAAATAATAAACATTCCGTCGAAAGATCTTAGATTATGGGCCATTACGATGAGGTTGGTAAATTTTGGTCTAATAGTTTTTCGCTTTCGTTTCCCATCCGTAAGTAAAACAGTTTCATGTTGAAACAAAAAATTGAGAAAGTTATTTACACAATATTGTCCTTCAAAAACCGTGGTTTCCACAGGCTGATTTAAAATTTCACTTTGGGCCACTAAGAGAATGGGTTTATGCACATTATTCTCAATTATGGTTTCAATATCGAAATATACATAGGATCTTGGATTCTTTTTAAATGTCGACTGTTTAACATAATGTTGGTTTGGAGGATGATCGATTTTACAAGACTCGCAAGTTGTTTCACATTTGTGAGTTTTTGAAGTTTCAAATTGAACACAGCATTTTTCGCATCTGTGGAAAAGCTTGCAAGTTTCATTTTTTAGGTGAAAACTATAACATTCCCCTTGTTTTAAATATCTATTGCAAAGTTTACATCGAATTAAAGGAATTTCTAAAATTTCGTGAAATTCTCGACCTAAACACCTTTTACATTTTATATTTGAAGCAGAAAAACAGTGGTGTTTGTTCCTATGTGTGGTGGAATAAAAATTTTTTTCGCAATTTAAACATGAAGCTACACCGCCCCAAATGGAATGAAGATTTTTAGCTAAATGAACGTGCGTGCCAATTTTTACAAGTAGAATTTTGTGTTCGGCAGGGGGAAAACCCTTGAAATAAATTTGAAAATTTTCCGTGGCGTTAAATATTATTATCTGATACTTTGGGGCTAAATATGATTGAAATTTGGCTATATCACCAATTTCTACAGCGCCTCGAGCAATTCCTACATCATCGTGCAATTTCTTAGCGGCTTTAGTTTGTAATTTACTACGAAAGAGTGTTAAGGTTCGATATTCTTTAAGAACGGTTGTTAATGGAAGTTTATTCTTTTTGTACTCGGCAATTTCACAGAGTTTTATTCCTACTGTAAGGGCTCTTGCTACGCACAAATTATCGATATTATTGATATAGTAAAAATTGGCTTTAGTTTTTAAAAAAGCATCAAGATCGATAATATCTCTATTTTTTAGAGATAAAAATTTTTTTCCCATTTTCTGTGGGGATTTCAAAAGAATTATACTAAATTTAATTTCTCCATCTAGTAAGAAATCTTTTTTTGATTGAGCAACGCGAGCTATATGGTTAAATATTCGCGAAACAGTTAACTGATCAATTTTAATAAATTTAATGTTAATTGGATGTTCTAAATTTTCCGATTGAATTGCAAATCTGAGGAAATCGAAACCGGGTGCTTCTTGTCTTACGTATTTGATAATTTTAAACAGAATCTTTTCAAATACTGTAAAAAATAAATGTGTGGGGATTTCGTTTAAGTCTATTAGATCTAGGTCAATGTCCAGTTGTTTACATTTCCACTTTTTTGAATTTCTAGGGCTTAATTTTTTAATTTTATAAAACTTTTTATAATTAAAACTGTTTAACGATGAAAAGTCTAATTGAGAGTCCGAATCGTAATCACTCGAGTCTTCCATGTTCTAATTTCGTTTCCAGGTCTAAAATATTATTCTAATTACTATTACGAATAATTAATTAATGAGTTTAACTTGCCTTCGTGGGTGGAACAACAATTTTTCCTTCCGTCTGCTCAATTAATTTTTTCAGCCTGTTTGTTGAGTTTATTATTCGAATAACATCCATGGATAGGGTGTTAGCTAAGAATTTCACCCTCTTATAATCACCCTTCCAGAGTTCATCTTGGGGAAGATGTTTGATGTTTTTATATGAATATATCTGGATATCTAGATATAATCCCTTGTCGCTCGCTTTTTTTCTCGGAGTTTTAGTTTCGTAAGACACTCCCCCTTTCTTGACTTTCACTGATTGTTCGATTCCAACTTGTTCGATGTTTGACATGCGACGAACCTCTTGAATATAGTCCCCATCCGATTCGTCAGACTCTAATAACATCTCCTGTTCAGGACTATCGAAAACTGAAACTACCTGACTCTCGGAGATTTGACTATTACTTGTGGAAGCCATTTTAGCCTGTTATGATTCAATAGAAAATTTTGCCCTTTTATACCAAATGTATTTTTCATTAATTTTTTTTCGAAATATAAAACCTTGAATATTAAAGTGATTAATACTACAAGGATAGAACCTAGTTATAATTTATCAGTATTTCAACGGTATTTAAAATTGTTTGTGAATAACAATTTAAATATGTAGACATGTATAAAAATATAAAATTATTAATTATTTTTTTGAAGGACTTTATATTTAATTTTCGTGACAAAAAAGACAACGCCCTAAGAGTTTTAATATTATTTTGCTTTAAAAATCGATTATGGATGTAAGAATTTTGGTAATTACAGGGTTAGATGTTTTAAAATTCTATGGGAAGAAATATATTTCTGCGAGGTATAAAATTTAAACGAATGGATAAAATTATATTTCTGCAGGGTGTATTTGATAAAAAATTGTCTTTTGACTTGATTTTAAAACAGGTTAAAATCAGGATGTAAAAATTAAATATTCTGAAATCTTTCTTATAAAAGCATGATTTTCAACGTATTCCTTTTATAAACCATGGGCTCTCGCGAAGTTTTGACTGTTTCTGGTAAGATTACTCATCCTCTCGCTATTAACCCTTTTTCACTAAAATATTTAGCTTTACGTAAAGTTAGGAATTATAACCTTTTTAAAATTAACGATATTTCAATTAGAGTTGAAAATTACTGTATGAGAACTGTCTTTCTTGAGTGTAAAACATTAATAGAACCCTTTAACAAAATTGTTTTTGCCTGTCCCTTTATAAAAAATTCTTTCAAATTATCACTAGCTGTTTTCGCTTCGGTTTTTTCTACAAGAATCAATAACAATTCTTGTCTATTTGACGTTCATTCTGTTAATTTTGTCTGTCCCCACGAGGCTTTTGAGTTTGACGGCTTATTGTTTCACACTCAATCCTCTCTTGAAGGCTGGTTTTTTTACGAAATTTTACGCCTAATTGGAAAACATATGCGCCTATATAAAAATTTAAATAAGATCCCATGGTTCCGTCAACATAAAAATCGTAGGAGCCTTCAACGTGATCTTTTAATACTCTTTCAATTACAACAAGTTTCCTTTTTCCGAAAAAAACATTTATCTATTACCACTGACTTTCGCCTAACACGGTATAACATCCGTTTGGAATTAGGCATGATCGTTCTATTTTTTATTAATGATTTGGATCGACAAGAAGTTAAAATAGTTACAACTTTAGAGTAAGGAATACTAATTTTAAAAAAATAATTACAATAATTAAAATAAATATTTTTATTTAGTTGCAAATTATCTCGACCGAATCAAAATTTAAACGATCGTCGGCAACTTTTCCAACTGCGACTCAAGGTAATTACAAAAATTTATTTATTTTTAAAAAACTAAAACTATTTATTTTTTGAAATAGGACTCAAACCTGATAAAATTTTAATTTTTTTATTTAAAGACTTTTTTGTGTTTTTATTTTTTAATTTGTTTATTTTGGTGAAAGGTTTTAATTTTTAAAATGTTTTATATTTTTTATTTTAAATGTTTTTATTTTAGAAAGTTTAAGTGTTTAAATATGTTTTCCAAATCAACTAGCTTTATTAATTTAATTCAGGCGGTGGAGGTGGTTTTTAATATTTCATAATCTACTTTTTCTTTTTTAACTAGCTTTATTAATTTAATGTTGGGATTGGTGTAAAGTTCTTTTTTCTCTATATTAAATTTTGCTTTCATCTTTTTATCCAATAAGTTTTCAAGAAATGATATTAGTACGCTTTGTATTAGATTTAATGTTTTTCTATTATTATTATTATTATCTTTTTTGTTTTTTTCATCTCTTGCGCTATCTTTTTTGTTTCTTCATCTCTTTCGCTATATAACCTTGATCCTACCGCTCATAACAAACGAACCATTGATTATTTATTATTCTTTCTGTTTTTTTTTCGGTTCTTTTTCATGTATTCTATGTACTTTTTTATACTAATATCTGTTAAACTTTAATGTTTTATGTTTGTTTTTGTAATTGATTAGTATATTAACTGAAAAATGTCTAAGTACATTTTGTACTAGGTTGTTTTTTTAAAAATTGAATATAATTGTTTTTATTAATTTATAAAAACATGTTTAAGAAGGATAGTGATAATTAGTTAACCTTCGTTGTATTAAAAATTAATAATTATTCCCAAAGACAATATTTTTAAATTTTTAAATAAAAGTCGGGCTTAAACTATAAAATCTCAATGTAAAGGATTTTACCAGGAGAAATCTAAACTCAAGATGTCTGGTGAATTACATCTAAAGCCTGTACTTTCTTTTGCCGCGATCTTTAAAATTTTTCTCTTCGAGTAGTAAGAATGTTTATTCTTTGTAATACTCGTCAAATTTCGCGATGGAATCACAAGAATTTAAAGTCTGAACTTCGTATGTTAGATCAAATTCAACATGTTGGCATTGAACAACATTCGATCTGTTTTAATTCAGACATTCTCGAACTGTATACTTCCGAAGCGATTAAGACCAAAACCAGTGTTTTATTCGTGCGATGATAGAGCAACAAAAAGAATTCTTGTGGTAAATATTTTTTAGATATATTCATTTTTAATAGGTTAATTTATTTATATTTATAAATTCTAGCCTGAATTTCCAACCCGACATCTCGTTTTGTACCGAAGAGGAAAAATACCTTCTACGAATTGATGTAATTATAATTATTTTTAATTATACACTTAAAATATTTTTAACATTTGTGTTTTTATATTTTTCAGCCTTCAAATTATTTATACAACCTTCTTTAATTCTTTATTATTAATTTAATTTGTTAGCTTTTAGTTTTATTGTTAGTGTTTCATATTTTGTTAAATGTTTAAAAAAATATATTGAAATATCATAGTTATTAAATATTACAATAACTAATTGTGTTTTTTGATTACTTAAACTAGCATTGTTTTTAAAATAATAAAATATTTGCGAAAAATGAAAACTTATTTATATTAGTTTAATTATTTAAAGTATTTTGGGTGGGGCCAAAACCGCCAAGGGTATAAAGCGAAGGTCGCGAATTCGTTTCCCCATCTCGCAAATAACTAATTAGCATTTTAAACGGCGAAAAAACGAAAAAAACGAAAAAATGACACCAAAAGTAAATTAACATGAGTATTTGGTGGGGTCACACATTACCGCCCATATCTCGGTTCGACCTTGTCCGATCGTGACCAAACTTGTTGATTTGATAGACCGAGGCTTAGTGGTTGTGTACAGGTGTCAGGCGTCGAGGTCAAAGATTATCTTCAAGGTGAAATTTGAAAACAAAAATATGTTTTTCGATTTTTCCCAAGGACAAAAATTTTTTGAAAATATTTTGGGGGGGTGGGGGGTTGTTTTGGTGGCCATCTTGGCGGCCATCTTGGAAATAAAAGTGCTAAGTTTTAGTTTACTACTACTATTGACCATAGCAATTGATTAACAAATCATTAAACTTGAATAATTATTGATATAAATAAGCCTGGCAGCTCTATTTTGTTAACCCAACTAAGAAAATAAATATAAATTTTAAATTAATTCCAGCTCCAAAATCCATTTATCTGGCAGATTGCCGTGTTGAAATGTCAAATTTTGGTAAAATTCTTCAGTCAAACAGGGTTTTGAAGAAACATTGACACTAGCAATTGATTGACAAATCAATAACCTTGTATAATTATTAAATAAGCCTGGCTGCTCTGTTTTGTTCACCACACTAAGAAAATAAATATAAATTTTGAATTAATTCCAGCTCCAAAATCCAATATCTGGCAGATTGCCGTGTTGAAATGCCAAATTTTGGAAAATTTCTTCAGTCAAACATGGTTTTGAAGAAACATTGACACTAGCAATTTATTAACAAATCAATAAACTTGTATAGTTATTGATATAAATAAGCCTGGCAGCTCTGTTTTATTAACTACACTAAGAAAATAAATATAAATTTTGAATTAATTTTTAAGAATTAGGAATATTTCCAGCTCCAAAATCCATTTATCTGGCAGATTGCCGTGTTGAAATGCCAAATTTGGGCAAATTTCTTCAGTCAAACAGGGTTTTGAAGAAAAATTGACACTAGCAATTGATTAACAAATCAATAAACTTGAATAATTATTGATATTAATAAGCCTGGCAGCTCTGTTTTGTTAACCACACTAAGAAAATAAATATAAATTTTGAAATAATTCCAGCTCCAAAATCCATTTATCTGGCAGATTGCCGTGTTGAAATGCCAAATTTTGGTAAATTTCTTCAGTCAAACAGGGTTTTGAAGAAATTTTGACACTAGCAATTGATTAACAAATCAATAAACTTGAATAATTATTGATATTAATAAGCCTGGCAGCTCTGTTTTCTTAACCACACTAAGAAAATAAATATAAATTTTGAATTAATTCCAGCTCTAAAATCCATTTATATGGCATATTGCCGTGTTGAAATGCCAAATTTTGGTAAATTTCTTCAGTCAAACAGGGTTTTGAAGAAACATTGACACTAGCAATTGATTAACAAATCAATAAACTTGAATAATTATTGATATTAATAAGCCTGGCAGCTCTGTTTTGTTAACCACACTAAGAAAATAAATATAAATTTTGAATTAATTCCAGCTCCAAAATCCGTTTATCTGGCAGATTGCCGTGTGGAAATGCAAAATTTTGGTAAATTTCTTCAGTCAAACAGGGTTTTGAAGAAATTTTGACACTAGCAATTGATTAACAAATCAATAAACTTGAATAATTATTGATATTAATAAGCCTGGCAGCTCTGTTTTGTTAACCACACTAAGAAAATAAATATAAATTTTAAATTAATTCCAGCTCCAAAATCCATTTATCTGGCAGATTGCCGTGTTGAAATGCCAAATTTTGGTACATTTCTTCAGTCAAATATGGTTTTGAAGAAATATTGACCATAGCAATTGATTAACAAATCATTAAACTTGAATAATTATTGATATAAATAAGCCTGGCAGCTCTGTTTTGTTAACCACACTAAGAAAATAAATATAAATTTTAAATTAATTCCAGCTCCAAAATCCATTTATCTGGCAGATTGCCGTGTTGAAATGCCAAATTTTGGTAAATTTCTTCAGTCAAACAGGGTTTTGAAGAAATTTTGACACTAGCAATTGATTAACAAATCAATAAACTTGAATAATTATTGATATTAATAAGCCTGGCAGCTCTGTTTTCTTAACCACACTAAGAAAATAAATATAAATTTTGAATTAATTCCAGCTCTAAAATCCATTTATATGGCATATTGCCGTGTTGAAATGCCGAATTTTGGTAAATTTCTTCAGTCAAACAGGGTTTTGAAGAAACATTGACACTAGCAATTGATTAACAAATCAATAAACTTGAATAATTATTGATATTAATAAGCCTGGCAGCTCTGTTTTGTTAACCACACTAAGAAAATAAATATAAATTTTGAATTAATTTTTAAGAATTATGAATATTTCCAGCTCCAAAATCCATTTATCTGGCAGATTGCCGTGTTGAAATGCCAAATTTGGGCAAATTTCTTCAGTCAAACAGGGTTTTGAAGAAACATTGACACTAGCAATTGATAAACAAATCAATAAACTTGAATAATTATTGATATTAATAAGCCTGGCAGCTCTGTTTTGTTAACCACACTAAGAAAATAAATATAAATTTTGAAATAATTCCAGCTCCAAAATCCATTTATCTGGCAGATTGCCGTGTTGAAATGCCAAATTTTGGTAAATTTCTTCAGTCAAACAGGGTTTTGAAGAAATTTTGACACTAGCAATTGATTAACAAATCAATAAACTTGAATAATTATTGATATTAATAAGCCTGGCAGCTCTGTTTTGTTAACCACACTAAGAAAATAAATATAAATTTTGAATTAATTCCAGCTCCAAAATCCATTTATCTGGCAGATTGCCGTGTTGAAATGCCAAATTTTGGAAAATTTCTTCAGTCAAACAGGGTTTTGAAGAAACATTGACACTAGCAATTGATTAACAAATCAATAAACTTGTATAATTATTGATATAAATAAGCCTGGCAGCTCTGTTTTATTAACTACACTAAGAAAATAAATATAAATTTTGAATTAATTCCAGCTCCAAAATCCATTTATCTGGCAGATTGCCGTGTTGAAATGCCAAATTTTGGTACATTTCTTCAGTCAAATATGGTTTTGAAGAAATATGGACCATAGCAATTGATTAACAAATCATTAAACTTGAAAAATTATTGATATAAATAAGCCTGGCAGCTCTATTTTGTTAACCCAACTAAGAAAATAAATATAAATTTTAAATTAATTCCAGCTCCAAAATCCATTTATCTGGCAGATTGCCGTGTTGAAATGTCAAATTTTGGTAAAATTCTTCAGTCAAACAGGGTTTTGAAGAAACATTGACACTAGCAATTGATTGACAAATCAATAACCTTGTATAATTATTAAATAAGCCTGGCTGCTCTGTTTTGTTCACCACACTAAGAAAATAAATATAAATTTTGAATTAATTCCAGCTCCAAAATCCAATATCTGGCAGATTGCCGTGTTGAAATGCCAAATTTTGGAAAATTTCTTCAGTCAAACATGGTTTTGAAGAAACATTGACACTAGCAATTTATTAACAAATCAATAAACTTGTATAGTTATTGATATAAATAAGCCTGGCAGCTCTGTTTTATTAACTACACTAAGAAAATAAATATAAATTTTGAATTAATTTTTAAGAATTATGAATATTTCCAGCTCCAAAATCCATTTATCTGGCAGATTGCCGTGTTGAAATGCCAAATTTGGGCAAATTTGTTCAGTCAAACAGGGTTTTGAAGAAACATTGACACTAGCAATTGATTAACAAATCAATAAACTTGAATAATTATTGATATTAATAAGCCTGGCAGCTCTGTTTTGTTAACCACACTAAGAAAATAAATATAAATTATGTATATTTCCAGCTCCAAAATCCATTTATCTGGCAGATTGCCGTGTTGAAATGCCAAATTTTGGTATATTTCTTAAGTCAAACAGGGTTTTGGAGAAACATTGACACTAGCAATTGATTAACAAATCAATAAACTTGAATAATTATTGATATAAATAAGCCTGGCAGCTCTGTTTTGTTAACCACACTAAGAAAATAAATATAAATTTTGAAATAATTCCAGCTCCAAAATCCATTTATCTGGCAGATTTCCGTGTTGAAATGCCAAATTTTGGTAAATTTCTTCAGTCAAACAGGGTTTTGAAGAAATTTTGACACTAGCAATTGATTAACAAATCAATAAACTTGAATAATTATTGATATTAATAAGCCTGGCAGCTCTGTTTTCTTAACCACACTAAGAAAATAAATATAAATTTTGAATTAATTCCAGCTCTAAAATCCATTTATATGGCATATTGCCGTGTTGAAATGCCAAATTTTGGTAAATTTCTTCAGTCAAACAGGGTTTTGAAGAAACATTGACACTAGCAATTGATTAACAAATCAATAAACTTTTATAATTATTGATATAAATAAGCCTGGCAGCTCTGTTTTATTAACTACACTAAGAAAATAAATATAAATTTTGAATTAATTCCAGCTCCAAAATCCATTTATCTGGCAGATTGCCGTGTTGAAATGCCAAATTTTGGTACATTTCTTCAGTCAAATATGGTTTTGAAGAAATATTGACCATAGCAATTGATTAACAAATCATTAAACTTGAATAATTATTGATATAAATAAGCCTGGCAGCTCTATTTTGTTAACCCAACTAAGAAAATAAATATAAATTTTAATTAATTCCAGCTCCAAAATCCATTTATCTGGCAGATTGCCGTGTTGAAATGTCAAATTTTGGTAAATTTCTTCAGTCAAACAGGGTTTTGAAGAAATTTTGACACTAGCAATTGATTAACAAATCAATAAACTTGAATAAATATTGATATTAATAAGCCTGGCAGCTCTGTTTTGTTAACCACACTAAGAAAATAAATATAAATTTTGAATTAATTCCAGCTCCAAAATCCGTTTATCTGGCAGATTGCCGTGTGGAAATGCAAAATTTTGGTAAATTTCTTCAGTCAAACAGGGTTTTGAAGAAATATTGACCATAGCAATTGATTAACAAATCATTAAACTTGAATAATTATTGATATAAATAAGCCTGGCAGCTCTATTTTGTTAACCCAACTAAGAAAATAAATATAAATTTTAAATTAATTCCAGCTCCAAAATCCATTTATCTGGCAGATTGCGGTGTTGAAATGTCAAATTTTGGTAAATTTCTTCAGTCAAACAGGGTTTTGAAGAAATTTTGACACTAGCAATTGATTAACAAATCAATAAACTTGAATAAATATTGATATTAATAAGCCTGGCAGCTCAGTTTTGTTAACCACACTAAGAAAATAAATATAAATTTTGAATTAATTCCAGCTCCAAAATCCGTTTATCTGGCAGATTGCCGTGTGGAAATGCAAAATTTTGGTAAATTTCTTCAGTCAAACAGGGTTTTGAAGAAATTTTGACACTAGCAATTGATTAACAAATCAATAAACTTGAATAATTATTGATATTAATAAGCCTGGCAGCTCTGTTTTGTTAACCACACTAAGAAAATAAATATAAATTTTGAATTAATTCCAGCTCCAAAATCCATTTATCTGGCAGATTGCCGTGTTGAAATGCCAAATTTTGGAAAATTTCTTCAGTCAAACAGGGTTTTGAAGAAACATTGACACTAGCAATTGATTAACAAATCAATAAACTTTTATAATTATTGATATAAATAAGCCTGGCAGCTCTGTTTTATTAACTACACTAAGAAAATAAATATAAATTTTGAATTAATTCCAGCTCCAAAATCCATTTATCTGGCAGATTGCCGTGTTAAAATGCCAAATTTTGGTACATTTCTTCAGTCAAATATGGTTTTGAAGAAATATTGACCATAGCAATTGATTAACAAATCATTAAACTTGAATAATTATTGATATAAATAAGCCTGGCAGCTCTATTTTGTTAACCCAACTAAGAAAATAAATATAAATTTTAAATTAATTCCAGCTCCAAAATCCATTTATCTGGCAGATTGCCGTGTTGAAATGTCAAATTTTGGTAAAATTCTTCAGTCAAACAGGGTTTTGAAGAAACATTGACACTAGCAATTGATTGACAAATCAATAACCTTGTATAATTATTAAATAAGCCTGGCTGCTCTGTTTTGTTCACCACACTAAGAAAATAAATATAAATTTTGAATTAATTCCAGCTCCAAAATCCAATATCTGGCAGATTGCCGTGTTGAAATGCCAAATTTTGGAAAATTTCTTCAGTCAAACATGGTTTTAAAGAAACATTGACACCAGCAATTTATTAACAAATCAATAAACTTGTATAGTTATTGATATAAATAAGCCTGGCAGCTCTGTTTTATTAACTACACTAAGAAAATAAATATAAATTTTGAATTAATTTTTAAGAATTATGAATATTTCCAGCTCCAAAATCCATTTATCTGGCAGATTGCCGTGTTGAAATGCCAAATTTGGGCAAATTTCTTCAGTCAAACAGGGTTTTGAAGAAACATTGACATTAGCAATTGATTAACAAATCAATAAACTTGAATAATTATTGATATTAATAAGCCTGGCAGCTCTGTTTTGTTAACCACACTAAGAAAATAAATATAAATTTTGAATTAATTCCAGCTCCAAAATCCATTTATCTGGCAGATTGCCGTGTGGAAATGCAAAATTTTGGTAAATTTCTTCAGTCAAACAGGGTTTTGAAGAAATTTTGACACTAGCAATTGATTAACAAATCAATAAACTTGAATAATTATTGATATTAATAAGCCTGGCAGCTCTGTTTTCTTAACCACACTAAGAAAATAAATATAAATTTTGAATTAATTCCAGCTCTAAAATCCATTTATATGGCATATTGCCGTGTTGAAATGCCAAATTTTGGTAAATTTCTTCAGTCAAACAGGGTTTTGAAGAAACATTGACACTAGCAATTGATTGACAAATCAATAACCTTGTATAATTATTAAATAAGCCTGGCTGCTCTGTTTTGTTCACCACACTAAGAAAATAAATATAAATTTTGAATTAATTCCAGCTCCAAAATCCAATATCTGGCAGATTGCCGTGTTGAAATGCCAAATTTTGGAAAATTTCTTCAGTCAAACATGGTTTTGAAGAAACATTGACACTAGCAATTTATTAACAAATCAATAAACTTGTATAGTTATTGATATAAATAAGCCTGGCAGCTCTGTTTTATTAACTACACTAAGAAAATAAATATAAATTTTTAATTAATTTTTAAGAATTATGAATATTTCCAGCTCCAAAATCCATTTATCTGGCAGATTGCCGTGTTGAAATGCCAAATTTGGGCAAATTTCTTCAGTCAAACAGGGTTTTGAAGAAACATTGACACTAGCAATTGATTAACAAATCAATAAACTTGAATAATTATTGATATTAATAAGCCTGGCAGCTCTGTTTTGTTAACCACACTAAGAAAATAAATATAAATTTTGAAATAATTCCAGCTCCAAAATCCATTTATCTGGCAGATTGCCGTGTTGAAATGCCAAATTTTGGTAAATTTCTTCAGTCAAACAGGGTTTTGAAGAAACATTGACACTAGCAATTTATTAACAAATCAATAAACTTGTATAGTTATTGATATAAATAAGCCTGGCAGCTCTGTTTTATTAACTACACTAAGAAAATAAATATAAATTTTGAATTAATTTTTAAGAATTATGAATATTTCCAGCTCCAAAATCCATTTATCTGGCAGATTGCCGTGTTGAAATGCCAAATTTGGGCAAATTTCTTCAGTCAAACAGGGTTTTGAAGAAACATTGACACTAGCAATTGATTAACAAATCAATAAACTTGAATAATTATTGATATTAATAAGCCTGGCAGCTCTGTTTTGTTAACCACACTAAGAAAATAAATATAAATTTTGAAATAATTCCAGCTCCAAAATCCATTTATCTGGCAGATTGCCGTGTTGAAATGCCAAATTTTGGTAAATTTCTTCAGTCAAACAGGGTTTTGAAGAAATTTTGACACTAGCAATTGATTAACAAATCAATAAACTTGAATAATTATTGATATTAATAAGCCTGGCAGCTCTGTTTTGTTAACCACACTAAGAAAATAAATATAAATTTTGAATTAATTCCAGCTCCAAAATCCATTTATCTGGCAGATTGCCGTGTTGAAATGCCAAATTTTGGAAAATTTCTTCAGTCAAACAGGGTTTTGAAGAAACATTGACACTAGCAATTGATTAACAAATCAATAAACTTGTATAATTATTGATATAAATAAGCCTGGCAGCTCTGTTTTATTAACTACACTAAGAAAATAAATATAAATTTTGAATTAATTCCAGCTCCAAAATCCATTTATCTGGCAGATTGCCGTGTTGAAATGCCAAATTTTGGTACATTTCTTCAGTCAAATATGGTTTTGAAGAAATATGGACCATAGCAATTGATTAACAAATCATTAAACTTGAAAAATTATTGATATAAATAAGCCTGGCAGCTCTATTTTGTTAACCCAACTAAGAAAATAAATATAAATTTTAAATTAATTCCAGCTCCAAAATCCATTTATCTGGCAGATTGCCGTGTTGAAATGTCAAATTTTGGTAAAATTCTTCAGTCAAACAGGGTTTTGAAGAAACATTGACACTAGCAATTGATTGACAAATCAATAACCTTGTATAATTATTAAATAAGCCTGGCTGCTCTGTTTTGTTCACCACACTAAGAAAATAAATATAAATTTTGAATTAATTCCAGCTCCAAAATCCAATATCTGGCAGATTGCCGTGTTGAAATGCCAAATTTTGGAAAATTTCTTCAGTCAAACATGGTTTTGAAGAAACATTGACACTAGCAATTTATTAACAAATCAATAAACTTGTATAGTTATTGATATAAATAAGCCTGGCAGCTCTGTTTTATTAACTACACTAAGAAAATAAATATAAATTTTTAATTAATTTTTAAGAATTATGAATATTTCCAGCTCCAAAATCCATTTATCTGGCAGATTGCCGTGTTGAAATGCCAAATTTGGGCAAATTTCTTCAGTCAAACAGGGTTTTGAAGAAACATTGACACTAGCAATTGATTAACAAATCAATAAACTTGAATAATTATTGATATTAATAAGCCTGGCAGCTCTGTTTTGTTAACCACACTAAGAAAATAAATATAAATTATGTATATTTCCAGCTCCAAAATCCATTTATCTGGCAGATTGCCGTGTTGAAATGCCAAATTTTGGTATATTTCTTAAGTCAAACAGGGTTTTGGAGAAACATTGACACTAGCAATTGATTAACAAATCAATAAACTTGAATAATTATTGATATAAATAAGCCTGGCAGCTCTGTTTTGTTAACCACACTAAGAAAATAAATATAAATTTTGAAATAATTCCAGCTCCAAAATCCATTTATCTGGCAGATTTCCGTGTTGAAATGCCAAATTTTGGTAAATTTCTTCAGTCAAACAGGGTTTTGAAGAAATTTTGACACTAGCAATTGATTAACAAATCAATAAACTTGAATAATTATTGATATTAATAAGCCTGGCAGCTCTGTTTTCTTAACCACACTAAGAAAATAAATATAAATTTTGAATTAATTCCAGCTCTAAAATCCATTTATATGGCATATTGCCGTGTTGAAATGCCAAATTTTGGTAAATTTCTTCAGTCAAACAGGGTTTTGAAGAAACATTGACACTAGCAATTGATTAACAAATCAATAAACTTTTATAATTATTGATATAAATAAGCCTGGCAGCTCTGTTTTATTAACTACACTAAGAAAATAAATATAAATTTTGAATTAATTCCAGCTCCAAAATCCATTTATCTGGCAGATTGCCGTGTTGAAATGCCAAATTTTGGTACATTTCTTCAGTCAAATATGGTTTTGAAGAAATATTGACCATAGCAATTGATTAACAAATCATTAAACTTGAATAATTATTGATATAAATAAGCCTGGCAGCTCTATTTTGTTAACCCAACTAAGAAAATAAATATAAATTTTAATTAATTCCAGCTCCAAAATCCATTTATCTGGCAGATTGCCGTGTTGAAATGTCAAATTTTGGTAAATTTCTTCAGTCAAACAGGGTTTTGAAGAAATTTTGACACTAGCAATTGATTAACAAATCAATAAACTTGAATAAATATTGATATTAATAAGCCTGGCAGCTCTGTTTTGTTAACCACACTAAGAAAATAAATATAAATTTTGAATTAATTCCAGCTCCAAAATCCGTTTATCTGGCAGATTGCCGTGTTGAAATGCCAAATTTTGGTAAATTTCTTCAGTCAAACAGGGTTTTGAAGAAACATTGACACTAGCAATTGATTAACAAATCAATAAACTTGAATAATTATTGATATTAATAAGCCTGGCAGCTCTGTTTTGTTAACCACACTAAGAAAATAAATATAAATTTTGAAATAATTCCAGCTCCAAAATCCATTTATCTGGCAGATTGCCGTGTTGAAATGCCAAATTTTGGTAAATTTCTTCAGTCAAACAGGGTTTTGAAGAAATTTTGACACTAGCAATTGATTAACAAATCAATAAACTTGAATAATTATTGATATTAATAAGCCTGGCAGCTCTGTTTTGTTAACCACACTAAGAAAATAAATATAAATTTTGAATTAATTCCAGCTCCAAAATCCATTTATCTGGCAGATTGCCGTGTTGAAATGCCAAATTTTGGAAAATTTCTTCAGTCAAACAGGGTTTTGAAGAAACATTGACACTAGCAATTGATTAACAAATCAATAAACTTGTATAATTATTGATATAAATAAGCCTGGCAGCTCTGTTTTATTAACTACACTAAGAAAATAAATATAAATTTTGAATTAATTCCAGCTCCAAAATCCATTTATCTGGCAGATTGCCGTGTTGAAATGCCAAATTTTGGTACATTTCTTCAGTCAAATATGGTTTTGAAGAAATATGGACCATAGCAATTGATTAACAAATCATTAAACTTGAAAAATTATTGATATAAATAAGCCTGGCAGCTCTATTTTGTTAACCCAACTAAGAAAATAAATATAAATTTTAAATTAATTCCAGCTCCAAAATCCATTTATCTGGCAGATTGCCGTGTTGAAATGTCAAATTTTGGTAAAATTCTTCAGTCAAACAGGGTTTTGAAGAAACATTGACACTAACAATTGATTGACAAATCAATAACCTTGTATAATTATTAAATAAGCCTGGCTGCTCTGTTTTGTTCACCACACTAAGAAAATAAATATAAATTTTGAATTAATTCCAGCTCCAAAATCCAATATCTGGCAGATTGCCGTGTTGAAATGCCAAATTTTGGAAAATTTCTTCAGTCAAACATGGTTTTGAAGAAACATTGACACTAGCAATTTATTAACAAATCAATAAACTTGTATAGTTATTGATATAAATAAGCCTGGCAGCTCTGTTTTATTAACTACACTAAGAAAATAAATATAAATTTTTAATTAATTTTTAAGAATTATGAATATTTCCAGCTCCAAAATCCATTTATCTGGCAGATTGCCGTGTTGAAATGCCAAATTTGGGCAAATTTCTTCAGTCAAACAGGGTTTTGAAGAAACATTGACACTAGCAATTGATTAACAAATCAATAAACTTGAATAATTATTGATATTAATAAGCCTGGCAGCTCTGTTTTGTTAACCACACTAAGAAAATAAATATAAATTTTGAAATAATTCCAGCTCCAAAATCCATTTATCTGGCAGATTGCCGTGTTGAAATGCCAAATTTTGGTAAATTTCTTCAGTCAAACAGGGTTTTGAAGAAACATTGACACTAGCAATTTATTAACAAATCAATAAACTTGTATAGTTATTGATATAAATAAGCCTGGCAGCTCTGTTTTATTAACTACACTAAGAAAATAAATATAAATTTTGAATTAATTTTTAAGAATTATGAATATTTCCAGCTCCAAAATCCATTTATCTGGCAGATTGCCGTGTTGAAATGCCAAATTTGGGCAAATTTCTTCAGTCAAACAGGGTTTTGAAGAAACATTGACACTAGCAATTTATTAACAAATCAGTAAACTTGAATAATTATTGATATTAATAAGCCTGGCAGCTCTGTTTTCTTAACCACACTAAGAAAATAAATATAAATTTTGAATTAATTCCAGCTCTAAAATCCATTTATATGGCATATTGCCGTGTTGAAATGCCAAATTTTGGTAAATTTCTTCAGTCAAACAGGGTTTTGAAGAAACATTGACACTAGCAATTGATTAACAAATCAATAAACTTGAATAATTATTGATATTAATAAGCCTGGCAGCTCTGTTTTGTTAACCACACTAAGAAAATAAATATAAATTTTGAAATAATTCCAGCTCCAAAATCCATTTATCTGGCAGATTGCCGTGTTGAAATGCCAAATTTTGGTAAATTTCTTCAGTCAAACAGGGTTTTGAAGAAATTTTGACACTAGCAATTGATTAACAAATCAATAAACTTGAATAATTATTGATATTAATAAGCCTGGCAGCTCTGTTTTGTTAACCACACTAAGAAAATAAATATAAATTTTGAATTAATTCCAGCTCCAAAATCCATTTATCTGGCAGATTGCCGTGTTGAAATGCCAAATTTTGGAAAATTTCTTCAGTCAAACAGGGTTTTGAAGAAACATTGACACTAGCAATTGATTAACAAATCAATAAACTTGTATAATTATTGATATAAATAAGCCTGGCAGCTCTGTTTTATTAACTACACTAAGAAAATAAATATAAATTTTGAATTAATTCCAGCTCCAAAATCCATTTATCTGGCAGATTGCCGTGTTGAAATGCCAAATTTTGGTACATTTCTTCAGTCAAATATGGTTTTGAAGAAATATGGACCATAGCAATTGATTAACAAATCATTAAACTTGAAAAATTATTGATATAAATAAGCCTGGCAGCTCTATTTTGTTAACCCAACTAAGAAAATAAATATAAATTTTAAATTAATTCCAGCTCCAAAATCCATTTATCTGGCAGATTGCCGTGTTGAAATGTCAAATTTTGGTAAAATTCTTCAGTCAAACAGGGTTTTGAAGAAACATTGACACTAGCAATTGATTGACAAATCAATAACCTTGTATAATTATTAAATAAGCCTGGCTGCTCTGTTTTGTTCACCACACTAAGAAAATAAATATAAATTTTGAATTAATTCCAGCTCCAAAATCCAATATCTGGCAGATTGCCGTGTTGAAATGCCAAATTTTGGAAAATTTCTTCAGTCAAACATGGTTTTGAAGAAACATTGACACTAGCAATTTATTAACAAATCAATAAACTTGTATAGTTATTGATATAAATAAGCCTGGCAGCTCTGTTTTATTAACTACACTAAGAAAATAAATATAAATTTTGAATTAATTTTTAAGAATTATGAATATTTCCAGCTCCAAAATCCATTTATCTGGCAGATTGCCGTGTTGAAATGCCAAATTTGGGCAAATTTGTTCAGTCAAACAGGGTTTTGAAGAAACATTGACACTAGCAATTGATTAACAAATCAATAAACTTGAATAATTATTGATATTAATAAGCCTGGCAGCTCTGTTTTGTTAACCACACTAAGAAAATAAATATAAATTATGTATATTTCCAGCTCCAAAATCCATTTATCTGGCAGATTGCCGTGTTGAAATGCCAAATTTTGGTATATTTCTTAAGTCAAACAGGGTTTTGGAGAAACATTGACACTAGCAATTGATTAACAAATCAATAAACTTGAATAATTATTGATATAAATAAGCCTGGCAGCTCTGTTTTGTTAACCACACTAAGAAAATAAATATAAATTTTGAAATAATTCCAGCTCCAAAATCCATTTATCTGGCAGATTTCCGTGTTGAAATGCCAAATTTTGGTAAATTTCTTCAGTCAAACAGGGTTTTGAAGAAATTTTGACACTAGCAATTGATTAACAAATCAATAAACTTTTATAATTATTGATATAAATAAGCCTGGCAGCTCTGTTTTATTAACTACACTAAGAAAATAAATATAAATTTTGAATTAATTCCAGCTCCAAAATCCATTTATCTGGCAGATTGCCGTGTTGAAATGCCAAATTTTGGTACATTTCTTCAGTCAAATATGGTTTTGAAGAAATATTGACCATAGCAATTGATTAACAAATCATTAAACTTGAATAATTATTGATATAAATAAGCCTGGCAGCTCTATTTTGTTAACCCAACTAAGAAAATAAATATAAATTTTAATTAATTCCAGCTCCAAAATCCATTTATCTGGCAGATTGCCGTGTTGAAATGTCAAATTTTGGTAAATTTCTTCAGTCAAACAGGGTTTTGAAGAAATTTTGACACTAGCAATTGATTAACAAATCAATAAACTTGAATAAATATTGATATTAATAAGCCTGGCAGCTCTGTTTTGTTAACCACACTAAGAAAATAAATATAAATTTTGAATTAATTCCAGCTCCAAAATCCGTTTATCTGGCAGATTGCCGTGTGGAAATGCAAAATTTTGGTAAATTTCTTCAGTCAAACAGGGTTTTGAAGAAATATTGACCATAGCAATTGATTAACAAATCATTAAACTTGAATAATTATTGATATAAATAAGCCTGGCAGCTCTATTTTGTTAACCCAACTAAGAAAATAAATATAAATTTTAAATTAATTCCAGCTCCAAAATCCATTTATCTGGCAGATTGCGGTGTTGAAATGTCAAATTTTGGTAAATTTCTTCAGTCAAACAGGGTTTTGAAGAAATTTTGACACTAGCAATTGATTAACAAATCAATAAACTTGAATAAATATTGATATTAATAAGCCTGGCAGCTCAGTTTTGTTAACCACACTAAGAAAATAAATATAAATTTTGAATTAATTCCAGCTCCAAAATCCGTTTATCTGGCAGATTGCCGTGTGGAAATGCAAAATTTTGGTAAATTTCTTCAGTCAAACAGGGTTTTGAAGAAATTTTGACACTAGCAATTGATTAACAAATCAATAAACTTGAATAATTATTGATATTAATAAGCCTGGCAGCTCTGTTTTGTTAACCACACTAAGAAAATAAATATAAATTTTGAATTAATTCCAGCTCCAAAATCCATTTATCTGGCAGATTGCCGTGTTGAAATGCCAAATTTTGGAAAATTTCTTCAGTCAAACAGGGTTTTGAAGAAACATTGACACTAGCAATTGATTAACAAATCAATAAACTTTTATAATTATTGATATAAATAAGCCTGGCAGCTCTGTTTTATTAACTACACTAAGAAAATAAATATAAATTTTGAATTAATTCCAGCTCCAAAATCCATTTATCTGGCAGATTGCCGTGTTAAAATGCCAAATTTTGGTACATTTCTTCAGTCAAATATGGTTTTGAAGAAATATTGACCATAGCAATTGATTAACAAATCATTAAACTTGAATAATTATTGATATAAATAAGCCTGGCAGCTCTATTTTGTTAACCCAACTAAGAAAATAAATATAAATTTTAAATTAATTCCAGCTCCAAAATCCATTTATCTGGCAGATTGCCGTGTTGAAATGTCAAATTTTGGTAAAATTCTTCAGTCAAACAGGGTTTTGAAGAAACATTGACACTAGCAATTGATTGACAAATCAATAACCTTGTATAATTATTAAATAAGCCTGGCTGCTCTGTTTTGTTCACCACACTAAGAAAATAAATATAAATTTTGAATTAATTCCAGCTCCAAAATCCAATATCTGGCAGATTGCCGTGTTGAAATGCCAAATTTTGGAAAATTTCTTCAGTCAAACATGGTTTTGAAGAAACATTGACACCAGCAATTTATTAACAAATCAATAAACTTGTATAGTTATTGATATAAATAAGCCTGGCAGCTCTGTTTTATTAACTACACTAAGAAAATAAATATAAATTTTGAATTAATTTTTAAGAATTATGAATATTTCCAGCTCCAAAATCCATTTATCTGGCAGATTGCCGTGTTGAAATGCCAAATTTGGGCAAATTTCTTCAGTCAAACAGGGTTTTGAAGAAACATTGACATTAGCAATTGATTAACAAATCAATAAACTTGAATAATTATTGATATTAATAAGCCTGGCAGCTCTGTTTTGTTAACCACACTAAGAAAATAAATATAAATTTTGAATTAATTCCAGCTCCAAAATCCATTTATCTGGCAGATTGCCGTGTGGAAATGCAAAATTTTGGTAAATTTCTTCAGTCAAACAGGGTTTTGAAGAAATTTTGACACTAGCAATTGATTAACAAATCAATAAACTTGAATAATTATTGATATTAATAAGCCTGGCAGCTCTGTTTTCTTAACCACACTAAGAAAATAAATATAAATTTTGAATTAATTCCAGCTCTAAAATCCATTTATATGGCATATTGCCGTGTTGAAATGCCAAATTTTGGTAAATTTCTTCAGTCAAACAGGGTTTTGAAGAAACATTGACACTAGCAATTGATTGACAAATCAATAACCTTGTATAATTATTAAATAAGCCTGGCTGCTCTGTTTTGTTCACCACACTAAGAAAATAAATATAAATTTTGAATTAATTCCAGCTCCAAAATCCAATATCTGGCAGATTGCCGTGTTGAAATGCCAAATTTTGGAAAATTTCTTCAGTCAAACATGGTTTTGAAGAAACATTGACACTAGCAATTTATTAACAAATCAATAAACTTGTATAGTTATTGATATAAATAAGCCTGGCAGCTCTGTTTTATTAACTACACTAAGAAAATAAATATAAATTTTTAATTAATTTTTAAGAATTATGAATATTTCCAGCTCCAAAATCCATTTATCTGGCAGATTGCCGTGTTGAAATGCCAAATTTGGGCAAATTTCTTCAGTCAAACAGGGTTTTGAAGAAACATTGACACTAGCAATTGATTAACAAATCAATAAACTTGAATAATTATTGATATTAATAAGCCTGGCAGCTCTGTTTTGTTAACCACACTAAGAAAATAAATATAAATTTTGAAATAATTCCAGCTCCAAAATCCATTTATCTGGCAGATTGCCGTGTTGAAATGCCAAATTTTGGTAAATTTCTTCAGTCAAACAGGGTTTTGAAGAAACATTGACACTAGCAATTTATTAACAAATCAATAAACTTGTATAGTTATTGATATAAATAAGCCTGGCAGCTCTGTTTTATTAACTACACTAAGAAAATAAATATAAATTTTGAATTAATTTTTAAGAATTATGAATATTTCCAGCTCCAAAATCCATTTATCTGGCAGATTGCCGTGTTGAAATGCCAAATTTGGGCAAATTTCTTCAGTCAAACAGGGTTTTGAAGAAACATTGACACTAGCAATTTATTAACAAATCAGTAAACTTGAATAATTATTGATATTAATAAGCCTGGCAGCTCTGTTTTCTTAACCACACTAAGAAAATAAATATAAATTTTGAATTAATTCCAGCTCTAAAATCCATTTATATGGCATATTGCCGTGTTGAAATGCCAAATTTTGGTAAATTTCTTCAGTCAAACAGGGTTTTGAAGAAACATTGACACTAGCAATTGATTAACAAATCAATAAACTTGAATAATTATTGATATTAATAAGCCTGGCAGCTCTGTTTTGTTAACCACACTAAGAAAATAAATATAAATTTTGAATTAATTTTTAAGAATTATGAATATTTCCAGCTCCAAAATCCATTTATCTGGCAGATTGCCGTGTTGAAATGCCAAATTTGGGCAAATTTCTTCAGTCAAACAGGGTTTTGAAGAAACATTGACACTAGCAATTGATAAACAAATCAATAAACTTGAATAATTATTGATATTAATAAGCCTGGCAGCTCTGTTTTGTTAACCACACTAAGAAAATAAATATAAATTTTGAAATAATTCCAGCTCCAAAATCCATTTATCTGGCAGATTGCCGTGTTGAAATGCCAAATTTTGGTAAATTTCTTCAGTCAAACAGGGTTTTGAAGAAATTTTGACACTAGCAATTGATTAACAAATCAATAAACTTGAATAATTATTGATATTAATAAGCCTGGCAGCTCTGTTTTGTTAACCACACTAAGAAAATAAATATAAATTTTGAATTAATTCCAGCTCCAAAATCCATTTATCTGGCAGATTGCCGTGTTGAAATGCCAAATTTTGGAAAATTTCTTCAGTCAAACAGGGTTTTGAAGAAACATTGACACTAGCAATTTATTAACAAATCAATAAACTTGAATAATTATTGATATTAATAAGCCTGGCAGCTCTGTTTTCTTAACCACACTAAGAAAATAAATATAAATTTTGAATTAATTCCAGCTCTAAAATCCATTTATATGGCATATTGCCGTGTTGAAATGCCAAATTTTGGTAAATTTCTTCAGTCAAACAGGGTTTTGAAGAAACATTGACACTAGCAATTGATTAACAAATCAATAAACTTGAATAATTATTGATATTAATAAGCCTGGCAGCTCTGTTTTGTTAACCACACTAAGAAAATAAATATAAATTTTGAATTAATTTTTAAGAATTATGAATATTTCCAGCTCCAAAATCCATTTATCTGGCAGATTGCCGTGTTGAAATGCCAAATTTGGGCAAATTTCTTCAGTCAAACAGGGTTTTGAAGAAACATTGACACTATCAATTGATAAACAAATCAATAAACTTGAATAATTATTGATATTAATAAGCCTGGCAGCTCTGTTTTGTTAACCACACTAAGAAAATAAATATAAATTTTGAAATAATTCCAGCTCCAAAATCCATTTATCTGGCAGATTGCCGTGTTGAAATGCCAAATTTTGGTAAATTTCTTCAGTCGAACAGGGTTTTGAAGAAATTTTGACACTAGCAATTGATTAACAAATCAATAAACTTGAATAATTATTGATATTAATAAGCCTGGCAGCTCTGTTTTGTTAACCACACTAAGAAAATAAATATAAATTTTGAATTAATTCCAGCTCCAAAATCCATTTATCTGGCAGATTGCCGTGTTAAAATGCCAAATTTTGGTACATTTCTTCAGTCAAATATGGTTTTGAAGAAATATTGACCATAGCAATTGATTAACAAATCATTAAACTTGAATAATTATTGATATAAATAAGCCTGGCAGCTCTATTTTGTTAACCCAACTAAGAAAATAAATATAAATTTTAAATTAATTCCAGCTCCAAAATCCATTTATCTGGCAGATTGCCGTGTTGAAATGTCAAATTTTGGTAAAATTCTTCAGTCAAACAGGGTTTTGAAGAAACATTGACACTAGCAATTGATTGACAAATCAATAACCTTGTATAATTATTAAATAAGCCTGGCTGCTCTGTTTTGTTCACCACACTAAGAAAATAAATATAAATTTTGAATTAATTCCAGCTCCAAAATCCAATATCTGGCAGATTGCCGTGTTGAAATGCCAAATTTTGGAAAATTTCTTCAGTCAAACATGGTTTTGAAGAAACATTGACACCAGCAATTTATTAACAAATCAATAAACTTGTATAGTTATTGATATAAATAAGCCTGGCAGCTCTGTTTTATTAACTACACTAAGAAAATAAATATAAATTTTGAATTAATTTTTAAGAATTATGAATATTTCCAGCTCCAAAATCCATTTATCTGGCAGATTGCCGTGGTGAAATGCCAAATTTGGGCAAATTTCTTCAGTCAAACAGGGTTTTGAAGAAACATTGACATTAGCAATTGATTAACAAATCAATAAACTTGAATAATTATTGATATTAATAAGCCTGGCAGCTCTGTTTTGTTAACCACACTAAGAAAATAAATATAAATTTTGAATTAATTCCAGCTCCAAAATCCATTTATCTGGCAGATTGCCGTGTGGAAATGCAAAATTTTGGTAAATTTCTTCAGTCAAACAGGGTTTTGAAGAAATTTTGACACTAGCAATTGATTAACAAATCAATAAACTTGAATAATTATTGATATTAATAAGCCTGGCAGCTCTGTTTTCTTAACCACACTAAGAAAATAAATATAAATTTTGAATTAATTCCAGCTCTAAAATCCATTTATATGGCATATTGCCGTGTTGAAATGCCAAATTTTGGTAAATTTCTTCAGTCAAACAGGGTTTTGAAGAAACATTGACACTAGCAATTGATTGACAAATCAATAACCTTGTATAATTATTAAATAAGCCTGGCTGCTCTGTTTTGTTCACCACACTAAGAAAATAAATATAAATTTTGAATTAATTCCAGCTCCAAAATCCAATATCTGGCAGATTGCCGTGTTGAAATGCCAAATTTTGGAAAATTTCTTCAGTCAAACATGGTTTTGAAGAAACATTGACACTAGCAATTTATTAACAAATCAATAAACTTGTATAGTTATTGATATAAATAAGCCTGGCAGCTCTGTTTTATTAACTACACTAAGAAAATAAATATAAATTTTGAATTAATTTTTAAGAATTATGAATATTTCCAGCTCCAAAATCCATTTATCTGGCAGATTGCCGTGTTGAAATGCCAAATTTGGGCAAATTTCTTCAGTCAAACAGGGTTTTGAAGAAACATTGACACTAGCAATTGATTAACAAATCAATAAACTTGAATAATTATTGATATTAATAAGCCTGGCAGCTCTGTTTTGTTAACCACACTAAGAAAATAAATATAAATTTTGAATTAATTCCAGCTCCAAAATCCATTTATCTGGCAGATTGCCGTGTGGAAATGCAAAATTTTGGTAAAATTCTTCAGTCAAACAGGGTTTTGAAGAAACATTGACACTAGCAATTTATTAACAAATCAATAAACTTGAATAATTATTGATATTAATAAGCCTGGCAGCTCTGTTTTCTTAACCACACTAAGAAAATAAATATAAATTTTGAATTAATTCCAGCTCTAAAATCCATTTATATGGCATATTGCCGTGTTGAAATGCCAAATTTTGGTAAATTTCTTCAGTCAAACAGGGTTTTGAAGAAACATTGACACTAGCAATTGATTAACAAATCAATAAACTTGAATAATTATTGATATTAATAAGCCTGGCAGCTCTGTTTTGTTAACCACACTAAGAAAATAAATATAAATTTTGAAATAATTCCAGCTCCAAAATCCATTTATCTGGCAGATTGCCGTGTTGAAATGCCAAATTTTGGTAAATTTCTTCAGTCAAACAGGGTTTTGAAGAAATTTTGACACTAGCAATTGATTAACAAATCAATAAACTTGAATAATTATTGATATTAATAAGCCTGGCAGCTCTGTTTTGTTAACCACACTAAGAAAATAAATATAAATTTTGAATTAATTCCAGCTCCAAAATCCATTTATCTGGCAGATTGCCGTGTTGAAATGCCAAATTTTGGAAAATTTCTTCAGTCAAACAGGGTTTTGAAGAAACATTGACACTAGCAATTGATTAACAAATCAATAAACTTGAATAATTATTGATATTAATAAGCCTGGCAGCTCTGTTTTGTTAACCACACTAAGAAAATAAATATAAATTTTGAATTAATTCCAGCTCCAAAATCCATTTATCTGGCAGATTGCCGTGTGGAAATGCAAAATTTTGGTAAAATTCTTCAGTCAAACAGGGTTTTGAAGAAACATTGACACTAGCAATTTATTAACAAATCAATAAACTTGAATAATTATTGATATTAATAAGCCTGGCAGCTCTGTTTTCTTAACCACACTAAGAAAATAAATATAAATTTTGAATTAATTCCAGCTCTAAAATCCATTTATATGGCATATTGCCGTGTTGAAATGCCAAATTTTGGTAAATTTCTTCAGTCAAACAGGGTTTTGAAGAAACATTGACACTAGCAATTGATTAACAAATCAATAAACTTGAATAATTATTGATATTAATAAGCCTGGCAGCTCTGTTTTGTTAACCACACTAAGAAAATAAATATAAATTTTGAATTAATTTTTAAGAATTATGAATATTTCCAGCTCCAAAATCCATTTATCTGGCAGATTGCCGTGTTGAAATGCCAAATTTGGGCAAATTTCTTCAGTCAAACAGGGTTTTGAAGAAACATTGACACTAGCAATTGATAAACAAATCAATAAACTTGAATAATTATTGATATTAATAAGCCTGGCAGCTCTGTTTTGTTAACCACACTAAGAAAATAAATATAAATTTTGAAATAATTCCAGCTCCAAAATCCATTTATCTGCAGATTGCCGTGTTGAAATGCCAAATTTTGGTAAATTTCTTCAGTCAAACAGGGTTTTGAAGAAATTTTGACACTAGCAATTGATTAACAAATCAATAAACTTGAATAATTATTGATATTAATAAGCCTGGCAGCTCTGTTTTGTTAACCACACTAAGAAAATAAATATAAATTTTGAATTAATTCCAGCTCCAAAATCCATTTATCTGGCAGATTGCCGTGTTGAAATGCCAAATTTTGGAAAATTTCTTCAGTCAAACAGGGTTTTGAAGAAACATTGACACTAGCAATTGATTAACAAATCTATAAACTTGTATAATTATTGATATAAATAAGCCTGGCAGCTCTATTTTGTTAACCCAACTAAGAAAATAAATATAAATTTTAAATTAATTCCAGCTCCAAAATCCATTTATCTGGCAGATTGCCGTGTTGAAATGCCAAATTTTGGAAAATTTCTTCAGTCAAACAGGGTTTTGAAGAAATATTGACCATAGCAATTGATTAACAAATCATTAAACTTGAATAATTATTGATATAAATAAGCCTGGCAGCTCTATTTTGTTAACCCAACTAAGAAAATAAATATAAATTTTAAATTAATTCCAGCTCCAAAATCCATTTATCTGGCAGATTGCCGTGTTGAAATGTCAAATTTTGGTAAAATTCTTCAGTCAAACAGGGTTTTGAAGAAACATTGACACTAGCAATTGTTTGACAAATCAATAACCTTGTATAATTATTAAATAAGCCTGGCTGCTCTGTTTTGTTCACCACACTAAGAAAATAAATATAAATTTTGAATTAATTCCAGCTCCAAAATCCAATATCTGGCAGATTGCCGTGTTGAAATGCCAAATTTTGGAAAATTTCTTCAGTCAAACATGGTTTTGAAGAAACATTGACACTAGCAATTTATTAACAAATCAATAAACTTGTATAGTTATTGATATAAATAAGCCTGGCAGCTCTGTTTTATTAACTACACTAAGAAAATAAATATAAATTTTGAATTAATTTTTAAGAATTATGAATATTTCCAGCTCCAAAATCCATTTATCTGGCAGATTGCCGTGTTGAAATGCCAAATTTGGGCAAATTTCTTCAGTCAAACAGGGTTTTGAAGAAACATTGACACTAGCAATTGATTAACAAATCAATAAACTTGAATAATTATTGATATTAATAAGCCTGGCAGCTCAATTTTGTTAATCACACTAAGAAAATAAATATAAATTTTGAATTAATTCCAGCTCCAAAATCCATTTATCTGGCAGATTGCCGTGTGGAAATGCAAAATTTTGGTAAATTTCTTCAGTCAAACAGGGTTTTGAAGAAATTTTGACACTAGCAATTGATTAACAAATCAATAAACTTGAATAATTATTGATATTAATAAGCCTGGCAGCTCTGTTTTGTTAACCACACTAAGAAAATAAATATAAATTATGAATATTTCCAGCTCCAAAATCCATTTATCTGGCAGATTGCCGTGTTGAAATGCCAAATTTTGGTATATTTCTTAAGTCAAACAGGGTTTTGGAGAAACATTGACACTAGCAATTGATTAACAAATCAATAAACTTGAATAATTATTGATATAAATAAGCCTGGCAGCTCTGTTTTGTTAACCACACTAAGAAAATAAATATAAATTTTTAATTAATTCCAGCTCCAAAATCCATTTATCTGGCAGATTGCCGTGTTGAAATGCCAAATTTTGGTACATTTCTTCAGTCAAATATGGTTTTGAAGAAATATTGACCATAGCAATTGATTAACAAATCATTAAACTTGAATAATTATTGATATAAATAAGCCTGGCAGCTCTATTTTGTTAACCCAACTAAGAAAATAAATATAAATTTTAAATTAATTCCAGCTCCAAAATCCATTTATCTGGCAGATTGCCGTGTTGAAATGTCAAATTTTGGTAAAATTCTTCAGTCAAACAGGGTTTTGAAGAAACATTGACACTAGCAATTGATTGACAAATCAATAACCTTGTATAATTATTAAATAAGCCTGGCTGCTCTGTTTTGTTCACCACACTAAGAAAATAAATATAAATTTTGAATTAATTCCAGCTCCAAAATCCAATATCTGGCAGATTGCCGTGTTGAAATGCCAAATTTTGGAAAATTTCTTCAGTCAAACATGGTTTTGAAGAAACATTGACACTAGCAATTTATTAACAAATCAATAAACTTGTATAGTTATTGATATAAATAAGCCTGGCAGCTCTGTTTTATTAACTACACTAAGAAAATAAATATAAATTTTGAATTAATTTTTAAGAATTATGAATATTTCCAGCTCCAAAATCCATTTATCTGGCAGATTGCCGTGTTGAAATGCCAAATTTGGGCAAATTTCTTCAGTCAAACAGGGTTTTGAAGAAACATTGACACTAGCAATTGATTAACAAATCAATAAACTTGAATAATTATTGATATTAATAAGCCTGGCAGCTCTGTTTTGTTAACCACACTAAGAAATAAATATAAATTATGAATATTTCCAGCTCCAAAATCCATTTATCTGGCAGATTGCCGTGTTGAAATGCCCAATTTTGGTATATTTCTTAAGTCAAACAGGGTTTTGGAGAAACATTGACACTAGCAATTGATTAACAAATCAATAAACTTGAATAATTATTGATATTAATAAGCCTGGCAGCTCTGTTTTGTTAACCACACTAAGAAAATAAATATAAATTTTGAATTAATTCCAGCTCCAAAATCCGTTTATCTGGCAGATTGCCGTGTGGTAATGCAAAATTTTGGTAAATTTCTTCAGTCAAACAGGGTTTTGAAGAAATTTTGACACTAGCAATTGATTAACAAATCAATAAACTTGAATAATTATTGATATTAATAAGCCTGGTAGCTCTGTTTTGTTAACCACACTAAGAAAATAAATATAAATTTTGAATTAATTCCAGCTCCAAAATCCATTTATCTGGCAGATTGCCGTGTTGAAATGCCAAATTTTGGAAAATTTCTTCAGTCAAACAGGGTTTTGAAGAAACATTGACACTAGCAATTGATTAACAAATCAATAAAATTGTATAATTATTGATATAAATAAGCCTGGCAGCTCTGTTTTATTAACTACACTAAGAAAATAAATATAAATTTTGAATTAATTCCAGCTCCAAAATCCATTTATCTGGCAGATTGCCGTGTTGAAATGCCAAATTTTGGAAAATTTCTTCAGTCAAACAGGGTTTTGAAGAAACATTGACACTAGCAATTGATTAACTAATCAATAAACTTGAATAATTATTGATATAAATAAGCCTAACTGCTCTGTTTTGTTAACCACACTAAGAAAATAAATATAAATTTTGAATTAATTCCAGCTCCAAAATCCATTTATCTGGCAGATTGCCGTGTTGAAATGCCAAATTTTGGAAAATTTCTTCAGTCAAACAGGGTTTTGAAGAAACATTGACACTAGCAATTGATTAACAAATCAATAAACTTGTATAATTATTGATATAAATAAGCCTGGCAGCTCTGTTTTATTAACTACACTAAGAAAATAAATATAAATATTTGAATTAATTCCAGCTCCAAAATCCATTTATCTGGCAGATTGCCGTGTTGAAATGCCAAATTTTGGTACATTTCTTCAGTCAAATATGGTTTTGAAGAAATATTGACCATAGCAATTGATTAACAAATCATTAAACTTGAATAATTATTGATATAAATAAGCCTGGCAGCTCTATTTTGTTAACCCAACTAAGAAAATAAATATAAATTTTAAATTAATTCCAGCTCCAAAATCCATTTATCTGGCAGATTGCCGTGTTGAAATGTCAAATTTTGGTAAAATTCTTCAGTCAAACAGGGTTTTGAAGAAACATTGACACTAGCAATTGATTGACAAATCAATAACCTTGTATAATTATTAAATAAGCCTGGCTGCTCTGTTTTGTTCACCACACTAAGAAAATAAATATAAATTTTGAATTAATTCCAGCTCCAAAATCCAATATCTGGCAGATTGCCGTGTTGAAATGCCAAATTTTGGAAAATTTCTTCAGTCAAACATGGTTTTGAAGAAACATTGACACTAGCAATTTATTAACAAATCAATAAACTTGTATAATTATTGATATAAATAAGCCTGGCAGCTCTGTTTTATTAACTACACTAAGAAAATAAATATAAATTTTGAATTAATTCCAGCTCCAAAATCCATTTATCTGGCAGATTGCCGTGTGGAAATGCAAAATTTTGGTAAATTTCTTCAGTCAAACAGGGTTTTGAAGAAATTTTGACACTAGCAATTGATTAACAAATCAATAAACTTGAATAATTATTGATATTAATAAGCCTGGCAGCTCTGTTTTGTTAACCACACTAAGAAAATAAATATAAATTATGAATATTTCCAGCTCCAAAATCCATTTATCTGGCAGATTGCCGTGTTGAAATGCCAAATTTTGGTATATTTCTTAAGTCAAACAGGGTTTTGGAGAAACATTGACACTAGCAATTGATTAACAAATCAATAAACTTGAATAATTATTGATATAAATAATCCTGGCAGCTCTGTTTTGTTAACCACACTAAGAAAATAAATATAAATTTTGAATTAATTCCAGCTCCAAAATCCATTTATCTGGCAGATTGCCGTGTGGAAATGCAAAATTTTGGTAAATTTCTTCAGTCAAACAGGGTTTTGAAGAAACATTGACACTAGCAATTGATTAACAAATCAATAAACTTGTATAATTATTGATATAAATAAGCCTGGCAGCTCTGTTTTATTAACTACACTAAGAAAATAAATATAAATTTTGAATTAATTCCAGCTCCAAAATCCATTTATCTGGCAGATTGCCGTGTGGAAATGCAAAATTTTGGTAAATTTCTTCAGTCAAACAGGGTTTTGAAGAAATTTTGACACTAGCAATTGATTAACAAATCAATAAACTTGAATAATTATTGATATTAATAAGCCTGGCAGCTCTGTTTTGTTAACCACACTAAGAAAATAAATATAAATTATGAATATTTCCAGCTCCAAAATCCATTTATTTGGCAGATTGCCGTGTTGAAATGCCAAATTTTGGTATATTTCTTAAGTCAAACAGGGTTTTGGAGAAACATTGACACTAGCAATTGATTAACAAATCAATAAACTTGAATAATTATTGATATAAATAATCCTGGCAGCTCTGTTTTGTTAACCACACTTAGAAAATAAATATAAATTTTGAATAAATTCCAGCTCCAAAATCCATTTATCTGGCAGATTGCCGTGTGGAAATGCAAAATTTTGGTAAATTTCTTCAGTCAAACAGGGTTTTGAAGAAATTTTGACACTAGCAATTGATTAACAAATCAATAAACTTGAATAATGATTGATATTAATAAGCCTGGCAGCTCTGTTTTGTTAACCACACTAAGAAAATAAATATAAATTATGAATATTTCCAGCTCCAAAATCCATTTATCTGGCAGATTGCCGTGTTGAAATGCCAAATTTTGGTATATTTCTTAAGTCAAACAGGGTTTTGGAGAAACATTGACACTAGCAATTGATTAACAAATCAATAAACTTGAATAATTATTGATATAAATAAGCCTGGCAGCTCTGTTTTGTTAACCACACTAAGAAAATAAATATAAATTTTTAAATAATTCCAGCTCCAAAATCCATTTATCTGGCAGATTGCCGTGTTGAAATGCCAAATTTTGGTAAATTTCTTCAGTCAAACAGGGTTTTGAAGAAATTTTGACACTAGCAATTGATTAACAAATCAATAAACTTGAATAATTATTGATATTAATAAGCCTGGCAGATCTGTTTTGTTAACCACACTAAGAAAATAAATATAAATTTTGAATTAATTCCAGCTCTAAAATCCATTTATATGGCATATTGCCGTGTTGAAATGCCAAATTTTGGTAAATTTCTTCAGTCAAACAGGGTTTTGAAGAAACATTGACACTAGCAATTGATTGACAAATCAATAACCTTGTATAATTATTAAATAAGCCTGGCTGCTCTGTTTTGTTCACCACACTAAGAAAATAAATATAAATTTTGAATTAATTCCAGCTCCAAAATCCAATATCTGGCAGATTGCCGTGTTGAAATGCCAAATTTTGGTACATTTCTTCAGTCAAATATGGTTTTGAAGAAATATTGACCATAGCAATTGATTAACAAATCATTAAACTTGAATAATTATTGATATAAATAAGCCTGGCAGCTCTGTTTTGTTAACCAAACTAAGAAAATAAATATAAATTTTAAATTAATTCCAGCTCCAAAATCCATTTATCTGGCAGATTGCCGTGTTGAAATGCCAAATTTTGGTAAAATTCTTCAGTCAAACAGGGTTTTGAAGAAACATTGACACTAGCAATTGATGAACAAATCAATAACCTTGAATAATTATTAAATAAGCCTGGCTGCTCTGTTTTGTTAACCACACTAAGAAAATAAATATAAATTTTGAATTAATTCCAGCTCCAAAATCCATTTATCTGGCAGATTGCCGTGTGGAAATGCCAAATTTTGGTAAATTTCTTCAGTCAAACAGGGTTTTGAAGAAATTTTGACACTAGCAATTTATTAACAAATCAATAAACTTGAATTATTATTGATATAAATAAGCCTGGCAGCTCTGTTTTGTTAACCACATTAAGAAAATAAATATAAATTTTGAATTAGTTCCAGCTCCAAAATCCAATATCTGGCAGATTGCCGTGTTGAAATGCCAAATTTTGCTAAATTTCTTCAGTCAAACAGGGTTTTGAAGAAACATTGACACTAGCAATTGATTAAAAAATCAATAAACTTGAATAATTATTGATATAAATAAGCCTGGCAGCTCTGTTTTTTTTAACCACGTTAAGAAAATAAATATAAATTTTGAATTAATTCCAGCTCCAAAATCCATTTATCTGGCAGATTGCCGTGTTGAAATGCCAAATTTTGGTACATTTCTTCAGTCAAATATGGTTTTGAAGAAATATTGACCATAGCAATTGATTAACAAATCAATAAACTTGAATAATTATTGATATAAATAAGCCTGGCAGCTCTGTTTTTTTTAACCACGTTAAGAAAATAAATATAAATTTTGAATTAATTCCAGCTCCAAAATCCATTTATCTGGCAGATGGCCGTGTGGAAATGCAAAATTTTGGTAAATTTCTTCAGTCAAACAGGGTTTTGAAGAAATTTTTACACTAGCAATTGATTAACAAATCAATAAACTTGAATAATTAATGATATTAATAAGCCTGGCAGCTCTGTTTTGTTAACCACACTAAGAAAATAAATATAAATTTTGAATTAATTCCAGCTCCAAAATCCATTTATCTGGCAGATTGCCGTGTTGAAATGCCAAATTTTGGTACATTTCTTCAGTCAAATATGGTTTTGAAGAAATATTGACCATAGCAATTGATTAACAAATCATTAAACTTGAATAATTATTGATATAAATAAGCCTGGCAGCTCTGTTTTGTTAACCACACTAAGAAAATAAATATAAATTTTAAATTAATTCCAGCTCCAAAATCCATTTATCTGGCAGATTGCCGTGTTGAAATGCCAAATTTTGGTACATTTCTTCAGTCAAATATGGTTTTGAAGAAATATTTACCATAGCAATTGATTAACAAATCATTAAACTTGAATAATTATTGATATAAATAAGCCTGGCAGCTCTGTTTTGTTAACCACACTAAGAAAATAAATATAAATTTTAAATTAATTCCAGCTCCAAAATCCATTTATCTGACAGATTGCCGTGTTGAAATGCCAAATTTTGGTAAAATTCTTCAGTCAAACAGGGTTTTGAAGAAACATTGACACTAGCAATTTATTAACAAATCAATAAACTTGAATAATTATTAAATAAGCCTGGCAGCTCTGTTTTGTTAACCACATTAAGAAAATAAATATAAATTTTGAATTAATTCCAGCTCCAAAATCCAATATCTGGCATATTGCCGTGTTGAAATGCCAAATTTTGGTAAATTTCTTCAGTCAAACAGGGTTTTGAAGATACATTGACACTAGCAATTGATTAACAAATCCATAAACTTGAATAATTATTGATATAAATAAACCTGGCAACTCTATTTTGTTAACCACACTAAGAAAATAAATATAAATTTTGAATTAATTTTTAAGAATTATGAATATTTGCAGCTCCAAAATCCATTTATCTGGCAGATTGCCGTGTTGAAATGCCAAAATTTGCTAAATTTCTTCAGTCAAACAGGGTTTTGAAGAAACATTGACACTAGCAATTGATTAACAAATCAATAAACTTGAATAATTATTGATATAAATAAGCCTGGCAGCTCTGTTTTGTTAACCACACTAAGAAAATAAATATAAATTTTGAATTAATTCTTAAGAATAATGAATAGCTGTAGCTCCAAAATCCATTTATCTGGCAGATTGCCGTGTTGAAATGCCAAAATTTGCTAAATTTCTTCAGTCAAACAGAGTTTTGAAGAAATATTGACCATAGCAATTGATTAACAAATCATTAAACTTGAATAATTGTTGATATAAATAAGCCTGGCAGCTCTGTTTTGTTAACCAAACTAAGAAAATAAATATAAATTTTAAATTAATTCCAGCTCCAAAATCCATTTATCTGGCAGATTGCCGTGTTGAAATGCCAAATTTTGGTAAAATTCTTCAGTCAAACAGGGTTTTGAAGAAACATTGACACTAGCAATTGATGAACAAATCAATAACCTTGAATAATTATTAAATAAGCCTGGCTGCTCTGTTTTGTTAACCACACTAAGAAAATAAATATAAATTTTGAATTAATTCCAGCTCCAAAATCCATTTATCTGGCAGATTGCCGTGTGGAAATGCCAAATTTTGGTAAATTTCTTCAGTCAAACAGAGTTTTGAAGAAATTTTGACACTAGCAATTTATTAACAAATCAATAAACTTGAATAATTATTAAATAAGCCTGGCTGCTCTGTTTCGTTAACCACACTAAGAAAATAAATATAAATTTTGAATTAATTCCAGCTCCAAAATCCATTTATCTGGCAGATTGCCGTGTGGAAATGCCAAATTTTGGTAAATTTCTTCAGTCAAACAGGGTTTTGAAGAAATTTTGACACTAGCAATTTATTAACAAATCAATAAACTTGAATTATTATTGATATAAATAAGCCTGGCAGCTCTGTTTTGTTAACCACATTAAGAAAATAAATATAAATTTTGAATTAGTTCCAGCTCCAAAATCCAATATCTGGCAGATTGCCGTGTTGAAATGCCAAATTTTGCTAAATTTCTTCAGTCAAACAGGGTTTTGAAGAAACATTGACACTAGCAATTGATTAAAAAATCAATAAACTTGAATAATTATTGATATAAATAAGCCTGGCAGCTCTGTTTTTTTTAACCACGTTAAGAAAATAAATATAAATTTTGAATTAATTCCAGCTCCAAAATCCATTTATCTGGCAGATTGCCGTGTTGAAATGCCAAAATTTGCTAAATTTCTTCAGTCAAACAGGGTTTTGAAGAAACATTGACACTAGCAATTGATTAACAAATCAATAAACTTGAATAATTATTGATATAAATAAGCCTGGCAGCTCTGTTTTTTTTAACCACGTTAAGAAAATAAATATAAATTTTGAATTAATTCCAGCTCCAAAATCCATTTATCTGGCAGATGGCCGTGTGGAAATGCAAAATTTTGGTAAATTTCTTCAGTCAAACAGGGTTTTGAAGAAATTTTGACACTAGCAATTGATTAACAAATCAATAAACTTGAATAATTAATGATATTAATAAGCCTGGCAGCTCTGTTTTGTTAACCACACTAAGAAAATAAATATAAATTTTGAATTAATTCCAGCTCCAAAATCCATTTATCTGGCAGATTGCCGTGTTGAAATGCCAAATTTTGGTACATTTCTTCAGTCAAATATGGTTTTGAAGAAATATTGACCATAGCAATTGATTAACAAATCATTAAACTTGAATAATTATTGATATAAATAAGCCTGGCAGCTCTGTTTTGTTAACCACACTAAGAAAATAAATATAAATTTTAAATTAATTCCAGCTCCAAAATCCATTTATCTAGCAGATTGCCGTGTTGAAATGCCAAATTTTGGTACATTTCTTCAGTCAAATATGGTTTTTCAATTCAATTCAATTCAATTCAATTATTTTATTAAATATTTCTTTTAAGGTTACATGAGTTGTAGGGCTAAGTCATAATTGACTTGTAAGCCCTTGCGTTTTGTTCTCTTATTTTTAGAATTTTAGCAATATTAAAAAACATATATAAAAAATAACAAACAAAAAAAAAATATTACATAAAAAAGTAATGATTATTGAAACTTTCTTAATTTAAATATACTCAATAAAAGTAAAATTAGGGATAAGAAATAACAAATAAGTAACGGGATCAGGGCGATTGGAAGATTTATATTTGATTTGGGGTATATTTAAATGTCATTCAATAGCAAGAGGGACTTTAAGCTACGTTTAAAATGGTGGTATTTTTCAGTAATGTTTAGTTTTTCAATTATGGAGTTAAAGAGTTTAACTCCGCTATAAAATATCGATGTAAATTTTTTTGAAGTCGTACAGAGAGGTAATTTAAACAATTTAGTTGATCTAGTTATTTTTGGGAATGTGTTTGATTGCAATAATTTCCTTTTTCCGTGATAGTCTTTATATAGAAATAATATTGATGAATAGTCTCGTAGCTGGAAGATATTTAATATCGAGTCTTTAATAAATAATTCTTTGGTGTGGGTTAAAAAGGGTACTTTATTTATTGCGCGGATGGCTCTTTTTTGAAGGACATTTATTCTTTTTAAATTATGCATTGTCGTGTTACCCCAGATACAGTAACCGTAGTTTAATTTAGAATGGAATAGAGAAAAATATATTTCTTTTAATATTTTATGGGTCATAATTGTATTGCATTTGTACATAATACCACAAACTGATCTTAATGATTTACAAAGTATGTCGACATGGGCGTTCCAGTTGAGACTTTCATCAAACAATATTCCTAGATATTTATACGTTTTAACTCTATTTAATTGATGGTTGTCGATTGTAATTTTTTCCACAGTATTTATATCTTTTCCTTTATTACTAAATACAATAAATTCCGTTTTGGTCAGATTCAGGTTTAAACTATTTTTCCTTAGCCACATATTAATTTTCTCTAAACGATTATTTACTTTTTGAATAACCCAATCGATAGTTTTCCCACCATAAAGCAGTAGCGTATCGTCCGCGTACAATACTAAACCAGTTTTGATGGTTTCTGTGACGTCATTTACATATAAATTGAAGAGTAGTGGCGAAAGGACCGAGCCCTGGGGAGTACCATTACGAAGTACTTTAGCCTCTGATAGAGTATCATTTACTTTTGTATAGCAAACCCTATCTGTTAAGTAGCTCTTTATCCAGTTACCCGCTACACCCCTAATTCCCATATTACATAGTTTATTTACTAGATTATTATGAGGTACTGAATCAAAGGCTTTGCGTAAGTCTAAAAACACTCCTATGCAAATTTCGCTTTTATCTAAGTAATTAAGTATTATATTATAGGCTTCTGTTATTGCATTAATTGTTCCTAGCCCCGACCGAAATCCGAACTGAGAGTCTGAGATAAGTTTATATTTATTGCTGAATGATAGTAAACGATTGTTAAATGCTTTATCGAAGAGTTTAGATATAAAAGGTAAAATTGAAATTGGCCTATAATTTTTACAATCGAGGGTATCTCCTTTTTTGTGAATAGGAGTAATAATAGTGCGTTTAAGTGCTTCTGGGTATTTGCCTGTACTGAAAGAAAGATTTATCATAAATACTATTGGTAGTAAAATAAAGGGAAGAATAAGTTTAATTGGTTTTGTCTGTAGATCATCGAATCCGGCGGCCGAGTTGTTAGGAATAGTAGCGGAAATAGAGCGAATTTCATCAGCGGTAACTGGGTAAAGACTCATGGTGTGTGGATTAGATGAAGAATAAGTGGGATCAGTTTGATTAGACGGAATGTCTTCGGTAAAGTAGTTATTTAAGTTATTTGCCGTTATTGGTATCTCTATCTGAGGCTTTTTATTTCTATTCAATAAAAAATTTATGGTTTTCCATTTTTCTCTAGGATTTTTGCTTTCTTTTAATTTATTATAGTAATAAATATTGCGTGCATTTCTTAGGGTATTATTTGTAGCATTTCTGAATTTTGTATAGTTATTGATATTTTCAGTCGTTGGGTGTCGTTTTGCTTTTTTCTGTAACTTGTGTTTTTCTTTAAGTAAATTGATCAGTTCTTTCGTTATCCAGGTATCTTTCTTCTTTGGCAAGGTTATTAATTTAAAGCAGTTGTCGTATTCTTTTTTTATTTTAGTTTCAAGGTAATTATACGCGTTGTTAACACAATTCATATTGTATAAATCTGACCAATCGATACTCGCAATTTTAGTGGTAAATTTCTTTAAATTATTTTGATTTAGGTTTCTAATTTTGGTTTCCTTAACTATTTTATCATAACTTAGCCCTTTTAAGTGAATAGTAATATGGTCAGATATATCTATATCAAGCACTGAAATATTTGGTTTGTAGTTTGTAAATATATTGTCTATACATTTACCCGACTTACGCGTTTGTTGGAAAATATTTTGTTGGAAGTGGTAGCTATTAAATAAATCTAAGAGTTCATTTGAGCATGGCGTGGAGGCTAACAGGTCAATATTGAAGTCACCAGCAATTGTTATTTTACTATGTTTAATTTTGATTGAGCTAGATATTATTTGCTCTAACTGAGTAAAGAAGTCTTTAATGTTAGCGGAGTGTGGTCTGTAGATTACAATATATATGTCCCTAGATTTATTATTTTTAATAGCGAAGCACTCTATATCCTTATTATAAATACATATTTCATTTATATTAGACATTTGCAGTTCATTTCTATAGTAGAAACCAATACCTCCGCCGATTCTGTCTCCCAAACCACAGAATGTATACCCAGTATGATAGAAAATTGCGCTGTCTCTGAACCATGTTTCAGTAAGTGCAAAAATTTCGGGGTTTATTTTTAAGCTTGCTAGGTTCGCATATAGGGAGGGAAAATTACAAAATGCGCTACGAATATTTGCATAAATAAAGCTCATAGTCTAAAAAAATGAAAAAACCTAATAAATGTTTCGTTAAATACAGGCATTTTTAATTTTTAATATCAACACAATTTTTTAACTCATTGAAATAGTAGATTTGCTCGTTTTTAATAACTGTAAATTGTGTTTTAAATCTAGCTGCTTCATTACCAGGAGCTCTAATAAACTGTCTCAGATTGTATCTAGCTACTTCTTGTTTAATCGTATAATCGTGGGCAATAAAAATTTTGGATCCTTTAAGTTTATAAGCGTATTTCATTATTTCATTTTTTATAGCAAAGTTATCGAGTTTTAAAATTATGAGTTTTCGTTCCCCTCTTCTATAAACTTGATGGGGTAAGATAGTAAGATCAATATTAAGTAATTCTTTTAAAAGTGCTTCTATTTCTTTTGCTAATTGTACACGATCTTCACCCGGTTTTGGCGGAAGGCCTGATATAGTTAAATTATTGCGTCTTTTTTCGGCTTCTAGCGAATCTACTTGTGTCATGAGGCTCATTATTTGCTTATCTTTAGTATCCAGTTTTTCTTTAATTGACTCTTGAAAGCTATCGTTTTCAAATTTCATGGTGTCTAGTTCGTTTGCTTTCTCTTCAAGTTTACCAATACGGGTTTCATGTTCATTGATTTTTTTACAGATTTTATCCATTTTTAGGCTAAAGGTTTGGTTAGCTGCATTTAATTTATCAAATTCTATTTTGTTGTCGGTCCTAAGTGTTTTAAGTTCTTGTAGAATAGCAATAAGGGTTGCGTCTTTTTCCATTTTATAAGTATGATAAATTCAAGTAGTAAGCAATTGTTTATAGCACTAATCTAAGGTATCAGTCACAGTAAGAGCACCAGCGAGAGAATGTTAAATATCGATAAAGTTTGTTATTACCTGAAATACATATAGCAATTAGTCCCAGTCTTAAAACGCTGGCGCTCTGAACTTCGGCGGCGATGAGGCAGCTCTTTATATACTCCCACTCGATCGTATATTTGCACAAAAGTTTGTTTTTTAGTTTTTTAATGATGTTCGATATCTCTTATCTGGCGAAGTGGCGGTTCGCAAAAAAGTCAATCGTAACTTTGCACGCCACGTAGTGGTGAAGTGGCACACTTTATTTATTTTTTCTTATTTAGAAGAGACAAGTTAGGAGATCACTGTTGACAGACGTAGATTACCCGACCAGGAAGCTGGAAGTATACCACTAGTAGAATTCTCGATGCGTTTACTATATAATTCAGATGGCGTAATGCGAGATTTCTCTATTTTGCTGTAGTGATGTTTTGACGAGGTATAGCAATGAGCAGGTGGCAGGAAGTATTCCCATCAGAAAATCAACGAGACGTCGGTTGTGTAATAAGGCAATATTGATTTGAAATCTCAGTTCTGGTCTGGAATCTGAAATACATATAGCAATTAGTCCCAGTCTTAAAACGCTGGCGCTCTGAAGAAATATTGACCATAGCAATTGATTAACAAATCATTAAACTTGAATAATTATTGATATAAATAAGCCTGGCAGCTCTGTTTTGTTAACCACACTAAGAAAATAAATATAAATTTTAAATTAATTCCAGCTCCAAAATCCATTTATCTGGCAGATTGCCGTGTTGAAATGCCAAATTTTGGTAAAATTCTTCAGTCAAACAGGGTTTTGAAGAAACATTGACACTAGCAATTTATTAACAAATCAATAAACTTGAATAATTATTAAATAAGCCTGGCAGCTCTGTTTTGTTAACCACATTAAGAAAATAAATATAAATTTTGAATTAATTCCAGCTCCAAAATCCAATATCTGGCATATTGCCGTGTTGAAATGCCAAATTTTGGTAAATTTCTTAAGTCAAACAGGGTTTTGAAGTTACATTGACACTAGCAATTGATTAACAAATCCATAAACTTGAATAATTATTGATATAAATAAACCTGGCAACTCTATTTTGTTAACCACACTAAGAAAATAAATATAAATTTTGAATTAATTTTTAAGAATTATGAATATTTGCAGCTCCAAAATCCATTTATCTGGCAGATTGCCGTGTTGAAATGCCAAAATTTGCTAAATTTCTTCAGTCAAACAGGGTTTTGAAGAAACATTGACACTAGCAATTGATTAACAAATCAATAAACTTGAATAATTATTGATATAAATAAGCCTGGCAGCTCTGTTTTGTTAACCACACTAAGAAAATAAATATAAATTTTGAATTAATTCTTAAGAATAATGAATAGCTGTAGCTCCAAAATCCATTTATCTGGCAGATTGCCGTGTTGAAATGCCAAAATTTGCTAAATTTCTTCAGTCAAACAGAGTTTTGAAGAAACATTGACACTAGCAATTGATTAACAAATAAATAAACTTGAATAATTATTGATATAAATAAGCCTGGCAGCTCTGTTTTTTTAACCACGTTAAGAAAATAAATATAAATTATGAATTAATTCCAGCTCCAAAATCCATTTATCTGGCAGATTGCCGTGTGGAAATGCAAAATTTTGGTAAATTTCTTCAGTCAAACAGGGTTTTGAAGAAATTTTGACACTAGCAATTGATTAACAAATCAATAAACTTGAATAATGATTGATATTAATAAGCCTGGCAGCTCTGTTTTGTTAACCACACTAAGAAAATAAATATAAATTATGAATATTTCCAGCTCCAAAATCCATTTATCTGGCAGATTGCCGTGTTGAAATGCCAAATTTTGGTATATTTCTTAAGTCAAACAGGGTTTTGGAGAAACATTGACACTAGCAATTGATTAACAAATCAATAAACTTGAATAATTATTGATATAAATAAGCCTGGCAGCTCTGTTTTGTTAACCACACTAAGAAAATAAATATAAATTTTTAAATAATTCCAGCTCCAAAATCCATTTATCTGGCAGATTGCCGTGTTGAAATGCCAAATTTTGGTAAATTTCTTCAGTCAAACAGGGTTTTGAAGAAATTTTGACACTAGCAATTGATTGACAAATCAATAACCTTGTATAATTATTAAATAAGCCTGGCTGCTCTGTTTTGTTCACCACACTAAGAAAATAAATATAAATTTTGAATTAATTCCAGCTCCAAAATCCAATATCTGGCAGATTGCCGTGTTGAAATGCCAAATTTTGGTACATTTCTTCAGTCAAATATGGTTTTGAAGAAATATTGACCATAGCAATTGATTAACAAATCATTAAACTTGAATAATTATTGATATAAATAAGCCTGGCAGCTCTGTTTTGTTAACCAAACTAAGAAAATAAATATAAATTTTAAATTAATTCCAGCTCCAAAATCCATTTATCTGGCAGATTGCCGTGTTGAAATGCCAAATTTTGGTAAAATTCTTCAGTCAAACAGGGTTTTGAAGAAACATTGACACTAGCAATTGATGAACAAATCAATAAACTTGAATAATTATTAAATAAGCCTGGCTGCTCTGTTTTGTTAACCACACTAAGAAAATAAATATAAATTTTGAATTAATTCCAGCTCCAAAATCCATTTATCTGGCAGATTGCCGTGTTGAAATGCCAAATTTTGGAAAATTTCTTCAGTCAAACAGGGTTTTGAAGAAACATTGACACTAGCAATTGATTAACAAATCAATAAACTTGTATAATTATTGATATAAATAAGCCTGGCAGCTCTGTTTTATTAACTACACTAAGAAAATAAATATAAATTTTGAATTAATTCCAGCTCCAAAATCCATTTATCTGGCAGATTGCCGTGTGGAAATGCAAAATTTTGGTAAATTTCTTCAGTCAAACAGGGTTTTGAAGAAATTTTGACACTAGCAATTGATTAACAAATCAATAAACTTGAATAATGATTGATATTAATAAGCCTGGCAGCTCTGTTTTGTTAACCACACTAAGAAAATAAATATAAATTATGAATATTTCCAGCTCCAAAATCCATTTATCTGGCAGATTGCCGTGTTGAAATGCCAAATTTTGGTATATTTCTTAAGTCAAACAGGGTTTTGGAGAAACATTGACACTAGCAATTGATTAACAAATCAATAAACTTGAATAATTATTGATATAAATAAGCCTGGCAGCTCTAATTTGTTAACCACACTAAGAAAATAAATATAAATTTTTAAATAATTCCAGCTCCAAAATCCATTTATCTGGCAGATTGCCGTGTTGAAATGCCAAATTTTGGTAAATTTCTTCAGTCAAACAGGGTTTTGAAGAAATTTTGACACTAGCAATTGATTAACAAATCAATAAACTTGAATAATTATTGATATTAATAAGCCTGGCAGCTCTGTTTTGTTAACCACACTAAGAAAATAAATATAAATTTTGAATTAATTCCAGCTCTAAAATCCATTTATATGGCATATTGCCGTGTTGAAATGCCAAATTTTGGTAAATTTCTTCAGTCAAACAGGGTTTTGAAGAAACATTGACACTAGCAATTGATTGACAAATCAATAACCTTGTATAATTATTAAATAAGCCTGGCTGCTCTGTTTTGTTCACCACACTAAGAAAATAAATATAAATTTTGAATTAATTCCAGCTCCAAAATCCAATATCTGGCAGATTGCCGTGTTGAAATGCCAAATTTTGGTACATTTCTTCAGTCAAATATGGTTTTGAAGAAATATTGACCATAGCAATTGATTAACAAATCATTAAACTTGAATAATTATTGATATAAATAAGCCTGGCAGCTCTGTTTTGTTAACCAAACTAAGAAAATAAATATAAATTTTAAATTAATTCCAGCTCCAAAATCCATTTATCTGGCAGATTGCCGTGTTGAAATGCCAAATTTTGGTAAAATTCTTCAGTCAAACAGGGTTTTGAAGAAACATTGACACTAGCAATTGATGAACAAATCAATAACCTTGAATAATTATTAAATAAGCCTGGCTGCTCTGTTTTGTTAACCACACTAAGAAAATAAATATAAATTTTGAATTAATTCCAGCTCCAAAATCCATTTATCTGGCAGATTGCCGTGTGGAAATGCCAAATTTTGGTAAATTTCTTCAGTCAAACAGAGTTTTGAAGAAATTTTGACACTAGCAATTTATTAACAAATCAATAAACTTGAATAATTATTAAATAAGCCTGGCTGCTCTGTTTCGTTAACCACACTAAGAAAATAAATATAAATTTTGAATTAATTCCAGCTCCAAAATCCATTTATCTGGCAGATTGCCGTGTGGAAATGCCAAATTTTGGTAAATTTCTTCAGTCAAACAGGGTTTTGAAGAAATTTTGACACTAGCAATTTATTAACAAATCAATAAACTTGAATTATTATTGATATAAATAAGCCTGGCAGCTCTGTTTTGTTAACCACATTAAGAAAATAAATATAAATTTTGAATTAGTTCCAGCTCCAAAATCCAATATCTGGCAGATTGCCGTGTTGAAATGCCAAATTTTGCTAAATTTCTTCAGTCAAACAGGGTTTTGAAGAAACATTGACACTAGCAATTGATTAAAAAATCAATAAACTTGAATAATTATTGATATAAATAAGCCTGGCAGCTCTGTTTTTTTTAACCACGTTAAGAAAATAAATATAAATTTTGAATTAATTCCAGCTCCAAAATCCATTTATCTGGCAGATTGCCGTGTTGAAATGCCAAAATTTGCTAAATTTCTTCAGTCAAACAGGGATTTGAAGAAATTTTGACACTAGCAATTGATTAACAAATCAATAAACTTGAATAATTAATGATATTAATAAGCCTGGCAGCTCTGTTTTGTTAACCACACTAAGAAAATAAATATAAATTTTGAATTAATTCCAGCTCCAAAATCCATTTATCTGGCAGATTGCCGTGTTGAAATGCCAAATTTTGGTAAATTTCTTCAGTCAAACAGGGTTTTGAAGAAACATTGACACTAGCAATTGATTAACAAATCAATAAACTTGAATAATTATTGATATTAATAAGCCTGGCAGCTCTGTTTTGTTAACCACACTAAGAAAATAAATATAAATTTTGAATTAATTCCAGCTCCAAAATCCATTTATCTGGCAGATTGCCGTGTGGAAATGCAAAATTTTGGTAAATTTATTCAGTCAAACAGGGTTTTGATGAAATTTTGACACTAGCAATTGATTAACAAATCAATAAACTTGAATAATTATTGATATTAATAAGCCTGGCAGCTCTGTTTTGTTAACCACACTAAGAAAATAAATATAAATTTTGAATTAATTCCAGCTCCAAAATCCATTTATCTGGCAGATTGCCGTGTTGAAATGCCAAATTTTGGAAAATTTCTTCAGTCAAACAGGGTTTTGAAGAAACATTGACACTAGCAATTGATTAACAAATCAATAAACTTGTATAATTATTGATATAAATAAGCCTGGCAGCTCTGTTTTATTAACTACACTAAGAAAATAAATAAAAATTTTGAATTAATTCCAGCTCCAAAATCCATTTATCTGGCAGATTGCCGTGTTGAATTCCAAATTTTGGTACATTTCTTCAGTCAAATATGGTTTTGAAGAAATATTGACCATAGCAATTGATTAACAAATCATTAAACTTGAATAATTATTGATATAAATAAGCCTGGCAGCTCTGTTTTGTTAACCACACTAAGAAAATAAATATAAATTTTGAATTAATTCCAGCTCCAAAATCCATTTATCTGGCAGATTGCCGTGTTGAAATGCCAAATTTTGGTAAAATTCTTCAGTAAAACAGGGTTTTGAAGAAACATTGACACTAGCAATTGATTAACAAATCAATAACCTTGAATAATTATTAATTAAGCGTGGCTGCTCTGTTTTGTTAACCACACTAAGAAAATAAATATAAGTTTTGAATTAATTCCAGCTCCAAAATCCAATATCTGGCAGATTGCCGTGTTGAAATGCCAAATTTTGGAAAATTTCTTCAGTCAAACATGGTTTTGAAGAAACATTGACACTAGCAATTGATTAACAAATCAATAAACTTGTATAATTATTGATATAAATAAGCCTGGCAGCTCTGTTTTATTAACTACACTAAGAAAATAAATATAAATTTTTAATTAATTTTTAAGAATTATGAATATTTCCAGCTCCAAAATCAATTTATCTGGAAGATTGCCGTGTTAAAATGGAAAATTTTGGAAAATTTCTTCAGTCAAACAGGGTTTTGAAGAAACATTGACACTAGCAATTGATTAACAAATTAATAAACTTGAATAATTATTGATATAAATAAACCTGGCAGCTCTGTTTTGTTAAAAACACTAAGAAAATAAATATAAATTTTGAATTAATTCCAGCTCCAAAATCCATTTATCTGGCAGATTGCCGTGTTGAAATTCCAAATTTTGGTAAATTTCTTCAGTCAAACAGGGTTTTGAAGAGACATTGACACTAGCAATTGATTAACAAATCAATAAACTTGAATAATTATTGATATAAATAAGAATGGCAGCTCTGTTTTGTTAACCACACTAAAAAAATAATTATAAATTTTGAATTAATTCCAGCTCTAAAATCCATTTATCTGGCAGATTGCCGTGTTGAAATGGCAAATTTTGGAAAATTTCTTCAGTCAAACAGGGTTTTGAAGAAACATTGACACTTGCAATTGATTAACAAATCAATAAACTTGAATAATTATTGATATAAATAAGCCTGGCAGCTCTGTTTTGTTAACCACACTAAGAAAATAAATATAAATTTTGAATTAATTCCAGCTCCAAAATCCATTTAATTGGCAGATTGCCGTGTGGAAATGCCAAATTTTGGTAAATTTCTTCAGTCAAACAGAGTTTTGAAGAAATTTTGACACTAGCAATTTATTAACAAATCAATAAACTTGAATAATTATTAAATAAGCCTGGCTGCTCTGTTTCGTTAACCACACTAAGAAAATAAATATAAATTTTGAATTAATTCCAGCTCCAAAATCCATTTATCTGGCAGATTGCCGTGTGGAAATGCCAAATTTTGGTAAATTTCTTCAGTCAAACAGGGTTTTGAAGAAATTTTGACACTAGCAATTTATTAACAAATCAATAAACTTGAATTATTATTGATATAAATAAGGTTGGCAGCTCTGTTTTGTTAACCACATTAAGAAAATAAATATAAATTTTGAATTAGTTCCAGCTCCAAAATCCAATATCTGGCAGATTGCCGTGTTGAAATGCCAAATTTTGCTAAATTTCTTCAGTCAAACAGGGTTTTGAAGAAACATTGACACTAGCAATTGATTAAAAAATCAATAAACTTGAATAATTATTGATATAAATAAGCCTGGCAGCTCTGTTTTTTTTAACCACGTTAAGAAAATAAATATAAATTTTGAATTAATTCCAGCTCCAAAATCCATTTATCTGGCAGATTGCCGTGTTGAAATGCCAAAATTTGCTAAATTTCTTCAGTCAAACAGGGTTTTGAAGAAACATTGACACTAGCAATTGATTAACAAATCAATAAACTTGAATAATTATTGATATAAATAAGCCTGGCAGCTCTGTTTTTCTTAACCACGTTAAGAAAATAAATATAAATTTTGAATTAATTCCAGCTCCAAAATCCATTTATCTGGCAGATTGCCGTGTGGAAATGCAAAATTTTGGTAAATTTATTCAGTCAAACAGGGTTTTGATGAAATTTTGACACTAGCAATTGATTAACAAATCAATAAACTTGAATAATTATTGATAATAATAAGCCTGGCAGCTCTGTTTTGTTAACCACACTAAGAAAATAAATATAAATTTTGAATTAATTCCAGCTCCAAAATCCATTTATCTGGCAGATTGCCGTGTTGAAATGCCAAATTTTGGAAAATTTCTTCAGTCAAACAGGGTTTTGAAGAAACATTGACACTAGCAATTGATTAACAAATTAATAAACTTGTATAATTATTGATATAAATAAGCCTGGCAGCTCTGTTTTATTAACTACACTAAGAAAATAAATATAAATTTTGAATTAATTCCAGCTCCAAAATCCATTTATCTGGCAGATTGCCGTGTTGAATTCCAAATTTTGGTACATTTCTTCAGTCAAATATGGTTTTGAAGAAATATTGACCATAGCAATTGATTAACAAATCATTAAACTTGAATAATTATTGATATAAATAAGCCTGGCAGCTCTGTTTTGTTAACCACACTAAGAAAATAAATATAAATTTTGAATTAATTCCAGCTCCAAAATCCATTTATCTGGCAGATTGCCGTGTTGAAATGCCAAATTTTGGTACATTTCTTCAGTCAAATATGGTTTTGAAGAAATATTGACCATAGCAATTGATTAACAAATCATTAAACTTGAATAATTATTGATATAAATAAGCCTGGCAGCTCTGTTTTGTTAACCACACTAAGAAAATAAATATAAATTTTAAATTAATTCCAGCTCCAAAATCCATTTATCTGGCAGATTGCCGTGTTGAAATGCCAAATTTTGGTACATTTCTTCAGTCAAATATGGTTTTGAAGAAACATTGACACTTGCAATTGATTAACAAATCAATAAACTTGAATAATTATTGATATAAATAAGCCTGGCAGCTCTGTTTTGTTAACCACACTAAAAAAATAATTATAAATTTTGAATTAATTCCAGCTCTAAAATCCATTTATCTGGCAGATTGCCGTGTTGAAATGGCAAATTTTGGAAAATTTCTTCAGTCAAACAGGGTTTTGAAGAAACATTGACACTTGCAATTGATTAACAAATCAATAAACTTGAATAATTATTGATATAAATAAGCCTGGCAGCTCTGTTTTGTTAACCACACTAAGAAAATAAATATAAATTTTGAATTAATTCCAGCTCCAAAATCCATTTATCTGGCAGATTGCCGTGTTGAAATACCAAATTTTGGAAAATTTCTTCAGTCAAACAGGGTTTTGAAGAAACATTGACACTAGCAATTGATTAACAAATCAATAAACTTGAATAATTATTGATATAAATAAACCTGGCAGCTCTGTTTTGTTAACCAAATTAAGAAAATAAATATACATTTTGAATTAATTCTTAAGAATTATGAATATTTGCAGCTCCAAAATCCATTTATCTGGCAGATTGCCGTGTTGAAATACCAAATTTTGGAAAATTTCTTCAGTCAAACAGGGTATTGAAGAAACATTGACACTAGCAATTGATTAACATATCAATAAACTTGTATAATTATTGATATAAATAAGCCTGGCAGCTCTGTTTTGTTAACCACATTAAGAAAATAAATATAAATTTTGAATTAGTTCCAGCTCCAAAATCCAATATCTGGCAGATTGCCGTGTTGAAATGCCAAATTTTGCTAAATTTCTTCAGTCAAACAGGGTTTTGAAGAAACATTGACACTAGCAATTGATTAAAAAATCAATAAACTTGAATTATTATTGATATAAATAAGCCTGGCAGCTCTGTTTTGTTAACCACATTAAGAAAATAAATATAAATTTTGAATTAGTTCCAGCTCCAAAATCCAATATCTGGCAGATTGCCGTGTTGAAATGCCAAATTTTGCTAAATTATTTCAGTCAAACAGGGTTTTGAAGAAACATTGACACTAGCAATTGATTAAAAAATCAATAAACTTGTATAATTATTGATATAAATAAGCCTGGCAGCTCTGTTTTTTTTAACCACGTTAAGAAAATAAATATAAATTTTGAATTAATTCCAGCTCCAAAATCCATTTATCTGGCAGATTGCCGTGTTGAAATGCCAAAATTTGCTAAATTTCTTCAGTCAAACAGGGTTTTGAAGAAACATTGACACTAGCAATTGATTAACAAATCAATAAACTTGAATAATTATTGATATAAATAAGCCTGGCAGCTCTGTTTTTTTTAACCACGTTAAGAAAATAAATATAAATTTTGAATTAATTCCAGCTCCAAAATCCATTTATCTGGCAGATGGCCGTGTGGAAATGCAAAATTTTGGTAAATTTCTTCAGTCAAACAGGGTTTTGAAGAAATTTTGACACTAGCAATTGATTAACAAATCAATAAACTTGAATAATTAATGATATTAATAAGCCTGGCAGCTCTGTTTTGTTAACCACACTAAGAAAATAAATATAAATTTTGAATTAATTCCAGCTCCAAAATCCATTTATCTGGCAGATTGCCGTGTTGAAATGCCAAATTTTGGTACATTTCTTCAGTCAAATATGGTTTTGAAGAAATATTGACCATAGCAATTGATTAACAAATCATTAAACTTGAATAATTATTGATATAAATAAGCCTGGCAGCTCTGTTTTGTTAACCACACTAAGAAAATAAATATAAATTTTAAATTAATTCCAGCTCCAAAATCCATTTATCTGGCAGATTGCCGTGTTGAAATGCCAAATTTTGGTACATTTCTTCAGTCAAATATGGTTTTGAAGAAATATTGACCATAGCAATTGATTAACAAATCATTAAACTTGAATAATTATTGATATAAATAAGCCTGGCAGCTCTGTTTTGTTAACCACACTAAGAAAATAAATATAAATTTTAAATTAATTCCAGCTCCAAAATCCATTTATCTGGCAGATTGCCGTGTTGAAATGCCAAATTTTGGTAAAATTCTTCAGTCAAACAGGGTTTTGAAGAAACATTGACACTAGCAATTGATTAACAAATCAATAAACTTGAATAATTATTGATATAAATAAACCTGGCAGCTCTGTTTTGTTAACCAAATTAAGAAAATAAATATACATTTTGAATTAATTCTTAAGAATTATGAATATTTGCAGCTCCAAAATCCATTTATCTGGCAGATTGCCGTGTTGAAATACCAAATTTTGGAAAATTTCTTCAGTCAAACAGGGTATTGAAGAAACATTGACACTAGCAATTGATTAACATATCAATAAACTTGTATAATTATTGATATAAATAAGCCTGGCAGCTCTGTTTTGTTAACCACATTAAGAAAATAAATATAAATTTTGAATTAGTTCCAGCTCCAAAATCCAATATCTGGCAGATTGCCGTGTTGAAATGCCAAATTTTGCTAAATTTCTTCAGTCAAACAGGGTTTTGAAGAAACATTGACACTAGCAATTGATTAAAAAATCAATAAACTTGAATTATTATTGATATAAATAAGCCTGGCAGCTCTGTTTTGTTAACCACATTAAGAAAATAAATATAAATTTTGAATTAGTTCCAGCTCCAAAATCCAATATCTGGCAGATTGCCGTGTTGAAATGCCAAATTTTGCTAAATTATTTCAGTCAAACAGGGTTTTGAAGAAACATTGACACTAGCAATTGATTAAAAAATCAATAAACTTGAATAATTATTGATATAAATAAGCCTGGCAGCTCTGTTTTTTTTAACCACGTTAAGAAAATAAATATAAATTTTGAATTAATTCCAGCTCCAAAATCCATTTATCTGGCAGATTGCCGTGTTGAAATGCCAAAATTTGCTAAATTTCTTCAGTCAAACAGGGTTTTGAAGAAACATTGACACTAGCAATTGATTAACAAATCAATAAACTTGAATAATTATTGATATAAATAAGCCTGGCAGCTCTGTTTTTTTTAACCACGTTAAGAAAATAAATATAAATTTTGAATTAATTCCAGCTCCAAAATCCATTTATCTGGCAGATGGCCGTGTGGAAATGCAAAATTTTGGTAAATTTCTTCAGTCAAACAGGGTTTTGAAGAAATTTTGACACTAGCAATTGATTAACAAATCAATAAACTTGAATAATTAATGATATTAATAAGCCTGGCAGCTCTGTTTTGTTAACCACACTAAGAAAATAAATATAAATTTTGAATTAATTCCAGCTCCAAAATCCATTTATCTGGCAGATTGCCGTGTTGAAATGCCAAATTTTGGTACATTTCTTCAGTCAAATATGGTTTTGAAGAAATATTGACCATAGCAATTGATTAACAAATCATTAAACTTGAATAATTATTGATATAAATAAGCCTGGCAGCTCTGTTTTGTTAACCACACTAAGAAAATAAATATAAATTTTAAATTAATTCCAGCTCCAAAATCCATTTATCTGGCAGATTGCCGTGTTGAAATGCCAAATTTTGGTACATTTCTTCAGTCAAATATGGTTTTGAAGAAATATTGACCATAGCAATTGATTAACAAATCATTAAACTTGAATAATTATTGATATAAATAAGCCTGGCAGCTCTGTTTTGTTAACCACACTAAGAAAATAAATATAAATTTTAAATTAATTCCAGCTCCAAAATCCATTTATCTGGCAGATTGCCGTGTTGAAATGCCAAATTTTGGTAAAATTCTTCAGTCAAACAGGGTTTTGAAGAAACATTGACACTAGCAATTGATTAACAAATCAATAAACTTGAATAATTATTGATATAAATAAACCTGGCAGCTCTGTTTTGTTAACCAAATTAAGAAAATAAATATACATTTTAATTAATTCTTAAGAATTATGAATATTTGCAGCTCCAAAATCCATTTATCTGGCAGATTGCCGTGTTGAAATAACAAATTTTGGAAAATTTCTTCAGTCAAACAGGGTTTTGAAGAAACATTGACACTAGCAATTGATTAACAAATCAATAAACTTGAATAATTATTGATATAAATAAGCCTGGCAGTAGGAGTGTCTAACGTCTTCAGGGTTTTTCAATGTAGAGGTACACGTGGGGGTCAGCACCGGAAGTCCCCGCTTCCTTCCCCCTTCCGGCAGGTGGCGCGGGGGGTCGACATTTTCTTCCCCCCTTGGGGTAAGTCACCGAAGGTCATTGACCCCCGCTGAGTGGCGCGCGCGCTGATTGGCTGGCGCGGGGAGCACGTGGTTACCTGCGCGCTGATTGGCTGGCGCGTAACTACGCGGCGCGGGAACCACGTGGTTACTACGAGCGTGTACTGCGCGCTAATTGGCTGGCGCGAAATTATTCAAAATGGCGCCGATTGGTTGGTATTTTGGCGCGAAAAGGGGTCAGTACTCCTTTAAAGGAATTCCGAGGCTCGCTATACTCGGGCATTGTTAAAGTGGTGACAGGTTTGATTTATTACGAGCAGGTGTTTATCGAGGAATGCGCCGTTGCTAGGTTACCCAGTACGCTGTTAGAGGAAACTCTAGATTTGTATTCTGGACGATTTCGTTGTATACGTAAATTTCGAAGAAAAAATGGCTACGGTAAATAGCCACGATATTCCTTTAAAATTTCTTTCGGAAAAAAAAACGATTAATGAGTTTCGTTAATTGGAAGGTACCAGGTGTACATAAATCAGACTTGGCCGCGCAAGGGTTTTATTCGTTACCAGACAGCGTTTCGGTCAAGTGTGCCTTCTGTCCGCTAGTCATAACCGATTGGAAAAGCGTAGCACTCATTCGACACTTGGAAAAGATACCGCTTTGCCCTTTCATGAAAGGAGAATCTGTAGGAAACGAAACGAATCTGGAGTAGGGATGACGGTAGCTTACTTGGTAGGACGAACAACTTTGTAAATAGCAAATTAAAATAGTCACGAGTTCGAATCCCCTCCAAATAAGAGACCGTCATTCTTTTTATAAAAATGGACGACTTTTACGTAACTCTACCGAGTAACGCCTCTAGCGACCTCTATCCGGCGAATACTCAGTCAAACTTTAAAGTAAACTTGGGTCGTTCTATAACACTACCGGACAAATTTGTTGTTGGCGTGTCGGAAGTAATTTTGCCTCCCAACTGGGAAAATATCACGGATAAAACTAATAATTTTCAATTAAAAACGGTGGTAGCTGATTATTATAAAAAACGACCTTACATTTATAAAATCTCATTAAAAGTCGCTAAATTGGAAGCCGAAAAAGACACTGCCGGATTTGTCATCAAATATAGTCTGGTTAAAAAAGTTGTACGCGCTATTAACGAAGGAATAAGGGAAAATGGACTAGACGCCTACATTTCGTTCAAAATCTGGGAAAAACCCGATGGACTTTATTGGATTTACGATCCGACAATACATAATCCGGCTGACCCGACCAAGAAAAAGAAGACCAATTTCGAGTTATTTATTCCTGACGGACCTTTGAAAGAACTGTTATGTTTCGAGAGCAAGGATGACACGGGATATCAATCGGGGGTATATCAGCCGTCAAAACCGGTAACCCCCTATACGAGGAGCATAATTTTAAATCATCTAAATTATATTGAAATCAAAGAAAATCATCTACGCGATATGACTTTTACACGCAACGTAGAAGTTGACTGTAATATTCCGATTGGAACTTATTTAAGTATTCAAGCAATATTAGACGCCATGTCAAACACTATCCCTGATCACGTGAGAAACCTTGTTCATTTCGGTATAAACCCCAATGGCACAATCCATGTAGGAGCTGATCACGGGGCTGTGACTATTTTCTTCAAATCCAGTAAGAAAGGCTTAGGCGAATTATTAGGATTTACGGATTTTGATTTTGACCTGGTTGGTCACGACAGTACTTATCCGGCCGATTTATCTAGAGGCGCGAGTACGCTTTATCTATATTCGAATTTAATATATCCCCAGTATACCGAGGATACTTTCGCTCCTCTCATGAAAATTATACCGTTAGCGAGCAATGATCAGTCTAGTAATAAGTCTATTATATACGACAAAATAGACTATTACCCGGTTAAAGCAAGAGAGCTAGAGTTGATCGAGATAGACTTAAAAACTGATTTTGGAGAAAATTTGATATTTAACGCGGGGAAGACGGTCGTTCGACTTCATTTCAAGAAAGATGTCAGAGAGTGACAGTTATTTCCGTTACTATAAGTCTCAATATGGGGGGCGAGTGTTTGCCGGCCCCGTTTACCAGAGAGGGCGTGGTTTGGGTGGAATATTTAAGAAATTAATGAGATATATTACACCGATGGTAATACCTTTACGCAGCGAAGCCCTAGGTCTCGGAAAGCGTATGTTCGGTGATTTGGAATCCGGTGTAGATCCGCAATTGGCTATCCGCAACAATTTACGATTAGCCGGAAGCAATTTGTTACATAAAGCCGCTGACAGAATGAGTAAGCCCCAGTCAGGCAGTGGAACTCGTAAGAGACGCGCGCCTCCTAGACAACGGAAAAAGAAAACGAAAAAATCAAGGACGAAAGACGATTTTTTGGGATAAGAAACAATGGCGCTTCGAGAAGGCATGCTAAGTTCGTTAGACTTGTTCGAACGACCCGTGTTAAATACCAACATATTAGCTACAACCGAAATACGATATCTGCCCACGAATAACATAACCGACAATGGCCCTCTCGAATTTTTTATTCCGGCATCTGATGACTTATACATTGATTTATCCAAAACTATGCTCAAACTAAAAATGAAACTCGTGCATTTCGACGGTACAGACGTACCAGCCACTGAAGTGAAAGTCGGGGTCACGAATAATCTTATTGGAACTCTTTTTTCGCAAATCGACGCGTATTTGGGCGATACGTCGGTACAGTCTACAAATAATCTTTCGGCGTATAACGCGTACTTGGCGAAATTGCTGAATTTTGGTGAAGATGCTAAGAAAACGCTACTGGAGAATGGAATGTATTATATGAACGCGGCCTGTAACCCGCAAGACATGTGGGAACCTGCTTTTAACAATGATCGTAACGGAATGCTGAAGAGATGCGCGCGAACGAAAGAATCGACCACGTTTGAGTTAATGGGCCATTTACCCCTCGATATTTGTCACATGAATAAGTTTATTGTCAATCAACTACCCGTAAGATTCCGCTTAGTAAGAAGCCCTCGTTTAACTTGTATAATAGCTTTAGAGCAGGGAAAAGATTATAAGCTAATTTTAGAACAGGCGTATTTATACGTTACTAAAGTCAAGGTGGCTCCGCAGATAAGTTTAGCCCACGCTAGGATGCTAGAAAGCGGAATACCAGCGATTTATCCCATTACGCAAACAATTATGAAAAGTTTTTCTATCGCTCAGGGTCTAAAAAACATAAATCGCGATAACGTTATACTCGGGAAAATACCAAAAAGGGCAGTTGTAGTTTTTGTCAAAGAAGAAGCTTTCAACGGGTCATTGACCACAAATAGCTTGAAATTTGAACATTTAAATATCACCGACTTATCTTTGTCAGTCGGACCGGATAGATACCCTCCTGACGGCTTTCAAATGGATTATGCAAATTCAAATTACTGTTTACCTTACCAGGCTTTATTCGAGTCAATGGGCATAGCTTCCGAAGATAGGGGTAATTATCTAAATTTTGCGAATTTTCAGGAGGGGTACACCATCTTTACTTTCGATATGTCGCCGGACCAGAATGCTTCGGCTGATCATACGAGTATTCCTCGACAGGGGTCTCTACGTTTAGATGTTCAATTGAAAGACCCCCTACCGACTAATGTCGTGTGTATAATGTACTTTGAATTTGATAACGAGATTTTAATTACCCGGGACAGAAAGGTGATATATAGTATCGAATAAAATGAGCCACCCTGTTTTCTATTCGATTAGTTCGACGCGAGCTTTTGTTTGAGAATGACACGCCCCCATTTTCTCTCCAACCAACTCGACATTTTTTTATCGGCGAATCTCGCGGAGCCTGAAATTTTAATTAACCGTCAAGGACATAGAAAATATGTCAATTTTAGCGTAAAAGTGTGGAAGAATCTCTGGAACTATGAACAAGAAATTGCAAGATTTTTCAATACCACTACCGAAGCTATACGTTTTCACAGCTGGTTGTCGGATAGTGTCAAGTTGGAAGGATTCTTCTGTCAGCGTGGAAGAATTATTGATATTCGCGGCTATATTCGCGGGTCTAATTCAAATTACGACGTTGTGTATTCCTCCGCCAACGGGGTCGCCCTAGATAAAGAAGCCTGGGACCGTTTGAAGATTATCCGTACGAGTCTCGACAAAGAAATAACTGACCGAAAAGACGCTTTTGAAGGAATGAAAATGTCTATTTTAGACGAATTAAAAAGTGTATTATTTACGTTAACCGAGGCGTGCCCAAACCTGCCCTGCCATAATCAATTGGCCCATCACATTAGCTGCAAACCGATCGCGTCACATTTCTGCGAAAGACTTGAAAAAAGTGTCAAGATGGCGATACCCCTTATGAACTATGACAACGTAATTAAGGCATTTTACGTCAACTTTCCCGACTATAAACTGGGGGTAGAAAATTTATATCATGATATCATGCAAAATGAATCTGAAATTTTATCAGAGCTGATGTATTAAAAATTTCCATTAAAATGTATAAAAATGTAAACTTTGCTGGTCTTTCATTTAATAATGTAGCACACTTTGAACTGTCAAGACATGAATATAGAATCTATTTTTTTTGACCCAGAAAATCCCGGAAGTCTGGGAGGACTAAAACGTTTATCCGAACAATTACCCTCTATTTTCAAGAAAAAAATTAAAGATTGGGCGTTGACCCAAGACGCCTATACGTTGCACAAAGATAGAAAATTTAATTTTCCTAGAAATAGGACTTATGTCACGAGCTTGAACGAAGAACACCAGGCTGATTTAATCGAGTTAAACGAATTAAAAAATATTAATAAATTTAATTATATTCTTACTAATATCGATATTCTGTCCCGATATTTATTCGCTATTCCCGTGAAAACTAAGAGAGCGAGCGATATATTAGCTGCTTTCAAAAAAATCCACAAACAACGTAAGCCTTTGAAAATTAATACTGATCAAGGTTCTGAATTTTTAAATCGTAAAGTGCAACGCTATTTCAAGGACCAGGGAATTAAGCATTTCGTTTGTTACGGCGATAAAAAAAGCAGCGTATGCGAGAGAGTGAATAGGACGCTTAAAAATAAAATTTACAGATTTCTTACCAAAAGTAAAGGAAAAAAATTTATAAAAGAACTACCAAAAATTGTAAAGTCCTATAACGATAGCGTTCATCGCACGACGGGATATAGACCTAGCGAAGTAAGCTTAGCCAATGAGCATCTTGTTTGGCAAAAATTATTTGGAAAGAAAGCGAAAAGAGAGGAACCGAAATTCAAGATTGGCGATCACGTGCGCCTGTCAAAAACCAGCAAAGTATTTCGTAAGGGATTTAAAGGATATTGGGGTAAAGAGGTTTTCACCATATCGAAGGTGATAAATAAACCCCGCCCAATCTACCATATCAAGGACAAGAATAACGAGAAAATATTGGGGTCATTTTACCCCGAAGAAATTCAAAGGGTTTTGCCATGAATACTTTTCAATTGGACGCTTTTTTAAAATGCGACCCGAGAACCAAACCTTTTTTTCTGGGCACATTTTCCAAAGATACTTTACCTCGAGATTGTCCGTAAAAAAAGCCCTTTTGTTTGGTGGCCAATGTACAAGACTCATCAATGCCGGGAAGCCATTGGATAGGAATCTTCGTCAGTGCTAAAAATAGGAAAGGACAACGCGTGGGAGATTTTTTTTGTTCTTTCGGTCAACATTTTGATGTCTACGGTTTTAAATTGGATCATTTAGCTCAGAAATGGTTTTATAATAAAAATATAATTCAAGATATGAACCAAGAAACTTGCGGTTTGCACGTTGCTTCGTTTCTGTTAAATAGGTCTGCTGGATTAAGCTTTAAGAAAATTTTAAAAATGTATAATAATGAAATATATATGAACGAAGTAATTTCGCTATTGGCATTGTGTGTGCATTTATTTAATCACGAAAACATGGTTTTACTAAAAACATTAATTTTCCCATTCATTAATTTCCCAATCATTAATTTCACGATCTTTAGAATACGCCCGGCGTCTTTCTTTGCGACCTTGTCGGGTTGGCAATTCCTTTCTTGTCAAGAGCGGTCCTACGAAAGGCAAGGAAACAGGTTCGGTCGTATTACGAAGGGTGGATTCCGAAGGCTTATAGCTGCTGTCTTTGAAAGTTGGCGTGCTATATTCATCGAGACTCGTTTCGCTTCGAGATTTACGTAGCTCAGCTCGAGCGGGTGAAGTGAAAACGTTGCTAGCGCCGTTCTTCCATCTTCCCTTTTGGTAGCCTGGAGTACTCGCAAAGTCAGGCTTGAATGGAATATTTCGTGACGTCACGAGATGCGGTGGGGCTGCAATTAAAGTTTTATGGGCGTAATCGGGCGATTGACTTTCGTCCAACCCCGAAATGCCGGAGACACTCTGCCATGGTGTAGAAATTCCAGGATTTATCGGTGATGCTGGGAGGGGCCTGTTAATAGCCATTTCCAGTTGGTGGAGAGGTTGCTGTACGGCTCTTTGCACCTGTTGCGGCGCGGCGAATAGTTGATGGAGCTGATTTGGCGTTTGGGGAGGCGAAAAAAAACTTGGCGAGGCGAGCGGCGGGTTACCGAATGAACCGTTAGGTACAGCGGGAGGCTGGTAGATCGCACCGTGTGCTAACTGTATCGGCGCTAACGTACTCGAAGAAGGAGGTAAAGGGGGCGGTTTTATTTGAACGGCTGGAGCGCCGTCATAGTCTTTAATTCTGAGATACCGCGCCAACATTGCCAGATATTCTCGTAGTTTTTCTTCTTCACTACCGTCTCGAACGGGTTTGTTAAGAATACTATTCATGTGTTCTTGTATTAAATTTAGCAATTTTTCGGTATCGGATAAATAGCTATCCGCGGGTAGCAAGACAAATTTCTTCATCGCGCCGGATTAATTATACGACCCAAGATTGGCGGGATGAGCGAATCGAGAATCGCTCCCCAAAAACCGCCGGTTTGCGAGACTAGAATTCTTCGTCGATAACAATCACTGAGATCTCTTTGACCTAGTTTTCTAATAGATTTTTTATATCGTTGTAATTGCCGTCGTTTATGCTCGCCAACTGGTAAAGCTCCGCGGCAAATATTATGACAGATATTCGCGATTGAGCCAACCTGATCTCGCGTGGCGTTCTTCAGTAAAAATCGTCTTTGATTTGGGAAGCCTTTTTTAATAAAGTTAGATACGGGCGGCTTTCTATAATTGACCTGGGCAAAGGCATTTTACAGAATGACGTAAAATTCGAATAAACACTTTGTTATATATTCTGATTATTACAATAATATACATTTTCCTCTACCAAAAATGATAAATACATAAAATAAAAAATTAATTTTCGGTAAATACTAGCATGGGTCCTTCTTCCATGAGGCATTGCGTTCTAACTTTTAGAAATTCGGGAGTTTTTTGTTGCAGGTCAACAACCACGTTAGAATAGGGCGTATCTGACGTTACGTAATTATAAACGTTGCTCAGAAAATTAGGGTTATGCGGAAAGATCTGACGACTTAAATGTTTTATTTGTGATGGATCACGGGGGCTTCGGAACAGGACTATAAATGAGGCGTTAAGCGAAATGTCGCGCGAAAATCTGCCCTGACCAAAGACGTTCTGGCATAAGAATACAATACTCAGATTCAGATGATGCGAACACACTCGAAAAAGTTCAGATACCAGCGCGTTGTCTAAGCACTCGCTCGAAAGATCGTCTAGCACCAAGAGGTTGTTTTGTCTTTTTTCAAACAAATCTTCGGGTTTTTCACTAAAGAGCCCTCTATGGAATTCAATTTCGGGGGCGAGGGTTTTTAATTCGTCAAATTTATCGTTCCAAAGATTGTAGCAATATAAAATTTTTTGGGGTGGATTGTCGAACATTAAATTTTTATTTTTCAAGAGATTAAACGTCCAGTGACTTTTTCCCGACTTACTGGGGCCAGCCAAAAGAAAGGTACAGGGGGTTTGAAATTTTAGGCGTGTGAGTGACATGAATATCCGTAGGGAATAGAAGTACCGTCTTTGAAAAATATACGTTTCGTCGACGTAAATCCCACTAGTTTTTCGGCTTGTCTGAGATACAAGTGCCCGGTTTTTTGTCTTTTCACGTTAAAGGGAATCTCGACACGGTATTTTAATTCGCGGTTCTCGAGCGCCAACTGCTTTATCGTGTCAAAGTTTAAGATGGTCTGATTTTTTTTAGTAAGAGTGACGCCTTTTATCTTGGTTAAAATTTTGCCCGATTCGAACAAGATAGAGTAACCCTTGGGGGCTATCGTGGTAAAAGCTTTAATGGGGTCATTAGGATATTCATCCGTAAGTCCGCCCAAGCTGCTTGATAAAGTTAAATCTAATTTCTTATCGTGTATCAGAATACAACTGTCCGTATCGCCGTAGGCCAAATTAGGCCCGATTTTAGCCATTAGATTGTATAATTTAATACGCCCATAAGAGGCGACGAAAATGCCCACAGTTGGGGAACCTTTACGATAAGCCGGGACGTGGTCTTCGTGATATTTGGTCGTCACGAGAGCCATTCCGTTTTCTAGGAGTTTTAAATCGGTCAGCTCTTTCGTTTTATCAGTTAAAATTTTAACCAAGTCAGCGTAGGAGTTTATAAAAGAACTATTATTTTGACGTAATTGAATTAGGTGACGTCCCCAAAGCTGGTTAAGGGAAAGCTTGCCAAGCGCTTTGAGAGCCGGGTTAGAGCTAACCTCTTCTAGGCCTATTTTTATCCCGTCCTGTTCCCAAAAGTCGTTTAAATATTTTTGTTTTTCTTCTAAGGAGTCAACGTTTTTAGGAAAACCAGCGTATTGGGTTTTCATTTTGTAAAAATCTCTGACATAATCGTCAAAAAGGGGGCAGTCAGAGTCGAAAGTTTCGCGATAATGCTGCACTTCGTGAATTTGTAAAACTTTATAATTATATTGAAGGGATAAATAAAACTCGGGGGTAGTGTACGTATCCGTAATCGCGCGTTCCGCCTCGGTATGACGACAGTCGGCTAGATTATAGAGGGCGCACGTTCTGCATAGCGTAAACATTAATTTATCGCCAATCAGGGAGCCCAAGACGGGGAGATATAGATCTTGGGGTGGGAGAAGAGTCGCTTTAATAAGCCCGAAATAGAAATCGGGTTCGTAATTAAAGTTGCTAGTTAAGATTTCGGGAAGCCCTTTGGGGTAGCGGTAATTTTTGGACATGGAGACCGACGGATACATACTATTAAAATCGTAAAATTTAATCGGCCTCTCGGGGGTGGATTCTATATACAGTAAAAAGTTTTCAACGCGCCCGCCCCTCAGAGCGCTTCGCGAATTGATCGGATCGGAGAAAGCCAGTTCGTCGCAAAAAGAATTTATTTCGGGGTTATCTTTTAAAAACGTGTCCCATTCACATTCCCATATGGTAATTAAACGCGCGTTGGGGTAATTTTGACGATAAAACTCGATTTTGTCGAGAGTTTTTAAGTAATTATTGATATTAGATTCTTTAAGTTCGTAATTGTACCCATTATGGTCAGTGTGATTGGGACACCCGTGCCAGAAACACCCGAAAAATTCCCCAATTATTAAAGGGTCAGCGCTGTAAATGTCGGGGTGGTAAGGAGCTAAATACTTTTCTCCCTCCAACGATCGCGCCGTTTGAAACTTTACGTGCATTTTTTGCTCCAAGTAAGCCGCCCATCTGAGAGCTTTAACGGAATGCTTACCCCTGTACCCTGCTGGCGGGATAATAGCTATGGTATTTGGTTTCAGATACCGGCTCAAAAATAAATCGGTTAAAGCTCCGGGTAGAGTCACGCTTTTTCCCGCCAAAATGTCGAAATTGACCTTTTCTCTAAAAAGATTTCTGAACCGGTCAAAACCCCTCTGTAACAGCTTGACGTCATCAATGGCGTACTTTGTCAACACTTCTTTTAAATCAAAAACGGTAAATTTTTGGGCGTCGTACCAAGTTTCGAAATTTGCCAATTGTTCGGGGGTGAATTTATCTACTTCGAAAAAGGATTTTTCCGGTACGACGCCGATATAGTCTAAGGTGTCTTTTTTTAAGAAAGAATACGGGAAAAATCCCTTGCTTTCGCTTAAATTAAAGGTTTTGGAGAAGCTTCTGAGAGGGGCTGGAAAATAAGAAAAGCTATCTATAAATCTTATATTGTATTTGGAAAGAAACATCGCGAGAAGTTTGCAGCCTTTAAAGATAACTTCGGGGGTTATTGACCGGGTCAGAACTCCTTTTAATACGAGTAAACTGTCAAATCCAGATCCAAAATGCGAAATGCACGTAATGTTATTAAAAACTTGTTCGACCTTTGAATATTTGGTCTTACCCTTTTTTGCAACGACCTGACTCTCCAATAAGTAATCTAAAAATGTCTCGACGCAATTAAAGCCGGTAAAGGTACGGTAATCGTACGTTTCAGAGTACGGACTGTCTTGCATAGCGGTAATTAGCAGAACGGGTTTAATCTCGTCATTGTCGACTAAAGTTTCAAAATCAAAGTAAAGGATTCTGGTGGAATTTTCTGGTAACGTGATAGGTTGAACAAAACACGCATTTTTCGGGTGCTCAATTTTGCAATAGTGGCATTTCAAATCGCATACGTGGTCCCCTTCAAACTCTTTACCGCAAGTTAGGCAACGTTTGAGTTTGTCGCACGTGCCTAATTCTATATGCTTTTGGAAGCACGTATTCCCCGAAAAATATCTAAAGCAGTTGGCGCACCGTTGACTTGCTTCGGTATGGGAAACATTCGTGTCGAGACACCGCTTACAGCTGACGGGGCCCTCGCAATTGTGCTGCTTTTTTTCTTTGACATTCCCAAAAACTTTCAAACAAAATGGACAGTACCCTATTCCCCCGAACATGGCGGCGTAAGACCTCACTACGTGAACGTGGTTTCCTAATTTAAGGAGAAAGATTTGTTTGGGTTGAAAGTGGCCTAAATAAATGGGGTCAAAATTGGAATCGGAATCGAGTAGGATAATTTGATAATCGGGCAAGACATTTTGGAATTTAGGAATGTCTTTTATTTCAACAGGACCTGGGGGAACTTTTGATAATCTGTGTAATTCTAAGGCCGCTTTTTTTGTTTTGGATGGTTGACATTACGAATATAATCTAGATCATTCATATTAAAATTTTTGGATTGGCCTTTATTTTTTAATTCTTGGTAGTCAGCGAGGCACTGTCCTACCGCTACAGCCCTCGCAAAACACAGATTATCAGAATTGCGAATCGGGATAAAGGTATTGCCCTGTTCAATGTAATTATCTAAGCACTCAATAGTCCTGTTACGAATACTTTTTCGAATACCACTCATATTGGTGTCTTGCAGAAGAATTATGTCGAATTTTAGGGGGGCCTCAAAGTATAAATTCTTATGGGACTGGGCTACCTGCTCGATACCGCTTAAAATTCTAGCGGCCGTCAACTCGTTTAGGTTCATAAATTGGAAATTAATGGGCTCTTCGAGTTCGTCCGAACTGACCGCTATTCTGATACGACTATAACCCTGATTTTCATCGCTAATTTCGTTTAATAGGGATTGGAAAATTTCGTTTAATTGGGTTTCTATTCGCGCGTGGTTGAGATCGTCCAAGTTTTTGAACTCGCACTTGAATTCTAAAGTTTTACATTTGTATTTTTTGGAAGTCCGAGAGATAATTTTAGTAACCGAATAATAGTTCTCAGGTCGAAACCTGGTACTTAAATCGAGAGGGGCTTCTTGAGTCATTGTAATTTACGAATATCGTCGTAGCGTTGAGTCACTTCCCTCAATAACCGCAGGACGTCGTGAATGTCTCTTCTGCCGTATAGGGTCAGCGATTTTGCAAATGAGGAACCAGAATTTTTGGTCAAGCAAGTGTGACCGGTGGCCTGGCTATGGCGAATTTCTAATTTATCGCCCTCAATTAGGTAAACGGCGTCTAGGTCCTTGACGTCTTCTAAGGCTGCTTTAAGCTGGGGTCCTGATTCTAGTTTAACGCATACACCCTGTTTAGTCGGTTGCGGAAGACTGGATGCTACGTGCGTGGCGTAACGCCTTATATCTATATATATTTTTTGGTCAAAGGTCGTTATTTTAACGCCCAAATCTCCGAGCTCGGAGAATTCTAATACAATATCGTGCCAAGTGGTATTCTTTGTTAATTTTTCTATGTCTTGGTTAGCCCCTTTCCCCGCGAATAATTGTCGAGGTTTATTTTTTTTAATTACTTCGCCGACTTTTGATTTTCTAGCGTATACTTCGGGCAACTTCACTGGTGCTGTTGGGGGAGTGTCATAATCGAGCTTAATGTCGTCTCGGGCTGCCTAAGACATATAGAGATTAAAAACTAATCTCGCTTAAAAAATTTCAAAAACATAATTACCATCTTGCTGATCTTCTTGAGTCGCCGGAGAGTGGGTGCGCTGTTAGTCGCTTCTGCGAAATTGACCGTTGGGCGGTTTCTTTTATACTCGCAAGGTAAGGGGGGAAAGAACAAAATAATCGCGTGACAGTTAACGAATATTAACAGGTGTATTCAATTTGTCAAAATGATTAATTACTTAACGAAAGCGGAATGAACCGGTTCTACCATGACTATGCGAAAGGATTGTTCACTAACGCATTTCCAGCGCGACTCAATTTAATTCGATGACATAATTAATAGGTTTTTCTCTCGGTATTGTCACTAAAGGTATTTGCGCCGCTCAACACCTGCTCGTAATCAATCAAACCTGTCACCACTTTAACAATGCCCGAGTATAGCGAGCCTCGGAATTCCTTTAAAGGAGTACTGACCCCTTTTCGCGCCAAAATACCAACCAATCGGCGCCATTTTGAACAATTTCGCGCCAGCCAATTAGCGCGCAGTACACGCGCGTAGTAACCACGTGGTTCCCGCGCCGCGTAGTTACGCGCCAGCCAATCAGCGTGCAGGTAAACACGTGCTCCCCGCGCCAGCCAATCAGCGCGCGCGCCACCCTGCGGAGGTCAATGACCTTCGGTGACTTACCCCGAGGAAAATGCCGACCCCCCCGCGCCACCTGCCGGAAGGGGGAAGGAAGCGGGGACTTCCGGTGCCGACCCCCACGTGTACCTCTACATTGAAAAACCCTGAAGACGTTAGACACTCCTACTCCTGGCAGCTCTGTTTTTTTAACCACACTAAGAAAATAAATATAAATTTTGAATTAATTCCAGCTCCAAAATCCATTTATCTGGCAGATTGCCGTGTGGAAATGCCAAATTTTGGTAAATTTCTTCAGTCAAACAGGGTTTTGAAGAAACATTGACACTAGCAATTGATTAACAAATCAATAAACTTGAATAATTATTGATATAAATAAGCCTGCCAGCTCTGTTTTGTTAACCACACTAAGAAAATAAATATAAATTTTGAATTAATTCCAGCTCCAAAATCCATTTATCTGGCAGATTGCCGTGTTGAAATGGAAAATTTTTGAAAATTTCTTCAGTCAAACAGGGTTTTGAAGAAACATTGACACTAGCAATTGATTAACAAATCAATAAACTTGAATAATTATTGATATAAATAAACCTGGCAGTTCTGTTTTGTTAACCACACTAAGAAAATAAATAATAATTTTGAATTAATTCCAGCTCCAAAATCCATTTATCTGTCAGATTGCCGTGTTGAAATGGCAAATTTTGGAAAATTTCTTCAGTCAAACAGGGTTTTGAAGAAACATTGACACTAGCAATTGATTAACAAATCAATAAACTTGAATAATTATTGACATAAATAAGCCTGGCAGCTCTGTTTTGTTAACCACACTAAGAAAATAAATATAAATTTTGAATTAATTCCAGCTTCAAAATCCATTTATCTGGCAGATTGCCGTGTGGAAATGCCAAATTTTGGTAAATTTCTTCAGTCAAACATTGTTTTGAAGAAACATTGACACTAGCAATTGATTAACAAATCAATAAACTTGAATAATTATTGATATAAATAAACCTGGCAGCTCTGTTTTGTTAACCAAATTAAGAAAATAAATATACATTTTAATTAATTCTTCAGAATTATGAATATTTGCAGCTCCAAAATCCATTTATCTGGCAGATTGCCGTGTTGAAATACCAAATTTTGGAAAATTTCTTCAGTCAAACAGGGTTTTGAAGAAACATTGACACTAGCAATTGATTAACAAATCAATAAACTTGAATAATTATTGATATAAATAAGCCTGGCAGCTCTGTTTTTTTAACCACACTAAGAAAATAAATATAAATTTTGAATTAATTCCAGCTCCAAAATCCATTTATCTGGCAGATTGCCGTGTGGAAATGCCAAATTTTGGTAAATTTCTTCAGTCAAACAGGGTTTTGAAGAAACATTGACACTAGCAATTGATTAACAAATCAATAAACTTGAATAATTATTGATATAAATAAGCCTGCCAGCTCTGTTTTGTTAACCACACTAAGAAAATAAATATAAATTTTAAATTAATTCCAGCTCCAAAATCCATTTATCTGGCAGATTGCCGTGTGGAAATTCCAAATTTTGGTAAATTTCTTCAGTCAAACATTGTTTTGAAGAAACATTGACACTAGCAATTGATTAACAATTCAATAAACTTAAATAATTATTGATATAAATAAGCATGGCAGCTCTGTTTTGTTAACCACACTAAGAAAATAAATATAAATTTTGAATTAATTCCAGCTCCAAAATCCATTTATCTGGCAGATTGCCGTGTGGAAATTCCAAATTTTGGTAAATTTCTTCAGTCAAACATTGTTTTGAAGAAACATTGACACTAGCAATTGATTAACAAATCAATAAACTTGGATAATTATTGACATAAATAAGCCTGGCAGCACTGTTTTGTTAACCACACTAAGAAAATAAATATAAATTTTGAATTAATTCCAGCTCCAAAATCCATTTATCTGGCAGATTGACGTGTGGAAATGCCAAATTTTGGCAAATTTCTTCAGTCAAACATTGTTTTGAAGAAACATTGACACTAGCAATTGATTAACAATTCAATAAACTTAAATAATTATTGATATAAATAAGCATGGCAGCTCTGTTTTGTTAACCACACTAAGAAAATAAATATAAATTTTGAATTAATTCCAGCTCCAAAATCCATTTATCTGGCAGATTGCCGTGTGGAAATTCCAAATTTTGGTAAATTTCTTCAGTCAAACATTGTTTTGAAGAAACATTGACACTAGCAATTGATTAACAAATCAATAAACTTGGATAATTATTGACATAAATAAGCCTGGCAGCACTGTTTTGTTAACCACACTAAGAAAATAAATATAAATTTTGAATTAATTCCAGCTCCAAAATCCATTTATCTGGCAGATTGACGTGTGGAAATGCCAAATTTTGGCAAATTTCTTCAGTCAAACATTGTTTTGAAGAAACATTGACACTAGCAATTGATTAACAATTCAATAAACTTAAATAATTATTGATATAAATAAGCATGGCAGCTCTGTTTTGTTAACCACACTAAGAAAATAAATATAAATTTTGAATTAATTCCAGCTCCAAAATCCATTTATCTGGCAGTTTGCCGTGTTGAAATGGCAAATTTTGGAAAATTTCTTCAGTCAAACAGGGTTTTGAAGAAACATTGACACTAGCAATTGATTAACAAATCAATAAACTTGGATAATTATTGACATAAATAAGCCTGGCAGCTCTGTTTTGTTAACCACACTAAGAAAATAAATATAAATTTTGAATTAATTCCAGCTCCAAAATCCATTTATCTGGCAGATTCCCGTGTGGAAATGCCAAATTTTGGTAAATTTCTTCAGTCAAACATTGTTTTGAAGAAACATAGACACTAGCAATTGATTATCAATTCAATAAACTTAAATAATTATTGATATAAATAAGCCTGGCAGCTCTGTTTTGTTAACCACACTAAGAAAATAAATATAAATTTTGAATTAATTCCAGCTCCAAAATCCATTTATCTGGCAGATTGCCGTGTTGAAATGGCAAATTTTGGAAAATTTCTTCAGTCAAACAGGAATTTGAAGAAACATTGACACTAGCAATTGATTAACAAATCAATAAACTTGAATAATTATTGATATAAATAAGCCTGGCAGCTCTGTTGTCAAACACGGCTTAAAAGTCTGAACGAGACTGCTATTTTTATAACGAAAAACATTTACCTAATTGATTTAAGATTTAATTAAACTGGCAACACTTTAATGTCAGACACTAAGGAAATCGATATAATTTTGAATTAATTCTTAAGAATGAAGAATTTTTCAAGGTTTCAAAGTCCATTTAATTGGCAGATTGGCTTATTGAAATACTAAAATTTGGTAAATTGCTTCAGTCAAACATGGTTTTGCAGATAAATCGACAATAGCAATTGATTAACAAATAATTAAAACCTGGATACTTATTGATATAACTAAGCCTGGCAGCCCTGTTATGTTACTAACACTCCACTATAAACTAAAATTTTCAGATTTTTAAACCAGCTTGATCGGCCTAAGTAGGAAGATTTTGGCAAATTTTCAACAGCAAAGCAACTAACGGAATTCTTGGAGAAATGTACATTTCTTGTTAGTCGCCTCGGTCAAAAACGGCATAAAAGTCTCAACTAGACTAACATTTTGATAACGAAAAAAATTTACCTTATTGATTTAAGATTTAATTAAACTGGCAACACTTTAATGTCGGACACACTTAGGAAATCGATATAAATTTGAATTAATTCTTAAGAATGAAGAATTTTTCAAGGTTTCAAAGTCCATTTAATTGGCACATTGGCTTGTTGAAATACTAAAATTTGGTAAATTGCTTCAGTCAAACATGGTTTTGCAGATAAATCGACAATAGCAATTGATTAACAAATAATTAAAACCTGAATAATTATTGATATAAAAACCCCTGGCGGCCCTGTTATGTTACTTACACTCCATAATTATCTAAAAAATTTCAGTTTTATAACCAGCTTGATTGGCCTAAGTAGGAAGATTTTGGCAAATTTGCATAAGCAAAGCAACTAACGGAATTTTGGGAGAAATGTACATTTCTGATTAGTCGCCTCTGTCAAACACGGCTTAAAAGTCTGAACGAGACTAACATTTTGATAACGAAAAAAATTTACCTTATTGATTAAAGATTTAATTAAACTGGCAACACTTTAACGTCGGACACACTTAGGAAATCGATATAATTTTGAATTAATTCTTAAGAATGAAGTATTTTTCAAGGTTTCAAATTCCATTTAATTGGCAGATTGGCTTGTTGAAATACTAAAATTTGCTAAATTGCTTCAGTCAAACATGGTTTTGCAGATAAATCGACAATAGCAATTAATTTATTAACAAATAATTAAAACTTGAATGCTTATTGATATAAAAACCCCTGGCGGCCCTGTTATGTTACTTACACTCCATAATTATCTAAAAAATTTCAGTTTTATAACCAGCTTGATTGGCCTAAGTAGGAAGATTTTGGCAAATTTGCAACAGCAAAGCAACTAACGGAATTCTGGGAGAAATGTACATTTCTCATTAGTCGCCTCTGTCAAACACGGCTTAAAAGTCTGAACGAGACTGCTATTTTTATAACGAAAAAAATTAACCTGATTGATTAAAGATTTAATAAATCTGGCAACACTTTAATGTCAGACACTTAGGAAATCGATATAATTTTGAATTAATTCTTAAGAGTGTAGAATTTTTCAAGGTTTCAAAGTCCATTTAATTGGCAGATTGGCTTATTGAAATTATAAAATTTGGTAAATTGCTTCAGTCAAACATGGTTTTGCAGATAAATCGACAATAGCAATTGATTAACAAATAATTAAAACCTTAATGCTTATTGATATAAATAAGCCTGGCAGCCCTGTTATGTTACTTACACTCCATAATTATCTAAAAAATTTCAGTTTTATAACCAGCTTGATCGGCCTAAGTAGGAAGATTTTGGCAAATTTGCAACAGCAAAGCAACTAACGGAATTCTTGGAGAAATGTACATTTCTTGTTAGTCGCCTCGGTCAAAAACGGCATAAAAGTCTCAACTAGACTAATATTTTGATAACGAAAAAATTAGCCTAATTGATTAAAGATTTAATAAATCTGGCAACACTTTAATGTCAGACACTTAGGAAATCGATATAATTTTGTATTAATTCTTAAAGATGAAGAATTTTTCAAGGTTTCAAAGTCCATTTAATTGGCACATTGGCTTGTTGAAATACTAAAATTTGGTAAATTGCTTCAGTCAAACATGGTTTTGCAGATAAATCGACAATAGCAATTGATTAACAAATAATTAAAACCTGAATAATTATTGATACAAATAAACCTGGCAGCCCTGTTATGTTACTAACACTCCATAATTAACTAAAAAATGTCATTTTTATATCCAGCTTGATCTGCCAAGAAGGAAGATTTTGGCAAATTTCCAACAGATAAGCAACTAACGAAATTCTAGGAGAAATGTACATTTCAGGTTTGTCGCCTCTTTCAAACATGGCTTAAAAGTCTGAACGACTCTGATATTTTTATAACGAAATAAATTTACCTTATTGATTAAAGATTTAATTAAACTGGCAACACTTTAATGTCGGACACACTTAGGAAATCGATATAATTTTGAATTAATTCTTAAGAATGTAGAATTTTTCAAGGTTTCAAATTCCATTTAATTGGCAGATTGGCTTATTGAAATACTAAAATTTGGTAAATTGCTTTAGTCAAACATGGTTTTGCAGATAAATCGACATAGCAATTAATTTATTAACAATAATTAAAACCTGAATGCTTATTGATATAAAAACCCCTGGCGGCCCTGTTATGTTACTTACACTCCATAATTATCTAAAAAATTCAGTTTTATAACCAGCTTGATTGGCCTAAGTAGGAAGATTTTGGCAAATTTGCAACAGCAAAGCAACTAACGGAATTTTGGGAGAAATGTACATTTCTGATTAGTCGCCTCTGTCAAACACGGCTTAAAAGTCTGAACGAGACTGCTATTTTTATAACGAAAAACATTTACCTAATTGATTTAAGATTTAATTTAACTGGCAACACTTTAATGTCAGACACTTAGGAAATCGATATAATTTTGAATTAATTCTTAAGAATGAAGAATTTTTCAAGGTTTCAAATTCCATTTAATTGGCAGATTGGCTTGTTGAAAAACTAAAATTTGCTAAATTGCTTCAGTCAAACATGGTTTTGCAGATAAATCGACAATAGCAATTAATTTATTAACAAATAATTAAAACCTGAATGCTTATTGATATAAAAACCCCTGGCGGCCCTGTTATGTTACTTACACTCCATAATTATCTAAAAAATTTCAGTTTTATAACCAGCTTGATTGGCCTAAGTAGGAAGATTTTGGCAAATTTGCAACAGCAAAGCAACTAACGGAATTTTGGGAGAAATGTACATTTCTGATTAGTCGCCTCTGTCAAACACGGCTTAAAAGTCTGAACGAGACCGCTATTTTTATAACGAAAAATATTAACCTAATTGATTAAAGATTTAATAAATCTGGCAACACTTTAATGTCAGACACTTAGGAAATCGATATAATTTTGAATTAATTCTTAAGAGTGAAGAATTTTTCAAGGTTTCAAAGTCCATTTAATTGGCAGATTGGCTTATTGAAATTATAAAATTTGGTAAATTGCTTCAGTCAAACATGGTTTTGCAGATAAATCTACAATAGCAATTGATTAACAAATAATTAAAACCTTAATGCTTATTGATATAAATAAGCCTGGCAGCCCTGTTATGTTACTTACACTCCATAATTATCTAAAAAATTTCAGTTTTATAACCGGCTTGATTGGCCTAAGTAGGAAGATTTTGGCAAATTTGCAACAGCAAAGCAACTAACGGAATTTTGGGAGAAATGTACATTTCTGATTAGTCGCCTCTGTCAAACACGGCTTAAAAGTCTGAACGAGACTGCTATTTTTATAACGAAAAACATTTACCTAATTGATTTAAGATTTAATAAATCTGGCAACACTTTAATGTCAGACACTTAGGAAATCGATATAATTTTGAAATAATTCTTAAGAATGAAGAATTTTTCAAGGTTTCAAAGTCCATTTAATTGGCACATTGGCTTGTTGAAATACTAAAATTTGGTAAATTGCTTCAGTCAAACATGGTTTTGCAGATAAATCGACAATAGCAATTGATTAACAAATAATTAAAACCTGAATAATTATTGATATAAAAACCCCTGGCGGCCCTGTTATGTTACTTACACTCCATAATTATCTAAAAAAATTCAGTTTTATAACCAGCTTGATTGGCCTAAGTAGGAAGATTTTGGCAAATTTGCAACAGCAAAGCAACTAACGGAATTTTGGGAGAAATGTACATTTCTGATTAGTCGCCTCTGTCAAACACGGCTTAAAAGTCTGAACGAGACTGCTATTTTTATAACGAAAAACATTTACCTAATTGATTTAAGATTTAATTAAACTGGCAACACTTTAATGTCAGACACTTAGGAAATCGATATAATTTTGATTTAATTCTTAAGAATGAAGAATTTTTCAAGGTTTCAAAGTCCATTTAATTGGCAGATTGGCTTATTGAAATACTAAAATTTGGTAAATTGCTTCAGTCAAACATGGTTTTGCAGATAAATCGACAATAGCAATTGATTAACAAATAATTAAAACCTGGATACTTATTGATATAACTAAGCCTGGCAGCCCTGTTTTGTTACTAACACTCCACTATAAACTAAAATTTTCAGATTTTTAAACCAGCTTGATCGGCCTAAGTAGGAAGATTTTGGCAAATTTTCAACAGCAAAGCAACTAACGGAATTCTTGGAGAAATGTACATTTCTTGTTAGTCGCCTCGGTCAAAAACGGCATAAAAGTCTCAACTAGACTAACATTTTGATAACGAAAAAAATTTACCTTATTGATTAAAGATTTAATTAAACTGGCAACACTTTAATGTCGGACACACTTAGGAAATCGATATAATTTTGAATTAATTCTTAAGAATGAAGAATTTTTCAAGGTTTCAAATTCCATTTAATTGGCAGATTGGCTTGTTGAAATACTAAAATTTGCTAAATTGCTTCAGTCAAACATGGTTTTGCAGATAAATCGACAATAGCAATTGATTAACAAATAATTAAAACCTTAATGCTTATTGATATAAATAAGCCTGGCAGCCCTGTTATGTTACTTACACTCCATAATTATCTAAAAAATTTCAGTTTTATAACCAGCTTGATCGGCCTAAGTAGGAAGATTTTGGGAAATTTGCAACAGCAAAGCAACTAACGAAATTCTTGGAGAAATGTACATTTCTTGTTAGTCGCCTCGGTCAAAAACGGCATAAAAGTCTCAACTAGACTAACATTTTGATAACGAAAAAATTAGCCTAATTGATTAAAGATTTAATAAATCTGGCAACACTTTAATGTCAGACACTTAGGAAATCGATATAATTTTGTATTAATTCTTAAGAATGAAGAATTTTTCAAGGTTTCAAAGTCCATTTAATTGGCACATTGGCTTGTTGAAATACTAAAATTTGCTAAATTGCTTCAGTCAAACATGGTTTTGCAGATAAATCGACAATAGCAATTAATTTATTAACAAATAATTAAAACCTGAATGCTTATTGATATAAAAACCCCTGGCGGCCCTGTTATGTTAACCACCCTAAGAAAATAAATATAAATTTTGAATTAATTCCAGCTCCAAAATCCATTTATCTGGCAGATTGCCGTGTGGAAATTCCAAATTTTGGTAAATTTCTTCAGTCAAACAGGGTTTTGAAGAGACATTGACACTAGCAATTGATTAACAAATCAATAAACTTGAATAATTATTGATATAAATAAGAATGGCAGCTCTGTTTTGTTAACCACACTAAAAAAATAAATATAAATTTTGTATTAATTCCAGCTCCAAAATCCATTTATCTGGCAGATTGCCGTGTTGAAATGGCAAATTTTGGAAAATTTCTTCAGTCAAACAGGGTTTTGAAGAAACATTGACACTAGCAATTGATTAACAAATCAATAAACTTGGATAATTATTGACATAAATAAGCCTGGCAGCACTGTTTTGTTAACCACACTAAGAAAATAAATATAAATTTTGAATTAATTCCAGCTCCAAAATCCATTTATCTGGCAGATTGCCGTGTGGAAATGCCAAATTTTGGTAAATTTCTTCAGTCAAACATTGTTTTGAAGAAACATTGACACTAGCAATTGATTAACAATTCAATAAACTTAAATAATTATTGATATAAATAAGCATGGCAGCTCTGTTTTGTTAACCACACTAAAAAAATAAATATAAATTTTGTATTAATTCCAGCTCCAAAATCCATTTATCTGGCAGATTGCCGTGTGGAAATTCCAAATTTTGGTAAATTTCTTCAGTCAAACAGGGTTTTGAAGAGACATTGACACTAGCAATTGATTAACAAATCAATAAACTTGAATAATTATTGATATAAATAAGAATGGCAGCTCTGTTTTGTTAACCACACTAAAAAATAAATATAAATTTTGTATTAATTCCAGCTCCAAAATCCCTTTATCTGGCAGATTGCCGTGTTGAAATGGCAAATTTTGGAAAATTTCTTCAGTCAAACATTGTTTTGAAGTAACATTGACACTAGCAATTGATTAACAATTCAATAAACTTAAATGATTATTGATATAAATAAGCCTGGCAGCACTGTTTTGTTAACCACACTAAGAAAATAAATATAAATTTTGAATTAATTCCAGCTCCAAAATCCATTTATCTGGCAGATTGCCGTGTGGAAATTCCAAATTTTGGTAAATTTCTTCAGTCAAACATTGTTTTGAAGAAACATTGACACTAGCAATTGATTAACAATTCAATAAAATTAAATAATTATTGATATAAATAAGAATGGCAGCTCTGTTTTGTTAACCACACTAAAAAATAAATATAAATTTTGTATTAATTCCAGCTCCAAAATCCATTTATCTGGCAGATTGCCGTGTTGAAATGGCAAATTTTGGAAAATTTCTTCAGTCAAACAGGGTTTTGAAGAAACATTGACACTAGCAATTGATTAACAAATCAATAAACTTGGATAATTATTGACATAAATAAGCCTGGCAGCACTGTTTTGTTAACCACACTAAGAAAATAAATATAAATTTTGAATTAATTCCAGCTCCAAAATCCATTTATCTGGAAGATTGCCGTGTGGAAATGCCAAATTTTGGTAAATTTCTTCAGTCAAACATTGTTTTGAAGAAACATTGACACTAGCAATTGATTAACAATTCAATAAACTTAAATAATTATTGATATAAATAAGCATGGCAGCTCTGTTTTGTTAACCACACTAAGAAAATAAATATAAATTTTGAATTAATTCCAGCTCCAAAATCCATTTATCTGGCAGATTGCCGTGTGGAAATTCCAAATTTTGGTAAATTTCTTCAGTCAAACAGGGTTTTGAAGAGACATTGACACTAGCAATTGATTAACAAATCAATAAACTTGAATAATTATTGATATAAATAAGAATGGCAGCTCTGTTTTGTTAACCACACTAAAAAATAAATATAAATTTTGAATTAATTCCAGCTCCAAAATCCATTTATCTGGCAGATTGCCGTGTTGAAATGGCAAATTTTGGAAAATTTCTTCAGTCAAACAGGGTTTTGAAGAAACATTGACACTAGCAATTGATTAACAAATCAATAAACTTGAATAATTATTGATATAAATAAGCATGGCAGCTCTGTTTTGTTAACCACACTAAGAAAATAAATATAAATTTTGAATTAATTCCAGCTCCAAAATCCATTTATCTGGCAGATTGCCGTGTGGAAATTCCAAATTTTGGTAAATTTCTTCAGTCAAACAGGGTTTTGAAGAAACATTGACACTAGCAATTGATTAACAAATCAATAAACTTGAATAATTATTGATATAAATAAGCCTGGCAGCTCTGTTTTGTTAACCACACTAAGAAAATAAATATAAATTTTGAATTAATTCCAGCTCCAAAATCCATTTATCTGGCAGATTGCGTTGTTTAAATGGCAAATTTTGGAAAATTTCTTCAGTCAAACAGGGTTTTGAAGAAACATTTACACTAGCAATTGATTAACAAATCAATAAACTTGAATAATTATTGATATAAATAAGCCTAACAGCTCTGTTTTGTTAACCACCCTAAGAAAATAAATATAAATTTTGAATTAATTCCAGCTCCAAAATCCATTTATCTGGCAGATTGCCGTGTGGAAATTCCAAATTTTGGTAAATTTCTTCAGTCAAACAGGGTTTTGAAGAGACATTGACACTAGCAATTGATTAACAAATCAATAAACTTGAATAATTATTGATATAAATAAGAATGGCAGCTCTGTTTTGTTAACCACACTAAAAAATAAATATAAATTTTGAATTAATTCCAGCTCCAAAATCCATTTATCTGGCAGATTGCCGTGTTGAAATGGCAAATTTTGGAAAATTTCTTCAGTCAAACAGGGTTTTGAAGAAACATTGACACTAGCAATTGATTAACAAATAAATAAACTTGGATAATTATTGACATAAATAAGCCTGGCAGCTCTGTTTTATTAACTACACTAAGAAAATAAATATAAATTTTGAATTAATTCCAGCTCCAAAATCCATTTATCTGGCAGATTGCCGTGTGGAAATGCCAAATTTTGGTAAATTTCTTCAGTCAAACATTGTTTTGAAGAAACATTGACACTAGCAATTGATTAACAATTCAATAAACTTAAATAATTATTGATATAAATAAGCATGGCAGCTCTGTTTTGTTAACCACACTAAGAAAATAAATATAAATTTTGAATTAATTCCAGCTCCAAAATCCATTTATCTGGCAGATTGCCGTGTGGAAATTCCAAATTTTGGTAAATTTCTTCAGTCAAACAGGGTTTTGAAGAGACATTGACACTAGCAATTGATTAACAAATCAATAAACTTGAATAATTATTGATATAAATAAGAATGGCAGCTCTGTTTTGTTAACCACACTAAAAAATAAATATAAATTTTGAATTAATTCCAGCTCCAAAATCCATTTATCTGGCAGATTGCCGTGTTGAAATGGCAAATTTTGGAAAATTTCTTCAGTCAAACAGGGTTTTGAAGAAACATTGACACTAGCAATTGATTAACAAATCAATAAACTTGAATAATTATTGATATAAATAAGCATGGCAGCTCTGTTTTGTTAACCACACTAAGAAAATAAATATAAATTTTGAATTAATTCCAGCTCCAAAATCCATTTATCTGGCAGATTGCCGTGTGGAAATTCCAAATTTTGGTAAATTTCTTCAGTCAAACAGGGTTTTGAAGAAACATTGACACTAGCAATTGATTAACAAATCAATAAACTTGAATAATTATTGATATAAATAAGCCTGGCAGCTCTGTTTTGTTAACCACACTAAGAAAATAAATATAAATTTTGAATTAATTCCAGCTCCAAAATCCATTTATCTGGCAGATTGCGTTGTTTAAATGGCAAATTTTGGAAAATTTCTTCAGTCAAACAGGGTTTTGAAGAAACATTTACACTAGCAATTGATTAACAAATCAATAAACTTGAATAATTATTGATATAAATAAGCCTAACAGCTCTGTTTTGTTAACCACCCTAAGAAAATAAATATAAATTTTGAATTAATTCCAGCTCCAAAATCCATTTATCTGGCAGATTGCCGTGTGGAAATTCCAAATTTTGGTAAATTTCTTCAGTCAAACAGGGTTTTGAAGAGACATTGACACTAGCAATTGATTAACAAATCAATAAACTTGAATAATTATTGATATAAATAAGAATGGCAGCTCTGTTTTGTTAACCACACTAAAAAATAAATATAAATTTTGAATTAATTCCAGCTCCAAAATCCATTTATCTGGCAGATTGCCGTGTTGAAATGGCAAATTTTGGAAAATTTCTTCAGTCAAACAGGGTTTTGAAGAAACATTGACACTAGCAATTGATTAACAAATCAATAAACTTGAATAATTATTGATATAAATAAGCATGGCAGCTCTGTTTTGTTAACCACACTAAGAAAATAAATATAAATTTTGAATTAATTCCAGCTCCAAAATCCATTTATCTGGCAGATTGCCGTGTGGAAATTCCAAATTTTGGTAAATTTCTTCAGTCAAACAGGGTTTTGAAGAAACATTGACACTAGCAATTGATTAACAAATCAATAAACTTGAATAATTATTGATATAAATAAGCCTGGCAGCTCTGTTTTGTTAACCACACTAAGAAAATAAATATAAATTTTGAATTAATTCCAGCTCCAAAATCCATTTATCTGGCAGATTGCGTTGTTTAAATGGCAAATTTTGGAAAATTTCTTCAGTCAAACAGGGTTTTGAAGAAACATTTACACTAGCAATTGATTAACAAATCAATAAACTTGAATAATTATTGATATAAATAAGCCTAACAGCTCTGTTTTGTTAACCACCCTAAGAAAATAAATATAAATTTTGAATTAATTCCAGCTCCAAAATCCATTTATCTGGCAGATTGCCGTGTGGAAATTCCAAATTTTGGTAAATTTCTTCAGTCAAACAGGGTTTTGAAGAGACATTGACACTAGCAATTGATTAACAAATCAATAAACTTGAATAATTATTGATATAAATAAGAATGGCAGCTCTGTTTTGTTAACCACACTAAAAAATAAATATAAATTTTGAATTAATTCCAGCTCCAAAATCCATTTATCTGGCAGATTGCCGTGTTGAAATGGCAAATTTTGGAAAATTTCTTCAGTCAAACAGGGTTTTGAAGAAACATTGACACTAGCAATTGATTAACAAATAAATAAACTTGGATAATTATTGACATAAATAAGCCTGGCAGCTCTGTTTTGTTAACCACCATAAGAAAATAAATATAAATTTTGAATTAATTCCAGCTCCAAAATCCATTTATCTGGCAGATTGCCGTGTGGAAATGCCAAATTTTGGTAAATTTCTTCAGTCAAACATTGTTTTGAAGAAACATAGACACTAGCAATTGATTATCAATTCAATAAACTTAAATAATTATTGATATAAATAAGCCTGGCAGCTCTGTTTTGTTAACCACACTAAGAAAATAAATATAAATTTTGAATTAATTCCAGCTCCAAAATCCATTTATCTGGCAGATTGCCGTGTTGAAATGGCAAATTTTGGAAAATTTCTTCAGTCAAACAGGGTTTTGAAGAAACATTGACACTAGCAATTGATTAACAAATCAATAAACTTGAATAATTATTGATATAAATAAGCCTGGCAGCTCTGTTGTCAAACACGGCTTAAAAGTCTGAACGAGACTGCTATTTTTATAACGAAAAACATTTACCTAATTGATTTAAGATTTAATTAAACTGGCAACACTTTAATGTCAGACACTAAGGAAATCGATATAATTTTGAATTAATTCTTAAGAATGAAGAATTTTTCAAGGTTTCAAAGTCCATTTAATTGGCAGATTGGCTTATTGAAATACTAAAATTTGGTAAATTGCTTCAGTCAAACATGGTTTTGCAGATAAATCGACAATAGCAATTGATTAACAAATAATTAAAACCTGGATACTTATTGATATAACTAAGCCTGGCAGCCCTGTTATGTTACTAACACTCCACTATAAACTAAAATTTTCAGATTTTTAAACCAGCTTGATCGGCCTAAGTAGGAAGATTTTGGCAAATTTTCAACAGCAAAGCAACTAACGGAATTCTTGGAGAAATGTACATTTCTTGTTAGTCGCCTCGGTCAAAAACGGCATAAAAGTCTCAACTAGACTAACATTTTGATAACGAAAAAAATTTACCTTATTGATTAAAGATTTAATTAAACTGGCAACACTTTAATGTCGGACACACTTAGGAAATCGATATAATTTTGAATTAATTCTTAAGAATGAAGTATTTTTCAAGGTTTCAAATTCCATTTAATTGGCAGATTGGCTTGTTGAAATACTAAAATTTGCTAAATTGCTTCAGTCAAACATGGTTTTGCAGATAAATCGACAATAGCAATTAATTTATTAACAAATAATTAAAACCTGAATGCTTATTGATATAAAAACCCCTGGCGGCCCTGTTATGTTACTTACACTCCATAATTATCTAAAAAATTCAGTTTTATAACCAGCTTGATTGGCCTAAGTAGGAAGATTTTGGCAAATTTGCAACAGCAAAGCAACTAACGGAATTCTGGGAGAAATGTACATTTCTCATTAGTCGCCTCTGTCAAACACGGCTTAAAAGTCTGAACGAGACTGCTATTTTTATAACGAAAAAAATTAACCTAATTGATTAAAGATTTAATAAATCTGGCAACACTTTAATGTCAGACACTTAGGAAATCGATATAATTTTGAATTAATTCTTAAGAGTGTAGAATTTTTCAAGGTTTCAAAGTCCATTTAATTGGCAGATTGGCTTATTGAAATTATAAAATTTGTTAAATTGCTTCAGTCAAACATGGTTTTGCAGATAAATCGACAATAGCAATTGATTAACAAATAATTAAAACCTTAATGGTTATTGATATAAATAAGCCTGGCAGCCCTGTTATGTTACTTACACTCCATAATTATCTAAAAAATTTCAGTTTTATAACCAGCTTGATCGGCCTAAGTAGGAAGATTTTGGCAAATTTGCAACAGCAAAGCAACTAACGGAATTCTTGGAGAAATGTACATTTCTCATTAGTCGCCTCTGTCAAACACGGCTTAAAAGTCTGAACGAGACTGCTATTTTTATAACGAAAAAAATTAACCTAATTGATTAAAGATTTAATAAATCTGGCAACACTTTAATGTCAGACACTTAGGAAATCGATATAATTTTGTATTAATTCTTAAAGATGAAGAATTTTTCAAGGTTTCAAAGTCCATTTAATTGGCACATTGGCTTGTTGAAATACTAAAATTTGGTAAATTGCTTCAGTCAAACATGGTTTTGCAGATAAATCGACAATAGCAATTGATTAACAAATAATTAAAACCTGAATAATTATTGATACAAATAAACCTGGCAGCCCTGTTATGTTACTAACACTCCATAATTAACTAAAAAATGTCATTTTTATATCCAGCTTGATCTGCCAAGAAGGAAGATTTTGGCAAATTTCCAACAGATAAGCAACTAACGGAATTCTAGGAGAAATGTACATTTCAGGTTTGTCGCCTCTTTCAAACATGGCTTAAAAGTCTGAACGACTCTGATATTTTTATAACGAAATAAATTTACCTTATTGATTAAAGATTTAATTAAACTGGCAACACTTTAATGTCGGACACACTTAGGAAATCGATATAATTTTGAATTAATTCTTAAGAATGTAGAATTTTTCAAGGTTTCAAATTCCATTTAATTGGCAGATTGGCTTATTGAAATACTAAAATTTGGTAAATTGCTTTAGTCAAACATGGTTTTGCAGATAAATCGACAATAGCAATTAATTTATTAACAATAATTAAAACCTGAATGCTTATTGATATAAAAACCCCTGGCGGCCCTGTTATGTTACTTACACTCCATAATTATCTAAAAAATTCAGTTTTATAACCAGCTTGATTGGCCAAAGTAGGAAGATTTTGGCAAATTTGCAACAGCAAAGCAACTAACGGTATTTTGGGAGAAATGTACATTTCTGATTAGTCGCCTCTGTCAAACACGGCTTAAAAGTCTGAACGAGACTGCTATTTTTATAACGAAAAACATTTACCTAATTGATTTAAGATTTAATTTAACTGGCAACACTTTAATGTCAGACACTTAGGAAATCGATATAATTTTGAATTAATTCTTAAGAATGAAGAATTTTTCAAGGTTTCAAATTCCATTTAATTGGCAGATTGGCTTGTTGAAAAACTAAAATTTGCTAAATTGCTTCAGTCAAACATGGTTTTGCAGATAAATCGACAATAGCAATTAATTTATTAACAAATAATTAAAACCTGAATGCTTATTGATATAAAAACCCCTAGCGGCCCTGTTATGTTACTTACACTCCATAATTATCTAAAAAATTTCAGTTTTATAACCGGCTTGATTGGCCTAAGTAGGAAGATTTTGGCAATTTTGCAACAGCAAAGCAACTAACGGAATTTTGGGAGAAATGTACATTTCTGATTAGTCGCCTCTGTCAAACACGGCTTAAAAGTCTGAACGAGACTGCTATTTTTATAACGAAAAACATTTACCTAATTGATTTAAGATTTAATAAATCTGGCAACACTTTAATGTCAGACACTTAGGAAATCGATATAATTTTGAAATAATTCTTAAGAATGAAGAATTTTTCAAGGTTTCAAAGTCCATTTAATTGGCACATTGGCTTGTTGAAATACTAAAATTTGGTAAATTGCTTCAGTCAAACATGGTTTTGCAGATAAATCGACAATAGCAACTGATTAACAAATAATTAAAACCTGAATAATTATTGATATAAAAACCCCTGGCGGCCCTGTTATGTTACTTACACTCCATAATTATCTAAAAAAATTCAGTTTTATAACCAGCTTGATTGGCCTAAGTAGGAAGATTTTGGCAAATTTGCAACAGCAAAGCAACTAACGGAATTTTGGGAGAAATGTACATTTCTGATTAGTCGCCTCTGTCAAACACGGCTTAAAAGTCTGAACGAGACTGCTATTTTTATAACGAAAAACATTTACCTAATTGATTTAAGATTTAATTAAACTGGCAACACTTTAATGTCAGACACTTAGGAAATCGATATAATTTTGATTTAATTCTTAAGAATGAAGAATTTTTCAAGGTTTCAAAGTCCATTTAATCGGCAGATTGGCTTGTTGAAATACTAAAATTTGTTAAATTGCTTCAGTCAAACATGGTTTTGCAGATTAATCGTTAATAGCAATTGATTAACAAATAATTAAAACCTGAATACTTATTGATATAAATAAGCCTGGCAGCCCTGTTATATTACTTACACTCCATAATTAACTAAAATTTTCAGTTTTATATCCACCTTGATCTGCAAGAAGGAAGATTTTGGCAAATTTTCAATAGCAAAGCAACTAACGGAATTCTTCGAGAAATGTACATTTCTTGTTAGTCGCCACGGTAAAAAACGGGATAAAAGTCTCAACTAGACTAACATTTTGATACCGGAAAAATTAACCTAATTGATTAAAGATTTAATTAATCTGACAACACTTTAATGTCAGACACTTAGGAAATCGACATAATTTTTAATTAATTCTTAAGAATGAAGAATTTTTCAAGGTTTCAAAGTCCATTTAATTGTCAGATTGGCTTGTTGAAATATTAAAATTTGGTAAATTGCTTCAGTCAAACATGGTTTTGCAGATAAATCGACAATAGCAATTGATTAACAAATAATTAAAACATGAATACTTATTGATATAAATAAGCCTGGCAGCCCTGTTATGTTACTAACACTCCATAATTAACTAAAATTTTCAGTTTGATATCCACCTTGATCTGCAAGAAGGAAGATTTTGGCAAATTTTCAACAGCAAAGAACTAACGGAATTCTTGGGGAAATGTACATTTCTGAATAGTTGCCTCGGTCAAACACGGCTTAAAATCTGAACGAGACTGATATTTTTAAAACGAAAAAAATTAACCTAATTGATTAAAGATTTGATAAATCTGGCAACACTTTAATGTCAGACACTTAGGAAATCGATATAATTTTGAATTAATTCTTAAGAATGAAGAATTTCTCAAGGTTTCAAAGTCCATTTAATTGGCAGATTGGCTTGTTGAAATACTAAAATTTGGTAAATTGCTTCAGTCAAACATGGTTTTGCAGATAAATCGACAATAGCAATTGATTAACAAATAATTAGAACCTTAATACTTATTGATATAAATAAGCCTGGCAGCCCTGTTATGTAACTAACACTCCATAATTAACTAAAAATTTTAGAAGTAAGATTTTTACAAATTTCCAACAGCAAAGCAACTTACGAAATTTACATAAGAAATACTCATCTCTTGTTAGTCGCTTCGGTCAATCACGTCTTAAAAATCTGAACGAAAAAAATTAACCTATGTGATTAAAGATTTAATTTAACTGGCAACACTTTATTTTTAAGCACACTAAGGAAATCGATTTATCTTTTGAGTTAATTCTTAAAAATGATGAATTTTTCCAGGTTCCAAAATCTATTTATCTGGCAGATTGCCGTGTTGAAATATCAAAATTTGTTAAATTGTATCAGTCAAACAGGGTTTGGATGAAATATCGACATTAGCCATTATATAACAAATAAATAAATCCGAAATAATTATTGGTATAAATAAGCCTGGCAGCTCTGTTAAGTTAGTCACACTCCATAATTATCTTAACTTTTTCAGTTTAATTTTATTAGAGGTTTAATTTAACTGGCAACACTTTTATGTTAAACAAACTAAGGAAATCGATCTATCTTTTGAGTTTATTCTTAAAAATGAGGAGTTTTTCCAATTTCCAAAATCCATTAATCCAGTAGATTGCCGTGTTGAAATACCAAATTTTGGTAAATTGCTTCAGTCAAACAGTGTTTGGATGAAATAACGACACTAGCCATTATATAACTAATAAATAAAACATTGGTAATTATTGGTATAAATAAGCCTGGCAGCTCTGTTAAGTTAGTCACACTCCATAATATTTAACTAAACTTTTTCAGTTTAATTTTATTAAAGGTTTAATTTAACTGGCAACACTTTAATGTTAAACAAACTAAGGAAATCGATCTATCTTTTGAGTTTATTCTTAAAAATGAGGAGTTTTTTAAATTTCCAAAATCCATTAATCCAGTAGATTGCCGTGTTGAAATACCAAATTTTGGTAAATTGCTTCAGTCAAACAGTGTTTGGATGAAATATCGACACTAGCCATTATATAATAAATAAATAAAACATTGGTTATTATTGATATAAATAAGCCTGGCCGCTCTGTTAAGTTAGTCACACTCCAAAATTATATCAGTAGAAGGAAAGTGAGGGTCTGGCGCCAGTCCCGGGGTCGGGGTCAGGTTCGGGATCGGGGTCCGGGATTTAAGGGGTGAAATGAGGGTAAAATCATCGAAAAGTCAATGTATTTATGATATTTCTCGCGACGATTTGTTTTCTCATATATCAACATATTGTGTTCAGGCAAACTTGTTCATTTATCTCCGCTTATCTTGAAAGACACTTGAACGTATATCTTATCGCGTTTTATCGTACGGAATAAGTTGAAATGATGTTAAAAGTGATAACCTAAGCGGCGAGCGCGCGGATTACCCGGGGCGCGGTTAATTTGAATTTAAGAGTGTTTTGACGTCATGGAATATTCGTTGTTAAAGTAGAATGGAAATATTTTTTAACTTCATTTTAATATCATTGTAGTACGCTTGGCACTTGAACCTATCTCACGAGTATTTCTTAAAACGAATATCTCGATCGCGTTTTATCGTACGAAATAAGTTGAAATTATGTAAGTTGTATGATAGTGTTCGCGCGCGCGTGCGTGGATTTCCTGAAAGGTGCGGATTGCCCGGGGGCGCGGTTAATTTGAATTTAAAACATGGATTCCCTCTCCGAAATAATTCATGTACCCAAAATTGGACCGCAAGTTTTTTTCTTTTTAGGGGAAACTCTATGGGAGTTTAACATTACAATAAAGCTAATAAGTCCAGTTTGGGGTACTTTTAGTTCGAAATGGGGTACATAGGGCCGAAAATGGTGACTTTGGTCGTTTTTAGGGTACTTTTGGTCTATTTTGGTCCATTTTTGGGTACATCAGAAAAGCAGTTGGAAAAACGAAAAGCCTTATTTTTTTTTCCACCCATCCCCAAACTCTAAAAATTTATTGCTATAACTTATTTATCGCTTCCGTAGGTATAAAATAAGATAAAAACCACTTATCTATTTTTAAATTTCGGTAAATTAAAAATACTTAATTAATGTACTAAGTTACGTTTAAAAGAACCATTTGTAACAATTCCAATATATAAATATAGGTAAAAGGATTGAAAAAATACTTAAAGTAAGTGGTTTTACTGATAAACTCTAAAGGAATTTAACTTTAAAGGGTATCTTAGATTATTGTTTTTAATTTTATTCAAGTTGAAAACGTATTAAGAGTCCTTCAAAGTACTATAAAAGGATTTTATTTACGAACTAAATTCATATTTTCTTCAAACTTTCAATTAGCTTTTAATACTATTTAAATACGGTAAAATAGAATTCTAATACACAAATATAGTCAGAAAGATACTATCAAACACTAAAATTAAAATTAAATGAAATTTGTGTGGTTAAGATTTGTAAATATAATTTTGAAAATAATTAGTTTCACGCTTTATTTAAGTCGAGCAATTACATTTTTAAAAATGAATGAAGTTAAACAATATAAAAATTTGTAAATATTGTAAATATTTTTATACAATAAAGAAATTAAGAAATGTTTTAATTAAAATATCTTTTATTTTCTACAATTGTTATCTTTTATTACTATAAATATTCCAATATTAAATGGGAACCACGTATGCTTAACAATTTCAATATGTAAATATAGGTATAAAAATACGATAAAAACAATTACCTATATTTTAAATACGGTAAAATATAAATACATTTCCGATATGTAAATAGGTAGAATAACAATATGAAAAATTCCTTTTTCTACTTTTAATACGACAACACACAACTCTGATACGCAAATATATACAGAAAATATTTAAAAAAAAACAATTTTCCGATACACAAATATAGATAAAGAAATACTATAAAATGTAAAAAGGTAGAAAAATACTACACATTAACCATTATGAATTTCAGCTTACAACATCCTTCACGTATAGAGCATAACATATATGTTCAGAGTTAACTTGTTTCCTCGTTATCTTTATCTCATATGTTTTAAATAGCGTATGGAATAAGTTAAGAATGTACTGAAATGATGTATGTTAAAACCTCGTATAATAAAGAGTAAAACATAAATTCAGAGTCGGCTCGATTACTTAAGCGAATAACACAGAGACGTTTCTAGTGTAGTCACGTAGGAAGAAAAATACTACAACAATCTCTATACTCTACATTCAACACGTTAAAATATATTTCCGAAATGGCAATATAGGTAGTGTAATACTACAAAATCTCTATACTCTACCTTCAATACGTTGAATTATATTCCAATATGTAAATATAGGAGGAAAAATACTACAAAAGCCTCTTTTCTTGACGTTCAATATGTTAAAATAGATTTCTGAAATGCAAATATAGGTAGTAAAAATGATATGCCTCCGATCGAATCATTCATTTTTTCCTATTTATTTAAATATAAGTATTTAAATTAGAATTGCTTCTAGTGTTCGGCAGTCGATTAATTTTTATCTATGAATAAAATAAGCTCGGCTATATTTAAATAATATTTATTTAAATAACCAATAGTTGAATAAAAAATGTTAAATGTTTAAATAATCGAAAGTGAATAAGCCTATTATTTAAATAAAACAAACAATTATTTAAATAAATACCACTTTTATTCAAATAAATGCTTGGTTGCGTAAAAAACATAATTAAATAAGTTAAAATGATATTCTTTTTACCAACGTTTTTTTAAATAAATCGGAAAATTTGTGGATAATGAATAAACAATTCCTAACACTAATTGCTTCATTAAATTATGCATTTGGTCTTTAAACAATACCTGAATTTGAAATTATATAACATAAAAAAAATAGTTTAAAAATAAAACTATATCAAGGTATTACACTCAGGTAAAGAAAAAATTAGTTGCATTATGTTTTTATATTTATTTCTTAATTACAGTGATGCTTAAAAGCAAACCTCAAATCTATAAAACAAAGAGTATTTTTAACAAGGGATAACTTTATTTAAATAGATGCTTTGGTGACATCTAACGGCGGCAATGGAAAATAATAAACAAAATACTAAAATTACCATGTGTTATTAAAATTTTAATTGCTATATTATATTTATGGTATGTACTTGAACCCATTATGGTATTTGAAATAGCTTAATATATGAAGAAAGTAAACGTATTTCTTAACGCATACAAAGCGTTATTATTTTTATAATTTATTAATTAACTATTAATATGGTTACATTATTTACGATAAGTAAGTTGTATATAAAACAGTTGGAAGTTCAAAACGTATTAAGAGCCCTTCAGAGTACTATAAAAGGATTTCATTTACAAACTAAATTAATATTTTATTCAAACTTTCAATTCGTTATAATTTGAATTTAAATGAAAACATCATGGATTATAGGTGCGTAATCTACTATTAGACCGAACGGATTAAAAAATACTTAAAGTAAGTGGTTTTACTGATAAACTCTAAAGGAATTTAACTTTAAAGGGTATCTTAGATTATTGTTTTTAATTTTATTCAAGTTCAAAACGTATAAAGAGTCCTCCAAAGTACTTTAAAAGGATTTTATTTACGAACTAAATCCATATTTTAGAAGTTAGTTTGTATGAAATACTTACTAATACCTGAAAATGGACTTTAGAGTTGATAAGATTTGTAAATATCATTTGAAACTAATAATTTTCACGCTTTATTTAAGTCAAGCAATTACATTTTTAAAAATGAAAGAAGTTAAACAATATACAAATTTGTAAATATTGTAAATATTTTTAGATAATAAAGAAATTAAGAAATGTTTTAAATAAAATATCTTTCATTTTCTACTACATTTTTAAAAATGAAAGAAGTTTAACAATATAATTATTCTAATATAATTTCAAATTCAGGTATTATTTAAAGTACAAATGCATAATTTAGTGAAGCAATTCTTATTTAAACACTTTTATTTAATTAATTTGTGTATCTGAAATGTATTTATTGAACAATAAGTGGGTTTTACTATTTATCACGGTTTTTTTTATATATATAATGGAATTGTTACAAAAGGTTCTTTTAAACGTAACTTAGTACATTAATTTATTTTAGAAGTTCAAAACGTTCAAAACGTATAAAGAGTCCTTCAAAGTACTTTAAAAGGATTTTTTATTCACTATATAATCAATTTTTTTTCAAACTTAGAAGTTAGTTTGTATGAAATACTTACTAATACCTGAAAATTGGTCTTTAGAGTGGATAATTAAGTATTTTTTTAATCCTTTTACCTATATTTACATATTGGAATTGTTACAAAAAGTTCTTTTAAACGTAACTTAGTACATTAATTTATTTTGCAAGTTCAAAACGTATTAAGAGCCCTTCAGAGTACTATAAAAGGATTTCATTTACAAACTAAATTAATATTTTCTTCAAACTTTCAATTCGTTATAATAAGAATTGAAATGAAAACATCATGGATTATAGGTGCGTAATCTACTATTAGACCCCAGCGTCCGCGCCAGCCCCGTCAGTGCCCCATTTCACATTTCAGACGTCGACGGGGACTCGGGGCACCATCAGGGCGAGGGCGCGGACGCTGGGGCACGGGCGCCACCCGCGTCTCAACGTCTGACTATCATCTGGCAGTTCCATAGTGGGCTATTTGACCATCAAAATGACCAAATACACGTATATTTGAACATTTCCTTGACTACATGACTGAAAAATTGTTTAAAGGTCCATCTACTTGGTTACAAAATTTGTTAAATACTTGGCTTTAAGGCCATCTAAATTAAAGTTAGAAGAAGCTAGACAAAGAGAAATTGTTCTGAAAAATAAAATTAAAGATATAAAAACTAACCAATAGTATTTCGAATACCAAATAATTCGACGTATTTGTTTTTGAAATAACTAAATAGTTTACATATTTATCAAAAAAAAACTAAAAAGTAATTGAAATTACTGTTACTTTTACTTGCAATAGTAAAATACTAAACCAAATGTATAATTTATATTTTATTTTATTTAATAAATTTAAACTATAATGCTAAACTTTTTCAAAAAAAAACTTTTACAAACAAAATTTAAAATACACATTTTTAAAATTTAACTACACCAGCTCCAAGACAGCTAGCGACTTTTCTTTTTTTAAGTAACTACTAACTACAATTAAAATCAAAGGATCTGCTATATTTTTCATGCTTTGAAAACAATTCATTAAAATCTCGAGTTTTTAAATATATGTAAAACACGAAGGAGCAGATCTTTTATCACAAATTTTGTAAAATTATATTTAATTTAGTTTATAATAATATAGGGAACTCAAAAATTAAAAAACGAAAATTCAAAAAAATTACTTACTTCAACCTTTCTCCCAGTTATTAGTTTCGTTTTAAACTTGGTTTACGTTTTAGTTTTACTTTGCTATTCTAGAAAATTCCAAAATTCCTTTAGAGTTTATCAGTAAAACCACTTACTTTAAGAATTTTTTAATCCGTTCGGTCTAATAGTAGATTACGCACCTATAATCCATGATGTTTTCATTTAAATTCAAATTATAACGAATTGAAAGTTTGAATAAAATATTAATTTAGTTTGTAAATGAAATCCTTTTATAGTACTCTGAAGGGCTCTTAATACGTTTTGAACTTCCAACTGTTTTATATACAACTTACTTATCGTAAATAATGTAACCATATTAATAGTTAATTAATAAATTATAAAAATAATAACGCTTTCTATGCGTTAAGAAATACGTTTACTTTCTTCATATATTAAGCTATTTCAAATACCATAATGGGTTCAAGTACATACCATAAATATAATATAGCAATTAAAATTTTAATAACACATGGTAATTTTAGTATTTTGTTTATTATTTTCCATTGCCGCCGTTAGATTTCACCAAAGCATCTATTTAAATAAAGTTATCCCTTGTTAAAAATACTCTTTGTTTTATAGATTTGAGGTTTGCTTTTAAGCATCACTGTAATTAAGAAATAAATATAAAAACATAATGCAACTAATTTTTTCTTTACCTGAGTGTAATACCTTGATATAGTTTTATTTTTAAACTATTTTTTTTATGTTATATAATTTCAAATTCAGGTATTGTTTAAAGAACAAATGCATAATTTAATGAAGCAATTAGTGTTAGGAATTGTTTATTCATTATCCACAAATTTTCCGATTTATTTAAAAAAACGTTGGTAAAAAGAATATCATTTTAACTTATTTAATTATGTTTTTTACGCAACCAAGCATTTATTTGAATAAAAGTGGTATTTATTTAAATAATTGTTTGTTTTATTTAAATAATAGGCTTATTCACTTTCGATTATTTAAACATTTAACATTTTTTATTCAACTATTGGTTATTTAAATAAATATTATTTAAATATAGCCGAGCTTATTTTATTCATAGATAAAAATTAATCGACTGCCGAACACTAGAAGCAATTCTAATTTAAATACTTATATTTAAATAAATAGGAAAAAATGAACGATTCGATCGGAGGCATATCATTTTTACTACCTATATTTGCATTTCAGAAATATATTTTAACATATTGAACGTCAAGAAAAGAGGCTTTTGTAGTATTTTTCCTCCTATATTTACATATTGGAATGTAATTTAACGTATTGAAGGTAGAGTATAGAGATTTTGTAGTATTACACTACCTATATTGCCATTTCGGAAATATATTTTAACGTGTTGAATGTAGAGTATAGAGATTGTTGTAGTATTTTTCTTCCTACGTGACTACACTGGAAACGTCTCTGTGTTATTCGCTTAAGTAATCGAGCCGACTCTGAATTTATGTTTTACTCTTTATTATACGAGGTTTTAACATACATCATTTCAGTACATTCTTAACTTATTCCATACGCTATTTAAAACATATGAGATAAAGATAACGAGGAAACAAGTTAACTCTGAACATATATGTTATGCTCTATACGTGAAGGATGTTGTAAGCTGAAATTCATAATGGTTAATGTGTAGTATTTTTCTACCTTTTTACATTTTATAGTATTTCTTTATCTATATTTGTGTATCGGAAAATTGTTTTTTTTTTTAATATTTTCTGTATATATTTGCGTATCAGAGTTGTGTGTTGTCGTATTAAAAGTAGAAAAAGGAATTTTTCATATTGTTATTCTACCTATTTACATATCGGAAATGTATTTATATTTTACCGTATTTAAAATATAGGTAATTGTTTTTATCGTATTTTTATACCTATATTTACATATTGAAATTGTTACGCATACGTGGTTCCCATTTAATATTGGAATATTTATAGTAATAAAAGATAACAATTGTAGAAAATAAAAGATATTTTAATTAAAACATTTCTTAATTTCTTTATTGTATAAAAATATTTACAATATTTACAAATTTTTATATTGTTTAACTTCATTCATTTTTAAAAATGTAATTGCTCGACTTAAGTAAAGCGTGAAACTAATTATTTTCAAAATTATATTTACAAATCTTATCCACACAAATTTCATTTAATTTTAATTTTAGTGTTTGATAGTATCTTTCTGACTATATTTGTGTATTAGAATTCTATTTAACCGTATTTAAATAGTATTAAAAGCTAATTGAAAGTTTGAAGAAAATATGAATTTAGTTCGTAAATAAAATCCTTTTATAGTACTTTGAAGGACTCTTAATACGTTTTCAACTTGAATAAAATTAAAAACAATAATCTAAGATACCCTTTAAAGTTAAATTCCTTTAGAGTTTATCAGTAAAACCACTTACTTTAAGTATTTTTTCAATCCTTTTACCTATATTTATATATTGGAATTGTTACAAATGGTTCTTTTAAACGTAACTTAGTACATTAATTAAGTATTTTTAATTTACCGAAATTAAAAATAGATAAGTGGTTTTTATCTTATTTTATACCTACGGAAGCGATAAATAAGTTATAGCAATAAATGTTTAGAGTTTGGGGATGGGTGGAAAAAAAAATAAGGCTTTTCGTTTTTCCAACTGCTTTTCTGATGTACCCAAAAATGGACCAAAATAGACCAAAAGTACCCTAAAAACGACCAAAGTCACCATTTTCGGCCCTATGTACCCCATTTCGAACTAAAAGTACCCCAAACTGGACTTATTAGCTTTATTGTAATGTTAAACTCCCATAGAGTTTCCCCTAAAAAGAAAAAAACTTGCGGTCCAATTTTGGGTACATGAATTATTTCGGAGAGGGAATCCATGTTTTAAATTCAAATTAACCGCGCCCCCGGGCAATCCGCGCCTCCCAGGAAATCCACGCGCGAACACTATCTTCCCGCCTAGGTTATTAAGTATCATACAACTTACATAATTTCAACTTATTTCGTACGATAAAACGCGATCGAGATATTCGTTTTAAGAAATACTCGTGAGATAGGTTCAAGTGCCAAGCGTACTACAATGATATTAAAATGAAGTTAAAAAATATTTCCATTCTACTTTAACAACGAATATTCCATGACGTCAAAACACTCTTAAATTCAAATTAACCGCGCCCCGGGTAATCCGCGCGCTCGCCGCCTAGATTATCACTTTTTACATCATTTCAACTTATTCCGTACGATAAAACGCGATAAGATATACGTTCAAGTGTCTTTCAAGATAAGCGGAGATAAATGAACAAGTTGGCCTGAACACAATATGTTGATATATGAGAAAACAAATCGTCGCGAGAAATATCATAAATACATTGACTTTTCGATGATTTTACCCTCATTTCACCCCTTAAATCCCGGACCCCGATCCCGAACCTGACCCCGACCCCGGGACTGGCGCCAGACCCTCACTTTCCTTCTACTTATATCAACTTTTTCAGTTTTATTTTATTAAAGATTTAATTTAACTGGCAACACTTTAATGTTAAACACACTAAGGAAATCGATCTATCTTTTGAGTTAATTCTTACAAATTATGACTTTTTCCAGGTTCCAAAATCCATTTATCTGGCAGATAGTCGTGTTGAAATACCAAATATTTGGTAAATTGCTTCAGTCAAACAGGGTTTGGATGAAATATCGACACTAGCAAATGATTAACAAATAAATAAAACCTGAAAAATTATTGGTATAAATAAGCCTGGCAGCTCTGTTAAGTTAGTCACACTCCATAATTATCTAAACTTTTTCAGTTTTATTTTATTAAAGATTTAATTTAACTGGCAACACTTTAATGTTAAACACACTAAGGAAATCGATCTATATTTTGAGTTAATTCTTAAAAATGATGAATTTTTCCAGGTTCCAAAATCTATTTATCTGGCAGATTGCCGTGTTGAAATATCAAAATTTGTTAAATTGTATCAGTCAAACAGGGTTTGGATGAAATATCGACACTAGCCATTATATAACAAATAAATAAAACATTGGTAATTATTGTAATCAATAAGCCTGGCAGCTCTGTTAAGTTAGTCACACTCCAAAATTATATCAACTTTTTCAGTTTTATTTTATTAAAGATTTAATTTAACTGGCAACACTTTAATGTTAAACAAACTAAGGAAATCGATCTATCTTTTGAGTTTATTCTTAAAAATGAGGAGTTTTTCCAATTTCCAAAATCCATTAATCCAGTAGATTGCCGTGTTGAAATACCAAATTTTGGTAAATTGCTTCAGTTTAACAGGGTTTGGATGAAATGTCGACACTAGCCAATATATAACAAATAAATAAAACCTAAAAAATTATAGGTATAAATAAGCCTGGCAGCTCGGTTTAGTTAGTCACACTCCATAATTATCTAAACTTATTCAGATTTACTTTATTAAAGATTTAATTTAACTGGCAACACTTTAATGTTAAACACACTAAGGAAATCGATCTATCTTTTGAGTTAATTCTTACAAATTATGACTTTTTCCAGGTTCCAAAATCCATTTATCTGGCAGATAGTCGTGTTGAAATACCAAATATTTGGTAAATTGCTTCAGTCAAACAGGGTTTGGATGAAATGTCGACACTAGCCAATATATAACAAATAAATAAAACCTAAAAAATTATAGGTATAAATAAGCCTGGCCGCTCTGTTAAGTTAGTCACACTCCAAAATTATATCCACTTTTTCAGTTTTATTTTATTAAAGATTTAATTTAACTGGCAACACTTTAATGTTAAACACACTAAGGAAATCGATCTATCTTTTGAGTTAATTCTTACAAATTATGACTTTTTCCAGGTTCCAAAATCCATTTATCTGGCAGATAGTCGTGTTGAAATACCAAATATTTGGTAAATTGTATCAGTCAAACAGGGTTTGGATGAAATATCGACACTAGCCATTATATAACAAATAAATAAAACATTGGTAATTATTGTTATCAATAAGCCTGGCAGCTCTGTTAAGTTAGTCACACTCCAAAATTATATCAACTTTTTCAGTTTTATTTTATTAAAGATTTAATTTAACTGGCAACACTTTAATGTTAAACAAACTAAGGAAATCGATCTATCTTTTGAGTTAATTCTTACAAATTATGACTTTTTCCAGGTTCCAAAATCCATTTATCTGGCAGATAGTCGTGTTGAAATACCAAATATTTGGTAAATTGCTTCAGTCAAACATGGTTTGGATGAAATGTCGACACTAGCCAATATATAACAAATATATAAAACCTAAAAAATTATAGGTATAAATAAGCCTGGCAGCTCGATTTAGTTAGTCACACTCCATAATTATCTAAACTTATTCAGTTTAATTTTATTAAAGGTTTAATTTAACTGGCAACACTTTAATGTTAAACAAACTACCAATAATTACCAATGTTTTATTTATTAGTTATATAATGGCTAGTGTCGTTATTTCATCAAAACACTGTTTGACTGAAGCAATTTACCAAAATTTTGTATTTCAACACGGCAATCTACTGAATTAATGGATTTTGGAAATTGGAAAAACTCCTCAATTTTAAGAATAAACTCAAAAGATAGATCGATTTCATTAGTGTGTTTAACATTAAAGTGTTGCCAGTTAAATTAAATCTTTAATAAAATAAAACTGTAAAAGTTGAGATAATTTTGGAGTGTGACTAACTTAACAGAGCTGCCAGGCTTATTGATACTAATAATTAATTATATATTATTTATTAGTTATATAATGGCTAGTGTCTTTATTTCATCCAAACACTGTTTGACTTATGCAATTTACCAAATTTTGGTATTTCAACACGGCAATCTGGCAGATAATAGATTTTGGAACCTGGAAAAATTCATCATTTCTAAGAATTAACTCAAAAGATAGATCGATTTCCTTAGTGTGTTTATCATTAAAGTGTTGCCAGTTAAATTAAATCTTTAATAACTTAGGTTAATTTTTTTCGTTCAGACTTTTAAGACGTGATTGACCGAAGCGACTAACAAGAATTGAGTATTTCTTATGTAAATTTCGTAAGTTGCTTTGCTGTTGGAAATTTGTAAAAATCTTTCTTCTTAGGCAAATCAAGCTGGTTTTAAAACTGAAAAAGTTTAGATAATTATGGAGTGTGACTAACTTATTAGAGCTGCCAGGCTTATTTATACCAATAATTACCAATGTTTTATTTATTAGTTATATAATGGCTAGTGTCGTTATTTCATCCAAACACTGTTTGACTTATGCAATTTACCAAATTTTGGTATTTCAACACGGCAATCTGCCAGATAAATAGATTTTGGAAATTGGAAAAATTCCTCATTTTTAAGAATTAACTCAAAAATTTGATCGATTTCCTTAGTGTATTTAACATTAAAGTGTTGCCAGTTAAATTAAATCTTTAATAAAATAAAACTGAAAAGTTGAGATAATTTTATTTAACTAACTATTGTTAAATTGCTTCAGTCAAACATGGATTTGCCGATAAATCGACAATAGCAATTGATTAACAAATAATTAAAACCTGAATGCTTATTGATATAAATAAGCCTGGCAGCCCTGTTAAGTTACTAACGCTCCATAATTATCTAAAAATTGTCAGTTTTATAACCAGTTTGATCGGCCTAAGTAGGACGATTTTGATTAATTTTCAACAGCAAAGCAACTAACGGAATTCTTGGAGAAATATACATTTCTTGTCAGTCGCCTCGGTCAAAAACGGCATAAAAGTCTCAACTAGACTAACATTTTGATGACGAAAAAATTAACCAAATTGATTAAAGATTTAATAAATCTGGCAACACTTTAATGTCAGAAACACTTAGGAAATCGATATAATTTTAAATTAATTCTTAAGAATGAAGAATTTTTCAAGGTTTCAAAGTCCATTTAATTGGCAGATTGGCTTGTTGAAATATTAAAATTTGTTAAATTGCTTCAGTCAAACAAGGTTTTGCAGATAAATCGTCAATAGCAATTGATTAACAAATAATTAAAACCTGAATGCTTATTGATATAAATAAGCCTGGCAGCCCTGTTATGTTACTAACACTCCAAAATTATATCAACTTTTTCAGTTTTATTTTATTAAAGATTTAATTTAACTGGCAACACTTTAATGTTAAACAAACTAAGGAAATCGATCTATCTTTTGAGTTTATTCTTAAAAATGAGGAGTTTTTCCAATTTCCAAAATCCATTAATCCAGTAGATTGCCGTGTTGAAATACCAAATTTTGGTAAATTGCTTCAGTTTAACAGGGTTTGGATGAAATGTCGACACTAGCCAATATATAACAAATAAATAAAACCTAAAAAATTATAGGTATAAATAAGCCTGGCAGCTCGGTTTAGTTAGTCACACTCCATAATTATCTAAACTTATTCAGATTTATTTTATTAAAGATTTAATTTAACTGGCAACACTTTAATGTTAAACACACTAAGGAAATCGATCTATCTTTTGAGTTAATTCTTACAAATTATGACTTTTTCCAGGTTCCAAAATCCATTTATCTGGCAGATAGTCGTGTTGAAATACCAAATATTTGGTAAATTGCTTCAGTCAAACAGGGTTTGGATGAAATGTCGACACTAGCCAATATATAACAAATAAATAAAACCTAAAAAATTATAGGTATAAATAAGCCTGGCCGCTCTGTTAAGTTAGTCACACTCCAAAATTATATCAACTTTTTCAGTTTTATTTTATTAAAGATTTAATTTAACTGGCAACACTTTAATGTTAAACACACTAAGGAAATCGATCTATCTTTTGAGTTAATTCTTACAAATTATGACTTTTTCCAGGTTCCAAAATCCATTTATCTGGCAGATAGTCGTGTTGAAATACCAAATATTTGGTAAATTGTATCAGTCAAACAGGGTTTGGATGAAATATCGACACTAGCCATTATATAACAAATAAATAAAACATTGGTAATTATTGTTATCAATAAGCCTGGCAGCTCTGTTAAGTTAGTCACACTCCAAAATTATATCAACTTTTTCAGTTTTATTTTATTAAAGATTTAATTTAACTGGCAACACTTTAATGTTAAACAAACTAAGGAAATCGATCTATCTTTTGAGTTAATTCTTACAAATTATGACTTTTTCCAGGTTCCAAAATCCATTTATCTGGCAGATAGTCGTGTTGAAATACCAAATATTTGGTAAATTGCTTCAGTCAAACATGGTTTGGATGAAATGTCGACACTAGCCAATATATAACAAATATATAAAACCTAAAAAATTATAGGTATAAATAAGCCTGGCAGCTCGATTTAGTTAGTTACACTCCATAATTATCTAAACTTATTCAGTTTAATTTTATTAAAGGTTTAATTTAACTGGCAACACTTTAATGTTAAACAAACTACCAATAATTACCAATGTTTTATTTATTAGTTATATAATGGCTAGTGTCGTTATTTCATCAAAACACTGTTTGACTGAAGCAATTTACCAAAATTTTGTATTTCAACACGGCAATCTACTGAATTAATGGATTTTGGAAATTGGAAAAACTCCTCAATTTTAAGAATAAACTCAAAAGATAGATCGATTTCATTAGTGTGTTTAACATTAAAGTGTTGCCAGTTAAATTAAATCTTTAATAAAATAAAACTGTAAAAGTTGAGATAATTTTGGAGTGTGACTAACTTAACAGAGCTGCCAGGCTTATTGATACTAATAATTAATTATATATTATTTATTAGTTATATAATGGCTAGTGTCGTTATTTCATCCAAACACTGTTTGACTTATGCAATTTACCAAATTTTGGTATTTCAACACGGCAATCTGGCAGATAAATAGATTTTGGAACCTGGAAAAATTCATCATTTCTAAGAATTAACTCAAAAGATAGATCGATTTCCTTAGTGTGTTTATCATTAAAGTGTTGCCAGTTAAATTAAATCTTTAATAACTTAGGTTAATTTTTTTCGTTCAGACTTTTAAGACGTGATTGACCGAAGCGACTAACAAGAATTGAGTATTTCTTATGTAAATTTCGTAAGTTGCTTTGCTGTTGGAAATTTGTAAAAATCTTTCTTCTTAGGCAAATCAAGCTGGTTTTAAAACTGAAAAAGTTTAGATAATTATGGAGTGTGACTAACTTATTAGAGCTGCCAGGCTTATTTATACCAATAATTACCAATGTTTTATTTATTAGTTATATAATGGCTAGTGTCGTTATTTCATCCAAACACTGTTTGACTTATGCAATTTACCAAATTTTGGTATTTCAACACGGCAATCTGCCAGATAAATAGATTTTGGAAATTGGAAAAATTCCTCATTTTTAAGAATTAACTCAAAAATTTGATGGATTTCCTTAGTGTATTTAACATTAAAGTGTTGCCAGTTAAATTAAATCTTTAATAAAATAAAACTGAAAAGTTGAGATAATTTTATTTAACTAACTATTGTTAAATTGCTTCAGTCAAACATGGATTTGCCGATAAATCGACAATAGCAATTGATTAACAAATAATTAAAACCTGAATGCTTATTGATATAAATAAGCCTGGCAGCCCTGTTAAGTTACTAACGCTCCATAATTATCTAAAAATTGTCAGTTTTATAACCAGCTTGATCGGCCTAAGTAGGACGATTTTGATTAATTTTCAACAGCAAAGCAACTAACGGAATTCTTGGAGAAATATACATTTCTTGTCAGTCGCCTCGGTCAAAAACGGCATAAAAGTCTCAACTAGACTAACATTTTGATGACGAAAAAATTAACCAAATTGATTAAAGATTTAATAAATCTGGCAACACTTTAATGTCAGAAACACTTAGGAAATCGATATAATTTTAAATTAATTCTTAAGAATGAAGAATTTTTCAAGGTTTCAAAGTCCATTTAATTGGCAGATTGGCTTGTTGAAATATTAAAATTTGTTAAATTGCTTCAGTCAAACAAGGTTTTGCAGATAAATCGTCAATAGCAATTGATTAACAAATAATTAAAACCTGAATGCTTATTGATATAAATAAGCCTGGCAGCCCTGTTATGTTACTAACACTCCACAATTAACTAAAAAGCACTTAATTACATACGTTCCTGAATTCCATAAATGACAATTCACAACGTAACTTAAACCAAAAAATAAATAAAAAATGCCATAGCACCCACTTAAAGGAAGTAATAGCTGGACCATGATTATCCAAATTGTAGTTCGACTATTCAAATTTGTTTAATGCTGGGAAAATGTTGTCAATTCAAATCCTAACGATGTTTATATAAAAAAACTATGCTGGGGCCAAACAAAACTAACAATTGTGGGGCAACCCCCTCTCTGCTGAGCGGCCTGACACGGAGTCACAGAGTGGACAAGAGATTGGTTATGCAAGGTTACAAGGTAGTCGTTTTGGTACGGTTCTACCTCTATAGATCACCGTAAAACGAAATAGAGGCTACGCGGCAGTGGCGGACTGGGTCTAAAAATGTGGACTGCCAGGGGTCAAAGGGGGCCCACTCAAAACCAGAGGCGTAGACAGGGGGGAGACACCCTCCGAAAAAGGAACATTCCCCCCTGAAATATTGTTTTATGTTAATGTTTTCGCTTTAATTATTTTTACTCAATTGTGTGCGAACTACGCTACTGCCGAAAACTAGAAGGATAAATGCTGAAATATTTTTTATTAAATCAAGGAATACCACTGGGCATGCCTCAGGCTGCAATCAAACCAGCGACCTGTGGGTTGCGGTCCCAACGCCTCTTCCATTTGGACTACCTAAGCCCACAAATTAGGTGTTCCCTTGTCTCGCGTAAAATATATCCCGATTTTTTATTAAGCCATAGCATTTTATAAATCACCTAGTAGTAACAGTTCCTTTCAATTTTTCAATTGGAATACTCTTTGAAACGGCCACTCATAGGTCGCTGGTTCGTCGCCATTTATAAAGAGAAATGTTTTTAATAATTACAGATAACATATTAAGGCAATATACAGTCGATACTAAATGTAAACATAAATATACAGATTGTTATTATTAGTTTATATTTTAGACAAATGCTAGCTTTTTAAATAGGTATACGGTGCCGAAATTTTACTTATTAACCGGTTGTTTAAAAGCATGTTGGGTCATTCCATGTGAACTCACCCAGTGATGTCACCATGGGTACAGCGATTTTATTCAAATTTTATACACGTTTTATCCAATATTCAAAACTACTATTTATAAATTTTGAGCGCAAAATAGTTAGTAGTTTTAAAAATACGACTATATAACCACTACCCCCAGTTTTTTGGGTTACGCGTTCAACGAAATCGCCCCCCTCAACCAAATGTTGAATAACTTTCTTTTAAATCATTATAATTATATGAAATTTTGGTTTATATGGTATATTTAGGTGCGGAATATCATGGTTATGCTCAAATATTTGTAGACCCTGGGGTTTTTATTTTAAAGACCCTGAAATTGAATAAAATGGTTTTTTGGGGGGTAGCGTTCGTTGCGCTATATAGTGACGTCGACAAAAGAAATACACCATTTTTAAAATACAGTTAAAAAGTATACAAATCGGGCTTTCTAGTGATATCAAAAAAATTTTGCGTTTTTAATTTTTCTTCATTTTATAGACGAAATACCGATGTTTTAAGATTTTACAAAACTACTACTTTTTCCGAACAAAGAATAAAACTGGGTTTAAAATTTAAAAAATTTTCATTAACTAATTAATTTCAAACACTAAATAATTATAAATTAAAAAAATTTCAATGATTCAAATCAAATTTACTACAATTATTTATGGCAATGGATTCGATAGACTCTATTTTGAGCAAACTCACGAAAGAACACGTAGTCGAGTGATTTCTTGATTCTTCGGGATCCAGAGTTTGCTATTTTTGCATTAGAATAGATTGTATTTGGGTTTCACGTCTCGCCGGTTCCCAATGCAGAGTTGACAGTTTTAAAATAACTGAGAGTAATTTAAAATTTTATTTGCTCAGGTAATTTAACGGTTTAAAAATGAATGAAAATTTTTCACCGCGATGTTCTATCGGTAGAGTTAATAACGAACCTTGTCACAGAAATGGGCATACTAAGAAGATGGGATAAATAATATAAATAAATTCTTGATGACGAAGACATTTGCCTCATTGCGAAGAGCAGAAGCATCGACAAAAGTTGTATAAAAACGTTATGTTACCATCATTTTGGAGCTCTATTAACAACGTATTCGTCACGAATACTGGAATGTTGCGATCCCTTTGATTTTCACAAAAATAAATATCTGGGCCTTCTATCAGACAGGTCATATCTTTGGAAGAGTCAATTATCATCAACCAAATCACGGATAAGGACATAAAACCGAGTCAGAAGCTCCGCTCAAATTGTTGCGAGAAATTTTATACCCTTAAGACATCTCGTGCTACTACAGAATTAAGCTCGTCACAGAGCGAGGTAACCGATAGTTTAGGTCGAGAAAACCAGTCACTTCCAAATACAGAAGAGGATAAAAAATTAGAACTCGATGCCTTGAATGAAACCTAACATGCCTTTGATACATCACCTATAAAGTTGCATGGTTTATCGTCACATCAGCGAAATCAATATGGGAAACGAACGGTTACGCAGACTTTGGCGGGGATCAGAAAGAAAGTTTCTAAAGTTCTGAATATTAGAGAAGAGGCTTGCGACCCGTGTTTTTCTAATTCCAGTGATATAAATGCATTTGTTAACGACTCAGGCCCGTAGTCAGGGGGGGGGGCAGTTCACCCGTTCTATATCGATGTCTTGGCTACAGCCCTGTAACGACTTGAAGGAAAGGGTTAGATACTCCTCTCTGTTAGACAAGTGCCAAATTGCTTACTTTAGTCCCCAATTCTTGGACGATAGCTAAAGTTTCGGAGGAGTTTGACGTATCCGAACACCTAGTTAAAAAAGCGCGTGGACTTAAGAATAAATTAGGAATTTTACCAGGCATAGATCAAAATCGTAGAAGTTACAGCGTCTTCTTTTTACGAAGACGAAGAGGTTTCTAGGGTGTGCCCTAGAAGGAAAGAGTTTGTCACGATCCGACAAGGTCATATTAAAATTCAAAAACATAAAAAGCTTTTGCTATCCAACATACGCGAGATCTACAGCTTAAAACAATTCACCTGGGTTTTACAAGTTTTGTAGCCTACGACCAAAGTGGTGCGTAACTGCTTCGTCCAATGGAATTCACCAAAACATGAAGTGTATGACACTCGCTCTACCAGTTAAAATTAATAACAAAGCTCAGTGGCGTAACTAGGAAATCCGCCCCCCCCCCCGAAAAACAACTCGGGGCCCTTTTAAATAGCACCGATTTTAATCATAAAGGTTCCCCCATTAAAGGCTGCCATTATCGTACAGACAACCAACAAGCAAGCCCTCTACCGCAGAAATTTTATCACCCTAAAACCGGTGTTTTTCATCACCCTCTCCGTAGACTGTAAGGTAATGGCGGTCGATTGGCAAGGCGCGTTTAGGAGTCTATATTGAAACAAGTTTGCACCGCAGACGAACGACAATGCATGCTTCACGGATGTGAAAGGTGTCCTGGAAATAAGTTATTTTCAAAAATACCTAATCGCACTCTTTGAAGACGCGGACGTGGAATTAGATGATGACTTTTCACATAAGTTGTGGCTACATGTGGATGGGCGAACAAAATTAATTGATGTTAAAGAAAGTGTGAGTGATTTAATTGCTAATTTTTCAAAATAGAGTCTATCGAATCCATAGAGTACAGGCAGTTGGGGGAAAAACCAAATTCGTCTGCTAAGGCAACGACTCTAGAGTCACACTGAACGGACAAGGTGTTAAAATATACTGTCCTTGGTTTTTTTTATTAGCCAGTTTCAGCCGCCGCCATCTTGGTCGCGAATCGCGTTCTTCCCAACCAGGTCGGATAAAATTAGTTAAAAATTCCCTTCTTTTTCTGAATATTATGAAGGTTTAGAGTTTAATGTGAAATCAGTTATTTTAAAACTGTCAACTCTGCATTGTGAACCGGCGAGACGTGAAACCCAAATACAATCTATTCTATTGCAAAAATAGCAAACTCTGGATCCCGAAGAATCAAGAAATCACTCGACTACGTGTTCTTTCGTGAGTGGCTCAAAATAGAGTCTATCGAATCCATTGCCATAAATAATTGTAGTAAATTTGATTTGAATCATTGAAATTTTTTTAATTTATAATTATTTAGTGTTTGAAATTAATTAGTTAATGAAATTTTTTTTAATTTTAAACCCAGTTTTATTCTTTGTTCGGAAAAAGTAGTAGTTTTGTAAAATCTTAAAATATCGGTATTTCGTCTATAAAATGAAGAAAAATTAAAAACGCAAAGATTTTTTGATATCACTAGAAAGCCCGATTTGTATACTTTATAACTGTATTTTAAAAATGGTGTATTTCTTTTGTCGACGTCACTATATAGCGCAACGAACGCTACCCCCCAAAAAACCATTTTATTCAATTTCAGGGTCTTTAAAATAAAAACCCCAGGGTCTACAAATATTTGAGCATAACCATGATATTCCGCACCTAAATATACCATATAAACCAAAATTTCATATAATTATAATGATTTAAAAGAAAGTTATTCAAAATTTGGTCGAGGGGGGCGATTTCGTTGAAAGCGTAACCCAAAAAACTGGGGGTAGTGGTTATATAGTCGTATTTTTAAAACTACTAACTATTTTGCGCTCAAAATTTATAAATAGTAGTTTTGAATATTGTATAAAACGGGTATAAAATTTGAATAAAATCGCTGTACCCATGGTGACATCACTGGGTGAGTTCACATGGAATGACTCTGTTTCATGTTCCACTATATTTTGAGTAATCGTTGGAATACACTAGATGACTGTGCGAATCTGTCAATAATTGCTTCTACATCCACTTCATCTAACAATTCCTTTTCAATGGATAGCAACATGCATGATTACTGGTTCTCCTCGTACAGTGAATTTCTTAGCCTTGTCTTTATTATTTTTAGCTTTGAAAATGTCCTCTCACATTGGACTTGAGTAACTGATAGTGTGCAGAAGACTTTATAAAGTTCATAAAGGTTATCATATGCCTTGTCGTGAAGTCTGTTGGATGCCAGAATTTTTGGTACACAGGACGGACAAGTGCTGCAAACCTTGCACTTGTTGCAACGGGAATCCATATTCTCATCGTTATTAAGCAATAATTTTAATACGTCGAAGTTCGAAGCATAAGAAAGCAATTCCAACATAACTCCATCTTTACTGATTCGTGGAGAAAGCTTAATAACACCACCCAAGGCGTCATCTTCTAGGCCCTTCTCTGTAATATTTTTACTCCTTCTGCGTTGAGTTTGCAAGTTCTCTCCCCACTGGATTAAGGGGTTTTTCCCCGAGTTCTTCGGTTTCCCCTTCCATAAAAACTTGTTGAGTTTAACGGTAATAGTTAGTGTAGGGATCATTGATATTGTTACCCCCTGTGGCGCCATATGGCGAGAAGTTTTTTTTGTGTCTTTTTTTTATTTCCTTAATTAAAATGCCCTCAATCGAGGATGAAAAATTATTAGTGTGAAGTGTTTTTTTTTTGTTGTATTAACCAATTAATCTTTTTTTATCTCTCTAATAAAAACTGAAACCCCGCCTAACGGGAGAAAAATGAAACAAATCGATCTCTCCTAGTAATAATAAACGTAAATAACCATAAGTAAGCCAACAAGAAAATTCAAAAATAAAGTTAGTTACCATTAAACTCCAATAAATATATTTAAATGTTTATCAAATTTAAATAAAATAAACAAATTAAACCCTAGTTAAAATAAAACCTATAAAATTATAAACATAAATATTAAATTATGTCGTTTGTTAAATGTTAAATCTATGTTTTTCGTTATGTGTCCCCTGGACAAACGTTAATAGAAATAAGGCTGTTTTCATTATGTATGTATCCCATAGTGCTATATTTGGATAATTTTCCATAGTATCCATTAAGTTAATCAAAAATCCCCAATTGATTAAAAATTATTTAATAAATTTAATTAACTCCTACGATACTTGGTATGTCATGAGTGGTATGGTTAGAAAGCCCCAGAAAAATCCCAGAAGATAAATATAATTTTAAATTTCTAAATATTAAAATTAAATTAGAAAACCCTTAAAACTGAAAAGTTTATTTAAAACCAGAATTTAGAGAAATCTATTCTATTCATTGTCCCACCTTCATGTTATTTTCCCCAAGATAGACAATCCGGCGCCCAGAAAAGTAGATAAGAAGCCCAGAAGGCCAGATTGCACCATGAAGCGACAGTTCCGAACAGAAAAGAGCGTCCGAATTCCCCCCCCCCCCCTTCTCATGCAAACTATATAGCGGCCGACCTCACCCCTGCCTTACAGTGTGAAAGGTCATATTCGGCTCTGGAAAAATCCCCGAAATTTAGTTACCAAGGACGAAAAATAAACAGTCATCCAAAAGGGGTAGAAACAGAGACCCCTCCAGTATAATAACCACGCCTTCCAAATCCCGACAAAACGTGACCACCAGAAAAATACACTACCAAGCCTACACTTCCGACACACGATTTTTCCAACCCCCCCCCCCTAAACGGAAGAAGAACAAAACCAGAGAACGCCAAGGAAAAAGTAAGATTCTAACCATAGTCTTTGATTCTAACAGGAAGAGTTCCGGAACTAGAAGAGATCCCCAAACCAGGCCGGGCTTAGGCCGCGATATCCCAAGAACGTAGTCCCCGATGTCCCAATAAAAGATGCATAATGCACAATCTAAAAGAGGCGAAAGGCCCATCGCGTTTAATTTGAAATGAATCCCTAAATCCAAGAACGTTTTCCCCGGTGTGGAAAAAACTATCAGCAGATCGAGTCAACCAAAGGCACCCCTCCAAATCCACTGTCGTCGAAGTATCATAAGCGTGGGCGTGTGTCTTCCGTAATCCGGAACCCCGTAACCCGGAAGCTCCCGTCACCCGGAATCCCGTAAATCGAAGAGCAGCCACGAAGAACCAGATATTCGAGACACCAAGAAAAAGAGCCAGCGAAAAGAAGACCAAATCCCATGACAGCGAAACCGTAACGTTGAAAATTTCCTTGAAAACCCCCCCTTACTATCCCCTGAAACGAAAAAACTACGTTTAAGAATATACGCTAATCCACGACAGGTTAAAAAAATTGAGTCTAGAGCCCCTAAAACCCTGTTAAATCAATACTCCCCAATAATTACTTCAATACCAAGTTAGTGTTTTGTCAATATCCTGTCCCAAGAACGGGAAAAGCCCCGTATAGAGAGCCCCGAACAATACCCCTTTATTCCAACCCGTATAAAAGCCAAACCCCCAACCCCAAAAGTATCTTAACAGATTTTTACCTCGCCACATTGTTATAATTTTGAGCTCTCCCAGATAAAAAGTATTAATCTTAAATTTAAACGCCTAACGCAAGTTTCTCTCTCTATTTTATTTAATCACCCCCATTGTTAAGCGTTATTACCATTATCATGGCTACCAAGTATCCCGAGGATACGCCAGATTTTAGTAAGAAATCCCATTTTTAAATTTTTGTTTATTTTTGCAATTTTTTTGTGTTATTATTATATGTCAATAAAAGCATTTCAATCGAGAATTTCATTGAGTATCCTAATTACTGTCCGTTATCATCATCTTTCTTTTACTTATTGCCATCGACGCACTGCAACGTATCGTAAATAATAATCGATATAGGCGCGGGGCGGAAGGTCGTAATAATATGTCTAATCTTTCAAAATAAAACTGGTGCAAATTATTAATTACTTATCTTTAGCACTAAGACTGATGTTTTAAAATATATTATCATCCTTTCATATGCATTATTTCAATCTATTTATATTTTATAAACCACTCTATAAACTCATTGTTCATTATGTACCTCTTTCATTTTTCACAGCTGTTATTTTTTTACTCTGATCAGCTGTTTTTTTTTCTAATAAGAAGCCTCCATCTACCCACCAGATTTTTTTCGCAAAATAAAAGGCGCCCTTTTTGAATTTTTCATTATTCTAATAAATTACCATGTTTTCTTTTTATGTATTTTTTATTGGCTAAGAGCAATTAATTTAGATTGGAAAAAATATTTGAAAGCAATCGACGAATAACATATTATGGAACCGGTAATAAATAACAAAGAATAATATCACAAGAGAACAAAATCCGAGGGGTCGGTCATTTGGCCAAATCCCGTACAAAATTTGGAATAAAATCCACAAATCTAAAATACAAGAATTTTTCTCCCATAGACTTTGTATGACAAATTCACAATAAAAAATCCTGGATTTTTAAAAAATCCAAAATCCCGTACACAAAACAGGCAAATGTCCGACCCCTCGACAAAATCATTGGAGTTATTAGATAAACTAGAATTTTTAGTTCCAAAATGAGAATCCTTGACCACGTGATTACATTATCATAGAAATCGGATAACAAACTAGAACGATTTTTTTAATTTTGTCGCGGGTTCCGATTAGAACTTTTAAAAAACCCTGCCTTAGTCCCATGCTTTTCGTTTGGCTCGCAACGAAAGTTAAGCCATCGGTGCCAAACTGGTGAACTAACACTCTATTTCGCCTAAATTTAAATGGCCGACTTTAGCTCGACGCTAACGCGGTTTTTTTTTACATCTTTAAAGTAACTTATGTTTAATTAACGTAATCAAATCGTGTAAGAGTACATACTCAAAAGAAAACATCTTTTCACAGGTTAGTGTTAGAAATAGTTGTTTTACGAGCAATGGTTATGGGGAAAACCGGTGCACAGTAATGGTTTATCGCGAATATCTATGTTGTACCTGAAACGCGTCTTACAATTTTGCGCCTCCGTTGACTTAAAACGCATCCGCCGCTCTTCATGTAACCGCGTTTAAAATTTACCACCCAGCTAACTCTTGTTATTTTTTCAATAAATCGCTTGAAAATGAAGCTATTGTGAAGGTTGTGTGAGACAAAATGATGGGAAAGTCGGAATAATGGGTCACTTCAATTTAAGTTCATATTGACTGCCGTAAGGAATAAATCCAAAAGACCAGTATCAATGCTTTGAAAAGAAAACACGACACCGATGAGACTGTTCGACATAATTATGAGGGAAAAATAAAAACTTCGTTAGATTTGCATATTTAATGAAAAATGATATATGTTTACAATTTAAAGTTTTTATTTTTCCCTCATAATTACTAACGCATATTGAACTTGCAAACTCGCTAAGCCTTATAACTGTTCGACATGTAGAACGCCAGTGAATCAACCTACCAAATGATATAAGAAATATTCAACCTACAAATTTTCCCGTTTATATGAACTTAAATGTAATATAAAATCGTCTTGAAAAACCATTTATTGCTTTATAACATTCAAAACTAATATTAAAATTATTAACATTAATAATATAATAAGTTTGCGTTGTCAACGCGCGTATTTTGAAACGGAAAAACCCGATTACTATTGTTAAATCTTGGATTAATAATATGATATTTTTAATACGAAACAAATAACGAAATACGTGAAATTTTGGGCGTTAAATAAGCTTAGATCGTATTTCGTTATTTGTTTCTTATTACAAGGAGCGTTCGCCATCATTTAAGCAAGATTTAACGATAGTAATCGGGTTTTTCCGTTTCAAAATACGCAGTAGATAAAACCGAGGCTTAACACTGGGAGAGATTCCACGACTTAAAATTTTCGTCTACTTTAAAGATACATTCTGAACGAACCAATGGATGAAAAGTTATGAAACTAGCTTTTAAATAAACCTTGAAACTTATTTCAAGTCATATTTATAATTCAAGGATGACAAAATTCGTGAAAAGTATTAATATCGTTCCGAATTACAACCTACTTTCTAAAATCTGATTTTTCTTTCTAATACGCGCGTTGACAACACAAACTTTACCTAGACGAGCAGATGCTCGGTTATCTACATGGTGCGGGAAAAATATTATTTTTGAATGTTATAAAGCGATAAACGATTTTTCAAGACGATTTCATATTACATTTAAGTTCATATAAACGGGAAAAATTGTCAGTGGAATATTTCTTATATCATTTGGTAGGTTAATTAACGTTTAATTATCAACAACTTTACATTAATTTCAATGGGGTGGGGGAAACCTTTAAACCAAGTTACGCGCGAGCGCGCCTCTTTAAGCAGCGCAGACGGCGTTACTGTCGTTTTAGCCAAGAATCTAATCGGTACCTTGTCAGCCATTCGATTAAGCGTTCTAGTTTGTTATCCGATTTCTATGTACATTATAAGAAAATTTGTTCTACAAGTATGTACCCAAGGTTAAATTTAATAATGGGAGAGGGCGGTTTTAATTTTAAAAATTAAATCATATCGTAGAAAACTGAAATTATTCTTGATGTAAATTTCTTTGGCCATTCAAGTTTTCCACCAATTGATTTAAAATTTGATTAGTCCGAGCATGTAATTGAGCATTAGTGAGTTGACATGGGGGATCCTGTTCGCTTGGGCCATCTCGTTCTTCTACCATTGCCTCGGGCATTTCCACACCCTTGTCGAGGTAGAAATTGTACAAGATGACACAAGCTAATACTAATTTGTAAACCTTATATCTGGGGCCTACAGCAAATTGCCTCCGTAATCACTCAATGATCCTTGATACTGTGGATCTCTCCACCATGTGGCGATGATCATTGGCCGTCACCCACTGTATACTTCCAGTCGCGTAAAAATTTAAGCAAATGAGTATCTATAGAAAATAACAATGATTAGAAGTGGCAACATATGAGCATTAAAGAGCAACACAAGGTAGGAAAATGTTAAAAGACCAAATTATTTTACAATGTTTTACACTCAGTTATTTGCCTTATGCAAATTTCTTAACCTCCGATGGTACATCTCCCAAAAACTGACCCTATACCACAAATTTTCTCTGGTTTTGTTTTGCACCCCTAGCTCCCAGATATTTTCTTCAACCTATGCCAAATCGCTTTTCTTACTCATTTACTACTCAAAAACTAAGCTTAGATAAAATATGAGTTTGAGTATGAAAGAGTAGGATTAAAATATGTATTCCAAAAGGTTGTACAAAGAGTAAACAAAAGTGTTTGTCATATAACCAGTGTTAAAGCACATAATAGTAGTTAAACATTTTTGCACAGTGATAAAAAATATATTCCTACCTGGGAAGCTGCAGATAATGGTCTCAATGTTTCATGGTCAAGGTCGGGCCTTAGCTTCTCCAAAATTTTAATGGGTATCCTTTTTGGAAGTCGATAATTTGCTAAAAACTCTGTCTGGCCAAAGGGTCTGGTCTCTCGTGATAAATCATCTCATTTCCAACTGGTTCAACAACGTTTATTCCTCGATTAATTTCCTCAGCTCTTCGCATCGCGAGCAAAGCGTAAACTCCGCCATTTTTGTTATCAATATTTCGCATCGTTTACGTTTTTACGAGACCTCCAGAGCACTCGTAACTTTACGAGCGAAAGTCACTCGTAAAGTTACGAGCCTATTGTCTCTGCACACCATTTTCGCGAAACAAATCGTAAGTTCTTTGGCCACGCTAATTTCCTCGTAAATTTAGGATGATTGTAAAGTTACGAAAGTAAAGAAACGTCTCTGCACCGGACCCTAAATGTTTAACCCCGACGGAAACTCTGTGGCTAAATTTAAAATTAGGCAGTTTTCTTCAGTGCGGCGGCCTTTCGTGGGAAGATTAGTAGTTTTCATGACGCGGATGGAAACGTCATTGATGTTGTGAACGTGATTAAAATGTTGGGTGACGTGATTCTTTGCCGGCGTCTTTCTAATGTCATTGAGATGCTCCCTGAACCTGTCGGCAACAAACTTATGCTACTAATTCAACATAATACACACAAACCACTTCGAGAAGAAATTCACCTTCCAGACAAATTAACTATCGTACAATTGTTGTCCAGAGTTGTGTGAGGTCACATGCGCTACTAAAAAGGACCCGAAGTTGTTCAATATACTCTCTATAAGCCACTTTGAAAAGAAATTTAGCTTCCAGACAACCACACTATCGTACAATTACTGCCTAGTGTTGCGTGACATCCCGTGCGCTAGTATAAAGAACCCGAAGTCTTTCAATACACTCTTCACAAGCCACTTTGTGAAGAAATTTTCCTTCCAAAAAACTATTATTGAAGTGGCGGACATTCAAAGGAATCCCATACACTTTCCAAGAAATTTGAAATCCAACTCGAATTTCTTCAAAATCAGGAGATTTCCCTAAATCTATAAATCCAAGGAGAAATCAGGAAATCCAAGGAGAAATCTGGAAATCCAAGAAGAAATCTGGAAATTCAAGGAGAAATCTGGAAAATCAACGAGAAATCTCGAAAATCAACGAGAAATCTCGAAATCCAACGATAAACCTGTTACAAGAAATCTTGAAATTTGACGATAAATCCAGATATCCGATGAGAAATCTAGAAATCTGGAGGGATTTAGAAATCCAATCGGAAATCTGGAAATCCCGAACACATTTTTGGTGAATGACCCCTTGACTATTATACAATTTTTGTCCAATCCCTCTACTATTATACAACTGTTGTCCAATCCCTCTACTATTATACAACTGTTGTCCGACACCTCAACAATTATACAATTGTTGTCCGACACCTCAATAATTATACAACTGTTGTCCGATAGCTCGACTATTATACAATTATTGTCCAGAGTTGTGTGATGTCACATGCGCTACTAAAAAGAAACCGAAGTCATTCAATTTACTCCGCACAAGTCACTTTGAGAAGAAATTTACCTTCCAAACCACCCAACTATCGTACACCTACTGTTGTGTGTGCGCTGCTAAAAAGAACCCGAAGTCATTCAATATACTCCTCACAAGTCAATTTGAGATGAAATTTACCTTCCAGACCACTTTATATCCAACAATTTTTAGCCAGTTGTGTACAGTCACGTGTGCTACTAAGAAACCCGAAGTCATTCAATGTACTCCACACAAGCCACTAGAAGAAAAAAAAATTCCTACCAGACGGTTTAACTAATAAATATGTAACGTATTTTGTAAATATTATTTATGTTGGCTCCCCAATATTTAAAAATACTTCTAAATGGCCAATGACGCTCCTAAAACTTTCCACGGAGTTGCTACCAATGGTGCAATCGAAATTGAGAGAGTGGACGTTTCGCGGGCTTAAAGGGAATATAACCTTTGGTATTTCTGTCGTCCTCCGAGGGTTCCGATATTGTCCGCTGGCTACCATAGCTTTTCACACTAGTGGCGCTGATAATCGCGGATTGTGAAGGGAATAAAGGAAATTGATGGGGTCTTCCATAAAGAACGCGTTGGAGGTTCTATTACCTTTAATGGTCACGTGGTGACCCATTGTGCCAGACCGGGTTAAAACCTTTTCATGCGAGACTTTCACAAGAGAATTGAGAACACTGTGAGACCTTACTATTTTCAATTTAATTGTTTTACCGAGTGGCGCTCTTTGAGAGGTTATGGCGTGGTGGCGGACGCGTTGCTACGTTCAGAGTAGTTCGATCTTGAGTTGCTGGCCAACTCTTGTTTTGATTTATCCTGGTTTTCCTTCTTATGATTGGGTCATGCATACCCCTTTAGCTTAAATTTACTTAATTAATTAAATTTTTTATTAAATATCCCCGTTTCACTTCTCTAACCATTTTCAACAATTTAGCTTCTCTTTTAATTAATTCTTCCCCATTTGCTACTTAGTCCTTTTATGGTTTTTATTATATATCGCTTAATTTTCCCTTAGCATAATTATTATGCTATATATTAACAGTTGATTTTTTAACCCTTATTGGATTTTCCGTAACCTTAATTTTTTCGCCCCGTATAACTTTTCACTCATTTTGTGATATCGGTAAATTTTGTTTTCCCAACCGTAGTTTTTTTTATTTGGTATATTCGTTAGCTAGTGATGGGTTTCGATTGGGTTCGCGCAGAAGTAAGATGGACAAAATTGTCAAAACATCGCTTTAGCTACGCCTTTCAAGGCAATCCCGATATACATATCCATTGCTCAATAGGCTATTCGTAATTCCCCCCCCCCCCTCGTTTTTGCGGATGGTGTAGAGGATACCATAGCGTTCCTTTCGTTTTATTTTATTTTTCATTATTTTTCTGCCCATACTTGGCACCTCGACATCTGAGCGGCATAGGTCAAACAGTTTTAATTTTTTTCAATGTGTGTACACTAGGGTTTTTAAAACTTTATTCCGTGTGGTGAATACAGAACTCGATGTTTTTTTTATCGGTTATGGTGCCCTTGTTGCCAGAGTGTGGTTAACCTCTGTACAATTTCATATCTAGAGTAGGGAACTCTTAGATCGTTTATTATTATTTGGGTAGAGAACCCGTAGTCAGAGAGTGTAAACCTCCGTTAATATAAAACCCCATAGGAGTTCATTGTGTGTTACACCTTTGTTCTCAGTTTCTAATGAGGGTCATTTTGCAATTTTAGTTCAGATCGTTACAACCGCTGATCTTAGCTATTTTGTCATCTTGTAAAAATATTTATATCAACTTTTGTTGTATACATATATGTCGTTTGTTTTATGCTTCTTCGATACTTAGCCAAATAAAGTTTTTTTACCGTAAACAAAGTAAATAATTCCATTTAATAATTTCATGTATATTATTCCAATTATAACAGAATACAGGAAACAATTAACTGACAAATCTCTATTTCGAACTAACCAAATTAAACGGTCAAAGCCCAAATGATCAAACGCCATTTGATCGACAAGGGTCCAAATAATCGAAGGTCAGTTGATCGACACTTTTTCAGTTTTTTTCGTGTAATTTTTATATTGAATCATTAGAAATGGAAACTAAAGAGTTTGCTTGTAAACCATTTCCATTTATAGCCCAATTTTCTATACTAGTTGACTGTACTAATTACGATGTCACCAGGTACGATTCCAGGTGAAATTTTAGTATACTGGCTCTGCCCAAATAATAAGGTGTTCCTAGGTGTTAGGTTAGGTAAGGTTACGTTAGGTTTAGGTTAGGTTAGGTTAGGTTAAGTGGAGGTCAGGTTAGGTTACGTTAGGTTAGGTCCGGTTAGGTTAGGAGTAGGTTAAGGTTTGGTTAGGTTAGGTTAAGGTTAGGTAAAGGTTGATTTATGGTAAGGTTAGGTAAAGGTTGGTTTAAGGTAAGGTTAGATAATGTTAGGTTAGGTAAGGTTGGTTTAAGGTAAGGTTAGATAATGTTAGGTTAGGTAAGGTTGGTTTAAGGTAAGGTTAGATAATGTTAGGTTAGGTGAAGGTTACGTTAAGTTTAGGCGGAAGTTAGGTTTAGGTTAGGTTAGGTTAATTTAGGTCAAGCTGGATTAGGTAAGGTTAGGTTATGGTTGGGTTAGGTTAATGTTGGGTCAGGTTAGGTTAGGTTCGTTAGGTTAAGGTTAGGTGAGATTAGGATAAGGTTAGGTTAGGCTTAAATCATGTTCTTCAAAATTGTTGATTGTAGTTATGACTACGAATCTTAGCCGAAGGGCCGATAGTAACTATTGATCACCATGGAAAATATTCTTATATGCATAACAAATCATGCTATAGGACGATAAAGCACTATAATCTTCAGATCGGTAGATAAAATTTCGACGTCACCTGATAATTTAGTATTTTCAATATTTTTTCCTAAATAAGACACTAATTGCATACGAAAGTTGTTTGAAAGTTTTAACGATAAAATTCCCAAAAAGCGCACAATTTCGCGGGAACCCAATAAACGGAAAACACTTAACAAACAGAAAATATAAAACAAATCTACCAGTATTCCTGTTTAAACTTTATTTATAAAAACCAATGTTTGTTTTAAATTTGATTAAAACCGCTACAAGAGCAAAAACAGCAATAACACCGCCGCTCTGTAACACAACAAAAAAATCAACTCTATTTTTTACACGGGAGTTAAAATGTTTAATCATATGTATAATAATTTCAAAGATTTAAAAACATACTCGGCGATCAAAAGATTTTTTAAAAGAGAAATGTTAAATTATAATTAAAATTTCACGAAATTCTGTTAAGTTTTTTTAACAAAATACTAACTGTTTAAAATATTTTACTAAACGTTTTTTAAATTTATATTTACTTCGGTTTTTGTTATTTTATGATATACATGTAAAAAGAGGGCTATAAGTCGCATGAAGACTTGGCCATCTAATACCTTAGACAAACCTAAAAGGAATTAAAATATTTGATTTGATTTGAAAATGTGTCGATCACTTGGTCTTTTCATCCATTTTTTATAACACCAAAAAAAGGTGTCGATCAAATGGCGTTCGATTATTTGAACGCCTGTCAATCAAATGGCGTTCGATCATTTGGCCCCCAATCAAATAAAAACACTTACAAGGTCACCGACATAGAAATGTAGCACTACCAGCCGTGACGTAGAACACGAAGTTTTCTCCCGAAACAAAAAGGCCACATTGTTAATAGAAATACCATATCTCGTATTCTTGAAATAGAATTCACCCCCCCCTCTCTATTTTATTAAAAGTGAATTATTTAAACAAAACCATACTTTCTTTAAAAATTAAAAGTAACCCAGCAAACACAAATTGGTTGCCTGGATATCCAGTCGATATCCGAAAAATATCCAAAAACTGTTAGATTACATACAATGGACGTCAGTGAGATCAGAAAGTGGACTTCACAATGATATTCAATTTATGTTCAACATATCTAGAGCACATCCTGAGGATATTATTGAAGACGTAAACTAGATATTACTGTATGCCAATAGAGGAAGAGTATTTGCGATATAAAATTATTTTAGAGATACAATAATTTTTGTACAACATAAAAGAAACCAAATTATTGAACATAAAAATATCCAAAATCCATTTATCTGGCAGATTGCCGTGTTGAAATACCAAATTTTGGTAAATTGCTTCAGTCAAACAGGGATTTGAAAACAAAACGACACTAGCAATTGATTAAAAAATAAAAAAAACCTTAACTATTATTGATATAAATAAGCCTGGCAGCTCGGTTATGTTAGTCACACTCCATAATTATTTTAACTTTTTCACTTTTATTACCAGCTTGATCTGTCTAAGAAGGCAGATTTTTGCAAATTTCCAACAGCAAAGCAACTTACGGAATTCATAGTAGAAATACACATTTATCTGCTGAATTAAAGAATTTTGGAAATTGGAAAAATTCCTCATTTTTAAGAATTAACTCAAAAATTTAATCGATTTCCTTAGTGTGTTTAACATTTAAGTGTTGCCAGTTAAATTAAATCTTTAATAAAATAAATCTTAAATAGTTAAGATAATTATGGAGTGTGGCTAACTTAACAGAGCTGCCAGGCTTATTTATACCTATAATTATTTCGGATTAATTTATTTGTTATATAATGGCTAGTGTCGATATTTTATCCAAACCCTGTTTGACTGAAGCAATTTACCAAATTTTGGTTTTTCAACACGGCAATCTGCCAGATAAATAGATTTTGGAAATTGGAAAAATTCCTCATTTTTAAGAATAAACTCAAAAGATAGATGGATTTCCTTAGTGTGATTAACATTAAAGTGTTGCCAGTTAAATTAATTCTTTAATAAAATAAAACTGAAAAAGTTAAGACAATTATGGAGTGTGACTAACTTAACAGAGCTGCCAGGCTTATTGATACCAATAATTAATTATATTTTATTTATTTGTTATATAATGGCTAGTGTCGATATTTCATCCAAACCCTGTTTGACTGATGCAATTTACCAAATTTTGGTATTTCAACACGGCAATCTGAAAGATAAATAGATTTTGGAACCTGGAAAAACTCCTCATTTTTTAGAATAAACTCAAAAGATAGATCGATTTCCTTAGTTTGTTTAACATTAAAGTGTTGCCAGTTAAATCAAACCTTTAATAAAATTAAACTGAAAAAGTTTAGATAATTATGTAGTGTGACTAACTTAACAGAGCTGCCAGGCTTATTTATACCAATAATTATTTCGGATTTATTTATTTGTTATATAATGGCTAGTGTCGACATTTCATCCAAACCCTGTTTGACTGAAGCAATTTACCAAATTTTGCTATTTCAACACGGCAATCTTCCAGATAAATAGATTTTGGAACCTGGAAAAATTCATCATTTTTAAGAATTAACTCAAAAGATAGATCGATTTCCTTAGTGCGATTAACATTAAATTGTTGCCAGTTAAAATAAATCTTTAATAAAATAAAACTGAAAAAGTTTAGATAATTATGGAGTGTGACTAACTTAACAGAGCTGCCAGGCTTATTGATACCAATAATTAATTATATTTTCTTTATTTGTTATATAATGGCTAGTGTCGATATTTCATCCAAACCCTGTTTGACTGATGCAATTTACCAAATTTTGGTATTTCAACACGGCAATCTGCCAGATAAATAGATTTTGGAACCTGGAAAAACTCCTCATTTTTTAGAATAAACTCAAAAGATAGATCGATTTCCTTAGTTTGTTTAACATTAAAGTGTTGCCAGTTAAATTAATTCTTTAATAAAATAAAACTGAAAAAGTTAAGACAATTATGGAGTGTGACTAACTTAACCGAGCTGCCAGGCTTATTGATACCAATAATTAATTATATTTTATTTATTTGTTATATAATGGCTAGTGTCGATATTTCATCCAAACCCTGTTTGACTGATGCAATTTAACAAATTTTGGTATTTCAACACGGCAATCTGCCAGATAAATAGATTTTGGAACCTGGAAAAACTCCTCATTTTTTAGAATAAACTCAAAAGATAGATCGATTTCCTTAGTTTGTTTAACATTAAAGTGTTGCCAGTTAAATCAAACCTTTAATAAAATTAAACTGAAAAAGTTTAGATAATTATGGAGTGTGACTAACTTAACAGAGCTGCCAGGCTTATTGATACCAATAATTAATTATATTTTATTTATTTGTTATATAATGGCTAGTGTCGATATTTCATCCAGACCCTGTTTGACTGATGCAATTTACCAAATTTTGGTATTTCAACACGGCAATCTGCCAGATAAATAGATTTTGGAACCTGGAAAAACTCCTCATTTTTTAGAATAAACTCAAAAGATAGATCGATTTCCTTAGTTTGTTTAACATTAAAGTGTTGCCAGTTAAATTAAACCTTTAATAAAATTAAACTGAAAAAGTTTAGATAATTATGTAGTGTGACTAACTTAACAGAGCTGCCAGGCTTATTTATACCAATAATTATTTCGGATTTATTTATTTGTTATATAATGGCTAGTGTCGACATTTCATCCAAACCCTGTTTGACTGAAGCAATTTACCAAATTTTGCTATTTCAACACGGCAATCTGCCAGATAAATAGATTTTGGAACCTGGAAAAAATCATAATTTTTAAGAATTAACTCAAAAGATAGATCGATTTCCTTAGTGTGATTAACATTAAAGTGTTGCCAGTTAAATTAAATCTTTTATAAAATAAAACTGAAAAAGTTGAGATAATTTTGGAGTGTGACTAACTTAACAGAGCTGCCAGGCTTATTTATACCAATAATTATTTATGTTTTATTTATTTGTTTTATATTCGCTAGTGTCGATATTTCATCCAAACCCTGTTTGACTGAAGCAATTTAATAAAATTTGGTATTTCAACACGGCAATCTACTGGATTAATGGATTTTGGAATTTGGAAAAATTCCTTATTTTTAAGAATAAACTCAAAAGATAGATCGATTTCCTTAGTGTGTTTAACGTTTAAGTGTTGCCAGTTAAATTAATTCTTTAATAAAATAAAACTGAAAAAGTTTAGATAACTATGGAGTGTGACTAACATAACCGAGCTGCCAGAATTTTTTATGCTAATAATTATTTATGTTTTATTTGTTATATTTTGACTAGTGTCGATATTTCATCCAACCCCTGTTTGACTGAAGCAATTTACCAAATTTTGGTATTTCAACACGGCAATCTGCCAGATAAATAGATTTTGGAACCTGGAAAAATTCATCATTTTTAAGAATTAACTCAAAAGATAGATCGATTTCCTTAGTGCGATTAACATTAAGTTGTTGCCAGTTAAATTAAATCTTTAATAAAATAAAACTGAAAAAGTTTAGATAATTATGGAGTGTGACTAACTTAACAGAGCTGCCAGGTTTATTGATACCAATAATTAATTATATTTTATTTATTTGTTATATAATGGCTAGTGTCGATATTTCATCCAAACCCTGTTTGACTGATGCAATTTACCAAATTTTGGTATTTCAACACGGCAATCTGCTATATAAATAGATTTTGGAATTTGGAAAAACTCCTCATTTTTTAGAATAAACTCAAAAGATAGATCGATTTCCTTAGTTTGTTTAACATAAAAAGTGTTGCCAGTTAAATTAAACCTTTAATAAAATTAAACTGAAAAAAGTTTAGATAATTATGGAGTGTGACTTACTTAACAGAGCTGCCAGGCTTATTTATACCAATAATTACCAATGTTTTATTTATTTGTTATATAATGGTTAATGTCGACATTTCATCCAAACCCTGTTTGCTGATGCAATTTACCAAATTTTGGTATTTCAACACGGCAATCTGCCAGATAAATAGATTTTGGAACCTGGAAAAATTCATCATTTTTAAGAATTAACTCAAAAGATAGATCGATTTCCTTAGTGTGATTAACATTAAATTGTTGCCAGTTAAATTAAATCTTTAATAAAATAAAACTGAAATAGTTTAGATAATTATGGAGTGTGACTTACTTAACAGAGCTGCCAGGCTTATTGATACCAATAATTAATTATATTTTATTTATTTGTTATATAATGGCTAGTGTCGATATTTCATCCAAACCCTGTTTGACTGATGCAATTTATCAAATTTTGGTATTTCAACACGGCAATCTGCCAGATAAATAGATTTTGGAACCAGGAAAAACGCCTCATTTTTAAGAATAAACTCAAAAGATAGATCGATTTCCTTAGTTTGTTTAACATTAAAGTGTTGCCAGTTAAATTAAATCTTTAATAAAATAAAACTAAAAAGTTGAGATAATTTTGGAGTGTGACAAACTTAACAGAGCTGCCAGGCTTATTTATACCAATAATTACCAATGTTTTATTTATTTGTTATATAATGGTTAGTGTCGTTATTTCATTCAAACACTGTTTGACTGAAGCAATTTACCAAAATTTGGTAATTCAACACGGCAATCTACTGGATTAATGGATTTTGGAAATTGGAAAAACTCCTCATTTTTAAGAATAAATTCAAAAGATAGATCGATTTCCTTAGTTTGTTTAACATTAAAGTGTTGCCAGTTAAATTAAACCTTTAATAAAATTAAACTGAAAAAGTTGAGATAATTTTGGAGTGTGACTAACTTAACAGAGCTGCCAGGCTTATTGATACCAATAATTATTTCGGATTTATTTATTTGTTATATAATGGCTAGTGTCGACATTTCATCCAAACCCTGTTTGACTGATGCAATTTACCAAATTTTGCTATTTCAACACAGCAATCTGCCAGATAAATAGATTTTGGAACCTGGAAATATTCATCATTTTTAAGAATTAACTCAAAAGATAGATCGATTTCCTTAGTGTGTTTAACATTTAAACGTTGCCAGTTAAATTAAATCTTTTATAAAATAAAACTGAAAAAGTTGAGATAATTTTGGAGTGTGACTAACTTAACAGAGCTGTCAGGCTTATTGATACCAATAATTAATTATATTTTATTTATTTGTTATATAATGGCTAGTGTCGATATTTCATCCAAACCCTGTTTGACTGATGCAATTTACCAAAATTTGGTATTTCAACTCGGCAATCTACTGGATTAATGAATTTTGGAAATTGGAAAAACTCCTCATTTTTAAGAATAAACTCTAAAGATAGATCGATTTCCTTAGTTTGTTTAACATTAAAGTGTTGCCAGTTAAATTAAATCTTTAATAAAATAAATCTGAAAAAGTTGAGATAATTTTGGAGTGTGACTAACTTAACAGAGCTGCCAGGATTATTGATACCAATAATTAATTATATTTTATTTATTTGTTTTATAATGGCTCGTGTCGATATTTCATCCGAACCCTGTTTGACTGATGCAATTTACCAAATTTTGGTATTTCAACACGGCAATCTGCCAGATAAATAGATTTTGGAACCTGGAAAAATTCATCATTTTTAAGAATTAACTCAAAAGATAGATCGATTTCCTTAGTGTGATTATCATTAAAGTGTTGCCAGTTAAATTAAATCTTTATTAAAATAAAACTGAAAAAGTTAAGATAATTATGGAGTGTGACTTACTTAACAGAGCTGCCAGGCTTATTTATACCAATAATTACCAATGTTTTATTTATTTGTTATATAATGGCTAGTGTCGTTATTTCATCCAAACCCTGTTTGACTGAAGCAATTTACCAAAATTTGGTATTTCAACACGGCAATCTACTGGATTAATGGATTGTGGAAATTGGAAAAACTCCTTATTTTAAGAATAAACTCAAAAGATAGATCGATTTCCTTAGTGTGTTTAACATTTAAGTGTTGCCAGTTAAATTAAATCTTTAATAAAATAAAACTGAAAAAGTTGAGATAATTTTTGAGTGTTACTTACTTAACTGAGCTGCCAGGCTTATTGATACCAATAATTAATTATATTTTATTTATTTGTTATATAATGGCTAGTGTCGATATTTCATCCAAACCCTGTTTAACTGATGCAATTTACCAAATTTTGCTATTTCAACACGGCAATCTGCTGGATTAATGGAATTTAGAAATTTTTTAAATGCCAAAAGTTTTTATTCACTATAAGCACTTAAACAAAGTTACATAGAAATAAAAGAAATTAGCACAAGGTTGCCAGGTAATCGGCAAGCGAAGCACCCGGGGGGAACGAGTTAAGAACTGATGCTGCGTTCCCTCTTTGAACCGCAATAGCAATTCTTTGGGTGAGAAATTCCACCGATCGCGGCTCGCCGATAACCTCACGAATTCGACGCCCGATGGCATGTATGAACGTCAAACCGTCCCGACCGAAGGAGCCGAGGGTTTCGATGGCGACGGCCTTAAACTTGTATCGACTCTCGAGGCCCTCGTATTTGACTTTCTTCTTTTGTTCAGCCTGGGTAGCCGCCCAGAGAGGGGCTGAGGAAGAAGAGGCCAAATTCGAGGACGCCAGAGGGTCGGTACAGGTGAAGTCCCAGACGAGGGATTTCCCGCCCGACCAAGGGACCAGGGTTAATCCGTCTTGGCGTTTTCCGTCATCACGCGAAAGACCCGGCGACTCAAGGATGCACGGAACTCCAGCGGAGACCAGGGCGCGTTTTAAAAGGTCGTTCACAGCACCGTGACGGGAAAGTCGACCCGCGCTACGCTTACAGCTAAGACCATGGGTGCCGAAAGAGTCAACAGCACTTCCACAATTACACGAATGCGGCACACAGATACGGGCGCCCAGGCGAAGGCCGACGGTGATTCGAAATGAATCGTCGTTTAAGAGGGTGCCAAGAGAGATCGAGGGGAGCGCGTTCAGCCAGCATCCCGACTCCTAAGATTTTACCGAGTGCAGTCTTGCCTTGTCCCTATCAGTGACAGCGCAGTCCCACAGGAAAGCGGACGACTTTTCGACAAATGGGCTCTCCCACACTTTTTGATGGGGCCAGTGGTCAGAGGGCGGTAATGTTGCGTCTGTCCTGAGCTTCCACTGTGTTAAGGCATCATGAAACGCGGGATCTAAAGAGACGGAAATTGACGCGGGTAGAAAGTCGCGCACCAGGAAATTGGAAAAATTCCTCATTTTTAAGAATAAACTCAAAATATAGATCGATTTCCTTAGTGTGTTTAACATTACAGTGTTGCCAGTTAAATTAAATCTTTAATAAAATAAATCTTAAAAAGTTTAGATAATTATGGAGTGTGACTAACTTAACCGAGCTGCCAGGCTTATTTATACCTATAATTATTTCGGTTTTCTTTATTTGTTATATAATGGCTAGTGTCGTTATTTCATCCAAAACCCTGTTTGACTGATGCAATTTACCAAATTTTGGTATTTCAACACGGCAATCTGCCAGATAAATAGATTTTGGAACCTGGAAAAATTCATTATTTTTAAGAATTAACTCAAAAGATAGATCGATTTCCTTAGTGTGATTAATTAAATCTTTAATAAAATAAAACTGAAAAAGTTAAGATAATTATGGAGTGTGACTAACTTAACAGAGCTGCCAGGCTTATTGATACCAATAATTAAATATATTTTATTTATTTGTTATATGATGGCTAGTGTCGATATTTCATCCAAACCCTGTTTGACTGATGCAATTTACCAAATTTTGGTATTTCAACACGGCAATCTGCCAGATAAATAGATTTTGGAACCTGGAAAAATTCATCATTTTTAAGAATAAACTCAAAAGATAGATCGATTTCCTTAGTTTGTTTAACATTATAGGGTTGCCAGTTAAATTAAATCGTTAATAAAATAAAACTGAAAAAGTTAATATAATTATGGAGTGTGACTAACTTAACAGAGCTGCCAGGCTTATTGATAACAATAATTAAATATATTTTATTTATTTGTTATATAATGGCTAGTGTCGATATTTCATCCAAACCCTGTTTGACTGATGAAATTTACCAAATTTTGCTATTTCAACACGGCAATCTGCTGGATTAATGGAATTTGGAAATTGGAAAAATTCATCATTTTTAAGAATAAACTCAAAATATAGATCGTTTTCCTTAGTGTGTTTAACATTACAGTGTTGCCAGTGAAATTAAATCTTTAATAAAATAAATCTGAAAAAGTTTAGATAATTATGGAGTGTGACTAACTTAACCGAGCTCCCAGGCTTATTTATACCAATAATTAGCAATGTTTTATTTATTTGTTATACAATGGCTAGTGTCGTTATTTCATCCAAACACTGTTTGACTGAAGCAATTTACCAAAATTTGGTATTTCAACACGGCAATCTGACAGATAAATAGATTTTGGAACCTGGAAAAACTCCTCATTTTTAAGAATAAACTCAAAAGATAGATCGATTTCCTTAGTTTGTTTAACATTATAGTGTTGCCAGTTAAATTAAATCTTTAATAAAATAAAACTGAAAAAGTTAAGATAATTATGGAGTGTGACTAACTTAACAGAGCTGCAAGGCTTATTGATACCAATAATTAAATATATTTTATTTATTTGTTATATAATGGCTAGTGTCGATATTTCATCCAAACCCTGTTTGACTGATGAAATTTACCAAATTTTGCTATTTCAACACGGCAATCTGCTGGATTAATGGAATTTGGAAATTGGAAAAATTCATCATTTTTAAGAATTAACTCAAAAGATAGATCGATTTCCTTAGTGTGATTAATTAAATCTTTAATAAAATAAAACTGAAAAAGTTAAGATAATTATGGAGTGTGACTAACTTAACAGAGCTGCCAGGCTTATTGATACCAATAATTAAATATATTTTATTTATTTGTTATATGATGGCTAGTGTCGATATTTCATCCAAACCCTGTTTGACTGATGCAATTTACCAAATTTTGGTATTTCAACACGGCAATCTGCCAGATAAATAGATTTTGGAACCTGGAAAAATTCATCATTTTTAAGAATAAACTCAAAAGATAGATCGATTTCCTTAGTTTGTTTAACATTATAGGGTTGCCAGTTAAATTAAATCGTTAATAAAATAAAACTGAAAAAGTTAATATAATTATGGAGTGTGACTAACTTAACAGAGCTGCCAGGCTTATTGATAACAATAATTAAATATATTTTATTTATTTGTTATATAATGGCTAGTGTCGATATTTCATCCAAACCCTGTTTGACTGATGAAATTTACCAAATTTTGCTATTTCAACACGGCAATCTGCTGGATTAATGGAATTTGGAAATTGGAAAAATTCCTCATTTTTAAGAATAAACTCAAAATATAGATCGTTTTCCTTAGTGTGTTTAACATTACAGTGTTGCCAGTGAAATTAAATCTTTAATAAAATAAATCTGAAAAAGTTTAGATAATTATGGAGTGTGACTAACTTAACCGAGCTCCCAGGCTTATTTATACCAATAATTAGCAATGTTTTATTTATTTGTTATACAATGGCTAGTGTCGTTATTTCATCCAAACACTGTTTGACTGAAGCAATTTACCAAAATTTGGTATTTCAACACGGCAATCTGCCAGATAAATAGATTTTGGAACCTGGAAAAACTCCTCATTTTTAAGAATAAACTCAAAAGATAGATCGATTTCCTTAGTTTGTTTAACATTATAGTGTTGCCAGTTAAATTAAATCTTTAATAAAATAAAACTGAAAAAGTTAAGATAATTATGGAGTGTGACTAACTTAACAGAGCTGCAAGGCTTATTGATACCAATAATTAAATATATTTTATTTATTTGTTATATAATGGCTAGTGTCGATATTTCATCCAAACCCTGTTTGACTGATGAAATTTACCAAATTTTGCTATTTCAACACGGCAATCTGCTGGATTAATGGAATTTGGAAATTGGAAAAATTCCTCATTTTTAAGAATAAACTCAAAATATAGATCGATTTCCTTAGTGTGTTTAACATTACAGTGTTGCCAGTGAAATTAAATCTTTAATAAAATAAAACTGAAAAAGTTTAGATGATTATGGAGTATGACTAACTTAAAAGAGCTGCCAGGCTTATTGATACCAATAATTAAATATATTTTATTTATTTGTTATATAATGGCTAGTGTCGATATTTCATCCAAACCCTGTTTGACTGATGCAATTTACCAAATTTTGGTATTTCAACACGGCAATCTGCCATATAAATAGATTTTGGAACCTGGAAAAACTCCTCATTTTTAAGAATAAACTCAAAAGATAGATCGATTTCCTTAGTTTGTTTAACATTATAGTGTTGCCAGTTAAATTAAATCTTTAATAAAATAAAACTGAAAAAGTTTAGATAATTATGGAGTGTGACTAACTTAACAGAGCTGTCAGGCTTATTGATACCAATAATTAATTATATTTTATTTATTTGTTATATAATGGCTAGTGTCGATATTTCATCCAAACCCTGTTTGACTGATGCAATTTACCAAATTTTGGTATTTCAACACGGCAATCTGCTATATAAATAGATTTTGGAATTTGGAAAAACTCCTCATTTTTTAGAATAAACTCAAAAGATAGATCGATTTCCTTAGTTTGTTTAACATAAAAAGTGTTGCCAGTTAAATTAAACCTTTAATAAAATTAAACTGAAAAAAGTTTAGATAATTATGGAGTGTGACTTACTTAACAGAGCTGCCAGGCTTATTTATACCAATAATTACCAATGTTTTATTTATTTGTTATATAATGGTTAGTGTCGATATTTCATCCAAACCCTGTTTGACTGAAGCAATTTACCAAATTTTGGTATTTCAACACGGCAATCTGCTAGATAAATAGATTTTGGAACCTGGAAAAACTCCTCATTTTTTAGAATAAACTCAAAAGATAAATCGATTTCCTTAGTTTGTTTAACATAAAAAGTGTTGCCAGTTAAATTAAACCTTTAATAAAATTAAACTGAAAAAAGTTTAGATAATTATGGAGTGTGACTTACTTAACAGAGCTGCCAGGCTTATTTATACCAATAATTACCAATGTTTTATTTATTTGTTATATAATGGTTAGTGTCGACATTTCATCCAAACCCTGTTTGCTGATGCAATTTACCAAATTTTGGTATTTCAACACGGCAATCTGCCAGATAAATAGATTTTGGAACCTGGAAAAATTCATCATTTTTAAGAATTAACTCAAAAGATAGATCGATTTCCTTAGTGTGATTAACATTAAATTGTTGCCAGTTAAATTAAATCTTTAATAAAATAAAACTGAAATAGTTTAGATAATTATGGAGTGTGACTTACTTAACAGAGCTGCCAGGCTTATTGATACCAATAATTAATTATATTTTATTTATTTGTTATATAATGGCTAGTGTCGATATTTCATCCAAACCCTGTTTGACTGATGCAATTTATCAAATTTTGGTATTTCAACACGGCAATCTGCCAGATAAATAGATTTTGGAACCAGGAAAAACGCCTCATTTTTAAGAATAAACTCAAAAGATAGATCGATTTCCTTAGTTTGTTTAACATTAAAGTGTTGCCAGTTAAATTAAATCTTTAATAAAATAAAACTAAAAAGTTGAGATAATTTTGGAGTGTGACAAACTTAACAGAGCTGCCAGGCTTATTTATACCAATAATTACCAATGTTTTATTTATTTGTTATATAATGGTTAGTGTCGTTATTTCATTCAAACACTGTTTGACTGAAGCAATTTACCAAAATTTGGTAATTCAACACGGCAATCTACTGGATTAATGGATTTTGGAAATTGGAAAAACTCCTCATTTTTAAGAATAAATTCAAAAGATAGATCGATTTCCTTAGTTTGTTTAACATTAAAGTGTTGCCAGTTAAATTAAACCTTTAATAAAATTAAACTGAAAAAGTTGAGATAATTTTGGAGTGTGACTAACTTAACAGAGCTGCCAGGCTTATTGATACCAATAATTATTTCGGATTTATTTATTTGTTATATAATGGCTAGTGTCGACATTTCATCCAAACCCTGTTTGACTGATGCAATTTACCAAATTTTGCTATTTCAACACAGCAATCTGCCAGATAAATAGATTTTGGAACCTGGAAAAAGTCATCATTTTTAAGAATTAACTCAAAAGATAGATCGATTTCCTTAGTGTGTTTAACATTTAAACGTTGCCAGTTAAATTAAATCTTTTATAAAATAAAACTGAAAAAGTTGAGATAATTTTGGAGTGTGACTAACTTAACAGAGCTGTCAGGCTTATTGATACCAATAATTAATTATATTTTATTTATTTGTTATATAATGGCTAGTGTCGATATTTCATCCAAACCCTGTTTGACTGATGCAATTTACCAAAATTTGGTATTTCAACTCGGCAATCTACTGGATTAATGAATTTTGGAAATTGGAAAAACTCCTCATTTTTAAGAATAAACTCTAAAGATAGATCGATTTCCTTAGTTTGTTTAACATTAAAGTGTTGCCAGTTAAATTAAATCTTTAATAAAATAAATCTGAAAAAGTTGAGATAATTTTGGAGTGTGACTAACTTAACAAAGCTGCCAGGATTATTGATACCAATAATTAATTATATTTTATTTATTTGTTTTATAATGGCTCGTGTCGATATTTCATCCGAACCCTGTTTGACTGATGCAATTTACCAAATTTTGGTATTTCAACACGGCAATCTGCCAGATAAATAGATTTTGGAACCTGGAAAAATTCATCATTTTTAAGAATTAACTCAAAAGATAGATCGATTTCCTTAGTGTGATTATCATTAAAGTGTTGCCAGTTAAATTAAATCTTTATTAAAATAAAACTGAAAAAGTTAAGATAATTATGGAGTGTGACTTACTTAACAGAGCTGCCAGGCTTATTTATACCAATAATTACCAATGTTTTATTTATTTGTTATATAATGGCTAGTGTCGTTATTTCATCCAAACCCTGTTTGACTGAAGCAATTTACCAAAATTTGGTATTTCAACACGGCAATCTACTGGATTAATGGATTGTGGAAATTGGAAAAACTCCTTATTTTAAGAATAAACTCAAAAGATAGATCGATTTCCTTAGTGTGTTTAACATTTAAGTGTTGCCAGTTAAATTAAATCTTTAATAAAATAAAACTGAAAAAGTTGAGATAATTTTTGAGTGTTACTTACTTAACTGAGCTGCCAGGCTTATTGATACCAATAATTAATTATATTTTATTTATTTGTTATATAATGGCTAGTGTCGATATTTCATCCAAACCCTGTTTAACTGATGCAATTTACCAAATTTTGCTATTTCAACACGGCAATCTGCTGGATTAATGGAATTTGGAAATTTTTTAAATGCTAAAAGTTTTTATTCACTATAAGCACTTAAACAAAGTTACATAGAAATAAAAGAAATTAGCACAAGGTTGCCAGGTAATCAGCAAGCGAAGCACCCGGGGGGAACGAGTTAAGAACTGATGCTGCGTTCCCTCTTTGAACCGCAATAGCAATTCTTTGGGTGAGAAATTCCACCGATCGCGGCTCGCCGATAACCTCACGAATTCGACGCCCGATGGCATGTATGAACGTCAAACCGTCCCGACCGAAGGAGCCGAGGGTTTCGATGGCGACGGCCTTAAACTTGTATCGACTCTCGAGGCCCTCGTATTTGACTTTCTTCTTTTGTTCAGCCTGGGTAGCCGCCCAGAGAGGGGCTGAGGAAGAAGAGGCCAAATTCGAGGACGCCAGAGGGTCGGTACAGGTGAAGTCCCAGACGAGGGATTTCCCGCCCGACCAAGGGACCAGGGTTAATCCGTCTTGGCGTTTTCCGTCATCACGCGAAAGACCCGGCGGCTCAAGGATGCACGGAACTCCAGCGGAGACCAGGGCGCGTTTTGAAAGGTCGTTCACAGCACCGTGACGGGAAAGTCGACCCGCGCTACGCTTACAGCTAAGACCATGGGTGCCGAAAGAGTCAACAGCACTTCCACAATTACACGAATGCGGCACACAGATACGGGCGCCCAGGCGAAGGCCGACGGTGATTCGAAATGAATACTCGTTTAAGAGGGTGCCAAGAGAGATCGAGGGGAGCGCGTTCAGCCAGCATCCCGACTCCTAAGATTTTACCGAGTGCAGTCTTGCCTTGTCCCTATCAGTGACAGCGCAGTCCCACAGGAAAGCGGACGACTTTTCGACAAATGGGCTCTCCCACACTTTTTGATGGGGCCAGTGGTCAGAGGGCGGTAATGTTGCGTCTGTCCTGAGCTTCCACTGTGTTAAGGCATCATGAAACGCGGGATCTAAAGAGACGGAAATTGACGCGGGTAGAAAGTCGCGCACCAGGAAATTGGAAAAATTCCTCATTTTTAAGAATAAACTCAAAATATAGATCGATTTCCTTAGTGTGTTTAACATTACAGTGTTGCCAGTTAAATTAAATCTTTAATAAAATAAATCTTAAAAAGTTTAGATAATTATGGAGTGTGACTAACTTAACCGAGCTGCCAGGCTTATTTATACCTATAATTATTTCGGTTTTCTTTATTTGTTATATAATGGCTAGTGTCGTTATTTCATCCAAAACCCTGTTTGACTGATGCAATTTACCAAATTTTGGTATTTCAACACGGCAATCTGCCAGATAAATAGATTTTGGAACCTGGAAAAATTCATCATTTTTAAGAATTAACTCAAAAGATAGATCGATTTCCTTAGTGTGATTAATTAAATCTTTAATAAAATAAAACTGAAAAAGTTAAGATAATTATGGAGTGTGACTAACTTAACAGAGCTGCCAGGCTTATTGATACCAATAATTAAATATATTTTATTTATTTGTTATATGATGGCTAGTGTCGATATTTCATCCAAACCCTGTTTGACTGATGCAATTTACCAAATTTTGGTATTTCAACACGGCAATCTGCCAGATAAATAGATTTAGGAACCTGGAAAAATTCATCATTTTTAAGAATAAACTCAAAAGATAGATCGATTTCCTTAGTTTGTTTAACATTATAGTGTTGCCAGTTAAATTAAATCGTTAATAAAATAAAACTGAAAATGTTAATATAATTATGGAGTGTGACTAACTTAACAGAGCTGCCAGGCTTATTGATAACAATAATTAAATATATTTTATTTATTTGTTATATAATGGCTAGTGTCGATATTTCATCCAAACCCTGTTTGACTGATGAAATTTACCAAATTTTGCTATTTCAACACGGCAATCTGCTGGATTAATGGAATTTGGAAATTGGAAAAATTCCTCATTTTTAAGAATAAACTCAAAATATAGATCGTTTTCCTTAGTGTGTTTAACATTACAGTGTTGCCAGTGAAATTAAATCTTTAATAAAATAAATCTGAAAAAGTTTAGATAATTATGGAGTGTGACTAACTTAACCGAGCTCCCAGGCTTATTTATACCAATAATTAGCAATGTTTTATTTATTTGTTATACAATGGCTAGTGTCGTTATTTCATCCAAACACTGTTTGACTGAAGCAATTTACCAAAATTTGGTATTTCAACACGGCAATCTGCCAGATAAATAGATTTTGGAACCTGGAAAAACTCCTCATTTTTAAGAATAAACTCAAAAGATAGATCGATTTCCTTAGTTTGTTTAACATTATAGTGTTGCCAGTTAAATTAAATCTTTAATAAAATAAAACTGAAAAAGTTAAGATAATTATGGAGTGTGACTAACTTAACAGAGCTGCAAGGCTTATTGATACCAATAATTAAATATATTTTATTTATTTGTTATATAATGGCTAGTGTCGATATTTCATCCAAACCCTGTTTGACTGATGAAATTTACCAAATTTTGCTATTTCAACACGGCAATCTGCTGGATTAATGGAATTTGGAAATTGGAAAAATTCCTCATTTTTAAGAATAAACTCAAAATATAGATCGATTTCCTTAGTGTGTTTAACATTACAGTGTTGCCAGTGAAATTAAATGTTTAATAAAATAAAACTGAAAAAGTTTAGATAATTATGGAGTGTGACTAACTTAAAAGAGCTGCCAGGCTTATTGATACCAATAATTAAATATATTTTATTTATTTGTTATATAATGGCTAGTGTCGATATTTCATCCAAACCCTGTTTGACTGATGCAATTTACCAAATTTTGGTATTTCAACACGGCAATCTGCCATATAAATAGATTTTGGAACCTGGAAAAACTCCTCATTTTTAAGAATAAACTCAAAAGATAGATCGATTTCCTTAGTTTGTTTAACATTATAGTGTTGCCAGTTAAATTAAATCTTTAATAAAATAAAACTGAAAAAGTTTAGATAATTATGGAGTGTGACTAACTTAACAGAGCTGTCAGGCTTATTGATACCAATAATTAATTATATTTTATTTATTTGTTATATAATGGCTAGTGTCGATATTTCATCCAAACCCTGTTTGACTGATGCAATTTACCAAAATTTGGTATTTCAACTCGGCAATCTACTGGATTAATGAATTTTGGAAATTGGAAAAACTCCTCATTTTTAAGAATAAACTCTAAAGATAGATCGATTTCCTTAGTTTGTTTAACATTAAAGTGTTGCCAGTTAAATTAAATCTTTAATAAAATAAAACTTAAAAAGTTGGGATAATTTTGGAGTGTGACTAACTTAACAGAGCTGCCAGGCTTATTGCTACCAATAATTAATTACATTTTATTTATTTGTTATACAATGGCTAGTGTCGATATTTCATCCAAACCCTGTTTGACTGATGCAATTTTCCAAATTTTGGTATTTCAACACGGCAATCTACTGGATTAATGGATTTTGGAAATTGGAAAAACTCCTCATTTTTAAGAATAAACTCAAAAGATAGATCGATTTCCTTAGTTTGTTTAACATTATAGTGTTGCCAGTTAAATTAAATCTTTAATAAAATAAAACTGAAAAAGTTAAGATAATTATGGAGTGTGACTAACTTAACAGAGCTGCCAGGCTTATTGATACCAATAATTAATTATATTTTATTTATTTGTTATATAATGGCTAGTGTCGATATTTCATCCAAACCCTGTTTGACTGATGCAATTTACCAAAATTTGGTATTTCAACACGGCAATCTGCCAGATAAATAGATTTTGGAACCTGGAAAAATTCATCATTTTTAAGAATTAACTCAAACGATAGATCGATTTCCTTAGTGTGATTAATTAAATCTTTAATAAAATAAAACTGAAAAAGTTAAGATAATTATGGATTGTGACTAACTTAACAGAGCTGCCAGGCTTATTGATACCAATAATTAAATATATTTTATTTATTTGTTATATAATGGCTAGTGTCGATATTTCATCCAAACCCTGTTTGACTGATGCAATTTACCAAATTTTGGTATTTCAACACGGCAATCTGCCATATAAATAGATTTTGGAACCTGGAAAAACTCCTCATTTTTAAGAATAAACTCAAAAGATAGATCGATTTCCTTAGTTTGTTTAACATTATAGTGTTGCCAGTTAAATTAAATCTTTAATAAAATAAAACTGAAAAAGTTTAGATAATTATGGAGTGTGACTAACTTAACAGAGCTGTCAGGCTTATTGATACCAATAATTAATTATATTTTATTTATTTGTTATATAATGGCTAGTGTCGATATTTCATCCAAACCCTGTTTGACTGATGCAATTTACCAAAATTTGGTATTTCAACTCGGCAATCTACTGGATTAATGAATTTTGGAAATTGGAAAAACTCCTCATTTTTAAGAATAAACTCTAAAGATAGATCGATTTCCTTAGTTTGTTTAACATTAAAGTGTTGCCAGTTAAATTAAATCTTTAATAAAATAAAACTTAAAAAGTTGGGATAATTTTGGAGTGTGACTAACTTAACAGAGCTGCCAGGCTTATTGCTACCAATAATTAATTACATTTTATTTATTTGTTATACAATGGCTAGTGTCAATATTTCATCCAAACCCTGTTTGACTGATGCAATTTTCCAAATTTTGGTATTTCAACACGGCAATCTACTGGATTAATGGATTTTGGAAATTGGAAAAACTCCTCATTTTTAAGAATAAACTCAAAAGATAGATCGATTTCCTAAGTTTATTTAACATTAAAGTGTTGCCTGTTAAATTAAATCTTTAATAAAATAAATCTGAAAAAGTTTAGATAATTATGGAGTGTGACTAACTTAACCGAGCTGCCAGGCTTATTTATACCTATATTTATTTCGGTTTTCTTTATTTGTTATATAATGGCTAGTGTCGTTATTTCATCCAAACCCTGTTTGACTGATGCAATTTACCAAATTTTGGTATTTCAACACGGCAATCTGCCAGATAAATAGATTTTGGAACCTGGAAAAATTCATCATTTTTAAGAATTAACTCAAAAGATAGATCGATTTCCTTAGTTTGTTTAACATTAAAATGTTGCCAGTTAAATTAAATCTTTAATAAAATAAAACTGAAAAAGTTAAGATAATTATGGAGTGTGACTAACTTAACAGAGCTGCCAGGCTTATTGATACCAATAATTAAATATATTTTATTTATTTGTTATATAATGGCTAGTGTCGTTATTTCATCCAAACACTGTTTGACTGAAGCAATTTACCAAAATTTTGTATTTCAACACGGCAATCTGCCAGATAAATAGATTTTGGAACCTGGAAAAACTCCTCATTTTTAAGAATAAACTCAAAAGATAGATCGATTTCCTTAGTTTGTTTAACATTATAGTGTTGCCAGTTAAATTAAATCTTTAATAAAATAAAACTGAAAAAGTTAAGATAATTATGGAGTGTGACTAACTTAACAGAGCTGCCAGGCTTATTGATTCCAATAATTAAATATATTTTATTTATTTGTTATATAATGGCTAGTGTCGATATTTCATCCAAACCCTGTTTGACTGATGAAATTTACCAAATTTTGCTATTTCAACACGGCAATCTGCTGGATTAATGGAATTTGGAAATTGGAAAAATTCCTCATTTTTAAGAATAAACTCAAAATATAGATCGATTTCCTTAGTGTGTTTAACATTACAGTGTTGCCAGTGAAATTAAATCTTTAATAAAATAAAACTGAAAAAGTTTAGATAATTATGGAGTGTGACTAACTTAAAAGAGCTGCCAGGCTTATTGATACCAATAATTAAATATATTTTATTTATTTGTTATATAATGGCTAGTGTCGATATTTCATCCAAACCCTGTTTGACTGATGCAATTTACCAAAATTTGGTATTTCAACACGGCAATCTGCCAGATAAATAGATTTTGGAACCTGGAAAAATTCATCATTTTTAAGAATTAACCCAAAAGATAGATCGATTTCCTTAGTGTGATTAATTAAATCTTTAATAAAATAAAACTGAAAAAGTTAAGATAATTATGGAGTGTGACTAACTTAACAGAGCTGCCAGGCTTATTGATACCAATAATTAAATATATTTTATTTATTTGTTATATAATGGCTAGTGTCGATATTTCATCCAAACCCTGTTTGACTGATGCAATTTACCAAATTTTGGTATTTCAACACGGCAATCTGCCAGATAAATAGATTTTGGAACCTGGAAAAATTCATCATTTTTAAGAATAAACTCAAAAGATAGATCGATTTCCTTAGTTTGTTTAACATTATAGTGTTGCCAGTTAAATTAAATCTTTAATAAAATAAAACTGAAAAAGTTAAGATAATTATGGAGTGTGACTAACTTAACAGAGCTGCCAGGCTTATTGATACCAATAATTAATTATATTTTATTTATTTGTTATATAATGGCTAGTGTCGATATTTCATCCAAACCCTGTTTGACTGATGCAATTTACCAAAATTTGGTATTTCAACACGGCAATCTGCCAGATAAATAGATTTTGGAACCTGGAAAAATTCATCATTTTTAAGAATTAACTCAAAAGATAGATCGATTTCCTTAGTGTGATTAATTAAATCTTTAATAAAATAAAACTGAAAAAGTTAAGATAATTATGGAGTGTGACTAACTTAACAGAGCTGCCAGGCTTATTGATACCAATAATTAAATATATTTTATTTATTTGTTATATAATGGCTAGTGTCGATATTTCATCCAAACCCTGTTTGACTGATGCAATTTACCAAATTTTGGTATTTCAACACGGCAATCTGCCAGATAAATAGATTTTGGAACCTGGAAAAATTCATCATTTTTAAGAATAAACTCAAAATATAGATCGTTTTCCTTAGTGTGTTTAACATTACAGTGTTGCCAGTGAAATTAAATCTTTAATAAAATAAAACTGAAAAAGTTTAGATAATTATGGAGTGTGACTAACTTAACAGAGCTGCCAGGCTTATTGATAACAATAATTAAATATATTTTATTTATTTGTTATATAATGGCTAGTGTCGATATTTCATCCAAACCCTGTTTGACTGATGAAATTTACCAAATTTTGCTATTTCAACACGGCAATCTGCTGGATTAATGGAATTTGGAAATTGGAAAAATTCCTCATTTTTAAGAATAAACTCAAAATATAGATCGTTTTCCTTAGTGTGTTTAACATTACAGTGTTGCCAGTGAAATTAAATCTTTAATAAAATAAATCTGAAAAAGTTTAGATAATTATGGAGTGTAACTAACTTAACCGAGCTGCCAGGCTTATTTATACCAATAATTAGAAATGTTTTATTTATTTGTTATACAATGGCTAGTGTCGTTATTTCATCCAAACACTGTTTAACTGAAGCAATTTACCAAAATTTGGTATTTCAACACGGCAATCTGCCAGATAAATAGATTTTGGAACCTGGAAAAACTCCTCATTTTTAAGAATAAACTCAAAAGATAGATCGATTTCCTTAGTTTGTTTAACATTATAGTGTTGCCAGTGAAATTAAATCTTTAATAAAATAAAACTGAAAAAGTTAAGATAATTATGGAGTGTGACTAACTTAACAGAGCTGCCAGGCTTATTGATACCAATAATTAATTATATTTTATTTATTTGTTATATAATGGCTAGTGTCGATATTTCATCCAAACCCTGTTTGACTGATGCAATTTACCAAAATTTGGTATTTCAACACGGCAATCTGCCAGATAAATAGATTTTGGAACCTGGAAAAATTCATCATTTTTAAGAATTAACTCAAAAGATAGATCGATTTCCTTAGTGTGATTAATTAAATCTTTAATAAAATAAAACTGAAAAAGTTAAGATAATTATGGAGTGTGACTAACTTAACAGAGCTGCCAGGCTTATTGATACCAATAATTAAATATATTTTATTTATTTGTTATATAATGGCTAGTGTCGATATTTCATCCAAACCCTGTTTGACTGATGCAATTTACCAAATTTTGGTATTTCAACACGGCAATCTGCCAGATAAATAGATTTTGGAACCTGGAAAAATTCATCATTTTTAAGAATAAACTCAAAATATAGATCGTTTTCCTTAGTGTGTTTAACATTACAGTGTTGCCAGTGAAATTAAATCTTTAATAAAATAAAACTGAAAAAGTTTAGATAATTATGGAGTGTGACTAACTTAACAGAGCTGCCAGGCTTATTGATAACAATAATTAAATATATTTTATTTATTTGTTATATAATGGCTAGTGTCGATATTTCATCCAAACCCTGTTTGACTGATGAAATTTACCAAATTTTGCTATTTCAACACGGCAATCTGCTGGATTAATGGAATTTGGAAATTGGAAAAATTCCTCATTTTTAAGAATAAACTCAAAATATAGATCGTTTTCCTTAGTGTGTTTAACATTACAGTGTTGCCAGTGAAATTAAATCTTTAATAAAATAAATCTGAAAAAGTTTAGATAATTATGGAGTGTAACTAACTTAACCGAGCTGCCAGGCTTATTTATACCAATAATTAGAAATGTTTTATTTATTTGTTATACAATGGCTAGTGTCGTTATTTCATCCAAACACTGTTTAACTGAAGCAATTTACCAAAATTTGGTATTTCAACACGGCAATCTGCCAGATAAATAGATTTTGGAACCTGGAAAAACTCCTCATTTTTAAGAATAAACTCAAAAGATAGATCGATTTCCTTAGTTTGTTTAACATTATAGTGTTGCCAGTTAAATTAAATCTTTAATAAAATAAAACTGAAAAAGTTAAGATAATTATGGAGTGTGACTAACTTAACAGAGCTGCCAGGCTTATTGATACCAATAATTAAATATATTTTATTTATTTGTTATATAATGGCTAGTGTCGATATTTCATCCAAACCCTGTTTGACTGATGAAATTTAAAAAATTTTGCTATTTCAACACGGCAATCTGCTGGATTAATGGAATTTGGAAATTGGAAAAATTCCTCATTTTTAAGAATAAACTCAAAATATAGATCGATTTCCTTAGTGTGTTTAACATTACAGTGTTGCCAGTGAAATTAAATCTTTAATAAAATAAAACTGAAAAAGTTAAGATAACTATGGAGTGTGACTAACTTAACAGAGCTGCCAGGCTTATTGATACCAATAATTAATTATATTTTATTTATTTGTTATATAATGGCTAGTGTCGATATTTCATCCAAACCCTGTTTGACTGATGCAATTTACCAAAATTTGGTATTTCAACACGGCAATCTGCCAGATAAATAGATTTTGGAACCTGGAAAAATTCATCATTTTTAAGAATTAACTCAAAAGATAGATCGATTTCCTTAGTGTGATTAATTAAATCTTTAATAAAATAAAACTGAAAAAGTTAAGATAATTATGGAGTGTGACTAACTTAACAGAGCTGCCAGGCTTATTGATACCAATAATTAAATATATTTTATTTATTTGTTATATAATGGCTAGTGTCGATATTTCATCCAAACCCTGTTTGACTGATGCAATTTACCAAATTTTGGTATTTCAACACGGCAATCTGCCAGATAAATAGATTTTGGAACCTGGAAAAATTCATCATTTTTAAGAATAAACTCAAAATATAGATCGTTTTCCTTAGTGTGTTTAACATTACAGTGTTGCCAGTGAAATTAAATCTTTAATAAAATAAAACTGAAAAAGTTTAGATAATTATGGAGTGTGACTAACTTAACAGAGCTGCCAGGCTTATTGATAACAATAATTAAATATATTTTATTTATTTGTTATATAATGGCTAGTGTCGATATTTCATCCAAACCCTGTTTGACTGATGAAATTTACCAAATTTTGCTATTTCAACACGGCAATCTGCTGGATTAATGGAATTTGGAAATTGGAAAAATTCCTCATTTTTAAGAATAAACTCAAAATATAGATCGTTTTCCTTAGTGTGTTTAACATTACAGTGTTGCCAGTGAAATTAAATCTTTAATAAAATAAATCTGAAAAAGTTTAGATAATTATGGAGTGTAACTAACTTAACCGAGCTGCCAGGCTTATTTATACCAATAATTAGAAATGTTTTATTTATTTGTTATACAATGGCTAGTGTCGTTATTTCATCCAAACACTGTTTAACTGAAGCAATTTACCAAAATTTGGTATTTCAACACGGCAATCTGCCAGATAAATAGATTTTGGAACCTGGAAAAACTCCTCATTTTTAAGAATAAACTCAAAAGATAGATCGATTTCCTTAGTTTGTTTAACATTATAGTGTTGCCAGTTAAATTAAATCTTTAATAAAATAAAACTGAAAAAGTTAAGATAATTATGGAGTGTGACTAACTTAACAGAGCTGCCAGGCTTATTGATACCAATAATTAAATATATTTTATTTATTTGTTATATAATGGCTAGTGTCGATATTTCATCCAAACCCTGTTTGACTGATGAAATTTAAAAAATTTTGCTATTTCAACACGGCAATCTGCTGGATTAATGGAATTTGGAAATTGGAAAAATTCCTCATTTTTAAGAATAAACTCAAAATATAGATCGATTTCCTTAGTGTGTTTAACATTACAGTGTTGCCAGTGAAATTAAATCTTTAATAAAATAAAACTGAAAAAGTTTAGATAATTATGGAGTGTGACTAACTTAAAAGAGCTGCCAGGCTTATTGATACCAATAATTAAATATATTTTATTTATTTGTTATATAATGGCTAGTGTCGATATTTCATCCAAACCCTGTTTGACTGATGCAATTTACCAAATTTTGGTATTTCAACACGGCAATCTGCCATATAAATAGATTTTGGAACCTGGAAAAACTCCTCATTTTTAAGAATAAACTCAAAAGATAGATCGATATCCTTAGTTTGTTTAACATTATAGTGTTGCCAGTTAAATTAAATCTTTAATAAAATAAAACTGAAAAAGTTTAGATAATTATGGAGTGTGACTAACTTAACAGAGCTGCCAGGCTTATTGATAACAATAATTAAATATATTTTATTTATTTGTTATATAATGGCTAGTGTCGATATTTCATCCAAACCCTGTTTGACTGATGAAATTTACCAAATTTTGCTATTTCAACACGGCAATCTGCTGGATTAATGGAATTTGGAAATTGGAAAAATTCCTCATTTTTAAGAATAAACTCAAAATATAGATCGTTTTCCTTAGTGTGTTTAACATTACAGTGTTGCCAGTGAAATTAAATCTTTAATAAAATAAATCTGAAAAAGTTTAGATAATTATGGAGTGTAACTAACTTAACTGAGCTGCCAGGCTTATTTATACCAATAATTAGAAATGTTTTATTTATTTGTTATACAATGGCTAGTGTCGTTATTTCATCCAAACACTGTTTAACTGAAGCAATTTACCAAAATTTGGTATTTCAACACGGCAATCTGCCAGATAAATAGATTTTGGAACCTGGAAAAACTCCTCATTTTTAAGAATAAACTCAAAAGATAGATCGATTTCCTTAGTTTGTTTAACATTATAGTGTTGCCAGTTAAATTAAATCTTTAATAAAATAAAACTGAAAAAGTTAAGATAATTATGGAGTGTGACTAACTTAACAGAGCTGCCAGGCTTATTGATACCAATAATTAAATATATTTTATTTATTTGTTATATAATGGCTAGTGTCGATATTTCATCCAAACCCTGTTTGACTGATGAAATTTAAAAAATTTTGCTATTTCAACACGGCAATCTGCTGGATTAATGGAATTTGGAAATTGGAAAAATTCCTCATTTTTAAGAATAAACTCAAAATATAGATCGATTTCCTTAGTGTGTTTAACATTACAGTGTTGCCAGTGAAATTAAATCTTTAATAAAATAAAACTGAAAAAGTTTAGATAATTATGGAGTGTGACTAACTTAAAAGAGCTGCCAGGCTTATGGATACCAATAATTAAATATATTTTATTTATTTGTTATATAATGGCTAGTGTCGATATTTCATCCAAACCCTGTTTGACTGATGCAATTTACCAAATTTTGGTATTTCAACACGGCAATCTGCCATATAAATAGATTTTGGAACCTGGAAAAACTCCTCATTTTTAAGAATAAACTCAAAAGATAGATCGATATCCTTAGTTTGTTTAACATTATAGTGTTGCCAGTTAAATTAAATCTTTAATAAAATAAAACTGAAAAAGTTTAGATAATTATGGAGTGTGACTAACTTAACAGAGCTGTCAGGCTTATTGATACCAATAATTAATTATATTTTATTTATTTGTTATATAATGGCTAGTGTCGATATTTCATCCAAACCCTGTTTGACTGATGCAATTTACCAAAATTTGGTATTTCAACTCGGCAATCTACTGGATTAATGAATTTTGGAAATTGGAAAAACTCCTCATTTTTAAGAATAAACTCTAAAGATAGATCGATTTCCTTAGTTTGTTTAACATTAAAGTGTTGCCAGTTAAATTAAATCTTTAATAAAATAAAACTTAAAAAGTTGAGATAATTTTGGAGTGTGACTAACTTAACAGAGCTGCCAGGCTTATTGCTACCAATAATTAATTACATTTTATTTATTTGTTATACAATGGCTAGTGTCGATATTTCATCCAAACCCTGTTTGACTGATGCAATTTACCAAATTTTGGTATTTCAACACGGCAATCTACTGGATTAATGGATTTTGGAAATTGGAAAAACTCCTCATTTTTAAGAATAAACTCAAAAGATAGATCGATTTCCTAAGTTTATTTAACATTAAAGTGTTGCCTGTTAAATTAAATCTTTAATAAAATAAATCTGAAAAAGTTTAGATAATTATGGAGTGTGACTAACTTAACCGAGCTGCCAGGCTTATTTATACCTATATTTATTTCGGTTTTCTTTATTTGTTATATAATGGCTAGTGTCGTTATTTCATCCAAACCCTGTTTGACTGATGCAATTTACCAAATTTTGGTATTTCAACACGGCAATCTGCCAGATAAATAGATTTTGGAACCTGGAAAAATTCATCATTTTTAAGAATTAACTCAAAAGATAGATCGATTTCCTTAGTGTGATTAACAATAAAGTGTTGCCAGTTAAATTAAATCTTTATTAAAATAAAACTGAAAAAGTTGAGATAATTTTGGAGTGTGACTAACTTTACAGAGCTGCCAGGCTTATTGATACCAATAATTAATTATATTTTATTTATTTGTTATATAATGGCTAGAATCGATATTTCATCCAAACCCTGTTTGACTGATGCAATTTACCAAAATTTGGTATTTCAACACGGCAATCTGCCAGATAAATAGATTTTGGAACCTGGAAAAATTCATCATTTTTAAGAATTAACTCAAAAGATAGATCGATTTCCTTAGTGTGATTAATTAAATCTTTAATAAAATAAAACTGAAAAAGTTAAGATAATTATGGAGTGTGACTAACTTAACAGAGCTGCCAGGCTTATTGATACCAATAATTAAATATATTTTATTTATTTGTTATATAATGGCTAGTGTCGATATTTCATCCAAACCCTGTTTGACTGATGCAATTTACCAAATTTTGGTATTTCAACACGGCAATCTGCCAGATAAATAGATTTTGGAACCTGGAAAAATTCATCATTTTTAAGAATAAACTCAAAAGATAGATCGATTTCCTTAGTTTGTTTAACATTATAGTGTTGCCAGTTAAATTAAATCTTTAATAAAATAAAACTGAAAAAGTTAAGATAATTATGGAGTGTGACTAACTTAACAGAGCTGCCAGGCTTATTGATACCAATAATTAAATATATTTTATTTATTTGTTATATAATGGCTAGTGTCGATATTTCATCCAAACCCTGTTTGACTAATGAAATTTACCAAATTTTGCTATTTCAACACGGCAATCTGCTGGATTAATGGAATTTGGAAATTGGAAAAATTCCTCATTTTTAAGAATAAACTCAAAATATAGATCGATTTCCTTAGTGTGTTTAACATTACAGTGTTGCCAGTGAAATTAAATCTTTAATAAAATAAAACTGAAAAAGTTTAGATAATTATGGAGTGTGACTAACTTAAAAGAGCTGCCAGGCTTATTGATACCAATAATTAAATATATTTTATTTATTTGTTATATAATGGCTAGTGTCGATATTTCATCCAAACCCTGTTTGACTGATGCAATTTACCAAATTTTGGTATTTCAACACGGCAATCTGCCATATAAATAGATTTTGGAACCTGGAAAAACTCCTCATTTTTAAGAATAAACTCAAAAGATAGATCGATTTCCTTAGTTTGTTTAACATTATAGTGTTGCCAGTTAAATTAAATCTTTAATAAAATAAAACTGAAAAAGTTTAGATAATTATTGAGTGTGACTAACTTAACAGAGCTGTCAGGCTTATTGATACCAATAATTAATTATATTTTATTTATTTGTTATATAATGGCTAGTGTCGATATTTCATCCAAACCCTGTTTGACTGATGCAATTTACCAAAATTTGGTATTTCAACTCGGCAATCTACTGGATTAATGAATTTTGGAAATTGGAAAAACTCCTCATTTTTAAGAATAAACTCTAAAGATAGATCGATTTCCTTAGTTTGTTTAACATTAAAGTGTTACCAGTTAAATTAAATCTTTAATAAAATAAAACTTAAAAAGTTGAGATAATTTTGGAGTGTGACTAACTTAACAGAGCTGCCAGGCTTATTGCTACCAATAATTAATTACATTTTATTTATTTGTTATACAATGGCTAGTGTCGATATTTCATCCAAACCCTGTTTGACTGATGCAATATACCAAATTTTGGTATTTCAACACGGCAATCTACTGGATTAATGGATTTTGGAAATTGGAAAAACTCCTCATTTTTAAGAATAAACTCAAAAGATAGATCGATTTCCTAAGTTTATTTAACATTAAAGTGTTGCCTGTTAAATTAAATCTTTAATAAAATAAATCTGAAAAAGTTTAGATAATTATGGAGTGTGACTAACTTAACCGAGCTGCCAGGCTTATTTATACCTATATTTATTTCGGTTTTCTTTATTTGTTATATAATGGCTAGTGTCGTTATTTCATCCAAACCCTGTTTGACTGATGCAATTTACCAAATTTTGGTATTTCAACACCGCAATCTGCCAGATAAATAGATTTTGGAACCTGGAAAAATTCATCATTTTTAAGAATTAACTCAAAAGATAGATCGATTTCCTTAGTGTGATTAACAATAAAGTGTTGCCAGTTAAATTAAATCTTTATTAAAATAAAACTGAAAAAGTTGAGATAATTTTGGAGTGTGACTAACTTTACAGAGCTGCCAGGCTTATTGATACCAATAATTAATTATATTTTATTTATTTGTTATATAATGGCTAGAATCGATATTTCATCCTAACCCTGTTTGACTGATGCAATTTACCAAAATTTGGTATTTCAACACGGCAATCTGCCAGATAAATAGATTTTGGAACCTGGAAAAATTCATCATTTTTTAGAATTAACTCAAAAGATAGATCGATTTCCTTAGTGTGATTAATTAAATCTTTAATAAAATAAAACTGAAAAAGTTTAGATAATTATTGAGTGTGACTAACTTAACAGAGCTGCCAGGCTTATTGATACCAATAATTAAATATATTTCATTTATTTGTTATATAATGGCTAGTGTCGATATTTCATCCAAACCCTGTTTGACTAATGAAATTTACCAAATTTTGCTATTTCAACACGGCAATCTGCTGGATTAATGGAATTTGGAAATTGGAAAAATTCCTCATTTTTAAGAATAAACTCAAAATATAGATCGATTTCCTTAGTGTGTTTAACATTACAGTGTTGCCAGTGAAATTAAATCTTTGATAAAATAAAACTGAAAAAGTTTAGATAATTATGGAGTGTGACTAACTTAAAAGAGCTGCCAGGCTTATTGATACCAATAATTAAATATATTTTATTTATTTGTTATATAATGGCTAGTGTCGATATTTCATCCAAACCCTGTTTGACTGATGCAATTTACCAAATTTTGGTATTTCAACACGGCAATCTGCCATATAAATAGATTTTGGAACCTGGAAAAACTCCTCATTTTTAAGAATAAACTCAAAAGATAGATCGATTTCCTTAGTTTGTTTAACATTATAGTGTTGCCAGTTAAATTAAATCTTTAATAAAATAAAACTGAAAAAGTTTAGATAATTATTGAGTGTGACTAACTTAACAGAGCTGTCAGGCTTATTGATACCAATAATTAATTATATTTTATTTATTTGTTATATAATGGCTAGTGTCGATATTTCATCCAAACCCTGTTTGACTGATGCAATTTACCAAAATTTGGTATTTCAACTCGGCAATCTACTGGATTAATGAATTTTGGAAATTGGAAAAACTCCTCATTTTTAAGAATAAACTCTAAAGATAGATCGATTTCCTTAGTTTGTTTAACATTAAAGTGTTGCCAGTTAAATTAAATCTTTAATAAAATAAAACTTAAAAAGTTGAGATAATTTTGGAGTGTGACTAACTTAACAGAGCTGCCAGGCTTATTGCTACCAATAATTAATTACATTTTATTTATTTGTTATACAATGGCTAGTGTCGATATTTCATCCAAACCCTGTTTGACTGATGCAATATACCAAATTTTGGTATTTCAACACGGCAATCTACTGGATTAATGGATTTTGGAAATTGGAAAAACTCCTCATTTTTAAGAATAAACTCAAAAGATAGATCGATTTCCTAAGTTTATTTAACATTAAAGTGTTGCCTGTTAAATTAAATCTTTAATAAAATAAATCTGAAAAAGTTTAGATAATTATGGAGTGTGACTAACTTAACCGAGCTGCTAGGCTTATTTATACCTATATTTATTTCGGTATTCTTTATTTGTTATATAATGGCTAGTGTCGTTATTTCATCCAAACCCTGTTTGACTGATGCAATTTACCAAATTTTGGTATTTCAACACGGCAATCTGCCAGATAAATAGATTTTGGAACCTGGAAAAATTCATCATTTTTAAGAATTAACTCAAAAGATAGATCGATTTCCTTAGTGTGATTAACAATAAAGTGTTGCCAGTTAAATTAAATCTTTATTAAAATAAAACTGAAAAAGTTGAGATAATTTTGGAGTGTGACTAACTTTACAGAGCTGCCAGGCTTATTGATACCAATAATTAATTATATTTTATTTATTTGTTATATAATGGCTAGTGTCGATATTTCATCCAAACCCTGTTTGACTGATGCAATTAACCAAATTTTGCTATTTCAACTCGGCAATCTACTGGATTAATGAATTTTGGAAATTGGAAAAACTCCTCATTTTTAAGAATAAACTCTAAAGATAGATCGATTTCCTTAGTTTGTTTAACATTAAAGTGTTGCCAGTTAAATTAAATCTTTAATAAAATAAAACTTAAAAAGTTGAGATAATTTTGGAGTGTGACTAACTTAACAGAGCTGCCAGGCTTATTGCTACCAATAATTAATTACATTTTATTTATTTGTTATACAATGGCTAGTGTCGTTATTTCATCCAAACACTGTTTGACTGAAGCAATTTACCAAAATTTGGTATTTCAACACGGCAATCTGCCAGATAAATAGATTTTGGAACCTGGAAAAACTCCTCATTTTTAAGAATAAACTCAAAAGATAGATAGATTTCCTTAGTTTGTTTAACATTATAGTGTTGCCAGTTAAATTAAATCTTTAATAAAATAAAACTGAAAAAGTTAAGATAATTATGAAGTGTGACTAACTTAACAGAGCTGCCAGGCTTATTGATACCAATAATTAAATATATTTTATTTATTTGTTATATAATGGCTAGTGTCGATATTTCATCCAAACCCTGTTTGACTAATGAAATTTACCAAATTTTGCTATTTCAACACGGCAATCTGCTGGATTAATGGAATTTGGAAATTGGAAAAATTCCTCATTTTTAAGAATAAACTCAAAATATAGATCGATTTCCTTAGTGTGTTTAACATTACAGTGTTGCCAGTGAAATTAAATCTTTAATAAAATAAAACTGAAAAAGTTTAGATAATTATGGAGTGTGACTAACTTAAAAGAGCTGCCAGGCTTATTGATACCAATAATTAATTATATTTTATTTATTTGTTATATAATGGCTAGTGTCGATATTTCATCCAAACCCTGTTTGACTGATGCAATATACCAAATTTTGGTATTTCAACACGGCAATCTACTGGATTAATGGATTTTGGAAATTGGAAAAACTCCTCATTTTTAAGAATAAACTCAAAAGATAGATCGATTTCCTAAGTTTATTTAACATTAAAGTGTTGCTTGTTAAATTAAATCTTAAATAAAATAAATCTGAAAAAGTTTAGATAATTATGGAGTGTAACTAACTTAACCGAGCTGCCAGGCTTATTTATACCTATATTTATTTCGGATTTCTTTATTTGTTATATAATGGCTAGTGTCGTTATTTTATCCAAACCCTGTTTGACTGATGCAATTTACCAAATTTTGGTATTTAAACACGGCAATCTGCCAGATAAATAGATTTTGGAACCTGGAAAAATTCATCATTTTTAAGAATTAACTCAAAAGATAGATCGATTTCCTTAGTGTGATTAACAATAAAGTGTTGCCAGTTAAATTAAATCTTTATTAAAATAAAACTGAAAAAGTTGAGATAATTTTGGAGTGTGACTAACTTTACAGAGCTGCCAGGCTTATTGATACCAATAATTAATTATATTTTATTTATTTGTTATATAATGGCTAGTGTCGATATTTCATCCAAACCCTGTTTGACTGATGCAATTTACCAAATTTTGCTATTTCAACACGGCAATCTGCTGGATTAATGGAATTTGGAAATTGAAAAAATTCCTCATTTTTAAGAATAAACTCAAAATATAGATCGATTTCCTTAGTGTGTTTAACATTACAGTGTTGCCAGTTAAATTAAATCTTTAATAAAATAAATCTGAAAAACATTAGATAATTATGGAGTGTGACTAACTTAACCGAGCTGCCAGGCTTATTTATACCAATAATTATTTCGGATTTATTTATTTGTTATATAATGGCTAGTGTCGATGTTTCATCCAAACCCTGTTTGACTGATGAAATTTACCAAATTTTGGTATTTCAACACGGCAATCTGCCAGATAAATAGATTTTGGAACCTGGAAAAATTCATCATTTTTAAGAATTAATTCAAAAGATAGATCGATTTCCTTAGTGTGATTAACATTAAAGTGTTGCCAGTTAAATTAAATCTTTAATAAAATAAAATTGAAAAAGTTTAGATAATAATGGAGTGTGAATAACTTAACAGAGCTGCCAGGCTTATTTATACCAAAAATTACCAATGTTTTATTTATTTGTTATATAATGGCTAGTGTCGTTATTTCATCCAAACACTGTTTGACTGACGCAATTTACCAAAATTTGGTATTTCAACACGGCAATCTACTGGATTAATGGATTTTGGAAAATCTCCTCATTTTTAAGAATAAACTCAAAAGATAGATCGATTTCCTTAGTGTGTTTAACAATAAAGTGTTGCCAGTGAAATTAAACCTTTAATAAAATTAAACTGAAAAAGTTTAGATAATTATGGAGTGTGACTAACTTAACAGAGCTGCCAGGCTTATTTATACCAATAATTATTACGGATTTATTTATTTGTTATATAATGGCTAGTGTCGATATTTCATCCAAACCCTGTTTGATTGATGCAATTTACCAAATTTTGGTATTTCAACACGGCAATCTGCCAGATAAATAGATTTTGGAACCTGGAAAAATTCATCATTTTTAAGAATTAACTCAAAAGATTGATCGATTTCCTTAGTGTATTTAACATTAAAGTGTTGCCAGTTAAATTAAATCTTTAATAAAATAAAACTGAAAAATATTAGATAATTATGGAGTGTGACTTACTTAACAGAGCTGCCAGACTTATTTATAATAATAATTACCAATGTTTTATTTATTTGTTATATAATGGCTAGTGTCGATATTTCATCCAAACCCTGTTTGACTGATGCAATTTACCAAATTTTGGTATTTCAACACGGCAATCTGCCAGATAAATAGATTTTGGAACCTGGTAAAATTCTTCATTTTTAAGAATTAACTCAAAAGATAGATCGATTTCTTTAGTGTGATTAACATTAAATTGTTGCCAGTTAAATTAAATCTTTAATAAAATAAAACTGAAAAAGTTTAGATAATTATGGAGTGTGACTAACTTAACAGAGCTGCCAGGCTTATTGATACCAATAATTAATTATATTTTATTTATTTGTTATATAATGGCTAGTGTCGATATTTCATCCAAACCCTGTTTGACTGATGCAATTTACCAAATTTTGGTATTTCAACACGGCAATCTGCCAGATAAATAGATTTTGGAACCTGGAAAAACTCCTAATTTTTAAGAATAAACTCAAAAGATAGATCGATTTCCTTAGTTTGTTTAACATTAAAGTGTTGCCAGTTAAATTAAATCTTTAATAAAATAAAACTGAAAAAGTTGAGATAATTTTGAAGTGTGACTAACTTAACTGAGCTGCCAGGCTTATTGATACCAATAATTAATTATATTTTATTTATTTGTTATATAATGGCGAGTGTCGATATTTCATCCAAACCCTGTTTGATTGATGCAATTTACCAAATTTTGGTATTTCAACACGGCAATCTACTGGATTAATGGATTTTGGAAATTGGAAAAACTCCTCATTTTTAAGAATAAACTCAAAAGATAGATCGATTTCCTAAGTTTATTTAACATTTAAGTGTTGCCTGTTAAATTAAATCTTTAATAAAATAAATCTGAAAAAGTTTAGATAATTATGGAGTGTGACTAACTTAACCGAGCTGCCAGGCTTATTTATACCTATATTTATTTCGGTTTTCTTTATTTGTTATATAATGGCTAGTGTCGTTATTTCATCCAAACACTGTTTGACTGACGCAATTTACCAAAATTTGGTATTTCAACACGGCAATCTACTTTATTAATGGATTTTGGAAAATCTCCTCATTTTTAAGAATAAACTCAAAAGATAGATCGATTTCCTTAGTGTGTTTAACAATAAAGTGTTGCCAGTTAAATTAAACCTTTAATAAAATTAAACTGAAAAAGTTTAGATAATTATGGAGTGTGACTAACTTAACAGAGCTGCCAGGCTTTATTATACCAATAATTATTTCGGATTTATTTATTTGTTATATAATGGCTAGTGTCGATATTTCATCCAAACCCTGTTTGACTGATGCATTTTACCAAATTTTCGTATTTCAACACGGCAATCTGCCAGATAAATAGATTTTGGAACCTGGAAAAATTCATCATTTTTAAGAATTAATTCAAAAAATAGATCGATTTCCTTAGTGTGATTAACATTAAAGTGTTGCCAGTTAAATTAAATCTTTAATAAAATAAAATTGAAAAAGTTTAGATAATAATGGAGTGTGAATAACTTAACAGAGCTGCCAGGCTTATTTATACCAAAAATTACCAATGTTTTATTTATTTGTTATATAATGGCTAGTGTCGTTATTTCATCCAAACACTGTTTGACTGACGCAATTTACCAAAATTTGGTATTTCAACACGGCAATCTACTGGATTAATGGATTTTGGAAAATCTCCTCATTTTTAAGAATAAACTCTAAAGATAGATCGATTTCCTTAGTGTGTTTAACAATAAAGTATTGCCAGTTAAATTAAACCTTTAATAAAATTAAACTGAAAAAGTTTAGATAATTATGGAGTGTGACTAACTTAACAGCAATACATTACTGAACTTATTTAGAGGAAACCCAATAATTTCGGATTTAGATTATTTCTTATATAATGGCTAGTGTCGATATTTCATCCAAACCCTGGTTGACTAATGAAATTTACCAAATTTTGCTATTTCAACACGGCAATCTGCTGGATTAATGGAATTTGGAAATTGGAAAAATTCCTCATTTTTAAGAATAAACTCAAAATATACGTATCGATTTTCCTTAGTGTGTTGAACATTACAGTGTTGCCAGTGAAATTAAATCTTTAATAAAATAAAACTGAAAAAGTTTAGATAATTATGGAGTGTGACTAACTTAAAAGAGCTGCCAGGCTTATTGATACCAATAATTAAATATATTTTATTTATTTGTTATATAATGGCTAGTGTCGATATTTCATCCAAACCCTGTTTGACTGATGCAATTTACCAAATTTTGGTATTTCAACACGGCAATCTGCCAGATAAATAGATTTTGGAACCTGGAAAAACTCCTAATTTTTAAGAATAAACTCAAAAGATAGATCGATTTCCTTAGTTTGTTTAACATTAAAGTGTTGCCAGTTAAATTAAATCTTTAATAAAATAAAACTGAAAAAGTTGAGATAATTTTGAAGTGTGACTAACTTAACTGAGCTGCCAGGCTTATTGATACCAATAATTAATTATATTTTATTTATTTGTTATATAATGGCGAGTGTCGATATTTCATCCAAACCCTGTTTGATTGATGCAATTTACCAAATTTTGGTATTTCAACACGGCAATCTACTGGATTAATGGATTTTGGAAATTGGAAAAACTCCTCATTTTTAAGAATAAACTCAAAAGATAGATCGATTTCCTAAGTTTATTTAACATTTAAGTGTTGCCTGTTAAATTAAATCTTTAATAAAATAAATCTGAAAAAGTTTAGATAATTATGGAGTGTGACTAACTTAACCGAGCTGCCAGGCTTATTTATACCTATATTTATTTCGGTTTTCTTTATTTGTTATATAATGGCTAGTGTCGTTATTTCATCCAAACACTGTTTGACTGACGCAATTTACCAAAATTTGGTATTTCAACACGGCAATCTACTTTATTAATGGATTTTGGAAAATCTCCTCATTTTTAAGAATAAACTCAAAAGATAGATCGATTTCCTTAGTGTGTTTAACAATAAAGTGTTCCCAGTTAAATTAAACCTTTAATAAAATTAAACTGAAAAAGTTTAGATAATTATGGAGTGTGACTAACTTAACAGAGCTGCCAGGCTTATTTATACCAATAATTATTTCGGATTTATTTATTTGTTATATAATGGCTAGTGTCGATATTTCATCCAAACCCTGTTTGACTGATGCAATTTACCAAATTTTCGTATTTCAACACGGCAATCTGCCAGATAAATAGATTTTGGAACCTGGAAAAATTCATCATTTTTAAGAATTAATTCAAAAAATAGATCGATTTCCTTAGTGTGATTAACATTAAAGTGTTGCCAGTTAAATTAAATCTTTAATAAAATAAAATTGAAAAAGTTTAGATAATAATGGAGTGTGAATAACTTAACAGAGCTGCCAGGCTTATTTATACCAAAAATTACCAATGTTTTATTTATTTGTTATATAATGGCTAGTGTCGATATTTCATCCAAACCCTGTTTGACTGATGCAATTTACCAAATTTTGGTATTTCAACACGGCAATCTGCCAGATAAATAGATTTTGGAACCTGGAAAAACTCCTAATTTTTAAGAATAAACTCAAAAGATAGATCGATTTCCTTAGTTTGTTTAACATTAAAGTGTTGCCAGTTAAATTAAATCTTTAATAAAATAAAACTGAAAAAGTTGAGATAATTTTGAAGTGTGACTAACTTAACTGAGCTGCCAGGCTTATTGATACCAATAATTAATTATATTTTATTTATTTGTTATATAATGGCGAGTGTCGATATTTCATCCAAACCCTGTTTGATTGATGCAATTTACCAAATTTTGGTATTTCAACACGGCAATCTACTGGATTAATGGATTTTGGAAATTGGAAAAACTCCTCATTTTTAAGAATAAACTCAAAAGATAGATCGATTTCCTAAGTTTATTTAACATTTAAGTGTTGCCTGTTAAATTAAATCTTTAATAAAATAAATCTGAAAAAGTTTAGATAATTATGGAGTGTGACTAACTTAACCGAGCTGCCAGGCTTATTTATACCTATATTTATTTCGGTTTTCTTTATTTGTTATATAATGGCTAGTGTCGTTATTTCATCCAAACACTGTTTGACTGACGCAATTTACCAAAATTTGGTATTTCAACACGGCAATCTACTTTATTAATGGATTTTGGAAAATCTCCTCATTTTTAAGAATAAACTCAAAAGATAGATCGATTTCCTAAGTGTTCCCAGTTAAATTAAACCTTTAATAAAATTAAACTGAAAAAGTTTAGATAATTATGGAGTGTGACTAACTTAACAGAGCTGCCAGGCTTATTTATACCAATAATTATTTCGGATTTATTTATTTGTTATATAATGGCTAGTGTCGATATTTCATCCAAACCCTGTTTGACTGATGCAATTTACCAAATTTTCGTATTTCAACACGGCAATCTGCCAGATAAATAGATTTTGGAACCTGGAAAAATTCATCATTTTTAAGAATTAATTCAAAAAATAGATCGATTTCCTTAGTGTGATTAACATTAAAGTGTTGCCAGTTAAATTAAATCTTTAATAAAATAAAATTGAAAAAGTTTAGATAATAATGGAGTGTGAATAACTTAACAGAGCTGCCAGGCTTATTTATACCAAAAATTACCAATGTTTTATTTATTTGTTATATAATGGCTAGTGTCGTTATTTCATCCAAACACTGTTTGACTGACGCAATTTACCAAAATTTGGTATTTCAACACGGCAATCTACTGGATTAATGGATTTTGGAAAATCTCCTCATTTTTAAGAATAAACTCAAAAGATAGATCGATTTCCTTAGTGTGTTTAACAATAAAGTGTTGCCAGTTAAATTAAACCTTTAATAAAATTAAACTGAAAAAGTTTAGATAATTATGGAGTGTGACTAACTTAAAAGAGCTGCCAGGCTTATTGATACCAATAATTAAATATATTTTATTTATTTGTTATATAATGGCTAGTGTCGATATTTCATCCAAACCCTGTTTGACTGATGCAATTTACCAAATTTTCGTATTTCAACACGGCAATCTGCCATATAAATAGATTTTGGAACCTGGAAAAACTCCTCATTTTTAAGAATAAACTCAAAAGATAGATCGATTTCCTTAGTTTGTTTAACATTATAGTGTTGCCAGTCAAATTAAATCTTTAATAAAATAAAACTGAAAAAGTTTAGATAATTATGGAGTGTGACTAACTTAACAGAGCTGTCAGGCTTATTGATACCAATAATTAATTATATTTTATTTATTTGTTATATAATGGCTAGTGTCGATATTTCATCCAAACCCTGTTTGACTGATGCAATATACCAAATTTTGGTATTTCAACACGGCAATCTGCCAGATAAATAGATTTTGGAACCTGGAAAAATTCATCATTTTTAAGAATTAATTCAAAAAATAGATCGATTTCCTTAGTGTGATTAACATTAAAGTGTTGCCAGTTAAATTAAATCTTTAATAAAATAAAATTGAAAAAGTTTAGATAATTATGGAGTGTGACTAACTTAACCGAGCTGCCAGGCTTATTTATACCTATATTTATTTCGGTTTTCTTTATTTGTTATATAATGGCTAGTGTCGTTATTTCATCCAAACCCTGTTTGACTGATGCAATTTACCAAATTTTGGTATTTCAACACGGCAATCTGCCAGATAAATAGATTTTGGAACCTGGAAAAATTCATCATTTTTAAGAATTAACTCAAAAGATAGATCGATTTCCTTAGTGTGATTAACAATAAAGTGTTGCCAGTTAAAGTAAATCTTTATTAAAATAAAACTGAAAAAGTTGAGATAATTTTGGAGTGTGACTAACTTTACAGAGCTGCCAGGCTTATTGATACCAATAATTAATTATATTTTATTTATTTGTTATATAATGGCTAGTGTCGATATTTCATCCAAACCCTGTTTGACTGATGCAATTTACCAAATTTTGCTATTTCAACACGGCAATCTGCTGGATTAATGGAATTTGGAAATTGAAAAAATTCCTCATTTTTAAGAATAAACTCAAAATATAGATCGATTTCCTTAGTGTGTTTAACATTACAGTGTTGCCAGTTAAATTAAATCTTTAATAATATAAATCTGAAAAAGTTTAGATAATTATGGAGTGTGACTAACTTAACCGAGCTGCCAGGCTTATTTATACCAATAATTATTTCGGATTTATTTATTTGTTATATAACTGCTAGTGTCGATGTTTCATCCAAACCCTGTTTGACTGATGCAATTTACCAAATTTTGGTATTTCAACACGGCAATCTGCCAGATAAATAGATTTTGGAACCTGGAAAAATTCATCATTTTTAAGAATTAATTCAAAAGATAGATCGATTTCCTTAGTGTGATTAACATTAAAGTGTTGCCAGTTAAATTAAATCTTTAATAAAATAAAATTGAAAAAGTTTAGATAATAATGGAGTGTGAATAACTTAACAGAGCTGCCAGGCTTATTTATACCAAAAATTACCAATGTTTTATTTATTTGTTATATAATGGCTAGTGTCGTTATTTCATCCAAACACTGTTTGACTGACGCAATTTACCAAAATTTGGTATTTCAACACGGCAATCTACTGGATTAATGGATTTTGGAAAATCTCCTCATTTTTAAGAATAAACTCAAAAGATAGATCGATTTCCTTAGTGTGTTTAACAATAAAGTGTTGCCAGTTAAATTAAACCTTTAATAAAATTAAACTGAAAAAGTTTAGATAATTATGGAGTGTGACTAACTTAACAGAGCTGCCAGGCTTATTTATACCAATAATTATTTCGGATTTATTTATTTGTTATATAATGGCTAGTGTCGATATTTCATCCAAACCCTGTTTGACTGATGCAATTTACCAAATTTTGGTATTTCAACACGGCAATCTGCCAGATAAATAGATTTTGGAACCTGGAAAAACTCCTCATTTTTAAGAATAAACTCAAAAGATAGATAGATTTCCTTAGTTTGTTTAACATTATAGTGTTGCCAGTTAAATTAAATCTTTAATAAAATAAAACTGAAAAAGTTAAGATAATTATGGAGTGTGACTAACTTAACAGAGCTGCCAGGCTTATTGCTACCAATAATTAATTACATTTTATTTATTTGTTATACAATGGCTAGTGTCGTTATTTCATCCAAACACTGTTTGACTGAAGCAATTTACCAAAATTTGGTATTTCAACACGGCAATCTGCCAGATAAATAGATTTTGGAACCTGGAAAAACTCCTCATTTTTAAGAATAAACTCAAAAGATAGATAGATTTCCTTAGTTTGTTTAACATTATAGTGTTGCCAGTTAAATTAAATCTTTAATAAAATAAAACTGAAAAAGTTAAGATAATTATGGAGTGTGACTAACTTAACAGAGCTGCCAGGCTTATTGATACCAATAATTAAATATATTTTATTTATTTGTTATATAATGGCTAGTGTCGATATTTCATCCAAACCCTGTTTGACTAATGAAATTTACCAAATTTTGCTATTTCAACACGGCAATCTGCTGGATTAATGGAATTTGGAAATTGGAAAAATTCCTCATTTTTAAGAATAAACTCAAAATATAGATCGATTTCCTTAGTGTGTTTAACATTACAGTGTTGCCAGTGAAATTAAATCTTTAATAAAATAAAACTGAAAAAGTTTAGATAATTATGGAGTGTGACTAACTTAAAAGAGCTGCCAGGCTTATTGATACCAATAATTAAATATATTTTATTTATTTGTTATATAATGGCTAGTGTCGATATTTCATCCAAACCCTGTTTGACTGATGCAATTTACCAAATTTTGGTATTTCAACACGGCAATCTGCCATATAAATAGATTTTGGAACCTGGAAAAACTCCTCATTTTTAAGAATAAACTCAGAAGATAGATCGATTTCCTTAGTTTGTTTAACATTATAGTGTTGCCAGTTAAATTAAATCTTTAATAAAATAAAACTGAAAAAGTTTAGATAATTATGGAGTGTGACTAACTTAACAGAGCTGTCAGGCTTATTGATACCAATAATTAATTATATTTTATTTATTTGTTATATAATGGCTAGTGTCGATATTTCATCCAAACCCTGTTTGACTGATGCAATATACCAAATTTTGGTATTTCAACACGGCAATCTACTGGATTAATGGATTTTGGAAATTGGAAAAACTCCTCATTTTTAAGAATAAACTCAAAAGATAGATCGATTTCCTAAGTTTATTTAACATTAAAGTGTTGCTTGTTAAATTAAATCTTTAATAAAATAAATCTGAAAAAGTTTAGATAATTATGGAGTGTAACTAACTTAACCGAGCTGCCAGGCTTATTTATACCTATATTTATTTCGGATTTCTTTATTTGTTATATAATGGCTAGTGTCGTTATTTCATCCAAACCCTGTTTGACTGATGCAATTTACCAAATTTTGGTATTTAAACACGGCAATCTGCCAGATAAATAGATTTTGGAACCTGGAAAAATTCATCATTTTTAAGAATTAACTCAAAAGATAGATCGATTTCCTTAGTGTGATTAACAATAAAGTGTTGCCAGTTAAATTAAATCTTTATTAAAATAAAACTGAAAAAGTTGAGATAATTTTGGAGTGTGACTAACTTTACAGAGCTGCCAGGCTTATTGATACCAATAATTAATTATATTTTATTTATTTGTTATATAATGGCTAGTGTCGATATTTCATCCAAACCCTGTTTGACTGATGCAATTTACCAAATTTTGCTATTTCAACACGGCAATCTGCTGGATTAATGGAATTTGGAAATTGAAAAAATTCCTCATTTTTAAGAATAAACTCAAAATATAGATCGATTTCCTTAGTGTGTTTAACATTACAGTGTTGCCAGTTAAATTAAATCTTTAATAAAATAAATCTGAAAAACATTAGATAATTATGGAGTGTGACTAACTTAACCGAGCTGCCAGGCTTATTTATACCAATAATTATTTCGGATTTATTTATTTGTTATATAATGGCTAGTGTCGATGTTTCATCCAAACCCTGTTTGACTGATGAAATTTACCAAATTTTGGTATTTCAACACGGCAATCTGCCAGATAAATAGATTTTGGAACCTGGAAAAATTCATCATTTTTAAGAATTAATTCAAAAGATAGATCGATTTCCTTAGTGTGATTAACATTAAAGTGTTGCCAGTTAAATTAAATCTTTAATAAAATAAAATTGAAAAAGTTTAGATAATAATGGAGTGTGAATAACTTAACAGAGCTGCCAGGCTTATTTATACCAAAAATTACCAATGTTTTATTTATTTGTTATATAATGGCTAGTGTCGTTATTTCATCCAAACACTGTTTGACTGACGCAATTTACCAAAATTTGGTATTTCAACACGGCAATCTACTGGATTAATGGATTTTGGAAAATCTCCTCATTTTTAAGAATAAACTCAAAAGATAGATCGATTTCCTTAGTGTGTTTAACAATAAAGTGTTGCCAGTTAAATTAAACCTTTAATAAAATTAAACTGAAAAAGTTTAGATAATTATGGAGTGTGACTAACTTAACAGAGCTGCCAGGCTTATTTATACCAATAATTATTACGGATTTATTTATTTGTTATATAATGGCTAGTGTCGATATTTCATCCAAACCCTGTTTGATTGATGCAATTTACCAAATTTTGGTATTTCAACACGGCAATCTGCCAGATAAATAGATTTTGGAACCTGGAAAAATTCATCATTTTTAAGAATTAACTCAAAAGATTGATCGATTTCCTTAGTGTATTTAACATTAAAGTGTTGCCAGTTAAATTAAATCTTTAATAAAATAAAACTGAAAAAGTTTAGATAATTATGGAGTGTGACTTACTTAACAGAGCTGCCAGACTTATTTATAATAATAATTACCAATGTTTTATTTATTTGTTATATAATGGCTAGTGTCGATATTTCATCCAAACCCTGTTTGACTGATGCAATTTACCAAATTTTGGTATTTCAACACGGCAATCTGCCAGATAAATAGATTTTGGAACCTGGTAAAATTCTTCATTTTTAAGAATTAACTCAAAAGATAGATCGATTTCTTTAGTGTGATTAACATTAAATTGTTGCCAGTTAAATTAAATCTTTAATAAAATAAAACTGAAAAAGTTTAGATAATTATGGAGTGTGACTAACTTAACAGAGCTGCCAGGCTTATTGATACCAATAATTAATTATATTTTATTTATTTGTTATATAATGGCTAGTGTCGATATTTCATCCAAACCCTGTTTGACTGATGCAATTTACCAAATTTTGGTATTTCAACACGGCAATCTGCCAGATAAATAGATTTTGGAACCTGGAAAAACTCCTAATTTTTAAGAATAAACTCAAAAGATAGATCGATTTCCTTAGTTTGTTTAACATTAAAGTGTTGCCAGTTAAATTAAATCTTTAATAAAATAAAACTGAAAAAGTTGAGATAATTTTGAAGTGTGACTAACTTAACTGAGCTGCCAGGCTTATTGATACCAATAATTAATTATATTTTATTTATTTGTTATATAATGGCGAGTGTCGATATTTCATCCAAACCCTGTTTGATTGATGCAATTTACCAAATTTTGGTATTTCAACACGGCAATCTACTGGATTAATGGATTTTGGAAATTGGAAAAACTCCTCATTTTTAAGAATAAACTCAAAAGATAGATCGATTTCCTAAGTTTATTTAACATTTAAGTGTTGCCTGTTAAATTAAATCTTTAATAAAATAAATCTGAAAAAGTTTAGATAATAATGGAGTGTGAATAACTTAACAGAGCTGCCAGGCTTATTTATACCAAAAATTACCAATGTTTTATTTATTTGTTATATAATGGCTAGTGTCGTTATTTCATCCAAACACTGTTTGACTGACGCAATTTACCAAAATTTGGTATTTCAACACGGCAATCTACTGGATTAATGGATTTTGGAAAATCTCCTCATTTTTAAGAATAAACTCTAAAGATAGATCGATTTCCTTAGTGTGTTTAACAATAAAGTGTTGCCAGTTAAATTAAACCTTTAATAAAATTAAACTGAAAAAGTTTAGATAATTATGGAGTGTGACTAACTTAACAGAGCTGCCAGGCTTATTTATACCAATAATTATTTCGGATTTATTTATTTCTTATATAATGGCTAGTGTCGATATTTCATCCAAACCCTGGTTGACTAATGAAATTTACCAAATTTTGCTATTTCAACACGGCAATCTGCTGGATTAATGGAATTTGGAAATTGGAAAAATTCCTCATTTTTAAGAATAAACTCAAAATATAGATCGATTTCCTTAGTGTGTTGAACATTACAGTGTTGCCAGTGAAATTAAATCTTTAATAAAATAAAACTGAAAAAGTTTAGATAATTATGGAGTGTGACTAACTTAAAAGAGCTGCCAGGCTTATTGATACCAATAATTAAATATATTTTATTTATTTGTTATATAATGGCTAGTGTCGATATTTCATCCAAACCCTGTTTGACTGATGCAATTTACCAAATTTTGGTATTTCAACACGGCAATCTGCCAGATAAATAGATTTTGGAACCTGGAAAAACTCCTAATTTTTAAGAATAAACTCAAAAGATAGATCGATTTCCTTAGTTTGTTTAACATTAAAGTGTTGCCAGTTAAATTAAATCTTTAATAAAATAAAACTGAAAAAGTTGAGATAATTTTGAAGTGTGACTAACTTAACTGAGCTGCCAGGCTTATTGATACCAATAATTAATTATATTTTATTTATTTGTTATATAATGGCGAGTGTCGATATTTCATCCAAACCCTGTTTGATTGATGCAATTTACCAAATTTTGGTATTTCAACACGGCAATCTACTGGATTAATGGATTTTGGAAATTGGAAAAACTCCTCATTTTTAAGAATAAACTCAAAAGATAGATCGATTTCCTAAGTTTATTTAACATTTAAGTGTTGCCTGTTAAATTAAATCTTTAATAAAATAAATCTGAAAAAGTTTAGATAATTATGGAGTGTGACTAACTTAACCGAGCTGCCAGGCTTATTTATACCTATATTTATTTCGGTTTTCTTTATTTGTTATATAATGGCTAGTGTCGTTATTTCATCCAAACACTGTTTGACTGACGCAATTTACCAAAATTTGGTATTTCAACACGGCAATCTACTTTATTAATGGATTTTGGAAAATCTCCTCATTTTTAAGAATAAACTCAAAAGATAGATCGATTTCCTTAGTGTGTTTAACAATAAAGTGTTCCCAGTTAAATTAAACCTTTAATAAAATTAAACTGAAAAAGTTTAGATAATTATGGAGTGTGACTAACTTAACAGAGCTGCCAGGCTTATTTATACCAATAAATATTTCGGATTTATTTATTTGTTATATAATGGCTAGTGTCGATATTTCATCCAAACCCTGTTTGACTGATGCAATTTACCAAATTTTCGTATTTCAACACGGCAATCTGCCAGATAAATAGATTTTGGAACCTGGAAAAATTCATCATTTTTAAGAATTAATTCAAAAAATAGATCGATTTCCTTAGTGTGATTAACATTAAAGTGTTGCCAGTTAAATTAAATCTTTAATAAAATAAAATTGAAAAAGTTTAGATAATAATGGAGTGTGAATAACTTAACAGAGCTGCCAGGCTTATTTATACCAAAAATTACCAATGTTTTATTTATTTGTTATATAATGGCTAGTGTCGTTATTTCATCCAAACACTGTTTGACTGACGCAATTTACCAAAATTTGGTATTTCAACACGGCAATCTACTGGATTAATGGATTTTGGAAAATCTCCTCATTTTTAAGAATAAACTCAAAAGATAGATCGATTTCCTTAGTGTGTTTAACAATAAAGTGTTGCCAGTTAAATTAAACCTTTAATAAAATTAAACTGAAAAAGTTTAGATAATTATGGAGTGTGACTAACTTAACAGAGCTGCCAGGCTTATTTATACCAATAATTTTTTCGGATTTATTTATTTCTTATATAATGGCTAGTGTCGATATTTCATCCAAACCCTGGTTGACTAATGAAATTTACCAAATTTTGCTATTTCAACACGGCAATCTGCTGGATTAATGGAATTTGGAAATTGGAAAAATTATTCATTTTTAAGAATAAACTCAAAATATAGATCGATTTCCTTAGTGTGTTTAACATTACAGTGTTGCCAGTGAAATTAAATCTTTAATAAAATAAAACTGAAAAAGTTTAGATAATTATGGAGTGTGACTAACTTAAAAGAGCTGCCAGGCTTATTGATACCAATAATTAAATATATTTTATTTATTTGTTATATAATGGCTAGTGTCGATATTTCATCCAAACCCTGTTTGACTGATGCAATTTACCAAATTTTGGTATTTCAACATGGCAATCTGCCATATAAATAGATTTTGGAACCTGGAAAAACTCCTCATTTTTAAGAATAAACTCAAAAGATAGATCGATTTCCTTAGTTTGTTTAACATTATAGTGTTGCCAGTTAAATTAAATCTTTAATAAAATAAAACTGAAAAAGTTTAGATAATTATGGAGTGTGACTAACTTAACAGAGCTGCCAGGCTTATTTATACCAATAATTATTTCGGATTTATTTATTTGTTATATAATAGCTAGTGTCGACATTTCATCCAAACCCTGTTTGACTGATGCAATTTAGCAAATTTTCGTATTTCAACACGGCAATCTGCCAGATAAATAGATTTTGGAACCTGGAAAACTCATCATTTTTAAGAAATAACTCAAAAGATAGATCGATTTCCTTAGTGTGTTTAACATTAAAGTGTTGCCAGTTAAATTAAATCTTTAATAAAATAAAACTGAAAAAGTTTAGATAATTATGGAGTGTTACTTACTTAACAGAGCTGCCAGGCTTATTTATACCAATAATTTGTTCGGATTTATTTATTTGTTATATAATGGCTAGTGTCGTTATTTCATCCAAACACTGTTTGACTGAAGCAATTTAGCAAAATTTGGTATTTCAACACGGCAATCTACTGGATTAATGGATTTTGGAAATTGGAAAAACTCCTCATCTTTAAGAATAAACTCAAAAGATAGATCGATTTCCTTAGTTTGTTTAACATTAAAGTGTTGCCAGTTAAATTAAATCTTTAATAAAATAAAACTGAAAAATTTTAGATAAATATGGAGTGTGACTAACTTAAGATAGCTGCCAGGCTTATTTATACCAATAATTACCAATGTTTTATTTATTTGTTATATAATGGCTAGTGTCGTTATTTCATCCAAACACTGTTTGACTGAAGCAATTTACCAAAATTTGGTATTTCAACACGGCAATCTACTGGATTAATGGATTTTGGAAATTGGAAAAACTCCTCATCTTTAAGAATAAACTCAAAAGATAGATCGATTTCCTTAGTTTGTTTAACATTAAAGTGTTGCCAGTTAAATTAAATCTTTAATAAAATAAAACTGAAAAATTTTAGATAATTATGGAGTGTGACTAACTTAACAGAGCTGCCAGGCTTATTTACACCAATAATTACCAATGTTTTATTTATTTGTTATATAATGGCTAGTGTCGTTATTTCATCCAAACACTGTTTGACTGAAGCAATTTACCAAAATTTGGTATTTCAACACGGCAATCTACTGGATTAATGGATTTTGGAAATTGGAAAAACTCCTCATCTTTAAGAATAAACTCAAAAGATAGATCGATTTCCTTAGTTTGTTTAAAATTAAAGTGTTGCCAGTTAAAGTAAATCTTTAATAAAATAAAACTGAAAATTTTTAGATAATTATGGAGTGTGACTAACTTAACAGAGCTGCCAGGCTTATTTATACCAATAATTACCAATGTTTTATTTATTTGTTATATAATGGCTAGTGTCGTTATTTCATCCAAACACTGTTTGACTGAAGCAATTTACCAAAATTTGGTATTTCAACACGGCAATCTACTGTATTAATGGATTTTGGAAATTGGAAAAACTCCTCATCTTTAAGAATAAACTCAAAAGATAGATCGATTTCCCTAGTTTGTTTAACATTAAAGTGTTGCCAGTTAAATTAAATCTTTAATAAAATAAAACTGAAAAATTTTAGATAATTATGGAGTGTGACTAACTTAACAGAGCTGCCAGGCTTATTTATACCAATAATTATTTCGGATTTATTTATTTGTTATATAATAGCTAGTGTCGACATTTCATCCAAACCCTGTTTGACTGATGCAATTTACCAAATTTTGGTATTTCAACAAGGCAATCTGCCAGATAAATAGATTTTGGAACCTGGAAAAATTCCTCATTTTTAAGAATAAACTCAAAATATAGATCGATTTCCTTAGTGTGTTTAACATTACAGTGTTGCCAGTGAAATTAAATCTTTAATAAAATAAAACTGAAAAAGTTTAGATAATTATGGAGTGTGACTAACTTAACAGAGCTGTCAGGCTTATTGATACCAATAATTAATTATATTTTATTTATTTGTTATATAATGGCTAGTGTCGATATTTCATCCAAACCCTGTTTGACTGATGCAATATACCAAATTTTGGTATTTCAACACGGCAATCTACTGGATTAATGGATTTTGGAAATTGGAAAAACTCCTCATTTTTAAGAATAAACTCAAAAGATAGATCGATTTCCTAAGTTTATTTAACATTAAAGTGTTGCTTGTTAAATTAAATCTTTAATAAAATAAATCTGAAAAAGTTTAGATAATTATGGAGTGTGACTAACTTAACCGAGCTGCCAGGCTTATTTATACCTATATTTATTTCGGTTTTCTTTATTTGTTATATAATGGCTAGTGTCGTTATTTCATCCAAACCCTGTTTGACTGATGCAATTTACCAAATTTTGGTATTTCAACACGGCAATCTGCCAGATAAATAGATTTTGGAACCTGGAAAAATTCATCATTTTTAAGAATTAACTCAAAAGATAGATCGATTTCCTTAGTGTGATTAACAATAAAGTGTTGCCAGTTAAAGTAAATCTTTATTAAAATAAAACTGAAAAAGTTGAGATAATTTTGGAGTGTGACTAACTTTACAGAGCTGCCAGGCTTATTGATACCAATAATTAATTATATTTTATTTATTTGTTATATAATGGCTAGTGTCGATATTTCATCCAAACCCTGTTTGACTGATGCAATTTACCAAATTTTGCTATTTCAACACGGCAATCTGCTGGATTAATGGAATTTGGAAATTGAAAAAATTCCTCATTTTTAAGAATAAACTCAAAATATAGATCGATTTCCTTAGTGTGTTTAACATTACAGTGTTGCCAGTTAAATTAAATCTTTAATAATATAAATCTGAAAAAGTTTAGATAATTATGGAGTGTGACTAACTTAACCGAGCTGCCAGGCTTATTTATACCAATAATTATTTCGGATTTATTTATTTGTTATATAATGGCTAGTGTCGATGTTTCATCCAAACCCTGTTTGACTGATGCAATTTACCAAATTTTAATATTTCAACACGGCAATCTGCCAGATAAATAGATTTTGGAACCTGGAAAAATTCATCATTTTTAAGAATTAACTCAAAAGATAGATCGATTTCCTTAGTGTGTTTAACATTAAAGTGTTGCCAGTTAAATTAAATCTTTAATAAAATAAAACTGAAAAAGTTTAGATAATTATGGAGTGTGACTTACTTAACAGAGCTGCCAGGCTTATTTATAATAATAATTACCAATGTTTTATTTATTTGTTATATAATGGCTAGTGTCGATATTTCATCCAAACCCTGTTTGACTGATGCAATTTACCAAATTTTGGTATTTCAACACGGCAATCTGCCAGATAAATAGATTTTGGAACCTGGAAAAATTCATCATTTTTAAGAATTAACTCAAAAGATAGATCGATTTCCTTAGTTTGTTTAACATTAAAGTGTTGCCAGTTAAATTAAATCTTTTATAAAATAAACTGAAAAATTTGAGATAATTTTGGAGTGTGACTAACTTAACAGAGCTGCCAGGCTTATTTATACCAATAATTACCAATGTTTTATTTATTTGTTATATAATGGTTAGGGTCGTTATTTCATCCAAACACTGTTTGACTGTAGCAATTTACCAAAATTTGGTATTGCAACACGGCAATCTACTGGATTAATGGATTTTGGAAAATCTCCTCATTTTTAAGAATAAACTCAAAAGATAGATCGATTTCCTTAGTGTGTTTAACAATAAAGTGTTGCCAGTTAAATTAAACCTTTAATAAAATTAAACTGAAAAAGTTTAGATAATTATGGAGTGTGACTAACTTAAATTTATAAATTAATTTTCGCTATTTAAGAGAGGGCCTACCAGTGGCCTACCTCCCGTTATTTTCCCATTTTACACGAATTTTCGCTATTCGAGAAAGGGCCTACCAGCGTCCTACCTCCCGTGAATAGATCATTTTACCATTTTAAACGAATTTTCGCTATTTGAGAAAGGGCCTACCAGTGGCCTACCTCCCGTGAATAGATTATTTTACCATTTTAAACGAATTTTCGCTATTTGAGAAAGGGCCTACCAGCGGCCTACCTCCCGTGAATAGATTATTTTACCATTTTAAACGAATTTTCGCTATTTGAGAAAGGTCCTACCAGTGGCCTACCTCCCGTGAATAGATTATTTTACCATTTTAAACGAATTTTCGCTATTTGAGAAAGGGCCTATCAGTGGCCTACCTCCCGTGAATAGATTATTTTCCCATTTTAAACGAATTTTCGCTATTTAAGAAATGTCCTACGAGTGGCCTGCCTCCGGTGAATAGATTATTTTTCCATTTTAAACGAATTTTCGCTATTTGAGAAAGGTCCTACCAGTGGCCTACCTCCCGTGAATAGATTATTTTACCATTTTAAACGAATTTTCGCTATTTGAGAAAGGGCCTATCAGTGGCCTACCTCCCGTGAATAGATTATTTTCCCATTTTAAACGAATTTTCGCTATTTAAGAAATGGCCTACCAGTGGCCTACCTCCCGTGAATAGATTATTTTTGCATTTTAAACGAATTTTCGCTATTTAAGAAATGTCCTACGAGTGGCCTGCCTCCGGTGAATAGATTATTTTTCCATTTTAAACGAATTTTCGCTATTTAAGAAAGGGCCTACCAGTGGCCTACCTCCCATGAATAGATTATTTTCCCATTTTACACGAATTTTCGCTATTTGAGAAAGGGCCTACCAGTGGCCTACCTCCCGTGAATAGATTATTTTCCCATTTTAAACCAATTTTCGCTATTTAAGAAAGGGCCTACCAGCGGCCTACCTCCCGTGAATAGATTATTTTCCCATTTTATCGAATTTTCGCTATTTGAGAAAGGGCCTACCAGCGGCCTACCTCCCGTGAATAGATTATTTTACCATTTTAAACGAATTTTCGCTATTTGAGAAAGGGCCTACCAGTGGCCTACCTCCCATGAATAGATTATTTTCCCATTTTACACCAATTTTCGCTATTTAAGAAAGGGCCTACCAGTGGCCTACCTCCCGTGAATAGATTATTTTCCCATTTTAAACGAATTTTCGCTATTTAAGAAAGGGCCTACCAGTGGCCTACCTCCCGTGAATAGATTATTTTCCCATTTTAAACGAATTTTCGCTATTTAAGAAAGGGCCTACCAGTGGCCTACCTCCCATGAATAGATTATTTTCCCATTTTACACGAATTTTCGCTATTTGAGAAAGGGCCTACCAGTGGCCTACCTCCCGTGAATAGATTATTTTCCCATTTTAAACGAAATTTCGCTATTTAAGAAAGGGCCTACCAGCGGCCTACCTCCCGTGAATAGATTATTTTCCCATTTTAAACGAATTTTTGCTATTTGAGAAAGGGCCTACCAGCGGCCTACCTCCCGTGAATAGATTATTTTACCATTTTAAACGAATTTTCGCTATTTGAGAAAGGGCCTACCAGTGGCCTACCTCCCATGGATAGATTATTTTCCCATTTTACACCAATTTTCGCTATTTAAGAAAGGGCCTACCAGTGGCCTACCTCCCGTGAATAGATTATTTTCCCATTTTAAACGAATTTTCGCTATTTGAGAAAGGGCCTACCAGTGGCCTACCTCCCGTGAATAGATTATTTTCCCATTTTAAACGAATTTTCGCTATTTGAGAAAGGGCCTACCAGCGGCCTACCTCCCGTGAATAGATTATTTTACCATTTTAAACGAATTTTCGCTATTTGAGAAAGGTCCTACCAGTGGCCTACCTCCCGTGAATAGATTATTTTACCATTTTAAACGAATTTTCGCTATTTGAGAAAGGGCCTATCAGTGGCCTACCTCCCGTGAATAGATTATTTTCCCATTTTAAACGAATTTTCGCTATTTAAGAAATGTCCTACGAGTGGCCTGCCTCCGGTGAATAGATTATTTTTCCATTTTAAACGAATTTTCGCTATTTGAGAAAGGTCCTACCAGTGGCCTACCTCCCGTGAATAGATTATTTTACCATTTTAAACGAATTTTCGCTATTTGAGAAAGGGCCTATCAGTGGCCTACCTCCCGTGAATAGATTATTTTCCCATTTTAAACGAATTTTCGCTATTTAAGAAATGGCCTACCAGTGGCCTACCTCCGGTGAATAGATTATTTTTGCATTTTAAACGAATTTTCGCTATTTAAGAAATGTCCTACGAGTGGCCTGCCTCCGGTGAATAGATTATTTTTCCATTTTAAACGAATTTTCGCTATTTAAGAAAGGGCCTACCAGTGGCCTACCTCCCATGAATAGATTATTTTCCCATTTTACACGAATTTTCGCTATTTGAGAAAGGGCCTACCAGTGGCCTACCTCCCGTGAATAGATTATTTTCCCATTTTAAACGAATTTTCGCTATTTAAGAAAGGGCCTACCAGCGGCCTACCTCCCGTGAATAGATTATTTTCCCATTTTAAACGAATTTTCGCTATTTGAGAAAGGGCCTACCAGCGGCCTACCTCCCGTGAATAGATTATTTTCCCATTTTAAACGAATTTTCGCTATTTGAGAAAGGGCCTACCAGCGGCCTACCTCCCGTGAATAGATTATTTTACCATTTTAAACGAATTTTCGCTATTTGAGAAAGGGCCTACCAGTGGCCTACCTCCCATGAATAGATTATTTTCCCATTTTACACCAATTTTCGCTATTTAAGAAAGGGCCTACCAGTGGCCTACCTCCCGTGAATAGATTATTTTCCCATTTTAAACGAATTTTCGCTATTTGAGAAAGGGCCTACCAGTGGCCTACCTCCCGTGAATAGATTATTTTCCCATTTTAAACGAATTTTCGCTATTTGAGAAAGGGCCTACCAGCGGCCTACCTCCCGTGAATAGATTATTTTACCATTTTAAACGAATTTTCGCTATTTGAGAAAGGGCCTACCAGTGGCCTACCTCCCGTGAATAGATTATTTTACCATTTTAAACGAATTTTCGCTATTTGAGAAAGGGCCTATCAGTGGCCTACCTCCCGTGAATAGATTATTTGCCCATTTTACACCAATTTTCGCTATTTAAGAAATGTCCTACGAGTGGCCTGCCTCCGGTGAATAGATTATTTTTCCATTTTAAACGAATTTTCGCTATTTAAGAAAGGGCCTACCAGTGGCCTACCTCCCATGAATAGATTATTTTCCCATTTTACACGAATTTTCGCTATTTGAGAAAGGGCCTACCAGTGGCCTACCTCCCGTGAATAGATTATTTTCCCATTTTAAACGAATTTTCGCTATTTAAGAAAGGGCCTACCAGCGGCCTACCTCCCGTGAATAGATTATTTTCCCATTTTAAACGAATTTTCGCTATTTGAGAAAGGGCCTACCAGCGGCCTACCTCCCGTGAATAGATTATTTTCCCATTTTAAACGAATTTTCGCTATTTGAGAAAGGGCCTACCAGCGGCCTACCTCCCGTGAATAGATTATTTTACCATTTTAAACGAATTTTCGCTATTTGAGAAAGGGCCTACCAGTGGCCTACCTCCCATGAATAGATTATTTTCCCATTTTACACCAATTTTCGCTATTTAAGAAAGGGCCTACCAGTGGCCTACCTCCCGTGAATAGATTATTTTCCCATTTTAAACGAATTTTCGCTATTTGAGAAAGGGCCTACCAGTGGCCTACCTCCCGTGAATAGATTATTTTCCCATTTTAAACGAATTTTCGCTATTTGAGAAAGGGCCTACCAGCGGCCTACCTCCCGTGAATAGATTATTTTACCATTTTAAACGAATTTTCGCTATTTGAGAAAGGTCCTACCAGTGGCCTACCTCCCGTGAATAGATTATTTTACCATTTTAAACGAATTTTCGCTATTTGAGAAAGGGCCTATCAGTGGCCTACCTCCCGTGAATAGATTATTTTCCCATTTTAAACGAATTTTCGCTATTTAAGAAATGTCCTACGAGTGGCCTGCCTCCGGTGAATAGATTATTTTTCCATTTTAAACGAATTTTCGCTATTTGAGAAAGGTCCTACCAGTGGCCTACCTCCCGTGAATAGATTATTTTACCATTTTAAACGAATTTTCGCTATTTGAGAAAGGGCCTATCAGTGGCCTACCTCCCGTGAATAGATTATTTGCCCATTTTAAACGAATTTTCGCTATTTAAGAAATGGCCTACCAGTGGCCTACCTCCCGTGAATAGATTATTTTTGCATTTTAAACAAATTTTCGCTATTTAAGAAATGTCCTACGAGTGGCCTGCCTCCGGTGAATAGATTATTTTTCCATTTTAAACGAATTTTCGCTATTTAAGAAAGGGCCTACCAGTGGCCTACCTCCCATGAATAGATTATTTTCCCATTTTACACGAATTTTCGCTATTTGAGAAAGGGCCTACCAGTGGCCTACCTCCCGTGAATAGATTATTTTCCCATTTTAAACGAATTTTCGCTATTTAAGAAAGGGCCTACCAGTGGCCTACCTCCCATGAATAGATTATTTTCCCATTTTACACGAATTTTCGCTATTTGAGAAAGGGCCTACCAGTGGCCTACCTCCCGTGAATAGATTATTTTCCCATTTTAAACGAATTTTCGCTATTTAAGAAAGGGCCTACCAGCGGCCTACCTCCCGTGAATAGATTATTTTCCCATTTTAAACGAATTTTCGCTATTTGAGAAAGGGCCTACCAGCGGCCTACCTCCCGTGAATAGATTATTTTCCCATTTTAAACGAATTTTCGCTATTTGAGAAAGGGCCTACCAGCGGCCTACCTCCCGTGAATAGATTATTTTACCATTTTAAACGAATTTTCGCTATTTGAGAAAGGGCCTACCAGTGGCCTACCTCCCATGAATAGATTATTTTCCCATTTTACACCAATTTTCGCTATTTAAGAAAGGGCCTACCAGTGGCCTACCTCCCGTGAATAGATTATTTTCCCATTTTAAACGAATTTTCGCTATTTGAGAAAGGGCCTACCAGTGGCCTACCTCCCGTGAATAGATTATTTTCCCATTTTAAACGAATTTTCGCTATTTGAGAAAGGGCCTACCAGCGGCCTACCTCCCGTGAATAGATTATTTTACCATTTTAAACGAATTTTCGCTATTTGAGAAAGGTCCTACCAGTGGCCTACCTCCCGTGAATAGATTATTTTACCATTTTAAACGAATTTTCGCTATTTGAGAAAGGGCCTATCAGTGGCCTACCTCCCGTGAATAGATTATTTTCCCATTTTAAACGAATTTTCGCTATTTAAGAAATGTCCTACGAGTGGCCTGCCTCCGGTGAATAGATTATTTTTCCATTTTAAACGAATTTTCGCTATTTGAGAAAGGTCCTACCAGTGGCCTACCTCCCGTGAATAGATTATTTTACCATTTTAAACGAATTTTCGCTATTTGAGAAAGGGCCTATCAGTGGCCTACCTCCCGTGAATAGATTATTTGCCCATTTTAAACGAATTTTCGCTATTTAAGAAATGGCCTACCAGTGGCCTACCTCCCGTGAATAGATTATTTTTGCATTTTAAACGAATTTTCGCTATTTAAGAAATGTCCTACGAGTGGCCTGCCTCCGGTGAATAGATTATTTTTCCATTTTAAACGAATTTTCGCTATTTAAGAAAGGGCCTACCAGTGGCCTACCTCCCATGAATAGATTATTTTCCCATTTTACACGAATTTTCGCTATTTGAGAAAGGGCCTACCAGTGGCCTACCTCCCGTGAATAGATTATTTTCCCATTTTAAACGAATTTTCGCTATTTAAGAAAGGGCCTACCAGCGGCCTACCTCCCGTGAATAGATTATTTTCCCATTTTAAACGAATTTTCGCTATTTGAGAAAGGGCCTACCAGTGGCCTACCTCCCGTGAATAGATTATTTTTGCATTTTAAACGAATTTTCGCTATTTAAGAAATGTCCTACGAGTGGCCTGCCTCCGGTGAATAGATTATTTTTCCATTTTACACGAATTTTCGCTATTTAAGAAAGGGCCTACCAGTGGCCTACCTCCCATGAATAGATTATTTTCCCATTTTACACGAATTTTCGCTATTTGAGAAAGGGCCTACCAGTGGCCTACCTCCCGTGAATAGATTATTTTCCCATTTTAAACGAATTTTCGCTATTTAAAAAAGGGCCTACCAGCGGCCTACCTCCCGTGAATAGATTATTTTCCCATTTTAAACGAATTTTCGTTATTTGAGAAAGGGCCTACCAGCGGCCTACCTCCCGTGAATAGATTATTTTACCATTTTAAACGAATTTTCGCTATTTGAGAAAGGGCCTACCAGTGGCCTACCTCCCATGAATAGATTATTTTCCCATTTTACACGAATTTTCACTATTTAAGAAAGGGCCTACCAGTGGCCTACCTCCCGTGAATAGATTATTTTCCCATTTTAAACGAATTTTCGCTATTTGAGAAAGGGCCTACCAGTGGCCTACCTCCCGTGAATACATTATTTTCCCATTTTAAACGAATTTTCGCTATTTGAGAAAGGGCCTACCAGCGGCCTACCTCCCGTGAATAGATTATTTTACCATTTTAAACGAATTTTCGCTATTTGAGAAAGGGCCTACCAGTGGCCTACATCCCGTGAATAGATTATTTTCCCATTTTAAACGAATTTTCGCTATTTAAGAAATGGCCTACCAGTGGCCTACCTCCCGTGAATAGATTATTTTCCCATTTTAAACGAATTTTCGCTATTTGAGAAAGGGCCTATCAGTGGCCTACCTCCCGTGAATAGATTATTTTACCATTTCAAACGAATTTTCGCTATTTGAGAAAGGGCCTACCAGTGGCCTACCTCCCGTTAATAGATTATTTTTCCATTTTAAACGAATTTTCTCTATTTAAGAAAGGGCCTACCAGTGGCCTACCTCCTGTGAATAGATTATTTTTGCATTTTAAACGAATTTTCGCTATTTAAGAAATGTCCTACGAGTGGCCTGCCTCCGGTGAATAGATTATTTTTCCATTTTAAACGAATTTTCGCTATTTAAGAAAGGGCCTACCAGTGGCCTACCTCCCATGAATAGATTATTTTCCCATTTTACACGAATTTTCGCTATTTGAGAAAGGGCCTACCAATGGCCTTCCTCCCATGAATATATTATTTTCTCATTTTACACGAATTTTCGCTATTTAAGAAAGGGCCTACCAGTGGCCTACCTCCCGTGAATAGATTATTTTCCCATTTTAAACGAATTTTCGCTATTTAAGAAAGGGCTTTCCAGTGGCCTACCTCCCGTGAATAGATTATTTTCCCATTTTAAACGAATTTTCGCTATTTAACGTACTTCTGTAAATATGGCATACCGTTCTGTAGGACAAACTGAACAACTTGTGTTTATATAAAACGTAGTTCTGTAAATATCGCATACCGTTCTGTAGGACAAACTGAACAACTTGTGTTTATATAAAACGTAGTTCTGTAAATATGGCATGCCGTTCTGTAGGACAAACGGAACAACTTGTGTATTTATTTACCGTACTTCTGTAAATATGGCATTGCGCTCTGTAGGACAAAATGAACAACTTGTGTTCATATAAAACGTACTTCTGTAAATATGTTATACATTTCTGTAGAAACTGAACAACTGATTTTTACCTCTCCGAGGGGACAAAGTCCCCTAGGAGGGGTTATACAACGACCGTGTCTGTCTGTGGGTCTGTGGGTGGGTCTGTGGGTGGGTCTGTCTGTGGGGCTGTGGGTCTGTCAGGCCTGCGAACGCGTTCGCATTTTCGGTGCAAAGTGTAATCACTGCGTACGCAGTTTCTCAAAGGGTTGGCAAAACCACCGTGTGACGGTGAGCGTTAACGGATGCATTTGCGGTTTGGTTTGGGTGGTGTTTTTTCGCTCACCGTCGTGACGGTTTGGTGTATTACGTTTTTGTAATGTTTATGCGTAGGTTGTGAGTGTTGAATTTGTTGTGTTTGTGTTCTGATGGTTGTGCATGTTGAGTCTGTTGTGTTTATATGGGCGTTTTCTCTCCAACTTCATCTTAATGACTTTGGGACGGACCGAGTGCTGAGTGTAATGCTACCTCTCAACGTCCAATGGCAGGGTTTCCACCAGTTGTACACGGTATTCGTCTTAGTATCAATTTGCGATCGCATCGGGCGGGATTTGAACCCGAGACCTCCTGATTAAAAACAAATGCGCCACCCAGGTTTCGAACCCAGATCATTCGGCTTGGCAGTCGAGCGCTCTACCACAGAACCACCGATAGCTGCTTAGATTCACTGAAATTAAGACAGGCATCGTAAGCATAATAGGTAATAAAGTCTTTTTTTATTAATGAATTTATGTAGGCCTAATCTGGTATTTTTTAAAGGTTAAATCTTGTTTTAGCGCAGTCAGCCGAGATTAGAGGGTTAAAGGGTAGACCCTGTGGGTGGTCCACTTTCTTAACGACCTATACATAGTTCTGTTAATTCAAAGGAGATAATTTAACGTTAATTGCTTTAAGAGCTGGCTGTTAGTCAAGTGGCTCTCTGTGCTTTGTTGATGGTAAGGTTTTTGCTTCTTGTAAATACATTTGGTGTGGATATTTGGATATCTACGATTTCTAACGCAGTCAATGATTTCTTGGGTGTGCGAGTCATTATATGATATTGGAAATTGGACGGCATTGGTCTTTTTCATGTGGTATGTGTCACAACGTCAACAGGAAGTGAACGAGTCGTCCACTACCAGATATCTACGGTATCTTCATCAAGGGCGAGTGTTGAAATAAAATGAGCGTTAAAGATGCGGCAAGTATTTCGTAAGCGAGTAATTCCAAAAAGGCTCTGTAGATATTTCTTTCATTAAAATTTGCTTCGTATTATATTTAATTGATAAACTAGTAGAAGGAAAGTGATGGCGAGACGCCACCCCCGGGGACGGGGTCAGGTTCGGGATCGGGGTCCGGGATTTAAGGGGTGAAATGGGGGTTAAATCGTCGAAAAGTCAATGTATTTAGGGTATTTCTCGCGACGATTTGTTTTCTCATATATAAACATGTTATGTCCAGGCCAACTTGTTCATTTATCTACGCTTATCTCGAAAGATACTTGAACGTATATCTTATCAAGTGTTATCGTACGGAATAAGTTGAAATGATGTAAAAATTGATAACCTAGGCGACGCGTGCGCAGATTACCCCGGGGGACGCGGTTAATTTGAATTTAAGAGTGTTTTGACGTCATGGAATATTCGTTGTTAAAGTAGAATGGAAATATTTTTAAACTTCATTTTAATATCATTGTAGTACTTAAATATGCTTGGCACTTGAACCAATCTCACGAGTATTTCTTAAAACGAATATCTCGATCGCGTTTTATCGTACGAAATAAGTGGAAATTATGTAAGTTGTATGATTAATAACCTAGGCAGGAAGATAGCGCGCGCGTGCGCGGATTACCTGGGAGGCGCGGATTGCCCGGGCGCGCGGTTAATTTGAATTTAAAACATGGATTCCCTCTCCGAAATAATTCATGTACCCAAAATTGGACCGCAAGTTTTTTTCTTTTAGGGGAATCTCTATGGGAGTTTAACATTACAATAAAGCTAATAGGTCCAGTTTGGGGTACTTTTGGTCCGAAATGGGGTACATAGGGCCGAAAATGGTGACTTTGGTCGTTTTAAGGGTACTTTTGGTCTATTTTGGTCCATTTTTGGGTACATCAGAAAAGCAGTTGGAAAAACGAAGAGCCTTATTTTTTTTTCCACCCATCTCCAAACTCCAAAAATTATTGCTTTAATTTATTTATCGCTTCCGTAGGTATAAAATAAGATAAAAACCACTTACCTATATTTTAATTACGGTAAATTAAAAATACTTAATTAGTGTACTAAGTTACGTTTAAAAGAACCTTTTGTAACAATTCCAATATGTAAATATAGGTATAAGGATTGAAAAAATACTTAAAGTGGTTTTACTGATAAACTCTAAAGGAATTTAACTTTAAAGGGTATCTTAGATTATTGTTTTTAATTTTATTCAAGTTGAAAACGTATTAAGAGTCCTTCAAAGTACTATAAAAGGATTTTATTTACGAACTTAATTCATATTTTCTTCAAACTTTCAATTAGCTTTTATTACTATTTAAATACGGTAAAATATAATTCTTATACACAAATATAGTCAGAAAGATACTATAAAACACTAAAATTAAAATTAAATTAAATTTGTGTGGATAAGATTTGTAAATATCATTTTGAAACTAATAACTTTCACGCTTTATTTAAGTCAAGCCAATAAAAACAATTACCTATATTTTAAATACGGTAAAATATAAATACATTTCCGATATGTAAATAGGTAGAATAACACTATGAAAAGTTCCTTTTTCTTCTTTTAATACGACAACACACAACTCTGATACGCAAATATATAAAGAAAATATAAAAAAAAATTACTCAACGTTCGATACGTTAAAATACATTTCCGATACACAAATATAGATAAAGAAATACTATAAAATGTAAAAAGGTAGAAAAATACTACACATTAACCATTATGAATTTAAGCTTACAACATCCTTCACGTATAGAGCATAACATATATGTTCAGAGTTAACTTGTTTCCTCGTTATCTTTATCGCATGTGTTTTAAATAGCGTATGGAATAAGTTAAGAATGTACTGAAATGGTGTATGTTTAAACCTCGTAGAATAAAGAGTAAAACATATGTTCAGAGTCGGCTTGATTACTAAAGCGAATAACACAGAGACGTTTCAGGTGTAGTCACGTAGGAAGAAAAATACTACAACACTCTCTATACTCTACATTCAACACGTTAAAATATACTTCCGAAATGCCAATATAGGTAGTAAAATACTACAAAATCTCTATACTTTACCTTCAATACGTTAAATTACATTCCAATATGTAAATATAGGAGGAAAAATACTACAAAAGCCTCTTTTCTTGGCGTTCAATATGTTAAAATAGATTTCTGAAATGCAAATGTAGGTAGTAAATACTACAAAATCTCTATACTCTACCTTCAATACGTTAAATTACATTCCAATATGTAAATATAGGAGGAAAAATACTACAAAAGCCTCTTTTCTTGGCGTTCAATATGTTAAAATAGATTTCTGAAATGCAAATATAGGTAGTAAATACTACAAAAGCCTCTTTTCTTGGCGTTCAATATGTTAAAATAGATTTCTGAAATGCAAATATAGGTAGTAATTACTACAAAAGCCTCTTACTCTACGTTCAATACGTTAAATTAATGATATGCCTCCGATCGAATCGTTCATTTTTTCCTATTTAAATATACGCATTTAAATTAGAATTGCTTCTAGTGTTCGGCAGTCGATTAATTATTATCCACAAATTTTCCGATTTATTTAAAAAACGTTGGTAAAAAGAATATCATTTTAACTTATTTAATTGTGTTTTTTACCCAACCAAGCATTTATTTGAATAAAAGTGGTATTTATTTAAATAACCAATAGTTAAATAAAAATTGTTAAATGTTTAAATAATCGAAAGTGAACAAGCCTATTTTTTAAATAAAACAAACAGACTTTAGAGTTGATAAGATTTGTAAATATCATTTGAAACTAATAATTTTCACGCTTTATTTAAGTCAAGCAATTACATTTTTAAAAATGAAAGAAGTTAAACAATATAAAAATTTGTAAATATTGTAAATATTTTTAGGTAATAAAGAAATTAAGAAATGTTTTAATTAAAATATCTTTCATTTTCTACTACATTTTTAAAAATGAAAGAAGTTTAACAATATAATTATTCTAATATAATTTCAAAATCAGGTATTATTTAAAGTACAAATGCATAATTTAGTGAAGCAATTCTTATTTAAATACTTTTATTTAATTAATTTCTGTATCTGAAATGTATTAATTGAAAAATAAGTGGGTTTTACTATTTATCACGGTTTATATATATATATATATATATATATATATATATATATATATGTATATTGGAATTGTTACAAAAGGTTCTTTTAAATGTAACTTAGTACATTAATTTATTTTGGAAGTTCAAAACGTATTAAGAGCCCTTCAGAGTACTATAAAAGGATTTCATTTACAAACTAAATTAATATTTTCTTCAAACTTTCAATTCTAATAACTAATAACTGGGAGAAAAGTTGAAATAAGTAATTTTTTTTTGATTTTTCGTTTTTTAATTTTTGAGTTCCCTATATTATTATAAACTAAATTAAATATAATTTTTGAAAATTTATGATAAAAGATCTGCTCCTTCGTGTTTTACATATATTTAAAAACTCGAGATTTTAATGAATTCTTTTCAAAGCATGAAAAATATAGCAGATCCTTTGATTTTAATTGTAGTTAGTAGTTACTTAAAAAAAAAGTCGCTAGCTGACTTGGAGCTGGTGTAGTTAAATTTTAAAAATGTGTATTTTAAACTTTGTTTGTAAAAGTTTTTTTTGAAAAAGTTTAGTATTATAGTTTAAATTTATTAAATAAAATAAAATAAAATATAAATTATACATTTGGTTTAGTATTTTACTATTGCAAGTAAAATTAATAGTAATTTCAATTACTTTTTTAGTTTTTTTTTGACAAATATGCAAACTATTTAGTTATTTCAAAAACAAATACGTCGAATTATTTGGTATTCGAAATACTATTGGTTAGTTTTTATATATTTAATTTTATTTTTCAGAACAATTTCTCTTCGTCTAGCTTCTTCTAACTTTAAGGAAATGTTCAAATATACGTGTATTTGGTCATTTTGATGGTCAAATAGCCCAGTATGGAACTGCGAGATGATAGTCAGACATTGAGAACTTCCAAAATAAATTAATGTACTAAGTTACGTTTAAAAGAACCTTTTGTAACAATTCCAATATATATATATATATATATATATATATATATATATATATATATATATATATATATATATATATATATATATATAAAAACCGTGATAAATAGTAAAACCCACTTATTTTTCAATTAATACATTTCAGATACACAAATTAATTAAATAAAAGTATTTAAATAAGAATTGCTTCACTAAATTATGCATTTGTACTTTAAATAATACCTGATTTTGAAATTATATTAGAATAATTATATTGTTAAACTTCTTTCATTTTTAAAAATGTAGTAGAAAATGAAAGATATTTTAATTAAAACATTTCTTAATTTCTTTATTACCTAAAATATTTACAATATTTACAAATTTTTATATTGTTTAACTTCTTTCATTTTTAAAAATGTAATTGCTTGACTTAAATAAAGCGTGAAAATTATTAGTTTCAAATGATATTTACAAATCTTATCAACTCTAAAGTCTGTTTGTTTTATTTAAAAAATAGGCTTGTTCACTTTCGATTATTTAAACATTTAACAATTTTTATTTAACTATTGGTTATTTAAATAAATACCACTTTTATTCAAATAAATGCTTGGTTGGGTAAAAAACACAATTAAATAAGTTAAAATGATATTCTTTTTACCAACGTTTTTTAAATAAATCGGAAAATTTGTGGATAATAATTAATCGACTGCCGAACACTAGAAGCAATTCTAATTTAAATGCGTATATTTAAATAGGAAAAAATGAACGATTCGATCGGAGGCATATCATTAATTTAACGTATTGAACGTAGAGTAAGAGGCTTTTGTAGTAATTACTACCTATATTTGCATTTCAGAAATCTATTTTAACATATTGAACGCCAAGAAAAGAGGCTTTTGTAGTATTTACTACCTATATTTGCATTTCAGAAATCTATTTTAACATATTGAACGCCAAGAAAAGAGGCTTTTGTAGTATTTTTCCTCCTATATTTACATATTGGAATGTAATTTAACGTATTGAAGGTAGAGTATAGAGATTTTGTAGTATTTACTACCTACATTTGCATTTCAGAAATCTATTTTAACATATTGAACGCCAAGAAAAGAGGCTTTTGTAGTATTTTTCCTCCTATATTTACATATTGGAATGTAATTTAACGTATTGAAGGTAAAGTATAGAGATTTTGTAGTATTTTACTACCTATATTGGCATTTCGGAAGTATATTTTAACGTGTTGAATGTAGAGTATAGAGAGTGTTGTAGTATTTTTCTTCCTACGTGACTACACCTGAAACGTCTCTGTGTTATTCGCTTTAGTAATCAAGCCGACTCTGAACATATGTTTTACTCTTTATTCTACGAGGTTTAAACATACACCATTTCAGTACATTCTTAACTTATTCCATACGCTATTTAAAACACATGCGATAAAGATAACGAGGAAACAAGTTAACTCTGAACATATATGTTATGCTCTATACGTGAAGGATGTTGTAAGCTTAAATTCATAATGGTTAATGTGTAGTATTTTTCTACCTTTTTACATTTTATAGTATTTCTTTATCTATATTTGTGTGTATCGGAAATGTATTTTAACGTATCGAACGTAGAGTAAATTTATTTTTATATTTTCTTTATATATTTGCGTATCAGAGTTGTGTGTTGTCGTATTAAAAGAAGAAAAAGGAACTTTTCATAGTGTTATTCTACCTATTTACATATCGGAAATGTATTTATATTTTACCGTATTTAAAATATAGGTAATTGTTTTTATTGGCTTGACTTAAATAAAGCGTGAAAGTTATTAGTTTCAAAATGATATTTACAAATCTTATCCACACAAATTTAATTTAATTTTAATTTTAGTGTTTTATAGTATCTTTCTGACTATATTTGTGTATATGAATTATATTTTACCGTATTTAAATAGTAATAAAAGCTAATTGAAAGTTTGAAGAAAATATGAATTAAGTTCGTAAATAAAATCCTTTTATAGTACTTTGAAGGACTCTTAATACGTTTTCAACTTGAATAAAATTAAAAACAATAATCTAAGATACCCTTTAAAGTTAAATTCCTTTAGAGTTTATCAGTAAAACCACTTTAAGTATTTTTTCAATCCTTATACCTATATTTACATATTGGAATTGTTACAAAAGGTTCTTTTAAACGTAACTTAGTACACTAATTAAGTATTTTTAATTTACCGTAATTAAAATATAGGTAAGTGGTTTTTATCTTATTTTATACCTACGGAAGCGATAAATAAATTAAAGCAATAATTTTTGGAGTTTGGAGATGGGTGGAAAAAAAAATAAGGCTCTTCGTTTTTCCAACTGCTTTTCTGATTTACCCAAAAATGGACCAAAATAGACCAAAAGTACCCTTAAAACGACCAAATTCACCATTTTCGGCCCTATGTACCCCATTTCGGACCAAAATTACCCCAAACTGGACCTATTAGCTTTATTGTAATGTTAAACTCCCATAGAGATTCCCCTAAAAGAAAAAAACTTGCGGTCCAATTTTGGGTACATGAATTATTTCGGAGAGGGAATCCATGTTTTAAATTCAAATTAACCGCGCGCCCGGGCAATCCGCGCCTCCCAGGTAATCCGCGCACGCGCGCGCTATCTTCCTGCCTAGGTTATTAATCATACAACTTACATAATTTCCACTTATTTCGTACGATAAAACGCGATCGAGATATTCGTTTTAAGAAATACTCGTGAGATTGGTTCAAGTGCCAAGCATATTTAAGTACTACAATGATATTAAAATGAAGTTTAAAAATATTTCCATTCTACTTTAACAACGAATATTCCATGACGTCAAAACACTCTTAAATTCAAATTAACCGCGTCCCCCGGGGTAATCTGCGCACGCGTCGCCTAGGTTATCAATTTTTACATCATTTCAACTTATTCCGTACGATAACACTTGATAAGATATACGTTCAAGTATCTTTCGAGATAAGCGTAGATAAATGAACAAGTTGGCCTGGACATAATATGTTTATATATGAGAAAACAAATCGTCGCGAGAAATACCCTAAATACATTGACTTTTCGACGATTTAACCCCCATTTCACCCCTTAAATCCCGGACCCCGATCCCGAACCTGACCCCGTCCCCGGGGGTGGCGTCTCGCCATCACTTTCCTTCTACTTAAACTTGTTCTGTAAAAGGGTTTAATTCAATTGTGCATTGTTATAGTACGTCTAACTTACTGTTGTAACTACTTAACTTATGATATTCTGAATAAATTAAAATTGGTCGTTTCGTCTCAATTATTTTAATTATAATTAAAATTTTATACCGGGCGGGATAGAAATGGGTTAATATTTTTAACAAATAACTCTAAATTGCGGAGATATATCTTTAAGGGTTATCTCGAGAAATTAATACCACTAGGGACAATTCTTCCGAGGAGAGGTATATTTTGGCTTGCCAACTTGTTATAAAACGTACTTCTGTAAATATGTCATACCGTTCTGTAGTAAGTCTTATCATGGATAGTAGATTTTAGAGGATTGGTAAAAAGCCTGGTTTTTAGCCCCCGTAAACCATCACACTAAGGGAGTCGGCCAAGGTTGTTTGAAAAAAACAAGTATCGCTAAGAGTGGACGATACTGTTCGAAAAAAGAAAAAATATAAACCCGAAGTACATTTTTACGCCAAAAGGTGTTTTTTCACGTTTTATTAGATTAAATATGATATGCTCAATATCAGTTGATAGTTTTTATTGAATTAAAAAACCAAAATTAAAAATGACTAAAATATAAAGCGCATAAAATGACGTAACAATATCAAGGATAATAGCTATTATCCTTGACAATATCAACCGAATTAGATTGCCATTTTGAAATTTGAAGATCACGTGGTACAAACGACCTTGCAAGACTCCCTCGGAGTCTCTCGAGCTGATTGATACGCGTGGAGAAATAAAATGCACTGTGGAAGGGTATCGAAAACCTGTCCTCTTAATTTACTGTCCATGGTCTTATGTGTTGCAAAAAACGTAATTCTGTACACATTACAGATTATTTCGGTAGAAAACACTTAGCCCAGATTTTCTGAAATACTTTGAATTCGGTTTTTTAAGGAAACTTCTTTTGAAAAACGGACTTTCTACAAATATTACAAAATATTGGATACAATTTCGAAAAAATCACTTATTCATGAGCCAATTTCCCAAAATAACTACCGGATTTTATTTTTAATTAATATCCAATCATATTGGGATATTTTGTTTATCAAAACAAGGATCTTTACGTTTATAACCTCTTTCGGATTCTGTGGATTTATCTTGGCGATGCATCTTAGTTTCTATAATATTGAAAAGAAAATTAGTTAAACCTTGCCCTCAATTATTTATGTTTAGTAGTAGAGTTAGCCCGCATTCAAAGAAAGGACTTATTATACAAGAAAAGATTATTCCCTCAAAATGTTAATCCGAGTTGCCACAAAGTTTACATTTTAAAATTCCCCGACTTTTCCAGGTTTTCCCGGACAGTCTAACACAATTTTCATGGACCAATCAGTAGCGTAGCAAAGGGGGCGGCACTTTTCCCTTCATGGTGACTGAAGCGACGGTCAATACTCCATTTTAAACTATCTTAGAAAACTATTTCTATGTATTAAGGGGGCGGAAAAAGGTCTAGCTACGCCACTGGGACCAATGTACCTACTTTTATGAAATAACGTTCAAATCTTACAATTAAATTATTTTAAGTTAAACCATAACTTCTTTTGAAGTGGTAATTAAATATGAACAAGAGCACATAATATGCTGACGTTAGAAGGCTATAAAGAAGTTAGAGACAGTAAATCTAATGCATGTGGTCACCGGCCAGTGATAGTCATTGTTCTACCCCTGTGAGAATAGGGTGAGAATTTGAGAGGAGGTGAGATGCGCGAAACTTCAAAAGGAGAGGAGCGTGAGAGGAGTTTCACAAAGTACGCGTTTCAGAGAGAGGAGATTGAAAGGAGGGATTTTACAACTTCCATAAACGGAAAAGAGTGAGAGATGAGATAAGATTTTTCAATAAAACTAACGGGAGTGTGCGCGAGGTTAGATTAATTAGCGAAATTCGATGAGAGGAGATGAGATACAAAATTAGTTTACGGTGGTTAGAGGAGATGAGTTTGAGTTTAAAATTTTAGAAACGGGAATGAGGTGTTGTGAGAGTTATCACGATACTTTCATACAGGGTTCATATAACCATAGGCAAACCGATTTCCTTGATATTTCCCGTTTTTCCATTTATATGTGGTCGATCTCGAGTCGAACATTCATTAGACCTTTAGCGTAGGAAAGTACAGGTAGTGTCACACTTTTAAGTAATTATCTTACTTTTGTTATTACCTATAATTATCAGACATGGGTGAGGCAGCAGCTTTTTTTCTGTCACTAATAGGAGTTCCAGCCTAAAATATAGGAAGAATAATAATAATAATAATAACTTAATAATTTCATATAATTCTAGGCACAACTTGTTCTTTCAATAAATCCCCACTTTTTCCCCGGATCCCGAAGTATGTTGGAAGAACTGGAAAATTATTTGTCAAAAAACGTCCAAAATATTAGAAAATAATTCAATATTATTGTAGAACAGTCCAAAAGAAATAATTCAAACAATGTCATCTTCACGAGTTCTACTACAGTCGAACTATGGTCCCCAGAAAGCTTAGTACGGTTTGAACACTCTTTGCGTCTATGTCCGTCACGTGTTCTACTGCAACCATTCCCATATAGTAAAATTTAGTCAACGGTTTTACTTAATACAATGGGTGTTTCAATAAAATAATAAATAATAATTAATTAAGCTTGGTTTTAAATTAGAGCCTCACAACCTAAGCTCCAGTCTACGTCACTATTTACATTCCTTAACATCAAAACTGGAACATTAAAATTGTATAACTTTAACTTACGCTGCTGGCGCCCCAGGTCGCGGGAATTTCTGGGCTTTGTAAACTCTGTAAGGTTTTTAAGGAATACGTCATACAATTGATGGACGGAAATATTCCTAACCCTTGCTCATAGATTTTAATTCACCAAGGCGGGGGGAAGATGGCGACAAAATGCGAGTCGTGGCCTTATCGTGGAGTGAATTAAATCTGAGAGAAGGGGTTACATACAGGGGAAAGAAAAAAAATAAAAAAAGAGGGGGAGATTCGAATTCAGAATGGAAACCCTTTGTCGTTAATCAATCACAAAATCTTTATTTAACACTCAAATTTATAAATAACACTAAAATACAAAAACAAATGAACAAAATTGCGGGGACGAACTGAGGGGATAATCTTACTTCGCTTCTAGTGATGGTTAGGCCATCTCTACTATGGTTCTTTTAGTTTTTCCAATATACGAGGGGAATTTAAACACTAAAAATACACTCTTTGACCTTAAATTTGATAATGAAACTATCTCTTACTATTTTCTATGGGATCAGTTCCGGTATCCCTACTCTCAGGCATCTTGGTTTCAAAGGATGGAGGGGGCAGAAACAAATATACACTTACACTAAATAATAATAAACACTACAATTAAATACTACAATTAAAGATTCTACAATTAAACAATGACAATAATTAACTCAAAATAATAACAACGGCGAGGGCACAACGCGAACGGAAAAAGTAATCTGAACTGTATAAATACAAGAAGCAGAATGAACTCTCAACCTCAAGGGGACCTGTCTTAAATCCTTTTCTCGGACAATAGCGAGGGATTAAGCTTTCTTTTCTAGACTTTTTCTCTACTTTTCACTGGCTACTTCGTATTTCGACCCTGGGTACTCTACAAGGGGGGGGGTTTATGATGGAAATTCTACTCATCACTTGGTTTCGGTGTCCTCCGCTACGTTGTCGTCTCTCCGTTTACGGGTTTTCTCTTTCCTCGGTTTACGTAAGATGCCCGACACACGCACTTCACAGAACGGGACGTCTTTGGGGATTGCTTGTTTACGCGTTTCTGTATTCACACTTTTCTTTAATTCTCTTTATTTACTCGTCTTCGGTTTGGCGGCCGGATTGCGGGTTTCTTCCTATATTCTTTTACTTCTCAAGCTGACGGGGGCGTAGGTACTTCGGGTTTCAGTCTGAAATGTCCGGCTAGGCTAGGGAATCGGTCTCGGTCATCTGGCTGTCTTCTCTCGGAATGGCTAGATATTGGGTGATCAACAGGTGATTCGAGGGTGTTGAGGGAATTACGCTTCTCAGACTTATTACTGCTTGGCTTATGTTCTTCCGATCGGAATGTCCTGGCTTTGGGTCATCTAGGCAATCATTGAGGGTTGTTCCGATCATGTGGTTTGCATTGAGGGTTAATTAATATTTAAGCGCGACTTCATCGCACATTATTTTATATTTATTTCGACATGGTTTCTCTTGCCCGAGAAGCAGAGTTCTGTCCAGTTCTGTACCGTTCTGTACTGTTCTGTCCAGGTCTGCCAAAAGCAGAGTTCTGTCCGTTCTTGCAAAAGCAGACTTCTCCTTTTTGGGGCTCTGTCTCTTGGTTTTGTTCCAAGGATTGTAGGCGGAGTTGAAACAAAAGTAATTAGTGACCTCCCTTCTTACGTGGGTCATTGGTGTATTTAAGACTCGTGTCTAGTCATGCGGTGGTGACGTTGTCCGATTTACGAAAGTTCGCTTGGGATTGCGGGGGGGAAATGCCAGAGAGTCTCGAGGTTCCCGATTTTCTGTCTCCAAGCGGAAACGTCCGGGCGCCCTCTTGACCCTATGGCGGCAACCTTGGAAAACGTCCGCTTTTCTTGGGATCTTGCTACCTGATAGTTAATATGAAGCTTGTGAACTTGAAATGACTTCATGGGATCGCTGGGAGCTGAGCGGATTTTACTGGTCTAGTTCGGAAAGTTTTAGGGAAAACCTGGGCTGGGAAAGTTTGCTGAATGTATTGCACCATGGTCTTGTGACCGAGATAAAAACACTTTAATTAGCGAGGGATTAATTTTAGCGTTGCCGAAGGCAGGGATTTAGTTTATAATTTATATTGAGAGAATGGTTTAATTAATTATCTTAATTTTATATTTTATCGTGGGGTTTGATCGAGTTCTATAAGGCTTATAAACAATAATTAATTTGTATGTATGGTTCAAAAGTTATTTAAGTTTTTAGTTTATCATTAAATTAAATTTATATTTAACACGGGGATTAGTTTCATTAAATAGAGCTCGGAATTCTAAGAAATTTGATGTATGGGGCTTTACGAATACTTAACAAAAACTGTAAATTTAGAGGGTCAAGAGTGCGGGGAAAACGTAATAACAAAAGTAAATAAAACACAGAAAAAGTAAAAAAAAATAAGTATACGGGGGAAAATGAACCTGAAGGGTTACAACTCGCATTTTCTGTTCTCATTCATTACCGCGTATTACAGCCGTGTCTATTTTTGAACCGTTTCCGTGCGAAAATAGTCCTCGGCTATTTAAGCCCGTACCCGTTTGCCGATCCAAAATAGCCGCTACCAGGCCTTTCCGCAAACGGACCTAAATAGCCGAGGACTATTTACAAACGGACACCGTTTAAAACAGACACTACGGTATATTACCTTTAATACTACTTTTATGTTAATTAAAATGAATAAATAATACTAACTATTAACAATAATAATAATCTTCGGAATAAATTGATGATTTCGCTAAGAATAAGAATGAAATAAAATGCCCAAGGCTTGCCTCGTCTTTGTGTCGGGAGCGCTCCAAATTTTCGACACTAACATCAGTCACGGCCAACTTTGATTTCTCGCGCATCTCTCGCGCTACAGCGGCCATCTCATTCGTTGACGTTTCTGTGTTAACCTATTAGCAAAAGATGTGTATGACGTCAACGCCCCTAGCGGATTATTATTTTTAGTATAGTTTTTACATTGAAGACAATATAACCACCGAGCGTGGCGCTGACCTCCTACACATTATAGTACAGTTTATAGGGGGAAAATCCTTGCTCGCGGAATTTCGACGAATGTGTTGGCCGTAGTAGCGCGAACAGCGCGTGATCAAAGTTGGCCGTGCTTCAGTCAGGAGTCATGACTCATGAGCAGCGTTGCCATGTCAAAAACCCGAAAATTATTTCACCCCTGATCGAAGATTTTTAAAGTGTACCATGTACAGATTTTAAAACAAAAATTCCCACATGCTCAGATTTTTTTAAGAAAAGATTTGAACCTGTTATATCTTATTCTAATGTAAATACAAAGTTAACTTATGGGTTAGAATAATACAAAGAAATAACTGACAGCTGACTCTGCAACTGCATTTCGTGAAGCCAATATAGAAATCGGATAACAAACTAGAACGGGTTTTGAAATTTTGTCGTGTGGTCCGATTAGAACTTTTAAAGAACCTTGTCTTTGGTCCATGCTTTTCATTTGGCTGGTAACGAAAGTTACGCCATCAGCGCCGCACTGGTGAACCACGGTCAACTTTGATCACGCGCTGTTCACGCTACAGTGGCCAACACATTCGTCGAAATTCCGCGAGCAAGGATTTTCCCCCTATAAAATGTACTATAACGTGTTCAGCGCCACGCTCGTTTTTATAATGGCTTCAATGTAAAAACTATTTAGAAAACAATCCGCTAGTGGCGCTCAAATCATACATAAATATTTAATTACACAAATTAAATATTTATGTTTTAAATAAATCTTGTGCACTAGAAAAATTCGTCGTCTATGTTATTTTAATTTTGGTAATTTTTGCGCAAGTTGCTAAACTGTAATTTTAAAAATAAGACATTCGGTTACCATAGAACCTGCTCGGCCAACGCGAGACGTTCGCTAAACTACTGGATTTCCGTCTGCTAATTCGTCTACTCACAGTCTAGAGTAGAGAAAAAACAACGCAATTTTATTTGTGATACCTCAAAATAATCACGTGCTTAAGGTTTGAGTTACAAAAGAGGTGAGAGTCGCTAGTCGCGTCATGACACGAGAAGCGACCCGCACAGTCATGCTGCCGTGAGCGACATTTTAAATCGTGCCCTTGTGCGACGACGATAAACGACCTGACGGATGACAAAGGCTCTGTATGCTTAGGTGGCAAATCTTTGGTGTGGGATTTCACCTAATCTGCTATAGGGTTTATTTATCAGTAGCATGAATGTTACTGTTGTTACATAAGTAAGCCTATAATAAAAGTAAAAATTAGTGGAGTTTGTAAAGAAATTCATCAAGAGAGGAGCCTGGTGGGAACGTGTTCAAGACGCGTTAACGTACTGCAAAAATTTCGCACACATTAATACTGTACAAAAACTCTGTAGAAAGTACAGAAATTTCTCTCAGTGTACCTCCCATTTACAGCTACAATCGTTAAAAGCATATCTACGAGGAGAAAAGGCATACCATCAAGACGTCGCGTTGGATTTATTTTATACCCAATTTTATCGTTGACTTTACTTCGTTTTAAATTGTGTATTACTTGAGCGAAGATACGATTAGCAAGTTTATGTCGCGTAATTGAAAGATTAAATGAACACTATTCAATTTTAACGTTAATTTAAACTATTTTAGCGCCGATTCGATCTTTTTAAAAGGCATAATTTTTCTTCCAATCTATTGATTTTTATGATTTATTTTCAATTAAACATTTTGTTTTGAAATTTTTAAAACCATTGTTTTGGAAATTTGTTAGTAGTATTATATCTGAAAATTAATATATCTTTAACTTCATTTATCGATCTATTTATCTATTAATTACTGTATTTATCGATATCTTCAAATCAAATCAAATATTTTAATTCCTTTTAGGTTTGTCTAAGGTATTAGAGGGCCAAGTCTTCATGCGACTTATAGCCCTCTTTTTAGAAGTATATCATAAAATAACAAAAACAGAAGTAAATATAAATTTAAAAAACGATTAGTAAAATATTTAAAACAGTTAGTATTTTGTTAAAGAAAACTTAACAGAATTTCGTGAAATTTTTATTATAATTTAACATTTCACTTTTAAAAAATCTCTTGATCGCCGAGTATGTTTTGAAATCTTTATATATCTATCTATTTATTACTGTATTTATTTATCTATTTATTTAATACTGTATTTATTTATCTATCTATTTATTACTGTATTTTTCTATCTATCTATTTATATTTTTATCTATCTATATATCAATTTATAACTTTATCTTTCTAAATCTTAATTAATATTTATTTCACTCCCTCACTTTGTAATTATACAGGGTGATTCAATGGTCAGTACAGAAATTTCTGGTGGTTGTAGGGGATGAGCTGAGAATTATGTTTGTTTCAGTCGCGATTCTCTGCGACGAGTTTAAAGAGCGCTAGAGGGCTTCCAAGTTTGGCCTACTAACCCCTGGAAGTAGGCTGCCGTAAGCACTGACCCACGAAGCAGCCTGTATATTTCAATCTATTATTGTTTGCAATATTTTTGCCTTTTTAATTGGTGGTCAAATTACGCTTGTGGTGTGCAAATGGGTGATCTTTTCAGTAAACGGCCATGTCAAACTTAAAAGTGTTTATCTCTAAAAGATAATAAAATCCTATAATACAAAAAAATTACTATAAGCATGGCGATTTCAACCTTTAAAAAGGCTTCCTTTGGGATCACAAACTTGGTCACCGCTGTATTAGACTATAATTTTAAACATCTACTTACCGAATAAAAGTTTTGTGCCTAATTCTTTTTGGCGATGTAAAATACACCCTCGACGCATTCGAAACTGTGATAAGACTCGAGATGAATAAATTTATGTTTGTTCAATTAACTGGTGAAATTAGGTTTAAAAGAATGAAAAAAATAAATCTTAAAAAAATTCTAGAACTACATATTTTTTCGTAGTTTAAGTGATATTTCCTAATTTAATTATCATTGACGTGTTTCACAAATTATGTAACGCCCAAAAATCCCATTCCCCGCCATTGAAAAGGGAACATTAACAACCCGGAAGACTCACATTGGTCGAAAGTTTTTATGAAAGACGAAACAAAGGTCGCGAAATATAAATCAGTGAATGCAGTTTTTAGGAATGCGACATTTGGGTGGAGGACAATTGTTTGTTTAGTTTTTATACGGAAGAAACATGGATATAAGGTTAATTTTAAAGGCATTGAAAGTCTCTAGATGACTTGGACCTAAGGTGGTGCTTTGGAAATTAGCCTAACTACTTATTATTATTATTAGTATACACTGAAACTTCGTTGACCGTAAACTCAACAACCCTAACCATCCTTCTTCAACGTGTTGCATTCGTCAAAGAAACACCGAAACGTTGTGTTCGGTTCGCCTTTCATAAAATCTTTCGATCAATTTGAGTCTTCCTGGTGGTGATTATTCCCTTCTTTTCAATGGCGGGGAATGGGATTTTTGGGCGTTACAAAATTTGTGAAACACGTCAATGATAATTAAATTAGGAAATATCACTTGAACTACGATAAAATATGTAGTTCTAGAATTTTTTTAATTTTTTTTTCATTCTTTTAAACCTAATTACACCAGTTAATTGAACAAACATAAATTTATTCATCTCTAGGGAGTCTTATCACAGTATCGAATGCGTCGAAGGTGTATTTTACATCGCCAAAAAGAATTAGGCACAAAACTTTTGTTCGGTAAGTAGATGTTTAAAATTATAGTCTAATACAGCGGTGACCAAGTTTGTGATCCCAAAGGAAGCCTTTTTAAAGGTTGAAATCGCCATGCTTATAGTAATTTTTTTGTATTATAGGATTTTATTATCTTTTAGAGATAAACACTTAAGTTTGACATGGCCGTTTACTGAAAAGATCACCCATTTGCGCACCACTGGCATAGTTTGACCACCAATTAAAAAATCAAAAATAATGCAAACAATAATAGACTTACTCATCAACATTGTAATTTAAAAAATAAATTATTCCAGAGTTGCGGAGGGATGGGGAAGCACCCCACATAACAAAACCAGTAGCTATGGATGAAAGAAAAAATGGACGAAGCGTTATATTGGAATGTTCCATAGGTAAAATATTTTCGAAAAGATAAATGTACACTCTATATAGATAGATAGATAGATAGATAGATAGAAATATATAATTACAAAGAGAGGGAGAGAGATAAATATTAATAAAGATATAAAGATCAAATCAAATCAAAATCAAATCAAATTGTTTTTATTTACAAATTTGATGAAGATTTAGAGCTTTATATAGATAAATAAAGATTTAGAAAGATAGTTAGAAATAGATATATATAGATAGAAACAATTATAACTTGATAGATAGATAAATAAATTCAGTTATAAAATAAACAACAACAGTTTTAAATAGATATATAGATAAAGCTGAAGATAAATAAAGTTAAAGAAATATTTTTTTCAGATATAATACTACTACCAAATTTCCAAAAAAAATGGTTTTCCAAGTTTGTAAACAAAATGTTTTTAATCAATATAAATAATACACGGTAGCGAAAGTATGCCTTTTAAAAAAAATCGAATCGGCTCTAATATAGTTTAAATTAACGTTAAAATTGAATAATGTTCATTCATTCAATAGTGCAACCTAGATTTCCTTCTCGAGACGCGTATCAACTCACTATCCAAACTCTCAACGCTCATTTCCTGCCACGTCGTCACACCACATATGAGGTGTTCAATTTCCGCCAGGCTAATCAAGGTGCGTCTGAAACTATCGATGAATTCCAAACACTTCTGCGTACTCTTTCAAAAACGTGCGATTTCGCCGACGTCGACATGGAAATAATGCGTCATATTATTCGAACCTGCAATTCGTCCCAATTGCGTCGACAAGCTCTTTGAAACACTAATATAACACTTCATGAACTTTTAGCTATAGAAAGATCTTACGAACAAGCTGATCTTCAGGCTAAAACGATGGAAAACCGGGATAGGCAAGAAACTGCAAGCCTTAATGCTCTAAAAAATGCCTACGTCCCTATTCCTTCCCGTCAACCAACATTTTCGCAGAACCTAGCAACCAAACGATTTTTCAACAGCACCCCTGCGGCTCAAATTCAACAGACACCATCGTCTGGGCAATACTACCCGTCGTCGTCGTCGTTGCATTGCGTTGCGTTAGTTATACTTAACGTTTTTTGTAATTGTCTCTATCATTCTACCGTTGCGCCCGGTTTGTCGTGCTGTAAACCTCAACACATTTTTCAATGGTTTTTTAACTAATTAAAGGCTTTTTGAACACTTAAAAATGACATAGTAACACCAATAAAATTGTTATTGAGCTTTTATAGGTGCAATGTACCTTTCAAAAAGGCATTATCTTACCAAGAGTATTTACACCTTTAAAAGTGTTATTTTACACCTTTAAAAGCGTAATTTTGCACCTTTAAAAAAGTGACTTGGCACCTTTAAAAGCGTGACTTGGCACCTTTAAAAGCGTGACTTGGCACCTTTAAAAGCGTGCTTTTGCACCTTCAAAAGTGTTATTTCACACCTTTAAAAGAACCTATTTACACTTCTAGAGGTATGATTCAACTGTCATCAGATGTAATTTTTATCTTTTAAAGTATGCATTTACACCTTTAAAAGTGTGATTTTATTCTATAAAAATGGCTTATTTACACCTTAAGGTTATATTTAACTCTTACCAGGTACACTCTCACTTTTTAAAGTGCACATTTACACCTTTAAAAGTGTAATTTTAATACTTAAAGGTGTTATATAACTCTTTGAAAGGGCTTGGAACTCCTTCACGGGTGTGATTTTACTCTTGAAAGGTGTGATTTATCGCTTACAAGGTGCAAAATGACTCTTTAAAGGTGTGTTATTACACGGTTATTGAAAATATTTTGTGTCACAAACAAAGAGTGTTTAAATAGTGTGGAAAAGGAGTTATAAATATCATTTTTTACACCGTATTTTTAAGAGATAAATTTTGTGAAGGTGTTAACACCGAAAAGTGGGTAATAAAACACCCCGAACAGTGTCAAATTTCGACTCTTGAAAACGTGTACAAATAGTGTTAAAACGGTTTGAAACAACACCCCAATTTCTTAAGAGTGTAGGAATGTAAAATCTACCATATTATTTTATATCACTCTTTTTATATCTTCATTTAAAAGGAGCTGCCTATAAAATTATAGGAACGAGGAATTGGTTTTTAAAAAGAAAAGGCAGTTAGCCAAAATGTCGGAAGCAAAACGGTTTCAATAAATTTTCGTCATTTTGAATTCTGCATTCTTTAATAAACTTTCCCCACAACAACACTAAATATGGGAGGTAGGACACTGGTAGGCCCTTTCTTAAAAAGCCAAAATTCGTTTAAAACTGTAAAATAATCTATTAACGGGAGGTAGGCCCTTTCTCAAATAGCGAAAATTCGTTTAAAATGATAAAAAAAATCTATTAAAGGGAGGTAGGCCACTGGTAGGCCCTTTCTAAAATAGCGAAAATTCGTTTAAAATGGTAAAAAAATCTATTAAAGGGAGATAGGACACTGGTAGGCCCTTTCTTAAAAAGCGAAAATTCGTTTAAAATGGTAAAATAATCTATTCACGGGAGGTAGGACGCTGGTAGGCCCTTTCTCAAATAGCGAAAATTCGTTTAAAATGGTAAAATAATCTATTCACAAGAGGTAGGCCACTGGTAGGCCCTTTCTCAAATAGCGAAAATTCGTTTAAAATGGTAAAATAATCTATTCACGGGAGGTAGGCCACTGGTAGGCCCTTTTTCAAATAGCGAAAATTCGTTTAAAATGGTAAAATAATCTATTCATGGGAGGTAGGCCGCTGGTAGGCCCTTTCTCAGATAGCGAAAATTCGTTTAAAATGGTAAAATAATCAATTCACGGGAGGTAGGCCACTGGTAGGCCCTTTCTCAAATAGCGAAAATTCGTTTAAAATGGTAAAATAATCTAATAACGGGAGGTAGGCCACTGGTAGGCCCTTTCTTAAAAAGCCAAAATTCGTTTAAAACGGTAAAATAATCTATTAACGGGAGGTAGGCCCTTTCTTAAAAAGCCAAAATTCGTTTAAAATGTTAAATTAATCTATTAACGGGAGGTATGACACTGGTATACCATTTCTTAAATAGTGAAAATTCGTTTAAAATGGTGAAATAATCTATTCACGGGAGGTAGGACGCTGGTAGGCCCTTTCTCAAATAGCGAAAATTCGTTTAAAATGGTAAAATAATCTATTCACGGGAGGTAGGCACTGGTAGGCCCTTTCTCAAATAGCGAAAATTCGTTTAAAATGGTAAAATAATCTATTCACGGGAGGTAGGCCACTGGTAGGCCCTTTTTCAAATAGCGAAAATTCGTTTAAAATGGTAAAATAATCTATTCATGGGAGGTAGGCCGCTGGTAGGCCCTTTCTCAGATAGCGAAAATTCGTTTAAAATGGTAAAATAATCAATTCACGGGAGGTAGGCCACTGGTAGGCCCTTTCTCAAATAGCGAAAATTCGTTTAAAATGGTAAAATAATCTAATAACGGGAGGTAGGCCACTGGTAGGCCCTTTCTTAAAAAGCCAAAATTCGTTTAAAACGGTAAAATAATCTATTAACGGGAGGTAGGCCCTTTCTTAAAAAGCCAAAATTCGTTTAAAATGTTAAATTAATCTATTAACGGGAGGTATGCCACTGGTATACCCTTTCTTAAATAGTGAAAATTCGTTTAAAATGGTGAAATAATCTATTCACGGGAGGTAGGCCACTGGTAGGCCCTTTCTCAAATAGCGAAAATTCGTTTAAAATGGTAAAATAATCTATTCACAAGAGGTAGGCCACTGGTAGGCCCTTTCTCAAATAGCGAAAATTCGTTTAAAATGGTAAAATAATCAATTCACGGGAGGTAGGCCACTGGTAGGCCCTTTCTCAAATAGCGAAAATTCGTTTAAAATGATAAAAAAATCTATTAAAGGGAGGTAGGCCACTGGTAGGCCCTTTCTAAAATAGCGAAAATTCTTTAAAATGGTAAAAAAATCTATTAAAGGGAGATAGGACACTGGTAGGCCCTTTCTTAAAAAGTGAAAATTCGTTTAAAATGGTAAAATAATCTATTCACGGGAGGTAGGACGCTGGTAGGCCCTTTCTCAAATAGCGAAAATTCGTTTAAAATGGTAAAATAATCTATTCACAAGAGGTAGGCCACTGGTAGGCCCTTTCTCAAATAGCGAAAATTCGTTTAAAATGGTAAAATAATCTATTCACGGGAGGTAGGCACTGGTAGGCCCTTTCTCAAATAGCGAAAATTCGTTTAAAATGGTAAAATAATCTATTCACGGGAGGTAGGCCACTGGTAGGCCCTTTTTCAAATAGCGAAAATTCGTTTAAAATGGTAAAATAATCTATTCATGGGAGGTAGGCCGCTGGTAGGCCCTTTCTCAGATAGCGAAAATTCGTTTAAAATGGTAAAATAATCAATTCACGGGAGGTAGGCCACTGGTAGGCCCTTTCTCAAATAGCGAAAATTCGTTTAAAATGGTAAAATAATCTAATAACGGGAGGTAGGCCACTGGTAGGCCCTTTCTTAAAAAGCCAAAATTCGTTTAAAACGGTAAAATAATCTATTAACGGGAGGTAGGCCCTTTCTTAAAAAGCCAAAATTCGTTTAAAATGTTAAATTAATCTATTAACGGGAGGTATGACACTGGTATACCATTTCTTAAATAGTGAAAATTCGTTTAAAATGGTGAAATAATCTATTCACGGGAGGTAGGACGCTGGTAGGCCCTTTCTCAAATAGCGAAAATTCGTTTAAAATGGTAAAATAATCTATTCACGGGAGGTAGGCACTGGTAGGCCCTTTCTCAAATAGCGAAAATTCGTTTAAAATGGTAAAATAATCTAATAACGGGAGGTAGGCCACTGGTAGGCCCTTTCTTAAAAAGCCAAAATTCGTTTAAAACGGTAAAATAATCTATTAACGGGAGGTAGGCCCTTTCTTAAAAAGCCAAAATTCGTTTAAAATGTTAAATTAATCTATTAACGGGAGGTATGACACTGGTATACCATTTCTTAAATAGTGAAAATTCGTTTAAAATGGTGAAATAATCTATTCACGGGAGGTAGGACGCTGGTAGGCCCTTTCTCAAATAGCGAAAATTCGTTTAAAATGGTAAAATAATCTATTCACGGGAGGTAGGCACTGGTAGGCCCTTTCTCAAATAGCGAAAATTCGTTTAAAATGGTAAAATAATCTATTCACGGGAGGTAGGCCACTGGTAGGCCCTTTTTCAAATAGCGAAAATTCGTTTAAAATGGTAAAATAATCTATTCATGGGAGGTAGGCCGCTGGTAGGCCCTTTCTCAGATAGCGAAAATTCGTTTAAAATGGTAAAATAATCAATTCACGGGAGGTAGGCCACTGGTAGGCCCTTTCTCAAATAGCGAAAATTCGTTTAAAATGGTCAAATAATCTAATAACGGGAGGTAGGCCCTTTCTTAAAAAGCCAAAATTCGTTTAAAATGTTAAATTAATCTATTAACGGGTGGTATGCCACTGGTATACCCTTTCTTAAATAGTGAAAATTCGTTTAAAATGGTGAAATAATCTATTCACGGGAGGTAGGACGCTGGTAGGCCCTTTCTCAAATAGCGAAAATTCGTTTAAAATGGTAAAATAATCTATTCACAAGAGGTAGGCCACTGGTAGGCCCTTTCTCAAATAGCGAAAATTCGTTTAAAATGGTAAAATAATCAATTCACGGGAGGTAGGCCACTGGTAGGCCCTTTCTCAAATAGCGAAAATTCGTTTAAAATGGTAAAATAATCTAATAACGGGAGGTAGGCCACTGGTAGGCCCTTTCTTAAAAAGCCAAAATTCGTTTAAAACGGTAAAATAATCTATTAACGGGAGGTAGGCCCTTTCTTAAAAAGCCAAAATTCGTTTAAAATGTTAAATTAATCTATTAACGGGAGGTATGCCACTGGTATACCCTTTCTTAAATAGTGAAAATTCGTTTAAAATGGTGAAATAATCTATTAACGGGAGGTAGGCCACTGGTAGGCCCTTTCTTAAAAAGCGAAAATTCGTTTAAAATGGTAAAATAATCTATTAACGGAAGGTAGGCCACTGATGGTAGGCCCTTTCTTAACAAGCCATAATTCGTTTAAAATGGTAAAATAATCTATTAACGGGAGGTAGGCCACTGGTAGGCCCTTTCTTAAAAAGCCAAAATTCGTTTAAAATGGTAAAATAATCTATTATTGGGAGGTAGGCCACTGGTAGGCCCTTTCTAAAATAGCGAAAATTCGTTTAAAATGGTAAAAAAATCTATTAAAGGGAGATAGGACACTGGTAGGCCCTTTCTTAAAAAGCCAAAATTCGTTTAAAACGGTAAAATAATCTATTAACGGGAGGTAGGCCACTGGTAGGCCCTTTCTTAAAAAGCCAAAATTCGTTTAAAATGGTAAAATAATCTATTATTGGGAGGTAGGCACTGGTAGGCCCTTTCTCAAATAGCGAAAATTCGTTTAAAATGGTAAAAAAATCTATTAACGGGAGGTAGGCCACTGGTAGGCCCTTTCTTAAAAAGCCAAAATTCGTTTAAAATGGTAAAATAATCTATTATTGGGAGGTAGGCCACTGGTAGGCCCTTTCTAAAATAGCGAAAATTCGTTTAAAATGGTAAAAAAATCTATTAAAGGGAGATAGGACACTGGTAGGCCCTTTCTTAAAAAGCCAAAATTCGTTTAAAACGGTAAAATAATCTATTAACGGGAGGTAGGCCACTGGTAGGCCCTTTCTTAAAAAGCCAAAATTCGTTTAAAATGGTAAAATAATCTATTATTGGGAGGTAGGCACTGGTAGGCCCTTTCTCAAATAGCGAAAATTCGTTTAAAATGGTAAAAAAATCTATTAAAGGGAGATAGGACACTGGTAGGCCCTTTCTTAACAAGCCATAATTCGTTTAAAATGGTAAAATAATCTATTAACGGGAGGTAGGCCACTGGTAGGCCCTTTCTTAAAAAGCCAAAATTCGTTTAAAATGGTAAAATAATCTATTATTGGGAGGTAGGCCACTGGTAGGCCCTTTCTAAAATAGCGAAAATTCGTTTAAAATGGTAAAAAAATCTATTAAAGGGAGATAGGACACTGGTAGGCCCTTTCTTAAAAAGCCAAAATTCGTTTAAAACGGTAAAATAATCTATTAACGGGAGGTAGGCCACTGGTAGGCCCTTTCTTAAAAAGCCAAAATTCGTTTAAAATGGTAAAATAATCTATTATTGGGAGGTAGGCACTGGTAGGCCCTTTCTCAAATAGCGAAAATTCGTTTAAAATGGTAAAAAAATCTATTAAAGGGAGATAGGACACTGGTAGGCCCTTTCTTAACAAGCCATAATTCGTTTAAAATGGTAAAATAATCTATTAACGGGAGGTAGGCCACTGGTAGGCCCTTTCTTAAAAAGCCAAAATTCGTTTAAAATGGTAAAATAATCTATTATTGGGAGGTAGGCACTGGTAGGCCCTTTCTCAAATAGCGAAAATTCATTTAAAATGGGAAAATAATCTATTCACGGGAGGTAGGCCACTGGTAGGCCCTTTTTCAAATAGCGAAAATTCGTTTAAAATGGTAAAATAATCTATTCATGGGAGGTAGGCCACTGGTAGGCCCTTTCTTAAATAGCGAAAATTCGTTTAAAATGGGAAAATAATCAATTCACGGGAGGTAGGCCACTGGTAGGCCCTTTCTCAAATAGCGAAAATTCGTTTAAAATGGTAAAATAATCTAATAACGGGAGGTAGGCCACTGGTAGGCCCTTTCTTAACAAGCCATAATTCGTTTAAAATGGTAAAATAATCTATTAACGGGAGGTAGGCCACTGGTAGGCCCTTTCTTAAAAAGCCAAAATTCGTTTAAAATGGTAAAATAATCTATTATTGGGAGGTAGGCACTGGTAGGCCCTTTCTCAAATAGCGAAAATTCGTTTAAAATGGGAAAATAATCTATTCACGGGAGGTAGGCCACTGGTAGGCCCTTTTTCAAATAGCGAAAATTCGTTTAAAATGGGAAAATAATCTATTAACGGGAGGTAGGCCACTGGTAGGCCCTTTCTTAAAAAGCCAAAATTCGTTTAAAATGGTAAAATAATCTATTATTGGGAGGTAGGCACTGGTAGGCCCTTTCTCAAATAGCGAAAATTCGTTTAAAATGGAAAAATAATCTATTCACCGGAGGCAGGCCACTCGTAGGACATTTTTTAAATAGCGAAAATTCGTTTAAAATGCAAAAATAATCTATTCATGGGAGGCATGCCACTGGTAGGCCCTTTCTCAAATAGCGAAAATTCGTTTAATATGGTAAAATAAAATACTCACGGGAGGTAGGCCACTGGTAGGCCCTTTCTCAAATAGCGAAAATTCGTTTAAAATGGGAAAATAATCTATTCACGGGAGGTAGGCCACTGGTAGGCCATTTCTTAAATAGCGAAAATTCGTTTAAAATGGGAAAATAATATATTCACGGGAGGTAGGCCACTGGTAGGCCCTTTCTTAAATAGCGAAAATTCGTTTAAAATGGGAAAATAATCAATTCACGGGAGGTAGGCCACTGGTAGGCCCTTTCTCAAATAGCGAAAATTCGTTTAAAATGGTAAAATAATCTAATAACGGGAGGTAGGCCACTGGTAGGCCCTTTCTTAAAAAGCCAAAATTCGTTTAAAACGGTAAAATAATCTATTAACGGGAGGTAGGCCCTTTCTTAAAAAGACAAAATTCGTTTAAAATGTTAAATTAATATATTAACGGGAGGTATGCCACTGGTATACCCTTTCTTAAATAGTGAAAATTCGTTTAAAATGGTGAAATAATCTATTAACGGGAGGTGGGCCACTGGTAGGCCCTTTCTTAAAAAGCGAAAATTCGTTTAAAATGGTAAAATAATCTATTAACGGAAGGTAGGCTACTGATGGTAGGCCCTTTCTTAACAAGCCATAATTCGTTTAAAATGGTAAAATAATCTATTAACGGGAGGTAGGCCACTGGTAGGCCCTTTCTTAAAAAGCCAAAATTCGTTTAAAATGGTAAAATAATCTATTATTGGGAGGTAGGCCACTGGTAGGCCCTTTCTAAAATAGCGAAAATTCGTTTAAAATGGTAAAAAAATCTATTAAAGGGAGATAGGACACTGGTAGGCCCTTTCTTAACAAGCCATAATTCGTTTAAAATGGTAAAATAATCTATTAACGGGAGGTAGGCCACTGGTAGGCCCTTTCTTAAAAAGCCAAAATTCGTTTAAAATGGTAAAATAATCTATTATTGGGCGGTAGGCCACTGGTAGGCCATTTCTTAAATAGCGAAAAGTCGTTTAAAATGGTAAATTAATCGATTAACGGGAGGTTTTATGGATAAATTTTACGAATTGTTGACCAAGGAAAATGTACCCAAATCACTTGTAAAAAATAAATTTCCCTTTGAATCCCCCATTGATAACGTACCTATTATTTCTAACGATTCACCAGAGAAGGTATACGATAATTTATTTTCCCCCAAGTCCCGAATCAATGTACGGTAATGGATTATTGAGTTGGATAAATTTGAAATAAAGAATATAACCATATATCAAGTTTCAATTCTTTCATTCACGAATTACACCTCAACATGGAAGGTGGCATCGATCCTATTCCGTCTGGGTTGATAACCTCTTTATTTGTTTCTTATTTAAAATCACCTAAAGTTATAACGGCGTTTTTGTTATTATTTATTATTATCGTTTTGGAGCTATTTGAGTTCGCGTACTGGTATAACGAACGGAAACTGAACTGTACGATGAATGGATAGGCTTGAAGAAATATACTTTAGTGTAAAGGACCCCGGAAGTTATGGTGAAATACACGGTCTTTATCGGGCTATCAGAGCAAAGGGTCTTAAAGTTTCCATAAATGACGTTCAGGAATTTCTAAAACGTTAGGATACGTATACTTTACACAAGCCGATAAAACATAAATTCAGAATAAACAAGACAATCGTATATGGAATAGACGAACAATGGCAACTCGACCTGGCAGACCTGCAAGATATCAAAAACCACAATAGTGGATATCGATACCTATTATGTTGTATAGACGTATTTAGCAAATACGCTTTCGCTGTAGCTTCCAAGGATAAGAAAGGAACGACCATCAATCTTGTAATCAGGTCAAAAACCAAAGATTGTACAATCAGACCACGGGAACGAATTCCTTTGCAAAGAGGTACAACGGGAATTAAAACGTAGAGGAATCAAGTTTTTCGCAACGCACTCCGAAGTAAAATCAAGTACTATCTTATAAACCGTCTGGACAAAATTGACTAATTTTCTGAAGTGCTGAATTTCTAGACCCGAAAATTTTACTTTATTTTCAAACCGTCTGGAAAAATTTACTAATTTGCTGAAGTGCTGAATTTCTGGACCGAAAAGTATTACTTTATTTTCGAATACTTAAGTAAAATTTTCGGGTCCAGAAATTCTGCACTTCAGCAAATTAGTCAATTTGGTCCAGACTGTTTGACAATTATAGAAACTATTCGAAAATAAAGCAAAATTTTTCGGTCCAGAAATTCAGCACTTCAGCAAATTAGTCAATTTTTTCCAGACGGTTTGAAAATAAAGTAAAATTTTCGGGTCTAGAAATTCAGCACTTCAGAAAATTAGTCAATTTTTTCCAGACGGTTTGAAAATAAAGTAAAATTTTCGGGTCTAGAAATTCAGCACTTCAGAAAATTAGTCAATTTTGTCCAGACGGTTTATAAGATAGTAGCTTCTATGTAGGATGAATCCTTCAAAATTCAGCGGTGCAGACGTCCAGAAATTCAGCAAATTAGACAATCCCATATTTTATGCATTAAAATTTTAAAATATGGAATCTTGAAATAGCCCATTTATATTATCTAGGAATATAATACGGATTTTTTGTACAAGTTGAAACACCAATATTCTACCTGGATTCTACGAAACTATTTTCGGAGATGTTTATTTAATTTGAAGACAAAATAAATAAATCTTTAACACGATTTTGGAACCGGCACGCATTTCTAAGCAAGTCCCAACGAACACGCGGATGAAATTTTGACTACGGTGTCCGCTAGGTGTCTCTAGTACCTTATGTCCGAATTCCCCATATTGCCAGGCCTATGAAACCCATATTTCCCCTCCAGTATTTCCATCCTCCTAGATATTATGGGTCTATAAATTCTTTAAAGAGAGACAACCGCCCGTCCATAGATATAGGAAACGTATATAAAGGCAAGGAGGGTAGGAAGGGAGGCGAAGTACATGCATGCATCAGATTTATAGCCCGGTGTACCGGTAAGATTGAAACCACACCATCGGAGGTCCATCATAAAATGCCCTACGCCAGCGTCCACACGCCCGGACAGGTGACAAAACCAGCATGAGTAGCAGAACCCTACTACTAATGGTCGCACCCTCGATGCAAGCCGCTCAACCCAGCAGAAGGTGCAGCAATGGGCCGACCAACGCGCCACTCCGCACACATCAGTGGGAATGAGAGCGGATGCTCTGGCAACGCCAGCCGACACCCCACCTAGAAAGGTAGAGAGCCAAGCCCTTTAGAGAGAGCGCCTAAAGGGGAACGGTGGGCACACAGCAGCCCGCATAACCCGGCACAGCTGGAACCGGATATCCCAGTGGAACCCCAAAAGGCCGAGAGATGGGTCCGCCGTGCCCTCATACGGAGGCCCGCTGCCCCACAGCAGGCAACTCAATCCGCCGAGACGGCCAGTTTGCCCGGCCCCTCTCCGTTAGCCTGGGCCAAAGCCCAGTTACCAGCCCACACCGGACCGAAGTCGGAGGCGAAGTAGGAGGGATGAAGGCGCCAGCATCCTTGTAAGAAGCTTAGCGCGCGCTTGGCGGGAAAATTTCGGAAAAATGGCGGCAAGATTGCGGCCGCTACGCTAGTGTTTGCCGCCATTTTTCCGAAATTTTCCCGCCGAGCGCGCGCTAAGCTTCTTACAAGGATCCTGGCGCGCTCATCCCTCCTACTTCACCTCCCTTCCTATCCTCCTTGATAAAGGTCTAGATAAAATATTTCAAAGGGAGTGAATACGGAGGTGACAGCCAGCTAAACGCGTAATTTCTGCAGGCTATCCTTATAAGGCGCTATCTATCGGTAAGATGGACTAATCTACTTATTCGCTAATTATATAATCCTTTACAATGCAGTCCATCGGTGGTTCCTTTTAACTTAACATTGCGTATATACTAAATATCTCCACCACTCTCCCCCTATTCGGCTTTCCATGGAAACCATGTTTTATTGCGCTCCGTGTTTTTAAAGTATTTCGACAGTTAAAAGTGCCTAAGGGCGGCGATTTTTATATTATTTTGCAGCTTGAACTATCCTGCTATTGAATTTGATAGTTATTTTTCCGGTTCGACCGATATTTTTGGTTTTATAACCATTTTTCGGTTTCCCGAAAATCAGTTTTTTCGTTTTTTTAGGCCCGAGTGCCTTTTGAAACTTTTCATTTTAATTCCGCTTGCGCGCGCGTGAATTAAAATTTCAAATCTCGCGCCATGGATTTGTTCCTTCTTCGGGAGCGCAAGAGGAAACTTCATCCCAGCCTACTCTCACTTTTGCGTTTACTACTGTAAACACTTCTACAGCTACTTCAACTTCTCAAAGCGATGCCACCACCGCAGCTACTATCGATGCTACAGTTCCTTCTTCGGAAGAACAGCCTGCTAGTACATCATGGGCTGACGTCACTGCCTCGTCGGAAACCTCTAATTCCGAGCGTATTACGAGGGAGAGATTTCAACTGCCTCATACGTATTCGTTCAACCGACAAGCGAATCCAAACGACAGAGGTATTTCTATCCGTTCAGCCGTAATAAAGTTTTTCGCCTATAAAGCTTAGTTTTCTCCCCTACTTATTGGTCTCTTTACTTGTTCGCGTTTTTACTCCTCTCTCTCTAGACCATTGGTGGTTCTCGTGTTTTTGCTTTATCCGCTCTATTCATCGAAACGCTACTATTGAAGATTATTTAGTGGCCATCTCCAAAGTCCTGCCTTCGAAAAATATCACTGATGTTTTTCGTAATAACGGATTTATTTACGTCTATTTCTCCGATGCTACCTGGGCTCGTCAACTGATTGCTGACGGCCTTGACTTCCGTAACGAGTGCCTGGAGTGTCTCCCTATTGGCATAGCGCCGAAAAGGGTACTCCTCTCTAATGTTTCACCCGCAATCGACGACTCCATGATTGTTTCAATCATGTCGCGTTTCGGTGCCGTGCAGGGAAAGGTACGCACCCTACCTGTCTTTTATCACGTGCCCTCCTTGGCGCCACGCAGTTCAGGTGTGTCAATCGCGATTCATCCTCCTCTTCGTCCTTATATAAATTATTTTTATTCTTTCCGCGATGTTTGCTTATATATGAAATTTAACGCGGGGATTTTCTCTTCGGAGAGCCCAATTCATCTTTTTTGTGTTTACATTTCGTCTTCAAATAATAATATCGCGATTGACACCCTGAACTATATTCAGAATATCGTTGACAAAATTGATCCTGTTGACACTGTAATTCTTTTCCGCGATTTCATTTGTTGTTTATCCCCTATCGATCGTAATAATTGTAATGAGTATCGATTTCCCCTTTATCAAAATTTAAACGATCTCGTTACTGATTTCGATTTAATTGACGCTTTTCGTCATCTAAATTCAGACACCCAAAGTTTCACCTGGCGTGCTAAAAATCACCAAAAACTACTCTCCGCTCGTTTAGACCGAATGTACGTTCGTTCCAATTTCCGCCTAAAAACGTTCGTCATATCCCGTCATTTTTTTCGGACCACGACGCGATTTCGTGTCAATTTTTTGACACTTTCACGATGCCCCGGTCGCCACCGTTTTGGCGTATGAACCAGCGGTGCTTAAAAGACCACGTTTTTCTTTCGCAGTCTCGCGATATGCTTTTGGGCCTTCTTCGTGCTAAGCCGCTCACGGAGTCTTGGACCTCGTGGTGGTTTCGCGTCCTGAAGCCCGAAATTAAGTCCTTCTCCATGTTGTTTTGGCACCGTCGCAATGTTCGCGATACGGCTGCCATTCACCACCACGAAGCAATGGTGACCGCTTGTCCTCCCGGTTCTCCCGAGCACCAGGAACATAGCGAGAGTCTCAAATCTTTTTTATTAGACCGCTCCACGAGAGAATAGTTTTTCAATTGTATAGATACCCCTTCCCGCGACTTCTATAAGCTTGAAAAAACGCTAACGCCGTCAATGTTATCCCTCCCGTTTACGACCCACGTGGTATCACCGTCTCGGACCCTGATACTATCCGCGAAGTAGTCGCTAACTATCACGAGAGCCTTTATACAAAGCCAACCGATATTCGCGACTCTACCATCGATAACTACCTTTCGGGCAGCTTGCCAGCCCTTGAGGCTGATGACGCTACCACCATTTCTGGTACTTTCTCCCTCTCGGAGATTACCAGCGCCTTAAAAGGGTTATCTCGCGGAAAGGCCAGCGGTCTCGACGAGATCCCTGTTAAGTATTACATCGTGTTTTCGGACCTTCTCGGGCCCATTTTAATCGATGTATTTAACGGTCTTCTAACTTGTCCCAATTTTTGGAAAAAATTGTCATGCTCCGTCGTCTCCCTCCTTCCGAAGACGGGAGACCTTATGAACCTTGCTAACTGGCGCCCTATTTCCCTAACAAATTCTGATTATAAGCTATAAGCCAAAGTTTTAGCAAACCGTCTAAATTCTGTCATTTCGAAGTTAATTCACCCTTCCCACACTTATTCAATTCCTGGGAGGTGTATTTATCACTCGCTCACGGTTTTGCGTGACCTTATTAGTCTCGCAAAGTTGAAAAATGAGAAACTTGCAATTGTTAACGTTGATTTTCGCAAGGCTTTCGACCGCATTAATCACGTGTACCTGTTTAAGACGCTCGCTCTAATTTCATTAATTTTCTGAATGTGGTTTACACGGACCCTATCTTTCGCGTTCACGTTAATAACACACTCACCCGTGAAATTCCATTCGCGAGAGGCATTCGACAAGGCTGCCCTCTTTCCGGGCTGCTTTTCATTTTATCTCTTGAGCCGCTCTTATGCCACCTGCGCGCTGCTCGTAGGCCTTCTGGCCCTGGTTATTTTGACATCACCAATACCACTTTCGCTGATCACCTTAATGGTCTTGGTCGCTGGCTTCATTTTAAACACCTTTGTTCCATCAGCTCGCTTCCTCTATTCTTTGGCATCGGCTCAAAATTATCTCACCCCCTCCTTCTTTTATTCACGATTGGCAGTCTAAATTAGTGAATTTCCTTTGGGCGGGAACCCACTGGGTTTCATCACATTATTTGTACCCCCAGGCTATCGCCGGTGGTATTGGTCTCGTCAATATTAACCTTAAAATTCAGGCTTTCAGAGTCCAGCAAACCTCCGATTTTCTGAATTCAACCGATCGTGACTCTCCGAACATTAAGTGTTCTACCGCCACTTTTGATCATTTCCTCCCAGGTCTCCCGTCTCCGGAAGCTATCCTCTCGGACGCTTCTACTCAAAATGCTGATATTCCTTTTTATTCTTCGGCCCTTTCGTCTTGGTTTCGTATGCCGCTTCGTATTCAGACCAACCTCTCTTCCCGTTCCAAATTCTTAAATGTTCCATTCGTAAATTCGCCTTTTCTCAAAACCGTCGACGGTGCGATGCTTCATTATGACGACGTTTCAGTCCTCGCGAACGTTGGCTTTAAACGATTCTCCGCCTTTCTCGATCCCAGAGAACGTTGGCTTCCCCAACACTCTCTCTCTCCGATTCGCTCTCCATCTCGCCTTTTCGTTCAGCAGCGTGGCAAAATAATTAAAACTTTGATTCGTTATTTCCCCGAAACTTTCGACGCTACCGGCATTAAGGACAGCGCGGAGTTTAGCAATGATGACATTTTAACAATCTCAACGGAATATCGTACCGGTCCCAAGATCAGCCGTTTTTGCTTACCGATAACCCTTCTACCCGCGAAATCTATCTATGTCGCGTCAGCAGCTCCTTTCCTGGTAGGCCTCCCGCTGTTCCAGCGTGTGACCCCACTCTAGTTTCACGTGTTACCTGGCTTGGAAAAAAAACTTTCGCCGATCAGCTCAAGGGCCGATCTCTCCTTTCAATGGAGAGCTCTGCATCTCGCGCTTCCCTCTCCGGCTCGACTCTTCCATATTGTGGAAAGTTTGGATTCTCTTTTTTTGCCCTTTCTGTCCAGCGAAGGGCACGGTTAGCCATTGTTACTTCAACTGCCCCTTCGCCAGGAGCGTTGGTGAGAGGGTTTTGGAGAGCGTTTTTCTTTCAACCGGCCATCAGCACTCGTCGACAAACGTTTGGACGTTAGCGAGCGGCGACAACCATAACTTCTGTAATTTCGCTTTCGCGCCATTCAAAGCCGCTTTGGCTGAAATGTACGGCGAGCTCTCCAAAATCTCTCTCTCAACTAACGCTTTTGGCGATTACGTAGATCGAGTACACCGAACGATCGGTAACAGAGTAATCGCTCGCTACCGGACTCAGCGTAAAACCGCCGTAACAGGTGAAACTTTGGATGCCTTTAACGCCCTATGGGGCATTAATCGTGAACCCCAGTGGTTTTAAGTTGTAAATATTTTTCATTTCTCTATTTATTTATTTAATTTTTTTTCTTTATAAAACACTTGTAAATATCGCTTTAATCTCTAAAACTTGTATATAACATATTGCTTTTATATCTAAAATTTGTAAACTTGTAACTTAAGCATTTACGTTATTAAAGCTAGTATATTTCAAAAACTCTCCCCCTATTCGGCTTTCCGTTGCTATGCAACTCGTTTTGAAGTTTTTAATATTTAGCTTAGTTTCCCTATTGGGTGTTATAGTCGCGAGCCAGATTTCCCGCACGTCTTTTTGTTCGCTCGAAGACCTATCGGTACGAGCTATTAGTAAGTTTTTAAATTTCTTCAAATTTGTTTAGGATTTAGCTTTATTATCCCTTTTCATAATGGACTAATCTACTTATTCGCTAATTATATAATCCTTTACAATGCAGTTCATAGGTGGTTCCTTTTAACTTAACATTTCTTATAACTATGGTTATAAGACGACAAAATATCCCCTGGCGGGAAAAATGAAGACTTGCAAAATTTAGGCGATTGGGATGGCCGCTATGGCGCGACAGCGAGCGACAATCAAAGTTGGCCGTGGCTCGAGTTACTGGAATCCAATGACGTCACTATCGCGGGAGAAAAGCTTTACGCTAATTTTCCCCAGCCACGGCCCCCTGCACGCGCTTACGCTGCTCGCGACGATAGCGGCCCCGGAAAAGAATTTCCTCCCCATGTATTTTCGCGACAGCGATTTTCCGTCGCTTGGAGCGCTGGTGTAACAACCGGAATCTATCAAAGAGGCGGGAAGTTCAACATATGTTTCAATGGCGATGAATTTGCATTAGTGAAGTTTTTTTTTTTCAACTGTTTTATCAAATTTGGAGAAGTTTGCGACAAACAATAAATAATAATAAATAAATATTCGATATTTTCAGTGGTAACATTTTATTGCTAAGCCTAACCATAAATGGTTCAAGTTTTGTATTGGCAATGAGTTTTCAAGTTATTAAAACTGTATTTTGTAGTTGTTTAAGACTATAATTATGATAATTACTCATAATTTTTGTCATATTCTCCAAACTTAGTTGTTCTTTATAATTTACATAAGGGTGATCGTACGGAAATGGAAAACTTTAGACGGGTCTCTGTCTTACCAGTGCTTTCAAAACCTATCGAACATTTTGCGCTTCGGCAAATATATGAATACTTCGAAAGAAATAATCACCTTTATAGACTACAATCGGGCTTCAGACCAGGATACTCAACAATAACAAGTATTCTTTATTTAGTTGAAACCATAATAAAATAACTTAACAAAGGCCATTACGTTGGTGTAATTTTCGCTGATCTTAGCAAAGCATTTGACACAGTGGACCATGAAATACTTCTATAATTTCTACATCAGAAAAACTTGACAAAGATATCACTAAATTGGTTTGAATCCTATCTTACAAGCCGTTGCTATAGGTGGCGAAATATCCGGAGATAAAACTGTAAAGAGATGTGTACAGCAAGGTATACTAGGTCCAACCTTGTTCAATACATACACGAGTGATATTAATCAACACTTGCCCCTAAGTATGTCAAAGGAATATGCCGCTGATAATGCACTCTTAAATTCTAGAGCAAACATCGAGGACCCAATGAATGATCTACAGTGTGAAGCAAAAAGCCTCAAATCTATTTTCACTTCTAGGACACTAACATAAAATGAAAAAAACAGAGTTCATGATCTTGTTCTCGAATGGAAAATCATTTAATCAAGATGACTATCCCAAGATAAATGGAACTAAAATTAAGAGAGTTAGTCACTATACACTCTCATGGCATAAATATATTAACCACATCATCAAGAAAACTAACAGCAGACTCGGCATCCTTAGACCGCTATATACGTCCTTAGATTCTGACACCTTAAGTTTATTATACTAAAGGCCTTTTCACACGAGCCAACTTTTTGATCCAACTAGATGAGGCAACTTGAGTTGAGTAAACTAGTTGGTTCGTGTGAATAAAAGTTCGATGAGTTGATCCACCAAAAAAGAACGCGAGAAAAAAATGGATCACTGATCCATTTTTGCAGCCTCAGCATTTTGATTTGAAAAGTTGGCTCGTGTGAAAAGGCCTTTACAATGATACAACCATTTTTTTCGTATGGTGATATCTTTTATAACTCAGCAAAGGAGTCTGATTTAAAGAGACTTCAGGTGGCGCATAATAATGGTGCCCGCTTTGTGGCTAAAAAGAAAAAGCATTCATCAGCCACAGAGGCACGAGAACAATGGTTAACATTAAAGCAACAATATCATTTAAACATTCTCACGCTCATGTGCAAAATTTATCATAATAATTGCCCGGAGTACCTCTTCGATCACTTTAAAAAACCATCCGATGTGCATAAATATCAAACCCGCGGTGCAAATCAAAATATTTATGTTGAAAATCCAAAAGCCTCCTTGCACACAAAAAGTACAAAAACTCATGGTATAAATTTATGGAACAACTTGACCTCTGAATTAAAACAAATAAATAATTATAAAAAATTTAGAGATGATCTTAGAAAATATGTTGCAGCAATGAACCAAATACAAATTAATCATGCAGTTTAATTTAATTTAAGTGTAGGACCTCTTTGTAAATCCGCTGTGCTATAAGAGATATCCGAATAAAAGCCTTCAATTATTATAATTATTATTATTATAAAACATTAATACTTTGCTCAAAAAATGCTATTACCTTGGCTGTGTTACATCCGGTTTTTTTCAATAAGTGAAAATTACCCAATTAAAAAAATGCCAGCAAATTGTTCTGTTCCATTGTGTTCATCTACTTTTAAGAAGACCCAAGTGTCATTTCATCGGTTTCCAGCTGATGAAAATGTATGCAAACTGGATTAAGAGCATCTTTTTTAAAGGATTTTGGAGTCAACGAAGCATACACTTCACATGGAAGAGTGCTTTGTGGTTTGCATTTTAAGGAATCAGGAAGGTAAAGTATTAAGGCAACAACTTAAATGTATTTTTAGTATATGAGACTGTAGCTTTCTTTGGTGACCAGAATGAGTTAAGGGGTACTTCACATGCACAAGTTTTTTATTCACATGAGGTTTTCTCATACATAGATTTTCAACATTGTCCGACTTTGTTAACTGTAAAAATAATATTTTAGTTTTATAATCTGCATTACATTTACTACTTATTTACTTAAATTGAAATCAACTTTGTAAATAAGAAAACAACTTAATATCAAAGAACTGTAATCGAGCAAGTTGGCAAGCCAAAATATACCTCTCCACCTGTACACAAATATACTGTGAAAAAATAAACTCAAACTCAAACTCAAACTCAGAATTGTCCCTAGTGGTATTAATTTCTCGAGACGACCCTTAAAGATATGTCCACAATTCAGAGTTATTTACTAAAAACGTAATCCCGGTTCAATGCCGCCCGGTATAAAATTTTAATTTTAATTAAAATAACTGAGACGAAACAACCGAGTTTTATTTATTCAGAATAATATAAATTAAGTAGTTACAACAGCGAGTTAGACGTACTAAAACAATGCACAATTGAATTTAACCCTATTTACAGAACAAGTTTATCAGTTAAATATAATACGAAGCAAATATTAATGAAAGAAATATCTACAGAGGGTATTTGTATTTTTCTCGCTTACGAAATACTTGCCGCATCTTTAACGCTCATTTTATTTCAACACTCGCCCTTGATTCGACATCTGGTAGTGGACGACTCGTAGACTTCCTGTTGACGTTGTGACACATACCGCATGAAAAAGACCAATACTGGCCAATTTCTAATATCATATAATGACTCGCACACCCAGGAAGTCAATGACTGCATTAGGAATCGTAGATGTCCAAATATCCACACCAATTAACAATGTATTAACAAGAAGCGAAAAACTTACCATTCATAAAGCACTCAAAGCCACTTGACTAAACGACAGCTCGTATATCAATAAATTACCGTAGATGGAATAGTTAGGGCTCTTTATAAATAAAAACAAACGAACCCAATTGATGAACTGCATTAAACATCTTAATCAGTCGAGAAAACGTTTAAAATAAATTACGAAGTAATGACGACCCAGTTAAAAACCAGACCAACATAAGTGTAAGAGTACGATGTATACAACTCGATATTTTCTTCATAAATGAACTATTACGCTTGAAAACTAATACGCCAAACACACAATAGATAACAAGTTGGCAAGCCAAAATATACCTCTCCTAAAACTAACAAAGTGGACCACCCACAGGTTCTACCCTTTAACCCTCTTATCTCTGCTGACTGCGCTAAAACAAGATTTTACCTTTAAAATTTCATACGTAAAAACATAAGCTGAGTTTATAATTTTCAAAGAAGCGTAACATCTATCGGTGGTTCTGTGGTTGAACATTCGACTGTCATGCAGAAGGTCTCGGGCTCGGAACCTGGGCGGCGCCTTCGTTTTTAATCAACAGAGAAGACGCTACATTAGAATATCTTCGATGCAATAATTCAAATGGAACACGAAATTTCGCTCTATTTTAATAAAAACCGAAATTTAATACTCTGTTAATTTGTAATAAACGCTTGCGATAAAGCTGAAGGTCTATTTTTCGATAAAGCGTAATCACTGTCGGTGGTTCTGTGGTAGAACGTCCGCCTGTCATGAATCCCACCCGATGCGATCGCAAATTGATACTAAGGCGAATACCGTAAACATTTAGACGTTTATCGTAACCCTCAGCACTCGGTCCGTCCCAAACGTCAATAAGAAGAAGTCGGAGAGAAAACACCCATACATACTAAACGCATACACAACAAACTCATCACCCACAACCGCCATGACACCAACTCAACATTCCCACACTACACATAAAAATTACAAAAAACAAACTTTCCAATAAAACGGAGTTGAAACCGTCGTCGAAAAAAAACAACCGCACCCAACCCAACCGCAAAATCTACCGTTAACGCTCACCGTCACACGGTGGTTTGGCCTCCCTTTAAACTGCAAACCTGGTTTTTGACTTTGCCCCGGTAACGCGTTCGCAGCACACAGATAGATAGACACGGTGATTGTAAAACCCCTCCTAGAGGACATAGCCCCAGAGGTGGGCATATATTGTGAGCGAATTCTGAAATGAGCGGTCAGACCTTTTTAATTTGAGTGATCCAGTAAGCTAGTGCTCAACACTGGTGATGCTATTTTCCCGTTCAGTCCCATCCAAAGGGGGATGAAATGCGGGAGGGTCGAAACCAAAATGGGGCTATGAAAGTTTTCGAGGGTCGTGCGGGTCCGAGCGAAGGGGGACCCCTGTAGAGATAATCCTTTTCTTAGTTCGCTGGACCGAACAAAGGGCAACTCTTCACTCGTTTAATTTTTTAAACTGGCTAGAATGCGTCCGAAAATACAGTATTGATATCTACATTTGACCTACTGTTTATAAAAACATCGTTGAAATAAGAGGCAATTTTTTGCATATTCTGTGTTATAGAGATTATCAAAAAACTACAAATTTTAAATAAATTCTTCATTTCCTATAAATTATTGGAATTTATTCTGATAGTTTTCGAAAAGCTATAGTTTTGCGTAGTATATATAAATATATTTATTTTTATAGATATTTATATGTGTTTATATTTTATTTATTTATATTTATTTATATATAAAATAATACGGGTCACCTTTCGCTTTTATTTGATTTTAGATCCAAATAAAGTAAATTATATAATTGTAAATATAATAATAATCAGCTAGGCTAATACCCAAGGCACCACCCTAGGCCTAAGTCATCAAGCGACTTTTGAAGCCATTAATTAAGGTGGCCGGGTTACAATGCGTAGGAGGGTGGTGGCAAGCCCTGCATTCCCGTTCGTACTTTGTAAGCTGCATTTCTATTTGACGAGTAATGGTGAAAAAGGTTCATAACATGCTTAGATACTTTCTATATATTTTCGCAAAAAAACGCCACAAAATGCAACTACAAACGGTATTGTTACATCGCAAATAGAAAATTACCTGTAGTATATTTATTGATGCTAAATTTTGTCAAGTTAATAAATCTAACATACGGGTAATTTGATTGTAAATTCCTCCATTACCTAGTTTTTTTAATGGAATATTTACAAAATAACTTTATTATTATAAATTAAAACCACTATATGTATAATACGACCGGTTTTCTTTTACAGGCGGTGGTTTAAATTTATAATAATAAAGTAATTTACGTATAGGTATTTTCTATTTATTTTCGGAACGCGGTTTTAGACTGACGCAAAAGGCTCCTAAGAATAAGTAGGCATTATTTGGTGGTATATCTTAGATTGCTCGCGTTTATTGTCCTCCGTCTAATAATGTAATTTTTATGTGCCTCACTACAAAACAATCAAAGTATTGTAACTTACATCAAGCAAATTGATACAGATAGGAATAAAAATGAAAGTTTTATTGCGTTACGTACAAACTATGCCCACTTGTGCCCCAAATATGGGACATCTGGTGGATTTGGATACTGTCTTCTTACTTTTTCGACATCGCAAACTGGTAAAATGTCTCTTTTGTGCGTTGCGTAGTAAGCGACATTTTGCTGTACACCAGCAAATTTTTTAGCGCGATAACGTGGATCTCTCCATAGCCCTAAATTGGCCAAACATCCCCAAAACTGCTTATATTTATTTTTCCTAATATTGGCGTTGGCGCGATGGGCCGGCTGGCCACGACCTTCCCATTCAAAATTCCTTTCTGTAATGCATGGCACTTGAAAACAATGGGGACATTCTGCGTCTCGAACAGTTTGGATGGGTGGCTCACTTCCCCCTGGAAAATCGTCAATCGGACATCCTAATTTATACGACGAAGTTTCAAACCTTAGCCTAAATTATATTCAATTGAAAGTATTCGAGTAACGAACTTACTGTATTCAATAGACCATCCGTTTTCGAGAAATAATTTCTTTATGGCGTCTTCTTGCTCTACGGTCACTTTTATTGACAACGTTTTTTTGCTCATTATCAAAGTTACTTAGGTACTAAAATTGATTTCTAACCGCTTGTGGAAATTTACCCTCTTTCGTCCACTGGTTCTAACGAAGAATAAAACCTACTACGAAAGCCTCGAGAACGTTACAAAGAATCCGTTGGATTTAGGTTTTTTTGGGGTTCAGCAAAAAGGGGTGGAAAATATTTTTGAAGAGATTCCGGGAAAAACCATAGCGATGTCAAGATTCCGGGAAAAACCAAAGCAATGTCATTTGCAATAACTAAGCGTATTGTACAGCGAAACGGGTTTACACACCTTGCCTCTACTTCACCTCTACGCGAGTCATTCATTTTGTGTTCCGCGAGTTTGAAATTTATTTTAGCGTAATTACCAATCGAATATGTTTTCTAACGCACTAGACGACGTTTCGAATCAAATCAGTCCCGGGAAAACCGTACCTAAATGTAAGAAACGCTTATCCGATGGCAAAATTAAAGAATACACGTATAACCGAAAGGCTCAATTTCGAAAATCGTTATCCTTGTATTTTTCATCTAGCGAAGAAAAATCGAACTTTGCCGAAAAACTGAAGATAGCCAAGGAAAAATACGCGACAATTTCTTTGGCAGGTATTTTTACGAAAGCTGTGATTTATTTGTGTAATTTGACGGAGCCCGTCACTGGTATTGATATTGAAGAAAATTATCCCAACGCAACAACAATCAACGTTATCAAAACTCAAGTTACGTCAACACTTAGTGATGGAACGGTAAAGAAATATGTTTATACGAGAAAAGCACAAGCTCAGAAATCCGTTAGCTTGTTTTTCGAAACCTTGGAAGAAAAGATCTGTTTTGAAGAAAAGTACGAGCAAGCTAAACGAAAACATTTCGGGATAGCCGTTGGCATTTTGTTTACGAAAGCGGTGGAACAACTAAACAATACGGAAGAAAATGACGCCCCGAATACTTCGATTTCATTCGAAAGCTCTTTTCATACGGAACCGAATTATTTTGTACAGGGTGAAGATATCGAAATTGAGAATTCGGAATTGAGAAATGACGAACCGACGGCTATTTCCGAAAATTACCCTCGTTTGCTGATCTTCGAAAACACTGCGTTTTTTCGTGCCCTTCAAAGTGTCGAAGAGCATGCCCGAGGTTGTCATGGTGCTCTCTCAGTTTCAAAAAAACGAGAAGTAGGCCACGTGACCGTGTACGAATGTTCTTGCCCTAAGGGACATTCGGTCGTAATCTCGACGTCTACCCAACTGGGAGAACAATATACGGTAAATTGCCTAATGTACCTAGCCTTCGTCTGTTCCGGCATGTTAGGTATTCAATACAAAAAATTGTGTAATTTTGCCAATATTGGATCATTATCGGAAAATATAGTAAAACCAATCAAAAACTCAGTTAGCGCCATTGTCGATATTCTCAAATATGAATCGGTTTCCGAAGCCATTTTTAAAGAAGCGGAAAGCGAACCGAGAGAAAATTTAGAAACGTCGAATAGCAAGACATTTTCGATAGAATCGGACGCCCGACACGCTTGCCGCAAAAATTCGTATCACTCGGATGTCGTAGCCTTAGGGAAAAATACACACAAAGTAGTAAGCATCATGCACGTCACTAAGCAAGACGATAACTCTTCCCAAAGGTACGAAGCTTTGGGAATCGAAAAAATTTACGAAGAGTTTCGAAAGAAAAATATTGTTATAAAAGACCACGCGCATGACCGCAACACATCCGTAAACAAAATTATAAAATCGAAAGGCGGCTCTACCAGTACCAATGATTGGTGGCACGCTGTAAAAGCCGTCACCAGAGAAATGAAGGTAATTGGCAAAGGCGCGAAGAGCTGCAGGACAAGGTGGCACCTATCAAAAATCATTTATATTGGTGTATAGAAAACTGCGAAAGTGACGGCGAGAAGCTCCGAGAGTTAATTTTACTATGTGTCGCGCACTTTCAAGGAAATCATGAAAAATGTTACGAAGTTTCAGCGTGTAAAAAATCAAATTACGTTCCTTGCGTATTACTTATCACGGAACCAATCGCGGTACAATTGTTAGAGGGTATGTTGAAAAAATCCACTCTGTACAGATACGCTGAAGACTATGCAAAATGCAGAGACACCTTTTTCATTGAAAGTTTTAACAATACAGTTCTTATGTATTTGGACAAACGTATTCACTACAAGTCGTTTTCCTACGAGCTCCGGCAATCGCTCGCTCGCAGTTTTAGATTGGAACGAGCACGTGTGTCGCGCTTTCACGTCACGCTACTCTACTGAAACCGCCGAGAATGAACGCAGGACCAAAGGAAAGAAAAATTACGTCCCCAAAACGTACCGGTAAGTAAGCTCACTGCAAATTTTAGCGTTTTCTATCAAATTTCTCGCAATTCCTAAAACTAATGTTGAATATAATTTTAGTTTTGTGAAATCAATTTGGCGGCTGCTGAAATCTTCGCCACCAGAATGCGCAACTTCAGAGAACCAAGATGAAACCATACACAGTGAAGAAGAACAAAATTAAAACAAGTTAGCGAGCCAAAATATACCTCTCCTCGGAAGAATGGTCCCTAGTGGTATTAATTTCTCGACACGACCCCCAAAGATATCTCCGCAATTCAGAGTTATTTACGAAAAACGTATTCTCGGTTCAAACCCTGCCCGGTATAAAATTTTAATTTTAATTTAAATAATTGAGACGAAACAATCGAGTTTAATTTATTCAGAATATTATAAATTAAGTAGTTACAACAGCGAGTTAGACTTACTAAAACAATGCACAATTGAATTTAACCCTTTTTACAGTACATGTTTATCAGTTGAATATAATACTAAGCAAATTTTAATGAAAGAAATATCTACAGATGGTATTTGTATTTTTCTCGCTTACGAAATACTTGCCGCATCTTTAACGCTCATTTTATTTCAACGCTCGTAGACTTCCAGTTGTGACACATACCGCATGAAAAAGACCAATGCCGTCCAATTTCCAATATCATATAATGACTCGCACACCCAGGAAATCATTGACTGCGTTAGAAATCGTAGATATCCAAATATCCACACCAAATGTATTTACAAGAAGCAAAAACCTTACCATCAACAAAGCACAGAGAGCCACTTGACTAACAGCCAGCTCTTAAAGCAATTAACGTTAAATTATCTCCTTTGAATTAACACAACTATATATAGGTCGTTAAAAATACCCGTAAATAAATAACAAAAAAACTAACAAAGTGGACCACCCACAGGGTCTACCCTTTAACCCTCTTATCTCGGCTGACTGCGCTAAAACAAGATTTAACCTTTAAAAAACCAGATTAGGCCTTCATAAATTAATTAATAAAAAAAGACTTTATTACCTATTATGCTTACGATGCAGTGGCGGATTTACACATTTCCCAAAAGAAGGCTGTTCATATTTTGCCGCCCTTACCTTTACAATTGTCAGTTCCCATTTTTTTTTACAATACAACAACTTGGTTAAAATTGCACAGGAAATAGTTTTTGGGTATATTTTTTTTAATAAAAAAACGACTTTTATTGCCTTATTTACGAGTGGCCCTTCATTCCACGCGAGCTTACCGTCAGCTCCCTACACTCATAGCCGGCTGTATTAGAGAAGGCCGGGAAATCTCGGCGGTTGAAAAAATATTTACTGGCACGCGGCCAGACCCCAACCGCCGATAGATGGTGCTTATTGGAGTAGGAAATATTTAATGATGTCATTGCTTTTTGATTTTTACAATTTTTCTTCCACGGTGAGCGTCTGCTAGCTAGGCGGCGGTGTCAGCTGTCTAATTGTTATAAGTACCGACAAAAAAATGTAAGTACAGTTTTGTAATAATTCGTTTCATAATGTAATATTTATATCTTCCTTTTTTGAGATTATACCGAGATATTTTTTTCATTGTTATGTAAACTATAAGAAAAAGCCTTTATCTAGAAAATATCTTAAACATTAAATTAAGGTTTGTGATATGTGATTTTGTAAATCAAAAACAAATGTTCTTATTTTTAAAGTACAAAGTTCCTGTCCCTAGAATGGGCTTAAAGTTTAATATAATAGCGAAAAAGCTGCATATGCTAAAACTTTATAAAGAAATAATAAATTCCTTAAAAATTAAATGGTTTTATTAAAATAAGTTCAAAATAAAATTATTTTGTTTCATTATTTAAGTAGAACAACACTAACAATATGATAGACGAAAATAGTATTCCTAAATGGGTTTCAAATAGCTTGTTCAAAAACTTACAGGAAAGATAAATATATATAATATTTGAATCGCGCGCCTTTAGTTACTACTCCAATAAGTACCATCTAGCGGCAGGAAAAAATTACTCATGTCGCCGCCTCCGAAAATTCTATTTCCTGGCCTTCTCTAATACAGCCGGCTATGCTACACTTAACCGTTAAACTCCGCAATTTTCAGGGTTTTAAAAAAAAACGCGGGTTTTTTGTATGGGTTTTTTTATTTCGAACCCTGCTTACAAACAGTTAAAAAAAATACAAATTGCATGAAGCTATGAAAGTTCTTACAATACCTAAAGTGCACATGTGATACTGATTAAGCTTTTTTAATTTTTAAGAGAATAAAATTGTTTACACGTGTTTGAATTTTCGGTAAAGAATATAGATAATAACTACAAAGGTGTTAAAAATATATTTTAGTTTAGTTTTACTTTCGGGCGTTTCGGTTATGTAAAATTTTCGATTTCGAAGGTTAATTCGATATGAATAGTGAATAAACTTGGTTAACAATAACAAATACCTATATATATCAATGCCATGTAAAATTAATGCCATAATAAAAAATACAGAAAATAAAAAACTTACAAATTTAAACGTCAGTGTTAATAGCCGCCTGACTCAGGAAAACAAAATTCGTATTTGGAATCTTCGATAATACTAATACAGATGCATTTATATTTATTATTTAATTTATTTATTATTTATATTTAACTCCGTAACTTAATTTTTTAACGTGTATCAGATACATTTTGCAGGATAAATGTTTCTATTTTTTAAATTAAATTAAAACAACTTCCCAACGCTGCCACTGCGCCAACTAAAAAAATTTGCTCACCTAATAGTCCTAGAATTTTTTGCGCCCCAAAAAACCCTGGCGCCCGTACGCAGTTGCGTACCCTGCGTACCCTATTTCGCCGCCCCTGACCAGTTACTATAGTCGGACTTGTATGACAGGGGGTAGTGTAAAATATATTGGCCGCAATTTTGCTCTCTTCTCACTCATACAAAGTACAGGCAGAGACGCAGAAGCCGATTACTGGTTGTGGGCCGGGAACTGGATGTCTTAGCATAGAACTTAGATAACTTATATAAATTTGCGGTACGTTGAATGAACAATGAAATTGAAAGTCACCGGAAAATTTCTTGTAGACTTCTTTAGTTGCAAGACATCAGAAAACCGGCTAAAAAAATTCGGTCCCCAAATTTGCCGCCCTAGGCTCCAGCCTTTTCAGCCTTATGGTAAATCCACCACTGTTACGATGCGTGTCTTAATTTCAGTGAACCTAAGGAGCTATCGGTGGTTCTGTGGTAGAGCGCTCGACTGCCAAGCCGAATGGTCTGGGTTCGAAACCTGGGTGGCGCATTTGTTTTTAATCAATAGAGAAACGCTAAATTAGAATTTCTTCGATGCAATAATTTCAATTTCAATTCTATTTCAATTAAACCAAAATTTCGTACTCTATTAAATACGCTTCCGATAAAGCTGAAGGTCTAATTTTCAATAAGGCGTAACAAGTGTCGGTGGTTCTGTGATAGAACGTCCGCCTGTCAAGCAGGAGGTCTCGGGTTCAAATCCCGCCCGATGCGATCGCAAATTGATACTAAGACGAATACCGTGTACAACTGGTGGAAACCCTGCCATTGGACGTTGAGAGGTAGCGATACACTCATCACTCGGTCCGTCCCAAAGTCATTAAGAAGAAGTTGGAGAGAAAACGCCCATATAAACACAACAGACTCAACATGCACAACCATCAGAACACAAATACAACACTCACAACCTACGTATAAACACTACAAAAACGTAAAACACCAAACCGTCACGGCGGTGAGCGAAAAAACACCATCCAAACCAAAACGCAAATGTATCCGCTAACGCTCACCGTCACACGGTGGTTTTGCAAACCCTTCGAGAAACTGCAAACGCAGAGATCTCGAGAAACTGCGTACGCAGTGATTACACTTTGCACCGAAAATGCGAACGCGTTCGCAGGCCTGACAGACCCACAGACAGACACGGTGGTTGTATAACCCCTCCTAGGGAACTTTGTCCCCTCGGAGAGGTAATTAATAACTAATTTGGGGCACAAGTGGGCATAGTTTGTACGTAACGCAATAAAACTTTCATTTTTATTCCTATCTGTATCAATTTGCTTGATGTAAGTTACAATACTTTGATTGTTTTGTAGTGAGGCACATAAAAATTACATTATTAGACGGAGGACAATAAACGCGAGCAATCTAAGATATACCACCAAATAATGCCTACTTATTCTTAGGAGCCTTTTGCGTCAGTCTAAAACCGCGTTCCGAAAATAAATAGAAAATACCTATACGTAAATTACTTTATTATTATAAATTTAAACCACCGCCTGTAAAAGAAAACCGGTCGTATTATACATATAGTGGTTTTAATTTATAATAATAAAGTTATTTTGTAAATATTCCATTAAAAAAACTAGGTAATGGAGGAATTTACAATCAAATTACCCGTATGTTAGATTTATTAACTTGACAAAATTTAGCATCAATAAATATACTACAGGTAATTTTCTATTTGCGATGTAACAATACCGTTTGTAGTTGCATTTTGTGGCGTTTTTTTGCGAAAATATATAGAAAGTATCTAAGCATGTTATGAACCTTTTTCACCATTACTCGTCAAATAGAAATGCAGCTTACAAAGTACGAACGGGAATATTTACAATTATATAATTTACTTTATTTGGATCTAAAATCAAATAAAAGCGAAAGGTGACCCGTATTATTTTATATATAAATAAAATATAAACACATATAAATATCTATAAAAATAAATATATTTATATATACTACGCAAAACTATAGCTTTTCGAACACTATCCGAATAAATTCCAATAATTTATAGGAAATGAAGAATTTATTTAAAATTTGTAGTTTTTTGATAATCTCTATAATATCTTTATTCATAACACAGAATATGCAAAAAATTGCCTCTTATTTCAACGATGTTTTTATAAACAGTAGGTCAAATGTAGATATCAATACTGTATTTTCGGACGCATTCTAGCTAGTTTAAAAAATTAAACGAGTGAAGAGTTGCCCTTTGTTGGGTCCAGCGAACTAAGAAAAGGATTATCTCTACAGGGGTCCCCCTTCGCTCGGACCCGCACGACCATCGAAAACTTTCATAGACTATATGTTTTCATGAAGGTAGGAAATACGGATTTGAGGAAATCCCGATTTTGTTCTCAGCGGGGAGCTTATTAAGAAACTCGTATTTGGACGTTTTCATGGAAGTCCACTCTTTACTTTCAAACGGGTTTCACACCCCAGAAACCTCTACACTTGGAATGTTCTTACTACTCTCTCCACTTCCTTCGGATAAGGGCAGCTGGCCGGTCGTTTCATTTTGCAGTAGCGCGTGATTACTGTAAACTCCAAGCAAATCGATCCCAGTTTAATGCTAAAAACTGATTTAGCTTTATTAATTTCCCAATTTATTAGCTTAGGAAAATTAATACGTCAACGAACACAAAACTCAATCCTAAGAAGGAGAAGCATTCTTTCGCTAAAATTAAGCTATATTCAGAATTAGGTTCCACTAAGCACTAACTTCTTCAAATGAGCCCAATCCTACTTTCGAGTGGCTCAGTTAACTTGTCCCCCTCCCCCCCCCAAACGCTGTGTTCAAAAATTAACAAGTTGATTGAAAGGCACCCATTTTGCACCATCAGTAAACCATTACGCACCCATGGTGTTAAGTAAGAAATTGCAATTTCAAAGGGGGGGGGGGGCAACTTTATCCGAGCCCACCCCCCACTTCCATTTTTCCCTAACACTTGTTAACCAATCAAACGCACCATTATGCACCACAGTCGAATTAAAAAGTGGGGGCTAGGTTAATATTTGATGTAATGCTATAGGGATAAGGGTGCGTAATGATTCGACTGTGGTGCATAATGGTGCGTTATGGGTGCGTTTGATTGGTTAATAAGTTTTAGGATAAAGTTGGCCCCCCTTTGAGATTGCAATTTCTTACTGAACACCATGGGGGGTGCGTAATGGTTTACGGATGGTGCAAAATGGTGTATAATGGGTGCCTTTCAATCAACTTGTTAATTTTTGAACACAGCGTTTGGGGGGGGGGGGGGCAAGTTAACTGAGCCCTTTCGAGTTCTTATCTGTAGTTTACGTCACTGGGAATTTACCAGGTTACCGCCCCTTTTCCGCGGCTTATTTTAAATAAAAATTTAAAATTTAAACATTGAAATGTTCGCGTACGATTACAAAAACCTATTCGCAAAATTTACTAATTTAATCACGTCAACAATTAAATGTATTGTTTATATCTTTATATTTCTGCTTACATTTATTTTTTTATTTAAAAAGTGTCGTTAAAACCTAGGTTAAAACATGTGAAACCACAACCTTTTAGTAGTGCTCGGAATTATTTATTCATTATCATAAATTGCGAAATTTTTTTCCTCATCGTATTGAAGAAATAAACTTGTTATGTAACCAACGATTTCGTTAATCTACTACTCATTCTACTTATTCAAATAAATAATTGTTTTTATTAAGTTTTAGGTGTATCCACTTTCTTTTATTCAGCTATTTCATCTTGAAATATTACTATTTAAATTAAGGCTAAAAGTATTTATTCGTGAATAAAAAAAGTCCGAGCACTACTTATTAGTAACTACATTTCCAACTAAATAAACCCCCAGTGTATCAAACACGTGTTCGTGCGTTTTCATTCGAAGAAAATCCAGATTTACCAAGGAAATACAGGTGCGTTTCCCGTATTTCAGAAAATACGTGTTTTCTCAAATACGAGCGTTTTCATTCAGCGTAGCACGGATTTAGAAATACGGATTTAGGAAATCCGTATTTCCTACCTCCATGAAAACATAGTCATAGCCCCGTTTTGGTTTCGACCCTCCCGCATTTCATCCCCCTTTGGATGGGACTGAACGGCTGATGAAAAACCGGCCTTTAAACTGAAGCAGCTCAGGCCGAGCGCCGTGAAATTCTCTCATAGCGTTTTCCATTGGGAACCTCCGAGTGTGATCCGGATTTGTAGAATGACGTCACTGATCGCTGTAGGAGGCGCTCGGAGCAGTCGCCCTCGTAGCTCCCAATGAAATACGAAACGTTTTCGGAGCACTCTTTTGTTTCCCTCCGACTCTTGAGTTGGGGCAGCTGGGAGCACTCCGGGAGGGAGTACCTTGGTCAATGGAAGACGATCCTCCCTCTCAGAGTTGCCCCTTTTTTCCCAATGGAATACGATTATGATTTTGGAGCACTCCGGGAGTGCTCGGAGGTTCCCAATGGAAAACGCTATTAGTCACTGACCGTTCACGGTGCGTTGAGCGAAATCGGCTGATCGACACGCTAGCCTGCTCAATTTGAAGCGCCACGTCCTCCAGCGGCGGGATAATTCGTTCACTAGAAAGCGCTGACGGCGGGCTGAATGAGATCGCGCCGAGAGAAGCGGTAGTTTTTTAACATTGGAATTTCTCAACGCGCTGAGCGAAGGGATAGTCTTTTTTCCAAAATTCGCTCGCAGCGCGGTGAGAAAAAAAATATACAAATAATATTTTATTGTCGATTTTTTTTTCAAAGCACTTTTTTACGAAATAATTTATAAGTAATGAAACTTTTTTCTCACAGCGCTTTGAGCGAATTCCGGGAAACAGTCAACCCCGTCGTTCAGTGGGATGAGAAATTCCAATGTTAAAAAACTAGCGCTTCTCTCGGCGCGATCTCACTCAGCCCGCCGTCAGCGCTTTCTAGTGAACGAATTATCCCGCCGCTAGGGGAAGCTGCGCTTAAAATGGAGCAGGCTAGCGCGTCGATCGGCCGATCTCGCTCACCGCGCCGTGAAAAATCACTGACTGAGCGAACTAATCGGCGATCACCCTGAACTCGCTCAATTTATCTTTCTCGCTTAATAAGACCTTCGTATTTGAAGTGCTCACTCGTTTCGAGAGGATTTTCAAAAATGAACGCTCACAATGTTTGCCCACCTCTGCATAGTCCCCTCGAGAAGGTAAAAACAACAGCTGATAAGCGGACACATGACTAGTTCTTTTGTTTACATTATTAACGTTGACAGCGTCTTCTTTGCCTGGTTTTCTCGGCGCGTATTTTGATTTAAAAAATATCCAAACGTATTTTACTTATTTATTAATAAGTAATTTAAAGATTACGGAAAGAAATTATAACTTTAAAATTACACAATTAGTAATAATTAATGAAACCATGGACATTAGTATATCTACTAATGTCCATGATGAAACTCTAAAAATTGGAACGTTTTCGCCATATACTCTAGCCATTTCTTAGTTGTTACGTCAGCGCCAAAGATCGATGTAGAAAAAAAAAGGGAACTAATTTCACTTTCGCAATTTTCAGGCGATTGCTGGGGCCGCTATCGTCGCGAGCAGAGTGCCCCAGCGTAAGTTCTGAATGCGCCCCCGTTGCAGTGGCCCAATCTTGTCCACGTTATTCGGATCACCGAAATAACCTGAAAAAGGTCGAGCCTCATTAATAACGCGGAAAATATAAACTGGAGTACTGTGGTACCGAAAAACACGTAGAACCAGAATAATTTAGAAAATTTTGAAACTGGAATAACGTGGAAACTAAATAAAGTAAAACATTTCAGATAGTGATAACTCGATCTACAATATCAAAATTTTCCTTATCTAGCTAATCATGGTGGGAAATTGTGAGATGATACCTAATGAAATGGTATCTACTGAAATTGTAACGTTTTTGTTTATACTTTCCATTTCATTATAGTTATATAAAAGCCATTGTTTTACAAATAATTTTACTTATAATTTCATTTTCGCATGTTTTTCAGGAGGATGGGAACATGGTTTCATGGAGAAATCACCATAATCACCAATTTAAGCCTTGTGTATGGAAAAAGTCCAGCTCAAACTTTTATTTCCTTTCGTCAATTAATTGTACATAAATAAAAAGGATATTCTACCATTAACTTATTTAGTTGCTTCTTGTTGCTCAAATTTAGGGTAAGAGGCGGCTATTTGTTGCCACTTTTTCTTTCCTTTAGATAAGTCACTAATTATTGGTGCAAGTTCTTCCAACTGCGAAAAAGATATTTTAATTGTGTGTGACTCCAGCTTACCACTAAGACTTTAAAACTGCTAGAAAATCTTACAGGAGCTCTGATTTGCTCCATGGAATCCCTTTCTCTAAGTGTAGCTGTGTGAGGTTCAATTAAGGTATCAAAATCTACCGTTATCCCAAATGGAATTGCTATTTCATCAGTACGGGCATATCGTCTGCCAATAGATCCACTACTGTCATCTACCTTGTGTGATATATCATAATTGGTCAAGGATTGAGCTAGAAAAATTGTTATATTAATATTTCGATGCTGCTCATTCAAGGTATACCTCTCTACTTACAAAGTTTCTTCACAAATTGAGTAAACTCTGTATTGCCACTCAGAGGAAGGACAGAGCATTTTATTGGCGCAATCATAGGAGGCAGAGCAAAATACTAGAGACATTAGAAGTTCCACTTTTATTTCCCACTTTTTAATAGAAAAATATTGATAGGGATAATTTTGGTGTATGAACTTACGGTTCTTTGTTCATCACCTTCTCTCATCCTAAAATTGTGCTCCCAAACAGAGTACATAATTCTTCCAACACCAAATGACGGTTCGATAACTCCAGGCACTATTTCCTCCACTGTAATATGCATTAAATAACCATGATTACTGACTTTAAAGTATTATGTGTAACACGGGATAGATGTAGAGAAAATACCAGGTGTGGTTACAGAAATATATTTTGTATTGCCACACTTTTGAAAGCAGAAGAGGGGGTGAAATGGACTAAAATTTAAAGTATCTAATTTTTGGGAAATCATGAACCAGCCCTTAGAGCCAAGCCTCGCTAAATCAACAAAAAGACGCAAAATATTCTGCTAACCATGAACAGTTTTCTGGTACCTCTTGATAGCTACCATATCCTTGGATATGATGAAAGCATCAACACCCACTTTAAGGTTGTATTCTCTATTAATATAAAATATTGCGTAACTCTTACTGCTAAAAAAAAATAAAATTATCTTCTTACCCGCTTGCATTTAAAGCTGATTCAAGTTCATTAACCTCATCCTCCGATAATGCAGCTAATGCCTCTGATACTATCTTAGCATCCTTTTTAAAAGCTTTTCCCATTACAGACTTTTGTGGCTGACACTCTGTGACATCAATTGTCTTGTAATGGTGGAATTAAGGAACATATAACAGGAGTTTCAGAGTGGCTAATGTAAATGAATAAAAGGATATGGGCTCTTTTAATTTCTTTTCCGCTGCTAGTTTAACTCCAGTAGCTTTTGAATGCTGAGTCAGGTCGTAACAGGATCTATCAGCACAGCCAACACATTCAACCCAGCCCTGTAGGATTTTGTTATTTTTAAATATTTAATAATCCAATTAATTTTTTAATTATCTTACATAGGATGTTTTACATTCAGCATCCCAACAATCACAAGCATAGTGGGCCATTTCATTGCCCATGTGTTGCCTGAATCGAAGCCTTTTGGGATCTATGCCAATTTTAACCATAAACTGCTGAATACGAGCCATAAAGTAGCCGAGTGTTTGGTTGGCTATCATTCCCTGCAATAACATCAGTTTAGGTGAGTTTTGGTTTTACTGAATTACGTCCAACATGAGGGTTATTTTCAAGTTGCAAATGACTTACACTGTCAACTGCTTCTCCGACTGTCTTAACCTCCGCTGGCTTACCATCCATTTGATTGCACGCGGAATAAAGCACCACTTTTAAATTACGTACATAATTAAACTTGGGGTGATCTTTCAAGTTTGGGTCCACAAAATGCTCAATTTCACACATAGTAAATTCCCTTTAATAATATAAATTAAATTTGAACGTTATTGGACAAGATTTATCAGGAAGCTTAATTTAAGGATTTACCTCACTCTAAGTAGCCCAGATCTAGGTGAAATTTCATTTCTAAAGGAATTGCCAATTTGGGCGGCAGCAAAGGGTAGTTTTCCTTGATTGAACTCCAGCAGTCTTTTGAAATTAACAAAAATGCCTTGCGCAGTTTCAGGTCTTAAGAACCCCTTCACTAAGCCAGTTGGTCCAATTGAAGTTTGAAACATTAGGTTAAATTCCATCGCATCTGATAACTCATTTCCTGTGATAGGGGATTTCATGTTGTATTTTCTTAAAATAGAATTCAATTCATCTTTTGTCATCCCGTCAAGCTAGTAAAGATTTTATTTTTATGTTATTCTATGAAAAAGTGTTTAGTTGAATGTGAACTTACTTTAACTATTATATCTTCAAACTGAACTTTATCTTCTGAAGTGACCTTTTTATCTGATGCTAATTTCTCTAAATGGGCTTTGATTAGATGATCTAAGCGGAAACACTCCCCAGTTTTTAGATCTTTAACCATCAGATCAGCGAACCTATCAACATGCCCAGATGCCCTAAAATAATTGTTCTTCAGCAAATTTTGATTTATATATTTTCTACATATTACTTTAAAACTGGTTCCGGCGTTAACATGGTGCAGTCTACTTCTAACATTTGCTCTTCTAGCACAAAATGGCTTCTCCATACATTTAACATGTTGCTCTTCATAGCACAACCCATTGGTCCAAAGTCATATTGGCCAGTTATACCTAATGTAGTTTAATTTTAAACTAAGAGGCTTTGTTTATCGAAACAGTTTATGATATAATTTACCTCCATAAATAGCGAAAGACTGATCGAAAAAAAACCTCCTCCTTAATAAATCTTCCATTCTAGCACGGTCAAACCCTGCTTCTGGTGGAGCTAATTGAAGCTCCTTTATAAAGATATTTGAGCATTAACTTTAATTGAATATGTCAGGGTAACTTTATTAATATCATACCTTATCCTCTAGTTGTTTTTTACGTAATTTAAGTTCATTTACCGCTTTCTTTACATCTAACTCCGGAGCCCCTATTTCTTTCAACTTACGAACGATATCCCCCTGTAATGAAATTGTCCAGAGTACGCATGGTCATTTTAGAGCTAACTGTCAAATATGATACTGGGGTTCATTTGAGCCTACCTGTTCTTTTACAGATTTTCTGTAAGGCTCCAATATACTAATAATTTTGGGATCTTCCATTTTCTGTACAAATGCTAGTTTATATTGGATAACTTTCTTAGATCCCCAATTTGTGGGCAAATTTTTAAATTTTAAAAGGAAAGTGCGGAAATGTCTTTGGTTGCTTACGTGGCTAGCCGAATTTGGAGAAAGCAAATACGGGCCCAACAATTTCCTTAATCGACAGGTGAAATTCATAAAACAGAAAAACTGGATAAGTGACTTATACCGAGGCTTCACAATTGGACGGTACTCGTGGTCACTTTTTATGCGTAGAATTAGAGCTAAGGCAAATGATGCAAGGATATTCCATTATTACGGTAGTTTGTAAGCTTATAACAGAATCTAGCAGATTTTCTACTGCCTTTAAGGCTGTAAAAGATGATAACTTCCGTCCAGTACGTAAGCTTGCGGAAACTGACAAATAATTCTATCAAATCTATCGTAAATTGATTTAACGTTCATCGCAGCCAATGAAACTAGTAGAAAACGTAAACAAACCGGCGTGGGTCATTATTTCGTAATAGTCCTGATTTCTCATTGGACCGGTGAAAAATAATCTCGATTTTATTTACTGCTCTGCGGAAGATGGCGCTATTTTCGCAAAAAATGTTCTTCCTACGTCGTGATTCCGCGTATTTTCGTAAACAAAAATCAAATTTTACGCAGCGCTGTTATGGCGTTATATTCGCGAATAGTAGTTACAAAATTAGTGAAAGATTTTAGATTAATTTCGTCAACGTCGACATGTCAAAGGAAATTAGTATTAGGAATTGAAACTAGCTGCGATGATACGGGTGCAGCGGTAGTTGATGAGAATGGAAATATTTTGGGAGAAGCTTTGAATTCTCAAACAGCTTTTCATGTGAGGTAGCTAAGAAATCAATAATGATGACCTCTGAGAACATGTCAAAGGCGTTTAATGATTTAATCTTAACTTAAATTGGCAGGAATGGAGGGATTATACCACCAATTGCGAGGGACTTGCACAAAAAGTACATTAATGAGGTTGTGGAGAAGGCTATTGACGATAGTGGCATCAGATACTCAGTACGAATGTCGTAAATATAAATGGAGTGCCAACTCTGATATTATAAGAGTACCATTTAAATTACCAGGATTTGGATGCTATAGCTGTTACAGTCAAGCCTGGATTAGCCTTGTCACTTCATATTGGAGTGAACTATGCTAAAGAACTAGCCAAAAAATTTATAAAGCCAATTATACCCATACATCATATGGAAGCTCATGCATTAACAGCTAGGATGAGTAACCGGTATGTGCCTATAATTAAATTGGATATTGTAGAAGGTCAATTTTTTATTTTTCACAGACTTCATCCTCTACCTCTCTTAGACCAAGCAGGAATTTAACCTTGATATGATAGAATAAACTGGTTGTTTTTTTTTCCTGTTAGGATTGAGTTTCCATTCTTGGTACTTCTAGTTTCTGGGGGTCACTGCCAATTGGCGGTTGTTGAAAATGTAGATAAATTTCTGTTACTTGGCAGCACTATTGATGATGCTCCTGGTGAAGCGTTTGACAAGGTATGAGGTGATTAGAAATTGGCTTTTGACTGATAACTTATAAAATTTAAAAATAATTCAGACTGCGAGGAGGTTAAAACTGACCAACATTCACGAATGTTCGCAAATGAGCGGAGGTCAAGCTATAGAATATAATGCTAGATTTGGAAACCCACTAACGTTTGACTTCCCATATCCGTTATATAAGTACAGAGATTGTAATTTCTCCTTTGCTGGTCTAAAATTTACATCGCTTAAAATCATACGTAAACTAGAGGAAGAGCATAGTAAGTAAACTAGACATGGTAAAAGTAATTTATTAATGATTTCAATCCTTTTTTTAGACATTATGGGTGATGAATTAGTTCCGCATTTACATGACTTATGCGCTTCGTTTCAACATGGAATTGCAAATCATTTAATTAAAAGGGTTCATCGTGGTATGGAATTTTGCGATATTAGAGGGCTAATACCTCCAAATAAGCGCATTATTGTTCTATCCGGAGGAGTGGCTTGCAATAATTATATCAGAGGGGCTATTCAACAATTATGTAATCACATGGATTTCCAACTATGTTGTCCGCCCCCTAAATTATGCTGTGATAATGGAGTCATGATAGCGTGGTATGCGATTATGCTTTTTTAACAATGTTTTATTGGTACTATCTCAATTCTCTGCTTTTAGGAATGGTATGGAGAAATTAAAAGCTGGAATTGGTATTGTGCATGATATCGATTCGGTTGACTTTTCCGCCAGGTATTTAAAATTATTGTAAATTAGGGTTCTCACCATTTTGGAAATTTTTTAAAGTTGAAATGTCTGACCCTTTTTCATATTATTATATTCCGTTCCAGGAGCTCTTTGGGCGTTGATATGTCAGCCAACGTTAGACAGGCAGCTATAAAAGGCTTCACATTTAAATTAACTGTGCCAGTTGTGGATTACATTGACCAAACTGAGCAAGAAACTATGAAAACTGGCACCGAAGTACCCATTGACGCAGCAGAGTTGTCTAAAACGGAACCCATAAATAGGGTATTTCACGAAATGGAGGCACCAACGCAAATTAAATCTGAAAATTCCTTGTGAAGATACTCGTGCTTGGGCATCACATCCATAACGATAGTTATTTTTTGAAAAATTTATCCAAACTGTTATATGTAATAGCAGTTATCCAGTTATTACCGTGTGTATGTAGATTTTCACTACACAAAAAATTAGACTGTTTAATACAGTACTTGAGTCAATGTTCGTCTAGACTTAGACCTTGTGCGTTGTTCTCTTTGTTATAACTTAATTTAATGCGCATTTCATTTTTTTCATTGTCCCATTAAAAGCTTAGTCTAATTTCAGTATTCCCAGGCCTGTACTGTAATTCATTTTGGTTACCCTTGTCCCCCTCTCTCCCCCCCCCCCTCCCCTCCGGGAGAGTTATTTACTGTGGTCATTTTATTGCATTTAATTTTGCAAACTCATTTATTGGCTTCTAAGAAGCCTTTCAAATTAAGTTTACTAAAGTTGGTGCTTAAGATAAGTTTAGTAACATTCGTTTTGTACTAAATATTAAATGCGTTTCTAAAGGTATTAACTGATTTTTTTAGTTTTGCAATAACCACGTCAATTATTGCAAAGTAGGCTTAAAAAATGGCTGCTGTTTTTATTTTGTAAATAAATATTTAATGAAATTAAAGCAAAACCGTTTTTGTTGAAATTGTTTAATTGTAAAGCTTCATTAGAAAATACACTTCACTCTTTTGTATCAATAGAAAGACTTGTTCTGGGGATGGTGTCACGTTTACGTCCAAAACACGCCAATTTACACATCCCTTGGAGCTTATAATCATTCCAGATAATATTTTTGAGTATAAGGACATAAATACATTACTAAAATCTGGGAACGTATTGAAGGAACGAAGTTTTCGCACATCCTTATTATTTTGCGAGGTCAATTTCACGCTTTCACGTTGGTGTCTTCTTTACCACGGTTACTACTATCACTTTTCCTACATCTACTAAGAAGACCACGAAATTTATCGTTGATCTTGCCACCAACATGTTGGTCGTCAAACGTTGGACTAATCGGCAAGTATTTGAGGAAAGAAACCTTCCTGACTGCGTCCATACCCACCGGGAACTCGTAACACTTGTTCATATCTCGACGACTTTCGTCCGACATGGGTCTAGAGGACATCTCCGACTCCCGCCACTTTTTTAAACCTCTCTCTTCATCCGTACCTGTTGGTACAATACCGGCTTAGACTAATAATTAGACGAGGCAGAGCTCGAGGGACTTACCTTTCATGGTGTTGTCCATAATGATGGCTATCAAACCACCCACGAATAAGCTGGTACTGAGAAGAACGGTTAGGATTTGATTAATGAAGGGACTTCCAGTCTGGATGATGTCGGGGTTCTTAGCCATATATTTCGGGACCATCATCCCCGTGAAAATTGAGATGCCCAAGATGAAGAGATTCCTGGATGAATTCAGATCCACGAATTGTAGATTGGTCAGTCCAACGCCAGTGATGACGGCGAACATCACGCAGAAGATTCCTCCCAAGATAGGTTCTGGCATGGTGACGAACAGAGCTCCGAATTTCCCCATTGACCCGAAGAAGATCATCAGTAAAGCACCGTACTGGATAACTCTACGGCTTCCCACCTTTAGGTTAAAATAATCATTAGAAACACTCTCGCTCCAGTTGGCGTTCTTAAAGTCGCGTTACCTTCGTAACACCAATGGCTCCGATATTCTCGCTGTAAGATGTTAAACCGTTGCCGGAGCCCCACATTCCAGACAGAACGCAACCGATTCCTTCCATGAATATGCCCCTGTTGATGGCGTGCGTGGGCGGAGGTGGGGCTCCGCACATTCTGGCACACGCGTAATAGTCTCCGACCGATTCAATTGCCGACGAAACCACCCCAGCTACGATTCCGAAGACGGCTCCCGCGCTGATAGTTGGCAATCCCCATTGAAATGGATAAGGGATTCGGAACCACGGACTGTTGTTGAGGGCTTGCAGACGAACGTCGGTTCTGGCCAAGCTACCTTCCTCGAAGACGTTGGCTTTAGTGAAGATGGCGCAAACAACCCAAGATATCACTATCGTCAGTAAAACCTTTAAAACAAATGCAATTCAGTACAATTTATTTTCTTCTAAGATTTGAGCAATCATTTACGGGAAATAGCTTGAAGAGATGGAACTTTTTCCAGCCAACTCCAGTGGCTCTCGAGTATGACAACCTTGGTAGTTCGACGTCTTTCAAATATTCCGAAAATATTATAAGTAAAAGGATGGTCCTATTATTAAATCAACGCTTGAGTTGAGACTTAAGACTGAAGATTTATTTGCCGGCTTACATAATAGCAACACCCCAGTGGTTTCCAGCCGCTCTGGACGCATCTTCGAATAGCGATAGACCAATTAGGGTTATAATTGGCGTCACGCTAATAGGGGTTATGAAACGCAGGACTAGTCCGATTAAACCGGTCAGACCAATGACCACTTCGAATAGCGACGCTACGATGACCGCACCTTGGACCTTAGAAGAATATTTTTTTCGTTACGGACATTGGTTAGGAATTTAAATGGAATAGAACCTCCAACGCGTTCTTTATGGAAGACCCCATCAATTTCCTTTATTCCCTTCACAATCAGCGATTATCAGCGCTGCAAGTGTGAAAAGCCATGGGAGGCAGCGGACAATATTGGAACCCTCGGAGGGCGACAGAAATACCAGAGGTTATATTCCCTTTAATAATAGGACTTACTTCTAGCATTCTAACTTGCCACAAAGTGGTCCATTCTTCTTCAGTAACTGGATGGGTTTGATTGTGTCCGCGTATCTGTGGGCGTGACTCTATTATTTGCTGTTCGGTGGGGCATTGCCATTGAGGTAGACTTAGGATGGCCAGAGTAGGGATGAGGAATGTGAAGGTACTACCTTGGATGATGGGTAGCCTATTTTATGAAAATTTTCTTTTAGTTATTGACCGTAAAATAATTGAATGTAATTTATACCTGATGCCGAATGTCGACTGTATGAAGGTGGCTAACCCTGACACGAAAAAGGTGGTGGAGATGATGTACCCTCTAGCCGGGTCGTCGCTCCTCATACACAGTTTCGGGGTGAGGATGTAAGGGTACGAGATCGTACCACCGAACATGGTGAGGTAATGCTGAAGATACGTCATTTTAGTTTGCGCTTATCGGTCTCGTTTACCTGCGATTTGTGTCGTGGAACCCTTACTTGTAGACCTAATATGAGACAAAGGTACCACGGCGGTATGTCTTCCACTTTGTAAACGACACCAGCTCCTTCGGACACTGGCTTGGGTTCGCTTTTGAAACTTTCATTTGGCGCCGTCTGAAACGTAAAATGTTTATCATTTTGGTAAACCTATTAATTCAGTTTAGAATTTCGTTTAGGGTCAAGTTCCCATTAGGGCCATATCCGTACCTCCATTTCGAGCGCGTGACTTTGTCCATTTTCGTTGACCTGTTTATCGTCATCCTGGAATAAATAAAACCGCGGTGATTAATACGTTGTCGGTACATTTTATCACTCTTTTTCTCGAACGTTGAATAGCGAATCTACCATTTCTATTCGCGATAGTTTGAAGGTTGCAGTTCTTTCGCTGTCGTTGCGTGGAACGGATGGATCGCATTGCTGTCAAACATTGCGCCACCGTCACGCGCTTTGTCTCTTTGTCGTCGAGGAAATTGAAAGATAGACTCTAATTATCATAAAATAGACCATCGTTCTTCCTATAATATTTTAGCCCTTGAAATCAAAACTTAGACTGTTTTTGACCTATGTTGAATCATAAGTAGTATAATACGAATAAGTACGACAGCTATGAATTATAGGCTTCGAGCTTAGTAAGTGTAGCGCCATCTACTTTAATACCTGTCAACTTAATGTGTGAAGAAATAGCAGACGACTTTTGAATATGAATGTTTTTTTAACTGAAACGTTCAGCTTTTATATCGAGAGAATTTTGAATGAGCAGACAGCTTTCACACATTCGATTTAAAACTCAGTCGGTAGGCGGCGATACTTCTGACCAAAGTTTAAACTTCGCACGAAGCTTATTATCAACGAAATCATTTTCAGAGTTGTAGCACCGAGCCCCTAGTGTCTTAGATTGCCGGAAATAAAATATACTACTTTCAAGGACGATAGTTTTCTAGTCAAGTTGAAGCTAGGCGAGAGTGTTAGTGGTTAAAAAAGTTTGTTAAAAAAATTAGCATTACAATAATGGGAAATGTCATACTTATGGTAATATTGTTACTTATGATTGAATGTATTTTATGTTTATGCCAACTTTTCATATTCTCTTTATACAATGCTACCATTCATTTTTATTTCTATTGAAGGGATTATTCAATTTTAATATTGTAATATTTTTGAATATTTTAAAATTTATTAAAATGAATTAAAAAATTAAACGACACTTGTACATTTAAATAATGAGGAAATAAGATTTAAACCACTTAGTATACAATAAAAGTTTTTATTAGAAAAACGACGACTAGTTTCGTTTTTCTAATAAAAACTTGTTTAAATCTTATTTCCTCATTATTGTAATATGCTTGTAATCAAAAGGTTTTATATTATCCATTATTCGCGAACGAAATGAGTCTAGGTGGCGTAACGGCGCTAGCTTCTCCGAGGTAGCGCCTACGATGTAGCGTCTGCTGCAGACAAATTAAAAAGTCATAAGACCTTTTTTTTTTCTAAAATAAACTTATACAAATATAAGCAAACGATTCAAAAATTATTCTAAAATGAAAGTATTATTATTTATAACGTCAAATTTACGAAACACGCTGACGAAAAACTAAAAGCCGACTTTAGCCGCTACCTATCTAGCTAAATCAGTGGCGTAGGAACGTTTGAGAAGTTGGGAGGGGCACAGCAGCTCAAACTCTGTTTTCTGCGGGGGTGGACAGTTTCCAAGCGATCAGTAAATCTTTTGTATTTTGAAATTTAATATATGTATTGAAGTTGATACAAAATATTATCTCTAATTAGACTAATATTTTAGTTTGCCCAACTTGTAGTTTTCAACCGACCAAAAGGTTGGAGGGGCAATTACTTTAAATGCCCCCTCCAGCTAGGTTACTATATGGCGATCCAAAGGAAGCGTAGCGATGCTTTTGGTCGCGAATATCAATATAATATCTTTAGCATTGAAAAGGAACTTTTATATTATATTATATATTTTTTTCTAATTGTAACCGAGTCTCTGAGCCTAACGGTTCTCGAGATAGATTTTGAATGACCTTCAGGACATGGTTCAAGGTCTTTGAGTTTTGTATCAGCGAATGACCCCCTACGCGTGCTAAAATTCCTAAGAAAAATAGCTTTTCAATTAATAATAATAATTATTATTATCAGCCAAGGCACCACCTTAGGCCCAAGTCATCTAGCGACTTACAATGCCTCTTAAACAACTGGCGGGGTTACAATGCATACGAGGGTGGTATAAAGCCCTTCATGCCACGCGAGCCAACAGCTCCCTACACCAACTTTTATCGTTAGCCTCTACAAGAAACCCCTTTAACCAGTGGGGAAAACTCAACGCAGGAGTAGCACCGAGTTCTCACCCAGTGATACAAGTTAGGATTGAACTCGGCTCCTCTTGCTGCGATGCGAAAGCGCTAACGACTCCGCCACCCCCCTTTCATTAGCTCTGGGTCGTTTTTAGTGGACACCCTGTATATCCTTGAAGTTACCTGGTTGGTATTTGGACCCGTATCAACTGATTTCATAATATCTGAACGGATAATCCGATATCTGATCTACCTCAATTAATTCCTCGGGTATCTGAGAACTGGTTGGAAGCGCGAACTCTGTATTCTACCCGGATCCTACTTGTAATTGTTTCTACTCTCTTTTTTATGAACTTCGGTATTTGAAGACCCTCGATTTCGGAGCTCTTTCTATTGTTTGCCGAACCAGCGCATTCCACTGCTTTTCTATTCAAACTGAATACGTTTATTACACGTTTTTGACACGTCGTAGGCGTACAGAATGCGCAATTTTGACGTGCAACGAAGCTTTGAAAGAAACAGGTATAAAAATTGAAGAGCTCAAGCGATGTAAAGTACATTTATAATTTTTTTTTACCTTCAATATGTTAGGTTTTCACTGGCTATTGTTGCTGTTAAAATACTTTGGAAACTACTCCGCGTACGGTGAATTATCCATGCTCGGGTAAACCACCGATACTTATTTGATGCGTCGACAAATACGGTTACGTAGTTGCGGTTTTATTTTATTTTTTCAAGGCTATCAAGGTTATCTAGAATTATGTCGATTGCTGTGACCATAAGTCTATAATATTGTTCCTTAAGTTTGTCACTTTGGGGAATATTTCACTGAGATCTAGTAACGGAGTGACTTCATCACAAGAAGAAAATCTCCCCCTAGCGAGGCGCTGTCAAAGGTTACGTGTGACGCGGGAGCACACTTATGTTACAATATTATATACTTATGCTAAGACTTAGCGTTATGGCCAACTATGAAAATTTTTGGTTCCTTTCGTATTAAGAAGGTCATCTATCGGTTTATATCGATACTACGAGAGTTTTTACGTCATTATTATCGTATACGAAGTTAAATCAATAATCAGGGTTGGAAAAAAACCCGGTTTTTTAATAAAAACCCAAAAAATCTCTTTTTTTTTGGCTTAAGCCAGGTTTTTTTCTGGTTTAAATCAGGTTTTTTTTAAAACACTGCTTTATTTTACTTATAATCTATTTTTCGCTTTTGTTTAACCGTACATACATATTACCAATCAACTAAAAATTAATATGAGTATTATTACAAGTCATATTTAAGAAATGTGGTCACCTTGTAAATGATTTAGAAATGTAATCATTCCCATAAGAAAATGTACGAACATAATAATAATTTTTAGTTAATTAAAAAACCAAATTATTAAAAAAATCTATTGTTTTTTTTAAATCACTTGGTTTATGCCATGATTTAAACCATGGTTTCCCACCAGCCCTGGCAATAACTATTTATTTATACTGTCGAGACGATCCAAGGGCGCCATGCTCTAGTTTTCAAGAGAAAGCGAAAATGTTGTCAGCGTGTTTTTCAATCGTCAATTTGATTAATGTGAAGGGGCCCTAACACCTAAGTACAAATAAATATATTCTTGAATCAAAAATTTCACAAAATAAGTGACTTTGTAAATATATTCTTAAGAATATCCACACTGTCATATCAGGCCAGTAACCAGCCGCCAAAACTCGGGGCACTCAATTTCTTTTTGGGGGCAGTGCCTTGATACTAAAAATCGGAATTTTTAACTCCCACTCCTGCAATTAGTAAATATACCGATATGGTTCTATTTTGTTCTTTTTCAAATTATGAATTTCGACTTCGTTGAAAACATAATTTTTTATTCAAAATACAGGTAAACGATGTTATATGATATTAGTTGGTAGTTGAGCAATTGATTTTTTTTCGGGTCATTCGGGTTGGGGATGCTCAAGTATTTATTTCGGGGCGCTGAGCATCCACTGGCTCCCACCCCCCCCCCTCCCCCCCTATACGGGCCTGTGTCATATGAATAATAAAACCTTAAATTTATAAAACAAATTTATGTTACGGCAGAAAACTACTTTGTTTGAAAGGTGGAAAATCAATGAATTAATTTTTAATAATTTCTGTAGCAAAAAGAAAGTTTTGAAAGACAAGCGGATAGTTTAAAAAAAAGCCTAACAACACTAATATTTATGAAAGAAAATACTCCGTAATTGGAAAGAAAAAGGCTTTACGGGCGAACAATTTAAGAGTAATAAAGTTTAATTTTCTGCCAAATTGTTTACGTTTCTTAAGTTGCGTCTACCAATGATCTCAAATTAAGATCACAAAGATTATCTTTACACATATTCTAGTAAAATTCATCAACTCATTAATTATTCAGCGGAAATAAGTTTAGAAATAATCATTTTACCGAAATTAGTTAAATTACGGACATGCGACCAAAATAAATATTGACTTACATCCAACTGCAATGCCGGATTATCCATCAAGAATCACGTTCACCAATATTCCAGTCGCGTTGAAATTCCCCTTCAAACCTCAATCGCGCCAACAAATTTAAATTTTCAATCCTAAAAATTGCTTATCATCCTCTTCTGAGAGAATTTCGTGAATAAACCTTTTTATTGAGAAGGACTACAATAAAAAGGGAGTGAAATTTCCTAGAATGTTTTAGAACAGGTGGGGATTACAGACTAACCAGCTCTTCTAAGCTACTGGGACTTCCCCTGTATATGTAAACTAAATTTTTTCGCGTACCTTGAAAATAAATGCTGGTAATACCTTCTACGCCAAGCTCAAAATTTATATAATTGGATAATTTAGTTTCTGTCGTTTTAAATTTTCAACCAATCGTGGAAGAGTAAACTTGTATTTGTCCCAAATACTTGAAAACTTTTTTTTTTCCAATATTTTAGCTGCCAGTTACGGAAGTCAAACATTCGATGATAATGCGCCTTCTGACCTCGATAATTTGACCGGTTTTTAAAGCTTGTCTTATGAAGGGATTTTTCTGAATGTATAATCACCTTACGATTTGATTTGGCGATAAATTGTACATTGTTTTATATTAAATTTTGGAAATAAGAACTCTAACTTTTGTTTTCTGTGTTATTAGTTCACGCTAATAAGTTGACGATACGTATTAAATTAGAAGAATTATAGAAAATTAGGTTTTCTTGAAAGATAAATTACGAAAACAATGAAAGGTTAATAGAGTTATACGATTGTTTCGAAATTATTTCACATTGTTCTTTCAAACACCGTATTTATTTGTACTCAGGGAGAATGACTATATGTTGAGACGGTTTTTTAGTTTTTCTATCAAACCACCTCAAGGTACCAATACCACCTTCAAAATTTAATCGATTCTTTAAGCCCTTTAAGTCTAAGAAAGAATTTATAGCGTGGTTCCCAATCGTGTCTCACGCTCAAACCGTAAGCAAGTAAGTAAGTAAAAATAAAATCTCCTTAAAACTGACTTCTTCGGACGCGACTGAAGCAGAGGTGGGCGCGCTCTGAGATCTAAAGAGTGCACGAGCTAATTTTGAGCGCGAGCTCCACTCTCGGGCCAAAAAAGAGAAGAGCGCAAGTGCGAGCTCCACTTTCAGGCAAAAAAAAAGAGAAGAGCGCGAGCTCCACTCTCAGGCAAAAAAAAAGAGAAGAGCGCGAGCTCCACTCTCAGGCCAAAAAAAGAGAAGAGCGCGAGCTCCACTCCTAAGCAAATAAAAAGAGAAGAGCGCGAGCTCCACTCTCAGGCAAAAAAAGAGAGAAAAGCGCGAGCTCCACTCTCAAGCAAATAAAAAGAGAAGAGCGCGAGCTCCACTCTCAAGCAAATAAAAAGAGAAGAGCGCGAGCTCCACTCTCGGGCCAAAAAAGAGAAGAGCGCAAGTGCGAGCTCCACTCTCAGGCAAAAAAAAAGAGAAGAGCGCGAGCTCCACTCCTAAGCAAATAAAAAGAGAAGAGCGCGAGCTCCACTCTCAGGCAAAAAAAGAGAGAAAAGCGCGAGCTCCACTCTCAAGCAAATAAAAAGAGAAGAGCGCGAGCTCCACTCTCAAGCAAATAAAAAGAGAAGAGCGCGAGCTCCACTCTCGGGCCAAAAAAGAGAGAAAAGCGCGAGCTCCACTCTCGGGCCAAAAAAGAGAAGAGCGCGAGCGCGAGCTCCACTCTCAAGCAAATAAAAAGAGAAGAGCGCGAGCTCCACTCTCAAGCAAATAAAAAGAGAAGAGCGCGAGCTCCACTCTCGGGCCAAAAAAGAGAGAAAAGCGCGAGCTCCACTCTCGGGCCAAAAAAGAGAAGAGCGCGAGCGCGAGCTCCACTCTCAGGCAAAAAAAGAGAGAGAAAAGCGCGAGCTCCACTCTCAAGCAAATAAAAAGAGAAGAGCGCGAGCTCCACTCTCGGGCCAAAAAAGAGAAGAGCGCGAGCGCGAGCTCCACTCTCAGACAAAAATAAAAGAGGTGAGCGCGAGCTCCACTCTCAGGCAAAAAAAGAGAAGAGCGCGAGCGCGAGCTCCACTCTCAGACAAAAATAAAAGAGGTGAGCGCGAGCTCCACTCTCGGGCCAAAAAAGAGATGAGCGTGAGCGCGAACGCCGCCATCTAGCTCAATATTAAAGAACGCGAGCTCGGAACATTTTGTTTCTGCCCATCTCTGAACTTAAGCGCTCGCCAGCTAGGAGCAACAAACGCAGCACCCCACAATCGTGATTGCTACATATTCCATAGTTATTTTTCATCATTTCCGGTTTAATTTTGGCAAGGGCGATTTGATTATAGATCGCCCATCCCTGGATCAAGTCGTGTGACAAACATTTAAGTTTAGAGGCCAAAATTCCCAACTAATTGGTACACTTGTTACTGCGAAATATTGTAAATCGAAAGTTTTTGGAATTCCTTTAGAGAGGCCCGCTTCCGAATTTGGAAAATAAATCTTGTAAATAGAAGGCTTTTTTTGAGGACAAGGTTTTCTAGTTTCCAGAAATTGTAACCTACATAAGCGGATCAGACTGTGTTTGGTCTATCTTAACGAAATATTTCCTATTTATCGGCTAATGTAAATACTCTAAACAGAGTATTTTCCGTAGGCTTACTAATTATACGATAGTTAATTAAATGGATATAATCTCCACATTTTTGTGGTTTTTTGTTAAAACGCGTGACGTTGTTTCATTTTAATCCGGAAACCATCATTTTTCAAGGTGATTTAGCCGTCACCATTTCTTATTTTTTAAAAGAAGCAGAATTTTTATCCTTTAATTATTTACTTAACGCCATCTATCGTTGTGTATTTCTGTCTACAATTACTAAAACATTTTAATTTTGCAAAACAATTTTAACTGTTTCTTTATAATCATTTGTTTTAACATTTTTCGTTACGGTAATTGAGATTGTTTTATAAAGATTATGAATTTGATGGGTAGATGGCGGTAGTGTTTGTAGCCGGCTTTTCCTTACTTGGTGTGCTCTATTTTTATATCTCTTTATATCTTTAGAGATATACGGTCTGTGATGGAATGTAGTAAAATGTTTTTAAACCATATTTCAGTTTAAAATAATTTTTTAATTTTAAAATCTTTTAAAGTATCGATATTATGTGATCGGAAAAATTTATTTAATACTAATTAACTTCAAGTTAGGATGTTATACTAATTAACTTCAAGTTAACGATAATATAGTAGCTTGAAATTAGAATATTATAGTAGCTTCAAGATAGGATATTATTATAACGTCCAGGTAGGATATTATAGTAACTTCAAGATAGGATAATATAGTAACTTCAAATTAAAGATAGGATATTATTATACCTTCAACTTAAAGATAGGATGTTATAGTAGCTTCAAGATAACATATTATAGTAATTTCAAGAGGGGATATTATAGTAACTTCAAGGTAGGATATTATAGTAACTTCAAGATATGATATTATTTAACTTCAAGATAGGATGTTATAGTAGCTTCACTATAGGATATTATTGTAACTTGAAGTTAGGATATTTTTTTTACAGTAACGTTTGCTTAGAACTACAGTAACTATAAAATGTTTCTTAGAAAAATTGAGTTTAAAGATAGTAACTCTATTGTCTCCATTATAATTTTTTAGATTTTCTAAGTCAACTTATATCATATTATTGAAACATTTATACCATTTATATTGTATATTGATTCGTTATTCCTGATTTGCGAAACCAATTCAAATCTTCATAAGTTGATTTACTCAAAACTGGTTTTTTAAAGTTAAGACGTTTTTAAACTCAGGTAACGTTTTTCTACAACCATGAAAAGGGCATCGTGTGGGAAACCAGTTGGAAGGCTGAAACGGCACTAAAACAATCCTCACGTGATTCGTGAAAAGTCATTAATATTTTCTAGGAATACAGATGGATATTTCAACAAATATAGAGTAGTTAGGTTAAGCTGTGAACGGGTACTTGTATTCTTTATTGGATTTGTGTATATAATAGTTTCTATTCAAATTGAAGTAATATGGACTTTTGTAAAATATAAAAACTACACTAGTAAATTTAGTTATTTTGTTCTCGATATAATAGTTTAGAAACTCGCTATATTACGTATTTCGCCAGGAAATAAAATTGTAAATTGAGCTCGGGGAAATGGATAAATATAACCGCCAAAATCTCAATTAACTATAAAAAATTCGATTAACTGTTTTTTTATGGATATTATTCGCGACTATTATACGATTTTATATGCAATAAATAAGTTTTTATTCGGATAATTTTCGGATATGAATATAAAAGAAATGAACGGAAAATTTCTTATCCAAACGCCGAGCCCTAATTATAAGTTTTCGATAGATTCCATCGCCTGTTAATAAAATTGCTGATCTTAATTATTTTACTAACCGCATAATTTTAAAGATGTCCCGATGCCGATAAAATATTCACGTAAAATTGTAACTTTAATATGAATATCAAATTTAGTACGTGAGTGATTTCTACCTGATCATTTTGATTGAGAAGCCACGGGCAGCTTTCCTCGGCGTCTTCGGAAACGGACGATTTTCTGTTAGCTCCGAAACCTTTTACGAAAGGGTTCGTCGCTTCTGGCATGATTTTCCCGCGGTAAATTCCTCCTTTAAACAAATTAAGAAGTAACAATCCATTAACTTAACCCACTTATAAATTGAATTTAAATAAAAGTTTCTTTATTAACTCAGTGATATTATATTAATCATCATGCAGTCTTAAATATTAGAAGTTAAATAATCCTAAATAAATCGAACTAAGAAATTAACCGCAATCATCTGGCGTGCTTGAAAATGAACTAACATTTTATAAAAAGTAACCTACCTTTTTTTTTTTTAAAGCAATCTCGGCATCAAACGTTAGAGGACAAGTTTGGTGCAACTCTCACGAACCGTTTCCCCCCGCAATAGAAATTCACGTGATTTTCTACCAAATTATTTCTCTTTACTTTCCAACGAGTCGTATAAGGTCAACTTATGTTTTACGATATTGTAATGACTATAGAGAGGGCAAATTTTATTTATAGCCTTACGGATTTTCGCAAGTCGAATTTCCTCCGGATATTAGAAATAAATGAACCAATCTAACAGCAAATATTTAGAGCCAAATAAACTTGATATTTTTAGGGGATTGGCACAAAATATAACATCACGTGAGGTCTGTAGTTTTTCCTTCAATAAATTGTAGAATTATGTAACGCTGTATTATATATATATATATTATTTTTCAATCAAAACTTTACGTCACGGCCTTCTCCATACCAATGCGCAATTTCTCGAAAAACAACTTTTAGTAGAGTTAATTATTTTAGAGAATGAATTTCTTTGTCTTAAGTGGTTTGATTTGAAGGCGCGCGTTATCGGTGTCGGGTTTTATAGTCGCGATTACACCTTTTAATCTATTTGTCGTTTTTACAACAGTCCCGGTATGATGTGGAAATTTGCCTAGTTTCTGAACGATAACTGTCGTTTGATTTTTTCGCATCAGTTGATTCGCCGTTCGGTTTTACGGTCTTCTTGACAGATATTGTTTATGATGACAAGTTTCCTGTTTGACGATTAGCGCGGTGTACAACGGGTACTTTTGTTTGGATTTTTTCTTATTTTTCCTGATTATTCAGATTATTAAAGGCTAGAAGCTCTTGATACTTCAAATACGCAGTTATTCGTTGTTATAAAATCCTTGGCGCCTTTAAGTCCCTTTCTACAAATTGTGATATTCCAGAGATTCCATCCATATTCCTATTACTATAAATTTAATCTTTTAAGTAACCTCTAACTTGATATTTTTAACAACAATATTTAAAAATGCAAACTTTGTTCACGCGTTGTTCGAGCTGTTGGGGTGGCGAAGTGGCTAGCACTTTCGCCTCGCAACATGAGGAGCCTCGTTCGATTTAACTGGGTTAAATCTCGGAACTACTCCTTCCGCGTTGAGTTTGAAAGTTCTTTTCCTAGTGGTTAAAGGAGTTTCCCCCGAGTTCTTCGGTTTCATCTTTCCATCGAAACTTGGCGAGGTGAACGGTAATAGTTAGTGTAGAGAGCTGAAGTGTGAGTGTCGACAGCTGTTGTCTCACGTGGCATGAAGGGCTTGCCACCACCCTCCTACGCGTGGCCCTAAATGGGTTAGAGTGTGCAATAACTGGTGGCATTACCGGGGAGTCGGGGTCCGGCTCTTGTAACCCATAAGGGCGGTGGCGCACTGGGAGATGTTAGCTCTGATCAAATGGTCCTATCTCCACCTCCGACTTCGGTCAGGTTTGGGCTGGATACTGAACTTCGGTTCAGGCTAACGGAGAGGGTCCAGGCAAACTGGCCGCCTCGGCGGATTGGGTAGCCTGCTGTGGGGCGGCGAGCCTCCATATGCGGGCACGGCGGTCCTGTTTCCCGGCCTTTTGGGGCCCACCGGGATCTCCGGTGTCAGCTGTGCCGGGTCACTTGGGCTGCTGTGTGCTCGTCGTTCCCCTTTAGGAGCTCTTTCCAAAGGGTTTGGCTCCTTACCTTCATAGGTAGGGTGTCGGCTGGAGTTGCTATAGCATCCATTCTATATCCCACTGCTGTGTGCGAAGTGGGGATTGGTCCACCCATTGCTGCACCTTCTGCTGGATTGAGTGGCTTGCGTCAAAGGTGAGACCATCAGTAGTGGGGTTCTGCTACCCATGCTGGGTTTGTCACCTGTCCGGGCTTGGGGACGCTTACGTAGGGCACTATGATGATAGGCCTCCGGTGGTATGGTCTTTGTTACACCGGGCTATAAATTCTGACACACCCTCCTACGCGTTGTAACCCGGCCACCTGAATTAAGGCAATAACAAGACGTATAATGGTCAGAATACACACAATCCTTCTAATGTGTTAAGTTTGTTTGAGCTATTCACAGCAACCTGCAACGCCGGTATCAAAACCAAAATATATCCACGGTCACACATATATACAAATTTACACTTATTTGTTACTTCTAGTCATACTTTGAAAGCATCGAAGATTCCTTCGATCAGTGTCACTCTTATTTTTTACTTCTGATAACACTTATTTGTTACTACTAGTCAGCCGTTGAGTGTCACACTTATTTCTTCTGGTTATACGACAAAGACTAGTTCGATCAGTTTCATACTTATTTGTTACTTCTGATCACACTTATTTGTTTTTCTGATCACACTTATTTGTTACTTCTGATCACACTTATTTGTTACTTCTGATCACACTTATTTGTTACTCCTGATCATACTTATTTGTTACTCCTGATCATACTTATTTGTTATATCTGATCACACTTATTTGTTACTTCTGATCACACTTATTTGTTACTTCTGATCACATTTATTTGTTACTTCTGATCACACTTATTTGTTACTTCTGATCACATTTATTTGTTACTTCGGATCACACTTATTTGTTACTTCGGATCACACTTATTTGTTACTTCGGATCACACTTATTTGTTACTTCTGATCACATTTATTTGTTACTTCTGATCACACTTATTTGTTACGTTGAGTGTCACACTTGTTACTTCTGATCACACTTATTTGTTACGTTGAGTGTCACACTTGTTACTTCTGATCACACTTATTTGTTACGTTGAGTGTCACACTTATTACTTCTGGTCATACGGCAAAGACTAGTTCGATCAGTTTCATACTTAATTGTTACTTCTGGTCATACGTTGAAAAAGCGGCGCACTCTGAACGGCCTTGAAAAACGCTAGAGGCATGGAATAACGAGAGAGGGTAACGGGCGCGTAGACATCTATAAACACGCAGATTTACAATATTGGAAATTGCGGGGGTCCGTATACGCTGCCTAAAAAACCTTACTTAGAATTAAATTTAAGGAACGTTTTTGCAATTCTAGGTTATACGTAAACCACAGCTATTCAAATATATAACTTTCATGAAAATCGGACTTAAATTAAGGAACTGTATGTAGATTTTTAGGCGAAAATATAAAAACACGAAAATTGGGGTCCCGTAAATTACCCTGAAAACTATACTTAAATTTAATATTTACTGATATAACCGAAGTTGTAGGTCCGCTGAATCCTAACCTATCCAATAAAAGTTTTTTTGACATTATCGGACTTAATTTTAATGAAAATATCTACCACATAAAGCGAAATCACCGAAAATAGTAAATTGGGCAAATGCCCAACTTCTTGGGCTCCGATTTGAAAACTTTATGAGAGGCTATCAATGGCAATGTATGTAATTCGAACGAGATATCATTGACTCTTCTAGTTATAACCGTTGAAGAGGTATGCGCGACACGGCGCATCGGCGGCATCGGCGGCAACGGCTACACTGTACGTGAGACTAATACACACAAATCCTTAAGATTGTGTGTAAAAAACGCTAGTTGACTTGGACCTAGGGTGGTACTTTGGGTATTAGCCTAGCTGATTACTATTATTACAGTTCTTTTTAATTTGTGAGGCGCAAAAAAGGTATCTCACTGGGTGGTTTCTTTTCGCCTGTTCTCGGACTAAAAGTGTACTCTCTTTACTCTAAAACGATTTATTCGCCTGTTCCACGGAAGAGATTTACTCTGTCCAGAAACTAGCCACTTATTTTGGAGTGTTAGGCCTACTCTTTCTGCTCCTCCTCAAAAGCGGATGTAAAGAAAGTAAACAGATAAAACCGTTTGATTATCTAGAATTTATCAGCTAAACAGCCACAGGCAGCCATTTTGGGAAAACCTTTTTACCCGATTTCAATTCTTTTTTGTCCACCCAGTGGCGCAGACCAGGGGGGGTTTCCGGGTCCAGACCTACCTTTGACTGTACTAAATTTAAACCCCCTTCTCGACCCCCTCGTAACATTCACATAGTTCGACCCCCCTTGACGAATTTTTGGCTACGCCACTGTTTTGAATCGTGCATTTCTTTTCAGAAATACTAAACACAAATTGTTTAGACTCAAACAAACATTTAGAGCGAAGCCATTATAGGTTCGATTTAATGCATTTATTTATACTAATTTAAATCTTTTAGCGCAATTATTAAATAATTATAGTTTCTACGTTTCAGACAGTTGGCGCCATCTAGGTAAAATCGATCTCTACCCCTGTGAAAGGACTCTTTTGTAAAATGTGTATCGCTCAATTCTGTACCCGTTCGTTGTGGTCGGAAATTTCAAAATAATAGTAATTTGAAAATGTCTTCGGCCGTATAATATAGTGCCATCTGTTGTACTATTTGTAAATTAAAATTGGTAAAAAAGACTTTTGGATTTTAATGTATCTAGCTTAAACTACTATAAATTCCATTTAAAACTCGTCCAGTTCCGGAGAGTCCAAAATTTTTACGTACTTTGGTTCAATACACTCAAAAAATAAATTCGAGTTAAATTTGTTCGAATAGATCCCTGGAAGATAAACCACGCCCAATCTTTCCCCCATTCTGTTGGTAAGGGGGAAGACAATCCGGCACGATCGCACGCTCTCTCCGTGAACGCGGGGAATATAGCCAGGTAATCATGGATACAAGACTGGCAGTCAACTGTTTTCTGTTAGCCTGAATACGTTCTTGATACGTATTGCGTAAATTGGAATGCACCACTGATATTCATTTATCAATTTAGTCAAATATGAAAATTTCATCTAATAGTGCATGTTTTGAGACGATTTATTTCAAAATGTGAGGTTCCAATAATTTCCTAGAACATTTCACCAAATTTGATACCAGTCCTGCGATCGAAAAAAAATCGGTGTTTATTCCTTTTAAATAGTATATCAAGGGACAGATATTAAAATTATTACGCGAGACTTATTTAACAAAGTAACAACCTCAATTAAATAATAAGATTTTTTAATATTGCTGTGTATATTTCTGTGGAATTTTGATTTATTAGGCCTAGCCATCAAAATGTCACATAAATACCCAGATAAATAATAAAAAAATCTTATTATTTAATTGAGATTGTTGCTTTGTAAAGTAAATATCGTGTAATAATTTTAATAAATGTCCCTTGATAGCTGTACTATTTAAAAGGAATAAACACCGTTTTTACAGGATTTGTGTGTATTAGTCTCACGTACAATGTAGCCGATGCCGATGCCGATGCCGCCGTGTCGCGCATATCTCTTCAACGGTTAGGGCTAGAAAAGTCAATGATATCCCGTTCGAATGTACATACATCGCCATTGATAGCCTTTCATAAAGTTTTCAAATCGGAGCCCTAGAAGTTGGGCATTTGCCCAATTTACTATTTTCGGTGCTTTCGCTTTATGTGGTAGATATTTTATTTAAAATTAAGTCCGATAACGTTAAGTAACAAATAAATGTAAATACAATTATGACCGTGGATATATATTGGTTGTGATACCGGCGTTGCAGGTTGCCGTGAATAGCTCAAACAAACTTAACACATTAGAAGGATTGTATATGTATTCTGACCGTCGTACGTTTTGTTGTATAATACTTGTCCCTTTGTAAAATTGGGGCTACGGTACGTTTACGTGTCATTCGATCGATATAAATGTTATAAATAACTATTGAATGAAATCAATTGAAATACTTTTTTTTTAACGTGACGTGTCTTGAGAAAACACATTTTGGCATAGTCTAAATTATTTTAATAGACTTTCTAAAACTTTTTATGTATGTACAATACCTTGTTATATGAGCCTCAATTGCCTTCCGACATAAATCCGAGGCTTAACTTGAATTTAGCACCTTTGTACAAACGTTAGTTTCTGCGAATTTAGTTTTATTTTCCGTTTTCGAAAATCCGAACTTTGGCCTCGCCGCTTGCCCCGTAACGACCTTTGCCCCTCTGTGTCTCCCACTTTTCTTCAATCCCTGTGAACGGTTATCCCCTCGTGGTCTTTCCTTTCTAGGCGATACACCGTTGATTTTTACGGGAGCCGTTAAAAATATTCTAATCATTTTAAATCAATGATTATGCACAGTGGCGCCGCCAGGATTTTTTCCCACGTAGGCACTACAATTTGGGGCCCACTCTTGCCCACCAATTTTTAATATATTTACTTTAACCATAAGTAACATAATAAACATAAGTATGGCACTACCTATTTACCTAATGCATTTTTTTATAATGGTCTGTTTCGCCATTTTAAATTATTATGTGACTAAAGACTAATAACTCTCGGCGAATTCCTCTTAGTCTTTGGAAATCAAAACTGTAAATAACGCTTACTATGTGTGAAAATATTTATGCATTATTATATAAGGAGATAAAAATAACTATTATAAACATTAAACATAAGCTAGTTATTTTCGAGTTTAAAACATGTGTTTTCGCTGGTATGAATAACCATCTGAAACTATGCTACTACTATAACTAACAAAGTTACTTTGTCAACTTATATACAGGGTGATTCAATAGTCAGTACAGAAATTTCTGGTGGTTCTAGGGGATGAGCTGAGAAGTATGCAGGTTTTTGTCGCGTTTCTCTGCGACGAGTTTAAAGAGCGCTAGACGGCTTCAAAGTTTGACCTACTACCCCCTGGAGGTAGGCTGCTGTAAGCACGCACCCACGAAGCAGGAAAAAAACTATTTCAGGGCTTATTACCTACCCATTCGAAACTATCACGAGATTGAACGGCATCGCTAGTCATTATAGTAGATTCAAAATATCGTTTAATAGATCCAGATTGGCTCTTAATTAGAGTCTCTTCCATTTTGCGTTTTCTCCGCTTTTGGAAACCAGACGGGCTTTTTCTCAAACTCATTTTAAACTAGGTTGTCTCAATGGAGGTCTCAAAATTAATTTAATCCTACACTATTTTACAATATTTAAATGTAGATAATTCAACTATGATCGCGAGTTCTAAATTGCTGCTTTATCGTACGAAAACAGACTGGAAAATGAAGATATATGAAAATGGTAAAGGATTTTTGAAATAGGTTCTACAAACCTAAAAACAGACTGTTAACAAATAAGAGAAAGTGAGTCACCCTTTTTTTTCTTTGAAATAATACACTACATGTCTACATCTCTGCCACTGACAGTCATTTCAAAATATAGAGAAGAGAACTATATACAAGCCTTAAATCTAGTCACAAGATAGCTTGTTGTTTGTTTATTTTCTCTGTCGCCCCTGTGCGATTTCGTGTTTCATCTAGCCACGCACGTAACTCCCCCTCAGCGGGAGGAGAAGTGACCGCCGCGTAAGGCACCCGTTGCGTTTTTGCTTACGCGCTTAACCCCAGGTATTATACAATGTGTATTATCCTTTTTAAATGGAGTAAATATAAACCCATAAAATATGTGCATTAATTGATAGTCACAAGTTTGATATTTTTCAGCAATTTCTCTATTAATTCGGCTACGGAAAATTTACCAATATGAAAAAATAGGCCCCCCCTTTTTTTACTAAATTTGGGGCCCCCTCTAGTTTTCCACGTAGGCAAGTGCCTACTCGTGCCTATTGCTGGCGGCGCCACTGATTATGCACTTAAAATTAAACGTAATTAAATTGAAACATTTGTAAGGCAGGAATCCAGTGGCGATGTCAGATTGTGCCTACGATAAGTAGTTTTGTCTCTAGATTCCGCTAATTAAATGAGTGTGGTTTTCAGAGCCGAAATATTATTTGTATTTAATGATTTCCCAATTAAAACTAACTTTAATTGACTTGAAATATAGAACAGGTGGAGGATTGAAGTGTCAGGAATCCGATGGTGGTCTCAGAATTTGTCACCGATTTGTAGTTTTTTCTTTAGATCCGCGGGATTAAATGGGTGTCAAAAATTTCGAAATCCAAAAAATCATCGAAAATTGGGCTTAAAGATCCAGTATAATTCAAACCCATGTGATCCGTAACAGTTTGCGTTCTTTAAAGCATAGGCTTACAGAAGGCAGGGATTGAGTCTAGGAATAAACAGTAAACCTATCGGTTAAGACTAAATATTTGCGGTCAATAAAGTCTTCTATATTTTGTAGTAACCCCATTATTCAAATTAGTTTTGGATCTTCGAAGAAAAACTTTCGAGGGTATATTTTTGCAATCTTAATCTATAAAAAAGTGAAAGTATAAGTATACTAGACCTTCTCGAGAAGTTGTCAAGCACGGATTAGATAAACTTGACAAACAACGCTCTTTTCACTGTATCTAAAGTACGGCCCTCGTGCTCGAAAATCAATTCAACCCGGCAAGTCATTGGTCCTCTAAAACCTACGTCTTGCGACGTCATTGAAGCACGCGCCAGTGACGTTTTCCCTACCCCCTCTTGTGCCTGGAAAAACTAGGTCATGATATCCCCGGACCGTCTCAACATTGACATTCTTAATAAATAAATGCATGATTGTGCAGACAAAAAAGGATAAATGATAACGATAATTAATTCATTTCGGTAATTGTCTCGAGGGGCTTATACCTCTATAAACAATTTACGTCAAACACTTTTTTTTCGCCACATCGTTTGCTAATCTTCGAAGTTTCGATTGAAAATTGTGGGATGGACGAACTGCTATCTTGACACACTCTTAGGTCTCCTTACCAATAGGTTAGTAATTATTTGTCTGTGTTTTTACTCAATATTATTCGTGAAGGTTATTCTACGCCTAGCTCTTCCGCCCTACTCCCCCCCTTAAGACTGAGTGTCGACTATGGTCAAGTCCCCAGTTTCTGACCACGTCCCACTGGGATGGTGCCAGAATCATTGACCTCGATTCCACACACGTTTTCCCGATCTTCTGGGAATCTTGCTCGTCTCTGCATCCCAGTCAAAACATTCTACGAGAGGGTTAAATCGCAAAGGTCAATTAGTGTTTCCCAGAATTTCGGTTGCGTTTTCGCCTTTCAAAATATAATCATTAAATTATTCGTTTTCTAATTCATAAAAGATAAGGTCAGTTATTCTTCAATTTTATTAAGCGTAAAAAATCAATCTGTTATTAAAGTTGGCGCTTTTTGGATTTTTTTAAAATAAAAATCAAATTAATTCATTTCTTATTTCAAGCTTGTTAATTAAATGCAATCTTAAATACATTGCTTTATATCGGAACTAGTTTTAAACATTTTTACCTCTCCGAGGGGACAAAGTCCCCTAGGAGGGGTTATACAACGACCGTGTCTGTCTGTGGGTCTGTGGGTGGGTCTGTGGGTGGGTCTGTGGGTGGGTCTGTGGGTGGGTCTGTCTGTCTGTCAGGACTGCGAACGCGTTCGCATTTTCGGTGCAAAGTGTAATCACTGCGTACGCAGTTTCTCAAAGGGTTGGCAAAACCACCGTGTGACGGTGAGCGTTAACGGATGCATTTGCGGTTTGGCTTGGATGGTGTTTTTTCGCTCACCGTCGTGACGGTTTGGTGTATTACGTTTTTGTAATGTTTATGCGTAGGTTGTGAGTGTTGAATTTGTTGTGTTTGTGTTCTGATGGTTGTGCATGTTGAGTCTGTTGTGTTTATATGGGCGTTTTCTCTCCAACTTCTTCTTAATGACTTTGCGACGGACCGAGTGCTGAGTGTAATGCTACCTCTCAACGTCCAATGGCAGGGTTTCCACCAGTTGTACACGGTATTCGTCTTAGTATCAATTTGCGATCGCATCGGGCGGGATTTGAACCCGAGACCTCCTGATTGACAGGCGGACGTTCTACCACAGAACCACCGACACTTGTTACGCCTTATTGAAAATTAGACCTTCAGCTTTATCGGAAGCGTATTTAATAGAGTAGGAAATTTTGGTTTAATTGAAATAGAATTGAAATTGAAATTATTGCATCGAAGAAATTCTAATTTAGCGTTTCTCTATTGATTAAAAACAAACGCGCCACCCAGGTTTCGAACCCAGACCATTCGGCTTGGCAGTCGAGCGCTCTACCACAGAACCACCGATAGCTGCTTAGATTCACTGAAATTAAGACAGGCATCGTAAGCATAATAGGTAATAAAGTCTTTTTTTATTAATGAATTTATGAAGGCCTAATCTGGTATTTTTTAAAGGTTAAATCTTGTTTTAGCGCAGTCAGCCGAGATTAGAGGGTTAAAGGGTAGACCCTGTGGGTGGTCCACTTTCTTAACGACCTATATATAGTTCTGTTAATTCAAAGGAGATAATTTAACGTTAATTGCTTTAAGAGCTGGCGGTTAGTCAAGTGGCTCTCTGTGCTTTGTTGATGGTAAGGTTTTTGCTTCTTGTAAATACATTTGGTGTGGATATTTGGATATCTACGATTTCTAACGCAGTCAATGATTTCTTGGGTGTGCGAGTCATTATATGATATTGGAAATTGGACGGCATTGGTCTTTTTCATGTGGTATGCGTCACAACGTCAACAGGAAGTGAACGAGTCGTCCACTACCAGATATCTACGGTATCTTCATCAAGGGGAGTGTTGAAATAAAATGAGCGTTAAAGATGCGGCAAGTATTTCGTAAGCGAGTAATTCCAAAAAGCCTCTGTAGATATTTCTTTCATTAAAATTTGCTTCGTATTATATTTAACTGATAAACTTGTTCTGTAAAAGGGTTTAATTCAATTGTGCATTGTTATAGTACGTCTAACTTACTGTTGTAACTACTTAACTTATGATATTCTGAATAAATTAAAATTGGTCGTTTCGTCTCAATTATTTTAATTATAATAAAAATTTTATACCGGGCGGGATAGAAATGGGTTAATATTTTTAACAAATAACTCTAAATTGCGGAGATATATCTTTAAGGGTTATCTCGAGAAATTAATACCACTAGGGACAATTCTACCGAGGAGAGGTATATTTTGGCTTGCCAACTTGTTATTACTACATCGAAATAAATTGTTATTCAATTATTTTTCACTTCGGTTTTTTATTTAAATTTAATATCTAGATTTAAATTTTTAATTATTGTAACTAGTTTTTGATTTATATCTTAAATCTTGATGTAGATCTTAAATTGTGATGTAAATCTTAAATTTTGATGTAAATCCTAAATTTTGATGTAAATCTTAAATTGTGATGTAAATCTTAAATTGTGAAGGAAATCTTAAATTGTGATGTAAATCCTAAATTTTGATGTAAATCTTAAATTGTGATGTAAATCTTAAATTGTGATGTAAATCTTAAATTGTGATGTAAATCTTAAATTGTGATGTAAATCTTAAATTGTGATGTAAATCTTAAATTGTGATGTAAATCTTAAATTGTGATGTAAATCTTAAATTGTGATGTAAATCTTAAATTGTGATGTAAATCTTAAATTGTGATGTAAATCTTAAATTGTGATGTAAATCTTAAATTGTGATGTAAATCTTAAATTGTGATGTAAATCTTAAATTGTGATGTAAATCTTAAATTGTGATGTAAATCTTAAATTGTGATGTAAATCTTAAATTGTGATGTAAATCTTAAATTGTGATGTAAATCTTAAATTGTGATGTAAATCTTAAATTGTGATGTAAATCTTAAATTGTGATGTAAATCTTAAATTGTGATGTAAATCTTAAATTGTGATGTAAATCTTAAATTGTGATGAAAATCTTAAATTGTGATGTAAATCTTAAATTGTGATGTAAATTTGAAATTGTGAAGTAAATCTTAAATTGTGATGTAAATCTTAAATTGTGATGTAAATTTGAAATTGTGATGTAAATTTTATATTGTGATGTAAATCTTAAATTGTGATGTAAATCTTAAATTGTGATGTAAATCTTAAATTGTGATGTAAATCTTAAATTGTGATGTAAATCTTAAATTGTGATGTAAATCTTAAATTGTGATGTAAATTTTATATTATGATGTAAATCTTAAATTGTGATGTAAATCCGAAATTGTGATGAAAATCTTAAATTGTGATGAAAATCTTAAATTGTGATGAAAATCTAAAATCGTGAAGTAAATCTAAAATTGTGATGTAAATCTTAAATTGTGATGTAAATTTGAAATTGTGAAGTAAATCTTAAATTGTGATGTAAATTTGAAATTGTGATGTAAATTTTATATTGTGATGTAAATCTTAAATTGTGATGTAAATCTTAAATTGTGATGTAAATCTTAAATTGTGATGTAAATCTTAAATTGTGATGTAAATCTTAAATTGTGATGTAAATCTTAAATTGTGATGTAAATTTTATATTATGATGTAAATCTTAAATTGTGATGTAAATCCTAAATTGTGATGAAAATCTTAAATTGTGATGAAAATCTAAAATCGTGAAGTAAATCTAAAATTGTGATGAAAATCTAAAATCGTGAAGTAAATCTAAAATTGTGATGAAAATCTAAAATCGTGAAGTAAATCTAAAATTGTGATGAAAATCTAAAATCGTGAAGTAAATCTAAAATTGTGATGTAAATCTTAAATATCGATTTAAATAATGTTGATCAAACTGAGTCACCCTATAGACAACCCTGTCGCGTAAATTCAAGCAGCAATCCTCCGATGACGCATTTAGAATTCGGCAGATGGTCTAATTTCCATAATCATTTCTTTTTGGCCAATGAATTAAAAAGAGAGTAGAGAAATGATCCTTTCATAATGATCTCCGTCTCGCCGATGTTGTAGAGGGTGGATGGTTAGATTGAGTGAGATATTACAGGAATAGGTTTGGTGGTAGGCGATCCAATTGGGCCGCTTTTAATTTATGGCAAGCGAAGAGGGTAGTCCAACGCGGAGGCAGCGCTCATTGGGCCCATTGTTAGTGAGATCCCCTTCAATTAATCAAAGTCCTTATTGAATACGTCGCGCTCTCTCACTCTCGTTTCGCCATCATCTTTCATCCGTATAAAAAGATGGAGATCACTAATTCTCTTTCCACTTTAGTTCTCTCCCAGAATCTCATTTTTCACTGCCAAAAGGAAATCCCGGAATTTTAATTCGAAAAGAAACAATACAAATCGTTTCCGTTTACTATCTCCTCAAGATTTCGTCTTCCGTATCCGCGTCTTTGCCCCATCCCAGCCCAAATAAATTTCATCCACCCCATTTTTCATTTTTACTTTTTGCGTCGAAAATTACGAACTAGAAGTATCGCTTCATTGAGTACTTGGCTGTCTGGACGTAATTTTATTTTCGCATTCGTAACGCTAGGTGGTGTTCCAACTTCTAGCTTGTGATTTCAAATATAAATGCGATTAAATTGGATTTAAGTTTTTTTTTTGGAATCGACTATGTCCTCTAATTGGTTGTTGTTTAATATTTGGCGTATGTTGATTGGAGGACCACAGAATCGGGATCATTTTAAACTTTTGTACGAATACTATGTTCAGAGCAAATCAATAAATCATCTTAACATGGTCATTCAAAAAGTTCTGTAACGGGTAATGCGAAAAATGGTGGCCGAGTGATGAGAAAATGTTTACCCTTATTCGTTTCAGAATGCAGAATTGCAGTTATTTCCCAGCTTTTTCTACAATGCGCTTTTTTTAAAGTAAAATCACTAAAACTCAAATGCTAAATTTTATTTGAAAGTAAAATTACTAAATCTCGAATGCCAAATTTTACTTTAAAGTAAAATTACTTAATCTCGAATGCCAAATTTTATTTAAAAGTAAAATTACTAAATCATGAATGCCAAATTTTATTTCAAAGTAAAATCCCTAAATCAATCTCGAATGGCAAATTTTACTTTTAAGTAAAACGACTAAATCTCGAATGCCAAATTTTACTTTAAAGTAAAACCACTAAATCTCGAATGCCAATTTTACTTTAAAGTGAAAGAACTAAATCTCGAATTCCAAATTTTATTTTAAAGTGAAATCACTAAATCTCGAATGCCAAATTTTATTCAAAAGTAAAATCACTTAATCTCGAATGCAAAATTTTATTTAAAAGTAAAATAACTAAATCTCGAATGCCAAATTTTATTTAAATCACTTCATCTCGAATGCCAAATTTTATTTAAATCACTTCATCTCGAATACCAAATTTTATTTTAAAGTGAAATAACTATATCTCGAATGCCATATTTTATTTTTAAGTGATATAACTATATCTCGAATGCCAAATTTTATTTAAATTACTAAATCTCGAATCCAAATTTTGCTTTAAAGTAAAATTACTAAATCTCGAATGCCAAATTTTATTTTAAAGTGAAATCACTAAATTTCGAACGCCAAATTTTAATTAAAAGTAAAATCACTTAATCTCGAAGGCCAAATTTTATTTAAAAGTAAAATTACTAAATCACGAATGCCAAATTTTTTTTCAAAGTAAAATCCCTAAATCAATCTCGAATGCCAAATTTTTTTTCAAAGTAAAATCCCTAAATCAATCTCGAATGCCAAATTTTACTTTTAAGTAAAACGACTAAATCTCGAATGCCAAATTTTACTTTAAAGTAAAACGACTAAATCTCGAATGTCAATTTTACTTTAAAGTGAAAGAACTAAATCTCGAATTCCAAATTTTATTTTAAAGTGAAATCACTAAATCTCGAATGCCAAATTTTATTCAAAAGTAAAACACTTAATCTCGAATGCAAAATTTTATTTAAAAGTAAAATAACTAAATCTCGAATGCCAAATTTTATTTAAATCACTTCATCTCGAATGCCAAATTTTATTTTAAAGTGAAATAACTAAATCTCGAATGCCAAATTTTATTTAAATCACTTAATCTAGAATGCCAAATTTTACTTTAAAGTAAAATTACTAAATCTCGAATGCCAAATTTTATTTTAAAGTGAAATCACTAAATTTCGAACACCAAATTTTAATTAAAAGTAAAATCACTTAATCTCGAATGCCAAATTTTATTTAAAAGTAAAATTACTAAATCTCGAATGCCAAATTTTACTTTAAAGTAAAATTACTTAATCTCGAATGCCAAATTTTATTTAAAAGTAAAATTACTTAATCTCAAATTCCGAATTTTATTTAAAAGTGAAATCACTAAATCTCGAATGCCAAATTTTATTTTAAAGTTAAATAACTAAATCTCGAATGCCAAATTTTAATATTTCCTCGAACAATCTTGTCGGGCATCCGTCCCTCCACGTCTTCATCCCTGATCCGACCCATCTTGAACTTTTTATCTTTCGTAAAATTCGGGATGATTTGTTGGATAGAATTTCCCCCGTCGCTCTCTTCCAGGAATTGTTATCTCCTTGTCAAAAGGATCTTTAAATTTTGAAATGAAAGAATGAGTGGGGAATATTATCGATTCCTTTTTTTTACTCTCTCTCGAATAAAATGATATTTGTTTTTTTAGGTAGTCGTTTTTGAGGACTTCTAAAGAAGCTGTTTTCCAATGGGGCCTTTTTTTCGTCTTATTGGATCAAATATCGAAACCGGACCTTCCTTCCAGGCTGTTCGATGAAAAGCCAGGGAAACACTCCTTCCGTTTTGAGTTTGACAGTTCTCTCTAATGGGTTTGCTTCCGAGTACTTCGGTTTCCCCTTTCCATAATAACTTGGGAAGGTTTTAAAATTAATTTTCTTCTTGTTGGTTACAAATGAAATTTAAATTTACATGATTGTCAGTAGGTTTAATACTTTTTAAAGATAAATGAAATGGGAATAAATTTTGGAAAGACCTAAAAATAACGGTTTTTAAAATTTTGGAAAGACCTAAAAATAACGGTTTTTAAAATTTTGGAAAGACCTAAAAATAACGGTTTTTAAAATTTTGGAAAGACCTAAAAATAACGGTTTTTAAAATTTTGGAAAGACCTAAAAATAACGGTTTTCAAAATTTTGGAAAGACCTAAAAATAACGGTTTTTAAAATTTTGGAAAGACCTAAAAATAACGGTTTTTAAACGGCTAATTATTCAATTAAACGCAGTGTCTAAATCTTATAAGTATAATCGTTATTTGCAGAAGAAGAATTTTAATATATTTGGTTATGAGAAAAGCGCCTTCCAAAACGTCTCTATAATGAATCCATAGTCAAAACTGGGCTATAAGGAGAATTCAAGGTGAGGTCATCATCGCTTTAGCGCCATCCCCTTTCCATTGCACACCCTGCCTTTGAACCATAGGCGCCATCTTGTCTAATTTGTTTCCCGAATACCACGCGCGAGGAAAAATTAAAATATTCCTAATTTGGTCAAATATAATAATGGATAGGCCTTTTCGCTATAGCTGTCAAATAAAGCACCTTCGAAATGATTTAAAGGGTCACTCAACTCTCGCCGAGAGTGGGCGGGGCAGTTTTTAAACGTCGACGAGATTCATAGCCGTTCGCGTATAGAATATTATCTCGATGGCGACTTTATAATAGTAACCGGGGTGAGCCGCTGAATAAGTGATGAAAGTTCCCGGCAGAGGGCGTACCTCCGCGGAGGTGAGCGCGGCGGGGGTGGGAAAGGGCGCGAGCTTGATGAATCGTCCTCGTCGCCTTTTATCGTTGCCATTTTTTTCCGCTCTTACGCGACGACACCATTAAAAAGCGCTTTAAAGCGGCCAGGGCTGACGGGACCCAGAAAGAAATAATCCCGGCCCACTTTCGTCGTAAATAAATCTTCGTTAAGAAGGATGAAATGATCGTCTCGTCCGCTCGCTTCCTCTCGAGAGGTTCGCCTGTTGACACATATATTACGGATAATGTTCCCAGCAGCTTTTAATCTTTTATTTGTGTATTTTATTTTTATGAATTATTCTACACGTAGAGTTTGGGTTTACTTTCAGAAAACATAACTTTCAAAATAGACCGATTCGCAAATTATTTACAGGGAAATTTAGAGGTTCTATTTGAATTGTTTTTTTATTTATACTAGATGGCGCTAATTTTAATAATTAATAGGAAAGATAATTAGTACCAATAGCTCTTTATATAAAATACGAGAGGTCACGTGATTACGTTAGATTCATCGTGCAGTTAAAGTTAGAGAGCGCGCGCATATTTTTGGTTTTTGTTGAGCTAGCGCGAACACGCACGAGACCCTCTACATGGAAATATTCGGAAGCGCGCGCTCCCAAAAATAACACTTTTTATACATGTATGCGTATATATTATTTTATAGAAAGAGCTATTGAAATGAAACAAAAACTTTTACCATTGTATTAACTTATTTTTTGATGTTCTTATTTACACAAAACGTTTTAGCGCGTATGGAACAAGTAATTAATGATTTATTACAAAATAATAATAAGAATAGAAGTTTATTTTACAGGAAATGCCAAGTGTATACATTTATTGGACACTGTGTCTTATAAATAATAAAATAGAAGCACACATAATTGTAAAGACGAGTTTTGAACTGCTGATTGCCGAATTAACAGGTGTTAAAGAGTTCTACTCATTTAAAATAGCACTTCTATTTTGTATTATGTAAAAACTATAACTATCCACTCAGGAAACATTTGACATAAAAAAGAAACACGAAAACAAATTAATGGTTTTTGAAGTTTTTGGATAATTAAAAATTTACACGTTTCAGACTGCTGACGCCATCTAGTAGTAATTCGGGTATTTAAAAATAGGCATCCAATGGCTTTATCCCTGTGAAGTAAATCCCCGCGCTGGTCATAGGTACGTGAAGGGAGCTCTCTTTAATCCCAAATCTCTTATTCCGTGGACGAGCCATGGACGATTTCTCTCGTAAAATGCCACGGGAATTTCTGCTTTTTTTCACAAGCTACCGGCGAACCTAACAATGACTCTTCCATATCTTATCAGAGCTGAGACGGTTAAAAACCACTGAACCACTCCTGGGTACATTACGTACAGCTAACTTGCTTCAGTTTTTCGTCGTAAAGAACGGTAAAGATGTAAATTACATTTTATTTTCCATTCATATTTTTCCTTCGCTCCTCGCGCTGATCCGAAAATGACGGAACTAATACAATTCTATTGACGTGAAACGGTGAAGCGTAAGATAACGTAAATAACTAAAATGGTGATGTAGTTATGATGTAGTCAGTGAAAAGGGCCAATAACCATATTGTTTAAAAATTAACACAAATTTAAAAATATTAATATTTCGTTTCGATTTAATGATTTCTTGGTGTGCCAAATCTTATTCCTTCGACGTTATAATTTCATGTTTCAAAGATGAGTGCGACACACCGAATCTCAAATAGCAGTTGCGGTCTTTGCCCAGAGTAAATAACGAGGGGCTGATCACTATCCGTGATCGGTGTACCAGCCTGTAGCTTTGACTGTACTAAAGTCATTACGTAATCGATTACAGATTTAGCACTATCAGGCTGTACTCGCTGTAATCAGTGTACAGAATTAAAAGAAGTGGTTAGCCCCTCGAGAAATAATAACGATAGATCCGATATCAGATTATCCGCATACGGGTTTAAATGCAAGCCAGATAGTGGAAACTAATATGAATTCCTAGTACAGCTGTTCCCAATTTTGTTTGCTATGGAACCCTAAATTATCCACCTAATACTAACGGAACCCAAACTCATTTTTTTTTACTTATCTTAAACGACTCTTGACACAAACAAAGATGGCCGCGCTGAGAATTCATGAAACCCCTGTGACCTTTCCACGGAACCCCAGGGTTCCGCGCAACACCTTTTGTACTAGTAAACTGATATGTAAAAGGTGAGCGGATTCCATAACACACAGTTATCGATTTTACATATTACATTGTTGATTCCGGGATGTTTAAAAAAACGATCTGATCTGACTAGCTGATTATCTTCAGATATCTGAGAATTTCGATCTGAATAATTTGATCAGTTAGCGAACGTCTTTGGTGAAATTAGCAGATTAATAAAATCTTGTCGTTTAAATGATTTTTAGATCAATTCGTTTAACGGTAGAACTAATATTTATTTCGGTAAAGGGGGAAACGCGACGATTGAATAGTGTTTGGAGCTTCAACTAAAAGACCTTGTAAATGGACTCACTTACAATTGTTAGTCAAGTTCTCCGGGATTAAGACGAATTTCCACCGAAATCAATGAAGTTTGTAACGAATCACTTATTATTTTTAATAAACCTATCCTTCTCGAAAGGCTCTTATCCAGATAAAATAAAAAGTGCGTCAGTCACGCCGGTACTTAAAAATGGGACCCCACCAATAACTACAGACAGATCTCAGTTTTATCTTTATTAGCTCCTACGCACATCCTCATTCTGCAATAAGCGTAACCTATTATCAGAAAATCTATTCGGGTTCAGAGCCGGTAAAAACGCGGAACAAGCGATAACAACGTTTTATCAACAAATATTAAAAGCACTAGATTCTTTAAATTACTCCCCCATCAAAAATTATTGCAGAAGTTGGAGTGCCTGGGTATAAAAGGGAACGCCCTGGACCTGAGCCGGATAAAAAGTTATTTAGTAAATAAAACAAAGATTAACGGAGTACTGTCAAACACAAAGCCTATACTAGTGAGATTACCACAGGGCTCAATATTATATCCACCGCTATTCAATCTATACATTAACGACCTAACAAATTTAATTCCGTCCGAAAACCTAACTTTATACGCAGACGACACGATCGTCACAATGGAGAATCAAAATATGGAATGTCTTATTAGTAACGCAAATGTAATCTAGAAATAATTGACAAGTGGCTTGATATAAATGGACAAACTAAATAAAACAAAAACCGAATATACAGTTTGTTTCAAAAGGTTGTGCAAAATTTTTAAGGAGTTGTAGGGGGTGAGTTGAGAAGTATGCCTGTTTTTCCCCCATTTTACTACGATGAGTTAAAAGAGCGCCAGAGAGCTTCCAAGTGTGGCCTACTAGCCCATGGAAGTAGGCTGCAACAAGCGGAAAACCAAGCAGCAGGGACTTTAAATACTGTTTAAGTTTACTTTTTTACGCTGGTTACCTCGATTTGTTTACAAAGTCCTTTTTTACCTATCACATGGACCCAAACCTTAATGTTCGCATTTCCCCGCTGCTTGGTTTTGCGATTGTTGCAGCATACTTCCAGGGGCTAGTAGGCCGCACTTGGAAGCTCTCTGGACTCTGGCGCTCTTTTCACTCATCGTAGGAAAATGGGGGAAAAACAGGCATACCTCTCAACTCACCCCCTACAACTCCTTCAAAGTTTTGCATGACCTTTCGAAGCACCCTGTATAGTATCCTCCAATGTTGGTAAATAAAAACCTGACTCAATTTGTTCAATTAAACTAAAATGATAAAAGAAAATAGCTACTTTATTTACACAGTATTTTTTTAATGAGTCGAAATAGCAGAAGTATATAAATACAAATATTTAGGCATCTGGTTTGATCATAAATTAAATTGGAATGAGCATATTAATTACATTTGTAAAAATCTAGCCTGTTCAGCGTACATTATTTATAAATGTAAATACTTATTCCCAAGAAACATATTATTTGAATTGTATTATAGCTACTTTTATTCACATATTAACTATGGTATTGTTGCGTGGGGTAATACCCCTGATAACAACCTTTAAATAATTAATGTACTTCAGAAACGCGCGTTCAGAGTAATTTATAACCTGAACTGGCTAGCGCATACCGAAAAAGTAAACTATTAAACATTTGGCAGTTGTATAATTACGCGTGCAAATTTTTTATCAATAACAATGTTGAGCCAATACCAGAATCCCTCTTTGTAAAAAAAACACGGTAAAACGTATCATCCGATCCAAAAGCTTCTTTAAAAACCTCCAAACAAATAAATTAGCTTTTCTACCGAGGAGCAAAGCTCTTTAACCAAGCTTACGCTAGCATAGAAGAACTTAAAACAATCTTAGCGATTAAAAAACCCTTAAAGAAATAGCGTATCACGAAAATAAGTAGGGTCTTAAGAGTGTTTAAGTTTTTAAAAATGTAAGAAATCAAAAGTGTAAATTAAAATTTACACTTGATTGTACTTTGCTATTCTTTCACTATACTTTGTTAAATCGTTTTTTCTTTTAACTGTGTTTTTTAACATTTTAATGTTAATGAAAGAATATTTAATGTTTATGAGATAATATTTAATATTTATGAAATAATATTTAATGTTTATGAAATATTATTTAATGTTAATAAAAGAATATTTAATGTTTATGAAATAATATTTAATGTTTAAAAAATATTATTTAATGTTAATGAAAGAATATTTAATGTTTATGAAATAATATTTAATGTTTATGAAATATTATTTAATGTTAATGAAAGAATATTTAATGTTAATGAAATAATATTTAATGTTTATAAAATAATATTTAATGTTTATTAAATATTATTTAATGTTAATGAAAGAATATTTAATGTTTATGAAATAATATTTAATGTTTATGAAATATTATTTAATGTTAATGAAAGAATATTTAATGTTTATGAAATAATATTTAATGTTTATAAAATAATATTTAATGTTTATGAAATATTATTTAATGTTAATAAAAGAATATTTAATGTTAATGAAATAATATTTAATGTTTATGAAATATTATTTCATGTTAATGAAAGAATATTTAATGTTTATGAAATAATATTTAATGTTTATGAAATATTATTTAATGTTAATGAAAGAATATTTAATGTTAATGAAAGAATATTTAATGTTTATGAAATAATATTTAATGTTTATGAAATATTATTTAATGTTAATGAAAGAATATTTAATGTTTATGAAATAATATTTAATGTTTATGAAATATTATTTAATGTTAATGAAAGAATATTTAATGTTTATGAAATAATATTTAATGTTTATGAAATATTATTTAATGTTAATGAAAGAATATTTAATGTTTATGAAATAATATTTAATGTTTATGAAAGAATATTTAATGTTTATGAAATATTATTTAATGTTAATGAAAGAATATTTAATGTTTATGAAATAATATTTAATGTTTATGAAATAATATTTAGTGTTTATGAAATGTTATTTAATGTTAATGAAAGAATATTTAATGTTTATGAGATAATATTTAATGTTTATGAAATAATATTTAATGTTTATGAAATATTATTTAATGTTAATGAAAGAATATTTAATGTTTATGAAATAATATTTAATGTTTATGAAAAAATATTTAATGTTTATGAAATAATATTTAATGTTTATGAAATAATATTTAGTGTTTATTATATAATATTTAGTGTTTATGAAATAATATTTAATGTTTATGAGATAATATTTAATGTTTATGAAATAATATTTAGTATTTATTATATAATATTTAGTGTTTATGAAATAATATTTAATGTTTATGAGATAATATTTAATGTTTATGAAATAATATTTAATGTTTATTCCCATGAAACATATTATTTGAATTGTATTATAGCTACTTTTATTCACATATTAACTATGGTATTGTTGCGTGGGGTAATACCCCTGATAACAACCTTTAAATAATTAATGTACTTCAGAAACGCACGTTCAGAGTAATTTATAACCTGAACTGGCTAGCGCATACCGAAAAAGTAAACTATTAAACATTTGGCAGTTGTATAATTACGCGTGCAAATTTTTTATCAATAACAATCTTGAGCCAATACCAGAATCCCTCTTTGTAAAAAAAACACGGTAAAACGTATCATCCGATCCAAAAGCTTCTTTAAAAACCTCCAAACAAATAAATTAGCTTTTCTACCGAGGAGCAAAGCTCTTTAACAAAGCTTACGCTAGCATAGAAGAACTTAAAACAATCTTAGCGATTAAAAAACCCTTAAAGAAATAGCGTATCACGAAAATAAGTAGGGTCTTAAGAGTGTTTAAGTTTTTAAAAATGTAAGAAATCAAAAGTGTAAATTAAAATTTACACTTGATTGTACTTTGCTATTCTTTCACTATACTTTGTTAAATCGTTTTTTCTTTTAACTGTGTTTTTTAACATTTTAATGTTAATGAAAGAATATTTAATGTTTATGAGATAATATTTAATGTTTATGAAATAATATTTAATGTTTATGAAATATTATTTAATGTTAATAAAAGAATATTTAATGTTTATGAAATAATATTTAATGTTTAAAAAATATTATTTAATGTTAATGAAAGAATATTTAATGTTTATGAAATAATATTTAATGTTTATGAAATATTATTTAATGTTAATGAAAGAATATTTAATGTTAATGAAATAATATTTAATGTTTATGAAATAATATTTAATGTTTATGAAATATTATTTAATGTTAATAAAAGAATATTTAATGTTTATGAAATAATATTTAATGTTTAAAAAATATTATTTAATGTTAATGAAAGAATATTTAATGTTTATGAAATAATATTTAATGTTTATGAAATATTATTTAATGTTAATGAAAGAATATTTAATGTTAATGAAATAATATTTAATGTTTATAAAATAATATTTAATGTTTATTAAATATTATTTAATGTTAATGAAAGAATATTTAATGTTTATGAAATAATATTTAATGTTTATGAAATATTATTTAATGTTAATGAAAGAATATTTAATGTTTATGAAATAATATTTAATGTTTATAAAATAATATTTAATGTTTATGAAATATTATTTAATGTTAATAAAAGAATATTTAATGTTAATGAAATAATATTTAATGTTTATGAAATATTATTTCATGTTAATGAAAGAATATTTAATGTTTATGAGATAATATTTAATATTTATGAAATAATATTTAATGTTTATGAAATATTATTTAATGTTAATAAAAGAATATTTAATGTTTATGAAATAATATTTAATGTTTAAAAAATATTATTTAATGTTAATGAAAGAATATTTAATGTTTATGAAATAATATTTAATGTTTATGAAATATTATTTAATGTTAATGAAAGAATATTTAATGTTAATGAAATAATATTTAATGTTTATAAAATAATATTTAATGTTTATTAAATATTATTTAATGTTAATGAAAGAATATTTAATGTTTATGAAATAATATTTAATGTTTATGAAATATTATTTAATGTTAATGAAAGAATATTTAATGTTTATGAAATAATATTTAATGTTTATAAAATAATATTTAATGTTTATGAAATATTATTTAATGTTAATAAAAGAATATTTAATGTTAATGAAATAATATTTAATGTTTATGAAATATTATTTCATGTTAATGAAAGAATATTTAATGTTTATGAAATAATATTTAATGTTTATGAAATATTATTTAATGTTAATGAAAGAATATTTAATGTTAATGAAAGAATATTTAATGTTTATGAAATAATATTTAATGTTTATGAAATATTATTTAATGTTAATGAAAGAATATTTAATGTTTATGAAATAATATTTAATGTTTATGAAATATTATTTAATGTTAATGAAAGAATATTTAATGTTTATGAAATAATATTTAATGTTTATGAAATATTATTTAATGTTAATGAAAGAATATTTAATGTTTATGAAATAATATTTAATGTTTATGAAAGAATATTTAATGTTTATGAAATATTATTTAATGTTAATGAAAGAATATTTAATGTTTATGAAATAATATTTAATGTTTATGAAATAATATTTAGTGTTTATGAAATGTTATTTAATGTTAATGAAAGAATATTTAATGTTTATGAGATAATATTTAATGTTTATGAAATAATATTTAATGTTTATGAAATATTATTTAATGTTAATGAAAGAATATTTAATGTTTATGAAATAATATTTAATGTTTATGAAAAAATATTTAATGTTTATGAAATAATATTTAATGTTTATGAAATAATATTTAGTGTTTATTATATAATATTTAGTGTTTATGAAATAATATTTAATGTTTATGAGATAATATTTAATGTTTATGAAATAATATTTAGTATTTATTATATAATATTTAGTGTTTATGAAATAATATTTAATGTTTATGAGATAATATTTAATGTTTATGAAATAATATTTAATGTTTATTCCCATGAAACATATTATTTGAATTGTATTATAGCTACTTTTATTCACATATTAACTATGGTATTGTTGCGTGGGGTAATACCCCTGATAACAACCTTTAAATAATTAATGTACTTCAGAAACGCACGTTCAGAGTAATTTATAACCTGAACTGGCTAGCGCATACCGAAAAAGTAAACTATTAAACATTTGGCAGTTGTATAATTACGCGTGCAAATTTTTTATCAATAACAATCTTGAGCCAATACCAGAATCCCTCTTTGTAAAAAAAACACGGTAAAACGTATCATCCGATCCAAAAGCTTCTTTAAAAACCTCCAAACAAATAAATTAGCTTTTCTACCGAGGAGCAAAGCTCTTTAACCAAGCTTACGCTAGCATAGAAGAACTTAAAACAATCTTAGCGATTAAAAAACCCTTAAAGAAATAGCGTATCACGAAAATAAGTAGGGTCTTAAGAGTGTTTAAGTTTTTAAAAATGTAAGAAATCAAAAGTGTAAATTAAAATTTACACTTGATTGTACTTTGCTATTCTTTCACTATACTTTGTTAAATCGTTTTTTCTTTTAACTGTGTTTTTTAACATTTTAATGTTAATGAAAGAATATTTAATGTTTATGAGATAATATTTAATGTTTATGAAATAATATTTAATGTTTATGAAATATTATTTAATGTTAATAAAAGAATATTTAATGTTTATGAAATAATATTTAATGTTTAAAAAATATTATTTAATGTTAATGAAAGAATATTTAATGTTTATGAAATAATATTTAATGTTTATGAAATATTATTTAATGTTAATGAAAGAATATTTAATGTTAATGAAATAATATTTAATGTTTATGAAATAATATTTAATGTTTATGAAATATTATTTAATGTTAATAAAAGAATATTTAATGTTTATGAAATAATATTTAATGTTTAAAAAATATTATTTAATGTTAATGAAAGAATATTTAATGTTTATGAAATAATATTTAATGTTTATGAAATATTATTTAATGTTAATGAAAGAATATTTAATGTTAATGAAATAATATTTAATGTTTATAAAATAATATTTAATGTTTATTAAATATTATTTAATGTTAATGAAAGAATATTTAATGTTTATGAAATAATATTTAATGTTTATGAAATATTATTTAATGTTAATGAAAGAATATTTAATGTTTATGAAATAATATTTAATGTTTATAAAATAATATTTAATGTTTATGAAATATTATTTAATGTTAATAAAAGAATATTTAATGTTAATGAAATAATATTTAATGTTTATGAAATATTATTTCATGTTAATGAAAGAATATTTAATGTTTATGAAATAATATTTAATGTTTATGAAATATTATTTAATGTTAATGAAAGAATATTTAATGTTTATGAAATAATATTTAATGTTTATGAAATATTATTTAATGTTAATGAAAGAATATTTAATGTTAATGAAAGAATATTTAATGTTTATGAAATAATATTTAATGTTTATGAAATATTATTTAATGTTAATGAAAGAATATTTAATGTTTATGAAATAATATTTAATGTTTATGAAATATTATTTAATGTTAATGAAAGAATATTTAATGTTTATGAAATAATATTTAATGTTTATGAAATATTATTTAATGTTAATGAAAGAATATTTAATGTTTATGAAATAATATTTAATGTTTATGAAAGAATATTTAATGTTTATGAAATATTATTTAATGTTAATGAAAGAATATTTAATGTTTATGAAATAATATTTAATGTTTATGAAATAATATTTAGTGTTTATGAAATATTATTTAATGTTAATGAAAGAATTTTTAATGTTTATGAGATAATATTTAATGTTTATGAAATAATATTTAATGTTTATGAAATATTATTTAATGTTAATGAAAGAATATTTAATGTTTATGAAATAATATTTAATGTTTATGAAAAAATATTTAATGTTTATGAAATAATATTTAATGTTTATGAAATAATATTTAGTGTTTATTATATAATATTTAGTGTTTATGAAATAATATTTAATGTTTATGAGATAATATTTAATGTTTATGAAATAATATTTAGTATTTATTATATAATATTTAGTGTTTATGAAATAATATTTAATGTTTATGAGATAATATTTAATGTTTATGAAATAATATTTAATGTTTATTCCCATGAAACATATTATTTGAATTGTATTATAGCTACTTTTATTCACATATTAACTATGGTATTGTTGCGTGGGGTAATACCCCTGATAACAACCTTTAAATAATTAATGTACTTCAGAAACGCGCGTTCAGAGTAATTTATAACCTGAACTGGCTAGCGCATACCGAAAAAGTAAACTATTAAACATTTGGCAGTTGTATAATTACGCGTGCAAATTTTTTATCAATAACAATCTTGAGCCAATACCAGAATCCCTCTTTGTAAAAAAAACACGGTAAAACGTATCATCCGATCCAAAAGCTTCTTTAAAAACCTCCAAACAAATAAATTATCTTTTCTACCGAGGAGCAAAGCTCTTTAACCAAGCTTACGCTAGCATAGAAGAACTTAAAACAATCTTAGCGATTAAAAAACCCTTAAAGAAATAGCGTATCACGAAAATAAGTAGGGTCTTAAGAGTGTTTAAGTTTTTAAAAATGTAAGAAATCAAAAGTGTAAATTAAAATTTACACTTGATTGTACTTTGCTATTCTTTCACTATACTTTGTTAAATCGTTTTTTCTTTTAACTGTTTTTTAACATTTTAATGTTAATGAAAGAATATTTAATGTTTATGAGATAATATTTAATGTTTATGAAATAATATTTAATGTTTATGAAATATTATTTAATGTTAATAAAAGAATATTTAATGTTTATGAAATAATATTTAATGTTTAAAAAATATTATTTAATGTTAATGAAAGAATATTTAATGTTTATGAAATAATATTTAATGTTTATGAAATATTATTTAATGTTAATGAAAGAATATTTAATGTTAATGAAATAATATTTAATGTTTATAAAATAATATTTAATGTTTATGAAATATTATTTAATGTTAATAAAATAATATTTAATGTTAATGAAATAATATTTAATGTTTATGAAATATTATTTCATGTTAATGAAAGAATATTTAATGTTTATGAAATAATATTTAATGTTTATGAAATATTATTTAATGTTAATGAAAGAATATTTAATGTTTATGAAATAATATTTAATGTTTATGAAATATTATTTAATGTTAATGAAAGAATATTTAATGTTAATGAAAGAATATTTAATGTTTATGAAATAATATTTAATGTTTATGAAATATTATTTAATGTTAATGAAAGAATATTTAATGTTTATGAAATAATATTTAATGTTTATGAAATATTATTTAATGTTAATGAAAGAATATTTAATGTTTATGAAGAAATATTTAATGTTTATGAAATATTATTTAATGTTAATGAAAGAATATTTAATGTTTATGAAATAATATTTAATGTTTATGAAAGAATATTTAATGTTTATGAAAGAATATTTAATGTTTATGAAATATTATTTAATGTTAATGAAAGAATATTTAATGTTTATGAAATAATATTTAATGTTTATGAAATAATATTTAGTGTTTATGAAATATTATTTAATGTTAATGAAAGAATATTTAATGTTTATGAGATAATATTTAATGTTTATGAAATAATATTTAATGTTTATGAAATATTATTTAATGTTAATGAAAGAATATTTAATGTTTATGAAATAATATTTAATGTTTATGAAAAAATATTTAATGTTTATGAAATAATATTAAATGTTTATGAAATAATATTTAGTGTTTATTATATAATATTTAGTGTTTATGAAATAATATTTAATGTTTATGAGATAATATTTAATGTTTATGAAATAATATTTAGTATTTATTATATAATATTTAGTGTTTATGAAATAATATTTAATGTTTATGAGATAATATTTAATGTTTATGAAATAATATTTAATGTTTATTCCCAAGAAACATATTATTTGAATTGTATTATAGCTACTTTTATTCACATATTAACTATGGTATTGTTGCGTGGGGTAATACCCCTGATAACAACCTTTAAATAATTAATGTAGTTCAGAAACGCGCGTTCAGAGTAATTTATAACCTGAACTGGCTAGCGCATACCGAAAAAGTAAACTATTAAACATTTGGCAGTTGTATAATTACGCGTGCAAATTTTTTATCAATAACAATCTTGAGCCAATACCAGAATCCCTCTTTGTAAAAAAAACACGGTATAACGTATCATCCGATCCAAAAGCTTCTTTAAAAACCTCCAAACAAATAAATTAGCTTTTCTACCGAGGAGCAAAGCTCTTTAACCAAGCTTACGCTAGCATAGAAGAACTTAAAACAATCTAAGCGATTAAAAAACCCTTAAAGAAATAGCGTATCACGAAAATAAGTAGGGTCTTAAGAGTGTTTAAGTTTTTAAAAATGTAAGAAATCAAAAGTGTAAATTAAAATTTACACTTGATTGTACTTTGCTATTCTTTCACTATACTTTGTTAAATCGTTTTTTCTTTTAACTGTGTTTTTTAACATTTTAATGTTAATGAAAGAATATTTAATGTTTATGAGATAATATTTAATGTTTATGAAATAATATTTAATGTTTATGAAATATTATTTAATGTTAATAAAAGAATATTTAATGTTTATGAAATAATATTTAATGTTTAAAAAATATTATTTAATGTTAATGAAAGAATATTTAATGTTTATGAAATAATATTTAATGTTTATGAAATATTATTTAATGTTAATGAAAGAATATTTAATGTTAATGAAATAATATTTAATGTTTATAAAATAATATTAAATGTTTATTAAATATTATTTAATGTTAATGAAAGAATATTTAATGTTTATGAAATAATATTTAATGTTTATGAAATATTATTTAATGTTAATGAAAGAATATTTAATGTTTATGAAATAATATTTAAAGTTTATAAAATAATATTTAATGTTTATGAAATATTATTTAATGTTAATAAAAGAATATTTAATGTTAATGAAATAATATTTAATGTTTATGAAATATTATTTCATGTTTATTAAATATTATTTAATGTTAATGAAAGAATATTTAATGTTTATGAAATAATATTTAATGTTTATGAAATATTATTTAATGTTAATGAAAGAATATTTAATGTTTATGAAATAATATTTAATGTTTATAAAATAATATTTAATGTTTATGAAATATTATTTAATGTTAATAAAAGAATATTTAATGTTAATGATATAATATTTAATGTTTATGAAATATTATTTCATGTTAATGAAAGAATATTTAATATTTATGAAATAATATTTAATGTTTATGAAATATTATTTAATGTTAATGAAAGAATATTTAATGTTTATGAAATAATATTTAATGTTTATGAAATATTATTTAATGTTAATGAAAGAATATTTAATGTTAATGAAAGAATATTTAATGTTTATGAAATAATATTTAATGTTTATGAAATATTATTTAATGTTAATGAAAGAATATTTAATGTTTATGAAATAATATTTAATGTTTATGAAATATTATTTAATGTTAATGAAAGAATATTTAATGTTTATGAAATAATATTTAATGTTTATGAAATATTATTTAATGTTAATGAAAGAATATTTAATGTTTATGAAATAATATTTAATGTTTATGAAAGAATATTTAATGTTTATGAAATATTATTTAATGTTAATGAAAGAATATTTAATGTTTATGAAATAATATTTAATGTTTATGAAATAATATTTAGTGTTTATGAAATATTATTTAATGTTAATGAAAGAATATTTAATGTTTATGAGATAATATTTAATGATTATGAAATATTATTTAATGTTAATGAAAGAATATTTAATGTTTATGAAATAATATTTAATGTTTATGAAAAAATATTTAATGTTTATGAAATAATATTTAATGTTTATGAAATAATATTTAGTGTTTATTATATAATATTTAGTGTTTATGAAATAATATTTAATGTTTATGAGATAATATTTAATGTTTATGAAATAATATTTAGTATTTATTATATAATATTTAGTGTTTATGAAATAATATTTAATGTTTATGAGATAATATTTAATGTTTATGAAATAATATTTAATGTTTATTCCCATGAAACATATTATTTGAATTGTATTATAGCTACTTTTATTCACATATTAACTATGGTATTGTTGCGTGGGGTAATACCCCTGATAACAACCTTTAAATAATTAATGTACTTCAGAAACGCGCGTTCAGAGTAATTTATAACCTGAACTGGCTAGCGCATACCGAAAAAGTAAACTATTAAACATTTGGCAGTTGTATAATTACGCGTGCAAATTTTTTATCAATAACAATCTTGAGCCAATACCAGAATCCCTCTTTGTAAAAAAAACACGGTAAAACGTATCATCCGATCCAAAAGCTTCTTTAAAAACCTCCAAACAAATAAATTAGCTTTTCTACCGAGGAGCAAAGCTCTTTAACCAAGCTTACGCTAGCATAGAAGAACTTAAAACAATCTTAGCGATTAAAAAACCCTTAAAGAAATAGCGTATCACGAAAATAAGTAGGGTCTTAAGAGTGTTTAAGTTTTTAAAAATGTAAGAAATCAAAAGTGTAAATTAAAATTTACACTTGATTGTACTTTGCTATTCTTTCACTATACTTTGTTAAATCGTTTTTTCTTTTAACTGTGTTTTTTAACATTTTAATGTTAATGAAAGAATATTTAATGTTTATGAGATAATATTTAATGTTTATGAAATAATATTTAATGTTTATGAAATATTATTTAATGTTAATAAAAGAATATTTAATGTTTATGAAATAATATTTAATGTTTAAAAAATATTATTTAATGTTAATGAAAGAATATTTAATGTTTATGAAATAATATTTAATGTTTATGAAATATTATTTAATGTTAATGAAAGAATATTTAATGTTAATGAAATAATATTTAATGTTTATGAAATAATATTTAATGTTTATGAAATATTATTTAATGTTAATAAAAGAATATTTAATGTTTATGAAATAATATTTAATGTTTAAAAAATATTATTTAATGTTAATGAAAGAATATTTAATGTTTATGAAATAATATTTAATGTTTATGAAATATTATTTAATGTTAATGAAAGAATATTTAATGTTAATGAAATAATATTTAATGTTTATAAAATAATATTTAATGTTTATTAAATATTATTTAATGTTAATGAAAGAATATTTAATGTTTATGAAATAATATTTAATGTTTATGAAATATTATTTAATGTTAATGAAAGAATATTTAATGTTTATGAAATAATATTTAATGTTTATAAAATAATATTTAATGTTTATGAAATATTATTTAATGTTAATAAAAGAATATTTAATGTTAATGAAATAATATTTAATGTTTATGAAATATTATTTCATGTTAATGAAAGAATATTTAATGTTTATGAAATAATATTTAATGTTTATGAAATATTATTTAATGTTAAGGAAAGAATATTTAATGTTTATGAAATAATATTTAATGTTTATGAAATATTATTTAATGTTAATGAAAGAATATTTAATGTTAATGAAAGAATATTTAATGTTTATGAAATAATATTTAATGTTTATGAAATATTATTTAATGTTAATGAAAGAATATTTAATGTTTATGAAATAATATTTAATGTTTATGAAATATTATTTAATGTTAATGAAAGAATATTTAATGTTTATGAAATAATATTTAGTATTTATTATATAATATTTAGTGTTTATGAAATAATATTTAACGTTTATGAGATACTATTTAATGTTTATGAAATAATATTTAATGTTTATGAAATAATATTTAGTGTTTATGAAATAATATTTAATGTTTATGAAATAATATTTAGTGTTTATGAAATAATATTTAATGTTTATGAAATAATATTTAGTGTTTATGAAATATTATTTACTGTTAATGAAAGAATATTTAATGTTTATGAGATAATATTTAATGTTTATGAAATAATATTTAATGTTTATGAAATATTATTTAATGTTTATGAAATAATATTAAATGTTTATGAAATAATATTTAGTGTTTATTATATAATATTTAGTGTTTATGAAATAATATTTAATGTTTATGAGATAATATTTAATGTTTATGAAATAATATTTAGTATTTATTATATAATATTTATGTTTATGAAATAATATTTAATGTTTATGAGATAATATTTAATGTTTATGAAATAATATTTAATGTTTATTCCCAAGAAACATATTATTTGAATTGTATTATAGCTACTTTTATTCACATATTAACTATGGTATTGTTGCGTGGGGTAATACCCCTGATAACAACCTTTAAATAATTAATGTACTTCAGAAACGCGCGTTCAGAGTAATTTATAACCTGAACTGGCTAGCGCATACCGAAAAAGTAAACTATTAAACATTTGGCAGTTGTATAATTACGCGTGCAAATTTTTTATCAATAACAATCTTGAGCCAATACCAGAATCCCTCTTTGTAAAAAAAACACGGTAAAACGTATCATCCGATCCAAAAGCTTCTTTAAAAACCTCCAAACAAATAAATTAGCTTTTCTACCGAGGAGCAAAGCTCTTTAACCAAGCTTACGCTAGCATAGAAGAACTTAAAACAATCTTAGCGATTAAAAAACCCTTAAAGAAATAGCGTATCACGAAAATAAGTAGGGTCTTAAGAGTGTTTAAGTTTTTAAAAATGTAAGAAATCAAAAGTGTAAATTAAAATTTACACTTGATTGTACTTTGCTATTCTTTCACTATACTTTGTTAAATCGTTTTTTCTTTTAACTGTGTTTTTTAACATTTTAATGTTAATGAAAGAATATTTAATGTTTATGAGATAATATTTAATGTTAATGAAATAATATTTAATGTTTATAAAATAATATTTAATGTTTATTAAATATTATTTAATGTTAATGAAAGAATATTTAATGTTTATGAAATAATATTTAATGTTTATGAAATATTATTTAATGTTAATGAAAGAATATTTAATGTTTATGAAATAATATTTAATGTTTATAAAATAATATTTAATGTTTATGAAATATTATTTAATGTTAATAAAAGAATATTTAATGTTAATGAAATAATATTTAATGTTTATGAAATATTATTTCATGTTAATGAAAGAATATTTAATGTTTATGAAATAATATTTAATGTTTATGAAATATTATTTAATGTTAATGAAAGAATATTTAATGTTTATAAAATAATATTTAATGTTTATGAAATATTATTTAATGTTAATAAAAGAATATTTAATGTTAATGAAATAATATTTAATGTTTATGAAATATTATTTCATGTTAATGAAAGAATATTTAATGTTTATGAAATAATATTTAATGTTTATGAAATATTATTTAATGTTAATGAAAGAATATTTAATGTTTATGAAATAATATTTAATGTTTATGAAATATTATTTAATGTTAATGAAAGAATATATAATGTTTATGAAATAATATTTAATGTTTATGAAATATTATTTAATGTTAATGAAAGAATATTTAATGTTAATGAAAGAATATTTAATGTTTATGAAATAATATTTAATGTTTATGAAAGAATATTTAATGTTTATGAAATAATATTTAATGTTTATGAAATATTATTTAATGTTAATGAAAGAATATATAATGTTTATGAAATAATATTTAATGTTTATGAAATATTATTTAATGTTAATGAAAGAATATTTAATGTTAATGAAAGAATATTTAATGTTTATGAAATAATATTTAATGTTTATGAAATATTATTTAATGTTAATGAAAGAATATTTAATGTTTATGAGATAATATTTAATGTTTATGAAATAATATTTAATGTTTATGAAATATTATTTAATGTTAATGAAAGAATATTTAATGTTTATGAAATAATATTTAATGTTTATGAAAAAATATTTAATGTTTATGAAATAATATTTAATGTTTATGAAATAATATTTAGTGTTTATTATATAATATTTAGTGTTTATGAAATAATATTTAATGTTTATGAGATAATATTTAATGTTTATGAAATAATATTTAGTATTTATTATATAATATTTAGTGTTTATGAAATAATATTTAATGTTTATGAGATAATATTTAATGTTAATGAAAGAATATATAATGTTTATGAAATAATATTTAATGTTAATGAAAGAATATATAATGTTTATGAAATAATATTTAATGTTAATGAAAGAATATATAATGTTTATGAAATAATATTTAATGTTTATGAAATATTATTTAATGTTAATGAAAGAATATTTAATGTTAATGAAAGAATATTTAATGTTTATGAAATAATATTTAATGTTTATGAAAGAATATTTAATGTTTATGAAATAATATTTAATGTTTATGAAATATTATTTAATGTTAATGAAAGAATATATAATGTTTATGAAATAATATTTAATGTTTATGAAATATTATTTAATGTTAATGAAAGAATATTTAATGTAAATGAAAGAATATTTAATGTTTATGAAATAATATTTAATGTTTATGAAATATTATTTAATGTTAATGAAAGAATATTTAATGTTTATGAAATAATATTTAATGTTTATGAAATATTATTTAATGTTTATGAAATAATATTTAATGTTTATGAAATAATATTTAATGTTTATGAAATATTATTTAATGTTTATGAAATAATATTTAGTATTTATTATATAATATTTAGTGTTTATGAAATAATATTTAATGTTTATGAGATAATATTTAATGTTTATGAAATAATATTTAGTGTTTACGAAATATTATTTAATGTTAATGAAAGAATATATAATGTTTATGAAATAATATTTAATGTTTATGAAATATTATTTAATGTTAATGAAAGAATATTTAATGTTTATGAAATAATATTTAATGTTTATGAAATATTATTTAATGTTAATGAAAGAATATTTAATGTTTATGAAATAATATTTAATGTTTATGAAATATTATTTAATGTTTATGAAATAATATTTAATGTTTATGAAATAATATTTAATGTTTATGAAATATTATTTAATGTTAATGAAAGAATATTTAATGTTTATGAGATAATATTTAATGTTTATGAAATAATATTTAATGTTTAGGAAATATTATTTAATGTTAATGAAAGAATATTTAATGTTTAGGAAATATTATTTAATGTTAATGAAAGAATATTTAATGTTTATGAAAGAATATTTAATGTTTATGAAAGAATATTTAATGTTTATGAAATAATATTTAGTGTTTATGAAATAATATTTAATGTTTATGAAATAATATTTAATGTTTATGAAATAATATTTAATGTTTATGAAATAATATTTAATGTTTATGAAATAGTATTTAATGTTAATGAAAGAATATTTAATGTTTATGAAATACTATTTAATGTTAATGAAAGAATATTTAATGTTTATGAAATAATATTTAATGTTTATGAAATAATATTTAGTGTTTATGAAATATTATTTAATGTTAATGAAAGAATATTTAATGTTAATGAGATAATATTTAATGTTTATGAAATAATATTTAATGTTTATGAAATATTATTTAATGTTAATGAAAGAATATTTAATGTTTATGAAATAATATTTAATGTTTATGAAAAAATATTTAATGTTTATGAAATAATATTTAATGTTTATGAAATAATATTTAGTGTTTATTATATAATATTTAGTGTTTATGAAATAATATTTAATGTTTATGAGATAATATTTAATGTTTATGAAATAATATTTAGTATTTATTATATAATATTTAGTGTTTATGAAATAATATTTAATGTTTATGAGATAATATTTAATGTTAATGAAAGAATATATAATGTTTATGAAATAATATTTAATGTTAATGAAAGAATATATAATGTTTATGAAATAATATTTAATGTTAATGAAAGAATATATAATGTTTATGAAATAATATTTAATGTTTATGAAATATTATTTAATGTTAATGAAAGAATATTTAATGTTAATGAAAGAATATTTAATGTTTATGAAATAATATTTAATGTTTATGAAAGAATATTTAATGTTTATGAAATAATATTTAATGTTTATGAAATATTATTTAATGTTAATGAAAGAATATATAATGTTTATGAAATAATATTTAATGTTTATGAAATATTATTTAATGTTAATGAAAGAATATATAATGTTTATGAAATAATATTTAATGTTTATGAAATATTATTTAATGTTAATGAAAGAATATTTAATGTTAATGAAAGAATATTTAATGTTTATGAAATAATATTTAATGTTTATGAAATATTATTTAATGTTAATGAAAGAATATTTAATGTTTATGAAATAATATTTAATGTTTATGAAATATTATTTAATGTTTATGAAATAATATTTAATGTTTATGAAATAATATTTAATGTTTATGAAATATTATTTAATGTTTATGAAATAATATTTAGTATTTATTATATAATATTTAGTGTTTATGAAATAATATTTAATGTTTATGAGATAATATTTAATGTTTATGAAATAATATTTAATGTTTACGAAATATTATTTAATGTTAATGAAAGAATATATAATGTTTATGAAATAATATTTAATGTTTATGAAATATTATTTAATGTTAATGAAAGAATATTTAATGTTTATGAAATAATATTTAATGTTTATGAAATATTATTTAATGTTAATGAAAGAATATTTAATGTTTATGAAATAATATTTAATGTTTATGAAATATTATTTAATGTTTATGAAATAATATTTAATGTTTATGAAATAATATTTAATGTTTATGAAATATTATTTAATGTTAATGAAAGAATATTTAATGTTTATGAGATAATATTTAATGTTTATGAAATAATATTTAATGTTTAGGAAATATTATTTAATGTTAATGAAAGAATATTTAATGTTTAGGAAATATTATTTAATGTTAATGAAAGAATATTTAATGTTTATGAAAGAATATTTAATGTTTATGAAAGAATATTTAATGTTTATGAAATAATATTTAGTGTTTATGAAATAATATTTAATGTTTATGAAATAATATTTAATGTTTATGAAATAATATTTAGTGTTTATGAAATAATATTTCATGTTTATGAAATAATATTTAATGTTTATGAAATATTATTTAATGTTAATGAAAGAATATTTAATGTTTATGAAATAATATTTAATGTTTATGAAATATTATTTAATGTTTATGAAATAATATTTAGTGTTTATGAAATAATATTTAATGTTTATGAAATAATATTTAGTGTTTATGAAATAATATTTAATGTTTATGAAATAATATTTAATGTTTATGAAAGAATATTTAATGTTTATGAAATAATATTTCATGTTTATGAAATAATATTTAATGTTTACGAAATATTGTTTAATGTTAATGAAAGAATATATAATGTTTATGAAATAATATTTAATGTTTATGAAATATTATTTAATGTTAATGAAAGAATATTTAATGTTTATGAAATAATATTTAATGTTTATGAAATATTATTTAATGTTAATGAAAGAATATTTAATGTTTATGAAATAATATTTAATGTTTATGAAATATTATTTAATGTTTATGAAATAATATTTAATGTTTATGAAATAATATTTAATGTTTATGAAATATTATTTAATGTTAATGAAAGAATATTTAATGTTTATGAGATAATATTTAATGTTTATGAAATAATATTTAATGTTTAGGAAATATTATTTAATGTTAATGAAAGAATATTTAATGTTTAGGAAATATTATTTAATGTTAATGAAAGAATATTTAATGTTTATGAAATAATATTTAGTGTTTATGAAATAATATTTAATGTTTATGAAATAATATTTAATGTTTATGAAAGAATATTTAATGTTTATGAAATAATATTTAATGTTTATGAAATAATATTTAATGTTTATGAAATATTATTTAATGTTAATGAAAGAATATTTAATGTTTATGAGATAATGTTTAATGTTTATGAAATAATATTTAATGTTAATGAAAGAATATTTAATGTTTATGAAATAATATTTAGTATTTATTATATAATATTTAGTGTTTATGAAATAATATTTAACGTTTATGAGATACTATTTAATGTTTATGAAATAATATTTAATGTTTATGAAATAATATTTAGTGTTTATGAAATAATATTTAATGTTTATGAAATATTATTTAATGTTAATAAAAGAATATTTAATGTTAATGAAATAATATTTAATGTTTATGAAATATTATTTAATGTTAATGAAAGAATATTTAATGTTTATGAAATAATATTTAATGTTTATGAAATATTATTTAATGTTAATGAAAGAATATTTAATGTTAATGAAAGAATATTTAATGTTTATGAAATAATATTTAATGTTTATGAAATATTATTTAATGTTAATGAAAGAATATTTAATGTTTATGAAATAATATTTAATGTTTATGAAATATTATTTAATGTTAATGAAAGAATATTTAATGTTTATGAAATAATATTTAATGTTTATGAAATAGTATTTAATGTTAATGAAAGAATATTTAATGTTTATGAAATACTATTTAATGTTTATGAAAGAATATTTAATGTTTATGAAATATTATTTAATGTTAATGAAAGAATATTTAATGTTTATGAAATAATATTTAATGTTTATGAAATAATATTTAGTGTTTATGAAATATTATTTAATGTTAATGAAAGAATATTTAATGTTTATGAGATAATATTTAATGTTTATGAAATAATATTTAATGTTTATGAAATATTATTTAATGTTAATGAAAGAATATTTAATGTTTATGAAATAATATTTAATGTTTATGAAAAAATATTTAATGTTTATGAAATAATATTTAATGTTTATGAAATAATATTTAGTGTTTATTATATAATATTTAGTGTTTATGAAATAATATTTAATGTTTATGAGATAATATTTAATGTTTATGAAATAATATTTAGTATTTATTATATAATATTTAGTGTTTATGAAATAATATTTAATGTTTATGAGATAATATTTAATGTTAATGAAAGAATATATAATGTTTATGAAATAATATTTAATGTTAATGAAAGAATATATAATGTTTATGAAATAATATTTAATGTTAATGAAAGAATATATAATGTTTATGAAATAATATTTAATGTTTATGAAATATTATTTAATGTTAATGAAAGAATATTTAATGTTAATGAAAGAATATTTAATGTTTATGAAATAATATTTAATGTTTATGAAATAATATTTAATGTTTATGAAATATTATTTAATGTTAATGAAAGAATATATAATGTTTATGAAATAATATTTAATGTTTATGAAATATTATTTAATGTTAATGAAAGAATATTTAATGTTAATGAAATAATATTTAATGTTTATGAAATAATATTTAATGTTTATGAAATATTATTTAATGTTAATGAAAGAATATTTAATGTTTATGAAATAATATTTAATGTTTATGAAATATTATTTAATGTTTATGAAATAATATTTAATGTTTATGAAATAATATTTAATGTTTATGAAATATTATTTAATGTTTATGAAATAATATTTAGTATTTATTATATAATATTTAGTGTTTATGAAATAATATTTAATGTTTATGAGATAATATTTAATGTTTATGAAATAATATTTAATGTTTACGAAATATTATTTAATGTTAATGAAAGAATATATAATGTTTATGAAATAATATTTAATGTTTATGAAATATTATTTAATGTTAATGAAAGAATATTTAATGTTTATGAAATATTATTTAATGTTAATGAAAGAATATTTAATGTTTATGAAATAATATTTAATGTTTATGAAATATTATTTAATGTTAATGAAAGAATATTTAATGTTTATGAAATAATATTTAATGTTTATGAAATATTATTTAATGTTTATGAAATAATATTTAATGTTTATGAAATAATATTTAATGTTTATGAAATATTATTTAATGTTAATGAAAGAATATTTAATGTTTATGAGATAATATTTAATGTTTATGAAATAATATTTAATGTTTAGGAAATATTATTTAATGTTAATGAAAGAATATTTAATGTTTAGGAAATATTATTTAATGTTAATGAAAGAATATTTAATGTTTATGAAAGAATATTTAATGTTTATGAAAGAATATTTAATGTTTATGAAATAATATTTAGTGTTTATGAAATAATATTTAATGTTTATGAAATAATATTTAATGTTTATGAAATAATATTTAGTGTTTATGAAATAATATTTCATGTTTATGAAATAATATTTAATGTTTATGAAATATTATTTAATGTTAATGAAAGAATATTTAATGTTTATGAAATAATATTTAATGTTTATGAAATATTATTTAATGTTTATGAAATAATATTTAATGTTTATGAAATAATATTTAGTGTTTATTATATAATATTTAGTGTTTATGAAATAATATTTAATGTTTATGAGATAATATTTAATGTTTATGAAATAATATTTAGTATTTATTATATAATATTTAGTGTTTATGAAATAATATTTAATGTTTATGAGATAATATTTAATGTTTATGAAATAATATTTAATGTTTATGAAATATTATTTAATGTTAATGAAAGAATATATAATGTTTATGAAATAATATTTAATGTTTATGAAATATTATTTAATGTTAATGAAAGAATATATAATGTTTATGAAATAATATTTAATGTTTATGAAATATTATTTAATGTTAATGAAAGAATATTTAATGTTAATGAAAGAATATTTAATGTTTATGAAATAATATTTAATGTTTATGAAATATTATTTAATGTTAATGAAAGAATATTTAATGTTTATGAAATAATATTTAATGTTTATGAAATATTATTTAATGTTAATGAAAGAATATATAATGTTTATGAAATAATATTTAATGTTTATGAAATATTATTTAATGTTAATGAAATAATATTTAATGTTAATGAAAGAATATTTAATGTTTATGAAATAATATTTAATGTTTATGAAATATTATTTAATGTTAATGAAAGAATATTTAATGTTTATGAAATAATATTTAATGTTTATGAAATATTATTTAATGTTTATGAAATAATATTTAATGTTTATGAAATAATATTTAATGTTTATGAAATATTATTTAATGTTTATGAAATAATATTTAGTATTTATTGTATAATATTTAGTGTTTATGAAATAATATTTAATGTTTATGAGATAATATTTAATGTTTATGAAATAATATTTAATGTTTACGAAATATTATTTAATGTTAATGAAAGAATATAAAATGTTTATGAAATAATATTTAATGTTTATGAAATATTATTTAATGTTAATGAAAGAATATTTAATGTTTATGAAATAATATTTAATGTTTATGAAATATTATTTAATGTTAATGAAAGAATATTTAATGTTTATGAAATAATATTTAATGTTTATGAAATATTATTTAATGTTTATGAAATAATATTTAATGTTTATGAAATAATATTTAATGTTTATGAAATATTATTTAATGTTAATGAAAGAATATTTAATGTTTATGAGATAATATTTAATGTTTATGAAATAATATTTAATGTTTAGGAAATATTATTTAATGTTAATGAAAGAATATTTAATGTTTAGGAAATATTATTTAATGTTAATGAAAGAATATTTAATGTTTATGAAAGAATATTTAATGTTTATGAAAGAATATTTAATGTTTATGAAATAATATTTAGTGTTTATGAAATAATATTTAATGTTTATGAAATAATATTTAATGTTTATGAAATAATATTTAGTGTTAATGAAATAATATTTCATGTTTATGAAATAATATTTAATGTTTATGAAATATTATTTAATGTTAATGAAAGAATATTTAATGTTTATGAAATAATATTTAATGTTTATGAAAGAATATTTAATGTTTATGAAATAATATTTAGTGTTTATGAAATAATATTTAATGTTTATGAAATAATATTTAGTGTTTATGAAATAATATTTAATGTTTATGAAATAATATTTAATGTTTATGAAATAATATTTAGTGTTTATGAAATAATATTTCATGTTTATGAAATAATATTTAATGTTTACGAAATATTATTTAATGTTAATGAAAGAATATATAATGTTTATGAAATAATATTTAATGTTTATGAAATATTATTTAATGTTAATGAAAGAATATTTAATGTTTATGAAATAATATTTAATGTTTATGAAATATTATTTAATGTTAATGAAAGAATATTTAATGTTTATGAAATAATATTTAATGTTTATGAAATATTATTTAATGTTTATGAAATAATATTTAAAGTTTATGAAATAATATTTAATGTTTATGAAATATTATTTAATGTTAATGAAATAATATTTAATGTTTATGAGATAATATTTAATGTTTATGAAATAATATTTAATGTTTAGGAAATATTATTTAATGTTAATGAAAGAATATTTAATGTTTAGGAAATATTATTTAATGTTAATGAAAGAATATTTAATGTTTAGGAAATATTATTTAATGTTAATGAAAGAATATTTAATGTTTATGAAATAATATTTAATGTTTATGAAAGAATATTTAATGTTTATGAAATAATATTTAGTGTTTATGAAATAATATTTAATGTTTATGAAATAATATTTAATGTTTATGAAATAATATTTAGTGTTTATGAAATAATATTTCATGTTTATGAAATAATATTTAATGTTTATGAAATATTATTTAATGTTAATGAAAGAATATTTAATGTTTATGAGATAATGTTTAATGTTTATGAAATAATATTTAATGTTAATGAAAGAATATTTAATGTTTATGAAATAATATTTAGTATTTATTATATAATATTTAGTGTTTATGAAATAATATTTAACGTTTATGAGATACTATTTAATGTTTATGAAATAATATTTAATGTTTATGAAATAATATTTAGTGTTTATGAAATAATATTTAATGTTTATGAAATAATATTTAGTGTTTATGAAATAATATTTAATGTTTATGAAAAAATATTTAATGTTTATGAAAAAATTTTTAATGTTTATATTTTGTTTGAAGTGATACTTAATGTTGCAAAGAATGAGTTAATTTAAGTTCCTACTATATGAACAACTTATACCAGGGTCACGTATAGCAGTTTGTAGCGCCATATATAGTTTTTTGTAGTGTTGTAAGTCGGAAAATTTAAAAATTAAATAAAAAAAGTTTTAATTCCATGATTAGTCTAATATTGTTTGCAAATTTAAATAAAGCGGCATTTTCAAATAATTCTTTCGAATCTAAAAGTAAAACGAAACCTCTAGACTAGCTTTAAACTGATTAACAAAGTAACATTATTAATGTTTACTGTTATTAGACGTTTTATATCGATAAAAAGTTAAAAACATTAAAAAGTTATTTATGTGTAAATTTTTTATTTTTCTGAATTGCGAAAACAATTTCCGCATTTTATTTTTCCGGAAAATGTTCAACTCTAGTTTTCTAAATTATTTGGTAATATAAGGACCTATTTTTCTTTCAATAATGAAACATCCATTTACCGAAATTATAGTAAGGTGGACGTGCGACGTTCTGACAGGTATCGAAACGAGTTTAAGGAGCAGACTTTTAGAAAATAGACTTTCGTGTTTATGGTACAGAAGCTAATGGCTGGGGCAGATTGTTGGTTTTTTTTCCCTTTTTAATTTAAAGCATTGATTTATTTTGTTTAAAGCAGATTTTTATAGATTTACTTGGTTTAAATCGGATTTCTATTGATTTATTTGGTTTAAACCTGATTTTTATTGATTTATTTGGTTTAACCTTAATTTTCATTTATTTATTTGGTTTTAATCGGATTTTTTATTTTATTTATTTGGTTTAAATCGGATTTTTATGGATTTACTTGGTTTAAATCGGATTTTTATTGATTTATTTGGTTTAAACCGGATTTTTATTGATTTATTTGGTTTAAACCGGATGTTTATTGATTTATTGGGTGTAACCTTAATTTTTATTGATTTATTGGGTGTAACCTTAATTTTTATTGATTTATTGGGTGTAACCTTAATTTTTATTGATTTATTGGGTGTAACCTTAATTTTTATTGATTTATTGGGTGTAACCTTAATTTTTATTGATTTATTTGGTTTGAATTGAATTTTTATTTATTTATTTGGTTTTAATCGGATTTTTTATTTTATTTATTTGGTTTAAATCGGATTTTTATCGATTTATTTGTTTTAAATCGGATTTTCATTGTTTTTTTTATTTTATTTTAGTTTATTTAATTTTATTGATTTTTAAACATTTAAGCTATTTTTGACCTACTGATCAATAATTTGAGTTAATTGGTAAACAAAAATATAAATTAATATTAATTAAATTTAATAGCTGGTAATTAAATTTGTTCTTAATAGACATGCTAGGCATACTAATCGATGTTTTTCAAAAATTGCAATTTTAATAACTAATTTAAATTGAGATTTTAATCCCCAATTAAATCGAAAATGTAAATCTGTATTTCAATCACTAATTTAAATCGCTATTGCAATCACTAATTCAATCAATAATTGAAATAGCGATTTTATTCACTAATTTAAATATCTATTTTATTTACTAATTTATTGTGGGTGGCGGAGTGGTTAGCACTTTCGCCTCGCAGCAAGAGGAGCCGGGTTCGATCCCGGCTTGCGGCACTGGGTGAAAACTCGGAACTACTCCTTCTGCGTTGAGTTTGCAAGTTCTCTCCCCACTGATTTAAGTCGTTTTCCCCCGAGCTCTTCGGTTTCCCCTTCTATTAAAACTTGTTGAGTTTAACGGTAATAGTTAGTGTAGGGAGCTGTTGGCTCGCGTGGTATTGGCCTAGCTGATTATTATTAAATGTCGATTTTATTCACTTATATAAATGTCAATTTTAATCACTAATTGTAATGGCGGCTTAAACACTAATTTAAATTGATATGTTAATCACTATTTTAATCAATTATTGATATCGCGATTTTAACCACTAATTTAATCACTAATTGAAATCGCGATTTTATCCACTAATTTAAATCGCGATTTTAATCACTTATTTGATCACTAATTTAAATTGCGATTTTAATCACTAATTTGATCACTAATTTAAATCGCGATTTTAATCACTATTTCAATCACTAATTTATATCGCGATTCTGATCACTAATTGAAATCGCGATTTTATTAACTAATTTGAACACTAATTTAATCACTTATTTAAATCACGATTTTTATCACTTTTTAAACCGCAATTTAAATCACTTATTTCAATCAAGATTTTATTCACTTATTTAATTACTAATTTAAATCACTTATTTCAATCAAGATTTTATTCACTTTTTTAAACCGCAATTTTAATCACTTTTTTAAATCAAGATTTTATTCACTTATTTAATTACTAATTTAAATCACTTATTTCAATCAAGATTTTATTCACTTATTTAATTAATAATTTAAATCACTTATTTCAATCAAGATTATATTCACTCATTTAATTACTAATTTAAATAAATAATTAAAATCACAATTTTAATCACATATTTAATTACTAATTTAAATAAATAATTAAAATCGCAATTTTAATCACATATTTTATTTACTAATTTAAATAAATATTTAAAATCGCTATTTTAATCACTTATTTAATTACTAATTTAAATAAATATTTAAAATCGCTATTTTAATCACTTATTTAATTACTAATTTAAATAAATAATTAAAATCACTATTTTAATCACTTATTTAATTACTAATTTAAATAAATATTTAAAATCGCTATTTTAATCACTTATTTAATTACTAATTTAAATAAATAATTAAAATCACTATTTTAATCACTTATTTAAATCAAACCACCCCGTGGATGGGTGTGGAGTCTTATATTAGCTTTGGTGAGTTGTTTCTGGTCGTCTATTAGTCGATCAGGATATTTCGAACGCGAAAACGACTCTCTAAAAAGAGCGAAACAAAGGAGGAGCCTGCTGCGGTTGTCACTTTGTTCGTTCTCTAATATTTGTAAGTTCTTCAAATTCGGAAAACATTACTTAAGTACCCCGATATTCCTCATAGCGGCGTAACGACGGCCTTTCCCTCCGGTGGCTAATGGCTCTCAGGATGGAGCCGGACATCCCCAAATGTTTTTCAATCATTAATCTCTCTTTTCCCTCTCTCGGATCAAAAATATGGCATTTATTTTATTTGAGAGCCCTATATAAGCCTCGAGGGGATCAGAAACGTAATGTCGGTAAACCATCTTTCTTGATTTTCTGTTCTTTCGCCACGTTGACCTACGTTTTTATTGTTTATTTTACAAATGTAACTCGGACTTCCATTCGATAAAGTTTTTATTTCTCAGCGCGCTGGTATAATTCACGATTTATGTTTTGACTGTGATTCTACGAAACGCCGGCAATTCACCAGAATTCCGTTACGGTTCAAACTTAAACAAAACGAAAAACCTGTGATATATTACGTAACGACTAGAATGTATTCGGGTGGGTGGAGAATGTGGTCAGCATCATGTCCGCCTACTGATACCCCGGAAGAAAACCACGCCCTTCTGTCATCAACGCCTTTCTACTGGTAGGGGTTAGGGGAGATCGAAGACGGTCTCTCTCGTGATTCCTGCAAGATAAACCACGCCTCTCCGCCTGTCCTCGTGTTATCTTTTCCACTTTCTCCCTGCTAGGAGAACGCAGCTAGCCTTAAAACACGCTATCGTAGTGTTGTGTACAAATTTCATTGGACGCACCTTTACGCTGAACGTTTTACGGGCGGGGGAAGACAATTTCCGAATTTCCCCCTTCCGACGGCAGCAGGCGCTAAAGTGTCTAATGAATGAAAAATGTACGCGAGAAAATGCACGACTTTTGACGGGTTGCGTTCTCCTTGTGTGGGTAGGGCCGCCGAGAGCGGGCCCGGGCCCTGGCAAAACAATACTATCGGGCCCCAAAGAGCTACCTTATTTTTCTAATTAACAATGTTTCGCGGAAGAAGTATAGCAGAAGGGCTCAAACGCGGGGCCCCAAAGCTTGTACGGGCCCCGGTAATTTGTCAGGTCTGTGCGAGGTGCTGTGTTTATTGCTCCTAGCTCCCAGTAAGGGGGGGAAGACACAGGCTCACGAAATCGCACTTTACCCGAATACGTTTTTGGTTCTTGGTACAGTGTACCTTTAATTTCAGTTGAGTTTCTTTGGATATTAATGGCATTAACCGGGTATGAGTAAAAATACGTCTACTCGCTATTGTTGATACCAAAAATTTATGTGCTCTATACTTTTGTTCGTATTTTGTCTCCGTATCTTTCTGAACTCTTTCGAGATATTTCGTAATGAGTGATGTTGCTCTTTCGTTTATGGGCGTCTTGGAAATGTTAGGGCCAACTTTTCTAAAAGCTTTTGATATCGCTGAGAAGCTTTAGCTGACCATTCCTTTTGAGGGATCATTCAGTCATATCGGATTCAATTTATTTTCCAAGCCTCGTAAATCTCGCGCTTATTTGATATCAGGGTTAATTTTATCTTCGTCTCTTTCGGAAAATTCAGTTAGGTCGCTTTGAAACTATATTGCCGTCAAGATTATGGATCATGGCGCGCAACTAGCGAATCAATCGATTTTTGGAAGACTACTAACGGGGAATGTTTAAAGCTGAAAGTGTATAATATTTCGCTGACAAGTGTATGAAACCGTGGACCAAGAATCTAAGGGGACTCACTGTTCAGGATTTAAAAAGCACACGTCAATATTGGGAGTAAGAAAATCACGGTTAATTTTAGTTCAATGTGGATAAACTTGGCGTCGCTAAAGTCGATTTTCGGCGTAGTTTCGTAGAGAAGCTGGTGCATTAACGTTCAGTTTTTACAAAATGGCGCCGTTGTTAACGGTTAAAAGCTGAATCTTATATAGTAAGTTTTGAACTTTTTTTTAAATTGGTTCTTTAAAGGTTTAAAAAATGGTAATTAAACATTTTGTTAAGTAAAAATAACCAGTAAGCCGCATATGGCTGAGGTTTTTTTAATCAAATTTACTGGAACCCAATTCATTTCTAAACTTAAAAATTTAACTAACGAAGCCTAACCTAACATGATCGCACGTACAGAATTCTTGAGGCGCTTCAAAGCGGCTGATGTACCTCAGTAAGCCTTCCGATTTAGGCCACGCCTACCGGGTCAAAATATCGGGAACAGTGAGATTCTTTGTCCATGATGAAACTTAATACAGCCTCTGGCAAGGCTGAATCTGTAATCACTTTAGTACAGTAAAACCTACAAGTTTGTACATCGATTACGCCTAAATTTATCGTTTAAATTAATTATTTTATTTGCTATATTTTTAAATGAATTATATATGTTGAATAGATTGATTACAAAGTCAATGGATGAAATTTCCCTTTTCCTCTTATATTGTGTAGAGTCACTTCCTCAACGTCATACCGTTGTGAGGAAAGACGACGGAACAGACGACGTTATGACGTAGGGAAAGTGAGTCTTCGAGACATAGGGGGATTGTCAAACCATGTATTCTTAACTTAAGTTTTCCGAATTTTTTAAATTTACTTATTTCCATATTTTATCTAGTCAATAGGCTTATATATATTTTTTACGTCCTTCTAAAACTCAACGGGAACCTACTCACCAATATTATTACTCTAACTTAAAGCGTTTTCCATTTGACTGCTCTCGAGCGCTCTAGATCGCTCTGATCAACATTTTATGTTCCATTTGCGTTATCGTATCTGCTCCGATCAAGTTTCGCGTGTTCCATTTACCGTTCTCGGGTGATCCGAGATCGTCCAAAACCGATCTGCCGATGTTGACAAATCAACGGATAGAGACCGGAGAAAGTTTTTGCGTGTTCCTTTTAGGTTGTTTTTTTTTTGCAAAATGGAAGACCAAGACGCGAAAATTCAAATTACTAGCACAATAAAAACAAAAAGCGCGGGAATATGTTTATGGAAAGTTCCATTTGCGGTTTTTACTTTAGTCAATCGGGGCGAGATCTATGACGTCCGAGACAGATTCGGAACGAAACTCGAGCAATCAAATGGAAAACGCGATCCATTCCTAAATTAGGTTATCACAAAAATAAATTTTGATTAAAATTATCGAGGGGCGAGAGTGAAACGGAAATTCGGTCGATTTCGGTGATTTCAGCGAGTACAGAGCTATTACAGCCCAATTACAGCGAGTACAGAGCTATTATGCGCGATTACAGCGAGTACAGAGCTATTACAGCGCGATTACAGCGAGTACAGAGCTATTACAGCGCGATTACAGCGAGTACAGGCTAATTCAGAGAGATTACAGAGAGTACAGAGCTATTACAGTGCGATTACAGCGAGTACAGAGCTATTACAGCCCAATTACAACGAGTACAGAGCTATTACAGCGCGATTACAGCGAGTACAGAGCTATTACAGCGCGATTACAACGAGTACAGAGCTATTACAGCGCGATTGCAGCGAGTACAGAGCTATTACAGCGCGATTACAGCGAGTACAGAGCTATTACAGCGCGATTACAACGAGTACAGAGCTATTACAGCGCGATTGCAGCGAGTACAGAGCTATTACAGCGCGATTACAGCGAGTACAGAGCTTTTACAGCGCGATTACAGCGCGATTACAGCGAGTACAGAGCTATTACAGCGAGTACAGAGCTATTACAGCGCGATTACAGCGAGTACAGGCTAATTCAGAGAGATTACAGAGAGTACAGAGCTATTACAGTGCGATTACAGCGAGTACAGAGCTATTACAGCCCAATTACAACGAGTACAGAGCTATTACAGCGCGATTACAGCGAGTACAGAGCTATTACAGCGCGATTACAACGAGTACAGAGCTATTACAGCGCGATTGCAGCGAGTACAGAGCTATTACAGCGCGATTACAGCGAGTACAGAGCTATTACAGCGCGATTACAACGAGTACAGAGCTATTACAGCGCGATTGCAGCGAGTACAGAGCTATTACAGCGCGATTACAGCGAGTACAGAGCTTTTACAGCGCGATTACAGCGCGATTACAGCGAGTACAGAGCTATTACAGCGAGTACAGAGCTATTACAGCGCGATTACAGCGAGTACAGGCTAATTCAGAGAGATTACAGAGAGTACAGAGCTATTACAGTGCGATTACAGCGAGTACAGAGCTATTACAGCCCAATTACAGCGAGTACAGAGCTATTACAGCGCGATTACAGCGAGTACAGAGCTATTACAGCGCGATTACAACGAGTACAGAGCTATTACAGCGCGATTGCAGCGAGTACAGAGCTATTACAGCGAGTACAGAGCTTTTACAGCGCGATTACAGCGAGTACAGAGCTATTACAGCGAGTACAGAGCTATTACAGCGCGATTACAGCGAGTACAGAGCTATTACAGCGCGATTACAGCGAGTACAGAGCTATTACAGCGCGATTACAGCGAGTACAGAGCTATTACAGCGCGATTACAGCGAGTACAGAGCTATTACAGCGCGATTACAGCGAGTACAGGCTAATTCAGAGCGATTACAGCGAGTACAAGCGAATATAGAGCGAGTACAGCCGTTTTAGATAGATTACACTGACAAGGAGACATCCCGAAGTGTAACCCACCGATGTTGTTCAAACTCGGGGCATTGGTAGACCTTCATGTAACCTGAAAAATCCTAAAGGGAATTTATTCAATGGGCAACCGTTTTATCTCGAGATAGTTCTTAGATTTAAACAAATTATTAGCCACTAATAATCGAAATAAATAGAAAGAAATTGACAAACGACTATATGTGGATAATTATGAGACGTGTTTACCTAGAATTTTAGTCGATGTATGAGCGCTTGAGAGTAAATAAGCACGACGGACGGATATTCGCGTAATTAGCCATACAGCTTTCTTCTCCGTCAAACTCAGCTGGTCGAAGTTTAAAATCTTCACCCGAAAACGGAATCTCTTTCACGGAGAAGAGTTCAGTTATTCACATTGAAAATATTCTGATAATTTGGATACGGCTAATACAAAAGTATTACAACCAATTCCAAGTGATTACACAGGGATTACAGGGAGTACAATGTGATTACATAGCGATTACATTGGATTCAGCCATTGCATAGTGGGGGATTACAACGATTAAAGCGACTACAGAGCTAGCACAGCGAGTACTTGATGATTACAGAGAGAGTACAAAGCGAATACAGCGACTACTTAATGATTACGCTTACCGAAAATTGAGTACAAGGTGATTACGTAATTATTTAAGAAAATTGGTACACTGATTACAGAAAGTGGTTATCCCCTCGAAAATTATTTAAATTTAAAAATTTCCAACTATGCAACGTGTATTTTTTAATTTTAAAGTTTCAAGTGTTAAAAGAAACTTGAAACTTTAAAATTAGTTACGCGTTATATTAGTAAGGTATGGCAGAAATGACAGAAGCAGAAGTGGAGAGAATTATCAGGTGTATTATATATATATTAAGAGTAGCGAAATATGCTAATTAGAACTAATACTTAATTTCTGTATTAAGGTTTTGTACAAGTTACTCCGACTCTACCACAAATAATTCAGTTCATTGACAACCGAGTAAACTGTCTACAGGAGGGTTAATTACCTAAATTCCACACGGCACAAACATGTTTTCCCCAAAGTCTGACGCAACTAGTCAATCCTCTTTTTATTCGAAGTCCACCACAGAGCAGCGAAAACAATCATGATAACTACACTAAGGAGTATCTAACCCGTATGATTAAATGTGAAATAATTGGCAATACTATAAAAGAAAATTATGCTCGATATTTAAATGAACTTCCCGAAAACTTAAAACATTTTTATCAAATTCGTATCTACCAAAATTTCTATTTCAACTAAACAACTGTACAGTGTAACAGCCAATGGAAAGAAGAGCGTCTCAAAGAATAACTGCTAGTCAATTTTACGAACTTTACACCTACCAGAAAGATCCCACAGATAAAATAGAAAATTTAATAAATTCAAAGTTCAAAGGAAATGCAGACACCAAATATGGGGTTGAAAATTAACTTAATGCGATAACTTCTTAAGAGAAAATGTTTAATCAGGAGGTAACGAAGATAGGATTGGTAATACACCCAGAGCACCCGAATCTTGCAAGCTCTCCTGATGGAGTTGTTTCGGACATTTTAATTTAAGTGAAATGTCCAGTAATTGGTGTTTTCAAGACAAATGATGAAATGAGTGGTGATATTCATTTTATAAAGAAAACTGAGGATTAAAACTTTATTCTAAAACCAAAACTTCGAAGGACAAATTCAATTAAATCTGGTTATTTTAGGCTTAGAAAAATGTAACTTTCTTATTTATTCTAAAAAAAGTGATGAATGTTTTGTTGTCAATGTTCCTAGAGATGAAACAAGTGAAATCTTACGCCTTCCATTGGCGCGTGGATTTTAACGACCAGGTACCGAACAATATTTAACTATTTTTCAATATTTTCAAACTTTCGATCATTAAATTAGTTTAACAACCGATTTAGCTCTTAAAATTTAGAATAACAGGCCGAAAATGCGTTTATCCGACTTCAAAATACCGTGTCTCTCTATGGAGTGCTCAGATTGTTTCCCCCACATTTTCAAATTCCAACGCGGCGCGCGCGCCACCTATTGAAACTTTTGTATGCGAATAGGAAAAAGATATATTTGAAACTAAAATGTTCGCAAATTTAAATATTTCTGGTATAAACCAGAAGGTAATTATCTATACTCATATAAATATAAAATCTGATAATTATCAGTTTTAATAACAACGGAATAATAATAACAAGAATGTTTTATTTAGTCAATTTTAATAAGCATATATATCTGTAGCCATCATGGTCGACAACGTCAGATTTTGGGAACCAATGAGACACTAGGCTGGTTTGATTTTATTAGGTGTCGGAATACTTCAGATTTTGGGAACCAATGAGATACGGGGCTGATTTAATTTTTTTGACGCGTCGGAAAACGTTATATTTAAGGAACCAATGAGATATGGGGCTGAGTTAATTTTTTGAGGCGTCGGAAAACGTCAGATTTAGGGAACCAATGAGACACTAGGCGGGTTTGATTTTTTGAGGCGTCGGAATACTTCAGATTTTGGGAACCAATGAGATACGGGGCTGATTGGATTTTTTAGGGCGTCGGCAAACGTCAGATTTAGGGAATTAATGAGACAGTAGGCTGGTTTGATTTTTTTAGGCATCGGAATACTTCAGATTTTGGGAACTAATGAGATACCGGGCTGATTTGATTTTTTTGACGCGTCGGAAAACGTTATATTTAAGGAACCAATGAGATACGGGGCTGAGTGAATTTTTTGAGTCGTCGGAAAACGTCAGATTTATGGAACCAATGAGACACTAGGCGGGTTTGATTTTTTGAGGCGTCGGAATACTTCAGTTTTTGGGAACCAATGAGATACGGGGCTGATTGGATGTTTTGAGGCATCGGAAAACGTCAGATTTAGGGAACCAATGAGACACTAGGCTGGTTTGATTTTTTAATGCGTCGGATAACGTCATATTTAGGGAACCAATGAGATACGGGTCTGATTTGATTTTTTGAGGCGTCTGAAAACGTCAGATTTAGGGAACCAATGAGATACGGGACTGATTTGATTTTTTGAGGCATCGGAAAACGTTATATTTAAGGAACCAATGAGATATGGGGCTGAGTTAATTTTTTGAGGCGTCGGAAAACGTCAGATTTAGGGAACCAATGAGATACCGGGCTGATTTGATTTTTTTGACGCGTCGGAAAACGTTAAATTTAAGGAACCAATGAGATACGGGGCTGATTTGATTTTTTTGAGGCGACGGAAAAAGTCAGATTTAAAGAACCAAGGAGATACTAGGCTGAATTAGAAGAAACCACCTATGGACTGTGCGAAGGATGATAAAATACGCGAAAAAGTAGAGTAGTCCATAATTAAAAGGGATAATATAGCTAAAGCCTAAACAAATTTGAAGAAATTAAAAAACTTACTAATAACTCGTACCAATAGGTCTTCGAGCAAACAAAAAGACGTGAATCTCGGATCAAATAGATCTTCGAGTAATAAACTATATAAAAACTAAATAAAATTGCCAGAAATTCCAACGGTGGACCGGTTTCGTTCTATTTGGAACTCATCAGTACCGTGCGGGAAATTTGGCTGGCGACTGTTATATCAAAAAGAAAAACTAAGCCTAAACATTAAAAATTTCAAAACGCGTTGCATAGCAACGGAAAGCTATTTTATTTAGTTTTTCTGTAGTTTATTACTCGAAGATCTATTTGATCCGAGATTCGCGTCTTTTTGTTTGCTCGAAGACCTATTAGTACGAGTTATTGGTAAGTTTTTTAATTTCTTCAAATTTGTTTAGGCTTTAGCTATATTATCCCTTTTAATTATGGACTACTCTACTTTTTAGATACTAGGATGGTTTGACGTCGAAAAACGTTGGATTTAAGGAATCAATGAGATGCCAAGTTGATTTCTTAGGGGGAAGGTGATTACTGTTAGAGCAGGAGGATTGGGCGCAACACTATAAATCGTCTTAACATAGTAATTTTTTCTAACACTTGTAATTATAAATAAATACATTCTGGGTATAAAAGTACGAGATACGTGGTTTTGTGTACGAAGGTAGCGTTTAGCAGTACAGAGCTATAAGGATATTTTCCTATAAGAAATGTATGAAATATTTTTCATAACGGCTATTTCTAAAAGCAGCCATTTCATAATGATAGAACTTATTTGTTTGTGTTTCATCGAAGTGGTTTTTGTATTTGGATTTTCGCTTCCGGGTTTACTGTATAAGAAGGAAGAATTTAATTAATGTTCGGTTACTTCTCTCGCATTTTTGTCGATCCTTACACTAGGCCCGTGTAGATTGTATACATGTATTGGCTGCGAGGGGAGGCGCCTGGAAACTCATTTGATATGATTAATTATTCTCATTAGGAGAGGCGAATTTTCTTTTTCATTGTCTTCCTTCCGATCGCGAAACGTAAGACAAAAACTTGAACTCAACTGACCCTGCGAGGAAAAATATAAAAATTCTTATTATTTTATTTCAAAAAATTAAATTATTATTGTTAATCTTTGTATGAACTGCTAGATTTCCTATTCTGGCTAGTGGCAGCGTATGGGAGGGGGGGGGGGCAAGGGCAGGGCCGCCTTATCCAGTACTTTATAAGCTTCACCTTTTAAATTGAGACCAAACAAGACTTGATATTAAAACCATTCAAATTAATGAAATATCTCATCACCTTTCCCTTTCTTAAATTCTAAGAATTTAACTTCTTTAAAGAAACCAGATTGTTATAATTCCACTATGGGCACTCTTTACGGGGCCATATTTTTCGCTCGTTTTGAATCTTGAAAGTTGAAACCACTTTGTTACCTAGGCAACGGGGTTCAGCTACGAGAGAACCTTGTGACCAGATTGGTTGAGCGCAGGCAACGTCTTGACATAGCATCTACAATGCCCTAGAAAACAAAGGCTTTACATTGCAAACGTTGGCTGCTATATCAAATATTTATCAACGTATATTAGTTATAAATATTGAAGTTAAAAAGGCGATGTATTTTCTACGTCTACGGACTAGACGTAAGAGTAAACGAAGTCTAAAGTCGTTGACGCGCTACCTTTAAGCATTTTCTTATAGAGTCTTCATTGTTTAAATTATAGCTACTATGATGTATACCCATCCGATTTTCGTAGTCGCGGACTACAAACTGCAGGCGCAAATTCCCACGCCACAGGAGCGTAATGAGACGAGGTGAAAAAAGCAATTATCACGGGCGGGCCTAGACACAGGGGAGCTGAAAATCCCCAAAGCCCGCCGTTTGGGTCCTTCCTTCCTAATCCCCGCGTGTCTCTTCTCCGCAGAGCATCCATCCCGGGATTTTCATGACCCCAGCGAAGAGTTCTTTTCGCTTAGAGGTATTTGCCCACGCGTATGTTTGTCTTACTTTTATTCAGCGCGCGCTTTGTAGGGCCGCGTATCTCTATTCCTAATCCACCGGGTTCCCAACGACCAAAGGCCGTATTCACACGATTCAACATTCAACATATTCGAAAACAATATTGTTGGCCAACGCGAGTCGCAAACCTAGTTGCTCCGTGCGCCAATGCTCATGTTGATCACACAAACGCTTAGCTTCGAACATTTAAATCTAATAATTTTCGTATACATCCTCTTGATTGAACAAAATTTAACCAAAATACTAATAACGAATACCTTTATTATTATAGATTGAAGTAACTTTTGGTAATAGGGGTATTATTTTAAGAATCACGAGTCATTTTATACGGCGCTTCAAGGGCGTATCCAGGATTTTATTTCAGGGGGGGTTTCGAGGGAAAATTTCAAGGGGGGGTGCTGACGGAAGTTTCACCGATTTTTATAAGGGAACCCCCCCCCCCCCCGTCATAAGCATTTCGGGTGGGGGGGGTTGAACCCCCAACCCCCCCTTAAATACGCCCTTGCGGCGCTTAACGAGAGAAATATCAGCGCGTCTTGTAGGAGCGTGAGATGGAAAATGTAACGTTTTATTAGGAAATCCCTCCCTTGCGGGGGATGGGGTAAATCTCAGTTAAATAATGTCGGTTAATTGACTAGGGATGCACCGATATATCGACCTATTTTTCTAATATCGCTATCGGCCAATATCGGCTTAAGCGATGCCGAAATTGGCCGATAGCGATATTAGACAACTATTTCCAGAAAAACATTTAAAAATAAGAAAATTCTCGATAAAATAACGAAAGATAATATTTTATGTGATTGACCGCGCCGCGTACGCCAGACTTCAGAAAATAAATCATACCTTTTTTTAGACAGTGGGTTACGAGTGTAAACAAATAAAAACTAACGATATTGGATTTGTGATAGAAAAATGTATCACGTATAATGAAAAGAAACATGTTCGGATATGCTCTTGCAAACTTCTTTTAATAAAAAATTAGGATAAAATGGTTTGACAGTGTATTGAACCATCTTTTACAATGATTTGATCATATGTATACTACTGTTATGATAGATAACTTTGTTAAAATCGGCCGATATTACCGCCGATATAATCGGCAACGAATAGCCGATAGAGCGGCCGGCTGTTTTATTGGCTGTACCCATATCGGTGCATCCCTACAATTGACAAAACGATAATCCAGTTTGACCCACTGTCGATCGAAAACAAAGCTCGCCAAGAAACTTGGGAAGAAATGTTTGCTAATGCGAATAGGCCTTAAGAAATAAATAGAGCAACACTCGAAAAGCAGATTAATTCTATTCTAGCTTATATTTTCGCTATATATTTATTTATGTTCCGGTATTTTCTCTAGCAGACCATAAAATTTTTTTAGTTTCTATAAGGCTCTTGTCTACAACGTAATTTGCATATATTAGAAATTATAGAATCGATTTCCAAATGGAAACCACGCCCCAACACCTTCTCCCGTGTAATCAATGGTTAAGGCTATGTTTTTTCCCCGGAGTTCTCACGTTTCCCTTTTCCATTAAAACTCATGGGGGTCAACGTTAATAGTAAGTGTAGGGAGCTGTTGACTCGCGTCGCACGAATGGCTTGCCTATGCAGTATTATTGTTGACAGTATTAAAACTTAATAATAATAGTAATAATAATAATAATAATAATAATCTTAAATTTAAGGAGGTAAAACCTTTAAGATTTATATGAGACGTGTAGAGTAATTAATTTACAGTTTAAGATCTTCTAAAGTTTATATATTCATTTTTTAATGATTTTCTTGATTTCGCATATTTTTATACACAGGAATCCATACTTCTACTTGGAATACTTATCGCGACAGATTTGCGTCTCGATGTGGATGACGGTTTTTTGACGTCACTATGTTAACTTCACAAACAACAACGTGACAGGGGATCGCGCGCAGAGGGGATTTTTCTCTCGTTAGCGGGGCCAAAGCCATCAGAGTGATCTTACCATACGCGATACGACAGGATAAGCATTCCAAGTAGAGGTATGGATTCCTGTTATACAGTATAAACCTTTATTTACCATTATTTACCAGTTGTATGAGCAATATTCGACAAAAATGGCATTTTTGCAACACTGTTGGAGATAGATGGAGCTTAACGACTGGGAAGACGCGTCTCTTGTTGTTAGCTTAGATTGGATTCTAGTGGTGGTTTTGGTAGGAATTTGTGTTTTCGATTTAACCTTGAACTAATAATTACTGGACTCGGAACCTAAGCAAATTCCCCAGTTCCACAATTTGCATCGCCCGTCAGCGCTCCTACCGAGAGAATCGCGAAATATTTCTATCCAAATGCAAAACACGTGCGTAAAAATTTCAGATGACACGCATTCCGTCGTCTGCTAAGCTGTTTTTAATAGAAGTGAGGATTTTGGAATTTTAATAGGCTTTAGATTATTCAGTAATACTTGTATTGGAATATATTTGAAAGGGTAATGATTTAATTTATTTAAATAGGAAGTTCGCTTTAATGTTTTTGCATATAAAGTTTGTGTGAAGGTTTAAATAAATTATAAATTTAAAAATGCCTAGTCGAAATGAAGATAAAGGTGTAAGCTTTGACGACAGTGACGAGCTAAGAACGCTAGGCCTAACGTCGTCTGCTAATATTGGGCACGTGTTTAGTATTTGGATAGAAATCTTTCCAATACTCTACACTACGGCGCTACAAACGGCCCTGCCGTAAAAGCACCAAGCACGCCATTTGATCTCGGGTGCAGTAATTATTCGTCCAAGATTTAACTAATCAGGTAAAGTCTACGCTTAGAAAGTAAAGTTTCAAAACTGAGGTGGCATTATAAATGCAGAGCTAAGTTTCAGAAAATTAAATAAAAACACGAAAAATACAAAATATGCTATAGGTAAGGAGAACTAAAGTACTTGACCCGTTTCGATTCAAGATAAAGATGAGAAATGCACAAAACTGAACCTTGTTAGAAGAATCGAGGTAATAATATATTATATTTACTATTATGACGGTAAGGAGACGATCCAACGTGATATATTTGTTCCCTGGGAAAGTTTTAGGTTAATTACTCGTTAGTTAATTGTTGTGGGCATTTTGACCCCTTCATCACGGGCTCTGACTGATATTTTATTTTATTAGGGCAAATTTTTCGATACTTTTATTTCGTAGATACTAAACAAGTTATTTTAAGATTGGATATCGGTTTATGTCTCCGTTCTAAATTGTGATTTTTGATTGGAGCTTGTGCCGTAAACGCAATGAAGCCGCATTTCTTTGAATAATACGACAAGATAGATCGATTCCGAAAGTATGGGTGAAGTCTTACTTCCCTTACGTCATAACGTCGTATCTTCAAGCTTAATTATTAATTAATTGATAATAATTAATCAAAATAGATGCTTCGATTTCGTGGAAAAAAATATTCATATTGTAGATAATGGGACAAAGATTTCTATATAGAAAATTTTCCGCAAATCGGAAAAATAAAAAATTGAAACATAAATTAGTTTTTAAGGGTTTTTAATGTTTTTAACATTTTTATAGATATAAAATGTCTAATAACAGTAAACATACTACAAAACATTAATAGTGTTACATTGTTAATCAGTTTAAAGCTAGTCTAGAGGTTTAGTTTTACTTTTAGATTCGAAAAAATGCCGGTTTATTTAAATTTGCAAACAATATTAGACTAATCATGGAAATAAAACTTTTTTTAATTTTTTTCTGAAAAATACGGAAAATTTTCCAACTTACAAAACTATTTCTATCAGTCATCATTCAACAAGAGAGGCTAAATTCTTCCTATAATTCTGTATCCGGATTACATATGGTATTAATTTAATTCATTTTAATTTTAATTCTTGTTCCAATGACCTCGACTAAGAGAAAGATAATAATAAAATTATGGATATGATGACATCACGGGAAAAGTATACCTAATCCTGGTGTTTTTTTCGTAGTTTTACTCTCGGGAGTATAACGTATCTCATTTCCTTCCAATTTAGCTCGAGAGTTCGGATTAAATTAGATTTAAATTTGAGCCCCGACATAAGAGGAAACGTTGGTAAATAATACGGCGGCCTGAAAGGAAGGTATTCCGCTCTCTGAAGGGATTACTTTCCTTGGAGAAGAAAGAGCCGCTGAAAGAAAAAGGGGCCCCAAATGGTAACCCAATATTATCCGGAAGAAACGGGGCCTCCTCCACGTCGATGAATAAAAGAAATTGCTCGTTCCCCGCTGCGGGAGTCTGCTGGAAATTGACTCCGGCCGATGGGAACGCTGCCCTACTTCCGACTCCGTTCCCTGACTGTACCCTCTCGCTGCCTTTCGCGTCTCTCGCTTTTCTCTATATATTGCGAAACGTTTTTTGTTATTTCTGATATTATAATTTAGAGTGCGATCCGTGCTAATTTTATATTGTGAGCGCTTTACTCAAATTTTGAATGGAGCGATTTTTACAGGGTGTTTCGGTTTTGAAATATTCCAAAAAACATTTTAGATTCGATCCAAAACTAATTTATGACTGAACCAACTTGATTTTTAAGTTTCGCTATATTCTCTACATCGTTTTCGTTGGTTATTATTTTAGTGTTCTACCTATTGGTGAAAACAATAAATAAAATATAAAAATATATAAATCCATAAAATATTTTCCGATTTTTTAAATTACATTTTTAAATTCATTTTAAAATTAAATTACAAATTAGTTAACATATTAATTTGCAAATTAATTTACATATTAACTTACAAAATAATTTACAAAATAATTAACAAATTAACTTTTAAATTAACTTACGAATTAAAACTTACAAATTAAACTTACAAAAAAATGACAAATTAATTTACAAAAAAAATTTACATATTAACTTACAAAATAATTTACAAATTAATTCAGAGTTTCCGTCACTTATAAATAACAAGACGTACGACGGTCAGAATACACACAACCCTTCTAATGTGTTAAGTTTGTTTGAGCTATTCACAGCAACCTGCAACGCCGGTATCACAATTCACAGCCAATATATATCCACGGTCACACATAATTGTATTTACACTTATTTGTTACTTCTAGTCATACTTTGAAAGCATCGAAGATTCCTTCGATCAGTGTAACTCAAATTTTTTACTTCTGATAACAATTATTTGTTACTACTAGTCAGCCGTTGAGTGTCACACTTATTTCTTCTGGTTATACGACAAAGACTAGTTCGATTAGTTTCATACTTATTTGTTACTTCTTATCACACTTATTTGTTACTTTGGATCACACTTATTTGTTACTTCTGATCACACATATTTGTTACTTCTGATCACACTTATTTGTTACGTTGAGTGTCAAACTTATTACTTCTGGTCATACGCCGAAGACTTGGTAGATCAGTGTCATACTTAATTGTTACTTCTGGTCATACGTTGAAAGCGCGGCCCACTCTGAACGGCCTTGAAAAACGCCAGAGGGAAACGGGCGCGTAGACCTTTATAAACACGCGGATTTACAATGTTGGAAATTGCGCGGGTCCGTATACGCTGCCCAAAAAACCTTTTTTAGAATTAAAATTAAGGAACGTATTTGCAACTCTAGGTTATATGTAAACCACAGCTATTCAAAAATATAACTTTCATGAAAATCGGACTTAAATTAAGGAACTGTATGTATATTTTAGGCGAGAATATAAAACCACGAAAATTTGGGTCCCGTAAATTACCCTGCAAACTATACTTAAATTTAATATTTACTCATATAACCGAAGTTGTAGGTCCGCTGAATCCTAACCTCTCCAATAATATTTTTTTAACGTTATCGGACTTAATTTTAAATAAAATGTCTACCACATAAAGCGAAACCACCGAAAATAGTAAATTGGGAAAATGCCCAACTTCTAGGGCTCCGATTTGAAAACTTTATAAAAGGCTATCAATGGCGATGTATGTACATTCGAACGAGATATCATTGACTCTTCTAGCCCTAACCGTTGAAGAGATATGCGCTACACGGCGGCATCGGCAGCATCGGCGGCAACGGCTACACTGTAAGATTATAAAGTCTGTTCCGATACAATTGGATCACACTGTATATTTAGCCAAATTTCTTATACCTATTTTTGGACAATATCTCTGAAGGGTTACCAGGTGTAATTATTCAGTGATCGGGGTATTTTTTAAAAAGGCAAAGTTCAATAGACCGATTCTCAAATCTATGACAGGGAAACAAACGTTTAGAGCGAAGCCCTACAGCGGTTTAATATCATTGCTTTTATATATACTACATGGCGCCAATTTAAACCTTTTATAATAATAATAACAATAATCAGCTAGATTAATACCCAAGGCACCACCTTAGGCCCAAGTCATCTAGCGACTTATAATGCCTTTAAACAGGTGGCCGGGTTACAACGCGTAGGAGGGTGTTGGCAAGCCCTTCATGCCACGCGAGCCAACAGCTCCCTACACTCACTGAATTACCGTTAACCTCTACAAGTTTCGACGCTTTAGACTGTTGTCGCCCTCTTGCGAGAATTCGGGTATTTAAAAAACGACCTCTAATGGCAATTCCCCCGTGAAAGGATTTTCTTCCTTGTCATATGAGTGTCGATCTGAAGGGGCCAAAATATATTCATGTCAAAGTCAATACATGGACAGCTGTTCGCTTATTGATTTCCGGATGAAAAACCACGCCCCTGCACCTTTCAACGCGTAATCTTTCTTCCGGTAAGGGGGAAAGATGTTCCGGTTCTATCTGTCCCTGTAGATGGGGAAAATCTTCCACAAATCAGAGGTTCTAGGCATATAGCAACGACCACATATTCATTCGTGGTATAACTAATCAGCGCCAAGCCCTAAGCTCCGAAGGTTGACTTTTGAAATTTCCCATAAACCCGAGTGGTATGTTAATGGCGAGATAACGACTTCTCGGGGGTGGGTAGCTCTGCCAACTTCTCTTGTTAGTGGAGGCTGTTCTTAATTACACGATTCTACTCGGTCTGGTGTCCCCGAGAACTCCGCTTTTACAAGAGAGTCCAATTTATTTGGGCGCTTCCTCACAGGCCAACGAGTCTGTCGTCGCGATTTTTAAACGACGCCTTCCGCGGAATGGGTTTTTCCCGTTTACGTTCTTTGCATTGATATCCCATCCTTTCTTACCGTTCCCTGATTTCCTAGAATTAAATTGTCTAACACTATTACGTCATTCTCTTCGCTAGCTTGTTCCTCGCGGGTTTTTATTCGGTTTTATGGACAATGTTATTGACTTAAGGGCTCCGACATTCGGGCAAATCCCGTACACTCTAGAAAAAAAAAAACCTAATATAACCACAACTCAACACAAAAATCGTGCTCTGAAATGCCAAAATCAGTTTGTGATTTCTGAGATCACTTTAAGATTCGAAATCACGTAAGCAAATTTTGTCGGGTATTGACTGTTGATTCGAATTCAAACATCTTTGCCAAAGGAAAAAACCCTTTCAGCACAGTGATTTCCAGTGATTTCTCACAATATTCCGGTTAAACTGATTTATCGTGATTATACCTACGATTTGCATACCTTTTTACGTAATTCAATATTACTCGACTCGAATACTCGATGAAAATAAATTTATACTCGATAACTGATTCGATTGCCTAAAACTACTACTCGCACAGTCGTAATAGAATGCCATTTTCAGTATAGGGATACTTTTCTCAAATCTTCTGGTTTTAACTATATTCGTAGAATCAATTGCGCTTTTCCAATATAGTTACGAGTCTTGCGAAATTGGGAACGCAATGCAGATTTTATAAGCCCATTTAAGCACATGCTGATTGGAGCGACGAAGTTTTAAGTTTATTACGAAGGGTGGTTTTATAAGCCTTTAAAAGTTATCGTTCGTGGCGATCGAGACTCTTGAGTGGATAAGACGCGACCAGGTATAGAACACGGCCCGGAGCGCCTGGCCTGGCAAAGTCTTCCCTTTTATCGCTCATCGGTTTGGGCTCTCTGGGAAGCTATTAAAGGGAATATAACCTCAGGTATTTGGTGTGGAACACCAACGCTTGCAGCTTTGGCCGCTCTTGCCTTTGGCATTAGAAATGTTTGGCGCCACTGTGCAGGGAAATTTGAAATATTGAAGGGGTCTTCCATAAAGATGGCTTTGCAGGTTATATTCCCTTTAAGTTAACTTATAGAGAGAGAGTTGTAGGCTTGTATCAAGATTCACTTCTAGGGTCAGTAAAAGGTGGTTTTATTACGGAATCTGGCTGGCGATCATCTGAAATTAACCCCTTTCGCGCCCAGAACGAGTCTCTAGCTCCTCCTATTTCCGTTCGAGAATTGCCTATAACGCCCTATTTGCCCCTAACGCGTCAGTCTCGAGGAAAACCTCGAACTGCGCAGGTGCGTTCTACGTCACACGATATCGAGTTGTAGCTCCCGTCTCTCTTATAGCGCCAGACGGAGCCACACGTGCATCCTCTTCTCCCTTTATCTGCAGCTTGTGACGTCAACAGTGCCTTTCATCCCCATAAGGCAGCCTAAAGGCCTATTCACGCGAGCCTACATTTAAAAACCAATAGACCATTCTATAAAATACTACTTCTGTGTTTATTTACTTTGGTGCATAGAGAGGTTGAAGGTTTGGCCCAATTTTTCATGAACGAGGGCGTCTCTTTATTATCTTTTATCTGGCAAACATGCAACACGGGTTGGCTGGTCGATCAAGCTAATTAAATGTAATGTCTAGCCCGAATAGGGACGGAACATAAGCCAAATTCTTAAAACGAAAGAATAATGAAAGTTGCCAGTCCTATAGCAATATCCTTAAAGTCTTTGACAAAGCTTTGACCGGTTTAGCTCGGATTTTATAGAATGGTCTATTTGCTTCGTGCGCATGGAGAAAATAGAGAGCTTCAGCAAACCCATTTCTAGGCGTTTACGCGAACGTCTACCAATAGGCGTAAAGGCCTATAGAAATGGGTTTTGCTGAAACTCTCTAATATGCTCACAACGTATTGGCCACACAAACGCTTTTGTTGGAGAAATTTGGCTCCAATTTTTAAAATTTAATACCTTTCGTACACATCCAATGATTACGCAAAATTAAATGATCATTTTATGGGAAAAATTAAAAATTTAAACATATATTAAGGGTTTTTATTCTAGAATAGTCTAGAGGTTTAGCTTTACACTTGGATTTTAAAAAATTAGACAAAAAATCCGCGTAATTTAAATTGGCGAACCATATAAGGCTAATTATGGAATGAAAACCTTTTTTTTCCGGAAAAAAGGTCTCGGTAATTTTCCGGAAATTTTCCAAGTGGGGAACTTTCCACGCAACATTTTCCGACTTACAACTCTATAATTAGAGATAATATAAAAATTATATTTGTTCCCCTTCCCATAAAATCCTACTGAGTTTAACGGTGGCAATAGTGAGTGTAGGGAGCTGTTGACTCGTGTGGCTTAAAGGGCTTGCCACTACCCGCCTACGCAATATAAACCGGCCTCCTGATTTACAGGCATTAAAAGTCGCTAGCTGACTTGTCCCTTAGGTACTGCCCTCAGTATTAGCCTAGCTGATGGTGATGATGATTATTTTATTATTATTATTTAGAATTAAGCTAATTTAATTATTTATCTTTAAATACAATAAAACGAATAAGTAACACACTGCGTTTGTTTAGAATAAACAAGAAAATTATCTGATATTTGGTTAAATAATAATAATTATTGAATTGTTTATTTGGTACGGGAGCCCAAAAGTAAATAATTGTATCGTTTTCCTAATGTACAATTCTGGTAATTGGAATCAGGTATTGTAGTATAACCTGAAAAGCGTAATTTTCTTAATACCCCAACAATTTGGTCGATTACCTTCGCAACAATCCACTACGCAGCGCCATAGAAGGGATCGGCTAATATTGGTAATAATTAAGGGCGACAAACATACTGCGGGTTATATTCCCTTTAAGTATCGCTTATAACAAGCACGCTTCCATCTATCCGCGTGCCGGGCCACTCCGGAGCTTAGTTAATTAAAGAGCCTTATCAGCATTTCTCTCGCATTGTGTACACTCGGGAGTCGGTGACATTAGCTGTCGCCAGAACACGGTCGCGTACACCGAATGACGGTTATGAAAATGTTCCATCAACACGGAAGTGGCCGGATGAATGGTACACAGTGTCCGATTAATAACCTCGCCCGATTCTAAAGCCTTTTCACTCTAAAAAGAAACGCCTAAAATATACCGTCAAGTAAGAATTTAACGGCTGAATGAGCCAGAAGATGGCGCAACAAGCGGCCATCCTTACAGTCGTCGTCTTCCTTTCGGAAAGGCATCCTCGTTTCCTTTCCGGATCAAAAGCCACTCTCGCCGCTAAATTTCCGTTTCCCAACAGGTGTCGCCGCTCTAGATTCATTTTCTCGTTTGCTAAAAAGGGAAACAGAGGAGTTGAAATAGCGGATGATAGAATATAGGATGGCCTGGTCTGAGGGGGGCCGTGGTACGCGTTTAGGCCGATTTATCTCTCTGGACCTCCCCCCGTTTTCCCTTTTCATCTATTCATTAGTTGGCCGCTTGTTTTAGGGGGGCGCTGCTCGCCTGTTTTTGACAGTTGGGGTGAGAAATGATTGTCCATCCCTTCACTTTGGAAAGTTTAAACTGATTTCAAAATTGTGCGGTCGCTCTGAAACTGGCTTTGCTCAATTCAAACATTGGCTACTTCGTATTTTCAACGGCGAAATCATTGATTTAACTTACCTTCGAAGGTCTTAATAAGAACTGAATGACGTATTATCAACGTTAGATGCCTAATCCGTGTAATTTCGGCATACTCCGCGTACTCTTCACTTAAACTTCGGCGTAATCAGCGTACTCTTCGCGTAATTTCTGTATACTCCGTGTACTCTTCGCGTAATTTCGGTATACTCCGTGTACTCTTCGCGTAATTTCGGTATACTCCGTGTACTCTTCGCGTAATCTAATCTCAATATACTTCGCGTACTCTTCGCCTGATCTCGGTGTACTCCGATTATTATTAGTGTAATCAAGACGTACTCCGATTATTATTAGCGTAATCAAGACGTACTCTGATTATTATTAGCGTAATCAAGACTTACTCCGACTATTATTAGCGTAATCAAGACGTACTCCGATTATTATTAGCGTAATCAAGACTTACGCCGCGTACTCTTCGCCTGATCTCAGTACTTCTCGCGTTATCTCGGTGCACAGTTCTTCATATTCGTACTGCCACTACTCTTCGCGTAATCTTAATCTTCGTGTAATCTTAATCTTCGCGTAATCTTAATCTTCGCGTAATCTTAATCTTCGCGTAATCTTAATCTTCGCGTAATTTTAATCTTCGCGTAATCTTAATCTTCGCGTAATTTTAATCTTTGCGTAATCTTAATCTTCGCGTAATCTTAATCTTCGCGTAATTTTAATCTTTGCGTAATCTCCTCGGTATTCTTGGTACTCCCTGATTACGTAATCAAACTCAGACCACCGATCACCTCTGATACTTCAATGTATTTCTGAAAATAATTTTGCTGTAGCAATAACAGTTCAGAGCTAACTAAATTACAAATAATATTTAAATTTAATTAAGATTAATTTAAATTTTAGTTTACACTGCCGATGCACGGAAATTATTAATCAATTTGTTATGAAAAAGAGTCATAAAATGTGGTCAATATTTCATCGAGCATCAACGGTTTTATGACATTTAAATTAATTTTAGTTCATTATGTGTTCTACGTGGTTAAAAGTTAGGTAACTAATTGAACCAGCCCTTTAGAATTTAATTTAAATCCGTAGATTTAGAATTAGTTAGAATTTATTACGCTTTTTAAATATTCAGCATAACTTTCAATTCAATAAGTTTGACCGTAATATTCGTACTAAGTCGTATTTTATTTAATACTCGGTAGATGAAATAATTGGTCAGACGCCTGTAAAAGTGTTTCACACGCCTTACTCGGAAGCCCCGGGAGAAACCAACTTTAACCAAGATTGGGAGAATAATTTTCAAGAATTAAAATTTAAATTAAAACCGGCGAAATACCAATAAAATTATCTGAGGACAATTTGAATAAATTTTAGAAAGTATATTTTTGGGTCAAAAAGAAGGGTTCTTTTTTAGTGGTCTCCTTTTTAGCGGTGTCAATGACCAAAACGGATTCTTTTTCGCGGCGGCGAAGAGTGTAATCTTTGAGGGACAAAAAAGAGAAGTTCGGAGTTGAGTGGAGCATATCGAATTGGCCATAAATTTGGCGCTCGCATACCAATATCTCCGCGTTGCTGTCCGGATATACACTTTAATAGGTCAAAATAAAGAACGCTTCGAGGCTTCCTTAAGGAAGGATGGAATCGGGTTTCTCGATGACTAATGAGAGCTTACATTTTTGGATGTCGGTAGCATCGGACGCTGGGGTGGCGGAGTGGTTAGCACTTTCTCCTCGTAGCGAGAGGAGCCAGGTTCGATCACAGCATGTGGAACTGGGTGAAAACTCTCTCCCCTTTCTATATAAACGCGTTGAGGTTAACGATAATAGTGAGTGTAGGGAGCTGTTGGTTCACGTGGCGTGCAGGGCTTGTCACCATCCTCCTACGAATTGTAATCCGGCCACCTAATTTCAGGGTTGGCAAAATCCTTGTTTTTTTCAAAAAGAACAAAAACAATGTTTTTTATTGTTTTAAACAAGATTCATTGTTTTTAACTGTTTTTAAATCAAACAATAAAAAACACATAATAAACAATAAAAAACTATGTTTAAAACACGTTTTAAACTATTCATTATACTTATGAATGGAATCAGACTCACGAGTAAACTCATTTAAAGAAATATTACGTATCATCTAGGATCCTTGCTCCTAGGTATCATTAAACGTATTATCATAAGTGGCATAATTACCCTAAGTGTGTCAATAAGATGAATTTTTCAATTATACCTTTTTTAACGAAAGTGACGTAAATGACGTCATTTTTGTGTTTGCGAAGCGGCGTCTGCGGCGCGAGCATTAAAAATACCATATAGGGTACTTGAACGGAATTCGTGAGTCCTACGTTTCTTTGGTCTGGTTAGAACAAGCTATAATTGAATATTTTCTGTGGTTAAGGCTACTATACGCACACTTAGGGTAATTATGCCACTTATGGTATTATAAATAAACTCACAGGGAGAAGAACCAAAGAGTACACGCTTATTTAAACGAGCCAAGAATTCCCCTAAGCGTTGTTGACCAACCATTGACGGCCTTTGGGTTTTTGATGACCCATGCAAATACTACCTAACCTGTAGTAGGGTTTTTAATATAGCTATCCTCCTGGAATTTTCCGTCCCATAGTACTAAGAAAAGGGAAAATAGCTAGTTATCCACACGTGGTTTTTAGTTTTGGTTTATTGAAATGTGCACGTTTGCAGTCATAAATCATCACAAATAAACTATGTTATAAAAATAAGAACTTAGATACCTCTATAATCTTAAAACTTCCATCACATCATAAAATTTCAAAAAAATCGAGAAAGGGGACCGAAATCCCTTGATTTTTATCTAGGAGTGCTGCCTAGTCGGTTTTAGCCCGATCTGTCCAGACCGTCCGTGTTTCTTGTTTCTTAAAACCCGGCACAACCCGACTAAATAGCAACTCTACTTTTATCTCGTACATAGGTAGTGTCCCAAATAGATGTATATTGGCAGCTATATACATTCTATTTAAACAAAAAGACAAAATTCAATGCGTTCGTAGGATTTTTGCACTGGTAGGAAATTTAGGAAATCATATCGAGCCCTTTCAGTCGCTCTTTTCAGAGAATCTTAAAATCAAACTACCCGTTATCAATACAATTTACCTTTCTTAGAGCCTTGGAATGGTTTTTTCTACCTTTTCCCTCATATTGAATAACCAAAATCTTACAAAAAAAATTAAAATGTACCTTATAAAAAACATGTTTAAAACAGATAGTTTAAAACGTTTAAAACAAATTGGTGTTTGTTTAAAATATTTGTTTTAAACGTGTTTTAAACACTTGTTTTAAACATTTTGTTTAAAACTTGCCAACCCTGCCTAATTTAAGGCATTAAACGTCGATAGCTAACTTGGGCCTAAATAAAGTCCTAGGTGCTTATCAGTGTACAAGTCCGGAATTAAGATTGTATTAAAGTTAATAATAAATAATACTAATAATCAGCTAGGCTAATACCCAAGGCACCACCTAAGTCATCAAGCGACTTTTGAAGCCATTAATTCAGGTGGCCAGGTTACAATGCGTAGGAGGGTGGTGGCAAGCCCTGCATGCCACGCGAGCCAACAGCTCCCTACACTAACTATTACCGTTAAACTCAACAAGTTTTAATAGAAGGGGAAACCGAAGAGCTCGGGGGAAAACGACTTAAACCAGCGGGGAGAGAACTTGCAAACTCAACGCGGAACGAGTTGTTCCGAGTTTTCACCCAGTGCCACAAGCTGGGATCGAACCCGGCTCCTCTTGCTGCGAGGCGAAAGTGCTAACCACTCCGCCACCCCACTTAGCTGACCAAAGGCTGTATTCAGTTTCATATGCTGGTATTCGGTGTACAAAACTGATTAACCCCTCAATAAAGTCAATCTTCTAAGCGCATCCAATGACATGAAGAGTTCTCCATCGAGAGACAAGCATCAATGATACTGCAAGGAGGAGTGGGCTAACAATACGCTCGGTTAGTAAGAACCTGGGTAGATAACGGAATTAGATTGTTGACAAACTGTCTGTGAAATATCAGTCGAAAGGTTTGTAGGTGGCGAACCATCGTATAAGAAAGATAAATTAAGCATGGACCACTTCTATTTCGGAAAGAACTTTAATTGATCAATAAATACGGGAGGTCCCAGTTTTTATTGGGGTTATCTTAAAAGAATATGAGCTCTTGCAACTGGAAATATTCCAACTGGAACTTCGAATATATCAGGGAAAATCAGTGGACAACCCGGAAATATCAAGTAAAGTTAGTGGAAACACCAGGAAACACCAAGGCAAATCAGTGGCAAACCCAAAAATACCATAGGAAATTAGTTGGAAAAACCCGAATATATCTAAAAACTTCGAAATATCCACCTAGACGTTTCATAGACTACAACTTAGCACCAGTTTATCTGTTAATTAATACGCGTAGAGTTAGTAAGTCAAAGTTATTTTTTAAACAACGAATTGCAACTAAAACTTTGTAATTTCACGGTTTTAATCCCAAAGGAATTTGCGTTTCTGTTTCAGCGTGAAATGGAAGTAGCCCTGCACTTACTAACGCCTTTAGCTGGAAAGGGACAGGATGTCCCTTCGCGACCTCTTGTTCTCGCCTGTTCACTCAGATCCCGGGAATACGTCGCTATGATTGAGTAGCCCAAAACGAGCGAGAGATTCACTTGGCATTTTAACGGGCCGATTTCTACATTTTTATTCCTCGCCACCAGAAGGCGTCTCGCGATCACTTGGCAATTCGCGCAAGCCGCCGAGACGAGGTAAAGTCGCCTGGGTCCCTGGAGCAATTACGCTTGACGGCGCTGCGGTCGTCGTTTCACCCGATACATCTTTCCATCCATCATCGCAATCGTGTCTAAGAGTTGCTGATGAGAGGGCCCCCGCGACGACTGGCCAGAAAGCCCTTTTTAAGGGTCCGCGGACGCCCTGACACCCGATAATCGACGCCCTTTTAAAATACACCAGACCAATAAGCCACTCAGAGTGCCCCCTGCTGGCGAATTTTCTTTAAGGCCTACTGAGGCTCCTACGAAATTATCTGGTTGGCTCGAATAATAATTATCTGGTTTGCTCGGCGCTATTAATCATTTCGAAACAAATGGCCGGCTCTTCTTGGGCTTGGCCGATCGCGTACTGTCGCTTTATTTTCGTTAGCTCTATTCGCCTCCAAACCAACGATTATTCAAACTACCGGACCGAAAATTTATTTTGTTTACGGTTAAATATATTTATACTCTTCCTCGGGTGCCATGCTTCTGTTTCCGCGAATTTAAAACGTGGTTTGCGAAACTTTTAAAGTACTTAATTTAACGCGCACCGACCGTCGTTTCGATTTCTCGTTCACAATTTCCATAAACCAGTTTCACTTCTATCCGACGCACGCTCGGCTAGTGACGTCATACCTCAGCGTGACCTTGGTGACCTATGACGTTGGCTTAGGCTTTCCGTCACTATCATAATAATAGTTATTTTTGAAACCAATTGCTTTAGATAGATTTTCGTCTTTGCAACAGACAGCCATTTTAAAATATTTGATTATCTTCTTAGAAGGGTCACATGGTACGACGCGATAGTCGACCGATGACGTCACGCCAAACTCTTCGGCAAAGCGGTGACTGTTTACACGACACGAAACCAAGGCTGAGTGCAGTAAAAGCAACATTTTTTTTAATTTGTAGGACAACACGAGTTGCAAAACGAGCTGCTCCGTGTGAATGGCCGGATTTTCTGACCGAGGCTTATTTTCAAATATCTAATTTGGATACACATCCTTTTGATTATACCAAAATTACTGAGAATATTAATGTTAAATACTAGTGTTGTAAGTCGGAAAATGACCGAGGCCTTTTTTCCGTAAAATTTTACGTATTTTCCAAAAAAATAAAAAAAGGTTTAATTCCATGATTAGTCTAATATATTGTTTGCAAATTTAAATTAAGTTGAATTTCCGCCTCATTTTTCGAATCTAAAAGTAAAACTAAACCTCTAGACTAGTTTAAACTGATTAAAAATGTAACACTACTAATGTTTTGTAGTATGTTTACTGATTAGACATTTTATATCGATAAAAAGTTAAAAACATTAAAAACCTTTAAAAAGTAATTTATGTATCAATTTTTTATTTTTCTGATTTGCGGAAAATTTTCCGCATTTTATTTTTCCGGAAAATTAACAACACTATTAAAAATCTTTATTAATATGAAGTAGAAGCGATACTTTTTAAGAATCACGAGTAATTTTCTTCGGCGCGATATCTCGAGTGATTCTTGACAACTTTTCCCAGCGCGTGTGAACGAAACAAAAGTTGAAAACTGGGCTTACCAAAGTGGGGCTGAAACGATAGATCGATTGCAAAATAAATCGTTGATCAGTCGCTCAATTTTAACGTCTCGCATCCAGTGCCATCAATAAGAATCTATCAGCCTATAGGCTTGTTACGTAATAGGGCGTCACTAATGTTTTGCTAGATATCGTATAAGATGGAAATTGATACCTTTAGGGTGGGTTAAAGTCGAAGGGCTTTGAAAGAGGGGGTTTGTTGTTATATAATCTCATCACTTAGAAAGGCAACCCTAATTTGAAAGCTTTCTTTTTCTTGGAGATCTTCAAATTAAACCAATCATTCTAAAAGATACACGAGTATCAACATTATTTCTTATAACGCACCGAAATGAGCTTAAACCAATTTAGAGAATTGGCTTAGACAGAGTTTCTCTTTTATTATTTATAACAGAAATTATATTATTTATCATCGAGTTTGATTCTTTTTATATTTTTAAAGAAAATTTTAAGAAACTATTTATTTGATTTAAATCTGATTTTTTTTATCGAGATTTCGATTGTAATGATTCTGAAACGTTTTATGTTTCTTTTTTTTTGGCAAAATAATCAATAATTTACGTTCAGCGATAAAGTAAACTTAAGATGAAATACATAAGAATTAAATTTATTTACTACTCGTAATTTTGTTTGCTCTAAATTGATAGGGGCAAATTTTCCTTCGGTACGAAAGGGGGAAGGAAACATGTCACCGACAGAAACCGACTGGATGACGTCACGAATCGCTGCCAAACTGGTCGACAAAGCGCTTCAGCCGAAGCGATCTGAAGCCACGGTCACACAGATTAAATCGGCTCAAAACTGAGTTTAAAACTTACTATTGAAAACGGTTTCGATGCTATAGTTTATTCGAAGAAGTTCACACTGGCCTCAAGGTTGGTAAAAATACTGTGTATTATAAGGTTAGCGTATAACGCGGGGTCGGGAATAGAGATATCTGCTGAGAAAAAAACGGGGGGAAAACACGGTTTTTTCCCGGTGTGTGACGTAGCTGGATCCCAGCGAACGATCTACAACGAAAATAAACAGGCGTCGCGTAACTCAGAAACTCCGCGGTGGGAAGACAGCCGAGCGGGAGAGCTGACTGTAAACATTCCTCTTCGGCCGGCAGCCCGCGTCCGCCTTTTTATAAAATTCCTTTGTGGATTAAAATTCAGGTAAGCATTAATCGTTTACCCATAAATTAGATCCATTATAGTATTACATTTTTACTAGTGTTAAATGGTATAGTTATATAATAATAGTATTTTTGACTATTTTAAACCATGAATTTTATAGCCGAGGCTTAACTTTTAATATTTTAAAGGCGGTTATTTTGAATTTTGTTAATAAAGGCTTGTCAAGTTGTCATGAACTCAACATAATACAGTAATGCACGGATTAAAATGCTCGGTTCTCGGGTGCAATAATTCCTTAATTGTCACCCGAAAGAAGAATTTGTCATACCATCTATTCCCATCTCAAATAACTATAAGGCAAAAATGGATAACCGCTTGCGGACGTTCCCAAGACAAAATAAATGTGAAATATGCAAGGATTTGCTCAGAACATTTCTATGAAGAAGATTATCCAAGAGATCTGAGAGTAGAATTGATGAACAAAATACAAAGAGGCTCTGAATACCCACTGCCATTCCTTCAAAAAAGAACAAGAAATGAAATATAGTATAAAGAAAGTGATAAAGTATTAGTAGCGTGTTATTTAAAGTTTAAATATGTACAAATTTAAAATTTACTAAAGTAACAAGAATGTATAGATTTCTGTTAATGTTAAAATTTTAAATTTAAGGTGTTATATTATAAAATTGGTAATTAAAGTTCTAGTTGATTGTTAATGTAAATTTTGAATATGTATAATTAATATACTTTAAAATACTTAAAAGTAAAAATCTATAATTTTATATAATAAAGGTATCACATTACGTTATATAGTTACTGAATGTATAAAATATTAAAAGCGTTAATATATTGAAAGGTGTCACTTAACTAGTATTAATAATTTAATTGAAAGGTGTTTTATCATTTTACATGCCTGTGTGATAAATATTTCTGTACTTGAGAACTATTTTTGGATTTAGTCTATATTAAAGTGTTTTTATGAAAATATAAACTTTGGATTATTTAGATGTAAATAAATAAGAGTTCCTATGGCACGCTGTTCAGGACAAAACTCAATAAAAAAATAGAGATTTTTTTGTAAATATGGGGGTATTTTTTTAAATATAAAGCTGTTTTTAAAATAAAGTCGTTTTTAAAATATAAAGCACTTTTAAAATATAAAGGTGTTTCTAAAATATAGGGTCTCTGGTTTTGTCCTTTTTCCATTGGTATGCTTAGGAGAAATGATTTAGGGTGTACTCCATTTTTCCTGCATTGTAGGAGAAAGTTTTGGTTTATTTGCTGTCTCCTAATACATAGTTGCAGGAAATAAACATAAAAAACTATGCTTGTAGGCTGTAAGCAGTGGCGTAGTCAGAAATTCGTCAAAGGGGGTCGAGGAGGGGTGACAATTTAGTACAGTCAAACGTAGGCCTAATGGGGGCGGTGACACGGAAATCCCCCTTGTCTACGCCACTGACTGTGAGGTATGTGTTACTATAGTGCGTTTGTACCTTCCAGGTAGGTAGTACATTTCTTAAACTGGCCTCGAATGTCTTAGACGAATTCGCCTTATATTTTGAAAAGTAATTTATATTTCAAAAACGCCTTTATATTTTAAAAACACCTTTATATTTACAAAAAATATATAAATATTTTTGGTTGAATTTAGTCCTGAACGGTGTGCCATAAGTTCCCTTATAGTCCTAAATTCTTATAAAAACGATTGAAGTTTTTAAAATGACAGACATAGTTTATACATGGTTTTGAGATTGTAAGACGCCTCATTATTGTGTCTAGATTGTAGGCGCTTCGAAGAAGGGATCCAACTACGTCACACGCGACTGCGACTAGAGGAGCTCTCGATTTTCTGACGGAGAGACAAACCGAAACGAGGAATAATCACCCCTTGCACTGGCCTTACATAGCAACTAGTATTAATCTTTATTGCGTGCTTGTTTTTTTTTTTAAATAAAGCAGGATACACGACAACGAAATGGTTTTTCACAACATACTAAACGAGACGGGGTTAAAATAGGTGCTTTGGGGATAAAAAACAATTATTTTTTAGAAATTCAAAATTAACCTAACCTAACCTAACACTAACCCGTCTCAACTCGTCTCAACTAATCTCACCTAATCTCGACTGTCCTGCTTTTTCACCAAAAACTATTGCTTCCCAAAAAAACCTTAAATTATCTCTAAAATAGAATATATCTTTTACCCACCCAAAGCCGCGTGGTGGTTAAAAAACGTTTATCTCGTACATTCTATACGTATTATGAAAGAAATGAAAAATGCGCAATTACGATTGTGTAGGATACCTGACGAATTACAATAAAACTACAATCTGTGAAACACTGTACTAAAAAGTGTGAATTTTTTATTTTTATATATTTCCGCAACTACTCATTTCCGGAGGTCCGTGTTAATTTTTTTTGGCTTCAGCAACCCAAAATTAATACAAATCCTTAATTTCAATTGATTTGGAATTGATGTCCCCTATTCGATAATCGTACCATCTCCGCCACTTGTTTTGATCGGATTCCACACAATTAGGTATTTAACTAGTTAGTGGGTTTTAGTTGTCGTGTGATCGTGGCTCATAACAAGGGCCGGCTTTGTGTTTGGCGGGGCCTGGTGCGAAAGCCAATATCGGGGCCCCTCTTTTTAGAAGATTTTTAATGAATACTATTTTTTAGTTAAAGAAACTACACAATCATATTGCATTAAATATTTATTAACATATGAAATCAATGAAATTTTGAATTGTTTTAACGTGCTCACTATAATTCCAATTTCGCGGGGCCCCCAATTTTTTGGGAACCGCGGGGCCTTGTGCACTGGCAAATTATCCAAGCCGGCTCTGCTCATAACGCTGGGACGCCCAACGGTTACTGTTCACAGGACGGATTCCAAACTTTGCGGGGGCACGCGCTAGAGCCTAGAGCGTGGGGTGGATTCGGAGCCACGCTAAAAATCATCTCAACATAATCATTAACCCAATAGTTTAAATAAATATATTCTCGGTTTCATAAATGCGTTGAAATCTAATAAGCGAATTATATCAATTATTTAAAAAAAATCACATATATGAATCGCGATTTAAATCGAACAAGCCTGTTATTTATAACAGAAATATCGATTATGTTAAAGTCACAGGTGTTCGTTTGAAATAAGAATTGACGCGCACCGTAGCCAAAAATACAAATAACATAAGAAGTTGTTTTCTCAGGGTTTAAAATTTGAATTGGAAATGAGTGTTCACGTCATTCACCTGTCTTCTAAGAATGCCGCCTTGACAATATTTACCGACTTTAAAGTTGTCATTGTATTTACATAAATCTCTCTTGGCGTTTCGAGTTAACTTTCGAGTGAAGCTTTATTTCCACTAGCTCGCTATAATCATTTATTTACCTTATATTGATAATGTATTTATTTCTATTTGGTATAGAATGGCTATGTTGAAACTATCCGTAGGCATTATGGCCTAAATTTACTCCCAACACGAGATCACATTTATGCAAGGATAGTTTTAGTAAATCAAACAAATATTATTTACGTGCTAAATTTTAGCTAATTTTAAATAATAAATACAGGATTGCTTATATGAGGTTAAAAAATGCTTTTAAAAGTTAGAAATAAGAGTAAAAAATGTTTGCGTTAGTTCTATAATTCCAGCTTATTTTACTACGGGTATTCACTACGAACCGACTAAAAAATATACTCTAAATCCTCTTTTAAAATAAAATGTAAGCAATGCTTCGGAGGCTGTTGATCGAATACAGAAATAGGATCGTATTTTTACATTCGTATGGCGCGGACAAGTTCCTCTTCGGAAGTCGAAACTATATCATATAGTACTGTATAATATCAAGAAGAAAAATAACTTAGAAGCGATCCAGGGATGGTTTTCACGCTATCATTCTTTTTTGAGAGGAGCTCCGACTGCGGCGCCCTCGTTCGGGGATTTTCATTTTTCGGCCCAAAAAAAAAAGAAATGGAAGCAAATCCTCTTTTCTTTTTATTAAGCCTTTGCCTTGGCAGTTTACCATTGGTATCACCATTTCAAATGCCCCTCCCCCTTTTTTAAACCCCTTTCCCCACCCCCGCATTCTAGGCGATTGCGTATTTTCTACTTAACGGAGAAAGTTTATGAAAAATGCAGATAGATGAAGCCGTTTATTTTTACTCGGGGCAAAATGAGAATAGGGTCAATACGAATCCCTTCCCCCCTCCTTTACTGTACAGTACGTTTTCTTGGGTATGATATTACTTCCTTCCCACGTCTTCAAACAAAGCGAATTTCGAATCTCTCTTCGTTCATGATTTGGTTGAGTTTATATATTTAAAGCCTTTTGCAGGGTTGCGTGAATATTTTAGCAAGGCTTTAACTGGAATGTTTGTCCGTATGCATTGGTCCATAGGCTTATTTGCAGGCGTTCGGAAAACAGAAGGCGGTGTTTTGATGTAATCGGTCAAACTAGTCTCGATTTCTAGAAAGTTTTGAGTCACTTCCGGTCAAACTGTTTCTGACTTTCGGGATGGCTTTGGGTTAATTTCCGGTTAATCGGTTTCCAATTCCTGGGCGGCTTTGGGTTATTTCCCGGTCAAACTGTTTCCAATTCCTGGGCGGCTTTGGGTTATTTCCCGGTCAAACTGTTTCCAATTCCTGGGCGGCTTTTGGATAATTCCCGGTCAAACTGTTTCCAATTTCCGGCCGGCTTTGGGTTATTTCCCGGTCAAACTGTTTCCAATTCCTGGGCGGCTTTTGGATAATTCCCGGTCAAAATTTTTCCAATTCCGGGGCGGCTTTTGGATAATTTCCGGTCAAACTGTTTCCAATTCCTGGGCGGCTTTTGGATAATTTCCGGTCAAACTGTTTCCAATTCCTGGGCGGCTTTTGGGTAATTCCCGGTCAAATTTTTCCAATTCCTGGGCGGCTTTTGGTTAATTCCCGGTCAAACTGATTCCAATTTCTGGGCGGCTTTGGGTTATATTTCCTGGTCAAACTATTTCGAATTTCTGGGCAGCTTTTGGATAATTCCCGATCAAAATATTTCCGATTTCGGGACGGCTTTGGGTCACTTCACCGACCAACTAACTTTCTTACCACGTCTTTACCCAATTCGAACAATCGTTATCATTTTATCCATCCTTTAGAGGAACGAAATATGTATGGAAAGTGAATGTTCCGGATTGTACCGGAGAAGGCGACTGAAAATATTTATGTCCTCCCTGTCAAAAGTTTTCCGATTACTTTCCGCGTTTAGGAAACCCCGGAAAACGAACCGATACAATGACCGTACACTACGCCTTTGGTAAATACGACGTAAACCGTACCTTAACTGCGCTACATTCCATCACTATCGGCTTTAGTACGGTGGGGAATCTAGTACTGGGAGAGTTGGGGAATCCCTTCGCTTCCCTCTCCCGCGACGCTCTCGCTCATTTATCGTGTTGGCCACCATCGCTTTTCAGCTTCCCCGAAGATGAAATCCACAAAAAGTCTTGGCCATATCTTGTCAAAAGGTTCGCTATTGCTCCGGCAAGAAGGTTCGCGATTTTTCTAAAAAGGAAAACTGCCTGGGGGGGGGGGGGAGTCGTTGTTCGCTGCGGAAGGATGTGTTTTTCCCGGTGACAAATGAGCCTGCTCTAACGATGACACCAATTGAGAATCGTGTACTATCAGAAACGTGATCGTAGTGCCCCTTAGGTATAAAAAGGCCGACGGTTTCCACTTTCTCGACGCTCTGCCGTTTCCCTCAGATCCTATTACGGACTATTTTTTCCCTTCCCGCTTCTAAACACGAACGTAGTGCTGTATGTGATGTGATGCCACGCTTTTGGTAGAAAGAATTTCCCTGCAAGACGACTTTTGAAGAGACCAAATCGTCCGCTCGTACTTTTGCCGTAAGGTCATCTATTAGATCAGATTAATCTATTATACATGTATTTCAAAAATCGCAATGACCCCGGAAACTCCCTTCAATACCAATAAAATAATTAATAGAAATCTAATGTCCTACCTTAGGAACCAGATTACTGTGGAGACTGGAGATCCGGAAACATTACACCTCTAGATCGAGCGTTGGAAGTGGAAGACTATAGACCCATTCTTCCTGAGGAGACTGGAGACCATAAATCAGAATATCCAGTGGATACTGGAGACCGAAGGGTATATTCTATACAGTGGAGACTTGAGACCGGAGACCATATCTTCCAGTTGAAGAGCATATTTACAGTGAAGACTTGAGACCGGATACCATATTTTACAGTGGAGACTTGCGACCGGAGACCATATCTTCAAGTGCAGCTTGGAGACCATAGATCAGAATATCCAGTGGATATTGGAGGCCGAAGTTCATATTTTACAGTGGAGACTTGAGACCATAGATCAGAGTATCCCGTGGATACTGGAGACCAAAGAGCATATTTTACAGTGGAGACTTGAGACCGGAGACCATATCTCCCAGTGCAGATTGGAGAACAAAGACAACGTCTTTCAGTGCAGATTGGAGACCGGTGACATACGAATAGCAGACTGGTCACGAACCTATTCGCGGATTGCTACTTTACTTTTCTGAGACCTATATGTTAGTATCAAATCGCGTACTCATTTTGATACCCAGAACAGCCTCCCCTAATATTCGTCAGACTTATCAGGAACAGCCTGTATACGTTTGGAGGTTATTTTTTAGCAGGTCGGTTTGCTAAATAATGGACAATATAGCTCGTTATTAAGTATCGAGACGTGCAGCGTATAATCTCTCCAAAGAAATCCATCGGCAACAGCTGCCAGATATTGGAACAGCACTGATGAGAGAGCAAAAAATATAACAACAACGGAGCTCAATTAATTAAGAAAGTTGGAGGCACTCTTTTCTCTTCGGGTATAGCTCATTAACAAGCTCATTGCGGATGCGCCCAATCCCCGCATCGTCTTAATAGACCTTCCCGGCCTTTTCATATTATCGATAAGTTATGACCAAGCACGCTTACCTCGTTATTTTTTTTACATCGTTTGTTTTGGCTCTAAATTGTCAAATTTGGTCAACGTATCCACTTTCTTATAAAAACATATTACCCTTTTGGACCAATATATCTAAATATAAAGATGCTTTTTTCAAATTTCGCGCGTTAATATTTATTTATAACGTGAAATAAATTCTGAGCTTGTTTCCAATTTTCTGTATTTGTCCCATTATTCCTGCATTTCCTATAATTCTGAACTGGTCTATTATCGATCAGGTAGAGTGGGTAGCACTTTCGCCTCGCAGCAAGAGGAGTCTGGTTCGATCCCGGCTTGAAAACTCGGAACCACTAACGGAAATAGTAAAGTGTTGGGGTCCAGTGGCGTAGCCAGAAATTCTTCAAGGGGGGGTCGAAATTTGTTAATGTTAAAATGGGGGTCGAGAAGGGGTAGAAATTTAGCACAGTCGAAGGTAGGTCCAGGGGGGGGGTCTGGACCCGGAACCCCCCCCTTGTCTACGCCACTGTAGGGGTCTGTGGTCTCGCGTTGCATGAACGGCTGGCCACCACCCTCCTACGCATTGTAACTCGACCTCCTGAATTAAAGGCAATACAAGTCGCTAGATGACTTGGGTGGTGCCTGAAGTCGTTTGTTTTGATATCCGTCGTGTCTGTCACGCGGGCATAAATATCGTTTCGTATAGCTATTTTGATTTCATTTATCATTATTATCTTTAAATATTATAATAATTTTGTGATATTTTAGAATTTTAAAGTAGGTGTGAGTTTATTATATAAATATGAAAAAAAAACCCGGGTTATTAAAGGGTTAAATATATTTGACGAAAATGTTTCATCCCAATTTAAACTATCACAGTCATTTTCATCGTTCATTGCATTTTTACGCTGCTCGTTATTTTCAAAAATAAATGACATTATGTCATCTGCCACAATATAAGCCGGCTGATAATAATTAAATTAAACGAAAAGAAAACATATCCTGCCTTAGTTATTAGCCTAGCTGGTTATTACGATTGTGTGGAGGCGAATTGTTCGAGTCGGCGTTAAAACGTTTTTCCAAAATGGCTGCCTGTGGCCATATTGGCAGATAAATTCTGGATAGCAGAAGGTTTTTTCAGTTGGTCTTTTGAGGAGGAGTAACCCCATTACTCTGGTCTTGTGAATAGTTGACGGCCGTAGAGTAATTATCTCCCTCAGAACAAGCGAATAGTTTATTTTAGCGTAAAGGGTGTACACCTTTTGTTCTAGAACAAGCGAATTATATGTTTCTAAATTTTTAGCAAATTGATGGAAATCATTTCACATTCTGTAGCACTATCTACCCTTATAAATGACGTAAAAAATATGTTACGGAATAAAGTCCCAGCACTAAATATATTTTATTTGATAGGTCATTGGGGTCATTTTTTCTGATCCGCCTTGTTGCAACGTGTCAGCCAACGTGGTAGGAACGTGAGTTCACACGTGTTCAATAACGACATTTAGGTGGACACGTGTTTTTTTACGTATACTTAACTTCCAGTAAACACGTGTGTTGAACGTATCTTTGCTCCCTGGGTGACTGACGTCATATCCACGCGCTTACTATGACGTCAGACATGTGACTGAATGTAAAGACGGATCCGAATTTTCAATGACCAAAAATTAGCTAAAATAATTATTTATTCAAGTAGAAGACAATCAATATAGCCTTATAGTAACTAACCTAACCTGATCTAACCTGATCTTACCTTAGTGAAATTAAGCAAAACTAGACCTATCAATCATGAATTTCAAGGTTGCGCAAATATTTTATTAAAAATATCGTCTTTTTGCAGTATTTTTTATTATAATATTTTAGTTTATTTTCGAGTGGGACATTTTGATCGATGAAATCGTAATTTTCAAATTCAAGATCGCCAATTTCTTCACCTCTGACTTAGTTCGAAGGTAATGGAAAATGTAAGGTCATTCAGGATATGTCTCTCGGTAAACATTTAAAGGGGGAATAAACTAAATCCAAAACTCGTCTGCAGACCCGCGCTACGACTTGTTGTTAACACAAGTAGTGCCAATAAACCTGGTGACATAAATGTGAACTTTGTTTATCCACCATGGTAATGCTTACTCCCTTTAACAGGTGGAAGAGAACTGACAAGGAGAGTACCGGAGGTGTTTATTGTCGATTTTGTTCAAAGTCGGGCGTAATCTAGACCTATAAGAGGTATAAAATTTCCCAAGAGGAGACTTTGCACTACCCATTCGATTTGCCATAACAACCGAAAATGTTTTGACCACCTAAAACAAAAATAAGATTTTTTCATTATTTTACCCAAAATATTTTACAATTTTACCCCAAAAATGTTCCAATTTATCCAAACTTGATGAAATTTACCTAAATGTGGTCCAAATTACCCATTTTGTGTTTTTAATTTTAATTTTTTTTTAAAATTTTCGTAGGTGTGAAACCGAAAAAATCCCATCCTTTTTTAAATGGAGATTTTTTTGTTTTAAGTGGTCAAAAACATTTTCGGTTGCCATGGCAAATCGAGTGGGTATTGCAACGTCTCCTTTTGGGAAATTTTATTTCTCATTTAGGTCTACATTATGCCCGACTTTGAACAAAATCGGCCATAAACACCTCGAGTACTTTCCTTGAGAAATGTAATTATTATCTGTTTACTTACGTAGTTTTTAAAACCGTGTTCCAAGTCATTAGAGTATTTAGCCTATATGGTACTATATGGTTTAATATCTTACCACCATCACTAATCAAATTTCAACATTTCAACTTCAATTTTGCTCTAATTTTAGTTTCAAAACTTAATTATTAAATTGTAATATTTGTTGGATCTGAGCGATAATCAGCTACTCAATTGTTAGCTATGATTTGTGTTGAGTTAATTTAAAATAAAACTTAACTTTCGAAGTTTCAAATGAAAGGAAGAAGTCGAAGTATTTCGATAGCGGGTTTTTATCAATAGCCGTAAATATTTTACATCGCTAGACTCCTTAAGTCTCTCCTGGGAATGTTTCTAAACTGCGAAGTACTTTGATCCACGTGAAAACTTCGCTTACCGCTGGGACCCTGCAGGAAGTCAAACTGTGATTAGTGAAAACTTACCCCTCAATTCCTCTATCGTTTTGTTTTTAACTCAAAGGCAGCGTACAAAATAGTTTTTCCATCTTCTTTTTTATGAACAACGTTCTCTTGAGCGAAAAAGTATTCCATCAGTAAAGTGCGTAAACTAACTTCCTTTGAAAGAAAGGAAAAAATGCTCTAGCATCCGCGTCTTCCTCCGGGGCTGAAATCACTTAATTGCAATGTTTATAATGCTCAATTTTTAAGTTTCAATTCCCTGAGAGTGTTTTTCCATTAGATAAATTACTTGTCCTAACTTTGATGTACTCCCTTAAGGACAATTTAATTTTGAATGAGTTTAAGCGAACGGCAACTGAGCGTTGTTGATTTAGCTTAAATTGTTTATCGCTTGATTTTCTTCCAGTTCTGTAGGCCTCGTGCATTTTATTTTCATTAATTTTCGACTCTTAAATAAAAGTACACTAAACTGTCATAAAAACTCTTTTTTCTAATATTGCTATTTGACTATTAATTAATTATTATTCATTGAAAGAAAGAATAAGAAAGTTGAGTATGATCCTCCCCTTCAACATCAATCAAACTGACACCGTGTCTCACTGGCTGAGTTCAACCACCTTCTGATTCATTCCCGATTATGTATCAGAAAACCCGTAACAGTTGAACGTCTTTTGCTTCTTCCGGTTGTGACGTCACGATAGGTATCGGAAGGGTATCAAATTAACCTGTTCCATGAGCAGGTTTTCCTGATATGTATCCTAAATGTAACGCGCACGTAGAAGATTTCTGCTTGCCGCCATTTTGATTGATTCATTTTAAACGGTTTTGGAGCATTTTGGCATTCAACAACCATTTACGTCACGATAAGTAATCAGATTTTAGTAAGAAAATCATAGGAAATCACCGATTTATTATGAGAAATCCGTGTAAATCACCGAATGTTTTTCGAAAATGAGTAATCAGGTGTACAAAGATTTTACGAGTGACTACCCCCTCGCTTCCAATAGCCACAAATCTCACCCCAAACCACGAAACAAACACAGCGTCCTGGCTGTGTATTTCTCCGTCAAAATGAAAAATCTGAGAAGGGTTTTGAAAACAATATTTTCCAGATATAATCAGGTATTGTTTTACCGTAAAGTATTTTGAAAATTGAGGTAAGGTCTATTTTATACTTGTCGATGTATACGAAAGGCGGATTATTATGGTAATAATTTTGATGAAAAATTTCACCTCGATTTAATCATTTTTATTCTTTATACAGTCAAAGCTATAGATTCGAACTTAATCTAATTTAATGAGGATTTAATCAATCTGCTTTCTCTGCAAGAGGAGCCGAGTTCCATTCCAGCTTGTGGCACTGGGTCAAAACTCTGAACAACTCCATCCGCGTTGAGTTCTCTAACCACTGGTTAAAGGGGATTTTTCCCGAGCTCTTCGGTTTCCACTTTCCATAAAACCTTGTATAAGTGAACGGTAATAGTGAGTGTAGGTAGGTGTTGGCTCGCTTGGCACGAAGGGCTGGCCACCACCGTCCTACGCAATTCATCCCGGCCACCTGAATTAAAGGTATTAAAAGTCACTAGCTGACTTGGTAGTGCTTTGGGTATTAGTATAAATAATTATTATAATTTTTATAATGCAACTGTAAAGTTAGTTTCCCCCTATAAACAAAGTTCAATTATTTAAATTTGAACAAAGTTTATTGCGTTTTATTGCGAGCAAAAACCTGGAAACATTTGCTCCGGAAGTATGTGTGTATATATATAAACGGAGTCGGAAGTGAATTTCAACTTTCGGAAGAGATAAATGCGTGCCCTCTCCCCGTCGCATCTCCACGCCTGATTTTCATTTAGTTTCGCTGCTGGGATAAAACTTTCGTCCGCGTTGCGGTATTTGGTCGAATGGAAAAGCTAAAAATCGGCTAAAGTTTCGCGGGAGATGGTAATTGCGACTTCTCAGGCGGAAACTCGTATTTGATTTCTCTTTCGTCGAATCCAGTTGCGGCTCCTCTACACTGTTCTGTTCAAAAAATTAATAATTAAATTAAAAATTGTGCAAAATGTTATATTTTACCACGTAAGAAGTTTTAAATGTTGATTCAAATTCACAACATTTACATCATTTTTAATCATTTTGTAATCTGTTTAATAGTTTATTTGGTTCGGCATTTTATGATTTACAAAATTATGATTTTTTTCTGGTCTTGTTTCTTTATGAGCAGTTCAAACGTTCGACTACTACCAAAGGCGGGGATTTTTCGGTTTCCGCCGGAAATATAGTTCGCTAAATAAAGTTATCTATGTTAAATATTATTAGATAGAGTTAGGGGAAATTTATTATCTGCGACTAATACGAAGTAAAAGCTTGAAAGGGCTTGTAAACAAATTCGTATTTTCGTAAACATATTTTACCACTTAAAAATTGAATGTAAAGTAACACCCTGACGTAAGTACCTCAACCACCGTCATTCGTAATAACATCCTCTTTTACATTAAAAATATTCATGGCATCACGATTTTAAAAGATTTTACGCGGGAACTTGAGTGCAAAGTCCGTAAGTTGCGAGAAAATGTTTTATCTGTAGGTGGTTTTATTTGAAAATTGCGCCTTTAAAAACGGAGGAGGACTAAGGCCATCTATTGATCAGATAACATTGATTTCGAGTATAATTATAAATAAATACATTTTTGGATGTATACAATGTAAAAATTACATAACGTAGTATTTTCAAAAAAAAAAGAATTTTTTTAGAGAATTACTGTATGGTTTATTACGCAATATTTGTTCTTCCAAAACGAATTTAGAAAAATTATGCAGGGAAGTTGAATTATTTTGAGATATACAGGGTGATTGAAAATTTGGGAAGTATGCCTGTTTTTCCCCCATTTTCCTACGATGAGTTAAAAGAGCGCCAGAGAGCTTCAAAGTGTAGCCTACTAGCCCCTGGAAGTAGGCATCAAGAAGCACGGGGTTGTGCCGGTTCTGGTACCATTCCTGGTAGAGACGTTGAGCAGCCAAAGAATTGCCATCCACTAGTCCATACACGAAATGAATATCCGCCAGTTCTTCCGAAGTGAACACCATTGCTGCAGTTTGAAAGTGTTGAGAAATAGCGGTCTATCATCATGATTAAATACTGTTTAGGTTTACTTTTTTACGCTGGTTACCTCGATTTGTTTACAAAGTCCTTTTTTACCTATCACACGGACCCAAACCTTAATGTTCGCATTTCCCCGCTGCTTGGTTTTGCGATTGTTGCAGCATACTTCCAGGGGCTAGTAGGCCACACTTGGAAGCTCTCTGGACTCTGGCGCTCTTTTCACTCATCGTAGGAAAATAGGGAAAAAACATGCATACTTCTCAACTCACCCCCTACAACTCCTTAACATTTTTGCATAACCTTTTGAAACACCCTGTATTATACATTTGTGATTAAACTTAATTGCGTGTTTTATGAAGCAACTTGGATCCGACGCCGCTATTTGGTCGCTCGGGGCCATTCTCTCCGCGCGAGGACAGCGCAGTTTGACGATTAAATTTTACCAAATTCCACTAATTCTGGGGACGTGAACTTCCTCAGTTCCTACTTACTTGGTCGAAGCGCGCGGTCCTGCAAAATATTAATTGAAATTCCCAGGCGCGAACGAGGGAATGACGAGTTTGTTGGCTAAATTGTAAAGTCTTTTCGCGCCGGGGGACCTCAGTCAATATATTTGATCTTGTTACGAGTTGAGCAAATTAATTTTGTACTAAGGAAATATACATAAATTGTTCCGCTTACAAATCGTCGCTTGAAAGCGCAAACTACGTACAAAAATTTACTCGTTTTTGCTTTAAAGAGTTCTCTTTAATTTTACTTTAAAAGTATTTATGTTACTAATAATACGTTTAGTTTTTCCCTTCCTCCGATCCCTAAGTTTAAATTAAATTAAATAAATATTTTCAAAATAAGCACCAAAATGTTACGTGTTTTTTGCTTTGAGGCCGCGAAAGGTACAAAAGAATTTGATTGTCTTAATTTGTAATTTTTTTAGTAATATTGTATATAAATTTATTATTTATTACAGATATGGAGATATCTCTTGGGTTAATTAGAGACACGACCCCGTAGTTAGCCATTGTCCGAAAGGTTATCCGGGGTAATCTTGTACAGGAAGAAGACCCCGACTTCCTCTTTTAATGATATAGTGACCACTGACCGGAACGAAGGCTGATCAAGCCTTTGTCCGGCCCACCCTGACCACCCGTAACGATAAACAAAGTTACCCCTCCGTAGTTTTGAGACGTCTTCCGCCACTCTACACGCGAAAGAAGCCTTTAGATTATCGATACTTCGCGTTCGGTAATTACTCTTAACGCGTGCTCAGTGGGCTAAATTCTGCGAAAATATCGTCTTATACGTTTGGAAGTTGCAACGTACGACTATAGGGGTTTACTCGTAACCTTTCAGTGTCACAGCTGGAACGCCGACAATCACTCGCTCCTATATATAAGACGTGGAAGAATGAGAACGCGCAAACTTCACCTCCCGCTCGCCCTTCATTGACCCACATAACTGGATGCTACACGACTATAGGTTCACTTTCGGTCTCTGGTTTGTTCGTTTCCTGTTCCTAGTTCTTCCTTTCGTTCGCATTATTGTGGGCGGCGGGAACGTCGGCCGATTGGGCGATACAATGTCCGAGATCTGTTTCTTGTCTGGCTCAATTAACAATCTTATTCTTATTTATATTTTATTTAGTATTTCAGTGTGCTCTATTCTCACTCCGACTCTTCCACAGAGTAATATCGGCGTGACGTATGTCAACGTCACCCAGGTTTTTACCTATAGATAAAAAACTGCCCTCAAAATGGCGGCCATAGCCCAAAGCTACAGAGCGTTACTACTCTATTCTCCGCGTTGCCATACTTTTCTGACTGAATAATAATAATCAGCTAGGTTAATACCCAAGGCACCACCTTAGGCCTAAGTCATCAAGCGACTTTTGAAGCCCTTAATTCTGGTAGTCGGGTGACAATGCGTAGGAGGGTGGTGGCAAGCCCTGCATGCCACGCGAGCCAACAGCTCCCTACACTAACTATAACCTCAACAAGTTTTTATGGAAGGGGAAACCGAAGAGCTCGGAGGAAAACCCCTCGAACCAGTGGGGAGAGAACTTGCAAACTCAACGCAGAAGGAGTTGTTCCGAGTTTTCACCCAGTGCCGCAAGCTGGGATCGAACCCGACTGCTCTTGCTGCGAGGCGAAAGTGCTAACCACACCGCCACCCCACTTCAAAGCGTAAGAAATTATAGTATGACAATGGAAATTATGGTACCAATATAAAATAGTATTAATTACTTTTAATTTAAAGTGTTTGTTGCATAACATGCAGATAACTGTTCTCGTGACGTTTCTTTATGTGGAGTTGATGTAGTCAATATCGACCATAGAAATTGGAATAACTAACTAGAACGATTTTTGAAATTTTGTCGCGCGCGACGATTAGAAATTCCGATTTCTATGAAATCGAATATCGTGTGATCTGGCAACACTTGAACGTGGGCTTAATATTTCGTCGCCTGAAAGCAAAAACTACGTAAATTTAACTATACTTTTAATTAGTATAAAGTTACGTGGTTTTTGCTTTCAGGCGGCGATTTTAGGTATAGTTAATAAGAAATTCTTATTATTTTAGTAGTAGAAATATCAAAATAGTACCATTATAGTACAATAGGTTGGAAATATGGTACATTTTGGTACTATATAGTACGCTCTCAAAATAATACAACCATTTATAATATGATGCAAAGTTTTGGTATTTGTACCATAATTATAGTACGTATGGCCACGTTGTCTATTCTCCACTTTTGTTTTATGATTTCTGGGAGAAAAGCCACGCCCCTCCACCTTACCTCCAATAATATTTCCCTCTTACGATCGCCGTATTTCCCTCTCTCTCAGTGGCAGTCTCACGTGACACGACGTCATCCATGCTTTTTCGCATAGAGAAATAACAACTTGCAAAAAATGGCGACCATAGCCAAAACTACGAAGTTCAATTACTCTATATGTTGGAGCCCGCGGTACTATCACTACTTTATTGTGGTTTTTATTCGAAAATTCAAACTACCAAGGACATTAATAGTGGTTTCTATCAAATAAAATGAATAAAAAGTAAAAAAAAAAGAATACGTTGCTCTTACGTCACAAGACACTGTTTTAATAGTAGATTCTGCGCACGCGCGATTTACCTATATCAGGAATCCATACCTCTACTTGGAATGCTTATCCGGGCGTATCGCGTATGGTAAGATCACTCTGACGGCTTTGGCCCCGCCTACGAGATAAAAAATCCCTCTGCGCGCGAACCCCTCTCACGTTGTTGTTTGTTAAGTTAACATAGTGACGTCAAAAAAACTGTCAGCCACATCGAGACGAAAATCTGCCGCGATAAGCATTCCAAGTAGAGGTATGGATTCCTTTCCTATATATTCCTCTGGCGATTGTAGCGCGCGTTCGTAGATTCGATTCATTTACTGAATTTATTCTCATCAAATACTCTTAGATTAATTTATAATTTTTTTTAAAATTGATTCATTTTCTTGCCTTAAAGTATATAAGTTTCTAAACTAAATTTAATATTGTTATTTGATAACTAAACGGTACATTAAGTGGTTTCTTTTCGCCCGTTCCCGGACTAAAAGTGTATTCTTTTTACCATAAAACGTTTTATCCGCCTGTTCCTGGGGATGAGAATTTATCCGCCCCATATATTATTAAATGGTTCTTGAGTATTAGGGCTACTCTTTCTGAAAAAGAGCTGAAAAGGAGTAAATTGGATTCTGTCGTCTGCTAGTCAGAATTTATCTGGCAGCCATTTTGAAAAACGTTTTTACTCCGACTCCAACAATTCTCCACCACAGAATCGGAGTGAAATGACGTCATAGCATTACTCTTCTTACCCAACTCCGAAATCCCCGGAACCAGAGAAAAGAAACCACCTACTGTGCGAAAGCAACCTATGTTACGTTCATAGGCAGTTCTATACTCAGTTGCAGGTTAAGAAAGGACAAATATCTGGTACATTTGGCGGAAAGATATCAGGATTAATTTTCGGTAATTTGGCGGCGGGAATTTAGAAATTGGCCTGTTTACGGTTGAATTTCTAAGTATACCTGCGCGCGTTTTATAATTTTGGAATATTACATTATATTTCAAAGTTAAAATTAACGAATTAACATAGATAAGATTTAAAAACAGTTGTAATAAGTAACATAATTAACATAAGTATGGAACAGAACGGATTCGGTTAATGATAGTCGTGGAGTGTTTGCGAAATAGGAAGTTTCTGAACAGGAAACTCGTCCCTTCCTACTCTTTCCGTTGGCTAAATAGTTGGTTAGTTTGATGGCGAGAAATACGAGCAGACCCACGTTTCGGTTTGAAATTCAAAAAAACTAATTACTGAAATGGAGCCAGTGTTTATAATATTTATTTTTACCTTCCTATTTAATAAGTCATCATTATTTTCCAAAATTAAGCGTTATTTACACTTTTGAAAGCATTTCGATATTCAATAGGCCTTGGCTGGTCCGTCGAAAAGGCTGCCGGCGGACCGTCGTCGATTTTCCGGGCATCTTCCAAATACTTGCGGAGAGTTGTCGGTACGATGGGTTTACGTTGTCATTTGCATTGGGGGAATAGGAATGGTCATACTTATTCTTATTATGTTACTTATGCTACAAGTTATACCTAAAAAATACGATTGGTGAGTCCAGGGTAAGTATTGAACAGACCCCGAGATCACCACGTTGGCGTATATAAACATGTGATTTGATGATTGCTTAGGAGCATAATACTAATATTACGCTATAAGGAAGTTTTAAAAAAATAATGTGCATTAAAAATTTATTGACCACTTTGAAATTTGCGCGATAGACATTTCTACAATGGATTAATATAACACGTGCAAGAACATTTAGGAATTCAACGGAAAATATACTAAATTCGAAATTCTCACCGCCGATTTACCGAAAATTCAAGCTAGTATCTTTCCGCCAAATGTATTATCGGCATTTATGTTTGGATATTATCATATCGGTTGATATGGATTGATATATAAAACTGAAATTGTTAATATTAATTATAACCGATCAAGTCATGTGGGGTATTTAGGATAATGAATCAGGTACAATTTAAGATTTGATTTCTGGGTGAGAGGAATATGAATTATAAACCTGATCTGCCTAACTGAGATATCGGATAGTTATGATCTGAATAAGCTGATCAGTTGGCTGTTTGAAGCACTAGTGGTCTCATGTTCTCTATTAACCTGAAAACGTTCTTGGTTCTACGAAATAAAAAGTATCTTATCGGATATTTTATTTTATTGAAATAATGAATTGGAGAAGATTTACAGATTGTTTAATCCGCTTACAAAACGAAAGTAAACGTTGTCAATAACGTGAAGTGTGCAGTGTACAAAGCTGGTGTCGACTTCGAGCTAATGGCCAGTTTGTCCGAGGGGAAAATGACCATCTGTAATTGCGTTGGAAGTGGGTAGTACGTGAAATTGATGATATTCCTGACAATATATTTTTTATGAAAAGAAAAGCTAAAAGCCTAAAAATAAATCACCTTTTTTTTCCTATTCCTCTTTATCAATTTCAAATTAATAAACGTTTCTACGAAAATGGGCGCCTGAGATGAAATAAAGAGGGAGCCTATGAACGAAATAATGTTAAGAGTATAGGGATGGATACTTATATTACAATATAAATACTATGTACTTCTGTTAATATGTATATAGGAAAATAAAAACCAGCATTTCACGAAAACTGTATTTTAATTACACAAATTAATTATACACAATATCTTCATCAAATTTATTTACAAAATTTTGTTTTATATTATATAGTTTTCGAATGATTTAGATCACAGGTTATAGTAACATTTATACAATAATTCTTCCATTTTTGTAATACTTTTTTTACATACTTTTATACTTAATTCGCGTGTACATCGAAGTATGGTAGTTTTTCTTATACCGTTTTTAGGTGCTCTAGTTCTCTCTCTCTCTATATATATATATATATATATATATATATATTTATATATATATATATCTCTCTCTCTCTCTCTTCTAAGTATCTATCACGAGTAAAAAATTAAATTCTTTAATTTAATTTAAATTCTTAAAGGGCGATGAGACTAAATGAACTAGGATAAAGTTATCGCGCGCTCGTGGTCCATTAACGATCAAGTTTTGTTTCGTACCATATTATTCAAACTTCGGCTGAAAATTTATCTTAAAAGACCACGTTAGAAAGGGTCTGATTTACAGATCTCCTTCGTAAATTCCAAGATATTTACAAATCTGTAATTTGTTTAAAGGGAATACAGCTTCCAATACTTCTGTCAACCCCTCATTTGTGCTGCTAAAATTGTTGGGGTGTTCCGTAAAGAACGCCTCGATGGTTATATTGCCTTTAAAGATATTTTTTTTTGGTGTAATGTAGGTTAGAATATTATGATTTTTGAGTCGTGAGCGGATCGTGCTGTTTTTAAAGAAGCGTTAATTAATTATTTTTATGAGAATAATTCGGGTCATATGGAAGAATATACGTATTTATATCATGGCGAGAATGTACTCTGGTATTTCGTGGAGGGGTATAGCGTGAAGATTATATTACAAAAGCCAAAATCGTGCTTTTGACTACGTATCCTGTATGAAATTCTGACTACCTTTACAAAATGTAAATTACATTCCATTATCTATACGTAGCTAAGAACTCTAAACTACGAAACTTTCCCGTGACAGCGCGCTCTAGTGGTTAAATACGTAACCACTCAATCGCGTAACGGATATCGGAATTACGTCATGGCTAAATTATCTTTCGTTAAACCCGTTAGATGGTGCCGTAGAGTTAATCGCATCGCGTTGTCTTTCGCCATTAGCTAAGTCAATCGCGCTATGACTTATCCGTGAAAGGATTTCAAGGATTTAGCTGACGTGTTTTCCGAATTCCTTTGTTTTCGCTCTTATTACTGGATCTTTCCTTCTTGTTAAGCTACCGTGAAGCATTGACTTTCCCTGTGTTTAGCCAAACCTACGGCAGAAGGGAGAAAACAAGGCTTAGTGTTAGTGTTGTAGGAGAAGATAAATAATTCTGAGCTTCTATACTGGCAATAATACGCTGTTCTGAGAATGGTCGAGCAAAAATAAGGGTTTTTTTGGGAGACAGAACAACGATCTATTTATATAGGGGATAAACAACTTAGCGTCAATTTTTATTGTTTATGTACTACCGAAATATAGCCAATTGTCTTTTGACGAGTGCACTTTTCGCTTCCGTGTGATGGACTGTATCGAGTCCTCTAACACACATTTTCACGAGTAAAAAATTGCCCACACTAAGTAGTTGCGATTCACTTAATCCACAAACAATTTATCTTTTAAAGATAAGTATAAATCTCGCTATCACGCTAATGTTATTTCCTTGAAACATGTACCTGTGGAGGTTCCTTTTTCAGAGGATACAAGAAATAGATATGATCAAGGTTTTTCACTCAAAGTAACTTACATCGAATTATAAATTATAATTTATAATGTTATATTATTATATTACTAATAATTATAAGATATTTATTATGTTATTATATTACTAATAATTATAAGATATTTATTATATTATTATATTACTAATAATTATAAGATATTTATTATATTATTATATTACTAATAATTATAAGATATTTATGATATTATTATATTACTAATAATTATAAGATATTTATGATATTATTATATTACCAATAATTATAAGATATTTATGATATTATTATATTACAATTAATTATAAGATATTTATTATTTATTACATTACTAATAATTATAAGATATTTATTATATTATTACATTACTAATAATTATAAGATATTTATTATATTATTATATTACTAATAATTATAAGATATTTATTATCTAATTATATTGCTAATAATTATAAGATATTTATTATATTATTATATTACTAATAATTATAAGATATTTATTATATTATTATATTACTAGTAATAAGATATGTATCATATTATTATATTACTAGTAATAAGATATGTATCATATTATTATATTACTAGTAATAAGATATGTATCATATTATTATATTACTAGTAATAAGATATGTATCATATTATTATATTACTAGTAATAAGATATGTATCATATTATTATATTACTAGTAATAAGATATGTATCATAATAAATCATTTTATTTTTGGCGATTTTAATTGGTTTTTTTATTTTTTAAGTTATTACGTCTGTTTTTCTTGACCGATTCGTTAATAATTTGAGTGCAACGGTAATGTAAACTAAATTTTAAATTAATCAAAATTAATTGTAATTTTTAGAGAACCTATGCAGGTACATTTTCATAAATGCATTGAAGTAATTAATAAGCGATTTAAATCAATGATTTAAAAAATAACTTGATTGAAATCGAAATTTAAATCAGGCAACCCATAGCTGAAATGTTACGACACAAAATCAAGTTATCGTTTATTTTAAACAATTTTATACTGGTTTTCCTCATTTATGATTAGTTTTCTAAAGATGAAACAATAAATAAATTAACTTAATTTTTAAAGAAATTTAATAGTTTTAAGGTTTCTTATGAAGTCGGTTGAAGTATTTGTATTATTTAGTAGGTATTTAGTAGGTAAGGGGTATTTCCAAGTGCTCCTTGACGAAAAAGTAACTTCGCTTGTCGATACCTAAATTTAATAAAAATTTTATACCCATATATTAAGGATTTCGTAACTGGTTCAAACTACGAAATCTTTTAATCGAGTTATACGAAGTTAATTAGCTACGTACTACGTAAACATAACGTACGTAGACCAAGTAATTAAAACTTCCGCTAATGAATTTTTGTCGAGACTGTTTTTGGGGATACACGAAAGATTTGTAAAAAGTTGTGGCTAGTTTTAAATCCTTTGATGTTTCTGATAGTTCCGTCCTTAAGAACGTCTTAGCCCTTGGGCGCACGCAAACGCCCGTGACCTCGATAAAACCGGACGACGGGGGCTGGCTGGCCCCTAAAACGAAATCTCGCCATTCTGTCAGTTTTCGAAAGCACGTGTTGGTGGGTTTGACAGGCAAGTCGAATATCCAGGCAACAGATTTCGCTGCCAATATTAAATCTAGCTTTTCCCTTCCTAACGTCCCCCTCCCCGGCTTAGGGCCTGCACTTCGGTCGGTACGAAGAGGTTAGGGCTGTTAGTACGTCTCGTAGACTGTACCGGTTTGGCGCCTTCCGCCCTGTAAGGTTAAGGAAATCATAAGCCGCTGCTATTTTTTTCTCGTGACGTCCATTGCGCGTTTCAATATCCGGGTTTTATATCGGTCAACCGATTTGGCGCCATCGTGGGACACATTTTTCGATATTACAAAAATTGCGGTGGATGGCTTAGACACCCTACCTCCCCCATACTTTGTAAACTGAATTTTGAAACGTATTTCCGTCTGTCAAGGTAATATCATTCATAGTTTTGCGGTTTCAACTTTAGGTATACGCGCGGGGGTGTGTTTCCACCAGTGTTGGCAAGAACCAACCAGACTTGGTTAATTAACCCTAGTTTAAACCAAAATCCATGGTTAAAACCACTTTTTTTATAAAAAAAAATATTGAGAAATGAATTATAAATATTGAAAAAACTAAAACTTAACCTTCACCTTTTGTCGTAAGTAATTAGAGCTAGATATAAGCAATTCGGTGATCTTAAAATTCATTTTGCTCGTGAAAATATGCCGCCATGTTAGGGTATAAAAGCGGGTAAATAAGTCTGCTATACCTCACAATGTAAAGGTACTGTCACGCCCAAAAACGTTATTTTTAAAACGGTCAATTTGAGCATTTTCGAAGTAATGAGGGCTAGATATAAGCGATTTGAGCATTTTTTAATAAAGGTTTTAACAGGTTTAAGCCACCGGTTACAACAGGTTTTAACCATACTAGATTTTTAAATTTTTAAAAAATCCAACCCTGGTTTCCACCTTCGCTTTGATTTTAACATACTAAGAAAAAAGATTAGTAACGTTTTCTGCCACTAGTTGGAGTAAGGACTCCATCGGTATAATGCTGTATTGAGTAGAGTAACTCTAAAATAAATAAGCTCTAGCTTATAAATGCTTCTAAATATCGCCGATTAATTAATTCGTATCAAAAGGAAATTAAAAATTACAGTTTTTGGGTATTTAGCACGATGGCTGAAGTGTGATTAAAATGTCTATTTTAAATAATATTTATAAATTAATTAAGGGTTGAAATTGGAAATGTAATTTGAACAGGTTTTACATTATTAGCTATTTAACAAAATAAAACAAACTACACGTTTTGGCAATTTTTAAATCAATTTTGTTATTAATATGGCGTCAAGATAATAGGATGGTCGTTAGTCAAGTTTCATTTTTATTAAAACCATAATTAAAGGTAGAAAATTGTTCCGACAAAAATTATAATAAACATCACAGTCAAAAGAATAATCTTTAAAATTACTTTTTCGTGTAAATCATGATAATTCTATTTAAAACCTGCATTACGTAAAACCACTTGAAAGGGTTAAGGTTATAGGGAAATATTTTCCATATTTTCATTAAATAATTTTTTGTTGGAAGAAATAAGTTTCCTAATTTTCCGAAAAATCTTAAACCAAGAAGGCTAACATAACCTGAAACGCTAAGCCTTTTACAAAATGAAGTCGTTATAAAATATCAAAGTACAGTTAATTTTAATAAACCTTTAAGAATTTAAGTACTATCTTCTTTTCATGCAATCGTGAACTCTTGTTCCTTCAAAAACCATATTAAACTCTCAATGTATGGACTAAACGATATCACTTATGTTTCACGTTCCTAGTCGTAGTGCAAGGCAGAATATGACCTTCTCTAACAAACCCGTAATATCTCGAATTTCGCGTATGCAGAAAACGTGTCACCTTTTTTCAGACACTGTAGATATATTCTCTTGTAAATATTCCGAATTTATATAAATTGTTCAATAATAATTTTATTAATGTAAACCTCTCTAAATATTTTAAACTCTTCATTTATTCTGTTTTAAAATTTTTTATTTTTCTTCAATTCATTGGTTCGATATATAGATATATTGTCTTGTAAATACACGGAAATTTAAAAACAAAATTTTTAAATTATATTTAATCTCTAAGTTCTACATTTCTAAATGTTTCAAACTCCACAAATAATACGTTGTTTTGTTATTTTTAACCCACTGTGTGTACAACCTTGTTGGTTCGATGCGTAACTGTTGTTGTGCACGTTAAATTTCATTTCATTTCATATAAATTCTATTGATGTTTATAAACCACAAGTTTTATTACTTTTATCGCCAGTAACATAATAATGAAAGTTTTAAAAGGCGAAACTGTTAACGTGAGAAAATTATTGTGATAATATTAAGGTTGTCTCTTACAAACAAAGAATTCTCCCATTTTAGTTTGGTCTCCAAAAGCAGACATAACTCTCAATGTGTTCCAAAAGAGGGACATCCAGCTTTTCGACTGCTGGGAGAAGGTAAAATAATTTGGGCTATAAAAGGGTCCTTTATGACCCTCTAGGCCTTAACCATTTTCATCGGGCCCTTTTTGACGGCGAATAGTACCGCAGTTAGAGCTTTATTCTCGCAAACTGTCTTCAATATTATCGTTATCATCAAAGTTCTTCATGAGCACTGTCGCGGCTTATATAGACAGGTTAGAACGTACTAAAGAAGGGGGACCTCTACGTACAGTACTGCTGGCCTTTATCCCAATTGCAATTATAGCTTCCCCAAGCGCCACCTTGATTGTGATAAAAAGTACTAATTATTATTATTTTAAATGTAAGTATAATTTAATTATAACTAAAGCAAAAATTGCTGTTTTAAAATACTGTTTTCGTACTTATAAATTATATTTTAATTTTAAATAATTAAAATTAGAATGCAGGTGGCGCTACAAACGGGCATCTACTCCTAAAGCGCGAAAAAGTTTACTAAACAAACGAAATGGCTAAGCCTAGGCTTAATTAAGAAATATATGATTAAATCCTAAGACATATGCCTTCGCCAAATTTTTCAAAGACTTGTTAATTTAATAAACAATAAGATGTAACATTAGTATTTACCTCTACACTGCTATTTCAATTATCTTCAGAAACTAAAATACTCCTCCGCTAATTCACGAGTCACAACTCTATATTCCATAGAAATACAAAAAACTATCCAAAAGCTTGGAGAAGAGAAGTATTCTGGAGTGGAAAATCCCATAGCGGTAATAAGAACGTCCTTTCCCGCCTATTGCTGTTAGAATTACCCAGACTACCCCGGTTTTTGGTCGGACGTCAGCTTTATCTGCCATCATTCTGGCTTGATGACGTCCGACCAAAAAGTGCATGATGGGAATTTTACAAAGCCGCAGGTGGCGCCCGACTTTTCCACTCCAGAATACTTCTCTCCTCCAAGCGTGAAGCCCGTGATGAGGTGTATACATCCGTGGTTTAGCGGGGAAAATCGCGCCCATTTAAATATGTCTCGAGCCTGCGAAGGTACATGTTTCATTTTTACATTTTACATGGATACTTCTATAGCAATAAATATATTATATATTGTTGCTAATAGTTATTCTCAAGCGACGATTTGTATTGTTTTAAATTTTTTAAAGTGGTTTACTTTTGATTGAATGATTTCATTATTACATTGACCATTTTCTTGAAAATATTGTGTTTTTTTTAGGTTTTTAGATAAATTAATCTTTCATTGAATAAATTTCTTGAAAATATTGGTGTTTTTTTTTAAAGATTTTAAGATAAATTAATCTTTCATAGAATTTATTTCTTGAAAATATTGTGTGTTTTTTTAAAGATTTTAAGATAAATTAATCTTTCATTGAATAAATTTCTTGAAATGTTTTTTTTTAAGATAGAAAGATAAATTAATCTTTCATAGGATAATTTTCTGGAAATATTGTGGTTCTTTTAAGTTTTAAAAAAAATCAATCTTTTCTGGAACACCTAGTATTTAATGTTTAATATCGTTAACAAGTATTTGACCAATTTCAACCTTATTTAATTTCTAATTAAATACCATGAACTAAAATTAATTGTAAGGGTACTGATTCACTTCTTTAAGTATTTTTCCTTGGGAACTTTTGTTTTTCGTTTATTTCCTGTGGCTGTACGAAGAAGCGATCGAAAAAAGTTAATTGAATCGAACCTGCCCGTGGCTCGGAAATAAAGTTGCCAGATTTGGGCAGTAGGGGGAGCTACGTTGGTGATATGTTTGCTATCCTTCGGGCCTTCCGCAAATATTGGATCAGCCTAGAAAAATTTAATATCTACCTCAACCTAAAAACGCGCCGAAGGATGGCGCTTTAAAACCCTCCTTTTTTAACGAAAATACAGATGCGGATTATACACTAACCTCTAACGAACAAAATTTATTTTCGCCCAAAACACATCCAATTTAATTATAAATATACAGCTATAAGCATCGTCTTGAACATATTTATCATAAGTAATTTAAATAAAATATAAGTATTCAATAATTTATCCAGCGTTCCGAAGAAGTATTTAACAGGTGGTAAACATTGTGGTAATTTCGTTACGGTATAAAATGGGAAAGGTGGTAAATAATGGTAGATAATTTTAAATAATATATTTTAATGAATTATTTAAGATATTTAAAACTTAAAACTATATTTAAGGAGATAAAACCTATAAGAATTAGAATAAACTTGTAGAGTCCTGAAAATAAAGTTTCAGATCTCTTAAAATTGACTTGTTTATTTTTTGAATGGTTTTCTGGATTTCACATATTACTATACAATATAAACCAATATTTTCCATTATTTAACATTATTTTCCGTTATTTAGCATAATTTACCAAATTTTCCATAACTTACCAGTATTCACCATTATTTAACATTATTTACCATTATTTACCATTATTTACCATATTTACCATTACTTATCATTATTTACGATTATTTACAATTATTTACAATTAATTACCTTTATTTACCATTATTTACCATTAATTACCATTATTTACCAAAAAAGTGGAATTTTTGAAACACTGAATTTATCATTATTTTTGCCAAAGTAAACGTTATTTTTATTGTTGAAAGATTTTCAATTTTCAATAAGTCTTGGCTGATCTATAAAAAAAGAGGCTTGCGATAGCGACTTCTCGGGCATTGATACCTGACACCTCGAAAGACCAATAAGAGCTCGGATAGCTTTTTCAGTATTTATAGAGGTCATAATAAGGTCATTGGCAAAAACATATTATCATTAAAAAAAGCGTCAGTAGAATAAGAAGTGTCATACTTACGTTTCTTAAGTTAATTACGCGTGTATTTATAAAACAGTTTACCTGACACTAAAGAGGAAGGCGGGGAGAGTGGGTGAAGTGTGTTTGAGAAGCGTGAAGAGTTGAGACGGAGCTTACCTTCTTTTCCGGTTGGCCTTACAACGTCGTGTGCTCGTCGTCCCACTGTGGCGCAGCGGCAAATTAAAAAATTAAGTTTCGTTAAGATGGTTTTCCTTTTAGACTGGCGACTATAGCTTAGCTCGACTAACTTTCGATACTTTTAATTATTTAAATTGGGTTTTCTCCGATATTTAAATTAGCCTCTCGAAAGGAATGGAAATCCCCCCCCCCGGGGAGATTAAACAATGACGTTGTTATTAATGGTTGTCACTAGGGCTGTGCGAGTATTCGATCATCATCGATTACTCGGCATTTTTTGAGGTCGAGTACTCGAACTCGACCTCGAATAAGTAATTGGAAGATACTTGTTGATTATCGAGTACCAAAAAAATAACACGACTCGTTAAAATTATTACTCGAGGTTTTTTGTGAATTACTTGACTCGAATATGAGTAAATTTCCCCTTAATCAACTACTCGATTACTCGACTCGACTTCAATATTACTAGACTCGATTAAAAAAAATTCGTACTCGATACCCGATTCGATTGCCTAAAACCACTACTCGCACAGCCCTTGTTGTCACGGTAACGATAAAGATGTTCTCCAGCGAATGAAGAAAATGTGTAATCGCGGGTGCACTGATATTAACTTATGCTTTATACCGTTTATACGATAAATCTATAAATGTTTCATTTAGTTTACCTCTAATAAGAATAATTCATAATATGAAAAATTACGATTTAAATAGTTTTTGATGTGTTTAGGGGCCGTTTACAAATTAATTAACTCAAAAACTAGACATTTATAAATCCCTCTCCACCTTGTAATAATTGACAAGACCCCAAACTCCAAAATTTACGTAACTAATACTCAGTATGCCCCTCCCCGTGTAACATTTTGTACAACTCTCCCCCATGTGTGTTACATAATTTATGAAGTTTTCCGTTTATAGGATACCAAATTTAGGTTAACCCCTAATTAAGAAGCATCCCCATAAAAAATGTATGGGAATTTATGAAGATAACCGTTTACAGGATACCAAAATTAGGTTAACGTCTAATTAAAAAGTATCCCCATAAAAAATGTATGGGAATTTATGAAGATAACCGTTTACAGTATACCAAAATTAGGTTAACCAATAATTAAGAAACATCCCCATAAAAATGTATGGGAATTTATGAAGTTAACCGTTTATAGGATACCAAAATTAGGATAACCTCTAATTAAGAAGTATCCCCATAAAAAATGTATGGGAATTTATGAAGATAACCGTTTACAATTTACCAAAAATTAGGTTAACCCCTAATTAAGAAACATCCCCATAAAAATTTATGGGAATTTATGAAGTTTACCGTTTATAGGATACCAAATTTAGGATTACCCCTAATTAAGAAAAAGCTCGAATAAAAGCGAATAGAGTGACTGCGTGAAAAAAAGAATGTAAAAATGTCTGAACCTGTTCTTACAGTGACGGTGGTGGCCAACACTTTGGAAAAGCGAATGTCCTCGTGGCGGACCATACGCGCCTGTTTCCACCGGTGACGGATCAGACCCAGAATCTGGTTTTAAATTTCATCGCGGAAGAGAAAAAATGAAATAAGATTTAAATGTTTTTTTAGTTTCCTTCGAAAAGGAATTCGGCGCGTTTTCGAAAAACCCCGAGCTTTGAAAGGTTGTCGGAGAAAATGCACTCACCTCTCCGTTAAAGAAGCAGAAAAGCAAGGAGACGCAAAATCCCTGTCCCGTGTCGTGGTCCCCAGGACAGATAGAAAGAAATATGGGTAGAAAAAGGTGGTTAAGATATTGACAAATTTCAGATTCGCAATGGTTCAAATATTTTACCCGAAATAGGTGGTACCCGAACAACAGCCGGACCAATTGTAATACTAACACGCGTTATATAAATTTGGCGCGTAGGTTAAAAAAAAAGATTTTAAATTGAATTTGTCAAGTCAAGTATCCCCCCCCCCCGTTGCATCCTTCGCCTCAATTCTAAATTTGGAATGTTGCGTCGTGTTTCGCGCCCTTTCAACTGTGGCATCTCTTTTAGTTTTCTTCAGAGGCCAGGTCGTAAAGAGTTTTCCCGTGTTACATTTAAAGGCCTTCCGGATTCGCTTGGTATTGTTCTTATCGCTGAGAAATGGAGAAGCGCCATCTAGTGGAGGCCACTTTCCGGGGGGACACGTAAGCCTTATTGGTTAGATTATTTCTGGAACTCTTTCTAAAACGTGACATTCAACACCAAAATATCGACTCGTGTTTCGTTAGTATGTTGAAGGGTCGTTCTGTACCTGGAAAGATGTGACGGTCGCCGACACTGTTTCGTAAAGTTGTTCCCCCGGAGACCTCGGTTCGGGGCGAAACGGCGTGATCACGTAATGGAGGCCCAGTAACGGGATTAGAATCAGAGTGGCCCTGACAGCCTTTCTGCGGAATGGTTTGAAAAATAAAAACCAAATCAAAATCAAATACAAATATAGTATAAATAAATATTTTTGACAATTTCGAGATTGAATAACTTTCAAATAGAAACTAATTAAAATAATCTAATCATTTATAGAACCAAGCCTCCTCTTACCCTTCGATGAACCGATTTTGTACTTCATTTTAATAGTGAAGTAAAATTGATCCCGAATCTTATTATTTTGCACAAAATTTCCCCTAGTCTGATAATTTATATGATTACCCCATGTCTGATTATTTTATGAAACTATCCTCTATTCTGATTATTTTATGAAAATATCCCCCAGTCTGATAATTTTATGGAGCTATCCCCCAGTCTGATTATTTTATATAATTATCCCCACTCTGATTATGTTATGGAATTATTTCCTAGTCTGATTATTTTGTACATTTATCCCATATTCTGATTATTTTGTACAATTATCCCCTATTCTGATTAATTTTACGATTTTCCCCCATCTGATAATTTAACCAAATTTTTTCCGAGTCGGCAATTTTTTCAATATTTTCCCCGCTCGATTTTTCCTGAGACCGAAAGATTTTTCGTAGTGTAATCATTTTACTATAACTTTCCTCAGTCTGATATTTTTACCGAATTTCCGAGTCTGATAATTTTACCAAACGTCCCTCTGTCGGACGAATTTATCCTATTTTCAGCGCCTGACGAATTCATAAAATTTTCCCCTAGTCTGATCATATAAGCTAATTTTCCGCGTCTGATGATTTTACCAAATTTTTCGAGTATGACGGTTTTTTCTTCAATTATTATTCAGATAATTTAAAAAAGGAAATTGCTCTAGTCTGATCATTTTCTATAAAATCAATTTTATATTTATAGGCACGTGAAGTCTTAAAATGGGCTTTCGAAAATTACAACGTGAACACTATTAAAAAAAACTCGGAAGAGAATCTAATTCCGACTTACGTTAGAGAGACTCCAATAATTAATTAGCGTACGAGAAGGGGGGTTGGAAGAGTCTAGTTTCTCCCCTCCTAAATAATTTGCATGCAAATTAAGCGGGGACTTTTAGGATCTATCTACACGAAAGACTCTTAAAATATTCAGCCTTTTTATCTTTATTTTCCTTTCGAATTTATTTAAGCGAATGTCGCTTGTAAAATGTGGCTTACTAATGGAACAGTTTGGAATTTGTCTAGGTCCTTCTAAGTCCATTTACTTAGACCCGGATTGAGTGCCAAGTTTTAATTGATATTGCAGTCGCTAATAATTCATGAAGGAATTTCACGAATGAAATTTTTAGATATTTCGACGGATGAAACTTTGGAGAATCGTTTGTGAGTAACTTACTTGGTGTGGCTGGAGTCGGTGGTGTTATTGACAGCCCTCAACTTGGTCACCAGAACTCGAACAATATTGATGAGGAAAAAGAGATTGAGCTGCGAAATATTGCGAAGAAAATTATTCGTTAGCTCTCTTAAAGGGAGCAGAACCCTCCTTGTTTGGGAGGGTGCGAAATAGCTTCTCTCTTTTCTCGCACATGGCGCTAGTCTAGAACGATAGTAGAAACACCCAATTCTTGTATTAGAGGAAGCGTGCCGCGCTGAAGAGGTTTTCTCACTTGAAACCTTTATTGTTTCATATTTAGTGTTTATTTTTTAAATGCATCCTTAATTAACATATGAACAACAATATCCGAGCTATAAATTAATTATTTTCATAACATTTTGGATAATTATTCAAATATAATTTCTTTTTTTAGATTCACGAAAGGCGTTCTAGTAGATATGAGAAATTAAAGCACTACCAAAGCGGGGATACTTGTAGTAGGAGAATTCCTCTAAAACCACTGTATTTCACACTACGTATAACACGTGGTTAGAAAAATGAGGGAGGGAATTATGTATTGCCCCAAATTCCTGAAAAGGTTATACTCCCTTTATAGAAAATTATTAGTGGTTTGTTGAGATTAACGGTATTATCGTTAGTGTAGGAATTTGTTGACTTGGAGGGCTGGCCTCTACCACGCTGCGCATTGTAACCCGGCCACCTGGGATAAATGCATTAAAAGTCGCCTAAGGTGTTGCCTTTGGTATTAGCTTCGTTGATTATAATTATTATTGATTATTAAATATTTTCATAATGAGAAATTTATATTATGGCTAGACTAGCAATTATTGTTTGGTCAATGAACTTCATTATTTCGGGAAATATTTATAGACCACAGCTCCTATATTTCATAATTTTTTCCACATTTTCAATGTCTTCCTATAACTTCCTATAATTTCCTAAAAGGTACACTTTTGCCTATTTGCAATTATGTAGTTTGAGATAGACGGCAATCAAAAACTAAAAAGTATATTGAATCCCTTATGGTTATAGCATATGTAACATAATTACTCATAAGTATGCCACTGTACCTTTATTCCATTGAAAAATCTTCACTAACGGTTTGTTTCACCACGAACCAGTAAAAAGGTGGACTACGTTAGATTTTAACCTTTTTATTCATCCTAGTAATTTTGGGAGTCACACTATTTGCTACTAACATATTTATTTAAGCCAATGGAAAACCTCGAAATTGAGAAGGAATTTTTTGCGTCGGAATTTTAGTCAGCCCAATGTGGCTTTATTGAAATTTATAAACTCGCTCGGTTTGTGCGGATGAAGTTAAATTATGAGTAAATTAGAAAAATAAAAGGTTGGGGAAAATGACCAATAAGTGATCGCCTACCGAAAATGGAACAAGTCGTCGAAGTGGTATATTCCACCAGCGTTATTAAAACCCATATCAAGCCTAGAGGAGTTAGGCCTAGGCTCAAAAGAATCTGCAACCTTTTAGATGCACCAGAAAAGCTCAACCTGAATTTCAACTATTTTTTCCAATAAACTTGCTTCTTTTATTTGACAATGCAAATTTATTTTAGAACGTGAGTCACCGAGAATTTCATTAATTTGCAAATAAATTACATTAACAGAACTTGACACTATATTGTAGCTCATTTTAGCTCCTAAGCTTTGGTTGTTCAAACCGGTTTTTTACTAAAATAATGGCCGTCGGTTTATCAGACGTAGATCTAATTTTACGACGACATTATCGGCATTTGAGATTCGATGACGTCAAATATGACCTCAAATATGACGTCAAATATTACGTAGGGTACGGATGGCGCAATATCTGTGAAACAAACCGTTAGTGAAGAAATAGAGCTAGTGGCATACTTATGATTAATTATGTTACATATGGTTATAGGTCTGTAATTTTAACATAAATTAAAATATATTTTCTTTAATTTTACAAAAAATCTCTACCTTAAAATCCTATTAATTGACCATAAATTTCCTATTTTTCCGGTAAAATATTTGGGGTTTTCCTTAGTCACCCAGTTTACATCTCCCTAATGTTTCAAAGTTACTATAAATTAACTGTTTAATTCCTTATATTTAAATTTAAACCTACTTAGGTTGGGTTGGTATATTTGTTTTTCAAGTCAAATTTTAAACCTATTTCTCGAAATATCGTTGTAAGTTGCCAAAATATTAATAAAATAAAATTAATTTAATCACGTAAAATAGTTCAAAGAAACACAAAATTAAAAAAACGCAAAATCCGCCCAAAATATCTTAAAAATTCGTTCAAAATAGTTCAAAAACTGCCGAAGCGAGCAAACTTTTTAAAAAACGTGTAAAAACTACCTGAATTTTACAAATCCCACAAAACGCCACAAAAATGCCAAAAATCTACAAAAGTTCTCGATAATATCAATTAACCTCTCACAATCTCCAAATTTGTCGAAACCAGCGTAAATTGCAATAACTACTAAATAAATAATCTTGTGTTCTTTTAAATATCGTGGTTTTTGTTCAATTTTTAAATAAAAAAACTACTAACATTCTATAGAACCGCTTTATAGAAATGTCTATAGAAAGGTTTAGTAAGGATAGTAATCGTGTAATGTGATTACTTACCAACATGGAAAAGCAAACGGGCCCCGAGAGAATCCAGGTTGATGGACTTTCCTCGATCCAACAACTCGACAAGGGAAGAAAAACAACGATCATACATTAACGAAATCATCACTTGAACTTTACTGGGTCTGAGTTTCAGTCTTAAATTGAAGCTAAGGCCGAGTCGCGTTTTAGTAAACTGCTACTAAGTCGAGGGAAGAAAGACTGGAAAGAGTCTTACTAGGCCATATCGGAGCTATCCGAGGTCCCTCTAACGGTGGCGTAACTCAGAGTTAGCAGGGCTGGCAGACCTAAGTAAAAGAAATGGTAAACATAGTCGCCATTATCCTAACTGAGAAAGAGAAGAGAAACGATCATCTGAGCGCCGCTGGAGACGTACCCCATCCGATGGCGTACAGCCAGAGCATCAGACGCTCTTCCTTGACGAAGGCCACCACCAAGAGCGTGTGCAGATAAAGACCCTCGCAGAACATCCAGAGGTAGTTGGACACCAGGGAGTATTGCACCAGGATGTGCAGGATGATGCATGGAGGCTGCCGATGATAAGAACTTATTAGACGACACCCCCTTCTCTTAAAAAAAAACAAGATAGTCGAGGGAAAGGAAGTGGATGCTATTGTTTCACCAACGCGCTGACAAATGTACATCGTCATTGAAGTGAAGCGAGAGTTCGCTGAAATTGTGAAATGTTTGTTATCGTAGTAGTCAAAGTAAACGTTAACCCATTTGAATTAAATTTTTTAAGTAACTATATAAGAAACCCAAATTTTTAAGCAAGTGGTGGCAGCTCGTCCAACCTGGTATATTAGGTCCGATTGGTTCAGACTTCAAAAGCTTACGAAAGGGGACTGTATAACAGCCATATATATGCTAGTAAATTAACTATTTTTTAAGGGGGAAGAATACAGTAAAAGCCTCTTTTTCGTTCAAGCTGAACGTTTCTGTTTTAACAATTACGTAATTGAATTATATTTTTCTTATTAGGCTGAACCTTCCTCTAGTGCTTAAAATAATTTTTGATAATTCGAATATTAATAGTTAACGAGATATTCGGTCCTAACTAAAGGGTAGTTTGGGCGCTTGTACAACTTATTTAGCTCCGGGGGTCCGAACTAAAACGTAATAACTTAATTACTTTTAAATTTAAAATTGTCAAAATTATTTTAATCACCAAACAAGAGGCTGTTCTACACATAAATATTAATTTTATAAGCTAAAATACAAATTTGAAAGAGTTCAGCTTGAAATAGCGCGAAAGTACACAATGGCCACTGTAGTCTTCCACCTTAAAGAGTTAAAGGGAGTAGAACCCTCCTTGTTTGTGGGGGTGCGCCTTAGCTTCTCTCTTTTCTCGCTCATGGCGCTAGTCTAGAACGATAGTAGAAACCCCCAATTCTTCTATTAGAGGAAGCGTGCCCGTCATGAAGAGGTTTTCTCACTTGAAACCTTTATTGTTTCATATTTAGTGTTTATTTTTAAATGTACCCTTAATTAACATATAAACAACAATATCCGAGCTATAAATTAATTATTTTCATTATAGTTTGTACATTTATTCAAATACAATTTCTTAATTATTTGGTACGTGGTTTTAGATTCACGAAAGGTGTTCTAGTAGATATAAGAAATTAAAGCACTACCAAAGCTGGGATACTTCTAATGGGATAATTCGTTAAATACCACTGTATTTCACACTACGTAAACACGTGGTTAGAAAAATGAGGGGAGGTAATTAGGTATTGCCCCAAATTCCTGAAAAGGTTATACTCCCTTTAAACTGAGAAGCTGCCTTATCTTCAGGTGATAAAATTAAAATATTTGACGCTGCAGCTACGTTAGAGGGCGATACTTAACGGATTCATTTTCGTGTAATACCCAAAAGCATTTAAGAGTTTTTTTTTGGAGAAACCATTCACTTATATTTCCGTCTCTGGAATGAGGTAAGCTTTATAACACGCGTCTATGGCAACTGATGATCGTGTTTGCTAAATAGTAAACCAAACAATCCTTTCGCTTTAGCTACAAATTATAATCTCTAGATGGTTCTCTCAATGTTTGTGGTAGGAGTAGAAATTTTAGAACGTTGGGCAGTTTGGTTGTACAACGTGCACGTGTCCCGAATTCATAAGCTTAATTGTATGGTAAACATACAGACTTGGGTGAAAAGTAAATATTGTCCGTTGGGAGGTCGACGGACTCGCCGTTTAAAAACGTTTAATTTCAATTAAAGGAGACGATGTCGCGAACAAGTCTTCTAATAATAGAAGGGGCAAAAAGGGGGTAAAAATGGGCGGTCGGTTTTATTAAAATGGTCGTCTTACCGCGCTATGGACCAGGACATCGGGTCGCTTGACGATGGTCGTGTACCAGATGATCCACATAATGTTGTTCACGATGAACGAGGAGAAGAGATTCTTGTGAATGTAGATTCGGGTACATCGCAGAGACCTGCGAGTGGAACCGGTTAACTGCTACCGAAAACGTTAGCCAAAAGCGTGGGTAAAGTCTGCGGATTTTTCCTTTTGAGTAGTTGGCTCTACTGGTTAAGTGGCAGTTAAATCGATGGTGTCATTAAGGGTAGAGTCTGCGTTGAGATAGTATCGCTTGGCAAATTTAAAATGTGGCGTATATATACGTCTAATGGGCGTGATGATGAACGGTATCTTGTAATGGTCCGCGGGACATTTAATGATTACCCGAGATTTGGTCGTTTTGAATATATATACAACATTAGTGGAATGAATGTCCCGCCTTTGTGGCGTGATAGTGTCAGCCAACTGTTAAAACGCGAATAACGCTTGTCGCCGTCACTTGTGATTAAATTGAGCTCGTCACGGGCGAATTTAATGGCGCTATTAGCCTCTTCTTGTTCGTAATTGAAGACTTGGCCCGTTTTGAAACTGACGCGTTTGTCTAGCTCGCTATCTTTGGTAACATTTGCTTAGTGCCTTACACGAAATTATACATTTGCTGGATCAGAGCGCATTTTACTCAAATATTTTATTTTCACAATCTTATACAACATTTCTATAAAGGGTGTTTCAAAAAGTTATGCGAATATTTTAAGGAGTTGTAGGGGGTGAAAAGTATGCCTGTTTTTGTCCCATTTTCCTACGATGAGTTAAAAGAGCGCCAGAGAGCTTCAAAGTGTGGCCGACTAGCCCCTGGAAGTAGGCTGCAACACGCGCAAAACCAAGCAGCGGGGAAATGCGAACATAAAGGTTTGGGTTCGTGATAGGTAAAAAAGGACTTTGTAAACAAATCGAGGTAACCAGCGTAAAAGAGTAAACTTAAACAGTATTTAAAGTCCCTGCTGCTTGTTTTTGTGCTTGTAGACCACACTTTGAAGCTCTCTGGCGCTCTTTTAACTCATCGTAGAAAAATGGGGAAAAAACAGGCATACTTCTCAACTCACCCCTACAACTCCTTCAAATTTTTACATAACCTTTGGAACACCCTGTATAGAAAACGTATAGAATCGTAAACGGGCAGGCCAGACAATAAATTACCGGGCCCGTGCAGCCTAGGGGCCCGTGTTTGAAGAAAAGAGGTACACTTATCCCGGGTTTATCTCCGAAAAAGTATAGCTATCTTCAATAGTAACGGCTCTCTTGGGGCACTAAACCTATATTTATCCGGGGCCCGGGCCCTGTAAACGGAGTACTATAGTAAAATGGGTCAAAATTGCTATAGAATCCATATTAATTTGCGCAAAGGGTCTTAAAAAATGTTCCGTTGACAAAGACCTATTTTTGACCTATTTAAGTCATTCTGTTAATTGCTAATTTTCTTCATATTAACAAAGATACTTTTTTCCGAAACCAATCCGTGCTCGAACGTATTGAAACACCCTGTACTTCTATGAAATACGGTGGGAGAGAGATATTTGCTGTGTTTACCTGAAGGCACAGAAAATGGCTAAAGAAATAACCAGGGCGCTGACGGAGACAGAGTAGCCGATGATGTACAGGTTATTGATGGACTGGCGGAACTGCAATACACGCGGAGGGAGATCAGGAATCTTATTTTCATTCATCAAAAAGGGACTCTTTGCGATGTCCTGTTCACTTAACGCGATAGTTAATCAAAGTCTTCTAGCCATCCAAGGCATCTATATCCCCGTAGAAAATATAAAAGAGGAGTAGCGATCGTACTTTAGGCCTATTAACTTCCGGACATGTTTTGACTTCCCTTGGTTTAAAACCTCGAAGTATATTTTAAAGCTAAAGATAATTAATTAAAAAAATATACGCAACGATTACCGGTACACTATAAAATAAATTTTAACTAACAAATTAAAATCGGTTTGGTTACATGTTCCAGCATAATAGACTTTGTGAAGAGTTTGAAAACGGCGGCGTACACGCCAATATCTTGGAACATGTAACGCGATTTTAATTTGTTTATTAAAATTTATTTTATAGTGTACCAGTAATCATTGAATATTTTTTAATTAGAGTATTGTTTGCGTCAGACTAAAGATAATAATAATCCGCTAGGCTAATACCCAAGGCACCACCTTAGGCATAAGTCACCTAGCGACTTTTATTGCCTTTACTTCAGGTGGCCGGGTTACATCGCGTAGGAGGGTGGTAGCCAGCCCTTCATGCCACGCGAACCAACAGCTCCCCAGACTAACTATTACCGTTAATCTCAAGTTTTTATGGAAGGCGAAACCGAAGATCTCAGGGTTAAACCACTTCAGCTAATGGGGAGAGAACTTGCAAGCTCTACGGAGAAGGAGCCGCAAACTGGGATCGAGCCCGTCTCATCTCGCTGCGAGGCGAAAATGCTAACCACTCTGTCACCCCTCTATGCTATTCCTCTTCCATATGTTCCACGCTAACCCTATATTTTTATCTCCAATTATATTAATGAATTGACTAGAGAATGAGCGAGTTTAATTTACCCGTAAGTCATCGTTGTCAATGCACGTCGTGTAATTAGACCAGGTCTTGTTAGTGTCCGGATGTCGGTACCACGTACCTTCCGGAGTGCAATACTTGTGAGCCATTCCTGTGGCCAAACAAAAAGAGCAAATGGATTTAGGAGTCTGATGGAATAGTGTTATTGAAAGGAATTAAGTTCGATCTAGATTAATCATCTGAAGTATAATTCAAGTAAATTATATCAAAGGTCTATATTCTCGTCAGTTTCTGTTGAGATGGGGTAACGCTAAATTAATTTTGTAGTTTTAATTAAATAAATCTAGCGTTGTTAATATTCCGTCAAAGGGATTTAGGCCTATCGAGTTTTGTTCAAATAAATTGAAAACTCGAAACGTCGATTGCATCTGTTACCATTCTATTTCGGGTCAACGCGATTCCTTTTAAAAGCTCTCGGAACAGACAGCCTAATTGAGCCTTTTCGCCCAATACGCCCACGACTCGAATCTCGGAATATTTCTCGTTACGAGTTCAATTTCGAGATTAATGAAGTTGACCTTTCGTTTTGGTGATTTTTTCATTAATGAATATAATCAGAGCTTCCAAGGTTCCACGAAATATAAATGCGGTGTTTGTGATCGGAAGTAAATAATATTCATTAGCCCCTTATGAAAACTTTCTATGTTTTTCTATAGAACATTATAAAGTGCTTTAAGGGGTTGTAAAGTTTTCTAAGTCTAGTGAAAAATTCTAGAGAATTTCTATAGAATTTTTTAAAGACACTTCTTACTACACGTTTAGTAAAATATTTCTATAGATAACTTGAGAAAAATCTTTAGAAAATATTTTTAGGGCGTTAATTTTTTCTTTTGGTAGAAAAAAATAAGGTATTTCATAATTCACCTGAATTACGATTTTGTGTTATTTTTAATTTATTTCTAAATTTAGTTAGTCTATTATCTTTGAAATTTTTAATACATGTGTATGCCTTATGACCTTAAGTCTAGTTATACTGTTCGCCAATCGATACGTTTTTCGGTCATATTTGCTGCACACAATTGCGAATATTTGATAGAAATTGTCTAAAAATGCGAATTGATTGCATTGTTTTACAAGTTAGGTAAACAAAAAACGGTGAAATATTTCTGAACGTTGCGCAGCTTTTCTAGTTAATTTCCTTCTAGAACACAATTTATATCGCAAAGAAAGAGTTTTTTTCGAGTTTGACTTCCAAACACTTATTAACACGTTAATTTAAATTAAATATGACGTCCTTGGTCGTTTCTTCATATTCCAGAATATGTGTACACTAATATTTCTAAAGATATTCTTTCGAAAAATGTAAGGGCATTTCTAGATAAAATCTTTATAAAATTCTATAGGAAAACCCAATATTTTTCTTAAGAAAAAGGGGCCAATATTCCGAAATATTCTTTAGGATAATCTAAAGGAATTCTTTAAAAATTTACATTTAAATTTCCTTTAGAAAACCCCAGAAAATTTTCATAAGGGAGGAGAGGATCTATTCGTAAAAATCAAATACACTCTAGATAAAAATTATTTTAGAAATCTTGAAATCAACTTGAAAATCCTATCGGGTCGGATCGGGATGGACTATAACCCGACTATTTTCCCCCTTAGCCCTTAATTGTATAATAAAGAAGAAATTGGAACAATTAAACAAAATTGTAAACTGGGGTTAGAAATGTTAAAATATTTTTGTATAAAAAACTGGCAACTTCCATAAAATCGTCTGACAACTAGACAATCCTGGATTTTTAGATGTTGGGAATTTAAGGCTTAACCAGCTAGTAAACGATGTTAGAGCAACCGTCTGCTTATAGCGGATGATTCAATTCAATTCAATTTCCATTTATTTGAGTTTTAAATAGAAGGTACAAAAAGGAGAAGGGCTAAGTCAAAAAGATGACTTTGCTTAAGCCCCTGGTTTTGTGGGAAACATTCCAAGAGCCTCATTATGGCGAGCAGGAATCCATACCGCGAACTTGGAATGCTTTTCCCACCCGATTTTCCGTCTCGATGTTCGGGACCTCTGTTTTACGTCATTCTGACATCACACAGTAAGTTCATTATTTTACGCGTTTTATCGATTTCAAAATCTACTACCATAAACTTCGAAGAGTTCCCACATTTTTGGTCATCTTCTCCTTTCCAAGTCAGACTCGGCCTTTATTTTTAGAAAATGAAGTGGGTAACTGAAAATCAGTCATGCAAAAAGCTCTTCAAACAAAAACATGGTTGTTAAAAAAAATTCCTGTTGTACCTTTAATGTTTATCGGGTTTCGGGTCGGGTTGGGTCGGTCGGGTTACGGGTTGGGTTGATACTTTTATTATCGGGTCGGGTCGAGTTGGGTCGGGTTACTAGTCGGGTCGGGTTGAGACCTTTGTTATTGGGTCGGGTCGGGTTACTGGTCTTGTTGAGACGTTTATTGTAGGGTGGGGCATGGTCAGGTTGAGACTTTCATTATCGGTCAGGTCGGGTTTAGTTCGTGTTACTGGTCGGTTCGGGTCGGGTTGGGTTCGTGTTACTGGTCGGTTCGGGTCGCGTCGGGTTTAGACTTTTTTATCAGGTCGGTCGGTCAGAGTCGGGTTCGGGTTAGACCCATTTCGGGTCGGGTTGGGTTCGGGTTACTTGAAACTAAAAAATGGTGCTTTGAAATCTCAAAATCAGTTTCTGATTCCTGAAGTCCCCTTGAGATTAAAAATCGCGTAAGCAAAATTTGCAAATGGCGGACCCCTTGGAATCCACCTCACACACTTCTTCTAATAAATGCGTAACTCTATCTGCGTATGTGCGAAGATACCCCAAGGAGCGGCCAACTCAAGGTTCAAGGTTCAAGGTTAATTTTCGATCCTTCGAAACGGAGCGGCATCACCGCCAAGAAAATGCGGGAGCACAATCACTATTTAATAAACATGGCCGCTCCGGGTGATACCTTCGCACAAGCGCAGTCGCTGTTACGGCTATTTTTAACGATAGATAGATAGTAAGAACCGTTTTCGCGCTTGCTATGGGGCACTAGGCCATGGTTGCCGACATTTTCAGATATTTTCCAGTTATTTTATATTTTATTAAACGGCTAAAATTAATAATCCTTTGCATAATCCCGCAATTTAAGGGTACGTCCTTTAATTTTTTTTTCCTTATGTCAGTGCTTGGGGGGTTATCGGAAGAAAATCTCAGAATTCAACATTTAAAATTGGGATGCGATAAAAAAATGCTCCCTATTGCTTTATAAAGTCTTCTTTTGGAAAAATTAAACACAAAAATATGTAAAAATTTCTTCAATAAAATTCAGAAATCGGATAAAAGTAATTTTTGGGGTGACGCTGTTTAGTATTCCGTTTCATTTGGGAGAAAAAATGGTATTTTGAAAAAGTGAAATGACGGATCGATTGATCGCGTAAGAACGGAGTTTTGAGGAATGGTAAAAACAGGATCATTATAGAGGCGCCCTTTTTGGCAATTGAAAACGGGCATTCAATAACTTCTATAGGCGCGTGGAGGGGGGATTTTTATATATATATACATATAAACATACACCCCTTTAATCAATCTTAACACTCAATTTGTTACCGTCATTTCAAAAACTTGCGCGTCCCCAAACCCAGCGACTTCAATCCGGAATTTGTGCCGTTACTTATTTCCGCGTCTTTACATAGCGGCGGTACCAATTCAAATGTTTTCGTTTACGCCGGAAACGGAGCGAGAAGGGCCGTGAAAAATGGTCCGGACCCCAAAATAGCAGCCACCCGACAAAAGGACTGAAATTCTCTTGGGGGGAAAAAGGCAAGAGGAAGAGGAATTGACTTACTTTTGAGATCGAAGCCTGGAACGAAGGAGGGACATGGCAGGAAAGTGTGTTGACCCGCCGGAGTAGCGTTCCAACAACTCCAGCCGTCGAAGGTCCGCGGACAAAGGGAAGAGTCTTCGAGACATCGTCGTCAGAGAAGAAGGCGCCGAAAGATATGGGGAAAAAACACTATTTAGGGAAATAAATCGGCACCCAATTCAGCTTATTCGCGCTCTTTTTCCAAGTTCTCTCTCTTTTTTCGCGTTTCTAACTGCTGTACTTCATCCATCACTTTTTTAAAACCCCCTTTTTGGTTTTTGAGGGAGATGCTCAATTCTAGGTTTTTGTGATACTGATATTTCGATACGATTGTTTTCCGGCGGAATTTCGCGATACGAAGGTACTATTTGCATCTGGGAGCTTTGAATTTCACGATACGAAGGTACGATTTTCAGAACTGGGAAATTTGACGGTATTTCTTTATCGGATTGAACAATAATCGATTTAGGATTAAAACAAATTGATAATGACCAAATATCACTAATCAATATTATAAGTCGTATTGAAATAGTTAGTCTTACAAGCTACATTTTTCGTTCTTTATTGTTTAAAGTATCGGTATTGGTTTAATATATAGGGTGTTTCAAAAGGTTACAATTTTAAGGTGTTTATAGGGGGTGAGTTTAGAAGTATGCCTGTTTTTCCCCATTTTCCTACGATGCGTTAAAAGAGCGCCAGAGAGCTTCAAAGTGTGGCCTCCTAGCCGCTGGAAGTAGGCTGCAACAATGCCAAACCAAGCAGCAGGGAAAAGCGAACATTAAGGTTTGGGTCCGTGTGATAGGTAAACAAATTGAGGTAACCAGCGTAAAAAAGTAACTTAAAAAGTATTTAAAGTCCCTGCTGCTTGGTTTTGCGCATGTTGCAACCTACTTCCAGGGGCTAGTAGGCCACACTTGGAAGCTCTCTGGCGCTCTTTTAACTCACCGTAGGAAAATGGGACAAAAACGGGCATACTTCTCACCTCACCCCCTACAACTCCTTCAAATTTTTGTTTTGCATAACCTTTTGAAACACCCTGTAGATGTTGAAAAATTAATTAATTTATATTTAGAGAGGATATTACCGAGCTCAAATTATTCAAATTAAAATAAGAAAACAAAATTGTACTTAATAAAAACCAAATCTATTTAATTGACTCTTAAGGGGAGGAACAAACTGAGGTGGAGCGGGAGGGAAAGTGGAAAATCATGTCAATATTTTACCAAAGTTTACATAAATACATTCTGGATCTGCAAATCGGTTGAATATCCAAGTAGCCATCGGCTTACCGTTTGAGTTTCGGGTGTCGTTTTCCGCCTGATCGTCTGGTAAAGAGCAAAGCTGGTAGTTCCGTAGATGGCTCGGTCCCAGGAAGGAACCTTCGTTCCGCTCCAATAAATTGACAAAATCCGCCTTCGTCGAAATCAGCCAGATAATCGTGGCAAAGACATATAAACACACTAGCTGTTAATTGAGATATTAATATCATACCAGAAAACTAATTGGTGCAAAAATACATCTCCGCGTAGCATACCCCATCTTTGTAGACGTTTTCAATCGCGGGACTGCCACGCTCACACCTACCCTCTGAAACGTTGCGAGCGCTCCCCTAACGGATGCTTGGATCCCGTCGTGTGAACAGTGACCAGTTTGGCAGCGATTCGTGACGTCATCGAGTTGGTTTTTGTGAACCATTAGCTTTTTGTCGTTTTATTCAATAAAACTTATTTTTATCATACAATAGTGGTAGTTTTAATTTTTATATCTTTATGTATAAGTGCCGAACAAATGTCCCTAATTAGCTTTTTGTTTAAGAAAATCGAAAATCGTGGTTTTTTTTGCTCCTAATTTTTATTAATTTCTTAGAAGAAAATAGTCTTCCAACTTTTTGTCTATTTGTTTAAAAAATAGCAAAATTTCTTCTGAGTGCGTGAATTTTTTATTTTTAAGACTTTACTCAAACGCGTAACTCTTAATTATATGGCTATACTACGCGTGCCCAATTTTCTTCAGAAATCACTGGAAATCGAACGTGTGAACAAACAGATTTCCAAACGCTACGAACCGCAGCGAGATCGAAACGAGGCAAAAATTTTCCGATGGTACGTGTGAACGTGGCTCTATTGATGGGTCTATGGCCGACGGTTTTTAGAAAAGTTACCAGCCTTGGAGAAGGTATTCACTTAAGTAATTAAGCGAACGAACAGGCAGGGTAGTCACTTAAGTAAGTGGAAATCAGTAAAAATCACGGTACGATTTTCTAAAATCAGTTACCAATTGTACAAAGACTCTCCCCCGAGGGGTCGGACATTTGTACAAAATCCCGTACACTTCGCAAGAAATCTCCGAGGAAATCGCGAAATCCCTGACGAAATCGCAAAATCTCTGACCAAATTTCAAAATCTCTGACGAAACCGCAAAATCTTATGAAATCCCGAAATCTTTGACGAAATCTCTGATGAAATCGCGAAATCTTTGACGAAATCCTGAAATCTCAGACGAAATCGCGAAATCTTTGACGAAATCCTGAAATCTCAGACGAAATCGCGAAATCTTTGACGAAATCGCGAAATCTGATGAAATCGCGAAATCTGATGAAATCGCAAAATCTCTGACGAAATCGCGAAATCTCCGATGAAATCGCGAAATCTCCGACGAAATCGCGAAATCTTTGACGAAATCGAGAAATCTGATGAAATCGCGAAATCTTTGACGAAATCGCGAAATCTCCGACGAAATCGCGAAATCTCCGACGAAATCGCGAAATCTTCGACGAAATCGCGAAATCTTTGACGAAATCGCGAAAAATCTTTGACGAAATCGCGAAATCATAGAGATTTCGAAATCCCGTACGCTTTTTTTGGGAATGTCCGACCCTTCGCTCTCCCCTCGGCTATAAGTACTAGATTGACCTTAAAGTTATTTTAACTTCATAATCAGTTGCGTAAATTACTAATCTACAAAAGGCTGCAATCTGTTCTTTATTAATCGTTGTCCTAGTAACGATTGTTTTTAAGGCTATTGGCTAACCCTTCCTTATAAAGCCATCTTCTTTCGCTTGCACGAGATGAGGTATATAAAATAATATTGGATTAGGATCAGAGCATCGGATGCCCGGAGCGTTATTTGTATTTTTGGAGAACTTTACTTTTTTCGCTTCATCCGAAAGAGATACGAATCGAATCTAATTCAGTTAGTGGTTACCCGCCCCTTTTTGTTGGCCCTCGGGAATTCGCGGGCCATCGCGCGCGGGCATTGCAACAACTGGGGTATACTGGGACGCTATGGCGGGTTAGAGGTTGTGAGTCCGGCTGGCAGAAGACCAAGAGTGCAGCCAGCAATCGAATCTGTTTCTTAGTACTCACCTCGCTCGTCTCGTTTCCCATCATCCTCTAGCGCCCCGCAGCAGCGACACCTAACGGAATAATAAAAAAATATATATATAGGAGACGCTTATTTTTCTGAGGATGGACTATTTTCACTCCTACACAGTTTATTAGTTTATAGTCCTTTCAAATGTAATTTACTTAAAGGGATCGTAATTTTTTTTCAAAATGCTGTTACTTAAAGGATCACAGAATCGTTTGAATTTCGGAAATACGGTTTGAAAATGCCATAATTGATTGGTCGTATCTGCAATCGGCACAAGGTACCAACGAGGATGAGCTAGGTGAAATTTGAGCCGAATTTTTCCAATGATTCTGTGGTCCTATATTTTCAAATCCCCATTTGGAAGGGCACAATTTGCTTTGTCCCTGGCTAAAATCTAAAAACCACAAACGGCACACTTTGCTTTGTCCCTGTGAAAAACCTAATAGCCACAAACGGCACAATTTGCTTTGTTCTTGTCTAAAGTCTAATAGCCACAATCGGAACAGCACACTTTGCTTTGTCCCTGTGAAAAACCTAATAGCCACAAACGGCACAATTTGCTTTGTCCTTGTCTAAAATCTAAAAACCACAAACGGCACACTTTACTTCGTCCCTGTGTAAAACCTATTAGCCACAAACGGCACAATTTGCTTTGTTCTTGTCTAAAATCTAATAGCCACAATCGGAACGGCACACTTTGATTTGTCCCTGTGAAAAACCTAATAGCCACAAACGGCACAATTTGCTTTGTCCTTGTCTAAAATCTAAAAACCACAAACGGCACACTTTACTTCGTCCCTGTGTAAAACCTATTAGCCACAAACGGCACAATTTGCTTTGTTCTTGTCTAAAGTCTAATAGCCACAATCGGAACAGCACACTTTGCTTTGTCCCTGTGAAAAACCTAATAGCCACAAACGGCACAATTTGCTTTGTCCTTGTCTAAAATCTAAAAACCACAAACGGCACACTTTACTTCGTCCCTGTGTAAAACCTATTAGCCACAAACGGCACAGTTTGCTTTGTTCTTGTCTAAAATCTAATAGCCACAATCGGAACGGCACACTTTGATTTGTCCCTGTGAAAAACCTAATAGCCACAAACGGCACAATTTGCTTTGTCCTTGTCTAAAATCTAAAAACCACAAACGGCACACTTTACTTCGTCCCTGTGTAAAACCTATTAGCCACAAACGGCACAATTTGCTTTGTTCTTGTCTAAAGTCTAATAGCCACAATCGGAACAGCACACTTTGCTTTGTCCCTGTGAAAAACCTAATAGCCACAAACGGCACAATTTGCTTTGTCCTTGTCTAAAATCTAATAGCCACAAACGGCACACTTTACTTCGTCCCTGTGTAAAACCTATTAGCCACAAACGGCACAATTTGCTTTGTTCTTGTCTAAAGTCTAATAGCCACAATCGGAACAGCACACTTTGCTTTGTCCCTGTGAAAAACCTAATATCCACAAACGGCACAATTTGCTTTGTCCTTGTCTAAAATCTAAAAACCACAAACGGCACACTTTACTTCGTCCCTGTGTAAAACCTATTAGCCACAAACGGCACAATTTGCTTTGTTCTTGTCTAAAATCTAATAGCCACAATCGGAACGGCACACTTTGATATGTCCCTGTGAAAAACCTAATAGCCACAAACGGCACAATTTGCTTTGTCCTTGTCTAAAATCTAATAGCCACAAACGGCACACTTTGCTTTGTCCTTGTCTAAAATCTAAAAGATACAAACGGAACGGCACACTTTGCTTTGTCCCTGTGTAAAACCTAATAGCCACAAACGGCACACTTTGCGTTGTCCCTCTGTAAAATCTAAAAGCCACAAACGGCACACTTTGCTTTGTCCCTGTGTAAAATCTAAAAGCCACCCTCGGCACGCTTTCCGATGAACAATAACGGCGTGGTTATTTATTCATAAAAGACGTTATGGTACTTTTGTTAAATACTGACGCTTATTAAGAAACAATTCACCAAAAATGGTAATGATGGTTTCAGTTTCCCTTCTGTAAAATTGAAGACATTCATCATGGAATTAGAAGTGACGTAATTTACGTCATATTGGTGATTATTTTTCATATGAAACTTGAGAGCCTAGCCGTTACTCAAATAACATATAGTTTATAGTCGCTGAAGGTTTGTGGCGTACGTTATCAATGATATTTCAACTTTAAAAATTAGTAACCAACTATTTCATTCTATACCAAAATACGTAATTGCGGAATTTCCGTGTCCCTCTAAGGCTGCTCTGCAAACCGAATTGTAAATGAAAAATGAATCCGAATGAAAAATGAATTAAAATTAAAGCAATTATAAATTTCGTGCGAACTACATTCGGCAAATTCGTCCCATTTCAAACAATCATAAATCTTTGGGCGTTCTCGCGGAAACACCCTGGACCCGCACCATCCCGCGACAAATGTCCCCATTTTCGATTTACTCACGCGGCAAAACCGCTAATTTAAATTAAGTTTGTTTAATTAAACCCTCTTATCACGTGCTGGGATTTTTCAAAAGTGCCACAGAGCGTGACTAAAAAGTCCACGTAATTCCGGGCCAAGCAAGAAGTCGTAATTCTTAAAACTAGGTGCGCTGACACGGGTCTCTTTTCCGCGCCATTAATCAGCACTCTGGAACATTTGAGAGCCCACACCCGGCGAACCCTGCAACGACGAAACTTCTAGATCTTTTGTACAGCGTCAAGACGCACCAAAATAATAATAATAATAACCAGCTATAGGCCCTGGCCCAAGTCATCTAGCGACTTATAACTCCTTTAAACAGGTGGCCGGGTTACAATGCGTAGGAGGGTGGTGGCAAACCCTTCATGCCACACTCACTATTACCGTTATCCTCGACAAGTTTTTATGGGAAGGGGAAACCGAAGAACTCGGGGGAAAACCCTTAAGCCGGTGGGGAGAGAACTTGCAAACACAACGCGGAGGGAGCAGTTCCGAGTTTTCACCCATTGTACCACTCCGCCACCCCAATAAACAACAATAAAGTTACCAAACCAAATTCTAACGAGGGTTATCGACAGTTCACATCAGATGCTTGAACAGAAGTAATAATATTAATAATAGTAATAATTATAATCAGCTACGCTAACACCCAAGGCCCCACTTCAGGCAAAAGTCATCTAGCGACTTTATTTAATTATTTTATTGACTTTAATTCAGGTGGCCAGGTTACAATGAGCCCTTCATGCCACACGACCCGACAGCTCCCTACAATCACTATTACGGTTAACCTCCACATATTTTATGGAAAGAGGAAATCGAAGAACTCGGTAGAAAACTGATTGGATTTCAAAGGTATTTGTTTTTAGTTACATTAACCAGATATAATATTAAACTAAGGTTTATTTTATTTTACCAAGGTGCAAACTAAATATGGGAAAATCTTGCCAATTCAAGAGTTGTAAGAACTATCACAAGTCATCTTTAATCATAAGTTGGGTTAAATTGAAATTGTAGCGAAGTTTATTAATACGTTGGTGCCTTCAATTGTAAATATGGACAAGTAATGGAATGCTTCATTTGTCATCATTTTTATTGGATTTGCCTTAATTTTTTCTAAGCAAAGCTGTTTAAAAAGAATTTAAAATATAGAAAAACATTTGAAATTAAGCATTTAAAACTAAATTTTACAAAAGGTAAATCAGGAGATTCAATCTCTTCATTGGGCAAAAATATTAATTTTGAAGCGTTTTTTAAAGTTTACCCCTGAAATTATATTTAAAACAAACAATTTATGACTACATCGATGATAATTAAAATTGTAATACTAACCATTCGGCTTTATAGATTCCGGTTGTTTCTTTTGACAATAAGCGTGATCCATTTTTAGCCCGAGGCCCGAACGAGGTCCAGATACCGAAGCAGACGAACCCGCTGAAACTTTTCAGACTAAACTTCCACCTCCACCTCTCCCACTAGGGAATCGCATGAGACAACGCATTTCGCGTACGTTTCTACCCCCTGCAGAGAGTGAGCCAGCGGGAGAATCTGTGACTTTGACGTCATTTAGTTGTTACACCAGCCAAGGCTTATTGAAAATCGAAATTCTTTTAAAAGTGTAAATAACGCTTACTTTTGGAAAATAATGATGAATTAATAAATCGGAAGATAAAAATAACTAATATAAACACTGGCTAAATTTCAGAAGTTAATTTTTTCCAATCTCAAACCAAAACGAGTGTACGCTCGTATTTCTCGCCATCAAACTAACCAACTATTTTGCAAACGGAAAGAGTAGGAAGGGACGATTTTCCTGTTCGGAAACTTCCTATTTCGCAATCACTCCACGCCAGACTATCATTAACCGAATTCGTTCTGTTCCATACTTATATCTATAATATTACTTAAGGTATCAAATGTTTACTAAGCAAACGTTAAAATAGGCCCAATTTAGGCCGATCAAGCTTTCGACTCTATATCCTGTTAAAAGAAAGCGTGTATATACATGTACAAAATTGCTGTCAGAGAGCGGGTACTGTGGTACGTCTCGAAGTTGTACCGTGGTGAACCATTATTTTAACGCCTGGGAAAACGTGGAAATCCACACCCAATAAATTGTGTCGCCCGAAAATCCGGAGAAGAATACAGACTGGGCCGGTTTTCCGAGAGAAAGAGAGCTAACGACAGGTTAAGCGCGCTCACTTGGAGCGCGAAATATGTTTCCTCTGGATACGCTTATTTCCCGCACGGTTGACTTATTTCTGGCAATTGCCAGCCTCTCCAGTCTCCACTCTCCAGATGCCCAAGAGCACTTTTCCTTTTTTTTCGGGTGAGGCTGGACTCGCGAAATAGCCGGAAAAACGTGGAAATCCTTAAAATCTCAATTCTTTAAAGGCTCGTAAAAGTCCGATAACGATTTATTTTAAACAAGCTGGACGTTGTTTTGTTTCGATTATTTTTGCTTCTTCCCTTTCAATTTCGCTGAAGATAACCTATTTGAGTCAACTTCATTTTGAGACTTCAAAAGGAAAATGTTTTACTTTTATTATGAGTATTAAAAGCTCTTTACTTGGAGAATCGCTTTCTGTAGGATCTCTCAATTCAACTGACAATTTTCAAACTGAATCTGACCACAATATAGAATTGTGATAAATAGTAAAATATTATTTAGTTTCATAGGTTCTACGGATACATCAAGGGTGTCCAAATTTTAAAATTTGAATGTTGCTAATTTGAAGGTCGAGATGATCATTTTCAAGGTGAAGGTCGCGCTGTTTATAGCAGATATTTTTTTAATATAAGATTTTAGTCGATCACGTCTTTGATTATTAGAACACTCTCGTATGATTAAATCATGATTAGGATAAATATGATTATGATCAATTCTTAACTTTGGCTGCGTAAATATTAAAAATTATTGTGATTTAACTTTTAATCTTGATTATTAGAACACCCTGTAACCTAGGAGCAACAAACACAACACCCCACACAAGGAGAACGCAACCCGTCAAAAGTCGTGGATTTTCTTGTGTACATTTTTCATTGGCTAGACGATTTAGCGCCTGCTGCCGTCGGAAGGGGAAAATTCGGAAATTGTCTCCCCCTCCCCCCGCCCGTAAAACGTTCAGCGTAAAGGCTCGTGACGCTCGTCCAATGAAATTCGTACACAACCCTTCGTTAGCGTGTTTAAAGGCTAGCTGCGTTCTCCTTGTGTTTTTTGCTCCTAGCTGTAACAAATATGTTACCAACCTATATATTATCGATAAACCTTTTTTGGAGAATTGTGATTATTTTCCCTTTTTTATATCCTTTAAAATGGTTTTTAAATTTAGTAATTCAATTTTATTTTTATTTGGTTATGCTCCTGATCAAATCTTCCGTGTATTTGCCATACGTCCTTCAAATTAAGTATAAATCCATTTCAATAAATAAAGTTAATTTCATTAGCGCTTCGAACGATTCCCATATAACAATTGCGGTATCTAAACTGAGAAAGTAATGATGAAAGATCAGATATCAAGTTATCTGCATTTACGCGCAGGTTCGTTATTTGCAATAATGAATCGAATACAATTTGAGATCAGATTGCTGGATGTAGAAAATGTAAAAGTTAAACCAGATCTGATTATATTCAGATATCTGAAAATTACGCGAGAACGTGAACCGCCCAACTTTCGTTGAAACGTAATTTGGCACGTATCTTTTAAAGAAGCGTATCTTGGGATTTAACCCTTTCGCTAATTGTGTCGCGAAAGTCTTCAGTAATTCACTTCCAAACGGAGTTTCGTAGATTCGCTCTTTTAACAAGATTTTCCTAATGGGGGCAATGAAAAAGCCACCTAATTTGGGTGTAGTCCCTCGAACACCGAGAGTTCCACTTTAAAAGCGAGTGGGATAAAAGACGTGACAATCCATGGCCTCTTAATTCCAGTTTTCAACAGCATTTCGCGCGAAGATCCCCGCTCTTAACGACCGTAATAAGACTCTAGCTGAATACCCTAACACGAAATTTGGCCCATTGTAATTCAACTAGAAAGAGAGAGGGATGTGAAGACACTTTACGGTCTTTATTTTTTCGCGGTGAGTGTCGTCTTTCTGTTGCCAGTTAGTTTCCTAATAATCGGGGACACTTGGTTTCTGCTCCTTCTCAGACTTCGTTCTTAATAGCATTCGTTCGTAACGGGGGCAACTTGACTGTTGGTTCGCTTACTCCGGAAAGGGTAAGGTTTACGTCAGATTTCTTCAGGCTGTAATGTCTTCGGCGTTCGTCCACGAAAGAAAATGTCTGTCTAGGTTTCTCGCGTCCGTTTTAATGGCAGCGACACCCAGTGCCGTCTTTCCCATTGGGCAAATAGGGCACTGCCCTAGGGCCCCAAGATTCTGGAGGGCCCCATTTTCAACTTTTGTAAGGTGAAAAAGATGAATCTTACAAATATTGTTTTCCACATTTTTTAAATATTAGTATTGTCTATTTACATTTTACAAATTTTTAAACTATCTAAAACATGTCTTTTCGTGATATAGACGGTGTAGACCGTCGCATTTTTTTATTTGAACCAATATTTGAAGATTAGGGCGACGATGGACTTTGCATTGGAGGTTCAAAGCCTAGTTTTTCTTCTGCCTGCCCCCCTTTAAATTAGGCCAACATGTTCAGCGGTTGGCCTACCACCGGGGTATTTGTGCTCCAATAAGTTAATTTAAAGGGGGACAGGCAGAAAAAAACCTAGGCCTTTAAGAAATTGTCTGGAATTATTAGGGGCCCCGCGTATCGCTTTGCCCAGGGGCCCCCAATCACGTAAAGACGGCCCTGGCGACACCGGAGGCTCGAAGGGAGGTCACAGCCTCGGGATTCGCTTGATGTACGCGCCCCAAAGAAACGGCTCGCGACGATGTAGTGTCCGAACAGATTAGGCGCTCGTGGCCGTTTTGTCTTCTTGGCTTTCCTCTCGGATGGTTCATCCAATTAAAAACCAAATGGATCTCGCCTCTCCCTCTCTTTCCCTCGGCTTTTATTTACATACCCTTGAGGGTTGTCTCTTTGCCGTGAAAGTGGTATTTCAAACAGTTTTACTTGTTCTATCCTTACGCTAACAGATTATAAGATTATTAAAAAGAGATACGATTTATTACGTAAGTAAAAAAGTGGTAGTTGGCTTACTTACTTTCTTGATTTGTTATCAAGTTGATAATTTTTATTTTTTAAATAACGAGATTTTTTAAACTTTTCGTCAACTTGAAATAGAAAGTATGAACGAATTTTCTTGTACATGAAAATGTTTTTGGAATACCTCCGAGGTAGTTTGAAACCGAGGGGCAGCTCACTCCAATGATTATTAGGACACCCTCGTATGATTAAATCCTGATTAAATTATATTAGATTAAAATTAAATCTGTAGCTTTGAATGTACAAAGATTAAAAATGATTAAATCATGATTAAATTTTTAATCATTATTATTAGGACACCATGTAACAAAGTAATCTGCCCCTCGGTTGAAACTACTATTCAAGCTGCCCGCTTTCTTAAAACCCCGGATGAAGGATGTTGAGTCTTTCGATTTTAGAAGTTCCTGTCTTCGATAATATCCTTCATCTCAGAGTCTATTTTAGTGGATAGTTCTACCGTGGTGCGGTGGTTGGGTGGTGCGGTGGTGGGGTGGTGCGGTGGTTGGGTGGTGCGGTGGTTGGGTGGTGCGGTGGTTGGGTGGTGCGGTGGTGGGGTGGTGCGGTGGTTAGTACTTTCGCTTCGCAGGAAGAGGAGCCGGGTTCGATTCCAGCTTGTGGCACTGGAATCACTCCTTCTGCTTTGAGCTTGCAAGTTATCTCCCCACTAGCTGAAGGGGTTTTACCCCGAGTTCTTTGGTTTCTATAAAAATAGGGAGCTGATGGCTCGCGTGGCATGAAGGGCTTTCCACCACCCTCCTACGCATTGTAACCCGGCCACCTGTTTAAAGGCATTAAAAGTCGCAAGATGAATTGAGTCTAAGGTGGGGACTTGGGTATTAACCTAGCTGATTATTATTATTACTTGGGTAGTTTTAAAATTCAGAATTACCCAAATATGGCAGAACTACCCACTTAAATAGGCTTTTCAATACAAAAATGAATAAAAATCGCACTTTGTAAAGGATTTATCTATAAACATAAAATAAAATTTTTCATTTTTGTATTTTTCCCGATTGTTTGCATCTCCCAAACGAAATAGTTTAAAAAGTCAATTTAGTTTATAAGGGGGCGCGTTACTCTCGCCAATTTTGGCATTATTCCGAAGTATTCTGTCCTTTTTTGGCAACTTTATCCACCCCTCGATAACTCTTTCGAAGTTTTTGCGGGTGAAATCTCCAAGAAAAGAGACAATGGCCCGTTAGCGGAGACCCACCCGCGTTCCCCTTGTCTATTTTCGAGTGGAATCTTCATTCATTATCTCAGCGGGGAAATGGCCAGCTCGTGCTAATATTAATAATCGCCGGGTGCAGCTAGTGGCTCTCGCGTCCGAGATAATGGCGGTCAACGCACTCGCTTCTCGGTCGGAAGCGAGAACGAGTGGCCGTTTCAGCGGGGTCCAGAATATCCACGATCGCACCATGACCTCAAATCCTATTAGAAGCCAGAGTTGACAGATAAGCGGTTTTCCCGCCCGATTGGGCTAATTTTCAAAGCGCTTTGCGGGGGATAGCGGATATCCAAGGGTTAAAAATAATAGACCGCAATTCTGCTAAAAACTAAAATTATATATATTTTGTTTTGGGTATTATTTATAAAGCCATTATTTAAAATTCTATAAAATGTTCCGACCTATTTTGTGAAAATTTGGCTATAAAATTTTTACTTTTATTCGAAAAAACAGTTTTGACGGTCGGCGCTTTTTGGGCTAGTTAAGTTTTCGATTGAGCTGCAAGACGTCCCTTTTACCTGGCAACTCTGTTAGGAGCCCACATCACGCGCCCACTCTCGTTATTGATTGCGGCGGCTTTTGATAAAAATATCGCTCTCTTGGTTTTCTTTGTTTTACGTACGCTATTTTCTCCTTTCCGAGTATTTAAAAAAAATCCTCTTTTTTCCCGCCAGGGGGGGGGAGGGGTTCTTTTAACTTTTCCCATTAAATTAAATTCCCCTGGTCGTTGTCTTTATTGCCGTGCAGAATGTTTTCACTTTATCCGTTAAACTACAGTTTTAACTACCTCAAAGTCATTATGAAAAATAGGCGAGGTATTTTGCCCTACGTTGTTGAAGTTTTCACAAATTGCTTATTTAAAACGAAGGAACTGTTACTTTTTATTAAAAAAAACTAATTTATGTTACTGAGAAGCCAGAAGTACTGCCCCGATTTTATTTAACCCCGTCAATATTAATACGCGATAGGTGGAGCCACACGAGTGACTTATTTTTATAGCTTACGTCAGCGATTTAAATAAGAAATTAACTAAATTAAATTTGTGTACACAGTTTTAAATGGTTCAACAACTTCAATAAGAAAATCAATTTTTTAAATTTATTATGTGTTTTATTTTTCGAGTATACGGTTTCACCAACCAACCAAAAACTTATTAATTGACACCGTGACTGAAAATCGGCATTTCAGTAGAAATAGCAACGTCATTTGTCTGAGAGCTATTTTTAAATATTTTTTATTGACACAACGATAAAGAATCTACACACTATTTTTAAATCGAACGAATTAAATTAAAAGATAAACTTATCTGTACAATCTGAACATTGGAGGGTTTCAATTTCGAGAGAGAAAGAAGCTAAGGTAGTAGATCATGTTAGCTAGGAGTAACAAACACAGCACCCCACACAAGGAGAACGCAACCCGTCAAAAGTCATGCATATTCTGGCGTACAATTTTCATTGGTCAGACACTTTAGCGCCTGCTGCCGTCGGAAAGGGAAAATTCGGAAATTGTCTTCCCCCTTTCCGTAAAGCGTTCAGCGTAGAGGCTCGTCTAATGAGATTTGTACACAAAACTGCGTTAGCGTGTCTAAAGGCTAGCTGCGTTCTCCTTGTGTTTGTTACTCCTAGATGTTAGTCCGGAAGGTAGACTCGTACGTTCTCAATAAACTAAATAGGTTCTTGGTATAATGTAAAGTTTGTAAACACATTCGGCGAAAGCGGGTCAACTATCAAGCGATACTTAAGTGATAATTAAAATGACGCGTCACAACTTCACTATCGACGGCGTAGATTGCAACTCATTAGCTTATCCGAACGAAAATCTCCACCAAAAAAGGGGGTTAAAATGAGAAAGAAACTACTCCTGCCATCGGAAAAGAAATTAAGTCATCACTGCAGGCCACTCACTCCCTTCTATCTTTTCAACGTTGGCATTAGGGAGCTATCTGACCGCAACTGCATGACATAAACTTCGATCTAAGAGCTTCTTATCCCAGCTCTTCGTGTTTCCTATATCAAGAGGAACCGGGCTCGATCCCAGCTTCTGGCACTGGGTGAAAACTCGGAACTACTCCTTCCGTGTTTGAAGCTCTCTGGCGCTCTTTTAACTCATCGTAGGAAAATGGGGGAAAACAGGCATACTTCTCAACTCACCCCCTTGCATCAACTTTTGAAACACCCTGTATTTGTCAACGTTGTTATTCTGCGAGGGGCCGACCACTATCCGTAATCGGTGTACAAGCCCGTTGCTTTGACTGCACTAAAGTGATTACGTAATCGATTACCGATTTAGCACTACCAAAGGCTGTACTAGCTGTAATCGTTGCACAGAATTTAAGGAAGTTGTTAAATGCTCATTATTCTGCCACAACGTATTGAAAAAAATGATGTATTAAAAGAGATTACTATGACGAAGTCTTTACAATCTGTAAATTGAGATTTTTTAAGCGGATACGTTGACAACAAATTAGACTCGCAACTTGGAAAATTTGTCCGTCTTGTTATTGGAGATCCGTTTCACGTCCTCGTTGTTTATATCCACGAGCAATTTCCGGATTGAAGTTATAAACTGAAAAAGAGCGACAAACTGAGAACAGTGGATCTCCTTTCTACGCGGGTGTTTTTCTATCTTTTATCCCATAAGTTAGGTTTCGCTTCGTGGCGCCCCTTCTGCAAAATGGCCCCCTGGCGCACCCCAGCTGAAATCAGCCCTTTTGCTCTTTAACAAAAGAAAAACTGCCGGATGATTGAAAAAGCGGTAATGGAAGGTTTTAGAGTGGAAAAGTTAGTAGCGGGAGGAACACAAAGAATAACATCGACGTCGGAGGTTGCGTATCGTCCATCATGATTTCGTCTCGTCGATATATCGGAGTTTTCCTTTTCTCCCAAATCGACTCTACTAGCTTTCCGATAACGGAAATGTTGCGGTACCTTTCTTGTTAGTTACTTTTAATAGCGGGAAATTGTTATCAATTTTTAACGTTGAAAATAGTGTTGTTATTTTTCCGGAAAAACAAAATGCGGAAATATTTTCAGAAACTTTTCCGCAAATCGGAAAAATAAAAAATTAAACAAATTATTTTTAAGGGTTTTTAATGTTTTTAACTTTTTATCGATATAAAATGTCTAATATCAGTAAAAATAATACAAAACATTAATAGTGTTACATTGTTCATCAGTTTAAAGCAAGTCTAGAGGGTTTAGTTTTACTTTTAAACTCGAAAAAATGAGGCGATAAAGCCCCTTTTTTAAATTTGCAACAATATATTAGACTAATCATGGAATGAAAACTTTTTTAATTTTTTTCGGAAAAATACTGAAACTTTTCCGAAAAAAAAAGGCCTCGTTCATTTTCCGCGAAACTTTTCCGACTTACAACACTAGTTGAAAACTCGGCGCAACTCCTTGAGTTTGCAAATTCACTCCATACTGGTTAAAGGGGTTTTTCCCGATATCTTCGGTTTCCCCTTTCCATAAAACCCTTTTGAGGCAACGCGTCAAAAGGCATGCATTTTTTTGTGTACATTTTTTATTGGTTAGAGGCTTTAGCGCCTGCTGCCGTCGGAAGGGGAAAATTACACGTTCAGTGTAAAGGTTCGTCCAATGAAATTTGTAAACAACACCGCCTTAGCGTGTAAAAAAATTGCTGCGTTCTCCTTGTGTTTGTTGCTCCTAGGTTTCACCCTCCGACGTTTTGTAACCCGGCCACCACAATTAAACTCATTAAAAGTCGCTAGATATTTTAAAAAGAGGGAGTTCCCTGATTACCGACTCAAATTGCGAAATTTTCTTGCCATAGTATCATAAAAGGATTCTAATGATATTTTGAAACTAATTGGTTTGTTTTTTCAAAATTAAATTCCGAATTTTAATAATTTTCCCAAAAACAGAGTTGATTGTAGCAAATAGCGAGTCTAATTCAGTATCGAAAATAGCGTATTTGAATTAAATTCAGAAAATCTATTTAATTAAATTAAAAATTAAATTAAATTTTAAACTATAATTCTATATAACTTTCCAAAACTCTAATTCTATAAAATTTTCCAAAACTCTAATTTTAATTAACATTTCAAAATTTTATATTTTCAATTAAATTTTCCAAAGAATAATTTCAATTAAATTTTCCAAAGAATAATTTCAATTAAATTTTCCAAAGAATAATTTCAATTAAATTTTCCAAAGAATAATTTCAATTAAATTTTCCAAAGAATAATTTCAATTAAATTTTCCAAAGAATAATTTCAATTAAATTTTCCAAAGAATAATTTCAATTAAATTTTCCAAAGAATAATTTCAATTAAATTTTCCAAAGAATAATTTCAATTAAATTTTCCAAAGAATAATTTCAATTAAATTTTCCAAAGAATAATTTCAATTAAATTTTCCAAAGAATAATTTCAATTAAATTTTCCAAAGAATAATTTCAATTAAATTTTCCAAAGAATAATTTCAATTAAATTTTCCAAAGAATAATTTCAATTAAATTTTCCAAAGAATAATTTCAATTAAATTTTCCAAAGAATAATTTCAATTAAATTTTCCAAAGAATAATTTCAATTAAATTTTCCAAAGAATAATTTCAATTAAATTTTCCAAAGAATAATTTCAATTAAGGTAACGTTCCAAAACTATAATTTTAATTAATGTAACGTTCCAAAACTATAATTTTAATTAATGTAACGTTCCAAAACTATAATTTTAATTAATGTAACGTTCCAAAACTATAATTTTAATTAATGTAACGTTCCAAAACTATAATTTTAATTAATGTAACGTTCCAAAACTATAATTTTAAATAATTTTCCAAAATCATAATTTTATGAATGTTCCAAAACTATAACTTTAAACATAAATTTTCCAAAACTATAATTTTAAACATAAAATTTCCAAAACTATAATTTTAAATATTAATTTTCCAAAACTATAATTTTAAATATTAGTTTTCCACAACTATAATTTTAAATGTTAATTTTCCAAAACTATAATTTTAAATATTAATTTTCCAAAACTATAATTTTAAATATTACTTTTCCAAAACTTAAATTTTTTTAAATTTTTCCAATAATCTTCCGTAATGATTGACTATACGGAGCGTCTCGAACTTCGAGTTAGCGCGAGATATCCGAGCTATACGACCTTTCAGTTTTGAACTCGATCGAAAGCATTCGCTTCGTGCTCGGAAAATATTCGTCCCGATCAGATCGATGGTGTGCCAGACAGACAAATTTCCGAGGCGATCTCAAATCTACAGCGCCGTAAATTTATCTTCACACAATGAGGCTGTTAAAAAAGCTCAAACATCTTCGCGGGAATACGGTAGAATTTGATCCGAGCCGCTGGCAGCGAGGATCAATTTGGGAGACGCAGAATGCTGCCTGTTCGCCTCGTGATTCCAGGAAGAAAAGCCACGCCCCTCCGCCTTTCCACGCCTAATTCCCCCCCTTGAAGTGGTAAGGGGGGAAGACACTGCAGCGCGATCACAGACTCGCTTTCTCCGTGTGGGCGGAGCATATCTTCCGGGTGTCATGACACCGACGATATAGTTGCGGCCGCATATTTGTTAAACCGAATGCATTCTCAGTGGCAGTGTACGGGTTGGTATATAGGCACCATCGTATTGACTTTGATTTGTAGGGAATCGTAGGCGCTCAAGAGTTCGTTGCCATCCAGGTTGGCCAGAAGAGCCAGGTTTCAGCGGTTACCGCTCTTTCTTCTAGAATTGGCCAACCTAATTGGCATAAACGCGGGCCGAAAGGTACCGGCACTGTTTCAACGGTTCGCCAAGCAACGTGAAAATTCCAACACGGTGGCGCTGCTTAAGTAAGCACCTAAGACGATACGTAGCCCGCACCCCTCCCTAAGCGTTTGACTTAACAATCGGATAAGGTCGCCCTCCGGCGTATAATTTGCAATTCTTATTATTCTTATTATAAAAGATATATATTATACGTCCAAGAGTCGGCTTTTATTGATAAAGGAGGGCTCCTTGGACGTTGGCTTTTCTTTATTGACTTTTGGCGAGGCCCTATCTGCAAAGCGCTCTCCTAACTCGGCTAGCTTCAAAATTATATCCGCTGGAGGATATGAATTTGGCGAGCGCGGTGTAAGGGTTTCCAATAAATGAGAGATTCTGGTGCATTTTTATCCTCCGCCTGTTTTCTTAGTAGTGAGAAGGGTTTATTTTCGAAGGATACTACGGCTTTGTAATGTCTCGAGGGTTGCCGTTTTAAAGTCGAATCCTGGCGGATGTTATCGAATGTTTATTTACCGTTATGTAATTATAGAAATAAAGATTTGAAAGTCAAATGTTTGCTGTTTAGTGGAGGGAATAGAGATATTTCGGTGTTGTTTGCGCTATATTTAGAATCTCCACTTTTTTCCCCCAAAATTATACATTTTATATTAAATTTCCGAAACAACGTATTTTAGAAAGAATTTCCTAAACAATTTACAAAGGAATTACCCAAACTACGCATTTTCCGATAAATTTCCCAAACTACGCATTTTACGATGAATTTCCCAAACTACGCATTTTACGTTGAATTTCCCAAACTACGCATTTTACGATGAATTTCCCAAACTACGCATTTTACGATGAATTTCCCAAACTACACATTTTTAATGAATTTCCTAAACTACACATTTTAGATCTGAATTAACACAAATATGTATTTTAGATCTGAATTACCAAATATATATATATATATATATATATATATTACATCTGAATTACCAGAAAAATGTATTTTAGATCTGAATTACCAGAAAAATGTATTTTAGATCTGAATTACCAGAAAAATGTATTTTAGATCTGAATTACCAGAAAAATGTATTTTAGAGCTGAATTACCAAAAAAAATGTTTTTCAGATCGAAATTACCAAAAATATGTATGTTAAATCTGAATTACCAAAAATATGTATGTTAAATCTGAATTACCAAAAATATGTATGTTAAATCTGAATTACCAAAAATATGTATGTTAAATCTGAATTACCAAAAATACGTATTTTAGAATTTTTAAACTACACACGTTTATATATGTTTTAAAGTAAATTTACAAATCATACATAGAACTATATATTTCAGAGTTCAATTTACCGAACTAAATATTTTGGGAATAAATTTACCGAACTAAATATTTTAGGAATAAATTTACCGAACTAAATATTTTAGGAATACATTTTTAGAACTAGATATTTTAGGAATAAATTAACAGAACTAGATATTTTTTGAATAAATTTTATAGAACTAGATATTTTAATAATAAATTCGCATAACTAGATATTTTATAAATAAATTTACGAAACCATTTTACAACTACATTTACAGAACACTTTTAGAAATACATTTACAGAACCATTTCCTTTTAGAATTAGATTTATATTTTAGTTTTAAATTAACAGCACTATATATATTTGAATTAAAATTACAGAACTATATTTTATAATTAAATTTACAAAACTATAAAATTTTAATTAAATTTCTAAAGTTTTATATTTTAATAAATTTAAAAAAAATTTTAATTTTAGTTAAATTTCAAAAGTTTTATATTTTAATTAAATTTCCCAAACTTTGGTTGTTAAGGAAATTTCAAACACTTTATATATTTAATTAAATTTTGAAATATTTTTAATTAATTTTGTAAAAAATTAATATTGCTTATTAAAATTCGTAATTTTTTTAATTAAATTTCTAAACTTTATATTGCTTATAAAATTTTTTAATTTATTTAATTAAATTTCTAAACTTTATATTCGTTATTAAAATTCTAAATTTATTTAATTAAATTTCTTAAGTTTATATTCCTTATTAAAATTCGTAATTTATTTAATTAAATTTCTAAACTTCATATTCCTTATTAAAATTTGTAATTTATTTAATTAAATTTCTAAACTTTATATTCTTTATTAAAATGTGTAATTTATTTAAATAAATTACTAAACTATATATTCCTTATTAAAATTCGTAATTTATTTAATTAAATTTCCAAATTTTATATTCTTTATTAAAATTTTTAATTTATTTAATTAAATTTCCAAATTTTATATTCTTTATTAAATTTTTTTATTTATTTAATTAAATCTCTAAACTATATATTCCTTATTAAAATTCGTAATTTATTTAATTAAATTTTCAAACTTTATATTCTTATTTAATTAAATATCCAAAACTTCATATTTTGAACTAAATTTCCCAAAATTCCAAGATTGCGAGCCAATTCTGAATTTGAATTTTTATTGGAAATCAGTACCTTTGAAGCGAAATTAGCTGTTGGCGGTGGGCGCAAGATGGAGCTCTTTGACTTGAAACGCTCCATTAGAATGATTAAGCGAGCGAGAAGCGCGATAATTATTTTAACCAGAATTTTGCCTGCATATAATTGAATTTCGCCAAAATTTCTCGGGAGTGCTGAAGCTTCGATGTGCCCCCCGCCCATCCTCCCCTTGAATGCTCGAGTGCCCCCGTGCGGATAAAAAAGGAAAAAATTATTGTATTAATCTGGCAAAGCTGATTACTGAAACATTTTCTTTTTAATTTTTTAGGCTTCTTATTGCAATCGGCAAAAACCTTAGGAGGAAAATCTTATCGTTCTTGGAAAAATAAAATTTCTGGCTCGATGGCGACTGCGAGAAAATTCACTTCAAACTTCGTCTCCATAGGTGAAAAGTATATACGTAAGTTATACCTATCTGTTTTTGATAGAATAATTCACTACCAGGTTACGTGTTTTTTATCTCAAATTTCAAAGCTAATATTTATTATTTGTCACTACTTTTAAAGTTTTTAATAAGCCTTTCCCACAAGCGTAAATTAGCCGTTGTTAAGATTAATCTCTCTCGTTACCAGGAAGGTATATTCCAGCGCCAAGTTCATTCTTGTGAACTACTTAATCGATTGGTGATTATTATGTGTCAACGAGGTTTTGTTACATTGTGAAGACTCACTTTTCCTATGCAGGAATCCATATCTGTACTTGGAATACTTATCCTGTCGTATCGCGTATCGTAAGATCACTCGAGAGATAAACATCCCCTCTGCGCGCGCTCCCCCCTCACGTTGTTGGTTGTTAAGTTAACATAGTGACGTCAAAAAAACCGTCAGCCGCATCGAGACGAAAATCTTCCGCGATCAGGGTTGGACATAAGGATATTTTTTTAAGTAGTCTATCTTAATTTAAAATAATAAAAAATAATAATACCCAAGGCACCACCTTTGGTCTAAGTCATCTTGCGATTTTTAAGGCCATTAATTCGGGTGCCCGAGTTACAATGCGTAGGAGGGTGGTGGCAAGCCCTTTATGCCACGCGAGTAAACAGCTCCTAACACTAACTATTACCGTTAACCTCAACAAGTTTCTATGGAAGGGGAAACCGAAGAACTCGGGGGAAAACCCCTTAGACCAGTGTGGATAGATCTTGCAAACTCAACGCGGAAGGAGTTGTTCCGAGTTTTCACCCAGTGCCACAAGCTCCCTCCACTCACTATTACCGTTAACTTTTACAAGCTTTTATGGGAAGGGGAAACCGAAGAACTGGGAAGAAATCCTTTTTAAACAGTGAGGAGAGAGCTTACAAACTCACTGAGGAAGGAGCTGTTCCGAGTTTTCACAAGCTGGAATCTGCCTGCGAACCGAGAGTGCTAACCACTCCGCCACCCCATCGGGAAATTCTAGTATTGCGAAATGTTATCTATAATAAGCGGAACACGCTACTGAAAATGACTTTGACGCCTATTTGTAAATTCCCTAGAATAGATATTAAGGAATCGAGGTCAGTCGGAACCCTTAAACGGTGTCCATTCTCGGATTGGTGAAGTCTGTCTCCGATGGGCGGTGGGAGATAAGAAGTAACCGCAGATCCTTTTTCGCCACGAGCGGGAGTCTCTTTAATCCGTTTGCCGATGACATTGAGCCGAGGGATTTGGAAAAGACTCGCGAGAAGAATTTACAATTCTATCTCTCTCTCTCTTTTGACAGTCTTAGAGTATCTCTCAAGGCTTTTACCACGTCCGCTGACGCCAACTGGATTGATATTTAATCCCCATCTGATTCCAGTAAATCTCCCCGCAAGGATGCTCATTTTTAGTCTAATTCTGGCAAGGTCTAATCTAATATCCCCGCAGTTGATTTCTTACTCATCGAGGACGTTTCTATTATTATTTTACTATTATCGTCCATCACCGATAGTTTGCTAGCGTGGTTTTGAAGGTCAGAAATAGACCAGACTCTTAATATGTTTTTTTCTCCAGAAGAATTAATTTTAACAGAAATATATGAAATATATCTTAAAAGTAAAAGTATCCATCCAGAACAATAAAAGGAAACTTTTTAGACTCAAGATAGGCTTTAATTGCAGCCATTTTCCCTCCAAATCGCCGTTAAAAATGTGCTTGAATAAATTCCGAGTTGTTACCCGATGAATAAACTTCACTTTCTTTACGCCTTTGATAATATACATGCTGACGTTTTTGTATTTAACCGATCTTGGAAATTTCCAAAAATTAACTAATACAATTTTTTTCTTAAAAATCTTAACTCCATCTGGTGTCACAGATTCGAATCTCAGTACTTAGGTATTCTGCATTTTAATAAACGTCATGTGGTAATTAAAATCACTTACGTCGGCAATACAGACCGCCACTTTTTTTAATTTGCCCAATCCTATCGATAGTTTGACATTTCAATACTAGCCTCTTCTACACACGCGCATTGTCATTTTTGACAAATCATGATTTTTTTGTCATTTTAGATTTTTACAGAATAGCATCGCAGGTCAGTTGCTCTGTCAAGAATAGCCGAAATGCTGCGAATTAGATAACAACTGTTTTGATGCAACACGCGTCAGATAAGCCCGATTTTCGAACTTTAAAATTCGATTATTTGTATTGATTTCTTATTTTACATCGTTGCGGCAGAATTTTGTCTTTTTTGATATAATTTCTACGGATACGGCGGGTATAGATCTTGAAATTTATCGGTGCTGTCGTTGAAGAGTCTCCACCAGGGGCTAGTAGGCCTCCGGAGCTGGATCGTTTCAGCGTTTTGAGCGATAAGAATTTGTCGTATATTACGTCCTCCTTTGAAATGCGGGACGGATTATGAGGTTTTCGGCCTCTTTGTAGCCAGGGGGGGGAGGTTTCCCCTGCTGACCATCAAAGAGCCCCGCGCCGGGATCTACTAAACTTTGTTGACCAGCCCGAGCCTTGTCGTAAAACAAATGTCCTTTATTCGCATCCTCCTAGACGCAGACCCATAAAAAATAACGCTCGTGTACAAGAGATACCAACAATCCTCGAACTGGGTTTATTTCCTAGACGCTCTACCCAAATCCATTGTTCAACTTTGGAATAAAAATGAAATCGCGTTAATTCCCATATACCAGAAGTGTATTGTGGGGTGGTGCAGTGCTTAACACATACGCCTCGCAGTAAGAGGAACAACTACTTTTGCGTTGAATTTGCACTGTCTAAACGGTTTTTCCCTCGAGTTTTTTTGGTTTCCCTTTTCCATAAAAACTTGTAGATGTTAACATTAATAGTAAGTGTAGGGAGCTATTGACTCGCTTGGCATGAAGCGCTTGCCACCACCCTGCTACGCATTGTAACCCGGCCACCTGAATTAAAGGCATTGAAAGTCGCTAAATGACTTGGGCCTAGGGTGGTGCCTTTAGGGCTCGGCGATCGGATAAGAAATTTTCCGTTCATTATACTTTTATATCCATATCCGAAAATTATCCGAAAAAAACTTGCATATTAAATCGTATAATAGTCGCGAATAATATCCATAAATAAACAGTTAATCGATTTTTTTATGAATAATTGAAATTTTGGCTGTTAATTTATCCGTTTCCCCGAGCTCTAGGTGCCTTGGGTGTTAGCCTAGCTGATTATTATTCTTGCTTACGTTTAATCTACGCCTCTCAGTATTGGTTAAAGTAAGACCATAATTTTAATATAACTCTGAACTAAAGGTCATACTCCCATAAATGCTCATCAAATGGGACGATAATTCCTTGGCTCCTTAAAACTGACGTTGATGTATCTCACGCCAGTGACGTTTTTGCTTACGCCCTCTCTTGACGGCGAAAATAGACCTCTGACATATTCATTATCACTAAATAGGAACATTAATATCAGGTCTACAGTTTCTGTTTTTATGATCCCCGGAAGATATTCCCCGCCTACACAGAGAGAGACAGTCTACAATATTACTGTGGTGTCTTCCCTCCTGGCCGGGAGAAACGGAAAAAGATTCAGCGACGGAGGAAGGAGGGGCGTGGCTTTTCTTCCGGGAATCACTAGTTAATTGCTGCTTAAATATTGCCTGTTCACGTGAATATTTTCTTGGCAAGTTATAGGGCTTCATGGCAGCTAGGAGCAACAAACACAGCACCCCACATAAGGAGAACGCAATCCGTCAAAAGTCGTGGATTTTCTTACAGTTTTCATTGGTTAGACGCTTTAGTGTCTGCTGCCGTCGGAAGGGAAAAAATCAGAAATTGTCTTCCCCCTTTCCGTAAAACATTCAGCGTAAAAGTTCGTCCAATGAAATTTGTACAAAACACAGCGTTAGCGTGTTTAAAGGCTAGCTGCGTTCTCCTTGTGTTTGTTGCTCCTAGATAGCAGTAAGACTTAAAGTAACTATACCATAATATATATCTATTTTAACTTTTCCTTTTTACTTCTAATTTTTATGCGCTTGAAATATGTATCTTCGCAAGCTCCCGCTGATTTCTCAAAATACATTTCAGGAGAAAAATATCCCAACCCAGTATATCTTTCACATTTGTAATACGATAATTGTACAATATTGTTACATAAGTGTGACACTTCCTATTCTTCACACGCAAAAGTTTTACTCAGAGCTATTCACAAGACAGACTGCATTACGGGCCTCGCCGCCGTTTTGCGTCCTCTAGCTAACTCGTCACACGTAATCTTGGACAGCGCCTCGCTAGGGGGAGATTTTCTTCTGGCGATGACGTCACTCCGTTACTAGCTCTCAGTACCATATTCCCCAAAGTAACAAACTTTTGAAACAATATTATAGACTTATGGTAATACATAACTCCTTCCCTTCGTAACCCGCTTCTAAGTTCTCATTGTAAAATATTCGGAATAATTAATTGATATAAATAAATTTCAAATCGAAAAATAAATAAATTGAAAAAGAAGGCCTACAAAGATGCGATTGTCGCTTTGGTTTCTAATTAGAATGACACGAGAAAAAGGTCGCCAATTTTATTTCCTTTATTTGGAGGGCAGGAATTCGGTGGGTTTTATTCACAGATTTTAATTAAATCTGTCTTTCCGACTTTCCCCGCCACCAAAAGGAGAACTCACTTCGAACTCGTTTCCGGTGGAAATTGATTCTTGAAAGTGGCGATATCCGCTATTTCATATCGTCTCTCGTACACGGCGAAAAATATCACTCGTGAAGGTGGTGATACGTTATTAAGTCGCCTTGTACGCCGCAAAACTTTAATATCGGTGAAATATATCTATAAAAGAAATTCTGGTTTGGACCACTTCCCGTGATATTGTATAACTTAAAAGTATTTCGTTTGAAGAGATTGCGTATTTACTCGAGCGAGCCAATCTTTTATTGCTTTATCTTTAAAATTCCTGTATTTCTAATACTCATCTCAGGTTTCTCGGCAAAACCAAATATCGAAACTTAATATTGCTTTTATCCTTGTTCCAGATTACGTTTCGCAACGATTTTTATTTTATAATAACAGTGTTGGTACAAATCTGGAAATTGGTAAATGTCAGGGAATTAATTTTTTTGACAAAATAATCAGAAGAATATATTGTATTAGTTTGTTGAAAGAAAAGTCAGAGGGATATCACGGAATTAGTTTGTTGACAAAATAATCCGGTCAATATCAGGGAATTGGATTGTGGGCAGAAAAATCAGAGGAATATCAGGGAATAATTTAAAAAAATAATCCGGTCAATATCAGGGAATTATTTTGAAAAAATAATCCGGTCAATATCAGGGAATTATTTTGAAAAAATAATCCGGTCAATATCAGGGAATTATTTTGAAAAAATAATCCGGTCAATATCAGGGAATTATTTTGAAAAAAATTATCCGGTCAATATCAGGGAATTAGATTGTTGACAGAAAAATCAGAGGAACATCAGGGAATTATTTTGAAAAAATAATCCGGTCAATATCAGGGAATTTTTGTTGGCAGAAAAATCAGAGGAATATCAGGGGATTATTTTGAAAAAAATAATCCGGAAATTTAAATTAACAATGAGCCACTTCTGTGTCTTATGTAAAAACACTAGATGTTATTTTAAAACATTAAGTTTTATGTATAAACATTAGGTGCTGTGTAAAAACATTTGGTGTTACGTAAAAACACTAGATGCTATTTAAAATTGTAGGTGCTGTGATGCATGAAAAAACACTACATACTATTAAAAGCTTAGGTGCTATGTAAAAACATTCGGTTCTATTTAAAAACATTAGGTGCTATTTAAAACAATAGGTGCTATTTAAAAACATTGGGTGCTATGTAGAAACATTAGGTGCTATGTAGAAACATTAGGCGCTTTTTAAAAACATTAGGTACTATGTAGAAACATTAGGCGCTTTTTAAAAACATCCTGTAAATTTCTAAAAACCAGAATCATAAATATTTTATTATCTGCCCTGTTTTATCTGTAGCAGACGTCTCTTTGTTTTTGAAAAAGTTTTAGTTTTAGTTTTAATCGGTTGTCGAGGACGCGGACATGTAATCATTGACCATTAAATATATCTTTAAGTTTTATAATTATTCGTATTTAATCAACCTACATATATCACATTGGCGACGGAGATGTCTGCAGTTAATTTCTGAGGTGTAATATATGTTAGCGTTTACCTTACGTTTAATATTTTGTAACAATCTTTGGTCAAGGTTATCTGGCCGAGTTATACATGCCCCACCCCCTGACTTGATGATTTGTTATTACACCCATAGCTCAAGATGTCTTTTAGCACCCCCCCCCCCCCTTGAGTTTTTTCTGTAACCGCCACAGAGTTTATTTTTACCCTCATTGACTGTTATGAAACTGAACAAAACCCACCTAGTTCAAATGCTCTACCTTATCTAACTGTAAACATAGGCACTTATCTAGTCAAGTTGATATTGGACACTGGTGCTAGTGTGAACCTATTGAATCGATCAACTTATCAATAAACCACAATTGGAGTCAACCAAATTGGGCATTTTTCCATATGGGTCTCACAAACTGTTGGAGCTACTAGTTAGGAAAATTCACATCTACTGTCTCCGCATCTATTGGATCTACTCAGGCCACGTTCTTCTTTAATTGCATATCGCACTCTTCGAGATTTGAATGTTCTTCTAAATACTGATCAACTCGGCGCATCTGTTAATTTGCTAACCCAGAATGCTATTGTTCAGAAGCATTCAAAGCTATTCCAAGGTATTGGTAAAGCTAGGGTATCAAAATCAAATTTGCAATCGACTCTGCTGTCAAACCGGTAGCCCAGCCTCACAGAAGAATCCAGTTCCATCTTCGGGGAGCTCTGTACAAGGAATTAGATCAACTCTGGCGTTATTATATAATTGAACCCGTATCTGGTCCAACGCTATGTGTTTCTTCGATCGTTATTCTTCCTAAGAAGACTGATTTCACTGGAGATCTCGCTGACGTCTATAACCGTATTGATATAGACTCAGAACAACAACGATAAATTTGTGTATGTGGACATGCGTGTACCGAACACTGCAATAATAAGAGACAAGTGATGCCCACAATCGACGACATCTTTCACAAGATCAATGGCTCCACACTATTTATGAAGTTAGATCTCAATTAGAGATACCACCAGTTGGAGCTGGATGAGTCTTCAAGACCTATCACGACCTTCAGCACTCACAAAGGCTTGTTCAGAAACAAACGTCTCATCTTTAGCTTGTCTTCTGCAGCCGAGGTGTTTCATCACACCATTAGATGTTTAATTCAAAACATTGACCAATCGCTTAACGCATCTGACGTCTTGCTTGTGTACACAGAAAAAAAAACGTTTAGAATCTAAATATTTTCCTAAACGCTAGCTTGAAACGCTTTTTTAAGCATGTGTAAAATCTAAACGCGTTTACTCGCCAAGGGTTTAAGCGCCTAACGCGTTTAGCCGCCAAAAGTTCTTACTACACTAAAGCCACATAAATTTTATTTCGCTTTTGTTAATAAGTAAATTTTATTAAGTCGATGTGCTGTCTCATAGTCTCAGTCTGATATGATTGAACAATGAACACAACTTGTATACACGGTTGTGTTAGTTAGTCTTACTCGCTTAGGTTCAATCTTAGCACAGATTGATGCTCAAGGTAACCACTACATAATCTCGTTTGGAAGCAAAGCACTCACAGACGTCGAAACAAGATATTCTCAAACAGAACGAGAAGCGCTAGCCGTTGTATGGGGCTGTGAGCATTTACATCTATACCTGTATGGAGCTGCCTTTAAGGTTGTCACAGACCACCTACCACTATTGGCATTACTTGAAAAGCCACATGTGAAGACTTCCGCGAGGATAGAGCGATGGAACCTGCGACTCGCTCCTTACAATCTAAGTTTGGAGTATCAACCGGGCAGATGTAATCCTGCAGATTATCTCTCGCGTCATCCGAGTCTACAACATCTCAGAAATGACTTTCTCCTGCTTCTAAATGTCACGTTCGAATGGTTTACCACGCGATCCCGAAGGCTGTTGCCTATGAGGATATTGCCCAAGAATCCACCAGTGACAAAACCATTCAACACGCGATTTCCTGTTTAATGAAGAACCACTGGATTACAGATCACTTAAACTGAGAGATCAACTGGGATATCATAAAGGCACTGGAACAAGTTTGACATGAACTAACTGTTGAGGACAATGTCATTTTAAAGGGCCATCGAATCTACGTACCGCCAATCCTACAACAACGAGTAGTTTCGATTCCTCATGAAGGACATTTAGGCCTAGTTAAAACTAAGCAACTACTAAGAACTAAAGTTTGGTTTCCCTAGATAGACCAGTTGGTCGAATAGGAAGTACGATCGTACATTCCCTGCTTAGCAGTGACGCCTCAACACGTAAAAAACCGTTTAATATGACTCCACTATACCCACCGAAACCTTGTCTCACCTTGCAGCAGACCATCTTGGACCATTTAAGAATAGTCAATATCTCCTTGTTGTAATGGATGAACGGTCAAGATATCATGTGGTCGAAGTTGTGTCCTCAACCTCCCCCGACGCCAACGTTTAATTGATATTTTCGATATTTAGTCTACCGTCTGTACTAAGGACCGATAATGGTCCGCTATTTAATTCGCTTAGATTTGGTGAATATCTATCTAACCTTGTAGTAGCACACCGTAAGATCACTCCTATTTGACTCCAAGCCAACGGAAATTCAGAACGGTTTATGACCTCTTTAAACAAATCACTTCGAATCTCAGATTTCAATGGACAGAATTGGAAAGAGCAACTACAAAAGTTTCTAAGTGACTATCGTCTCGCCCCACACCGCACTCCATCTGAAGTTATGTTTGGTCGCAAACTTCGCAGTAAGCTTCCTTCAGTGGATAGTGTCAAACACCCACCTACCAACCTTTCTGTCAAGATGCAAGTCATGGACGAGTCATCAAAGGTCAAAATGAAGCAATACCATGACAGCAATCACAATGTCAAACATCGCAGCTTTTCGCGTTGGAGATAAAGTTTTTGTGGAGGTTCCACTGGATAATGAACTATCCCTCTATTATATAACCCGAAACATTAGTTTTTACAAACCGGTTCTAACACTGACAACACAAAAGTCTCATTTGGGTCCTGATGTTTCTACAAGCACCTCTGTAACAGACGCTCAAAACGTTCACCCACCGGAGCAACACGTGCCCCAAAACATAGTCGCAACAGTGATTCCAGAACCAACCCATTATAATCTTTGATCTCGAATCATCAAGCCAAAGCGTTTAATCGAAGAGATGTAAGCGTTCATTTTCTTAAGAAAAGAGAACTGTAAGGTTCTAAAAACCAGAATAATAAATAACTTATTATCGGCCCTGTTTTATTTGTAGCAGACGTCTCTTAGTTTCTGATAATTGTTTTAGTTTTAGTTTTAGTTATAATCGGTTGTCGAAGCCGCTGCCATGTAATCATTCACCATTAAATATATCTTTATTCGTACTTGATCGACCTTCGGATATCACACATCCGGTGATATGTAAAAATATTAGGTGCTATGTAAAAACATTATTTGTTATTTAAAATCATTAGGTGCAATAAAAAATATTCGGTGCTATGTAGAAACATTATTTGCTATGTAAAAAATAGGTGCTAAATAAAAATCATTATTTGCTATGTAAAAAATAGGTGCTATATAAAAAATCATCATTTGCTATGTAAAAAATAGGTGCTAAATAAAAATCATTATTTGCTATGTAAAAAATAGGTGCTATATAAAAAATCATCATTTGCTATGTAAAAAATAGGTGCTAAATAAAAATCATTATTTGCTATGTAAAAAATAGGTGCTATATAAAAAATCATCATTTGCTATGTAAAAAATAGGTGCTAAATAAAAATCATCATTTGCTATGTAAAAAATAGGTGCTAAATAAAAATCATTATTTGCTATGTAAAAAATAGGTGCTATATAAAAAATCATCATTTGCTATGTAAAAAATAGGTGCTAAATAAAAATCATTATTTGCTATGTAAAAATAGGTGCTATATAAAAAATCATCATTTGCTATGTAAAAAATAGGTGCTAAATAAAAATCATTATTTGCTATGTAAAAAATAGGTGCTATATAAAAAATCATCATTTGCTATGTAAAAAATAGGTGCTAAATAAAAATCATTATTTGCTATGTAAAAAATAGGTGCTATATAAAAAATCATTATTTGCTGTGTAAAAAATAGGGGCTATATAAAATCACTAGATGCTATTTAAAAACATTAAGTGCTAGAAATGTCTAGAAAATAGTGAAAACTGGAAAAATCAAGGAAATCGATTTCCTTATTTTAATCCTGTTGTTCTTATTTTCAGAGTTAGTTCCTCGCTTCAATATTAAAATGGTTATATAAATTTACAGAAATATAAAATTTAAATTCTGGTATTGGCGAAGAATATTTTATTTGATAAAAGCACTAGCCCAGGATTTGAAAATATGCAGCGTGTGTGAATAAAAATGGCACTGCTCTACAACATAAACCATTCGAACCAAGTATAAAAGTATTGAAATTCAATTTCATTGAATTTATTGGATATATACGTTTAACCATTTCTCTAGATCCGGTGAAATTGCGCAAAAGATGGCCCTGGTTTAAAATTCGTTTTTTATCAGTAAACTCCATCTTTATTCCATTCGGTTTCTTTCCTTTTATCAAAAGTCGTCGTTTCCTCATTTGAAGGATTTCGCATCTTTTTAAAAGAAGAAAAATTGTGTGGAAAAATCCGTGGCCAAAATATTTCACGGGCAAAAAAACGAGCCAGAATTTTGTTGGATCACAATTTTTCTACTTTCCTTTTTCCGGCAAAAGGAAAACGACGAACTCTGAGATCTTTTTCTCCTTTTTAGTTCGGCGCATCATAGATGGCGTCAGAATTATACTCTGGTTAAGGGATAGATTTCAAAAATGTAGATTTGGGTGACATTACTGCTAAAGGTAGAATGACCCTTGGATATTTGCTAAAACTGCCTCCCACGGCATAGAGGGATATTATGTAGAGGGATTTTCGCTTCGCTTCGTCACTGTCTGCCATCTGGAGGCTAAACTTACAAGGCGTGATTTTATAATTAAATTAATATTAAATGAATATTTAAAGTGAAATTAATATTAAATGGAAATTATGAGTTAAATTATTAATAGATGAAAATTAAGAATTACATATTAAATAAAAATTAAGAATTACATATTAAATAAAAATTGAGAATTACATATTAAATAAAAATTAAATTAGTATTTAATGAAAATTAAGAATTACATATTTAATAAAAATTTAGAATTACATATTAAATAAAAATTAAATTAGTATTTAATGAAAATTAAGAATTACATATTAATATTTAGAATTACATATGAAATAAAAATTAAGAATTACATATGAAATAAAAATTAAGAATTACATATTAAATAAAAATTAAGAATTACATATTAAATAAAAATTAAGAATTACATATTAAATAAAAATTAATAATTACATATTAAATAAAAATTAAGAATTACATATTAAATAAAAATTAAGAATTACATATTAAATAAAAATTAAGAATTACATATTAAATAAAAATTAAGAATTACATATTAAATAAAAATTAAATTAAATTGATATTAAATTTTAAATTAATATTTAATGAAAATTAAGAATTAATTTATATTAAATTTTAAATTAGTATTTAATGAAAATTAAGAATTAATTGATATTAAATTTTAAATTAGTATTTAATGAAAATTAAGAATTAATTTATATTAAATTTTAAATTAGTATTTAATGAAAATTAAGAATTACATATGAAATAAAAATTTAGAATTACATATTAAATAAAAATTTAGAATTACATATTAAATAAAAATTAAGAATTACATATTAAATAAAAATTAAATTAGTATTTAATGAAAATTAAGAATTACATTTTAAATAAAAATTTAGAATTACATATTAAATAAAAATTCAGAATTACATATTAAATAAAAATTAAATTAAATTTATATTAAATTTTAAATTAGTATTTAATGAAAATTAAGAATTAATTTATATTAAATTTTAAATTAGTATTTAATGAAAATTAAGAATTACGTATTAAATAAAAATTTAGAATTACATATTAAATAAAAATTAAGAATTACATATTAAATAAAAATTAAATTAAATTTATATTAAATTTTAAATTAGTATTTAATGAAAATTAAGAATTACATATTACATAAAAATTAAATTAGTATTTAATGAAAATTAAGAATTACATATTAAATAAAAATTTAGAATTACATATTAAATAAAAATTAAGAATTACATATTACATAAAAATTAAATTAGTATTTAATGAAAATTAAGAATTACATATTAAATAAAAATTTAGAATTACATATTAAATAAAAATTAAGAATTACATATTAAATAAAAATTAAATTAAATTTATATTAATTTTTAAATTAGTATTTAATGAAAATTAAGAATTAATTTATATTAAATTTTAAATTAGTATTTAATGAAAATTAAGAATTACGTATTAAATAAAAATTAAGAATTACATATTAAATAAAAATTAAATTAAATTTATATTAAATTTTAAATTAGTATTTAATGAAAATTAAGAATTACATATTTCATAAAAATTAAATTAGTATTTAATGAAAATTAAGAATTACATATTAAATAAAAATTTAGAATTACATATTAAATAAAAATTAAGAATTACATATTACATAAAAATTAAATTAGTATTTAATGAAAATTAAGAATTACGTATTAAATAAAAATTTAGAATTATACATATTAAATAAAAATTAAGAATTACATATTAAATAAAAATTAAATTAGTATTTAATGAAAATTAAGAATTACATATTAAATAAAAATTAAGAATTACATATTAAATAAAAATTAAGAATTACATATTAAATAAAAATTAAAGTAAATTTATATTAAATTTTAAATTAGTATTTAGTGAAAATTAAATTAAATTTATATTAAATTTTAAATTAGTATTTAATGAAAATTAAGAATTGAATTAATATTAAATTTCAAATTATTATTAAATTAAAATTAAGAATTAAATTAATATTAAATTTCAAATTAATATTATTAAATTAAAATTAAGAATTAAATTAATATTAAATTTCAAATTATTATTAAATTAAAATGAAGAATTAAATTAATATTAATTTTCAAATTATTATTAAATTAAAATTAAGAATTAAATAAATGAAAATTAAGAATTAAATAAATGAAAATTAAGAATTAAATAAATGAAAATTAAGAATTAAATAAATGAAAATTAAGAATTAAATAAATGAAAATTAAGAATTAAATAAATGAAAATTAAGAATTAAATAAATGAAAATTAAGAATTAAATAAATGAAAATTAAGAATTAAATAAATGAAAATTAAGAATTAAATAAATGAAAATTAAGAATTAAATAAATGAAAATTATATGATAAAAAAATGAAGAATGTATTAAATAAAATTTATATGATATGAAAATTAAGAATTAAATAAATTAAAATTAAGAATTAAATAAATGAAAATTAAGAATTAAATAAATGAAAATTAAGAATTAAATAAATGAAAATTAAGAATTAAATAAATGAAAATTAAGAATTAAATAAATGAAAATTAAGAATTAAATAAATGAAAATTAAGAATTAAATAAATGAAAATTATATGATAAGAAAATGAAGAATGTATTAATTAAAATTTATATGATATGAAAATTAAGAATTAAATAAATTAAAATTAAGAATTAAATAAATGAAAATTAAGAATTAAATAAATGAAAATTAAGAATTAAATAAATGAAAATTAAGAATTAAATAAATGAAAATTAAGAATTAAATAAATGAAAATTAAGAATTAAATAAATGAAAATTAAGAATTAAATAAATGAAAATTAAGAATTAAATAAATGAAAATTAAGAATTAAATAAATGAAAATTAAGAATTAAATAAATGAAAATTAAGAATTAAATAAATGAAAATTAAGAATTAAATAAATGAAAATTAAGAATTAAATAAATGAAAATTAAGAATTAAATAAATGAAAATTAAGAATTAAATAAATGAAAATTAAGAATTAAATAAATGAAAATTAAGAATTAAATAAATGAAAATTATATGATAAGAAAATGAAGAATGTATTAAATAAAATTTATATGATATGAAAATTAAGAATTAAATAAATGAAAATTATATGATAAGAAAATGAAGAATGTATTAAATAAAATTTATATGATAAGAAAGTTAAGAATGTATTAAATAAAATTTATACGATATGAAAATTAAGAATTTAATAAATGAAATTTATATGATATGAAAATTGAGAATTAAATTGATATTAAATTAAAGTTGAGAATTAAATTGATATTAAATTAAAATTGAGAATTAAATTGTTATCAAATTAAAATTGGGAATTAAATTGATATTAAATTAAAATTGAGAATTAAATTGATATTAGATTAAAGTTGAGAATTAAATTGATATTAAATTAAATTTGAGGATTAAATTAATATTTAAATAGAACTGTCTTTTTCTCCTTAACTGTTAGTTTTCACGAATGTAGATGTCGCCATAAACGCCGGACTGTATTTGGCCTGTTCCCAGCTTGATAACCCCTATATATATAGAAGGCATCGCGTCGTTTACGTTTCGATATTTTTTCCATTTTTCTCGAGAGGCCTTTAAGCGTTGTTATTCCCTTAACGAAAATACGGGAAATTCGCACTTTCCGAGATCGCTTACAAACTTTTAAAAATGTTGTACAAAATAAGGCTTTCAGAGCGATAGTTGTTGTCAGGAAAAACATCGTTTGACCTTCGATTTTTCATCTAAGATTACTTTTCAACCTGACGGTCATTTGCTTCAATTTTTTGCCCTACTCACAGCTATTTTATTTATCGCGTAATCCGATGGGATAAATGTTTTCCGTGATAATGATAAATTAAAGAAAGTGCGAGAAAGTGGCGTCTTAGACTAGTTCCTCGACGGCTCAATAGATGTCGTTTTCGGCAGTGAGTCTGACCTAGTGTTTGATCATGGACCAAGAATCAAAAGGGACTCACTTTAAAAAGCACGCGTGAACACTGTTAATAGGAAAACCGTGGTCAATCTTAGTTTAATGTGGATAAACTTGGCGAAGCTGAAGTCGATTTCCGGCGTAGTTTCGTAGAGAAGATGGAGCGTTCACTTTCAATTTTGACAAAATGGCGCCGTTTTTGTCGGTTAAATGATTAGGCTTAGTAATTTTTAGACCTTTTATTTTGGAAATTAGTTCTTTATAAGTTTAAGTAAAGGTAATTAACCATTGTGTTAAGTAAAAATAACCAGTAAGATGCGTATGGATGAGGTTTTTCTTATCAAATTCACAGGAATCCATTTCATTTCTAAACTTCAAAAATTTAATGAACTAAGCCTAACCTAACTTTTTCGCACGTACGGTCGCCTTAGCGGTTGGTGTACACCAGTAAGCCTTTCGATTTAGGCCTCGCCTACCGTGTCAAAATATCGGGAACAGTGGGTCCCCCTAGATTCTTGGTTTATGGTTTGATTGGTTGAGATTTCTAAAACCGACTTACGGCCATTTTCATAATTTGCAACGGAACCGCTTTTAAGTGCTAGTATCTCGCATTTAACTCTTAGTGAAAAATTTTATTTTGTAAATTATAATTAAATCATTTTTTCGATTGATCCAAAATTTTTAAAGAATAGAAAAATTAAGAAATGTATAATATGTTTAACAATATAAATAATTTAGAAATTGTATAATTTTTGAAGAATTATAAGTAGTTTCTTCGCCGACTAACTTGAGAAACCTCTCTAGCTCCTTGACTGGTGTTAAAATTAAAACATTTCGCGCTGCTGCAACGATAGGGGGCGATACTTTACGAGGTGTTTTTTCTGTACTACTGAAAAGCACGCGAGGGGTCTCTCTTTGTAGTCTCAAACTTTGTGGTAGACAAATAACAATTTTTATGGTCTAAAGATAGTTGTACAACTTTACAACTCATTCAAAGTTTAATACAAAACCATACACAATTTTTTATTTCAAACTGAATATTTAACAAGACGTACGTCGGTCAGAATACACACAATCCTCCTAATGTGTTAAGTTTGTTTGAGCTATTCACAGCAACCTGCAGCGCCGTTATCACAACCAAAATATATCCACGGTCACACATATATATAAATTTACACTTATTTGTTACTTCTAGTCATACTTTGAAGTGTAACTCTTATTTTTTACTTCTGATAACAATTATTTGTTACTAGTCAGCCGTTGAGTGTCACACTTATTTCTTCTGGTTATACGACAAAGACTAGTTCGATTAGTTTCATACTTATTTGTTACTTCGTATCACACTTATTTTTTACTTTGGATCACACTTATTTGTTACTTCTGATCACACTTATTTGTTACGTTGAGTGTCACACTTAACACTTCTGGTCATACGCCGAAGACTAGGTAGATCAGTGTCATACTTAATTGTTACTTCTGGTCATACGTTGAAAGCGCGGCCCACTCTGAACGGCCTTGAAAAACGCCAGAGGGAAACGGGTGCGTAGACCTCTATAAAAACGCGGATTTACAATGTTGGAAATTGCGGGGGTCCGTATACGCTGCCCAAAAAACCTTACTTAGAATTAAATTTAAGGAACGTTTTTACAATTCTAGGTTATATGTAAACCACAGCTATTCAAAAATATAACTTTCATGAAAATCGGACTTAAATATGTAGATTTTTAGGCGGAAATATAAAACCACGAAAATTGGGGTCCCGTAAATTACCCTGAAAACTATACTTAAATTTAATATTTACTGATATGACCGAAGTTGTAGGTCCGCTGAATCCTAACCTATCCAATAATATTTTTTTTAACGTTATCGGACCTAATTTTAAACAAAATATCTACCACATAAAGGAAATCACCGAAAAAAGTAAATTGGGCAAATTCCCAACTTCTTGGGCTCCGATTTGAAAACTTTATGAAAGGCTATCAATGGTAATATATGTACTTTTGAACGAGATATCATTGACTCTTCTAGTTATAACCGTTGAAGAGGTATGCGTGACACGGCGGCATCGGCGGCATCGGCGGCATCGGCGGCAACGGCTACACTGTACGTGAGACTAATACACACAAATCCTTAGGATTGTGTGTAAAAACCGGTAACATAAAAGCAATGAAGGCGGGCATCTGTCGGGAGCTGGATTCGTAGCTTTCCCGACGCCTCATCCGAAAAATTGTTCTTTATAAAATATGGCATCTTTTTTTGCCACCTAAAAAGGACCCTTCCATTTCATTTTTTTACTTTGCAAAATAACGCGCCATGGTTTCGAGAATTTAAAAATATTCGCCACACTAAAAAGTAAATAAAAAGAGACAATGGCGTCAAAGTGTTCCGAAAAGAAAAATAAATCCTTGGAAAAGACAGCTTTACTGTCCCAACTCCCAAAGTTTCGAACTACCTCTTTTTCTAAAGATCAAAAGGGTCCAAGGGTGAGGGGTGATCTTGGGAAGGGCAAAAATCGAGGCTTCGAAATGTCGCTATGAAAGAAATTAAGAAAATTTTTTAATTACATTTCCCGTTTTACTAAATGATCCCACATTTGCAGTACGCCTATTAAACGGGCATAGTATGATAGCAAAAGTGACATAATTACCAAAAGTGTGACAATCCCTGTACTTTCGTATGCTAAAGGTTTAATGAATGCTCGACTCGAGATCAACCACACAAAAGACTATTTATTGCCGCCTTTCTGGATCATTTTTTAGACTATGGTATTATATCGTAGGTAGATGGCGATAGCATCTGCACAGAACGATGAGAAATAAAAAAATAGTGTGTTTTTAAGTTGCGCATGTTGCTCGCTAGAGTATGACGTAAATTCCGCGTTACGCCTTTTTATAACCTGACCCTAAGCCTTTGATTTAGCTTAAACGACTTCAGTTGATAAAAGCAAGGATAATTTAGACCTAGTACCCTAGATTAGAAATCACTGTCTCGTGAGAAGTCAGCTTAGCCACTTCCTGCCGGAACTCCGAACCGAAAGAGGCATATTTTTCCAAGATCACGTGTCGGAAGTAGGCAATCGTTTCGTTGCCAAACCGACACTCGGAAAGTTATCTAAATTTGAATCTATAGGGTATACACTTTTTTTCGCGCCTTTATTTAACCCCTCTTACTTGCCTCCCGCTCGTCGGCCATTGCCTCTGCCCTCAGCGGGGAGTCTAGCATCCACTCTTTGGGTATCCGTAATGGAGGATGGGGCTGAAAGGGGAAAACCAAACATGGACATACGGAATTCTATATTAACTTTGATAAATGCAAAACTGCTTTTAGTAAAAATATTTAATAAAATTAAATAAAAGTAAACTTTTAAGTAAAAATGTGGTCCCTAATTTACAAACTTTACGTTTCAAAAAGGCGGCCATCTTTATTTCTTGTTTCAATCTATCTAGAAAACAATATTATAAATCTTCCGAGAATAATTACGACAGGCTTTATTTTAGCGGTTCAAAAACCGTCAAGTTGATGAGATATTTTGTTATTCTTGCGATACCTCGGCGGCTCCGCCTTCCAGTCTTCAGTGTCTGTCCTCCGAGACCGAAGACCTATGATTTCTATGGCGACTGGAGGACCAACCTTCCAGTGGAGACTGGAAGACAGGAGACTGGAGCCCAAAAGGGGGGCTGGCCATGCATAGGCGGCTCCAGCCTCCAGTTTCAGTCTCCGAGACCTAAGATTTCTATGGAGACTGGAGGCCCAACCTTACAGTGGAGACTGGAGGACAGGAGACTGGAGACCATGCATTGGAGGCTCTGGCATCCAGTTTCAGTCTCCGAGACCAGAGACCTGAGATTCGTATGGAGACTAGAGGTCTCTAGTCGGGAAGGAGACTGGTGACCTGGAGACTGGCAACCTGGAGACTGGAGGCCCAACCTTCCAGTGGAGACTGGAGACCAAAAGTGAGGCCGACCATACATTGGTGGCTCCAGCCTCCAGTTTCAGTCTCCGAGACGGAGGATTTCTATGGAGACTGGAGGCCTCTAGTCGGTATGGAGACTAGAGGTCTCTAGTCGGGAAGGAGACTGGTGACCTGGAGACTGGCAACCTGGAGACTGGAGGCCCAACCTTCCAGTGGAGACTGGAGACCAAAAGTGAGGTCGACCATACATTGGTGGCTCCAGCCTCCAGTTTCAGTCTCCGAGACGGAGGATTTCTATGGAGACTGGAGGCCTCTAGTCGGTATGGAGACTGGAGATCAAAACTGTTGCTGACCTATGATTTTCGCCAGAATTCTAATCAATTTGACGTGCCCTTGCTAGAGTTTTTTATTGAGACTTATACGGGGAATTGAAGGGTTCCTCGAATTGTTAAAAAAAATTCCAAGGTTTGTGGAGACTATCAAAGCCAGACAGTATCTAAGTGAACATCTTATTCACTGATGGGACGTCTCAAAGGTGATACGTTATGTAAAACGAAACCTAGCCTTGACAGTTATTTAGGCCCATTTCAACGGCGGCTATCGCTGCCCGGTTTCAACGTGGTACCGACTATTTGACCTAGACGGGCCGATTTTCTCCTTTAGCTTACACCCCAATGTGCCAAATAAACGGGGTTACGTTCCAAGAAACTTTCTCGCTCAACTGCGGTAAGGAATTAGACGAGGTTGGACCGCTGAAGGACTTCGAACTGAAGGCACGTATTTACCAAGGAACAAGTACGCTTGTTACGATCCAAGCTCGAAATCTCCGGGGAATAGACCAGCTTTTACTGTTGAGTTTCCGGAACCGGTAGACATAGGTTGTCTTTTTCGCTACATTCTTAATTCACCCGCTAGTTCCAGCGAACCCGAGAGGAGGGTACATTCCTCGATATTTCTCTCGTAAGCAAAATGTCAAGTACAGTGGTGGATTTCATTGTAATAACGCGAAGAGCTTTTCTTTCTGAAAGGAGCCGAGGTAATTTCTCTTCGAAGCGTTTCCCTCCTGAGATGCCCATTTCACTTTAGACTGAACTGACAACGTCTCCGAGGTACCATTCTCCGTTTTAGTCTCGAATACCTCCGAGTTTTGTTAATTAAAATCTCGTTTTGTTAGGCGAACTGTTTGCGCGTTCTTTTGCCGTAGCTAAATATAGAGGCTAGCTTCTCCCTGAACATCGGTGTATCGCGTGTGGAACACTTTTACAGGCGTTCATATATCAAAAATAGACCAAGTTAATTTTAATTTTAATTAAATTAAGGTGTAAACTAGTCCACCGCAATCTAGTATCTACTCAATTTGGTCATTTAGTACCAGTAATTAAAACCAAATAAAGAGTGGAAATATAAAATTTTTGTCCCATTTTTCGGAGATAATTATTTGGGAGGAGAGAAAATTTGTCGATAATGTCATAATTCTATCTCCTTTAAATTATCTCTTTAATTAATCGGAAAATGTGGAGTTGGGAGGAAGACAATTAGGCCTGCTGACATTTTTTCTTCCACTAGAACAAATTCGGCCATGAAGAAAGATGCGAAAGTTGGTTTCTTTTTTCGGGATGGAAGAGTTATTTCTCTGATAGAATAGCGAGAGAGGCTAAAAAAAGCGTCGGCGCTGCAGTTAATGAATGCTCCCAAAGTGCTCCCAAAGATCATTAGGCTAGAACTCACTAATCAAGATAACTTTAAGCTACCGCGCCTGAAACTTAAATGATAAAAAACGGTAAAAAATGGCGTACCGATGCTTCACAAATCGAAGTGAATCCTTCGAATATTACCATTTTTCATACAATCTTTTGACTTAGTTTGATTCGTTTCTTTCGGCGTTAAAGTTCGATTAATCCCACTGTGTTTTTTTCTTCTAAAATAAAATCGACTGAGAGTCCGGAGTTTCGGCGCCAATGACCTTTTTTGTACTTGATTCGGTCCTATATTGTATAAAGTTAAGCTTCCTTTTGTCTACGCGGGTGATAAACAATTTGGACCATAATTTGACGTTGTTCTTTAATCCGAGATCTTTGGACCGTGGACGGTCGCTTCTTTTTTCTCGTCAATCTGACCATCCAACCGGACATTCGCCGAGGTAAATTCTATTATTTCGCTTTGTCGGCGTCTTATTAAATTCATCTGGCCGTGAACTTTGTTGTCAGATTGACCGCGTAATATAATCTTCGCAAAAACGTATTAGACGTAGCCGAAAATTGTAAATAAAAAACCAGAAAGCCTTTATCTGGACTTCGTATAGCAATATGATTCTCCTCACCATACGTCTCAACTGTTTGGGGGTCAATATAGTTATTCGGACAATGAGGACCCTAGCAGACACCATTCGAAGACGAAAATAATATCAGACCGGACACGACGAAATCCTGCCGGTGCTCTTTCCCTTTCGCGATATTCTCATAGCGCGACACTGTCCTTTTCTGGCCTTTGTGTCCGAAATGTGGGAACCCTTTTGGGTCAATGAACTTTGGCTGCGAGGCGCGAACGGGGAAGGCGTACCCCGAAGCGATGATTTATTAGGTCCCAATTCATCCATTCAATGAAGGTTCGTTACGGCAAACTTCTCGCCTTCGCCCGGCCACCCGACTCTGAACTTCAACGACCTTTCAGCGGTGTCCGAAGAAATTGGAGGGAGAGGATTTTCCAAAAGTGATTTTTCATCGAAGCAGCCCCGTAATTAGTTCCAAATCTGAGAATTTTTCTCCGACCAACCACTCTACTCACTCGTGACTATTTTATGATCGAACGCTTTCTAAAGATTCTCCTCTACTCTATGTTTTCTCGAAAGCCTTTTTCATATACTTCTAGTTTAACTCTAAAGTTAAACGTTGTTTTGGGGTATCGGAAAGTCCAAAGAGACGGGTCAATTATTATTATATATAAAATCGCGAGGATAATAAAGTTTATCGGTAAATTCGCTTAGTGGTGGGAAGGCTTAGATAAAGAAAAGTAAAAAATAAACAATACAATTCAGATCATTATCTTGGGGTGACTAAGTGGTTAAAACTTTCACCTCGCAGCAAGAGGAGTGGCGTTTGCGGAACTGGGTGAAAACTCGGAACTACTCCTTCGTCGTTGAGTTTGCAAGTTATCTCCCCCTTGGTTAAAGGGGGGTTTTCCCCAATTTCTTCGGTTTCCCATTACTTTTAAGGTATCCATTTCAAGTCAGGGAATCAGGCCTGTTTATCTTTACATGGGGGTTTAGATTGGGAAATTCGCAGGGTCTCCGCTATTCTAGGAACCCCATTAGGGGATTCTTCCACAGACCTTATTTTGTTAGCGGTCCAACGCGTTACTTTGCCCTGAGAATTTAACTTAAGGGAAATCAGTGAAAATAATTTTAGGAACTTATTAAAATATCAAGGTTTCGGGTCAGATAATTTAATTATTGATAGGAAATTATTTACTAAATTTGTTTTTCTAAAATATAATTTTAAAATTATCAAATAGTGGCTAAAAATGAATATTTGAATCTGAAACAATTGTAGCAACACCAAGCCCGTATTGATAGACAAATTAATTCAACCATCTGAAACATGAACGGGGGAAATTGTAAATTGTACGCAATAAACCTGCATGCAAGTTTGCTCTATACGTTTTCGAAAGGTGGCTTAAGCTCTCTAATATCTCAACCCGCGTACGTGTACATAGGTCACCGTTTCAAGTGGAACACGAGCGAATAAATTTCCCAAAATAATCTCGAAGACGCTTTTTCTACTTAACCCTAAGCGCCTTGGCCATATGTTAATGCGGAATTCGCCATTCGGAATAAAATTGGTGGTTATTTATTTTTGGGAAAAAACGCGGGGAAAAACTTGTTGAGTAAGCGGCGAATACATTAACGTCTTGGAAAATATGGAAGCACTTTAGATTTCCGGGGCTCGTCGCCATTAGTGTTCCATCGTTTAGGGCCCACTTCCGCTGTAATTATCTTTAATACTTTTCAGTCATCTTTATATTATCGTTCCTGCCATTGCTGAGAGATTGGACACATTTTGCCAGAGTAGAGTTGAATTAGGTTTGTACTGGTGCTGTTGTAAAGTTAATCGCCCGTGACCGCTCTTTATCTTTTTGTTTGTACAAAAAAATTCTAGATAGATATATAAGCAGCCTAACGAGACGTCCCAAGGAACAAAATGAAAATTTATGGCTCCTGACTCTCTCTATATCTGAACGTTCGCTTTTATATACTCTTCGGGAAAAGCTGAGACAGACGATATTTGACATTTTGTACAGCTTGATGCCGAAGTTGCGAGACGAAGATTTTTGCCGCGACTCTGCTGTAGATGGCGCTAGACAGCGCAGTGGAGATTTCTAGTTAAGACCTTTTGGGGCCTTGGGCTAAATTATTTCTTAAGACCTTTGTGATCCCCAACGGTCAGCCTTTGTATGTCCGTTGTCTAAATTCAACTACGCAATAATTAAACCAAAACTTTTAATTTCAAAAGTATAACATAGGCCTACTGAAAATAAGATTTTTACTGACAGTGACTCGCTGTTAGGTTTAGAAATTGTAAGTATCGTATGATACGCGATATGGTGATGAGTCAAATTACTTTAAACGTAACTAAAATATACATAACATTAAATGAGCATAAATAATATTTCATCAACTAATAATAATCACCACCTTAGGCCTAAGTCATCAATCGACTTTTGAAGCCTTTAATTCACTAACTATTACCGTTAACCTCAACTAAACCCTTATCCGTTATCCCTAGAGTAGAGGCTGTATGGCTGGCCTTTTCGGGGCCCCAAAACTGGCTGGGGGCCCTGGGCTGTAGTAGTAACTGCGCGCATCGTCTAGCGCCATCTACAGCACAGTTTCGGTAAAAATCTTCGGTGCAAACTGTTGACCATTTGATTTTCGACCGCGGATCCAGTCACATCATAAGATCATAAGACATAAGCTTTTCTGTGCCTTACGTAAAGGGTGTTTCGACGAAACCATTCTCTGACTGCAATTCACATCGGCGACCTGGCAATTATTTCGGGTGTGAGTGATATTTTCATGGCAGCTAAAATGTCTTTATACGTTTTTTGTTTTTGTGATTATGTGTGTCTTTTTTTATATTTATTTTATCTGTCATGTATGCCGCATAAAATTTTGTTGTTTTCTCATAATTTAACATTTTCTTTAAGACATTGAATGTAACAAGGTTTGTATGGTGTTAAGGCCTTGTTGCCACATACACCGATAATAAACTTCTTTTTATTTTGAAAATAATTCTTGTTGTTGATCATAAAATTAAAATGTAGTAAAATTTAAGTGAAACGACTATGTTACAAGTAAGTCGAATATTTCCTTGCATCAGAGTGAGATAAAATCTCCAAAACGTCGGTTTTAAGGACACAATGAGATTATGGGCCTGATTTAATATTTTAGGCAGGAGGGAAATAGGAGCAACGCAAAGTAGTCATTCTGCCTAACTTGAAATAAGTATTTTACTTTAACGTCACACCGCAGTGACCATGATCTTCGGTTTTTCCATTTCAAACAAATTGACATAATTATTTTCTTTGTTAGCCTATTTTAAAATATATTTTGAAATCTAATCAGGGTGTGATTTGGAATCATTTGAATGCTGAACGTCAATTCGCAAGCGCTCGGACCATTTCGGACACGATTGTAGATGACATTGTTTGGCGCGCGCCGGACGTTGTAGACTTAAGATTGCGTCTGGATCACTGGTGATTTCTTTTGGTCAGTCTAGGGGTTCCGTCGAACTCAGCCCCCTCCGATAGCGCGGACCCCGGTCTATGAGAAATCAATGGAATGTAAGACAGTTTTTCCTCGCGATACTTCTGCACGGCTCCGAAGGCTGTGTTCCCGATTTCCGTCATTTCTAAATGGCTGGAAGGCCATTTATTTCCAGGCTTCGTGTTCTTTTGCTGCCCGAAAGAAGAGCCCGAGAGGGAAGATATGGCGTCGTGTTTTATTTAGGGGTCGTAAGTAACGCCAATTTATTTCATAATGGCATTAGAGTTCCTTTAAGTACCGTCGCTATTTCGCCAATCGAGTTCATGTCGAATTCTTCGAGATCCTTTCTGCAACCCCCCAGTGGGCCGGGACCACCCTCCAGCTGGATTTGGAGAAATAAGAACTTTTAGTTTTGCTTTGTTAACTTTTTTCTCTTCCTGAGCCGATATCTTTTAAAAGCGAACTACTTTTTCTCTTATCCGCTTTCTTCTCCGCGCATTTAACTCGTTCCGTCGCTTCTTTTAAAATCTACGAATTCTTCCCAATCTCTCTGTCTCTCTCCGATACGAGTAACCACAGAAGTTTATTAATATCTATTTGGAAGTTCGCGGTATTTTTGCGAAGATTTGCGATATGAATTTATAAACATTTTGTTGGTCAATTTGTTTAAATATCGTTGGACGTTTGTTTAGAGATAATGTTTTGGTTCTTTTTCATTTAGTATTCGTTAAGAATAAAAAAATTATTTTAATGTTAAATTGAAAATTTTACAGATCTTAATGTGCTATATTTGATCGAGTGACGTTGTATGAAATTAAATTTTATTCCAATTTTATCATTGAAATTATTGGTTCAAAACAGATCAGGATTCAAACTGGATATGTAGACCTAGATTCCAGTTGGATTCGAAAATTGGAATTATTATTCATTATTCATAAGAATGTAGATATTAATTAGTTCGAACTCATTTAGTTGTTTTAGTAAATATAGTTGGTTATTTGTTTCAAGATAATTTAGTTATTTTTGTTTGCCATATTTAAGAGAATATCGTTGAACGAGATGCATCAAATCTCGTACGTCTCCCAGAAAATTGTTAATTATATAGGCTTTCATATTTACCACCTAAATGTGTGATGAAATAGCTGATGACTTTTGGATTTCAGTTTTTCTAAGCGGAAGCTTTCAGCCTTTGTACCGAGAATGAACATATTGTATTTAAAACTCTGCCGGAACTAAGAAGAAATTATCTCCATAGATGCATTAGATTTGAAAATCTTGAGATTTCATAATGGTCTCCAAATCAAGGTTTAATCTCGATTTCAGGCGGTTGTAAATACAAAAATACAAAACGAAAACATATTTGCCAAAAATCTTCGAAGAAAGAAACACCTCTGAGTTAGTTTCTATCAACTTCTGGTGCCCTTTGCGCAGTCTCACGCACTTTCGGAGGTTGGTTCTGGGCGAAGTGAAGCGGAGAGTGTGCTTGCTTGAAAGTGCGAAATTCCCCGGAACCATTCTCGTCCATTTTTCAGCGGGTGCTGTCAAATTCATTCACGCGATGCGTAACAGCCTGATATACGCGGCTCGATCTTCCAAACCATTTTCCACTGGCTTCCTCTCACTCCGATGAGAGTCATTGAAAGGCTATATCACTTCTGCCCGTGGGCTACTTTTGTCTTTATTTGGCTTCCGATTTTTGGGGCTGATTTCCAAGTTACGTTCTGCTTTGTATCGTCGAAACTTATAGTTTATACGATTTCCATTTCTCTACCAATCCCACTTCACTCATTATTATTTCTCCACGGAAAAATAAATTTATTTTCGTTGCATAACGCCAAAATCTTCAACAAAACTCATTTATATATTTATTTCTCCAAAGAGCATCTTTCCAAAAAAGAAATGACAATTATTTAATTTGCGTGCTCCTCTACGATTAAAATGGCAAATAAATGAGAACCAAATTACGTCAGGTTAACAAAGAATATCTATGCGTGACTACAGTATTTATATTCATGATTTACAACAGAACTTGGCTTAAATAACGGCGTCTCAGATCCCTCAAAGTAATAAATGTTGAGAAGGGGCCCTAATCTGAGATTTGTGGGAAGATTTCTATATCTAGCATATTTGAGACTTCTTTATATCTAGCATATTTGAGACTTCTTTATATCTAGCATATTTGAGACTTCTTTATATCTAGCCCATTTAATACTTTTATATATCTAGAATATTTGAGACTTCTATCTATGTAGCATATTTGAGACTCCTATATATCTAGCATATTTGAGACTTATACATATCGAAAATATTTGAGGCTTCTTTATACCTAGCATATTTGAGTCTTCTATATATTTAGAATATTTGAGACTTCTATATATCTGGCATATTTGAAACTTTTATATATGTAGCATATTTGAGAGTTCTATATATCTAGCATATTTCAGACTTCTATCTATGTAGCATATTTGAGACTCCTATATATCTAGCATATTTGAGACTTATACATATCGAAAATATTTGAGGCTTCTATATATTTAGAATATTTGAGGCTTCTATATATTTAGAATATTTGAGACTTCTATCTATGTAGCATACTTGAAACTTCAATGTAGCATATTTGAGACTTCTATATATTTACAATATTTGAGACTTCTATATATCTAGCGTATTTGAGACTTATACATATCGAAAATATTTGAGGCTTCTATATATTTAGAATATTTGAGACTTCTATCTATGTAGCATACTTGAAACTTCTATGTAGCATATTTGAGACTTCTATCTATGTAGCATACTTGAAACTTCTATGTAGCATATTTGAGACTTCTATCTATGTAGCATACTTGAAACTTCTATGTAGCATATTTGAGACTTCTATATATTTACAATATTTGAGACTTCTATATATTTACAATATTTGAGACTTCTATATATCTAGCGTATTTGAGACTTATACATATCGAAAACATTTTAGGCTTCTATATATTTAGAATATTTGAGACTTATACATATCGAAAACATTTTAGGCTTCTATATATTTAGAATATTTGAGACTTCTATATATCTAGCCTATTTGAGACTTATATGCTAGTTTTATCTATCTTAGTATATGATAATGAATTTCTGAATAAGAAAGATCTTGAAGTCATTAGTTTTAAATGTTTCTGTTTTTCAAAGTTACTCGATACTTTTAAACTAGGCTAATATCCAAGGCACCACCTTAGGTCAAAGTCATCAAGCGACTTGTATTCTCTTAGTTGATTTCTGTACTTGCTCATTTCAAGAATTCCCCTAGCGGTAATATTTGCATGATCTACCCTGGTTTAGTTAAATAACCGAGGCCGTAACTAAGTATTCACGACAGGAGGGGGGATTACAAATATTTCGTATTTTAAAAACCAAAACTCTTTTAACGTTAGTACTATGAATTTTTTTGTAACGTTCTTTACGAACACACAAAAACGTTAATTAAAAACGAGATAAATGCCAATTAAACAACACATGAAGTATTTTTTAAAGACATGATAATATACTTTTATTGTTAAGAGCCATCATTTTCAAAATTGAAATTGATAAAAACGTAATTAAGATTAACAAAATCCCCGTTGATAAAGTAACAATAAAACATTTAATAAATGTTTAAGTATCATTAATTTCTCAACCGTATTTAAAGAAGGCTCCGTTTTTTAAAATCCAGCAAGATTATAGCTCATTTTATTTCCTAAAGAGTCAACTAAAGATCGTATACTAATACAAATCAAGTTCATCCAGGGTCGCTGAAGACCTAAGCTAAGCACGACCATTTCTGCTGACCTATTTCCGGTGCAATAAAATACATTCTTGACGTTAGATATCTGCTAATCCTTTCTTTGGACCAAAATATAACTATTTGGAACAAAGTATAACTCTTTGGACTTAGTTATAACTCTTTGGACCCAAATGTATATATCTTTGGAACAAAATATAACTTTTTAGATCAAAATATAACTCTTTGGACCCAAAAATAACTCTTTGGACCCAAATATAACTCTTTGTATCAAAATGTAACTCTCTAGACCCAAATAGAGCTCTTTGGATCACAATATAACTCTTTAGATCCAAATATAGCTCTTTGGACCCAAATAAAACTCTTAATTAAGATCTCTATAAATGGGAATTGGGTTTTATTTACCTTTGTTATAACTTTAAGAACTCTAATTATATTTCCCACTTTAGCTAGTTGGGGGGACTTAGTTAAACGAGATGTTGATGGAAGGGACACTTCTCAACCCGCTTATTTAACTCGAGATAGCAATTAAGCAAATGGCTCCGATCGAATGGCAAATTCTCCAAAACACGGACAAGTAGCGACGTAGTCTCCAAATCGCCAAGTCCTAAGCACTCTCTCCCTATCGAAGCTAAAACACTGGCGGGTTAATGTTGCTCTATCGGCCGTTATTCTCGCAATGCCAAATAGATTTTGAATCGGATCGAGTCAGTGTCCGACAATTATCGAGCTCTCATTCGAGCGGATGGGAACCAACAAATGAATGATCTTGAGAAAGGACGTTTGCTTGAAATAACTTTCGAGGACCTCGTTCTATTAATTCTATTCAAAGTATGCAAGGAATTAACTTGATTTATGGAAACTTTCTAAGGCTAGGTATATTTGTAGTTCTAAGCGTTTCATTTCAGGTAACGTTTATTTTAACCATATTCGATTTTATCTATCTCTAACTAACCCGTTAAATATTAAAAGATTTTTGATACTCACTATTACCGTTACACGGTTTTCATTTGTTTATTAAAATTTATTTTATAGCGTACCGGTAATTGTGAGTGAAGCGAGCCTCACATAAATGATATTATAAAAGTGGACAAATATTTGGAAAAAAAAATTTTTGACCAAAAATCTTACTTTATTGTTAAAAGTTTTAAACGACAAATTTATCTTTTTCATAATGGTTGTAAAAACCAATTCACAATATTTCAGGGGGGACAAATATAGCAGTGGAAATTGTCCCCTTGGTTGCTACGCCGCTTAGACGACGGAACAGACGACGTTATGACGTTGGGGAAAAGTCTCCACGAAATAGTGCGAGTGAAAATTTAACCCACTGCCCCCATGAACTATTTGACCTATAATTTTCAATTATTAATATTGTCAGAAGTAAATGAACCGAGGATATTGGAAAGTGTCAATATTTTAAAATGCGTTTTCCTTAACCTGGGGATATTAAAATCTATCGGAATTCCACCCCCTTAAGTTCCCGCCAAAATAACAATAATAATAATTATTATTATAATCAGCTAGGCTAATACCCTTGGCACCACCTTAGGCCCAATTCCTCTATCGACTTATAATGCCTTTAATTCAAGTGGCCGGGTTATAATGCGTAGGAGGGTGGTGACAAGCCCTTCATGCCACACGAGCCAACAGCTCCCTACACTAACCATTACCGTTCACCTCTAAAAGTTTTTATAGTATAGAGGTTCTCCGTAGACGTACTTTGTCAATTAAGATAACTCAAATGGTTTTGATATCTTGCAGTCATTCCATTACTTTTTATAAATCGTACTCCAAAACCACAGTGTTTACCCTCTGCCACTCCCGCTAGTCACTGCCAACTTTAAATGTTTCTAGATAGTGCGAGGGGCGAGCTAGCTTCATTAAGGTTTCAGAGGAGAACGCCTGGAGGTGGCGTCGATGACGAAGAGGAGAGGTTTCAGGTATCGGAAATCCTCGGAAAAGTCCGGGCTTTTCGACGCAGTCTAGTGCCCTCCCTTTCCCGGAGCTAATTGAATTATTAAATCGCTGTTAGCTATTCATGCTCTCCGAAGTCGATACGTCGTTCGACAGAACTTAGCTGTTTGTCCCATTTATCAACTCCAAGTCGCTCGCCTCAACCTATAGCTCTTATTGAATTAAAGTTAGCCAACTCAATCTTCAGTTTATTGAGCTTTCCAGGGAATCATTATATATTACAAATTTGCAAATATTTTGAATAACGAGCCAAGGAATATTTTGAATTTATAAATTTGTATGATTGATGTATGATTAGCCTAAATGCTGAACAATTTTGAAATATAGTCTATATTTTCCTATAATTAAATTTTGTTATTAATACCAAATGTTAAAAAAAAATATTACGTACAACAGTAAATAATTAATATTTATATGGTCTACTGGCGCCTGTAGAAGTGTTCCGCACGCATTGCATCGGTGTTCAGGGAGAAGTGAAACGTACGGGGAATATACTACTAACGCCATCTTGAGTGGAGCGTGCATAGCGGCAATGTACCGATATCCGACTTTTTTAACAGGTAGAAAAACGAAACTAACACCTGTGGAATAACCTTTGGTGTAGAAATCGCCACTCTTACACTTTTTAACTATTATTCCCACGGAACCAATTAGATAAATTAAACACTTTCATTGAAACTTCAAGTTTGACCGCGTAATTAATTAATTTACTATAGTTATTAACACTCTTCGTGACCTTAATTAAGGTTATTAAATATAAATCATACATTATAAACGCTAATAAAGTTAATAAATGTTTCAAACGCAAACCAAATAAAGGGTTATGACTTACCTAATTGAAAACCGTTTCAAGAGAGCCGCGAAATCCCAGGATAGCTTGTATTCATTTCACAATGGAATTGTTCAGGGAGCAAATTTAATTTTTCTCGGTTAATAGTCCAGTCGGGGATTTGAGCATTTCACTCAAGCTGTCTAGAGCATTTGTTATTTTTCGAGAAAAGGCTGTTGGCGAAATGTGAGCGCTGGGAGTACTTAAGGCGATACTTGACCGCTTTCGCGAATTTCTCTCTTCAGTGGCTTATCAGGCTGCTATTTCTTGGGCCGCGATCGAGAGCGAGAGACAACGGTCTCGGAAGCGAGCGCAGTGTCTGACATCGTCCGAGCGCGCTTTTGCACTCCACGTGAGCCCGCCCGCCTCCTCCAGCTCCACTCTTTGTCGTGAGCCAGCCCCAACCAATCGGAGGCCGCTGAGTCGATGACGTAGATATCTATAGCGCCCTCCCCCGCTGTGTTTCCTTTTGTGCAATGTTCTGTAGCCAAATCGAGCGTTACTGAGGTGGGGGCTTCAGGCACCCGGGGATGTCTCCAATCTCCTCCTAATTTCGCCCACTGTCCCATCCCTCGCCTAGGATTACTTGTAGTCATAAGTAACGTTATACCAATAAGTATGACAATTAGCGAAGACCAATGTAAACAAAAATTATGGTAAATTAATAAATTGAAATTGAAACTACCAACGAACTAATTTTCAGCGTTTTTAAACAATCAAGGTTCCGTTCAGCACCGAGACCCTATAGTGCCTAAATGTAAATATGGCCAACGACGAAAATATATGACTATGTTTGGTTACGAGTCCAAGTCGGAACTTGGCAAGAGTGTCAGTGTCCTAAAATTTCGGTATTAAATTAAGCATGAAAACAATAGAACATATTTAGTACTTAATGTTAGTATAATACTTAAAGTTAGTATAATACTTAAAGTTAGTATAATACTTAAAGTTAGTATAATACTTAAAGTTAGTAAAATACTTAATTTTGGTATAATACTTAATTTTAGTATAATGCTTAATGTTAGTATAATACTTAATTTTAGTAAAATACTTAATGTTAGTATAATACTTAAAGTTAGTATAATACTTAAAGTTAGTATAATACTTAAAGTTAGTAAAATACTTAATTTTGGTATAATACTTAATTTTAGTATAATGCTTAATGTTAGTATAATACTTAATTTTAGTAAAATACTTAATGTTAGTATAATACTTAATGTTAGTAAAATACTTAATGTTAGTATAATACTTAATGTTAGTAAAATACTTAATGTTAGTATAATACTTAATGTTAGTAAAATACTTAATGTTAGTATAATACTTAATGTTAGTAAAATACTTAATGTTAGTATAATACTTAAAGTTAGTATAATACTTAAAGTTAGTATAATACTTAAAGTTAGTATAATACTTAAAGTTAGTAAAATACTTAATTTTGGTATAATACTTAATTTTAGTATAATGCTTAATTTTGGTATAATACTTAATTTTATTATAATGCTTAATGTTAGTATAATACTTAATTTTAGTAAAATACTTAATGTTAGTATAATACTTAAAGTTAGTATAATACTTAAAGTTAGTATAATACTTAAAGTTAGTAAAATACTTAATTTTGGTATAATACTTAATTTTAGTATAATGCTTAATGTTAGTATAATACTTAATTTTAGTAAAATACTTCATGTTAGTATAATACTTAATGTTAGTATAATACTTAATGTTAGTAAAATACTTAATGTTAGTAAAATACTTAATGTTAGTATAATACTTAATGTTAGTAAAATACTTAATGTTAGTAAAATACTTAATGTTAGTAAAATACTTAATGTTAATAAAATACTTAATGTTAGTAAAATACTTAATGTTAGTATAATACTTAATGTTAGTACAATAGTAAATGTTAGTAAAATACTTAATGTTAGTATAATACTGAATGTTAGTAAAATACTTAATGTTAGTAAAATACTTAATGTTAGTAAAATACTTAATGTTAGTATAGTACTTAATGTTAGTAAAATACTTAACGTTAGTAAAATACTTAATGTTAGTATAATACTTAATTTTGGTATAATACTTAATTTTAGTATAATGCTTAATGTTAGTATAATACTTAATTTTAGTAAAATACTTCATGTTAGTATAATACTTAATGTTAGTATAATACTTAATGTTAGTAAAATACTTCATGTTAGTAAAATACTTAATGTTAGTAAAATACTTAATGTTAATAAAATACTTAATGTTAGTAAAATACTTAATGTTAGTATAATACTTAATGTTAGTAAAATACTTAATGTTAGTAAAATACTTAATGTTAGTATAATACTTAATGTTAGTAAAATACTTCATGTTAGTAAAATACTTCATGTTAGTAAAATACTTAATGTTAGTATAATACTTAATGTTAGTAAAATACTTAATGTTAGTAAAATACTTAATGTTAGTATAATACTTAATGTTAGTACAATAGTAAATGTTAGTAAAATACTTAATGTTAGTATAATACTGAATCTTAGTAAAATACTTAATGTTAGTAAAATACTTAATGTTAGTAAAATACTTAATGTTAGTATAGTACTTAATGTTAGTAAAATACTTAACGTTAGTAAAATACTTAATGTTAGTATAATACTTAATGTTAGTAAAATACTTAATGTTAGTAAAATACTTCATGTTAGTAAAATACTTCATGTTAGTAAAATACTTAATGTTAGTAAAATACTTCATGTTAGTAAAATACTTAATGTTAATAAAATACTTAATGTTAGTAAAATACTTCATGTTAGTAAAATACTTCATGTTAGTAAAATACTTAATGTTAGTAAAATACTTAATGTTAGTAAAATACTTAATGTTAGTATAATACTTAATGTTAGTAAAATACTTAATGTTAGTAAAATACTTAATGTTAATAAAATACTTAATGTTAGTAAAATACTTAATGTTAGTAAAATACTTCATGTTAGTAAAATACTGCATGTTAGTAAAATACTTCATGTTAGTATAATAGAGAGTGAAGATATATTTCAAGATGTCGAATAATTCGTAAAAGTGTTATTTTATCTCATTAATCAACCTAATTGGAAGCAGCAAACTAATTTATAAATCACACCTTTCTCTTTCCTACACCGATGGCTCCTAATAGGTTGATTCTTTTGGCTAGCGCTGGGATTTTGGTGTAGGTTAAGAACAGGTACCCTATGACGTCATTCTACCGCAGATTCTGTGGAGTCAGGGTATGAACATTTTCCTAAAAGGGCTGCCTGTGGCCATTTTAGCAGATAAATTCTTTACTACCGCTTTTGAGAAGGAGTAAAAAGTACTATGACCTTGAAGAATAGTTCAAGGTGTAGAGTAATTATCTCAAACCAGAACGAGCAAATAGTTTCATTTAGAATAAAAGGTGTACACCTTGTGTTCCAAAACAAGCAAAAGGTATCCACCTAATACTGAGCAGAAGTCCCAAATACAACAAAACTATACCAATACACTTCACTTTTATCAAAAATAGCGCCATCTTCTTTAATACCTGTCAACTAAAATGTGTAAGGAAATAGCAGATAACTTTAGGATTTCAATGTTTTTATTCTGAAACTTTCAGATGTTATACACAGATAAATTTGGATGAGTGTTCATTCGATTTTAAACTCGGTTGCTAGGCGGCGCACAGTGGGACGAAACGGGAAAAAAGTGGGCTTTTTAGCAAAATTTCATATCGATGTAAAATTACTTTGTTCGTATTTTATGATGATTTTATATCGATGGCATACTGTAATACCTAATTTTTCGGTGTACAAATCTTATTTTATTCTGCGGAGGCCATAGAACCTGTTAAAGTGACTAAACTCGTTGACAAAACTTGCATACGTTTTGTGATCCTAACTAATTCTTGTATACTAAAAACCATAAATTAAAACCAACTACTTCTATGTTATATATATTTTTAGGCTATGTTATTTGGCGCATTGTTTAAATATTTTTCTAATTTAAAAAATAAGTTTAGCTCTTTCTATGGATACTTAAAATCTAAGTTGGTCTTAAAAAGTGTAAAGATGCGAATAATTCTTAGATTTAAAAAAAATTATAGTTTATAAATATCTATAAACTTTGAAGACATGGTTCAAGGTCATCGACATTTTCAATATAGGTATTCCCCCTACCCCTTCTATGTGATGACGTCACTCCGCTACTAGCTCTCAGTAAAATATTCCCCAAAGTGACAAACTTATAGAATATCATTATAGACTTATGGTGACACTCTAAAAGATACATTCGCTTAGTTATTTTGTCAATTTAGTTTCGCATGAGCATGCTTGTTTTTTCTCCAAATTATGAGGTTTACTGGCTCTTGAATTTTGAACTCTTCGTTTGTCAGAATTATAAAATAACATCTCAATATTTACGGATCAATATCTACATCATTTATTACTCCACCTAACGATTTAAAATGTAAAATATCACTTAATAACAACAATTTCCCAAAGTAATAGTTTTGGAAAGTACTGCACTCTTTTTTTCTTCCGGAAAAAGTTTTTGAAAAATCAACCGGATCCTGTGAAGATGCGTGTTTCAAGCGAATAACTATAGCTGCACAGAGAAATGGATAGCTCTACCGTTCTGTTCCTTCAAACCGTAAGTAAGACACCCTCCTAAAAGATACATTTTCTTAAAAGAGATTTCACCGAGTTTTCGGCGTCTTCCGAATTAGGCCCCTATACATCAAGCTTTTCCTAAAACCCTCGAACGGGACAAAAGGGTCCTTACAGTACGGATGAAAGGCGAGGAGGCAGTAAAGTCGGCACACTATCGCGCAAACATCCGTCTTTAATCCAGAACTGTTCAAGGAATCATCTTGAATTGTTGATCCTCCGTTTCTGGAATCAGCGCCGGATAAAAACACGAAATGGGCGAAACGAGCCAGGCAAACATCGCCAAGAAACACAGTAGACGATATAAACTTTCAAACTCGGAATAGGGGCTACACCAATAACCGGTTTTAGGTCTAAAAAAGTAAGCCTTCTTCCTTTACTACGATAACTTAAAGCTTGACGACGGGCTAACGTTTTTCTAGATAGTTCCTTTTTTGCTGTTTCGGTCGGGGATCTGCCACTCGCTTTTTTATGTAACAAAAATCTGTCGTGGTTTTGATGGATCGGCCGTCTATTTTTATCGATCACACCCCCTTCCCCCCCCGGGTCATCATCTTTCCAATTTTAGCCCACTGCGTAATCTAAGACAAATACTGCTGGCGTTATACGGGGAATACGAGACCATGCGTGCAGAAATCACGTATCTTTATCTTAGTAAAATCCACCGTGTGAAAATCTCTCAGCAAAATGGTTTTTCATTTGTGTAAAAAACGACGTGATGGCGAGAGTTGACGCAAAATATTTCGTTTAGGTCGAAACCTTAGTTTTCACTTACGTGAATTTTCTCACCCGCGTTGAAGTTTTGTACAAGACGAAGTTGATAAACGAAAAATATTTTTGTGACGACGCTCGTCATTGCGGCTTTTTTTTTTAGCCTTATTGAAGCCATAAGTAACATAATAACAATAAGTATCTCAATTAGAATAAATTATCAACGAACTGGTTTTCAGAACTATTGCGCAACCTAGGTTTAGTTCTCAGCACAGAACCCCCTAGTGTCTAAATATACCCAAGACGAAATGTACTACTACCAAGGATGATAACACGCTACGCAGTTCGAGTGCGAGTCCAAGTCGGAGTTTGGGTAGAATGTCAGTGTCCAAAAAAATTGAATAAACACCATTATGTTACTTATGGGGAAACCAATCGTGGCTTTTTGGTCGAAGTGATAAGCTTGAATAAATTTCTCTCCCAGATTTGTTCTTATCGAGTCGTATAGCAGGGTCTGTGACTGTATGTTATTATTTGTACTTAGAGCGTTTTCGCTTTGAATTAATTCGTACAAGATACGGAAGACGAGTTCAGGCAGGACAGTGCGACTCTAGGGATATCCGGCGCGTTGTACTAGTTCCGACTTCCCTTCGTGCCGTGTCGACGAAATACGACATTGTTGTATAGGTTTCGTCAAGAACGTATTTAGGTGTCTAAGAACTAAATATTAGTTGAAGGCTTTTTAAGAAGTGTTTGAATAATAAACTTTTATTGTTTATACCTGGCAATTTGAATCTGAGACATTCAATAACAAGAAATATGTTAATTTTACAACTTGTATATTTTATAACGCGACCATTTTGAAAAGAATAAGAGCATCGCAGCAGCAGACAATTTAACAGTTCAATGTTCTTAGGCACCTAAGTATGTTCTTGGTCTCGTTGAAACGTATTGTTTTATTTTTCCAGGGATCATTTTCGAAGCTACAATAACATGGTACGAGGTTTTTTAAAAGTTGATAAAAAGCCAATCGCTACCGTAACAATCACTCGTTTGAAAGGAGTCTTGTCTCTCCTTGAATATCGAGTATATAGCATGGAGAAAGCGAAAGGAGCCTAAACAGCGCTTCAATAACGTGTTGACAATTGGTGAGAGGAGAAAGAAACAAGTTGGCAAGCCAAAATATATTAATCTCTCGAGATAACCCTTAAAGATATATCTCCACAATTCAGAGTTATTTACTAAAAACGTGATCCCGATTCAATCGCGCACGGTATACAATTTAATTATAATTAAAATAATTGAGACGAAACAACCGAGTTCAATTTATTCAGAATATTATAAATTAAGTAGTTACAACAGTGAGTTAGACGTACTAAAACAATGCACAACAATATAGAATATAACCCTATTTACAGAACAAGCTGATCCGTTAAATGTAATACGAAGCAAATTTTAATGAAAGATATATCTACAGTGGGTATTTGTATTTTTCTCGCTTACGAAATAACAACACAAAAAGCCTTCTTTAAACCACTTCACACGAAAAAATTATAATTAAAGCCAACAATACCGCCCAAAAGCTCAACACAATCAAAAAATTAAAATACAAAAACCCAATCGACCAAACTTTGGAGCCAAAACGACCAATAGAAAAATATATAATAACAACCCAATCGATCAGGCTCAGAGCAAAAATAACGCATAGAAAAATATTTAATAATAACCCAAATTATCAGGCTTCAGAGCAAAAATAACGAATATAAAAAATTTATAATAATATCCCAATCAATCAGACTTCAGGATCAAAATAGCTCATAGAAAAATATTATTACGCAGTCGAGTAATAAATTAATTCAAAACCAAGCAATAGAAAATCAAGAAGCGCATCACCTTACCATTCACACATACGAATTTTCGACGTTATTATAATGAAACTGGATTAACTTTAAGCCACGATGTAACCACTTTAAAGGTTCCACTAAAACTGAACGATTTCGAAAAATAAGCTTAAAAAACCAACAATACCCAAGAATAGACAAAAAACAACGTTATCTCGATCAGTAAAAATAACATAAAACCCTTACTTTGCCTGAAACCCAGATCCTTTTTTTATTTTAAAACCAGATTTGACCTTTAAAATTTCATACGTAAAAAATGTAGACTTTAACAAGATTAAATCAACATAATTTCATTCCTAAAAAAACCAGATTAGGCCTTCATAAATTCATTCATAAAAAAATTCAAGACTTTATTAGCTATTATGCTTACGATGAGTGTCTTATTTTCAGTGAAGCTAAGCAGCTATCGGTGGTTCTGTGGTAGAGCGCTCGACTGCCAAGCCGAATGACCTGGGTTCGAAACCTGCGTGGTGCATTTGTTTTTAATCAATAGAGAAAACGCTAAATTAGAATTTCCTCGATGCAATAATTTCAATTTCAATTCTATTTCAATTAAACTAAAATTTCGTACTCTATTAAATACGCTTCCGATAAAGCTGAAGGTCTAATTTTCAATGAAGCGTAACAAGTGTCGGTGGTTCTGTGGTAGAACGTCCGCCTGTCAAGCAGGAGGTCTCGGGTTCAAACCCCGATCGATACGATCGCAAATTGACACTAAGACGAATATCGTGAACAATTGGTGGAAACCCTGCTATTGGATGTTCAGAGGTTGCCATAACACTCAGCAATCGATCTGTCCCAAAAGTCAAGAATAAGAAGAAGTTGGAGAAAAAACGCGCATACATACAAAACACAAACACCACAAACACAACCGTCATAACACAAACTCCACATTCTCACCCAACACATAAACATTACAAAAAATATACAATCAAACTGCGGTGAACGTTAACGAAAAGCAACAACCAAACCAAACCCAACCCAACCGCAAATGTATCCGTTAAAGCTCACCGTCACACGATGTTTTTGCCAATCTTTCGACTTCGGTCCCTAATTCCAAGCCATTGCGAACGCGGATTTCGAGATAATGCGTACGCAATGATTACACTTTGCTACACAAATGCGAACGCGTTCGCAGGCCTGAAAGACAGACCCACAGACCCACAGACAGACAGACAGACAGACTGACACGGTGGTTGTATAACCCCTCCAAGGGTACAAAGTCCCCTCGAAGAGGTAAAAAGGGATGCCACTTGTAGACGTTTATGAAGAATCTTCACGTTTGTCATCTTACTACAAAAATATGTAACATAATTACTTATAAGTATGCCTCTGTATAATATTTCCATTGAAAAAAATTCAAGGAGACCTTGTTTCACGCGGAACATACATTGAGCGGACCCAAAAATGCAAAAATGCTTATAACTTGACAAAACAAAACTATAACAAAAACTTGACAAGGGCAAAGCCAGAAACGCGCGAGGAATTCTCACTAACTTCCGTTTCCCATCATTAAATTTGATGACGCGTATTTCGTCACGGAGTTGTAAGTGACGTAATTTACGTCATATCCCGTGAACAAGGTTTCAATAACGAAAATGCTTTTATGGCATACTTATGAGTGATTATGTTACATATGCTACAACGGATAGAAATTGGTGGCGCCATCATTTAACCGTTAAAGGAAACTTTTAAGGATTCTTTTATATATGATTATTCATAATAATGCGTGAAATATTTATTTACTAACAACGAGACATCCCGAGGTGTTTCACCCCGATTTTGTTCGAACTCGAAAGCTCCTAAAGGGAAAAGTTTCAATAGCCATTCGCTTTACCATGGCAACCAAAAATGTTTTTCACAACTTGTGAAAAATATTTTTGGTTGCCATGCAAACAATAACGATAATCAGATAGGCTAATACCCAAGGCACCACCTTAGGCCTAAGTCATCAAGCGACTTTTAAAGCCATTAATTCAGATGGCCGGGTGACAATGCGTAGGAGGGTGATTGCAAGCCCTTTATGCCACGCGAGCCGACAGCTCCCTACACTAACTATTATCATTAACCTCAACAAGTTTTTGTGGAAGGGGAAACCGAAGAGCTTGGGGGAAAAGCTCTTAAACTAGTGTGGAATGAACTTGCACACTCAACGCAGAAGGGGTTGTTCCGAGTTTTCACCCAGTGCCACAAGCTGGGATCGAACCCGGCTCCTCTTGTTGCGAGGTGAAAGTGCAAACGACTCCGCCATCCCACATGAAATGAATGAATGGCCATTGAAACTTTTCCCTTTAGGAACTTTCAAGGTACGTGAAGGTCTACTTAACCCCCGAGTTTGAACAAAATCGGAGAGAAACACCTCGGGATATCTCCTTGTGAGTACCTTCAAAGCTTAAAAAAAAATTACAAAAAATGTCTCATCACTCCACTTTCAATACGTTATCCTCGTTTCTACGAGGTGAATTTTTCTATGAAAGCGTGTAATAACATTACGAGTCCCGTTGCAGTAAGATGTTGCTATCACGAGGCTAGATCGATGAGCTGGCAACGTTACGGCTCCATGCTTTTCCTCCACGGTATTGGGTTTTCTAAGTCCGTCATCTTCATTTTCCAAATTTTCTAATTTTATCCTGCCCTCGAAGATAAGGCTTTCATTTTAAAGAAATGGGCATTAGTGTAGGTGTGTGCTTATTAGTTCCGATTAGAACTTCGAAAAAAACAAATCTCGGAAATTAATAGGAAGCTAATGCATATTCATGGTACATTAACTCGGAAATCTGGCCCCTAATAACAGGAATAATGTGACTTATAAAAAGGGTCTTTATAAATATTCAACTTTCTGAAACGAGAACGCTGAACAGCATTTTGGTATAGGTCTGTTTTACCTTTTTTTTTCAATTAACTATTAACATTGTTTTTCTATGAGATAATTAGTAAAAACTAATTTTAATGAAAAGATAAAAGACTTTTGGAGAAATCTTGGAGTAATTTTAAAATTAAGACTGCTTGAAACGAAATATTTTATCCCAAAAAGCTTTATTGCTATTTCAAAACAGGTATGATTTCCGTTCTCATTTTAAATTGCTGAATCCCAATTAATTCACAACTGTTTAATTGTTTCTTGATTTGGTTATCTTGGGTTACCTGATGTTTCGAGTTAAATTGGTATTCCCATTCTACGTGGTTTACTAAACTTCTCCATTTTCAATACATTATCTCGGCCTATAATTTATTTTATGTAAAATGTTGGATTAATATTTTGAAATATGTCTTTATGGTAAAATATTTACATCCATTTATATGTCTGAAAAGTGATTTTGTTTGAATAAGCTTCGTGAAATTTTAACTGATGTAACAGCAAGTAAAAGCCTACTAAAAATTTGTTTAAATAGTGTATAATAACGTAACCTGTCTAAAATGTCTGTCAGCAAAGAGCTCTTTGGGGACGTTGAAAGAAAGCTTTCTAAAATCAATATTAGATTTGTATGTTCAGTAGATTCGGTGTAACGACTGGGCTTGCCTTTCAATACCAGAAACAAAAGATCTTATCGTCGCAAAGTCATAAAAAGTAATCTACTGAAGTATCGGACTTCGCTTTGAGAGAAAAATGATTTTCCGCGTATGTTTTATGAGGCGCATTTTCTGGCTCTGCAGCTCGCTGTTTCTCGCTGGATATGGATTGTGGGACGGCCAAAACCAGGACAACGACACCACCAACGTCGAAATAACGTCAATTGATTTGCATTTCAAGAATTTAAGTTCCATAGTTAACGCGACATCTCCTTACCAATCAACGGATGAGCTAAACCAGCCCTCGAGACGTCGCTCTAGGCGATCAAAAGAAAGTTCCGCTCCTCAAACTGTGCAAAATATGTCTACTTTCATGCCTCAAATTAGCAAAATATTACCACCTTCCGCTCCTCAAACTAGACGAAACCTACCGTCTTCCACTCCTCAACCTGGAAAAAATCAACAGTCTTCCACTCTTCAAACTAAACCAAAACTACCGTCTTCCGCTCCTCAAACTGGACAAAACGTATCTTCTAAAGTTTTTAAAAATAAACAAAAGCAACCGCCGTCTGCACCAACAAGACAAAACGGACCATCTACCGCTCCTCAAACTGGACGAATAATTCCGTCTTCCGTTGCTCCATCTATACAACCACAATCAAATTTATCATCTCAAACTGGCCCAAGACAGCCTGCTTCTTTGCCCCAATCTAATCAACCGAGAGAAAAATCTGCTACGCCTCCTGGACAAAAACAATCTTCTTTCGCGTCTCGATCCAGCCAACCACCCTATACAACCGCGCCCCAAACAAGCCGCAAACAACCTGTTTCCGTACCTCAAACTGCTCCCAAAATATTGCCTACCGTACCTCAAACAAGACCCAAACAACCTGCTTCCGTGCCTCAAACTGGACAAAAACGACCGCTTCCCGTTCCTCGACCCGGCCAACTTCAACCTAATTCCACACCTCAAAAAAGCCGAAAACAACCTGCTTACGTGCCTCAACGTAACCAACCACAAACAAATTTTAGTTTCCCAACTGAACGAAAACAACCATTTTCTGTGCCTCAACCGAGCCAACCAAAACCTACTGCCGCGCCTCAAACAAGCCCCAAACAACCGGCTTCCGCGTCTCAAACGGGACAAAAACAACCGTTTTCTGTGCCTCAACCCAGCCAACCACAGCCTACTGCCACGCCTCAAAAAAGCCACAAACAACCGGCTTCCGCGCCTCAAACGGGACAAAAACGACCGTTTTCCGTGCTTCAACCCAGCCAACCGCAGCCTACTGCCACGCCTCAAAAATGCCACAAACAACCGGCTTCCGCGCCTCAAACGGGACAAAAACGACCGTTTTCCGTGCCTCAACCCAGCCAACCACAGCCTACTGCCACGCCTCAAAAAAGCCACAAACAACCGGCTTCCGCGCCTCAAACGGGACAAAAACGACCGTTTTCTGTGCCTCAACCCAGCCAACCGCAGCCTACTGCCACGCCTCAAACAAGCCCCAAACAACTGGCTTCCGCGCCTCAAACGGGACAAAAACGACCGTTTTCCGTGCCTCAACCCAGCCAACCGCAGCCTACTGCCACGCCTCAAAAAAGCCACAAACAACCGGCTTCCGCGTCTCAAACGGGACAAAAACGACCGTTTTCCGTGCCTCAACCCAGCCAACCGCAGCCTACTGCCACGCCTCAAAAAAGCCACAAACAACCGGCTTCCGCGCCTCAAACGGGACAAAAACGACCGTTTTCCGTGCTTCAACCCAGCCAACCGCAGCCTACTGCCACGCCTCAAAAAAGCCACAAACAACCGGCTTCCGCGCCTCAAACGGGACAAAAACGACCGTTTTCCGTGCCTCAACCCAGCCAACCGCAGCCTACTGCCACGCCTCAAAAAAGCCACAAACAACCGGCTTCCGCGCCTCAAACGGGACAAAAACGACCGTTTTCCGTGCCTCAACCCAGCCAACCGCAGCCTACTGCCACGCCTCAAAAAAGCCACAAACAACCGGCTTCCGCGCCTCAAACGGGACAAAAACGACCGTTTTCCGTGCTTCAACCCAGCCAACCGCAGCCTACTGCCACGCCTCAAAAAAGCCCCAAACAACCGGCTTCCGCGCCTCAAACGGGACAAAAACGACCGTTTTCCGTGCCTCAACCCAGCCAACCACAGCCTACTGCCACGCCTCAAAAAAGCCACAAACAACCGGCTTCCGCGCCTCAAACGGGACAAAAACGACCGTTTTCCGTGCCTCAACCCAGCCAACCGCAGCCTACTGCCACGCCTCAAACAAGCCCCAAACAACTGGCTTCCGCGCCTCAAACGGGACAAAAACGACCGTTTTCCGTGCCTCAACCCAGCCAACCGCAGCCTACTGCCACGCCTCAAAAAAGCCACAAACAACCGGCTTCCGCGCCTCAAACGGGACAAAAACGACCGTTTTCCGTGCCTCAACCCAGCCAACCGCAGCCTACTGCCACGCCTCAAAAAAACCGCCAACCACCTACTTGCGGTTCTCAATCTTCGCCACAAAATGGCCAGAAAGAATCTGAAAGTACCGTGGGATCAACCACCGCACCCATCAGGCTGGACAGCTCTGCTAGAGTACAGTTACAAACGTACAACAATTTGTTTTTGGACAAAATGAAGAAAGATAGTTCAGTAATTAAAAATAAAGCTCCAGCAATTTCGGTTTTAGGGAAATGCCAATCAATGATGCAAAAACTGGTTTCTGAAACGGCTGTGGTCAATCTCATAACTAATTTGCGCGGCGTCTGGGAAACTTTGGAATCGGAACTGTTGGCGAACGTCAATGGACCTTACAAGGATTGTAAGTGGACCAACATCGTGGTCAATTTTTTCCAAAATCAAGCGTTTGTGGTGTGGACAGCTGCCAAGAAAAACCCGAAGTCCGATGATTTTATCGTGGCTCAAACATTTTTGAACAAAATTAAAAATTTCAGTTATAAATGTGCTTCTAAGGCTTAAGAAATAATAAAATATTTTGATATTTCCGGTGTTTGTTTCTGAAAGAGTGAATATTCTACCGCGATAAATCCAGCTTGCCCATACCTAAGCAGGAAACTACATATGTAACACTATCGCTATGCCCTCTATGGACGCTTCAATAAAAGATACTCGGTTTCTACTCCCCTCTCCAAATTTATCTGAGAAGGAGCTATTTCTGGTCGGTCGGTTAAACGGTTAAAATGGCTAGCGAAATGTCATATTTAAGCCAATTCGAGACGCGTTTTTGCCCTCATGAGAATTTTGCGTCGGATAAGAAACGCGTCGACTCACGTGTATAAGGAACGTACTAATGTTAATTTTCGATAATATATTTTACGGTAAAATATATAATGTTACTAAAACTAAATATAAGAAGATAATGTATTTCTGCTCTTATGGTATAAATAATTAAAATTATATGTAATATTTTTATAATACCGGGCAATTTTAAAGCTTCTCATGGAGGCAGAGTTAATTCATTTCGTATAAAATTATATTTTGGAAAAAGATGAAAACTGATTCCTTTAGAACTAAACATATTACTTTTGCAGTACGGTATTCAACAAGTGTTTCCTTTTATCCAGGTAACTTTTTTGGCATGTTAAGGCCATAGAAATCTCATAGGTAACTAGAATGCTGCCGTGTAACTGGCAAATGGGCCAAACGCCGTGGCAGACGAAGGCCAGATCTCAGCCAATCAGAGCTCAAAGAGTGGTTCTGCCGAGAATTTAATGTCACCAGAGAGAATGACGACATCTATCTCCCGCTATAGTAGCGGATCCAAGGAGGATTATTATCCTCCTTGGCGGAACCACACTACGGCCTCTCATTGGCTGAAGGTTCAAGGCGAACTGGCGTCAAGCTCGGCCGTAGGCGGCAGCTTGGATTAATTATGTACTGGATATATCACTAGAGGTTTTTCGCGTCGTATATTATTCGCAGCGAATCAAGCACCATCTATCGGTAAAAAGTTGCAGCTCTACTCGTTTGGTGGTACACGGCCAACTTAGATCCACTGCTACTCGCACTAGAAGGCCCCCCAGCTTTAATTTCCTCCCATGTTAACGACCGTATGAGGAAAAGCCGATTTACGCGGGAAAATTCCGCTTGGCACGCTAGGAACCGGGACAACCCTTCTAATGTTATCCTACGGGGAAAATTTTTCGAAACAGTCCCACTTTTAGGAACCTTTTCCCTTATCTTTGTAATATTGTTCAACGCTGAGATTTTAATATGATTTGAAGTAAGGTTTTAGCTTTATTTTAAGACTATGTTTGTAATTTTCCCATCTTTGGTTCGCGTACAATCTTCTTTTAAAATCGACCAAAATTTTATGGCGAGGAATTGACTCCGTATCGAAAATAAGCCTCGGCGACATCTTACGCGCCTGATTGAAAACTAAACATAAATTCCACTAGTAAGTATTTCAAACTCTGTATTAAATTTTAAAAACTTGTCTTATATTAAATTTCATAGTTTTACAAATTGAATTTAATTTCTTGTAACAAATTTCACGTGAAATATAAAAGTGTTTTAGATAAAATTTAAAGTTTCAAAACTTTTCGAATAACTGGTTTGTATTGTAGGTGTTTAACTTTTTAAATTTTTTTATAAATATTGTGTATCAAATGGTCCAGAAGAGGAGGAACTAAGCGATTCATAATGGTTTTATCCAATTTCTCAGTGTGTTGTTGCTTGTTACTATCACAAATTAATACAAAACACTGTATTAGCTTAGGTTGTATCAGAGACAGCAAACTTTAACCATTTGAAATAATGTTTTGAACAGTTTAATAATAATAAAACGTAAAAATTTAAGTAATAAAATATTAACTAAAGTAAAAAATAGAACCCAAGTTGTATTATCAGATAATCTTAGATATTTTATTTTGTGTTCTTAGCTTTACATTTTTTAATCTCGCGCCGCGCAAGATGACGCCAAGGCTTATTTTCGATACGGAGTCAATTCCTCGCCATAAAATTTTGGTCGATTTTAAAAGAAGATTGTACGCGAACCAAAGATCGGAAAATTACAAACATAGTCTTAATATAAAGCTAAAACCTTACTTCAAATCATATTAAAATCTCAGCGTTGAACAATATTGCAAAGATAAGGGAAAAGGTTCCTAAAAGTGGGACTGTTTCGAAAAATTTTCCCCGTAGGATAACATTAGAAGGGTTGTCCCGGTTCCTAGCGTGCCAAGCGGAATTTTCCCGCGTAAATCGGCTTTTCCTCATACGGTCGTTAACATGGGAGGAAATTAAAGCTGGGGGGCCTTCTAGTGCGAGTAGCAGTGGATCTAAGTTGGCCGTGGGTGGTACAAACAAAATTTCCCCGCTTGTTATTCTCTCCCCCCGCTCTCACGTGGCGTCTTAGATGGCATGGGTTTTGTCAATTAACCGAAGGGATATAACGACCCATTATGATATAAAAGGTCATCACTATGTCTGTTCCAAACATTTTGTTGGTGGAAATGGACCCTCTTTTCTCCATGGTAAATCTTACCCCGAGAACAGGCGAATAAAACGTTTTAGGGTAAAAAGTTTACACTTTTTGTCTTGGGACAGGCGAAAAAAAACCACCTACTATAGGTGCGTTGCCTCCGTTATATAACGGAGGCAACGATAGGTGCTATTCGCACTAACTCGGAAGAGTGTGGTACCGCAGCGCCAACTAGACTCGGTCGCGAATTTAAAACGAAACAGGTGAGCTCTTTATTATTATTATCATCCAATTATGTAATTCGGGAAACACGTGGTTTTAATTTCTTTTAACATTTTTGCATGAGTTGAGTAGTAATTTATCCAGGTTTGGGATTTTATAAATCATTTCATATCATATGCTGATTATATTATCATTTACGTCAACCAGACTGGCCCCTCTGGGATATTTCTTCACAGAAAGACCTTGATATTTGATAATTTAATTTGATAAGATAGTAGAAAATTGAAATAGGGTGATTGCTCTTAAGCCATCATTTTGTAGTTTCGTTTTTGACCTTGCTGTAGCTAATTGACATTGAGCCAGTGGTTCGCTCTCAAGAAATTAATGGGTGACACAATATTAATTATTGGAAGTGGAGGAAGAGAACACGCATTAACGTGGAAACTCTCTCAGTCGCCATTAATTGCAAATATTAAAGTTGCGCCAGGAAATGCGGGTACCAGCTCAACATCAAAAGCAGCTAATATACGTATGTAGACTTCAATGAGAAGTGTGGCAGCTATGTTTAAAACCATAAACTTCTTTTATAGAATTGAACATCAAAAACCATAAAGAAGTTATCAATTATTGCAAAGACAATGATATCAAGCTTGTCGTTGTGGGCCCTGAAGATCCCCTGGCAAATGGTAAAAGGCAATTAAACATTTTTCAACCTAAATGAAATATTAAATAAAAAATTTATTATTTTAGGGCTAGCCGATGATCTTAAATCAGCTGGCATTTCATGTTTTGGACCTGGAAAAGATGGAGCCCAAATTGAAGCTAGCAAAGCCTTTTCCAAGGATTTTATGGATAAGCACAACATTCCAACTGCAAAATGGAAATCATTCCAAGACCCAGACAAAGCCAAAGAATATATTGAAAAGTATATTAAACCACTCTACAACTTTGCAAAATGATTAATGTAATTCAATTATTAATTATAGTGCAGATTTTGATGCGCTCGTGGTCAAAGCCAGTGGTTTAGCAGCTGGAAAGGGAGTTGTGGTAGCTGCCAATAAGGAAGGAGCAATTGAAGCAGCAGAGATGATTCTCAGGGTAATTTCTCATGTTCTAGTCATTTTCAAAGGCCAAATATTTAGAAAATAATTACAGGACAAGAAATTTGGAGATGCTGGCAACACAATTGTGGTTGAAGAGCTTCTAACTGGAGAAGAGATATCGGTACTTGATTTTATATACCAGCTTTAGATATGTAATATATTCTCTGTATTTATAAAATTTAAGGTTTTGGCATTTACGGATGGAAAAACAGTGTCAGTAATGCCTCCAGCTCAAGATCATAAAAGAGCTTTAGATGGTGATAAGGGACCAAATACCGGAGGAATGGGGGCTTATTGCCCATGCCCGCTGGTTTCTGACAAAGATTACGAAGATATTAAAACCAACGTCATGCAGAGGACCATTGACGGATTAAATAAAGATGGCATTCACTACGTTGGTGAGTAAATAACTATTTTATTTTTTAATTTTTATTACTTAAATTTTGTGTTTAGGAGTTCTATACGGAGGTTTAATGTTGACGAAAAATGGACCAAAAGTTCTAGAATTTAACTGCCGGTTTGGAGATCCTGAAACAGAGGTATTATATTTTAAGTTCTATATTTCTCCAATAAAGTCTTTTTTGTTTTTGCACTCTTTCCAAAGGAAATCAAGTATAAAATTTAGCTATTTCTTCTTTTTACCAAATATTTTATGCATTAATTTCCTATTGTTATTTTTTAGTCACTGTTACCATTACTGAAATCAGATTTGTACCCAACTTTATTGGCTTGCACGAACAATACCCTAAGTTCCAATCTTCCAGAGTGGAAAGATGAAGTCAAAGCTGTGAATGTTGTTATGGTTAGCTGTGGTTATCCCGATGCCTATCCTAAAGGAAAAGTTATAACTGGTGAAAAAACATAGGCTTTACTTTTATTTGTAACAAAAATTTAAAGAAATTATTAATTTAGGATTAGACACTATCCCTGAGAGTCCTGATATAATCGTTTTTCATGCTGGTACTTCCCATAATGGAGATTCTGTGGTGACATCAGGTGGCAGAGTTATAGTGGTTGTTGGTCTTGATAAAACATTGGAATCATCCTTAATCCATGCCATGTCTGGGGTTGAAAAAATCAAATTTGAAGGGGCATTTTATAGGAAAGATATTGCTCATAAAGCTTTGCGCCATTTGGCTAGGTAGTGTTTTTAAAGTTTTGAATAAATGTGAAGTTACCAATTTTGGTGTTGTCTATCCTGAGTGTAGCTAATTTAACAAGCTATTTTTCTTAGTGTAAATGCGAATCTGTTAACGTACAAGAGCAGTGGGGTTGATATTGAAGCGGGTGAACTCTTGGTTAACAAAATTAAGTCTCTAGCAGCCAGCACAAATCGAAGTGGGATGGCTAGTTCTTTAGGAGGGTTTGGAGGTGTTTTTGACCTAAAAGCTTGTGGATACCAAGATCCCTTGTTGGTTTCAGGTACCGATGGAGTTGGTACTAAATTGCAAGTATGTAGTAATCTTCCCTTCCTTTCGAAACTTGCTAAATATAACATATTGCGTAATTTTTAGGTAGCTCAGTCTTACAACAAACACGACACAGTCGGGATAGACTTGGTAGCTATGTGTGTGAATGATATTTTGACCCAAGGGGCCGAACCTTTATTCTTCTTGGACTACTTTGGTTGTGGAAAACTGCATGTTGATGTCTGTCGAGATGTAGTCGCTGGTGTTGCTGAAGGCTGTCGTCAATCGCATGCTTCTCTTATTGGTGGAGAAACTGCAGAAATGCCTGGAATGTATCCTCCAGGAGAATATGATTTAGCAGGCTTCGCTGTTGGTGCGGTGGAAAGAAGCAAACTTTTGCCCAATTTAAACAGTATCAAGGAAGGTGATGACTTGATTGGCATTCCTTCATCAGGAGTGCATAGCAACGGATTCAGTCTTCTTAGGAAGATAGCTCAAATTGAGGGATTAGACTATAATGATAAGGCTCCTTTTGATCCAACTACAACACTGGGTATTTTATATGCTGAACATAAATACATTATCAGCTTCAACACACTGTTATTTTCTTTTATAGGGGAAATTCTATTAATTCCTACCAAAATATACGTCAAGTCCATGCTTACCATCTTGCAAATGGGACTGATTAAAGCGGCAGCCCATATAACAGGTATAATAATAATAAATATTTAAATGTTTATCATTTGAAAATTTCTGGTATTACAGATGTTTTATTTATTTGAACTTTTCCTATTCAGGGGGTGGAATTTTAGACAATATACCCCGGGTACTGCCCAAGGGTTTTGGTGCAGTCCTTGATGCTAAAACTTGGAATTTAGATCCAGTATATCAATGGATTGCAAATTCTGGTAAAATGTTGAAAATTTGGCAGAAATTTGAAATGACTGACTAATTTTTGTAATTGTAGGAAGGGTATCATCCGAAGAAATGCTCCGATCTTTTAACTGTGGCTTAGGAATGGTACTTGTAGTTCAAAAGAGCAACACTCAACAAGTTCTGAAAATGTTAAAAGATAAGGGAGACAATCCTTCTGTTGTTGGTCAGGTTGTGAAAGCTTCCAAAGGTGAAAATTTAGTAAAAGTCAGAAATTTCAAAGTGGCCCAAAAAGTGGTAGAGTCCAAAACCAGAAGGAAAGTTGGTGTTTTAATATCCGGATCAGGTAAGTTTTCTGTGCCTTTTTTACTCAGTTTTGTTGGTATTGAGTATGTAATTTGTGTGTTATGTTTTAAGGCACAAATCTCCAGTCCCTCATTGACCAAATGCAAGATCCAGCCAAAAATAGCTCTGCTGAAATAGTTTTGGTTATATCAAATATAGCAAGTGCAGCTGGACTCAAGAGAGCTGAAAAAGCGCGTATTCCTACTTTGGTCATAAGCCACAAAAACTACAAATCAAGAGTTGATTTCGATATGGCCATTCATGAAGCCCTGATTGAGGCTGGAGTGGAAATAGTTTGCTTAGCCGGGTTTATGAGGATAGTTTCTGGTAAATCCAAACATTAATTTCTAAAATTAGTAAATGTAAATAGGGCTTTTTTAATTTAATATTCAATATAGAGGATTTTGTTCGTAAATGGCATGGAGCTCTGCTTAACATTCATCCTTCCCTACTACCTTCCTTCCGTGGAATTCATGCTCATAGACAAGTTTTAGAAGCTGGTGTAAAAGTCACTGGTTGCACGGTTCATTTTGTTGAAGTAAATATTCCCTTTTAAGAGCCTTATTTAATCACATTGTGCTCAAATGCGTATATGTAGGTTGATGTTGACACTGGAGGAATAATCATGCAAGATTCAGTTCCGGTGCTTCCAAACGATACTGAAGATACTTTAGGAGAGAGGGTTAAGATATTGGAACATAAACTATATCCTCAATCGTTGGAGTTATTAGCGAGTGGAAAGATAAAACTCAATGATAATAACAGGGTTGAATTTCTATATTAGAATCTTCCACTTCAAATTGTAATTTTCAGAAATGCCTGCCAAATTTTACAGTACAACTTTAGCATATCACATTGAGAGGTTTTTTTTACTACGGTATATTTTTGTTAATTGTGCTCAAAACTTGTTAAGATGTATAAAATTATTTTTAATTTAATAACGTATTTATAATTTAATAATATTTATACTATTACTATACAAAGTTTAAAATTTATATTAAGGAATTAACTTCCAAAACAAATCCAAAATGGTTTCATCATTTGGTTTTGATTTGGTTATCACTTCTTTTTCTTTCACATCTATCTTAATTGGTGCTCTATGCAAAACTTTGTCAGCTTCTCTTTTAAGTTGAAAATGAAGCTACAGAAAAGGATTTTCTATAAGATATCTAAAATACTGCATTTAATAACTTCAACTTGTTAATTACTTGTTGTTTCTTCATGATGGGTACAATCATATTGAACTTATCTATTTTCTTGTTAAGTTTTGAAACACTTTCTCCGAGGTCTTCAACTGACTTTTCCCATTCGCACATTTCATAAGTGCTTAATGGAAAGTGGCTGAATCGAGATCTTATTATTTCCAAATCTTCTACTAAGCCTTCTTTATCAAGTTTTAAATCTTTTTCCAAAATAATCCATTCCGGTATAAATCCGTTGTTTATCATAATCTTTTGGAAAGAAAAACTGCAGTTTGGCCAAATTTTACAATAAATTAGTTAAATTTACCTCGTTCAATTTGTGAGTTGTAACATCAACATATGGATTTTCCGTTTGATATTTCAATGGTTTCCCCATTCCCGATAAATTGTCAAATTCTCCTTTGGACATGGACTCTAAAATCAGGTCCTCGACCAATCTTTCAATACCTTGTCTAAAACATAATTTATGAAAATATTTCAATATCATACTTCAGATTTTAGGTTCTAGAGGATTTCAATCTATTTCAACCTGGTTTTACCAGTATATTCACGAGCTAGGGCAGCATCTCTTTTAAAAAGAGCAGTTTCTTTGCCAACTTTAGGTTCATCTTTTTTAACTTTATAGTTGTATACATTTTCAACAGCCTTGTTCACTTTGAAACGATTGTGCTGTTTTTCTCGTTGTCTTACAGTTCCATATCCCACCCCATCCAGACTGAGGTATTGACGATGTTGGGGAACTGTGTGCTTAATTTCAAAATATGTAAATCATTATTGTAATTCTAATAAATGTATTATAACTTAGATACTTCAATTCCATGATCTTTTTGAAGTACAGGATTAATATCTGAAATGTCTCGTGAGCTGTCGTACAATTCTTTTAAAATTCGAAAGGCTGTTTCAATTTTTGAGAATTTTTCTGGATCAGCAAGTGGAGATTTACTATCTGGGTGATATTTCTTCGCCAGATTAATGAAAGCGTCTTTCACATCTTGTAAAGTTGATTCCTCCGTCACCCCCAAGATGTTTCGTGATTCCTTCAATGGGAAAATGAGATAATTATTTTGGCATCAGTCAAATGGATTTTTTTACCTTTAATCTGTCGGTGGTTGGTTCTACAGTAATAGTTCTCACAGTACTATTTCTAATTTTTAATGGATTCTTTTAAGTAAAACTTTGGGATTATAAGACTAGTCATCATACATATTTTATAAAGATAAACAGAATAAAGGCACAGCGGTGCTGAGTGGCTGCCCTTGCAGTTTTCACAGAATTTTATTTAATTTATTCGCGGGAAACAATTTGTTCGGCTTGTACAGCCGCGGGCAATGGGTTTTTAAAATTTCCATAGCGACATAACAATTTCATAATAATAACACAGAAGTTTCATAAGTCCGAACTACAAAGAAGAAATAAAGTAAATATTTAATATTAACTTTAAATAACGTAGGACTGCTTTGAATTCCGCGGGTTTTTCAGCTTAGATCGGCGTTAAACGGGAGATGTTGGCACTTGGCAGCCCTGCAGCAACTTAAGTGAAAAAAGGTCCGGATATAGTCTTTGGGATTTACTTAACGGTACGGCGCGCCAAGAATGAAATAACAATTTAGAGTATAAATTTTTAGATAAATAGAAGTTTTCCTTAATCCTTTTTGTAAGCTATTATTAACTATGTAGTGTGTGCATTACTATGGGGAATTTATTCAATAGTTAGGAAACAACTCATTTATATCCTTCTTTCCAAATAGGCCTTTGCACAACTAAGTGCGTGCAAGTTTTACAACAGACTGAAACTCCAGCTTCTTTGTATTCCATAATGGCCCTCTGCTCCATCAATCAGTATTTGCAAGAGGTTGAAGGTGCGATACAGAATGGTGATGGTCAACTACTGTCAGAATTACTTTCTTGTCGTCATCCTCATATGGCTAGTCCAAGATTAATATTGTCTGAACCAGAAACGGCAGTTGCTCGAGTTATAGATACCCCATTTGATGAAATTGTGGCGGAGCATTTGAAGACCTTGGCAAATGTTAGCAATCACAATTTTATTGACGCCTATCGTCACCAGAACAACTTAGTCCAAATATTTGCTAAGGTATTCCAGAATTTGAAAGATGAAAATTGGGCCCTACCAGTAATGTACAGCGTGTGTTTGGACCTCAGACTTTTAGCATCTAGTGCCGATGAACAGCTCAATAAAAAAGGGAAAGGAAAACACGATGAAACCGTTGAAAAAGCTGCTGAGGCTTTAATGTGCTGTTTTAGAGTTTGTGCTGCAGATAACCGCTCAGCTCAAGAAGATTCGAAGAGGTGGGGTATGTTGAACGTAGTGAATCAGCTCTTCAAGATTTATTTCAAAGTGAACAAACTGCACTTGTGTAAACCTTTAATAAGAGCTATTGACAGTTCAACGTACAAAGACCAGTTTAGCATATCTCAGCTGGTTACATACAAATATTATGTGGGTAGAAAAGCAATGTTTGAAAGTGATTTTAAAAGTGCTGAAGAAAATTTAACATTTGCGTTTCAAAGATGTCACAAGAAATCAGTTAGGAACAAAAGACTAATACTTATCTATCTAATTCCTGTAAAAATGCTGTTGGGACATATGCCAAGTATGGAACTCCTGAAAAAATACGATTTACTCCAGTTTTCTGATGTGGTGAAGGCTGTTATTACTGGGAATTTACTAGCTTTGAACGAAGCCATGAGAACTAATGAAGCATATTTCATAAAGTGTGGCATATACTTGATTCTTGAGAAGTTGAAAATTGTGGCCTACAGGAATTTGTTCAAGAAAGTGTGCTTTATACTGAAAAGTCACCAACTGCCAATTGAGGCTTTTGTAGTGGCTCTGAAAATGTTGGAAGTGGAAGATGTTGATTTGGATGAAGTTAATTGTATCGTTGCCAACCTCATTTATGAAGGGAAAATTAAAGGATACATTTCTAATCAACATCAAAAATTAGTTATATCCAAACAAAATCCATTTCCACCATTGTCTACATTAAATTAATTTCAATTTTTTTGCTTGATAAATAAATGGAAGTTTTTCATAGCAGAATTTTTATTAAAACAATTTCAAAGGAAAAGGCATTTTCTTTTTGCAGATTATACATGTTTTTTTAACTTGTAAAATTGAAAATCACTTTTAGAACTATTATTTACACAGTCAAAAATTAGTGCTCTAACATTTCAATAGGTTATTTCCCAAGGATAATGGATTAAGAAGCCCATGCAGCTAATTCTTTCATATCATCATCCTCTTCAACCGCAGCTTTAGCTTTTGCAGGTCTGGCTGGTTCCACACTTGGAGGAGATGGTAATTTATCGGTTGATGGACCTTCAACATCCAAGAGTTGCGCATCGAGATCTTCTTGCTCTAATTCCTCAAGCTCCTTTAGTAGTTCATCTTCATCAACTTCATTACCAAATCCAACAGGATTAGAAATGGCTTCAGATATTTCATTGGCTATTTCTTGTTGTTCTTGTACGTCATCCATTAAATCGTGTACTTTGTCTATATCCATATCCTCATGAGCATTTTTCAGAGCTTTTGCAGCATAACCCATGATTTTCAGCACCTCAGTGTTGGTATTTGCATTTTCTAGAGCTTCTCTCTGGAATTCTATTGTTGTTAATGTCCCATCTATCTGAGCTAGTTGTTTTTCATAACGTTTCTTCCTTTTCAAAGCTTGAAGTGCTACCCTTTTGTTTTTCTTCCCATGAGTTCTCACTGTGACCATTTCTTGCTCAGTTTTCTTTTCCAAATACTCTTGTTTCTTTATAAGCATCTCTTCAACTTCCCGGAGCTTTTGAATAGCTTCAGCAGGGGTTGCTGTAGGTTCTCCCTTCTTGCCAGAGCCAAAAATTTTAGTCAAGAAACTCATTTTTAAAATTGTTACTAGTATCGAACTAAATGGGTTGTTTGTATTCTTGAAGCTAAAATTTGCCTCCCAAAACGTCCAAGGCTTATATTTCAAACAAGTAAAATAATAAGATAGCTATCTACAGCACCTTGAAATTACTAAACCTAACTTCACAGAATCACTTTATAACTACTCGAAGTTTTAGTACTTATTAATAAATAATTTTTAAACTCTACTAAAGTCTTAAATGATAATTATTTCTCAATACTTGAAAGAAAAGGTGAGAAACCAGACCCCGAAGCGTGACGCTTCTCGAGTCATGACCGGAAATGGAGTATCTCTGACGTAATACAAGGACGAATTAAAGAGTTTTTCTATGGAGATCTCTGCTAGACTGCTAGTCCTATCGTTTGTTCTTTCTTTATTGACGGCAGGTGCAAAAGCGTTGAAGTTGAAACCGGCGTAGACGTTTTCCTAAGATCAAAAGTTAAATAAAAATTATTTGCGCGATTTGATAACTATGAGTGGAAGATCAGAAGATGAAATTGGTGAAAAATGGGACAGATGTTTGGCTGATTCTTTGCTTAAAATGGGTTAGTTAAAGTTTGAATTAAATCAATACCGAGGCCTATCGCTTTAAATGCTGAAGTTTAGCTGCTTTAGCATAACCCTATACCTAAGAGTATTAATGAAAGCAATGGTTAACAGGTGCTGGAGTAGGAGTTGGTCTAATATTTTCCCTTGTATTATTTAAACGTAAGCACAAGGAATTACTAGTCATAAAGAGTGATGTAATAACAATGTTTATTACATTGTTGTAGGAAAGTCTTGGCCAATGACTTTGGGTCTTGGCACGGGGTTAGGAATGGGAATAGCGAACTGCCAACATGATTTTAGTACACCTTATTATAGCAGAGTCTATTCATTAAAGGTATAATGAATATTTTGCATATTTGCAAAATAAATTAGTAATTGTGTAATATCTCTATTCTCTTTATAGAAGAAAGAAGCTGCTCAGCACCCAAACACCAAAAGTGAGACATCACATTGAACCGTTACTAATTTAATTAATGTAAATCTTCATTCTTTAGTTGCTTATCTGAAAAAGTATTTGTATAGCTCATAAAAATTCAGATTATAAATTTTATTCCATATAAATGTTTTGTTACCTGTGTTACGTACAAGTTTACAACTTGTCCTTAGTTCTCAACCTTAAATTATAGTTATTAAATGGATAGATATATAAAATAGTACTAAAATACTTAACTTATGAGTTAGAAATAATTAGTTAAAATTAAGTTTAAAAAACCATTTTAAAGATTTATTTATTACACAGCGTCAATTTGGTCTGGGCAACACTGCTGTTACCCGTATGACACTATAAAGTTAAATAATAAATAATCTAATTGGTGGATAAATAATTTTAAATTTTTGAACTAATGGTTAAACAACAGGAATTTGTGTACATGGCCAGGATAAAGGCAGTGTATGATAAGTATTCAGGAAGAAGGAAAACCAACATGCATGAAGACAACACCACCAATGATGGCTGCCATAAATCAAATTCTCCAACCTCTCTCAATATCAGCTTCTGGGCAAAAAAAACCTTAAAAACTTTTTTCATAATTGGTATCAGAAGGCCTCGTCGTCTCCAGGGCCGGCCTTAGGGCAAGGCAAGCGAGGCGACTGCCTAGGGCCCCGCGCTTCACAGTGCTTTCCGGGGACCCCGCTTTCAGTGTAAAACTATTTTGGACCCCTATTTCATATCTTTCTGCCTAGGGCCCCGCACACTGTAATGCCGGGCCTGGTAACTTACACAGCAAAAAAATTAACTTATAACCAAATATTTTACTATATTTCTCAAAAACCTTTGATTCCCTTCTCGATTCATTGTGTTCAGCTGTTGTTATGGGGACACCCTGCAGTGTCTGGTAAACTATTTTAGTGTTTGTTAGTATTGGGTACTCTTTTTGTAAGGTCATGCATCTGGCTATAGTGCTGTCAGTAATGGGATTGCTAGGGCGTTGGGCCTGTTATGACGCCTGTTTAACATCCTCATTAATTGTTTTGCTCTTCACTAACAACCTAAAATTATCTGGTAAAATTTCACCCCGTACCGGTGTACTTCAACTCGTTGTTTGTCATTTATTTAATTGATCAATTTTCGGTATTACTGGTACATCACTCAATACCACTCTTTCGGAGTGAGATCAATGGGGCACTCATTCAAATTCTAACTTTGACGGCCCAACCTGTTCACTTGACCCATTGGCTAACCTGTTAGTCTCTATTCAACAATTAAGTGCCATTCCCTCCATTAATGCAACACCCAACCATTCGGATGATATAACTGTTCTATTGACAAACGCTAACACCCTCACTGTTTATAAGCGCTTGGAATTAACTGAAGTAGTTAACTCCACCAACTGTAACATACTGGAAATTAACGAAACTGCCCTGAAATCCGAGGTCATGGAAAGCGAATTCAATTCGTCATAGTGTAGCGCTCTTTCTTCCAACCACCCTGTCTGCCCAACTAGTTGAGGTCATCCCCTCATCAGTCCCCAACAATATATTGAGTTCTCTGGTCTTGATACCCTAACAGTGCAGTGCACTTTCCCCTCTTTTGACGTTCTGCTCTGTCTCTGTCTCCCCTCCTATGATAACCATGGTGATGTAATCAACGTCATTAGCACTGTCTCCCAGTATTGTACCTCTCATAACTATGCTATACTTTTTCTCGGAGACTTAAACTACCGCAATATCTCTTGGCCGTTACCCACAGCCGATATTGCCACCAAAAACTTTCTTGAGGAAATACACAACCAAAAACTGATCAAATACGTTCACGAAATTACCCGAACAGGACATCTCTTCCAGAAATCCAGTATTCTCAATTTGGTCTTCACAGTTGATCCCCTCCTGGTCTACGACGTCCTCCAACCTCCACCATTACTTAAATTGGCTAGCTCCAATCAAGCCACCCTTCAACCCACACGTATTTTTCGTGACTTCTTCAAAGGGGAATATGACAATTTTGGGAACTACCTTTCATCCATGAATTGGAATGAGGAGCTGTACCACAATGATGTCGAAACCTGTTGAAATGCTTTGACTAATGCGTTATATCACGGTATACCAGTCTCTGTGTGCCCGTCGCCAAAAGCAATACCGTCCAACCCAAGTTAACTTCAGGTACGCCAAATCATGCAAATTCAAAGCTGCTGCCTGGAAAAATATACTCGAGCCAAGACCCGGCAATACACAACTCCCCAACTAGAGTCTTCCCACGATGAATATAAGAAGTCCCGCCACGCCGTTACCAATGCGTCACGTAAAGCTAAAAGGAAATTTGAAAACAACCTTACGAACCAAATCGCTTCCAATACCAAAGCTTTCTTTAACCACGTGAATAGACTCCGTAAATCAAATTCATTATGACCGAAATGACAGCTCCTGATGGTACCACTGCTACTGACCCTGCCCGTATTGCTGATATCCTCAACCAACACTTCATCGCAGTATCGTCTAACCAAGCATCTCCGTCACCAACCACACTCCCGTTTACCGAATTCCGTTGTGATGCTGATTCCGTTCTACGACAACTCCTAACGCTGAACCGCAACCAAGCGGCTGGGGCCAAGGGCTTACATCTCTACCTGATAAAACGACTATCCCCATATCTTTCCCAGTTGCCACTCGCTCGCCACAATAATCAACTTAAGCTATAGTACGGGAATAAGCCACTATCACGCCTATCCACAAGGCCAACCCTTTTAACTACAGACCCATTGCTAATACTAGCCATGTTGCACGAACCTCTGATCGACTTGTGGATGTACGCAATCATCATACCTTGGATGAAACTGGAATAACTGACATGGCGCTATTGTGGCTCTCAAGCTTCATAACTGATAGGCAACATTCTGTGGCTCTCCAAGTACATATGTCTCGTCCCCTAACTAAACTGAGTTGAGTACCTCAAGGGAGTGTCCTAGGACCAAATTTTTACTCCATTTTTAATAACTCTCTACCCAATGTTGTTACGCACTCTCGTATATACCTTTTTGTGGACGACTCCAAAATAGTCTATCCGGTTTCAAGATATCTTTATCCTCCAGCAAGACCTTGATGCCGTTTCCACCTGGGCGAAGAATCACTGCATGTCATTTGACATCCAGAAGAGTTGTGTGCTCTATCTTGGTAAACATAATCCCTCAACCACCATCACACTAGATTTCATCGGTCTTCCTAGGGCTAACTCCCCTGTTCGAGACCTAGGAATCTGGATGGACACCAACCTGAATTGTAGTTACCACACTTCCAAGTTCGTGAAAAAGATCCAACTCCCTCACGGGTCTCACCAGACGGAACTTCTTCTTTCGGTCCCCACGACTTATCCGCACCCTTTATACGTCGCCGGTTCTTCCCCACATAAACTTCGCGTCAGAAGTGTGGAGGCCATCTCTACTGGGTGACCAAGATAGCCTTAGGAAAGCGTAAAATTGTTTTACCGAACTGACTCACGGCCTAGAACAGTTATCCCCCGATGACCCCGACACAACACTCCAACTTGACTCCCCCAAACTCAGACATGTAGTGAATGATATCTTACAACTCTGGAGTACGTGGAAAGGCGCCTCATCACTCGACCCCGACTCGATTTAAGTCCCTACATCGCACTCGAGGACACGACGCTAAAATTTTAAAACCTAGGACCAAGACATCCCTACGCAAATGGCATTTTCCCCACCGAACAATCGATCTATGGAATTCCCTACCAGTTTATGTTATCTCTTGTACTACTCGCCATACCCAATAACAAGCGGTAGTTATGGGAGGGTTGGCTCATTTTAAACACTTTAAAGTTGCGAATGACCCAGTCATGTTCACCAGCATCACTCTTCAAGTTAAGTTCTTCCTTGGCTTTGGCAAAACGGCTACACTGCTTTGGGGTAAAATCAGAGCGGGCAGCAAAGGGAAAAGAGTTGTCGGCCAAATGCTGCTGGCGAATGAAGGAGAAAATCATCTCTTTAAGGTGAGGGAACTCCAGCACTACCTTGATAGGACGTGGCCGAGAGTCAGCGGGTGGAACAGTACGACCAAGTCGGAACGACCTAACGAAGTTCGATATACCACACTGAGAGAGAAAGTTACCAACATCTGTCTGGTCACCAGTAGGAGAGGATTCTGAGAAACCGAAAAGAAGCGCATTGTTCCGACGCGAGCTGACAGAGGCAGATTCAGCGCAGGCAGAGTCTATGGTGGCCGAAAACGACGTCTTGGTCTCTGAAAGCATTTTAGCTACTTTAGCCTTGGAGGAGGGAAGTATTCTGGAGTGGAAAATCCCATAGCGGTAATAAGAACGTCCTTTCCCGCCTATTGCTGTTAGAATTACCCAGACTACCCCGGTTAAACCGGTTTTTGGTCGGACGTCAGCTTTATCTGCCATCATTCTGGCTTGATGACGTCCGACCAAAAAGAACATGATGGGAATTTTACAAAGCCGCAGGTGGTGCCCGACTTTTCCACTCCAGAATACTTCTCTTCTCCAAGCTTTAGCAGTGGAGCAAAACGCGGACTGTATTTTTTCCAGAGAGTCAGCTTCCCGCTGTTGAAGTACGGGAGTTAGTTTACTGAGAACAACATCAGCAATAGAAGACGCCTGTTGGTTGATCAACACGGTTAATGCGGTATGGCGAGAGTTAAAATCAATTTTAACAGTTGACGTCTCAGCAGAGATTAAGGCCGAAAGACTGTCTATTTTAGCCGTATTGGACTTTTCAAAGGCAGTGAGTTTAGTTTGGAGATTTAACACTGTAGAGTTACTGCGGGAGATTTCATCATTAGCATTGTGAAGAGTGGTTTCCAATGCTACAAGTCTGTCATTAGCTGAATGTTCCGAGCGATGCAGAGAAATGTTATCCAATTTAATGAGATCAATTTCTTTCTGTAGCAAAGATTGAGAATGCTCGATGGTACAAAAGTTACAGGTAAAAGGGGTCGTATCATCTATTTCTTCAAAATTGACCGTATTGAACAAAGGCATATTTTCAAAAAGTACCCAACGGCGACAAACTTTACAACCAACCCAGTCAATACTACTGGCAATAACGTCTCGCCTAATGTTTGCAGTTTGAAAACCTTTGGAACCAGGGTCAGCTGACCTTTCACTGTCCTTGTCTTTGGCCATGGCTGCGTTTAACAACTATCAACGGAGAAAAACCGTTGAGTTATCGTTGAGTTCTTTTAATCAACGCTACGTCACAAAAATCTACGATTTATAGTTCGCTGACTTAACGAACAAAATATCGTCTGCTACCCCTCCTTTAACTTTGTCGAATGACGTCACGACACCGATGAGCAACGGAAAAACCATCTCCCTCAGCCGATGTTTCCGCTGAGTCTCCGATGATCAACGTGACGTCAAAACCGGAAGTCAAAAAGCCCGTTCAGCAAAAAACCGCTGACCGTTGAGCCCAGCGCTGAGCTTTTTTAAAGAGTTGTTGAACGCAGCCCATAGCGAAGATGTTGATACAATAACTTTATTTATTGCATTGGTAAGGGATGATTCCGGCCAACAGCGCGAGATTTGAAAAGAGCACGTGCCAAAAATTAAAACCGCGTTTTGAAACTTCGCGTTAGGCTTATTATCCTTTTTTTGCTTTTTTAGCGAATAAGGTCAAATGGAAATTTACTCATACTAGACAAAATTTTGAACGGATCGAACAAAGAGTGGTATCAGCGTGTAGCTAACATTTTAACGATTAAATATATTAAAAAAAATCAACTTGCCGCGGTATTTTACAGTGTCGAAAAACTATATACAGACGGAGTATATTCTTCACACGCGCAATTGACGGATTTTGAAATTACGTTTTAGCGCGCGACACTACAGGTACATGTCTTGGACACACAGCCTTCTTTGCGTGCTTTTTTGACCATAACATGTAGACGTATTTTCACGCGCAAAATGAATTTTAAAAGCCGTCAATTATCAATTTATTTTTTCATGTTATCGTAGGAATTATACATGTATACTTCATTTCAGGATATTTCGTAAGGGGTCAGAACTTGAGCTTCAGCAAACAGTTTTTTTTTAAGAGCAAAAACGCGTCCAATTTTATATTTTTTGGATTTTTAATCAAAATAGCTATTGCATAATTGCTAGTGATTTTCAAGATAATAGACAGAACAAAACATTTTCCTAAGATATTACTTGTATTTCATCCGATTCTGATTTTGTATTAGAAAAATTCGTGAACTTCTTTAGCTCATAAAAATTCGGGGGGCGGGGACCCCTTGCCGCACCCAAATGACGTCCCTGCTTGTGTGTTCACGGTTCTGTTTTATTGGTAATTCATGTATTATATGATACTTAATCATTATTATAGTCAGTTTTGAGTCTGAAATAAGCAATTTAATGCCGGCGGTTAACCATCAGATTATAGCAGGAATCCATACCTCTACTTGGAATGCTTTAACTGCCGCATCGCGTATGATAAGATCACTCTTGTGGCAGGCGCGTCTTAAGACCTTTTGTGGCCCTGGGCTATATTATTCAGCCTCGGTACTTCTCCTAGTACACCAGAGTGCAGCGTGTGAAACACATCTACAGGCGCTGCCTCGGCTATTTATTCCGTTATTTAATTATTTGTAGAAATTCTAGCTGAATTTTACTCGGTCTTTATTATTTTCGGTTTTAAATCGTTGTCTGCTATCGCGGAAACCAAGTGCGTAACTTTGTTCTTACCAAAATTATTTAACCGATAATTAAATAACGGATTAAATGGCCGAAGCGGTGCCTGTAAAAGTGTTCCACCCGCACCACTCTGGTGTACTAGGAGAAGTACCGAGGCTGGACCACGGCTGACGCTTCCACCCTGTATATATCAAACCAAAACTATTAATTTCAAAAGTATAGCATAGGCTTACTGAAAATAAGATTTTTACTGGCATGAAGTCGCTGTTAGGTTTTAGAAATTGTTGGTACCGTATGATACGTGATGTGGCGATGAGTCAAATTACTTTAGACGTAACTAAAAGATACATAATATTAAATGAACAGAAATAATATTTAACCAACTAAACCCTTATCCCTATAGAGTAGAGGTTGTATGGCTGGCCTTTCCGGGGCCCCTAAACTGGCTGGGGGCCCTGGGCTGTAGCCCATTTAGCCCGTGCCTTAAGACGGCCCTGTCTGGTGGCCTTGGCCCAGCCTACGAGATAAAAAAAAATCGCTTTTGTGCGCGCTCCCCTATCACGTTGTTGTTTGTTAAGTTAACACAGTGACGTCAAAAAAACTGTCAGCCACATCGAGACGAAAATCTGCCGCGATAAGCATTCCAAGTAAACGTATGGATTCCTGATTATAGTCGGTATAGAATCACGTTTTGAATTTTGGGCGACTGTTTGAATAATATCACATCTTCAAGGTCATAAAAAGATATCGCGGTAACCTTTGAGCTTAGGCCACCTGAATTAAAGGCTTTAAAAGTCGCTTGATGACTTAGACCTAAGGTGGTGCCTTGGGTATTAGCCTATCTGATCATTATTTGATTATTATAAACTTGGTTCCAATTAGAAAAGGGTACATCATGACATTTTAGCATTATTTTCACGATGTTCTTCTTGTTTTTGCCTCTAATTTATCGGTTTCTGATTGGCCAATGTCCATAAGGTCAAACCCATTTGACCTTTAAATGGTGCACACTTTTATAATTAAAACCAATTAGTTTCTAAACTCAACGGTTTTCGAGATTGTTTTTTTTTTGCTTTGCTTACAAGCTGTAAATATTTCACAACGGAATATGTAATATATCTAATAGAATCTGCTTTAGCCGCTACCTATCTAGGTTTCAATGGCGAACCAAAGGGGGCGTAGCGATTGTTTTCGTCTCGAATAGCTTTCAAACGTCGATATAGTTTAAACGCTTCCAGGATGCTACAGTTTCTATTACTTCTTTAAATTTTCTTTGGTTGCATAGCTTTGTCCGTCGATAACTAAGTTTTTTTTTCCTTACATTAATCAAAACTTCATATTTTCATTGTACTGGCTATTTTCAATAAATGTTTCGTAATAAGGGCAAACCATCTCGTACTCCAAAAAACCCCAAGTTTACAAAATTAGCAACCAAGGCCCGCTCTAACCATTCAACCCGTTATTTCCTACTCGTCACAACATTGCAAATCTGAAAGAATTTCTTTAATCGTTTTACACTTGGGTGTGTGTACTGCTTCCCTCGTACAGAAGGTAGGTTCTCAGCTTTTCTTGGTTTAACTCAATAACTGCGGCATTGAATATGGTAGATAATAGTAAGTTCCGCAGCGGTTCCCAATTTTTTTTGCTATGGAACCCTAAATTATCCAGCTAATTCTGCCGGAACCCCAACTCATTTTTTTACTTATCTAAAAAGAATCTTGACACAAACAAAGATGGCCGCGCTTCGAATTATCGGAACCCCTGTGACCCTTCCACGGAACCCCAGGTGGTTTCGCTTTGTGTGGTAGATATTTCATTTAAAACTAAGTCCGTTAACGTTAAAAGAAATATTTTTGGTTAGGTTAGGATTCAGCGGATATATCAGTAAATATTAAATTTAAGTATAGTTACCAGGGTAATTTACGGGACCCCAATTTTCGACATAACGTTCCTTAATTTAAGTCCGATTTTCATGAGAGTTATATTTTTGAATACCTGTAGTTTCCATATAACATAGATTTACAATTACGTTGCTTAATTTTAATTCTAAGTAAGGTTTTTTGGACAGGGTATACCGACCCCCGCAACTTCCGACATTGTCAATCGGCGTGCTTATAGAGGTCTACCCGGGAGCTTCCCTCTCGCATTTTTAGTTCCACATCGAGATATATATATATCGAAGTGGGACTATTGCTATGGACGGATTGTCGTTAAGTGTTGTGTGTGTGTGTGTGTTTGTTTGTTTGTTTGTTTGTTTGATGCCTCGCTCGAAAGTGAGTACTCGAATAAACGAGCTCGAAAATTTGAAATGCCCTCTTCCCCATATGTACTTATAAATGCTCTAAAAGCCCCACAATGAGATACTTATTTTCTTATTTAAATAAATCAACAAGAGACATTAAAAAACTTCATCACTCGTTACACCAAACCAAAGGTTCAAGACAAACTACGAGTTCAATCCACACTGACGAACTTCCTTTTGGGTAATAAAAGCAATAGAACCATAGAGAAACAATTATAAATTGACGTCACTATCGGGAGAAGGTATTATATTATTAAGAACACGCGGACGCTTAAAAAGTTAAAGCATTGAAAACTCTATTTCCCTTCACACACTTACGTACCGCCATTATTAATTATTGGACTCCCATACTCATCCAAAAACTAGGGGCATTCGGGCATATGTAGTTTTATATCTATGAAGGTAAATTTTTATTACGATAATCTTTGCCGTATACCATTCGAAAAACTTAGGTATATTAACTTACAAGTTCACGTAAAGACTACCCGTTTATAGCTCTACCACAAATAGATCGAAATTTAAAATATAGCTTTTTGTCAAATTACCTTGCAAGTTAAGTCAATAAATGACCTCAACAGCTTATGAATTGGTTTGCCCACCCATGTATCCTGAGGGTGGGCGGTGGCCTCTCTTTAACATAGGATGGCAATTTATATATCCAACGATAAGAAATCACAAAGCCTCAAAAGCTTTGTATTAGTTTGCCTACCTGTGTCTACTAAGGGGAATACACTGATGTGGAACTAATAATACGGCCTGGGCTGACTTGTTCAAGGCCGTTCGCGCCGCGCTTTCAACGTATGACCAGATGTAAAAATAAAAGTGACACTCAACGTTTGCGCAGAATTAAAAAAATAAGTTTGACACTCAACGTGTCACCAGAAGTAACCAATAAGAGTGACACTCAACGGTTGACCATAAGTAACAAATAAATGTGATACTCAACGTCTGACCAGAATTAACAATTAAGTGTAACCACAGAAGTAACAAATAAGTATAAGTGGAAATAAGTATGGCCGTGGGTATATATTGGTTATTTCACCGGCGTTGCCGGTTGCTGTGAATAGCTCAAACAAACTTAACACATCAGGAGGATTGTGTGTATTCTGACCGTCGTACGTCTTGTTATTATTGATGCCGTAGATATTAAATCACAAATAGCAGTAGCGGCGCTAAGGGTGGGCTGAGGTGGGCTTTAGCCGCCCTGCATTTCTGAGAGGGGCCACATTTTTATTAAAAGGGCCATATATTTATAATTAAGAGGCCACATATTTGAATTTATGAATCTTCTTAATCTCTAGAAATTTGTTTTATTGCTAAGAAACGTTTTACTGGGGAAATTTTTTTTTTAAATAATTCGTTTACTCAAGAAGAGAGTATACCATAAACAGATATATATAGGAAGGGAGCAGAAATTGAGAGAAAGTTGAATGGACGATAGAAACAAAAGAAAGGGGCTTAAGGGAATTTAGGGAAATACCCCGGGCGTGCACGTGTCCCCTCCCGGTCGGATACAAGGTCAGTAGGGGGTCCAGTAAAAGGGACGAGGGCCGCAACAATAAAACGACCTTGCTCTTCTCGCTTCCTGAAAATTTTTTAAGGGGTCACTAAAGTTGTAAGGGCCACCAAATTCTTAGGGGCCACAAAATAGCTAGCCCACTTGTGAAAAAACCTTAGCGCCGCTACTGACAAATAGGCTACAAATTAAGCAGCTAATGCATCGGGAATAAGTTATTTTTTAAAGGTGGCTTCGGATTTTAAGAAAAAAACCATAGGTGTAATCTACTGGATATGGCGTACCAAAATTGAAAATTTCAGATCAATCCGATAATAATTATCAGTAGCGTAGCTTGAAATTTGTAAAGGTGGGGTCAGACTATGTTGTCAGAATTTATAGCCCGCTGTACCGGTAAAATCAAGAAACCACACCAGCGGAGGCCTATCATCAGAATGCCCTACGCCAGCGTCCACAAGCCCGGACAGGTGACAAAACCAGCATGGGTAGCAGAACCCCACTACTGATGGTCGCACCCTCGACGCAAGCCGCTCAACCCAGCAGAAGGTGCAACAATGGGACGACCAGCCCGCCACTTCGCACACAGCAGTGGGATAGAGAACGGATGCTCTAGCAACTCCGGCCGACACCCCACCTACAAAGGCAGGGAGCCAAGCCCTTTGGAGAGAGCGCCTAAAGGGGAACGGCAGGCACGCAGCAGCCCGCATAACCCGGCACAGCTGGCACCGGAGATCCCGGTGTGATCCAAAAGGCCGGGAGATGGGTCCGCCGCGCCCTCATACGGAGGCCCGCAGCCCCACAGCAGGCAACCCAATCCGCCGAGGCGGCCAGTTTGCCCGGCCCCTCTCCATTAGCCTGGGCCGAAGCCCAGTATCCAGCCCACACCTGACCGAAGTCGGAGGTTGGAGATAGGACCCTTTGGACGGAGCTAACATCTCCCAGTGCGCCACCGCCCTTACGGGTTACAAGAGCCGGACGCCGACTCCCCGGTACAGCCACCAGTTATTGCACACTCCGACTCAGACTATGTAAAATTTCCAAATTTACTATGGACTGAGCTGGCAAGTTTATAAAACTACGGTTTTTTCCATCAGGGTGAAAAAAAAATATTTCGCCAAGCATTTATTCCCTTTTGAGTTTTGATGGCATTTGTTGAAAATATAAACAGCATCTAAATTGTAATTTTGTTAGAAATTTCTTAATAGAAAGCATCTATGATCTTTAAAGCTATAAATTATTTAAAAAAAAAAGCATTTTTTTAAATGTCAGTTTAATTTACTTCCTGAGCTACAAAACCGGCATTTCAGTAACAGCGTTTTTCCCCCGTTTGGCTGCTTTTTACCAGAATTTTCCACTTTTAACCAACCCTGATAATATGGGTCATATGGGAGGGACATTTAGATAACTATATCTGACTAACAGTCACTGTGATTCCCCAGCCACATAGTTCAATTAAGTTCAATAGCATAACCTTCGATAGTACGATTTTTTTGCCAAAAATATTGATAAAAAAGCACTTGAGATAATATATACACAATATTTATCAATTATCTATCAAGATTAAGTGAAATGGCTTAAGTAGGCGATATTATAAATCGTGCGAGAGTTAGTTTGGGGTCAGTTTTTCATTGCTTTTCAGATAGAGCCATTCAAAATGAGCGTTGCCAAATCAGCCTTAAAAGATTTACGCTATCTGCGGTAAGTAAGTTTTCCAATTACTTTAAGAGAATAGTATGCAGGGCTCCCATAGCACCTATAATTCCTATATTTTCAAATAGTTCCTATTTTTCAAAAATTGGACCTATAAATCCCTATTATTTAAAAAAATGTCATTAGATAGCTGTTGAAACGCTTATGGGAAAATTACTAAAGACATTTATTTATAGTAAATATAAAAAATTCCTTTTTCGGGACTCTTACATAAGCCGCGTTCACACATACCCTCTGCAACGTTGCGAGTGCTGCCGCAACGTTTGTATCCCGTCGTGTGAACAGTGGCCGTTGCGCGTCCCAGCGTTTCAGATCGCTTCGGCTGAACCGCTTTGTTGACCATTTTGGCAGCGATTCGTGACGTCATCGATTCGGTTTTTGCCTTTTTTTTTACAAAAATCGTCAATCGTGAATTTTTTTTTCGCCTAATAAAATTTGTATGCCTTTTTTAGAAGAAAATGTCTCGCAACTTTTTGTCTATTTGTTTAAAAAAATACCACAAATTTCTTCTGGGTGCATTCATTTTTAATTAGAATGTTTTGAAACGTCACTCAAATGAACTTCTAATTATATTTCTATACTACGCATGCAAATTTTCTTCAAAACTCACTGGAAATCAATCGTGTGAACAAAAAGATTTCCAAACGCTAAGAACCACAGCGAGACAAAACGTTTCCGGTACGTGTGAACGTGGCTTTAATGATAATGATGTATATTACCTCTAGGACTGGGGTTAGCACTTATTTAACTGGCTGCTGTAAGCAGCGTTATGCTATTCTTACGGAATCTTATTTTTCAAAAAAAACAAAACACCAAAATATTTTTCCTATTTCAATTTTGACACACTAAGTATATATTGAAGCAATATTAGATGTGATAGAAAAAAATTTAAGTTTTAAAGTGTTTTTCTTCTGTTATAAGGGTTTTTATGGAAAAGATGTTCCTATATAATCCTATTTTTTCCAGAGATTTTTACCTTTAAATTCCTATATTTTCTGTGTTAAGTTCCTATAATTCATATAATTTAAAACAAACAATCGCTGGGAGCCCTGTACCATGACCCAACTATTCAAATAAATAATATTTTTTGAACATTACTTCGGGATAGGATTAATGATGATACAATCGCCAAGAAGGTGTTAACGGGAAATGGGTCTCATCCTAAAGATGTCAAAGTCGATTTTCCACGAGACATTTCCAGCAAAGAGTACAAGAAGAAGATATTGGGCTTAGCGCTGTTTGGTCTCGGCCGAATTGGCACGATTCATTTTCTCAATATCATCAAGACCTGGAACGTTGAGCTACTTTACTGCGTCGATTACGACCAGGAAAGACTCAACTACGTTCAGTTCAAGTACAATTTGAAAAACAAATTGATAACCCCTGACTGTATGGACCAGGTTTTCTCAGATCCAAAGTAATAAGCTGTTCCGGACCAAAATACTAAATAAAGTGTTTCAAAAGTGTATGCAAAAATTTGAAGGGGTTATAGGGGTTGAGTTGAGAAGTATGACTGTTTTTTCCCATTTTCCTACGATGAGTTAAAAGAGTGCCAGAGAGTTTCAAAGTGTGGTCTACTAGTCCCTGGAAGTAGGCCGCAACAAGCGCAAAACCAAGCAGCGGGGAAACGCGAACATTAAGGTTTGGGTTCGTGTAATAGGTGAAAAAGGACTTTGTAAACAAATCGAGGTAACCAGCTTAAAAAAGTAAACTTAAACAGTATTTAAAGTCCCTGCTGCTTGGTTTTGCGCTTGTTGCAGCCTACTTCCAGGGGCAAGTAGGCCACACTTTGAAGCTCTCTGGCGCTCTTTTCACGCATCGTAGGAAAATGGGAAAAAACGGGCATACTTCGCAACTCACCTCCTACAACTCCTTAAAATTTTTGCATAACTTTTTGAAACACCCTGTATATATATATATATATATATATATATATAAGTGTTGTATAGTTATTTTGAATACGTATTATTTATTATAGAGTTGATATCATAATTGTATGTACTCCAACGTATAACCATGAAGAATTGGTCCTGAAAGGTTTGAAAGCAGGTATGATTCAAATGGAAACCACATGGACAAACGAACTTACAGAGAGGAATGCTAATTATATTTGTGGTTTTAGGAAAAGCGGTATTTAGTGAGAAACCATTGGCGTTATGTTCAGGTATGTCAAACGAGATACAACAAGAACAAACATAATTAGAATTAAAAAAACCTATGGTGTATAGAGGAAGAGGAACCCCAGAATGCCATTAACCAAAATTGTACATCGGGTGAGAAACCTTTATATTATAATCACCAAGGAATCAAACGATGCTACGACCTGGCCAAAGAAGTTGGGAAACCCCTGTTTTGCGCCTTCAATAGGTAAGTTCATAATCACTATTGTCACAATAGTATTGTGACAATTGACAAACAGAGTGACCTAAAATGTTTTGATTTTAATTTTGAAGACGATATGATCCTACCTTCAAAGAAATCGAACAAAGGGTTCGTAAAGGAGAACTTGGTGAAGTCCACGTTGTAAAAACGTGTGCTCGCGATTCTCCCAAGCCTTCCATAGCCTACATAAAAACCTCTGGTTAGTTTGTGGCACATTAAAAAGAAACACGCAAGGTGAAGTGACTTTTCCTCATTCTTTAGGTGGTATCTTCCACGACTGCGCTGTACATGACTTGGACTTGGTATGTTGGGTCGTTGGGCAGTTCCCAAGCAGCGTTTCAGCGATTGGCCACAGTTTCGACCGACAAATAGGAGAACTTAACGACTTTGACACAGTTGTCATCTCTTTAAAATTTCCATCAGGAGCTCTCGGTGTTATTGACCTCAGTCGATCCTCCAATTATGGCTATGACCAAAGACTCGAGGTACAGAACGCTTCATCTACTATATGTTTCTGAATGTCTGACTGTCCGTCTGTCCGTCTGTCTGTCTGTCTGTCTGTCGGTCTGTCTGTTCGTCTGAATCGCTATAGGCGCCCACACTGTTCCACCTAGCGCACCCAAACATCGCACCGTTGTTCTTATTGGTCAAAGGAAGCGTATCGCACTATTTACGCATGGGCGTTTGTTGGCGTTCAACCCAGTCAACCTAGCACATCCAAACTTTGCGCATTTTTTCTCATTGTGCACCCGGCGAATAGAATCCCCCAGCGAAACTTCTCATGAGCCGTATATGCTTTTCGTCCATGGTCCGCCTGAGGCTATTAAGGAAATGTACTCCACGGGATGATGGGATGACGGGATCAAAGTTATCTCTTGCTGAGCGCCGTACCGTCTAATATACATATTTCAAAAAGATTGTTTGTCTGTCTCGCTATAGGATAATAGGCGTAAACCCCCTTTGCCCTATAGAACGGCCAAATTGAGCACATTTGTGGTCACATATCGCTTCGCGGGCCTCCTACCATTGATTTTCATTTTCCACCCGCTCACGCTCTTTCAACTTCCAGGAAGTGAAGGTCCAACGGTTGGTTTCCGCTCTCCCTCTCCCTTAGCTGGCGGAGTAGCCAAGGGCTCGGTTTTTCGTTGTACTTCAATTATCAGGGGTTCGCAGAGAAAAGTAAATTGTTATTGTCACATTTGATGTCTGAACTGGCGGGTTGTGTTTTTTATGTATTCGAGTGTTTTCGGATGATGTACGCAATATTTATAAAGAAGTAATTTTTGCTTCCCATGACAACCTAATTAACTAGCTGAGAGCCCGACCCAGTGGCGTAGGAACGGGGGCGGGGTACAGGGGTACAATGTACCCCCCTTGAAATTTTAAAGGGGCGCCAAATTGGTTTGAAAAGGGCTCGAAATGGTTTTAGTAGGGGCGCAAAAAGCATGCCGAGGAGGGGGGTGCCAAATTTAGCATCCAAGCTGTACCCCCCTTAATCCAAAACGCTCCTACGCGCTTGGCCCGACCGAAGATTGAACTAGGCCCGTACACAGCCGCCAAAACTCGGGGGCGCTCAAATTATTTTAGGGGGTGCCAATGCCTTGAGTAATTTTTATCTCCCCACCTATGAAATTAGTAAATTGGGGATCCTCAAGTACTCATTTGGGGGCGCTGAGCATCCCCTGGCGCCCCCCCCCCCCCCATGTACGGGCCTGGATTGAACTACTCGGGTAGTGAGAAATAATCTCCGTAGCCCATACTATTGTTAATTTGGGTTTGATGGATTTTGATCCAGGTTTTTGGAGAAAAGGGAATGTTGAGCTCGGGTGGTGTCCGACCAAATGCGGTGGAACTGCAATCAGACTTGGGAACCGTTCAAAATAACATCTGCTACTCGTTCCCTAGCCGTTACGACGATGCCTATTTCACGGAGTTGGACGATTTTCTTCAAGAAGTCAGAGGTAAGTTATGTTTTTTTCATTATTATAACACCAGTACGTTATACCAAAACGTTTTTTCTTAAATAAACTTATCGAATTATAAGCAAACGATCCAAATATTATATTAAAATGCTAACTATCATTATTTATCAAGTTAAATTTACGAATAACGACGAGGAAAAACTAATAGCTCGTCTCCTTTAGCCGCTACCTATCTTAGCTGTCTACGTTTCAATGGCGAACCAAAGGGGGCGTAGCGATAGTTTTCAGTCGCGATGCTTGCCAAAATCAGAAACGCGCTCGAAAATTTTGCATTTTCGAAAGTTGACAACGCGTATTTCATCACCGAGTTGGAAGTGACGTAATTTACGGCATATCCCGCGAACAAGGTTTCAATAAATAAAATTTTATTGGGGCCGACTCGAGGGGCAGGTCACTTCCTTGATTAACGATGCACCCCTCGAAAGATTAAATCGTTATTATTTTGATTAAATTCAATTAATCACGATTATGTTGATTAAATTCAATTAATCACGATTATGTTGATTAAATCATGTTTAATCAATTAATAGAATGTTTAAATCTGATTTAATCATGATTAAATAATCTAATCTGATTTAATCATGATTAAATAATCTAATCTGATTTAATCATGATTAAATAATCTAATCTGATTTAATCATGATTAAATAATCTAATCTGATTTAATCATGATTAAATAATCTAATCTGATTTAATCATGATTAAATAATCTAATCTGATTTAATCACGATTAAATAATCTAATCTGATTTAATCATGATTAAATCGTGATTGAAACGATAAATCGTGATTGAAACGATAAAATCGTGATTGAAACGATTAAACCGTGATTAGTATGATTAAATCGCTATCGGTGATTGGAATTATTATAATTGTGCGTGATTAAAATAATTTAATATGTGATAAGAATTATTATTCCGTATTACCGCGCTCGATAAAATCTCGATTCGACTGATTAGATTGATTAAATCGTGATTAAAAAGATTAAATTGTGATTAAAATTATTAATTATAATTAAAATGTTTAAATCTGATTAAAATGATTAAATCCTGTTTAAAAAGATTAGATCATGATAAGAATAATTAAATCTCGTTTAAATCGTGATTAGAGTGATTAAATCGTGATTAGATTTTTTAATCTTGATTACCCCGATTTATTCACGATTACCCTGATTTATTCACGATTACCCTGATTTAATCATTTTACTATGATTAACACGCACTCAAAATAGCAGCTAGGAGCAACAAACACAGCACCCACACAAGAGGAACGCAACCCGTCAAAAGTCATGAATTTTCTTGCATACAGTTTTCATTGGCTTAGACGCTTTAGCGCCTGCTGCCGTCGGAAGGGGGAAATTCGGAAATTGTCTTCCCCCCGCCCGTAAAACGTTCAGCGTACAGAAATGAAATTTATACACAACATTGCCTTAGCGTGTTTAAAGGCTAGCTGCGTTCTCCTTGTGTTTGTTGCTCCTAGATGGAAGTGACACTTATGAGTGATTTTGTTACGTATGATGAAACGTTACCGTGACGCGTGATAGATAAAATGTAAAAATCAAAATTTTTAATTATTTTGTTTTATTTCCAGGACACAGAGTGGCCTCGATCCCTGGTCAAACTATTTTAAATATCAATAAAATCGCTGCAGCTTGCCATAGATCCGCCATCGAGGGCAAGGCGATTAATTTAACCTGGGATTGATCTCTAGTGTCATTCTAGTTTCTGCCCAAAGCTCATAGCATAATTTTTCGGTAGTGTAATGTAAGAATAACAATTTCATTGCTTCAAAAAGCGTAATATTTACCAAGAGCTTGAATGTATTCATTTTAACCACGAATATACCCAGCCAACTGAATGAATGGTTTTAAAAGTCGCTTAACGACTTAGACCTAAGGTGGTGCCTAGGGTATTAATCTAGCTGATTATTATTATTATCATTACCCTTTCTACCATCTGCATGGGGCTTAGATGGTCGGTGCTTATCTGCAGTTTACGTCATCCCTTGAGCCAATCAGGGGGCAGGCGTTAGTCATTGACTTGATCCATAAAACGTTACTGGGATTACGTGATTTCACCCGTTAATAAAATAACTCGTGATTCTTAGAGAAATACCTGTACTCTAACAAAATTACTTGGTAATTATAAATAAGGGAATTTGTGTATGAAAATATTAGAAACTAAATTTCGCGCTAAGCCGCACTGAAAGATAGTCGAGTTACAAAACTTAAGCCTTCAATACAATTTTTGAGCGGCGGCGCGTGACCAACGTCATAATAACTAAGCCCCTCCCATCCTAGCGACCAAGGTAGGACTTCTTAATGCAGTTCGATATCCATGGTTGAAATGAATACATTCATGCCGAGAGCGGAGTCTGTGACAGCTAGGAGCAACCAACACAAGGAGAACGTAGCTAACCTTTAAACACGCTGAAACAGTGTTGTGTACAAATTTCATTGGACGAGCCTTTACGCTGAATGTTTAACGGGTGAGGGGAAGACAATTTCCGTATTTTCCCCTTCCGACGGCAGCAGGCGCTAAAGCGTTTAACCAATGAAAAATGTACAGAAGAAAATGCACGACTTTTGACGGGTTGCGTTCTCCTTGTGTGGGTGTTGTGTTTGTTGCTCCTAGGTGACAGCGTCTCTTTTTGTGAATTGCTCTAAATAAAATATTTAATAAGATAATATATATTTGCAGGAAATTATGTAATGTATACGTACGTATGAATTTCGAATAAAGACTGTTCAGTTTGTAAATGCTGGTTAAATACGATTATATGTTTTAAATTTCTGATATTTCATTCCACCTATACTGTGAAGACGACGCAGGGGCGTAGGAATGATTTTGAGTTTGGGGGGTACATTGTGAGCGAAGCGAGCCTCACATTTAAAAGTGGACAAATATTTGTAAATTTTACTTCAATTTGACCAAAAATCGAAAGTTGAATTTGAATTCGCTTTTAGTTTGTTGTTAAGTTTTAAACGACAACTTTACCTTTTTGATATTGGTTCTAAAATCAAGTTCACAATATTTCAGGGGGCGGGGGGGGGGGAAACACAGGTAGTCCCCTAGTAGAAAATTTAGGAGGGGACATTGACCCCTGGTCGCTACGCCTGTTAGACGACGGAACAGACGACGGAACAGACGACGTTATGACGTTGGGGAAGAGAGTTCACGAAACAGTGTTGGAAATAAGGCGGTGGCGTCGGTCGAAGACCAGTTTATTTTCGGCTATGCCCAGTAAATTAAATGGAATCTGGGGGGTTCACTGGTCATAATGACCAGTTTATTTTTAATTAAAAGTATAATTCTATACCGAAAAGAGAAAATGATAAAAGCGTTGCGCTCTCAGCTTCTCACAGCCAATGAAATGGCGGATTTTTACTTATTTCTACTCCTAAATCGAACGTATTTCCTGGCATCTGGTAGTAATGCAATTTGACGTTCTTCTGCTACAATCTGATTCAGTCAGATTCGTCGAGCCACGGTTTATATATTTACACAGGTTAGACTACTTCGGCTCAGAGATGGACGCTTATGAGCTACTCCCGCGTTTAGAGAACTATAATTAAAAAATAATTATATTTAAAAGTGGAGCGCCACCTATATTTTAAATTTAAATGTATCGTAGATAATTAATAAATTTTAAAATATTTATTATCAAATCATAAATACGGTAGCTCATTAGTGTATTTATAATTAAAATTTATAAAAATTTAATTTATAAAAAATTAATTAGTACTGTTTATATACATTGGAGGGCGTACCAGTAGCATAGTAGAAAACAGGGTTGCCTGTCAGAAAAACTTAAGAGGCTCAAAACGCTAGCACGTATGAAGGTACAAGTAATCTAACCTGTGTAAATACAGGGTGTCTCAATTTGATCGGCCCAGGCGTTTTTCTCAAAAACTATAGTTGCTAGAAATATGAAATTATCAGGATATACTCTCTCGTGGAGAAACCTTTTCTTTTGGAATTTTCAGAAAAATCGTCAAAATTTTCACTGTTTTGAAATTTTTATTTCTTGAACGATAGGTGGTAGACGAAAATTTCCAATCAACAAGTTGTAGAGCGTACTCGAAAACCTTTAATGAAATTGGTTTGGTCAAAAACGGACAATTTTGCATTGAAATAATACGTCATGAAAAAAACAAGTTGGTACTACCCAAAACGGCTTACGTCTCATGAAAAAGAAAGAGAAACCTATCTAATTTGAAATGATCGTATGTTTGTTAAGATAAAAAAGGGACTGTTTTTTAAGCCAAATCATTTTAAATAGTTTTTTAGAGAAAATAAAATTTACATAGTAGAATTAAAGAATTCACGCGTCTTATTTGGGGCAAGAATGTTGCAAGAAGTCCACGAAACCGTCTAATTTATGCCAACTGAATTTACCACGTGTTTTTTATTTTGCACTACTCTGTCGCTTAAAGTGTGGCTCCATTTTAGTATTTAAAGAGACACAGCTTCGTTTTAAAATCATTCTCTAAACGTACTCCAGTAAAATAAAAAGATGCCTCGTTATACCTGTGAACAGCGGTCCAGGATAGTTGAATTATACTACGGAGATGGTCAACAAAATGCACGTGAAGTGAGTCGATTATTTCATATGTTGTATCCTGACACTCGTTCAAATCACCACACTGTTCTCCGTGCTGTCCGTGACTTTGAAAACGAAGGCAACGTGAATAATAGATTCCGCGGACCTGGCCAAGACAACATCAACATGGAAGACACAGTCATCTCCTACTTTGTCGCCTACCCTCGAGCAAGCGTAAGAATGGCCTGCTCTGATTTGGAATTGTCAAAGTACTACGTTTGGAGTGTCCTTGACCGTCATAACTATCACCCATTTCGTGCCACGCGCCACCAAGTACTTTACGATGGTGATCAGCGACTTCGGCTGGATTTCTGTAACTGGTTTTGTACTATGGCCGACGGAAACGAAGATTTCCTCCGTTTGATTCTTGTGTCCGACGAGTGCTCCTTTGGGAGAGACGGCCCGTTTAACAGCCAAAATAACCACATGTGGAGTGATGTAAATCCGCACTGGGGGTTTCCTCATCACAATCAGGTACAATTCCGTTTAAACGTCTGGGCTGGTCTTCTGGGAGATCGCGTTATTGGGCCATTTTTTCTTCCGCGTCGACTCAATGGGCAGAACTACCTGGCCTTTCTACAAAATGAAGTCGCGGACGAGTTGGAAGATGTGCCATTAGTCGACGTCCCACGCCTTTGGTTCCAGCATGACGGTGCACCTGCCCACCAAGAAAGACACGTCATGCAGTACCTTAACAACTAGTTCCCTGGGTGATGGATAGACAAGAACGGTCCAGTACGACGGCCTCCGAGGTCCCCAGATTTCGCACCGCCGGAGTTTTTCCTGTGGGGATTCGTCAAGGAGGAAGCAGGGGCGGATTAACCCTTTCGGCGCCTTAAGGCACAGAAAAATTTGGCGCCCCTTGGCATTGGTCAGCTAAGGAGGGGCGTATCTGTTTTTAATAAATAAATAAATATATTTTAGTTTCCCCTAAACCTTTTCTGCGTTATTTTGAGTAGGGGCAAGCCAAGTACATGGACCGTGGGGCTTTATCAGAGTTTTGGCGCCCCGAGAAAAATGGCGCCCTAGGCACGTGCCTACTTTGCCTAATGGTTAATACGCCCCTGGGAGGAAGTGTATAAAACGCCTGTCACTAACGAAGAAGATCTACGGCAGAGAATCATCGCAGCGCTCCAACTCGTAACTCCCGAGATGGTCCGTGCTTCGTTTCAAAATATGCTTCATCGCGCACAGATTTGTAAATAATAAAAAAAAAAATAGGACGCGTGAATTCTGGAAATCTACTATGTAAATTGTATTTTCACTAATAAATTATTTAAAATGATTTGGCTTAAAAAACTCCTTTTTTTATCTTTACAAACATACGATCATTTCAAATTATATAGGTTTCTCTTTTTCATGGGACGTAAGTTTACCTTTTTGAGTAGTACCAGCTTGTTTTTTTTTCCTGACATATTATTTCAATGAAAAATGGTCCGCTTTTGAAAAAACCAATTTCATTAAAGGTTTTCGAGTACGCTCTACAACTTCTTGTTTGACAATTTTCGTCTACCACCTATCGTTGAAAATTCCCAAAGAAAAGGGTCCTCCCCGAGAGAGAATATCCTGATAATTTCACTTCACATTTCTAGCAATTATAGTTTTTGTGAAAAACACCTGGTACTCTGATCAAATTAAGACACCCTGTATATAACCGTGGTCGAGATAAAGGCGAAATATCTAGATTAATCATTAAGAATATGTTTAAGAAAAATAAGCATAGAAGACATAGATGCCTAGCCTGCAATTTCTTTATGGTTTTTAGAAAACAAAAGAAAATCAGAAAGGAGTAAACCTGTTTTTATTCGAAGGACTAGAAGATGATGAAATATTTTTTAAAGTTCCTTAAGAAATGTGATAAATATCAAAGCTCTTTGGTTTGTGACAAATAAATATTATTATAGTTCCTAATCGCTATTAACAATTCACTTTCAAAAGTAAAATAAAAGAGGAAGGGAGATAAGTGAGGTAGAAAAGAGTGGTCATGACCAGTAAGTTATTTTTTAAGTAGGGGGTATTGTGGTCATATTGACCAGTACTTTTAAAAAGCTCATTTCCAACACTCACGAAATAGTGGGAGTGAATATTTAACCCACTGCCCCAATGAAACTATTTGACCTATAATTGTCAGAAGTAAATGAATCGAAGTTATTGGAGAGTGCCAATATTTTAAAATGCATCGGAATCCCCCCCCCCCTTCAGTTGCCGCCAAAACTAGGGAATTGTGTGTATGAAAACGCCACCACCTACTAGTCGCTAGATGGCGATAGTGGAGCTATGAAGGCGTGAAACTTGAAAACGTCGATTAAAGGGACATCATATGGAAAATGCACTTACGCAGGGCCGGCGGATAATGTGGGTATGGTGGGTAGAAGTACCCACCCGGGAAATTCCGGGTGGGTATTTTACCCACCCGGAATTGATGTCATCAAAGTCGTTACGGTGGGGATAGAGCCACGGCCATTGTCACAGAATAGCTAGGTTTCCACTCTCCTCGAAAAGGTTTTACAACGAATAATAGAGCCTTGCCGCTTACAAAATAATTTCCACAATTTTTTTCTATCCCCTCCTTGACGAAGTTAGTTCATAAACGGGATCGTATTTAAGGGTCTTCGTTGTACCGGTCACAATTAAAACTTCGCCACTGAGAGAAGAACCGCTTTACCGGTTTTTCCCCCACCTTCTTCAGCTGATTGTAGGAGTGGGTCAGAGTGACGAGTTGTGCTGTGAAAATTCAGTTCCTGGTGAGTGACACTTTTCAGTTTAAAAACTGCATAAGTAAATTTGTTAAATAGGTGATTAAATATCAGTTTTTAGTTCTAATGAGACAAGCATGAATAATAAAGCGCAGGCTTCGCAAAAGGGCAAATCACAACTTAAACATAGGTCTTCGACAAGTTTCTTTATTTCCTTAGCGCCAATCCCCCTTCTTTTTCTGAAAATGCGGTAAAGACGGACTTATATCGGGAAGTGATGCAGAAGTTAAATACAACACTCTTTTCTCATGCTTTAAATAAAAGCCATGAAAATAAAATACCGCTATAATGTAAGGCTGGTGACGGTGCTGTTGAAAACTATGCATGTGGCACTGTCCCGATTAAAATAAATTAAAGTAAATCATCAAAATCAAAATTTAAAAATACATAAAATGACATAAGCATAATTTTCATAAGTAGGCCTGTATTTAAACGTGTATGTTTGTCGTCATTAGCCTCTCTGTATCAAACATTTTTATAAAACAGTTATCAGCTGTTACATTTCTACCTCGCGTTGTGAAGTAGGAATGATAAGTGCACACACTATAACATTTAGAAGGTAAACGATACTAAATGTATATTACATACAGGACACTGAGTTGATTATTCGGTTAGTAGTGGGCTCTAATGTAAGTGTTCAAATAATAAATAACTGATTCTCCCAAAACTGCTTATTTAACACCAAAGCTATGAAGTCTCCATTTATTTTTAAATAATTATAATTTAAATAATCGGTGCTTAATTTTAAGGAACGACGTCTTCTGCCACAAATTGGCGTAGGGAAAGTACCCACAGTTGTCCGTACTACGTTTTATAACGTTGTCTCTACCTTTCTATATAATTGAGTATAAATATTAGTACTCAGGTCCTTCAAAGATCGTTACATGAAATCACACGTCAAAATATTTAAAGCAACACGGGAATTTTAAATACGAGTAATTAATGCCGGTTTTAGAATTGTTTAAATTTAAACGTCGTCAGGTATCCTTTTTACCTCGAAATTCTAACATAATATTGAAACACCTTCTAAAAGCCGTTGATGTTCTATAACTCCATAACTATTTTAGCACTGGGCCTCCAGTAGTCTTAAATTCGGCCCTGCAGTCAGGCATGGTCTATTATGTATGTTTAGGGTACCTTCACTCACTTGTGTGAGCGTACGTTGTGCGCATGCACGTTAGTGTATTTTGAAGGCGCTTCGGCTGAATCCGTGCGTACAGGGCTGTATTAAGGCATGTGCCAAGTGTGCCATGGCACAGGGGCCCCGAGGTTATGGTGAACTTAGGAGGCCCCGGCCCTTGCCTTCGAAATAAATATTTATTTTCCATTTTTAAATATATTATTATTTTTAGGGGCCCCAAATTCTACTTTGCACAGGGCCCCCAATAGTGTGAATCCGGCCCTGCGTGCGTATTCTCTACAGAAAACGTTCAAATGGATAAGTTCGTAGTGAGGCTGAAAAGAAGAAACGAGTTGAGCGTAGATGATGCTAGAACTTTAATAGAGGACTTTGCAATTAATACTATGCAAATAATGCAATAATAAATTTGAATAATACTAAATTTTTGTAGTTTTTACCTCTATCAATTTCTCTTATGAATTTGTTCGCATAATTAGTATTATATTGGCCTATCTTTTTATGTAGGATAACCCAATAAATCCCCCCCCCCCCCCCACTTTCGTCTGACTACCCACCCGAGATTTACAAGATCCGCCGGCCCTGCACTTACGATCGTTAGTATGCGAGATTTACTGGTCTGATAACTTTAGTTTGTTTACTTCAGATATTGTAGTTTCAAATAATTTCGAAAAATATACAATAAATATTTTCTATTATATAGCATTTAAATAATTTTTAGGAATAAGTCGATTTTAAAGATTACTTTTAGCACATTTTACACTAAGTATTTCGATTATAAAATGGTACTGTAGATCTCTATCGACTCCAAAAAGATAATGTAAAAGAATATATTTAAAAAGCCCCAGATTCAGAATATAATACACGCGTCGTTCACTAGATGGAAGCAGTGGGCCGGTTTCCGGAAAACATTTCCCCGCTGAATCATAGGGGGGTGGAAATAGACCTGTAGAATAGGTAACATTACATCATTGGGACGTCGTTTTTATAATAAATCGTTCGATTGGTCAAGATCAATCACGTGACCACGTACGGACAAAAATTTCGCGCTTTTCCTCAGACGCAAGGTTGGCTGTCAAATGTGCAGATGTCTTGTTGACAATTCCGTTGAAAGGTGATTAATCTTTGCGCGTGGTTGTAATAAGTCGAGCCTTACAATCGTTTATTCAACAAACTGATAGAGGCGGGTTTCCAAATTTCTTCGGGTTACAAATGGTAAGAATGTTTTTTAACGTTTTTATCAGCCCCTGTTACAGTTATATCGATACGTCGTTGCCTTAATAAGCCAATTTGCAACTTCCTCGTAATTCGATACATCTGTAAAACCGGGCTTAGGCCTTGGCGCCTAATTAATAACGGGACAGGACAGCCGCTGCATCGGGCCAAGCGATGACAAATTAACCTCTTTTTAAAAATGGTCACGGTAGAAATCCCCGGTGTTTGGATGGTGTTTTTAGTTTCGCGTCCATTTCAACTCCCTAACGTTTAGCGTTTGCGTAAAGCGGAAGCTTAATAATATATTTACGTGGGCTACCAAATATCGCCTTAATCGCCACAGTTGACATTTTGCGCGCTTTCTCTTCTGCCGTTTGCGAGTTTCTTCGGCACGGTTGACATTCTTGGAGTGTGAGAGTCACGGCTTGTTGAATTCCAGGGCGGCGTTGGATTACAATCAACTTTTTATTTCCCACCAACATTCTCTTTTAATTTTTCGCCTCCCCCGCTCACCCGTCTTCTCGCTCCGAATCGTCCGGGTCCCTTCGCTCCGCCGCCGCCCCTGCACTCCGCTCCCCACCCGCCCCCGCAAAATAGATTCGCCCTCCCCGGTTACCATGACAACGGCGAACACTCGCTTTGGGTTAAAATAAAGAAAACGAGCGCGCGCGCGCGCCTGGCGACGCGTTTTCTCACCCGAACCGCACGTCGCGCGCTAAACGTAGCGTTGTTGTTGTCGGCTGCTACCACCAGGACGAACTCGCGCGCGTGCAGTGAGCGTTTTTGTTTTTATTTCATCTTCGTTTCGCGTCAGTGACAGTTGACTTTTGGACCCCGTTTTCCCAGACTCTTCTTCTTTTTAGGATTCTTTTACGCCCCGCGTTTTTTTTATCGTTTATGCCGTTATAAAAGAGTGAAAGTAGCGGAAAATCGTTTCTCAGTGTTTTTTCTCTTGCCTTGTCAACTGACAGGAAATCGTCGGCTCGAAAATAAGTCTTGGCCAGAAACTTTTCAGCGGCACTACGTTAAAATCGCGTCTACAACTATTTTCTCGTTGATGTCAACAATGTCTCCTCGCTGAATTTTAGGTGAGTTTTTCCTTTTCCTTTTTTATCGTCTTGCACTTTGTTGCCTAGGCTTGGTAACTACCGATTCCCAAAAACGAATTGTCACGTAATTCGTGTTTTCTCGTTGAAAATAAATTTGTCAAAAGTGGTTTGAGAAATTTTTGTGCCAGAGCTTTAAGTGTTTTTTTATGCTTTAGTGGAAAATAAGTCTTTTTTTTTGTTTGATTTTGCTCTGCTGTCAAATTTTCAAACGTAATTTATGGGTAATATTTGCAGTCGCATTTTTATTTAAGAAATAAAAACATTTTGGGTTATCACCATGTTTCTGAGCAGCACCCACTCTAGGTCTAAAGGCGAATATCTGTGTAAGAGCAGTTTGCAAAAGTGGTCAAAGCTAAGACGTAGTAACTCACAAGTTAGTTTCGGGATAATTCTAAACTATTTTTTTTTAATTATTTAATTTTCGTTAAACGTTGGTTCCTATTTTAAAACATTGGTTTGATATTTTACCCTATTTTTATCATTCAAAATTCAACTCTCATTATTTTCCTGATTTTAAATACATTGTCACATTTAAGAAAACTCTATTTTAATATTTATAAGGGTTTATTTTTTATTTAAAATATAAACGTTTCACAAAACAACTTTTACCAAGCTTATACCTTAAGTAGCTTTATCGTGTTTAAGCAAAACATCCCTAATTTTACCAAGCTTGATACGTTTAGTATATTTATCGTGTTTAAGCAAAACATCCCATATTTTACCAAGCTTGATATCATAAGTAGATTTATCGTGTTTAAGCAAAACATCCCTTATTTTACAGGGTTGTCAGGGTACCTGGAAAAGTCAGGGAATTTGAATATGGGTATAAAAATCAGGGAAAAGTCAGGGAATTTTAAAAATTAGTCTAAAAATCGGGAAATGTCAGGGAATTTAATTTCGGTTACAAATAGGAAACGTTTTCTAAAATATTGGTTAAAAAGTACAAAATCTTGGCACAAAATAAATCAGGGAAAATATCTGGAGATGATCAGGGAAAACCTGGAATATTCAGGGAATTTGATTGTGAAAAAACTGTGGCAACCCTGTTTTACCAAGCCTGTTACCATAAGTAGGTTTATCTTGCTTTAGCAAAACATCCCATATTTTACCAAGCTTGATACCTTTAGTAGCTTTATCGTGTTTAACAAAACATCCCATATTTTACCAAGCTTGATACCTTAAGTAGCTCAATCTTGTTTAAGCAAAACATCCCATATTTTATTCAGGATTGGCTGAAGTGATTTTTTTTAATCACTGATTTAAATCACACAATGTATTTCTATGGGGGAATTAAAATTCACGAAAAAAGGTTCTTAAAAAATTTAAAATTCGTAGGAAATCTGAGCAAACTTAAATATTAAATTTTAATTATATTTAATCTAGATTTAATTTGATTCGAGATTAACAAACTGATAAACGTAAAATATAGTTTAATTTTACAGAAAAAAAATCCAATTGTGTAGAAATCAATAAAATAAAAAAAAATCTGATTTAAATCAAAAAAGTGGATTCATTTTATATTTATTAAAATTTAAAAAAATTCCAACTAGATACTTTTAATAGCTATTGTATGAAAGCATAACGTGTAAATAAGTTTTCCGCTATAGACAATGCCTTATAAGGCAGCTGGAAAATATTCGTCGATGATTGACCATTGTTTTTAGGGGGTTTAACGAAAATGTTTTTCTAGCTCGTAAAATGTAAAGTAGGATAAGGAGAGCTTACAAAACCAGGGACAAAACCAACCCGCGGGCTGAAACGCTAACGGTAATCGGTGACGAAAAAAAAACCGCTTAAAATCACAAATATAATAGAATTTTGACGCAAAAAATCCTAGATGTAACAATAAAGGCGTAAAAACCCCCCGGTTTTAAATTGGTGTTCTCTGGCGAAAATCGTGACTTCAAAACAACTCGGTCTTTCCCACAGCCGTATTTACATTTTTAAAACTCACGAACCTTTTTGCGAATGCCGCTGGCGTTTGTTACGATTTCGTAATCTCCCCGATTGCGGTATTACATCAGTCCTAACGGTATACGACACGAAGTTGGGCTTTTCGTCTCTTGATTTACATTTGGTAGCTTATACAGCTACTATTTACTCTTTTTAATCATTTCAATATTTTGTTTAGAAGATTACCTTGAGATTTGGGTAAATATTTTAACTGGTGTACTCAATTATAACTAAATATGGTTATAATTTTCATAATAACGCCCAATTTGGTTATTACCAAGTGATGTGTCCTGGTATATTTAAGACTTGTTTAGGTGTTTTTAGCAAAGATCAATACATTTGTCAAGGGAGAGACCTTTCACACGCGTAACGCCATTAAAGGTTAACTTTTATATACCAGAAGTCTTACCAGATGGCGCCAACAATCCGAAACGTTGCCATTTGAAATTATCTAAAACCGGCGAAATTTGTTTTTATTTTTTTTTTTACCAAATTTTCTTCAGTCTTTTTGCTCTAGGTTTTACATCAAACCTCGCTTAAAATAGTATGAAGTTGTTTAGTAATAAATCTATATTTTATCCCTTCCCAACAAAATTGGCGCCATGTATACATTAAAAGCATTAAAATTAGTGTTGTAAGTCGGAAAATGACCGAAGCCTTTTTTCCGGAAAATTTTCTGTATTTTTAAAAAAATAAAAAGTTTTAATTCCATGATTGGTCTATTATTGTTTTCTAGACTAGTTTAAACTAATTAACAATGTAACACTATTATTGTTTTGTAGTATGTTTACTGTTATTAGACATTTTATATCGATAAAAAGTTAATTACTTTTTAAAGGTTTTTTTTGTTTCAATTTTTATTTTTCCGATTTACGGAAACTTTCCGCATTTTATATTTTCGGAAAATTAACAACACTAAAATCTAACCCCTCATGACTTCGCTCTAAATGTTTCTTTCCCTGTAAGCCATTTATAAATTGATCGTTTAAAGTAAATTAAATTTACAAGAAATTAAATTTCTATTAGGATAAATTACTTAATTAAATTTAAATATCTTTAAAACGGAAACTAAATTGCAAATTCTCTAAACGTGTGGTAAAAATCTATAGAATATTTTATCATCTAGTAGAAAAGTATGAAGTCAACGTGTGAAAAACAAATAAAATTTTGTTGTTTTTACCATTGGTGAGTGTGGGAGGTATTTGTAAAACATGTAGACGCGAGAAAATATTGTCGAACGTGTTTATAGCTAAATCGTAGTTCGGTTTTAACGCGAGCTAGCAGCGTGCTCGGTGTAGGTGTGGTACGTACCCCCTCCCTGGGAGTGGAAATTGTTATTGTCGCAGGTGCTGCCGACATTCGGATCTGACGAGCGCTTATTTCGGAGTTGACACGAAGCTTAATTGCGTTCTTCCATTTCCCTTCTCAGAAAATATGGATTTCCTCGCTGCGTGTGAATTTCTATTCCTTGTAAAATAAATCAAAACATTAGCGCCATCTATTGAAATATTAGTAAATACACCGTATTGGTTGTTTTTACATCTTGCCACGGATTTCTTCGCTTAATGTGCATTTTCGGTCTAATTTTTTAATTGCTAGGTTTTCCGCTTCTATAGACGCTTCAATAAAAAAACATTCAGCGATTCGCTATGAAGTATTAACAGAAGTAAATGAACCGAAGTTATTGACTGCTATACTCCCCATGTTGGAGGCGTTTTCCTCATGAAGTTAAATTTTTGTTTTTATGAAATCATTTTTATACATATAAATAGCTATACCAACAATTCCCAAGTGCAATTTATCACGTCATAAGACGGGGTTGGAAATTAGCTTTTATTTGACTCGATTTTCTCATCATTTTCCTAGGGAAATCGCCCTCCGATAACTTCGGTTCATTTACTTCTGGTATTAATACATAGAGCATGGACGTGAAAACTACTATTTATATGGTCGTTGTACGGGCTAGGTTTTCAAAAAAGCAGAAAAAAAAGCGATGGTTTGAGCATCGACACGAAAAATGTGTGTTAGGCTTAACGCAGATTTTGTTCGGTCGACGCAAAATCAGAATGTTAAGCCTAACCGAGATCAGGAATCCATACCTCTACTTGGATTGCTTATCACGGCAGATTTTCGTCTCGATGTGGCTGACGGTTTTTTTTTTTATGTCACTATGTTAATTTCACAAACAACAACGTTAGAGGGGAGCGCGCGCAGAGGGGATTTTTCTTTCGTAGGCGGGGCCAAAGCCGTCAGAGTGATCTTACCATACCTGATACGCCAGGATAAGCATTCCCAGTAGAGGTATGGATTCCTGCCGAGATTTTTGCGTGAAGGCTTTTCATCGTCGTTTTTTCATTTTGGAAAATAACAACCAAATGTGTTTTTAAAGTAAATTCGCCGCGTAGAGGTGAAGCGAAATAAATAAAAACACTAGCGCCATCTCTCGAAATAAATTATAGTTAAATTCACCGTATTTTTTATCCAACCAGCACCATTTTCAACGATATAGGGAGCTAACAGTTCTACGTCACACGACGTCACCCATGCTTTTTCCTATTGAATAAAAATTCGACCCAATATGGCGGCCACAGCCAAAGCTACGAAGTGTTAGTACTCTATAAATATAAGTTACAAAGTTTCAGATTGCTAGCGCCATCTGACGTTACTCCCGTGAAAGGATATTCTCCTTCGTCATACGTGTATTTGTAAGATAATTGAAATCTATGGTACGAGGTTTTTTTATTAACTGCCTCGCGCGTAGTCAATAGGGCTTACCCACTTCCTGCTGGTACTCCGAAAAAAATGAGCTCCATGGTAACCAACTATAGATAAGATTACGGCCAACTTTGATGACACACTGTTGCTCGAACAACGCGTCATCGAAGTTGGCCGTTATAAGACTATGGCAGCATGATGGCAGCGAGCGATGGTACCAATCGAGTAACCAGCGTAAAAAACTAAATTTGAACAGTATTTAAACTCCCTGCTGCTTGGTTTAGCGCTTGTTGCAGCCTACTTCCAGGGGATAGTAGGTCACACTTTGAAGCTCTCTGGCGCTCTTTTAATTCATCGTAGAAAAAGGGGAAAATAACAGGCATACTTCTCAACTCACCCCTACAACTCCTTCAATTTTTTGCATAACCTTTTGAAACACCCTGTATTATCTTGGTCCATTCGTAGGAAATTAAACGAAACACTAGCGCCATCTACGGAATTACTAGTCATCATTTTTATCCATTTTAGCACGATTAACTTCGTGGTTATCGTTTTAGCAGGAATTGGGGCGGCTTTGTACCGAATAACATTAACCAAATTGAAATGGATAGTCTCCCTCCCGCAGTCGTTCTTTTCTAATTAAGTAAATTACTCATCAACTCGTGACATTCTCGGCCGCTCGAGTTAACTGGAAAATGTATGTTTCGCGAATGCCAGGTCATCTATGGTGGGAACTCGGCAAAAATCATGTCCGGTTTCTTCCCGGAAATTGACGTTCCAGCTACCTTCCTTCTTTGGTGGTTTTTTGGCATTCGACTCCGCGAAAGAAGAGAGAGAGAGAGATATATATATATATATATATATATTTGTTTCGTGATGGATATTGGTTTTAATAATCGTCGGGAAGCCACCCGGAAACGGAAACTAGCCGACGCCGGAAGCCAAATCTTCAAATATTCCCGAGAGTCTTTTCCACGTTGTGCCTGGGATTAGTACTGTTATTATCTATATATTAAAGAACGACTGGCTTGCTTGGATATGAATAGAGAGTCCATGAGAGGTTCTTTATTAATGGTTTTTATTAATACCAGATGGCGCCAATTTAAACCTTTTGGCGGGAAGCGAATAAATACTTAAATTGTTTACTACAAAACCACTATTTTTTAAGCGATGGTTGATGTAGAAACTATCAATAAAAACATTTGACATAAAGTAAATCTCAAAGGGACTTAAAAGGTAGGGTAAAATCAGGAAATTTAATAATGGGCCTAAAACGTTAAGGAAAAGTCGGGGAATTTAAAAATGGGCCTAAAAAGTTAGGGAAAAGTCAGGAAATTTAATAATGAGCCTAAAACGTTAGGGAAAAGTCCAGGAATTTAAAAATGGGCCAAACAAGTTAGGGAAAAGTCCAGGAATTTAAAAATGGCCTAAAAAGTTAGGGAGAAGTCGGGGAATTTAAAAATGGGCCGAAAAGTTGGGGAATTTAAAAATGGGCCTAAAACGTTAGGGACTTTTAAGAATTTTGTGAAATGGCAGGGAAAAAAAGCAGGGAATTAAGTTTTATTTTGACATTTGTTTAAGGTAATCTTACGCTAGATCTATGGCAAATTCTGTTATTATTATTATTTAGTTCCTTGGAAGGTTTTTTAACGTTGAAATAACTTTTATACTGAAATATGAGTTAATTAAATTAATCAACTTCTAATAAATGTAAAAGCTATGAATTGTCTAATCTTGGTCTCAAAAGTCAGGGAAAATCTCTTAAAATTGTCAGGAGAAAACAGTTAATTTGAATTTGAAAATATGGTGGCAACCTGAATAAAGTAAGATCTTTGCCCATTTTTAGATATTTTTTTTAAGTTTCCGATTGCTGGCGCCATCTGATAGGACTGCGTGTATTTATTAAATTGGACTCTCGTTTGGCAAATTAGTTAAATTCGGTAAACATTTGCCATAAAAAACAAGAAAAAATATTTTTCGAGGTTTTTAGCTAATTTGAAATTTAGTCGTTTCGGAGTGCTGGCGCCATCTGGTATTTTTAAAAACTATCTCTCTATGTTAGCTCCGTGTTAAAGGCTTATCCTTCTATAGGGTGGACATTCCGACCCTCTTCTTAAATTAGTTTATCAGTTGATCCTCGAATTTCCGTGGTGGTCCTTAATTTAGGCCTTTTATCATTTAATCAATAAGCTCTTGTTTGTAGGCCTTAAGTGCCAGGACGAGGCGCCACTACATTTTAACGAAGCTTATGGAATTGGAATGGGCGGAAAGAATGGATTCGATGCAGACTCTACCCCGTATGCAGCCTTCGACTCTGTCGCCCCGTGTTAATCGAAGAGCTAGACTGAAGTTATTGAAGTGACTGTTCCCTCATTATTCCGGGAATTATTTCTCGGACTTAGAACCGCCTGCTTATTACCAAAGATGATCTGTACGCTAGCGTCTCTTATTGTGCAAGGCTTTTCAGACAACTTGTAGACTCTTGAGAGGTTCGCTGTATGGCGTTGTCACTGACTTTGGATAATTACTATATTAGGCTTAGCTATGTTTGTTCCATTGGCTGTAGGGTGGTTAGGAAATTTCAGAATGGGCCTAATAGGTTAGGGAAAAGTTGGGAAATTTCAGAATGAGCCTAAAAGGTTAGGGAAAAGTTGGGAAATTTCAGAGTGGGTCTAAAAGGTTAGAGAAATCAGGGAAACGGTTATGATATTTAAAAATTGGTCTGAAAAGTTAAGATATTTAAAATGGGTTGAAAGGTTGGGATATTAAAAATGAGCCAGAAAGGTTAAGGAAATCAGGGACAAGTTGGGATATTTAAAACATGGGCCTGACAGGGTTCGAAAAAACCCGGGTTTTTTTTCTAAAAAGTTTTTTCAGTGGGTTTTTTCATTTGGGTGGGTTTTTTATTTTAGCATACAATTACCATATTTGTATTAGCATTTTTTCCCGAAATTTTAGCTTTTTGTCCGAAATTTTATTAGTTTTAAAATTATTTATATCCATAATTAATATCAAATTAATGTCTACCTTTTTTATTATTAAGAAAATTATGAATTTTTTTATTTGGAATTATATCCTGAAAAATGTCTTAATCTCTTTAATTTCGTTTAAAAATGATAACACTTAACGTATTCGAGCAAATTCAGAAACCACGTTAGATTAATTTGTCTCCAATTTGTACCATCTCAAACCATCGTTGAGGCTACAATGCCACCGAATATTGTTCTTCAGGAATTGAGGCTAGACACGTTGAGGAATGGCAGTGTACGGGTGGGCTCTGGTCCCCGTAAAGCCGAAGTCTGAAATCAGTGGATGCCGAAAGGCAAAGTGGGAAGAGGACGGCTCATTTAATCCACTTAAGCGACTATGAAAGAGCATTTCCCTCGGAGATTATCCCCTCCCGCGCGCCACAGCCTCGCATCTTTTCCTATTTAAAAGAGCAGGTCTATCGTTGGCAGGGGGGTTCGCTCTGCGTGTGACTTTGCCCTCCCCCATCCGCATCCTCATCCCGTGATACATCCTTTTAACCTTCTCTTAAATACCCCCCCCCCCTTTTTAATTTGGTTTTTCTTCATTCCGCTCAGTTTATTCCATGCATATTTGATAATTTGTATAGAGATAATACATTCATGATTGTAAGCCTAATTCAGGGTGACCAGACTTCGTATGTTTCCTGTATTATCCTATATTTTTAATGTCTTCCTTTATTTTCCTATAATTTGAATGTCTTCCTGTATTTTCCTATAATTGGAATGTTTTCCTATATTTTTAATGTTTTCCTATATTTTTATCGTCTTCCTATAAATTCCTTTATTTTTAATGTTTTCCTATATTTTCCTATATTTTTATTGTCTTCCTATAAATTCCGTTATTTTCACCTATTTTCCTATATATTCCTATTATTTCACGGTCTTTTGAAAATGAAAGTACTTTTTTGTACATGTCATAGGACATCTAGTGGGAACACTGCCACTTTCGAACCAGATCTTGAAATGTACGCTCTTTGTATCCAATAATACAAGAAAGCAGTGTACAAAAAACTATAAATATTATAGGTGATTCCGAGTCGAACTATGCCGATATTCAGTAATTACCTTATTATTTTTCCTATTTTTTACTATTTAGTGATATATAATTCGGCTATTGTTTCCCTATATTTCCCTATCTATCGCCTCTAGAAAATTTCTAAAGCCTTTCCCCGTTCACCCTGCCTAATTGGTTACGTTAATGCCTTAATGACGTCAGGTTGAAAGACATCGTTTAAAGTTTTCTCATCTGCTTTTTGATGTGTTGTGTCTCGGATTTTCCGCGCGTGTCAAAACTATTCTAATAAAGCTATGACATCGTGACGTAAGAGCAACGTAAAAAAACAAGTTCGGCAAGATTTGGTCATGGAAAAACAGGGTTGTCGAGTTAGAATTTTTCTTAAACAAAGATAAATATAAAAATTATTTGATTTTTAAAATCTCAAATATTTTATTTTATTTTATTTGATTTTTATATACGCATTCTCTTTCACCTAAAATTCATTGATGATTCGTTTGCACTGATTATGTAAACTTAATATTATTTTAATTACTATTATACTTATTTGGTTTGCTTTATATTGACGAAAACTGTTTTAACCTTTTCATAAATACATTAAGTGTAATAAGTGATTTAAATCGATTATTTAAAATAAATGATTTGTTTTAAATCGGTTATTTTAAATAAATGATTTGTCTGAAATCGATTATTTAAAAGAAATGATTTGTCTGAAATCGATTATTTAAAAGAAATGATTTGTCTGAAATCGATTATTTAAAAGAAATGATTTGTCTGAAATCGATTATTTAAAAGAAATGATTTGTCTGAAATCGATTATTTAAAAGAAATGATTTGTCTGAAATCGATTATTTAAAAGAAATGATTTGTCTGAAATCGATTATTTAAAAGAAATTTGTCTGAAATCGATTATTTAAAAGAAATGATTTGTCTGAAATCGATTATTTAAAAGAAATGATTTGTCTGAAATCGATTATTTAAAAGAAATGATTTGTCTGAAATCGATTATTTAAAAGAAATGATTTGTCTGAAATCGATTATTTAAAAGAAATGATTTGTCTGAAATCGATTATTTAAAAGAAATGATTTGTCTGAAATCGATTATTTAAAAGAAATGATTTGTCTGAAATCGATTATTTAAAAGAAATGATTTGTCTGAAATCGATTATTTAAAAGAAATGATTTGTCTGAAATCGATTATTTAAAAGAAATGATTTGTCTGAAATCGATTATTTAAAAGAAATGATTTGTCTGAAATCGATTATTTAAAAGAAATGATTTGTCTGAAATCGATTATTTAAAAGAAATGATTTGTCTGAAATCGATTATTTAAAAGAAATGATTTTGTCTGAAATCGATTATTTAAAAGAAATGATTTTGTCTGAAATCGATTATTTAAAATAAATGATTTTGTCTGAAATCGATTATTTAAAATAAATGATTTTGTCTGAAATCGATTATTTAAAATAAATGATTTTGTCTGAAATCGATTATTTAAAATAAATGATTTTGTCTGAAATCGATTATTTAAAATAATCGATTTTGTCTGAAATCGATTATTTAAAATAGATGATTTTGTCTGAAATCGATTATTTAAAATGATTTTGTCTGAAATCGATTATTTAAAATAAATGATTTTGTCTGAAATCGATTATTTAAAATAAATGATTTGTCTGAAATCGATTATTTAAAATAAATGATTTGTCTGAAATCGATTATTTAAAAGAAATGATTTGTCTGAAATCGATTATTTAAAATAAATGATTTTGTCTGAAATCGATTATTTAAAATAAATGATTTTGTCTGAAATCGATTATTTAAAATAAATGATTTTGTCTGAAATCGATTATTTAAAATAAATGATTTTGTCTGAAATCGATTATTTAAAATAAATGATTTTGTCTGAAATCGATTATTTAAAATAAATGATTTTGTCTGAAATCGATTATTTAAAATAAATGATTTTGTCTGAAATCGATTATTTAAAATAAATGATTTGTCTGAAATCGATTATTTAAAATAAATGATTTGTCTGAAATCGATTATTTAATGTCAAACTATGCGACGTAATTATAAACGTCAATTTTTCAATAATAAATATAACACTAGTCCTTTCGCATTTAAAAATAAATCAAATATTTTAACTCCTGACTGATATATACGAATTAAGAAATTGGGTTTAAATTTTAGCTAGCGGTTTTTTTGATTGAGTTAAATTGATAGTGTAATAAACTGTAATAAGAGAATGCTGTAAGCATTAAATTGATTTAAACGATATTTAATTTCCATCCGCCCCAAAACACGTTATGAGACTATATCGATAGCTCCGAATGACAGACAAATCCAACGGCCTTAATTTATACTATTTCATCCGTTCCGCGCAACTCCCGTACCTGCAGTCCTCTCCGTCGTCAGTCGGCCACGATAAGTAGTTTCGTCCTACGTCGAGAAGGTATCTCCCTGGGAGCTCGATTCAGTGAAAGCATCGACAGTTGCTAATGGAAGGAATTAAAGGACTCGCAAATTAAATCATAGAGAGCTCTCAAAGCGACCCCTAACGACGGTTCAAGGCAGTCTTTTTCGCAACCTTCTAAATATTAACTGCTTAAGTCTATTTGCGTAAGCCTAATTACGTGGGAAGTAAAAGGAGGTCCAATTTGCTAAGCTTAGTTTAACTGATTGCTGGATGGGTTCGGCTTCTGTCTTTTAAGAGCTATTTGGTAAACACGCTCTAACACGATTTCGGTTTAAGTGGAATCCCCCTTCAGTACTGCCCCCCCCCCTCCCACGAGTTCGACTTAAAGGTCAAAGAAGGTCAACTGACTGACCGTCGATCGTAATGACTTTGCGGAATAAAGTGAATTCATCATAATATTTTCATTTAACTTGATCTAAAATAAAACAGTTAATGTTGTAAGCAATTTTGTAAAATGGTTTCACATTGTTCTATAAATAAATCCGCTTTAAATGTATTTATAAGCTCTTTTACAAACCAAAAGAATTCAATTTTTTTTTTTTGGGGGAAATTACTTACTTCTGTATCTCTTTTAAAAAGGACTCAGGGCTGTTAGCTTTAGTGAAAATAATAATAATAAGCTAAGTCTTAATCTTCTAAATAAATAATTCTTCTCTTAAACACTCCAAAAAATTTATCGCAAATCACTCAAACTTACATTGCAAAATTGTAGACGAAAAATCTTCCCCCAAAAGTCCGAGAAATCGGGGATTTTGGCAACCCTGTAATAATCACCGGCAATTTTAGCGAGCTGCGTTTAGTAAATGGGTGGGTGATTTTATAGGAGCCACTGTTAGCCGGGTTTACGGATTACCATCGCGTCTTAAGTACGCGATGATAGGTTGGGCAAAAGGATACCTTATCATCTAGTGACGGGTGAAACTCGACACCCCATTGTTATTTCATCGGGATTATCGTGTTACAGCGGTCACTAGGCGCCGAAAGCGGTGATGGCTTAGCCGTGACTCTGTAACGATCATCTCTGCGGAGAGAACTGGCGGAAATCGACTCCGATAACGGTTCGATATTTTTCCCGCTCATTACCCGTCGTCGCCAGTCCTACGTTACCTCGGATATTATCGGCAGCGGAATAATGTGGGACTCACTCGTCCCGCGACGTTTAAAGGTTTATTGTAGCCTTCTTTTTACTCTCCCGCTCACTCGTTTATCGACTACAAGATGACGCCACCTCCGCTGCAAAAAGAGCGTTTTCCGACCCCGCGCGTGTCATTATACTCTCCCTTTCTACCCCCCCCCCCTCCCTTACACCAAATCGATGTCTCCGCGCACGTGACTGGAAAGGCCCGCGCTCCTAATGCATTTTGACAAATCCGCCCAATTGCGCGGTTTATTCATAGGTTGTTGGCGGTTTAATTAATTTCGATTGGGAGGTAACTTGAAAAATGCTTCAAAAATGAGGAGATATGAAGTATGAAATCGTTTAAGAATTGTGAATACTATTCACGGTTTGCACCTTGAAAAGTTTAATTTCAGGAACTAGTAAACAGGTCAAGGAAAAGTCTGGAATTTGGAAATTGGTCTACAATTCAGGGAATTTCAAGTACTAGTAAAATCGTCTGGGAAAAGTCTGGAATTTGAAAATGGGTTTAAAATTCAGGGAATTTCAAGTACTAGTAAAATCGTCTGGGAAAAGTCTGGAATTTGGAAATGGGTCTAAAATTCAAGGAATTTCAAGAATTAGTAAAATCGTCTGGGAAAAGTCTGGAATTTGAAAATGGTCTAAAATTCAGGGAATTTCAAGAACTAGTAATTTGAAAATTGGGATTTTTAAGAATTAATAAAAATTGCCGATTGAAAATCAGTTAATTTTGGTTCAAATGGTAAACGTTTACTGTAAAATAAATAAAAAAATGGTCAAATTTTGTTTTAAAATAAGTAAGGGAAAATATTTGAAAATGGTTGGGGAGTCCGAAAGGGGAAAAACTGGCAACCCTGCTGTATTTCTAAAGAAAACCAAAAATTGAGTAGATAGCACGTTTTTATGTGATATTTAATATAATAAATATGATATTAAAAGTCCGGATTAAAAATCAATTTTAACGCCAACTTTCAGTGCATAAATCGCACATTTGGGGGACTTTCTTTTCGTATTGGGATGTTGTTTGTAGTTGGCAGAATGGAACTTATCCCAGAGGAAAGGCCCTTTACCAATTGCCCCATCTAACGGGAATACGTTCCAACAATTCGCGAGTTTCCCACTCCATCTATGATCGAATCTTTAAAATAACAGATTCAACATTGCCGTTAACCAGTGTCGTTACTTTTTTTTTATCTCCGATAAACGAGATGCCAAAAGGCTGAATATAGTCTGGCGCCATCTACATTCGTGAAACCGGAACTCTGACGGGAAAAATCAGTGTATTAATTTCGTCTTAACGTAACTCGATTAATTTCGTCTTAACGTAACTCGATTAATTTGGTCTTAACGTAACTCGATTAATTTGGTCTTAACGTAACTCGATTAATTTGGTCTTAACGTAACTCGATTAATTTCGTCTTAACGTAACTCGATTAATTTCGTCTTAACGTAACTCGATTAATTTCGTCTTAACGTAACTCGATTAATTTCGTCTTAACGTAACTCGATTAATTTCGTCTTAACGTAACTCGATTAATTTCGTCTTAACGTAACTCGATTAATTTCGTCTTAACGTAACTCGATTAATTTCGTCTTAACGTAACTCGATTAATTTCGTCTTAACGTAACTCGATTAATTTCGTCTTAACGTAACTCGATTAATTTCGTCTTAACGTAACTCGATTAATTTCGTCTTAACGTAACTCGATTAATTTCGTCTTAACGTAACTCGATTAATTTCGTCTTAACGTAACTCGAGTAATTTCGTCTTAACGTAACTCGAGTAATTTCGTCTTAACGTAACTCGAGTAATTTCGTCTTAACGTAACTCGAGTAATTTCGTCTTAACGTAACTCGAGTAATTTCGTCTTAACGTAACTCGAGTAATTTCGTCTTAACGTAACTCGAGTAATTTCGTCTTAACGTAACTCGAGTAATTTCGTCTTAACGTAACTCGAGTAATTTCGTCTTAACGTAACTCGAGTAATTTCGTCTTAACGTAACTCGAGTAATTTCGTCTTAACGTAACTCGAGTAATTTCGTCTTAACGTAACTCGAGTAATTTCGTCTTAACGTAACTCGAGTAATTTCGTCTTAACGTAACTCGAGTAATTTCGTCTTAACGTAACTCGAGTAATTTCGTCTTAACGTAACTCGAGTAATTTCGTCTTAACGTAACTCGAGTAATTTCGTCTTAACGTAACTCGAGTAATTTCGTCTTAACGTAACTCGAGTAATTTCGTCTTAACGTAACTCGAGTAATTTCGTCTTAACGTAACTCGAGTAATTTCGTCTTAACGTAACTCGAGTAATTTCGTCTTAACGTAACTCGAGTAATTTCGTCTTAACGTAACTCGAGTAATTTCGTCTTAACGTAACTCGAGTAATTTCGTCTTAACGTAACTCGAGTAATTTCGTCTTAACGTAACTCGAGTAATTTCGTCTTAACGTAACTCGAGTAATTTCGTCTTAACGTAACTCGAGTAATTTCGTCTTAACGTAACTCGAGTAATTTCGTCTTAACGTAACTCGAGTAATTTCGTCTTAACGTAACTCGAGTAATTTCGTCTTAACGTAACTCGAGTAATTTCGTCTTAACGTAACTCGAGTAATTTCGTCTTAACGTAACTCGAGTAATTTCGTCTTAACGTAACTCGAGTAATTTCGTCTTAACGTAACTCGAGTAATTTCGTCTTAACGTAACTCGAGTAATTTCGTCTTAACGTAACTCGAGTAATTTCGTCTTAACGTAACTCGAGTAATTTCGTCTTAACGTAACTCGAGTAATTTCGTCTTAACGTAACTCGAGTAATTTCGTCTTAACGTAACTCGAGTAATTTCGTCTTAACGTAACTCGAGTAATTTCGTCTTAACGTAACTCGAGTAATTTCGTCTTAACGTAACTCGAGTAATTTCGTCTTAACGTAACTCGAGTAATTTCGTCTTAACGTAACTCGAGTAATTTCGTCTTAACGTAACTCGATTAATTTCGTCTTAACGTAACTCGATTAATTTCGTCTTAACGTAACTCGATTAATTTCGTCTTAACGTAACTCGATTAATTTCGTCTTAACGTAACTCGATTAATTTCGTCTTAACGTAACTCGATTAATTTCGTCTTAACGTAACTCGATTAATTTCGTCTTAACGTAACTCGATTAATTTCGTCTTAACGTAACTCGATTAATTTCGTCTTAACGTAACTCGATTAATTTCGTCTTAACGTAACTCGATTAATTTCGTCTTAACGTAACTCGATTAATTTCGTCTTAACGTAACTCGATTAATTTCGTCTTAACGTAACTCGATTAATTTCGTCTTAACGTAACTCGATTAATTTCGTCTTAACGTAACTCGATAAATTTCGTCTTAACGTAACTCGAGTAATTTCGTCTTAACGTAACTCGAGTAATTTCGTCTTAACGTAACTCGAGTAATTTCGTCTTAACGTAACTCGAGTAATTTCGTCTTAACGTAACTCGAGTAATTTCGTCTTAACGTAACTCGAGTAATTTCGTCTTAACGTAACTCGAGTAATTTCGTCTTAACGTAACTCGAGTAATTTCGTCTTAACGTAACTCGAGTAATTTCGTCTTAACGTAACTCGAGTAATTTCGTCTTAACGTAACTCGAGTAATTTCGTCTTAACGTAACTCGAGTAATTTCGTCTTAACGTAACTCGAGTAATTTCGTCTTAACGTAACTCGAGTAATTTCGTCTTAACGTAACTCGAGTAATTTCGTCTTAACGTAACTCGAGTAATTTCGTCTTAACGTAACTCGAGTAATTTCGTCTTAACGTAACTCGAGTAATTTCGTCTTAACGTAACTCGAGTAATTTCGTCTTAACGTAACTCGAGTAATTTCGTCTTAACGTAACTCGAGTAATTTCGTCTTAACGTAACTCGAGTAATTTCGTCTTAACGTAACTCGAGTAATTTCGTCTTAACGTAACTCGAGTAATTTCGTCTTAACGTAACTCGAGTAATTTCGTCTTAACGTAACTCGAGTAATTTCGTCTTAACGTAACTCGAGTAATTTCGTCTTAACGTAACTCGAGTAATTTCGTCTTAACGTAACTCGAGTAATTTCGTCTTAACGTAACTCGAGTAATTTCGTCTTAACGTAACTCGAGTAATTTCGTCTTAACGTAACTCGAGTAATTTCGTCTTAACGTAACTCGAGTAATTTCGTCTTAACGTAACTCGAGTAATTTCGTCTTAACGTAACTCGAGTAATTTCGTCTTAACGTAACTCGAGTAATTTCGTCTTAACGTAACTCGAGTAATTTCGTCTTAACGTAACTCGAGTAATTTCGTCTTAACGTAACTCGAGTAATTTCGTCTTAACGTAACTCGAGTAATTTCGTCTTAACGTAACTCGAGTAATTTCGTCTTAACGTAACTCGAGTAATTTCGTCTTAACGTAACTCGAGTAATTTCGTCTTAACGTAACTCGAGTAATTTCGTCTTAACGTAACTCGAGTAATTTCGTCTTAACGTAACTCGAGTAATTTCGTCTTAACGTAACTCGAGTAATTTCGTCTTAACGTAACTCGAGTAATTTCGTCTTAACGTAACTCGAGTAATTTCGTCTTAACGTAACTCGAGTAATTTCGTCTTAACGTAACTCGAGTAATTTATATCAGTGTATTTAGAAGGGATTTCGCAGACATCCAAGGGCCGCTTTACCTTCGGCAGTGGTGTCAACCAAAACAAAATTTATTAAATTTGGGCCTTTATCAGGGTATAGTTGTGGCGCCATCTATGGTACGCCCGACTAAAAAACCGTGATAGAGGGGGGGGGGGGTTAAATATTCGAACGCTTTCCTACCCTCGAGCCCAAACCCCTGCTAACCTCATCTTGGTCTTCCCCATCCTCTCCGATCCCTCTCCTCTTCCAAAACACGAGCACGCGCCTCTTTGATCCGCCCGAGAAAGTTACGAGGGAACACGAAATTAGTTTTCTTTCCCCCAAAAGTTCCCGGTCCTACACCCACCTCCGCCCATTGCAGTATAACGTTATACAGGGTGTTTCAAAAGGTTATGCAAAAAATTTAAGAAGTTGTAGGGGGTGAGTTGAGAAGTATGCCTGTTTTTTTTCCCCATTTTCCTACGATGAGTGAAAAGAGCGCCAGAGAGCTTCAACGTGTGGCCTACTATCCCCTGGAAGTAGGCTGCAGCAAGCGCAAAACCAAGCAGCAGGGAAATGCGAACATTAAGGTTTGGGTTCGTGCGATAGGTAAACAAGGACTAGGTAAACAAGTCGAGGTAACCAGCGTAAAAAAGTAAACTTAAACAGTATTTAAAGTCCCTGCTGCTTGGTTTTACGCTTGTTGCAGCCTACTTCCAGGGGATAGTAGGCCACACTTTGAAACTCTTTAGCGCTCTTTTAACTCATCGTAGGAAAATGGAAAAAAACAGGCATACTTCTCAACTCACCCCCTACAACGCCTTCAAATTTTTGCATAACTTTTTGAAACACCCTGTATGTAGGCCTATAGCTTCATTGTGTTTCTTCCGTTTCTAGATTTACTTTTTTCTACGCGGTTCTGTTTGCTCTTTTAAGCGTACTGTAAATAAACCTTCGGGGATAAAAAGACGTGATTTTCTGTCGATCTCTGCTTTAAATTATACGTTTGTTCTTTAGTATATTTCTTACTCTTGCCACTGTTTTCCGAGGGTAAAATGTCCCCCAAGGAAATAAACAGAAGGTGAAATGTAGTTCGTAGTTTATTTTCGGTTTGGAAGTGATAAAAGCGATATTGATGGTTTTACTTACGTAAACTAATCCACCTATAATTTACTACGTAAATATACCGTTTTTTTGGAAGTTCTGCGCAATAAGCCTTTCTATAAAGTCGTTACGCTTGCCGGACTTGTTTTAATGTATCGCTTTAGCCACGAGATACGTAGGAGTTCAGTTCAGTTTTGAAGGTTAGCTCTTTATTAAAAGGGCGACTCGTCGAATTTTAATTCAGGTCTTGTTCAACTTGTTAAGATTTTCCACGCGCTCTTTCATATTTTAGCGTAAAAGGCTCGTGCATTTTTTTATTTCAGGGAGGACGCGCGAAATCGCTCGAACCCATTTACGCTAAAATATCAATGCGCACGTGGAACTTAAAACAAGTTGAATAAGACATAAATAGGGTTTATGCTAGCGTCTAATGGCTATCGTAGTGAAACGTCACTTATACGTCACGAGTGACGCGCCCGATACATCTAAACAAGAAGGCCAATGTTACTTTATAGAAGGCCAATTTCTCCAAACATATTCGAAAAGAGTAAACCCGGGCACTCGACGACGAAGGAAATATGTTTAGACAATACTATTGGCCAAATGAATTTGGTATTACAATAAATAGTAGGAATGGTTGACTTGGGAGTGTTTTGATTTTATATTAATTTGAGGAAATTCCCAAAAACCTCGTAGTGGAGATAATGGAATCGTACCTCAGTTTCAACCAAAATTGCTAATCAAATAATTTCGTCTAAACATTATGAAATTTTGTCTACGGGTGTCCGGTTATCCCTCAGGGCATCAGTATGGAATAGCTATCCTAATTCTAAAACCAAGCAAATCGATTTTATTGTATTTACTTATTAGATTATTTATAATTTCATTTAGAATATAAATATTCAAAATAATGGTAGTGTAGGCTTGAGTTTTAATGATTCATGCTGAAATTTACTGCATCGAAGTTTTTCTAGTTTGAAATACTTCACTATATTTAAATTAACTTTCAGTAATTTTTATTTTTAGTTATTTTGATGTTTACATTTTCTTCAATTTCATGTCAAACTGTATTTATGAAAATGGACGAAAGTAGGTTGTCTAGCATGGCCAATTCAGAAAAAACTAAATTCAGTTTGGTTTTTAAGTAGTAATTAAATTAAATTTAAATTTAGTTTATATTACCGCTCCACTCAAATTATTAATAAATTTGTCAAGAAGAACATACCGAAACGTACCCGGAACAAAAGTTAGGAAATCCGACGAGAAATCTCGAAATCCGAGACAACAGCTAAGAACTCAAACGAGAAATCTCGAAATCCGGAACAAACGTTAAGAAATCCGATGATAAATCTCGAAATCCGGGACAACAGCTAAGAAATCAAACGAGAGATCTTGAAATTCAGCGTAAAATCCCGGATTTCTAAATCCCGAACACATTTTTTGGTGAATGTCCGATTCTTCAGTTCATACAGGTTCAACTTCAACCAAGTATTTTAGGTTAGCAGTTTAAAATAGTTGTTAATTTTCCGGAAAAATTAAATGCGGAAAATATTACGCAAATCGGAAAAATATATAAAATTGAAACATATATTACTTTTTAAGGTTTTTAATCTGAGACTAGTCTAGAGGTTTAGTTTTACTTTTGTATTCGAAAAAATGAGGCGAAATTTAAATTTGCGAACCATTTTAGGCTAATTATGGAAAGAAAAACCTATTTTCCGGAAAAAATGCCTCGGTAACATTTCGGTAAATTTTCCGACTTACAACTTATAAATCCCATTAAAGGGAGAATTTTCCTTCTCAATCTTATTATCTTCAATTTTCACCTCTATTAAGTCTGATAATATTTGACAAATACTTTTCGGAGGGTGCGTGTGGACCCTAAGAAATATATGGGATTAGAGAAGCGGAAAGAACAAAGGTAATAATAATTTGGAACCCTTTTATAGAGATGTTTTGGAGAGCCTGGAGTGCAGTCTTTGAAAGCGAGATCCCATCATGGATTGTTTCCACACTGCGGCACTCTTTGCCAAGAAGAAAACGAGAGAGCGCAAATACCGATTTCTCCGTTTTTAGAGTTGCCAGGTAAAAACGGCGTGCCCCGCCCAAATCGAAGTAAAACTAGCCCAAAATGTCACCCGGTTTTTAAAATTGTATATTTCAAAATAGCCAAAATTCGGTTCATTTTGTCCAAGAAGGTATAAAATTTTAGTCTTAATATTGAAGACGCGGATAAATATTTTAAAGAAGACCAAAATAATATTTTCATTAATTAGGGATAATTACTATAAATTTATTTATACTTAGGGATAATTACTATGAATTTATTTATACTTAGGGAGATATACGATGAATTTATTTATACTTAGGGAGAATTACGATGAGTTTATTTATACTTTGGGAGAATTACTATGAATTGTTTTATACTTTGGGATAATAACTAAGAATTTATTTATACTTTGGGATAATAACTAAGAATTTATTTATACTTAAAGAGAATTACTATGAATTTATTTATACTTAAAGAGAATTACTATGAATTTATTTATATTAGGAAGAATTACTATGAATTTATTTATATTAGGAAGAATTACTATGAATTTATATTTGGAAGAATTACTATGAATTTATTTATACTTGGGGATAATTACTATGAATATTTTTGTACTTTGGGATAATTATTATGAATTTATTTGTACTTGGGGATAATTACCATGAAATTAATTATACTTTTGGAGAATTACAAAATATGAAAAAATAGTAATGCTACTGATAGGATAATAACCTAAACCCTATCCCATGCATTCCATTTGTTACATCGAATTTTAAAAATAGCCCAAACGGGCGGGAAAACCGTCCAACCGGCAACTCGGTAAAAGTTTTCTTTCCCTGGTTGCTTGGCACATGTTTTTAGGGAATATTTCTCCTGGCCACTGACCCATTAACCCCAGGGGTCGTAAGCCCCAACCCTTGAAAGGACGCCGACGAGCTGACCTCGTCTTCTCTACCCCTACGTCGGCGATAAGCTTCCCTGCAAGGATCTCTTGTTGGACACAATTTACTCAACGTCTACCGTTACGAAGACACGGAAAAATTCGGTGTCTATCCAATTACTGCTGACCAACAGTGCCAAACTCTTTTTCCCCGACTCTTTATAAAAGGCGGGGTTGGGAGTAAAATCTGTAATGTGTACGCTTATAAAGAGTATCAGGTTAGTTGGTTCTCTTTAAAGGTACCTTCGTAAATGGGTTTTTTTCACTGAAGGTTTTTCCTGGAGCAATAAAACATATTTACCTTACTTCGGATAAAGCAAACTTAAGTTACGAAACAACAACGAAAGTTAAAATATATTTTATGGAAACGTTCATTAACATACAACCATCACTCTTATCTCCCCGCGTTAAAATTGGTTAGTTTTGCCTAAACAGCGCAAAAAAATATTCCGGTATCGTCGCGAGTCCAGCTAGACCCGTCATTCAGTCGGTTTTATATCGCGCTTCCAAAATGTCCCGTCGCGCGATAAAGATGACGCGATGGCTAAAAAGAGGAAATCTAGGCATTTTTTGCTCTCGGTATTTTTCCCCCTCGCGGCTAATTCTCGAATCTTTTTTGACGCCTTTTTTTTAAGAGAACCACCCCTATACTGTATTTAATCAGCGAATTTTGTCAGTGGAAGAGAAAAAATATGAAAGATTGCAGATCTGTCTTTTTCAGAGCCTGAGAACTCTAATCGAGAGCAGGGCTCTTCTCTGGTTCACCCTTTGCCCGGGTACTTACGCAAACGGACAAGAGGCCCGAAGGAAATGGAATTTTATACTGAAGTTGGCTCATTTTAAGTTATAGATGGCGCCACAATTATACTCTGATAATGGGACCAATTTCTGAAATTTTGTTTTGGTTGACACCAGTGACAAAAATAGAGCTTCGCCGTTTTCTGTTCTAGGAATGTGGAGCCTTCTATCTAGTGGGGCTGCATTTTAAATTTAAAAGCGTAATTTTCCGTCGTTGTCTGTTCTACGAATGTTGAGCCATCTATCTGATCGGGCTGGAGGTTAAATTTACAAAAAGGAATTTTAGAGTTACACTAAAATTAAGAGTAAAATTAATATTAATATATTACTGTGCTTTTCTCGCCGTGTTCGGTTTCACGAAATATAGATGTCGAATTGAGCGCCGGACTATATTAGGCCTTTTGGCACCTTGTTTCCATTACTTATTAATTCAATAGCCAAATCGTTTTTTTTTTCCTGTCAAATTTTCTACTCTCCTTTGCTTGTTTTAATCTGGTTTTCGTTTAAGTAATTCGGTAATAAGGTTTTTATGTATGTATCGTGATATGTTTCTTGTTTATTTAAGAAAATATATTTTTTTATTTTGAGAACCAATTTGACTCTGGCATATCGTGTATAGACAGATTCACAAATTACGTACAGGGAAACAAAAATTTAGAGCGAAGCCCTTGGATGCTCTATTTTAATTGGTTTATTTATAACAGATGGCGCTAATCGAAATACTGATTTATTATAAAATAATACCAATTTTAACTCTTATTTTAAGCGATATATTACGTAAAAAGGTTTTTGCATCTACGCGGGAAGCGCGTGCTAGGCCCAACGAAGGTTTTTGCTTCGACGCGGGAAGCGCGTGCTAGGCCTAACGAAGGTTTTTACGTAAACGCGGGAAGCGCGCGCTAGGCGTAACGAAGGTTTTTGCTTCGACGCGGGAAGCGCGTGCTAGGCCTAACGAAGGTTTTTACGTAAACGCGGAAAGCGCGCGCTAGGCCTAACGTAGGTTTTTACGTAGACGCGGGAAGCGCGCGCTAGGCCTAACGAAGGTTTTTACGTAAACGCGGGAAGCGCGCGCTAGGCGTAACGAAGGTTTTTGCTTCGACGCGGGAAGCGCGCGCTAGGCCTAACGTAGGTTTTTACGTAGACGCGGGAAGCGCGTGCTAGGCCTAATGAAGGTTTTTGCTTCGACGCGGGAAGCGCGTGCTAGGCCTAACGAAGGTTTTGCGTCTACGCGAAAAACATTGTGTTAAACTTAACGAAGATTTAAAGAAAAATTATACTTTTTTATGGTTTTTATTAATTTAAAATTTCTAAGTTTGACTGTTGGCGCCATCTAGTAAGACATGTTTAAAAATTGGTCATTTGCCAAATTAATATCGGTTTATTAAATTTGATTGGAATAGAAAAAAACTGACCATGCTTAAAGAGACCGTGCCATCTAGGAGCAACAAGCACAGCACCCCACACAAGGAGAACGCAACCCATAAAAAGTCGTGGATTTTCTTGTGTACATTTTTCATTGGTTAGACGCTTTAGCGCCTGTTGTCGTCGGAAGGGGAAAATTCGGAAATAGTCTTCCCCCCCCCCCCACCCCCCCGCCAATAAAACTTTCAGCGTAAAGATTCGTCCAATGAAATATGTACACAATACTGCGTTAGCGTGTTTAAAGGCTAGCTGCGTTCTCCTTGTGTTTGTTGCTCCTAAGTGCCATCTAGTGTTCAAAACCGAAACTACTGTCCTTTCCGAATAGTTCATAAAGTAGGGATTAATTTTAATTCTTTACTTTAGTTCCAATTAATCTACTTACGCTTATTTATGCTTTTTTTATATTTTCGAAGGAACACTTCAATAGAGGTTTCTATACAATACGGGAGGTCATGTTTAAATGTTGTAGGTGGCGTAACGGTGCTAGCTTCTCCGAGGTAGCGCCTTTGACCTAGCGTCTGCTACTGACAAATTAAATGGGCATAAGAAATTTTTTTCTTAAATAAACTTATCAAAATATAAGCAACCGATACACAAATTATTAGTCATTATTTATAAAGTCAAATTTACGAATAACGATGAGGAAAAACTAATATCGTCAGCTTTAGCCGCTACCTATCTAGGTTTCAATGGCGATCGAAAGGGGGCGTTGCGATAGTTTTAGGTCGCGAATATTTGTTGAAGGTAGAGAGCGCGCTCTCGAGTCGATAAAGATTTAATTTGAAGTCCACGTGCGAAACGCGCGTGCCAATGAAGTACTAAAAGGCTTAAGATCGTGATTCGAAGAAAAACATTTTATACTTTATTTTATGGAAACACCTATTAAATATATATATATTTTAAGTATTACATAGTATTTTTTAATATATTTAATTTAATTGGCGTACCTAATTGTGGACATAAAGTAGGGAATTTGGAAATGTTATATTTTTAGTATGAGAGTGTATTTTCGCACAGGCGGGACCCCCTTGCGACATTTGGAAGGGCTAAATCCAGGATAATTCCTCTTTTTCCTCTCGGTAGAAACGGAGGAAAAAGCCGACATTCCGGGGGTAAAAATCCCCTGGTACGGAACTAGCAGCACCTAGATCGCTTCTCAGCGCCCCCTGTATTCGGGAAAGAGCATTACGTTTTGTTGTCGGATATGTTACACATCGACACCTCCTTCCCGACCAACTGCCGTAATTAGGTGGTAAATCCAATTAAAAGGCAACAAAAACGGCAGGCTTACGTGACAGCGTAAAGAAAGCTTACTCTCGGTAACATTGACACCAAGTCTTGGCTTTGATTATTGTGGAAAGATTTAGAACCTTCGTTAAACGACAGTGGAATTAAAAGCGGGGGGAGAGTGAATACTACGCCTTGTAGAGTGTTCGGTGACTCGGGGAAACCTTTTTTTAGTTTTCTGGCTAGCCGGAAGAGGGCGGTGTCGGTTGTCATTAAGCTTAATTGATGTCACGAGGGAGTTAACCCTTAATTTCTTCCTCCACTACCCTACGACGGAGGCTCAATTTAAACCCTTCTGTGTACTTCTAAGCTACGATTATTTGGATACGGCGGTTTCCCCGGTACTGCTGCCCCCTGGCGGGACGTAAAGGAACCCGCACTTTATACTTGGCAGGTTGTTTCGGGTACGCTATAATTAAAACACCCACGCTTTTTATTCACACGCGATTCTTATCAATGAGTTTTAGAATTAAGAACTTAGTTTCTGCTGTTTATTAATTATTGTACAAATCGTAAAAAAATGGGAAAATAAAAATTGTAATATAACAGGGTTGCCACAGTACCTTCATCCGAAATCTTTTTATTACCTCTCCGAGGGGACAAAGTCCCCTAGGAGGGGTTATACAACGACCGTGTCTGTGGGTGGGTCTGTGGGTGGGTCTGTGGGTGGGTCTGTGGGTGTGTCTGTCTGTCAGGACTGCGAACGCGTTCGCATTTTCGGTGCAAAGTGTAATCACTGCGTACGCAGTTTCTCAAAGGGTTGGCAAAACCACCGTGTGACGGTGAGCGTTGACGGATGCATTTGCGGTTTGGTTTGGATGGTGTTTTTTCGCTCACCGTCGTGACGGTTTGGTGTATTACGGTTTTTGTAATGTTTATGCGTAGGTTGTGAGTGTTGAATTTGTTGTGTTTGTGTTCTGATGGATGTGCATGTTGAGTCTGTTGTGTTTATATGGGCGTTTTCTCTCCAACTTCTTCTTAATGACTTTGGGACGGACCGAGTGCTGAGTGTAATGCTACCTCTCAACGTCCAATGGCAGGGTTTCCACCAGTTGTACACGGTATTCGTCTTAGTATCAATTTGCGATCGCATCGGGCGGGATTTGAACCCGAGACCTCCTGATTGACAGGCGGACGTTCTACCACAGAACCACCGACACTTGTTACGCCTTATTGAAAATTAGACCTTCAGCTTTATCGGAAGCGTATTTAATAGAGTACGAAATTTTGGTTTAATTGAAATAGAATTGAAATTGAAATTATTGCATCGAAGAAATTCTACTTTAGCGTTTCTCTATTGATTAAAAATAAATGCGCCACCCAGGTTTCGAACCCAGACCATTCGGCTTGGCAGTCGAGCGCTCTACCACAGAACCACCGATAGCTCCTTAGATTCACTGAAATTAAGACAGGCATCGTAAGCATAATAGGTAATAAAGTCTTTTTTTATTAATGAATTTATGAAGGCCTAATCTGGTATTTTTTAAAGGTTAAATCTTGTTTTAGCGCAGTCAGCCGAGATTAGAGGGTTAAAGGGTAGACCCTGTGGGTGGTCCACTTTCTTAACGACCTATATATAGTTGTGTTAATTCCAAGGAGATAATTTAACGTTAATTGCTTTAAGAGCTGGCGGTTAGTCAAGTGGCTCTCTGTGCTTTGTTGATGGTAAGGTTTTCGCTTCTTGTAAATATATTTGGTGTGGATATTTGGATATCTACGATTTCTAACGCAGTCAATGATTTCTTGGGTGTGCGAGTCATTATATGATATTGGAAATTGGACGGCATTGGTCTTTTTCATGTGGTATGTGTCACAACGTCAACAGGAAGTGAACGAGTCGTCCACTACCAGATATCTACGGTATCTTCATCAAGGGCGAGTGTTGAAATAAAATGAGCGTTAAAGATGCGGCAAGTATTTCGTAAGCGAGTAATTCCAAAAAGCCTCTGTAGATATTTATTTCATTAAAATTTGCTTCGTATTATATTTAACTGATAAACTTGTTCTGTAAAAGGGTTTAATTCAATTGTGCATTGTTATAGTACGTCTAACTTACTGTTGTAACTACTTAACTTATGATATTCTGAATAAATTAAAATTGGTCGTTTCGTCTCAATTATTTTAATTATAATTAAAATTTTATACCGGGCGGGATAGAAATGGGTTAATATTTTTAACAAATAACTCTAAATTGCGGAGATACATCTTTAAGGGTTATCTCGAGAAATTAATACCACTAGGGACAATTCTTCCGAGGAGAGGTATATTTTGGCTTGCCAACTTGTTAAGTGACGTGGCCTTCTGGGTTGGAATTTTTAGGATTTGTTTTATAAAAATCAAATGTATTTTTTATTTTAATCGGATTTTTTTTTCCTGTATAGTAAACGGATATTTTACTTTTATCTCGAATTCAATTAAATCATAATTATATTTAATTTCCTTTTATTTTTTAATTTGCTCAGAATTTCCATGTATTTTAATTAATAAAGGTTTTTCTAGCGCGTGCAAATCGCCCGCGCGAAGAATATACCAATAAAACTGGGTCTTGTGACGTAAGAGCAACATTTTAACAAGTTTGGCAAGACCACTTTATTTTATAAAATTAACCATTCCAGGAAAAGTCAGGTAATTTGAAAATGGGTATAAAAGTCGGGGATTTTGAAAAATAAGTACAAAGGTCAAGGAAAAGTTGAGGAAATTAATTTTGGTTGCAAATGGAAAACGTGTACAAAAAATTAAATTTAAAAATGTTGAATTTTGGCTTAAAATAAGTCCGGGAAAACCTGAAAAAGTCGGGGAATTTGATTTCGAAAAAAAATATGGCTATCCTGTATAAGAATATTTTGGTTCGGTCAGCCCCATAGATATAAGAAATGTATATAAAGGTCTAGATAAATTTCGGGGCGTCTAAGCCTAACATAAAATACGGAATTGACACCTAGCAGACACCGAGGAAGGCACGTGACCAAGAGCGTGAGCTCTCTTAGCATTTTAGTACTAAGTGCTTGACCTTTCCGCAGGCCGTAGTCTTTAGACACCATCTGTTGGTGACTTTTAGTATAATTTTTAAGCAGGAGACAATGGCTCTCGCGATGATAGCACGAGCTTTCTTACCAATAGATAGCGCTTTATAAGGATAGCCTGCAGAAATTACGCGTTTCTGCTAGCTGTCACCTCCGTATTCACTCCCTTTGAAATATTTTATCTAGACCTTTATATACGTTTCCTATATCTATGGTCAACCCAGTCTAAAATTTCCAATTTACCATCCAGTTGTGATTTGTATAGAAATATACTGACAGCGTTGTTAACTCTCGCTCCACTAATGGGTATTGATTGTTTCAGTACCATAAAAATTAAAATATTTTTATAGAACATGTTAACGTTTGATGTTTGAAATACAGTTAAGTTAGTTTTCGTTATGTCAAGAAAGTCATTCTTCCCAAATAGAAATAAATTCAATGTTGAGGCGATCCACTTCTCACACAACCGCTGCGTTATCTTACCTGAAGAATTAATTACTAGAGATCAGATATCAAATAATCCGCCTTTACGCTAAGATACCATCAGATAATTTAATACGGGTGGCAAGTCATATTTTAATAACGAAACTAATCTGAATACATTTTAAACTGACAGAGAGAAGGTGAGCAGATTTCGTATGTCTCACAATTATCAATTTTAATTATCCCACGATTAAGTTTATTTCGAATTTTAATTACGGAATATTTTAATTTCCTTCCACAATATTATTTATTTACTAAACGTATTAAGTCATAACTATTCAGCTAACTAAATTTGATGAGATGATCAGTTTGGAAAATGAATCTGATCTTACTAACTGATAATCTACAGTTTTAAAAATTACGAATTGAATAACCTGATCAGTGGACATAGTTTTATGAAACTAATGAGGTTGATTTGTGGATTGGAAGAAACTTGTGTTGTCAGTTGGAAAATTTTCCGTATTTTACCGAAATAAATAAAGATTTCATTCCATTGTTTGCAAATTTAAATAAAGCGGCATATTCGCCTATTTTTTTTAGAATCTGAAAGTAAAACTAAACCTCTAGACTATAAAAAGTTAAAGACATTAAAAACCCTTAAAAAGTAATTTGTTTAAATTTTTAATTTTTCCGCATTTTATTTATCCGGAAAATTATCAACCCAAGAAGAAACGCTAACATTTGTCTCAATATTCTTGCAAGATATAAATTAATTCTTGATTATATTAATTCCTTATTTCCGAGAACAACTTTATAACATTTTATGACTAAGGGTCTAGCCATTTAAGCTATGATGTTTTTATTGAGATCGTGTATTTTTTCCACATAACACAAAGTTCCTTGACCTTTATCGCATTCTGAATATTAGATATATTAATACTAATAAAAAATACACGCAACAGTATTATGGTAATACTAGGAGCGAGTCGATTCCATACTCGCCCAAATGAATTGCTCCTTTCGGAAAACAAAAATGCACTTCTGGCGTTTCTAATGGATCTTTGACACGGCAAGGCCATTCGCGGGTTAGACCAGCGATGGCCGCTCTCCGCTCATTTTCGAGTCCGATTGAGCTAGATGTCTTTCCCCACTGCTTGGAGCCTAAGGTGCTGCGTTAAATTATTACTATTTGATACAGCAGAACTTATATTTTTCACTCACTCCCGATACACAGAGACAAGCGAATGATAATTATGTTAAAATCTGTGTTTGTAGGCTAAAAAATAAAAACATTTGCGTAGATTTTTTTGGTATTTTCAGGCTTCGAGCTTAGAAAAGATAGCGCCATCTACTTTAATATCTGTCAACTAAATGTGTGAAGAAATAGCAGACGACTTTTGAATATATTGAAACCTAAGTCGTGCTGAAACGTTCAGCTTTTATATCTAGAGAATTTTGAATGAGCTGACAGCTTTCACATATTAGATTTAAAACTCAGTCGGTAGTTGGCGATACGTCTGATCAAAGTTTAAACTACGCACGAAGCCTATATTATTTTGTTAGTTTAAATTTTATGTTGATAAAATAGGATAAAATTAGTTTAGGTTTTCCGTGGAAACTGTTTGATGAGCGTATCTATTTTTTATTTAGCAGCCATTTGAGTTCATACAGACCTGGAAAACCTGGTAATTTCAGGGAATAGCTCTTTATATAAAATACGAGAGGTCACGCAATAACGTTAGATTCATCGTGCAGTGAAAATTAGAGCGCGCGCGCATATTTTGGTTTTTGTTGAGCTCGCGCGAAAACGCACGAGACCCTCTAGACGGAAATATTAAAAAACGCGCGCTCCAAAAATAACACTTTTTATACATGAATGCGAATATATTATTTTATAGAAAGAGCTATTCGATTGTCGACAGAAAAAACAGGGAATTTAAAATTTTTTAGTTAAAATTAGGGTAATCAGGGAAATTTATGAGGGTTCAGAAAGTTTTCCCTAATCACTACAAATTTACATCAAGAAGTTTTCTTATAAAAATTTATCTACCTTTTTTCACAAATAATAATATTTAACTATATTACACTTTTTATATGATAATATGGAACCAATTTAGCTTAAATGACAATCACGAAATCAGTTACTCTGTAAATCTTAGATTTAATTGTGATTATCTTACACCTGAAAAAATCAGGGATATATTCGTTTGAAAACCGGGAATAATCAGGGAAATATCCGTTTGAAAACCTGGAAATATCAGGGAAAACGGGTTGCTATTAGTTGTATGAACCCGGAAATATGCTAGTTTAAATTGAGCGACTCGTGAGCTGAGATCGAATTTCCCAAAAGTGCCCATCACTGGGTTAGAAAGCAGCTATAAAATTCACGAGTTAATTTAATTGATTTCCCTAACGGACATTTTACCCACTTTCCGCCTATCTTTACACTACACGGTTACTTCAGAAGTGTAGTGAACATTTTATTTACCGTGTCCAATACCTTTTTTCTTTGATGATTTGTTGGATTTTTACGATAAGAAAAGGTCCCCGCGGTACCGCTGTCAAAGGAAATGTGACAAGTTATAATGTCTCAATTTTAGTCGCGTTCTTAACTTCTCATTCAGGCAGGCTAATTAGGTTTGCAGCTTTTGCAGAATACTTTCTGTCGTTCTCGCAGCGGGGCGCTCCAACGGTTATTTCTACGTATTTTTTTAATATCCCTTTTTGATATTCAAATATTCCGCTTGACAGTTTCATTTAATTTCACCGGATGTCATGTCCTAATTTGCATACCAGTCAATTCAAATTAACTGTTTTATTTAATAATAAAAGCCGGTTGAAATTTCTTTTTAAGATTATTAATTTGGCTAAGTACTGGCACACGGAAATCGTAAAATGAAGAAATTGCACGAAAATTAAGAAATAGTATTGAAAATCGTTAAATTAAGAAAATGTAATAAATCGTAAAATTAAGAAAATGTAATGAAAGATTTCGGAAAATTAAGAAAATGTAATGAAAATCGGAAAATTAAGAAAATGTAATGAAAGATTTCGGAAAATTAAGAAAATGTAATGAAAATCGGAAAATTAAGAAAATGTAATGAAAATCGTAAAATGAAGGAAATGTAATGAAAATCGTAAAATGAAGAAATAGTAATGAAAATATTTGAATTGGCAAGCCTCTCTATTAAAACTTCCCAAATATTTGGCCCCTGATATTGAATTAAATCGTGAAATGTAATATTTGAACCGGAGAAACAAGTTGTCATATTCTTGAGAAAGAACAGAAGCGCTGGCTTTCCGAGTCGTCGAAATTCGCGAGTTTTTTTATCGCGATACGTCCTGCAGTCGACATTTCATTTTTCCTCTCCCGAATTTATACGCGGGCTTACGCGATTCCTCTATCCGTCTGTCCGATGAGATTTTCCACTATAATGAAATGAAAGCGTAGTTGTCTCTGTAAATATACATCGAGCTAAAAGGATACGCTAAATCAAGCCTTTCATTCCATTGGTCAGTTAGTTTCACGTGATACTCTTACGTAATTACGTTAAAGAAGAAGCAAACCGTAGCCGTCAGCTCGGCGCCGTTTTCAATTCGGACCTCTCGTACAGACTTTACCACGTCCCTACCTATGGCAACGTTCTGACTTTACCAGTTGTCCACAGTTTGTTCTTCCGTTGAATTTGGCCAGTCGTTGTTGACCGGAAGAGTGAAAGGAGGCTTTTCCGCTGATCGTCTTCGGCTTCCTTCGCTATCAAAGAAAAAATATACCTTTTCTTTGGAGAGGTTTTTCCCGCTATTAACTCTCCTCGAGAAATAAACAAAGCTTCCACTGGCCGTCTTAAGTTCCCCTCGTCCACTCTCCGTTCTTTATTTCAAAAGCATCACCCCTCTTCAACCCATTCAATCGTTTATAACAAAATTGTAGACTCTTTTTTTAAGTTTCGGACACCCTTGGAAAAATGGGAAACGTTATGAATTAAGAAGTTGATGTTGGGATTTTCCCTTCATAAATCGTACAGGTATGATGACTTAAAATATTATATATAACCCCATACAACGATAGTGCAGTGTGCTTTTAACAGAATTGCCACATTACCTGGACAAGTTGGAATATCTCGGAATATCTAGAATGGTCAGGGAATTTGAAAATCTGTAAGAAAGTCGGGGAGTTTAATTTCATTTTATACTAAAATATAGATTCAAAATTGGCAAATTTTGGCGTAAAATAAGTCGGGGCAAATCTCTGCAAATGTTTGGGGGAGAATCGGGAAATGTTTGGGGGAGAATCGGGAAATTCTTGTGGGGGGAGAATCGGGAAATGTCTAGATAATTTGAATTTAAAAAACTGTGGCAACTCCGAATTTTCACATCCGAGCACTTTTGCGTGGTTTTCTGATTTAAATCGTTTTGATTTAATCGCAATTGTTTTTTAAATCGTTGATTTAAGTATTTTTTTTATATTTTTATGTAATTAAAAATTTTCTAATGGCTGTACAATTCAGACCAAAGTACTAATTAGATATAGTTCGAATAAATTTCAATTCAGATTTACATAGTCCATGCATGCAATTTATGAATTAATTTGTCCAGGAAAATTAGTCATAAAACGTTTAATAATTAAATCTTATTTTTCTAAGTTTTTTAAAATATTAAATCATCGGTCTTGGTTTATTAATAAACCTAAATTTTTAATAAAATATTTTAAAACTGTAAATTCGTATCATTTTAACATTTTAATCGCTAGATTCGTAGCAGACGACAGGAGCTTTGCAAATTAATAGTTAAGCTATGAATTTAAAGATGGCGCAACTTTTCGCGCTAGTCGTCATGACTTATGAGTAAGGATGATAAAATTTGCGAATAAGTAGATAAGTCCATTATGAAAAGGGATAAAAAAGCTAAACCCTTTCCATAATGGACTAATCTACTTATTCGCTAATTTTATCATCTTTGCATTGCAGTCCATAGGTGGTTCCTTTTAACATGACTTATGAGTAGACTTGTTCAATTATCTAGATATTTTTCAAAATCGCAATAACCTTTATAACAACTCGTTGTACGCAAATGACTGGGACTTCGTCGAATTAAAACGAATTATTACTTTATTTTACATTTTCTGACATTTATCGCCCGGAGGCAAATCGTCAACTCTCTAAAATCCACGATGTAATTTTCGAAAATTACTTTCTGGTCAATCGGGATATTATCAAAGTTCAAATTTTACTTATTTTTTACAGCGATATTTAATTTGGAGTAGACCTTTTGATCTACTTTTTGATTTTATTATTTTAACTTTACGTTATCTAGTTATTCGCATGTTTTTATCAAATTTTAAACTATATATTTTTTACCAAATTCTACAGCCTTGACTGCTATTTTTGTCATAAAATATTTAATATTTTTTTTATTTTTAAACGTTTTTTAATGTTTAACTCGGTAATATATTTCGTGTATTGATATTTGGGCGGATAAAACCTTGGCAATACCTCCCAAAAAGCCCCCCGTAACATAAATATTTTCGTTATTCACCTGCACCAGTTCATAAAAAAACGATAGTTTTGATCCGTTATAGCTTAAGAATCTTATTCAAACCGGAGTTGCATTTATGCCAAAATAAGACGTCAAAAATATGTATTTTTTTGGGGCCTTTGCTTTTTTCAATACTTTTCCACCCTTGCTTCGCTATGGCTGGCTGAAAAAAAATCAAATTTCAATATTTCTTTATTCGCGAAATATCCGCTAGAAATTTGATTTACGACCTCTTTTGAAATATTTCCTTTCAATTCTTGGAGTGCGGGGGCTACTTCGTTTTTACCCTCCCCCGTCTTTTTTATATTATTTGTACATCTTACTTTTTTGTACAATAAGTGTATTTTAAGATTTACGAAGAAGAAATTACTGTACGTCAAATACCAATAGATGTTGCTATAAAGTAAATTAAACCAAAATACGAATATAAAAGGTCTCTCTTACGTCGTAATTACAATTATCGTAGCACGCGCGCTAGAAAATCCGAAATTTTCTTCACGACTCAACCACGCGCTAATATACAGTGACGTATCTAAAGTTTCTGACGACGTAAAACATGAAAATTAACCCTAATTTCAGTCGTATGTTTTTGTTGTCACTATTTCTTTAATAACTTTAAAAGTTCTAATCTGATTTGCAAAATGGAAATGGTTTCTGAGTGTGATCACGCCTCGAACAAGCGTAGGCACGATATAATTTATTAATTTTCGTGATGTCATTTATATACACGTCAGGTAATTTAAAAATTGACCGGAAAACTCAGGGAAATGTTTCAAAAAGATCAAGGAAATGCCGAGGAATTTGAAAATTATTCCAAATGGTCAGGGAATTTTAAAATCGTCCGAAAAAGTAAAATAATTTTTAAAATGTCCCCAAAAAAATCGGACAAATAAATTTTTGAAAGACGTATTAAAAATACACATTCATTTATTCTTCAAAAATGGTCAGGGAAAATTTGGCAATACGTTATTGTTGAAAGTAGTCTTAAATTCTTAATACACTCAAATATGTATCACAATTTTTCTTTACTCCCAGTAAATTCAAAATAACCCAATTTCCCATTAATACTTTCTACTATCATTCGATTTCACAGACGAGCGGCGACTGTGGGAGAAACATTCATATTGTTTTTAATAATAAAATCCGTTAAATCCGTGTTTCCGATTCACTTTCCAACGCGATATTTCACCGCCTTCGCCATATTGGAAAACTTGTTTTGAGAAAGATATACATTTAACGGGTGGGGGGGACCCGTATCGCACGGTGCCCCATTAAATTGCACGCGCGTCCCTTAGCGTTCGTTGAAAGCTTCGGAACGTCATCCCCGTACACGCCTGGAAAACGAGCGTGGCGAAGGTAGGGAACCGCTAGAAACTGCTAGTTGATACGGCTCGAGCGCTGTGATCCTTCGTCTCTTTTATTTTATTTCGAAGCGCACAGCTGGTCTCTTCACCCTCCCCCCTCCTAGCGTCCCCCTTTTGAAGACTCGCGAAGAATTTTGATATTTCGACCAGTTTTCGGATGAAAAATTGAACTCGAAATTGGGACTTCACTCGGCGCGTGCTTTTCGATTTCTCTCAGCCGGCACGCGCGTGCGACGAGGGCGTTTTCGAGGATAAACCCCTCCTCCCCCCTGGCCGCGTTTTCCTCGACAGGGGTGCTTATTCAATTGATTTAATGCTTTGTATTTTGGAATCGAAACACCATTGGAAACACTAGGATTTAGTTGAGTTTCAGCAAAGTTATGAAGAATCTTAATATAAAATTAAAATAATTTCGATATTTCCATTTCGAATCGCAATTTCGACATTTTCATTTCGAATCGCAATTTCAATATTTCCATCTTTTCGATCTAATTACTGAAACGCGCGATAATGCAGGTTCATTCAACTTCTGTATAGTCGTAAGGGCTTATCGCAAACACGATTTCTGCTTTATTCCAAAAACAGCAACTTGCTTATTTCACTAACACCAGTTGTTCTATAATTCCAAATCCAGCAACATATATTTAAGAGATTAAGAGTATACGTCTAACGTGAACGTCGGAATTCTTCTAATGCGCTACGGAAGTGTGGACGTACCCGCGTTTAATCTCACTGTTAAAAAAACCGCGCGTAGCACCAGAGCTACATCACGTAACTCGTGATTTCTCGAGATTTCATCTGAGAATATCCACGAAACAAAGAGCCACCATTGTCGAGACTGGCAAATGGAAAACATGGCTTTTTCAATTTAAAAAAATAACGACTAAAAATGAGAGAAATTCATGCCGAAATCCCAGTAAAAAATAGAATTATCAACAGCGTAATGTGTAATCAAATTCCGTGAAAATCTATTTACTAACGTACATGTACAATCTAGAATAGGGAATATTTAGTAATTCATCCTTTTTTCTGTCTTTGCATTTCCGCTATTTGATAAGTCTATTTTCTAAAAGATCCTTCAGTGTTTTGCCCTTCGCGCCTCCTCCCAGTGGTGGGCATTTTCGCCAAAGAGCCGCTCAGCTCACTCATCGCTCGCACTCGCTAGCCTATTATCCGCTCACGCTCACGCATGTTTGAGCGGTAAAATCGGCGTATTTCTCATTGCGCTCTTTTTAGAGCGCTAAAATAAGTGCTCTTTTCACTCTTTTTTGAGCGGTAAAATCGGCGTCCTTCTCTTTGCGCTCTTTTTAGAGCCCTAAAATAAGCACTCTTCTCTTTTTTTTGAGCGGTAAAATCGGTGCTCCTCTCTTCGCTCTTTTGTGAGTGATAAAATAAGCGCTTTTCTCTTCGCTCTTTTTTGAGCGGTAAAATAAGCGCTCCTCCTTTTCGCTCTTTTTAGATCGGTAAAATAAGCGCTCCTTTCTTTTCGTTCTTTTTTTTTCGCACTCTTTAAAAAAACATTTATCCGCTCAATTTCGCTCATAATAACAAAAGCGCTCACGATGAGAGGAGCGATGCCCATCGCTGCCTCCTCCCGTTTGATACCATTCCACTTTATTTTTCCCCTCGTGTTGTCGAAAAAAGGAAGCTTGTGCAGGCAGGGGCGCAGATGGCCGCCTTCCGCTTGCGCCTACGTATTTCTCGGAGAGCGACCCCGAGTGCAAGTTGCGGGAGTTTTCGGCTGAGATGCGTGTGACTCAACTCTATTCTGTGTTTTTTTGTTGTTTCATTCGCCCTTCGTTCGCGTCGCGACGTGGTTGCGACTCTTCCCGGGTTCTCTCAATTAAGATCTCTTGTTTTTGTCGCCAATAATCGCGGCCATCCTGTATGGAGGCCGTTACGGAATACGTAGAGTTTAAATCCGTGGCCGAATCCTCCAGCTCAACCGTGGGCTACTTCCGGTAAGTTTTACACTTCTTTTCGTTTTTGAAATTTTAACTCTTGTTTTTCTTTTACGCGAAATATCTGGGTTTGTGACCGTTGAAGAAATAGATCATTTTTAGCCCGTGATTTTCGTGCTTAATGGAGGAATTTCTTAAATGGGGTATAATGCTATCGATAAAAATCGTCTGCTAATACGCTATAGTACTTGGTTCTTGCGTAACTAACGCCAGTTAACTCTGGTGGTAGGAAGGTGAAATAAGTTAGGTCTACCATAATTGTGGAAAAAAAATTGCGCTTAATTAAAAGTATTTACTACGTTATATGGTTGTATGTATAAGCATGAAGTACCTTAATAAAGCCGTGTATCATATTTTGTAGAGTTGTAAATCGTAAAATTGCCGTGGCCTTTTATCCGAAAAATGTTTTCACTCCATGATTAGCCTAATATTGTTCACAAATTTCAATTTCGCGCCATTTTTGGCTCGTTTTTTAGTGTCCAAAAGTAAAACTAAACCTCTAGACTTGTATAACGTTTTAAGGGTTTTATTCTAGACATGTTTCAATTTTTTATTATTCCGTTATGCATTCAATTTTTCCGGAAAATTAAAAACTCTAATATTTTACTTCGAAAAAAAGATTCTGTTAAGCATGGTGGTAAAAAATGTGAAAATAATAATAGGGCTGTGTGATTAGTGGGTTTAGGAAATCGAGTCGGTTATCGAGTATAATTTTTTTTCATCGAGTATTCGAGTCGACTAATATTGAAGTCGAGTCGAGTAATAGAGTACTTGATTGAAGGGAAACTTTCTCTTATTCGAGTCAAGTAACTAAAAAAAAACCTAGAGTAATATTTTTAACGAGTCGGGTTATCGAGTACTTGATTAGGAGCTGGTTTTATTCAAGAAATTATGAATATAAATCGAAAAGAAGTATAAAGTAACTTCAATGCTGAAAAATATTTATTTAATTTAAATGAACCACAGTTTCCAAAACTTCGTAGGTACCGTTTATTGCCACCCAAAAAGTTGTAAATACCCCTCTTTGAACTTTGAAGCAACGAGGATAGAAAAATCCAATACTCGACGAGTTTAGAGAGCAGCTTATTCGAGTAATCGGTTACCCGAATATGCAATTTTTTTGGTATTCGGTAATCGAAGAGTATTCTCTAATAACTTATTCGAGTATTCAACCTCAAAAAAGGCTGAGTACTCGATGATGTTCGAGTACTCGCACTGCCCTAATAAGCATCCATTGACGAGTAACATTGTCATCCCTGTTGGAAATAGCTTTCACTACTGGCTCCCTTAACGTTTGGTGGTTTTTATTCGTGTTGGACGCCTGGATGATATTATTTTATGGTTTTTTTCGGGATTTCTGGGGTTTTTTCGCCCATTTTCAGTTTTATCTCCTCCGGGGAGCGTTTTGGATGTTTTGAGCCGTGCTTTCGACGCGATAACCCCGGCGTCTCGCTTGTTTACCTTCGGATCCAATTTTAAAAGTTTCAATGTGTTGCGTGTACATTCTGCGCTTTAAAATTCGAACTACTACAGTGTACTTTATTCGTACGATGGAAAAAAAACAACCATGAACGTATTTAGGGTACTGAGAAGGTACGAGTCTACGTAGCACACCCGCTGGCGTGGAGTATAGCGCCATCTAGTATCGATCGTAAGAACGTTTCGTTCGAGGAAACTTGTTTAATTAGTTTGATTTAATTATTTAATTTAGTTCATTTAACTTTAATAGAGCTGAATTTAATAGGAGTATGAATTAATCATAAAATCGTCTGCTATCACGCGCTTTTACTGGTTTTTAACGTAACTAGCGCCATTTATTACTGGCTTCTGTTAAACCTGTTGGCAAAATTTTTAATCCCACTCTCCCAAACTGAAGTAACAAACTTTCAGAAAATGACTTTTGGAATCGTTCTATTAATTTAATTAAATAAATAGTAAAATAATTGATAGATTCTCAATTAATTGTAGTGTTGTAAGTCAGAAAATTTTCCGGAACATTTTCCGTATTTTTCCGAAAAAATTAAAAGGTTTCATTCCATGATTAGTCTAATATATTGTTTACAAATTTAAATAAAGCGGCATTTTCGCCTAATTTTTTTTTAATCTTAAAAGTAAAACTAAACCTCTAGACTAGTTTAAACTGATTAACAATGTAACACTATTAATGTTTTGTAGCATGTTTACTGATTTTTGACATTTTATATCGATAAAAAGTTAAAAACATTGAAAACCTTCAAAAAGTATTGTTTTTTCAATTTTTTATTTCTCCAATTTGCTGAAAATTTTCCGCATTTTATTTTTCCGGAAAATTAACAACACTAATTAATTGTGCTAATAAAAACCCTTAAACAATTCCTCCACAGATGTCGCTACTGACCAATTAAAATTTAATTTATTCCTTAAACGACTCCCCGCGAACGTTCTGGATAACCTAAATACGTTCCCTGCACGTACAAAATGTTAAAACGGGATATTTTTCGATTTATCGTCGAGAAAAGGCATCTTTTCAGATAACCACACCTGCAGCTCCACGCATTAGCATATCGCGAGCTTAATTCGTCGCTAAAGCGTTTCAAATAGCTACGTTATTTTTTTTATCCCCCAAATCCGAAAATTTGCATACTAATTTTCCCTCCCGTCGCGTGATCGGCTTTATCCGTTTCGTCTCCGGAAGCTTAAAAATAATTCTACAAGTCGGGCATTTATTTTTTTTATTCAAATTTAAGGTATACGACATTGAGGGGGGGCTGTACCCTTTTAGTCTTTATTCCCCCCCCCCCCCCCTCCGTGAATAATATCGGAGAGAAAAAGACGATAAAAAAACCTGGGCAAAACTCAAACTCATTCATATTCAGGGAATCGAACTATCCTTTCTCGGTTGCTGCTCGGTACATAGATATATATAGAATTTCGTTTTCGGGGCGAAGGGAGGAGATCGTGTTTTATGCATTTCTCGTCATGAATGTAAAGCACACAATGTACCCTCTTAACATGTTTTATACCTTTGGAGGTAATATAGACAGACAAATATCAGCCCTCTGCACAAATGTACATTGTAGAAGTAGGCCAAATTATCACGTAATGGTTTTTTTAATCAAGGAGCTAAGGTTTTATAACTAGTACAACTATGTTACTTTTTGACGTTTTGAGTCGAATAGTTATCTTAGTAATAATATCGTATTGTAAAATTTAGTTATCGTAATTTTTAACTTAATTGTAAAATTTAGCTGTCGTAATTTTTAACTTTATTGTAAAATTTAGTTATCGTTACTTTATTGTAACTCTTATTTTTCAAATTTGTTTTAAGTGAAATTTAATTTAGTATTACGTTCATGGGGTTGTAAAATTAAAATTTTCGATAAAATTACTGAAATTTTTTGTTCCCATAGACTTTTTATGGGAAGTTAATTTTTAGGAAATCCAGGCTTTAAAAATATCCCTTAAAATATTTGAGTACAAATTTTAAAGTCCAAAATCTTTGATTATTTTGCAGCCTATAGACGTTATGGGAAATATGTAAAAGTAAACCCAGGATTTGAAATATCAATTTAAATATTTGAGTACAAATTTTAAAATGCAAAATCTTTGATTATTTTACAGCCTATACACCTTATGGGAAATATGTAATAGAAAATCCTGGGTTTGAAAAATCCCTTAAAATATTTGGTTATTTTCTAGCCCATAGTGGACAGGGGTAGCGCTAAGATATTTTGGGGAGGTGGACGAGTGGGCCGCCCATTTTATTTTTTCAGGGCTTTTGGGGCCCTTAAGCTAGCAAAATCGGAAATTTTTAATTTTTATATTACCCCTATAATAAAATTTCAGTGAAATTTTAAGCACGAGTTTAAAAGTTAACCCCCAATGATTTCCAATTTTTTGGGGCCCTTTAAATTTTGAAGGTTCTAGCTTACCACCGAGGGCCGATGTGGTTTATAGAAAATCTTCAATTGGAGATTCTGGATTTAATCAAAATTTGGGTAAAAATCCTAAAATCTGAATGCAATACTCTATATTTTTCAAATTCCCAAAATTGCTAAATGTACGACCCTAACTTTTAAATAAGAAAATTAGTGTTACACCATTAAATTTCCTAATTTTTGAGTAACAAAATTGAACGTTGATATTTTAGAGTTTTCTCTGCAAGGGATTCGTAATAAAATGTCCCAAACAGGCCGTGTCAACTACACTACAAAACATCTACAAATTAAATTCATTGACCAAATATGTCACAATAAATTTTAGCTTTAACTGCCAACAGCTATCTGGAATTTCTGATTACGAACTACAACAACATTTACGGATGTTAAAACATACGTCTACTTCGTATGTTGACATTCTTTCCGCATGATACGGAACTGGGTTAGAAATTATTTTATTTAGTAGTTTGAGAACCGCTAGATAGATGTCACTACTTTCGCGATATCTCAATCAACAAGCGAGCGAAAGTTTTCGGCAAATATGGAAATCCTTGCCATTTTATTTCAACCAAATTTCTAATTTAGCCTCAGGGTTGGAGATCTATATATGCCTTTAAGCCCTAATGGATTAGCGAGGCCTCTGCGCCTAAAACGCGGCCGATTTCGACCCTTAGAAAACGAACGTTTATACGTGATGCATTTGGCCTTAATTATATTTATCCGTTAGAATACTAAACCTAGTAACTACGTCCAACCTGATAATAACGTCCCGAAGAGTACGAAGCAAACTGCACCTATCTCTCTTATTTATTTCCAAATATCGCGTTAGGGCTGACTCGAGCCCTATCTCTCGCTCGAGTTCAACTTCGATTTTCGCCCCATAAAATAGTCATTTTCTGGCGTTTTAACTCCGCAGCGGACGCGAAGTGGATTGTGGCGTAATATATTACTGTCAAATGAGATTGGATCTCGGGCTGGGCGCCTTAATACTCGGACGCTTGGGGCGTGCAGCGTCGAGAGGGCTGCCAATAGCGATTTACCTTCCTCTAGGCCAGGATTATTTTGCATCGCCGCGCTTTCGGTATCTCTTATTATCATTGATGGGCGTTGGTTGGCGAAGCCTTTAGATTTTTCTCTCCACTTTTAAGTATAGCTGGTCTCACCTCCTTCAGTATCTTGCGCGCAAAATTGAGTCATTGAGGGAATGGAGACGAAACGGTTTTTATACGGTTAAAAGGGGTTTTATAAGTAGCGTGTTATTTTATTTAAAAACCTAGTGGGCTGTGTTTACTCGCATAAGTTAATAAATTGATTTTATTGTTTTGATAGTATTCAATTTCTGGAAGTAAAGTTAATCAATTAAAGTATAAAAGCACCTATGTATAAGTTAAAGTGGTCATTTATTTTATTATAATTAAGTTCATAAATTGGTTTAATTTTTGTTGGGTTGACTGTTCTTTTCTTTTGAAAAAAATAGGGGTTAATTTTCCGGAAAAATAGAATGCGGTAAAAATATACAGAATAAAATACCGAATTAAATATTTGAAAGAGAATTAATTAGTGTTGTTAATTTTCCGGAAAAATAAAATGAGAGAAATATTTCCAGAAGATTTTCCGCAAATCGGAAAAATAAAAAATTTAAACAGAATTACTTTTTAAGGGTTTTTAATGTTTTTAACTTTTTATCGATATAAAATGTCGAATAACAGAAAACATACTACAAAACATTAATAGTGTTACATTGTTAATTAGTTTAAACTAGACTAGAGGTTTAGTTCTACTTTTAGGTTCGAAGAAATTATGCGAAAATGCCGCTTTATTTAAATTTGCAAACAATATATTAGACTAATCATGGAATGAAAACTTTTTATTTTTTTTCGGAAAAAGGCCTCAGTCATTTTCCGGAAATATTCCAACTTACAACACTAAAAAAAATTAATTTTTAAATGATTTAAGACACTAAAGATCGTACCCTGACTGCCACGCCACGGGTGGGATCTCTTGAAACTAAATCCTGCCAAGGTTTCCAACCTTAATGCAACACCTTTTCGGTGGCTCTTTAAAGGGTGTAGTAACTAAATAAATTGGTAACACGTGATACGACTTAGTTTTAATTTAACTAGCGCCAATTAAACCTAGTTTATGTTAAACCTGTTGGCGTGAATACGGAATTCGTTGGTCTACCATAAATAAAGTGCGAAATTGAGGGTAAAAATTGATTGAACCAATTTATTTATTTAAAAAACCAATGAGATAAGTAGAATTCTTGGTTCTTAGAAATCCGTTGTCTTGGTCTCCAAAGAAATATAAATCGAATCAGAAATTGAGAAAACGTGTTTAAAAGAAATCCAGTTTGGGGCGACGTTTTATCATCCATATTTTAGGAAATACTCGATAAGGGAGAGCGAGTAACTAGTAGGTGCTGCTGAGAAATTAAAATGAATGGCTGTTTCGCTTCCGTCGATCGCCCACACACTCGCCAGTCCCACTCCAAACAAAATCCCGTTAACCTACAAAAAGCGCAGTGATAATAATTCAGTTGCCCAAGAGCGCGCTTTCCGTTCAAGGTGAAAGCCGACACACCGAGCCAATTTTTAGTTGAGATACACCAGTCATCGGAGTAATTGAATATGTACACGTTAGTAGGGTTTCGTTCAAATTTGCTTATGCCCAAAAATACCGGTTTTTTTTCAAAGGGAATAATTTAATTTGTTAAATATTAATTATTAATTATACAAGTTTACGTTTATTTTATTTTCTATTTTATACAGGGTGTTTCAAAGGTTATGCAAATATTTGAAGGAGTTGTAGGGGTGAGTTGAGAAGTATGACTTTGGTCCCATTTTCCTACGATGAGTTAAAAGAGCGCCAGAGAGCTTCAAAGTGTGACCTACTATCCCCTGCAAGTAGGCTGCAACAAGCGCAAAACCAAGCAGCAGGGAAATGCGAACATTAGGGTTTGGGTTCCTGTGATAGGTAAAAAAGGACTTTGTAAACAAATCGAGGTAACCAGCGTAAAAAAGTAAACAGTATTTAAAGTCCCTGCTGTTTGGTTTTGCGCTTGTTGCAGCCTACTTCCGGGGGCTAGTAGGCCACACTTTGAAGCTCTATGGCGCTCTTTTAACTCATCGTAGGAAAATGGGGGAAAACAGGCATACTTCTCAACTAACCCCTACATCTCCTTAATAATTTTGTATAACCTTTTGAATCACCCTTTTTATGGTTAATTATTTCGTTTTTAAAGCTCTATAATACTAATAATCAGCTAACACCCAAGGCACCACCCCTTGTCATCTAGCGACTTTTAATGCCTTAAGTTCCGGTGGCCGGTTTACAATGCGTAGGAGGGTGGTGGCAATTAATTCCTGTAGTATATCCTTATTAAATATTAATTTAATATTCGATTTAATTCCTGTAGTATATCCAAGAATAGAACTATTGTCTAATTAGTATAGTGTATCCTTAATTAATATCCTTATTTATATTAATTTAATATTCGATTTAATTCCTGTAGTATATCCAAGAATAGAACTATTGTCTAATTAGTATAGTGTATCCTTAATTAATATCCTTATTTATATTAATTTAATATTCGATTTAATTCCTGTAGTATATCCAAGAATAGAACTATTGTCTAATTAGTATAGTGTATCCTTAATTAATATTCTTATTTATATTAATTTAATATTCGATTAAATTCCTGTAGTATATCCAAGAATAGAACTATTGTCTAATTAGTATAGTGTATCCTTAATTAATATCCTTATTTATATTAACTTAATATTCGATTTAATTCCTATATTATATCTTTATTTAATGTTAATTTAATATCAATTTATTTCATATAGTATATCCTTATTTAATATAGTATATCCTTATTTAATATTATTATTTATATTAATTTAATATTCGATTTAATATTCGATTTAATTCCTATAGTATATCATTATTTAATAATTTAATATTCGATTTATTTCATAGTATATCCTTATTTAATATTCCATTTATTTAATATAGTATATCCTTATTTAATAATAATTTAATGCCTATAGTAAATACTTTGAAATATTAAATTAATAATAATTTTATGCCTATAGTAAATACTTTGGAATATTAAATTAATATTAATATTAAATAAGTATTTACTTTTGGCATTAAATTAATCTTAAACAAGGATATACTATATAATGGAATTTTATTTTATATCCTTGTTAAGATTAAAATTAATTTGCGATTTAATGCCTGTAGTAAATCCATATTTAATATTAAATTAATGCCTGTAGTAAATCCATATTTAATATTAAATTAATGCCTGTAGTATATCCATATTTAATATTAAATTAATGCCTGTAGTATATCCATATTTAATATTAAATTAATGCCTGTAGTATATCCATATTTAATATTAAATTAATGCCTGTAGTATATCCATATTTAATATTAAATTAATGCCTGTAGTATATCCATATTTAATATTAAATTAATGCCTGTAGTATATCCATATTTAATATTAAATTAATGCCTTTAGTATATCCATATTTAATATTAAATTAATGCCTTTAGTATATCCATATTTAATATTAAATTAATGCCTTTAGTATATCCATATTTAATATTAATTTAATACCTATAGTAAATCCTTAATTAATATTCCATTTATATCATACAGTATATCCTTATTTTCAAAAACATTTGTGATCGTCCGAATTACTGAGCGAGCTCCTTTGTGGCTGTATTTTCCTGTCTTTGTTTACGCGAGGATGAAACGTGATATTTAGATCGAGATAGTCGTACTTTCGTATTTTCATGATTAGGAGAGCGAGCGTCATCGGCCCACGCTCATCCAGTGTCTTGTAAAACGAATTTGATGAACGTTGAGAAAAGAGTGACTGGAATCGCGCGCCTGTTGTTGTTCTCCGCTTAATGGATGCTAATTTGTGTATGGCCCAGTTCACCTTGGAAGATCATTTTTACGTACCCGCTTTCCCCGCGAATGAATATTCAGGGCCCTAATCCATCTTAGTCGCAGCCATATTGTCGCCATGACGTCATTTTATTACACCCCCATCATCCTAATATGGCGACCTAAGTTTCGCGGAGATAATGCGTTTAAAGGGAGGTATTACCTTCTTTTAACCTTCTCCCCGACTAGTAGACGAAGGTATTAAAATTATGTCTAATTTTATTGTAGCAGTTTTGAAGTTTTCAAGGACTCCTGCAAAATAATTTATTTATTTCTGATTCATTAACTTTAAAAAAGCTCAGTGCTGTGCTCAACGGTCAGCGGTTTTTTACTGAACGGGTTTTTTGACTTCCGGTTTTGACGTCACGTTGCCCGCCCGTTGCTCAACGGTCACGTGACGTCGCAGCGTTCAACAAGATCCTACGTCAGCGGTTCCAAAAAGGGGTTCCAAGAATTCTCAGCGTGGCCATATTTGTTTATCTTCTAACAGGGCTCGTACACGACCTGGAAAAGTCAGGGAATTTGAAAAGGTTTCCAAAAGGTCAGGGTAAAGTCAGGGAATTTGAAAATGATTTAAAAAATTTCAGGGAAAAGTCAAGGAATTTGAAAATGGTCCCAAAAAGTAAGGGAATTTTAAAATGACCCCAAAAATATCAGCCAAATAAATTTTGGAAAGACTCTTTTTCAAGATTTTTACCTCAAACCATTGATTTATTCTACAAAAATGATCGGGCAAAATTTTGACAATTTGGTTAGGGATCACCTGGAAATGTCAGGGAATTTAATTCCGGAAATTTTGTACGAATCCTGTTTAAGATAAGTAAAATAAAATGAGTTGGGGTTCCCCCAGAATTAGGTGGGTAATTTAGGGTTCCATAGCAAACAAAAATTGGGAACCGCTGTCTTACTTCACGTTAGCAACGGTATTAGCTAAAATAATTTTTCAGATACTTCGTTGAGAGTTACGTTGAGACGATTTTTAACGTTGCTCCGAATCCCTCTCATGGTCGAATAGTAAACTCCTTCCCTTTAAACAAAATTAAACCAACCTGGTATCTCATTGGTTCCCTAAATCACGCGATTGAAGCACACGCCCCCTCGTGTGGAAAATTCTACATTGATGCCCACGTATCTTCTGAAAATTTAGTCATTCTCGCTAATTATACATGTATACAATCTTGTATAAATTATAAAGCTGAGGTCACACTATATAAATTGTGAAATTGTCCTTCTGGCTAATTGCATTAGACATTTCTATAAATTTCTAGCTAATTAGGTCAAACACTTTCACAAAGACAACATTAGGAATTATTTATTCTTTTGGTTTTAAAAATTCTGCTTATGTTCATTCTTATTTGCTTGGTATTTTCTGAAGCGTCACCCCTAAAGTTGATTTTCAAAATATAGCTAAGGTAGCCCACGTGAATATAGTACATTTCAAAATATAGTAACTCCATAACTGAACTATTTACAAAATCAATGAGATGTAGTTAATTAACTATTTATAAAGGTTTGTATAAAACTATAACAGTTAAATGAGTAGGATTTTGATCAAAAATAGACTACTTATCCAGACAACTAGGTTGACAGGTTTGCCAGAGTATCCTTTTTTGAGCAGCCCTGGTTCATGAAAAATCGGGCCAAACCTTATGCCTCTCTATACACAAAAGTAAATCACCTCATAAGTAGTATGGGATTTTAATTAGACTAGTTGACCTTGGTGGCGCACCGAAGGTGACAACCGACTTTGAATCACCTAAAATTAAATTTACCATATTTTGTTAGTCAAACAGTTTTTGTATCCCCCTTACCATAGTATCCACTTAGCATTTCCGATAATTATTTTATTTAGGGCGCATTCAACTTATTTGGTAATGTTATATGATAACCCTCGAAAAACTCATAATATCATTTTATTATGGCTTCGTAGAGTTTTTGTGAAAAATGGAGCACGCTCCAATCATCATCAACCTTTTATAGCTATCAATGGGGTTGGGGGCGACGCGCCCCGAATCTTGACCCTCGCTGGCGAAGGTGCTCTAACGAAGGCCCATCGCCAAGCCCGAAGGGACCGAAGCCCACCGTACGGCCGTAATAATGGCTAAGTTATTACCATTGTTCAGACAGGGGGCGCTAGATAGTGGAAATACGTATATATGGCTTCCTTAATGAAAAAGGGTCAGTATAGAGCGACCTCTAGCGAACTCTCCTTCGCCGTACAATTCGAGCCTCCTCGACTGTCATTGATCGCTTTTGTTTCGGCGCTGCGACTTCACCCTACTCTCCGCCTTGATGGCGCCGCCAATTGTTAGTGTCGGTACTTACAAAGCCCCCATTGGAAAGAGGAAATCTCGACCGCGTCGTAGGGCTGGAACTTCGGCCGTGACTATGAAACAATGGGGGAGCCGTTCTCCGCTAACGGGATATTAATGAAGTTTGGCGCCTCCCCTCCCGTCCACCAGGGGGCGCTGTTTGTGTACGATGTACTCGTCGTCTATGTAAATAGATTTCTGAAAAATGTCTCTTCTCCCCCCCCCCCCCATTGTCTTGTCGTTTTGGTTTTCGGAGATTTATATGGGGGCACGTCATATAATATATAATATTTTTAATGAGGTTTTCATTTTATTTCACGCTTGTTTTCGAAAACTTCACTTTCTGTTGGCCGATCTTAAAATTAATTAACTTGGACCCCAACAAGTTGTTTCATGCGCGAAATGAATTTCAAATAGCGCTTTCAACCTGGTCAGGTGAACTCGGGTCGCTAATTCTCGGGTCAGGTGAACTCGGGTCGCTAATTCTCGGGTCTGGTGAATTCGGGTCGCTAATTCTCGGGTCTGGTGAATTCGGGTCGCTAATTCTCGGGTCTGGTGAATTCGGGTCGCTAATTCTCGGGTCTGGTGAATTCGGGTCGCTAATTCTCGGGTCTGGTGAATTCGGGTCGCTAATTCTCGGGTCTGGTGAATTCGGGTCGCTAATTCTCGGGTCTGGTGAATTCGGGTCGCTAATTCTCGGGTCTGGTGAATTCGGGTCGTAATACCCAGGTTAGGTCGTATCTCTCTGGTCAGGTGTATTCGGGTCGTATCTCTCTGGTCAGGTGTATTCGGGTCGTATCTCTCTGGTCAGGTGTATTCGGGTCGTATCTCTCTGGTCAGGTGTATTCGGGTCGTATCTCTCTGGTCAGGTGTATTCGGGTCGTATCTCTCTGGTCAGGTGTATTCGGGTCGTATCTCTCTGGTCAGGTGTATTCGGGTCGTATCTCTCTGGTCAGGTGTATTCGGGTCGTATCTCTCTGGTCAGGTGTATTCGGGTCGTATCTCTCTGGTCAGGTGTATTCGGGTCGTATCTCTCTGGTCAGGTGTATTCGGGTCGTATCTCCCTGTTCAGGTGTATTCGGGTCGTATCTCCCTGTTCAGGTGTATTCGGGTCGTATCTCCCTGTTCAGGTGTATTCGGGTCGTATCTCCCTGTTCAGGTGTATTCGGGTCGTATCTCCCTGTTCAGGTGTATCAGATTGAGTTAATATTTTATATTTCCCTCGCTCATCAATCTGATCTGAAATTATATCTAAATCCCAAGTACCTGATCTGCAATAATTAATCTCATCAGATTCAGTAAACTGACTGAAACTTTTATTGTATATAACCTTGTGGAAAGCATATTCAAATAGTCATCTGAAATCCGCTCATCTTCTGTCGGTCAGTTTACAATGAATTCTGATTAGTGTCGTGTCGTGTTTAAACTATCTGGTTTGCATTTTAATTTTAACCCGTATCAACTGTGCTGATAATATCTTAGCGTAAATTTGGATAATCTGATCCTAATTATTTCCTCGGTTCGGAGAATCTAATAATCGATTGAAAGCACTAATATCAAATCAGATAATTCAATTCAATCATGGGTGACTTAGTTTTCAATTTTAAAGATAACCATTTTCAAGATACCCCTAGTTATTTAAAGCTCATTTATTGTGAGAACAATTGTGGGTTTTCTAATAAAATTTCTAACGTCTAACTGATTGTAGACACGCTTGCAAAGAGAGAAGATTCTTTCATAGGAGTAACGACATTAAAGGACAATTTTTAAATACCCGAATGCTTATCAGATGGCGCCAGCCGTCTAAAACGAATAAATTTGAAAACCAACAAAAAACTTAGCGTAAAATAGCCATAGTTTTTCTTTATTTCGATTCCCGTCTCAAAACTTTAAATTGGCGCCATCTAGTATCAGTAAAAGCAATAAAATCGAACCTCTACTGGCTGGTTGTTTCCCTATAGCAATTTTTTAAATCGCTTTGTTGTCAAATTTTGTTGGATGCAACCGTAGGCCCTTTTTTGGGTTCATCAGTACTGTGTTGGCGGATAGCGATAACTAACCAAATAAACGTTAGTAACCCTATTTAATTCGCAATTCTGTGATTAAAATGTGGAGATGACCGAATTGCATCGCGTTGCTTTAACACTGGGAACGGTAGATTCAACGGGATTTTGAACAATGTCGGTCCTCCACGATTATGGAGAACTTTAAACAATTGGCTTTTGTTCCAAATTTAGATTTTACACGTCTGTAACTTGTCTCTATTCTGGCTGCGTTGTTTTCGAGATGGGTGGCCGCTTACATCAGTGTTGCCAAGTAGAAGTGACGTGCCTCCCGCCGAAATAGGAATAAAACTAGCCCAAAAAGTCACCCGATGTTTAAAATAGTATTTTTAAAAATAGCCCATTTTTATTAAAGAAAAGTGCCTAATATTAAAGAAATGCCCAAATAATTGGATTATTATTGACGATAAAAAATATTTTCGAAAAATTTTAATTTTCGACTGCTACAGAAAAATTAAAAATTCACAAGAACGTTTTATTTCTTAGTGAAATTTTTTACCAAAATGAAAGTATCATTACTTATAAAGTTAAATTTACGAATAACGACGAGGAAAAACTAATAGCGTCTGCTGTAGCCGCTACCTATCTAGGTTTTAATAGCGAACCACCGGGGGCGTAGCGAAATTTTTCCAGGGTTCGTACACGACCTGGAAAACTTGGTAAAGTCAGGGAATTTGAAAATTTTCTCAAATGGTCAGAGAACTTGAAAATGACCCCAGAAAAAATCAGGCAAATAAATTTTTTAAAGATGTATTAAAAATACATATTTAATATTTTCCAAGATTTTACCTCAAAACATTCATTTATTATACAAAAATGGTCAGGGAAAAATTGGAAATTGTGTCAGGGAAAACCTGGAAATGTCAGGGAATTTAATTCCGGAAATTTTGTACGAACCCTGTTTTCGCTCGCGAATAATATAAACATTCCTAATCAAGCCTCCATTTCCCGCATCGTATTTTCAAAAGTAGCCCCATTGGGTGGTTTTTCCGTCTAAATGGCAACTCGGTCTCGCATTAGCGAGATTCCGCGAGCGCGCGCTGTAATGTTGAATCGGGGAGATTTTCGGGATTTGCATGATAGCGACGGAATAGTGGGCGTCGTAACAGCTAATTACATTCTAAATGAATAATGCTAATGAATGCGACTCCCCCTATCGGCCCGTGGACGCGTTTCAGCCCAAATTATCATACACTTTTTTGTCATTTACCCCAGAGCCTAAACATTACCGCGTTATTATGGTGAATTAACATTATGCATGCTCGAACTGAAACTTTCGCTATTCTTGTTGGAGATTGGTAAATAGTTTGGTCGAATGTTAGGACACAAAGGTCACCACAGGTCAGGGAATTTGAAAATAGGACTATAGGGTCAGGACCAAGTCTGTGAATTTAAATTCATTTTAAAAATTTTATTTTTTGTAATTTCACTGTACTTCTGTGATTGTTAGAAAGTTCCTTAAAAGTCTGGTTATTTTTAAACGATGTAATAATTATTTTAATTATAATAAAATGTTGGGATAGTCATTGTACAAATTGTTAGTGATCATGGGTATTCTCGCATGTAAAGCACCCGGAATTATCGCCAGAAAAGCGCCGGGTATTCTCGCATGCAAAGCGCCCGGAAATTATCGTCAGAAAAGCGCCCGGAAATTCTCGCATGCAAAAAAAAGCGCCCGGGTATTCTCGCCAGTAAAGCGCCCGGAATTCACCACAGAAAAGCGCCGGGAATCAAATCACTTGAAAATACAGATTTCTTTCAGTAATCAGGTGGTCGAAATGTTGAGTAACTTACCCACCTCGCTGAATAGTCACTTCAGTAACGTCTTGAAAAATTATAAAATAACTTTAAAAAGTCTTATATCGGCTTTACAGGGCCCCCAGAGGTCCTATAATTCCTATAAAATCCTATATTTTAAAAAATGTCCTATAACATCCTATATTTTTAGCAAAATCCCTGAAAAGTCCTATAAAATCCTATAATTTTGATATTTTGCCCATTTCAAATCCCGCCACTCTGTGAAATTTCTAGATTTAGCTATAGGCTAAATTCCTATACAAAGTCATTCTAGTCTATACTTTTGTCATTGTTAACATGGTTAGCTACTAGTATATTTTTGTGATAAAATGGTTAAATAGTTTCTATTTTTCAAGTGAAAATCAAAGCCTTATTTCACTAAATATAGATTTTGTTTTTTAAATGCATAAAGTTAGTAAATGAAATAGCATATTTAGTCCTATAAAATCCTATAATTTGAAAAAATAGTCATATAAAGTCCTATATTTTTAGAAATATAATCCTATTTTTCCTATGAAAAATTTGAAGATTGGAGTGGGCTTTAAGAAAATTTGGGAAAATCTCCAAAAATTGGCTGGGTAATTTCTATTTTTTTTTATTTATATTATTTTTTCAAAAGATGCAGTCCTAAATAGCCTTAACGCGTTGGAGGGCACAATCATGCAGATGGCTCGGCGGTTATAAGGTATGAGGCCTTTCTAAAAATACCGTCCAAAAATATCCCAAATCGATGAAATGGTTAGCAAATACGGTCAATCGTGGGGGAAAAATGGATTTGGAGAATCGTGGAGAAGGTTAGCTGGAAATATCGTCGATCTAGCCAAAAAGAGAGAAAATCGATTTTTTAAACCTTCCCCCTACAACAGTGCGCGGGATTGACAAGGGTTTTTCTAAAGAACTACATTTGATCTTGGATGGTCAATTCCTACGTTTATCCGTCGATTAAAAAAATCGTTTTTCTAGCTTTCACCTTTTTATAAATATTTATAACCGGGTTAACAAAGTCAGGGAATTTTAAGTAATTGTAAAACGACCGGGAAAAATTCCTGAAATTTAAATTTATTTGGAAAATTTTATGATGATCTAAAAAAACCTTAGGTTTTTAAAAATTTTGATATAAAACATTTTTTGTTGAAACATAACCTTCAAGAGTCAGCTTACTAAAATATAAAGTTGAACCATAAGTCTATTATATTGTTCCATAAGTTTGTCACTTGGGAGAATATTTTACTGAGAGCTAGTAACGAAGTGACGTCACCACAAGAAGAAAATATTAACAATATTATACACTTATGGTTGAACCTTGTCTTATTTCGGCATTAAGAAGGTCCGGGAAACACCTCCGAAAAGGGTCGGCGCATCGCTCGTCGAACAGGGTCGGCGCATCGCTCGTCGAACAGGGTCGGCGCATCGCTCGTCGAACAGGGTCGGCGCATCGCTCGTCGAACAGGGTCGGCGCAACGCTCGTCGAACAGGGTCGGCGCATCGCTCGTCGAACAGGGTCGGCGCATCGCTCGTCGAACAGGGTCGGCGCATCGCTCGTCGAACAGGGTCGGCGCATCGCTCGTCGAACAGGGTCGGCGCATCGCTCGTCGAACAGGGTCGGCGCATCGCTCGTCGAACAGGGTCGGCGCATCACCCTTGAAAATATTATGGCCACCATGTATAATATTTAACTACTATCCGAATATTTATTGAACGTAATATTTTCTTACATAAAGATAATCGCCAATTATTTTTATAGTGGCGCTCGTAAAAACAACTCCTTTATAGGTGGGATTTTTAAATAAATTTAATTATGTCGTTTCTGCTGGCATATTCTTTTTCGCTAATCCTTAATTGGCATTGAACCATTTCTGAAAAGGCGGCAGCAACGCGTATTAAACAACGGCTTCTCCGTAAATCCTCCCAGTACCAGTAAAACAAAATTTCCGCTTGTTATCGTCGGCTCAAATCTTCGTTTCAACAACTAATGTTTTTCGCTCTATCTCGCAGCGCTGTCTTCTTTTTCTCACGGAGCTATAAATTTACCTTTTTCTACCGCGGGGGGGAGCGCCAATCGGTGCAGCTATAACTTCGTCCCAAGAACGTATTGGGGTGAACCGAGAATACGCATTCAGCACCTTGTTCGTCTGTGAATCGTGAATACAGGTGCTATATTATCGGTAAACCTCTATACATTCTTGTTCGTGTGTCTTATATTTACGGTTAAGGCGTTTTCCTCGTTTTAAAATCGACATGAGAAACCGATTTTCTAGCGTGGAAACTATTGTTTTAACCTGCAATTTGTTTTGCTCCGCCTCTGGCAAAGATCCTTGTCTAGATATCACGAAATGTAAACAAATAAAATTGCAGATTTTTCTACCGTTGTTTATAACCCGCTTTCTGTCTTACGTGGAAGTTTTATATCGTGTTTGTACGGTTGTTTTGTTATTTTGTTTCTATTTCTTGGGAGTATCGGAATGGTTTTTTTTTATAAAAAGATTTTTATTTAAATATATTAATTTCAAACCCAACGTTATTGTTATAATTTAAAAAGATTAAATTTAACATTTTTAAGCGCTTGACAAAGCGTATGGAACATGTTTATTTTTAACTTGTATCTTGCTATATTTCATGACACTTCCTATTTTTTAATGAATTTTTTCGAAATTAACACTCGCCAAACTCGGACTTTGCAGGGTTTCCACGGGTCATTGAATTTAAGAATTTGAGAAAAGTCAGGGAATTTAAACTAAAACCTGAAGAGTCACCTACACTTGAATAAAAACTGAAGTAATAAGGTTAAAAGAAAAATATTACGTTCCAAAATTAAAAATTTTGGCCTTAGAAAAGGTCAGGTGAAAGTTTATAAACAGGGTTCGTACACTACTTGGAAAACCAGGAAAAGTCAGGGAATTTGAAAATGTTTCCAAAAGTTCAGGGAAAAGTCAGGGAATTTGAAAATGTTTCCAAAAGGTCAGGGAAAAGTCAGGGAATTTGAAAATGTTTCCAAAAGGTCAGGGAATTTGAAAATGTTTCCAAAAGGTCAGGGAATTTGAAAATGTTTCCAAAAGGTCAGGGAAAAGTCAAGGAATTTGAAAATGGTCCCAAAAAGTTAAAGGAACTTTAAAATGGTCCCAAAAAGTTAAAGGAACTTTAAAATGACCCCCAAAAAATCAGGCAAATAAATTTTTGAAAGAAAATATTTTTCAAGATTTTACCTCAAACCATTCATTAATTCTACAAAAATGGTCAGGAAAATTTGGCAGTTTGGTCAGGGGAAACCTGGAAATGTCAGGGAAATTAATTCCGGAAATTTTGTACGAACCCTGATAAAAGTGGTCAGAAAAAACAAGGAAAATGTCAGGGAATTTGAAACTGAAATTTTTGTAACAACCCTCCTTGGATTTGCACTCGAACTGACAATTGTGAGTAGCGTGTTATCGTCCTTGGTGGTAGTATATTTCGCCTTGTAGGGGCCCCCAAAAGTCCTATAAAATCCTATAATTTTGACATTGTGCCCATTTCAAAATCCCGCCACTCACAAAATTGTCAGTTAAATTGCTAGTCTAGTCTATACTTATGTTATTGTTAACATGATTAGCTATTACAGGAATCCACACCTCTACTTGGAATGCTTATCGCGGCAGATTTTCGTCTCGATGCGGCTGACGGTTTTTTTGACGTCACCATGTTAACTTAACAAACAACAACGTTAGAGGGGAGCGCGCGCAGAGGGGATTTTTTGTCCCGTAGGCGGGGCCAAAGCCGTCACAGTGATCTTACCATACGCCATACGGCAGGTAAAGCATTCCAAGTAGAGCTATGAATTCCTGGCTACTTGTATATTTTTCTGATAAAATGGTTAGTTTCTATTTTTTAAGTGAAAAGATATATACTAAACACAGATTTGGTTTTTCAATGCATAAAGTCAGTAAATGAAATGACATACATAGTCCTATAAAATCCTATAATTTAGGGGAAAAAAGTCATATAAAGTCCTATATTTTTATAAAAATGTTAAGATTTGAGTGGACCATATTTAGACACTAGGGGTCTCTGTGCTAAAAAGCAAACCTAGATTTCGCAACAGCTCTAAATATAAGTTCGGTGATAATTTTTCCTAACCGACATACTTCTTTTTATAATGTTACTTATGGTATAAATGAATAGATTCTCGATTATATTTCACGTAGATTTTATAAATCCAGTTGTCAAAACTAAAACCTCGTCATATTGTTTCCATCGGGGGTAGTGGGCGCCCTGCCTTCTAGCGATAGCGCCCCCTGGTGCGCGACGCTAGAAACTCTGCAGGGTACGAGGTCACTGCTCTGGGAGACCCCAGCGAAACTCTCTAGGAAAAAATAAGACGCACTTTTTATTCGCTCTCCCTCCAGCGCGCAAAGCTCCCCTTTCCATTTTGATTGACCGTGCCACCGCCGTCTTTCCGACGGCGCTGCGATCGGTGCCACTTTCTTCTCCCTCTAACGGGGAGTTTCCTCTTTACCAAATTGTCATCTTTTTATATATTGAATTCACCGGCCATTCTTTACTTATTTTTTATTCCTTTACTTTCACAACATTTTTCAAACTCTTTGCGCCCGATAGAGGGAACCAAAACGTTTTTTTTTTAAACGCGAGAGTCCCAGATTTACATTGTTCACCCCAGATAGGCCTAAACTTTTGTGTAGTTTTCCTTCTCTCCCCCACCCCCCTCGTATAACCTTTTATGGGATGCGTCCGCGATGGAAAATGCCCCGCAAAAAAAAGATGGATAAAATATGTCTTTCCCCTTTATAAAATGCTAGAGAGCCTTGCGCGTTAAAACGGACGAAAAGAGAACCGTTTTTTTGCGGCAGTTCCCTAGTTAGAAGTGTGTATTTCCTGCCATCTTCCGACGCCCTTACGAAACTCGGACGCAAAAAAAATGTAATGATAAAAATCGGTAGCTGATGTGAAAAAGTTTTTATATATATTTAAAAGAAAATGAAACGTCTTTTGGGAGTTGACAGTGTAGGCGCGTACAGGCTTTTTTAACTTTTGTAGTTTCCACTCTTCCCTCACAGCCGCTAACATCGGGGGGGGGGGGGGGGAGACGTGGGGGGGTTGGGTTGGGGGTTCACTGTTTTCGACGCCGCCGCAGACAAGACAAAAGTCCGTGGATATCGGTTTCTTGGCCCGACGCGTTTGCGCTCTCGGAACCCTAAATTTTTGCGTCTAAATGCCCGCGAGGCATTTCTGACTTACGTAACGTATTAAGGGCTATAATCTTAAAACGATGAGTACTTAAAAATCTCGTTGGACGGGTGCGAGGAGAATTTATGAAAAGGTTTCACGTGCCGTCATCTCCCCCCCCCCCCCGAGTTTCCCGGCCCTCCTGTTCGGAACCGCGCTTCTTATATTCTTAAATATATCCCGGGCTGAATAAGATTAACATTCGCTTACAACAGGGGCTCTTGGTATTTGGAAGATTTCGCCCTCGGTTCAAGAGGTACGCGACCGGTCCCTTTATTTTGATATTTTCGAAAAGAGGCGGGCGACGCGTTTCCTTCGTCCCGCCGTTGCGCGCCGCCAAGGCCTACGCTCTAGTCTTTTTATCCCCCCTCTTGTTCGCTCGGCGGCGTAGTTCGCCCGTGTGGAGTTACGCGAGGCGCTCGACCCGCATTTCGTCGTGAATTTGACCGGAGGAACGGTCGCTATCTTTTCCCACTCACTCCTAGAGTGAGACTTTTTGACGTAACGTTTTACTACTTGCAGCGGGGCTCGCCCGTCACCGCTTCCATCTGTTTACGCGGTGGTTTCGGCCGCCTTGTCCCGCGCGAAATTCAGCTTATTAGCGGGGGCTCCTTCGTCCGGAAGTTGGTTTCTTTCAACGGACGCGTTTTTTGCGTCTCGCCGATAAATGACGTCTGCCACATTTCGCCGTTTCGTCGTAACGTTCGCGCCCTAAAAAAAGTACCTTCCGTGCCGTAAGCCTCGGCTAAACGCCGTGGATGATTGAAGATGTAAATTAAAACGAATCGCTGTTTGGAATATTATTTTGGTTTTTACTTATGAGCGGAATGCTCCGACGAGTGTTACGGGTGGGTACTTTACACCAACGATTGAGTGCGTTCATAAAAATATTTTTTTATCGTTAAATCTTTCGGCTAAGTGCTTTTAAAAAAAGTTTCAATTTTTTCATTCGGTTCCCTCCATCGGATTCTTCGCGCCGATACGATTTCATTTGACGTTTTGATACGGGTTAGTGTTTCGGTTGTCAATTTTGTTGCGAACTCGCTTGGTGTTTACAGTTTGTCATCTTTCATTTGTGTGACATGATACAGATGGCAGTCTCAGTTATGTTCAGGTAAGCTGAGCCGCTTTTTAACTAGTAAATTTTATCGTTCTTGATATTTATTACTACGTTTGGGGGGGGGGATTTAAATTTAACGTATTTCTTAGTTTCTACGCGAATAAGCTAGTCTTTGAAATCTAGTTGCGATGAAAATTGAGCCATTTTGTAGAGCTGTTTGCGATGCACGATATCAAATATATTTTTCTTTAATATAAAATTGTTACCAAAGGCATTATTTATCAAACTTAATTATCGCTAATAACGCACATTATTTTTTAATATATCGTCCCATTATTTAACTTGGGGTTTTTTGTTTCCCCGTCGTCGTAGACGGCGCAGTCTTATTTTGATTAATTTTGCGGAGTAAAGCGAAGCCCAAAGATCAATTAATAATCTTGGCCTATTAGTTAAGCTCGCTTCGCATCCTCTAGGCATGAATAATATAAATCCGAGATGCTAAAAATGAAAGAATATAACCTTCGCTTGAAATAGAGGAGAGGCTCGACGTCACCCGACACAACCTAAATTACGTTGAACCGTAAACTTTACCCCATCCCTAGTTTCGATTCTATTGTTAACAAATGACCAAAACTCCGCGGGAAGTGTTCCGAGATGGTCATTTATATTTTGGTATACGTAAGGCTGGCGCGGCGATCGATTTGAGCCGATAGCCAAGCCCCAGGGACCGAGAGAGTCTGCCGGTAATTTTATTTCTGCACCGCATCATTTTGACGGCTCGAGTATGTGTGCCCTATGGCGAAAGTTTCGAACTAATTTGACTTTTCGCTTCGGTGAAGAGCGTATATGCCCCAAATGGGTTTACGATTTATATTTTATTACTCGGCGGGATTTTCGTAAATATAGCGGGGGACACTCTTATTTTCATGGTTTGTTGGGCGTTACCATAGTGAGCTTAAGCCAAATCTCTTAGAAGTTAGTAGGGAACCAATAACCCCTAGCTTTTGTTAAACCTGGTCAAATTCTTTTAAACCCCATTTATAAATACGGAATTTCGTAACAGTGCCATGATATTATAATTGAATTATTGGTTTTTAATTTGTGTATAAAGTCATGAAATAATCGATTCTGATTGTTAAAACAGTGTTCGTACTCTATCTGGGAAAATCAGGGAATTTGAAAATGTTTTTCGAAAAGGTCAGGGAATTTGAAAATGTTTTTCGAAAAGGTCAGGGAATTTGAAAATGTTTTTCGAAAAGGTCAAGGAATTTGAAAATGTTTTTCGAAAAGGTCAGGGAATTTGAAAATGTTTTTCGAAAAGGTCAGGGAATTTGAAAATGGTCCCAAAAAGTAAAGGAACTTTAAAATGGTCCCAAAAAGTAAAGGAACTTTAAAATGGTCCCAAAAAGTAAAGGAACTTTAAAATGGTCCCAAAAAGTAAAGGAACTTTAAAATGGTCCCAAAAAGTAAAGGAACTTTAAAATGACCCCAAAGAAAATCAGGCAAATAAATTTTTGAAAGAAATATTTTTCAAGATTTTATCTCAAACCATTCATTTTACAAAAATGGTCGAGGAATTTAATTCCGGAAATTTTGTACGAACCCTGTAAAACTATGTATTTACTAACAAATTTTGTTAAAGTGACCAAACTATTAACAATCAGCGCCTGGTGGTGCTCTTGTCCCTGAACACCTGTGTACTGCGTGTCGAACACTTCTACAGGCGCACCCCGCCGTCACAGTAAAAGAAAGGTTTCGAAATTTAACAGAACAATTTTCACTTTTGCATAAATTTATCTCTTAAGAGCAATTTTATTTTGATCGAGAACTTAATTTCCGTTTTAGTTTTGCGCCTGTGTACAATTTCCGGTTCTATAAAAAAGCGGAGATTGCGCGATCGTAACATTTACAGTCTTTGTAATCAGGTCGCTTTTTCTCCGGGGAAAAAATCATATTATAAGATTTAAACAATATACGATAAATACACGTTCAACTGTTTAACCTGATGATGGATTCCGTTTTCAGGGAGTCGAATAAAGACTATTTCCTTCGCCTTTTGATGGTAAAGTCATTGTACAATGTGTCGTCTAAAAGCCAAAACCGCGTAACACGAATTACTTGGTTTTGACTTCAAATTTAATTCTATGATAATTCTATAGTTGTAATTCAGAAAATTTTCCACGGAAAACGAACGAGTCCTTTTTTCCGAAAAAAATAAGTTTTTTCATTCCTTGATTATCCTAATATATTGTTTGTAAATTTAAATAAAGCGGCATTTTCGCCGCATTTTTTCGAATCTAAAAGTAAAACTAAACCTCTTGACTAGTTTAAACTTATTAACAATGTAATGTTGACTGTATATTTACTGATATTAGACATTTTATATCGATAAAAAGTTTAAAAAATTAAAAACCCTTCAAAAATAATTTGTTTATTTTTTTTATTTTTCCGGAAAATTAACAACACTAATTAATTTTGATAGCAGTGTGGAAAATATAACCTTTTTTTTTAAAAAAGATGTGATTTAACTAACTTCTACTCTTCGAAATATTTAATTCTGTATTTTCCAAAATGTTCGCAAATAAGTTACGTGGTTTTGTGTACAATTTCCAACACAAACTTTACCCGCTCCCTTTTCAGATAAAATATTCTGTTAGAGCTTTGGCGTGATGGAAATGCGTTTTTTGCGGAGCATCCCGACGTTTTCTGCACTTCTTCCTTCCTATTAGAATACAATAGATAAGGGGGGATGACGCAATAAAGGATTTCTCCTCGCGTTGTGTTCGGCGGTTTTGTTCGCTTGTCAGCTATAAATCATGAGCGCCAGTTGATTTGTTACGGCGAAGTCGTCCCGAAAGCATTCAGCCGGAGAACGGCTAATGGTTGAAGTGTACTCGTCTTCATTGCGCACGCCAGATTTTCGGTAATTTGACCTAAATTGAGAGTCAGAGGGGGTCGAGATGTAATTTTGAGGATGAGCCTACGTTGCGCGAAAGCTTCTCTTGTTTAGGAACGTATATAATTATACGGTACGGGAATTTGCCTTAATTTGTGGATATCGTAAAACCGGAAGTATAATAATACCCGAGGGGCAGATCACTAAGCTTTAGAGTGGCCTAATAATCATGATTGAATGATTAAAAATTTAATCATGATTAAATCATTTTAATCACGATTTAATCATTTTAGTCGCGTCTTAATCATTTTAGTCGCGATTTAATCATTTTAGTCGCGATTTAATCATTTTAGTCGCGATTTAATCATTTTAGTCGCGATTTAATCATTTTAGTCGCGATTTAATCATTTTAGTCGCGATTTAATCATTTTAGTCGCGATTTAATCATTTTAGTCGCGATTTAATCATTTTAGTCGCGATTTAATCATTTTAGTCGCGATTTAATCATTTTAGTCGCGATTTAATCATTTTAGTCGCGATTTAATCATTTTAGTCGCGATTTAATCATTTTAGTCGCGATTTAATCATTTTAGTCGCGATTTAATCATTTTAGTCGCGATTTAATCATTTTAGTCGCGATTTAATCATTTTAGTCGCGATTTAATCATTTTAGTCGCGATTTAATCATTTTAGTCGCGATTTAATCATTTTAGTCGCGATTTAATCATTTTAGTCGCGATTTAATCATTATAATCGCGATTTAATCATTATAATCGCGATTTAATCTTTTCAATCGCGATTTAATCTTTTCAATCGCGATTTAATCTTTTCAATCTCGATTTAATCTTTTCAATCTCGATTTAATCTTTTCAATCTCGATTTAATCTTTTCAATCTCGATTTAATCTTTTCAATCTCGATTTAATCTTTTCAATCTCGATTTAATCTTTTCAATCTCGATTTAATCTTTTCAATCTCGATTTAATCTTTTCAATCTCGATTTAATCTTTTCAATCTCGATTTAATCTTTTCAATCTCGATTTAATCTTTTCAATCTCGATTTAATCTTTTCAATCTCGATTTAATCTTTTCAATCTCGATTTAATCTTTTCAATCTCGATTTAATCTTTTCAATCTCGATTTAATCTTTTCAATCTCGATTTAATCTTTTCAATCTCGATTTAATCTTTTCAATCTCGATTTAATCTTTTCAATCTCGATTTAATCTTTTCAATCTCGATTTAATCTTTTCAATCTCGATTTAATCTTTTCAATCTCGATTTAATCTTTTCAATCTCGATTTAATCTTTTCAATCTCGATTTAATCTTTTCAATCTCGATTTAATCTTTTCAATCTCGATTTAATCTTTTCAATCTCGATTTCATATTTTAATTAATGAGTAGTCTAATTTTTAAGATCTATGAACTTAGTAAAATACTAAGACAAGTAGTGTTTTTCTAAGGGTTTAATTATAATTTTTCAGGTAAATATCGAGTAAATATACAATTTTTATTACAAATTTTGTACCGAAAAAATAATATCAATGAACTTAATAAAATACCTCGTAAAATACTATATCGTTCTAAATCATTTTAAACACGATTTAATCATTTTGATCACGATTTAATCACTAATCTTGATATAATCATTCTAATCATTTTAATCGAGATTTAATCCTTTAAATCATGATTTAATCCGATTTAATCATTTCAATCATGATTTAATCCGATTTAATCATTTCAGTCATGATTAAATCAGTTTTAATCATTTGAGGATGACCTAATAATCCTGCTAGTGATCTGCTCCTCGATAATACCTCTTACTTAGAAGGAAGTATTAGGCTTCCTATATTACTGTTATATGGATCTTCTCAAACAGTGTTCCAAAAGTACCCTTTTTACAATATTGTGCATACCATTGGAAATAGTGGGAAATATGATTTAATCGCGGTTAATATGATTTATATTGTATATGTGTAATCAAGAAAAAATATATCAAACTTATGCAAATCTTAAAGGTTTTATCTGATTAAAGGTAAATTTAAAGTTTTAAATACCTTAAATAATTAATATAAATATATTAATTACTTTAACGGTCATTATTTAGCACTTATTTTATACCATTACTTTATTTATTATTTATCACCTGTTAATTACCACTTCGGAACCCTGTTCGTAAGTACCTACGTATTAAAATTAATATTTACGTTATTTACCGACGTTCTGGGTAATTAAAGTTGTCATTTATTTTATTTTTAATATATAATTTCTAAACTATGGCAGAGGGAAAGTATGGTTTCTTAATTTATGTAACGCTAAATGTAGAATCAGTTAAAGTAATCAATTTAGTATAGTCAAAGCTACAATCTTGTGCACCAATCTAAATATTCATCCATGATGCGGTTTCGCGGTAAAATCGCGCACATTGGAATCTACGCAATATTTTACGTCATAGTTTCATACTTCGTAAATTGATATAATATACTTTTGGTATAACTAATTTCTATCGTTTTACTTTTCGGGTTTTCTTGGAAAAAGGATACCCGCTAGGAATATTAACTTCTTTGTTGACCTGAATTAATTAATTTTATAATGAGTTGGAAGTATTTTTTTTTAGTTTTGTGTGCTTAAGGGTTCATTTGGGTAAAAATATTCCTCGAAAGTTGTAATTCTGTGAAATAACGGTTTATTAGCATTATGATCGATTAACATGTATACTCAGTCTTCAGCTAAATTTAATTAATATTTATGAAGGATGGAAATTAATACGTGAATTTTAAATTTCTATTATAATTAAACAATTAAATATATAAAACAATTCGCAAACAGAGGATTTAATATTGACAAGAGAAAATTAATTCTCGATTTTTAAATTAAGTTTACGTAGATTTAATATTTTTATCTTATAAATAATAATTTAAAAATAATTTAAAGCCACTAAAAATCATATTTAATTTTTGTTGTATATTCTACAAAGTATTTTAAAATTTAAATTATATCACAGTGGAATATGATCTAAATTAAAAAAGTATTGTTAAAATAGGATATTTTACCCTCGGGTTACAACGTGATGACGTAAACTTTAATGATAATTAGTACCATTGTAAATTGACTCTCAATACCATATCACCTTCAATAATGAAAATAGGGAAAAAACTTATTTTAATCGACCAAAACTGACGAAATCTGACTATAATGTCGTTTTGACCAGCAGGCATATGGCGCTGCCCCAATAATTCGCGCCGAAAAGGTCTTTCCATTTTTATCAAATTAAAAGAAAATAAGAAAATCTGTTCTTAATCGTAAAGACCCAATTGTCCATTTCCCCCGGTGTTTGGCCCATTATCTTTATATAAAGGAAAATGCCTGGTTTTAATATATTCCTAAATAAAAAGCTCCGTTATTTTAAACCCCTCTTCACCCGAAACTACTGCCCTAGCTAATGGCTATAAGCTCTTGGTCTTTATCCGAAATTCCCGGTAAGGTAACCCGCTTTTTGGAATTTTTAAATTTAACGAGATCTCCACCCATTGCGAGCTCGAATTTAGGCTGGGAAAAAATGTGAAAAACAAAAGTATGTTAGGACCGAGGAAAGTATGCCAAGTACATACATCCACGTATGGCCTATCTTGCCATTTATTTTTTAATATCATTTTTATCCCGTCGTAGTATGATCGGAACTCTGTAAATCTTACGTTTGTTCTGGAGCTATACCTTCTTCGACGCCGCTAAGGTAACTTCACAACTCGAAGGAAGGCTAAACATTTAGGGCTGCCACTTTTGGGATTTTTTTAATAAAAATCATATTGATCGATTTTTTTTATTTAAATATTTTTATTTGAATTGATTTTTTTATTTCAATCCGATTTAATCTGTTTTTTTTTGTTTTAATCTGATTTTTAATACGATTTTTTTAATGATTTTATTTTCGAATCTGATTTTTAATTTTATTGAATTTATAGATTTAAAAACAAATTTGGCTCTATTTCCAGTCTAATCGGTTATCTAATTCAAAATTAAATGAAATTTTATTTAATAATGAGATGGTAAATCACTTTTAAATTAAAATATAAATTATTTTTATTTACAATCATGAAATTTTTAAATATATGAATTGAGCAGTTTTTATCTTAAATTTAATTTATGTGTAATATATTTTGCTCATATGTACTTTATACTGTAATGATTATATAGGAATTTAATTTAAAAACTTGTCGAGGTTAACGGTAATAGTTAGTGTAGGGAGCTGCTGGCTCGATCTCGTGGCATGCAGGGCTTGCCGCCACCCTCCTACGCATTGTAACCCGGCCACCTGAATTAATGGCTTCAAAAGTCGCTTGATGACTTAGGCCTAAGGTGGTGCCTTGGGTATTAGCCTAGCTGATTATTATTATTATTATTATTATTATTATTATTTATAGGGCAAAATTCGTTTTTGTCTTATTCCACTTGTTTGCGAAAGGCTGTCTATTTTTGTACCGGCATTTCTATGGCTTTCGGTTGTGTATTTTTTAACGAAAAGTAATGGCGTCCTCCATAGACTCCATAGTATCACGAAGGCTAGGAAAAACTCTATGGGTTTTCGGATCTAATAAAGTGTCCGAAACCGACGATTCGAGTTCGCGAAATTCCCATTGAGAATTTCTACTTTTGAAATTCAAAATAGGCTCCGCCATTACTTTCTCGCGGTGAAGGTTGACCAGCCTTTTGTGTGGGCGAATTTTATTTCCCTCTTACAAATTTTTCTTCCAACCTTTGCCGGAATATAATAATTTATGACGACTAATTTTTTTATTCCTTTTGTATTCGCTTTATTTCCGCCAGTAAACCAGTGATACAAAATTGTTTAGCATTGAAGTGGGAAATATGCCAAATTATTTCATGTAAAATTTTATTTTTTTAGAATTAAGTTAAAATATAATTTTTGTTTTAGAATGAAGTAAAAAATTTATTTTTCTTTTAGAATTAAGTAAAAATTATTTTCCTTTTAGAAGTTAAGTATATAATTTTTCTTTTTGAATAAAGTTAAGAATATAATTTTTATTTTGGAATAAAGTTAAGTATATAATTTTTATTTTGGAATAAAGTTAAGTATATAATTTTTCTTTTGGAATAAAGTTAAGAATATAATTTTTATTTTGGAATAAAGTTAAGTATATAATTTTTATTTTTGAATAAAGTAAAAATTCTTTTTCTTTTAGAAATTAAGTTAAAAATATAATTTTTCTTTTTGAATAAAGTAAAAAAAATTATTTTCTTTTTGAATAAAGTAAAAAGATTATTTTTCTTTTTTAGACTAAAGTAAAAAGATTATTTTTCTTTTTTAGACTAAAGTAAAAAGATTATTTTTCTTTTTTAGACTAAAGTAAAAAGATTATTTTTCTTTTTTAGACTAAAGTAAAAAGATTATTTTTCTTTTTTAGACTAAAGTAAAACGATTATTTTTCTTTTTTAGACTAAAGTAAAACGATTATTTTTCTTTTTTTGACTAAAGTAAAACGATTATTTTTCCTTTTTTGACTAAAGTAAAACGATTATTTTTCCTTTTTTGACTAAAGTAAAACGATTATTTTTCCTTTTTTGACTAAAGTAAAACGATTATTTTTCCTTTTTTGACTAAAGTAAAACTATTATTTTTCCTTTTTTGACTAAAGTAAAACGATTATTTTTCCTTTTTAGACTAAAGTAAAACGATTATTTTTCCTTTTTAGACTAAAGTAAAACGATTATTTTTCCTTTTTAGACTTAAGTAAAACGATTATTTTTCCTTTTTAGACTAAAGTAAAACGATTATTTTTCTTTTTGAATAAAGTTATTTTCTTTTTGATTAAAGTAAAAAGATTATTTTTCTTTTCGAATAAATAAAATTTCTTTTCTTTTTGAATAAAGTAAAAAGATTATTTTTCTTTTTGATTAAAGTAAAAAGATTTTTTCTTTTTGAATAAAGTAAAACGTTTAGTTTTCCTTTTTAGACTAAAGTAAAACATTTATTTTTCTTTTTGAATAAAGTAAAGATTATTTTTCTTTTTGAATAAAGTAAAGATTATTTTTCTTTTTGAATAAAGTAAAGATTATTTTTCTTTTTGAATAAAGTAAAGATTATTTTTCTTTTTGAATAAAGTAAAGATAATTTTTCTTTTTGAATAAAGTAAAGATTATTTTTCTTTTTGAATAAAGTAAAGATTATTTTTCTTTTTGAATAAAGTAAAGATTATTTTTCTTTTTGAATAAAGTAAAGATTATTTTTCTTTTTGAATAAAGTAAAGATTATTTTTCTTTTTGAATAAAGTAAAGATTATTTTTCTTTTTGAATAAAGTAAAGATTATTTTTCTTTTTGAATAAAGTAAAGATTATTTTTCTTTTTGAATAAAGTAAAGATTATTTTTCTTTTTGAATAAAGTAAAATAATAATGGAATGTAAAAATTAAGTTTTTCCATTTTAAGTGAAATATGCAAATTTGAAATTTTCCGAAATTGGTTTTAATGTTAAAAATATAGCGTCAATGTTTAAATTTTGGTTTTAAATATTAAATTTTCAGTTTTAATATAACGCCGTATTCAAGGTAATATTTTCAATTAGTTTTGTCTAGTATTTCCGAAGGTCTTTTTTCCCTTAAATTCATTAATATAATATTTGTGTGGTTGCAAAAACGTGGGATATACATTAAATTGTGGATAAAAAGTACGACATTGAAGGTGTGGGTGAAAGAAAAATACAACGTAATTTCGTTTTAAATACGAGTTAGTTCCTTTTATTTGGCTTCAAAAAATCAGGGTCCGCTCAAGATCTTCCAGCTGGAAAAGATGAGCGGCGCCCACCCGATGTCAATCCAACCTAAAGAGACTCCGCATTCACTGAATCCGGAAGAGAGTCGTCCCGTACAGTTAGATATAGGCGGAAGAAAGTAGTCTGTGCCAAATTTGGTCAACGTCTAATATTCATTCACGGCCAACTTTTATATGACAGCGGGGAGGTGTACGGGGGGGGGGGGAGTAAATCGGCTCGTTAGTTTTATTAGCCGTAGGAAAGTAGTCGAGTAAAAGCGATTGATCCTATAATTTTGGCCTTCGTCCAGTATTAATCCCCAGCCGTTCTTCGCCATTCTCACCCGCGTGAATATATATGTATGGAAGCTTGCAATCGTAGACGTGACGAAGTGGCGATCGGAAAAGGAAGAAATAAAAAAATGAATCTGTTTTCCGAAGCTGGTGTTTTCAGTTTCAGGCTGGCCTTTTGATGGATAGGCGTTTCGCGTAACCCTTTGAGCGAAATATTTGGGCTTCGAAGCGGCAGTCGGTGGAAGGACCCTCCCCGTCTCCCGATAGTTTTGGGAGGAACCGCGCTTCAACTCTCGAGAGGAAAGAGCGAGATCGAACCAGGAAGGGATTTTCCCATTTTTAAATTCCCCGAGTTCAGCCGACGCGAGCCGGTTAATCACTCTGCGGGCTTGTCACTTCTATCCGGGATATTTTCATCTTTTTAATTTTTGAATCGCGGTTTGATGAATGTGTCGGCGAAAAGGAAGCGGTTAATAAAATGTCTTCAAATGTCTCGCCTTTGTACAAAATGTAAATGTTTTAGCAAAAATGTATAAACGTTAATTTTGTTAGCTCTTAGTGTTTTATAATGGGTAATTATCTATCGGCTTCTCGTAAAATCAGGGTTGACACTTTTATTTTATTAAATTAATTGATTTTTAATTAATTGATTAAATTATTGATGAGCACTTTTCATCTATCGGTTATATCATAAGTATATAATATTGTTACATAAGTGTGACGCTTCCTATTCTTCACGTGCAAAAGTTTTACTGAGAGCTATTCACAAGACAGACTGCATTACGGGCTTCGTCGCAGTTTTTGCGTCCGCTTGTTAACGCGTCACACGTAGCCTTTACCAGCGCCTCGCTAGGGGTAGATTTTCTTCTCGTGATGACGTCACTCCGTTACTAGCTCTCTCTCAGTAAAATATTCCACAAAGTGACAAACTTATGGAATAATATTATAGACTTATGATTACTTTTAATTTTAGATTATATATAACCATAAATTTAACAACCATTCAATATTTTAGTTTACTCATCTTTGAAATTTTTAATCTTATTTTTTAATTCCTCTGATTTAATTTTTTGAAATAACTTGCTTGAAAATACCGTTTAATTTAAATCAGCTAACCCTTCATAAAATTGAATTACTGTTAATAATGCGTTCCATTTTTCAGTGGAATAATGTCTTAATAACAATAATTACGGACTAAGGTTCAATTTGATTTAAACTCAACGATTTTCACAAAAAATCCTTGATTTAAATACCTATTATACTTTTGTTTATGAAAATGGAAAAAAAATGGTTGTGGTTACAATAATAACAAGTACTATATATAAATTTTATTTAATTTTACATTAGTAACGTGTGCAAATCATCAATAAACATAGTACTTGGAATAGTCGTGCAATTTTAGGAAATAGTATTAAATCAGTCGGTGAATTTTAGAAAATAGTATTAAATCATTCGATGAATTTTAGGAAAAAGTATTAAATCAGTCGGTGAATTTTAGAAAATAGTATTAAAAAAAGTCGGCGAATTTTAGAAAATAGAAAAGTCGGGGAACTGTAGGAAATAGTATTAAAAAGTCGGGGAACTGTAGGAAATAGTATTAAAAAGTCGGGGAACTTTAGGAAATAGTATTAAAAAGTCGGGGAATTTTAGGATATATTATTAAAAAGTCGGGGATTTTAGGGTATGTTATTAAAAAGTCGGGGAATTTTAGGATATATTATTAAAAAGTCTGGGAACTTTAGGAAATAGTATTAAAAAGTCTGGGAACTTTAGGAAATAGTATTAAAAAGTCGGGGAACTTTAGGAAATATTTAAACGTCAGGGAATTAAATTTCGATTGTAAATGGACAACGTTTACTGAAATATAAATTAAAGATTGCTAAATTTTAGCTTAAAATAGTCGAGGGAAATATCGGAAAATAACCAGGGAAAGTCAGATAATTTGAATCATGAACACATGTGGCAACCCTGAGGAAAACAGGTGTAAAATTTATAAAAATGAATTAAATTAAGAATTTAAAAAATCAGGGGGATTCAATACAGGCTTAAATATTTTTTATTAAAGATATGACTTATTTTTCTCGTTGTCGATATTTCAAAACAGAACTCTCAAGATGGTCGTTGCTATGGAGACTAAAACCGTAACACCTCTTAGACAAATATAGCCCGCAACGGAAGATATTATCTCCTTTCTACGTGATAGTAGTGTACATTCCACGCCTTCTTTGCCGCAGCTTATGGCGCTCCCCAAATTAAAATACTAGTGTCTTTTGCTACTAGCGCTACGGAGAAGCCTATATATGGGGTACGAGTCGTTTTTGGTTGGAGACTTGTCATTTCAGAAAGGCCACTACACGACGAATTAGTTGCGGGTGTACCCCGCCTAAAACGAAAAATTATCGCGAGGTCCCTTAAAGCAAGAGCACGATGGGCATTTTTGTTAAAGAGCTGCTCAGCTCTCTTGATATTCGCTCACGGTCATCCCTATTTGAGCGGCGGAATGGGCGCTCCTCTCTTTTCGCGCTCTTTTTTGAGAGGTGGAATGAGCACTCCTCTCTTGAGCGGTCCTTATTCGCTTCCTGGTCAATTTCGCTCAAAGTGAGAAGAGCGCGCCCATCAGTGGCTGAACCGGGAGGGGGTATAGGCACCGCGAATTCTATTTAGTAAGAAACGTTTCCCGAATTTAATTTAACCCCAACCCACTAAGACAGTCGTGGCCGCAGACTGGACCCCCTCGGCCTGCATTTTCCTGACTGGTGGGTAGTCTAAACAGAGATGTCGAGAGAGAGTACCGTCTTCGTATTTGGCGTCGCCAGCGCGCCCTGGTGGCGGCAGATGAAGTCTCTTTTCCGAAACAACTTGGGCGCGTGTTTCTCTGTATTTTTGTTCCACTCGTAAGCCTTGGTTGATTGAAGAAGAAAAGAGTTATTTGGTAATAAGTCGGGGCCGCTTTGTGTTGAATGCCGCCTTAATTAAGCGGAGGCCGTCGTCGTGACGTTCCAATTATTGTCTGCTCTAATGAATATGATTTTCAATTGATGTTGATGGAAAGGTGTATTTAAAAAGCTACACAATCATTTGAAACATTCGGCTACATGGAGGTAGCTCCTCCCCTTCCGTACCTCGTGAGTCATTCGACCAATCATTATTTGGTATTTTTCCTACTCTACTTCCGGCATAGACTTAACTCTGGACACTCCTCTCCGCCTTCAACTGTACTGCCCTACGTTTCAGAAACGCATTATCTCCAAAAATGGCATTTCGAGATAAATCGATTTTTTTCATTATTATGAGAAATAGTAATACTACAGTATTTAGGTAACTGAAAACTACTTATTAGGGTACGTTTCTTTTAGTCCGCAAAATCTCAGAATAATTTGACATAATGCGTTTTGTACGTTTATATTTGGCAAAACGCATTATGTGGTATAATAATAATATAGTTACGGCCATTGTGACTGTTTCCCTGGGAATTCAGATGAAGAAATTAGAGCAGACGGAATTAAACGAAATGAAGATTCATATTGGTTAATAACGACATAATCCGTTTCTGCAAATTTCCGACGGTCGTTAATGCGTTTCTGTGGAGTATTTTCGAAACTTTTCGATTTTAATGCGTTTTTGCATTTTCACAGCTCGAAAACTAGACCAGATAGAAAAATACGGATTTCAAATTTAGAATCAGCGCCTTAAAATTAGTAGTGTTGTAAGTCGGAAAAAATAAAAAAAAAAGTTTTCATTCCATAATTAATATAATATTGTTTGTAAATTTAAATAAAGCGGCATTTTCGCCTCTTTTTCGAATCTAAAAGTAAAACTAAACCTCTAGTCTATAGCTTTAAACTGATTAACAATGTAACACTATTAATGTTTTGTTGTATGTTTACTGTTATTAGACATATTTATCGATAAAAAGTGAAAAAAAACCCTTAAAATTTGTTTTATTTTTTATTTTTCCGATTTGCGGAAAATATTCTGGAAATTTTTCCGAATTTTATTTTTTCGGAAAATTAACAACACTAAAAATTAGTATGAGGACCATTCAAACCCAAATAGTCAAAAATGGTCGATAATGCGTTTCTGAAACGTAGGGCAGTAACAGAAGAGAGGTAGGTTTTGAAAAAAGTTACGAATTATAATAATAATAATTAGCGCTACACTGGCACCTCTGGTGGACGTTACAAGATTACGCACAGGCGCGCGGGAATAATTTCATATCCTTTTTGATTTAGGGAGTTGCCTCTCCTAAAGACTGTTTAGCTTTTGGCTTAGCTTAATAAAAGCTAAAAGAAACCGTCAGTAGGAAGGATTTTGTAAATTCAAAACGCGTGAGTCTCGATAATATTTTGGGAGGAGTATCCAGGGTGAAGCCTTTTCTTAGTCTATGCATCCGGAGACTAGCTGAAATTCGAACGATATTGACTAGCTGTTACATGTAGAGGTGTGCAAATACCATTTTTTTCAGGATCGAACCGAATATCAAATATTGTTTTCGCGGCACGTCAAATACCAAATCGAATATTTAAAACGTCAAATAATTTGGTCGAATATTTTTAGGTCAAAAATCCAAGACAGTTAACTGATCAAATACCAAACATAATTTAGAATATCAAATAATTTAACGTATTTGGTTTTCAAGTAACCAAATAGTAATAATAAAATAATAATTGAAATCACGGGAGTATTTGCATCTTGATCCCGAAAAAAATTGAAATCACGGGACGTTTTACTTGGAAATTGCAAAATAAGAAAATAATTTAATTTAGGCCTTAGCTATAAATATGGGCTTCTTAACCGAAAACTACAATAATATAGTACATTTTAGTATCTTTTGTAAAAATTTAATTCATTAATTTAATACATTCTTGACTTACTATTCAAATAAGTTCCAAATGTTACGTAAAATGCACTTTTTTAAGCACAAAATTACTTAAACCTTTATCCCGGTTTGGTTTTAGACTGGGTTTTAGTTTTACTTTTTTATTCTAGAATATATTTTGAATATTCGACTACTTGATCAGGAAAACCAAATATTCGCGAACTTTTCCAATCGCTATTCGTTTTGGTATTCGAACGAATTATTTGATCCACGAAATATTTTTCACACCCCTATAGTTACATTTCATTCATTTTGAGATGATTTTCTTTGTAAATAGTCTCTTTGAAATTTATTCTGGATAAAGATTGTATTTTTACTGAAGGAGAATTGCTAGGCCATTTCGTGAGCGCTGTGGTCTAGTTCTATACCCGCGTGTAATTCGATCACGTCGGTGGCAGAACATGGAAGTAGATATTTATACGTTCCTGGGTCCGTCGTGAGTGGAGGGATCGGACATTCAAAGAAATCCCATGCACTTGGCGAAATCCGAAATCCAGCCCGGAGATTTTTTCAAAATCTTGAAATCCGGCAAGAAATTAAATCTAACGAGAAATCCCGAAATCCATGATCCCCCAAAAGTTGAGAATCTGGAAATCCCGTACTCATTTTTGGTGAATGTCCGACCCTCAGTCGTGGGTACACCTTGCACGCGCCTGCCATTGTTTGAAGCACCCCGAAGACATCGACAATTGCAAGTGAACAACCTCTATTAGAACGGAGAGATGTTATCTCCAGCGGGTTTATTAATAATTCGGTCATTAAATATAAACGAAGATCCCTTTCATTTTATTTCATTTGAGTGAATATGTCAAATTAATTCTCCATCCCCCCAAGAAATATAAATTTATCTTTAAAATATCAGGCTCGTGACTTACTAGATGGCCGTTTTTAGCCAGACTACAAACTTCGCGGCTTAAATCGTGTGTAATTAAACATCACTAGGTTGCGAACTCGTTTTACATCAAGAATGGAGAAGGGAAAAAAGATTAATATAAATTGCTATCGGCCATTTCACTTTTTATTTCGACGCCCCTGTTTCTAAAATTACCCGAGTAAAACCAGTATCTTTTTTATACTCTTTTAAAATTTTAATGAGATGCTAGATAGTCTGCTATTTAGTGTGCGGTATGTGATTTTTTAATGACTTCTGTTCAATTGTCAATTTTCGGTTTTGGTTTGTATGTATCACGGTATACGTTCGAAGATAATGTTTTAAATTTGGTTGTTGACATCATCCAACGTCAAAAATCGTCTATTAAGAAAAAGGTTTTTCTCAATTATCCGATGAGAATTGTTAAATGTTGTAATTTTGCGGTGAGGTATAAACCCGGAGGCCCACAGGTAGATTTCACGTCACGTCATCTCTACAGTAGCTTTAGGCTAAAACCATTTTACTTTCGCTAAATCCTTTTCATTTTAAAATGAATTACTATCGAATTAGCCTTGGAATCTTCAAAATAACTAAATTACAGTTGAGACGTTTTTTTTTTGGTGGTTTGCTGCAGTCTCTAAACATTGAGCCACAGTACGTCACTGAATAGAGACTTGGCACTCCGTAGCTTTGGCCATGGCCACGATTGTGGTCATATTTTTCTCCCCACGATAAAAACTATTGAAAAACTAACGGTGAAAAGTCAGGGAATTTGAAAATGGAACCAAAAATCAGAGAAAAGTCAGGGAATTTGAAAAAAGGAACCAAAAATCAGAGAAAAGTCGGGGAATTCTAAAATGGAACCAAAAATCAGAAAAGTCAGGGAATTTAATTTTGGTTGTAAATAGTTCCTAAAAATTGCCTATTATGGTTTAAAATGAGGCTGAAAATCCACGGAAATAGTGAAAAACGTGGAAAATGGTTACTAAAATCTATGTTTATAATTTCCAAATTTGGCATAAAATAAGTTAGTAGAAATCTTGAAAAGTCGAGGAATATGAAACTTAAGAGCTTAAATAGAGTGGCCACAGTTTTTATCTCCAAAAAAAAACCAATTAGCGACTGACGTGTTTCCTCCCCCCTCTCGTGACCGGGGGAAAAATTAGACCTTGATGGCCCTGGATCATAAACTTATTTTTTAAAAATCAGTGACGTAATGCGCGTTGCTTGTGATTATAAATGCTAATAGGTTTGGGTGATATGCAAATGATCTTCAATATTTTTAAGTCGATCAATTTGTGGCCGAGTTTCTTGGAAAAAAACGTATACCCACTATCGTTAGAAAATAAAAATTGGAAACCGGTTATTGTAAAAAAAAAGGGAAAAAAAGGTCAATCCATTCTACATATTTTCCTTTTTTTTTGACGTCTTTGACAAGTGCTTCGAAGAAAAATCTTCGTAATTACGGTTGAGATACGTAAAATTAACTTGGTAATTTATGCTAATTTTATTTTCTCTAACGTATAATAATAACCAAATCAGTGGGTTGTTTTTGGTTTGGCCAGAAAGTTCTTATTCTAAGCTAAATGAATACGTTTAAGAAATATATTATTCTAAAAACACCCTTAAATTGTACCGCTACACGACGTTACTAGCTCATATTTTTCCTGATCCAATTTTTCTCTCAACACACTCTGGCATCTTTAATAATAACATGGCGGAAAGAATTTAGTGTTCTAAAAACGATTTTTCGTCGAGAACCGGTAGTAATTTCAAACCAAATTTGGCAATTTACGTAACGCTTTGTTTGTTAGATAGCAGTTTTTCGGTTAAATCTATTTTTTCCATTTTTCGACGTGCGTTTTCGTGCTTAAAATTGGCGTAATAAATGGTCGAATGACAGACATTAAATGCCACTAGAGGGCCCTTCTTTAGTATCAGATTAATCGGCAATTAAATTTGATTTGGAAACACCATTAGCGACGCTCGAGTGCCTAAGTAGCGCGGCCATCTAGCGGACGGTTGTAGTGACAATTAATTTCACCCTCCATTGTTTGTTAAAAGAGCGAATTAGTGTGCCGAGAGCCGTATCAAATGTATTCCTTCCCCTCCTTAGGTTATACGTAAACTTTACCCAATTTGAAGACTTTAATGTAACTAAATGACCAGTTTTTTCCAGTATTTATACCGCGTGTAATATTTCTCAATGTTGTTACTGAATTAATATATTACAATAATTAAAGTGTTAAAAGTATTGGTTAATTTATCGTAATTATCGGCTTTTATTACGACTGTTGTAATTTTTAATTTTCAAACTAGGTTACCTTACGGTTCGCTTTTAATTTTGTTTGTAACCATTTTTTTTTAATATTTCGAAATTTCGGAGTAATAATAAAAAGCTGTCCCATATTCGGGCCGAAAAAGGTCGTTTAGAAAAAAAAAACCGTGTGAAATGGAAATTTACGATTTGATTTTAATCTGCTTTTCCCATTCAATGAATAAAATTGTTATGTACTGCCTTTTTTAAATTATACTTTTAAAATCGAAATATATTTCGAAATGATTTGGGGGTATATTACTTACAAGGAGAGTACCCGAGGTGTTTATTGCCGAATTTGTTCAAAGTCGGGCCTAATGTAGACCTATATGAGATATGAAATTTCCCAAAAGGAGACGTTGCACTACCCATTCGATTTGCTATGGCAACCGAAAATGTTCTTGATCACTTAAAACAATAAAATCTCCATTTAAAAAAGCATTGGATTTCCTCGGTTTCACAGGGTCCTAGCTACGAAAATTTTGAAAAAATTTTAAAATCACGAAATGTGTAATTTAGACCACATTTAGGTAAATTTCATCAAGTTTGGGTAAATTGAAACATTTTTAGGGCAAATTTGTAACAAATTTTGGGTAAAATAAGGAAAAAATCTTATTTTGGTTGTAAGTGGTCAAAAACATTTTCGGTTGCCATGGCAAATCGAATGGGTAGTGCAACGTCTCCTTTTGGGAAATTTCATATCTCATATAGGTCTACATTACGGCCGACTTTGAACAAAATCGGCAATAAACACCTCGGGTACTCTCCTTGTTAGTATATTTTATCATAATGTTTTTTAAATTTTTGAATTTTTAACGAAATTTGAAAATTGGTACGTTGTCGGGGTAGGAAAGTTTTTTTTTAAATTAGTAGAGTTGAAGAATTAATGTTTTCAACTTCCATATTTACGATAGATCAACGAATATCTGCTCCGTGAAAAGAAGTCGAAGCAACTTTTAAACACATATTTTTAATTTAATTTTTACGTTTAAACCTTAGAACACAAAATTAATAATGATGCTTAAAAAACGGTTTAAAATCACAATTTATTTAACAATCTAACGTTTCTAAGGTCCTCATTATTAATTTGATTTTCGTTCACAATATGATCTTACAAAACAAGCTAGAAATATTCAACAAAAGCAACCCTAATTTTATTCACAAAACAATGAAAGCAAAAATGATTTTGTTTTTGAGAATGCGGCGTTCATTCATAAATTCTCGAATGAAGATGGCGATTTGAAAAGACCTTAGATCTCCCAACTACATATAATAAAATTGCTCCCTCTTGTTACGGCTTCTCTTCACGCCGATCACGATTTTCATAATTTATTGGCGGTTACATCACACCGCTTTGCTCAAAGACTAGTTTCTTCAAAGCGATTGTATCGAGAGAGAAATCCCAATTAAATGAATGGATGGAAAGTCCATTGTTACACCAGGGGTTCAAGCCTCCTACTTTTAATTGATCATCTTCGCGCCAATGTTGTTCAACTTGTTCTAAGGACGGTCGGAGCTCTTTAAGCCCAGTTCCCACTTGGCGAAAAAAGCAGTTTTCGAGCTGTAAAGTTTCAAAATCGCGGTTTGAAGCGAACGTTCTATTTTTTTTTACATCTCAGCCAATCAGAGGTCTCAGACGGCACATCCCGAAACGTAAGAGCCACTTCGTTTGCAGGAATAGCTTTTCGAAATCTGGTATTTTTCTTATCAATCCTATTAGATTTATTAATACATCGTATTTTTCGAAAAAACCCACAAAGCAAATAAAATTAATTTCTTAATCTGTCAAATATTGTTTACTCCAAATTACTCGCTTGAAAAACTTTCTCGGTCACAAAATTTTGCTCATTTCTTCAATAAGGTTATTATATTTTTAAAAATATCTCTAATACAAAACGTCTTTGATTTTTGGAGAAAAGTTTTTCATATATTGTATGAACCAATATAAGATATTAAGTAAAATTAAATTTATTTTATTGAAATTCTAGCGAAATTAGGATTAGCGTTTTTAAACAGTCGCGCCAAATGAGAACCTACCCACTAGCGATTAATAAAAACGCGTGAAATTATTTCTTCAAGTGGGAACTAGGCTTTACTGTCTAGAAATTATTTTTCATTGTACTTGATTTCGCATTTAATTGGCTTAATAGTCCGGTTTCGTTATTAAAGACTAATTGTTTAGCTGATGTTTTGAACCATGTGCCTCCAGGCGGCGCTCGTGTCTTCCACCATCAATTGTCTTTTTTCATATTTCCAGTTTGGTTATTGGTATTACCTTAGCACCGATTCTGAACGTGGAAATGAGTGAAACCGTTTTTATTTTGCTGATATATGAAAGATCTACAGAACCAAAACATGCGTTTTTACTGAATATTAACTAAACCTGTTAACATTTTCTAAGAAAAAACCTATAATATTCTAATGATATTTCCTAGTTGTCTCTATAGAAAAATTATATAGAGTATCAATAGAATATCTTAAGAATGGATAATTTATCTTAATATATTTGCCTTTAATTGCTTAACAGTATACAAATTTCCTAATTAAAAACTTAGAATATTAAAGATATTTCCTAGTTGTCTCTATAGAAACATTGTATAAACCGGGTGACCACACTAGCTATATTTTACAATTTTTCCTATATATCGATTTTCTCCCTATCAATTTTCCTATATTTCGATATATTTTTCGTACTTCGCGCCTTGCAATAGAAGGCGCTCAAAAACAGCCAGCCTTTTACTAAAGCACTAATTTCATTGGCTTTTACGGCTGGCTACTTTTTTGAAATGAAAGTGTAATATTACCCTAATATATAGCAGGAATCCATATCTCTACTTGGAATGCTTATCCTGACGTATCGCGTATGGTAAGATCACTCTGACGGCGTTGGCCCCGCCTACGAAAAAAAAACCCCCTCTGCGCGCGCTCCCCTCTCACGATGTTGGTTGTTAAACGCCTAGGTTTTCTTCTGCCGGTCACCCTTTAAATTTACTTTCCTTCCAAACAAATACCCTGGTGGTAGGCCAACGTGTTCTGCTGTTGGCCTACCACCCGCGTATTTGTTTGGAAAGTAAATTTAAAGGGTGACATGCAGGAGAAAACCTAGGCCTTTAGGTTAACATAGTGACGTCAAAAAAAAAACCGTCAGCCACATCGAGACGAAAATCTGCCGCGATAATAATTCCAAGTAGAGGTAGAAAATTTGTGATGTTTTCACATTAAATGTAATATTACTATAATAATAATAATAATAATAATAATAATAATAATCAGCTAGGCTAATACCCAAGGCACCACCTTAGGCCTAAGTCATCAAGCGACTTGAAGCTTTAAATTCCGGTGGCCGGGTTACACTGCGTAGGAGGGTGGTGGCGAGCCCTGCATGCTACGCGATCGAGCCAACAGCTCCCTACACTAACTATTACCGCTAACCTCAACAAGTTTTTATGGAAGGGGAAACCAAAGATCCTTTAATTTGTTTTATCTTTAGTACACATATTATTAGAATTTCCTATATTTACCTAAAAATTACTCCTATTATTTTCTATATTTTTTATGAATTTCCCATTTTTCCTATAAAAAATTGAAGGGTTTCCTGTGGTCACCCATTATAAAGTATGAATAGAATAGCACCACCTTTTGTACAGGTATTTACCGCAGAAACTATCTAGCACTGCAATACGCCATAATATTAAAGTAATTTTTAGACCTTTCGGATAAAGTTGATCGATTAATTTAATAGAACGAGCAGCCCTCAAAAAATGACATTGATGAAAACCACGTTTTATTACAGATACAAGCCTTTGCCAAGTAGCTTACGTATAGGATGACTGGGGGCTGAAAATATTACCGTCGTTATGAAAGAAAGGATACTTTCGCCTTTGGAAACAATATGGAAAGAGTGGGGAGGGATATCGTGAATTCCGTGTTGGGCATTTCTGTCAGAGAGCCGCTCAGCTCACTCACCGCTCGCACTCGCTAGCCTAAAATCCGCTCACGCTCACGTCCTTTTTAGCGTGCGCTCTTCTTTTTTCGCTCTTTTTTTGAGCGGCGAAATAAGCACTCCTCTCTTTTCGCTCTTTTTTGAGCAGCAAAATAAGCACTCCTCTCTTTTCGCTCTTTTTTGAGCAGCAAAATAAGCACTCCTCTCTTTTCGCTCTTTTTTGAGCAGCAAAATAAGCACTCCTCTCTTTTCGCTCTTTTTTGAGCAGCAAAATAAGCACTCCTCTCTTTTCGCTCTTTTTTGAGCAGCAAAATAAGCACTCTCTTTTCGCACTTTTTTTGAGCGGCAAAATAAGCACTCCTCTCTTTTCGCTCTTTTTTGAGCAGCAAAATAAGCACTCCTCTCTTTTCGCACTTTTTTGAGTGGTAAAATAAGCGCTCCTCTCATTATCATTTCGCGATCTTGTAAAAAAAACCTCAATTTCGCTCATAATAAAAAAGTTGTGCCCATCACTGCATGAATTTCCGCTGGCCTTATTCAGCGGGGGGGGGGGGGCTTAGTTTTCCTCTTTACATCCCCCTCCATCTTTCTGGCGTTTTAAAAGATGATACTTCTCCGATCGGTCATCCATCACCATCATTCGCTCTTCATCCTCGCATCGCATCTTCGATAAAGGGTCATTCGCAATCTCCATCCGAAGACTCCCTACTACTCGTCGTTACCCTAGAATAAAAACCGAGTATCTTCAAAAACCGTGTTTTAACAAATTCTTTTAGTCTTTTGACAAACTAAATAACCTAATATACCCATTTAATAAACTTTTAAACACAATCTATATTTTGACCTAATAATTTTAATTAAAAAATATCGCCACTTCAATTAGACGTTTTTTGAATCAATAATATTGTAAAAAACCAATTGTCTTATAGTAATATATTCTTATAATAAATGTCTAAAATAAATTCCTTCCAGCGTGATAAAATATTAATATTTTCATGTTTAGCATTTTTTTTAAAAAAATCAAATTAATCGATTTGATTGAACTAGTTGATTTTTATACAATTAATGACTCTTTTCCTGTATAACGGATATTTTACTTTTATCAGTTAGCTAATCTTGAATTAAACGAAATCCTAATTAAATTTAATTACTATTTCATATTTTAGTTTGCTCAGATTATCTATGTATTTTAATATTTTAAGAACCTTTTATGCCATTTTTTATTCCTCCATTGCAATGTACAGGGTATTTCAAAAGGTTACGCAAAATTTTTAAGGAGTTGTAGGGGTGAGTTGAGAAGTATGCCGGTTTCCCCCGATTTTCCTAAGATGAGTTAAAAGAGCGCCAGAGAGCGTCAAAGTGTGGCCGACTAGCCCCTGGAAGTAGGCTGCAACAAGCGCAAAACCAAGCAGCAGGGAAATGTGAACATTAAGGTTTGGGTTCGTGCATGGACTAATTAATATTAGTCCATGGTTCGTGTGTTTGGTAAAAAAGGACATTGTAAACAAATCGAGGTAACCAGCGTATAAAAGTAAACTTAAACAGTATTTAAAGTCACTGCTGCTTGGTTTTGCGCTGGTTGCAGCCTACTTCCATGGGCTAGTAGGCCACACTTTGAAGCTCTCTGGCGCTCTTTTATCTCATCGTAGAAAAATGGGGGAAAAACCGGCATACTTCTCAACTCACGCCCACAACTCCTTAAAATTTTGCAAAACCTTTTGAAACAACCTGTATTGTGTGATTTTAAACAATGATTTTTTAAATAACTCAATTTTTATCATGATTTCAAATACTTTTAGTCTTTAGAAATCCTTAAATAAATCAAAACGGAGTTACGATGTTTTTACCCTCGTTCGTCTTCTTTTCATCCGCCCCCCTCCCATTTACAACCTTCCACCCCCCCCCCCCCCCTTCGAATAGAGAACAGATTGAAATGCGGGGGGTTTATGTATGTAGATGCAAACGCCGCATCCCCTTACGTGGGCAAAAAGACTGAATCGAGTTTCCCCGATGTTCGCGTGTTGTTCTGAGTTTGCTTACTATTTATTAGATATTCTGAGCCTGGAAATTGACGGATTGGTTTGGAAGGATGCGCAACCCGAAACCTGGATACAAAATGAATGAAGTCATTAGTGATCGGCGATTTCCCGGAAAGCCACGATTACCTTATGTTTGTTCCTAATTTTATACTCGCGGTATTAACGTAATGGCTTTTTTTTTGACATTTACGAGTACGATAACGTTGTAAATATTCAAGGTTTAATGAAGAAATTGGTTCTGATGGACATTTCCGTTATTGTCATAATTCGTTTTATTGGCGAAATTTCTATTTTGAACACGTTTTCGCTCTAGACTCATGTTCGATTGTGAAACGTGCGTAATTGTATCTGTTAATCCCTCTTTAATACCGCGATTAATTATCGTGATTTAATTAATTTCGTAATTGCCGATAACGATATCGATTGTTTACGGTCGTAAATATTTTGGGTTTTTTTCCTCAACTTTTTTTGATAATCCCTAATTATGAAACGGTACGTTGTTTTAAAACAGATTACGAATTTATGGTATTAAAATGTTTTATATTTCAAGTTCATATGGTTAAGAATATTTTTTCTTTTATGGTAAATTATTTGCGAAATAATTATAATTATATACTTTATATTTATATTATAATATTTATTAATAATTTATAATAAATTCCTTATAAAGGAGCCCGTTATTATAGCCTAGACTTTTTTCCCAATAGTTATTTCTTTAAAATAAACAGAATTAAAAAAATTAAAAAATATAATATTTTGCGCTTACGTCACAAGAAACAACTTATATTCCTCTGGCGACTGTAGGCTCTGTAGCGCGTGCTCGTAGACTCGTAAAAGTAAGAGGCTGTGACGTAAGAGCCGCATTAGAACAAGAAGGCCACGTTACTTAAAAAGAACTATACGCTGCCTGAGAGCAAAAGTGAAACAAGTCGAGATACGTGACTTTTGAAAGAAACTCGAATTTACACTTAAATACAGTAAAACAGGGTTCGAATTTAACCCACCTTAAAAAGTTTCAAAAATGACGAAAAAAGTTTAAATTTATAGTTAAATAATTAAACTATATTAAAGAATTAAACTTTAATTCTTTAAATTCTATATATTACAAAAATATTGCTTTTTTATAAAACGTATTTACACAAAATACATTACCAGTGTTTTGGTAAACACTAATCTAACAGTAGCAAGTTAAGTGTTAACTAAACAGTAAGTTTTAAACTTCTGTAACTTTCAATTAATATTTAGCAGAACACGGAGAACACGGAGAAGACGATACTTTACGTCTACGAAAGATAAGAATAAGTGCGAGAAATAAGTAGTGTTAAATTGAAAATAAAAATAAAAATTAAGTAAATCATCGATTTAGGGTATCATATTTGGTAAAAAACCCAAAAACGCAAAAAATCCCAATGGGCTGGGTTTTTTTTTAAACCCTGCAGTAAAACATAAGTATAAAAAGTTTAAATTTAAATCAATAGATTACCAATAGCGGATTTTGACTTGACTATTACTATCAAGACTTTATTTTAAAATTATGGAATAATTTAGCTGCACAAGGTTAAATCATGTTCAACAATAACTCATATTGATAATTATTTTTAGTTTTACTTTACTACGCTGTTTAAATTAAATATTTCGCAACATCAATCTACTTTTATTAATCCTTTACGTCTTAATCTTAATAATGGTCATAAATAACGTGGTTACTTAATTTTTACAACTTCCCTAATACGAGCAAAACCCGAAGACGAACGACTTCGGCTGGGGTAAATGATAATCTGATAATCTGTCTGTCGTCGCCCCTGCAAATAGAATAGAAGTTTTTATTTAACTAAAAGGTAATATATCGTGATAAGCCTGGGTCCAGTCGCCTTATCCGACTCATTGTGTCACTAGAGATTAGCCATTTTATCGCGAGTCTATGATGTACCTCGAGTTTATTCAATTTACATTTCAGAATTTTGCGATTTACGCTCGCGAATTAACCAGCTCCTCAATTTTTAGATTTTAAATTTAAGAGTATAAAAAATAAATTGATGTGAATTTGGTGAGCAAGTTGCGATGGTTGATTTAAGCGTGACCATTCACGGAATGCAAGCCACGTCGAAGAAAAAGCGCGTGTCCAAACCGGCTTGGCTTAATCGTCTTTCGGTCGGATATTTTACCAGAAGTCCCCAACATGGGTAAGATGGATTGTTTTGAACCTCTCTCTTTACGCGGTATTTAAATAGTAAATATTTGTATATAAATTGCCGCCTCAATTCCCTTATATAAATAACTCGCATACTATATGCCGTACAACTATTTGGCTGAGGGAATTTTAAAATAGGCCTAAAAAGTCGGGGAATTTTAAGAATTTGTAAACGTCAGGGAATTCAATTTTCTTTTGACACTTTTTGAAGGTAATTTTACTCTAGATCTATAACAAATTCTATAATTATCATTTATTTCCTTGAAAGTTTGGCTAATTTTTTCAACATTGCGATAACCTTTTTACTGAATTACAAGTCCCTTGAAATTTATTAACTTCTAATAAAAGTAAAAATATAACATTTTTGGTCCTAAAAAAGTCAGGGAAAATCTCTTAAAATGGTCAGGGAATTTGAATCTGAATCTGAAAATTTTGTTGGCAGAACTTTACCGCAGTTTACACACCACACACCTTTTGGTAAAATCTGCTAAAAACGATGGCAGTAGGGAATATAATATTTATATTTAACTGAAGGGGAGTGGTTAGCACTTTCACCTCGCAGCGAGAGGAGCAGAGCTCGACCCCAGTTTGCGGCATAATAAATATTATATCATTATTATTATTATAACTATTTTCATTATTTACAAAATCATTTTTCTTACTATGAATTTACTTGGAATCCAAAATCTTCATTTAGTGAAATATAATAACAGGGTTCGTACACGACCTGGAAAAGTCAGGGAATTCGGAAATGTTTCCAAAATGTCAGGGACCCAAAAAAAATCAGGCAAAACAATTTTTAAAGAAAATATTTTTAAGATTTTTACCTCAAGCCATTCATTTATTCTACAAAAATAGTCAGGGAAAATTTGGCAATTTGGTCAGGGAAAACCTGGAAATGTCAGGGAATTCAATTCCGGACCCTGAATAATGGCATTAGAAACGAGGGGCAGTTCACATCCATTTTGGGATGATTAAATCAGGGTAATCAAGATTAAAAAATCTAATCACGATTTAAACGATTTAATTATTTTAATCAGATTTAAACATTTTAATCAGATTTAAACATTTTAATCAGATTTAAACATTTTAATCAGATTTAAACATTTTAATCAGATTTAAACATTTTAATCAGATTTAAACATTTTAATCAGATTAAACATTTTAATCAGATTAAACATTTTAATCAGATTAAACATCTTAATCAGATTAAACATTTTAATCAGATTAAACATTTTAATCAGATTTAAACATTTTAATCACAATTTAAACATTTTAATCACAATTTAATCATTTTAATCACAATTTAATCATTTTAATCACAATTTAATCATTTTAATCACAATTTAATCAAAATAATCGGTCGAATCGAGATTTTATCGAGCGCGGTAAAGACGAAATAATAATTCTAATCACATATTAAATTATTCTAATCAGATTGTTCTAATCACGCACAATTATAATCATTATGATTATCGTTCTAATTTCTAATTGCTATTTAATCATAATCACGATTTAATCGTTTCAATCATGATTTAATCATTTAAATCAGATTTAAACAATCTATTAATTGATTTAACATGATTAAATCAACATAATCGTGATTAAATTGAATTTAATCAAAATAATAACTATTAAATCTAATTTAATCTTTCGAGGGGTGCGTCGTTAATCAAGGAAGTGACTTGCCCCTCGATTAGAAACAATATTTTAAGGAACAAACTTCCTTTATTTGAACGATAAGAACGTATAAGCGATATAATCGTAATAATATTCCCGCTAAATTAATATTTACAAATCCTGCGAATGCCCCGGGGAATCCAAATATTCTTCCTTTCTCTAAACTATACTTGTCTAAATCTCCTCCCCCTCCTCCTCCGGGCAAATAGCGCATTGTCAAATTAGCGTAGCTGGGGTTTTATTTTAATCGCTGGGAAGTATATGGGATAGTAAAATATGGATAAATTTCTCCCTTCAGTCCGGCGCGTCCCATACGGCGCCAGATTTATACTCCGAGAAATAAAAAAAATTCGTTTTTCGTTTGACACCATTGACAAAGTTAGAGTAGACCTTCGATATCAGCAAAATGGCTCCCGCAGCGTTTAGAGGGTAATTATTCGTATAGGGTATTTATCTACGTCGTTGTCTGTTCTAGGAATATGGAGTCCTCTATCTCTTCATCTAGTGGGGCTTAAACTTAAAAACGTAATCTTAGAATTAACTTAATTCAATATTAATTGATAACTTAATTTTAATTTATATTAAGATTAAAAATTTGTAATAGGATTAAAAATTCAGTTACTATTGAAATAAGTAGTGTTGTTAATTTTCCGGGGGAAAAAAATGCGGAAAATTTTCCGCAAATCGGAAAAATAAAAAAATTAAACATTAATTACTTTTGAAGGGTTTTTAATTTTATTTACTTTTTATAGATATAAAATGTCTAATAACAGTAAACATACTACAAAACATTAATAGTGTTACATTGTTAATCAGTTTAAAGCTAGTCTAGAGGTTTAGTTTTATTTTTAGATTCGAAAAAATGCCGGTTTATTTAAATTTGCAAACAATATTAGACTAATCATGTAATTAATTTCGGAAAAATACCGAAAATTTTCCGGAAAAAAGGCCTCGGTCATTACCCGACTTAGTACACTGAATTATGATCAAAATTCAGTTACTATCGAATTAAAATGAAGAATTTAGTTAATATTGAAGTAAATAATATTAAAAGATTATTACTGTACCAAATGTATTATAGAAAATGTAGATGACATAAGCGCCGGATGATATTTTGTATTTTGGCCAACTTGTTAACGCGAACTTACGAGGGGTAGAGGGGGGGGGGGTCAAAGATGAGTGGAAGCCATATTTTTTCTCACGCCAAGAACAGGCCTGCTGATGGACGTATTTCCTTCCATTTCACGGTGAATTTCGTCTACCCGGAACCCCGAGCGAGGCCCAGACGCGCCAACGGCTCTTGGCTAATTTCCCAAGCGCGCGGTGAAGACTGGGTGCTTCTGGGTCCCCACCAACTCCCATTTAATTATAGGTTGTCCCCCCGCGTCGATAAAATGTACTTTGACTCCTCCCGGCGATATTTTGAACGACCGTATTAAGCGCCCTCTGGATTTTTTTCCGGCGTCGCTGAGTAAACTTATTCCAAAGACTTGTTCCCGCGTTAATGAGTTCTTCATTTTTGTTGTAAACTTTCGATTTGCCGGCTGTTCACCTTCACCTTATTAACATATGAACCTTTATTTTATTGATTTACTTATTCAACTATCGAGCTATAGTTTAGTTTAGTCTAAATTGGTCTCGTCGCTAGTTCTACAGCATTGCGTTTCTTCTTGTGCGCTTGCTGAGAACTTGAGATTATGCCAAATCTTTTAAACCATCATTACTCGTGTTACGAATGATTGAAAAACGTCAGGTAATACATAATGCAAATACAGTAGAACCAATGACGAGCTTAATAAAATTGAGACACTAAATCTTTTCAACTCGTGTTATGAATATTTGAAAAAGGTTTGGTAATACTGTATTTGCATTATGAATTACCTATGACGAGCGCAATAAAATTGAGATTACCCCGAATGTTTTAAACCATCATTACTCGTGTTACGAATGATTGAAAAACGCCAGGTAATCCATAATTCAAATACAGTAGAACCAATAACGATAATTATAAAATTGAGACTACACTAAAACTTTAAAACCATCATTACTCGTGTTACGAATGATCGAAAAACGTTTTTAAGCCGCGTAAACTAATTCAAAGAACGTACTTCATTCTAAAGCTTAAAACATGAAAGCTTGTGGTCGTGCTGAGTGATTGGCGTTTTAGCTGAAACCCGCGTCGTCCCATTATCTGGTTTCCTGACGCGTTATTCGTCACCCGTCGAGTGCGATGGAACCTCTTGGGTATACGGTAGACCACCCACACTCGTAAAACCACCCTGATGGATCCCAAACCTCCGTTTCTTGACGACACCCGTTCCGCGAAACTCCGTAACCCCGCACCAACTGAAACAAAAGATGCTAGTACGAGTTCATTAAGGGAACTCCATTACTCCAAAGTGAACTAAACTGCGCCATCTAGATTCCATTTTTCTCGGTCGCCAGTGAACCGGGGCAATTGCGGAAGAAAATAGTTCCTTTTATTCTCGGATTGTACTATAAAAACAAGAGAAGTAATTAGGCTTATGTATGGGAAAGTCCGCTAAGCCTTGGCTCGCGGTAATGAATGCTTAAATATACCGCTGAATGCGTCGGTTTTGTGTATTTGCCAGATAGAGAATCCGAATATTTTCCCCTCTAGCCAGAAACGTACCCTCTCTCAGAAGTATCGGGTTACGCGGGGAGGGCGCCCTGTTCAGACTGATTGATGACCCTGAGCCCTGGATACATTGCACTTGTCTACCGAAGCGGAAGCCGCTGGTAGGGTTAGGTTTGCGTTACGACTCGGTTGTGGTCTTCTTTGGGGTTGAAATGAAGAAAAAACTTAATTTATGCCGCCATGCAAGTGGTCTGTTTTTTTTAGATTTCTTACTAACCCCGTGTTTTTACTACGTGTCTGAGTTATGGGTTATTCCTGGGTATGCTATACATACATACATTATGGTGGTTTTTTTCAAGCGTTGGTTAACTTACTGTAGGGTTATATCATTGCAAGGTTGCCATGGTGCATTTGAAAACAGGCCTAAGAAATATAATTTAAGTTTATGTAGAAAATTTTATGAAGGTGATCTAAAACGTGAATTGAATTTTATGATTAAACAAATTCATTTTTTGACTCGTTGAAATATTAACTGATTTAATTTCCCAGTCTTTAACTATTTGCCATTCACGTTCCGCTTGTCTGTCGTCTGCTCTTAATAAAAATAAATAATAATAATCAGCTAGGCTAATACCCAAGGCACCACCTTAGGCCTAAGTCATCAAGCGACTTTTAAAGCCAATAATTCAGGTGGCCGGGTGACAATGCGTAGGAGGGTGGTGGCAAGCCCTGCATGCCATGCCAACAGCTTCCTACACTCGCTATTACCGTTAACCTAAACAAGTTTTTATGGAAGGGGAAACCGAAGAACCCGGGGGAAAAGCCCTTAAACCAGCGGGAGAGAACTTGCAAACTCAACGCGGGAAGGAGTTGTACCAAGTTTTCACCCAGTGCCACAAACTGGGATCGAACCCGGCTCCTCTTGCTGCGAGGCGAAAGTCTTTAGTCTCTAGTCAGGAGGTAGTGGTTACTGAACTAAGACTTCATTAACTTTTGATAAAAGTAAAATAAAAATAAAAATTTTGAAACTTTAAATGGTTAGGTAGAAGTCAAACTTTTAATCTGAATTTATTGTGGCAACCCTGTAGTGGCTAAAAAAGGATTTTTAATTTTATTTTTATATTGTTATACGAATCATGCATTTTGATAAATTGTATTATCTCCTATTCAATATGTAATCTTTCATCAGCCTAAACCAATTTTTAATTTCTTAATGTTACGTAATAAACCCATCAACGGGAGAATATAATGTCAATAAAGATAATCGAAACTGTAATATAAACATTCGTGAATTAATCATTTCTAGATTATATTAAGATTTAGTGGATGTTAGATTGAACGGACTTAGAAATAAATCTTGTCGGGAATTAGTGAGACACGCTGCGATAAAAAGGAAGATCAGATATCTGGTAATGCCCATCTATTTGTCAGTCTAAGAATCCCACTAATGCAATTTAAGCGCCTCTTTTTGGGCTGCTCTCTTCGGTGATTTCATTTTTCCCCCTTGAAAACTTACCGTCTGGAAATTTCGCTGTTTCGAGGTAAGCTACCTAATAGCTCCAACCCAGACTGAAAGCGGGGTAAAAGCTGCGAGCTTTAAAGGTGCTTTGAAAACCATTTGAATACGTTATAGAATAGAGTTTAGTTACAATTTATCGTATGTTTTGATACTTTTTCTACAATTTACGATTTTCTAGTCATTTTGTTTATTTGCGCTTTTTCCCTAATCGAGTTTGCCGAATTTGGCCATACGTGCGTGCTGTGCCATCTACATTCAGTTTCGGGAATTATTTATTGTTAGGGTCCCAATGGCGGTAATTTGTCTTTGTTGCGGTTTCCGAAGAAAAACCTTTTAAATCAACCGGGAAATACACACCGATCGTTTATTTTATAAAATTCACCGCCAATTTTTTAGTACTTACTACAGTGTCCGGGAATTTGCATATGGGTTTAAAAGTCGGGGAATTTGCATATGGGTTTAAAAGTCGGGGAATTTTAATATATGTACTCTAAAAAGTCGGGGAATTTTTATATATGTACTCTAAAAAGTCTGAATTTTTAAAATTACTTTAAAAATAAAGGAAATGTCAGGCAACCAAGTATTGCAACCTGAAGAACCTTACCTCAATTTAGGACAAATTTTTACAATCGCATACTTCGCCTACTTCTTATTAAACCCCCTAGCTATAAAAATTCAAGATAACAGACTAAACTAATCATTTAGCTAAGTAAAAGCAATTTGCTTTGAAAGCAAAATATACGTAACCTAATGATTTATTTGATTCAAAACTAGATCTCAAAACACCCTCAGCAATAGAGATATAGGGAGGAAAAAACATTCTTATTAATACTATGAATTTTACTATACTATTTGAATTTTTAAAATTACTTTAAAAATCAGGGAAATGTCAGGCAACCAAGTATTGCAACCTGAAATGTAAACTCGGGATTTTTCCTTTTGTGAAGAACTGAGTAGTGACGTCTTTTCGGGCACCTGCCATAGTGGGGGGGGGGGAGGGCAGTGGGGTTTTGCGAGATGGACAATGGGCGAATTTTGGGTAAATTTTCATCCCTTCCCAAAATCTTGGCAAACTTGAGGATATTACAGTCGATTTAGTGAAAGTCGCGTCAGTGGCCCGAACTTATCGTGGTATATTTATTCTCCAATTTTAGTCCAAATATAAAGTATATAGCCCCTGTGACTGTAAATTACTAACTCTAAAATTATCAAATACATATTTTGTATAATTTAATTTTAAATGTAATTCGAGTGAACGAATCGGTGGCTCTATAATTAAGTAGAAGAGAAATCGTGATTTCTAAAACTCTTCGAAGCGCGTCGCTTTTTTAATATTACGCAATTTTATCAATGGGAATGTTATCGAAACGCGTAGTTATTATTTGGAGAGTCTTACGTCGCAAGATACCTGGCAAGATGTCCTACCCGCAGCAGTGAGTGGGTTTTAACTCGAGCTTTCTTCAATAACTTTTTTATCTTATCTCGCGCGTTCCGCTTTCGCGCAGTTGGAAAAATATTTTCGGTCGTAGTGGTCAATTAGACAACTATGCGTTTATTTCGTTCGTTAACGTTTAATAGGATGTACGTAGCGTTGTAATTCGTTTCCTCGCAAGGTGTGTCTAACTCGAGCTCTTTTATCTTTGTAGGAGGAGAACGGCCATGGAAAAGGGCGGCGAGACGGAGTCAGAGCGCTCAGACTCGCTCGTGTCCGAGCCAGATGTCTTCAGAAAGGTCAGTTTCACCATTGATTGTTTTCTATCGATTTAAGACAACACCGGCGATTGAGAGTCTAAGCCCAATAACCAAATCTCTTATTTCGTGAAATTGCCTTTTTAATGTGAAATTAACTCTATCTTAACATTGTTATTACGGAAACTGGATATCCTTGATAACCTGGATAAGTCAGGGATTTTAAATCTGAAAATTTCGTACGAACCCTGCTTAAAATCATGCGTGTAATGAAATTTTACTGATCTACGCCTTTGAAAGGTCAATTTTTACAGTATGTTTTTCAAATTCATTTTAAATTTACGTTTCACGCCCAAATTTCGGGTCATTTTTCAACTTAAGTAAATTCGGACATCGTTAAAAAAGACCATTCTGTGCTAAGTTAGAAATTTTGTTCTTTATTTAGCCCGGCAAAAGGTCTTCGACCCATAATCTAGAACGTCTAGATTAAACCTTGAAATTGCCTAGGCTAGATGACCTTCGTAAGCTTTAATTTCGCATGTAGGTCATTCATACCTGGACAAATAAAATAGTTTAAGGTAGAGTAAAATTTAAATGAGTTGTTAATTTTATAATTTTATTATTTAAATGACTACAAAACTAGTGTTAGAAATAATTTAATTTTCAGTAATATGTAATATTTAAAATAAAATGGTTTTGTTAATTATTGCTAGGCTTACATGGTTTGAATATCCGTATGGTTACGTTAAAGCAAAGCAGGTTTGCCACAGGTCAGAGAAAGGTCACGGAGTTTAAAAATAAACCTAATTTGTCAGGGAATTCAAATTTATAGTCAATTTTATTAAGACCATGTAAAAAAATATGTAAACGTTGAAATAAGATATTTAATTTAAATTAGAAAATAAAAAATTTAAGAATGGTTTATTTTTGACCTTAAAAGGGCGAATTTGAATATAAAAATATTGTAGCAACCCTTTAATGGTTTCCAAAAATTAATTTAATTGCCCCAAAAAAATGTAAATCGTAGAAATAGAAATTATTCGAAACTAAACCAAAATCAAGCGTACAATCTCAATTTTGCTTGAGATACCGATTTGTCTGGATTTTCTTTTAATGCGTAAACGTACCTATAGGTTTGATCGCGTTCCGTTATCAATACTTAGTGATTAGTCATTCTAGTGGCGTCGCCTGCTTATCAAGCCCTTTTGTTTCCGGTCCAACGCGACCTTATGACGAACGAACGTCTTTCCAACCTTCTATTGTAATTGTTAAATCGCGTCAAAACAAAAAAGGTGCTTAGCAATTACTATCAGAAAGTGTCATCTGGGACTTTCGAATTTCTCTCCAGTCACGTATATCGAACGTCTCGGACAATTTCACTTCCTAATCAAATTAATTTCTGTACTTTTCATTATTGGCATTAATAATTTATCCGCGTATAGCAGAAATCCCTTTTACATCTGTTATTATAATTATTTTAAAATACAATTGTAAGTAACATAATAGGCGTAAGTATGACACTCCCTACCATGGTTCCGAAGTGGTATTTAAAAGGTGGTATATAACTTAATGGTATAAAAATGGAAAAAGTGGAAATTTCTATATTTCCATGAATAGAGACTTGGCACTCCGTAGCTTTGGCCATGGCCGCCATTGTGGTCATAGTTTTCTCCCCACGATAAAAAATATTGAAAAAAAACTGTGACGTAGCACTGCCAAGTCCCTAATAGGGACTTGGCAGTGCTACTAATCACAGTATTTTAATCTTAAACCTACATTTATGAAAATAAAACCTTTTAGATTTGGAACAGACTTGTAGAGTAATGAAAATGAAGGTTCAGATCTTTTAAAGCTGAAATATTATTTTTCGTGATTTCACAATATAATATACAATAATTACCATTGTTTACAAGTGAAATGACCGTATGCGCAATATTTAAAAAAGTTGTATTTTTAGACAGTAAAATTAAGGCAGTGCAACTAAAAGTTATTTTTGAAATTGGTTACAAAAAATTACTATTTTAAATTTTCTAAATTGGTTACTATTTCCGAATTTTATAGGTTATATCATAAGTCTATAATATGTTCCATAAGTGTGTATCTTTGAAGAATATTTCACAGAGCTATTCATGGAGCGACGTCATCGCAAGAAGAAAATCTCCCCCTAGCGAGGCGCTGTCAAAGGCTATAGCGTCTTTTGTGAATAGCTCTCACATTGTCAGTAGAACGTTTTCACGTGAAGAATAGGAAGTGTCATACTTATAGTAAAATCTTATAGACTTATAGTTATATCTACAAAACAATTTCTATATTTCTAAAGTGAAATTTCAATGGGAAAATTAATATTCTCACATAATTGCTTCTTTAAATTCATAATGTTCAAATTTGACACGTAAATTAACTCTTATTTAATACCATCGCACTAACCATATCAGTAATTTTATCAACGCAATCACTCACGACAGACTATTATTAATCGAAATCTTTCAGTGTCATACTTATGTTTATTTTGTTACTTATGATAAAATAAGTCAGTTACAATTATATCCGAAGCATGCGTCGCTAGGCAAAAAAGCGGTCGAGAATGGTACGTTGACGTCATACCTCAGCGTGACCTCTGTGACCTATGACGTCGACTTAGGTTTTCCCTCGTTGTAAAAAGTACATAATAATTATTATTTTTAACACCGACAGATGGCAGTGCGGTTATTGAAACTAGTTCATTAATAAATAATATTAGGCTATTTAATTTATTGTATAATTTTACAGCCGTATCGTGTTTTCCGCTATGGATAAAAATAAAATGGTCTGCCGAGATATTTGCCACTTGACAAACCGGTTCATCCACGCGTCCAAAAATAGCTCGTAATTACCCCTCTCATTTTAGAAACGACAATTATTAGTACATCTTTTTCGCCCTTGTAACTGTATAATTATTAAACTGACTCTGACATTGCGAAATACACGACGCCTTTGGAGATTAAAAAAAAGTACAGCACTCGTACACCAAAAGTGACGTATAAACTTCACCCATCGCCCCGCTTTCCGCTTCACTGTCGAGTGAGTTCCGTCGTTAACCCTCGCAGCTACAACGTCTCAAACAGGTCATAACAATGATCGGAGATAAAATTATTTAATTTGATAGATGTCGCTTTATAACGAGTTATCCCGGTTTACATTTACTCCATTGACTAAAAAATGTCCGAAATCCAGTTTTTAAATTTCCTCCTTTTCTTCGATACTACTGGCGACTATTTGGCAAAAACGGTTGAAGAAAAAGTGTAGATTTTAGGGCCGCTAGCTCCCTCTGCCGTGTAATGTAAACGGTGAAACGTGATTTGCAATTTAAAACAATTATTTTATTCCTCCTGATAACGTGTTTGCCCTGTTTAATAGGCACCAGATGAAATTAAATGTCCAAGTTCTGTTCGTTCTAATTGAAAAATCGTGGCATGATTTGCATATGAATACGAATACTTTACGATACCCCCCCCCCCCCCCTTCGTTTTTTTCTATTGAGGTTAAACCTAAACGGTTTTTCTAGGCGGGGGGGGGGGCTAGTTTAGTTTTTACACGCCAGATTTCATTCAGCCGCTGCTTCACGCGCCGTCGCCCAATCTCTTGTTTCTCCATTTCCGGACACGTTAGTTACTAGTATTATAGATCCTAGCGTTACCTGATGACTGCAACTTCGTAACGTCTTGCTAACTTTTTTCGGTTTTTGTTTAACTTTCACGCTGTTACAAATTTGACACATTTTAAATTAGGCTTAGAACGTGCGAGGAAAATTTTAATTTTAAGAATTTGTAAAATAATTTCAACTAAACATTTTATGCGGGTTGATATATTCTATTATTATTTAGTTCTTTAAATGTTTTTGGACATTTTTTAAAACAATGATAAACCTTCATAATAAAATATTAGGAAATTCGATAACTTCTGATATAAAAGAAAAATTTAAAGTAATCTGGAAATATTGTAGCAACCCTGTGTTAGAGATAAAGTAAATACGAAAGTAATTTATATTTATTTGATCGATGGTGGTCATATTTTAGTAGATTAGAGTTAAATCTACTTCGATCATTATTGACGGGTACAAACTAGGGTATTTGTAGATTTTAGAATAAATATAACCATACACGTTGATCAGATTAAAAAACTTAGTTTTTTTGCCAAATTAGATCATCGAAAGGGGTTTTTTGGATAAATTTTTAAATTGTATTTAGAACGAATATAATCATTTCCCCTGGGTCATATTTAATTTTATACTTATCGTTTTTCCCTTTAAATGAGAAGTATTTACGTCTTATAAATATATCGCACCTCAGGCAAACTGTATACCTTCACCTTGAACGACGACGACTCTAATATTGAAATTATTACTTTTATTTTTTGTGACGATTTCTATGATTTATTATTTTTTCATTATTTGTTTTCTTTTTGGTTTTCGTTTTTTGTGGGGTTTTCTTTTGCGTTACCATAACAACGGTAAAATTGGTAAAATTCGCACGACAGAGCAACCAAGAAGACTTGTTCGAGTTACTCGAAAGGCTGCAGAACAGTCGACTCGACGACCAACGATGCGCTCTGCCCCCTCCTACACACGTGAGTTTTCCACACACTTTTTGGTTTCTATTATTTTTATTTTATCGTTACGTTTCTTCGTTTCATATTTGACCCGATTTGAATCGTACCTTTGCCTATTTATCCCGATTAATAATGTTGTGGTTTGAGTTGATGGCGAAATCAGTGAGCGTGTATATGCCCCCCTTTCGTATTGATATTGTTTTTGATTTTAAAAATTTAGCCCGTTGACGTGTTTACAAGCTACCTTTGTGTGGTTTTCCAGTTGTATTAATATTATTAGCCATGGCAGGGTGACCGGACTTCCTATATTTTTAATGCCGTCGTTTAAATTCCTTCATTTTCCTATAATTTCACGGTCTTTTGTAAATGAAATAACGTTTTTGCACGTGTCATAGAAAACACCACCACTTTCGAACAAAAACTTGAAATGTGAGGACTTTGTAAATCCGCTAAGTGATTCCATAATAGTCTTAGTCGATAATTCAAAATAACGGTCAAAACCGTCGCCGATAAGTCAAGTAAAATATTTACGGCGGCGTAATCGTCGGCCATTTTCGGTATGGAGATACAGGCCGGAAGGCAGGCAAGGCTGCCAGATTTCGATAGACCGAAAACGGCCGACTCTCTCAAATGTTTTCGTTTTCTAATCGAAAATTTTGCGGCGTAGCTATCGACTAAGACTATGCAAGATAACAATGTACAAAAAATTCTCAATATTCTAGGTGATTCGAGTCAAAGTATACCGATGCGCAATAATTACCTTATAATTTTTCCTATTTTTACTATTTAGTGTCCTATATCTTTCTAGAATTCGCTTCTAAAATTCTTATAAAATTTTCAAAGCCTTTCCGTGATTACCCTGCCATGGTGTTACTGGTTTTACTAACCCATTTGTGAACTATTATGATTAATATTGTTGGAATGCACCGACTGTACAACATTAAGTTAAAAACAAGCATTATCGGACCCTTTTTTGATGTACTCGCTCATTTGACGCTAGCGCCATCTCGTGATGGATTTTCGTACGTTTAAAAATAAACAATATTAGTGTCAACGCTAAGAAATTTTGTCACATTTTCTACGCCTCTGGAAACGGGCGATAATCCACGCAAAGAACATCCTTACAATTCTATTCACGAGATGGCTCTAATGTTAATCGATCTAATTTTTTAAATTAAAGTTAAAAATATCGCGTGGTTTACTTATGACGTTTTCATAAAAAAAACATACTAAAACCAGAATTTAAAACTTTATTAAAAACCGTTAAAATAGTAATATAACTAAATTTAGATCGCATTTGTATCGCTAAATACTAATTTCTATTAATTCGGGTCAACTAAATGTATCTTTAAAGATTATTCATTTACAACATTGGTCCCAAAACTTCAAAACACGCGCTTTAAGAATCGATTTTCATTTATTGGTTCGGTAAAATACCCAGAATAGCGAAATTTCTGTCGATATTTAAGAATTGGAGCAGAAGTATTTGTAAGACACGAGCTCGCGATAAAAAAGACCCACTTTCGTTATGAATTAAAATTGCAATTTGTAAAGGAATTCCATTTTTATTAAGTCAAAGATCTTAAAAATTCCCAGAAAAAGGAGATACGCGTTTATGAATACCTCAAAATCATCAGTCAAAACTTTTCATCCCAAAGCTTATAAAGATCTCCCGATTTTAGAGGAGAAATTCGGAATTCTCGAATAACCTAGAAAAAATATTATTCAACGTTGTGAGAGTTATGTTAGAAAAAAACTTTCATTTAAAATAAAAAAACCACTTAAAAAAGTATTTTTTTTATAGAAAAGTTGGAAAGTTTGCGGTCTGTTATTTAGATTGACCTTGATATTTTCTTTTGGCCGAACCAGTTTTCTCCTCTAAGAATCTCCCTTTCTGCATCCCTCGAGAGTTGATTTATATTATTTCATCCCTCCTCCGACCCTCATCTGGGTGTCTCGATTCGAGAGGAAAGCCGACGTCCCCGCCTATAACCCCACTGTCAGGTGACGCTCTCATTCTGGACTCCAACCCGGATTTATATTGGCAGGAGGTTTCGAAGATGGGCTATACTTTGTCGAGAAATTCTAGGTGACTCTCTTAAATCGCTACTGCCGAGGCTTAACACGTATAACCTTAAATGTTTCGTTAAGTAAATTCCCCTTTTTAATTTATAAAAAAATTTCGATCTCAACGTTGTAATAACGTCAAAATAACTATTATTATCGTTTATTTTTCATACGAAGACGATATTAAAACAATCGAGAGCGAAACTCATTTCGCGTCTCTTCAACCGAGGCTTAAACACGGACCGTTCTCAATATGAAAATTAGGTATTAAATTACTAAAATAATGATGGATTAGCTGATGGGAAGGTAAAATGAACTATCATCAACGTTTATTTAGTTTCCCGAGATAATATTTTAAAATTTCTAGCCATAAACGCGTTTGGCGTCGACTCGAAAAGAAGTCTCTCCTTACCCGCTACTCTCGAGAGAAAGTAGGAAACCTTCGCGTTCGCTGCCAATATAATCGGACATTTTTGATGGAGTACGAAGCACCTCAATACCCACACCTGCCCAATAGACTGCACTAAGGCGGAAAAGTGTATAAAAAAATAAACCCCCTAAAAAAAACCGATGTTTTATAGAAAGGTGGGGGGGTACCCTCATTTCGCGTTGGTGTTGGTTCATAACATCGCGTCGAGTCCGCGCGGCGCGGTGTACCACGGTTCCCCCTCGTGGAATGTTTGCCGCGTCCACGCTAAACCTCTGCCGCGTCCTGTCCTCAAAATTACGAGCGACGAAAAGACGGTAGTTCGTCGTTGTCAGGTATAAAAATTGTCCCATTGTGAAGAGGAGCAGGTGGCGAGAAATTAATCGTAAGCGAACCCACGCGTCGCATCTGCTTCGTTGAATATAGACGTATTTTTTTCCCTTCTCAAACCGGAGCTAACCCCGAGACTACGAATGCGTTAGAAGATTGCGAGTTATAACTTTAATGTTTTCGCGTCGAAACGGGTTTGCCTTTTCGTTAAAATTGGGACCTCGATAATGTTGGTGTATTTCACTCTTATTTCCGCCATTGGAAATTTTTCAATTTCGACTTAAAGTCGCGGTTTTCTCTTCGGCCGTCGCCGCGATTTTCGCCGTTTTAATTGACGCGAGCGTGCCTAATCGGCCCCGCCGGACCTCCCAATCGTTTAGGTAAGGATGATTTCGTTTCTCCATTAGCTTTTCATCGACTTGGCGAAAGTCTTTCGAGATATTTGCAAAGTTGGCTATTCCTTCGCGGTTCCGGTTGAACGCGGAAATTCTTTAGTTTCGCTTCGAACTGTATAAATTGTGGGTTGCAGAGTATTTGGAATATCACTAGTCTAGGATAATTAATTTATTGGCCGTTTGTTGCGCTAACGAAGCGTAATTTTTGGAAGAAAACAATTTCATTGCGTTGCCATTTTTCAAGACGATTCGATTCAAAAGTAAAGTTTTTACGGTTTCTTGTTATCGTGGTACAATTTCAGACTCTTAAGCTCGCGTCAAATGTACGCGGCGGTGTTTAGCCGAATAACAATTATGATAGATGATGTTTGTACATCTACTCACGAGATCTGCCGTGAAGTCTTGTACGTGAGTAATCTAGTTCCTTTACTAACCTGGCGAACACATTCGCCAGGTTAATTGACTGCGTAAATTTAGGAAAATCGGTTTATGATAATTTTAAATCATTCTATTCACCTTTTTTCTCAATTAATTTAAATTGGAATTTCTTTGATGTGGCGTAATAAATTGATTAGGTTAGTTTAATAATCATAATTATGGAAAAAACTCAATTTAATTACAACTACCCATAAATTTATTAGGTTAATTGAGTGAGTTTAATATTCATAATTATGGAAAACACCCAAAATTTAATTATAACTACCCATAAATTGAATTATGTTTAATTACAATGAACCCATAAATTGAATTAAGTTTAATTACAATAAACTTAGATTTTCCTTTAATTTCTATTGAAACTAAACCGAAAGCATATGGAAAACACTCAAAATTTAATTACAATTAACCCAGAAATGGAATTAATTCCATTTCTGGGTTCATTGTAATTAAACTTAATTCAATTTATGGGTTCATTGTAATTAAACTTAATTCAATTTATGGGTTCATTGTAATTGAACTTAAGTTTAATTACAATGGACTTAGATTTTCCTTTAATTTCTATTGAAACTAAACCGAAAGCATTAACTAACTTAGGCGTTAAGTTTCCCCATACACATAAAAATGATAATATCAGTTCGTACGTTTGGGTGTATTGTAAGCGCTAACAACATATCTATTGGAAATACAATACCAAGCAGCTGGATCGTTTCAACTTTTTGCCTCTTTCCAATTTGAGGCGACGTTACCTCGCATTACGTGCGAAGAGCGATCGGGGTCCCCTTGATTCTTCGCGAGAGGTAGCGGGTGGAATCCCCTTAAAGAGCAGACGCCCTTCACGGAGTGATTGTTACCGCCCATTGAAACGAAACATTTTCGAGCGATTTTTAATCGCGATGTCTGGGTGCCCCCCCCCCCCCCCCCACCCCGTGCAGCTATCCATCAAGTCGGCCTATTAAGACATGATTTAAAGGATTGTTTCGGCGGGGTACCCCACGTCTCGAGAGCCACCCTGGCCTCGGGGGAGATAACAAATTACCTCTAGTGGGACGCTCACTAGACGTCGCTTTACAAGCCTAATTAACTGTAATTGGGAACCGTCTTAAAAAGCACCGTTGTCCGCTTGTACCGTAGGAATATCTGCCTACGAAATTCCGTAAAACGTTCAGCGTAAAGGCTCGTCCAATGAAATTTGTGCACAACACTGCGTTACTGCGTTCTCCTTGTGTTTGTTGCTCCTAACTTTAACCTAGGAGCAACAAACGCAAGGGGAACGCAGCCTTTTAACACGCTAACGCAGTGTTGTGTACAAATTTCATTGTACGAACCTTTACGCTGAACGTTTTACGGGCGGGGGGGGGGGGAGACAATTTCCTAATTTTCCCCTTCGGACGCCAGCAGGCGCTAAAGCGTCTAACCAATGAAAACTGTACACAAGAAATTGCACGACTTTTGACGGATTGCATTCTCCTGTGTGGGGTGCTGTGTTTGTTGCTCCTAGCTTTAACTCTCGACTTCTTGTCCTTTAAGGCAATGTTTGGGAAGACCCTACTTTTTCAAGATAAATCTTTTATTACCAAGAAGACATAAATTTAATTTAAATCTTTTACCAGTATAGCACGATTCTAGTTTACCCAAACATTGTTTTTTATTTCGACCGTCAGTGGTTTCGTAACTTTCATATATTACTTTTTGAAATCAAAACTATGTAAGAGTCGATACCAAAGCGAGTAAGTTATTGAACGGATATTACTGTTGGCGCGGAAGAGTATGGCAAATTTCCGTCCCAGGCTCAATATTATCAATATTCTATCGCCTCCCCTTTAAAGAGATTTTTGAAAGTGGCCGCTAGACCTTAGGCTAGACTGATGTTTTTAATAATAAACAGTCGCGAGTCTAGCGGCGCCCGTAAATTTATAGCGGGAAATCGCGTCTTGGATGACACGACGCAACCATTCAAGCCGGTTAAAACTATAACGGTTTCAATCAGCGTTGCCAGACGTACAAGTCGATAATTTCGAGCTAATTTTTGGGACGTACGATATTTCCAATGGCGTACTATATAGTACGCATTTTTCGATAATTCAGCTTGTGCGTACGATAATGTATATACAATAATTTTTAAATTGACTGAAAAAATGAGAATTTCAAACGTAAGTTTTCAATCCGTCGAACTTTAAGTGTTAGTATTTCACAGAAAATTTCAATTTACCGCCAGTTTTCAGGCGTACGATAATGTATTTTTGAAATCGATCGTTTTTCGGCTCTGGTACGATAATTAGAGTTTCAGGAACTGGCAACGCTGGTTTCAATATAAAGTTTATCAACGCGGATTCACCCTGAAGCTGCGTTGGCTAATCGTAAACGTTAGGTGAAAAACATTTCCCTTGTGGAGGACAACGAAATATTCATTAAAAATCGTTTAAACGTAATTTTCGAAGACCGTGAGTGCTCGAAAGAGATAGTGACTTCGTCCTTTGTTTCAGTTTTGTAACTCCGCGAAACAATAAAAACCGGTAGTATATAATACGATTAATGTACATCGTTGGTACGAAGGAGGTTGGCCGCTATTGCGGAAGCGAAACTCGTTACTTCCTTGTTCGAAAACGAAGAAAAAAACGTACGGTATTAATGTTTCTTATTTCGCTTTTATTGGTCCGTAGAGTTCCAGCAGCTCGCACCAGAAAATGAAGCGGAAAGATAAGGAAGCTCTCGAAGATGTAAGTCACTGCTTTTTACTCGTCTCGTTCTTGCGGAATCTGGTTTTTGTAAATCATATACTTTTGACGAATGGATAAGAATGTTTGTTTGGCAAAAACAACCTATTGCGTCACCTTAAATTTTGTTGGTCGTTTCAGTTAGAAACGCAGTTTATTTTATATTTACAAGTTTTCGACGCGAAATTAAAAAATATAAAAAATTTAAGTTAAAAAAAGTTCCTGTTTGGATAGTCACTTGACGCGAGTGATGACAATTAGTGAAATATTTATTTGATAACTGGTAGAATTTAGAATATAATTAAGTAAAGTTGTCCTGAGATAAGTAACTGATTTAGTACCACCATAAGTATATAATCTTTACCTCTTACTAGAAAAGAATGTTAATAATTTTGGAATTTTCTAAAAGAACGCGGGGAAAATTAATTCAATTCCAGGGTGATCACAGTTCCTATATTTCCTATAATTTAATTTCTTTCTTTTTCTCCTATTATTTAATTAAATTTAATATAATACCCTATATTTTAACTCAAGTCTAATGTAATAATAAAGATGGTTCTTACTTTTAATTATTTTTTTCGGTTACCAACTTTATTTTGAAGGTTATGCCCCCTTTAAACAATTTTGACAACCGTTTTCTCTTATTGTATAATTAAATTTTTCCTTTTTTTCCCTCAATTTTCCTAAATTTTTCTTGCCTCCCCCGAATTTTCTTCCTGTAGTTTCCTTTTTCCCCAATTTTCTTACTAAATTTTCTTCATAAATTTGCATGTTTTCCCCCTCAATTCTCTTCCTATATTTTCCTTCCCTCCCTCATTTTTTTATATTTTCCTTTTTCCCCCTTAATTTTCTTCGCCCCCCCCCCTCAATTTTCTTCCTAAATTTTCTTTGCCTCCCCCTCAATTTCTTCCTGAATTTTCTTTGTCCCACAATTTACTTCCTAAATTTTCTTTGCACTCCCCCCAAATTTACTTCCGAAATTTTCCTTGCGTCTCTCCCCTTAATTTTCATAAATTTTAATTTTCCCCCTCAATTTTCTTCCTATATTTCCTTTCCCCCTCAAAATTTTCTTCCTATATTTCACTGATAAATTTCCTATAAATCCTTTAAAGGTCACCCTGTAATTTGAAACTTAAGGATGTTATTCAGATAGTGTTTAACTAAACCACGCTTCCAAAAATGTCACAATTTTTTTAAATTAAACCATGGAATAGTTAATGTTATTCGCTTGCCACAGTCATGTACCTTCACGGGCTCCCGCTCATTTTCTAAAATACGTTTCTGAAAGCAAATTAGTTAAGATATCATAATAGCAAATTTCTTAAACTATTACAAGGGCTATAATGTGCTTTTTATGTAATTAGCCCTATGTAGTGTTATTTTTACAATTTATATGGTAATATATTTTGAGGTGTGTACCCATCCTCGATTTGGCGGGAAATTCAAGCCTATTGAAAAATACCTAAAATCTACATGTTTCACTTTAATGTCCTAGATGGGTACTTATCTCCTAAAAGATCTATTTATACACCTTTGGTAACACTAGAATGAGAGTTATTTTGGTCATTGTTTATTTGCAGGTTCTGTCTGGTCCCGGTCCTTATCCAATGATCGTGTTGCCTCCCGAAGGTTACTGGGTGGATCAGGGCGAGACGGGTCTGACGCGGAACGGCCCCAACGTGGTGGACCCCTACGCGGACGGGCGTTTCGTTCCTCCCAACGCCACGCCGCCCCCTCATCCTCACCAGAACCACCACCAACACCACCTCGCGCACAATCAGCACCCATCTTTTCAGCACCACCACCCGCCGCAGCAAAACCACTTGCACCACCACCCCACGACGCCGCAACAACAATTCCACACCACCCACTGCCACTACTATCAACATCGCCAGTCGCCTTCTTGCTGGTTGAGCAGGTTCGAGGCGGACGAGACAGCGAAGCTCTACAGGAGGTTTTTCTTGGGGAAGGTGAGAATGTTCTCTTGTGGGACAGATGCTGCCGCTACTTATTTATTTTTCTATCCCACCCTCCCCATCTCTCTTTCCTCCCACTCATTCATTCCAGCCCGTTTCTTCTGGGTTGTTTTGTTGGGGAACACTGGGGAGTGATAGGGTCCATAAATTTCCTTTGAAATAAGATAAGCGCTTGTTGTAAACAGATGAGGGGTTCGTTTTTTATCAGTTTTACTAGCTCCTTATAGTAGATTTTAAACCAGGCTGGCTTGTATAACAGGATTACCTTTTGTTTATTTATGTATCATCTATTGAATAAATTATCTTGTAGGACAGGTGAGCTACTTCCTCGTGGTTCGGTTTCCAAGTCCTTTGTTTTACAGGGGTTTTTATGTTGTTGCATTGGGGATGGTAGCTATTCTTATATCCTAGCGGGTCATGTTTTTTCTTGGGGTGAGGGGATGTGGCTAAATTATTTTTGTTGGGGCGAATATGTAAAATGTAACGCCTCTAATTTGCTTTTTATAGGAGCATTTTAATTTCACCGCATATGACGATGCGATGGGCCCAATTGTGATATCTATCAAACTAGAATCTATAGCTGATCAAGAACAGTACAGAATTCTACTCAGGTACACTAAGAAATTATTACATTAATGAAAATAGGGTGAAATTTAAAATTGTGCGTTAAATTTAGGACCAAATCTGGCATTACACATGACTTAGTTCCCTCTACTTTCGTTGGCGAATGCATAAACCCAGTCAGGCTCGCCAGAGTAAGTATCATTCGAATTACGACTTTGAACACTTCATTTGTCATTGTAGTTAAGAATAATTAAATTTCTTTTTAGCTACTATACGAAGAAATCTCAACAGACCATTTTTATCCAGTCTTATTTCCAAAGGCTTCAGATTTGATGGTCGCCTATGATGAACATGTTCTAGTCACGAATTTTAAATTTGGCATAATATACCAAAGGCAAGGTCAAACAACGGAGGAAGAGATGTTTGCCAATAACCAGCACAGTCCCTATATGGATGAGTTCCTAAATATGCTGGGTCACAGAGTTAAATTAAAAGATTTTAGAGGGTAATTTTTCAATAGAATGACATTGAATAATTCCATCCAAATTTTTAATTTCCATATTCATTTATTACAGATTTAGGGGAGGTTTGGACACTCAGTTTGGTCAAACTGGCGAGGAATCTGTCTACACACAGTTTCAGGGTTATGAAGTCATGTTTCATGTCTCGACGCTGCTTCCTTACACCGAAGGAGACCCTCAACAAGTAATGGCCTTATAAAATTTCTGGACTTAATAATCTTTCCTTAACAATTCCTTTTCACTTTCAGCTTCAAAGAAAGCGTCACATTGGCAATGACATTGTTGCTGTAATATTTCAAGAAGGAAACACTCCATTCATGCCATCAATGATTGCTTCCCATTTCTTGCACTCTTTCATCGTAGTGCAAGTTATCCCACCTGAAGATGACCATGACCAAGGGACGATTGTTGAAGAGAATGGCAATCTTTGTAACGAATCTGATCCAAGTAGAAAAAACACATTGATGGAAGAACGAAATGGACATGATTCTACGAGTAAAGGCGTGACAAAGTACAAAGTGTCAGTGACTGCTAGGGAAGATGTTCCTTATTTTGGACCAGCCCTGCCGTCCAATCCTATATTTGCCAATGGGCCTGAATTCAGGGAGTTTTTAGTGACTAAACTTATAAATGCAGAAAAGGCATGCTATAAAGCCGAAAAGTTTGCTAAACTAGAGGTACACTCATTTTGGCATCTATTATCTTTAGTGCACTTTTTACAAATTTAATTTACTATGCAGAATCGAACCAGAGCCTCTCTCTTACAATCTCTTTATGAGAATTTAAAGGATAAAACGCAGGATTTTTGTGGTCCAATATCATGGGTTCATCAAGAAAATGGGAAAATGTGTGGAACTCATTCCAGTTTGCCTGAAACGAATGGTCATTCCGTTAGTTTGAAAGACAATAGCCACCACCATAGTAGTAATAGCGGTGGAACCACTCGCTTCTTGGATTCGGTTCGTAAAGCATTGAGTGGACGCAGCAGAAGTCAATCTGTGGAATCGAACCTGGCTGGAGCGACTCCTAAAAGGTCGTCATCCAGTAACAGCAGCTTAACAGGAACAGCAGGAATTACTCATGGCAGTGGCAGTGGAGGAGAAGCTACTCCTACGGTAATTAATTTCCCTCCTGAAATATTTTTTTCCTAATCATTTTATTAATTTTCATACTTCTTTCTCCGTGTAGACTGTGAGGGCAAATACAAATCGAAACATACACCAAAGATCACCGTCCCAAAGCTCTGGTAGCAGGTACATAGAAGTAGTATTAAGAGATGGAATAGAGAGGCCTCAACTTGAGTTTGCAGCCTCTCTATCTGAAATAATTACACAATGCCTGTATCTGTTAATTTTTCACTTTAACAACAGTGGATCTTACAGGGATAGTCAACGAGGTTCCGAAGCAATGTCCTTAGGATCTTTGACAAGAGGAAGAGCGAACAGTACACCTGGGACACCTGTTTCAAGTCCCGGAACACCTCCTTTACTACACCCAACTGGAAATTACATTCCCCCTCATTCCCCGGGACCAATTTTACAAGGACATACTTTTGCAACCATTTCTGGACATTCTGAATCTGACTCGTCGAGTTTGAACAGTTTAGAATTGGACGGAAGAGCCAGTAGTATAAGTGGCTTAGTTGGAAACGATGTAATTCGCCATTGTAGTGTTTATCAAGATGGTCGTAGTGTTTTTACTTGCCCCGGTATGAGTTCACACTTGGGAGGGCCCGAAGACTCTGACACCAGACTTGAAAGCATGTCTTCATACGAAGCATTTATTAGTGTTGGAACCGGAATGTCTCAAGATCCTCTTCCTTTTGGCAACTGCGAAGAGTCCACTCAAGCTCTGAGAGCAGATATAGACTGTAAGTGTTTAAATATGCATATTATTGCATTCCAAGGAGCAACAAACACCCAATCAGATAAAATATCTGAGAATATACACACATTTTTTATTGCCAATGAAATTGGTTTTGTCATTGTCATTTTTGCGTGTTGCAAGGCTAACGGAGCTTTCTTTGTTTGTGTTATGTTTGTTGTTCCTATATAGGCCATGATTTGGTCAAACCCAACAACAGTAACCCTACAATGGTAAAATATTCTTCCTTTAATCCAATTTTCTGTGGTTGCAGCTATGCAGAAGCAGTTAGACAACTTAAAACAGGAAATTAACAAACTCAAAAGTGACAAGATTGATCTGCTTAAACAGAATGTGGTAAGTTTTACTAATAGCGTACCTCTTTTTCATTTGCAATATTTTTTTAAATCAAAATGTTTGATGGTAATTGACTAAATTGGTGTAAGCATAATAGATTAAAAATGTTAACGGGATTATCAGAAACTTCCGAAATCACATGTTAGCACTTTCGCCCTGCTTGTGGCACTGGGTTAAAACTCAGAACCACTCCTTCCGCGTTGAGTTTGAAGGGCTTGCCACCACCCTCCTATGCATTGTTAAAAGTCACTATATGATTTTGGCCTAGCTGATTATTATTATTTCTTTCTTTCCCTATTGACAAGTATACTTTTTTATTTTAAAGGCTTGTCAAAGAGACATAACGAAGCTTAAGGAGAAGGAGGTTCGTTTAACAACTGATTTGTCTCTGGCTAAGAGACAAATATCTCGCCTCCACTTGGAAATGGCACAAGATAGGGAGCGGCATAATTCTCATTCCCCAACGACTGTTTGACATGAGAATTACAAAAGTTCTAACGTTGTTCTCTCGAAATATCTCTCGCATCTTTTAGAGGGCCTATAAAGAAGTAAAATCAATATTAAAGGGTTTTAGCTTTAGTTTGAGAGTGCCAAACCCAATGCTATTTATTTTCAAAAAATATAAAAATTTGGTTATTTGTAATGTGGGTGTTATTACTTTCAAAGCTTCAACGAAAAGATGTTTTCCAAATTTACGTAGTTGAAAGGCACATTAAAATGATTCCTGCCTGGTTAAGTAGTTCTCAGTGTTAGAAGAAATAGTTTGCGCTTTATAATTTTTGGCTCTATGCAAAAAGTGCAAACGAAATATTTAAAATAAAACTGAACAATAACAAAATAAATTGCGTATAAATGTTGCAAAACCAAAAAGTGTAACTTTGAAAAAAATATATAACATTTTGTAAATAACGATATAAAAACGTCCCATTGATATAAATATATAAAATATTATATAAATTATATACAAAAAATTCTATTCTGAAGTATATCATCCTGAGTCAATGTACAGTTTATGCTTAAATTTGGATGATTTAAAAGAACTTTAAAAATTAAAAGGACGCAAAGTACAAGCAGCTTTTTTAGTGTATAGAAAATTTCAAATACCAGTGTTGGTATTTTTAATTAACTGTTTTTAATATTTAGATAAAACGAAAGAAAAATGTTATATAAAAACTGGCCAGTCTATGAATTTTTCTAAACTTTGTGTTTTTTTTTTTGACATGTTTCTTTTGTAGAAGCAGAAAAAAGTATATATATATTCATCGCTGTAGTTTATAAAGAAATGAAAAATAATATTAATGTCCCCGGTAATTTATTTTGTTTAAGAGAAAAATACAAACATTTGAGAGAAAAAATATTGATACAGTTGAAAAGCTGGGTTTCAGAAACTTAAAATTTATGAAATTGGCTGCGAAAATGAGTGAAAATAAAATATTCTGCTCGAATATCTTGATGACATTATTATACCAATTTTTTTTTTACAATCTGTTAGGTTTCAATTCAAAGTTGGGTCAACCTGCTGTTCAAGTATAAACCTATTCACCATATCCAATTAGTTCTAGTTAAACCTTGCGCGTCAAATAAATTTATTTAGCGCATTTAAGTAGCTAAGGCTCTTGTTGTGAAAGTTAAAATAACTTATTCTTCTTGAGGTTTTTGAATGCCATTCTTTGACTTTCCATCAAAATTTTTTTCTGGCATAGACGGATCTCTGTCTTTAGTTCCTCTTTGGTTGCTTTGGACATCTCTTCCACGAATGTTCCAAAGCCCTCCTTGGTTTGTATTCTATAATTAAAATTTCCAATTAAATTTTGCTTACTGAAACCATATGTAACATAATCACTCATAAGTATGCCATAAAAGCATTTTCGTTAATGAAACCTTGTTCACGGGATATGACGTAAATTACGTCTTTTACAACTCCGTGACGAAATTCGCGTCATCAACTTTTCTGATGGGAAACGGAAGTTAGTGAAAATTCCTCGCGCGTTTCTGGCTTTGCCCATGTCAAGTTTAGTTTGTGCCTCGCGATCACATGATTTCATTTCCATGGTAACCTTTTCAATAGCGCAAGGATTCTAAGCATTTTTGAATTTTGGGTCCGCTTAATGTATGTTCCGCGTGAAACAAGGTCTCGTTGAATTTTTTTCAATGGAAATGTTATACAGAGGTATACTTATGAGTAATTATGTTACATATGGTTCTAGTAATAAGATGTCTTTAAATTAACCCAATCGAAGGCATCACATTGGCGACGGAGTATAATTTACCTTTCCGTATCATTTATCATCGTTTCTCGTTTTCAATCATCAAAACATTTTTCGTTGCCATGGCAAAACCGTTGCCCATTGAATAAAATCCCTTTAGGATTTTTCAAGTTACATGAAGGTCTCTACCAATGCCCCGAGTTTGAACAAAATCGGTGTGTAACACCTCGGGTAGTCTCCTTGTAAGCGGTTGCAAATTTTTTTTCCAAACTGGATCTACGTTCGGGTTATCATCAATTGGAACTTGATCCGACATCTCGATATCTTACCGCTTTCTCGTCACATCGCGGAATTTACCAGTACAAGCGTCTGAATTTTGGAATCTCATCCGCCGCAGAGGTATTTCAGAACGCAATTCGCGAGGTTATCAGTGGCATACCAAAATCACTCAATCTAACCGACGATATCAAAGTTGGCGGAACCGACCAACAAAGTCTTACAGGCCCTCTCCGAAAATGGCCTAACCGTACACGCGGACAAATGCGAGTTTAATAAACCCGAACTAAAATTTTTTTGTATGATCGTCAGCGAACACGGTCTGAAAATTGACCCGGACAGGCTCTCCGCTCTCAAGTAAGCGCCACCACCCAAGTCGGCAAAGGAAATACGAAGCTTTCTGGGAATGGTCACTTTCTGCTCGAGATTTCTTCCGCATTTTTCTACGATATCTGAACCTCTACGCCGACTAACTAAACAAAACGCCTAATCTGAAGTCTGAACTATACACCGACGCCAGTCCTATCGGCTTAGGATCTATTTTAGTTCAAGTTGATCACTTGGGCAAACGATCCGTCATCGCTTACGCTAGTCGTGTGCAGACGTCCTCTGAAGAAAAATTTAGCCAAATTGAAAAAGAAGCTCTAGGAGTTGTGTGGGGCTGTGAAAAGTTTGAACTATATCTTTTTGGGCAACCGTTCACAATCATTACGGACCACAAACCATTGGAATTCGTATTCAATACCACCAACCCACATTCTCCAGCCCGAATCGAGAATTGGCGTCTTCGTCTCCAACGATTTGACTACACCGCCCGCCACGAGAAAGGTGCTACCAATCCCGCAGATTTTTTATCTCGAGCACCTGCGAAGACCACCGAGCCATTTTCCGACACTCTACACGCCGACGCCTACGCGTTTCATCTCCTCAAACGTACGATTCCTAAGTCCATGACCCTAACCCAAGTCACCAAAGCAGTGGCTGACGACCCTACTATCCAACACACTATACGTTTACTCCAATTTAAGAAGTGGAAAATACCGGACCCGTCGGATAATTGCGATATATCGATCGCCGAATTAGTATCCTTCGAGAAAATAAAAGATGAACTTTCCGTCGTGGAAAATATTCTCACCCGGGGATCTCGCATTGTCTTACCGGCCTCACTTCGCCAGCTGGCAGTTGACCTCGCACACGAAGGTCACCAAGGCACTACCAAAACGAAACAACTCTTACGTGGTAAGGTGTGGTTTCCCCGCATGGACGCGATGGTCGATGAAAAAGTTACCAACTGTCTAGCTTGTCAAAGCACAGGACAGGGTCACGAGCATATGCTTCTAGTCCCTTCACCCCTATCACATTCACCATGGCAGTGCACATCCGTGGATTTCACCGGTCCTTTACCTAATGGCGATTATCAGATTAAAAAAACTAAGGATGTTCAGCAGAGCTAGATATCTCTACTAAAAGAAGTGTAGCTAGGTGTCCCGAGCTTGTGTAAGTCATCCCCTTCCTACCCCCTCCCCCTTTTTACTGCGGCAACCGGAAAAATAATTCTAAATACGGCGCCACCTTTCGTTTATTCACGGCACCAAATTAACGCAGTCACGTCGTGCTCTCGTAGCGTGTTTGAAATATAACGGTTTTCATTTTATAACTACAGACGAGCCAACCCAGCCAAGGCTTAATGTAATTTCTAAATTAAATGCCAATTTCGTAATTTAAAGGCTTACCCGATGATAAATCTAAATAGGAAATTTCTTTGGCATCGTTTGATGAAGACAAATATAATGTTTCATAATTATAATTCGAAAACATCATCAATTTTAATCATCTACGTGGTAACCGTTGATCAACATTCGTCTGCTCCGCTCTAGCATGGATATGTATTAATACGCAGTATTAATACATATCCATGGCTCTAGCCTAGGGGTACGTTCAGCAGAGCTCATCGGACTCACCGATTACTAATCGGTGACCTCGGTTTCCTACTGTACGCTTTTTCGAGTTTCCGGTTTTAACGTCACGATGCTCATCGGTTACTCACCGAAGTCATCGGCTGGAAGAGTCGGTTTTTCCGATGACTGACGTCCTTACTGACGTAAAACTACTATAAAAGCTACGCCATTTTAAAAAACACCGATGACTGAATAAAAGCGTTCAGAAACTTACGACGTCATTATGACGAAAAAGCTCATCGGTGGAAAATATCAAATCCATCGGGTTTTTTCCCGTTGACTGCTGCTGAACGTAGCCAAGGTCACGTGTGACGCAGCAAAAACAATATTGCATCCGTTTTGACGATTTCGCTCGCGAGATAGCGTTTGGGACAGGTATTTTTAATGTTTCTAGCTCTGCTGAACATCCTTAGTTTTTTTAATCCATGGTTCAACAGCCGCTGACAAAGTCGTGCCCGTGCTCAGACGTTTATTCTGCACTTTTGGAGTCCCGACCATTGAGTTGGGAATATTTATCTAGAGATCCAATCAAATCTGCTCCCCGCGAAACAAGTTTTTGAAAAATACGAATGTGCCGTCTGCTCTAAAATGACGAGAAAACGTTATCATATGACCCGTGGCGCCATCCATTATTTTGAAGAAAAAAATCTTTTTGCTTGAAAACGCGTCTTATTTGAACGAACCATTGAGGGATAGACGGCGCCACGGGTAGAATGATAACGTTTTCTCGTCATTTGGGACGCCAATGGGAGCAGACGACAGTATTCTTATTTTTAAAAACTTGTTTCGCGAAATACTGAAATCCGACGTTTTGATTGGACCTCTAGATTAATATTCCGAACTCAATGGTCCCGACCACGTTAAAAAGTGACAACGGACCACCATTTACTGGTTTTGAATTTGCTGATTTCTCTACGGAAATGGGTTTCCACCATCGACGTATCACTCCTCTTTGGCCCCAAGCTTATGGCCTGGTGGAAAGACTGAACCGCACCTTGAAGAAATCGCTGCAGACCTCAGCGATTGATGGAGTCGATTGGCGCGATGTCATACATCAATTTCTTCTGAACTATCGTTCGACCCCTCACTCCTCGACACGTTTTCCTCCGGCAACAATCATGTTTGGCCGTGAAATCAATTGCAAGCTGCCACAGCTACTCACGGAAGTAGACGTTACTTCAACTCACGTGAAGTTTTGCGCAAATGACAAATGCGCCAAAGAAAGGATGCAATTTCACGCCGATAAACATCTTCGCCACAACCTTCGTTCTTTTTCCGTGGGCGACAGAGTGCTTGTCAAAGCAAAGAAGCTAGGTAAACTGATCGTATCGACATTCGCTACCGACGTGCTAATCGTCAAAAGAATCAAAGGTTCTTTGATAACCGCCGAAAATGCAAACCGCATCATCACGAGGAACCAAAGCTACTTAAAGCATTTTGAAGGTAAATCCCAACCAGAACCTCCAGCTGACGGGGACGACGATATTCCTCGTTACAACGTTCGAAGCAGGCTTGGAAATAAGCGGTGGTCACTGGGTCAAAGACCAGTTTATTAATTGCTCGGACCAGTTTTTTTATTCAAAAGCTAGGGGTTTACTGGTCCAGTGTCCAGTTTATTAATTCAAAATTATATACCGTGACCACTTAAATAATTCAAGAGTTGGGAGTCACTGGCCAAATAGACCAGTTTAGAAATAAACCTTATTTCCAAGCCTGGTTCGAAGACGCCAAGAAAACCCGCAAGTCGCAGCATCTCCGGAACAACGGCGCAACAACCTAGCCCCTCCAGCACACAGACATAACCTGCGACCGAATAGAAGACCTCCGCGGTTTTTAATAGATGAAATGTAACGCGTTCTGTTTAAAATGTTTTTGAAAAGTTATCAAAGATAATCGTCATATTACAATCTTAAGTGTCATTCCAGTCATTCGTTTTAATCTAATATTATTTTGTATAAGTAACCAAATGATCTCAAAAAAGGGAGGAATGTTATGGCGCACTAACCCCATCTAGTGATAAAATAATAATGTACGGGTAGAGCGCAACCACCTTTGTATAATGCTCTCAATAAGGTTAATAGTTCTAGTAATAAGATGTCTTTCAATTAACCCAATCGAAGGCATCACAGATGTCACTATCGTCGTAATCAAAACAAGATAGTTAAGCTACATTTGACCCAAAAGGCGGGTACTTTTAGATACCCCTCGCGTTGATTGGATCGTTTGTATATTGACCAATAACATAAATTACAGCAATTTTAAACAAAATTTTATCATGGGATATATAATTTTCGTTAAAGCCCACTAAATAGAGTATAAGTTATCTAAATAAAATTATCTACGGTGGCTCTCTGACGACATTATCATTAGACTATTTTGAATTTTAGCTCCCTTTGTCATAAATAGATGGCACCACGCTCTCCACTAAAGTCGGTTTTTTTCTCGAAGAATCGGATAGATTCATGGCCATCTCTAATAACTGGGGCCTTTTCATAATACAGGTGGCAAAGATAGATATATTTAAACATAGATAAGTGACTCTCAGATCCTAATTTATTTCCTCAAATTGGTGATCCCTCGGTTTACAATTTGTTTCCTTCAACAGACGCTTCAATAAATCATCCTCCCTGGAAATCGCCAAGAAGTAATATTTCCGAGAGCCAGTACCTGCAAATCACTTTTAATATAGTGCTTGTTAAAATAATGGAAAAAATTTCACCTTTACGGCAGCAAAAACTCCAACAAGCACTCCCCATGCAGTGGCGGCTTAAGAAGGCTGGGTTCCCGGGGCGGCGGCAGTGTTTTGTTACACCCCCCCTGACGTCAGCGCTGAGCGTTGAGCTTACTGTACACTTTTTTTAACTGCCGGTTTCTACGTCATGTTGCTCAACGAAGTCAGCGGTCCGTTGCAGCCTTGGAAATAAGAATTTTTTTTAAACTGGTCCTTATGACCAGTGACCCCCTAGCATATGAATTATTAAACGGGTCCTTATGACCAGTGACCCCTAGCTTATGAATTATTAAACTGGTCTTATATAAAATGTTCCAATGTCCAAAAAAACCTATACTAAATGTTTAGAAGTTAGATTATGTTGGTATCATTAACTTTACACGTATTCAAAATAGTTAACTTTATTTTATGAGTACCACATGAATAGTACAATATAGTACTATCTCACCTAAGACTACTAAGACCCTCGTAATTTACCGTATAGAGTGTTGTCGTCTGAAACCCTGCGACGTCACCGTTGTAATTTGCCTATTGATAAAAAACGGTAACTGTCATGACGGCCATTATTAACACTACAGCTGTGACGTTGAAAGTTTTCAAAATCGTATAAGACGACAACACTCTATTATCTCTCTTTCTCTAGGCCCCGTAACTCCAGAGTCCCCGGTCCGTTACCGCGTAGCCAGGTAGCCTAGCGTACTCGGGGGAAAGTTAGACTAGAGGATTGAGGCATTTAATTTAGAGTCCATGATTGAGGGTTTGAGGCCAGAGGGGGGTTAGACAGTTCAACTCGTTCGAGGGATGCGAGCAAATGGACTCTACATAAAACCTCGACGTGTGGCCGCGGCGGTAGTAAGCGGAGTCGCTGTACATAGAAATTGATATAAACCTTGGATTAATAGGTCATCTCCCATTATTTGGAATTATTAAACTGGTCACCTTCTGTTTTTTGTTATTATTTCGAATTAATAAACTGGACACGGTGACCAGTGACTCCCCAAATTTTGAATAAATAAACTGGTCTGAGCAATTAATTAACTGGTCTTTGACCACCTGACCACCGTTATTTCCAAGGCTGGTCCGTTGCTCATCGGTGTCGTGACGTCATTCGACAAAGTTTAAGGAGGGGTAGCAGACGATATTTTGTTCGTTAAGTCAGCGAACTATAAATCGTACAACAACTTTTAGATTTTTGTGACGTAGCGTTGATTAAAAGAACTCAACGATAACTTAGCGGTTTTTCTCCGTTGATAGTTGTTGAACGCAGCCCTAGAATGCTCCAGTCTACAGGAGAACCTGACGCCAAGACATTTTGTAGCAATTCAGCCAATCAGTGGCCATTCATTGACTACGGCCACGGCCAACTTTGATCACGCGCTGTTCGCGCTACTACGGCCAACACATTCGTCGAAATTCCGCGAGCAAGGATTTTCCCCCTATAAACTGAACTATAATGTGTAGGAGGTCAGCGCCACGCTCGGTGGTTATATTGTCTTCAATGTAAAAACTATACTAAAAATAATAATCCGCTAGGGGCGCTGACGTCATACACATCTTTTGCTCATAGGTTAACACAGAAACGTCAACGAATGAGATGGCCGCTGTTGCGCGAGAGATGCGCGAGAAATCAAAGTTGGCCGTGCTATGGCAAGCCGCTAGCGCCATAACATGGCGGTTAAAAATAGTAGAAGCTCAGACGGTTTTTACAGGATCCATTCGATCCAAGCTCACAGAATTCCCATAGGTTTTGGCTGGAATTTTTCACATGAACCACTTCAACGTTTTTGGATTTTTATTTAATAATAGTGTTAAGATATTTTGAACTTTTAGTTTTGTTTTCATATTTACTTATTATAAGGAATATTTAAATGCCATTGTGAGGACGATAAATAAGATTTCGTTTAGGTTCGCTTAGAAAATATTTAAGCCTAGGCCTGACATAGGCCCAACTTTTAAAATAGCGGGCAATGTCAATGGCAGTTTTGGGAGAAGCAGTGACTGAAGGTCCTTAGTATTATCCTTTGTATTTAAAGGTTATTTCACATTTAAAGTAAGTAATATTAATTTTATTATTATGTTTGTAGAAACTTAGATAAACAAAAACCTTATGAAAGAGTAATTATATCCCAGAAAAAATACATTACACTAAAGAATGACACTTATGACGAATTGACGACAGTCATTGAATTAAACAGCAACAATCATACTGATAATTGTCTTATTTTTAAAAACTTTACCTTCTATTTAATAATATGCTTTTTCTCTTAGAAGCTTAGCCAAGATAAATGTCTCGCACTCTGCTTAAATTCAACATTCCCCTGTTAAACAACATAAGAGATAGTACTCAACGAAGACCGATATTTTCAATGTTAAATAAAGTGTTTTAAACCTATAGTTTTGGGTAAATATGAGTTTTTTGTACGTTTTTAAACCAAAATAACCTGTTTTAGTACAATTGGTTAGTTTTTAAGCAGTATTCGTCTACAAGAATGAGGGGTATGAGATAATTGCATTAGCTATATCACAACAAAAGTTTGTCTGCTTTTTTATATGGAAATGTATAACGATTGTGATGAAAATTGGAAAGACTAATTTTGCAACATAATGAAGAGGAGCTTAAACTATCTAGCCATATTCTTAGATACCCAAATGTATTCTTGAAGTCAAACAAATGAAGGAGGCTTCAAATTAGTTGAGATTTGTGGGAAGTAAACTATCCTGGGTGGGATACGGCAACTATTTACAAAACTTTGAATAAGGAAAGTTATTTATAGGCCCACGGAAAAGATATATTTTTGTTTGAATAATTACTCTTACAAGTAACACAGTTTTGAATCATTGCTCTACTTGTAATAAAAAATGCGTTCTCAGCCAATTTACTATAAAAATATGACCTTTGGGTTATTCTATTATCATTGCACATTGTCCATCCAGATGCAGACCCTGAGTTTTTTAACGCAACTATGTAGTGACCATTATTGTAGGCTAGCAGTGAAGAGTAGCAACCCTTGTTTTGAAATGAATGTCATTAATTTTCACATCATTAACAGTTAAAGGGGCTCCAAAGTTCGGTGGCAAAATGTGTGTAAAGTCAGTAAAGTGCAAAATTTACGGTTGACTCTGCCCGCCTCTGCCAAGGCCGAGTGAGGGGTTTGAGGGGATGAAAAGCATGCTTAATTTTCTTTTTTTTTTGCCACCGAACTTTGGAGCCCCTTTAATTCTGCAATTCGAGTGTGAATTTTAAACCATTCATCACCATTGTTATAAAATCTTGCTAAATTTAAAAAAAAGGTATTGACTAGAAGAATATCAAATCTTTCGCCATTTTACACACTTATTTTCAAACCGTTCCCAATTGTCAAGCAATTTGCCAAAAACTAAATCAAGGGCCAGTGTTTCCGGACTTTTAGGGTTCTCGGGTGCTCGTGGAGGAGGCAAATTTTAAATATAAACATCACCATCTTCAGGGGCATAGCTACGTAACGTCACTGGAGAGCAATTTGTGCTTCTATCTTGATATTGAATGCGATGTGTAAATAAATTATTAATAACAATATTTTCAATCACCAATTTTTGCAGGAGATGAATTAAAAATTCCACTGGATCCTCTTGAGTGTTACCATGAAATCGCATATTAAGGTTTTCTTTCACAACACTTGCTTTTAAACATTCAATTTTAGGATCAGCCCGGTCTCTCAACAGTTTTCGCAATGCACCAGTTGTTGGTCCGGGATAAATTAGTTTTTCTTCAATGTTCCTTACAAATTCTGGATCGTGAAATAGAGCTTGCAGAATTGAAATAGCGTAGCAAGAGTGGTCATCATTCAAGAAGCCTTTCACCATAAAACACGATGCTTTAAACTGAATAGATGAACTTGCAGACTTAGCATACAACACATGAGCTAGCTTCGATACACGAATTAGTTTTATCAAAAGTGGATATTAAAACAAAAAGTATACTTTGATATTCGAATCCAGCCTTGGGCCGTACACCTCTTGTAATCTGAGGCCTCCCCTTTCTCTCTATTGGAACTAACTAATCAGGCTTTAGCTTTCTCACGTCATATGTTGTTATTTTTTTTTCCAAAATAGTACGATCCGACACTAACGATCCCAGCGTAGATTCTTTGCAATATCGTCTGTTTGAATAACTTTATCTAAGCCTTTGCTATTTGACGTTATGAGTTATGACTGCCCTAGTTTAAAAAGTTTGTAGTCCTACATCACGAAAATCTTGAAAAAAAAAACTATGAAAGTGTTACATTGTGTTTGCTGGTTTTTGTAATCCGAACTTTTCTTCCGCGGCATTTTATTAATATAAATTAATTTCGCGAATCAAAATCCTACTTAAAGCTAGTTTCCACTTAGCGAAAAATGCAGTTTTCGCGAAGCGAATTGACGCATGCGAGTGAAATTTAGTGAAGCTCAAAGCTACGACGAAAATTAAATTCGTCGCGAAAGTCTCGAAAATTCGTCAAGTGGGAACTCGGCTTTACAGTAACCGACAAAGAAATTATTTTTGAAAAGTAAGACACGTGACCAATATCGGCGAATAGTTTTTGAAAAGAAAATTGTAAATCAAAAAAAATATTTTTAATTCCCTAAAGATTAAATTTATATATTAACTCCTTGGCTCTTGTGATTAGTAACTCCATAAACCAAAACCACAGGAAATTGAGCTCTACGAACAAAAATGTTTGTCACAATTTCAAACTTGACACTTACTCTTTCAATTTTCACTTCAGTATCGTGGTTATCAAATAAAATCATAAGTAACATAATAACAAAATAAGGGCAGTGAAAGGTCATAGCAGTGGTAAAGGGTACCGTGACGTTCCTCTCTATGTCAAGGAAGCTTTTGAAGAAATAATTTCCTAGTAAATCTATTGTACATTGTTATTAATTTAAGATAATTTTATTATCACAGACTCTATGGTATTAAAAATATTTTTACATTTCAGATCGGAGTTATTTTAATTTTAGGAACTAATAATTTTGAACTATAAATATTAAAACATGCTAGCTATGGTAAATTATGAATTTAATTTTTTTTTATAAAAAGCTGCTATTTCATGGCTTTAAAAACTTTTATTTAAATCCGAGCTTTCGGACCATGGTCCTTCTCCAGCGAACGACTATGAATTCGTAATAGGTTAGCTGAAGAAGGACTACGGTTCAAAAGCTCAGTTTTAAATAAATTTTTAAACCTAGGAAGTACCAGCTTTTTTTTTTATTTTATTAATTTTGAACATAAATTGAAAGGTGTGCTGGAGCTTTCTTTTCCTTTTTCTTGTAGTTTCCACTATTTCTTCCTTTTCATTCGCCGATTACAATACCAAAGGTGCATTTGGGATTCCAACGTCAATATTGAGGTCAATGTGTGAAGTATGTAGGCTGCCTTTTATTGAGAGTTTCACATTAAGCTCATTAAGTTTGTGTCGATTAAAACTGCCTTTTTGATTTTGAGGATTACTGTTAGTTGACTTATCTACGACTTTTTTGGTTTTGCGAGACCCATTCCCTTTCTTAGAAATGATGTACAGTTCATCTCGAAGATCATTTGCACCTTTGGAATGGTCATTCTTCTTTTCTTTTCCTCTTTTATCCCTCCTTGTAATGAACTCTTGACTAACAAGGAGACATCCCGAAGTGTAACCCACCGATTTTGTTCAAACTCGGGGGAATGGTAGACCTTCATGTATCATGATCAATTTTGATGTTTTTTTTATTAATTTTTATCATTTTTTTAAATTTTTGGCATTTTCGAAATTTTTAAATTTGTTAAAATTTTTTCACAAGGGGGTCCTAGGAATCGGTCAGAATCCCATGTTATTTTCAATGGGAAAATTTCCATTTGTTGTTATCCAAAACATTTTTCATTGCCATGGCAAAACGGTTGCCCATTGAATAAATTCCCTTTAGGATTTTTCAAGTTACACGAAGATCTACCAATCCCCCGAGTTTGAACAAAATCGGTGGGTTACACCATATGGTTACACTTCGGGATGTCTCCTTGTAAGAGCATGCGCAATTTTCCGCCTTAACTCCTTCTCTATTTTCATAGCTGAACTTTCTTCCAGAATTCCTACTGTGTATTTTCGAAAGGTTTCTTGTAACTGTTGTTCATTTTTTATCACATAATCAAAAGCTGCCTGCAGAGTTCCCAAATTAATTAAAAACATGGTAAACAGGCTAAGTAGAATTGCAACAATGTAAAAGCATTAAATCGTCGAAAGGTGGTGAATTTCTATACAGTCAAAGCTTTATTAAAGTGGGTTTGAACATATCATCCTCTTCAAGCCAAAACCATATAACTTGAGTTGCGTGGTTTTGCTTTTAATTAGCAATTTGTTTATGATTAAAAATGACACACATTTCTGAAAACTATATAGTTACCTACCACAAATATTCAATATAGTTTTATAACACACTTGTCTTAACTAAATTAAAATAAAAAAGTCCACTTATTGTACAATAAAAGTTTTTATAAATTTTTAAAAAGGACTAGTTTTGTTACCACTTCGGGAACATCATCAGGTCTAACCTGATGATGTTCTCGAAGCAGTAACGAAAGATACACATCAGAAGCGTTGCTGGGATTTTGTTTCGGAGGGGGCACACAACCATACATTTCAGGAAGGCATGTGCCCCTCTAACTACGCCAATGATATATCTACGCTCTTACTCGTTTCCGCTCCACATTTTCTAGCCTGGGCTTAATATGTCATTTTAATAGAAAGAAAATAACTATACCTTTAAAATGTTTGATCCATGTTCACTAACCCCTTTTTTACACAAAACTCTCCGGCAAATGCAGTTTAGCAAAATTAGGTATTCATTTATTTCTTTTTTAGGAATAAATAAACCTCCTTCATCTCTAAATTTTATTCTGCTATATGAAATATCCAGTTTTTACCCACAATCCTAAGGATTTGTGTGTATTAGTCTCACGTACAGTGTAGCCGTTGCCGCCGATGCCGCCGATGCCGCCGTGTCACGCATACCTCTTCAACGGTTATAACTAGAAGAGTCAATGATATCTCGTTCAAAAGTACATATATTACCATTGATAGCCTTTCATAAAGTTTTCAAATCGGAGCCCAAGAAGTTGGGAATTTGCCCAATTTACTTTTTTCGGTGATTTCCTTTATGTGGTAGATATTTTGTTTAAAATTAAGTCCGATAAAAAAAATATTATTGGATAGGTTAGGATTCAGCGGACCTACAACTTCGGTCATATCAGTAAATATTAAATTTAAGTATAGTTTTCAGGGTAATTTACGGGACCCCAATTTTCGTGGTTTTATATTTCCGCCTAAAATCTACATATTTAAGTCCGATTTTCATGAAAGTTCTATTTTTGAATAGCTGTGGTTTACATATAACCTAGAATTGTAAAAACATTCCTTAAATTTAATTCTAAGTAAGGTTTTTTGGGCAGCGTATACGGACCCCCGCAATTTCCAACATTGTAAATCCGCGTGTTTATAAAGGTCTACGCGCCCGTTTCCCTCTGGCGTTTTTCAAGGCCGTTCAGAGTGGGCCGCACTTTCAACGTATGACCAGAAGTAACAATTAAGTATGACACTGATCTACCTAGTCTTCGGCGTATGACCAGAAGTATTAAGTGTGACACTCAACGTAACAAATAAGTGTGATCAGAAGTAACAAATAAGTGTGATCCGAAGTAACAAATAAGTGTGATAAGAAGTAACAAATAAGTATGAAACTAATCGAACTAGTCTTTGTCGTATAACCAGAAGAAATAAGTGTGACACTCAACGGCTGACTAGTAGTAACAAATAAGTGTTATCAGAAGTAAAAAATAAGAGTTACACTGATCGAAGGAATCTTCGATGCTTTCAAAGTATGACTAGAAGTAACAAATAAGTGTAAATTTGTATATATGTGTGACCGTGGATATATTTTGGTTGTGATAACGGCGCTGCAGGTTGCTGTGAATAGCTCAAACAAACTTAACACATTACATTAGGAGGATTGTGTGTATTCTGACCGTCGTACGTCTTGTTCTTCTTCAGTTCGCCTGATGTTAAGAACTGCATGATAAAGAGTCTCAGCCTCGTGCACTTGCTTGTCACTAAAGCCACGTTCACACTAGAGCATAAAACCCAGTTTAGGTTGGTTTGTATGCCAGTTTTGACCGCCGACGATAATTCTTGGTTGACACGTGCGAAATCTATTCAGCCCGGTTCGCTTATAGCCAAGGCTTAACGCCCAGCGGTGGATTAACCCTTTCGGCGCCTTTAGGCACAGAAAAATTTGGCGCCCCTGGCATTGGTCAGCTAAGGAGGAGCGTATCGGTTTTTAATAAATAAATAAATAAATAAATATATTTTAGTTTCCCCAAATATTTTCGGCGTTATTTTGAGTAGGGGCAAGCCCAGTACATGGATCGTGGGGGCTTTATCAGAGTTTTGGCGCCCCTAGAAAAATGGCGCCCTAGGCACGTGCCTACTTTGCCTAATGGTTAATACGCCCCTGTTAACGCCATTTCAAATTATGACTAGAATTTTGAAAATACTAAAATGTATCCCAAAACAATTAGTTAATCATGTTTACTATACACACAGTAATATTATTGGACATTATTTAGAATTTTATTCCCATTATTTTCGAAAATACGAGCATTTTGACTTTGTCGTTTTGAAAGCGATGCTAAGCGAACCGACTTGGACAAGCTGCTTCCCGAACCAACACGAAGCGATTTCTCACGCTGGTTTCGAAAACTAGTTATCTAAACGAAGCGATTTAAGGGGTAAGTGTGAACGCGGCTTAATTTGTCTTGTTTTTAAAATAGCTTGTCTCTTAGTCGTACGCCACACCTCTCCCATACACCCACCGCCAATTGTTAATAATGACCTCTCATAGTCATTGTCATTTATCTTTGAAAAAACCAAAACACAAATTTCATATTTCTGCAGTTTGCTTTTACATTGATTAAATAACATACCATTTCTTCTCCACTTGGCATATCAATATTAGAGTTAACTTCTGTTATTATACCGCGTTTATATCTTCAGCATAAGCATTTAAGACTTGAAGAAAGTCATTATCGTCAACTAAGACTGTTTTCTCAACAAGAAAATTGTGGAACCAGTCTAAGTTGGTTTTTATGACCATATAATAAGCTAACAGTGTACAACAGCTATTTAGCTTATTTTCCACCTTTTTAACGTTTTTTTTTTTCACATTTGGTTTGTGAGTTTGATAAACATCAATAAAATTGGCATATAACTCCTCAATGAACTGCACTAATAATCCACAATCTTCAATTTGCTGATGAATTTCTACTTTAGCACCGTTTTCCCAATAGAAGGATTTAATATTGTTGGTTATTATACCCACAATTTCTTCAATATTTTCCGTGGTTAAAGTTTCCATGGCTAAAAGAAAATGAGCGCGGCTAAATACGTGTCAAGCCTAAAAATGGCGGTATTCAAATTTCAAAATCGCCGCCAAATTCCTAGAATATCGCGTTCCCGGAAGTTGGGTTAGATTAGTTCATGGCGCCGCTACCGAGTGGCGCTATTTAGAATTTTTTTTTATGTCACTGTGAGCAGTGTGAGGGAAGGATGTAGTAAGAATTCTTTCCAGTGTCATACTTAGGGTTATTATGTTACTTATGATAAAACCAATAACTGAAATAATTCCATATGCGTTTTTCCTATATCCTTTCACAGTACCCATAGTAACAAGCCCTTTATCCATATTGAGATTTCTTTAAAGCATTATTCGTGCATCAATACAAAGTAATAATCTAGATTCCAAGAATCCAGGTAAAAATGTAAAAATGTACAATAATTTTTAATAGCGGTAAAAATGTATAAAGTCCAAAAAAGGTATCTTAATTTTTTTTAAATTAAAGCATAAGTCTTACCATATGTTACATATGGTTTTACATAAGGTCCCCATAAGTAACGGTCTACCATAGGGGCCCATAGTAACGGCGTTGTCCCCTTCCATAAATTGCAACCTTGTACCTCTTCGTGGTGGAAGGGAGTAACAGGTGGAGGGGCAACCCTTCATGCTTGCCAACTAAGGCTCTGTTTCTTCCTTAAGCTAAGGTGGGTGGTATCGTGCTGAGGGCTGAGTGGTACCGGGGAAGCGAAATTACGGTATCGTGAACGATCCCCTCGGGGAACCAGGCAACACCCCGTTGTATTTTAGCCTTCCGCCCGGACAGAGGATTCAGGGCGGTGACCTTCTACTTTCCTCTTTACTCGTGGGATCTTTTATGAATTCCAATAACAAAAAACAAAACAAAAAACCATCGGGCAAGGGTCTGTCTTTGACAGCACCCTGCTCTAGCCAGGGGAAGGGTGTATCTCAGGATACTACCCTCCCTTCCACAAGTTCAGGTCGTGGGTCTGTCGTGGAGGATACCGAGCCCATGGTGTTAGGATCTGCCTCTGGCAGTACCCAGCATCAGAAGCCGGAGTCTACCAAAGACAGTACCCCGACGGAGGGAAGCGAGGTAAGTGCTTCCAATGCTCGTACTCGCAAGAGGAACAGGCGTCGTAAGACAAACAAGAAGGTGGCAGACGACTCTCCAAAGGGTAACTCCTCTTCTAACAAGAGAACAAGGGAGTCAGATCAAGACTCTCCTAGCTCTCAACAACAGGCTCCCAAGAAGTCCAAACCACTAACCTTCAGTGAAGCTGTGGGTTCGATGCGGATGGCCATCATTAAAGAAGGCTTTCCCTCGAACGGCTTAACCGAGGCAGAAATGGGCACCATCCAGCGTGGAGTTCTGGAGAGGATTGACGGGATACCTTCGGGTAACCCTCTTCCTCAATTCCTGCAATTCCAGCTGAAAGGAGGTGCCCTGGTTTACCTGTGTAAGGATGACTTCACAGGTAAATGGTTAAGTCAGGAGTTCGACCGCAACGAACAGGTTCTCCAGGGAACGAAGCTTTTGGTAACAAAAGCCAGTGACCTGCCGAAACCTTTTAAGGTTGCTCTCCGTACAAGGGACGTCTGGACGAAGGTCCCTAAAGTGCTCCTCAGGCGTCTTCAAGCCTTCAACGGTGCGCTGAACACCAGCCGCTGGAAGGTGCTGGGCAAATCCGAGGAACCGGCTGCCATCCGTTGGATTTTTCTAATGGATGGTGAGTCGGTCAACGCCATCAAAGCGGCAGGATTTGCCGCTCAGACAGATTTGGATAGGGGTATCTTTAAGATACTCAGTCAACCAAATCAAACCTCAGTCGTAAGTGCTGTAGAGGGTTTGGATAATCCTACACCTATTAATGATTCCAAGTCTAACGACTCGGTAATTTCAGGACTAGAGGACCTAGATCCTCTGCTCAGTGATTACTCGGAAGGAGATACGCTGACAGAGGACATCAAGAACCTCAGTGTCTCGGACGGTGAAGAGGTCCAAGGCATGGTGGCTCAGCCAGATGGAGCAGTGGTGGGGGAGACTGGTGGTACTAACCTAACCAGCGGGAGTGGTGTGGTTTCCACACCCCCCACTGGGGGGGGGGGGGGCGGTGTCACTGGTGAACCTCCAATCTAGGCCCGTCGCCATGAGCATTAAGGTGGTGCAGATAAATCTTCATCACTGCAAGGCAGCCTCCGCTGTACTCTGTCGAAGGCTTGCTAAGGAGCAAATTGATGTTGCTCTTATTCAGGAGCCTTGGATTGCCAGGGGTAAAATCCTTGGTCTTAATAGTGCAGGTAATATCTATTATGACCATAATTCCGTTTCTCCTAGAGCTTGTATTTTGGTACGCAAGGACATTCATGCCCTTCCGCTCTCAATCTATCACTCTAGGGACACTGCTGTGGTTAAAATCATTTCCCCTTCTGCTGATGGGAATGATGAACTCACGCTGGCTTCTGCTTACTTTCCCTACGATGATGCTCTGCCCCCACCATCACAGGAGGTGACCAATCTGGTCAACCACTGTGAGCGGTCGGGAAAGAAACTCATTATAAGTTGTGATGCAAACGCTCACCATATTATCTGGGGCAGCAGTAACTGCAACGATCGTGGTGATAAACTAATGGAATATGTGGTTAGTACGAAACTCCATATTCTTAATAGGAACAATGAACCAACTTTTGTTACTCGTAACAGAAGTGAGGTCATTGATCTCACGCTGTGCACAGAAAATGTCGCAGCTCTTATTAATGACTGGCATGTGTCTAGTGAACCATCACTGTCGGATCACAGACACATTTGCTATACAGTCAGGATGAAAGTGGTTCAGGTTTGTACCGAACTTCGTTATCCCAGGCGAACTAATTGGCCTGGTTTTAGGGATGATTTAAATCTTCATCTGAATGATGATAAGCCAAGGCTGTCATCGGTGCTGGATTTTGATTTGGCTGTTGATCGCATGCAACATGCCATTATCGACTCCTACCACCGTAACTGTCCGGTAAAGTCTGCCAACCAGCCAAGGCTAGTTCCTTGGTGGAACCTTGAGATTGGCAGGCTTCGCAAAGAGTCTAGGAGGCTCTTTAACAAAGCTAAGAGGTCGGGTGACTGGGTTGCCTACAAGCAAACCCTCACTGCGTACCATAAGGCCATCCGCGAGGCCAAGAGGGACTCGTGGAGGAATTTCTGTGAGAATATCTCTGATATTCCTAGTACGGCAAAGTTAATGAAAATTATGGCCAACGATAAGACTAAACATCTTGACACTATCAAGTTGAAAGATGGCAGTCATTCTTCGTCGGGTAAGGAGACTTTAACTCATATGTTAGATGTACACTTTCCCGACTCCAGAATTACAAACAGTACTGATTCTGACCCCCTTCCTATTAGGATTGCACGTACCAAAAGGGAGGACTGGGCGGTGGCGAATAAAATTGTCACGCACTCGCGACTTATTTGGGCTATTAAGTCTTTTAAGCCCTATAAGTCTCCAGGGCCGGATGGGATACTTCCCATTCTGTTGCAGGAGGGCATTGACATTGTCTGCCCAATGCTGAGTAGAATCTATAGGGCTTGTATTGCCCTTGGATATATTCCTAGCACCTGGAAGCTTTCTAGGGTGATCTTTATTCCGAAGCCAGGGAAATCTAACTATCTCGAGGCTAAGGCTTTTAGGCCAATCAGTTTGACTTCTTTTTTTCTAAAGATTTTGGAGAAATTGGTAGACAACTATATTAGGGGGGAGGTTATTTCTCATACACCTCTCTCGACGGCTCAGTATGCCTACCTAAAAGGCAAATCTACTGAGACTGCCCTTCATGGCATAACCAATTGCATTGAAAGGGCTATTAACTTTAAGGAAATAGCATTAGCTGTGTTCCTTGATATTGAGGGCGCCTTTGATAAGGTGTCCAGCGCAGTCATCATGAAGGCTGCTAAGCGCTTTGGCATTAATGGCACTCTGTGTCTCTGGCTCAAAGCTATGCTGACGAATCGTGTGGTGGTATCTTCCCTGCTCGGTGAATCCCTTATGATCTCGACCAGCCGTGGTTGCCCGCAAGGTGGTGTTCTATCACCTCTGCTGTGGTGCCTGGTTGTGGATGAGCTTTTGGTGAGGCTAGACAGGGATGGGTGCCGTTGCTTCGGCTATGCCGACGATATCGCTATCATCTTTACGGGAAAATTCCCCAAACACTACTAGCGATTTAGTGAGAAGGGCTCTTGCATCAGTGGAAAACTGGTGCAGGGAAGTTGGTCTTACGGTTAATCCTAGTAAAACGGTACTTGTTCCTTTTACTCGTAAAAGGCTGCAAAACTCTTTTAATGATATCTCCTTATTTGGGACTATTTTGAGGGAAAGCACGGAGGTGAAGTACCTTGGTGTTATTCTTGACAACAAACTAACGTGGAAGCCTCACCTTGACTGTGTAGTTAAGAAGGCCAAGATGTTACTTTGGAGGACTAGGAGTGCAGTTAGCAGGTCATGGGGGCTTAGCCCTAAAGTGGCCTTCTGGCTGTACACCATGATCATCAGACCACTGCTCTCTTATGCCGCAGTGGTCTGGTGGCCAAGAGTTCGAATTAAGACTGTGCAGAGCGATCTGCGCACCCTACAAAGGCTGGCTTGTGTCAGCATCACAGGAGCTATGAGAACAGCCCCAAGTGCTTCTCTAGAAATTCTCCTGAACATTCTTCCTCTTCATCTTTTCATAGAGGAAGCTGCTGCTATGGGAGCCTATAGGCTCAACCAGAATGGTTGGTGGAAGGCGAATACTTGGGATAATAGCCACACCAAGATCTTTCGGAAAATTTCATGTCAGTTACCTGTATATCTCATGAGTTCTGATCTGATGACTACGAAGCTGCATTTTAGTAAGTCCTTCAATACTTATTTTCCAAGCCGTACAGAGTGGGCCAATCATAGTACGTCGGGGCCAGAGGAGAAATCGTCTGGTTTACCGATGGGTCTAAGACCCGCTCTGGCTCAGGTTCGGGGATGTATTGTCTTACTAGCAATCTCGGCTTCTTTGAAAGCCTTGGTGTCTATGCTAGTGTTATCCAGGCGGAAATTGCCGCTATCTGCTTCTGTGTTGATTTTTGTCTTAAGAAGAAGCTTCATGGCAAGGTTATCCAAATCTATTCGGATAGTCAAGCAGCCCTCAAGGCTCTCAACCAGTTTCAGGTCTCTTCAAAACTGGTTTATAGCTGTTTGAACCTCCTCTCGGAGCTAGGCACCAACAATAAAGTTCAGCTCTATTGGGTTCCTGGCCATCGGGGGTACTATGGTAATGAGAGGGCCGATGTCTTAGCCAAGAAGGGGGCAGAGGCTGGGTTCTTTGGTCCTGAACCTGCCGTTCCTATCCCCTCTAGCATAGTTCGCGGCCTTATCTCTAACTCCATGACTGACCGTCAACTCAAGCTTTGGCTTGAGATGGATGGCCAAAGGCAGGCTAAAGAGTTTATCTCGGGCCCCTCTAGGCAGAGAGCTAAGGAGCTGCTCTCGCTTTCCAAATCTAATATCAGGTTGGTCATTGGCCTACTAACAGGTCACTGTCTCCTTAACAGACGTCTTCACCTGATTGGAATCAGTGATGATCCAATCTGTAGGGCATGTCAGGCTGAGGAGGAAACCGCCTCTCATGTGCTTTGTAGGTGCGATTACTACGCGGCCCAAAGATTCGAGCATCTTGGTATGCATCAACTGGAAACTTCTGATTTCTATAATATGCCGGCCAAGAGGATTCTCCGTTTTGTGTCGGATATTGGACTTTTTAAGTCTTAAGGTTCGGGTTTGCACAATGGACCTCTGGTCGACGTGCGCGAACGGGCATTTCCCTTCACCCCTTCATCAATAATAATAATAATAACGGCGTTGTCCATGCGAGAAGAAAATTAACGTACGACGAAAGGGCTACTGTAGCGACATCTTCTTATTCAAAATTTCTACATCTAAAATATTCTGTTACTTGGTAGAGCAGCCACACAAAACGCGTCTAAATCTCAAATTGGAAAAATAAATACCTTCAGGAACACAACTCTTATTTCTAATAGCCAGTTTTAGGTTCTGATGAATCATTTTGCAAAGCTTTCTTTTATTATAGCGGTTGTGACGTGTGGGACAATTCAGGCTTTCATTTTTATAGCGGTTGTGACGTGTGGGACAATTCAGGCTTTCATTTTTATAGCGGTTGTGACGTGTGGGACAATTCAGGCTTTCATTTTTATAGTGGTTGTGACGTGTGGGACAATTCAGGCTTTCTTTTTTATAGCGGTTGTGACGTGTGGGACAATTCAGGCTTTCTTTTTTTATAGCGGTTGTGACGTGTGGGACAATTCAGGCTTTCTTTTTTATAGCGGTTGTGACGTGTGGGACAATTCAGGCTTTCTTACTGATCGTGGTTAGAATTTACTAAAAATGATTTCGGGTATAGGTAGTTTGCCTTCAGAGCGAGATAAACCCAGGGTTTCGTTCTAATAACGTCAGCTATGAGCGGAATCTTAAAAACGGTTTTGATGGGCAAAGGTTTAAAATTTTTCAGATTTTTATTGCCTTAGCGCGAAAATTTATTGGTAGACGATTTTTTAAAATATTATTAGCAAAATTATGCCGTCTAGTTGCGTATAACACATTTTTAAAATTCTGCTATCGAACAGAAACGTCTATGCCAACAATGTTTGTTAAAATTGTTGGCTCGCGTGAGTGAAACAAATGTTTTAATTCAAGAAAACGAGAACCACTAAAGGTTAAAAAGACCAACCACGTTTGGGGAAACTAAAATATATTTATTTATTAAGTTAAACCGATACGCGGTACTTCGGCCAATAGGCCTTCAAGGCGAGGGTACAAATTAAGACTAACTAACGGAATGTTTTACAAGCGACAAGGAAAACGCGAAAATGACCACGCCACACACAAAAATAAACCTTCTAAAAAGGGCTGTCAAAAAGGAGGATGTTCATCGTAAAAAAGGTGGAACGGGGAAAAACTGAAGGAGGGAAGGCAAATACCAAAAAGGGGGAGCCAATTAATCATCAAATGCTTGCAAACAAAACTCCAAAACAGCGACCAAAAAACCACTGCCGAGTGGAAGAGACGAAAACGTAACAATGTCGAACGCTAGCGGGAAAAACACGCCAACGGGATGACCGCACGCGAAACACCAAACAGGAAAAACGAACTACCTAAAAACCAACTTATCATTTAAACCGGAGGGAAACTCAGTACCCAAATTAAAAATTAGACGATTTTCTTCAGTACGCCTCTGCTTGGTGGATAAAATAGTGGTACGCAAGACGCGAATGGAGACGTCATTGATGGTACGCGTGTTGTGAAAGTGATCAGTGATGTAGTTCTTAGCTGCAGACTTTCTAATGTCGTTGAGATGTTCCCTGAATCGATCAGCGAGCCGCCTCGGAGTCTCACCAATGTAAAGAATATCGGAAACCTTGCAGCTGAGAGCGTAGATTAGATTGGCAGTTGTGCAGCTGAAAGACCCCTTGAAGCGAGCGAGCTTTCTCTAAACGTGGAGATGCCCCGATCACTGGTAACCGCTTACGGCGCGACGAACGAGTCTGTCGCGAACGAAAAGGGCTTTCGCTCCCTTTGATCGCTCTCGGCGCAGAGAGAGAACGCGCCCGTAACCTTACCGTCGCGTTCGCATTGAGCTGATTTTTTATTGAACGATGGGGCCTTCTCTTTCGCTTCCATCTTTCTAATGAAATTCTGTTTTTAAAAAAAAGCGTTTTATTTGACCTCGGCCTTGACACGATGCACGAAAACAATTTCGAGGTTTGACGGTTAATGGGCCATCTACTTGGGGTTTTCGGAAATAAATTTTTATTCTTTTTACGATAGTATTAACCTTTAAAATTTCTTAGAAAAACATTTCATATAGTTTTGAAATCGACCTTGAAAAGGTGCAAGAATAAAAATTAAGTTTGGTGGTTAAAGCGCCATCTACTGGGATTTATAGATAACAAGTTGGCAAGCCAAAATATACCTCTCCTCGGAAGAATGGTCCCTAGTGGTATTAATTTCTCGACACGACCCCCAAAGATATCTCCGCAATTCAGAGTTATTTACGACAAACGTATTCTCGGTTCAAACCCTGCCCGGTATAAAATTTTAATTTTAATTTAAATAATTGAGACGAAACAATCGAGTTTAATTTATTCAGAATATTATAAATTAAGTAGTTACAACAGCGAGTTAGACTTACTAAAACAATGCACAATTGAATTTAACCCTTTTTACAGTACATGTTTATCAGTTGAATATAATACTAAGCAAATTTTAATGAAAGAAATATCTACAGATGGTATTTGTATTTTTCTCGCTTACGAAATACTTGCCGCATCTTTAACGCTCATTTTATTTCAACGCTCGTAGACTTCCAGTTGACGTTGTGACACATACCGCATGAAAAAGACCAATGCCGTCCAATTTCCAATATCATATAATGACTCGCACACCCAGGAAATCATTGACTGCGTTAGAAATCGTAGATATCCAAATATCCACACCAAATATATTTACAAGAAGCAAAAACCTTACCATCAACAAAGCACAGAGAGCCACTTGACTAACCGCCAGCTCTTAAAGCAATTAACGTTAAATTAACTCCTTTGAATTAACACAACTATATATAGGTCGTTAAGAATACCCGTAAATAAATAACAAAAAAACTAACAAAGTGGACCACCCACAGGGTCTACCCTTTAACCCTCTTATCTCGGCTGACTGCGCTAAAACAAGATTTAACCTTTAAAAAAACCAGATTAGGCCTTCATAAATTCATTAATAAAAAAAGACTTTATTACCTATTATGCTTACGATGCGTGTCTTAATTTCAATGAACCTAAGCAGCTATCGGTAGTTCTGTGGTAGAGCCCTCGACTGCCAAGCCGAATGGTCTGGGTTCGAAACCTGGGTGGCGCATTTGTTTTTAATCAATAGAGAAACGCTAAATTAGAATTTCTTCGATGCAATAATTTCAATTTCAATTCTATTTCAATTAAACCAAAATTTCGTACTCTATTAAATACGCTTCCGATAAAGCTGAAGGTCTAATTTTCAATAAGGCGTAGCAGGTGTCGGTGGTTCTGTGGTAGGACGTCCGCCTGTCAAGCAGGAGGTCTCGGGTTCAAATCCCGCCCGGTGCGATCGCAAATTGATGCTAAGACGAATACCGTGTACAACTGGTGGAAACCCTGCCATTGGACGTTGAGAGGTAGCATTACACTCTGCACTCGGTCCGTCCCAAAGTCATTAAGAAGCAGTTGGAGAGAAAACGCCCATATAAACACAACAGACTCAACATGCTCAACCATCAGAACACAAACACAACAAATTCAACACTCACAACCTACGTATAAACATTACAAAAACGTAAAACACCAAACCGTCACGACGGTGAGCGAAAAAACACCAACCAAACCGCACACGGTGGTTTTGCCAACCCTTCGAGAAACTGCGAACGCAGAGATCTCGAGAAACTGCGTACGCAGTGATTACACTTTGCATCGAAAATGCGAACGCGTTCGCAGACCTGACAGACAGACCCACAGACAGACACGGTGGTTGTATAACCCCTCCTAGCGGACTTTGTCCGCTCGGAGAGGTAAAAATGGCTTTCTTGATGCTGTTATGTCAACCCCCTGAGAGGAGAACGGTACTGCAACTTCTATCTACCTCCAATATCGGACCTTCTTGCGAGTTCTTTTATTTAATTTGGAAACCGATTGTTCAATTCAGTTGTGGTTAAAAAGTCTTAACCTATCTCAATTGGGCAGGCAGTTTTAAAAAAATAGGTTAGGATCATTTTTAACACCCTATATTTAAATATATTGTTGACTAAGATTATTGGAAATATGATGAAGGTACTTATTTGTTGCCTAACATTAAATACACATTTAGCTTCAACATTTATAAATAAAACTTAAATTTTATATTCAATTGATTGTTTCACCGGAAGTAAAAATTCAAAAATACAGATAATTAAGTAAGAAACATATGGTGATTATACTGCACTATTTTAACAATAATATATGAATTGAGTTAAAATAATATGAACTTTGTTAGATTAAATTATTTTCAATAGGAAACGTAGAATAGTAATAGCCTTTGCGATAAAAATATTTTGAGTATGGTTAATTTAATTAAACAAACGCTTTGTTTTAATATCTGAATTTCATTGGAAAGATGAAGCGAAAGAGGAGACCCCATTCTTTGACCCCATCGTTCAATAAAAAATCCGCTGCATGCGAACTCGACCGTGAGGTTTTCCGGTGCGTTCTCTCCCTGCGCCGAGAGCGATTACAGCGTGCGAAAATCCTCTTCGTTCGCGACAGACTCGTTCGTCGCGCCGTAAGCGCCTACCCTTCATCGCGGCCTCTCCACGTTTAGAGCAAACTCTCTCACTGAAGAGAGAGCGAACGAGGAGAGAGCGGGATTCGTTTAGCTTAGATTGAGATTGCTCACATTGAGATCCGTCGGTTCAACTCACCGTCTTTAATAACTCTATTTATAAGTAATTAAAGTTTCGACACTTGAATTCTCACTGTTTATTTAGTACTCACAATTTTGCCCACGTCTGCCCATTTAGCTTTAACCCCAGTGTAGCTCACAGTTTCGCAGTATCGGATATAAAATAATAAAGCAGAAATGTGCGTGCAGCATTCTGCTAGTCCCGCAATGCATGTACAATAGCCACCCAAAATTTTGCCAGAGTTATGTTCGACTATGACCCAGCGGGTAAATATTTATTTAAAAGGTACGCGTGTAATAACGCAAGGTATTTAGCGCAGAGCCCCTAGTGTCTAAATATGCTTAAGGCGAGTCCAAGTCGTAGCTGGGCGAGAGTGTCAGAAAAAATTAGCATTTAAACAATAGAAAGTGTGGTACTTATTGTTATTATGTTATAATCTAGCGGATAATCTACTTTTTCAAAGCCAACTCCAAAAATAATGTTAGGTTTTACCATGAGTCTATAATATTGTTCCATGAGTTTGTCACTTTGGGGAATATTTTACTGAGAGCTAGTAACGAAGTGACGTCATCACAAGAAGAAAATCTCCCCCTAGCGAGGCGCTATCAAAGGCTTCGTGCAAAACGGCGACGAAGCCCGTAATGCATTCTGTCATGTGAATAGCTCTCAGTAAAATTTTTGCATGTGAAGAATAGGAAGTGTTACACTTCTGTAATACTATTATACACTTATGGTTTTACGAGTAATTCGCGATGCTGTCAATACTAAATTCGAATAGTTGACGAAATACTACGAATTGTTTTGTATACTTTTATATTTTTATTTTTATAACGTATAGAAAATAAATACAGTGATAATTCACGCTAACCCCTGTTTACAAAACCAATTTAATAGGGGCGTAATGGCAGACCGTGAGTTGGAATGCCCAAAATTATCTCAACATAGTGATTCTTCCTACGTAGATTTTGGTAGATTCGAAGCAAATAGTATTTTAATTTCCCATAATAAGCGAGTTTCAATATCTGACACATGCGCAGTTAGACGAACAAGCAGGCGAAGATAGTCGTTGAGTTGGGAATATAGAATCTAGAGCCACAATTTGTATCGGCGGTGGGTATCGAGAGACACTTTCTTGAAATCATGTATCAACGCTTACATCTATCATTAGTTGGTAACTTCACCTATCTTTCAAAGAAAATATATATTATTTTAAATAAGTAAGTCGGAATGTTTTCATAATTAATATCTTAATAAACTTTAATAAAGTCTTTAATGCTGTGAATAATAACAATAATTATATAAAAATAATGTTAGAATAAGTGAATATTTTAATTTTTAATAAATAAATAAATAATATTTTTTTAATAATAATTAAACAATTAATCTTAGATTAAACAAGTTGAATATTTGAATAATAACTAGACAATAAATACTTATTGCCCCTTGAACAATATAAATTTTGTATAATTAAATGGTAAATCCAATTTTTTTACCCGGAACCATTAGTTTAGTATCCTATGTCAAGAATCAATGCCTATGTTTTTAATTAACATGAAGATGTTAAGCTTACTTACGCTCGTATATATAGAGTGTTGTCGTCTGAAACCCTGCTACGTGACCATTGTAATTTGCCTATTGATAAAAAACGATAACTGTCATGGCGGCCACTATGAACACTACAGCTGTGACGTTACAAGTTTTCAAAATCGTATCAGACGACAACACTCTATATACTTTGCAACTGAGCGTTTTCAACCCATTTTTGTGGTTAATTTTTGAATACTAACAGTTTAAATTATTAAATTATACTTTAAATTTACTGGTTTGAAAACAAAAGTATCTTTTAACAATTAATATTAAACATATGAGCTAAATCATTTTCAACATGAATATGCTATGCACAAAACCCATTCAAATTACGCGCTTCATTTCAAATCGAAACCAGTTTCCCGCGATTTAACGTTTCTCACCGCTAGTAGTAGATGGCGCCACTGGCTTAAATTTTAATTAATGCTGGCTTGTGGTAGAAGACGCCACCGACTAATGATAATTGTAGATTGATATGTGATTTCCAAGGTTACTAGAGATTTCACTAATACGCGTGATTTCTAGAAAGTGTCTAGCGTTGCCAGGGGCGCGTCAAAATTCCAAGAACTTCTCTAAATTTTGACAGTCCTTCTCACAGGAGAACTGTGATGTAACCTCTTCTCCCCTATGTATTAGCCTAGCTGATTATTATATTCTAATCAGTTTACTTATTGCTGAAGAAAATAAACATTATGATATTTTGTGGACGAAAATGAATTTCAGAGAAAACCGAATGTTAAGTTAATTTATAATGAAATATTTCCTTTTAAATTATAAAAAAAAAAATGTTTTATTCCTTCATATATTGTCGTGAAATCGTGTAAAAATAATATTTATTGTCAAAGTTCGTGGCATTCTCGTAAACCGCCATCTTAGAAGAATCTATTTACTTTTGACCCTTTTCAGCGAGTTCTCACGCGGAGAAAAATTATTCTCAATAGAAGAATTCCTTATAATTTTGACGCGTCCCAGACGTACCATAATTATTGTAGAATTCAATAATTCTAGCTACAAATTTTGGTCTTTGGACTAAAATAAATCTTGAAGCGGCAATCCTCCCACAATTTATTTTCTATCTCTGTGGTCACTGGTGGTGAAAGTATTATAATTTTCGTGCCTAAATTTACAATAAAGCTTTTATATGTTAAAAAATTGGTAACATTATTTAAACACTGAAGCAACTCCCTTACTTGAAGTTACACAGTTACTGATAATATCGAAGCATGTGAAATATTTATCAATAATAATTATACATTTATAGTTTCCTAGTTTAAATGTGTAAATATTTAGTTTCATTTTTAAACCAATACCTATTTCATGGTTTATTCAAAACTTTCTGTAACAGGCATAATTTTCTTTTATTGACATCAACTCTTATCTACAAAATGATGAACGTTTTATCATGTAAATGACGAATAATATTAAACACATCTATAAATAACCATTTTCAATTTTACTCTTCAAACACCAATCTTTACAGAGAATGAAAACCAATTACATTCCATACTCTATCCTATTTTCTTTTTTCTTAAATTAGTTTATCCGTTAAGATAAGGTTAAAATGATGATGTTTAATATATTGTTTTATCTTCCAAGAGATTTCTCAAAAACATTTAATGGAGCTAATTGAAGACTATGTTCATTTTGTGGATTGCTCGAGGTAAGCTATAAGATCGGCTCTCTCTTGTTTCTTTTTAATACCAGCGAAGATCATTTTTGTGCCTGGAATGTATTTCTTCGGGTTTTCCAAGTACTCAAATAGGGTATCTTTCTTCCAAGTAATACCTAAAATTGAAAAATAAACGTTAATAAATCATAAAACGCTGTCATTGGAAATTAGACAAACCTTTGCTTTTATTGGCATCCGTATAAGAGAAACCAGGAGATTGACCTGTCTTACGGCCTATTAGTCCATGCAAATTAGGACCAGTTTTATGTTTGCCACCCGCCTCCACCGTATGACATTGCGAACATCTTTGAACAAAAACTTTCTTTCCCTTCTCAGCATCTCCCGGGGGAACTTCTTCTACCATTTTTGCTATAGTTTATTAATTTAATTCATTAAGTATGGATCTAACAATTTAGAAAGCGATCGTTTTTTTTAACAACTTAAATTATATTCACTATAATGTATTAATTTTAATTCAGTATGTATTTTAACTATTTAGAAAGCGAACGTTTTCTCAACTTCTTAAATTATATTCACTATAATTTATTTATATGAATTCAGTATACGTATCTTAACTATTAAGAAAGCGAGTGGTTATATAAACTCCTTAAATTATATTTACTATAATTTATTAATTTGAATTCAGTACATACTTATCTTAACTATTAAGAAAGCGGGCGGTTTTCTTAACTCCTTAAATTTATATTTACTAAAATTTATTAATATGAATTTTAAGCGAACTTAAGGCAATTGAAGCGAACTATTTCAAAAGCAGGCCGTTACCTTAACTCCACACTAAAATTAGCTAGCCTAGTTTTTTTTAACTAGGCTTCCAAAACCTTGAATGACCTCGTGCTGAATTTCCACGTTAGGCCTAACAAAACCCTTTTATGTAAACCAAAGTGAAAGTTTCAGTAAAGTATTAAAAAATGTAAACCATGGAGGAAGAAAATTACCGGTATTAAAGGTTGGAATGAACGTAACTGACCCCTAAAATGATTTTTTTATAAAATCGTACTAACCTTCAGCTCACTCAAAAGTAGACCACCGAGGAGTTGTTAACTTGCGACTAATAAAAGGGAAACCGGCGAAATCAATAGAGGACGTTGGTCTTACGTCAGCACACATGCGCCCAGTAGGTGATGCAATTTTTCAACACTACTTCCTTCTATGACGTCAAACGTCATAGTTCGTTGGTTTGTGAAGCTTTTTTAAGCTGATTTTTACCCAATTTTTTGTTGTTAGGCCATAAAAAACACTTTTACCTTTAAGCCCATCGATTTATTCCGGTTAGTCTCATTTTAATTACGATTTGATCGATGAAAATAGTACGTTCGTTCGATTGTGCTTATAGATGGCAATACTGTCTCCGTAAGCGAGGTTGAATTTTTTTCATTTGAGGACTGTCATCATCTGTTTCCTGCAATAAATTTGACTATGCTGTTTCGTTTTATCAATTCGAGGCCAGTTAAAGCTTACTGAATTAACAGATCTTATCACTATTTTAATTGAGTATTACAACAAAAAGGAAATTGAATGTTGATTATCTGTTGAACTTTAGGTACGAGAAGGTGGATGGGTGTAAAAAATATAATCGTGCCTTGTTACCTTAAGTAAAGTAACAAAAGTAAGTAGGACATTTGTAGCCTTGTCTGTGCATCTTTTCTTACTACCACCTTTCTTTACTAAATTCAAAAATATTACCTCAAGGGTGTTTAGAACAGATAACTAGTTATTTGTCGATGGACCAACTACCCCAAGAAGGACTTGCATCAACCTCTTTAAAAAAATGTATCTCGCTTCTACAATACATTTTTACTATCGCATGTGCTCGTCTTTGTACCTTCGAAACTACCTCTACTTGCCGTGAGATGGCGTGCTATTAAAAAAGCCGCATTAACTTCGAGAAATGAAAAAAATTAAATTACTACCAGCGATGTCCCGCTTGGGGTAGGTGGTCTGTGAACAGATGAAGTAAACAAAACTTACACAAGTGTCATACTTATGAGTATTATTTTACTTATACCACTTTATTTTACATCGCGTGAACGGTTTACTTTTGTACATGAAATTTAATTTATTAAGTAAATAACTTCTACTTCAAAGAAATTATAGTTTTTATTTCAACATTTTTGCAAAATATACAGGAAGGAAAAATAACTTTGATCGAAATTGTGAACGCGTAATTAAGAAATAGTGCACGCTTTCGAGTTGTTGATTTCATCATCCGACGCTCTCCGAAAAGCTGTGGCTTTGGCCACTAACCTAGCGGTCGTTTTAAAGGTCAGCCCCTGTCCACCTCTAGCCCTAGCCGCGTCGGACCCTTGCTCCTTCCTGCTGGGTAACTCTTGCAGTCTTTTCCGGCCCTCAGGGTCGTTGGGATCCACGATCACCAGAACCGTTAAGCTACCGTCCACCCCTCCGACCACGACGTGATGACCTCCGCCCGTGGTCGCCAAACAACCCGCTTCGGCCGATAACCTATAATTAGCGATCATTTTGCCGTCGATTACCCTGAAAGCTTGTACGGTACGTCTTCCGCTGTGATAGTACAGAACGTAGTCGTCGGTGGAGTTGAACATGGCCATGACTTGGAAAACGCCCTCAGACACGCGACTTTGCAAAACACGAGCGGTTGTACCGCGTCGCAGCTCGATCAGTTCCAGCCCTCCACGATTCGGCGCGAACAATCCTAGTTTCCCATCGCTAGTACAGGCTCCGTTCCATTTCTTCAGCGTTCTCAGTAACTTTCTATTCTTTACGTCGATGATATATGACCTTTCCCCGCCGATGAGGCCGACCAGGTAACCCTTAGCCGGGTAGGTTATGATCTCCGTGAACCCAGTGGATTGGGTCATCCTCAAATAGACTTTGTGCACGAATTGACCATTTTGGACGAAGTTAACTAACAGGCATTCTTTTCCCTTATCCGTGCTGGCGTTAACTATGAATTGACCATCCGCGGTTAGCGCGCCCGGTTTGAAATTGAAAGTAGGGAAGCTGAAGGAATAGAAGTCCACTAATTCCGGGATACTTTTGCAGCAGCATACGATCGATCCTAGAACCGGAGCGGTGTTCCCCGGCGAATTCGGTGGCGACGCTGACGTCGTCTCTTCCTCGTAGTTGATGAAGACCCCGCCGTGGTCCGGCGTTAAAAGCAGCTGTTTCACATTCTTGATAGACATTCTTTGGTGGACGCTGGACGTTTCCAGAAACCAGACTAGTAAGTTTCCCGATTCGACGCAAACGATGTATTTGGCATCGCTGGTGATGGCGGCGTGGGTAACTATAGCTCCTACCGGACTATCGGCTAACTTGGAACATAGGCGTCCGGTAGATAGATTCCAAACACCCAAACAACCTCTGGTGACGGTGACCCCTACTTCCGTTTCTTTCGCCAAGCTCATACTGTCGATTGGCATCTCCATTCTATCGATGGCGTGCACTTGTTCGAAGATGTTGTTGACGTTCCAAACCTTGACGGACCTGTCTATGGATGACGATATTACGGCGTTGAACTCGTCCACGACCAAGGGAATCAATTGCAGAATCCTCCCGAAATGGGCGTCGAGTAGCTTGAGCATTCGACCGTTTTTGACGTCCCAGACATACAGGTTCTTTCGCACCCCTCCTATCGCGTACTGGTTGTTTTTGGTAAGTACTAAAGAGCTTTGCGACTGCAGGGGCTTCGTGGATATGTTCCGAACACCGTGCGGCAAGTCCATTCGCACGTGTCTGCATTCTGGTAAGTGCCACAAGGCGAAGTATAAAGTGAAAGTACCGACCAAGTAACTGTCGCAAGGGGTCAATTCCAAGGATAGAACTTTGGCTTCTTTGGATGCTATTTTGATTTGATTCCAAAAAGGTTGGTTCTTGTCGTCTACGTATTGATAGACCGAAATGACGCAAGCGTCACCCGTTTGTTGTCCAACGTATAGTAGTTCTTTATCTTCACTGAGAACCAAACCCCCGTGAACTATCAATTCTTTCGCGTCTCGACCAGATTTGAAAGTTCGAAGAACTTGACCCGAGTCCTCGTCATCTCCCCTTCTCAACATCAAATAATACTCGGAGGCGTTCAGGTACAAAACTTTCAACAAGGAAAACTTATTTTCGGTCACCTTGTTTTCCTCGACCTTTTTCCCAGTGAGAGTGTAAACGGTCCATTCAAATTTGGTCCATACTATGAAGACGGAATCGTTGATGGAAACTCCTTGAATGCAGTTTTCGTTCTCTTCGTCATCCACTTTAAAACTATGAACGTCGCCGCTGAGGAGGCTCAGCAGAAGCACTTCGTTGTAGTTCGTGTAGGTCAGGGCGTGTTTGTCGTCGGGACTGATAGCCAGTGTTTGCATGATTCCTCTGATATTTGGGTTGACGTCCCGAGTCACCTCACCCGTCGAAAGATCCCACATTATGAACTTATTCGAGACGGACAGGACGTACCTCTGGTCGGACGTCAGTACGAAACCAAATATGGCAAATTGATGTCCTTCTAACGAATATTTCAGTGGTCCTCCAGGCGTGTGTAGGCTATGGTAACCGGGAATGAGTCCGCAGTGGATGAAGCCTTGGTCGTCGCATTGTTGAAGTAAAGAACGAACGTTCTTGTACAAATGCTTTAAAGGCAATAATCGACCAACCATTTGGGGACCTAACATGTTCGGGTACTGACTCAAGATGGCTCCCCCCAAACGCAACGCGTCCGCCACTAGTATCACCTCCCGGATATTGTCTTTATCAGTTAAATGCTCCCTAGCATCTTCGAAATCAGCCAGAGCAGCTTGCAGTGGACAACTACTTAGTTTGCTGTGTAGCCATTGGTAGTTGAATAGGACGTGCTCGAAAAGATCGTCGAATCTTTTCGATCGAACCATGTGAAACGGTAGTTCGCCGAATTTACGGAGGTTATAGCGAACGACTCGACCGTCCGAGCCGGTAAAGACTAATGGCTGCAAAGGTACTTTTCTGTCAGCGCTGCCTTCTTTGTCGGTTAGTCCGAAACGATGTTTCTGGATCTCGGTGTATTTGAAGGGCTTGGGGGTTCCACCGCCCCATATTCCAAGAAAGTAATCGGCTACCGAGGAATGAAAGTAACAAACGGTGTTCATGTTCTTGAAGTACCTTTCCAACGCCGCCTCCCTGAATTGTCTGTGGTACCAATTCAAGACGCTGACTCCATCCGCTTCTCTTTCGGTAAGGTAATTTGGTAAATCATTACGGATTCGAGTCCACAGCAGCGGGGGTATCCTACGTACGGGTGGTAGATGGTATTGGTAGACGTCGTCCAAAACTTTGTCGTCCATGGAGATCAAGTCTTCCAATTCCGTTTCGCTCAAACCACTCTTAGACGCGGTGATGTAGGCCAACGCGTGGAAAACCAAAGTCTTTCCGTGTTGAAGTTCGATTCGGTCAAATAATTTCATAATACTGTCCATCACCGTATTGGCTAAAGTGGTGTCCGCGGGTCTGGAGTACGATTTCCAGCGACATACGTCAGCGAAAACCAACTTGACGAAAATGGGTAAGGTACATCTTGAGAGGGCGTTACGAACTAATTTGTACTGGTAGGCGTTGAGATCTCGATGAGCGGATGCCAGCCAAGTCTTTATGACGAAAAGGGCCAGGTCGGTCCCTAAGGGTCTGACTTCGACAAACTGTTTCTCATTTTCCAGTAATTTCTGCAAGACTCGGTATTCTTTATGCGTCTCCGTACCGGAAACGGTCGACACGATAATTTTGACGTTATTAGGCAGACGCGAGGGCAACCAGGACAACATGTTAGATTCGTTACAACCCGCTAATTGATCCACGGAATCCAGTAGAATATATAACGGTTGTTCTTTACTGGCTACATTCAGTAGCCTTTTCAAGTAAGCTATTAATGGTATCAAGTCATCCGGTACTTCGGTCCAAGGTATGATGTAATTGTACGATATCTGATTGCAAATACTCGTCAACATGGGGACTACGGTCGAGCTGTCGGGTGTTGTACCCAAGAATCTCAGGACTACGATGGGTTTACTGTTGGGAGGACACAGTTGGAAAACCATACTCGCGGCCTTAGCTAACAGCGACGTCTTACCGCAACCCCCTTCTCCGTGAAGAACTAACGGTTGGTTGGAAGATCCTGTTAAATAGTCCGTTATGTAAACGAGTTCGTCCTCTCGACCTTGAAATATTTTCACCGCGTTGTTGCAAGCGTGTAAATGTTGAAGTATTTCGGTTACGATTTGACCTTGGGAACTCAAATCCTCTTTTCTCATTGCTCTGTCCACCAGCTTTATGATGTGTTTGTAAAAATGTGCCGTGAATTGTCTCAAGTAGTCCTTGTGGTTTTCAGCGTCCAGACCATCCCGACCCATCCATTCCACGGTAAATCTATTCCAATTTATGTACGGTCACCGCAATTTTCATTAAGAATATATAACGTTATCCTTACCTTACTATGTTCGTGGCTTCGATCTTGGCTGGTAACCTTTCGTCTCTTAAGTTGCTGAGGAGTTTTTGGGCTTCAGTGTCCACGTTGCGGTTGATAACGTCAATAAACTTGCTAGCGCTCCTTAAATTGGCCATGTTTATGTTGTTAATTTGACGAATGTAAGCCAGGCAGTGATTTCTCGTGTTTTTGACGTTCAGTACACCATTGATGACTTCACGCTCCGTTACTGAAACATACATAATTTATGGGCAAAACTGTATTGGGGGTTATATTAAAGTAATGCGCGTACCAGCCATCATGTAGTTATGGGTGGCTTCGTCATCCATTTGACCAGAACCGCTCAAAGCTTGGGCCGCTTTCCGCAATAATTTTTGCAATTTCGCCAACGTGTCCCACCATGTCGCTTGGTCTTGGGCTTGTAGTTTGGGCACACGCTGATAAAAGGAACCTTACATTTCAGATTAAGGGCTTCATTGCGTCTTCTTACCTTATTGTTGAAATTGACTAGGATGGAACTGATTGGCTGAAGGATATAGACTGGCGGGACTGTGTTTGTGTCTTGGACGTACCAGCGTTCCACCAAGTGGATGTCACAGCCCATCGCCACCAGGGCTTCCTTCATTGTATTCAACTCGGCGGCGTCGATTATGGTTGGAATAGGACGGTAACCGTACTTTTGGCCCAAAAACACCTGAGAACCTCAACGGTTAAATGGTTTTGTTGTTGGATAGTGGAATGGTGAGGGTAACTTACCACGAAATTAGCGCCCATCGATAATCGTTGGCAGTTTTCAATTTCCTTCATACAGAGATCCGTGGTCATGTGATCGTCGGTAGCTTCGTCCCTAACTCCCCATCTCATGTCCACCACCTTACGGGGAAATATTATAAAATATAAGTCAATTATTATTAGTATCAAGGACAGACCCTTTCTTAACAGAACTTTATTAAACAGTTTCTAATTTTATCGTAACGTGAGCGCTAATGGAAAAGTTATTCTTAGGTGTTTCTTTACGCCCCTTTAAAAATGGTTTTATGATTCTTGATTGCTCTTTTACACTCGTGGCTCTAATTTCCGTTTGAATTATTGGCGTTGACCGGAAGTAAATCAAGAAAAAAAGGGTTCTTTTAGAGCGCTTCCGGTGGTGGTTGTATATTTGCGTTCCTAGACTGATTAATTGACTTAATTTTTGAAGTTCTGGCAAAACACGTTCAATCAAACGGAAAACTTTGAGTGGACACTTCATTTCCAAGAGTGTATGTAGGTCAGAGGCTGCTGAGTGGATATTCCGGCTGTTGGGATTACCTAATTCGTCCGTCTGTGGAGATATTGGACGTACCTGAAACTCGAGACCATGTCGCTCTCTGCAGTAATCTTTCAGTCTGGGATACACTTTTTCCATTAGTGTATTTCTTTCCACTGACATATCTAATTTATTCAGATACACAAAATTAAACGTGCATTCAAAAATATGCTAAAAATCGAGATAAAATGTTGAGAACAAAGTTTACCGGTGAAAGTGGAACTGGTAAAGATTCGAACGATTTTCGAACTCATGCTGGGCAAGTTTTCCAGACTTCCCGCGAAAACGCGATCGACTGTTCTGTCATCCATTTTTGGCCCTTGCTATTAAGCTTTTGTGTACCGTTTCGAATCGATTCTCGACAATACAGTAATTTTGTAAAATTATTAAGGCCTGAAGACGTCTTTCTACAAAGACTCTTCAATTCTAAATGAAACATTGTTTTTAACAGCTGCTGTCAGCCTGTCGACCGCGTTGGAGAACTCTAACCACTAGCGTTGGCATGGTAACTTGACTAAGAGGGTCGGTTCATAAAGATTACGGTTTCGTTGCATTGATTTTACCGTTTTTGTCTGACTAAATAGATAAGTGAGATTTTCACTTATATAAATTTGTTTTGTAGTTAAGTAACTTTAAGATTAAATTACCGAAAAATACCTTAATTTTGATGGACTTTAATTTGGTCATTGAAAATATCACACTAAAAGGCTCCATCATTTGACCGATTTCAAAATTACGTTTTTGCGCGTGACAGTACCTTTACGTTGTGAGGTATAGCAGGCATATTTACCCAGGGGCGTAGTGAGGGGGGGGGCATACACCCCGGGCGCCGACGGTCAGGGGGGCGCCAAAGGCGCCTAAGGTATTAAAACTTTAATTTTTTTTAATATATCAATTAAATTGTAATATATTAATATTTATTTTGTTATTGCTTTTATACCCTAACATGGCGGCGTATTTTCACGCGCAAAATTAATTTTCAGATCGACCATTTGAGTGGACGCAAAAATTCGTCCACGTAGTCTTGGACAGCACCACGATATTTTATTTATCTGATGACTTAATACTATGAAAATATAAAATAGGATAAAATAAGTATTTATCAAAGAGACATACTTATAAAAATTATTATATACTTTTGATGTCAATTTAAGGGACAATCTTTAATTTAAAATTAGTTGGAAATTATATTAAAACAAACAATGATAAAGTGCTTTTAAGTCGTTATATAACTTTTGGTATTGCCTTAATAGCTGTTTCAATATAATTTGAGCTTGGTCCAAGTGTTATTTGTTAAATTTTTTATTGACCCAAAATTCATTTTTAAAATTGGCACATCCATATACCTTTAGCAGATGGCAGTACCCGTTTCTCGCGTATGAAACGATTCGGCGGATTCACGAAAGAGTATCGTCTGCTTATAATGTTACGTTGGTCCCACGTGTTTCGTCATGTCGTCTTGACTCATATGTTGAACTCCTCAGTAACCAGAAGATATAATTTAAGGTAAATTTCAAAGTTGTGAAGTTTAAATATCATCACCATAATGCCTGTAACATGCGTGCGTTGCGAGACGCAAAGAGCTATGCTCAAGCGTCCAAAAACAGGGTCAGCAATGTGTAAAGAATGTTTCTATTTGGCACTGGAGACGGAGGTACATGAGACGATAACCCGTGCTAAATTATTTGAAAGGGGCGAATTCGTAGCGGTAGCCGCGTCGGGCGGGAAAGATTCGACCGTACTAGCGCACATGATGAAGCTCCTTAATGACCGCCACGATTATGGGTTACGCTTAGTTCTACTATCAATTGACGAGGGAATATCGGGTTATAGAGATGATTCTTTGGAAACAGTGAAAAGAAACAAAGAGCAATATGGTTTACCACTGGAAATCTTATCGTACGAAGACTTGTATGGCTGGTCCATGGATGCTATAGTGCGACAAGTTGGGCGTAAAAACAATTGCACTTTTTGCGGTGTTTTCAGACGTCAAGCTTTAGACCGTGGGGCCATGAAGTTGGGTGTTGACAAAATTGTAACTGGCCATAATGCCGATGATATTGCGGAAACTGTAATCATGAACATTTTGAGAGGAGATGTAGCTAGGCTACAACGCTGTACCGCAATAACTACAGGTACGGAAGGGGCAATACCAAGATGCAAGCCATTTAAATACACCTATGAAAAGGAAATTGTACTTTATGCCTATTTTAAAAAACTAGATTATTTCTCCACTGAATGTATATACTCTCCTTATGCCTATCGAGGTCATGCTAGGGCCTATTTAAAAGACTTGGAAGCTATCAAACCAGAAACAATATTAAACGTTATTCATTCGGGTGAAGTTATGGCCATAAAAGAGGGTATAAAACTTCCAACCCAAGGCACCTGTACTAGATGCAGCTATATTTCCAGCCAAGATATTTGCAAAGCCTGTGTATTGTTAGAAGGACTTAATAAAGGCTTACCTAGACTAGGAATTGGTAAAAGCAGTAAAGTGGCGAAGAAAATGGAAATGTTATCTCTTACTGATAAAAAAAACAATTTTGTTACAGCCCCAAACATAGAGTTTTAGAGAAATAAATCAAAACTTTTAAGAATGTAGAATATTCTTTAATCACCGGCATTTGTAGCAATACTGAATACTGTTTCTAATACTTTTTAAGCAAAATTTGGGAATAATTTTGTAACTATTTATGCTTTATACAATCGCAAACATAACAAATATAAAATATCTTCTTCAACCCTGTTTTGTTTAGTTTTTGATTTGCAAAAAATAGTTCACAATTTATTATGGTCCTTTAATATCAAATATAAATTACGGACAGAGTCCAAATAACAATCCTAATACTTTTTCTCATCATAATTAAGAATAATAATATTAATAATAATTTTAATACTCAATGTGCAACATTTAATTGAAAGTTTATTTCTATTGGCTGGGAATTAAATTTTCAAGTTCATTGGGTTCACTCAAATTAGATCGTGAATATTTCTTCTTTCCATGTTCATTAATTACGCATACGTGCTATTAAATAAAAAAAAATCAAATTAATTCATTAAAAAAATTATAAAACTTACATTTAAATCTCTGAAATATTCGTTATAATCCAATGCATATCCCACAATAAATTTGTCAGGAACTTCAAATCCAACGTCTAAAAGAAATTTACGATTAATTACAATTAGCAAAGTTTTTCTAAAATATTTTTACAATCTGGTATGTAGCCACAACTTTCCGGGGTCCTTTTCACGAATAAGCTCACAACTTTAACTTGTTTAGGTTGATAATTTTGCATGAGTTCAAGTAATCTCGTCATAGTTTTACCCGTATCAATAATATCCTCTACAATAAGAACATTCTAAATCAAAAAATACATTTAATTAATCTCCACAATTTTTTATAATTTTAACCAATCTTAATACTCGATGTCTTAAGTAATTGAGATTCTCCAAACCAATGACTTCTACTTGCCCTTTAGACTTATCATCCTTAAATAGTAAACAAACTATAAATATTAAGTTTACGTTTTAATTAGGACTATATAGAACTTACGACGTAGCTCTTTAATCTTATAAAGTCGACAGAAATAGGGGCGGATTTTCCCCTGTCATATCTACTATACTGTTTAATTTTATCAACTAAGTCAGCAAAAAATTTGTAACCCCCTGCGAAAGAAAAATTAAGACTATAACCCTTTTTTTTTACATCTCACATTTTTTTGGTAATGACAAAATTTTACCTTTCAAAACGCATAAGGCAAAAAAGGGTTCATCTCCAATATCAGAAGCTATGTCCAAAGCTAAACGCTCAATTCTGTATTTATACCAAAATTAATTTTAAACTTTAATTTTATTAATTAAACAACTAACCTATCATTTATAATTCCACATGGAATCAAAACTGATTCGAGAGCTTCTTGGTAATGTTTCGGTACGCAAAACACATCTAATTCATAACCAGCGAAATCCTCCTTAATCTTCAATTAAATATAATAATTTTATTTTTAAATGGTTGAGCTTGCTAATTTTAGTAACATAAATTACCACAATTTTTGATAGCTTTCTGGCAACGCTTGTGGTTGCTTTGTCCATGATGAGACTTAAGAAGAAGACCTTGTTAATCCGCGTGAAATATTTTAAGGTAGGGGCTATAAAATGCTGGGCCTACAGTTACACACATTACCTTCAAACGCACATGGATTTAATTCATATCTAGCTACGACCTTCTATACTTTAGAAATACTCTACCTAAGGTTAGGCGTAGTCGCACCTAACGACACGCGCTAACAAATGTCTTCAGAAACTTGAAACCTCGTGGGTAGATTGAACAAGGAAAATAGCGAGAGGAATAGAAATTTATCCTACTCACTGACGTAAGCTCCCTTAGCTCCGTCTAATAAAGTATAATATCCGGAAGCAGGAATCCATACTTCTTCTTGGAATGCTTATCGCGGCAGATTTTCGTCTCGATGTGGCTGACGGTTTTTTGACGTCACTATGTTAACTTAACAAACAAACAACTACGTGAGAGGGGAGCGGGAGCAAAGGGGATTTTTTTATCTCTTAGGCGGGGCCAAAGCCGTCAGAGTGATCTTACGATACGCCGGAAGCTATAGCGTTCGAGATCGAAGAATCAAATTTTCATGTTCTATTTGCCTGCTCAGATCTGCTCCAATAAAATTTCATTTGTTCAATTATTTTATTGCTAGCGAGCATTCTGGTATCGTTCTAAACCGAGTTTATAAATAAACCGATCGAGATCACTCTTGGAACAGTTTTTGCATGTTCCATCGCTCTCTTAGCTCGAAATATTTCTATGTAAATTGGAGTTATATCAATTTTGTGGGAGACTGATTAAAATGGAAAACACTATTAATCACGCACAAAAAAATAGCAAGAGAGTTTTAATACCTCGTTGAAGATAGTCTCAATTCCACTTCTATATTTTCTCTGTATTAAAGACCTAAGTTCAATCATAGAAAATATAAAATAGGAATAATAACTGTAGCTTTTAGGATGCGTGGAAACTATCTTGAGGTTTGAAAGCTATCGCTTTTACATGATACATTTCGGGATAATAATTATTAAATAGACAATGTTTACTCCTTTTTTAATTCAATGTTGCCTAAAAAATGAGAATCAATCTGACAAACATCTTCGTTTAATCCAAGGCAATATTCATCACGAACTATTCCGTAACCTTGCAATCAATGGAAGGAAAATACTTTTACCCTTTTTATACCAGCCCGTATTTTCCCGGCTGTTCGAGGACATTGTTGTTATTTTAGTTATCTAGTTCCTCGTCAATTCTAAATTAATATTCTTACCCTTATCAAAAATACTGTTGCCTTATAATTAGCTGGTTATTTTAAATGACAAACAAATGTAACTTCTGGGATGCTGAATTGAAAACTGTTACGCTGTTTATTTATTTAGATAAAACTGCTCATGAAGCCAGCATAAAGTTTGTATAAGCATGGACATGGTACAACATCAAAAATTATAATAATATAAGAAATATATATATATATATATACATATAAACAAACAAAACAAATGACACTCTTCATAACTCCCCAATACAATAGGGTGACACATAAAAAATGAGGTCTTATTATAGAAATAAAGTGTTTATTATGAAATGATGATTCACATGGAATATTATCAGTGTTACATTATTTGATTTATGATAGATGCTTTGACAATTTTAATTTCTTCTAAAGGTTGATCACTATTATCAGTTGGCACTTTTCCCAGTCTCTCAACAACTCTCATTCCATTGTGTATTCTTCCAAATATAGTATGTTTTCCATCTAACCATTGCGTAGGTGCTAAAGTGATAAAAAACTGACTCCCATTGGTATTTGGTCCCGAATTTGCCATTGATAAAATGCCAGCGCCCGCGTGTTTTAAAACATTATGGATTTCGTCTTGAAACGTTTTCCCATAGATGGAGGCACCTCCTCTCCCAGTTCCCGTAGGATCGCCTCCCTGAATCATAAAATCTATTTCAAGAAAGATGTATTTAAATTTTGCTACTACACCGAAAATTGTCCGATGCGAATCGACGTTTACCTGGAATTATTCTATGAAATTTCACGCCATTATAATAGCCGCGTCTGGCTAGTTCCGCAAAGTTTCTACATGTTTTCGGGGCATGTTTCCAATAAAGTTCTATCGTCATTTCTCCCATAGTTGTTTCAATACTTACTAGCGGAGGCTGCCACGAACTGTCGGGAATCGCCGCCATTTTGGTTGTGTTTTTCTCCTCGCCTACCAGGGCTGCCAGATTCCAATAAATATTTCTGGATGCAAATTTGAAAAATTAAGCGCAAGCGTGTTTTTTAATTATTTCTAGCTCAAGTAAAATTTTTACAAGTTACACGCGCGCATGAAAACATAGCTTTAAGAGTTTTGGGTACTATAATTAGTGCTTTAGTACGTATGACAACTCAGCCACTTTCTATTATTTATGGTCATAACGCTTTCGTTGATTCAACTACATCGAAATTGGTTGTATTAACTTACTCTTTATTATTATTATTATTATTATTTGTATACTAAATAATACTATGCAAGTGCTATGACTTTTGTATTTTTGTTGAAAAAAAGAGAAGAAATAGTTATCTTTATTTGTAGTTTTTGACTGTGCTCCCCCCTCTAGACGTGATGCCGCCCTGTTTCAAAGGGGTGTAAGTTTATACAAACCAAAAATAAAACCCTAAACCTTAACCATGAAGATTAAAGAATGGAACGCCAGTCTAGCGGAATTTAGCAGCTTATAAAGGACTAGCCTCAGCTAGTGGTGTGTTTCGAGGAACTCCACCCCAGTACGCCCCCCAACCCCTTTTTGCCATGGGATAATTTCCGTGCCACCCTTTTCCCCATAGTCGAACCACCGCAGTATGGCACCCTCCCCCTTTTACCGATGCGAGAATTTCCGTGGCACCCTTTTCCCCATAGTCGACCTCCCCCCGTAAGGCCCCCTCCCCCTTTTCCCATGCGATAATTTCCATGGTACCCTTCTCCCCAAAGTAGAACCACCCCACTAAGGCCCTTCCTCCCCTTTTTTCTCATGTGATAATTACCGGGGTACCCCCAGTAAGGCCGTTCCTCCCCCTTTTCCCCATGTGATAATTACCGGGGTACCCCTCCCCATTTTATAATTACCGGGGTACCACCGCCCCATTTTCCCCATGTGATAATTACCGTGGTACCCACCTTCCCCTTTTTCCCATGTGATAACTACCGTGGTACCCACCTCCCCCTTTTCCCCATGTGATAATTACCGTGGTACCCACCTCCCCCTTTTTCCCATGTGATAATTACCGTGGTACCCTTTTCCCCATAGTCGTACCAACGCAGTAAGGCCTTTTTCCCCTTGTGATAATTACCGGGGTACCCCATTTTTCCCATGTGATAATTACCGGGGTACTCCCCATTTTCCCCATGTGATAATTACCGTTCCTCCCCTTTTGTCTCATGTTATAATTACCATGGTACCCACCCCCCCCCTTTTCTCCGTGCGAGAATTTCCGTAGTACTCCCCTCCCCCTTTCCAATGCGAGAATTTCCGTGGTACCCTTTTCCCCACCAAAATAACTCAAACTCGCAGTCGTACCAAACCCCCCTGTACCAAACCCCCCTGTACCCCTTTAAACCCCCTGTATCCAATGGCTGATGCATAAAGGCCACGGGACTAACGTACGCCGAGAGAGCCACGGGACTTTCGAATCGGAACGACCCCGAAACCCCCCGCCCCTCCCCGTTTCCGAAACTCACAGGCCTTCTAAAACTCCCCCATACGATCCCCCCATACGATCCCCCCACCCCCCTTCCGAAATTTGCAGCGGCAAGAGAGAAAATTTCGGGTGTATCGCGGGTTGGGACAAACACGGCCCAACTCTCAGGGGCGAAAGATTTTGAGAAAATAGATAGTCGAACCACCTCAGTAACGAAGCGAAAGGCAGTCTCGGTTTCCCTCTGTCCCGCAGGTCGCTTTTTCCTCGCCGGCCCGCCTTCGCTTTCCTTACTGACTAACCAAAAGCTTGAACGACGATGACGACGAAGTGGTTTTTATAATATAGATCCTTGGCTTACCCACGGACTGTAAATTTTAGAGGACCGGTATTCCCGAGGTATTTTACCCCCGTTCACCGATCAGGCTGACGGGAGTTGCTCAAGGTCATAAAAAAAACTAAAGCGCGTGTCATTCGGTCGGCTAGATTTCCAGATAACATGCGGGGGGGGGGGTCTATCTCTATGCGTGGTACAAACGACCTTGACGGACTCTCTCTCTCTAGTTCGAAGTGATTGATGCTCGCTTTACTCGTCCTCTAAAATTTACAGTCCATGGCTTACCATTGAAGGTCCGTAAGGGGGGAAAAGCTCTCTAGTTCAGTTCAGTTCAGATCCAATAAAGAGAGTGAAAGTTGACGGAACTAGCGACATCATACGGCTCGTATGATACGGGTACATTATCCCCCCGAGTTCTTCGGTTTCCCCTTCCATAAAAACTTGTGGAGGTTAACGTTAATAGTTAGTGTAGGGAGCTGTTGGCTCGCGTGGCATGAAGGGCTTACCACCACCCACCTACGCATTATAACCCGGCCACCTGAAGTAATGGCTTTAACCATGGATTAAATAACCTTATTATTTAATCCATGCTTTAACAGTCGCTTTATGACTTAGGCCTAAGGTGGTGCCTTGGGTATTAGCCTAGCTGATTATTATTATTATTATTAATCTAGTCAGAAGCAAAACTGTGATATCATGCATTCGAGTAAACGATATCATACTTATTCCAATGAAGATTTGGAGATTTCAATAGATAAAAAATGTCAAGGAAGATTAAAGAATCTGTTATTAATATTCCTTGGAAATATTTACCTGCTTTGAGGCCTTTCGCCAAAGCTTAAGAGCTTATGCTTTAATAACTTTTCAATTTTAACTAATAATAATAATAATCAGCTAGGCTAGTGACTTTTAATGCCGTAACTAGCCTTTTATGCTCCCGGTGCGAGCTTCTATAACTGCGTCCTAACTAATACATGGCCCAAAAACTTGGTCCTGGTCTGTTTATTTCTGCGCCCTGTGCACAGGCCGGGTTATAATGCGTAGGAGGGTGGTGGCAAGCCCTTCATGCCGCACGAGCTACATTACCGCTATACAATTCGTAATTTTTAAAAGGAAATTGCGGAGCTATATTTAAGAATACTTTTCAAAATTCTTCTAACACACAAACTTTGCCCATTATTTAAGATTAAGATTAAACATACTTTATGGAAATCTATGTACCAAATAATATAGTAGAAAATGTAGAATACACAGCATATGGTTCAAGCCAAAAGTAGGTGGGGTTAGCTACTTAATATCGTAGATCGTACCCCCCCCCCTTTTTTTACCCCCGACTAGTTCGAAATTTCCTTGAACGGGACAACAGGTAGGCTGAAAAATAGGCGCTTAAATAAATCATGGATTAATCAATGAATAAATCATCCTCCATGGAATTTGCCAAGAAGTAATATTTCTGAGAGCTAGGACCCGCAAGGTATTGTTTTTATAGTACTTGTTGAAAAAATGGTAACTTTTCACCTGTAAACAGAACGTCGTGTTTTTGCCAAGTCTTAATATGTCAAAAAATCTGCCTGGTTAAAACTAAACGCTTGTTGCTGCTGTGAGGGGGAAAATTGCCATTATTATTACAGGCACTATATAAACCATAGAAATCTCATAGGTAACTAGAATGCTGCCGCCTACCGCCGAGCTTGACTCCAGTTCGCCTTGAACCTTCAGCCAATGAGAGGCCGTAGAGTGGTTCCGCCAAGGAGGATAATAATCCTCCTTGGATCCGCTACTATCAGGGCATGAAATAAGCACAGGACACTGGACATTGTCCGATAAATTTTGCAAATGTCCGATAACTTTACAAAATTTTAGGGGGGTCATTGGACATTTGTCCGATAACTTTTTCAATAAACTGGTAATGTTTTTTTCTAAAAAATAAAAATATTAACAATTATTTTACAAAAAATATGAGGAAGTTCAGAGTTACTAAAGATGATATTTTATAGTTTATTCTGTAACTGTGAGTCTGTGCTGTGGCTGTGCTAAATAGAGAGGGATGGCCACCTGGCGGGTAGTGGCGGCCCGGGGATCCGGTGACCAGGGAAGATGTGTTGAAGCCTCAAGTGCAGAAGCAGAAAGAGGCTTCAGCATTATGAATAATATAAAAACCAATAAGCGCGTTAGTATTTAAGTCAATGTATGACTATTATTTGGCATGGTCCTTCCATAACAGATTTTCAGTCAGAAAAATTTATTAAACAGTGGTACAAAGAAAAAGGAAGAAGACTTGCCTGTAAAAATTAGTTCCTATATTTATCAAAACTAACTTTGCATAGATCTCATTTTAAATAAATATTGAAATTGTTTCTCAAGTGTTTTTACTCATTTTTTAAGGGGGGGGGTCATTGGACAATGTCCGATAAAATTTTAGAAATGAGGGGGGGTCACTGGACAAATGTCCGATTTGTCTTATTTCCTGCCCTGGCTACTATAGCGGGAGATAGGTGACGTCATTCTCTCTGGTTACATTAAATTCTTGGCAGAACCACTCTTTGAGCTCTGATTGGCTGAGATCTGGCTATCGTCTGCCACAGCATTTGGCCCATTTGCCAGTTACACGGCAGCATTCTAGTTACCTATGAGATTTCTATGATATAAACAGTCCTGCCTCTCGGAAATATTACTTCTGGACGATTTCCCATAGAAATCGGATAACAAACTAGAACGCTTAATCGAATGGCTGACAAGGTACCAATTAGATTCTTGGCTAAAACGACAGTAACGCCATCTGCGCTGCCTAAAGAGGCGCGCTCGCACGTAACTTGGTTAAAATCCCCCCCCATTGAAATTAATGTAAAGTTGGCGATAATTAAACGTTAATTAACCTACCAAATGATATAAGAAATATTCCACTGACAATTTTCCCCGTTTATATGAACTTAAATGTAATATAAAATTGTCTTGAAAAATCGTTTATCGCTTTATAACATTCAAAAATAATATTTTTCCCGCACCATGTAGATAACCGAGCATCTGCTCATCTAGGTTAAGTTTGTGTTGTCAACGCGCGTAATAGAAAGAAAAATGAGATTTTAGAAAGTAGGTTGTAATTCGGAACGATATTAATACTTTTCACGAATTTTGTAATCGGTGAATTATAAATATGACTTGAAATAAGTTTCAAGGTTTATTTAAAAGCTAGTTTCATAACTTTTAATCCATTGGTTCGTTCAGAATGTATCTTTAAATTAGACGAAAATTTTAAGGCGCGGAATCTCTCCCAGTGTTAAGCCTCGGTTTAATCTACTGCGTATTTTGAAACGGAAAACCCGATTACTATCGTTAAATCTTGGTTAAATGATGGCGAACGCTCCTTGTAATAAGAAACAAATAACGAAATACGTTCTAAGATTATTTAACGCCAAAAATTCCACGTATTTCGTTATTTGTTTCGTATTAAAAATATCATATTATTAATCCAAGATTTAACAATAGTAATCGGGTTTTTCCGTTTCAAAATACGCGCGTTGACAACGCAAACTTATTATATTATTAATGTTAATAATTTAAATATTATTTTTGAATGTTATAAAGCAATAAACGGTTTTTCAAGACGATTTTATATTACATTTAAGTTCATATAAACGGGAAAATTTGTATGTTGAATATTTCTTATATCATTTGGTAGGTTGATTAGCTTGCGTTCTACCATGGTTCTACAGTCTCATCGGTGTCGTGTTTTCTTTTCAAAGCATTGATACTGGTCTTTTGGATTTATTCCTTACTTAAATTGAAGTAACCCATTATTCCGACTTTCTCATCATTTTGTTTCACACATCCTTCACAATAGCTTCATTTTCAAGCGATTTATTGCAAAAATAACAAGAGTTAGCTGGGTGGTAAATTTTAAACGCGGTTACATGAAGAGCGGCGGATGCGTTTTAAGTCAACGAAGGCGCAAAATTGTAAGACGCGTTTCAGGTACAACGTTAAAACCGCGATTACGACACAACGATTGCTCGTATATAAAATGTTCATAGAACATTTTTTGTAGGAAATAGCCGGACCCTAATTTTCATACTTGGGTTTATAGCCGTACATACAATACTAACGTAGATATTCGCGATAAACCATTACTGTGCACCGGTTTCCCCATAACCATTGCTCGTAAACAACTATTTCTAACAGTAACTTGTGAAAAGATATGTTTTTGTTTGAGTAATTACTCCTTAAATATTTAATTACGGAATTTTGAACCATTCTTCATTTTTTATTTAAAAAACTATCTTTCTATGATTGGAAAGAAACGCGTTTTCTAGTGCGTTCTTAGCGATTGGAAATTATGGTAAAAAGAAAACTATTTCTAACACTAACCTGTGAAAATAAATGTTTTCTTTTGAGTATGTACTCTTACACGATTTGATTACTTTATTAAACATAAGTTACTTTAAAGATGTAAAAAAACCGCGTTAGCGTCATAGACATAATATATTATGTCTGTCGAGCTAAAGTCGGCCATTTAATTTTAGGCGAAATAGAGTGTTAGTTCACCAGTTTGGCACCGATGGCGTAACTTTCGTTGCCAGCCAAACGAAAAGCATGGGCCAAAGGCAGGGTTTTTTAAAAGTTCTATTCGGAACCCGCGACAAAATTGCAAAAATCGTTCTAGTTTGTTATCCGATTTCTATGCGATTTCCTTGGAGGATATTTTATTGGTGCGCCAGACTACCGTTCCATACTTCCATTCTTTAATCTTCCTTGCCTTAACTGGTAGCTCTGTGCTATTATTAGCGTCTGCTTGAATGACTGCTTCGAGGGCTTTCAAATCTAGGCGAACAGATTCAAAAATGATCCCGAGTAGAAATCAAATTTTAAATTTGTACAAAAGTTTATTGCGATATTCAAAAACTCTTCGATATACTGACGAAGGTTATTACGTTTTAAAAATAAAACAAGAATTCAGAACTAATCAAAATTTGCAGGAGGAGGAAAAGATTAATTTCCTTTACGAGGTTGTTTAAATTATCACCATGGCTTGTAAGTCTTCTTAAGGAAAATAAAGCATTTCGTTTTAATTTGCAGAAAGGTTGCCAATTTCTTAAGAACAAAAGACTCATTTAATAATGACATCTATGAAATTTCTGCATTATATTCATCAGCACTGTGGAAAACAAACTTTCTTAGGCATTCAAAACAGATTAAAGTCTACTCTCGACTGGTCTAAATATCCACAATTAAATGAAAAGGAACTTGAGGAACAGTTTGTTAGAGGTTCTGGTCCTGGAGGGCAAGCTGTAAATAAAACATCAAACTGCGTAGTTTTGAAACATGTATCTGGTTAGTTAGTTTCTTGCCTATCTAAAGTTCTGAAGTGATGCCTTTTTATAAAAAAATTAACGTTATATAGGCATTGTTATAAAGTGCCATCAGACCCGGTCTCTTCAAGAAAATCGTAAAATTGCTCGAAACTTACTTCTAAAGGAACTTGATAATTTATACAACGAAGATGACAGCATTGAGGCTCAAGAAAAGAGGATTTCAGAAAGCAAATCTTTAAAAGCCGGAAAAAAGGCACAAGAATTAAGAGAGAAGAAAAAGACATTTAAAGAGCGAGAAGGATTATCATGACCAGCTTAAGCTAGGTAGGACTTTGGTTTGTAGTCTCTTCTAAATATGTATAATTTTATCATTAATAAATATTAATTCTTCTATACCTTTGGAATAATTATATTTCATTCACTCTGACTAGTCTTATTGAAAAGTCAAACATGTTTATAAGTACCATTTCGAGGGAGGGCTCATTTGTTCATTCACATTTAGTGCATGATCAAAAGTTATAAACTGAAAACTTCTTAACCATAGTGAAAAACACTAAACTCAAAGCATAGACGTAGATTTTTGGGTACCCGATAGGCCAATTTTTGGAAAGGCACTACCCATGAGTTTTCGGAGGGATATTCGAAAAAAAACCATTACATTTTATGAATTTTTTCCAAAAAAAACATCTTTTTGGCTCCGCCTTATACCCTCTAATTGGTTAAAGAGTCAGACTAAATTCTTAGGTTCTTCCTGATTGGATATTGTTTTAAAAGCAAGTAAAAGTACAAAATGAAACTGATTTTAGAACTGAATACTCGAACCATAATTTTTAGCTAAGCATAATTATTCAAGTACTCGGAAGTTACTCAAGTACCCAAGGTTATTCGAGTTCTCGAAACCCCTTTTTTAATCTAAGCCTAAATACTCGAAAACCCGATAAAATTCAGATACTCAACTCGATACTCTAAAAGCAAAATTTTTAATACCCGATACTTAACCCGAAAACCCAAAATCAATATTCGCACATACTTATGAAAAACAATATTGGAAAATTTTATAGATAGGATACTTTATGGTTTTTAATAGTTACTTTCCGTAAAATTACATGGATCATTTTGGTTGAAAAGGATCGAGTGATCTTGTATTCGCAGTTGAAATGGAGCGAGTGTGCTTGCAAGTTTTATTCACGGTTGAAAAGGAGCGAGTGTGCTCGAATGTTTTATTTATCAGTTGAAATGGAGCGATTATGCTTGAAAGTTTTATTCGTGGTTGAAAAGGAGCGAGTGCACTTGAAATGTTCAATGTTATTTTAAATAAAAGTAACCATTTAAAACCAAGTAGTATCTGTCTCTATAATAAAATTTTAACATGATCAAAGTTGGCTGTTTATGAATAAATGGTTAATTGATATTTTGACAATAGCAAATAAACATGGCGTTTGAAGCGTCATACATATAGACTATAAAAAAATAATTATTTTTATCAAAAAATCTTAATCAGACAATCACAAATATAATTTTTTTTTAAATGTATTTCCTAATTAATTGTTATTCATCTATTGAAGGCACCAAAATAACCTTCCCAATATTCTTTCTGTCTACCATTCTTTTTGTTGCTTCTATAACCTATAAAATATGGTAAATTAGATTTGAAGCCGAAATAGGTACCTGTATTCCTCAATGAATCAATTAGGAACTGAAACTTCATAATTTACCTGGTCAAATGCGAATGTACTGTCAATTCGAGGCTTAATTTTGCCCTCCACGAATAATTTAATTATTTCTGATAAGCCATTCCTAAAACGCTGCGGGTCTTTTTCCATAAGGGTGCTTACGTTAATACCGCAAGTAGCTTGATTATCGTTTATCAGCTGCAAGTAGGAAATATTCTTCATTTGCCACCATACTTTCAAATTCTGCAACAAATTTCTCTTCTCTCCACTTATCATATTAGAAATTCCTAAAAATATCAATTAGTTTTAAAATTGGTTTAAAGTTTTTATAAGGAACGACGGACCAAGTTGACTATAGCGTAAGGATCCTATATAAAGCGCTAAACAAGTAGTCGAATATGACATATTTTTCCCCAATACTTCCATTAACTACTAATTTACCGATTGCAATGACTTTTCCCATTTGTTTTAATATTCCTTGGGCTCTTATGAGGTCATGTCCCCCGAGGCAGTCTAACACGACATCGACTCCTTAAGGGGGAAAGAAAACTCATTATTTTCAACAAAGGATTGCGTTAAATTTTTAAAGTGTTCTTTCGCAAACCTTGAGGGGATATTTTCTTGATTTCTGTGACGAAATCTTTGGATCTGTAGTCGATGGCGTGGTCTACTCCGTTTTCCCGAATTAATTCATGTTTGGTGGCGCTGGCCGTTCCGAAGATGGTGACTCTGGGCACTGTTTTGGCGATTTGAGTGGCGGCCCAACCGACCCCACCAGCGGCCGCTTGCAAAAGTACGCTTTGGCCCGGTTTGAGGTTGCCGAAATCCGTCAGTGCCAGATGGGCCGTCAGGTATTGTACCGGTATGGCTGCCGCCTCCTCGTAAGTCATGTTTTCTGGAATGGGCAGGCAGTTGAATTGAGGCACTTGGGCCAGTTCCGTCCACATGCCCCATCGAAAACTCCAGCACATGACTCGCTCTCCAACCTGGCGTTTTTAAACCAGCAAAAGAAAATGTAAAAGTTAATTTTTTTTAGCTTGTTCGGTATGAATTAACGCTATAGAAATGGGGTTCGGGTTTTCAACGTTTTAGCTAATATTCAGAAATAACATAGTTTTTGTCAGAAATAGCATCGTTATTGTTAGAAATAGGCTAACAATAACGATGCTATTTCTGACAAAAACGATGTTATTTCGGAAAATAACGATACTATTTCGGACAATAACGATGCTATTTCTGACGATAACGATGTTATTTCGGAAAATAACGATATTATTTCAAATAGCATCGTTATTTTCCGAAATAGCATCGTTATTGTCCGAAATAGTATCGTTATTTTCCGAAATAGCATCGTTATCGTCAGAAATAGCATCGTTATTGTCAGAAGTAGCATCGTTATTTTCCGAAATTGTATCGTTATTATCCGAAATAGCATCGTTATTGTCAGAAGTAGCATCGTTATTGTCAGATGTAGCATCGTTATTTTTCAGAAATACAGGGCTCCCACCAAAATCTCAAAAAAAAATAGGGAAATAGGGGATTTTTCTGGCTAGAAATAGGGTGAAATAAGCAGGAACCAAATAGGGACAATTTTAATAAACAAAAATAAGATCTTTATTTAAACTTTTAAAAGCAGCAAATTTTTAAAACTGACTTAGTTTTAATTTAAAAAATGTTTTATCACAAAAATTAAGTACTTATTTTTAATTTCTAAAAAAACTTTTATCAATCCCAAAAATGACTATAAATTTTTTGTAATAATTCTATCACATTAAATCGAGTTTTTTTCGCTTTTCTACGAAATATTTTAAGCCGATGGTACTTTTCACCAAATGTACTAGAAATAGGGTGATTTAGTGACCAAATCCCGATTTTATGGTGGTTTAGGGACCTCGAAAAAAAGTAGGGGCTTTTAGGCATGTTTGAGACCTGGTGGGAGCCCTGGAAATAGCATCGTCATTTTCCGAAATAACATCGTTATTTTTCCGAAATAACATCGTTATTTTTCCGAAATAGCATCGTTATTTTTCAGAAATAACATCGTTATTTTTCAGAAATAACATCGTTATTTTTCCGTAATAGCACCGTTATTTTTCAGAAATAGCATCGTTATTTTCAGAAATAGTATCGTTATTTTCAGAAATAGTATCGTTATTTTCAGAAATAGTATCGTTATTTTCAGAAATAACATCGTCATTTTTCAGAAATAACATCGTTATTTTTACTAAGAGATAATGACCATGTTGAAGCGATTTTTAGCGTTGCTCCCAACACACTCTAACAGTAAGATCCTAAAAAAATCAAATCAGCCCAGTATCTCATTGGTTGCCTAAAATGGACGTCTTCCGACGCTATTCAATCGCGTGCCCCCTCCCACTCATGCCGGGGGTCAATTAGACCTTCAACAACCTTCGGATTCATTCTCGATTATAGGAGAAAACTATTCGCTAGTTTTGGAGTAATTTTTAGGAAATAGCGAGCAACTTCAAAATACAGTTTGGCTGTTATTGTATGGAAGAAGTTGGTGGTATGGGAAAATACTAGGCTAGCGTTTCTGTAACAGAAGCGGTAGATTCGAGACGTCGAAAGCGAGGACCGAAACAATGTATCCCAAAATTCCCCGGAATGCACTACTTTTCGCGGGAAAATATGTCGAATAAAGTGCTTTTCTATTGGTGGAAAAAAACACGTGATCGATAGCTCTTTAAAAAGGATGTCAAGCATGGTGGAAGGTAAAATCTGAAGGAACTATTAGACTTTATTTCAATATCTACTTTTGGTATAATTTTATTTTTCAATAGGAAAAAGCACGGGTGACGTAGAACTGTTAGCTCCCTAATGAATAATGATAAAATTTACGAAACATCGCCACGGATGGAGCCACTAAATTGGCTTTTAAGTCTATGGTTTCTCACCTTAACGCTGTTTACGTCTGACGCCACCTCTTGGACGACGCCGGCGCATTCGAGGCCCATAATGTAGGGAGGTTTGATGCCGTAGAAACTGTAAATTCCCTGGCGGGTGACCAGATCACTGAAATTGAGACCACACGCTTTGACCCGCACGAGAACGTGTCCCTGTTGGACGGTGGGGCGGGGTCCGCTCTTGACCACAATCTTGTCATATCCACCGTGTCCCGTAAGGTAGACGCTCCTGACGGATTCTCCATCTACATGGCCATTCTCCATCGTAGAAGCGGAATTCTCGTTCGACATCAACCTTCGCTACGTCCGATCTCGGCTGACTAAACCCTCGAGAGACGCGGAGAAATCAACCCTGACCGTTGGCCCCCTTTTTGGGATTCTACAGTTGCTTTCCCCCTTCAGAAATTTAAACGATCCATTCCGAGAAGAACGGAGTTTCCCGCTGTTTACTTCGAGGTCTTAACCAAGAATGTATTTATTTATACAAAGAGAGAATGACTATATTGATATGAGTATTAGGGTTGTTCCGAATCCCGTTCACGTTCGAAGAGCATTTCTTTCCCCCTAAAAAAATCAAAACAGCCTGGTATCTCATTGGTTTCCTAAAATTGCCGTCTTCCCACGTGATTGAATTGACGTTTTTCCATCCCTCCTCGCATGCCGGGAGGAGGGGGGGGGGCTAATTCACGGCGCCCGTGAATAGTCTCGAGATAGTCACTCTCCCATAAATATATATATGTATTCTTGGTGTAAGTGCTTTTAGTTCTTTCGTAGACAATCCATTTCTAACCCTAGAATTAAAGTCAAGCAAGTCGAAATTCGTGAATTTTGATAGAGATTCTAAATAAGAATCCAGAAGTGTTTTTACATTAGACTGACTTACTACTTCATTACTTAATTTTAAGTTTCCGTTTCATGTACTTTCATTTTTAATATGCTATTGGAATAACTGTAGATTTAAAACTAAAACATGCTTTTCTCATATAATGCGTATTTGATTTTTGCTCTCGGAATCTGCTGAGAAAAATATTATTATAAACATTTTCTTTAATTGTTAATTGCCTAATATTCATTCCAAGTTAATTTCCCAGCGCTATTTCATTTTTAACGTTATCGTTATATTAAAATCTTTCGATACCGATTATAATTTTTAATTTTTAATTTTGTTTACAAGTACTTTTATACAAAACCACTTCGCACATATTTGAAAATTTATGAAAAACAGTTGTTTTAATGTCTTTTAAATAAGTGTATAGAACTGGAATTTACAAACGTACTACATTTTATTTAATGCATTGACCATGGACTAAATTAGTCCATGCATTGACGTTTTCCTCAAAGACCGTTTCAAATCGAAGAACAATGATTTTCATTTCAATAATGTTTTTCTCTTATATTGTCATGTTTTACTAATAACGGCTACCTTGATTTACAATTTAAGTTTTCTATATAATTTTTTTAAAAGGGGTCGTTCACCATCGCTGAAATGAACCCCAATTATCAATTGTTTTAAGTAACAATATAATTTTTGCTTTTCCATTTTTAGAGGAATTAAAGTAATTTAAAGGATCACATAATATTTTAAAATTCGATTTCGTAATTTGGGCAGGAAAATTGACAAATTATCTGTCATCACGAACGTGAATTTGTTGGCGTATTATTCAAGGGATTCTGTGGCCCTTTAAAGGAGTGGATATCATTGCCTAAGCCTTTTTAAAAAATTTCGAACTTTTTTTGGAATAACCAAAATTGGTTGCGTTTTTACAGCTTTTAGGCTAGTTTAATTTTCACTTTTTTTTGTGATTTTTAAGGTATAACGGGTTTTTCCGAGTTTTTTTAAGTTTTGGTTTCTTTTTGCAATTTTTGATTATTGATTTTCGTTTTAGTTGTGTTTCTCGCTTTTGTCATTCTGTCGATTTTTACAATTTGGGAGTTTTTGGATATTTTAAAAGTTGGGTGGTTTTGTCATTGGATCGTCTAGGATATTTTCGATTTTTTTGGCCATTTGTGAGTCTTAGAAAATTTGGGAAATTTTTACCATTTACGAGTTTTAGAAAGTTTTTTTTGAATTTTTACCATTTACGAGTTTTAGAAAGTTTTTTTTGAATTTTTACCATTTACGAGTTTTAGAAAGTTTTTTTTGAATTTTTACCATTTACGAGTTTTAGAAAGTTTTTTTTGAATTTTTACCATTTACGAGTTTAGAAAGTTTTTTTTTAATTTTAATGAATTTTTACCATTTACGAGTTTTAGAAAGTTTTTTTTAAATTTTAGTGAGTTTTTACCATTTACGAGTTTTAGAAAGTTTTTTTTGAATTTTCACCATTTACGAGTTTTAGAAAGTTTTTTTTTGAATTTTTACCATTTACGAGTTTTAGAAAGTTTTTTTTTTAATTTTTACCATTTACGAGTTTTAGAAAGTTTTTTTTAAAATTTTCTTGAATTTTTACCATTTGCGAATTTTTGGCATTTTTTAAAAATTTGGTCGTTGTTACCATTGGTGAGCTTAGGAAATATTTAGAAATTTTTGCATTTTCTAAATTTTGATCATTTCCAATTTTAGGAGCCATTTGGCGGTTTTCGATATTTGGCTGGTTTAAATATAAAATAATCTACTAGAAATTCTAATATAATATATAATAATATAAAAATAATAATAATATAAAAATAATAATAATATAAAAATAATAAAAATAATAAAATAATAATAATATAAAAATAATAATAATATAAAAATAATAATAATATAAAAATAATAATAATATAAAAATAATAATAATATAAAAATAATAATAATATAAAAATAATAATAATATAAAAATAATAATAATATAAAAATAATAATAATAATATAAAAATAATAATAATATAAAAATAATAATAATATAAAAATAATATAAAATAATAATAATATAAAAATAATATAAAAATAATAATAATAATAATAATAATATAAAAATAATATAAAAATAATATAAAAATAATAATAATATAAAAATAATATAAAATAATAATAATATAAAAATAATATAAAAATAATAATAATAATAATAATATAAAAATAATATAAAAATAATAATAATATAAAAATAATAATAATATAATATATAAAGTAATTAAACTTAGATTTCCCAAAATTTGAAAACCTATGAAATAAAATTATCTACTAGTACTATTTTTGCGCTTAGACTGGTCGTGATCGTACGCGTATTTTTTGTTCGTGGCATATTTTGTGAACGGCTCCTAAGCAGAGGGTGAAAGGAGGAGGTTGAGCCTTTTTGATGTCACTAGAGACGAAAACTATCTTCGCTCAGTAGCTTCAGTTTTTTTCCTTGTTTACCGGAAAATGTATTGGGGATTAAAAGCTTCTAAGTTCTAAAGGTCTTCGCTCAAAATGTCATACGTTGTACGCTCGTGAAGTTGCGGCTCGTCCCCCAAAATCTCGAGTATCTCTCGAAACCCCGTTGACTCGTTCTAGCTCCGAGTTGCCATGGGGTCTCTTCACGTTGTGTGTTTTTTTTTTACAAAAATCTATTATTTTCCCTGTAAAAAATACCCTTTGTAACTTCTTTTTTCTCTCTACTAGGGTAGATAATAATCTGAAGTAGGTTTAATATTTTAGAGAGATTGCGAAACTTTCACTTTTATCTGGAGATTTAAATCGTACCAGACCCAAAATGTTAAGAAGCGGATTTCAATATTCATCATTTTTAAAAATAAAATACTCTTCATTCATACCAAGAATGGGTTTATTTCTACATAGGGATAATGAATATGATGAGACAATTTTTATCGTTTTCCCCAGTAGGCTCCTCCCATTAAACATCAATCAAATCGGCCTTGTTCCCCTAGATCCGACGCGTTGAAACCTAGTTGAAACAACGACGTTTTTCTTACCCAATCAGCGCTGCCAGATTGTGGGAAATTTCCCATATTGTGGGTATTTTTGGGGTCCATTTTGGCTCTGTGGGAAAAAGGTAATTGTTTTCAAAAACGTTGATTTTGTGGCAATTTTCATGTCTGCGGGTATTTATCCTATGTTTTTTTTAATTTGGCTCTCAATACAAAGCTCAAAATTATCTAGAGCAGCGTATTTTCGTGAATTTTGGGTTTTTAGAAATATTATAAAGGAAAGGCCTCCTAATACAATCAAACCATACCTAACAACCAAAATGTTTAAAAATTGTAATTTCAATAAAATTTAATTTTAAAAAGTCATTTCAAATTTTTTAAATAATGGGAATTTCGACCTTCGAACATTGGCAACACTGTACCCCAATCGTTACGGGGAAAACTAGTATCGTTCCAACATAGTCATTCTCAAAGTATAAATAAATTAGTTCTTGGTTGGACATATTTGGAAAAATGACGGCCGGAATTATTATTATTGTTGTTAATGTAATTAAAGGCTTTAGCCATTCATTAATCATTGGCGTGGGCGGGTCGGGCCGATTCCCTTAATTAAAATATATCTCGGGGTTTCTTTAGCATCATCAGGTTCCGTAATTCCTCATCATCACCGCGGGGAATATCCCCCCCCCCTCCCTCGGCAGCCTTCATTGCTTTTTATTATTTTTTTTTTAAATTTGCCTAAATTACCGCTAACGAATTTCCATTTTTTATTCACGGCTTTTATTCGGTCTTTTTATTTATCCAAATAGTTAGTTAATTAGTTTTAAGCATATTTTATCAAGGTTAGTTATTATTTACTCTTTTCGGTTGAGTTCTTCCCGAAATGCTTACGCGATACGCCGGTAGATGGCAACTGTGTCTCCATTTACGGAAAATAGGAAACCTCTGAAATTTATCAAAGATTTTTGGCGTTGAATGTAAAATTGGGAATACTGTGTAGCCTACCCAGCCAAATTTCAGCCTACGTCACTGTTTGAATATATTACCATCCAAGCCAGTACATTAGTAACATATAACCATAAGTAACATCACAATGATAAGTATGACAATTATCAACAATTATAAACCGAGTTCATTTGTAGAGTTATTGCGTTCTTTAGTTCTTTATTAGCTAAAGAACGCAATAACTCTACCAGGGTTAGCTCAGCGCAGAGCCCCCTAGTGTCTAAATAGGGTGTAGCCAATATAAACTACTCCCAAGGATTTGAATAATATGCTACTTAGGTCGGTTGTGGTAATGTCAATGTAAAAAGACGGTTCAGTCAGGACATTAGTATTAAAAAGTAAAAACGGTCATACTTATCTATATTATGTTACTTATGGTATAACTGAAGCTGCGAATGTGTATTTCTGGTTTCACAATATAAGGTCGAACTCATTACGTAACTGATTTTTGGCTCTATGATATTTAAAATATACTGTTTTATTTATACTTTGGGCATAATCGGGCATAATGGTCAAATTTTGAATTTCCCGATTACGCTTATAGGTGGTATTCACGAGAAGATGGCGGCCATTGCATTAAGGTAGATAGTCACTAGCCGTCCACTACGGCGATGATGACGTCACGAGAATACACCCTATTACAATGTCGTTCCATTCTCCGCACAACAAAATTAAATTGAAATATTGAGGAAAAATTCGCGTATAATCCACAGCGTGATATTTAAAAACTAATACTCTATGGAACGAATACGAATTTATTCTTAAAGATAATTGAAATTTTTTAAGCAAAAAGGAAATTAAACTATTTTTGAATAAATTAATTTTTCTTTTGCAGACTTCTACGGGTCCTATACGCTAAACTTACACAAAATCCATGGCCTATTTTATATTTTAGTCGGTTCAGATTGGCTTAATATTGGAATTGCTTTAGAGCCATTGAATTTAATTATATGATTAAATCAACGATTTTTAAACCAAATCTCTTTGTATAACAATTGAGTTAAATTTAGAATGGTTTTTTTTATACTTAGTCCAAATAAATACATTCTTGATAATATAAAATAATTTTTATAGAATTTACGATTTTTTCAAGTGTTTTCAAAAGCGCTACAAACTTAAAAAAAAATTTAGTAAAGTAATTTTTGTTAAATATTTTTATCCAAAATATCCTCTTTCTATTAACCTAAAGCCAAATATCTAGTACATTTGGCGGAAAGATACTAGTACGAATTTCGAATTTCGCCTATTTTATGTTGAATTCCTAAAGGTTCTTACGCGTGTTTTATTAATCCATTTTAGCAATGTCTATTGCGTAATATTTCAAAGTGATCAATAAATGTTTAATATAGGGTCAATGGAGGTAAGTGTGATCAGGGGGTAAGTGTGATCACCCCTTATTATTTCCCCAAATAATATTATAACGTAATATTTGATGAATGGATATTGAAATATACTTCATTGTACACATTTTGTATATTTTCAATATTAATTTGAATTAAATTTAGTTTATAAAAGTTTTAGATGAAATATGTTTTACTCTTCTACTCGTGTTTAGAGATTTTATGCCCAAAAGAAAAGTTCTGTATTTTTTTTCTAACTGACAAACCGATTTTACATTTTGGTATTTTGTAGTCTGCTTAACCTTTTACCTGCTTGGAAAATTTGGTGTTTTTGCTAACATTTTGAGGTTTTCAAAATTTAATCTGAAAAAGGTCTTTCAAAATTTGCGGTGCGGGGTAAGTGTGACCACACGAAGATATTATTTTACAGCTATGAAAAAAATTGAGCTTTATTGGGACACCATATTTATCCACTGTATGCTATTTCATTGCGATTGATCAAGGATTTCACAAAATCACAATTAACCAACCTTCCTATCACACTTGCCCCGCATTTTGGGGTAAGTGTGACCACACGAAGATATTATTTTAGATCTACGAAAAAAATATAGCTTTATTGGGACAACATTTTTAACCTATGTATGCAAATTTATTTCGATTGGTCAAGGATTTCAAGTGATCACAATTACCCCACCCCCCTATCACACTTGCCCCGCATTTTGGGGGTAAGTGTGATCAGTAACGGAGTTAAATTAAATAATAAATATTTATATCTCTATTTAATTGATATTATTTTTGATTGCGTGGTTGTGTAGGATAAAGTGGCCGTATTAATTGTACCAATTCTTAAGAGGCTGCTATTTTTAGTTTAAGTGTAATTTCAGGTAAACGCTAAAAAAATATTTTGATCACACTTACCTCCATTGACCCTACATTATTATTTTTAAACTTCATTATAACATAATTTTAGTATTATGCTCCTAAAACAATTATCCAGACCTATTTCCGAATGAATGTTACGAGCGAAATGCAAGTTGGGAGGGGAGAAGGGAAAGTGTTCCTTGGGGAGGGAAGGAAGTTAAAACCCACAAATAATGCCTCGTAGTGAGGAACGGAGGAACTAAGTAGTAGTGTACTTTTTGATTTTTCGTCGTTCTGTGGAGATGCTATCGCCATCTACCTACGATATAATACCATATGCTAAAAAAAGATCCAGAAAGGCGTTCATAAATAGTCTTTTATGTGGTCGATCTCGAGTCGAGCATTCATTAAACCTTTAGCATACGAAAGTACAGGGATTGTCACACTTTTGGTAATTATGTCACTTTTGGTCGCGGGTTTAAGTACGTCAATCTGGTGATCTCGGCATTACTATACTTACCCTGGACTTACCAAACGGAATTTTTAGGTATAATAGGTATGTTTTTGAACACTTAATACAAAAAAATCTCCTTTAAAAAAGCATGGGAATTTCTCGGGTCCCAGAAATTTTTTAAAAAAATTTAAAATCACGAAATGGGTAATTTGGACCACATTTAGGTAAATTTCATCAAGTTTGGGTAAATTGGAACATTATTGGGGTAAAATTGTAACAATTTTTCGGTAAAATAAGGAAAAATCTCATTTTTGTTTTAAGTGGTCAAAAATATTTCGGTTGCCATGGAAAATCGAATGGATAGTAGTGCAACGTCTCCTTTTAGGAAATTTCATATCTCATATAGGTCTACATTACGCCCGACTTTGAACAAAATCGCCAATAAACAGTTAAACACCTCGGGTACTCTCCTTGTCAGTTTATTACATCTACACTATGGAAAAAAGTAGATGAACCATCTCTCTAAAATCAACTTTTTTTTAATATTTAACTTTCATGTTTTTCTCCCTAACCTCCCCCCCTCCCGAAAAAATCCTGAGTGCGCCACTGAATAGACGGTATTCTCCAAAAATATATAACGTGCGCCGGTATAATTAGAAATTCAACCGTAAACAGGCCAATTTCGAATTTCCCGCCGCTGATTTACCGGAATGCGTCCAACTATCTTTCCGCAAAATGTACTAGATATTTTGCGTAGGAGTAACAAACTCACGGAGAACGCAGCTAGCCTTTAAACACGCTAACGCAGTGTTGTGTACAAATTTCATTGGACGAGCCTTTACGCTGAACGTTTTACGGAAAGGGGGAAGAGAAATATTAACCTTCCGACGGCAGAAGGCGCTAAAGCGTCTATACACAAGAAAATGCACATCTTTTGACGGGTTGCGTTCTCCTTGTGTGGGGGGTGCTGTGTTTGTTGCTCCTACCTGCCACTGACAAAGAGACGACCCCAGGTGTAACGCACCGATTTTGTTCAAACTCCGGGGTTTGTTACTGGAAAGGAAAATGTCCCCATAGGCAACCGTTTAGCCATGGCAACCAAAAATGTTTTTGACAACACAAAATGGAAATTTTCCCATTGAATATAACTTGGGAATCTGACCAATTTTTAGGGTACCCCCTGCAAAAATTTTAATTCATTTCGAACTTTTAATTATTTATATTTTCTATTTTTAGCATTTTAAAAAATTTAAATTTTGGTCAAATTCCCATGTTATTTTCAATGTTAAAATTTCGATTTTGTGTTGTTAAAAACCTTCTTGGTTGCCATGGCAAAACGGTTGCCTATGGAGACCTTTCCCTTTAGGGTTTTTCAAGTAACACGAAGGTCTACCAAAACCTTGAGTTTGAACAAAATTAGTGTGTTACACCTCGGGTCGTCTCCTTGTGAGTATAGTGACAAGTGAAACGCGTTACATGAGGACGTCACCAGTTGAATAGACCTCTATTCTTAACAGCGTGTATAACAATATTTACTCTTGTCTTTTATCTTATAACTACACGTAGTTGGAGCGGAACGAACTTTTTGGCTATGAGTATATTTTCGTCTCCCAAAAAAGTAGGACAGTCGCCAGCCAAAAAAAAAGATAGGGCTATGCGTACAAGCCTGATACAAGTTCTTTTATTGTAGTTTTTATTATATTTTTCGGGGGGAATTGGGTAAAGAATTGATAAAAATGAGGGGTGACACAAAGATAGGAAAAGGTAGGTGGTTGTGGCGAGGTGGTGGTCTCAGGTTTCTCTGTAAAGGAAACGAAGCCGCGGTGATTTGGCCTGTTTGGCGATTCCGAGGTTGGAATCGAAAGATACGTTTTCCCCCTCTGGTGGTCGGATGAGGAAACTCTGCATGATGGTGGCGAAATAAATATACAATTCGATGTACACCATCGCTTCTCCGGGACAAGAACGTTTACCTGTAAAAGGGAGGGTTGCTTTCACAAAAGAATCGATTCTATTCGTCTCGGTTTAGAAATCTTTCCGAACCACTTTCAAAAAGTGGTTTACTATTAAATTTATTCAGTAACGCTTGGAGCTGTAGTACTTGTAAAGCATAAAATTTGCACCAGTCGTTGGTTGATCAAACTTTTTCAGTCCGGCGCCAATGCCATCTAGGTGGCGCCTAAGTTATGATCGGAGCTTTAAAATGGCGCTTGTTAAATAACCAAGGCTTTATGAGCAAAAAAGTTCACAAATTTTTTTAATACTAACTCAGAATCGGATGCAAGGGCGTATTAAGGCATGTGCCAAGTGTGCTATGCCATGGTAAAGGGCCCCCGAGGTTAGGGGCCCAAGTCTTCGAAATTTATTTTTTTTAAATTTTTTTGATAATATTATTTCAATATTTATTAAGTTTATTCCCCATTTTTTTTATTTTTAGCTGCCTCAAATTCTACTTTGAACCGGGCCCACAATAGTTTTAATCGGGCTCTGATTGGTTGAAGTACAAGGAAATGTTTTGTTCTGTCTATTATCCTGAAAATAACTTGCAATAATGCTTTTTCGATTAAAAATCCAAAAATTATAAAATTTGCCGGAGCTCAAGTTCTGCCCCCTCATGAAAAATCCCCAAATAACGTCCCTGGGTATAAATAAATCGAGGGGCAAATAACTTCGTTACAGGGTGTCCTAATTTTTAATCATGATTTAATCATTTTTAACCTCTTCCTCCAGCATAGAGGAAAGAGGCTGTTATTTCAAATATCAAATTTATTCACTTATACGATATTATTACATTTTTTCGCTCCTGATGTATGCTGTGGTGGTGGTGAATAATACCGTGGAAGCTATATGTCCGTATAGTCTATAGCTCCGTCATATGTAACATAATCACTCATAAGTATGCCATAAAAGCATTTTTGTTAATGAAACCTTGTTCACGGGATATGACGTAAATTACGTCACTTACAATTCCGTGACGAAATACGCGTCATTAACTTTACTGATTGGAAACGGAAATTAGTGAGAATTCCCCGCGCGTTTCTGGATTTGCCCATGTCAAGTTTAGCTCGTGCCTCGCGATCACATGATTTCATTTCCATGGTAACCTTTTCAATAGCGCAAGGATTATAAGCATTGTCGCACTTTTGGGTCCGCTCATTGTATGTTCCGCGTGAAACAAGGTCTCATTGAATATTTTTCAATTGAAATGTTATACAGAGGCATACTTATGAGTAATTATGTTACATATGCTCCGTAAAGGTCCCCGGGAATCGACGTATTCTCTTCAATGGTACTCTATAAAAATTTGATTCTAGGCGTCATGCGATTGGTATTAGTGCTGAGCCGCGGTTTTTAATCAAAGGGGTAAAATCAAGAGTGCTAGGAGGAAGAGGCTACTATTGTGGCTGTGCCATCTTTTTAATCTTACGAGGGTGTCCTAATAATCATTGAAGTGAGCTGCCCCTCGAAATAAATAAATTTTCGCGAATATCATAGCAGTGATGGGCATTTTCTGAAAACTCAATCTCAGCTCACAAGCCGCTCATCCTAACCTGACATATTTGTATCTCACGCTCTTCTCAAGATCGGTTTAGATAATGTATCTCTCTCGTAACAGCTCGTATCAAACGCGTTTACTGATAGCTCATCTCTTTCCTCATTTCAATTTTGTAAGGAAAGCGACTGCTCTCTCATTCGATAATTTTCGAATTGAATACTGCTAAAGCTCAAAAATATTTAATACGCTTCGCTCGTCTAATCAAACAAGTCAACAAACAGAAAACTGAAACCACTGAAAACCTAAACTAATTCGATCATATTACCTATTTAATCAACAAATTAAATACTATAGAGATACCAAATAATATAAATTTCTGAAAATTCCACGTAAAAGCGTAGATTTATTAGCCCAGAATACAGCCTTTTAACGCTCTTCTGCTCTCAATTATTTGAAAGTTACCGCTCATTCTGACTTCAAACTCTAAAGTGGGTGGAGCGCGCCCATCTCTGTACCATAGTCAAATATTAGTATTTGCAAGGTTTACAATTCGTGTTTAACCTTTTTAGTGTGTAGAATGACGAGCGAGCCGAGCCGAGCCAACTCAACGGCGACTCGATTATTAAACGAGTTAGCTTTTTTTTGGCCGAGCCAATAGGTATCGAGCCATATTGGCTCACTAGCCGGCTCGCGAGCTGATTTTCTATAAGTGGGTAAAGCAGCGCCTCTGTCGAGTGTGGGAGAAAGCTGACCCCAGCCCCAATACCGCGAGAGGTGATAACCCCCACTTTAAATCACTGTTTATTTTGGCCTTCCTTCTCTCCACCAATAACATTGTTGTTTTTACTTTTAAACGACATAAAGCGTGACAAAAACGTTTTCCCCACTCTCCTATAGCTGTGTAATGTTGTTGTTGTTGGCCTTTTCCGTTGGCTGTGTTATCGCTTTAATTTTATATTATAAATTTTTATCGGCAATTATACCTTCTATCCTACACCCCCGGTATATACTCATTTACGGTACGGGGGTATATAAATAAAGATAACGAATGTGCGAATATTACACGTACAATACACGTTTCGTTCGGTTTATAGTAATTTAGAGTCACATCCTACGTTTTAAGTATTTTTGAAACCAGTATCTGAAGCGAGCCAAACCTCAGCCGCTGCTTTTGCTAGTCAAGCTATCAAAAAGCTCGCTCAGCTCGGCTCGTGAACAGTCCTAGTAGAATGACTTGGAACGATAACTACCATCGTCACCACGAGGTCATTTAAGACGAAACCAAACTTACCCATTCCAAATGGCAGGAAGTAGTCGGGTCTGAATGGTTTGGCCTCTTCGTTGATGAATCTCTCGGGTCGAAACGCTTCCGGGTCTCTCCACAAGTCCCGGCTGTGGTGCACCGAGTAGAAATTCATCAGGATGACGGCGTCCTTGGGTACAGCGTACCCTCCAATCGTCGTGTCATCCGTGGACCTGAAAGATTCGATGGTAGTTCGAAGGCCTCCTAATGATTGGTGCTTCTTTTTCAGACTCACGAGCGCACGTGACTGAAGGGAACCACTCCGACCCAACGCAGGACCTCGTAGATGACCGCTTGCGTTAAGGGAGTGGACTGCGAGTCCGAGAATCCGGGTGCCTTCTGACGTCCCAAGACCGTGTCCAGCTCTAGTTGGACGTGTCGCTGATAGTCCTGGAAGTGGGCCATGCACAAGAAACACCACTCCAGAGTGCAACGGACGGGTTCGGTCCCAGCACCGAACAAAGAACGAATGTTACCCCTCAAATAGTTGACTGCAATGGTAATCATAATAATCAGCTAGGCTAATTTCCAAGGCCACACCTTAGGCCTAAGTCAGCTTCATGCCACGCGAGTCAATAGCTCCCTACACTCACTGAAAAGTTAAATATGCCTGATTACACTGTTACAGGGATCATACAAACCTGAAAACGTGGAAATATCAGGGAATTAGATTGCCGACAGAAAAGTCAGAGGAATATCAGGGAATTTTTTTTTAAAGAAAAATTGGGGAAATCAGGGGAATTATTTTTTAAGACAAATTGGGGAAATCAGGGAAATTTATATTATTTAAGAACATTCGGGGAAATCAGGGAAATTTTAATTATTTTAAGAAAAATTGGGGAAATCAGGGAAATTATTTTTTTAAAGAAAAATTGGGAAAATCAATAAAAATTATGAAGGTTCTGAAAGTGCGCCCTAAAATTTACATCCATAGATTTTTCTTAGTGGCCTTTATTACTTCTCCAATTTAGATGATGAAATGAGAAACCCTATGAAAAGATTGGTTAAGTTAGCTTTGACACTAAGCCATGTGTTTTGCAACATAATAAGATGAAAACGTAGTTTTTATTATTGAAGTTATCTTTAAACATTGAGTACTCTTGCACCTATAAAAAACAGGAAAATATCAGCGTGAAAAACCTTTAAAAATCAGGGAAATATCAATGCGAAAAATCTTTAAAAATAAGGGAAATATCTGTGCGAAAACCTTTAAAAATCATTGAAATATCAGTGCGAAAAACCTTTAAAAATCAGGGAAATATCAGTACGAAAAACCTTTAAAAATCAGGGAAATGTCAGTGCGAAAAACCCGGAAAACTCAGGGAAATATCAATGCGAAAAACCTTTAAAAATCAGGGAAATATCTGTGCGAAAAACCTTTACAAATCAGGGAAATACCAGTGCGAAAAACCTTTAAATATCAGGGAAATATCAATGCGAAAAAACTATAAAAAATCAGGGAAATATCAGTGCGAAAAAACTATAAAAAATCAGGGAAATATCAGTGCGAAAATCCTATAAAAATCAGGGAAATATCAGTGCGACAAACCAGGGAAATAATGGTGCGAGAAACCTATAAAATGCATAGAAATATCAGTGCGAAAAACCGAAGAAAACCAGGGAAACATCAGTGCGAATAACCAGATAAATATGAGTTCGAAAAACCCGGAAATATCAGGGCCAAAACACTGTAAATATTAATAATATCGGTTTTATAGTGGTTAAAGAAACAAACTGAAGTAGTATTTTAGATTAAAAGGATAAATTGATTTAGGTTCATTGAACGTGCCGTTGTTCGAAAGCCTTTCGTCAATCCTAGTTGGAGAAAATTAATTTCAAAGGCCGTCATTCAATAGCGTTGATCCTTCGGCCAACTCAATTTCCTCTCACAAATTAATTCACTCGAAGCGCGAATACTAGAGTGGCCACTGACAAGTGGGAATGACATTACGATATTAGATAGTTTAAAATTCTAGTATCGAGTCTTCCAGTAAGTCTTTTTAACAGATTTACAAGTTTTCAAGTTTTAATTTAAATACGTTATTGGTAGGTTGGATGTCAATTTAAGTTGGCAGCGCCTATATCCGTTGATGAAATTAATTTTGCATTCCAGGAATTGAGTTTAATCCGTTGGTCTGCCTGAGTAAATATTGAACAGACGAAGTACATCGTAGCTCCAATACCAGGATAATACTATTACAGGGCTATGCTCATTTAAATTGAACAGCTTTAGACAGGATCTTTTTATGGAGAGGTTGACGCACTTCCGGTTATTTGTGTAACGACGGGGGAAATTTTCAGTGCTTTTTGCTCCAGGTGAACTGGGTGCTGCTCACATATTCGCTGTTCATCTCAATACAACAAGTTATTTTATTTTACCAATATAACTATTATAATGTTATCGCAAGGTTTTTAAAAATCGTGCATGCACTAGATGTTATCGTACCAAAGATAAGATAGACTTTTAGAATTCAGAAAGATTTCCAATAGTCGGTATTGTAACAAAAAAAAGTGCGATTACCCATTTCCGGCACTTGACCTCCGAAAAATCCGTGTCCATCGGTCACTGTAGGGTGCTATCTATGGCTGCGTTAAGTAACTCTCAACGAAGTATCTGAAAAATCATTTTCGTTGAGAGTTGAGACCGTTGCTAACGTGACGTTGGATCTTGTTGAACGCTTTTTACGCTTGTTGAAAATTTTGTCAAATATCGTCTGTTGCGGCGTCTGCAGCTAGACTTACTTCGTGCTGCGACGTCACGTGACCGTTGAGCAACAGAAAAACATGCTCTTACAGCCGACGACTTCGTTGCTCAACGGACGGGCAACGTAAAACTGGAAGTCAAAAAACCCGTTCAGTAAAAAACCGATGGCCGTTGAGCTCAGCGCTGAGCTTTTTTAGAGTTACTGAACGCAGCCCATAGTTGGTTACTATGTAACTTGGTTACTATGGTAATTGAGGAGCCGAATTTTTCGGAATTCCGTGCACTCGAATCTAGGCTACGAAGTCTATATTATCTTTGACCGCACAAATAGTTCTTAGTTACTTCTATGCTGATATCCGCGTAAAAATATCCTAGTAAAGATTTGGGCGTTGAGATAATGTGGTGCTTACCAGAGAGATAGGGAGCCGATGGCGAGTCTGTTTTGGACATGCTCTTCAAGTATCCATCGATGTAGTCTTTGGCTTTGTCTCCGCCCTCCTCCAACGATCCCTGATGTTTCTCGATTTCCTCCCTTTGATATATATTAAAACACCAATTAGCGGCACGATTTCTTTTTCTCACCGTTAGTGATGTAAAATACCCGGGTATTTATAACGCAGGGTAAATACCTTGGGTACTTACCCGGGTAAATACCCAAAATACATAAATACCCAGGTGTTTATAAACACCTTTAATTTCTTTGTTAAATATTTTTTAATTTATTCAATTAAGAATATGGTAATTGAAAAACCCACAAACACATCAAGTTATTCTCATATTAAATATTAATTATGGTTTTTTCACTTTTTTTGCAAATTTTACATAGTAACATTACATATGAGATAACTATTAAATATTATTTATTCATTATCTGGATGATCACTTGAAAGTTCAGTCTCTGCTGCCCCTGGCTCTCCTCAGACTCCTCATCATGACTATTTTATTACCAGGCTTAACACTAACAGTAACATGAGCAATTAAGGATTTTATTCATTTCATGTGGGCCATTAAAACATTTCCTGATATACTTTGTCATTTTGTTGACATTAGAATGTTTGTATTCCTTACAGCAATATACATATGAAAGCAACACCTTTATTTTTATCTTTGAATAACTCCCAGGCTAGAAATAAAATTGACTAATATAAAACTGCTTTTAAAAATGTAGTTTGCCCAAATTGCCCAACCTAATAAGCCCAAACCAAGCAAAAGATGTAGACAAGGAGGATAACAGATAGCTCGACTCGACCCGATACTAACTAACGCTCTAATCATAAAAACCCTAGTTTTGGGTATTTACCCGTGCATGGGGTAAATACCCGGGTAAATACCTATTTAAAAATACCCTACCCACTGGGTATTTACCCGACTTACATCACTACTCACCGTGGTTGTATTAATAGGCCTAACCCGTTCCATATTTGGTCTAAGAAAATGCAATCCAAAAATTCCAAATGAGGAAAATGCCATGGGTTTGTAATATGTTGACGAGAGACCTTTTTGACGTAGTTCCATCGACCAAGTATCTAAGCGGACTCACTGTTCCCGATATTTTACCACGGTAGGCGTGGCCTAAATCGAAAGGCTTACCTCAAGATTTCTGTACAACTATCACTACGAGAGGTTTAGTCGGGGCTTAGGTGCGATAAAGTTAGGCTAGGCTTAATTCATTACATTTTTTAAGCTTAGAAATGAAATGGATTCCAGTGAACTTGATTAAAAAAAACCTCGGCCATACGCGGCTTACTGGTTATTTTTACTGAACACAATGGTTAATTACCATTACTTAAACTTTTAAAGAACCAATTTCAAAAATAAGAGGTCTAAAACTTACTAAGCCTTAACCGTAAACAACGGCGCCATTTTGTCCAAATTGGACGTGAACGCTCCAGCTTCTCTACGAAATTACGTCGGAAAACGACTTCAGCGACGCCAACTTTGTCAACATTGAACTAAAATTAACCGTGATTTTCCTATTCCCATTATTCACGCGTACTTTTTAAAGCCTGAACATTGAGTCCCCTTGGATTCTTGGTCCATGATAGGCTTAGTTCTATACATTGTTTCATTTATTTTGCAATGACACGATATAGTGACCGAAATCGAGAGTATTTATAATGGCAACTTTCACAAACACAATTTTCCTAATTTCCAAATACTGTACTGGAATGGAAAACTGTATTCCCACAATACGGGCTCCCCGTCGCCCCTATGGTTACGTAGCTCGAGCTAAAACTTTAACCTAAGCCTGTAGCGCCATCTTACGACAGGCAGTGTTACTAGATTAACATATATGCGTGTATGTATAATTTCGTCTGCTAGATGTTCGAAATAAGAATTAGTAACGGGTTTTTCTTTGGTTTAGTAGTGGAAACTGATTTTAATTAGTGGAGGAAGCTGAATGTTTGGTTTTAATAGCAAAAGTTTGAAATATCTAATTAAACAATATATATTTACCATTATTAATCTCTTTTTTACTTTTGGAAAAAGCAGTATAGTTGTGATCTTGGAAAATTAAATTGAACGCTTTCCTTGTTTCATTGTGAAAACTATAAAAACCCGTGGCTTTCCAACAACTAGTAGACGAAAATATTTTCTTAAGTTCAAACTATTTCCGCTAGATGTCTAGATGGTTTAACGTTGCCAAGCCTACCTACCCAGTCTCCCCCTTAATTTCCTCTCCCTAGCTATAACGAGTATGTTTAATCTAAAACATGTATATTTTTAATTTTATATAAACAAAAAGATCGTTCTCTCTTTAGCGACCGTTTCGACATCTAGCGTTACGAGCCCAACATAAATATATAGCTTTAACAGGAACTACCTCGCCACTAAACTACCTGGCCACTGTATTAAAAGACTGTAAGCCTCCGCCATGTTCGAAAACAATCTTTTCAACCAATAGTAAATGAGTAATGCTGTTAATACTTAACTGTACGTATCCTATGAATCTTTCTAACTGGTACTTCGCCTTGTCGTAGTCCAAGACTTTGAAATAATACAGAATGTTTTTCAACCAGGGGAAGCAAGCGTGCAGGCTGGTCTGGTTGAAGAAGGCGCCGACGGTTAGGATGTAATCGTCCAGAAGTCTTCGGCCTCGGTCGTCGAAGTTCATCCGCTCACCAAATACCAGTGACGTCACGTTGTTCGACACGCTAGAGGTCAGCCGCTTGTGGATGTCCAACGTATGTCCGTTTTGCAACTTCAAGTACTCCACTAGCTCTTGGACCTCGTACTGTTTTGAGGACACGCGGGTGAGAATCTCGCGCTTTTAATTTAGCTTTCGCGGTGCTCACTACATTTGTCTATTCTGATGGAATCCCAGTGCCGGATTAAGAATTTCTGGGCCCCTAGGCACACCGTCTCATTTTGGGGCCCTAGGCACACCATCTCTTAAGTTCAGGCAGGCCTATACCCGTTTTAATTTTGTAAAAACAGTTGGTGGTTTGTGATCCTATCCAAGCCCCGATAAATTGGCCCATTGCAATGCGTACGCCTCCTAGTGTTAGTTCGAAGGCCGCCAAGAGTGGACCCGGGCCCCATTAAAGCCATAACTATCGAAGATAAATATACAGTTTAGGGGAGAAATATACGTCATTTGTTCCAAATCGGGCCCCAAGACTACACGGGCCCCAGTAATTTGTACCGGCTTCCCCCTCTCTTGTCGGGCCTGGCTATTCCTATGGTTGAGCTAAATTTAGTCGCGCGTGCGCAAAATAGGCGAGATTCTTACCCTGGTTTGGGTGTCCATCGGGCCTTTGTCAAAACCCAGCTCTTTGAGAATTCGAACGGTCGTTCTTCTGTTTTCCCTCCAGGGTGCACCACTCACGTCATTCAAACCTGTAAACAAAGAAAAAGTTTAAATTAACTGAACTTCCCAGAGCCACATCAAAGCTCTATCCATAAACCATACTATAGTCACGTCTCTAGAAGTCTTAAACGTTCCCATTCAAGGCTCCTAAAACGGGTATGCGGTCCTTAAATGACCCTATTTTCAATAAACCGGAGGGAAGCACCATCGGTTTAAAATATTGTTTTATTTCAGTTGCGGTTAATAAAATGGTTTATTTTTTCCAAAATTTCGTTCCAAAATTTATCCTAATTTCATCGTGAAAAATCAAATTTTCCTTAATAATTTTTCAGCAAAAACTACTTTTTATTTTTACTAATAGTCACGGTACATACACATTAGTTACTTAAAGACGACAATAAAAACCACTTTTTGTGTATTAAAACGTTTATTTTAAAAGGCGACGATTAGTTTCGCGTTCTATTCATGAGCATCTTCAGACCTTCAGGTCTGAAAGGCGGTACTTAAAGGTACCCCTCGCGTCGATTGGATCGTTTGTAAATTGGTCAATAACATAAATTACCGCATTTATAAGCAATATTTTTAAATGGGATATATAATTTAGGTTAACGTCCACTAAATAGAGTATATAAATATAATACTGTACAATGTTTCTTTGACGACGTTATCAGTTGGCTATTTTGAATTTTAGCTTCCTTTGCCATGAATAGATGGCACTACGCTCTCCAGTAAAATCACATTTTTCGAAGAATCAGATAGATTCATGGCCATCTCTAATAACTAGGGCCTTTTCATAATACAGGTGGCCATGATGGAGACGCCACTTACTTTAAATACACACTCTTTTCCATCACGTCTCGCGTTTTGGAGGTCTTTCTCGGGAGTTGAATTAAGTTCTTCGTAAAAAGGGGTACAGAACGAACACCCCCCCCCCCGGTGATTTTTCTTCATTTTGAGTTATATAACCTCTGCCTTTTAATAGGTGAGGCTTTTAAAAGTATCCCATTTTAGAAGAAAAGGCAGCTGTCTTTATAGGCACCATCTGAAAATGACCACCTCGTAAAAGATTTTTAGAGCGTGGGGTCGCAATTATGAACGATCAAATGTGAACCCGCTTTATGACTATTGCGGCTACCTTGGACTGTTTAATTTTCTATAACACAATATTTTTCCGAACAGCATTGCAAAGGGAAAATCCATTTTTTTATTGGTAAACAAGGAAATATCCCAGAGCTTCGTCGACGAACTATCTCTTGTGACCTACGATTTGTTTCCAGTAGGTGAAAGTTAAAAGCTCAAGTCGAAGGTCAGTGCAGAGGCCGGAATGCCATTCTCCCCGCCTTACACCTTACAAACGTCTTTGAGAATTCAGCTTAAGCCTACAACATTTTTCCGTAAGTCTATAATATTGTTCCGTAAGTCTGTCACATTTTTCCGTAAGTCTATAATATTGTTCCGTAAGTCTATAAAATTTTCCCGTAAGTCTATAATATTGTTCCGTAAGTCTATAATATTGTTCCGTAAGTCTATTATATTGTTCCGTAAGTCTACAATATCGTTCCGTAAGTCTGCAATATTGTTCCGTAAGTCTATTATATCGTTCCGTAAGTCTATAATATCGTTCCGTAAGTCTATAATATCGTTCCGTAAGTCTACAATATTGTTCCGTAAGTCTATTATATCGTTCCGTAAGTCTATAATATTGTTCCGTAAGTCTATAATATTGTTCCGTAATTCTATAATATTGTTCCGTAAGTCTATTATATTGTTCCGAAAGTCTATAATATCGTTCTGTAAGTCTATAATATCGTCCCGTAAGTCTATGATGTGGTTCTCTAAGTCTACAATATCGTTCCGTAAGTCTATAATCATGTGGTTCTCTAAGTCTACAATATTGTTCCGTAAGTCTATAATCATGTGGTTCTCTAAGTCTACAATATTGTTCCGTAAGTCTATAATCATGTGGTTCTCTAAGTCTACAATATTGTTCCGTAAGTCTATAATCATGTGGTTCTCTAAGTCTACAATATTGTTCCGTAAGTCTATAATCATGTGGTTCTCTAAGTCTACAATATTGTTCCGTAAGTCTATAATCATGTGGTTCTCTAAGTCTACAATATTGTTCCGTAAGTCTATAATCATGTGGTTCTCTAAGTCTACAATATTGTTCCGTAAGTCTATAATAATTTGGAAAAATTGCTCCCATGCTCCAACAATTTGACTACAGTTTTCACTATATTCAGCGGTACATAAATCACTATCGAATGTATACTGCGAACTAATGACATCTCATTGATTGCATAAATATTCAATTCTATTATAATATTGCAATACTTTGAAATATATAGAATTCACGTAGGCTACCCAAGCTAAATATACGGTTAACGATTTGGAAAATACCAAAGTCAGTGGATGAAAATAGCTTTTCGCCTACGTCATAATGTCGTCTGCTCCGTCGTCTTCATTTAAAGGAAAAATAACCGCGGCAATTTGGTGTGGAAAACCAACAATTTCAATACTGGCCATTATATTTCTGGCGCTAGTTAGTGAATTTTGGCTCAAATTGTTAGAGTTCTTCCATAAAGAATGCGTTGAGGATATATTCCTTTAAGCTTGGGAAATAATAATAATAATAATAATAATAATCAGCTAGGCTAATTCCCAAGCGACTTTTAAAGCCATTAATCCAGGGGCCGGGTTACAATGCGTAGGAGGGTGGTTGCAAGACCCGCATGCCACGCGAAGGGGAAACCGAAGAGCTCGGGGGAAAACCCCTTAAACCAGTGGGGAGAGACCTTGCAAACTCAACGCGGAAGGAGTAATTCCGAGTTTTCCCCCAGTGCCACAAGCTGGGATCGAACCCGGCTCCTCTTGCTGCGAGGCGAAAGTGCTAGGAGAAAATACGACTGCAGAGCAGACGACGCTATGACGTATGGGAAGTAGGTTGTTCGGGGATTTCGGAACCCTATGACGTCATTTTATTCCGATTCGGTGGTCGCGAATAGTTTGAATCGGGGAAAACGTTTTCCCAAAATGGCATCAGTTTACTCTAGCTGTATATTCCCGCTTTTGAGGGTGAGTAAAAATTGACCTTGACGAAATGTCCACCGGAACAAGCGAATAGTTTAATTTAGGACAAAAGGTGTACATCTTTTGTTCCAGAACAAGCAAATAAGTCTTCACGAGATAGTGCACTGACTTACGGAAGCGACCTTTAAAGTATTAAATGTGCGTGTTATTTTTCAAATATTTGAAAGTGAATTATTAGCGGAACTTTTCGCAACTGAATATAGAGAGAAAAATGATCTTACTAATGGCTTTGGCAGACAACTCGAAAGCGGATCCCCGAGGTCGGCCCAAACAGGCGTCTTGCAGGAGGGCTTCTTTCACAGACGCCAGGTCGTTGAGAACCACCGTGAACCGTCTGCCCAAATACAAGCTGCTCTTGAAATAATAATATTTAGTTGAAATCTATCGTTTAAAACCTACTTTATTTTATGAATTTTCCAATGTCTTATTACCATTTAATTAAGTTGGTAAGCATTTTGATCAAACTTTCCATTAAAAACATGTTTTACATACAAATATTTGTAATTTCAACCAAAGTTATTCAGTATTTTCTTTTTTTGTTTTAGAAAACATTAATCCTTTAAAAATCTATAATTATCCAAAAAACTATGCATTTTTCCTAAAATATTTTTGAAGGCTTTTCTGTGGTCATCCTGACTTAGGAATCAATTTCCCTATAAACTTAATTAGCCGCAGTTCAAATTAACTTTTAACTATTTTGAAATACTACGCCTTACCCCTAGCACGAAAGATTTGCAAGTATCTTTTCGTACCAATATTAAGAAAATCATTAGCTTACATTGGTGTCAATGAGCTAAATAGAACTAATTAGTAAGAGATAAATTCTAGCAACCGAAACTTAACCAGTTTAATTTGAAATTAAAAGTAGTAGTAAATTTTTTATATCTTTTTGAAGGTTAACTACCCGGGCCATCCGTTTAAGTCATTAAAAGTCGCTAGCTGACTTGTGCCTCAGGTGGTGCTTAATAATGAAACCTAATGTACATTCCTCTCAAACCAAGAATGTAGCGAAGAATATGAATCACGAGTTGAATCATATATTGATTATTCACTAATCAAATCAAGTGGTAAAGCATTAAAAATCGCTAGATGACTTGGGTTAATTGCGGTTCTTTAGGCTTTAGCCTAACTAATGCTAATTATTATTACTATTATTATAATTATCATTAATAGTCCATTTTTAAATCAACTTTATTTTAAAACTTTTGGGCGAGTTGTGATAATATTGAGCTGTGTGAATATGAACATCTTATTGATCTTAACTTTTACATATAGAACGAGTGGATAATGTACGAAAAATTTCGAATTGTTAGTACTTAAAATAATTTGAATGAACTTTACCTGATAACAGAGGAACGGTACCTTCTGGAGAGTTGTATGAATTTCTTATGAGGTTCATCGGTTATGAAGGGCTTGTAACCCAGCAGGGGTAAACCTGGTGGTCCGGGAGGTAGACCCCGTTTTTGGATTTTCATTGACCACAAAGTGACCGCTAAGGCAACTATAGAAAGCCCGAAGAAAGCGGTCAAATATGGGCATTCTGAAATATTGACTTCCGCCATGCTACTTATCTATGCCAAGAATGCTTCCCTTTATTAAATATTATCTTCAGTCACCCAAATTAATGTAAACAAAAATTGTCAACTTAACGGGGTCCTGTTTGGAGAGCGGTTATCTCGGAGATATTTCCAAATATCTATGTAGGGCAGTGCTGTAGTTAACTCGCTAACCCGTTATATTAATGTTACCCCTCCTCTATCAGCGACAGTTATCCTTGAGTTTTTTCTGTTATTCTAATGACGGTTTATATAAGTGTTTTCGATTTGTTTTTGAGAAGTTCATTTGCATATGGAACAGTCGCGATAATCGACTTTATATTTTGATTTTCATTTTTCCGATAACGTTTTACAACCAGAATGAAACGAACACAGCTTGGATATTATATAATTTAGTTATCTTTTTACCTCTCCGAGGGGACCATGTCCCCTAGGAGGGGTTTTACAAACACCGTGTCTGTCGGTGGGTGTGTTTGTGTGGGTCTGTCTGTCTGGGCTGCAAACGCGTACGCATTTCGGGGCCAAGTGTAATCGCTGCGTACGCAGTTTCTTAGAATTAGGGAAAAGGTTTTTCCAAAAGAACCCTCTAGTATAAATATTTTTCAATTTGCGTTAGTATCGAGCGGGATTCGAACCTGAGCCCTCCTGCATTCTACCACAGAACCACTGAAAATTAAAAACTCTTCCGAGGTGAGGTATATTTTGGCTTGCCAACTTGTTAATGTTATACCATAACTGTTCTCGTTTTATTTATTTTTTAAGAATTTAGCTTGACTTACGGATTTAGCATTTACAAAGTGTAATTGGTGTACAATTTATTATAAGTAGTTAGCAGTACAAGTTCGAGTTACAAGAACAAGAAAGTATTCAGATTATCAGAGAATATGTGAGCGTGACTGTAGCCTTGGTTTTATGATTTCCGGAAGGGGGCGTGGGTTTTCTTCCGGTGCTGTTCACATATTTTCTGTTTACGAGATCAGGGTTGCCTCCGTTTTTTCAGATTCAAATTCCCTGACTTTTCCAGGTTTTCTCTGACCATCTAACTGCCAAAATATATAATTTTTTAACCTATATTTTAGTTAGACTTTTCCAGGAATAGACCTTTCTACAAAGCTACGAGCAGCAAACACAGCAATCCCCGCCCGTTCCGCTAGGCACTACGGCGGCCCACAACACTCAACCAGGTCCGGACAAAAATGCGCTTTGCGAAACAAATGTTCGGCCAGTGAGACAGCTATAAGAATAGGCTCACATATGGCAAACAAACGCCCCCATCACGGCCCAACAAAAGGCGACACCATGGGCCTGCCCGAGAACCCATCCTCGCACAGCTGAGGGCTAGAGAGACTTTCTCTTCCACTGCAATTACCATCCCCGATAAGGTTATCAAATGACAGGTATGGAACGAACCATCACGCGAACCCAAAGTCCGAGCCCAGCAACCACGAACACATCCGTCACACCTCCGGCTGGCGGCGAAGGGGGCGATACGAACTGGCGCGCAAGCCCAGAAATCAGGCCCGGCAGCCGCGAACGACACCAGTGACCCCATTAAGGACAATCCGGATAGGGACAGTGATACCTGTGCAAATCAGCCGCAGGTTATTAGCCATACGTTGCCCGGCTCTCGCCACGAGGAGGCTTTGCAATCAGGATTTAAGAGAGCCGGGCTGGACATGCATCAGATTTATAGCCCGGTGCATTTTCTTGTGTACAGTTTTCATTGGTTAGACGCTTTAATAAGCGCCTGCTGCCGTCGGAAGGGGAAAATTCTGATATTGTCTTCCCCCTGCGTCAGGGCCGGACTGGCTAGTAGATGGCCCCAGTGGCTAAATATTTTTCCTCTTTGGCCCCCAAATTGAGTTTAAAAATAGAACCATGGTTGTCAGAAGTGGGGTTCGAACACACGCCCTCTTACGAGGACCAGAATTCACACGTCTCCAGCTAGCGGTGAAGATAAGGTTGTCTTGCCTCGAGTCTGGCGCCTTAGACCGCTCGGCCAACCTGACACGGAACATACTGTCTAATTTATCGCACGAAACGTTAATATTGTAATTTTGACGAGTAATTACAAATTTAAAAAACAAATATGTTTGACAGCATTGGGATTCAATTCAATTCCATACAATTTTATTAAAATAATTTTGTTTTACATGGGTTTTTTGGGGCTAAGTCATGGTTGACTTGTGAGCCCTACAATATGTTAGTTATAAAATTTTTACTTTATCGATATTTATCTTAACATTTTAAGCATAAACCTAAATAACGTTAACTAAAATTAAAAAACAATAAAAATAATAACAGGGTGTATAAAATTACAACATTTAGAATTAGACTAGAATCAGACGTGAGAAAGTTATGCGATAAAATAAATTTTCATGTTTGGCGTTAATTATATTTCTCTTTCGATCAGAAAATTCTTAATATCTAGCTTGAATATATCATATTTTTTGTTTACGTCTATTGAATCAGTTACATAGTTGAAAAGCTTTATTCCGCTATAGTATATAGATGTAAATTTTTATTTGTACTACAGTTTGGAAGAATAAATTTATTTGGATTTCTAGAACTTATAGGTTTAATTTTTGGTTGTAAAATTTTACGTTTACCATGAAAATCGTTATATAAAAATAAAATGGATAAGTAGTCATATAATTTGTAAACATTTAAGATTTTGTCTTTTAGGAATAATTCTTTTGTATGAGCTAGGTAGGGGGCATTGTTTAAAGCGCGTATTGCTCGTTTTTGGAGAGCACTTATTCTTTTTAAATTATTTTTACTTGTATTTGCCCACGTAAAATATCCGTAGCTTAATTTTGCGTTAAATAGTGTATAGTAGACTTCTTTTAATATCTTGTGGGTCATTATTGTTTTACATTTGTACATAATTCCGTTCTCAATGTCTTACATAGTTCATTCGAACCCACGCCCTCATACGAGGACCAGAATTCGCACGTCTCCATCTAAGGGTGGAGACCAGGTTGTCAAGCCTTGAGTCTGGCGCCTTTTTTTTTTAATTATGTCATTAAAAAATACAGTACGCGTGTATTATATAAAGACGCGAAAAGCAACATATAACATAAGTGATAAAGAGAAAAACGCCCGAGGAAAAAATAACAAATCTGTCTCGAAAAAAAGCAACTGAAATAACAGAAAACAAATAAGTAGGTCGTACGACACCTCAAAAAATAATAGGAAAAATCTTAAACGATGAATCATTGCATTATATGTTAAGTATGAATAAACGAAACTAAGCAACTATTTAAATCGCACAGCATGGAAAATACATAAATAATTGAAAACACTCGTATTGGAAATAAAAAAACAAAGAATGATGGTCGACATAACATAAAAATATTACAATACAGTCATAGAATACACATCCGTTTGGCCATAGCTTATACCTTGAAACCGTAATCATCCGGGATCACAAAGTCCTTATACAGAGGACTGGTAACCGGCTGACCCTGATACCGACACACCCGAGCAAAATATTCGTTCTCCGAAGATGGCGGCCAAACAACCTCCTTAGGCCACCACTCAGGCCGGCGATGACCCTCGAAAGGGTACAGACGCATTGCAACGGGAACCCTTTGAACTTTCGTAGCAGAGCCAGAAGAAGAAGACAGCTCCTTACAAACATCACCATCACTAGATGACATCGAATGCTTAGCACCCCGACGTGGATCAGACTTGACACCGGCACCGACGACTGAAGATTCCCCGCCACCGGCCCGGACCATAGAACCTTGAGGAATAACAACTGAGGCAGGGTCGACGACCATCGCTTCACCGTCATCACCACCGCCTGACGCCACTTCGAAATCGCGGGGCACCTTCCGGGGCCATAGAGGACAGTCCCGGATGACATGGCCCTGCTTCTGGCACTTGAAACACTTGAACTCCGGACACTGACGATATATATGATCGGTAGAATAACATTTGTTACACACCTTGATTTGGTAATCATGCTTCACAGCGTAAAACTTCTCCCGACCGAGAGCATCGGCGACCCGTAAGCGATAAGGGAGCGAAGACAGCCCCTCAGGTAAAGTAACCCGCACAGTACGTAATCCACAATAAAACGAAGATTTTTTATGCCAGACAATTTTTCCTTTAATTTCGCAGCCAAGGGATGTAAGCTTCGACAAAACTGACTTATCCGTCACGAATTCCGGCAGATCATAAAAGGCGACATTCACCGTCTTCGCGGAAACGCTTGATATTTCATAAACCTCACCATTGAGATCTAACCCAGAGTCGATTACGCCAACGACATCGGCTACATTCTTCAGCGTTAGAATATAACCACCCTCATCACAGGCAACGAGAGAAGAAACACAATCCAATCCAAAATTCGCAATAACGGCCGTAGAAACAACGTCAAAACTTGGTAGATTCCGCTTAAAATCGATAAAAACAGACCGTTTTAGAGCTTCCATCCTGGGTAGAAACACCCAGGAGGGGTAACGAGATTAAAAAATGAACAACTATTAAATTAAATTAACGAAAAAAAAACAGATAGCAAAAATAAACAAGCAAAAAGCAAGCTAAGGCGTAGCGCGACGAAACACGGAGAGCAAAATCGTACGACCCGCACTCTCCGAGAGCTCAAACGCAACTCCATAGTCTGGCGCCTTAGACCGCTCGGCCATCCTGACATGAAACAGCCTGTCTAATTTATTGCAAGAAACGTTAATATTGTAATTTTTACGAATTAAAATAAATTTAAAAATAGATCCATTGTTATCAGCTGTGGGATTTGAACCCACGCCCTCATACGAGGACCAGAACTCACACGTCTCCATCTAACAGTGGAGACAAGGATGTCAAGCCTTGAGTCTGGCGCCTTAGACCGCTCGGCCATCCTGACATGAAACAAGCAGTCTAATTTATCGCACGAAACATTAATATTGTCATTTTGACGCTTACAATAAATTAAAAAAAAACCATGGTTGTCAGAAGTGAGGTTCGATCCCACGCCCTCATACGAGGACCAGAATTCACACGTCTCCATCTAACGGTGGATATAAGGTTGTCAAGCCTTGAGTCTGGCGCCTTAGACCGCTCGGCCATCCTGACTAAAACAAACTGTCTAATTTATCACACGAAACGTTAATATTGTAATTTTGACGAATTAAAATAAATTTAAAAATAAAACCATTGTTGTCAGAAGTGGGATTTGAACCCTAGCCCACATACGAGGACCAGTTTTCACACGTCTCCATCTAACGGTGGAGACAAGAGTGTCAAGTCTTAAGTCTGGCCGCTGAAATAGTTTGTCTAATTTATCGCACGAAACGTTTATATTGTAATTTTGACGCTTACAATACTTTTAAAATAAAACCATGGTTGAGCGAAGCGGGATTCGAACCCACGCCCTCATGCGAGGACCAGATTTCACACGTCTCCATCTAACGGTGGATATAAGGTTGTCAAGCCTTGAGTCTGGCGCCTTAGACCGCTCGGCCATCCTGACATGAAACAAACTGTCTAATTTATCGCACGAAACGTTAATATTGTAATTTTGACGCTTACACAAAATTAAAAAAAAAACATGGTTGTCAGAAGTGGGGTTCGAACCCACGCCCTCAAACGAGGACCAGAATTCACAAATCTCCATCTAACGGTGGATGCAAGGTTGTCAAGCCTTGAGTCTGGCGCCTTAGACCGCTCGGCCATCCTGACTAAAACAAACTGTCTAATTTATCGCACTGCGACGCTAATTTCAGACACTTCTACTATAAGTGTAATTAACCATTATATATTTAATTTCGGCTCTAGGGTTTCCCTAGCGTCAGCAAAAGCAAGAAGGATTCTCATTTTGGTTGTACGTTATTCCGGGTATAAGAATGTCTAGGGGTATGATTACACGTTAAAGAAATAAATAAACAAATGATCGGGTGTCCAAGTAATATAATATAAACCAATATTGACAACTACACTAAAATACAAATATCCACACTTTAAATAAATGTATACACCACACTAAAATAAAAACAACATGCAAATTACGTTCGTTTCGCGGAATCACGAGGGGGAACAACGCGGGCTCTCTCTCTCTTGGTAATATTAAATGGAAACCGTTCTCGGCTTTGGCTCACCAATTTTGCGGTTAGTCTGTTGGCTCACACTTGAGATGGCTGCTCGAGTCTTTGGATGGGTTCTTCCGTAGTTGGACCTTTGGTCCTACTCCGTTGGATAACTTCTTTACTTTTTAAATTAACCTTGGCCTAATACTGGGCCTGAACTCTTTAAGTCTAATTCGGAACTTCTCGCTTTATCCCGGGACTAACTGTCTCCGGACTCTTCCTTCTACTCAGCTACCCTGAGGTTCTCGGGTTCCCTGGTTCAGCGGGACTCTCCTGGAAAATCGCCAACTCCTGGGTTTTACTGTACAGGGAGGTCACGTGATTAAATCAAATTTCGAAGATGACAATTTGTAGGTCAATGATTGGCGAAGTTGAAAGGTTAAAGGAAGCTTGAGAGAGGCGTTTCTTTGAAAGGTGATTATTCGAAGTATATTTGAAAGTCGGTTGTGGAAATTGGTGACACGTGTCCGCATGTGGTACCACTTTTTGAACCCGCGGCACTTTCGGAAGAAGAGAGAGTAGTCTTTACACTTTACGTTTCCGATCAATGTCGAGAAGAGCGGATATCGAAGAATAGAGAGAGAGGGGTTTGATGGCGCACAATGGGACAAGATGTTAACGCGCGCAAAACACTGTGTAGAGTAGAGGAGAGCCATTCTAACACATGTTGGGGTAATAAAAACTTTCGCGAACGCGAAAACACCTTTTGTAAAAATAATACACTAATGATAAACATTTGGGCTTGGACACCCGTACGGGGATAGAAAATATAAAGGGGCTTTAAGTAAAATAGCTAATGGATAACGAGAATGCTTTCCACGTGTGTGAAAACGAAAAGATAAGATGCTAGGAAATTTTACGAAGAGCGAAATAAAGTGCTGCCAGATGTTTTAAGAAATGAATGGTAACTTTAAGAATATAGGATAATTAAAAATTATTGTAATAAAGTAAGGATTATAAAAATTAAGCGTCGCACTCCCCCCTCCCCAAAACCGAACGTCCTCGTGAGGTATGTATAAGAGAAAAATTATTTACGGGGGCGAAGATTATATCGGGGGGTACGGTTTATACGCGGTGATTTACACCGATCAACTTTACCCTTTGCCAAGGGTGCGTTGTCATTACCCAAACGTGGAATAAAGACCTTTAATTGCGAAATGTGGTGGGTCCCTTTTAGCAAGCGACGGCTATCCTTATGACATAGTCGATAAGTATGTTCGGATAATTTTTCCGCTACTTCGTACGGGCCATCCCAGAGAGGTGCTAATTTTTTTCCATATTGCTCAGCCGCCGAGGACTGGTAATGCGTTTTCTTTAGTACCATCTCTCCAACATTTAATTGAAATGGCCTATGCTTTTTATCATACACGCGTTTTTGGCGTGCTTGTGCCAAAACTAATTTTGCTTGAGCGTTCTCGTAAGCATTTCGTACGCGAGGTCCAATTTTCAACCCGTGTAATTTAACATTAGAATCCTCTAACTTCTCTACCAGGTTTACGTTATCTGGGATAAAGTAGTGAGGCTCGCGTAATTCGCGACCAAAATTTAAATATGCGGGGGTGTAACCCGTGGACTCGTGCATCCCAGTTCTCAATGAGAACGCGTACTGCTGTAGACCCACATCCCAATTTTGATGCGTATCCGTGACGTAAGAGGCTATCATGATACCGAGGTTTTTGTTGGCTCGCTCAGTCTGATTGCTCTGGGGCGAATATATGGAAGTAAGGCGGTGCTTGACTCCCAGAATTTCAAAAGCTAAACCCATTACTTTCGATACGAACTGTCGTCCGTTATCGGAGACAACCCTTAGGGGCACACCAAACCTACTGAATACCTCTTCGACGAGTTTATTCGCTATAGTAGTGGCGGTGGCTTTTTTGAGGGGAAAAAACTTCAACCCATTTGGTGCAATAATCTATTACCACCAACATTTGTGTATGACCCCTTTTACTTGTGGGGTAAGGACCTTTCAAATCTATTCCTATAACTTCCCAAGGTTTGGAAGGCGCGGCGGGTTTCATTTGCCCGGGTGGCTTGGTTTGGGGATTTTTAAATCTCTGGCAAACCTGACAAGACTTAATATAACGGGTAATGTCGGTGTTTATACCGTCCCACGTATACATTTCTTTGATTCGCTTGTTTGTTTTGAAACTACCCAAATGTCCTGACGTTTTGTTGTCGTGGCAACAATGCATAACTACCGGGCGTAGGGATTGAGGTACAAGAACTCTATAACCACTGTAGGCTTTATCCTCGTATTTTGGGATAAATCGGCAAACCAGTCTATTTTCTAAGGCGCAGCTAGAAGCTAATCTTTTTAACCAAGCTTCCGGTGCTGCTAGGGACTTAGGATCAGTTAAGTACTTTTTAAGGAGGGAAATCTTTTCATCTTTGTCCTGTTCCCGAACAATCGTATCTAAATCTAATACAGCGATAGAATTTTCCTTAGCTGAGGGAACCATTGCGGCCGACAAGGTAACCTCGATAGGTAAACTAGTATTAGACTCGTCTTTATTTTCCGGAATGCATGAAAGCACATCGGCTACCAAATTAGATCTACCGGGGATATATTCTATTTGAAAGGGTTCGAAGGCCTGCAATCTAAGCATCCACCTCGTGAGTTTACCGGTGGGGTCTTTGGCTCGGTGTAACCATTCCAAACTCTTATGGTCGCAGTAGACTTTAAAATTAAAGCCTTGAATGTAAGGTCGGAAATGTTCAATGGTTTCCACAATCGCGAGACATTCCCTCTCAGTGGTAGAATATTTCCGCTCTCCCGTGCTTAGAGCTCGACTAAAATATTGAATCACCCCTTCCTTTCCGTCGATTTTCTGACTCAAAACTCCCGCTATCCCGACGTCGGACGCGTCCGTCCTAACCGTGAAGGGAAGATCGTATCTAGGGGTAATCAGAACAGGGGTCGAAGATAGGGCATGTTTCAACTGATCGAAGGCCAGCTCCTGGTCAGCTTCCCAAGCCCACCTTCTAATCCTCTCCGTGTGTAGAAGTCGGGTGATTGGCTCTGCGATTTTAGCGAAGTTTGGTATGAATTTTCTATAATAGGACGCCATTCCCAAAAATCTCCTAACTTGCTTTACATTTCTGGGGCGGGGGTATTCTCTAATGGATTTTACTTTGTCGGGGTCTACTTCTATTCCCGCTTTAGATATTATATGCCCTAGGATACGGGTTTTACTTTGACAGAAACGGGCCTTAGAGGCTTTAGCGGTTAAGCCATGTTTGCCAAGAATACCCAGAAACTCATCCAATAGTCTTAAATGGTCTTCAAAGGATTCTGTGGCAATTATTAAATCGTCTAAATAGGCGAATACACCTTGTTTTCTTAATTTAATAAACAATTTATTAATTAGCCGTTGGAAAGTTCGAGGGGCATTGGTCAGCCCAAACATGAGAACTTTGGGGCGAAATAAACCTTTGTCAGTAACAAAAGCTGCTTTGTCACGACTTTGTTCATTTAATGGGATCTGCCAATACCCAGAGCGGAGGTCGATTAAGGTAATATAATTTGGTTTATGAATGGACTCTAAAATGTCGTCCATTCTAGCCATGGGAAATTTGTCCTGTTTGCTCACACCGTTGAGCTTTTGATAATTAATCACTAACCGATCGTCTTTGCCCTCCTTTCGAACTAAAAATGCGGGGGCACACCAATCACTATCACAGGGTTCGATAAAGCCTTTTTCCACCATATCTTCCACGATGGCGTTCAATTTATTTTGAATTGGGGGGGCATAGCGATAAGAAGAATAGAGAGAGAGGGGTTTGATGGCGCACAATGGGACAAGATGTTAACGCGCGCAAAACACTGTGTAGAGTAGAGGAGAGCCATTCTAACACATGTTGGGGTAATAAAAACTTTCGCGAACGCGAAAACACCTTTTGTAAAAATAATACACTAATGATAAACATTTGGGCTTGGACACCCGTACGGGGATAGAAAATATAAAGGGGCTTTAAGTAAAATAGCTAATGTGTGAAAACGAAAAGATAAGATGCTAGGAAATTTTACGAAGAGCGAAATAAAGTGCTGCCAGATGTTTTAAGAAATGAATGGTAACTTTAAGAATATAGGATAATTAAAAATTATTGTAATAAAGTAAGGATTATAAAAATTAAGCGTCGCACTCCCCCCTCCCCAAAACCGAACGTCCTCGTGAGGTATGTATAAGAGAAAAAATATTTACGGGGGCGAAGATTATATCGGGGGGTACGGTTTATACGCGGTGATTTACACCGATCAACTTTACCCTTTGCCAAGGGTGCGTTGTCATTACCCAAACGTGGAATAAAGACCTTTAATTGCGAAATGTGGTGGGTCCCTTTTAGCAAGCGACGGCTATCCTTATGACATAGTCGATAAGTATGTTCGGATAATTTTTCCGCTACTTCGTACGGGCCATCCCAGAGAGGTGCTAATTTTTTTCCATATTGCTCAGCCGCCGAGGACTGGTAATGCGTTTTCTTTAGTACCATCTCTCCAACATTTAATTGAAATGGCCTATGCTTTTTATCATACACGCGTTTTTGGCGTGCTTGTGCCAAAACTAATTTTGCTTGAGCGTTCTCGTAAGCATTTCGTACGCGAGGTCCAATTTTCAACCCGTGTAATTTAACATTAGAATCCTCTAACTTCTCTACCAGGTTTACGTTATCTGGGATAAAGTAGTGAGGCTCGCGTAATTCGCGACCAAAATTTAAATATGCGGATATCGAAGAATAGAGAGAGAGGGGTTTGATGGCGCACAATGGGACAAGATGTTAACGCGCGCAAAACACTGTGTAGAGTAGAGGAGAGCCATTCTAACACATGTTGGGGTAATAAAAACTTTCGCGAACGCGAAAACACCTTTTGTAAAAATAATACACTAATGATAAACATTTGGGCTTGGACACCCGTACGGGGATAGAAAATATAAAGGGGCTTAAAGTAAAATAGCTAATGGATAACGAGAATGCTTTCCACGTGTGTGAAAACGAAAAGATAAGATGCTAGGAAATTTTACGAAGAGCGAAATAAAGTGCTGCCAGATGTTTTAAGAAATGAATGGTAACTTTAAGAATATAGGATAATTAAAAATTATTGTAATAAAGTAAGGATTATAAAAATTAAGCGTCGCAGCACGAAACGTTAATATTGTAATTTTGACGAATTAAAATTAATTTAAAAATAAAACCATTGTTGTCAGAAGTGGGATTTGAACCCTAGCCCACATACGAGGACCAGATTTCACACGTCTCCATCTAACGGTGGAGACAAGAGTGTCAAGTCTTGAGTCTGGCTCTGGCGCCTTAGACCGCTCGGCCATCCTGACATGAAACCGTCAGTCTAATTTATCGCAGGAAACGTTAATATTGTACTTTTTGACGCGCAACAATAAATAAAAAAGAAACCATGGTTGTCAGAAGTGGGGTTTAAACCCACGCCCACATACGACGATCAGAATTCACAGTCTCCATCTAACGGTGGAGACGAAGTTGTCAAGCCTTGAGTCTGGCGCCTTAGACCGCTCGGCCATCCTGACATGAAACAGCCTGTCTAATTTATTGCCAGAAACGTTAATATTGTAATTTTTACGAATTAAAATAAATTTTAAAATAGATCCATTGTTATCAGCTGTGGGATTTGAACCCACGCCCTCATACGAGGACCAGAATTCACACGTCTCCATCTAACGGTGGATACAAAGCTGTCAAGCCTTGAGTCTGGCGCCTAAGACCGCTCGGCCATCCTGACATGGAGCAGTTAGTTTAAGTTATCGCCGGAAACATAAATATTGTAATTTTTGACGCGCAGCAATAAATTCAAAAAAAACCATGGGTGTCAGAAGTGGGGTTCGAACCCACGCTCTCATACGAGGCCCTGAATTCACACGTCTCCATCTAACGGTGGAGACAAGGTTGTCAAGCCTTGTGTCTAGCGCCTTAGACCGCTCAGCCATCCTGACATGAAACAAACTATCTAATTTATGGCATTTTGACGAATTAAAATAAATTTAAAAATAAAACCATTGTTGTCTGGCGCCTTAGACCGCTAAGCCATCCTGACATGAAACATGCTGTCTAATTTATCGCACGAAACGTTTATATTGTAATTTTGACGCTTACAATAAATTAAAAAAAAAACCACAGTTGTCCGAAGCGGGTTCGAACCCACGCCCTCATACGAGGACCAGAATTCACACGTCTCCATCTAACGGTTGATATAATGTTGTCAAGCCTCGAGTCTGGCGCCTTAGACCGCTCGGCCATCCTGACTTGAAATAGTTTGTCTAATTTATCGCACGAAACGTTAATATTGTAATTTTGACTCTTACACAAAATTAAAAAAAACCATGGTTGTCAGAAGTGGGGTTCGAACCCACGCCCTCAAACGAGGACCAGAATTCACAAATCTCCGTCTAACGGTGGATACAAGGTCGTCAAGCCTTGAGCCTGGCGCCTTAGACCGCTCGGCCATCCTGACTTGAAACAGTTTGTCTAATTTATCCCACGAAACGTAAATATTGCAATATTGACTCTTACACAAAATTAAAAAAAACCATGGTTGTCAGAAGTGGGGTTCGAACCCACGCCCTCAAACGAGGACCAGAATTCACAAATCTCCATCTAACGGTGGATACAAGGTTGTCAAGCCTTGAGTCTGGCGCCTTAGACCGCTCGGCCATCCTGACGTGAAACATAATGTATAATTTATCGCAGGAAACGTTAATATTGTAATATTTGACGCTTACAATAAATTAAAAAAAAATGGTTATCAGAAATAGGGTTCGAACCCACGCCCTCATACGAGGACCAGAATTCACACATCTCCATCTAACGGTGTATACAAAGCTGTCAAGCCTTGAGTCTGGCGCCTTAGACCGCTCGGCCATCCTGACATGAAACAGATAGTCTAATTTATCGCACGAAACGTTTATATTGTAATTTTGACGCTTACAATAAATTAAAAAAAAACCATGGTTTTCCGAAGCGGGGTTCGAACCCACGCCCTCCTACGAGGACCAGAATTCACACGTCTCCATCTAACGGTTGATATAATGTTGTCAAGCCTTGAGTCTGGCGCCTTAGACCGCTCGGCCATCCTGACTTGAAACAGTTTGTCTAATTTATCGCACGAAACGTTAATATTGTAATTTTGACGCTTACACAAAATTAAAAAAAAACCATGGTTGTCAGAAGTGGGGTTCGAACCCACGCCCTCAAACGAGGACCAGAATTCACAAATCTCCATCTAACGGTGGAGACTAGGTTGTCAAGCCTTGAGTCTGGCGCCTTAGACCGCTCGGCCACCCTGACATGAAACATTTTGTCTAATTTATCGCAGGAAACGTTAATATTGAAATTTTGACGCTTACAATAAATTTAAAAAAAACCATGGTTGTCATAAGTGAGGTTCGATCCCACGCCCTCATACGAGGACCAGAATTCACACGTCTCCATCTAACGGTGGATATAAGTTTGTCAAGCCTTGATTCGTTCTCCGAAGATGGAGGCCACACTACCTCCTTCAGCCACCAAGCAGGCCGGCGATGACCCTCGAAAGGGTACAGACGCATTGCACCAGCAACGTTTGAAACTTTCGAAGCAGAGCCAGAATTAGAAGACTATTGCTTACCGAAATCACCATCACTAGACGACAAAGAATGCTTAGCATTCCGACGAAGATCAGACTTGAGACCGGCACCGACGACTGAAGACTCACTGCCAACAGCCCGGACCGGAGAACCTTGAGGAATAGCGACTGAGACAGGATGAACGACCATCGCGTCACCTTTATCACCACCGACAGCCGCCGTGTCAGAGTCGCGCGACGCCATACGGGGCCAAAGTGGACACTCCCGAACAACATGACCCTGCTTCTCGCACTTGAAGCACTTGAAGCACTTGAAATCCGGACAATTGCGATAAATATGGTCAGGAGAATAACATTTATTACAAATTTTCAACTGAGAATCATGTCGGACAGCGTAAAATTTCTCCCGACCAACAGCATCGGCAACTCGTAAGCGATATGGTAATGATGACAGACTCTCAGGTAAGGTTACGCGAACGGTACGTATTCCGCAATAGAATGATGCCTTTTTATGCCAAACAAGCGGACCCTTAATCTCGCAGCCAAGCGACGTTAACTTGGATAAAACGGCTTCATCAGTCACGAACTCAGGTAGGTCCGAAAAAGCGACATTCACAGTTTTCGCAGAAACACTTGAAATTTTATATATCTCACCATCAATATCCAAGCCAGAATCTATAACGCCAACGACATCGGCCAAATTCTTCAAGGTAAGAATGTAACCTCCCTCATCACAGACAACTAAAGAAGAAGCACAATCTTGACCAAAGTTCGCAATCACCGCCGTAGACACAACTTCAAAACTTGGTAGATTTCGTTTAAAATCAATAAAAACCGATCTCTTGAAAGCGTCCATCCTGGGTAGAAACACCCAGGAGGGATAACGAAATTAAAAAATTAACAACTATTAAATGAAATGCACGAAAAAAAACCGAAAAAAAATTAAATAGGCAAACCACCGCGCTTAGGCTTAGCGCTACGAAAACACGGAGAGCAAAATCGAACGACCTGCACTCTCCAAAAGCTCGAACGCCTCTTCTGGCGCCTTAGACCGCTCGGCCATACTGACGTGAAACATAATGTCTAATTTATCGCACGAAACGTTAATATTGTAATTTTGACGCTTACACAAAATTAAAAAAAAAACCATGGTTGTCAGAAGTTGGGTTCGAACCCACGCCCTCAAACGAGGACCAGAATTCACAAATCTCCATCTAACGGTGGAGACAAGGTTGTCAAGCCTTGAGTCTGGCGCCTTAGACCGCTCGGCCACCCTGACATGAAACATTCTGTCTAATTTATCGCAGGAAACGTTTATATTGTAATATTTGACACGAAACAATAAATTAAAAAAAATGGTTGTCAGAAGTAGGGTTCGAACCCACGCCCTCATACGAGGACCTGAATTCACACGTTTCCATCTAACGGTGGAGACAAGTTTTTCAAGCCTTGTGTCTAGCGCCTTAGACCACTCGGCCATCCTGACATGAAACTGTCAGTCTAATTTATCGCAGGAAAAGTTAATATTGTACTTTTTGACGCGCAACAATAAATTAAAAAAACACCATGTTTGTCAGAAGTGGGATTCGAACCAACGCCCTCATACGAGGACCAGAATTCAGACGTTTCCATCTAACGGTGGAGACAAGGTTGTCAAGCCTTGTGTCTAGCGCCTTAGACCGCTCGGCCATCCTGACATTAAACAATTTATCTAATTTATGGCATTTTGACGAATTAAAATAAATTTAACAATAAAACCATTGTTGTCTGGCGCCTTAGACCGCTAAGCCATCCTGACATGAAACAGATAGTCAAATTTATCGCACGAAACGTTTATATTGTAATTTTGACGCTTACAATAAATTAAAAAAAACTATGGTTGTCCGAAGCGGGGTTCGAACCCATGCCTTCATACGAGGACCAGAATTCACACGTCTCCATCTAACGGTTGATGTAAGGTTGTCAAGCCTTGAGTCTGGCGCCTTAGACCGCTCGGCCATCCTGACTTGAAACAGTTTGTCTAATTTATCGCTGGAAACATTAATATTGTAATTTTTGACGCGCAACAATAAATAAAAAAAAACACGGTTGTCAGAAGTGGGGTTCAAACCCTCGCTCTCACACGAGGACCAGCATTCACACGTCTTCTTCTAACGGTGGAGACAAGGTTGTCAAGCCTTGAGTCTGGCGCCTTAGACCGCTCGGCCATCCTGACATGAAACTGTCAGTCTAATTTATCGCAGGAAACGTTAATATTGCACTTTTTGACGCGCAACAATAATTTCAAAAAAAAAACATAGTTGTCAGAAGTGGGATTCGAACCAACGCCCTCCTACGAAGACCAGAATTCAGACGTCTCCTTCTAACGTTAGAGACACGGTTATCAAGTCTTGAGTCTGGCGCCTTAGACCGCTCGGCCATCCTCACATGAAACATACTGTCTAATTTATCGCACGAAACGTTAATATTGTAATTTTGACGCTTACAATAAATTAAAAAAAAACCATGGTTGTCAGAAGTGGGGTTCGAACCCACACCCTCATACGAGGACCAGCATTCACACGTCTTCTTCTAACGGTGGAGACAAGGTTGTCAAGCCTTGAGTCAGGCGCCTTAGATCGCTCGGCCATCCTGACATGAAACTGTCTGTCTAATTTATCGCATGAAACGTTAATATTGTAATTTTTGACGCGTAACAATAAATAAAAAAAAACAAGTTGGCAAGCCAAAATATACCTCTCCTCGGAAGAATTGTCCCTAGTGGTATTAATTCCTCGAAACGTCCCTTAAAGATAGCTCGGCAATTCAGAGTTATTTATTCAAAACGTAATTCCGCTTCAATCCCGCCCGATATAAAATTTTAATTTTAATTCAAATAATTGAGATGAAACAACCCAGTTTAATTTATTCAGAATAATATAAATTAAGTAGTTACAACAGCGAGTTACACGTACTAAAACAATGCACAATTGAATTAAACCCTATTTACAGAACAAGTTTATCAGTTAAATATAATACGTAGCAAATTTTAATGACAGAAATATCTACAGAGGGTCTTAGTATTTTTCTCGCTTACACTCGGTTTTCACTGGGCGATTTTCTTTGCGTATATTATTTCGCAAAAAGAGCGGAAAACGTAAAATCCGTTTTCCTAAATCATATTTCGCTTGTGAGTTTTCACTGGCCGAAACGATTTTTTTTTTTAATTTCGAATATGGAACCGGAACAGAACAGTCTCGTGTTTAAAAAGGATCTCGTCTGTAAACAAACATGGAGGACGACGTAGTTGTCGAAGTTATTAATACCCTTTAAGTTTACTTATTTTATCGTAGTTGAAAAAAAAAACAATACACTAGACGATTCTGGGTGCGTGATTTGTATCTTAGAAGGTTTCGCCAATGAGACTTTGCAAATCTTGTACAGGAAATGAGACAGCGTTTCAGATTTTATAGCCCGGTAACAAAGACCATACCACCGGAGGTCTATCATCATAGTGCCCTACGCCAGCGTCCCCCTAGCCCGGACAGGTGACAAATCCAGCTTGGTTAGCAGAACCCTACTACTGCACTGTTAAAAATAAAGGTTTATAACACGACCAAAATTGGACTTTTAATTTATTTCAAACCATTTGGTTACGGAAAACGGTCTAATCAATTATTTTAGACCCATTTTACTCTTTCATGTTTAATACCATACCTTTTGGGGTATTGAAAGGGAACGAGCCCTAAGAATAAACCTTTTTCCAGTCCTGGTGGTAAAGGTATACAAATGTTATGTTTTAACATTTAGTCCTTTTGAATACCCATTTAATTCCCTTAAACGAAGAAAAAAATGATATGGACCAATTTCGAGACTAGTATTTGAATACTACGTTATTTCTTTTTTAATATTTTCTTTAAAATAACGTAATGCGAAGAAATTCCAATCACCAGGAATATTTAACTAAGGTTAAGTCTTTAAAAATTTGATAACAAATTTAAATATAGGGGATATTGATTATGGCGTCAAACTATTTTAACAAAAATATTGGCACCACAGAATTCTTGCTACGTGTACGTCAAAAACTGAAAGTATTAAATGATACTTTACGTGATCAACTCCCTTCGTTCAAAGATTATTTCCCCCTAGCGAAAACCAGCTTAATCTGGCCATGTTCATGGTTAATCTATTGAGTCGTATTGAATAATATTATAAAAAAGTATTAAATAAGGGCCTAGAAAGGACTGAAAATGAAGTTAGAAAGGATTAACCTCTTACTGTTTTTGAAGTAAAATGGATAAAAGAGTGTAAAATAAGTACTTAAACACTCCACAAAAGGACTGCATTTGGGGAGCAGAAGGTTTAAATATGTTCTATGATAAAACCCTGAATGGTCTTAAATATTGGAAAATGTTTTAAGCACTTTAGAGGTCTAAAATAAGACCTTTATTTTTAACAGTGTGATGGTCGCACCTTTGACGCAAGCCACTCAACCCAGCAGAAGGTGCCGCAATGGGTGGACCATTTCCCACTTCGCACACAGCAGTGGGAGTAAGAGTGGATGATGTAGCAACTCCAGCCGACACCCTACCTACTTAGGTAAGGAGTCAAACCCTTTGGAGAGAGCTCCTAAAGGGGAACGACAGGCACACCGCAGTCCAAGAAACCCGGCACAGCCGGCACCGGAGATCCCGGTGTGAGTTCAAAAAGCCGGGAAACAGGACCGCCATGCCCTCATACGGAGGCCCGCCGCCCCACAGCAGGCTACCCAATCCGCCGAGGCGGCCAGTTTGCACGGACCCTCTCCGTTAGCCTGAACCGAAGCTCAGTATCCAGCCCAAACCTGACCGAAGTCGGGGGTGGATGGAGATAGGACCATTTGATCGGAGCTAACATCTCCCAGTGTGCCACCACCCTTATGGGTTACAAAAGCCGGACCCCGACTCTCCGGTAAAGCCACCAGTTATTGCACACTCCGACCCATTTAGGGCCAGGAAATGAGACAATCCGAATTAATTTTTGTAATTTTAACTTAATACACTGCAGAGTGCAGACCGCTGATGATATGCTATATCAGATCGAAGAGCTAAGCCTATAGGTCTTATCTCGAAATTTGAAAATGGCGACTTGTAAAAGGTAAACACACGCGCTCCCTCGGTTTCCTAAATCACGTGACTAGAAGACTGGATATGATAGGTCTACGTCTACGGGGAAAAAATCGCAGCAAAATATTTATCGCAAAAATAGAAATAGGACCCGCGACGCAAAAATACGAATTTCGCCAAAATAACAGGAAATGTTTTTCCTTTTCCGCAAAAAAATACGAAAATCGCACAAAAATCGCCCAATGAAAACCGGATGTTACGAAATACTTTCCGCATCTTTAACGCTCATTTTATTTCAACACTCGCCCTTGATGAAGATACCATAGAATAGCTATATTCGATATCTGGTAGTGGACGAGTCGTAGACTTCCTGTGGACGTTGTGACTCATACCGCATGAAAAAGACCAATAGTGTCCAATTTCCAATATCATATAATGACTCGCACACCCAGAAAATCAATGGCTGTATTAGGAATCGTAGATGTCCAAATATCCACACCAACAAAAAAATGTATTAACAAGAAGCGAAAAACTTACCATCACAAAGCACAAAAAGCCACTTGACTAAACCACAGCTCGTATATCAATAAATGACCGTAGACAGAATAGTTAGTGCGACACCTTACCATTAACAAACAGGAATTTTCGACGTTATTATCATGAAACTGGATAAGCTAATCAACACGACGTACACACTATAAAGTTTCCTCCAAAACTTTACTTTTTCGTGGGGAAAAAATTATCTCAAAAACAAAAGATGAAAATATAAGATCAAAGAATAGACAAAAAACAATATTATCTCGATCAGTAAAAATAACATACGACCTTTCCTTTGCCTAAAACCCAGACACATATTATATTAAAAAAAGAGTATCAGAAAAAACTAAACCTACTGACAATTAAAGAGTTTAACAACGTCATTGAATAATATATTACAGATTTATAACACAACATAAAAGGAATCAATAACACAGCGGCAACGAATCAAAGTCCTAAAACCGCGCTCCCGGTTCAATTCCCGACGAAATAAAAACAAGTTCACAAAAATTAAAAAACAAAGTACAATAAAAAATATCCACAGATATTGTATTCATCCGTTTAGTAACAAAACCCGCCTTATCATAACGGTTCCTTTACTTTAATATGTACCCTAAGTAAGTCAACTATCCACATGGTAACAATGCGACCCGAGTTCAATTCCTGATCACGATTAAATTTTACATTAAAATACTTAAATATTTAATTAAATATAAGATTAATATAATTTATAAATATTTAATTAAATATAAGATTAATATAATTTATAAATATTTAATTAAATATAAGATTAATATAATTTATAAATATTTAATTAAATATAAGATTAATATAATTTATAAATATTTAATTAAATATAAGATTAATATAATTTATAAATATTTAATTAAATATAAGATTAATATAATTTATAAATATTTAATTAAATATAAGATTAATATAATTTATAAATATCTAAAATGATGTAGAATAAATTATAGTGCCTAACGTTATAACTTCGTAAAGGACAGTCAATAAGAAGAAGTTGAAGAGAAAACGCCCATACAAACACAACAGACTCAACGAACACAAACGCTACAGACTACACAAACACAACAGACTTAACACCCACAACCGTCATAACACAAGCACAACATTCACACCCTATACATAAACATTACAATAATGAAATATCCAAACAATTAAAACTGTCACGACGGTGAACGTTAACGAAAAAACACCATCCAAACCCGACCCAACCGCAAATTAATCCGTTAACGCTCACCGTCGCACAACCCTTCGACAGTCCTAGCAACTGCGAACGCAAAAATTTCGAGAAACCGCGTACGCAATTATTAACCTTTGCACGGAAAATGCGAACGCGTTCGCAGCGCACACACAGACAGACAGACGATGATTGTATAACCCCTCCTAGGGGAACCCACGCCCTCATACGAGGACCAGAATTCACTCGTCTTCATTTAACGGTGGCGCCTTAGACCGCTCGTCCATCCTGATATGAAACATTCGGTCTAAATTAACGGACGAAACGGTAATATTGTAATTTTGACGCGTAACAATAAATTTAAAAAAAAACAATGGTTGTCAGATGTGGGATTCGAACCCCCGCCCTCATGCGAGGACCAGAACTCACACGTCTCCATCTAACAGTGGAGACAAGGTTGTCACTCTAGAGTAGTGATGTAAAATACCCGGGTATTTATAACGCAGGGTAAATACCTTGGGTACTTACCCGGGTAAATACCCAAAATACATAAATACCCAGGTGTTTATAAACACCTTTAATTTCTTTGTTAAATATTTTTTAATTTATTCAATTAAGAATATGGTAATTGAAAAACCCACAAACACATCAAGTTATTCTCATATTAAATATTAATTATGGTTTTTTCACTTTTTTTGCAAATTTTACATAGTAACATTACATATGAGATAACTATTAAATATTATTTATTCATTATCTGGATGATCACTTGAAAGTTCAGTCTCTGCTGCCCCTGGCTCTCCTCAGACTCCTCATCATGACTATTTTATTACCAGGCTTAACACTAACAGTAACATGAGCAATTAAGGATTTTATTCATTTCATGTGGGCCATTAAAACATTTCCTGATATACTTTGTCATTTTGTTGACATTAGAATGTTTGTATTCCTTACAGCAATATACATATGAAAGCAACACCTTTATTTTTATCTTTGAATAACTCCCAGGCTAGAAATAAAATTGACTAATATAAAACTGCTTTTAAAAATGTAGTTTGCCCAAATTGCCCAACCAAATAAGCCCAAACCAAGCAAAAGATGTAGACAAGGAGGATAACAGATAGCTACACTCGACCCGATACTAACTAACGCTCTAATCATAAAAACCCTAGTTTTGGGTATTTACCCGTGCATGGGGTAAATACCCGGGTACCTATTTAAAAATACCCTACCCACTGGGTATTTACCCGACTTACATCACTACTCTAGAGTGAGAATGAAAATTTTCACTATTGCCCTAAAGCACTCTCTTCCCATCGAGTGAACTTCTTCAAGGTCACTCTTTCCACTCCAAAATTCAGTGGGAAATTTGAATTTGATATTTTCATTTCAAATTATTTGTAAACAATTATTAGTTTTCTAATGCTCCCAAAGGCTCAGTTGACCCACTGCCGTTTACAATATTAAAACACGGGTGTTTTTTTTTGCCCTAAAATTTTAATATTATATTGTTAATATAAGGAAACGGTTTTATAGATTGATTTTAAAATTTCTGTGGCCTTTTGGTCTTTTTGAGAATAGGTTTCCCTTTAATTGAATTCAACTAATTAACTGAGCTTTAGAAATAATTAGAAAAACATAAAATTCTTAAGAATAGTTTAACTGAGGTTTAGAAATCTTTAGAACACTGTAAAACTTCATAAAATAATAAATTAATAGTATTATATTCAAATATACCGCCGTCATTTAGAGTGAAGGAATTGACCTTGAAGAATTTCACTCTTTTGCCGCCAGTACACTCGGCGAGTGGGGAAAAGGCACTCTTGAGAGTGGAGTGCGTTCGGCAAAAGTGAAATCGTGGAAGATTAAAATTAACAATTTTTTCCAATCTCATTCTCTAGTGAGAGTGAAGATGTTTAATTTTATTCACTCTCATTCTAGAGTGAGAGTGAATTTTTTTTAATATGTTTCACTCTCATTCTATTGTGAGAATGAAGATATTTAAATTTAATTGTTTTTCACTCTCATTCTAGAGTGAGAGTGGATGGTTTATTTTAACTCGCAATTTTGCCCAGGTCTGCTTAGACCGCTCGGCCATTCTGACATGAAACATTCTGCCTAATTTATCGCACGAAACGTTAATATTGTAATTTTGACGCGTAACCATAAATTTAAACAAAAGGGATTGGTTGTCGGAAGTGGGATTCAAACCCACGCCCTCATACGACGACTACAATTCACACGTCTCCATCTAACGATGGAGACAAGGTTGTCAAGCCTTGAGTGTGGCGCCTATGACCGCTCGGCCATTGAGACATGAACATTAACTGTCTAATTAATCGCATGAAACGTTAATATTGTAATTTTGACGCGTAACCATAAATTTAAACAAAAAGCATGGTTGTCGGAAGTGGGATTCAAACCCACGCCCTCATACGAGGACCAGAATTCAAAACTCTCCATCTAACGGTGGATATAAGGTCTGGCGCCTTAGACCGCTCGGCTATCCTGACATGAAACACCGTTTAATTTATCGCACGAACCCGTCAGCGTAAAGGTTCGTCCAATGAAATTTGTACACAACATTTTGTTAGTTTGCGCTCTCCTTGTGTTTGTTGCTCCTAGCTTTAAGTAACTCTTTGTTACGAGTGGGAGAATCGAAGTAGGCTTAAGAAATGACTTTTAAAAACCAGCCGTACATTAGCCTTGTTAAACTCTTTATTATTCTGCTTTGTTTGTGTTCTGGTACTTTTCCGCGAATCCCGAAATATTCCTTTGTTTAGTCTGTTCGATTTAAATTTTGCCAACGTTGCCAGAATATATATATTTTAGTTTGAGTAATCCACGTTGTTTGGACAAAGCTTCACTGAATTTAAGGCTTATGTTACCTAATACTCGATAGTTTTTATCGGAGCTGTCAACCTAGAATTTAAAATATTTGTTTATTGTTGTTATATTTCTTTTAATAATTTCAGTCTAACATTTAATGGTCGAAATCTGAATTATAAGCCGAACGTTTTCCACATTTCTCATATACGTCTCCGTATAAATATTAGTTCTCGTATTCGGGAACAGATGGCGCGAATTACATTCCGCCTACATTAATTGCCTTTCGTACGAAGTCCACTTAATTTTCCAATGCCTCAATTAGGTATGTTGTTCTTTTTAAGACATTAGAACCGGGGAACGTAAATGGTGTATCAAATTTGATTCCAAAATTAGCCAGATTCCAATAGTTGATTTTATAAAATAAAAAGTGGTCTTGCCCAACTTGTTAAAATGTTGCTCTTACGTCACAAGACCCAGCTTTATTAGTGTATTCCTCGCACGAGCGATTTGCACGCGCTCTAGAAAAAGCTATATTCCTCGCGACTGTAGCGCGCGCTCGTAGGCTTGTCAAAGTAAGAGACTGTGACGTAAGAGCAACATTTCAACAAGAAGGCCACGTTATTTTATAAAAAGAACTATTTGACTCTGTTTGAAAATTACAAAACCGAATTGTGGTATATTTGATCCAATTATGTACAATGTTTGAAATTCGACTTTATTTCGATTTGATCCATATTATTTCTTTAAGACAGAAGCGGAAATGGTCTGGATTTTAGTTGGATCCAAATTAGAACATTTATTTTCGTAAGTGATTTCTGAGAATAAATTCCAAATCAAATCAACAAATTTCTTTTATTTAAATCGGATTTATTTTATTTTATTGAATTTATTTATTTTTATACAAGTTCTTACCTGTATAATTGACGGATATTTTACTTTTATCAGTTAGCTAATCTTGAATTAAATTAAATCTTGATTAAATTTAATTACTATTTAATATTTTAATTTTCTCCGAGTTTCTATGTATTTTAATTTTTTTAAGAACCTATTTTTTCGATTTTTTATTCCTTCATTGAAATACATTGTGATTTAAATCAAAATCAAATTGATTTCAATCAGCGAATCCTGACCTCAGATCAGGGAAATTCAGGGAAAGGTGAGGGAATTAAAAAATATACCTAAAAGGTCAGGGAAAGGTGAGGGAATTTTATGAATTTGCAAGTCAAGTAATTAGGATCTGGTAATAATGATTTCGTAGATATTGAGGTCACTTTGTCATGTCGACTGGTTCGACAATGTTACGATAGATGTCGCAATAACGTTCATATTTAAATCTCTATTTGTGGAATTAGGCGCGTAACCCTGATATTTCGTTAAATGTTAATTCTCGGTATTTCTAATGACGGGGGCATAACAACGGCTTAACCCAGAATGCAAATTAATTCGTCATTTCCGACCCTGTTAAGGCGGTGTTTTTTTCACGCGTTCAAAGGTGATTAGTTGATCGACCTTAATTTATTGCAAAATTGCACCATAACCGATTTCATTATTTCAAAGTCCACACCTTTGCCTGGTTTTTTTTGCCTTATATTTGTCGTCGATTTTAACTTGTGCTCTCCGAGTTGGACGCAGGAAGCTGGTGCGATTGGAGAGCTAGTGGTTTGCTAATTTGGGAGAAAATGTTTCTTACTAGAGATAGTTTCACCAATTTATAATTAAACCAGAGCTCTTCTACCTTCCCCCGCTGGATTAGTCGCCACTTTTGATCGGGTGAGTTAGTTATTTAATTATATTAATAGTTTAACTCGTAATAACACAAATGTATCGACTATTTCTTAAGAAAGAAGTTACCATTTAAGGTCATTGCAATGAAAATCAGACTACACGCGATGTATACTTCGTATATTTACCGAATCTAGTAAATGTAAAAATTACACACCGCGTAGGGATATTTACCCATTGATAAACCATCTATTACTAGATGAAATAGTATTAGAACATCAATAACTGACGGTCTTTGTTACGGATTTGTAGGTCAAATAGAAAACCTTTTGGGAGAGTAAACAATATTTTTTAATCTCGACAGAAACTCTGTCTGAACGCCACTGGTCTTACAATCTAAACTTTTTTTTAGTTTTAGTTTTCGCGAATAATTTACCGAGAAAGCACATCAAAGAATATAAAGCCCCAGGAATGGGAGGATTGATATTATTGGCCGCGTGTTTTGGTTGCGTTAGAAACTTCCGGCAAAGCAAATCAGAGTAACCGGAAACGGTTAACGCAACCCCGTCTCTCTTTAAAAACGAGAGGCGCAAAAGTTCCACTAGACGGAGCTACACCTTCCATTCCTGGGGCTTTATATTCTTTGCGCACATGCTATTTTCTAGTAACAATATGGACATCAAAAGCTGCGAAAAAGAGCCGTACACGCATAAATTACGCAGATATATCTCGTCTTTTCGGGAACTAATGGTTTTTCTTAGAACCTTTCATCTTAGAACTTGAACAATCTACATTATACAAGATTGCTCGTTAAATTTTATGGCTTTTTCCCCTCTCGCTGCCTTTAAAGGAATCAAGAAATTTCCAAACCAATCACAACAAATACATACATATTTCCAATATTTCCAAAGTAATACATTAACCAAATATTAATACGAGTTATGAAACAGCTAAAACTATTATTAATTGTAAACTGAACATAATTTCTGAACGACTATACGTTTTATGTAGCCTGTTGATTAGGATCTCATACTCTTGCGAGCACACAGATCGTTGGACTGCATTTGTCTTAGCAACGGGGGCCCTACACTTTGCTAGTCTGAGAGTCGTTTGGCAGCCGGGGCTCTTTGCTACCCTGCACTTGGGGTGCCTACTTATCGGATGCATAAGCTTCAATACATTACACAACACACAAATGATACCAAACAAATGGCAATATGTTTTATTTATTTATTTAATTTAATTATTTATTTAATTATTTATTTAATTATTTATTTAATTATTTATTTAATTATTTATTTAATTATTTATTGAATTATTTATTGAATTATTTATTTAATTATTTATTTAATTATTTATTTAATTATTTATTTAATTATTTATTTAATTATTTATTTAATTATTTATTTAATTATTTATTTAATTATTTATTTAATTATTTATTTAATTTTTTGTTTAATTATTTATTTATTTATTTATTTATTTAATTATTTATTTAATTATTTATTTAATTATTTATTTAATTATTTATTTAATTATTTATTTAATTATTTATTTAATTATTTATTTAATTATTTATTTAATTATTTATTTAATTATTTATTTAATTTTTTGTTTAATTATTTATTTAATTATTTAATTATTTATTTATTTATTTATTTATTTATTTATTTATTTAATTATTTAATTATTTATTTATTTATTTATTTATTTAATTAATTTATTTATTTAATTATTTATTTATTTAATTAATTTATTTATTTAATCGTTTGTTTAATTATTTATTTATTTAATTAATTAATTTATTTATTTATTTAATCATTTGTTTAATTATTTATTTATTTATTTATTTATTTTTTTTTTAATTTTTTTTTTTTTTAAAAATTATTTTTATTTTATTATTTATTTTTTGAAGACGCTCTTTATTTTTATATATTTAACAGTCTTCACACTATTTTTTTCCAAACTTTTTTTTTTTGGAAAAAAATCAACAGGAGCCTGCGTAGGAACTTGTTTCAAGCGAATAATATTAGCAAGATTGGGTGCTTGCTCGTAGCGTCGTAGGCATACGTCATAACAAAGCCCCGCCTTGAAACGGCCGCCATGACATTAATTGCAAGTCACAGATGACGAGGCAAACGCCACACGATCCAATTAATATAATTACGCCATTCTAATATTTTGCCAAATGGTTTTAATACTCCTTACAAGATTAAATACTTATTGATGCATTTTTTACATACATAAAATATAATTTGTAATCTCAAATACTTGAGAGATCGTCAATGTAGATTTCCGAGTACTTTTGATAAAGTCCGAAATGCAATTTCCAAGAATTCGTTATCGTTACGACCATATATTTATCTTATATTTAAAAACGAACGGAGCTAAAAATAGCTATATTTTTCGCGTGAAATAAATCGAAATGGGAATTTTTGTGATCGTCTCAAAAGTGGTTAAAGATTCTACTTTAAAGCAAAACCAAATAACAAGTAGTAATTAAATTTAAAGGGTGCGTTTGTACTAGAGTGTCTTGCAGCCCTTACGAAGATAAAGGATTAGAATTCACGAAGAAAGGCTTGTTTTTTTTTGCCCTCGGCCTGTAAATATGTTTTCACCTCATTACTCTGCCACCAGGGCGCGTTGTCCGCGTAGGATTCTTACGCTCCCGCCTTCATTCTAAAAATCTCTAATACGTTTTCAACCCCTACTTTTATTACTCTGTTCTTATTTCGAACAAATATGTCTCGTGCTGGTTTTTGTCTTACACCGCTACATCGCACTTTCATTTAGGTTATGAAATTGAGTGACACGTTGTCGTCGCCGTCTTAATTCGACTAACAATTGTTAGCGTTTATGTTAACTGTTTACAGAAGCCAAAATTAAAATTGAAATTAAAATTGAAATTAAAATTGAAATTGAAATTAAAATTGAAATTAAAAATGAAATTAAAATTAAAATTGAAATTAAAATCGAAATTAAAATTGAAATTAAAATTGAAACTAAAATTGAAATTAAAATTGAAATTAAAATTGAAATTGAAATTAAAATTGAAATTAAAATTGAAATTAAAATTGAAATTAAAATTGAAATTAAAATAATTGAAATTAAAATAATTGAAATTGAAATTAAAATTGAAATTGAAATTAAAATTGAAATTGAAATTGAAATTAAAATTGAAATTGAAATTAAAATTGAAATTAAAATGGAAATTAAAATAATTGAAATTGAAATTAAAATTGAAATTAAAATAATTGAAATTGAAATTAAAATTGAAATTAAAATTGAAATTAAAATTGAAACTTAAATTGAAACTTAAATTGAAATTAAAATTAAAATTAAAATTAATATTAAAATTAAAATTGAAATTGAAATTGAAATTAAAATTAAAATTAAAATTAAAATTAAAATTAAAATTAAAATTAAAATTAAAATTAAAATTAAAATTAAAATTAAAATTTTTGTTTTAAAATATTTTCATAGACAACAATTGAGAATCTATTAACTATTTATAAGGAATTAAATCGTTAAATTCAATTAAAGTTGCATGAACTGCATTAGAAATCCAATTCCTTATTAATTATACAATGATAAAGAAAACTTTTTTACGATCGATACTAGATGGAGTTATACTATTGGTATAAATGGATAGTTTCTGTTTGAGAGAAAAGCTTAGCTAGTGGGTCTGGAAGGTAGACCCGAACGTTTTTATTACCACGAACACGTTCTTGGTAAAATCAATTTGGGTGAGGCGAACTTTGATTTGAGAAATTACAGAGCAAATAAATAATTAATAATAATAATCAGCTAGGTGGATGCTTTTTTTTGTTTTGTGAAAACCAGTGTATTAAATTTGTAATTTTTTGTGTAAAATCGCCTCGGCGTAGCCTAATAGTTGTCCAGGGCTCGTACAAAATTTCCGGAATTAAATTCCCTGACATTTCCAGGTTTTCCCTGACCGAATTGCCATATTTTCCCTGACCATTTTTGAAGAATAAATGAATAAACCTTGAAAAATATTTACTATGTACATCTTTAAAAATGTATTTGCCCAATTTTTTTTGGGTCATTTCAAAATTCCCTGATGACCTTTTGGAAACATTTTCATATTCCCTGACCTTTCCCTGACGTTTTTGAAACATTTTCATATTCCCTGACCTTTTGGAAACATTTTAAAATTCCCTGACCTTTTGGAAACATTTTAAAATTCCCTGACTTTTCCAGGTATTCCAGGTCGTGTACGAAACCTGTTGTAATAATAATAATAATCAGCTAGGCTAATACCTTAGGCCTAAGTTATCAAGCGACTTTTAAAGCCATTCCTTCAGGTGGCCGGGTTACAATGCGTAGGAGGGTGGTGGCAAGCCCTTCATGCCACGCGAGCCAACAGCCCCCTGCACTAACTATTACTTTTAACCTCAACAAGCCACTAATCTATAACTATAAGTCTTAAAGTTTGTACTTTTATTTATTTATTTGTATGTCACGTTCCTAAAACCTCGAGAACGGTTAGTTCTAGAGCTTTGAAATTTTAAGTCAATGTTCAGGGCCTGATTTCCAACTAAACAGGCCTAATTCCAAATACCAGACATGGTTATTAATCTAATTCAATTTTATTTTTATTTTACTCGACTTTGGACTTTCGACTCGTTGCTTCCCTTATCTCCTTATGAGTTCCTTGCGCCCGTCCCGACCTTTAACCTTTTTTAACGGGTTAGTGTGAAATTCGTAGAAGGGGAGTTAGTGTGAAAGAAAGGGACTTCGTAGATGGGGAGGTTTAGTTGGGATTTTTAAGTAATTCATGACTTTTTGCTACGCGTTTTGCTTTTTTGCTACATCGTTTTCCTTTCTTACGTACAAATCAGATCTAATTCATTAAAACTTAGACCCCGGGCGAAGCCGGGTATTAAAGCTAGTTTCCAATAAATCAATTGTTATTATTATTATTATTATTATTTTTTTTTTCTTTTTTTTTTCTTTTTTAACGTTATTCACATATTAAATGTTAACACACTGAGGTTCAATATTATTATTATTATCATTATTATTATTATTATTATTATTATTATTATTATTATTATTATTATTAAGTGAAAATAGTAGCTAATAGCTTGCCGCCCTTGTTTCTGGAACCCCACCCCGAGTAAAAATACTGACTGCAATTATGAAGAGCATCAAAAACGGGGGAACCGTAGAAGGTGGAGGGAGGGCTCGCCGTTATTATGTTCAGACGGGAGCCGGTATTACTGCAGTGTACTTGCTTTTTATTTCGGCTAATTTCAGATAAATTTCAAATTGCAGTTTCTGCTCTTTTTAATTCGCCAAATAAATAGAAAAAAGTCGTCTTACGCTAAAATCCGTTCTTTTCATCCCGTTGCAAAAATTTAAATCGACGAAAACGAAAGGTCATTAGTAGATGGCGCTCGTTTCCTAATCATCCGCGACGCGTTTTTATTTTTAACGAGCAATCCTCAAGGGAGTTGTGTATTAAAATCGCGTACGATGCTGCCGCCGTCGCCACTATTTTCTGTCAAATGGAATGGGAATGGACGGGAATGGTAAAATTTCTGTCAAATGGAATGGGAATGGATTTATGCAGATAGTCAAGGAATGGGAATGGATCAAAGAAGAAAATTTGTACGGTAATGACATGGAAAGGAATTTTCCTCGACGGGAATGGACGGAAATGGAAACATTTTTGACTCAATTGCACCTCTCTAGTTCACAGTGGTGTAAGAACAGAAGTATATGGTACCCTCTTAATGATGGGAATGGATTTAATCCATTTCACGCGGGAATGGAACTTCTGTCAATGGAATAGGAATGGATGGAAAAGGGAACTTTCGGGATGGAAATGGATGTGAATGCATTTTTCAGTGCGGGAATGGACGGAAATGTATTTTTCATTTTCCGCACGATGACGGTCCATGGGCAAACTTCAGAATGGGAATGGACGGGAATGGTAAAATTTCTGTCAAATGGAATGGGAATGGACGGGAATGGTAAAATTTCTGTCAAATGAAATGGGAATGGGAATGGATCGAAGAAGAAAATTTGTACGGTAATGGCATGGAAAGGACGAGAATGGAAACGTTTTTGACTCAATTGCAGCTCTCTATTTCACAGTGGTGTAAGAACAGAGGTATATGCGTGAAGCCTTAAAGAGATAGTGCCAACTCAGATTAATTTAAAATTTTGTTCTTTGGCTTACACGTTATGATAGATTTTTAAGTCCTGAATCAGAATATATATACATATTAGCACTTTCAATTAGTATTTAGTTTTATATTTTAATGTAAAATAATGGTATTTCAATAGCCGCGCAAAACTTGACAGATTGTTGACGTCATGAGTTTGGTAGATTTCGGCGCGCTCGAGCGGCGGGGAATTTCCAGTAGTCTTTTTCTACTATCGCGTAGAGGATTTGTAAGCGCGTTGTTTGACTTTCTTCTCGCGGACCACGCGATTCGAGAATCTCGAATCACGACTTCACGAGCCGGCTAGTCGGCTACGTGTCAAAATATTATTTTCAAAGTAGAAATTGAAGAAAAAATCGATAACAAGGTATTGTTTATAAATTATATCATTATTTCTTATACGTAGTCATTATAACAATATTTATATTCTACGGAAATATGCCACCGAAAGCACCGAAGATCGTGTATTGTGCAGTTCCTTCCTGCAGTAATAATAACAACAAAAGTGGCTTATCTTTCCATTACTTTCCATCGAATGAGGGTCTTAAAGCGTGCGAAAGCGGGAAACTCGGATCAAAAGAAAGCGATGGGAGTCAAATTTCCTCCTGTAATCCCCTAAAAATTATATTTCCAGCTCGCTCTAGTAGCAACCAATAAACATCAACCTATCTATGACGTAGACAGTATGTGATAAAAAAAGTTACGCTATCTTTCTATTTTAAAATTTGAAATTAATCGTGAATATTTATATGTATACCAAATGTTTTATAGCTATATTTTTCTTTACTATATTTTTAAATAATTGATGAAAAAACTTCATATACGTAGAAAATTCTGACACTATCTCTTTAATAAAATCGGGGAAAAAACAGGTTTTTTTTTCGATTCGATAATTATCGTGTTTTTTTAATCGGATAATTGTTATGATTTTTTTAATCTCATAATTATCATGTTTTTTCAATCTGATAATTATCATGATTTTTTTCAATCGGATAATTATCATGATTTTTTTCACGTGATTATTTAGCAGGATCGTGTGGCGTTTTGCCTCGTGATCTGTGAGGGTGGCCGTTTGAAGGCGGGGCTTAGCTACGACGCTATGAGCTAGCACCAATTTGCGAATTTAAATGTAGTACTTATTGTGTGTACTCAAATGTCCGTGACATCTTGTTTTTTATTTATTCTTTAACTCTGAGCGTGTTCCATAATTACCTTTTTCGGGGAGTGGGGCTAGTTGACGCTTCATCTTTTGGTCGCCTGCGGTCGTTAGGTGGCGCTAGCGACGTTTTGGTTTATGTCCCACCAATTTCAAACCTATAAGTTTATTCCCTGCCGTTTAAACTTCGATAAAACAGTAGAAAAATAAATTTTCTTAAGGGATGATTTTCTAAGACTTTCAGGGTTTTCTTCTGATTATTTTTCAATTTTCCTTGTGGTTGTTCATTCCAAATATTAGGTATTTTTCGCCGACGTGAGTCCTTCTTTATCGAAATAAATATTAGTCTGTGATATTGTTTAGATAAATTAGAATTTATTTAATATTTTTAGCTAAAAAATATACCCATTAATGGTTAAGTTAAAGGGCTACAGAACCATTTGAAAAATTCGTACAGAATTTCAGGTAGATTCCAGTGGCGTAGCTAGCATGGGTGACACCCGGGGCGGATATCATGGTGTGCTACTTACTAGTCTCAACTATAGAGTGCGGTAGATTCTCCTCTTCGAAGCGCTCTAAGGTCGGGTGAAGAGCTTTGGTTGGCGAAATATCCAAAAGTTCCATTCCAAGGTTTCCCTTTCGTTTGCCGTCATTTTTAACTGATGTCGACGATGGATATATCCAAATGGATACAAAAATTAAAGATTTAATTTTTTTGCCTTGTATGAAAATTAACGTCATTTACACGGAGATATTAACTGGCCGATCAAAGGGAAAAAATAATTTATTCCCAGAATTGATCTCGCACCATCAGATACAAACGCGTCATTTGTGTTAATTCCCAATTAAATTAACATTTGCCAAAGATCGAACAAGGCTCCGAAAACTCCCTCGGGCCGAGGCCGGGGGTTTAAAAATGTTCGGCTCGGCACCGAGGCCGAGGCAACAGTTGAACATAGGGAAATTGTCATACTTAATGCCATCTAGAAGCAACACCCCACACAAGGAGAACGCAACCCTTCAGAAGTTGCGCATTTTCTTGTATACAGTTTTCATTGATTAGACACTTTAGCGCCTGCTGCCATCAGAAGGGGAAAATACGGAAATTGTCTTCCCCCGCCCGTAGAACGTTCAGCGTAAAGGCTCGTCCAATGTAATTTGTACACAACACTGCTTTATCATGTTTAAAGCAACTGTCGGCTCTATCATTGCCACCTGTATTAGGTCCCAGTTATTAGAGATGGCCTTGAATCAGGGCCGGCTCAATAAATTTTTTTCACCCGGGAAAGGGGGATTTTTGGCGCCCGTCTTATTTTTAGACTAAATTAAACTACCCCCCACCCGTAAAAAACATTACCATGTCCATGTTATAAATTTACCGTTTTCCTAACAATAAATAATCCCTTTAATCACTTTCTACATACTTTGTGTAAACATATTTAATACCTTCTTTATGGTACAGGGTCATTTTACATGGAGCTTGAAACACTAGGTAAGGTGGCAAGACTAGTATACCTTAAGTACATTAATTATAATGTCCATACTGAATAGTATCACGGTTAATATGTGAAATAAAAGAATTAAGTTTACGAAGACCCCGTGAGTTAAAGATAAAAATAATCCCTGGATATTTTTATTTTTAACTCACGGGTTGTTCTTAGTAAACTTAATTCTTTTATTCATTACATTAATTGCTTTAACAACTTAATTAAGAAACTTTTTGCGGGATTTTTTAAGGCCTACACTTATGAACATTTTTAAAGCTGTCGCTTGCTTTTCTGCTTTAACGGCTTCTCTTAATTTACTTTTTTTATAAAAAGAACCAGAATGCTTCTATTTCTCGGACATCTTAATTCAATTCAACGTGACTCTAATTAATATCTATCTAACAAAAACTATTTAACTGAAACTTATAAATGGCTTTCTGCGAGTGCGCGTAAAATAGAAGAGACTAACGGTAACCACGGACACGCGACAGATTAAATCGTACCGATAGACTGCTTAAGAACTAGCCATCGAAAACGATTTAAATGCATTTTAGAATATTAAATGCAGGTTCATAATAGTCTAAGAAACAAATAGAATTCTTGAAAATGGCCTGCTAGTTTATTTATCATAAAGCTGGATAAATGACAACGAAATAGCAAGCAAGTACATAGAAGTACTGTATTCCTTTGGGCTTCCTTCTATTCTTGTGGCCCTAAATTGGTTAGAGTGTGCAATAACTGGTGGGTTTACCGGCGAGTCGGGGTCCCATAAGGGCGGTGGCGAACTGCTGGATGTTAGCTCAGATCAAATGGTCCTATCTCCACCTCCGACTTAGGCCAGGTTTGGCGGGAAACTGAACTTCGACTCAGGCTAACGGAGAGGGTCCGTGTAAACTAGCCGCCTCGGCGGATTGGGTAGCCTGCTGTGGGGCGGCGGGCCTCCGTGTGAGGGCATGTTGGTCCTGTTACCCGGCCGGGTTATGTGGACCGCTGTGTCCCGTCGTTCCCCTTTAGGAGCTCTCTACAAAGGGTATGACTCTTTACCTACGTAGGTAGGGTGTCGGAAGGAGTTGCTATAGCATCCACTCTTACTCGCACGGCTGTGTGCGAAGTGAGAATTGGTCCACCCATTGCTGCACCTTCTGCTGGGTTGAGTGGCTTGCGTCAAAGGTCCGACCATCAGTAGTAGGGTACTACTACCTGAGGGGCCATCGACTTCCCGAAATCGGTGTACACCCTAACTGTAATGATTACGTATTCTTCTGTAATCTTTTGTACTCATTTGTAATCTTCGTACTCATCTGTACTCATCGTAATCATCTGAACTCATTAATGATTACGTAATAGGTGTACAGGCAAATTCTTACTGGCTAGCCCCACGCTACTACCCATGCTGGATTTGTCACCTGTCCGGGCTTGGGGACGCTGGCGTAGGGCACTATGATGATAGGCCTCCGTTGGTATGGCCCCTGTTGCTTTTTCTTCTTCATATTATATACCCTGGTTTATAATGAAAATACCAGGAAAATGCTTTATCCGTCAGAACTATGCACCGTTATTTTATGGTTTATTTACTATTTGAAAATAAATAGTCGCAAAAAAACGATCATCGACGATGTTGGACATTTTGGTTGGGAAAACGGTTTGTATTTCTAATTAGCTAAAGATTTTTCAAATTATGTTATGCTTTCAATAAAATTTTCATAAACAAATCTAATTCTTGGTAAAATAAAAAGGCGCACAAATCAATTTTGGCGCCCCCTCTCAAAACGGCGCCCCGGGCAGTTGCCCGGGTTTGCCGGCCCTTAAGCCGCCCCTGCCTTGAATCTATCGCAGTCTTCGAAAAAAAAGCGACTTTAGTGGAGAGCGTGGTGCCATCTATTTACGGCAAAGGAAGCTAAAGTTCAAAATAGTCAAATGATAACGTCGTCAGAGAGCCACTGTAGAGTATTATATTTAGACAATTTATACTTTAGTTAGTGGGCTTTAACCTAAACTATATATCCCGTGTAAAAATATTGTTTAAAATTGCTGTAATTTATGTTATTGGCCAATATACAAAAGATCCAACCGACGCGAGGGGTACCTATAATTACCCGCTTTTTGGGTCAAAGTGTAGCTTAACTAACTTTTTTTTGATTACGACGATAGCGACATCTGTTGAAAAAAGAGCTACTTCACGTCGAGCCGACACTTGCTTTAAAGGCTAGCTGCGTTCTCCTTGTGTTTGTTGCTCCTAGATGCCATGAAGGGCTTGTAACGCGGCCACCTGAATTAAAGGCGTTGAAATTTACCTTGTTATTATTATGGTGCTGATTAGTATTATTACTCAAAGGAGTGGTATTTTTGATCGTACAACGTCATCGTACAATCTCCAGGTCGAGGATATTTTAAATATGCATGCTTGCGCTGTTAGATATTGACTCTTATATCGTTTATGCCTTATGATGGATTATCACTTTTATGACCGCGTGACGAAGGTGGAAATTGTTTCCGTACAATAGAAACGCTATTTTGGCGCTTTGTTGACCCTAGAAGTATGTCAAATCTTTGGGGATATGGCCGCTTTGATCAATTGATCAATTCTCTTGATGGAAACAGATGGATAGGCCCGTATTCCTGGTTGAACTTTGTCCGAGGAGACCAAAGATTCCTTGGTTATTCGTAATTTTTTGGCCAAAACCCATTAAGCCTCGATGGATTTACTAAGATTAAAGAAAAGAATTATCAGACCAAAATGTCCTAAAACTCATCGCGTAAAAAAATAAGGATTATTCGAAAATTCGTGATTAAAATGGAATCTAGTTATTTCATTTTTGAATCAAACTAATGGGCCGAAAGTACCAAATTCGCTACAAACTAATTCCTCGTAATTCCTTCGTACGAAAAGCGTAGACCAAATCGTGCCTCACCGAAGGCGCTAAGGCTTAGCGAAGAAGCTTCGGAAACCTTAGAATCGGAATAGAATTTCCGACTTTTTCGCGTCCTCCGCTAATAACTTCGTAATTTTGTCGCCAGAGGGCGAATAAATCGTCAATGGCTCGGAAGACTCCGCGTCCCTTTCGTAACAATCCTTTTATTCTCCTTGAATGGTACTTTCCTCGGGCCAAGGCCTAATTACAATATGAGATTCCTATATTGAGTCGCTCTTAAGACGTTTACTCTCTCGCTCCCACCCGTGTCCGCATTGTCCCAGCAAATTGCGCGCTTTTATGTCTCGCCGGAGAAATTTATATTCCAACACTACGTACCTTCTCCGCCACGAGCCCCTCTCCTCGTAAAGAGCTCGCGGGCCTTCCCGACACTGTATTCGCGATAGGCGCGCGCGCTTCGTGACCTACTAAATGTGTCCGTCCGTACGAATCGGGCTTTTATCTGGCTTAATTACGCGACATACGCGTCCAATTATATAATTGTTTCCCTCTAGCGGAGAGTTTAGACATAGGCCGCTAAATTTGGTGTCGCGTTGGGATTTCATTTCACCTCCAGCTATGCTTTGAGAAAACACGCGCTTGTTTGATTTGAACCAATTGGATTTAAAACACTTTTTTAAATCCTATAATGTAGTAATTCAAATCACATTAAATTACAATTGATGGCTTAATTAAATTTAACTATCATATAAATGATTGGTTTAAATCACAAATTTTTAAATTATTAAAGAATTAAGTTTTAAATTTTAAATTCAAATCACACTAAATGACAATTGGTAATTAAATTTAATACAGGTTTATTTAAATGATTGGTTTATTTCAAAAATATTAAAATTTTTAAATAATAATTTTTAAATAATGTAGTAATTTAAATCGCAATAAATTACAATTAGTAATTAAAATTAAAAAGCTCAGTTAAATTTTAGTTTACGTTATCCGATACGGGCAAAATTTAATTAAACAGAATAAAGTGTTTATGATTAAAAATTAAAGGTAATATGTTTAATTAAATGCCCAGATACGAATGAAATTTTAAATGAAAAAGGTAATTAAATTTCATTAACACTTATTTAAATGTTCTGATGCAAGCAAAATTTCAAACTAAAATGTAATAGGTAATTGAATTTTATTAGCATTTATTTAAATGTCCCGAAACAAGCAAAATTTAAAAATAAAAAATAATAGGTATTTAAAATTAATTAAAAATTATTTAGATAAACAAGCAAAATTTAAAATAAAAAAATCATAGCTATTTAATAATACTTTAATAATTAAAGAATTATTATTTAAATTTCAAATTCAAATCCAGCACTAAATGACAACTGATAATTAAATAAAATAAAGTTTATATAAAAAATATTCAAATTTTAATATCACAAATATTCAAATTTTAATATTACAAATATTAAAATTTTAATATCACAAATATTCAAATTTTAATATCACAAATATTCAAATTTTAATATCACAAATATTCAAATTTTAATATCACAAATATTCAAATTTTAATATCACAAATATTCAAATTTTAATATCACAAATATTCAAATTTTAATATCACAAATATTCAAATTTTAATATAACAAATATTCAAATTTTAATATCACAAATATTCAAATTTTAATATCACAAATATTCAAATTTTAATATCGACTCAAAATAGTCATCCTCCCGAAGCAGAAATAAAAATTATTTCTAGTATTAATAGCAACTGTCGGCTCTATCTTTGCCACCTGTATTTAAATGTCCCGAAACAAGCCAAATTTAATAATTAAAAAATTTATTTAAATATACAAGCAATATTTAAAAATAAAACGTAATAGCTATTTCAATTTAATTAAAATTCATTTAAATATACAAGCAAAATTTTAAGAATAAAAAGTAATAGGTAATTACATTTCTATAACATTCGTTTAAATTGTAGGTTAAAATAAAAACTTCGTTATATTTGCATATATTTAAAACTTAGCTGGCCATCTTCAGAGACAATAAACGTCGTCAAATTTTAAACAAACAAAGCAACCCTACACGGTCAAAAACCAAGGACAAGACATCTACGCGCCACCTATCGTTTTAACATTTTAATATTTTTAACAACGCATATATTAATTAACTATTAATTAATATTCCTTTAAATGTCCTTCAAAAAGCAAAATTTAAAAATGCAAATTTATTGGTATTTAAGTTTTAATAATATACATTTAAATCCAATTAGGACTGTATAAACAATTAAATAAACAAAATCTGATTGAAATTAAAAAATCTATTTTGTTCAAGAACTGAAGTTCGTTAAAATATCGTCTCGAAAAGTTTAAAGTGGAACGTAATGGAAAACTTAGAAAGATTCAAAAGCTGGATTAGGTTGTTTAATATTGCTTTTAAAACCAAGCTTAATTGGAATTTGTGTATTTCAAATGTCTTCGGGGCGGATTCAGCCGTATCAGACACAGACTGTTTTCATTTTCCAAAGCGAATAAAATGTTATTGGAACTCGTCCTCTAGGTGTATCCCCGAAATACTCGTCGGACATCTCCGTTGCCTTCGCGTAACGTGGTACAGTCTGCGTGGTTCATTTCGGAAAGGAAGTGTCGGGTGGCCAGCGTACTTCCTTCTAATTAAAGGATTTCGCCGGATGGTGGAAACTAGATTTACCTCCGTTAATTTTAATTTAGAGCTCGACCGTTTTGTCATAATTTGCGTTCGCGTTGGCGCCTTTCCGTTCTGTCCTATAGGACTGCGTTATATTCTAATTTGACGGTAGAGTGGTTTAGACCAATATTTTTGGTTACACTAAATCACCTTTTGGACATTTCGGTACCGTTTGATCTTGGAATTTACCGAAATTTACGTGAAATCGTAATTAACGTATATTCGAAATGACCGTTACCCGCGACCACTGGCAAAGGCAGCTATATAGTCTGTTAGATAAAGCGAGGGCTCTCAAGTAATATTGAATTGGAGATATTTTAAATATATTGACTGACACAAAAATGGACTACGAACTTGGAAAGCACCTGTTATTATTTTAATAAATGTATTAAAATTTAATTTGTAATTATTATCCGCTTCTACAACATAATATGTAGCCAAAAACTAACGACTGGACTTCGATCTTTATTGGGGCCCTCGACATCCCTCCCCCTTTTGATGCAAGAGCCCCTGTTCTTGGTGGGCCCCTAGTCTTCAAGATTCTTTGGGGCCCTCGACATCCCTCCCCCTTTTGATGCAAAAGCACCTGCTATTGGTGAGCCCCAAGTCTCCGAGCTCCTTTGAGACCCTCGACACATCTCTCCCATTTTGATGCAAGGCCCCCTTCTCTTGGTGAGCCCCTAGTCTTCAAGCTTCTTTAGGGCCCTCAAAATCCCTCCCTCCTTTTAATGCTAGGGCCCCTGCTCTCGGTGGGCCCCTAGTCTCCGAGCTCCTTTGGGGCCCTCGACACCTCTGCCCCCTTTTGATGCAAGGGCCCCTTCTCTTGGTGGGCCCCTAGTCTCCGATATCCTTTTGGGGTCCTCGATACCTCTCTCCCCTTTTGATGCAAGGGTCCCTTCTCTTGGTGGGCCCCTAGTCTTAGAGCTTCTTTGGGGCCCTTGACATACCTCCCCTTTTGATGCAAGGGTCCCTTATCGTGGTGGGCCTCTAGGCTCCAGCCTAGTCAGCATTATGGATAATGCGGCACCGCGTAAAGCAATACTTAAATTTATCTTTGCAAACTTGAGTACGAAGTCCGAAAGTCGTGAGATCGTGGTTGTTGTATGGCTGTTCTTACTAAAGAAATTATCTGCATTTGGTCACTAAAATACCCCATTAGGGTTGTTAGTTGATTTCAGATTTTAAGTGACAGCATAAAATGACTAAGTATCTGTTTAAAGTGAACTACACTTCGCCAAACGTCATTAAAATTAGTCAAATAACTTGCTCCGCCGTCGCTTCAATTTGTCTGTTCAATTATCAATCCTTTGTAAAATAAACCAGATGAAGACTTAACCTAATAAGCGGAGGCTCTGAATTATTTCTCTAAGACTGTCTAATTCAACTTATCGGAGAGCTAGATGGCGCTGCTTGTGGCACCCTTTTTGTTGGGAGAGACTAAATTTACTTAAAAACCGACTGAAAAATTTCTAAGCATAGGAAATTAGGAATTAATTGGAGACGACGAGGTAATTAACAGTTAACCAATTTAATTACTTTGAATTAATAAATCACAGTTAGTTAATAACAAATTGAATTATATTTTGCTCTTATGGAGCGACCGCGACTTGAATTTTTCTGGGGTTTCTCTTTTTCTGGAGAAGTGAGGAAATTTGGACCTGATGGGTCCCGCGCCAAATTGCAAGTGAGAAGCCCAGAGAATATTTGCTCGGGGCTTTCTTTCGCGCGCATTTCACTTTCCACAGAAATAGCGCTTACAATGCTATGGAAAGTTTTTTGATTTGGGGTAGAAATTCCTCAAGCTCCGAGCGTCACAGTGTCGGGCTGTTCCGGTCATCGCTAAATCGCCCGAAGGGATTTTGGGGAAACCCAGTAACGCTCGGTGCCAGCATCCTTTCTTTACAATCATGGCAAAGGGACAAAAATGGGCTTTCTTAGAAGGGACGGTAAAATACAACATTAACGCTACGAAGGCTAGGGTTCGAATTTTGGCTTATTTTTATAGTTTTAAAACGTCCCTTCGGGAAACGCGTTAATTTTAAATGGTATACACTTAGGTTAAATATTAAATTAAATGGATTACAATGATTCACATTTTTAGGAATGCTTAGAAACAATTTTGGGATTATTTGGAAGTAACATTATTGAAATTTACAACATATTTTTTCATACAAACAAGTTGGGTCAAAAACCCTTAGGATTTGGGAAACACTCTAAAATATGCAACACTGCTAAGGTGTCACTCCTCGTCTGCCCATGGTTTATACGACACCCCTCAGTGTTTTCAATAGTGGTATAAAGAGGGCGTAACGATAGATTTTGACCAGAAATTCTTGGTCCTCTGCTGTCCATTATTATACAGGGTGTTAACTAAAATTGGACCAGGGCGAATATATCCAAATGTGTTTTAGCTACGATTTTGAAATTTTAGGTTGTTATAGAGCTCTCAGGGGGTCACCCAACTATGAAAATTTCAATCACCTTGAACCATGTCTTCAAGGTCATTCAAAAATTAACTTGAGAACCATAAGAGCTACGAAGTTGGTTCCAACTAGAAAGTTGTTCCCCGTCACAATTTATGGTTAACTAGCTTTGACTCGATCTGATTTGCGAAACAGTAAGTCGAGAAATGTTAGGCCAAAAACAAGACTGTCGTTAAGTTGATAACGTGTAGAAGACAAGTTTTGGGAGCTGAAATTTTCAAACTAAAGACCCTCAACCACGATGAGGTTGTCTAACAAATTTCAGTACTCTAACAAGAGTACTTTTAAAGTTATCAGTTGAACATCGTCTTTAACACGTTATCAACTTAATGGCCTTCTTGATTTTGGCCTAACATTGCTCAACTGCCTATTTCCCAAATCAGATCGAGTCAAAGCTAGTTAACCATAAAATGTGACGGGGAACAACTTTCTAATTGGAACCAACTTCGTAGCTTTTACGGTTCTCAAGTTAATTTTCAAATGACCTTGAAGACATGGTTCAAGGTCATTGACATTTTCATAATTGGTTGACCCCCTGAGCGCTCTATAACAACCTAAAATTTCAAAATCGTTGCTAAAACTCATTGTGAGATATTCGAACTGGTCCATTTTTTAGTTAACACCCTGTATAGTTATTAGCCTAAGGCTAGGTTTTACTCGAAATAAATTTTAAAGGTGGGGTGGCTGAGTGGTTTTCACTTTCGCCTCGCACTAATTCAATTAAAATTACAGGAAAATATCGGATAAATTCCATTAACATTATAGGGAAATATAGGATAAATTCCATTAAAATTACAGGAAAATATCGGATAAATTACATTAACATTATAGGGAAATATCGGATAAATTACATTAACATTATAGGGAAATATAGGATAAATTCCATTAAAATTACAGGAAAATATCGGATAAATTCCATTAACATTATAGGGAAATATAGGATAAATTCCATTAAAATTACAGGAAAATATCGGATAAATTCCATTAACATTATAGGGAAATATAGGATAAATTCCATTAAAATTACAGGAAAATATCGGATAAATTACATTAACATTATAGGGAAATATCGGATAAATTACATTAACATTATAGGGAAATATAGGATAAATTCCATTAAAATTACAGGAAAATATCGGATAAATTCCATTAACATTATAGGGAAATATAGGATAAATTCCATTAAAATTACAGGAAAATATCGGATAAATTACATTAACATTATAGGGAAATATCGGATAAATTACATTAACATTATAGGGAAATATAGGATAAATTCCATTACAATTACAGGAAAATATCGGATAAATTCCATTAAAATTACAGGAAAATATCGGATAAATTCCATTAACATTATAGGGAAATATAGGATAAATTCCATTAACATTATAGGGAAATATAGGATAAATTCCATTAAAATTACAGGAAAATATAGGATAAATCCCGTTAAAGTTATAGGAAAATATAGGGTAAATTCCATTACGATTTAAATCATATAAAGTAGTAAATTAAAACACACTAAATGACAATTGGTAATTTAATACAGGTTTATAAAATTTTTCCCTGGTTTAGTTTAAATCACAAATATTTAATTTTTTAAACAATTACGATTTAAATCATATAACGTAACAATTAAAATCACACTATATGACAATTGTTAATAAAATTTAATAAAGATTTGTTTAAATGATTGGTTTGAATCACAAATATTTAAATTATTAAACAATTATGAATTAAATTTTAAATTCAGAAATATTTTAATAATTAAAGAGTTATGATCCAGCACTAACAAAGAGACAATTGATAATTAAATTTAATAAAGATTTATTTTAAACAATTACGATTTAAATCATATAACGTAACAATTAAAATCACACTATATGACAATTGTTAATAAAATTTAATAAAGATTTGTTTAAATGATTGGTTTGAATCACAAATATTTAAATTATTAAACAATTATGAATTAAATTTTAAATTCAGAAATATTTTAATAATTAAAGAGTTATGATCCAGCACTAACAAAGAGACAATTGATAATTAAATTTAATAAAGATTTATTTTAAACAATTACGATTTAAATCATATAACGTAACAATTAAAATCACACTATATGACAATTGTTAATAAAATTTAATAAAGATTTGTTTAAATGATTGGTTTGAATCACAAATATTTAAATTATTAAACAATTATGAATTAAATTTTAAATTCAGAAATATTTTAATAATTAAAGAGTTATGATCCAGCACTAACAAAGAGACAATTGATAATTAAATTTAATAAAGATTTATTTTAAACAATTACGATTTAAATCATATAACGTAACAATTAAAATCACACTATATGACAATTGTTAATAAAATCTAATAAAGATTTGTTTAAATGATTGGTTTGAATCACAAAATATTTAAATTATTAAACAATTATGAATTAAATTTTAAATTCAGAAATATTTTAATAATTAAAGAGTTATGGTCCAGCACTAACAAAGAGACAATTGATAATTAAATTTAATAAATATTTATTTAAATCATTGATTTAAATCACAAATATTTAAATTTTAATATCGACTCAAAATAGTCATTCTCCCTAAGTAGAAATAAATAAATAAAAATTATTTCTAGTATTAATAGCAACTGTCGGCTCTATCATTGCCACCTGTATTATAGAGTAGTATCACCTCGTAGCTTTGGCCATGGCCGCCATTTTAGACGCGTTTTTTTCTCTATAGGAAAAAGCATGGGTGACGTTGCGTGATGTAGCACTGATACTACTCTATTATAAGGCCATTGTTATTAGAGATGGCAATAAATATAGACGATTTAAATCATATAAAGTAGTAAATTAAAACACACTAAATGACAATTGGTAATTTAATACAGGTTTATTAAATTTTTCCCTGGTTTAGTTTAAATCACAAATATTTAATTTTTTAAACAATTACGATTTAAATCATATAACGTAACAATTAAAATCACACTATATGACAATTGTTAATAAAATTTAATAAAGATTTGTTTAAATGATTGGTTTGAATCACAAATATTTAAATTATTAAACAATTATGAATTACATTTTAAATTCAGAAATATTTTAATAATTAAAGAGTTATGATCCAGAACTAACAAAGAGACAATTGATAATTAAATTTAATAAAGATTTATTTAAATCATTGATTTAAATCACAAATATTTAAATTTTAATATCGACTCAAAATAGTCATTCTCCCTAAGTAGAAATAAATAAATAAAAATTATTTCTAGTATTAATAGCAACTGTCGGCTCTATCATTGCCACCTGTATTATAGAGTAGTATCACCTCGTAGCTTTGGCCATGGCCGCCATTTTAGACGCGTTTTTTTCTCTATAGGAAAAAGCCTGGGTGACGTTGCGTGATGTAGCACTGATACTACTCTATTATAAGGCCATTGTTATTAGAGATGGCAATAAATATAGACGATTCTTCGAAACACCTACTTTACTGGAGAGCGTGGTGCCATCTATTAATGACACAGGAAGCTAAAATTCAAAATCGCGAAACTATAACGTCGTCAGAAAACATTGCAGAGTATTATAGTTAGACAACTTATACTCTACTTAGTAGACTTTAACCTAAATTATATATCCCATATAAAATATGTTGTTAAAAATTACTATAATTTAAGTTATTGTCAAATTTACCAACGAGCCAATCAACGTGAGGGGTACTTTTATGTCCCGCCTTTTGGGTCAAAATGTAGCTTAAGCATCTTGTTTTTATGTCGACGCTAGCGACATCTGTTGAAAAAACGCTACTTCACACTTGCTTTAATACAACCGTCATAATTATTATAAATTACTTATGCTAAAATTGTTGAATCAAATAGTAAAATTTTTTTTTTATAAGGCGACATCTGTTATCGCGCCACATCAAACGCGGTTATACTTTGGGGCGTGATTCGAAATGTAGCTTAATGAAGCGGGTAATTGAAATAGCTCGCTTCAAATCTAAATTTCGGCATCTACTATTGATCGAGAACGGACGGTTATCTATATTCGCGGCCATAACTATCACCAGTACTTCTAACATTTTTGTTTCTATACGTTTGACCCAAATAACCAAACTCCACGATCTCATCCGTGCTTAAACTTTACACTCTTTTGAAGCTGGTCGGAATATTAAATAAATACTCGCCTGATTTATTAGACCAAACTTCGACGAAGAGTTTATGGCAAATAGGCCTTGTAAAATAAACGGAACCATTTTGACGTTTTTGAAAGGTACCCAGGTTTAAAAAAAATAACAAGTTGAGCTAGCCATATAGAAAAGAGTGGCCCCGTTTCGAGGCGGACAATAGGCCGATCCCATCTACGAATTGATAAAGATTGGTATTCGAGTGAACCGAAAATATGTAGTCTCGACTATTCGCGACCGAAACGAGTCTAGATGGCGTAACGGTTCTAGCTTCTCCGAGGTAGCGCCTATAGACAAATTAAAAAGTCACAAAAACGTTTTTTTCTTAAATAATCTTATCAAAATATAAGCAAACGATGCAAAAAATTACATTATAATGAAAGTATCATATAAAGTAAAATTTTCGAATAACGATGAGGAAAAACTAATAGCGTCTGCTTTAGCAGCTACTTATTTAGGTTTCAATGGCAAACCAAAGGGGGCGTAGTGATAGTTTTCATACGCGAATACATGTAGTGCAACGAGCAAAAGCTCTTAAAGGGGGCGTGGTCTTCCTTATGGTAATCAAAATTCGAACAGGGTGCTGTTTGCATATTCACCTCAATACATTCTTGAAAAGTAAATTTGGTGGCGCTCGAGGCTTAAGAAAAGTACCATTAAAAGCTAATATTTTTATTTTTATTTCCGCTAAGCCTCGGCCGTTGAAAAATAGGAGAAATGCTTGTAGAAACGTTTTCCGATTTGAGGAAATGAACAATCTATACTTTCTCTTTTTCCGTTTGTCGATCGCGGCGCGTATAGGGAATAAATTGAAGTCGTAGATATTGTTCTCCGGCAGATGGCATCGATAGGTGTCCTTCATTTCGATGAGGCTTTGGGAATTCTGCCGGCATCGTTTCAGCGCCGTATATTTGATCGTTATTATTATAGGCGGCGCTGTATTCCTGTTTTTCGTTCATCCGTCGTGCGGTAGGGGGCGGGGCCGTCTTTCGATAAGGTGGCTAAAATTGCTTTATACCTCTCTCAGCCCAACTCTTTGTCTTATTTTCTTCTTTGTGATCGTTTTCGTTTCGGGGGTGGTTTCGTTCCTCGTTCTCTGCTCGTTGTTTGGACCCATTTGCTCATCAGCTCATTAACGAAGATCCGATCAATTTATGATAGAACGGAAAGAAATTTCAAAGCTCAGACTCTTTTCATTCGCTTTTGAGGGATTTTTTTTCCATGTTTTTAAATAACAGGGATGGGCACTTTTGTTACAGAACCGCTCAGCTCGCGCTCGGGAAATTTTGATCGGTAAAATTTTACCCCCTGTCTTTTCGCTCTTTTTTGAGCGGGTAAAATTGAACTCCTTTCTTTTCGCTCTTTTTTGGGCGTGTAAAATTTCCCTCCTTTCTTTTAGCTCTTTTAGAGCGGCGAAATTTCGCTCCTCTCTTTAATTTTTTGAGCGATAAAATTTTACTTCCTCTCATTTCGTTCTTTTTTGAGCTGGTAAAATTTAACTCTTCTCGTTTCCATCTTGGGATCTTTTATAAATATATTTTAAAGCCCAATTTTGCTCATAATGAGAGAAATGCGCCCGCCCATCACTGATAAATAAGAGCTTAATTAATGATTTTGATTTCAAGAGGAAATTTTGAAAAATAATTTCTTTAAAGAACTTTAATCCTTAAATAACGTCATTATTGAATTTAAAATATTCTAATTAAAATTTGCCAAATTTAGAAACTTTGCAAAGTATACACATATTGAGACGAGATTTCTAGACCTAATTAAAATCGACTTAATTCGTAAATCCTTAAAACTCCAAATTTAGAAACGTTTCGTTGAAAATCCTCTAATTACGTATTCAGAATAAATGTAGCCTAAGACTAGTAAACCGTTCGGCGTTTAACGTTAATACACATCGGCGGAACTTCATTCACTGATCACTAGAAGGCGCCAGTTGTTTTTTACACCCACGCAACGACAACGATCTCAGGAGTTAAGGACTTCGTACTCAAGCTCGCAAAGGAAAATCTACGAATAAGTAGATTAGTCCATTATGAAAAGGGATAAAAAAGCTAAACTCTTGACAAATTTGAAGAAATTTAAAAACTTACAAATAGCTCGTACCGATAGGTCTTCGACAAACAAAAAGACGCGAATCTCGGACAAAATAGATCTTCGAGTAGAAAACTAAATTAAATTAAATGAAATAGCCAGAAATTCCAACGGTAGACCGGTTTCGTCCTATTTCTGACTCGTCAGTACCGTGCGGGAAGGCTGGCTGTCGACTATTACACCGAAAAGAGAAACTAAGCCTAAACATTAAAAATTTCAAAACGCGTTGGTAAGCAACGGAAAGCCGAAAGTGGTAGAGAATAGTGTTAAATTTCAATTTGAAGAAAATATTTTTATTTTAATAAAAAATATTTTACAGTTCCTTTAACATTTTTAGTCCATTTTAGTGTTAGACAAAATATTTAATGTAACTCTAATGTAATATGGAATAATCTATTTAGTCTAATTATATTATAAGTAACGTAATAACAATATATTACGATATTTAGCTAAAGTTATCACCATATTGATTTCCAGTCTAAATATGCCAAAGGCGATAATAAAATACTCAAATACGTAGCGTTAGTGTCGAAAAAAGTTTCCATAAGAAAATTAGCATTAAAAGCATATAGAAAGTGTCATACTTACAGCTAGAGTTGTTAATTTTTCCAAAAAAAATGAAATCGGAAAATTTTCCGCAAATCGGAAAAATAAAACATTGAAACATATATTACTTTGTTTTAATTCTAGAGTAGTCTAGAGGTTGAATTTTACTTTTGGACCGTACAAATTGAGGCTAAAATGCCACGAAATTTAAATTTGTGGACGATATTAGGATAATCTTGGAACAAAAACGTTTTTTTTTCGGAAAAATTAAAGAAAATTTACCGGAAAATTGCCGAGGCCATTTCTCCGGAAAATTTTCCGATTTGCTTCTCTACTTAAATCTATTATGTTATATATGATAGTGCCTATATTTAATACTCGAGATTCCAATTTGGAGTCTTGGATAAATAATGTGAAATAATTGGAGTTCGCCAAGCTTTCCCAATTGGAGAGAATCGAATTGTACAAGCGTGTCTGCCAGTCCGTGTTTCGAGGTTTCCCGTGATCTTCGCGGTTTGCCCGGAAGCGTGTGAAGCTCCACGTTTTCTCCGAATTTCCGATAAAAACGTTTATCGCGACTTTTCCGTCTGAAAAAAGGAAGTTTTAATTATTGGGGAAAGTTTTGCGTCCAGACACTTTTCCAAGTTCTCGGAATTTTATCGTCTTTGTTTGGCGAGAGTAAAATTGGTTGATCCTTTGTTTTGCGGTTAACATAGACGCGTTGTTCGCAGTCACGATGTCAGAGTTATTCAACATTAGGCGGTTGGGTTACGGACGTTTTCGTATGGTGCGCGTAAGTCAGAATAGCTTTCCCCGTAATTAAAAAGCCACAATTAAAAGGTTAGCTGAAAATATTTATTTTTTCTAAGTCATGAAAGTAAATAAATTTTATTAAATTATTTTCATAATTAATCGTTTAATTGTTTACTTATTTTTGACGAGCTTTGGTTTATCTGAAAAAGGGCGTGGTTGTCAAATGTGGCGTTTTATCTACGCCTTAATCTAAACTTTAGCGAAAATTATGTATAAGGATTGCCAACATTTAATTATCCAAACGGTGTATTGCTAAACTGAGTGACCTGAGCTTCAAATATGAGTCCCACACACGATCATTCCCGCAATTGCCGATTCAAAGTGTCTCTACCAGAGGTAAAAAACCATTCCCGAACCATTCCCGATTCAAAGCATCGCGACCATAGAAAAAATCCATTCCTTCTCATACCCGCAATTTCTGATTCAAATAGTGTCTCTACCAGAGGTAAAAAAACATTCTCGACCATTGCCGACCATTCCCGATTCAAGGCATCGCGACCATAGAAAAAAAAATTCATTCCTTATCATACCCGCAATTTCGGATTCTAAGTGTCTCTACCAGAGGTAAAAAACCATTCCTGACCATACCCGATTCAAAGCATCACGACAATATAAAAAAATCCATTCCTTATCATACCCGCAATTTCTGATTCAAAGTGTCTCTACCAGAGGAAAAAAAACATTCCCGACCATTCCCGATTCAAAGCATCGCGACCATAGAAAAAATCCATTCCTTCTCATACCCGCAATTTCTGATTCAAATAGTGTCTCTACCATAGGTAAAAAACCATTCTCGACCATTGCCGACCATTCCCGATTCAAGGCATCGCGACCATAGAAAAAAAATTCATTCCTTATCATACCCGCAATTTCGGATTCTAAGTGTCTCTACCAGAGGTAAAAAACCATTCCTGACCATACCCGATTCAAAGCATCACGACAATATAAAAAAATCCATTCCTTATCATACCCGCAATTTCTGATTCAAAGTGTCTCTACCAGAGGAAAAAAAACATTCCCGACCATTCCCGATTCAAAGCATCGCGACCATAGAAAAAATCCATTCCTTCTCATACCCGCAATTTCTGATTCAAATAGTGTCTCTACCATAGGTAAAAAACCATTCTCGACCATTGCCGACCATTCCCGATTCAAGGCATCGCGACCATAGAAAAAAAATTCATTCCTTATCATACCCGCAATTTCGGATTCTAAGTGTCTCTACCAGAGGTAAAAAACCATTCCTGACCATACCCGATTCAAAGCATCACGACAATATAAAAAAATCCATTCCTTATCATACCCGCAATTTCTGATTCAAAGTGTCTCTACCAGAGGAAAAAAAACATTCCCGACCATTCCCGATTCAAAGCATCGCGATCATAGACAAAATCCATTCCTTATCACCCGCGATTTCTAATTCAAAGCGTCTCTACCAGAGGTAAAAACCATTCCCGACCATTCCCGATTCAAAGTGTCTCGACTATAAGAAAAATTCCATCCCCGATTCAATGTATCTCGACTAGAGGAAAAATTCCATTCCCGACCATTCCCGATTCAATGTATCTCGACTAGAGGAAAAAATCAATTCCCGACCATTCCCGATTCAATGTATCTCGACTAGAGGAAAAATTCCATTCCCGACCATTCCCGATTCAATGTATCTCGACTAGAGGGGAAAATCAATTCTCTACCACTCATTTTCATTCCTTAATCAAAAATAAGATATCAATTTGATTCCGGCCACTTCCGTGGTATTCCCGCGGTTATCGTGGTAAATGGTAAGAACCCGTTTCCAAGCAGGTTTTTAAAACAAATTCGAACTGTAGAATTTACAGTTGGGCACTACTAGCTTGATGCTCGCGAGTTCCTTCTAGATCCCAAATTACCATTGAGCTAAATGCGCCACAGCATCGGCCACCACTCCCACCGGAGACAAAGCGTGTTTATGTATTTATAAATTATGAAAAAGGTAGAAGTTTAAACAAAAAAGTCTCGTTACTACTTAAATATTTAACGTTGGTTTTACCTGCGGTGTCTTGTTTACTTGTCGGCCTGGGTTTGGTCCGCGCTGTGTGATAACGATCTCCAAAAAACGCGTCTCCGTTGTACGCTTACATCCAGCCTCTGTAATATATGCCTGGAGTGTTTACCCTTTCCCAAATTAATTAACGCGAGTTATTAGAAACCGCTGGGAAAGTGGACTTTTCTCGTTGTTGCTTCGGGGATATAGAAAACATTCTTCTCTAAGCTTTTAATGAGCCTTCTACTTTCTTCCTTTTGTTTTCATTTCGCTTCTCTCAAATCAGCAGAGTCGCCTTCCCGCCCCTATCTCCTGTTCCCAATGACGCTTGTGATGCCAAAATAATACAGGTAAGCATCTCTATCCTATCTTACTAACGATTTTCGCGCGAAACAGGTACAAGCAAGGGGTATCACATGGGCGCGCTCGTATCTTTGGATACTTTTACGATACGAGATGATACTTTATCCTAAAAATAAAAATAAAAATATACGATTTTGATATGATCTTCTACAAAATGATCGCGATATAATTTTGAAGAAAAAAAATCGGCAGCGAACTATATTTGAAAAGATTCTTCTCTTACCTTGCCTAGCGAAAAAAAGAGCGGAATAGAGCTAGTGCTTCCATTTGCTGTATTAGAAATTACACGTTAGATTTTTTTCTGGTTTCTCTTTGTTTGTATTTGAGAGGAAATATTTTAGCGCCATCTATATACAATTATTTGAGCGGCGAACGTCTCCCACGTGATACTGAAACCCGAAACAGTAGTAAATCATATGGCAGCTCTATCAAAAAAAAGTAAAAAAAAGTTAACAAATATGCTTCTAAAAAAGCCAAGTTCATTTTGGTACCCCCTTCAGTCGCGAACGAAGCAATTTGTAATTGACAAATGGATGGAAAACACAATTTCAATGTAGACTTTGCGGATATTTAAGTGACGTTAGTAAATGATTGCTTTACATGGTATCGAAAAATGTGGACGCATTTACTAAAATTACTCCGGAAAGAAAATATTTTGTGAAAAGTAAATGATAAACTTTTTGTACTTTTTATTTTTTCGAAACTTCCTGGTGCCCCTTGTAGGCTTGGTGCCCTATGCCCAGGCCTAGTCGGCCTATTGGGTAATCCGGGCCTGGTCATGCACCTTCTGCCGGGTTGAGTGGCTGGCGTCAAAGGTGAGACCATCAGTAGTAGGGTTCTGCTACCCATGCTGGATTTGTCACCTGTCAGGGCTAGGTGGACGCTGGCGTAGGGCACTATGATGATAGGCCTCCGGTGGTATGGTCTTTGTTACTAGGTACACCGGGCTATAAATTCTGACACACTGTGTAGAGCTAATTCCATTATTCGTGTTTTATTTATTGCAATTTTTACGTATTTGGTTTAATCTTACCAGAAGCCTATGATAAGAGAAGCCTCTAACTCGCCCAAAATCGTGAAACGTCTCGTTTTCGAACTAAAGGTATTTGGAGGGATACAGATTTGGTGCCGAGTAGGGCCCTGCGAATCAGCTGTATTCGAGAAATTCGAATATAGAATCGAATTGAGAATGAAATTCGAATCATATATTAAACAGATTCGAAAAATATGTATACGAATCGAATATTCGCAGAGTGAATAAATTTCCATCGAGTCGAATTTAGAGCCGAATCGAACTTCTACTAATATTGAATCGAATCGAATATTTTCCGGAAATTCTTTCGGAACGATTCGAATCACCGAATCAGATTCGATAAGGGCCCTACGAATATTCGATTTGAGATTTAAAACCGAATATTTTCCGGCAAATGCAATTCGATTCGCAATTCAAAAAGTTGCAAAGAAGATTCGAAATAATATCGACTCGAATCCGTATGGTTAGAAATTCTCGAACCTCGAATATCAATCAAATTTAACTTGAACAATTCGTACGCAGCGAATGCTGGATTCGACAACCCGAATCGTGTCGTCACTTTTTGTTATTTTCTTTTACAGTTTGAAATGTTGGCATTTTATTGGTTATGGAATTAACTTATTAAGTAAACTAAGATGATAAAATACGCGAAAAAGTAGATTAGTCCATAATTAAAAGGGATAATATATCTAAATCCTAAACAAATTTGAAGAAATTAAAAAACTTACTAATAACTCGTACCGATATTTCTTCGAGCGAATCTCGGATCAATTGGAATCGTTGGAATTTCTGGCTTTTTTATTTAGTTTTTATGTAGTTTATTACTCGAAGAACTATTTGATCCGAGATTCGCTCGAAGACCTATCGGTACGAGTTACTAGTAAATTTTTTAATTTCTTCAAATTTGTTTAGGATTTAGATATATTATCCCTTTTAATTATGGACTAATCTACTTTTTCGCGTATTTTATCATCCTTCTCACAGTCCATAGGTGGTCTCTTCTAACTTAACTTAGCAAGTAAACTAAGATACAGGCGCGGCTCCAGATCAGTGACGTAACTAAGGACCCGCAGACCCTGCGACGGCCCATGACAAACTAGGTGGCCCTTTCATTTTTAGTATTCCAAACAGGGTCGTGCAGAGGGGGGGGGGGAACCCCGAGTCCCGACCGAAAAGGGCCCGCGAGGGACTTATAGGGGGCCCGTAGCCCGTAGCTCTAGGAGCCCATGGAAGAATTTCAAGGGGGGTGGGGTGCTAATCACAACGATTTGAAACGCTTTGATGGCTTTGGAAAAATTTTAAGGGCTCAAGGGGGGAGCAAATCGTGAGAAGTTAAAGAAACATTTTCAGGGCTCGAGGGGGGGGGGGGGGTGCGCAAATGAAGGTATACTACTACATAAAAAAAATATTTTTATTAAGGGCTCTTTTGATATCTTTCATAACCTCCGGGGGGGGGGGGCAAAATTCTTAGTTTCGCCACTGCTGCAGATCAACTTTTGGGGACATCGTATTGTTTTTTATTGAAAAAAAGTAAAATAAACCCCTAGAATAGTGCTTGGTAAATATCATTTGTTTTGGAGCCGCGCCTGCAAAGGTAAAGATTTTTTAATTATTCAAGATAAGCTGCGAATAAGAAAACCAAGAAAAATTTATTACAGTGCAATAATACATTGAAAATAGTCTGTACAAATCAATTTGTTTAAGATTTCATAAATATTGAAAAACTGTCTGTAACGGTTTTAATCAATTTAAACTTTAAATCAATCGATTTGAATGATTTTAAAGCCACGTGAACACGTCTTTATTGAAAGAGAAAGTTAATTTTCAGATTCTAAAAGCGAGTCACGGTTCTTTCGAGCCCAAATAAGGGTTTCTAAATTGTAGTCGGACAGCGAATGGCGATGATCAGTGACTACTTGAGATCCTACAGAGTTTACCCTTTCTGTATAGACAGTAAATCGCGAGCGACTTCCGCCAAAAGAGGGTAAACGGAACATTTGTTTCTCTAGTAATTGAGTGGATCGCCTCGTCTATCCAATACAACTTCTTTGGTGTCATTTTCAATCTCGTTGTGTATTTGTTTTGAACGAGGAATCTTCAGAGATGAACTTGCGTGTTGATTTCTACGACTTTTATTGAATAGAACGTCTAGTATGTTTCGTTCTTGATCTTCATATTCACCAGAATCGCTGTTCGACTTATCCTGGCCTGGCGTCTCAGTTGGTTGGCTAATATCATTGGAATCGTTGTGGTTTCCTAATAGCTCGGTCAAGTACCATTCTATTTTTAAGGTTTGCGAGTCGATAAGTAAACGTTTTTGAATCGTGGATCAACAAACGTTACTGGGCCAATAGATGTTCCAGTGTCAGATCAAATCGGTCGTTCAATTGTTTTAAGAGTTCGTCTCTGAAGGCTTTCACTCTATTCGCTGGCGTAGTACTGACCTCGTCTTTCAGAGTTGAAATAAGTGGAACAATTAGGCTGGCCGTGACGGATGTGTCGGCACTGAAAATTGTAGTGGCTTCCTCTATTACTTTTAGAATTGGTAACGATGATTCCAAAGTTTCCTTCAGTTGCGTTGTTAATGCCGCCGGGGGACTCTTGGCCCAACGTCTCTTCTCCACGCATTCAACAAGTGCCAGAGACAAGGCTACCTCGTTCTTCTTTAACCAAAGTAGCAGATAGTACGTACTATTGAATCTCGTGACGACGTCAAGAGGTGGTGACGATTCAGGCCAACCGCTATCAAGTTGATGTTTGCATAATGACTTGGCTCCTACCGTGGACGAATAAAAGAAAGCGCCAATTGTTTTATCAAATTCTTCAACACTTTTTGAACCTCCAACGCGCCGCTTATAGCGAGCTGCAACTTGTGCGCGGCGCAACCTTGCCATTTCAATCCTAAAAGCCTGGCGGTGGGGGGCATCGTATTAGTAGTATCAGTGGTAGCGAAAAACACTTGAGATAAATTTATATTATAATAATAAAATTGGTTTCTAATAATATCTTCCGTAGCCGCCGAGGTATGGTTCGCGTGCCGTATTTCCAAATTAGTCACTGATATGCATTTGGAAGACAAGATCCAATCCTAACCGCTGATGTAGTGCCCGGTGATAACTAAATAGTTACTTCCGTTGTTACTTTTCCAGTGATCGAATGTGATCGATAAGCGTGAGTTTTCAATGGCAGATTTCAGAGTTAACTGGAGGTTCTTCTCCAGGTCAATTCTAATGTCGCCTAGCCTTCGAGAAAGTGTGGTCGGATGTGGAGGACTGTATTTGCTTTTTGTAAGTTTTAAACATAATTGTTTAAATCCACTTCCAGCGACAGCTTCAAAAGGTCAACCGTCTACTACTGACTCGTTTAAAGTAGAAGCCGAACAAAGCGAACGCTTTGAGGTCTGGTTGGCTAATGACATTACCTTTTTATTAGCCGTTTCTACTTTAGCATTTTCATATTGGTCCGCGTGTTTTCGTTTCAAGTGTCTCCACAAATGCGAAATAGTTGCACTAGATTGCGCTGACAACGCCTGTTGGCAAGTTTTACAGAGATATCCTTGATTAGAGCTTTTGTCGAAATAAGACTTTAAACACGACATAACGGAACGCCGTAAAATCAAAAACAAACTAATATATATAATAATATTAATAATATAAATAAGGTTTCACGTGGTAATCGTAAGATATCAATACTCGTGAATGAAGTGAAAAATTCGGACTTGTCAAAGTTAAAACTAAACCACTAACGACGTAAGTGAAGATTCGGTTGAATTATACTATAGACCTAATTGCATCGTATACTATGACTAAGAAGCCTAAAATATCTAAAACAGTTTGCGCAAAGATATTAAGACGCGTTTTCGGTAAAGCATCGCCGAGATTATTGAATTTGGCCGGTTTACGGTTGAGATTATAAGTGGGCGTACACCGTACGTGCATTATTTTAACTAAGACAATGAGCTCGTAAACGAGAGCAAGAGCTAGACTGCGTGCCACTGCACGTGCGTGTTTTGCTTATGCTTTGTTCTACATTTAGGCTTTTAAAGACCCCAATGTGGCCGATCTCTTTATCTAAAATCATTAATAAACAAATGAAAACGTACTTTTACATTGTTTTTTAGTATTACGCCGATAAAAAATATAAAAATTGCAAGTTAACGTATGTCAATGCTGAAAACTAAGGTCTACCCATTCTTCATCTACCCTAGACAATTGGCTATCGAAACTGGTTCGGTGATTCGAATCTTAGGAAAATATTCCATTCTATTGATATTGATTTGATATTCGAGATTCGAGAACTTTGAACCATACGGATTCGATTCGATATTCGAAGTAAGATGCAAGACATTTCGAATCTTCTTTTGAAAATTTTGAAAATTACGAATCGAATAGCATATTCGGAAAAATATTCGCAGGGCCATAGTACCGAGGGACTTTAGGTTTACAAATCAGCAGTGAAATCACTTGAAATCACATAAATTTAGTAGCTTTAATAACTTTAATCAATTAAATATTGAAATCACTTGATATCTGAAATCAGATGTACAAAATTTCTAACATTGGAATGATTGGATAGCCCCTCGATTCATATGCGAGCAGTAGCGGAGAAAACATTTGAAAAATGCAGACGATTCTTTACATTTTAGCTCGTAAAATTCCCATAGGATTTTGCTGGGGATTTTAAATTTTGAGAGACTCGCCTCGTTTTGATTGAACTTGGTAATTTCTACATTATAAAGGCTATAAATGTTAAAACTATTATTTGCTATCATAAATATACATCTCAGTATAATTTTCTCAATACTCTTTGACTAACCTTAAGCCTTCCCCGCCTTTCGCGTTTAAAGTTTTAAACCAAGGATGATCTATACCTACGTTTCAGGTTTGCCAAACGACGTTTTGGAGAGCAAACTACTTTTTCGCTACAAAGACTAAATAAAGCGCTCACTAGATTTGTTAGTCCTGGGCCGCGTTAATTTATTCTTTGCTCCGTGTCGAAAACAAGACGTTTCAAAAGTTTTACGTTGGCGCATGGACACTGTATCTCTAACCAAGGATCCTATATGTTAGAAGGATAGGTAGACCTCCGGCCAGTCCGTGTTTTCAAAACGCTGGCAGCGCCGTCGATATTAAGAGAGCCTCTAAACGTGGGACGTCTTGTTTCTATTCCCCCAAGGACCAATTTTGTGTTGCTTCCTCCATGTTTTGTCCTTGGCGGAATCTAAAAACGGATTCTATATCGCGCGTGATCCACCGACGGCGCTGCCATTTTTCGTCCCTCGCCTCATATCCTTCTAACATATAGGATCCTTGCTCTAACCGGACGGGAAAAGCTGTAGCTTCCACCATACAAAATCACCTGCCGCCGCCACCGTCTCTCTGTAAAGAATTTTGAAAGTTTCGGGCTGTCAAGGCAGTGGCGTAACGACAACGTTTGCCCCCCCCCCCCCAGGATATCAAAAGGGCCCTTTATAAAAAAAAACTTTTTTATTGGTTATCAAGCATTAGTACAATTTTCGTAGCAAAAAATTAATTCTTAAGACGAAAGGGCCCCCTATTTTGTGAAAATGTCATGGGCCCCCCCGCGGTCGCGGGCTCTGCGGGTCCCTAGTTACGCCACTGTGTCAAGGCCATATAATTCGTCACGTGGTCGACAAAACGTTCCGTTTGAAATGGGGGTTTACATTCTTCCGAATGACCTTGACGGCCCTGCGAATCGAGTACGGCCGACTATTTCAGCTCATACGAAGTAGGACGCAAACGGACAGTGAGGGGGTACCTCATAATAATAATAATCAGCTAGGCTAATACCCAAGGCACCACCTTAGGCCTAAGTCATCAAGCGAATTTTGAAGCCTTTAATTCAGGTGGCCGGGTTACAATGCGTAGGAGGGTGGTGGCAAGCCCTGCATGCCACGTGATCGAGCCAACAGCTCCCTACACTAACTATTACCGTTAACCTCGACAAATTTTTATGGAAGGGGAAACCGAAGAGCTCGGGGGAAAAACCCCTTAAACCAGTGGGGAGAGAACTTGCAAACTCAACGCAGAAGGAGTTGTTCCGAGTTTTCACCCAATGCCACAAGCTGGGATCGAACCCGGCTCCTCTTGCTGCGAGGCGAAAGTGCTAACCACTCCGCTTTTCCCGTCCATGGTTGGCGGTATAGGGAGTTAGAGGCTTTTCTTATTATAGGCTTCTTATCTTACTAATATATTGTTTTTTGGGGCAATTCTAGGAAATTTCGCGCGAAACGTCGCTTATGACTACAGTTTTACATTAAAACAAACACTACAATGGACTTCGTTGGATTAAAAGATAAATTACGAGAGTTTAGAGTTTTTTGTGTTCGATAAGGTTATATCATTTTCATTTTTCAAATACTTTATTAAGACTTGTAAGTATATTTTTTGATTTCCCAGAAACAATTATTACGCTGTCATAAATATCGCCGCCTACCGACCGAGTTTTAAATTGAATATATGAAAGCTCTGCGCAACCGCTGAAAGTTCAACCGAAAAACAAATAAATTCATAAGTCGTCTGCTATTTTATCACATATTTAGTTGACGGATATTAAGGCAGATGGCGCTATATTTCCTAAGCTCGAAGCCTATAAAAATTATAATAGCTAGTATTTCTACAAAGAGCCGTATCAGGCAGCAAACCACCAAACGTCGAAGACTAATTGAAACATAAGAATCTTCAAAAGATTAAAACTATTTTCCAGTTTTAAGTAAAATATTTAAAATCTTGAACGGCCGGATCATTTAAAAAAATATTTGACGGCAGCCATTTTCGTTTGTGAACCCGTTCTTCGTTATCAATGTCAATTTACCCTATTCCGCGTTTTGATTAAGTTTGGAATTATCAAAAAATTTGTACTATATCGGAATTGTAAATATCGTACGTTCCAAAAATTAGCTCGAAATTATCGACGTGTACGATAATTATCGTACGTCTGGCAACGTTGCACCGATGGTTCAGTGGGACGCGCGACGAATAGAACATCCACCTCCCACAACGAATTGAAAATGGAATAAGAATGCAAAAAGCGACTGTTCATATACTATTCATCGGACATTTCGTTAAATATTTCAGTCCGATGTAAGCGTTCGGAACATCCCAGACTTATAAATTATAAAGCGCGCTCTGTTGGGAATCCTCGATAGAAATCGCGTTCGAACAGGAACCGGGGTTCTTTTTTCTGTTCATCGATTTTTGGTTTGGCTCTTAACATTTGTGAGGAAGGGAAAACTCGAAATGTCCGCGTTTCGAAGTGGCTTGTAACGTCTATCGATCGACGTATATACACTTGAAGGATTCGGAGATTTTTCATCTCCCGAAAGAATTTAAGTTTTCATCCAACTGAGCTCTCTTCGGATCGGGTAATTCCGAAAAACAGTTGGCTCGAAAAAATAGTTTCGGAGTCTTTCTTACGTACGCTTCGCTAAATATTGAAACGCTTAAGAATCATCATCACCGCTTTGGCCTTTTTCCTTTTCGTATTTATGAAGTTCTTCGCAGTTGTAATGATTTTTTTTAAACGGTTTTTGGTTTATGAAGGTATTCTTTTTTTTTAAAGATTTTAGCGGGGTTCTAAATCTCTCTTTGTTTTCATCAGCTGAAAGGTTTTTTTTAATCCATTGTTTAAATTAGACCGGTATACTATTTTTTAACGTTTTACTAATTACGTTAAAAACGGTTTCTATAATAATTTTAATTCAAACAAGCCATATCTAAATATTAAAATATAATAAATAAATATTCAACTATAATAAATAAATATTCAACTATAATAAATAAATATTCAACTATAATAAATAAATATTCAACAATAAGAAATAAATATTCAACTATAGAAATAAATATTTAAATATAAGAAATAAATATTCAACTATGAGAAATAAATATTCAACTATAAGAAATAAATATTCAACTATAAGAAATAAATATTCAACTATAAGAAATAAATATTCAACTATAAGTAATAAATATTCAACTATAAGAAATAAATATTCAACTATAATTAATAAATATTCAACTATAATAAATAAATATTTAACTATCATAAATAAATATTCAACTATAATTAATAAATATTCAACTATAATAAATAAATATTTAACTATCATAAATAAATAAATATTTAACTATAATAAATATTTAACTATAATAAATAAATATTTAACTATAATAAATAAATATTTAACTATAATAAATAAATATTTAACTATAATAAATAAATATTTAACTATAATAAATAAATATTTTACTATAATAAATAAATAAATAAATATTTTACTATAATAAATAAATAAATAAATATTTTACTATAATAAATAAATAAATAAATATTTTACTATAATAAATAAATAAATAAATATTTTACTATAATAAATAAATAAATAAATATTTTACTATAATAAATAAATAAATAAATATTTTACGATAATAAATAAATATTTTACTATAACAAATAAAAATTTCGATTTTATCTTACAACCAAATTATGCATATTTTAAACAGGTAAAATAGTCTTAAAGTGTTTATATTAAAAAGGAAATTTAAAACAGCAGCCACCGATTAGATGGCGCCACTAACAAGTACTAAGCTATTTCCACCAATGGGAAAGCGGGATAAAGGTCACGCTTTTTTATTGCCCAATACAAAATATGGGGAAAAGGCAATAACCTTTCACCCATATTCCCATTGGTTGAAATAGCTTAGCACTTACAAGGAGACGACCCGAGGTGTAACGCACCGATTTTGTTTAAACTCGGGGGTTTGGTAGACTTTCATGTAACTTGGAAAACTTTAAAGGGAAATGTCTCCATAGACAACCGTTTTGCCATGGCAACCAAAAATGTTTTTGACAACACAAAATGGAATTTTTCATATTGAATATGACATGGGAAGATGACCAGAATTCAAGATGGCGGACGTTTTCTTACAAGTACGATATTTTCACTCCCGAGGCCGTTTTTTGCCGTTTTCAAGGTTGTTTTTGTCGTAGAATGCAAAAATCATTGTTATAGACTGTTAAAGCAATTATTTGACCGTTTAATATTTTAATTTTCCATTAAATAAATAGATAATCATGGAAAAAATTACATAATATTGTGTACTGGGCTACTTATTTCGGCGATAAGATTTAATAAGATTTGAATACAGGGTGAAGGCGTGGAAATCAAATTCCTTTTGATAAAAAAAAGCTTTTTTCGCGTGCCTACGCAATATTTTTATACAAACTATGTTGAAATAAGTAAATGTGACAAGTTTAAAATTATATTCAAAAATTTACTAAATTAAATAAACTAATTAAACGAGAATGCGTTTCTCGACGGGAAAGGGAAAAGTGAGGAATATATAGGAGACGCGTTATTGATGTGAAGACGACATTTTCTAACTCATTAACCATTTTTAAAAGCGTTATTTGAAAGACGAATTTAGGAATTTATCTGTAACTATTCATATAAAAGGTATAAATTGTATACCATGCCTTCTTGTTGTGTACCATATTGTAGCTCTTATACAAGCAATAGAAAAGAGTGAACGTCCCACGTGTTCCCAAGTGAAGAAATTCTTCGGATATTACGGTTCAAAAACATTAACCGAAAAGATTTTAATTTAAGATACATTTTTCTAAAACGTGAAAATATTTTCCGATTTTTCCAAAAATTTTAATATAAAGCATTCTCATGTTAAAAATAATACCCTATAATTGTAACTCTAACTCTTGTAATTTTTGAAAAAAATGCCCAGTCTTTTTTAAGCAGTTTTTGCATCATAGTCCATAGGTGGTTCTTATTAAAGGGCCACACCGGTGTTTGAAAAATTCGGCCCAAATTTAGCACGTGGTAGCAGATACTACCATTCCTTTTCTGGTCAAATTCAAACGCCGGTGTGGCCCTTAATCTTTATCTTTTCGTATATTTTATTATCCAAGACTATTCTCCTATTTGGCTTTACGTTGCTACGCAACCAGTTTTGAAATTTTTAATGATCAGGCATAGTTTTTCTATTCAGTTTAGTAATAGCGTTTTCCATTTGACTCTCGAGCACTCTAGATCGCTCTGATCAACATTTTATGTTCCATTAGCGTGCTCGGATCTGCTCCGATCAAGTTTCGCGTGTTCCATTTCACGCTCTCGGTTGCTCCGAGATCGCTCAAAACCGATCTGCCGATTTCGACAGATCAACGGATCGAGATCGAGATCGGAGCAAATTTTCGCGTGTTCCTTTTAGATTTTTTGGCAAAATGGCAGACCAAGACGCGATAATTTAAATTACTAGCAGACGAAAAACCACAAAGCGCGGGAATATGTTCATGGAATGTTCCATTTGCGGTTTTACTCTAGTCGATTGGCGCGAGATCAACTACGTCAGAGACAGATTCAGAGCGAATCTTGAGCAATCAAATGGAAAACGCTATTAGTCACATGCCCGATTACGTGCACGGTACTGATGATCCCCAAATATGGCGAAAGCGGTTTACCTTTGGGGAAATTCTGTCGGTTATAATTTTTCTAAATTATTTTTTGACTCTAAGATCTATTTGACCCGATTTTCACGTTTTTTATTTTTTTCGAAGACCTATTGGTACGAGCAGAAATCCATACCTCTACTTGGAATGCTTATCGCGGACGATTTTCGTATCGATGTGGCTGACGGTTTTTATGACGTCACAATGTTAACTTAACAACCAACAACGTGGGAGGGTAGAGCGCGCAAAGGGGATTTTTGGTCTCGTAGGCGGGGTCAAAGACGTCAAAGTGATCTTTTTTTTTATTTTATTTTTATTTTTTTAATTTAGTTTATTACTCGAAGATCTATTTGATCCGAGTTTCGCGTTGCTCGAAGACCTATCGGTACGAGTTATTAGTAAGTTTTTAAATTTCTTCAAATTTGTTTAGGATTTAGCTATATTATCCCTTTTAATTATGGACTTATCTACTTTTTCGCGTATTTTATTTACCATACACTTTACGGTAGGATAAGTATTCCAAGTAGAGGTATGGATTCCTGTAAGAGTTATTAATTTTGAAATTACTTTAAATTTGTTGAGGATTTAGTTTTTTTTTGCTTCTCTTTTTATTTAGGACTTTTCTACCTTTTCGCAAAATTACACGAATTTATCTAATTTTACAATAATTTCATCAATTTATACAATTTTAACAAAATTTACAGAAAATTATAAAGTTTTGACAAGTCTCTATCAATTTTACCAAAATGTTATGAATTTATATAACTTTCCCAAAAATGTACCAAAATTTACAATATTTCGTCTATATTTTCATTAATTCTACGCAAATTAAGATAAATATAAATTTACCCAATTTTAGATATTTCAAGTAAATTTGCCCTATTTTATCCCGAATGTAGGCAATTCACATACCTTTTGTCAATTTCTTAAAATTTCGCTAATTTCTCAAAATTTACTTGCATTTACCCAAATATACCCATTTTACATAAACTTACCCAGTTTAATTATATTAAAAATTTAATATATTAGAAAATTTTAAATATTTCATAGGGGGGACCCTTAGAATCTTCGATTTTCATATGTTAATTAACATCTAGGAGCAACAAACACAGCAACCCCCACACGGAGAATGCAACCCGTCAAAAGTCGTGCATTTTCTTGTGTACATTTTTCATTGGTTAGCGCCTGCTGCCGTCGGAAGGGAAATTCGGAAATTGTCTTCCCCCTCTCCGTATAACGTGCAGCGTAAAGGTTCGTCCAATTAAATTTGTACACAACCCCGCGTTAGCGTGTTTAAAGGCTAACTGCGTTTTCCTTGTGTTTATTGGTCCTGGGTTAACATATTATGTTCACCATCATGGACGACATCTTGAATTTTAAGTTTCGGACCAGGGCTAATAAATTGCTAGAACAATCTATAACAATTATTTTCGCATTCTATGACGTAAATAACCCTGAAAACGGCATTTACGGAATAACGTTCGCCATATTGGACGCCATCTTGAATTCTGAGCTTCTCGTCCAAAATCGGGAGTGCCAACATCGAAATCCGTGTTCAGGAGGTCCGAATTAGTAAAAAAAACTCATTTGGCCAAATGTTACCCAAAATGCCGTTAGAATCCTATTTTGACGAAAAGTGAACCAGTCTATTTGTTCGGTTGTACACATCGTAATTTTGTATAGTACATGTACCTATATTCGTTTTCAAATGTTTATATAGCGCACGCGCGCGTGAAAGTGAGTTTTTGGTTGCTGTTAAAAAAGGTGTTATTTTGCGCGTGTAAAAATAAATTAACGGCCAGTTCTGTTTTGAAATAAGAGGAAAAAGGTTTACCGGTTTTTATGTCGGAAAAGTTCGCGTCTTTTATTTCGCTGCGCACGACATTTTTTGGTCCGTCGAGCCGGATACATTCGTCAACTTGATTATGTTCCTCAACTAATCATCGAATCGGCTATCTTTCCGTGAGAGACAGTGAAAATTAGCGTGGATTCTCCGTTGGAAACCGTTTAAACCATCGATCATATCCCGATCGTAAACGAATCAACATAAGTCATCATGGATGTTCTGGTGAGAAGAAGAGCAGCTATCAAGGGACAGATCACCAGGATTGAAAATGCGGTGGGTCAAACAGCAACGAATCTATCTGACGTCGCCTTGAAGCTGTATGTAGACAAGGTGGAAAAACTATCGAAAGACTTGGATGAGGTTCACGATGCCGTAGTTGCAAATATCGATCCCGACGACGACGATTTCGCGGATCACGAAGATGAATACAACCCCCTAATCACTCGACTCGAAGATCTGACAATCCTACTCGTCACTGAATCGAATGAAAGAGCAGCAAACATTCCAGTGAGACAAGTCAGACCAGCTAGTGATGTACGTTTACCGAAGCTGGAACTTCCATCATTCAGCGGTGGTTACGTCGATTGGCTTCCATTTCACGATCTCTTCACGGGCACTGTACACAACAACGAATCGCTCACCGGAGCTCAGAAGTTTCAGTATTTGAAGTCATCATTACGAAACGAAGCAGCGCTCCTCGTTCAATCTATTCCGGTAACTGACGCTAACTATCTGGAGGCTTGGGATATCTTAAGCAATCGGTTCAACAATACCCGGGAAATCATCGATGCACACGTAAAACGTCTCTTCAGTCAAACTAATGTCATCCAAGAATCTTCATCCGCTTTACGAACGCTCATCGATACCACCGCCGAATGCATAAGGGCGCTCAAGGTTCTCAAAGAACCAGTACAACATTGGGACTCCATACTACTTCATCTTGTAAAGGAAAAACTGGATTCAGAATCTCGCCGACAATGGGAACTTTCCCTGAGGGGGACCGAAAGACCAACTTTCGAGGATCTCGTTACATTTCTTGAACAACGGGCCAGAGCCTTAGCAGCAGCTCCGCCTACAACTACTGCAATCAAGTCGAAGCCTCCATTACATCAGAGACCGAGTACAAAGGCTCATCATGGTGCTCTGAGCGAGACGTGTCACTTTTGCAACGAAACACACTCTGTATACAAATGTACCAATTTTCTGAATGCATCTTCGGACGAGCGTTGGAACATGGTCAAGAGGAGTGCCATGTGTTTCAATTGCTTACGAACCGGTCATCAAAGCAATGACTGCAAATCTGGTCATTGTAGGAAATGCAACGCACGACATAACACACTTCTACATCAAGAGAAGGAATTAACGAAGACGAAGGCAACCTCCGGTGTAGTTTCATGCCCATCTCGTGAAATAATTGGATCAACCCAAGTTATCTTGGCAACCGCAATGGTCCAAGTCAAGGGACTTGACGAGCAACTTTATCCAGCCCGAGCGCTTCTGGACTCGGGTTCTCAAGCCAGTTTCATCACGGAACAATTCACGAGGAAACTAAGATTGAAGCGAACACGTTTCAACGTCTCGGTTGACGGAATTGGAGCAACCGGAATGAACACCTCTCAAGGCAGTGTCATGGTGAATATTCAGTCAAATATCATTAACACGTCGGAGGTCATCGTCGAGGCAATCGTCCTGAAAAAGGTCACGGATTATTTACCTAACAGTCCGTTCGATCCTGGAAATTGTCTACACTTGAAAGGCTTAACACTTGCTGATCCAACTTTTCATAGCCCTGGACAAGTGGATATTTTACTAGGTGCTGACGTGTATCTAGAGCTCTTACAAGATGGCATTTGCAAGGGGAAAGAAGGTCTTCCAGGTGCCTTTAATACTCTTTTCGGATGGGCAGTTTCCGGTCCATTGCTGATGGCCGGAAGAAGTTCGAAAATAAAGGTCCACCATTGTACATTGGAAGCAGATTTGAAACATCTTTGGGAGCTAGAAGACATCCAGCCTCGAAGAATACTATCTCCAACAGAAATTCAATGTGAAAAGAACTTTGAAGAATCACATACACGTGACTCTACAGGAAGATTCACTGTACGATTACCAAAGATAAACGATGCACCAAAACTTGGAGATTCTAAACAAATGGCAATCCGTCGATTCTCTCACTTAGAACGACGTCTACGTGTTAGCCCGAATCTCTATGAGGAGTACCGCAAGTTCATGGGGGAATACATTGCCCTTGGACATATGGAACTCATTCCCTCGAATGAAATAAAAATCGAAACCAATCCATCTTACTACGTGCCTCATCATGCGGTATTCAAAGAAGACAGTACCACCACGAGAGTTCGTGTGGTGTTCGACGCCTCTGCCAAATCTACAACTGGAGTTTCCCTAAACGATCATCTGCTAGTGGGGCCAAAACTTCAAGATGATTTGGTCAACCTCCTTATTCGCTTTCGTCAACATCGCATTGTAATGAAAGCAGACCTTGCCAAAATGTTTCGTCAAATTAGAGTACATCCAGACGACTCCGATCTTCAAAGAATTGTTTGGCGAAACAACTCACACGAACCCTTGCTCGAATACCGTTTGCTAACGGTTACATATGGAACCGCATCAGCGCCATACCTAGCAACTAAAGTCTTGAAGCAACTCGGCCATGACGTGAAAGAGACACTTCCGTTGGCATCTTCGGCTTTACAAAATGACTTCTACATGGACGATCTAATGACAGGCGACGAAACGATTGAGAACGTTTTAAGACTTCAGTCAGAAATCATTCAAGCTACATCTCAAGCAGGATTTGAAATAAGGAAATGGGCGTCGAATGAAGCTGCATTATTGGATACACTACCAGCCAACATGATGGATTTACAAAAGCCACTATGCATCGAGAACGACGAATCAGTCAAGACTCTCGGCCTATATTGGACTCCTTCGGCTGATAATTTCTCGTTTATGGTTACTTCTCCAGCGTCAAGAAGTTCAATCACTAAACGTACGATTCTTTCGGATACAGCAAGGATATTCGATCCTCTGGGACTGTTGGCACCAGTAACCGTTCGAGCGAAACTGATGTTACAGGAAATGTGGCAGCTAAAATTGAATTGGGATGAGCAACTTCCCCAACCACTTGAAGCTAAATGGAGGTCGTTTCGAACCGATTTACCAGAAATTGAAAACATTACGGTTCAACGGCACATTTCGCAAGCTAATGCTACAGACATTAGCCTGCATGGATTTTGTGACGCATCGGAGAAAGCGTACGCAGCTGCCGTATACCTGAAGACGGTGAATAACAACGGACAAATCAAAATACAACTGATCGCTGCGAAAACAAGAGTCGCTCCGCTCAAACAAATCACACTTCCGAGACTGGAATTATCTGGTGCATTACTTTTGGCTTCTCTGATTCAACTGATCAGGGAGTCATTGAGATTTGATATAGCTGATGTTCATTGCTGGTCGGACTCAACAATCGTCCTAGCTTGGTTGAAAGCTCCACCGCAACGTTGGAAAACGTTCGTAGCCAATCGAGTGTCAGAAATCCACGAGAAACTACCGAGAGCGCAATGGCATCACATTTCAGGAGACAGCAACCCTGCAGATTGCGCTTCTCGAGGAATATCCGCTAGCGAACTGGGAAATCATGGTCTCTGGTGGCATGGACCGCAGTGCCTTATTTTCGCCGCAACAACGCAAGAACTACATGAACTCTCAGAGCCAAATGAATGTTTATCCGAGGAAAGACGAATTATTTCTTTAGTAACACATCATCAAATGGATTTCACGCTCCTTTCCAAATTTTCAGCGCTTAAAAAACTCATTCATATCACCGCCTACATTCTACGTTTTGTCTTCAATTCGCGAAAAGCGACAGAATTGAGGATTACTGGACCTTTATCGAAGGAAGAGAACGAAAAGGCGCTATCCCATTGGATTCGGGTCGTCCAAAGCAACAGTTTTAACGAAGAGATAGCTTGCCTTAAACAAAACAAGGAATTACCACGGAAAAGTAAAATCCTTTCGATGCGTCCGTACATCGATCAAGATGGGATTCTTAGAGTTGGTGGCAGACTTTGCCACTCCAACTTACCATACGAACAAAGGCATCCGGCATTGTTACCGAGACAGAGCAAATTAACAGAACTTCTAATACAACACGAGCACGAGAAACATTTTCACGGAGGTGCTCAACTACTAACTTCTGTCTTACAGAAATGTTATTGGATCGTCGGTCTTCGTGATGCCATACGTTTCCATATCAGAAGATGTGTTTCATGTGTACGACAGCAGGCAGTCACTGTAAAGCAACTTATGGGCGATTTACCACCAGCGAGAGTAAATCCTGCTCGGCCATTTTTGAAGTGTGGAGTCGACTACGCAGGACCATTTACCCTTAAACTAATGAAGGGACGAAGTCACTTCAGGTTTAAGGGATACATTGCCGTCTTCGCTTGCTTTACCACAAGATCCATTCATCTTGAACTTGTCAGTGACATGACCACCGAAGCATTTCTGGCAGCATTGAAACGCTTTGTTGCTCGACGAGGAAAATGCGCCGACATTTACAGCGACTGTGGAACCAACTTTACAGGAGCCGATCGAGAGATGAAAACATTCATCAAATTCATAGTCTCTACAAACAACAACGATCAAGTATCACGATGGCTCGCAGACGAAGGAATTAATTGGCACTTCAACCCGCCTGCAGCGCCACATTTTGGAGGCCTCTGGGAAGCCGGGGTGAAGTCCGTCAAGTATCATCTGAAACGAGTTCTTGGCACCATGGTTCTAAACTTTGAAGAAATGCAAACGCTTCTTTGCCAAATCGAAGCTTGCTTAAATTCACGTCCTTTAACGGCGTTAAGCTCGGATCCAAAAGACTTCAATGCGTTGACACCTGGACATTTCCTAATCGGAGATGCGCTCACCGCAATACCCGAACCCGATCTCACTTCTGAAAACGTCTACCGCCTGTCACGTTGGCAATTGGGCCAACAAGTACTGCAGCACTTTTGGAACCGTTGGCGAAATGAATTCCTCTCTCGCCTTCAACAACGTCCAAAGTGGACTACACCAAAACCGAATCTACGAGTCGGCGACTTGGTCTTGCTCAAAGATGAAGATTTACCTCCAACCAAGTGGAGAATGGCAAGAATCACTGAACTTCATCCAGGACAAGACAATCAAGTTCGCGTCGTAACTGTCAGAACCTCTGACAAATCACTGAAAAGACCCGTAGTTAAATTATGCCAGTTACCACTAGACTGATTTTAATTGTATTCAAACTGTTTACTAAGGGTTATTTATGTATGCAAATGTAACTTTTCGGACTTTTACTATCTCATTTGAAATTCGTTATTTCAAGGCGGGCGGAATGTTCGGTTGTACACATCGTAATTTTGTATAGTACATGTACCTATATTCGTTTTCAAATGTTTGTATAGCGCACGCGCGCGTGAAAGTGAGTTTTTGGTTGCTGTTAAAAAAGGTGTTATTTTGCGCGTGTAAAAATAAATTAACGGCCAGTTCTGTTTTGAAATAAGAGGAAAAAGGTTTACCGGTTTTTATGTCGGAAAAGTTCGCGTCTTTTATTTCGCTGTTCACGACACTATTAGTGTTGACCAACGCCGTTTCGAGAAAATGTTGGCTCGTGTGAATAGGGATTAAAGCAACTGTCGGCTCTATCATTGCCACCTGTATTATGAAAAGGCGCCAGTTATTAGAAATGGCCATGAATCTATCCGAAAACGACTTCAGTGGAGAGCGTGGGGCCATCTATTTATGGGAAAGGGAGCTAAAATTAAAAATAGTCAAATGATAACCGCGTCAGAGAGCCACTGTATGGTATTTTATTTAGATAACTTATACTCTATTTAGTAGACTATAACCTAAATTATATATCCTATGATAAAATATTGTTTAAAATTGTTGCAATTTATGTTATTGGTCAATATACAAACGATCTAACCAACGCGAGGGGTACCTATAAGTACCCGCCTTTTGGGTCAAAATGTAGCTGAACTATCTTGTTTTAATTACGACGATAGCGACATCTGTTGAAATAGAGCTACTTCACGTCGAGCCGACACTTGCTTTAACACTGAACAGTAAAGTGCCTGGGTACCCAGTGGCGTAGCCAGGGGGGCACAGGGGGCAAGTGCCCCCCCCCCCCGAAACGTATGGTCGTACGTTCAAATATTTTTATTTTTTTACTTTTTTTTCAAAGGTGTGCCCCCCCCCCCCGAAACAAAATCCTGGCTACGCTACTGCTAGGTACACTTGTACAGCCAAGAAAATTTCCTCGAACATTTTACGAACTTGAAATGAAAAAAAGGCATAATGTGGCTTTAAGTTAGAATGTCCGTCTCTTTGACGCGGTTGAAGTTTTGTCGCGTAACTTTGATGGCGAAGCAATTGGGCAGCCGCCCTGTCTTCTCCCCCAATTTCTTCCCCCTCCTTTCGGAGCGCGCCACTGTACTCTCTCGAGGCAGATCTCCGACTTCGGCTCAGGCGTGAAATCCGATTCGCTCTCTCAATCACCGTTGTGACTTTGGAATCTGCTCCGACGATTCCAAACTTGTCGATCGAAACTTAGGAACGTATAGATTCTTGTACAGGATGTTGAAAAACCTTTCTCTTGGTTAATCTAGATTTTTCGAAACGTGTATCCATAATCTCGGTTTTTAGAGATATCTAATGTAAATTAATCTTTATTTTTTATTTTTCGATACGTTTATGCATAAGGTTGGTTTTTAGATTTATGCGACATGTTGATGTATCGAGATATCTATTCATACATCTTGAATAATCTTGACTTTTAGAAAGGTGTATGCATAATCTTGATTTTTCGAGATATCTATGTATAAATCTTGAATAATCTGGATTTTCGAGATATCTATGTATAAATCTTGAATAATCTGCATTTTTCGAGATATCTATGTAAAAATCTTGAATAATCTGGATTTTTAGAGATATCTAAGTATAAATCTTGAATAGTCTGGATTTTTCGAGATATCTAAGTATAAATCTTGAATAGTCTTGATTTTTCGAGAAATCTAAGTATAAATCTTGAATAGTCTTGATTTTTAGAGATATCTAAGTATAAATCTTGAATAATCTTGATTTTTAGAGATATCTAAGTATAAATCTGGAATAATCTAGATTTTTAGAGATATCTAAGTATAAACCTTGAATAAACTGGATTTTTCGAGATATCTTAGTATAAATCTTGAATAATCTTGTTTTTACGAAACGTGATTTTTTTGGGATATTTATGTATAATTCTTGATTAATCTTGATTTTTCGAAACGTGTATTCCTAATCTTGATTTTTTGAGATATCTATGTATAAATCTTGAATAATCTGCATTTTTCGAAACGTGTTTCATAGTCTTGATTTTTCGAGATATCTATTAGGAATGAGTCTTGGACCCACTAAAGACGTGCTTACTTCGATAACGAAGTCTGGCAGGGTAGGGTCAGGCTTTTTACATAAAACTGACCAGCGTCCGGTCGGGTCGGGCTTTTGATATATTAGTGATCGGGCCTCCAAGTTGAATAATCTTAATTTTTCTAAACGTCTATGTATGTTGCATTATCTTGATTTTTCGAGGTATAAATGGAAATAGATTTAATGAACTTCCATCAATTTAATAATTTAAGTTATTAAATTAATAATTTATTGAGTGGGGCTATTTACGTAGAGTCACTAGTCGTATTCGATCAGTAACGCCATTTATCGGGGACTTGTTTTAAAATATTATTTCCTGGTACAATAATTGCGAATCTACTCATTATTTTTATAGGCCTATTTATTATTAATATAATTAAATTCAGTTAAACTTATGGGATAATAGCTATCGAAAGCTAAACTCTACGTTCTCGTAATCCTTAATAAATAATCTCTACTATTTTACCACCAAATGAGAGATTAAGTTGCCTTAATTCCTACTCTAAAGCTAAAACCGAAGTATTCAGTGGCGCCATTTGTAGGTATATTTATACTTATATTAAACAGTGACTAAAAATGTCGACCCATCCTACGAAATTGGAATTTATATGGAGACGAATTTCCTGTCTTGCGTAGTTTCGTTTTTAGTCTTACACGAGCCGTATAGGCTCTTAGTAAGACTCCTGGTCTCGCTCCATTGTCCGGCGTCCGCCGCCGCCGTAGGCATGACACGGCACGGTAGAGAGAAAGAGAGGACACGGGAATCATCACTACGTCTAGACTGGCGCTGGGGTAGAGCTGTACCGCGAAATGGCTGGGGAGAGGACGCGGGAATCGTCACTACGTCTATACAGTAAGCTCGTGTAAGACTATTATTTGGGTCACGTGACCCACTTGTTTCGGTTTGAGATCATCTCCGTTTCCGACGACGCGACGCGACGTGTTACAAAACAGCAGTTTCTTATTGGTCTTTCATATTAATTCTTAATTTGCCGGGTGGGTCGTCATTTTTAAAGGCGTATATTTCATTTTGAAAAAAAGGCATATGATTTTAGACCATAAGAAATTTCTAAATGATAAAATAGATATTAAATATTAGTTATTTAAAAAAAAATAACACAAATATAAAAATAAAATACAAAAGTTCGAAAATAGAAAAAAATAAATTTCGAAAATACAAAAATAAATAAGTTTCGAAAATACAAAAATATAAATTTCGAAAATAAAAAATTAATTTTTGGACAGCCAAAGCTCAAGATTTTATTTTAACTATATTTAATCATGATTTAGTCATGTGAGGGTGTCCTAATAATCAAGGAAGTGATCTGTTTGGATTTCCCTTTGGAAATAGTTCTTAAAAAGTTCGTAAATACTCAAGACGAGTTACTTAATTTTTTCCCAGATTTTTGTATCAATTATAAATATTATTTAACACCTCGCTCGGTTGGCCAATTATCTTCAAATATTTACTTAACTCACAAAATATCCAAAAAGGGTAAAGAAATTAATAAATTTAAACTTAAAACTGGAAGTATTAGGAAGAAGTCGGTTTAGCGTTCACCCTGTCCGGGCGGGCCATCCTTTTTGCCCTTTGCTGCTAGCATCTTGGCAAATTCGGGACAAGCCAGGAAGAGGACCCGGAAAAGATGGAAGATTCCGGATCAGCCTCTTTTATTTCGTAGCCTCTCCAGCGCAGCCCTTCTCTCTCCTTTTTGGGCCTGTTTTATTTTTCAGTTCTCTCCCGGGCCAGCCCTGCCACCGATTGGGTGATGGATTGGAGAAACTTTTCGATTTGCCAGCACGCGTGAGACGACTTTGTCAGAAAGTGGCCTGCCCCTTCCTCCGCGCCCTGCTGCCATCTACCGAATGATATATGTACAAGACAGTCTAGCCCCAAAACTTCAAGTTCTTCTTTTCTTGACTTTTTTTTTATTCTTTTACGTCTGGAAAATTTAAAATTAGCTTAAACATATAAAGGTAAAGGAAAGAAATCTGAAATGGGATTTTTTCTAACCGCATGCAGTTCTTCAATTATTTGGTTTTTCAGCTAAGGGAATTATATTTGTTGCTAACGTGCAAACAGGATTTCTAGAATTGTGCCGTAAATTACTTTCGTATTTTAAATGATAACCGAGGAATCACTTTTTTTTATTATAAATATTCAAAAATATACAATATCAAACGAAATAAGACGATCCCCGATCACCGGGTTTTCCCACGAGCTCTTCGGTTTCCCTTTTCCATAAAAACTTGTTGATGTTTACGGTAATAGTTAGTGTAGGGAGCTGTTGGCTCGTGTGACATTAATTATTTTTAAGTTAATTTTGAGATTTCCAAAATCGTTTTTTTTCTAGATTGGAGATCTCCATTTTGAAGGCCGAAATTTCCCTGTTTATAGAGGTTATTTGTTATTATAAGCTGTCAATATATTTTCGAGAGGAATATTTTGAAGGTCAAGATTGTACTTTTGAAGGTCGAAATTTCCCTGTTTATAGAGGTTATTTGTTGTTATAAGCTGTCAATATATTTTCGATATGAATATTTTGAAGGTCAAGATTGTACTTTTGAAGGTCGAAATTTCCCTGTTTATAGAAGTTATTTGTTATTATAGGTTGTCAGTATATTTTCGAGAGGAATATTTTGGAAGTCAAGATCGTAATTTTGAAGGTCGAAATTTCCCTGTTTATAGAGGTTATTTGTTGTTATAAGCTGTCAATATATTTCGAGTGGAATATTTTGAAGGTCAAGATCGTAATTTTGAAGGTTGAAATTTCCCTGTTCATAGAGGTTATTTGTTATTATACGCTGTCATTATATTTTCGAGAGGAATATTTTGAATGCCGAAATTTCCCTGTTTATGGCAGCTGTTTGTTATTATAAGCTGTCAGTATATTTTGAAGGTCGAAATCGTATGGATTTGTACGAATGTTTTTCACATCTCGAAAAAGAGTCTGGCTATTCTATCGAGAACTCTTTAAACGTCCATTATTGTAATTTCGTAGACTTTTCTTCGACTCTTTTTTATTCCCGGTTGAGATAGCGTTTCCTATTCCCAACGGAGTGACGTTTATAAATGTAAATTAAAATTCAGATAGTCCCGGCGGAAAAAATACATTAGGAAGGCCTTTTTCTCTTTCTGGTTTGAACCCTTTGATCTTGTCTCTCTCTCTCTCTGCCTTTCTATATCGAGGCTCTCCCTTTTCAGGTCGTATCGAATAAATCTCCATCTTTTCCATCGCGGGGCTCTTCTTGAGCTTCCAAAGACACGTCGCTCACTCTTTCAGCCACTGCCGCCGACGCTCTTGCTTCTCGATTGAGAACTTCCTGACTATTCTTCTCTTCAGCGCGGCGCGATATACACGCTGCTGGGATTATACTCTGATAAAGGGACCAATTTATTAAATTTCGGTTTGGTTTGACGCGATTGACAAAGGTAGAACGACCCGAGGGGCTGATCACTCCCCGTAATCGGTGTACAAGCCTGTAGCTTTGACTGCACTAAAATGATTACGTAATAAGTACAGATTTAACACTAACAAAGGCTGTACTCATTTTCATATTTATGTAATCGGTGTACAGATTTTCAGAGAGTGGTTAGCCCCTCGGAACGACCCTTGCATATCTCTAAATTTCGTTTCGGTTAATACCATTTCCATAGAGCGGAAATTGGATATCTGCCAACTGAATCCCGCAGGGATTAATTTATATTAAATTAAATTGATATTCAATTAATTAAATTGATATTCGATTAATTAAATTGATATTCAATTAATTAAATTGATATTCGATTAATTAAATTGATATTCAATTAATTAAATTGATATTCGATTAATTAAATTGATATTCAATTAATTATCCAATTAATTAAATTGATATTCAATTAATTATCCAATTAATTAAATTGATATTCAATTAATTATTCAATTAATTAAATTGATATTCAATCAATTAAATAGATATTAAATCAATTAAATAGATATTAAATCAATTAAATAGATATTAAATCAATTAAATTGATATTAAATCAATTAAATTGATGTGAAATCAATTAAATTGATATTAAATGAATTAAATTGATATTAAATGAATTAAATTGATATTAAATAAATTAAATTGATATTAAATGAATTAAATTGATATTAAATGAATTAAATTGATATTAAATGAATTAAATTGATATTAAATGAAGTAAATTGATTTTAAATGAATTAAATTGATATTCAATTAATTAAATTGATATTAAATGAATTAAATTGATATTAAATGAATTAAATTGATATTAAATGAATTAAATTGATATTAAATGAATTAAATTGATATTAAATGAATTAAATTGATATTAAATGAATTAAATTGATATTAAATGAATTAAATTGATATTAAATTAATTAAATTGATATTAAATTAATTAAATTGATATTAAATTAATTAAATTGATATTAAATTAATTAAATTGATATTGAATTAATTAAATTGATATTAAAATAATTAAATTGATATTAAATGAATTAAATTGATATTAAATGAATTAAATTGATATTAAATGAATTAAATTGATATTAAATGAATTAAATTGATATTAAATGAATTAAATTGATATTAAATGAGTTAAATTGATATTAAATGAATTAAATTGATATTAAATGAATTAAATTGATATTAAATTATTTAAATTGATATTAAATTAATTAAATTGATATTAAATTAATTAAATTGATATTAAATGAATTAAATTGATATTAAATGAATTAAATTGATATTTAATTAATTAAATTGATATTCGATTAATTAAATTGATTTTCAATTAATTAAATTGATATTCGATTAATTAAATTGATATTCAATTAATTAAATTGATATTAGATTAATTAAATTGATATTCAATTAATTAAATTGATATTCAATTAATTAAATTGATATTTGATTAATTCAATTGATATTCAATTAATTAAATTGATATTTGATTAATTCAATTGATATTCAATTAATTAAATTGATATCCAATTAATTATCCAATTAATTAAATTGAAATTCAATTAATTATTCAATTAATTAAATTGATATTTGATTAATTAAATTGATATTCAATTAATTAAATTGATATTCGATTAATTAAATTGATATTCAATTAATTAAATTGATATTCGATTAATTAAATTGATATTCGATTAATTAAATTGATATTCAATTAATTAAATTGATATTCGATTAATTAAATTGATATTCAATTAATTAAATTGATATTCGATTAATTAAATTGATATTCAATTAATTAAATTGATATTCGATTAATTAAATTGATATTCAATTAATTAAATTGATATTCGATTAATTAAATTGATATTCAATTAATTAAATTGATATTCGATTAATTAAATTGATATTCAATTAATTATCCAATTAATTAAATTGATATTCAATTAATTATCCAATTAATTAAATTGATATTCAATTAATTATTCAATTAATTAAATTGATATTCAATCAATTAAATAGATATTAAATCAATTAAATAGATATTAAATCAATTAAATAGATATTAAATCAATTAAATTGATATTAAATCAATTAAATTGATATTAAATCAATTAAATTGATGTGAAATCAATTAAATTGATATTAAATGAATTAAATTGATATTAAATGAATTAAATTGATATTAAATAAATTAAATTGATATTAAATGAATTAAATTGATATTAAATGAATTAAATTGATATTAAATGAATTAAATTGATATTAAATGAAGTAAATTGATTTTAAATGAATTAAATTGATATTCAATTAATTAAATTGATATTAAATGAATTAAATTGATATTAAATGAATTAAATTGATATTAAATGAATAAATTGATATTAAATGAATTAAATTGATATTAAATGAATTAAATTGATATTAAATGAATTAAATTGATATTAAATGAATTAAATTGATATTAAATGAATTAAATTGATATTAAATGAATTAAATTGATATTAAATGAATTAAATTGATATTAAATTAATTAAATTGATATTAAATTAATTAAATTGATATTAAATTAATTAAATTGATATTAAATTAATTAAATTGATATTAAAATAATTAAATTGATATTAAATGAATTAAATTGATATTAAATGAATTAAATTGATATTAAATGAATTAAATTGATATTAAATGAATTAAATTGATATTAAATGAATTAAATTGATATTAAATGAGTTAAATTGATATTAAATGAATTAAATTGATATTAAATGAATTAAATTGATATTAAATTATTTAAATTGATATTAAATTAATTAAATTGATATTAAATTAATTAAATTGATATTAAATGAATTAAATTGATATTAAATGAATTAAATTGATATTAAATGAATTAAATTGATATTAAATTAATTAAATTGATATAAAATTAATTAAATTGATATTAAATTATTTATATTGATATTAAATGAATTAAATTGATATTAAATGAATTAAATTGATATTAAATGAATTAAATTGATATTAAATGAATTAAATTGATATTAAATGAATTAAATTGATATTAAATGAATTAAATTGATATTAAATGAATTAAATTGATATTAAATGAATTAAATTGATATTAAATGAATTAAATTGATATTAAATGAATTAAATTGATATTAAATGAATTAAATTGATATAAAATTAATGAAATGGATGTGAGATTAATGAAATTGATGTGAGATTAATTAAATTGATATTAAATTAATTAAATTCATATTAAACTAATTAAAGTGATATGAAATTAATTAAATTTTATTCAATTAATTGGAAATTATGTGGGGTGCCGAATTAGTTAACGCTTTCGCCTCGCAGCAAGAGGCGCCGGTTTTGATTCCAGCTTGTTGTGGCCAGGGCTGGATTAACCAATAGGCCGAATAGGCCTGGGCCTAGGGCACCAAGCCTACAAGGGGCACCAAGAGGGTTCGAAAAAAATAAAGTACAAAACTTTCATCATTTGCTTTTCACAAAATATTTTCCGGAGTAATTTTAGTAAATGCGTCCACCCCTATATGAACCAAAAACTTTGATTGTCACATTCTCTGACGGACTGCCGTCTGGCCCCTGACGAAATACTAAATCTGGCAGCAAAATGAATTTTCCTTCCATTTCCCAATTAACTTGGGCCTAGGGCTGCATATAGTCTTAATCCGGCCCTGGTTATGGCACTGAATGAAAACTCGGAACCACTCCTACTGCGTAAAGTTTGCAAGTTCTCTTCCTATTGGTTAAAGGGGTTTTACCCCGAGTTCTTCGGTTTCCCTTTTCCATAGAAACTTGTAGAGTTTAACCATAATAGAGGGAGCTTTTGGCTTGCGGGGTTTGCCACCACCCTCCAATGCATTGTAACCCGGCCATCTGATTAAAGGCATAATAAGTTGCTAGATGACTTGGGCCTAAGGTGGTGATTACTAATTAATTTGGTATTGAATTATAATTATTAATTATAAAATATTAATAGTGCGGTTTTCTCGCGTTGAATGTAGATGGCGTTTGAAGCGTCGGACTAGACTTTTCCTTTGGCTAACTTGTTCTTCAATGCTAAATGTCTTCGCCTCTCTTCTGAGGACTACGTTGGTGGCCGTAGATTGTACCGCATCGGGCTAGCTGACGCTCCACTGCCCACTAGTTTTGGATGGGTTAACGTGGGTGCGTAGTCCAGACGGGAATTTTCGTAGTAGGTCAAATTTTTTACCCCCCCCTTCTGTGGGCTATTGTTTCTCTCGGTTGTTTTTTTTTGAGCTGCTCTTTAATATGTCGGGTGCTTTCGCTTTTCTTTGATCTCTTCACGAAAATTTGTTCTGTTACCGTTAAATGGCGGGCCACGTTAATTCCCGCTTATTTACCCACGGGTATAATAAATTAATAATTCGAAATATTTCAGATTATACTTATATCCCCGGTCTAATTACAAAATCGATTTGTTTTAATCTGCGTTGAAAGTCCTAGATATTAGGTAGCGCTAGAGTTCATTTAATTTTTTCACGATATTTGCAACAATTTTTCAAAAAAAATTGGAAATTACGTCATAAAAAATGTGAGCTAAATTTGTGATTTCTTAATATTTAAAATTTTTCTATTGTATTTCTGGTTTTCCCTAAATTTCCTGATATTTATCATATCAGATACATGTACCTCTCAATATTTACCAGATACTTCTCAATATTTATCAGATATTTATCAGATACTTCTCAATATTTATCAGATACTTCTCAATATTTATCAGATACTTCTCAATATTTATCAGATACTTCTCAATATTTATCAGATATTTATCAGATACTTCTCAATATTTATCAGATATTTATCAGATACTTCTCAATATTTATCAGATATTTATCAGATACTTCTCAATATTTCTCAGGTACTTCTCAATATTTCTCAGGTACTTCTCACATATTTCTCAGATACTTCTCACATATTTATCAGATATTTCTCAATATTTCTCAGGTACTTCTCAATATTTCTCAGGTACTTCTCACATATTTCTCAGATATTTCTCACATTATTTCTCAGATACTTCTCACATATTTCTCAGATACTTCTCACATATTTCTGAGGTACTTCTCAATATTTCTCAGATACTTCTAAATATTTCTCAGATACTTCTCACATATTTCTCAGATACTTCTCACATATTTCTGAGGTACTTCTCAATATTTCTCAGATACTTCTAAATATTTCTCAGATACTTCTAAATATTTCTCAGATACTTCTAAATATTTCTCAGATACTTCTAAATATTTCTCAGATACTTCTCAATATTTCTCAGGTACTTCTCACATATTTCTCAGGTACTTCTCAATATTTCTCAGGTACTTCTCAATATTTCTCAGGTACTTCTCACATATTTCTCAGGTACTTCTCAATATTTCTCAGGTACTTCTCACATATTTCTCAGGTACTTCTCAATATTTCTCAGGTACTTCTCAATATTTCTCAGATACTTCTCAATATTTCTCAGGTACTTCTCAATATTTCTCAGGTACTTCTCACATATTTCTCAGATACTTATCACATATTTCTCAGATACTTCTCAATAGGTTTCAGGTACTTCTCAATATTTATCAGATACTTGTCACATATGTCTCAGATACCTCTCACTTATTTATGAATATTACTCAGATGCTTCTCAATATTTCTCAGAAGAAAGATTTTATTTTATTTCTCGAGATTTCCTATATTTCCTAGAATATCCCGAAATTACTATGTATATGTGCCCGGATTCCAAAATTTCCCACATTTCTTACGGTTTTTATAATTCCAATAATAATTATTTAAATTTATCGATACTTGTACACTAGCGCCTCGCAACAGGGTTAATTTAAAAATTTCCAAAATACTTCTAAATAGTCGTGGAAATAAGCTACGATCAAATGTGAACGCGACTATTTCTCACATTCAAACGGTGTGAGTGTATACCTGGAAAGACGTCATATAGGCTGACTTGGTGCCGTATTTGAGAGTAGGGATTGTAAGAGGATGGAGTGAGAGAGAGAGAGAGAGAGAGAGAGAGAGAGAGAGAGAGAGAGAGAGAGAGAGAGAGAGGGGGGGAGGGTGACCACGCTCGACTGGTTCCTAAGTGAGAGGCAAACGTTTTCAACGCCCTGAGACACACGGAGAACAAAAACCAGCAGTGCCTCCCCTCCCCGCATCGTCATTCGGGCGCGTTGAGAGAGAGAAGAATTCGTCTGCTAGTCCTCCCAATGTCAATTACGGCGCCGTTAACAGCGCCCCCTATTTCCACCTTTTTTCTTTCTTTTTTGGGCACTTCCAAGTTGTCGAGGATCTTGAATTCTTCGCAACTAGAATCATCCTTTATCTCTTCTATAAACGAGATAAGACTCTGCGCGTCGAATTCCCCTCTGAGGAGTTTTCGCCCCTTTTTTTTCAATCACTCTGACGCCATCTTTTTCCATCTCTTGCATAATGGAAGTTTTTACTTTTCCCATAATCTTCTCTCTCTCTCTTCCAAGATAATTACTTCCGGTTACTTTTCAGAAATGAACGCGGATCTAATAATGAATATATACAGGGTGTTTCAAGGGGTAATAGGGGGTGAATTGCGAAGTATGCCTGTTTTTTCCCCATTTTCTTAAGATGAGTTAAAAGAGCGCCAGAGAGCGTCAAAGTGTGGCCTACTAGCCCCTGGAAGTAGGCTGCAACAAGCACCAAAACCAAGCAGCAGGGACTTTAAATACTGTTTAAGGGGGAAGAATACAGTAAAAGCCTCTTTTTCGTTCAAGCTGGACGTTTCTGTTTTAACAATTACATAATTGAATTATATTTTTCTTATTAGGCTGAACCTTCCTCTAGTGCTTGAAATAATTTTGATAATTCTAATATCAATAGTTAACGAGATATAAGGTCCTAACTAAAGGGTAGTTTGGGCGCTTGCTCAGCTTGTTTAGCTCCGGGGGTCCGAATTAAAACCTAATAACTTAATTACTTTAAAATTTAAAATTGTCAAAATTATTTTAAGCACTAAGCTGTTCTACACTTAAATATTAATTTTATAAGTTAAAATACAAAATTAAAAGAGTTCAGCTTGAAATAGCGCGAAAGTAGACAATGGCTACTGTAGTCTTCCCCCTTAAGTTTACCTTTTTTACGCTGGTTAGCTCGATTTGTTTACAAAGTCCTTTTTTACCTATCTCACGAACCCAAACCTTAATGTTCGCGTGTCCCTGCTGCTTGGTTTGCGCTTGTTGCAGCCTACTTCCAGTAGGCCACACTATGAAGCTCTCTTGCACTCTATTAACTCATCGTAGGAAAATGGGGAAAAACAGGCATACTTCTCAACTGATCCCCTACAACTCCTTCAAATTTTTGCATAACCTTTTGAACCACCCTGTATAAATATTCTTCTTTATATTTTATCTTTCCTCTTCGTAATTTCTAATTTATTTAATTTTTAATTTTGGTGGATAACAATAATTTTAGGCTCGCTTTTATTAGAAATAGGGATTTTTTCAGCAATTAAATTTTCTATTGGGCTCTCTATAATTTTAGGGTTTTTTCGAGGGTATCTAACAAAATGTTTAGAAACATTATTTTTAAAGAAACACCACGGTTCAAGAAAGGCAATTGGTCTTTACAATACATTTTACAAATAATATTTTCTTTGAACGCGATTTTAACAATTATTTATAAATACATTTTATTAAACTAATTTAATATGTTAATTTTGACAGATTTAATTTTTCTATACAATATTTTTTTAAGTTTTAACATTTAATTATTCTATTTCATTTTAAATCAAACGTGACCGAAACGAGTCTAGGTGGCGTAACGGCGCTAGCTACTCCGGTGATCTAGCGTCTGCTACGGACAAATTAAAAAGTCATAAGAACGTTTTTACACACAATCCTAAGGATTTGTGTGTATTAGTCTCACGTACAGTGTAGCCGTTGCCGATGCCGCCGATGCCGCCGTGTCACGCATACCTCTTCAACGGTTAGGGCTAGAAGAGTCAATGATATCTCGTTCGAATGTACAAACATCGCCATTGATAGCCTTTCATAAAGTTTTCAAATCAGAGCCCAAGAAGTTGGGCATTTTCCCAATTTACTATTTTCGGTGATTTCCTTTATGTGGTAGATATTTTCTTTAAAATTAAGTCCGATAACGTTAAAAAAAATATTATTGGATAGGTTAGGATTCAGTTGAACTACAACTTCGGTTTTATCAGTAAATATTAAATTTAAGTATAGTTTTCGGGGTTATTTACCGGACCCCAATGTTCGTGGTTTTATATTTCCGCCTGAAAGTCGACATAACGTTCCTTAATTTAGGTCCGATTTTCATGAAAGTTATATTTTTGAAAAGCTGTGGTTTACATTTAACCTAGAATTGCAAAACCGTTCCTTAAATTTAATTCTAAGTAAGGTTTTTTGGGCAGCGTATACGGACCCCCGCAATTTCCAACATTGTAAATCCGCGTGTTTATAGAGGTCTACGCGCCCGTTTCCCTCTGGCGTTTTTCAAGGCCGTTCAGAGTGGGCCGCACTTTCAACGTATGAGCAGAAGTAACAATTAAGTATGACACTGATCGGCCTAGTCTTCGGCGTATGACCAGAAGTAACAAATAAGTGTGATCAAAAGTAACTAATAAATGTGATCAAAAGTAACTAATAAATGTGATCAAAAGTAACTAATAAGTTACTAGAAGAAACAAGTGTGACACTCAACGGCTGACTAAGTAGTAACAAATAAGTGTGATCAGAAGTATAAAATAAAAGTGACACTGATCGAAGAAATTTTCGATGCTTTCAAAGTATGACTAGAAGTAACAAATAAGTGTAAATATGTTTATATGTGTGACCATGGATATATTTTGGTTGCGATACCGGCGTTGCCGGTTGCTGTGAATAGCTCAAACAAACTTAACACATTAGAAGGATTGTGTGTATTCCGACCGTCGTACGTCTTGTTTCTTAAATAAAATTATCAAAATATAAGCAATTGAGGCAAAAATTAAATTAAAATGCAAGTATCATTATTTATGAAGTCAAATTTACGAATAATGATGAGGAAAAACCAATAGCGTCCGCTTTAGACGCTACCTATCTAGGTTTCAATAATGAAACAATTTATTAAATTGGATTTTTACTGTTTTTTTATTTTATTGATTTTTTAGGGTTTACTGCCTGTTTTTCTTGACCAATTGATACATAATTTGAGTTAAATAATTAAATTGAATTATTAATTAACAACAATATTTTCTCTTAATTGGAATTTTTATAGAACCAACTTCCGTACATTTTCATAAATAAATTGTGATTTTAATCAATGATTTTTTTTAAATAACTTGATTCAAATCAAACCAAAATTTACTTTACAAAATTTTATAATTAAATATTTTAGCCTCGATGTGCATCTAAAAATCCGGTCGTGTTTAATTACCACCGTTAGTTTAATTGGTAAGAAAATATTGTCTAGTCCGAATAGAGAGTCAGTGTACGCGGTGGTTAGAATCCATTGTTTCCCCTGTATTAAGTTGTATAGATTCGGGGGCATGACACTCTCGTGTGAAGAGAGGCGATTGAAAATGGCCGTCACGGAAGCCCTCGACCAGGCGGTGCCCTTTGCGAAGGGGGGAGCGAGGATTTTTCCGGATAACGGGGTTGAGTTGGGGGGGAGGGGGTAAACGGATTCGACCCAATTGCAAGCTTAATCCATCAAAAAAGACCCCCTCCTGCCCGTACAAGGGCCCCGTGCCGGTGTCAATGATAATTAGCCGGGCAATGATTTAAAGTCAACCTCTGTACAGCCTTGGTATACACGCGATAAGTAACGAAGCCGTTGAAAATAGTTTGTTGTATTTGCGTATAACAATAGATGTTTCCATAATATCCCGAGTCACTGTGCTTAATCCCACGCTTGGCACTGTAAAAAATAAACGGCTTGCATTGCGTGCTAGCGTGGGCCCACGTTTTTTTTTGCCATCGTAGACGGAACAAATCTTGAGTATATAGCTGAGTTTCAAATTCTAACCGTCTGCCATCGGAAGTTTCGTTATGAGTTAATTTTAATTATAGCGTAATTATTTTATTTAATCAGGAAGTATTGTCGTAATAGTTAGTGTAGGGAGCTGTTGGCGTGCATGGCTTGAAGGGCTTGCCACCAGTCCACCACCCTCCTACGCGTTGCAACCCGGCCACCTGAACTAATGGCTTTAAATGTCGCTCGATGACTTAGGCTTAAGCTGGTGTCTTGGGTATTAGCCTAGTGATTATTATTATTATTATTATTATTATTAATTATTATTATTATTATTATTAGACTGTAAGTTTAACTGGGGTACTGACCAGGTTAAAGGTCTCCGGAACTAGATGTACCAGTCGCGAGGGGCATTCGGGTGCAGCGTGTAGGGTTCGCCATTGAAAACTGTTTTCCAATTTGTTGCGTTAGTCCAACCGATTTAGAGTTTGACCTAGAACAAATTGTAGTAGAAATTATTTACTTTGCAATGTGCTCCTAAAAATGGGCCGAAATGACCATTTAAAGCCCCCTCATGGGAAATTGGTCAAAACTGGTCAACAGTGATCTCCAATTACAAATATGAGGTGACGATTTCAAAATTGTGTTATTGAGCTGAAATTTGACACATACAGATGATAATATAGAGCAAGGGCCCACTGAGACCCAAATGGCCACAGCGCCTCTGGCGGAGACCAGCCGCGCCACCAATGAGTGAACTTGCGCGTTAGCCTGAGCCGAAGCCCAGTTTCCGGCTCCTACTTGACCATTGGACCACGGCTAACAAAAGTAACATATCCCAGTGCACCACCACCCTTCTGGGTTACAAGTGCCGGACCCCGACACCCCGGTAAAGCCACCAGTTATTGCACCACTTGAACCGTGAAGGGCCTCTCTTTCTAACCATAAAAACTTGCTGAGGTTATCGGTAATAGTTAGTGTAGTGAGCTGTTGGCTCGCGTGGCATGAAGGGTGTTGCGAATTTCGTTAAAATATATTTATCTAAAAGGCAAATATTTGAAAGCTAATATATAAAATTCAGTTTTAAAACATTGTAAAATAATTACCATATGAATTACTATATTTTTGAACTGTAATGAAAAGTTTTATACATGTATCGCGTGCTAATATCTTTTGTATCGTATATTTTTGATTCGGAATGTATTTGAAAAATTGCTCGAGTTTGTGCGTGAAACGTTTCATTCCGCGCGCAAAAAAAAAGGTTTTAAAAAAGTTTTTGTCAGTTGAGAATTTGTTTTCGAAGGAGTTTAGTAAATGTATTGAGAGTGAAATTTTAAAGTTCATTAGACGAGATTTGACTGAGCTATAGTGAAAAGTGTCATTTATTAAATGAAAATTAGGAAACGCGATTCACAAAAGAAAAAGACTCTACCAAACACCGAACCATAGAGGTTGTATACGTAACAAAGGGCTGGCCACAACCCTCCTACGCGTTGTAACCCGGCAACCAGTAATTGGCTTCGCGAGTCAATAGTTGACTTAGGCCTGTGTGGTTCCTTAGGTATTAGTTTAGCTGATTATTACTAGTTGTCCTCAATTTAAAGTTTAAATATTAAGTAGAGCTCCACTCCAGCATAGTGGTGTTGCGGTCAATATAAATTGACGTAAATCTTGCTCTGGTGTCTCTAAATGTAGTCTTAGATACGGCGCTTAATACCGGAATTTTAAGTTTTGACCCAGAACCAATTTAAACATTTATGAAAATGTTGTTGTGTATAGATTCGAAGGTGGTCTCCCGCGCTCTCCCTGGTGAGGAGAATACGCCATCTTGGAAAATGGCGACCATAATCTACACAAATGCTTACGTAATAACTTGTAAAAAGATAACATGAGCTACGCCGATAGATTTAAAATGTAAACTATAGTAATATTAAGTAATAACGTTTTTTTCATAAGTGTAAATTTCTTCAAAATGCCTTTAAAATTAGTTAAATTACGCGAAAAAGTAGAAAAGTTAATAATAAAAAGGGGGCACAAAAGCTAAACCCTCACAAAAAATCGAGTCGTCGGTGCGAATAGTAAACCTGAAATTTAGCCAAATAATTTGGTCGAATCGAATAGTGAGAAATACCTAGCACAGCCCTAATATGAAAAGACTTCGTCACGTCGTGTCATGTTAGTTTGGATTTCCCACAGCAGATGTCGTTTTCAACGAGAGTAAAGCTCCGTTCCAGCCATAGAAATCTCATAGGTAACTAGAATGCTGCCGTGTAACTGGCAAATGGCCCAAACGCCGTGGCAGACGATAGCCAGATCTCAGCCAATCAGAGCTCAAAGAGCGGTTCTGCCAAGAATTTAATATCACCGGAGAGAATGACGTCACCTATCTCCCGCTATAGTAACGGAACCAAGGAGGATTATTATCCTCCTTGGCGGAACCACTCTACGGCCTCTCATTGGCTGAAGGTTCAAGGCGAACTGGCGTCAAGCTCGGCCGTAGGCGGCAGCATTCTAGTTACCTATGAGATTTCTATGGTTCCAGCATGGACCAAGAATCTAAGGGGACTCACTTTTCCCGATATTTTGACACGGTAGGCGTGGCCTAAATCTGAAAGCTTACTGAGGTACATCAGCCGCTTTGAATCGACTCAAGAATTCTGTTCAAATATCACTACGAGAATCTTAGGAGAGAGTGCTGGGTTAGGCTTAGTTCATTAAATTTTTTAAGTTTAGAAATGAAATGGATTCCAGTGAATTTGATTAAAAAACCTCAGCCATAAACGGCTTACTGGTTATTTTTACTTAACACAATGGTTAATTACCATTACTTAAACTTATAAAGAACTAAATTAAAAAATAAAAGGTCTAAAACTTACTAAGCCTAATCATTTAACCGACAACAACGGCACCATTTGGTCAAAATTGAATGTAAACACTCCAGCTTCTCAACGAAACTACGTCGGAAATCGACTTCAGCGACGCCAAATGAACTAAAATTAGCCGTGATTTTCCTATTCCCAGTATAGAGTACTATAGCTCTGTAGCTTTGCGCTACGGCCGCCATTTTGAGGGCAGTTTTTCATCTATAGGAAAAAGCATCGGTGACGTCGACATACGTCACGCGAAATTAATCTTTTCACGCGTGCTTTTTAAAGCCTGAACAGTGAGTCCCCTTAGATTCTTGGCCCATTATTACATGTACTAAAAAATTGAAGGGGCAAATTCTAGTTCATTTTGTACAAACTGCTGTCGATTTCTGTCCACATCACGTTGATGCAGTGGAACGTAATTCTTCTCGAATCTGTGAGCTGTGATTAACCGTTTGTAATTAAACGAAACAGTGATGGAAAATGATAATCTAAGGCAAAGGTTTGAAATGATATTCGATTCGTGTCTGCGAAGAGACAACGGGCGCCAGGGAGGGATAACTTTTTTGCCAGGTCCCCAATCGAGAAAGATAAAACGACTTTTCCAAAAGAGTACACCGATTGAAAAAGGTAAACAAGGTGGTCCGTTCAGGACTATTGTTCGTTGCACCGAAAACTATCGCTACGCCCCCTTTGGTTCGCCATTGAAAGCTATAACAAAACAGTTCTAACTTCTACGAACTTAAAATGCGCTAAAAATATAGGTTGGCTAATGCCTAGAGGCTAAAGGGCCCACCAGTCACCGGCAGTGGGACTGTGTCACTGTGGGACATGTTCCTAATGTTTAAGGGGGTGGCCCACTTCATATTCTTCATTAGGGCCCCCGAAGCCCACAGCCTGAGCCTAGGGCCTACTTGCCATCAGGTAAGCTCAGTGGCGTAGCCAGGATTCCTAGAAATTTATGATTTTGGTTCGGAGTGGGCACACAATTGTATAAAAAATAAGAAAGTTGTTCATATAAACATACATTTCGGGGGCACGTGGATACGCCCCTAGGCAAGCTAACACCCTGGACACTCCACCAGCACAAATATTACCGCTCAAAAATGAGCTAAAAGAGAGGAGCTCCGATTTTACCGCTCAAAAATGCGTGAGCGTGAGCGTAAATAAGGCTAGCGAGTGCGAGCGATGAGTGAGCTGAGCGGCTCTTTCATGAAAATGCCCAACACTGCTTGCATTTTAATATAATTTTTGCATCGTTTCCTTATATTTTGATAAGATTATTTAAGGAAAATTATCATTCTAAAGACTAAATATTATTATAGTATAAAAACATTTGATGGTCGGGTAATTCAAATTTGAATCCCAAAGGTCAAAACCCACCCTAACCAACTCTGAGCGCTGTAATAATAATTATTTTTTTTATTAAGATCAACCAATCCGGGTTCTCCATATTTCAAAAGATGTAAGCGCATGCGCAAAGACCGATTTTTTTCTTGTTGTCGAGAAACCAATAACTATTGTAGACGCAAATCACGATACCTCGTATATTAATATTAATATTAAACCGTTATACAGGGTGTTTCGAAAAGTTATGCAAAAATGTTCAGGAGTTGTAGGGGTGAGTTGAGAAGTTTGCCTGTTTTTTTTTTCATTTTCCTACGATGAGTTAAAAGAGTGCTAGAGAGCTTCAAAGTGTGGCCTACTAGCCCCTGGAAGTAGGCCGCAACAAGCGCCAACCCAAGCAGCGGGGAAACGCGAACATTAAGGTTTGGGTTCGTGTGATTAGTAAAAAAGGACTTTGTAAGCAAATCGAGGTAACCAGCGTCAAAAAGTAAACTTAAACATTATTTAAAATTCCTGCTGCTTGGTTTTGCGCTCGTTGCAGCCTACTTCCAGGGGCTAGTAGGCCACACTTTGAAGCTTTCTGGCGCTCTTTTAACTCATCGTAAGAAAATGGGGAAAACACAGGCATACTTCTCAACTTACCCCCTACAACTCTTTAACATTTTCGTATAACCTTTTGAAACACCCTGTATTTATTCTAAATAACGATTTGACATTCGGTATTTCAAATTGAAAATTTGTACACCAAGGTTGTCCACGTTTGCAAAGCCCAAATCTACGTCACTTACTACGCCGACTACACGTGACGAATTATAGTACCTTTCGAAAAATAGGCGTGAGCTAAGAGGTATATCGAATCGAAAGAAATCAACGAAAAAGGCTTTATTTTGCTGGTCGCGAGCCACGCTGTACTCCGGAACCAACTTTTTCCTTCTTATTTTGATAGTTTAGGAGTCCCCGGGGAAGCCATTTAGAAGAGCGACGTGTCTCTCGAAGACACCCACCAGGGGCTTGTCTTACGGAGGAAAGAAAGGTGTGTGTCTGTGAAGAAAACAATTTTGAAACCCGAACGTCGTGTCACCTTTTCTTCTGGCTGTAACTCTGAAATATCATCGTTGCGGGTCCTGCTTCGATAACGGCTTGGATGATTTATTTTTATAGAGGTTTTAAAAATACGTGATTTTGTTTTGAATTCTTTGGAGAACATCATAGTATGTTTTTTTTCGTGGTAAAAGAGACACGATAACTATTACAATAATAGTTAGAGAGAGAGAGGCATTTGAAACACAGACGTTGGCTTTCCCGCCCATTCCCGTTTGAACAATATCCATCTCCATTCAAATAATTGTCTTTCAATTGCCATTTCATTCTACGTAATTATTATCATTCCCGCCCTTTCCATTCGACGTAAATTTTCTCATACCCGTTCCATTCAACGTAAATTTTCTCATTCCCGAAATTTCCATTCTCATTCCATTCCATTCGACGTAAATGTTCTCATACCCGTTCCATTCAACGTAAATTTTCTCATTCTCATTAAATTCCATTCGACGTAAATGTTCTCATACCCGTTCCATTCAACGTAAATTTTCTCATTCTCATTAAATTCCATTCGACGTAAATGTTCTCATACCCGTTCCATTCAACGTAAATTTTCTCATTCTCGAAATTTCCATTCTCATTCCATTCCATTCGACGTAAATGTTCTCATACCCGTTCCATTCAACGTAAATTTTCTCATTCTCGAAATTTCCATTCTCATTCCATTCCATTCGACGTAAATGTTCTCATACCCGTTCCATTCAACGTAAATTTTCTCATTCCCGAAATTTCCATTCTCATTCCATTCCATTCGACGTAAATGTTCTCATACCCGTTCCATTCAACGTAAATTTTCTCATTCCCGAAATTTCCATTCTCATTCCATTGGACGTTTCTCATTCCCGGTCATTCCCGAAATTTACATTCCCATTCCATTCGACGTAAATTTCCTCATTCCCGTTCCATTTGACGTAAATTTTCTCATACCCGTTCCATTCAACGTAAATTTTCTCATTCCCGTTCCATTTGACGTAAATTTCCTCATTCCCGTTCCAATTGACGTAAATTTTCTCATACCCGTTCCATTCAACGTAAATTTTCTCATTCCCGTTCCAATTCCCATTCCATTCGACGTAAATTTCCTCATTCCCGTTCCAATTCCCGTTCCATTTGACGTAAATTTTCTCATACCCGTTCCATTCAACGTAAATTTCCTCATTCCCGTTCCATTTGACGTAAATTTTCTCATACCCGTTCCATTCAACGTAAATTTTCTCATTCCCGAAATTTCCATTCTCATTAAATTCCATTCGACGTAAATGTTCTCATACCCGTTCCATTCAACGTAAATTTTATCATACCCGTTCCATTCAACGTAAATTTTCTCATTCCCGTTCCAATTCCCATTCCATTCGACGTAAATTTCCTCATTCCCGTTCCATTTGACGTAAATTTTCTCATACCCGTTCCATTCAACGTAAATTTTCTCATTCCCGTTCCATTTGACGTAAATTTCCTCATTCCCGTTCCAATTCCCGTTCCATTTGACGTAAATTTTCTCATACCCGTTCCATTTGACGTAAATTTTCTCATACCCGTTCCATTCAACGTAAATTTTCTCATTCCCGTTCCAATTCCCATTCCATTCGACGTAAATTTCCTCATTCCCGTTCCATTTGACGTAAATTTTCTCATACCCGTTCCATTCAACGTAAATTTTCTCATTCCCGAAATTTCCATTCTCATTAAATTCCATTCGACGTAAATGTTCTCATACCCGTTCCATTCAACGTAAATTTTCTCATTCTCGAAATTTCCATTCGACGTAAATTACCTCATTCCCGTTCCATTTAAAATATGGTGACCAGAGGAAATTCCAATTCCCTTTTCCAGCCATTTCCTAACCGAACATAAATTATAAAACTGTTCGCAAGTATTCCCGCTATGTTCACATGGTCATCTTGGTAAATATGAAAAAATGAGCCCAGTTTCAACGCAACTCTGTACTACAAATACTTTTGGTGTAGAATACATTTCAAATACTTGAAATCTACATTGAACAATGGCGACGAAACGGTCCAGATTGAAAGTTGAAGAGCTAGTCATTGTAATCGATAAGCGAAGACGTTTTGGAAGAAGCGAGCGATAATCGATCTATGTATTTGGCTGGCTTGATCTTATTTTTCTCGAATTTGGTCTGAGTCAGGGTTGACCGAAGCCAGACGTTGCTTCGCACTTGGCTACTTTCAGCACGTACATCTTCGTTTTTTGGTGGCGTTTTTTTCGGTACCGTTTTTGGCTCCAAGAAGCCTCCTACAAATCTTTCCTCTTTGAAAGCTCCCTTGATTTTTCGTTTGTTTGTTTTGAGCGTTTTTCATTTTCAAGTGTCTGGAGTGTTACTTTTTCTAAGACGTTGTTGGAGAAATGCGAGGCCGTCTAGAAAAACATTTATTTCCGGGTTTGTTTTTACGACAACGGATTGGCTCAGTTAAATCATGATTTCAACCGTGATGGGCACGCTCCTCTCATTTTTGAGCGGGGTTTCATTTTAAGCTAATTTGAGCGGTAAAATATCTCTTTAAATGAGTTAAAATTTGGCGGCCCCGATATTATAGAATAATATTAAAATTATATTTTGGCGCCCCTGCCTAGCTAAGACCCTGACTAGATGTCCACGGATTTAATTAAAATTTTTAATTTAAATCAGTAGTTTTACAAAGAGATTGGTATAAAAATCGTGAATCGAATTCAATGGCTCTAAAGCAATTCCAATATTAAGCCAACCTGAAGTGACTAAAATATTTATTTAATTTTTATTTAAAAAATTTCAATTGATGCTTTTAATCACAGCTGTAAGCTACCAGCTGATGCAGAACGCGAAAAATATATTCGCCAACTCGCCGAGGCTTAAAAAACTATGTCATATTTTCCCCCTTTTTTACTTAGAAAATAAAGTTCCAGTGTATCTCAAAACGCTAATAGATTATGTTTCGAGCCTTTCTGAAGCCGTTTCGCTAATATTTATTATTTATGAACTATATTTAATTAGGTTAAGAACCATTTTAAGACGCCTCGAAAATCGCGTAACGCTATGGGAAAATAATTTTTTTAACACGACTGTACCTCTCACTCGGTGATTCCAAATTCCGCCACTGGAGGTCTCTATCACATGCAATAGCATCAATTATCTTTAAGAATAAATTCGTATTCCTTCCATAGAGCATTAGTTTTTAAATATCGCGCTATTGATCATACGCGAATTTATCATCAAGTTAAAATATTTAAATTTAAATATGTTATCGTTGAATGGAATGCCATAATTATAAGCGTATTCGGTAAATTCAAAATTTAATTTATTCAACGCTTCGATATTAGGCAATCGAATCGGGTATCGAGTACGAATTTTTTTCCATCGAGTATTCGAGTCGAGTAATATTGAAGTCGAGTCGAGTAATCAGTAATTCAGAAAAATCCTCGAGTAATATTTTAAACGAGTCGTGTTATCGAATACTTGATTAGGAGTTGGTTTTATTCAAGTAATTAGGAAACTAAATTTAAAATAAGTATGAACTAAGTTTAAAAATAAAATCCACTATTGTACAGTTTGAAAAATTTAACATTTTCGTTTGCCATGGCAAATTGAATGGGTAGCGCAACGTCTCCTTTTGGGAAATTTCATATCTCATATAGGTCGACTTTGAACAAAATCGGCAATAAACACCTCGGGTACTCTCCTTGTTAGAGTAGTAGTACCGTACTATGCAATTTTTTGGTACTCGATAATCGACGAGTATTTTCAAATTACTTATTCGAGATGATGTTCGATATTTTCAAAATGAACCTGAGCGATATTTTATCGAAACAAAGCGGAATAAATTCTATTGTTTACTTGAGGGTTTTTAAAAACAAAACTTGGCACTCAAAATCGCGAAATTTCCGCTTGGTGGCGCTTCGAAATACGGGATAAATGTTAAACTTTAAATTTAAAAGCTAGAAACTGGCGAAACGATGTTGGTAAATTTCGTATGAGACTAAACTGGTCGATTTCGGGTCCTTTTGGTTTGCAACGCTACGGACGTCTGACAATCGAACCCCTGAGGCAACCACGCTAACTTTACCTCCTTCCCACGTATCCTCACCCAGTGCCAACTATTTACGACGACCGTAATAAAAAAGACAATGAGTGGTAGGCATGGTGGCATTGGCCATAACCAATACAGAGAAATAAAAGCCATTGGCGTTGCCATAGAAGACGATAGAGGCTCCATAAAGGGCTGGGGTTAAAACCCCTTTTTTATCCCGGTCGTAATATCTGGGGAACCACAATAGCCCCAGTTCTCCAAAGTTTTCCGAGAGGTTCAACAAAAGCGAACGTGACTTCGCCTCGGGGGGAGAATTCCAAACTCTTCTCTTCCGCAAAATCGTTCCTTTTCCATTTAGCTTTGGTCCTCCGATATCGGTTGGTTTAATCTCGAATGATCTGATTCTTCTTGGAACGTTTTGATTATTTCCAATCGGATTTCTACTTCGACAAGGTTTCGTATATTTCCCGGAACTTCATCTAAGCTTATTTTGAGGAGTTCACCAACCTGCGTACGTCTTACGTTTGGAAATTTCGTTAAAGTCGATATTTGGACGAACGTAAATTGATTCCGGACCGAATTTTCGAATATTATTCGGGGTTTCTTAATTGATTAATCGAATTGAATGTCAACTGCTCAATTTAAAAAAAACGACTTACCGAATTTTGAAACGGTTATTCTAAAAAATAGGGTAAACCGAATATTCGATCGAATAATCGTTTAGAATTCGACTTTTAACGATTTAAACCGAATATTCGATCGAATAATCGTTTAGAATCCGACATTTTCACCGTTTAAACTGAATATTCGAAAGAATAATCGTTTAGAATCTTACTTTTCACCGTTTAAACCAAATATCCGAAAGAATAATCGTTTAGAATTCAACTGTTCACCGTTTAAACCGAATATTCGACAAAATAATCGTTTAGAATCTTACTTTTCACCGTTTAAACCCAATTCGAACGAATAATCGTTTAGAATTCAACTTTTCACCGTTTAAAGCGAATATTCGAAAGAATAATCGTTTAGAATCCGACTTTTCGACATTTATACCGAATATTTGTTAATTCGGATGATCGTTTTGAAAAATCGAATTTTCGAATAACTTATTTAGGAAATCGAATAACCGATTACTATTTGAATTATATTCCAATCAGTTTAAAAATTGAACTATTAGCACACCCCTCCTATCCATATTTATTTGGCATCTCATCATTTAATTTTATCAATCTTAAAATTTAATCTACGGTTATTTTCGCCTAGTTTATCTGTTACGTCAATTTCTCGCGTGGTTTAAATGTAGAGAGACTCTACATTTACCAGAATCGTCAGCAGGGTCGCTTACGCCATACACAATCCCTCCCAGCTTCTTTACGGCCCCCATTTCAACTCGGTGGAATATAATTCATCCGCGTAGCTTTCATCTCTGAGCGAGCAGAAGGGGGGGAGATACGCGTTTGCCGTCCCCCCTTCTCATCCTCGGAGGAGGATGCGGTTGTCATGGAAACGGATCCGTGTCTGCTTGTCCGATTTTCTGCCGTTGTGAACAAACATAACAACGTGCTCTATTCCTCCATTTCGTGTTCCGCCCCCCCCCCCCCCTGTTTTCGTGCCCCCCCCCCCTACCTTTTAGCTTTCGTGGCTGGCGAAATTTTAGTCAGGCGAGCAACCCCTCCTGGTGGAAATATTATTTCGGCAATTGGACTGACGCAGCCCGCGCGTGCTGGTAAAGCTACGAACTGCATTTTTTCGTTCCATTTTTCCATCCCGGAAGTGGAACGGCGGAGAATACTCTGTTGACGTTTTGGCGATAATAGAAGGCAGCGCGGTGGAATGAAGGCCGGGGGGTGTAGTCTCCGTTCTCGACCTAAAGAGGTATTAAGATGAAGTGGCTTTTAGCTTGATGAAGTATCACCCGCGGATAAATCTATAGCTAAAGAGTGTCTCGAGGCCGAAGCGAAGGAAGCCGCGGTGGAGGGTGCGGTTTGCGTCGTTTTGAGACGGCCGCTTTTGGTAAGCGCTCTATTCCGACGTCGGAATCGGTTTCGGAGCGTTTGTTTAGCGCGTTTTTCGAACGAGTTAATTTGATAATTTCCGCGCTTTTCTCGTGGATTTATTCCTCGAAAAGTGGTTCTTTGATTGAGTCAAGAACGTATTTAGGTTAATGAGAACGTACCCGGTTCCTATCTCAGTCAGTTTTTCCCTTTTGTAGTATGAAAAATACTTGAAATCTACATTGAACAATGGCAACGAAATTGTCCAGATTGAAAGTTGAAGAGCCAGTCATTGTAATTGATAAGCGAAGTCGTTTGGGAAGAAGCGAGAGATAATCAAAATATTTACAATCTTAGTAGTGTTGAGAACAAATATTTTAAATCAAATCCCCGTCAGATGTCGTTAATATTTCTATTTAAAAAATGATTTTCAATTCTGGCCTAGGTAATACTTTCTCAGTAGCCTAAATACGTTCTTGATAGAGATTATATAAAAACCTACCTTACCTCCAAAAGTGTGCATCTGGATATACTAATAATAACAATAATAATAAACTTTAATGAATAAAATAAGATTTATTTATTATATGTAAACTATTTTCATAACCTGCATTTCAACAGACATTAAATCATTTTGACAAGCCAACAGGGTTCATACATACCTGGAAAACCTGGAAATATTAGGGAAATATACTGTAGACAGAAAAATCAGGGAAATATCAGGGAAGTTCCCATTTTTTTAAAAATCAAGGATATATCAGGAAAGTTCTCAATTTTGTAAAAATCAGGGAAATATCAGGAAAGCTTGCATTTTGTTTTGTAAAAATCAGGGAAATATCAGGAAAGCTCGCATTTTTTTGTAAAAATCAGGGAAATATCAGGGAAGCTCGCATTTTTTGTAAAAATCACGGAAATATTAGGCAGGCTCGCATTTTTTAGTAAAAATCATGGAAATATCAGGGAAGCTCGTATTTTTTGTAAAAATCATGGAAATATTAGGTAGGCTCGCATTTTTTAGTAAAAATCAGGGAAATATCAGGGAAGCTCGCATTTTTTGTAAAAATCACAGAAATATCATGGAAGCTCGCATTTTTTGTAAAAATTAGGGAATATCAGGGAAATTCCGATTTGGTTTCGTAGAAATTAGGGAAATTTATGAGGGTTCAGAAATTTTGCCTTAAAAAGTAAAAATTTATATCAATAAGTTTTCTTATTAAAGAGTTGAGTTTATTACTTATCTCATATATATGAAACCAATTTCGTTTAAATGTGAATCATGATCATATGATCATAGGTTATCCCTTGCACCTGGAACAATCATGGAAATATCCATGGGAAATATTAGGGAAATCGCTTTCCCTATAGTTCGATGAATTGTGACCAACTATTGCTTGAAGACCTCTATGAAGTGAAACCGAAGTCCTCGGAGAAAAACCCCTTTAGCAAACTGGGGAAGAAATGTCAAACTCGACGCATAAAGAACGTTTGCCAATCCTGCTTTTCTACAAATGATCTAAATATGTTTGAAACGCCTAGTTTAGATGATGATATTTTGGGAGGTTTGTAAAGTGGGCATCTTTATTGAGTCTTTTATCACTTTTTTGTTGGGGTGCCTTTATCCCGGCGTCTCAAAAACTGACAGTGTAGCCTCGCTACAAAATCTTAATTCTTAACGCAGACGGACTTACGCGTTTACCTCGACTTCGTAACGGCGAGCGGTCGATCTTTAAATCCCTTCGCGTATTCTTTTAATAAGGAGTTGCGAGTGACGTCTTCCCTTAATATAAAATGTGCATAAGCGCTTCCATTTTTTTATCAAATCTTTTTTATTCGCAATATCTCGTCATATTTATAAAAGTGGTAGAAGAGAAGAAAATAAAATTGGACGTTAGGTTCGTGTGTCCCCCCTCTCCGTTTTAGTTTTAGTTTCAGCGCTGCCAGTCAAATCCAATACGCTGAAAGGATTTTTCTAGTCCGGCGCATCATAGATGGCGCCCGAATTATACTCTGATGGAAGGACAAATTTGATAAATTTCGTTTTGGTTTGACACTAGTAACAAAGGTAGAGTGGACCTTGGATATTTGCAAAATGACTGCCAGGGTATAGAGGGGCTTCTGGGAATATGGAGGCTAAACTTGCCAAAAGTAATTTTATTATTAATATGAAATTAAAATTCAGGATGAAATGAATATGAAATTAGAATTCAGGATGAAATGAATATGAAATTAGAATTCAGGATGAAATGAATATGAAATTAAAATTCAGGATGAAATGAATATGAAATTAAAATTCAGGATGAAATGAATATGAAATTAAAATTCAGGATGAAATGAATATGAAATTAAAATTCAGGATGAAATGAATATGAAATTAAAATTCAGGATGAAATGAATATGAAATTAAAATTCAGGATGAAATGAATATGAAATTAAAATTCAGGATGAAATGAATATGAAATTAAAATTCAGGATGAAATGAATATGAAATTAAAATTCAGGATGAAATGAATATGAAATTAAAATTCAGGATGAAATGAATATGAAATTAAAATTCAGGATGAAATGAATATGAAATTAAAATTCAGGATGAAATGAATATGAAATTAAAATTCAGGATGAAATGAATATGAAATTAAAATTCAGGATGAAATGAATATAAAATTATATTAAAAAATTATTAATTATAAGAATGATATTAATATTAGATTAAAGTAAGGATGGAATTCACATTGAATTAAAATAAAAAAATAAATTAATATTAGATTAAAATAAAAAAATAAATTAATATTAGATTAAAATAAAGAAAGAAATTAAGGATGAAATTTAAATTATATTAAAAAATTAAAAATTAAGAATGACATTAATATTAGATTAAAATTAAGATGGAATTAACATTGGATTAAAATAAAGATGGAATTAACATTGGATGAAAATAAAGATGGAATTAACATTGGATGAAAATAAAACAAAATAATTAATATTAGATTAAAATAAAGAATGAAATTAATACTGAATTAAAATACAGAAAGAAATTAAAATGGAATTAAAAATAAAGAAATAAATTAATATGAAATTAAAATAAAGAAAGAAATTAATATGGAATTAAAAATAAAGAACGGCATTAATATAAAGAATTAAATTAAAATATTATTACCTAGATTTTTCCACCAAATGTTCGGTTTCACGAATGTAGATGGCGACTTGAGCGCCGGATTATATTTGGTCTTTCTTCAGCCTTTTGGCGGCTCTTCGTTCTTGATGTTTTCCCGGAGTGGGGCAGCTACTTTATATTTTTAGGCCGGAAACATTGCATTTGCATAAATTGAGCCAAGAAAAATAAAACTCATTGCCCCTTTAAATTTATAGGCTAAATTATAGACGTATGCCTGTAAATCCTTACAAGAAAAGTCACAATTTTTTTAAATAACATTTTTATTCGCCGAACTTTTTGTTAAGTCATTTTTTTATTTATAAACTTTGTTTTTTTTTTAATTTTTATTATAACGCGAACAAAGAAATTTCTGTTAATTTAACATATTTCTTTATTATTTTTTTACATTATCTATATAATAATAGCGTTTGTTTTTGTTGGTGGGAAGTTTTAAATACTTATTACAATATTTCGAGTTTCTTTTTTATTACAGTATTTTTAAAAAAGTTTTTTTTTTAATAATTTAATTAAAAATTGACATTTTTTTTAGTAGAACAGTTATCTAACAATGTTTTAAGTGATTTTTTGTCATTTTTTAATAAGTACACTTTGGGGATGGTCACGTGGTTCAAATCCAGAAAACATAACGAAAACGTTTATAATATTTTCATTTTCACCCGCACGTTGACGTCACTTCCTGTTAAGTTATAAGCCACACCCTTTACTTTTATAATCGACCAATAACGTCTCTTTAATTTAAAAAAAGTAATTATAGAGTTGAAATAAAACAGCCTATAAAAAGTGCACTTTCGATCTAACATTTTTTAAACTTGACGTAAAGCTCCAGATACAATTTAACGATTTAAGCGATAGTAAATTATTGGAGCTAGCAGAAGCTATTCCGTTCTTCCAACAAATCCATAAATATAATCATAAGTAACGTAATACACATAAGTACGACACTGAACGATATATTTGAAAGATACTTTGTCCTCGGGGATATTGCGTAATCTGTAACTTCTTAACTAAAAATTCTTCACATCTTACTCACTGTGTTGACAAAATTACAGCGTGTTATTTTAAAGCAAGTGGCGGCTACAGTCTAGTTGAATTCAACCGCGCCAGATGTCGTTAGCGTATAAATCAAAACAAGTTGTAATTAAACAAGTTGGCGTAATTGAATCCATGGTTCTGCGGTAGAACGCTTATCTGTCGTGCAAGAGGGCTCGGGTTCGAATCCCAGCCGATTATAAAATTATACTACACCCAATGACAAAAAGAGGGCGCTTTTGGAAAAACCTTTTCCCTGATTCTAAGAAACTGGGTACGCAGTGATTACCCTTTGCCCCGAAAATGCGAACGCAGGCCTGACAGACAGACCCACCCACAGACAGACAGACACGGTGGTTGTATAACCCCTTCTAGGGTACAAAGTCCCCTCGGAGAGGTAGAAACTGTTTGAAACGCCTTACAGTAAGAGATTAAAATAAATAATTAAAACAAGTTGAGTAAGCATTAAAATCTAGTATAAAGGGTGTGGCAAATTGGGGCTTCTCGCGTTGATTGGCTTTTCGGAGTCACGTGATTATTAAACACGTGGTTTCGGGAGGCCAATAGATGGCAGACAACTGGCCTTTCTTTTAAGTCCCGGGTAGGTGCTGCCACCTGAAAGCGCTTTTAGAAGCCTTTTTGTAAATATTTTTTACTTTTTTCGATACAGTCGCCACTTGCTTTAAATTTCCCTTAAAGGCCGACTATATAAATCTTCGGTTTACTCTATTTCACTGGACGTCGGCTGACTGCAATACACGTGTGCCATGCAGTCAGCCGACTTCCAGTGAAAGACAGAGTAAACCGAACATTTATGTAGTCGGCCTTTAAGAGGGCCTTTTGCAGTGCAGGTTATAAACATAGATTAATATTGATTGCGAGTAAATTCGAAAATAACGACCAACCAATTCATTATATTTTCAATCATTTAATTTTACTGTTAAAATACCATTTTCAATAAGCCTTGACTTATCTGAAAAAAAGGCTTGATTTCCCGGGCATCGTTACCTGGCAGTTTTATCAAATCTGGAACCGTTGTCAGTCCTTAGCGTTTTAGCGATATAAAGCCGCGTTCACACTAGACACTTTGGAGAAAACGTCTCCAAAGTGTCCAGTGTGAACGCGGCTTAAGTGTCATTTATTATATTATTATGTTACTTACGATACAATATAAAAGGATTATAACCCTAGCAGGGAAAGTTCAGCTTCCGTCAATACTAACTGGTGGCGCTACGGTCTAGAACGTAGTACAAAAATGTTCTAAACTCAGTTGCAGCATGGACAGTCTACTATCCATGGTTACAGCTTAAGAAAGGCAAAATATCTAGTACATTTGGCGGAGATATACTAGCACTAATTTCCGGTAAATTGGCGGCGGGAATTTCGAATTTCGCCTATTTTCTGTTGAATTCCCACAAAGTTCCTACGCGAGTTATATTAATCCATATTATAAATGTCTATTTCGTAAATTTCAAAGTGATCAATAAAAATGTAATGTAGATTATTATATTTAAGCTTAATTATAGCGTAGTTTTAGTATTACGCTCCTAAACCATCATCAAATCGCGTTTTATATACGTCAACTGGGTAATCTCGGTATTACCCGTTCTATACTTACCCTGGACTCGCCAAATCGAATTTTTGTAGGTATGCCTCACTGGTAATACTAAAAATAAATGATTACAACTGTTTTTTAAATCTTATCTATGTTAATTCATTAATTATCATTTTGAAATATAAGGCTATAGGCGGTATTTTCCAAATTTATACAACGCGCGCTGGTATATTTAGAAATTAAACCGTAAATAGGCCAAATTCGAAATTCCCGCAGCTGATTTACCGGAAAGTCGTGCTAGTATCCTTCCACCAAATGTACTAGATATTTTGCCTTTCTTAACCTGCATCTGCGTATATACACCAGTGGCGTCACCAGGATTTCCAAACTGGTGGCGCTTAAGCCGTAAGCGCTGGTCAGGGCCATCCCATTTTTAAGTTCGAAGAAACATTTCGCCAAGTAAATTGTAAAAATTCTGAATTTTAGGAGGCGCTTTTCAGAAATTTTAGGTGGCGCTTCAGAAATTTTACAGGTGGCTCAAGCGCCGCCTAAAACACCCTAGCGACGCCACTGATATAACCTCCCGGTAGGATGGAAAACTGGTATCTACAACTACGTTCTAGACTGTGGTAATTTTCGACGGATTCTTGACCTTCACCGCTAGGATTATACCGCCTTGAAAAGAAGGTTTAATTTCGTTGCTCCGTAACAAAAGAGCGATTTGTAACTATCTTTAATATTAACATTTTCTTTTACTCTCATTATTATGATCATTGGAGCTTAGCGAGAAATGGCCTAAAGGACTTCATTCGTCTTTTTTAACCCTGGTTTTCTCATTTTACGACCACCCTTACCAAATGGTCCGAAACAGAGGCTCTGGACCTAATAGTTTTCGCCAACGTCGGTAGATGGCGCCAGGGAGGGGGGGGGACAAAAAATCTCTCCCGAAACTTCCACAATAAAACCAGTTCGCGTTCCGTATAAAATAATAATAACAGTATAAATATAAAGAGAGAATTGGGAGCGAAATGCAAACGAAAAAGGTCGTTAAGAGGCCGCTGGGATCAAGAATTTTCCGCCCGCCGCTTTTAATAGAAACAATAAATTCAAATATAGCCCGCCGTCCCTCGCGCCATCTTGCGGTGCGGCCAAAAAAATAAAATGAAAGATACCCTTTAATGGAAACGGTCGTAGCGATTCCATAACTTAAACGGTCCCTTTAGTTTATTAGAGAGGTTAAAGAGGTCGACGTTAGCAACGAAAACGTCTAGGTCTTAACGTAGATTTCAGCTTTCTCATTTTTTAACCGCGAAACTCTTAACAACCAAAGGCGACAACGTTCGAGTTACGGAATAGCAGTTTTCTTACGTACGTTTGCTTTTACAGGATCGAAAATCTCCCGTTTCACCCCCCCCCCCCCGAGTTAAATCTTTGCCTGCGCCAACGGTATGCAAAAGTCATTCTAGAAACACCAACGGAAAGAATTTAGGTTTTCCAATCGTTTAAATTTTTAGGCCATTTTCTTTTCTAGTTTTATACTTTAATTCCATTCTTTAGCTCGCTTTCTTTCAAGATATGTCCGCATCAACTCAAATTAGAATTTTTCCACTCATACAAAATAAGGAATACAAATTCGCTATAGGGCTTTTCACATTTCAGCCAATGAACAACCTTTGACAATCGCTTTTATTTTACTTTTATTCCGTCGCCAGTATTCCGCGTTAATTTGTTAATCAAAATACTTGCGGTCGCTAATTTTACTCCTTTTACGAACCCTCGTAATGGCTTCTCCCACGAACAACGGTGTATGGCCACTAGAACACTTTTACAGGCGTTTGTAGGTTAAAATTAGACCAAAGTCGAGAAAATACGGAATAGAATATTTTTAATTTTGAAATGATTTTACTAAAATTAAATATTTAAATTGGAATATTATACTAAAATTAAATATTTAATTTGGAATATTATACTAAAATTAAATATTTAAATTGGAATATTATACTAAAATTAAATATTTAAATTGGAATATTATAATAAAATTAAATATTTAAATTGGAATATTATAATAAAATTAAATGTCTAATTTTGAACTATTTAGATTTAAATTTTAATGAACATAATTATATATTTAACTTGGAATATTGGCGACGTCAATAGTAATATATAACATCATAAACACTATAAACAAGTTCGGTTAAGACCACTAACAAACGTTTCCCTTCGCAACGAAAAACATTCCAATTTTTATTGAATAATAATCGTTAATTTATATATAAACTACACAAACCGCGAAACAATCGCGTCATTATTTTTGTAATTATCATTTAACCATCGGTAACAACCCACAAAAATATCTTCAAACTTCCAATTACTTTCGTTTTAAAAAACCACAATATTTGTCGCGCCTCTAGTAAAATCTACAAAAAGGATATTTAAATTTTTCTCTTAAACACTCTTTTTATTTTAATATCATTCTTATTTCTTTAGTTCAGTAAAAGTTTTTCACTTTTATTTTTCGCACATTATTTTTATCGTAATATAAAACTATATAATATACGCGTATTTACAAGTACGACTGACGTATATAATGCGTTGAACATTGCGTGTGATTTATTTTCGAAAATGTCTAAAGGTATATAAAGGAACTAATAGGAAGGGTGGTTGTGGTTTCATTAGTTTTTTTTTTAAATGATTTCATTATTCGACCACCAGATGTCATCACATAATGGCGCAGTTTCGTGTTTTGGCGTCTTTGAGGTCCATTTTGCTTCGGCACCTGAGTTTGAGGAACGACCTGTGTCTCTGCATGGAAGCCATCACGTGGTTCTTGTTCAGCTTCCCGAACGCCGCCAACGCCGCCACCTCGAAGGCGTCCCGCACCGTCCGCGCCCCCCCTTTGGCGCTGGTCTCCACGTACGTCAGAGCTCCTATTCTCCGAGACACTGCCAAGGCCTAAAGCGGGGTTACCAAATATACGCTTACACACTTCCCTTTATTTATTTATATATTTCTGGTAAAAAATAAGATTGAGTTTTGAAGACAAACCCGTTATAGTTCTTTTTACAGGGTGTTCCAAAAGGTTGTGCAAAAATTGGTTTTGCGCTTGTTGCAGCCTACTTCCAGGGGCTAGTAGGCCACACTTTCAAGCTCTCTGGCGCCCGGGAAAAAACAGGCATACTTCTCAAATCACCCCTACAACTCCTTCCAATTTTTGCATAACCTTTTGAAACACCCTGTATAAATCAGATTTGCTAGATACTCGTCTGTTAATCAGAAACTGTGTATATTATGAATGAAAAACATCTGCTTAGCTGTCGAAAATCCAGCAGTTAATGAACTTCTCTCGTTGGTCACAACGTGTCTATATTTTCCCTGGAAAGGCTAATTAAGGTAATAAACCACTAATTTACTATTTAAATATATCGAAAACAATTTTTGAACATAAGGGCATCCCCCAAAATAGTTTCGTGGGGGGAGGGGTTGCAGAGATCTTAGTTACGCCACTGTAAGCATCTATATATTATCAGAGGTTTATATCTCTACGAGAGAAGTACCCACCCATTAAAAGTTGATTGGAATTTATCGTCTGTATTAGTTAATGTATAAAATTAAAACAACAAGTGTTAATTATATGGGGCAAAATCAACCAATTTTAATTATAATGAACTTTTGAACTTACTTGTTCGGACGTTACGGGCGACTTTTTGAATTTGGCCAAATCACATATCGTGTCCGTATCGGATCGAAGGTCACTCTGGCAGCCGCAAAGGATGATGGGAACGTTGGTGCACTGTTGCCGGATTTCGGGGTGCCACTATAATTATTTTCATATAAAGTTTTTTATCGTACATCCAAATATAATAATTTGAGAACGGTATAAGATTTTTTCACGTTGGTAACACCATTAGAGGTAAATTTTTAAATACCCGCAGCCTTACCAGATGGCGCCGAAACGTCTAAATTTTAAATTAGCTAAAAACCGCGAAAATTATTGTTTTATGTTTTATATGACAAATGTTACCTGAATTTAACTTATTAAAGAGATAAAATCCTTTAACGAGGGTAACGTCATTAAAGTGCAATTTATTAAATACCCGAAACCTTACAAGATGGCGCCAGCAGTCAGAAACTTCGAAAATTTTAATTATCTAAAAATCGGCCATGGACCAAGAATCTAAGGGGACTCACTGTTCAGGCTTTAAAAAGCACGCGTGAATAGAGTAATATCGATGTGACGTTTGTCGACTTCACCCATGCTTTTTCCTATAGATGCTAAACTGCCCTCAAAATGGCGGCCATAGCCCAAAGCTACAGAGCGATACTACTCTATACTGGGAATAGGAAAATCACGGTTAATTTTAGTTCATTGTGAACAAACTTGGCGTCGCTGAAGTCGATTTCCGGCGTAGTTTCCTTGAGAAGCTGGAGCGTTCACGTTCAATTTTGACAAAATGGCGTTGTTGTTGTCGGTTAAATGATTAGGCTTAGTAAGTTATAGACCTCTTATTTTTGAAATTGGTTCTTTAAAAGTTTAAGTGATGGTAATTAAACATTGTGTTAAGTCAAAATAACCAGTAAGCCGCGTATGGCTAAGGTTTTTTTTATCCAATTCACTGGAATCCATTTCATTTCTAAACTTAAAAAATTTCATGAGCTAAGCCTAATCTAACACTCTCGCAGGTACCCTAGGTCCCGACTAAGATTCTCGTAGTGATGGTTGAACAGAATTGATAAGGGTCTTCAAAGCGGCTGATGTACCTCGGTAAGCCTTCCGATTTAGGCCGCGCCTAAATATCGGGAACATTGAGTCCCCTTAGATTATTGGTCCATGAACCATCCAAATGTTTTTATTAATAGTTTCTACATGAAACATCACTCAAAAATAGTTATTTGTTTTTGTAATAAACCATTTAAGTATTTGTTGCTTTCCCGCCAAAAGGTTTAAATTGGCGCCATCTGGTATAAATGAAAGCGTTAAAAAGAACCTCTCATGGCTTCGCTCTATTCATTTCGAAGCCAGTCGTTCTTTAAAGCAAGTGTCGGCTCGACGTGAAGTAGCTCTTTTTTCAACAGATGTCGCTATCGTCTAATTAAAACAAGTTAGTTAAGCTACACTTTGACCCAAAAGGCGGGTAATTATAGGTACCCCTCGCGTTGATTGGATCGTTTGTATATTGGTCAATAACATAAATAACAGCAATTTTAAACAAAATTTTCTCACGGATTCATGGGATATATAATTTAGGTTATAGTCCACTAAATAGAGTATAAGTTGTCTAAATAAAATACCCTACAGTTGCTCTCTGACAGGGTTGGCAAAAACAAGTTTTTGTCGGGACATGTGGGAAAAACTGGTAGAAACCAGAAAAAATAGAAAAAACTCTTATCGTGCTAAATTAATCATTGATATATCCATTAAGAGACTAATTTGGCCATTGCAAATAGGAGAGATGAAAAAAAGGCCAGAATAAGAGTGAATAGAATAGAAGAATATACTGCTTTTATTATTTATTTTTTATTGAATTTTGCCACTAGAGGTGGAAAAAACCATGGAATACGATTTTCCACACGGTTTTTAACAGGAAAACAATAGGTGGAAAAAACCGCGGAAAAATCTAGTTTCCCTTTCATAATACAGGTGGCAATGATAGAGCCGACATTTGCTTTAATATATAGAATTTCGTTTAATTTTCACGAAATTGGGAGAACTTACCACGCAGTGGCGATTCTTATTTTACAAATTCCTAAACACGCTCCGTGAGTAGTTACCTTATTGACGGTGTCATCTAAGGAGTCCGGATCTCCGATTTGGAAGCACAAGAGAAAGACCTTGGCGTCTTGGTAGGCTAAAGGCCGAACTGTGTCGTAGGCTTGAGCTCCTGCGAAACCATTTATGGACAGGTGGCGTCAGTGACGGGTAGGCTGATAGTGACTGCGTAGCTACTTACCCGACGTGTCCCAAAGATGAAAGTGAATTCTGATGTCGGCCATTTCGTAGGTTACCGGGTATTTCTCGAAGCCAGTCGGTGTGTACGGCTGACAAATTGAAAAAAGTTACGAAATTAAAATTTAGAAATTAAAAATGAATCTCAATTTAAAAATGAATCGCATAGTTAAAAATGAATCTCAATTTAAAAATGAATCGCATAGTTAAAAATGAATCGCATAGTTAAAAATGAATCGCATAGTTAAAAATGAATCGCATAGTTAAAAATGAATCTCAATTTAAAAATGAATCGCATAGTAAAAATGAATCGCATAGTTAAAAATGAATCGCATAGTTAAAAATGAATCGCATAGTTAAAAATGAATCGCAATTTAAAAATGAATCGCAATTTAAAAATGAATCGCAATTTAAAAATGAATCGCAATTTAAAAATGAATCGCAATTTAAAAATGAATCGCAATTTAAAAATGAATCGCAATTTAAAAATGAATCGCAATTTAAAAATGAATCGCAATTTAAAAATGAATCGCAATTTAAAAATGAATCGCAATTTAAAAATGAATCGCAATTTAAAAATGAATCGCAATTTAAAAATGAATCGCAATTTAAAAATGAATCGCAATTTAAAAATGAATCGCAATTTAAAAATGAATCGCAATTTAAAAATGAATCGCAATTTAAAAATGAATCGCAATTTAAAAATGAATCGCAATTTAAAAATGAATCGCAATTTAAAAATGAATCGCAATTTAAAAATGAATCGCAATTTAAAAATGAATCAAAATTTATAATGAACTAAATTTTTTTAATTAATCAAAATTTAGAATTAAAATTTACCATTAATAAAATTTCCTAATGAACTAATATTTACATCATTCACGCTTGTCTCTTTAAATTTCCTAATCCTCCGATCGAACGTGTTTGCAAAGTGAACTTTTCGCGATGAGGATTTTGTTAGACAAGGCCGCAAACGACTGTTTTTAGAGGAAAGATTTTGATGCGCCGAAAAACAAAACAAGGCGACGTCAGATTTGGCCCCAAAGAGGATTAAGTCCGGGACGCCGGCTAACTTTCACTCATTAACTGCGAAACAATTAACGCGCCCTAATGGGAGGCTGCCTGCGCGGATGACCTCGGGATCTCCCCATTCCTGCTCGGGAACCTTTCGGGGACTCTCAGGATGACATCCCACTCTTGGCCGAGCGCTGTTCGAATTACGTGTCACCGAAACGTTGACATAAGCCTCTGACATTTTCCCCACGTTTTGTTATAAACTGAAGCTTATTACTTTAAATCCACTTATCTACAAAGTCGACGTTCGGATCATATTGACGAATAAATAAGTACTTTTTTTAATCAGCTTACAACTGTCTAGTTAGGTGGTATGAAGGGCTTGCCACCACCCTCCTACGTATTGCAACCCTGCCATCTTAATTAATGACTTTAGAAGTCACTCGATGACTTAGGCGTAAGGTGGTGCAAAGACTATGAAAGTGAAACCTTTCATAGTCTTTGGGTGGTGCCTCGCGCATTAGCTTAAATAATCCGGGTTTTAAATTTTTTGATTTAAAAAGAATTATAAAATCAAATGAATCGATTTTTTTTTATTTAAATCTGCTTTTTATGGATTTTTTATTTTAATTAAAATTTCAAAGTTTTATATAATTTAGTATCATAATTTTATATAAAACAAATATGTTTTAATTTTTTAAAGACAATATATATATATATATATATATATATATATATATATATATATATATATATATATATATATATATATTAATTTTTTAAAGACTTAATATATCTATATATAATTAATTTATTAAATTTAAAGGCCGACTACATAAATCTTCGGTTTACTCTGTCTTTCACTGGAAGTAGGCTTACTGCAATACACGTGTGTCATGCAGTCAGCCTACTTCCAGTGAAAGACAGAGTAAACCGAAGATTTATGTAGTCGGCCTTTAAGTTAATAATCTTATAGAAGTTTTTATTTATTTTTACTTTACAAAAAAATTCGGCGTGATCTCCACCCACAGGTAGAATCCAATGCAAATTTAGGGGGGAAGTACAAGAAAGATTATATTTAAACCTAAATTATAGCAATTGGCGGGGTTTTTTCTTTTTCAAAAATACTTATTTCCGGCTGAAAAACCACGCTTTTCATTAAAATTATTCAGTAAGCTCTTTTAACAGTGTTCCAAAACTCAATTTCTTTAGAATTTTGCGCGGTATGCTGGTAAATATGTTAAATATTGGTAAATATTGCTTTATGTTGTATTGAAGATCTTAAAGGCCTAGGTTTTTTTCTGCCTGTCCCCCTTTAAATTAACTTAGTGGAGCACAAATACCCTGGTGGTAGGCCAACCGCTGAACATGTTGGCCTAATTTAAAGGGGGACAGGCAGAAGAAAACCTAGGCCGTTAATCTTTATTTTAATTACTCTACAAGTCTGTTCCAAGTCTAAAAGGTTTAACCTCCATATTCGTAACTTTAAGATTTAAATACTGTAAATAATTCATGGAAATATATTATTTACCCTAATTTACCACTTTTCCCGTTTTATACCACATAATTTAAATAACACTTCGTAACCGCGCTTATCAACCCAAAAGACGGCCATTGTTTTGATACGACGGATCCGAACGCAACCTTTCATCATCCCTTCATCTCGTCTGTGTCACGCGTAAACTTGAGAGCGGCAACATCGTACTGTCTTGTCGGCTCTTAAGAATACCCCGAGATTACAGATTAAAGTTAAGCTTTTTTTAGAAAAATATAAAAACCAGGAGGGCATAAAAAATGTTTTTAGCTTCCGAATAGAAAAGAAGCCATCTCCTATTTCGTTTTCTTTCCCGCGAGGAAGTCATTTTCAGATTATCTATTTTCTCTTCATCTTTCGGAGTATAAAGTCCCCGGCTCTCACGGCGCGGCTCTGTTTTAAAGGAAACCTAGCTCTCAATCAGGCCTAAGGCAGCCAGGTTGGCTCGCCCCATAGTGCCTACTTGACTAGTCTCTTTCCCGCCAGATGGAGATGTTGAAGTCTCTCTTTGAGCAGTGATGGCCGCGATCCTTTCATTTCGAGCGCTTTTTCTCGTTTTGGTTTTTGTCTTTTAGAGCGTTTTTTGTTGCTGTTTCGAGCGGGTTTGGTCGCTTCGAGCGTTTTTTGTCATTTCGATCGCTTTTTCTCGTTTTGGTTTTTGTCTTTCGGAGCGGTTTTTTTTGTCGTTTCGAGCGTTTTTTGTCATTTCGATCGCTTTTTCTCGTTTTGGTTTTTGTCTTTCGGAGCGGTTTTTTTTGTTGTCGTTTCGAGCGTTTTTTGTCATTTCGATCGCTTTTTCTCGTTTTGGTTTTTGTCTTTCGGAGCGGTTTTTTTTGTCGTTTCGAGCGTTTTTTGTCATTTCGATCGCTTTTTCTCGTTTTGGTTTTTGTCTTTCGGAGCGGTTTTTTTTGTCGTTTCGAGCGTTTTTTGTCATTTCGATCGCTTTTTCTCGTTTTGGTTTTTGTCTTTCGGAGCGGTTTTTTTTTTGTCGTTTCGAGCGTTTTTTGTCATTTCGATCGCTTTTTCTCGTTTTGGTTTTGGTCTTTCGGAGCGGTTTTTTTTTGTCGTTTCGAGCGTTTTTTGTCATTTCGATCGCTTTTTCTCGTTTTGGTTTTGGTCTTTCGGAGCGGTTTTTTTTGTCGTTTCGAGCGTTTTTTATCATTTCGATCGCTTTTTCTCGTTTTGGTTTTGGTCTTTCGGAGCGGTTTTTTTTTGTCGTTTCGAGCGTTTTTTGTCATTTCGATCGCTTTTTCTCGTTTTGGTTTTGGTCTTTCGGAGCGGTTTTTTTTGTCGTTTCGAGCGTTTTTTGTCATTTCGATCGCTTTTTCTCGTTTTGGTTTTGGTCTTTCGGAGCGGTTTTTTTTGTCGTTTCGAGCGTTTTTTGTCATTTCGATCGCTTTTTCTCGTTTTGGTTTTTGTCTTTCGGAGCGGTTTTTTTTTGTCGTTTCGAGCGTTTTTTGTCATTTCGATCGCTTTTTCTCGTTTTGGTTTTTGTCTTTCGGAGCGGTTTTTTTTTGTCGTTTCGAGCGTTTTTTGTCATTTCGATCGCTTTTTCTCGTTTTGGTTTTTGTCTTTCGGAGCGGTTTTTTTTTGTCGTTTCGAGCGTTTTTTGTCATTTCGATCGCTTTTTCTCGTTTTGGTTTTTGTCTTTCGGAGCGGTTTTTTTTTGTCGTTTCGAGCGTTTTTTGTCATTTCGATCGCTTTTTCTCGTTTTGGTTTTTGTCTTTCGGAGCGGTTTTTTTTGTCGTTTCGAGCGTTTTTTGTCATTTCGATCGCTTTTTCTCGTTTTGGTTTTGGTCTTTCGGAGCGGTTTTTTTTGTCGTTTCGAGCGTTTTTTGTCATTTCGATCGCTTTTTCTCGTTTTGGTTTTTGTCTTTCGGAGCGGTTTTTTTTTGTCGTTTCGAGCGTTTTTTGTCATTTCGATCGCTTTTTCTCGTTTTGGTTTTTGTCTTTCGGAGCGGTTTTTTTTTGTCGTTTCGAGCGTTTTTTGTCATTTCGATCGCTTTTTCTCGTTTTGGTTTTGGTCTTTCGGAGCGGTTTTTTTTTGTCGTTTCGAGCGTTTTTTGTCATTTCGATCGCTTTTTCTCGTTTTGGTTTTGGTCTTTCGGAGCGGTTTTTTTTTGTCGTTTCGAGCGTTTTTTGTCATTTCGATCGCTTTTTCTCGTTTTGGTTTTGGTCTTTCGGAGCGGTTTTTTTTGTCGTTTCGAGCGTTTTTTGTCATTTCGATCGCTTTTTCTCGTTTTGGTTTTGGTCTTTCGGAGCGGTTTTTTTTGTCGTTTCGAGCGTTTTTTATCATTTCGATCGCTTTTTCTCGTTTTGGTTTTGGTCTTTCGGAGCGGTTTTTTTTTGTCGTTTCGAGCGTTTTTTGTCATTTCGATCGCTTTTTCTCGTTTTGGTTTTTGTCTTTCGGAGCGGTTTTTTTTTGTCGTTTCGAGCGTTTTTTATCATTTCGATCGCTTTTTCTCGTTTTGGTTTTGGTCTTTCGGAGCGGTTTTTTTTTGTCGTTTCGAGCGTTTTTTGTCATTTCGATCGCTTTTTCTCGTTTTGGTTTTGGTCTTTCGGAGCGGTTTTTTTTTGTCGTTTCGAGCGTTTTTTGTCATTTCGATCGCTTTTTCTCGTTTTGGTTTTGGTCTTTCGGAGCGGTTTTTTTTGTCGTTTCGAGCGTTTTTTATCATTTCGATCGCTTTTTCTCGTTTTGGTTTTGGTCTTTCGGAGCGGTTTTTTTTTGTCGTTTCGAGCGTTTTTTGTCATTTCGATCGCTTTTTCTCGTTTTGGTTTTTGTCTTTCGGAGCGGTTTTTTTTTGTCGTTTCGAGCGTTTTTTGTCATTTCGATCGCTTTTTCTCGTTTTGGTTTTTGTCTTTCGGAGCGGTTTTTTTTGTCGTTTCGAGCGTTTTTTGTCATTTCGATCGCTTTTTCTCGTTTTGGTTTTGGTCTTTCGGAGCGGTTTTTTTTGTCGTTTCGAGCGTTTTTTATCATTTCGATCGCTTTTTCTCGTTTTGGTTTTGGTCTTTCGGAGCGGTTTTTTTTTGTCGTTTCGAGCGTTTTTTGTCATTTCGATCGCTTTTTCTCGTTTTGGTTTTGGTCTTTCGGAGCGGTTTTTTTTGTCGTTTCGAGCGTTTTTTATCATTTCGATCGCTTTTTCTCGTTTTGGTTTTGGTCTTTCGGAGCGGTTTTTTTTTGTCGTTTCGAGCGTTTTTTGTCATTTCGATCGCTTTTTCTCGTTTTGGTTTTGGTCTTTCGGAGCGGTTTTTTTTGTCGTTTCGAGCGTTTTTTGTCATTTCGATCGCTTTTTCTCGTTTTGGTTTTGGTCTTTCGGAGCGGTTTTTTTTGTCGTTTCGAGCGTTTTTTGTCATTTCGATCGCTTTTTCTCGTTTTGGTTTTTGTCTTTCGGAGCGGTTTTTTTTTGTCGTTTCGAGCGTTTTTTGTCATTTCGATCGCTTTTTCTCGTTTTGGTTTTTGTCTTTCGGAGCGGTTTTTTTTTGTCGTTTCGAGCGTTTTTTGTCATTTCGATCGCTTTTTCTCGTTTTGGTTTTTGTCTTTCGGAGCGGTTTTTTTTTGTCGTTTCGAGCGTTTTTTGTCATTTCGATCGCTTTTTCTCGTTTTGGTTTTTGTCTTTCGGAGCGGTTTTTTTTTGTCGTTTCGAGCGTTTTTTGTCATTTCGATCGCTTTTTCTCGTTTTGGTTTTGGTCTTTCGGAGCGGTTTTTTTTTGTCGTTTCGAGCGTTTTTTGTCATTTCGATCGCTTTTTCTCGTTTTGGTTTTGGTCTTTCGGAGCGGTTTTTTTTTGTCGTTTCGAGCGTTTTTTGTCATTTCGATCGCTTTTTCTCGTTTTGGTTTTGGTCTTTCGGAGCGGTTTTTTTTGTCGTTTCGAGCGTTTTTTGTCATTTCGATCGCTTTTTCTCGTTTTGGTTTTGGTCTTTCGGAGCGGTTTTTTTTGTCGTTTCGAGCGTTTTTTGTCATTTCGATCGCTTTTTCTCGTTTTGGTTTTTGTCTTTCGGAGCGGTTTTTTTTTGTCGTTTCGAGCGTTTTTTGTCATTTCGATCGCTTTTTCTCGTTTTGGTTTTTGTCTTTCGGAGCGGTTTTTTTTTGTCGTTTCGAGCGTTTTTTGTCATTTCGATCGCTTTTTCTCGTTTTGGTTTTTGTCTTTCGGAGCGGTTTTTTTTTGTCGTTTCGAGCGTTTTTTGTCATTTCGATCGCTTTTTCTCGTTTTGGTTTTTGTCTTTCGGAGCGGTTTTTTTTTGTCGTTTCGAGCGTTTTTTGTCATTTCGATCGCTTTTTCTCGTTTTGGTTTTTGTCTTTCGGAGCGGTTTTTTTTGTCGTTTCGAGCGTTTTTTGTCATTTCGATCGCTTTTTCTCGTTTTGGTTTTGGTCTTTCGGAGCGGTTTTTTTTGTCGTTTCGAGCGTTTTTTGTCATTTCGATCGCTTTTTCTCGTTTTGGTTTTGGTCTTTCGGAGCGGTTTTTTTTTGTCGTTTCGAGCGTTTTTTGTCATTTCGATCGCTTTTTCTCGTTTTGGTTTTGGTCTTTCGGAGCGGTTTTTTTTGTCGTTTCGAGCGTTTTTTATCATTTCGATCGCTTTTTCTCGTTTTGGTTTTGGTCTTTCGGAGCGGTTTTTTTTTGTCGTTTCGAGCGTTTTTTGTCATTTCGATCGCTTTTTCTCGTTTTGGTTTTTGTCTTTCGGAGCGGTTTTTTTTTGTCGTTTCGAGCGTTTTTTATCATTTCGATCGCTTTTTCTCGTTTTGGTTTTGGTCTTTCGGAGCGGTTTTTTTTTGTCGTTTCGAGCGTTTTTTGTCATTTCGATCGCTTTTTCTCGTTTTGGTTTTGGTCTTTCGGAGCGGTTTTTTTTTGTCGTTTCGAGCGTTTTTTGTCATTTCGATCGCTTTTTCTCGTTTTGGTTTTGGTCTTTCGGAGCGGTTTTTTTTGTCGTTTCGAGCGTTTTTTATCATTTCGATCGCTTTTTCTCGTTTTGGTTTTGGTCTTTCGGAGCGGTTTTTTTTTGTCGTTTCGAGCGTTTTTTGTCATTTCGATCGCTTTTTCTCGTTTTGGTTTTTGTCTTTCGGAGCGGTTTTTTTTTGTCGTTTCGAGCGTTTTTTGTCATTTCGATCGCTTTTTCTCGTTTTGGTTTTTGTCTTTCGGAGCGGTTTTTTTTGTCGTTTCGAGCGTTTTTTGTCATTTCGATCGCTTTTTCTCGTTTTGGTTTTGGTCTTTCGGAGCGGTTTTTTTTGTCGTTTCGAGCGTTTTTTATCATTTCGATCGCTTTTTCTCGTTTTGGTTTTGGTCTTTCGGAGCGGTTTTTTTTTGTCGTTTCGAGCGTTTTTTGTCATTTCGATCGCTTTTTCTCGTTTTGGTTTTTGTCTTTCGGAGCGGTTTTTTTTTGTCGTTTCGAGCGTTTTTTGTCATTTCGATCGCTTTTTCTCGTTTTGGTTTTTGTCTTTCGGAGCGGTTTTTTTTGTCGTTTCGAGCGTTTTTTGTCATTTCGATCGCTTTTTCTCGTTTTGGTTTTGGTCTTTCGGAGCGGTTTTTTTTTTGTCGTTTCGAGCGTTTTTTGTCATTTCGATCGCTTTTTCTCGTTTTGGTTTTTGTCTTTCGGAGCGGTTTTTTTTTGTCGTTTCGAGCGTTTTTTGTCATTTCGATCGCTTTTTCTCGTTTTGGTTTTTGTCTTTCGGAGCGGTTTTTTTTGTCGTTTCGAGCGTTTTTTGTCATTTCGATCGCTTTTTCTCGTTTTGGTTTTGGTCTTTCGGAGCGGTTTTTTTTTTGTCGTTTCGAGCGTTTTTTGTCATTTCGATCGCTTTTTCTCGTTTTGGTTTTTGTCTTTCGGAGCGGTTTTTTTTTGTCGTTTCGAGCGTTTTTTGTCATTTCGATCGCTTTTTCTCGTTTTGGTTTTTGTCTTTCGGAGCGGTTTTTTTTGTCGTTTCGAGCGTTTTTTGTCATTTCGATCGCTTTTTCTCGTTTTGGTTTTGGTCTTTCGGAGCGGTTTTTTTTGTCGTTTCGAGCGTTTTTTGTCATTTCGATCGCTTTTTCTCGTTTTGGTTTTGGTCTTTCGGAGCGGTTTTTTTTTTGTCGTTTCGAGCGTTTTTTGTCATTTCGATCGCTTTTTCTCGTTTTGGTTTTGGTCTTTCGGAGCGGTTTTTTTTGTCGTTTCGAGCGTTTTTTATCATTTCGATCGCTTTTTCTCGTTTTGGTTTTGGTCTTTCGGAGCGGTTTTTTTTTGTCGTTTCGAGCGTTTTTTGTCATTTCGATCGCTTTTTCTCGTTTTGGTTTTTGTCTTTCGGAGCGGTTTTTTTTTGTCGTTTCGAGCGTTTTTTGTCATTTCGATCGCTTTTTCTCGTTTTGGTTTTTGTCTTTCGGAGCGGTTTTTTTTGTCGTTTCGAGCGTTTTTTGTCATTTCGATCGCTTTTTCTCGTTTTGGTTTTGGTCTTTCGGAGCGGTTTTTTTTTTGTCGTTTCGAGCGTTTTTTGTCATTTCGATCGCTTTTTCTCGTTTTGGTTTTTGTCTTTCGGAGCGGTTTTTTTTTGTCGTTTCGAGCGTTTTTTGTCATTTCGATCGCTTTTTCTCGTTTTGGTTTTGGTCTTTCGGAGCGGTTTTCGTCGTTTCAAGCGTTTTTTTGTCATTTCAAGCGGGTTTCGTCATTTCGAGGAATTTTTTTCGTTTTGATTTTTGTGGTTTCGAGTGGGTTTGTTCGTATCGAGCGGTTTTTGTCCTTTCGAGCTGGTTAAGTCGTTTCGAGAGGGTTTTGGTAATTTCGGACAGTTTTTGGTCATTTTGAGCGGTAAAATATCTTTTTAAAAGAGCGCAAAACGGAAATTAAAAGAGCGAAAATTTCGGCACTCAATTTCTCGAGTGCGAGCTGAGCGGTTCTTTAACAAAATGCCCATCACCGTCTTTGAGGAAGCCTCCATATTCGCGCCACGACCTCTCAAATCACTAGGGACTCTTCATAAAGTTCTGTTCGTTCTAATTATTTAATGTCTGTAGTAGCGAATTTTAGTGTCGTCTCATTTAAACCAATGGCTACGTCAGCCAATCCGGTGTTTTAGTGTTAAAATTTTCACTTAAAACGTCTTTACCGGAACTTCCAGAGATCTGAAGATAATCAGGTTTATCTAATTGGATATTTAAAATCTACAAGTTAAAGTTAATAAGAACCACCAATGGACTATAATGCAGTTCAATTACGCGAAAAATCTGTTCAATGAATTCGGATTAATTTCGGATTAAAACTATCTGGGTTGCATTTTCACCCATATCTAAGCTTAAATGCTGATAACTAGCTGATATCTGATATTTCGTACTTATTAACTCGGTTCAGATAACGCACATATTAATTTATTTTTAATGCTCATCCTCGACTGGAAAACGATGCAACTCAATATTAAAACTCATCATCAACTTTAAACGAAGATGAGTATTAATATTAAGCCGCGTCGTTTCAAGTCGAGGATGAGTATTAATATTAAGCCGCGTCGTTTCAAGTCGAGGATGAGTATTAATATTAAGCCACGTCGTTTCAAGTCGAGGATGAGTATTAATATTAAGCCACGTCGTTTCAAGTCGAGGATGAGTATTAATATTAAGCCACGTCGTTGCAAGTTGAAGATGAGTATTAATATTAAGCCACGTCGTTGCAAGTTGAAGATGAGTATTAATATTAAGCCACGTCGTTGCAAGTCGAGGATGAGTATTAATATTAAGCCACGTCGTTTCAAGTTGAAACTGAGTATTAATATTAAGCCACGTCGTTGGAAGTTGAAGATGAGTATTAATATTAAGCCACGTCGTTTCAAGTTGAAGATGAGTATTAATATTAAGCCACGTCGTTTCAAGTCTAGGATGAGTATTAATATTAAGTGGCGTCGTTTCAATTCTAGGATGAGTATTAATATTAAGTGGCGTCGTTTCAAGTCTAGGATGAGTATTAATATTAAGTGGCGTCGTTTCAAGTCTAGGATGAGTATTAATATTAAGTGGCGTCGTTTCAAGTCGAGTATGAGTATTAATATTAAGCTGCGTCGTTTCAAGTCGAGGATGAGTATTAATATTAAGCCGCGTCGTTTCAAGTCGAGGATAAGTCGCGTCGTTTCAAGTCGAGGATGAGTATTAATATTAAGTCGCGTCGTTTCAAGTCTAGGATGAGAATTAATATTAAGTCGCGTCGTTTCAAGTTGAAGATGAGTATTAATATTAAGCCACGTCGTTTCAAGTCTAGGATGAGTATTAATATTAAGTGGCGTCGTTTCAAGTCGAGGATGAGTATTAATATTAAGCCGCGTCGTTTCAAGTCGAGGATGAGTATTAATATTAAGTGTCGTCGTTTCAAGTCGAGTATGAGTATTAATATTCAGTTGCCGTCGTCTCAAATAAAGTTTCGAAGCTTCTACAATAATAATAATAATAATAGTCTAACGTTAACATGTGAAACACTGAGTCATACCTAAAACCAGTTATAGTTATTTATGGAAATTTAAGGATAACCCCCCCAGTTGGGTAAATACCCGCGAATCGGTAATGGTAGCCTATCATCAAGGTTCTTTAAACGCCCGCCTTGCTTTGCGAAAATTGCCAGTAAAAACAAAAAAACACGCCTTAAAAGAAGAATAAAAAAAACCGTTGTGGAAGTCGATCTAAAAGCGAGACGCCCTCTTTCGTTAGTTCATGGAAAGAAAAATAAAATATAATAGATGGCGCCAACGCCGATGAATCTAAAGAGTTCTTCACGACCCACGCGGCTTTATTTCCTTCAACCCCCTCCCCCCCCCGCTATTTTACACCTGCTAAATCCCTGGTAATATATTTCCCCTTTTCCCGCCGTGGACCCTTTTTGGCGGGAATTGAATGTACGGTGGCTCCATCTATAGCCCCGAGCTTTTTGAAACCCTTCCGTCAATTTGGGGCATTTTTTCCCCGTCTACGATCGCTCTTTAAGAGAAAAATATTCTCTTTTTTTGTTCCGGGTCTACGAAGCCTTATTCCGGCTCATTAGGCCTTTGCCTTTTTACGTCTCCTATTTCTTTTTTAAGGTACGAACTTTTAGGGCGACCTCTACGTGTAATTTGTTACGGAATAGAGACTGAAAAAAAAGGAAATTTTAACGAGTTCGTGGTGTCTGAACTATGGTACAATGGTACATTGGGTTTCCGTAGATTGGTCTCATCGTAAACCTAAATACGTTCTTGGTAGGATCAATACTGGAAATTAAATATTTTTAACAGTGGCACCCTCCTAAAACGAACGGAATTACATTAATTCATTTCTGGGTGCGCTAGTAATTTTCAGACATATTTTCCGATTATTTGATTTGGGTTGGGCCGTTTTGGTTTGGGTTAGGAAGGTTTGGTTTGGGTTAGGATTGATTGGTTTGGGTTGGTTTGATTTGGCTTAGTTTAGGTTACACATTTCTTAGTCTATGGTTTAGGAGAGGTTAGTTTGCTTTAGGTGGGGTTGGGTGGATTTAAGTTGGTTTAGTTTAGGATAGGTTGGTTTAGGTCGGTTTAGGTGGGGTTGGGTTGATTTCAGTTGTTTTGGTTTAGGTTAGGTTGGTTTAGGGGGGGGGGTGGGTTGATTCAGGTTAGATTAGGTTGGGTCGGGTTGATTTCAGTTGGTTTCGTTTAGGTTAGGTAGGGTTAGGTTAATTTAAGTTGGTTTGGCTTAGGTTAGGTGGGGTTAGGTTGACTTGGTTTGGTTAGGTTGATATGACTTAGGTTGGGTTAGCTAAGGTTAGGTTGGGCTAGGTTGATATGACTTAGGTTGGGTTAGCTAAGGTTAGGTTGGGCTAGGTTGATATGACTTAGGTTGGGTTAGCTAAGGTTAGGTTGGGCTAGGTTGATATGACCAACCTAACCTTAGCTAACCCAACCTAAGTTGATATGACTTAGGTTGGGTTAGGTAAGGTTGGGCTAGGTTGATATAACTTAGGTTGTTCTAGGTTGATATGACTTAGGATCGGTTAAGTAGGGTTAGGTCGACATGACTCAGCTTGGGCTAGGTAAGGTTAATTTAGGTTGGGTTTTATTTGAAACCCGCACATTTTAGCTAGGTTTCCCGAAAAAAATCGCTTGAATATTAATCGGCCATATGACAAAAAAAATATTTCTGTCTGTATATAACAATAAAATGAAACGTATTTCAGGTAGGAGGAGGAGGCTTATTTCAAGCGCAACGCTCGAATGCACTTTGGAAACGGGCGATTTATATTATTAATAACTTATCGATTGGCAGGATCATCGTGAACTTGATATACTGAACGCCAAGTCGGGGGGGGGGGAGGGGGGTCTGAATTAAATGGCACTTATTAATCACGAACTCGCTCGCGCTGTTGGAAATTTTAATAGCCTTCGTATATCATTTGAATAATAACATTAGAATGCGCGCGTTGCGGAGGGGAAGAAATTGTAATTTAAATTTAAACCGATTTCCTCGGCGTTGGTTGGGCCCCCTCAGTAAGTGACAGTTCTTGTAATTCCATAAACCATTTTCCACCGTAGATTATAGCGATTAGGTTTGTGTAGGAATACAGGGTGTAAACTGTTTCTATGCCAGGGTATAATATTTCAGGAAATGGGGTGAAAATTGAAATATTTCAAATTCTACCAATCGAAGTCGCGATACTACAAAAATCGATTAAAGGGCCAAACCGGAATTTAAAAAACTCAGTCCGAATTTAGTACGTGGTACGATATACTAATTTAAACTAGTGCCGGTGTGGCCCTTTAATGAAAATCAAAATATTAAAAACAATCACGAATCAAAGTCGAAATACAGCAAAAATCGATTAATGAAAATCGAAATATTAACAACAATCTACGATATATTTTTCGTCCGAGTAAAGCTCGTACATGTACATGTACGAGCTTTACTCGGACGAAAAATATCGGTTTACTAATACAGGGTTGCCACAAAATTTTCAGATTCAAATTCCCTGACTATTTCCTGACCATTTTAAGAGATTTTCCCTGACTTTTTAAGGTCAAAAGTTTTATTTTAGATTTTACAAAATTAAATAAATTTAAAAGGCCTTATATTTCAGTAAAAAGGTTAATGCTATGTTGAAAAAATTAGCCAAACTTTCAATAAAATAAATGATAGATCTAGAGTGAAATTATCTTCAAAAACTGTCAAGAGAAAATCGAATTCCCTGACTTTTCCCGGACCTTTTACAAATTCTTAAAATTATTTGACCTTTCCCTGACTTTTTAGGCCCATTTTTAAATTCCCTGACTTTTCCCTGATGCGTGGCAACCCTGTAATAGGTAATCTCGGCTAAAATTGATTTCAAGGCAGACATTTGAACGGTTGGTGCAAGTGATATAGTTGCGAGTAAACCCGACGCTAAACCGCGCCACGACAAGGTTTGGGGCTCAGAATGAATATTTACTAGTTTATTAAACGGCTCATTCGAATAAACGATATTTGGCTTTAATTAAAGTTTTAGCGACACCCGCGCGGGTTCGCTAATCTCATTACGGCAACAGCCCCCCTTAATCGATTCCTTCCCTATAAACGCTATCAAATTCGACCGGCGGTTCGGCGTATAACGACCTCCTAAAGCAAGCCCGACTGGAGGCTGCGGCTATCGGCGACAAATTCGAGTTGGCGACTCCGAAACTCGCTTCGGTGGTTGGCGCGCTACGGGCAATTTCCAAACAATTTACTATTCAGTCAGCGAAATTTAGCGTGGGTTAATGAGCTAGGCGTCTGGACGCTGAAACACTTAACACGCGAGTTACGCGGTTTTCGTTTTCAAACCTTTCTTTCAAATATTTATCTTTCAACAAATTCTCGTTTCATTTGACGTAAATTTTCTAGTTCCCGCTCATTCCCGATTAAAAGTACCGCGGCCAAAGGGAAAAATCCAGTCCCGAACCACTCAAAATCACCTTTCCAATCCATTCCTCGACCATGGCACCATCTATCGTTACTTGTTGAAAACTAAAGCGTTCATGAAAATTACAGGTTGACCACCGGAAACCCTCCAATTTTTAATAAACAAAATGGGAAATTCTTTATTTAGATAAATAAAGAAAATTATAGGAACGTTCAGGTGAATTGATAGGAAATTATAGGAACGTTCAGGTGAATTGATAGGAAATTATAGGAACGTTCAAGTGAATTGATAGGAGATTATAGGAACGTTCAGGTGAATTGATAGGAGATTATAGGAACGTTCAGGTGAATTGATAGGAAATTATAGGAACGTTCAGGTGAATTGATAGGAAATTATAGGAACGTTCAAGTGAATTGATAGGAAATTATAGGAACGTTCAGGTGAATTGATAAGAAATTATAGGAACGTTCAAGTGAATTGATAGGAAATTTTAGGAACGTTCAGGTGAATTGATAGGAAATTTTAGGAACGTTCAGGTGAATTAATAGGAAATTTTAGGAACGTTCAGGTGAATTGATAGGAAATTTTAGGAACGTTCAGGTGAATTGATAGGAAATTATAGGAACGTTCAGGTGAATTGATAGGAAATTATAGGAACGTTCAGGTGAATTGATAGGAAATTATAGGAACGTTCAGGTGAATTGATAGGAAATTATAGGAACGTTCAGGTGAATTGATAGGAAATTATAGGAACGTTCAGGTGAATTTATAGGCTATTATAGGAACGTTCAGGTGGATTTATAGGCTATTATAGGAACGTTCAGGTGGATTTATAGGCTATTATAGGAACGTTCAGGTGGATTTATAGGCTATTATAGGAACGTTCAGGTGAATTAATTCGAATAATTTTAATAAAGATAAAACCAATGCATTTAAATGAACTTTGATGTAATAGAAACATCACAAACTTTGTGACTTGAAAATGCATTTAAGTAATATAACATTTTCATTTCAAAACAAATTATAAGAAGTTATAGGAAGACAATCTAAATATAGGAAAAATTATAAAATATGGGAGTGTGGTCACCCTAAAATTAAGTGAAAATTAAAGGAACATGAGTTTTTTTTTTAATTTTTTTGACGGTTGTGGAGTTTTGTCTTAAAAAAACAATATTTCGTTAATTGTTTAATTTTTTACTTTAAATTGCGTCAAAAATTATGTTCAGTAAGTCGAACCAGGAATGACCAAAAGAGAATGTGGGCAGTATCGAAGTATTCGAAGTATCTGAGACCAGAAGTTAAGAATATCCAACTTTCTTATTCTATTTTACCATCTAAAAAACCTATTCTCCGTATAACGAATGTAAATTTTAAAAATCATCCCGTAAAATAGTAAAGATTAAATAGCGCCTTTGTATATCAAGGTAATTAAGTTTTTTATTTTTGGTTTTCCCAGCCTTTTCCGTTGACCTTACAAGATGTATCTAAGAAAGGCGGCATCAAATACCTGTAAGAGTACATATTGGAGAAGGATTATTGTTTTTACATTATTCCCCTTCGCGCGACTGGCCTCGTCTTAGATGAGCGTGTACTCGGAGGAAGCCGCCGCGAAGGGGTGGCGGGCAGAGAAAAGAGGGGGAAACGGAAAGTTAATTGGGTAATAAATTTGGCTCCACCCCTCCCACGTAGTTTTACCACCGCTTATTGGCTTTTAGGGTACACCGACACGCCGTTCTGTCGTCTGTTGACTCGGTTCGGCATCTCGACGGAGGCTCAATCCCAGCTTCCATTTCGCCGTCAAGCGAGCGGGTCGTTTGAAGCCTTAGCCGTTTCAATTGATTCGTCGTCCGGCGCGTGTCCCGCGGGAAACGTCGAAGCCCCGTCGGCTATTTGGGCGCCGTACAAAGCGCGGCCGGCCTCCACGATCCGAAGTTGCGGCCGTCAACTATCTAAGCGTATTTTTCTTCGGGATTTGTTTTCTAGACTGGATTTTTCTCGGTTTTGCTTCCTCTCTCGATTGCGTCGGAGATTAATTGGACGGGGGGGTTTCTCGCGCCTTACCCGATAGCGCGTCTTCAACGGGTTCAGAGGGTACGCGTTGCGCCTCTTTCTACGGTGGCCGAAATCGCCATATCGTAGACGATATCTCGACGGAGAGATACAAGCCTGTAAAAAATCTAGCCGGCTACTAAGTACGTTTGTCAGGATAATATAACACGTAACCACGAGGGAAATTCGGGCCGCCTTTAAATGGAACCTGAGCTGAAATTCCTAATTAAGGAGGCTCTTCCGGGACCCCAGCCGCTTTTTCTCTTCTTACGAATGAATATGTATTACTCTCTGAAATCGTCAATATTTTATTATTTCTTCTGTCGTAGTCGATATTTCCGATAATGTTCTTGACGTGCGTGGCGTATATTTTACTGGAGAATCCATTTGGAGAATTAAATATGGATGGGGGAATACATTAAGAAGCTTCATTTTATTGTTCAAAATATGCTAATAGTTCTATTGAGTTCGTAAGTTATGTAGGATCATTTATTTTAGAAAAATGTCTTTAAATTCAAACCATGCTCGGTCTAGATTAACAAAATATCGAGAAATTAGGTGGTTTTCCCCTACACTTTTTCTACAAGTTCTGCCAAACGTAGCATCGATTACCCAATTTTCTTAGGTCAAAAATCTTCTCACATACAAAAAGTAATTTTAAATGATATGATTTCATTTGTCAAAAATCTTCTCACATACTAAAGTAATTTTAAAGCTAAAGACAAATGATATGATTTCAAGAATGTATTAAATTATACTTATGGCAGGGTGACCAGGGAAACGCTTTGAAATTTTGATAGTAAATATATGAATTTTAGAGGCGATTTATAGGAAAATATAGGAAATAAAAATAGGCGAATTATAGGAAAATATTGGTCCCTAAATAATGAAAAATAGGAAAAATAAAAGTAATTATTGCATATCGGGATACTTCGACTCGAATCACCTAGAATATTGAAAATTGTTTGTACACTGCTTTCTTGCACCATTGGAACATTGAGCGGATTTACAAAGCCCTACATTTCAAGATTTGGTTCTATAGATGTTCTATGACACGTACAAAAAAGTTCTTTCATTTTCAAAAGACCGTGAAATTATAGGAATACATCGGAAAATAGCTGAAAATAAGAAATATGTGAAGCCTGGTCACCCTGGACCTAGTAATCGATTAGAGAAATTTCATAGACCCTGAAAACGAAAAAATTGGTAACCTATTTTTAGAGCTCGGCGTTTGGATAAGAAATAATCACTTTATTTGTTTTTATCCACAAACGAAAATTATCCGGGAAAAAAACGATTATTTCACATGTTATATTGCTATATAGCCGTGGATAATATCCATGGATAAACCGTTAATCGTAATTTTTATGGTTAATCAAAACTTTAGCGGTTAATTTTCTACCTATTTTAAGGTATTGGTTGGGTTTCATATATATTGGACATGCTTGCAGCTCATTTGCTAATGTACCGTTTCTGATTTCGTTTGTTGACATTCAAGGTTCGTCTCCAATTTACAGAAGATTTGTCATACTGGGTCGTTATATCAGCGGCCTGGTCATCCAAGCTATATAGAATCATTCACTGCCGGCTCATTTGAAATAAGTAGTAAGTCTTAAGATTTCAATTACTTTTAGCCGGTGCATTTGGTCACGTGGAAGGGTAGCGGGAGGAGCTGGGTTCGATCGCAACTTGTGGCACTGGCTGAAAATTCCGCTTCGAGTTTGCAAGATGGGGTTTTCACCCAAGTTCTTCGGTTTCCCTTTTACATAAAAACTTGTCGAGGTGAACGGTAATAGTGAGTGTAGGGAACTGTTGGCTCGCGTGGCATGAAGGGCTTCTCCCTACCCTCCTACACGTTGTAGTAAAAATCGCTAGATGACTTGGGCCTAAGGTGGTTCAGTTCCTTGGGTATTAGCCGATTATTCTTATTAATATACTATCGTTCAAGTATGGCAATTAATTAATATTATTTAGTTAGGTATTTCTAGTTCATATTCGTTTTAGTCAAAATATTTAACATAACTCTAGTATATGAATTATTTAAAATATAAAAGATAAATTATTTATCACACGTATGTCAAAGTGGCGCTAACAGCTATTTAAATAATAGAAATAGTGCCACAAGTTATTTAATAGAAATAGTGCCACAAGTTATTTAATAGAAATAGTGCCACAAGTTATTTAATAGAAATAGTGCCACAAGTTATTTAATAGAAATAGCGCCACAAGTTATTTAATAGAAATAGCGCCACAAGTTATTTAATAGAAATAGCGCCACAAGTTATTTAATAGAAATAGCGCCACAAGTTATTTAATAGAAATAGCGCCACAAGTTATTTAATATAAATAGTGCCACAAGTTATTTAATAGAAATAGTGCCACAAGTTATTTAATAGAAATAGCGCCACAAGTTATTTAATAGAAATAGCGCCACAAGTTACTTAATAGAAATAGTGCCACAAGTTACTTAATAGAAATAGTGCCACAAGTTATTTAATAGAAATAGTGCCACAAGTTACTTAATAAAAAAAGTATTACAATTTAAAATTATCACCGAACTGATTTTCAGAGCTATTCCGTAATGAAATTTTAAGTTCAACACCATACAGTAAGGACCATAAAAAAAAGTAATTTTAAATTCGGGAATGGGCGGGAATGGGAACGTTTATGTCAAATGGAATGTAAATTGATTGCTAGACCAAATAAATGGACGGGAACGGATATAGTTTCAACGGGAATCGTTGGGAATGGGAAAGCTTATGTCTAATGGAATGGAATTTGATTGCTAGACAAAAGGAAATTGGAAAAAAGGAAACGTTTAAGTAAAATGATATGGGAATGGATATAGTTTAAACGGAAATGGGTGGGAATGGATATAGTTTAAACGGAAATGGGTGGGAATGGATATAGTTTAAACGGAAATGGGTGGGAATGGATATAGTTTAAACGGAAATGGGTGGGAATGGATATAGTTTAAACGGGAATGGGTATAGTTTAAACGGGAATGGGTATAGTTTAAACGGGGATGGGCGGGAATGGGTATAGTTTGGGCGGGAATGGGTATAGTTTAAACGGGAATGGGCAGGAATGGGTATAGTTTAAACGGGAATGGGCAGGAATGGGTATAGTTTAAACGGGAATGGGCGGGAATGGGTATAGTTTACAAGGGAATAGGCGGAAATGAGTATAGTTTACACGGGAATGGACGGAAATGGGTATAGTTTACACGGGAATGGGTATAGTTTACACGGGAATGGGTATAGTTTACACGGGAATGGGTATAGTTTACACGGGAATGGGTATAGTTTACACGGGAATGGGTATAGTTTACACGGGAATGGGTATAGTTTACACGGGAATGGGTATAGTTTACACGGGAATGGGTATAGTTTACACGGGAATGGGTATAGTTTACACGGGAATGGGTATAGTTTACACGGGAATGGGTATAGTTTACACGGGAATGGGCGGGAATCCGGGGAATGGGTATAGTTTACACGGGAATGGGTATAGTTTCAACGGGAATCGTTGGGAATGGGAAAGCTTATCTGGCTCTCCAACATACGGATATTCTTTTGAAGTAGCCAGCCATCCAAAATTTAGCGACAACATCCTAGTTTTAATTCCCGGCGGTAGAGGGCGGGATTGTTCGCTCTAAAGCGACGGTAAGGGAACCTTATATCAACAAGAGAGATAAAGGGTGGTATAAAGTAAACAGCGAATCTCATCTATCCGCGGCCAGCGCCTCGATCCCCTCCAGCCTTACACCTCTTTCTTTAGAATCCACGAAACTAGCCATTGGTCTCCGCGGGGAAGAGACCACTGACCAGCAAACTTTACCAGCCAGCCGCTTTCGACTGAAACCGCGGATTGGCGGTAGAATTATCTACCGCGGAATCCGTAGCTTAGCAAACTCTCCTTCGAAACTCTCTCGAGATTCTGGCTGTATCCCGATTCCAGTTGAAGCCTTGTTCGATGGCGGAGCGATAATAGAGAAAAAACGCTTTTGAATAGTTAAACGGACGAGCTGGCTTAATTGTTTCGCTTCAGCGCGACAGAAAAAAACGGTTTCTGGAACATTTTGCTCCTTTTTAGCTGCTGGTTTTAGTAGATAAAAAATTACTCGACTTCATCGAAGGTTTCGGAGCCTGGAACCTCCCGAAAAAATTAGCTTTTCTATGGGTGCTCGAACACGGCTCTTGCCGGTCGTACAGATTTCTCCAATTAGGTTTTTGCGATACTGGACTATTAGCTCTAATAGTCTTGAATTTTCACCGTAATTGATTAAAAATTGCGCTAAAATCGACACATTTTTGTCGTTCGTAAAGAGTGTTTAATTAATATTTTTTAGAGTTGTAAGACGGAAAATTACTGAGGCCTATTTTCCAGAACGTTTTCCGTATTTTTCCGTCAAAAAGAAGAAAAAAAAAGGTTTTAATTCCATGATTAGCGTAATATTGTTCGCAAATTTAAATTTCGCGGCATTTTCGCCTCATTTTGTCGAATCCAATATAGTAAAACTAAACCACTAGATTAGTCTAGAATCAAAACCCTTGAAAAGTAATATATGTTTATTTTTAATTATTCGTAAAATTGTATGTATTTTTTTCCGGAAAATTAAGTTATTCAGATTTCTGAAGATAATCAGTCGGATCAAATTGATCACTTACATTCCCCCCACTCAACAGTTTGATCTCAACTTGTATCTGATTCATTCTCCCAAGTAACCGATCTAGACTGATCCGCTTATAGATCATCTGATCAGATTCAGTTAGCTGAGCAGTTCTATTATGTTTAATAGATACAAATCAAAATGAACAGAAATAAAAATTTCGAAAGAAATCTAATTGGTGGATATTTAAAATAAATATTTGATATCCGCTCACCTTTTGTCGTTCGGTTCATAATTAATTCAGATTAATTTCGGATTTCAACTAATTGGTGTGCATTTTGACCAGTATCAACTAATCTGATAAAATCAGAGCCTACTGAAATTGTGGTAGAGGGCCTCCAAAAGTCGGCTAAAGGGGCCTCACAAATTTAATATATGGGCCTCCAAAATATTTCTGTAATTTGTTTGCGAAATTTTTTATTATTTAATAATTTTTCAATATTCAATGTGAGTGATTCGCTTAACAACACTGCGGTTTTTATTCCTTTCAAAGGTACGAGTATATTTACTTACATTATTATTATGATTATTATTTATTTTTAAGTTTTCATTTTTCGCGAGCGCTACTATATCCAAATTGTATTTTAATTTTATCTTTACAAATAAATGGTTCTAAAATCTTAACTTATAGTGCACCTACGGACATTCATTTTAGTTAAGTTGTAAGTTCTGATGTAAGGGATGTATATGCGAAGGACCGAAGGGCGAATGTAAATTGATAGACTGGAATTCAGACTGGAATTCAGTCGTAGAAACAAGTAAATAACCACTCATTTTAAGTGTAATCGGTACACAAAAAAGGATCAACACACACTCTGTTTTTACTAATGTTTAAATTCATATTTAGTTCTATTTTTTTCGTCGCGTACCCGTTGTACCCAAAAATTGCACCACTTAATTAAAAAAAAATTATAATCCACGTGGACGGATATGCAAAACTTGTGGTGGTGGGGGGGGGGGAGGCTCCAAATGGTTGGCCTAACCTCCCAAAAAATTCTGGCGCCGCTACTGCTTACGTCAGCGAAACACCCCCTTTTCCCCAAGTAAGTGCCATCTAGGAGCAACAAACACAAGGAGAACGCAGCTAGCCTGTAGACACACGAACTCAGTGTTGTGTACGAATTTCATTTAACGAGCCTTTACGCTGCACGTTTTACGGGCGGGGGAGGGGGAGACAATTTCCGAATTTTCCCATTCTGACGGCACCAGGCGCTAAAGCGTCTAACCAATGAAAATTGTACACAAGAAAATGCACGACTTTTGACGGGTTGCGTTCTCCTTGTAAGGGGTGCTGTGTTTGTTGCTCCTAGGTGCCATCTATCATTCCAAATTTTAATTTCCGATTTCTTTACAACCACTTTGAAAACATTCAGAGCTAATGGAACGCCGGTACAGATTAATATTTGTTATTTTCCATTAGTGGCTGAACGTAGAAACATGACTGATTCGACCATTTACCTGTAGCAGCGTTTCATTAGGTGTAATTACTTTTACGTATATCAATTTTGCGTTGGAAACTTTTATGACATTTTAGAGCAAGCGATTAGGGCTCCGGGGAATCGTTAACTAAATAAGAGTTAATTCGAGCGAACGCCACTAGGCGGACTCTTTTCACTCTGATCAATGGCCGGCCCGAATTATTGGTCAGTGACGTCATCCCGCGAAGGGGGCGTGAAACGGGGGAATACCATTCCTTCATTAATTCCCAGCCCCCCCCCCCCCCCTCCAATTGCGCTATCGAGCCTGTCATCGAAGCTAGCGGGTGTTTTAATAAAACGCCGAGTGGGGGCGCCGCCAGTGCCAGGACGATTGACCTCTTCCGGTTTTCTACCGCAGCGCCAGCGCCACCCGACGGCGACTGCTATCAATTCTCGACGCTCTAGGCGGCGGTTACTGCCTCGATAATCTGACGCTTGACTAGTAAAGTCGATGACGGACTACGTTCCGAAGGCGACAGGATAACTTACGGCCGAGGCTTAAATAAAACCGAAATGAAAAGCACTTTCATTTTTTCTAACAAATAGATGAATCGTCATATTCACTGTTATCCAGACTTAATTTGTTTCAAAACCTATATATTTTGGTTCGCGTATAAAAGTCCAACGCGTTTTGCCGAGGCTTAAGTATCCAATTATCAACTGTCAAAATTATTTTATTTAAAAAGGCCACGCAATCGTTCGTGTTTCGCTAGTTGCCAGAAATAGGGCCACAAAAATGCTACATTATGATGGGTTGGATCACATGGTACAAAGGGGAGGAGCAACCCGAAATTGGCTTGAATTTTTCAAACATTTACATGGCCCTTTAACTTGGAAACGTAGGATAAAAGCTGTTTTTCTCGACGTCGAATGAGTTAGGCACGCCTTAGCGGAAAATAAGCGTACAATTTTGTACACTAAGCGCGCCCCACATTGAAAAACTAAGCGCGCCCTAGTGAAAACCAGCCTTCAAATCTAAACGGAGATTTTTCGAGTCGACACAGTGAAATCCGGCCTTAAGAATTTGTTTCCAAAGCCAATAGAGTTTCAGTCGAGGCAAGATTAGGGATGGCTCATCGGTCTCTTTCCCTCGTCTGTCCTTATGGATGATGTCGAAGAGGAAGGTGTCTTAAGAGCGGATGACGGCGCCAAATGATAGCCCGCGGAAGCGGATCATTTTTCACCAAACTTCGTCGATCAGGCTTCCCGACTTTCGGGACAAAGTGGAACTGAGATATAAACACCGAGATACGAAGCGGGAATTGATCGGACACCCGTATTAAGAGGGGTTTAATGGATGGATGCAATCGGCGGAGAAACCGAGCTGCGGCTTATAAGGAAACCCGCGTGACGCTAAAATAACTAATCTCCCAGTTAACTTTGGCCAGTTTTGTTAACATTATACGCCATAAAACTTGTTGAGGTTAACGGCAATAGTTAGTGTAGGGATCTGTTGGCTCGCGTGGCTTGCAGGGCTGGCCACCACCCTCCTACGCAATGGGGCCCGGCCACCTGAATTAAAAAGGCTTTAAAAGTCGCTCGATGACTTAGGCCTAAGGTGGTGCCTTGGGTATTAGCCTAGCTGATTAAAGGGAATATAACCTGCAAAGCCATCTTTATGGAAGACCCCTTCAATATTTCAAATTTCCCTGCACAGTGGCGCCAAACATTTCTAATGCCAAAGGCAAGAGCGGCCAAAGCTGCAAGCGTTGGTGTTCCACACCAAATACCTGAGGTTATATTCCCTTTAAATGTGTGTTTTTTTTTTAATAATCTGTCTGAACATTGTACACTTTTTTGATTTGGTTACCACCTAAAATCACTAATGTGACCAACAATGGAGTATAAATGCCGGCAAAAGCGGCGTCCACTTAGGTAAGGGTGGTCAGGCGGTAAGGGTGATCACCCCCAAATTATTTCCCCAAATATTATAATAATACAATATTTGATGATTGGATATTGAAATATACTTAATTATACAATTTTTTTACATTTTCAATATTAATTTAAATTAAATTTAGTTTTTAAAAGTTTTAGTTGAAAAAACATAATCCACTTCTACTTGTGTTTAGAGATTTTATTCACAAAAGAAAAGTTCTGTAACTTTATCCTAACTGGCAAACGAGCGAAATGCAAGTTGGGAGGGGAGAAGGGAAAGTATGCCTTGGGGAGGGAAGGAAGTTAAAACCAACAAATAACGCCTCGTAGTGAGGAACGGAGGAACTAAGTAGCACTGGTCAAAGTTAGTGCACTTTTTGATTTTTCGTCGTTCTGTGGAGATGCTATCGCCATCTACCTACGATATAATACCATAGACCAAAAAACGATCCAGAAAGGCGACAATAAATAGTCTTTTATATGGTTGATCTCGAGTCGAGCATTCATTAAACCTTTAGCATACGAAAGTACAGGGATTGTCACACTTTTGGTGATTATGTCACTTTTGCTAGTAATAATATTAAAATAGTATCGCCATCTGTCGGTAAATATTACAATCACGATATTTATTCTGGAGAACACTACGATTAAAATTAAACATTAAATTCAATCGTTATATAAAGTTGCGCGCGAATTAAATTAGGATTTAAAACAGCAATTCTAATTAGGGAGATTAAACCCGCCCCAGAAAACGTGTACGGGAAACTTCTAGAAGTGCAGACGTAGCTTTATCAAACACCGAATTAATCTCTCTACTATCGAAAGATGAAAAAAGTAGTTCTTACAACCCATAAGAGAAAATGAGCGAATAAGTATGTTCTCGGTAATCCTAAATATGTTCTCGTATTTCGTCCTTTCTCTCGTAACATTCTAAAACTCTAATTTTAATGAGATTATCCGCATTCCGAGAAGTCACATTCACATTTTTATGTTTGCATAGTTTGGGACATTCCAATGTAAATTAAAAGCGCAGGAAAATACGCTCTCTAGATATTTTCCAAAAGATTAAGCCGTTGTACAAAAACTACTGTCGATAGAATAATTAGGTTATCTCTTCTGAGCTCATACTGAAACAAACTACTCAGCGGTGTATGTAATTTTTAATTTTATCCACTACATTTAAATTGGTTTGATCTCAAATATCTGAGGTCGTGCCGTGGGAGTAACACGTTTGTACACCTGATTTCTTATCTTAGAAAAACGTTCTATTTAACAATTTGTCTGTCAATGATTTTTCACAATATTTCAGTGGGTTGCAGTGATTTTCTCATGTGATTTTTCGCTTTCTGCACCTGCTTACATAAGTGGTTCAAATCAGTTTTCTTAGGATAATGAGTTGAATTTCTAGGAGAGGAAATGTTAAATATAAACCTGATCTTTATCATTGATTATCTTTAAATATCCTAATGAATTATAACTGATTAGTTCAGATCAGGTACTTGTGACAAGGAATCAGATATAATTTGATCACTGTGATCAAATTGCATTAATATAAAATATTACCTGATCTGGCAAACTGATTACCTTCAGATACCTGAAAGTTACGACCTGAATAACCTGATCAGTTGCAGTTAAAATTTAAGCACTAATCTCAAACTCCAGATTGAATTTTAAAATTAAATGCTTTTAATCAAAATATAATTCATAGTTCCATGTTGTAATATGTTTAATGTAAAACTACCTGCAAACCCCTGTTATGATTTTATAAATATCAGTGTGGTTATTGAAACTCGCTTATTTCTGTTAGAAATATTGTAAGTAACGAAAATTGTTCCTTAAATATAGCTATTTTTCCCTTTTGCGATCCAAAATCATAAGTGGATAATAAACTTAAGTATGGCACAGAACGAATTCAGTTAATGATAGTCTGTCTGAATGAATCTCGTACATTCAAAGCTACGCCAATGGAGGGGTTGCACACGGAACCCCCCTTATCTACGCGACTGACGCTGCCATTCCTTATCGGAATAGGGATTTGGCATTATGACGTCACAAAACGTCACCTACGCTTTTATCCTATTGACAAAAAAATTCTATATACGAATTGCCATTACCCTATTGCAGTCAAACGACTCAAAAACTTGTCCTAGGCCTAACGACGATTTTTTGCGTCGACGTGGAACAATGGCGTTAAGGCTAACGGAGGATTTTTTGCGTCGACGTGAAACAATGGAGTTAAGCCTAAAGGAAATTTTTTTGCGTCGGCGCGAAACAACGGCGTTAGGCCTAACTGAGATTTTTACGTCGACGCGAAACAACGGCGTTAGCAGTGGCGTTGCTAGCATGGGTTACACCCGGGGCGGTTATCATTGTGTGCTAGTCTCTAGTTTGTGTTAGTTTTTATTTTTTCACGATCGGGCGTCACTCCCCAAATCACACCCTAACCACTCCCCCCCCTAACTACGCGACTGGGCGTTAGGCCTAACGAAGATTTTTTGCGTCGACGCGAAACAATGGCGTTAGGCCTTACGATTGTTTATTGCGTCGACGCGAAACAATTGCGAGGCCTAACGAAGATTTTTGAGTCAATGCCAAAAAATTTACTTACAATTTAGTCCTAACGAAGATTTTTTTTCAACGACGCGAAAAATTAGTGCTATAGGCCTAACAAAGATTTTAGCATCCACGCGAAATAATAGTTGATTTTATAAAATAAAAAGTGGTCTTGTCGAACTTGTTAAAATGTTGCTCTTACGTCACAAGACACAGATTTATTAGTATATTCTTCGCACGAGTGATTTGCACGTGCGCTAGAAAAATCTATTCTCCTCGTGACTGTAGCGCGCGCTCGTAGGCTTGTGAAAGTAAGAGACTGACGTAAGAGCAACATTTCAACAAGAAGGCCACGTTAGTTTATAAAAAGAACTATTATGTATTAGCGCGGTTTTTTTTAAATATAGTATAAAACATTCTATTAAACAGTGGGCTTACCTCCAGAAATTGATCTTGAATGAATCTTTGCACCAATGATGTTTTTCCACTTCTGCTATTCCCTACCAAAACTAGTTTGCAACTCCACTCTTCCATCTGAACGCACTCTCCGATACAAAAACGCGACCGCTTGATCTTCAGTCAACGCGAAAATGGGTTTCCACGACCCTTCAACGGCCACTGCAGCACGCGCACTTTCCAATAATAACAGTAATATATTCTTTTAAGCAAATTTCACCAAAATGGATTGAATTCTTTGGACGGATTCGAAATTTTAGTCAATTCTTGTACTCTTCTTCGGATATCAACTTGAATTATCTGTAAAATGGGAAAGAAACGTTGTTTATTATTTATGTTGAACGCCTTTGCTATCTATAAAAACGTTAGCTGTTTAAAACCTTCTTTGTAATATCATTAATCTGTTTTTCCCATTTTGGAAGGACAAAATGATAAAAGTAAGATAAAAATTTCTCGTCTTCGCTGGGAAAGTAGGTCGGTCCTTTATTCTTAAAAGAATCTAATTTTCGACAGATTTAAATATGCAGATATTATCAAGAATATATTTATTTCTGCTTAGATAGAATTACAACGTCGAGATTATTTTTAGCCTCGTTCCTAATCCCCATCGCGCTTTATATAGCACCTTTCTCCCTCAGAAAAACTGACATCTTCCAACTCGATTGAAGAACACTCCGGTGACGTTTTTCCTCCCCCCCCCTACTTCTGCCGGGGTAAATTAGACCGTGACGTCAGCGTACTATCTTAATAATAAGCTAGGCTAATACCATATGTAACATAATTACTCATAAGTGTGCCTCGCGTAAAACTGGTTTTAACTTCCTTCCCTCCCCGCCAGAACTAGTTTTGATGACTATAAAAACGATAAAAACGTCATATCCAAGGTCTCATTGAGAAAAAGTTATTTCTGGCACACTTATGAGTAATTATATAGTTATGTACAGGAGCGTAATTCTGCAAACTGTCCACTTTAAACCATCAAATTGAGCTGGATTTTTAAATATTTACAAATTATTAAAAACGCAATTACTATATTTTATATTGTATTTGAATTTGTCTTAAATATTAACAGGAATCCATACTTCTACTTGGAATGCTTATCGCGGCAGATTTCCGTCTCGATGTGGCTGACGGTTTTTTTGACGTCTCTATGTCAACTTAACAACCAACAACGTGAGGGGGGAGCGCGAGCAAAGGGGATTTTTTATCTCGTAGGCGGGGCCAAAGCCGTCAGAGTGATCTTACCATACGCATTCCAAGTAGAGGTATGGATTCCTGTTAATATTTAAGATAGAAAGCGCGCGCTCGAGTCGATAAAGAATTTGGAATTTGAGTCCACGTGCGAAACGCGCGTCGCAATAAAGTTTTGTTTTATGGAAACACCTATAAAGGTGGCTGGGTTAAATTGCTTAGAGGGTGGTGGCACGCCCTTCGTGCCACGCGAGCCATCAGCTCCCTACACTCACTATTACCGTTAACCTCAGCACGTTTTTATGGAAAGGGGAAATCGAAGAACTCGAGCGAAAACACCTTTAACCAGTGGGGATATAACTAAAAATCTCTTGAAAAAATAGGATTATATAGGAACATCATCCCCATAAAAAAACCCTTATAACAAAAGTCAAATATTTTAACACTTTAATTTTTTCTGTCACATTTAATATTGCTTCAATATTTAAAACGTGTATCAAAATTAAAATTGTTAATAAAAATACGTGTTTCGTTTTTTTTTGGAAAAATCAGATTCCATAAGAATGCCGTAGCACTGCTTAGAGCAGCCAGATAAATAAGTGTTAACCCCAGTCCTAGTGGTAATTATAATATACATCATTATTATTTTTAAGTGATTATTATTATAATTAAGTGATTTCTTTACGATTTCCTATAAATTAAAGGCGGTCTACATAAATCTTCGGTTTACTCTGTTTTTCACTGGAGGTAGGCTTACTGCAATACACGTGTGCCATGCAGTCAGCCTACTTCCAGTGAAAGACAGAGTAAACCGAAGATTTATGTAGTCGGCCTTTAAGGTGTGTAGTACATTTCCCATAAGCGTTTAAACAGCTATCTAAGACATGCCCAAATTTATATAATTTTCTGGATAACGATATTAAGAAATGTGAAACCATGGATAGTAGATTTTAGAGGATTGGTAAAAAGCTTGGTTTTCAGCCCCCGTAAACCAATCACACTAATCGAGTTGGCCAAGGTTATTCGAAAAAAAACAGGTATCGCTAAGAGTGGACGATACTGTTCGAAAAAAGAAAAAAGATAAATACGAAGTACATTATTACGCCAAAAGGTATTTTTTCACGTTTTTATAGATTAAATATGATATACTAAATATCAGTTAATAGTTTTTATAGAATTAAAAAACTAAAATTAAAAACTACTAAAATATGAAGCGCAAAAAATTACGTAACAATATCAACCGCATTAGATTGCCAATTTGAAAATTTAAGATCACGTGGTACAAACGACCTTGCAAGACTCCCTCGGAGTCTCTCGGGCTGATTGATACGCGGGGAGAAATAAAATGCACTGTGGAAGGGTATCGAAAACCTGTCCTCTTAATTTACTGTCCATAGCTATATTTAAAAAAGAAAGGTAATGTCATGGATAATTAATCTTGGTGTTATTGAGTTATATAAAAAACTAGATAATTAAATGAATTCTTGTTAACTAACCCTTTCTCCTAATCTAAAATGTAATTCATAATTAACATTTTTACTTTTGTAACTTATAATTTATTATTTAAAACTCTGCCACACACAAGCAATTCATTGCTTATGTGGCACTAGGGTGATGTATATGTTTCATCAATAAATTAAATTAATAATAATAATATTTTTAAGTGATTATTATTATAATTAATTGATTTCTTTAAGATTTCCTATAAGTTAAGGTGTTTAGTACCTTTTTGATAAGCGTTTCAGCAGCTATCTAATGACAATTTTAGAAAAATAGGAAAAAATAGGAAAAATTTAAAATTATTGGAATTTATAGGAATAGTTCTTTCTATAAAATAACCTTGACCATCTTGTTGAAATGTTGCCTTCCCGCTCCAGCTGTGGATCCGTTTTATCTCCCACTAAAGAGTTTATGAACTCATTCTTAGACATTCGCTGAACTATTCCAGGGCAACATTTCAACAAGTTGGGCAAGCGTAAAGACATTTTATAAAATCAACAATTATAGGTGCTAGCCTGTACTTCGGAATTTTTCCCAAGTATTATTAAATACGTTCTTATTGTTCTTCCAATGTTTCTCGTTATTTAAGAGTAAATGACGTGTAATTTTGTTTATTAACATCAACAGAGCCTGTTAGTTTAACTATTGAGGTCAATATGTCTCGATAAGAATTTATATCCTTAAATAGGAAAATGCTAACTAGTTAAAAAAGCTAATTATTCATCGTTTTAATTGATGTTTGAGAACGATAATACGGGTTCTTATCTTTGTCGAACTTAAAAGGAATTACGGAGCCCCTATATTTCGCTTAAAAAAGCATTAACCCAATTTTGAAGAAAATATATAATCATAAGAAACGATTTTTTCTTCCTTTTCAAAATGAGACGCACGCGAACACCATTACGGTTGAAAATGGTTTATTTTTTATTATAGAACATTTTCATCGAAGGTCGTCTGGGGGTCGACATCGGTTCCCCCCCTCTCCTCTCCTCCATCGCGCGCTATTTATGTCTTGAAAAGGTTCCACGCGCTCCTTGATATATTATCGTCAAAAGCTCGCGTACTTTTTGTTTTAAATTAGGGAGCTCGCGCGGAATCGCTGGAGCCCGTATACACTAAAATATCAAGACGCGCGAGCAACTTCTTAACAAGTTGAATAAGACAGTTTCTGCTAGCTAGGAGCAACAAACACAGCGCCCCACACAAGGAGAACGCAACCCGTCAAAAGTGTTGCACTTTCTTGCGTACAGTTTTCATTGGTTAGGTGCAATATTTTACCGAGAGCTAGTAACGGAGTGACGTCATCACAAGAAGAAAATCTCCCCTTGGCGAGGCGCTGGTAAAGGCTACGTGTGACCAGTGGCGGATTAACTACCACTCGGGCCCCTAAGCTTAGCTTTGTTTAGGGGCCCCTTGACCTTGGGAAACTTGCCGCGGCGGTTTTGATATTATTCGTTTAAGCATTTATGGTTGTACAATCTGTTACAAAAGTCTTCGACAAAGGGACTTTTTGCATTTATCTTAAATTTTCTCGAAACGTGTAAACGATAGAAAAATGAAAATGCCGGTTTCAGGGGCGTAACTCCATTATTTGAAAAGTGGTCAAAAACGACATTTGGCGTTTCCGCCGTAACTATTATCGCTTTGCAAAATACGACAACTCCAAGCGAAAGGAAATAAAAAAGTATTAAAATTGCTTCTGGTTTCATTTTTCTATCGTTTACACGTTTCGAGAAAATTTAAGGTAAATGCAAAAACTCCCTTTGTCGAAGACTTTGGTAACAGACTGTACTTTGTACGATACTAAACTTTCTTATGAAATATATATAACTAAAAAAATCTGATGATACAAGATGAAGAACTGACCATTGACAAAGCACACCTTAACTGAATTCGTCTCAGAAGCCGCGAAATTATTTTTCTTGCTATTTGGGTCGCACAGATAACTCGAGTCAGAAATTAGAATTTCTAATCCATTCTCGATTGGCACTTGCCTTAAGTTTTATGAACAGCGCACAGTTTATCACAGTCAATCAGTCATTCAATTAATCAAATATTATAATATATCAAAATTGGTCATGAAAATAACCGCCTCATTGGTGATGGACTCGGACTCTGACTCCGATCCGTACTGTCCAGGTCCTTTATTATTTCGTGGCTACTCGCAAAGTATTATTTAATTTAATTTTGAGGACAACAGGATACATAAAATAAAGGCTTTGATTATACTATATAGATAAAATCAATAAGCAGAGTAGTATTATCAAAAAAAATAACGTTTTCATGTATCCGGCTTTACTACAAAACGAAGATAATATAGACGATCTTAGCGGCGGTTGTTGAAATGAAATCCGACAATCAGTAGGCAACGCGATTACAAAAATTTGTGTTTGGACAATTTTCCAACAATTTTTTTCCAACTAAAAGCTTAAATATTTTTATATTTTGCGTTAACTGTGGATTATTTATTCTCGAGGGCCCTTCTAGAAAAATCCTACCAGGCCCATTTATCCTCCGGGCCCGTAGGCTTAAGCCTACTCAGCCTATTGGATAATACGCCACTGCGTGTGACGCGTTAGCAAGCGGACGCATAACGGCGACGAAGCCCGTAATGCATTGTCTTGTGAATAGCTCTCAATAAAACTTTTGCATGTGGAGAATAGGAAGTGTCACACTTATGTAACAAAATTATACACTTATGACCTAACGTCGGTGCAATTATTTCGCTAACTTATTTAATATTTGGGTGTAAATCTTTCCAATATCGGAAAGAACCACGCTCCCACCAAAATCTGGATTTAAATTAGGGATTAAGGACCAAAATTTTTCAAATTAAGGATCAGTGTAAAACAAAAAGTTCTTTATTTTAACTAAACTCAGTCCTAGGATTTTAATTATGTTTCCAAGTTTGTCGAACTATTTTATCGTTAATCCTCAGCTTTGATTATTTTGAAAAATGTCCTTGAGCAGATGCTTAAACATATTTTAAGATTATGTTGAATTCCCTAGATTGCATGAAAATAAGGTACTTTAGGGTAGAAAAATAAGGACTTAAGGTATGTTAGGGACCTGGTGGGAGCCCTGAGATACGGGCACTTCATTCGCCCAAGGTTGAAGAAAAACTTTGCTTTTTATCCGCCACAGAATTTAATTTTTACCAACAGCACATTTTATTTGGTAAAAATAATGTTTATAATCCTCCAAGTCTCTTTCTATATATTTTTATGACCTTTTTTTAGTTTTTAAGTATTTAACTGCCATCCTCGCCTGTAAATGGTTTTTCCCTTCTTCACGAAACGCATTATTTTAAGTATCTTAAGCGTGTTTTTAGAAAATGGAAAAATGTTTTACTTTTCTTACATAGTTTCAGTAAAATATTTGATAAGAAAGATGAGGTCATCCCTCTGGGAAATGTACTAGAATTTGCAAGCGACTATTTGTAAATGTTACTTCTTTTTCACATTTTCGTAACTTTTAAAGTATTAGTTTTCAAATGGAATATCAATAAAACGCCACCTTTATCGGTTTTATCTTTTAAAAAAATTATCGAAATAACCCCGTCTGTAGGAACCCTTCAAATTCTTCTTCCAAATGATAGCAACAGTTTTACGAAAAAGGCAATATTATTCGACCGACTAGAATACCCTTTTTTTTTCGCCCGTTGATTTCCACTATTTCAACAAAGGCGAGAGGGAGGAACTAACGCTGTAGCACTACCAACGCCATCTAGGTTTTCCTTTTGGCTTTCTTTTTATTACCATCCAATGATGATGATAACACCGAAGTAGATAGTTTCGGGTGTCATGTCTAGAGGGAGCCAGGGTCGTTACCGATACCTTTAACATCTAACGTATAAAGAAGAAAAATTCGCCACAATTACTTGGGTCTCTCCCCACCAGAGGGCGGAATAAAATCGATGTCACGTGTTTCGGGTAAAAGTTTCTTGGATGGCAACTGAGCAGCCCTAGTATCAATAAAATCAACGATAACTGTATGGCCAAATACAACCAGACAAAATAAGTAACGCGTCGAACAGATAGCGCTGATTTTTTTCCATCCCAAAAAAACCTTTTTTTTTATAGTCATTTTTTGGTTACGTAAATTTATTCTTCTATCCCTAGCGGGAAATGGTTTTATCTTAGGGGGAAAAACCCAATATTGTTGGTTCTTAACTTTTCGTATAGTTTTTTTTTTCCCGATACGTTTTTCGGAATGGTCTAAAATAGTTTTGAAAGAAAGCGTTCGATATTAAGCTAGCTACGCGTTTGCGGGAGTTGCGTAACGTGTAGCGATACGTATAGACCAGATTAACTGCACTACGTTTCGGCATTTCGAGATAAATCGATTTTTTTCATTCTTATGAAAAATAACAATACTACCGTATTTAGGATTTTAGGTAACTGAAAACTAGTTGTTAGGGGTTTCTTTGAGTCCTCAATCTAAATGTGACAACGACAATCGCCAAAATTAAGTAAATGTCAGAATAATTTGACATAATGCTTTTTGTACGTTTATATTTGGCTAAAACTGACAAAGGAGAGTACCCGAGGTGTTTATTGCCGATTTGGTTCAAAGTCGGGCGTAATGTAGACATATGAGATATGAAATTTCCCAAAAGGAGACGTTGCACTACCCATTCGATTTACCATGGCAACCGAAAATATTTAATAATTTAATTTAAATATTGGTTAATAACTATACATAATGCGTTTCTGCGGAGTATTTTCGAAACTTTTCGATGTTAATGCGTTTTTACATCTCGGAAACTAGACCAGATAGAAGAAAACGGACTTGAATTTTAGAATCAGCACTTTAAAATTAATATGAGGAGGATTGAAACTCAAAAAGTCAAAAATGGTCGGTAATGCGTTTCTGAAATGTTAGGAAGAGAATGCGAACGGAGCCGCCTGTTCGCCTCGTGATTGCCGGAAGAAAAACCACGCCCCCTTCGCCTTTCGTCGCGTAATCTTTCTCGAGATAAGGGGCGGCGGAAAACACTCCGCTACGATCCGCGGGGGCGGAGACTATCTTCCGGAAATCATGAAAACTGAGGCTCTGTCAAACTGAATAAATTATTTTTATGATTGCGTAGTGATGTAAGTCGGGTAAATACCCAGTGGGTAGGGTATTTTTAAATAGGTATTTACCCGGGTATTTACCCCATGCACGGGTAAATACCCAAAACTAGGGTTTTTATGATTAGAGCGTTAGTTAGTATCGGGTCGAGTGGAGCTATCTGTTATCCTCCTTGTCTACATCTTTTGCTTGGTTTGGGCTTATTAGGTTGGGCAATTTGGGCAAACTACATTTTTAAAAGCAGTTTTATATTAGTCAATTTTATTTCTAGCCTGGGAGTTATTCAAAGATAAAAATAAAGGTGTTGCTTTCATATGTATATTGCTGTAAGGAATACAAACATTCTAATGTCAACAAAATGACAAAGTATATCAGGAAATGTTTTAATGGCCCACATGAAATGAATAAAATCCTTAATTGCTCATGTTACTGTTAGTGTTAAGCCTGGTAATAAAATAGTCATGATGAGGAGTCTGAGGAGAGCCAGGGGCAGCAGAGACTGAACTTTCAAGTGATCATCCAGATAATGAATAAATAATATTTAATAGTTATCTCATATGTAATGTTACTATGTAAAATTTGCAAAAAAAGTGAAAAAACCATAATTAATATTTAATATGAGAATAACTTGATGTGTTTGTGGGTTTTTCAATTACCATATTCTTAATTGAATAAATTAAAAAATATTTAACAAAGAAATTAAAGGTGTTTATAAACACCTGGGTATTTATGTATTTTGGGTATTTACCCGGGTAAGTACCCAAGGTATTTACCCTGCGTTATAAATACCCGGGTATTTTACATCACTATGATTGCGATGGAAGTTGGTATTGAGCCTATTGAACGGGAATTTATTTTTTAGAAAATCTATTGAGTCGAAACACGCGAGCCGGTTTTTTCCATCGATTATTTCTCTTTAGTTTCGTGCAACCTCTTTTTGCCTTGCATTTCTCTCACCGCGAGTCCTCAGTCACCGCCTTTTGTATTTTGTCCAGTAGCTTGGTAGGCCCCAGCTAGTTGAGTTAGTTGATTACAAGTATCATTCTTACAGTGTAAGACGCCACCCCTAAAGCGCGAACCGCCACCCTAAAGCGCGAACCGCCACCCTAAAGCGCGAGCCGCCACCCTAAAGCGCGAGCCGCCACCCTAAAGCGCGAGCCGCCACCCTAAAGCGCGAGCCGCCACCCTAAAGCGCGAGCCGCCACCCTAAAGCGCGAGCCGCCACCCTAAAGCGCGAGCCGCCACCCTAAAGCGCGAGCCGCCACCCTAAAGATTTACTTTCGGAATAGAATGTCGGTGTGGGGTTATGGTAAACCAATACAAATTGTTTACGTACAAAATTATTTTACGAAAAGTTAGTAATTTATTGTTTTATTATTCGAAAACACATTCAAAATTATATCAAAAGAAGTTAATAAATAGTTATTTGTTTTTAAATTCACAAAACATTCAAAAATTATACTACCAGAACTTGATAAAGTAATATTGGTTTTAACGTTCACAAAAAATACGAAAATTTACTACCAGACCTTAATAAAGTATTATTTTGTTTTAACATTCGCAAAACATTTGAAATTGTGACTTATATCAAGTTATAAGCCTCTATTGTCGGAATATTCTCAATTTTTGCGGGCCAAGTTTTAATCGCGTTATTTAATTTGGAAAATAAAGTAGGGACCCTATGTAAATTCTAATTTGGCCTCCCTCGAGAAGATTTAATCCTCCAAATTTACTTCGTATGCAAAATGAGTCGGTAAACGAGGAGAAGGGTCACTCTATTTTACATAATTTTCTGTTTATTAAAATGTTTTAAGCTGATTCCGCACAGCGACATCGTATTAACTAAATTTTGCTGAGTTTCCAGAAAAAGTTCCCACCCTGTTTCGAAAGTTAGTTTCTGTAAGTGCGATCCAGATTATATTCGAGTCAACGCATTTAGCGACATGGTCGCCTCGTGATTCCCTCGTTTAAAGCCACGCCCCGCCGCCTGCCCTCGTTTAAAGCCAGGCTTTCGCTTCGTGTAGGCGGAGCATATCACCAGGAAATCACGAAAAAAAGAGGTTCAGAAATCTGGTGTACAAGTAGCGATAAATCGCAAAATAATATTTATGGAAATTAATAAAACCACAAGAAATATAAGAAATATAAGAAATTCGAAGAAATATTAGAAATCTCGGTTAATCAGTAGACATTTTTAAATTTGTAGAAATACGTAGAAACAATTTAAATAATAATGGAAATACCGAAATTCGCAAGAAATATCGGAAATACAGAAATAAAAGATATTTTTGCAAATCATTTAATCTGGTGTACAAGTATCGAGAAAAATTATTATTTCTACAAATTAATAAATCCACAAGAAATATAGAAAATTTTCAATAATACTGAAACATACACAAGAAATTAGGAAACTGTTGGGAAAGAAATCGAAATAATTATTTTTGGAAATTCATAAAATCCCAAAAATAATATCGGAAATATAAGAAATTCTGAGAAATACTAGAAAACTCGGTAAATCCGGAGATATTTTGGAAATATCGGAAATCGTTGAGAAATATCGAAAATACAGAAATATAACAAATATTTGTATATCAAAAATCTGGTTTACATTTTTTCCAAGTGGGCTATAATTGAGCTGACATATAACTGTTAAAGGCCGACTACATGAATATTCGGTTTACTCTGTCTTTGACTGGAAGTAGGCTGACTGCAAGGCACGTGTGCTATGCAGTCAGCCTACTTCCAGTTAAAGTCTGAGTAAACCGAAAATTCATGTAGTCGGCCTTTAACCTGAATACTATTTTTTCTTTCAACTAGATTTGAGAAAATTCACCTCCTGGCGGTTATTCCTTTAAACTTAACCAAGGTTGTCCATTTATTTATAATTAAATATTGTAGACGCATTTTAAAATATTAAAAGTCGTAAAACTTTTACAGCACTTCATTTTTAAGAGAGGTCGCTAAAGAACCCTTGTACCATTTCAAGGTGGGAGGAGCCATTTTGGCCCGCAGCGTGAGAGCACTACACTTTATCCCCGAAAAATAATATAAAAGTTTCATTTTCGTTGCGAGGCGATTCCATTACGTCGGCTAGATTTAAATATGACAACGAGTGGGGTGGCCCAAATAAAATTAAGAAGGTTATAAATATCCACCCCCCCCCCGTTCTGTTATCATTGTTAAGGGGGATATAGCTTATAAACCTTTTCGGGGAGTGGGGGGTAGTGGCCATTTACTGCCCCCCTTTAGTTGATTCGCGTTTACGTAGTCTGGGCACGTCTTTAAACAATTTAGCGATTTAGCGGAAATTGTCCCGCGTGACCTCTCATTCCTAAATAGTAATACGGTACGCAAACCGTACCTCGTTCCGTCCTCCCGAGTCCACTGTAAGGATAGAGTCGTTTAATCCCTGGCTGGCAAAGAGTTGGGAAATGTGATTTAGCCCATAAAAATACGGCGCCAATATCCGGGAGAATTTTACGAGGTCGGGGAAAAAGTTTAGTTTTGATACACTTTCCTTTGATGTCAAGAAATTGGCCGTGTATTATTTTGACGCGGTTTGAATGGAGCGGTGCTTTCGACACTAGATCTCTCTCTAGCGTCTATATATTTTCGGAAACAAACGACTATTGAAATATTCAAATTTCATCCCGCACCGGGATAAAATAAACCCCGGTCACACTTGAGGGTAAAATCGGTTACAGACTCAGTTCGAAGCATTTTGACGAGGGGTCGGACTTTTACCAAAATCCCGTACACTTTGTCTAAAATCTCAAAATCTTTTAACTCTCTCTATGGTAAATTAACATTGAAATCCCAAAATCACTTCAAAAAGTAATGATAAAATAGACAAAATCTCTACGAAATCCCGAAATCCCGTACAAAATAATGGCAAGTGTCCGACCCCTCGCATTTTGAAAGGACGAAAAATTGTTATACGTACAATAATATTATTTGCTTGAATTTTCAAAATATAAGCAATTGTGATCTCCCCGCCTTGTCGTTTCGAAAGCAATCTATCACGCTGCGCTGGTTTTGAAAACAAGTTATCTAAACGAATCGATTTTAGGGGTTACGTTGTCTGTTGGGAAAATGCATTGAGGTGAACGGATAATACAGGGGAAGCTTTCTGTTCGACTCGTGAATTCCCGGAAGATAAGCCACGCCCCTCCACGGTACGGGGGGGGGGCACACTCAGGTACGATCTAGCGGTTCCAAACTATGCTCAGATAAAAGTTGCGTTATCCGAACTGAAGAAATCAGTGCGATATATCACATTATTCACATTAGTTTATCAAATCAGTTGATGCAAACCAGATTTGTTAAAATAAATAATCAGCTAGGCTAATACCCAAGGCACCACCTTAGGCCTAAGTCATCATGCGACTTTTGAAGCCTTAATTCAGGTGGCCGGGTTATAATGCGTAGGAGGGTGGTGGCAAGCCCTGCATGCCACGAGATCGAGCCAACAGCTCCCTACACTAACTATTACCGATAACCTAAGCAAGTTTTTACCGAAGAACTCGGGGGAAACCCCCTTAAACCAGTGGGGAGAGAACTTGCAAACTCAACGCAGAAGGAGTTGTTCCGAGTTTACACCTAGTGCCACAAGCTGGGATCGAACCCGGCTCCTCTTGCTGCGAGGCGAAAGTGCTAACCACTCCGCCACTAGAAACTAGTCTAAATTCGTTCAGATGCCTCTCAGTTCCCTGATTAAATTATTTTAGAAATTTTAGTTACTGTTTATTTGCTCAATATTTTCAGAATAAAATTCCCTGACTTTTCCCTGACCCTTTTTAGATTATTTTCTGTGACCTTTTTGAGGCTAAAATAAAACTATGTTTACCTTTACTTTATCAGAAGAATTCACTTAATCTAATATTTTAGTAAGTCGACTCTTCGGGTTATGTTTTAACCAAAGCAATCAACGGAAAGTTTACAAAACCCTATTAATTTAGATATATTTTTCAAACATTTTCAAGATGAGTTTAAGTCCCCTAACATTTTAGACCTATTTTTAAATTCCCTGTATTCTCAAACAAACCTGTGGCAGGGTTGCCGTAGTTTTTTAAGATTAAAATTCCCTGACTTTTCCAGGATTTCCCTGGCCATTTCTAGAGGTTTTCCCTAATTTTTAAAATAAAAATTTGACAATGTTTAACCTATATTTTCCATTTGCACCCAAAAATTTAATTCCTGGACTTCTTACTAATTATTAAAATTCCCTAGCTTTTCCCTGAAGTTTTTACAATTTATTAAAATTCCCTGACTTTTCCCGTATTTATTAAAATACCCTAACTAAATTCCTGGACTTTTCCTGGGTTTTCCAGGTACTATGTCTACCATGTGTGGCATCCCTGATGACGTCAATACGCGTTCTTTCACGTAAATTCCCCATTAATATGACATGGATGACCCCAAAATATCTCATCATTACAATCACAAGGCGCCAGTTGACTTAGCCCACGACACGCGCTTTTGTATACCTCTGAGAATTTCTATGAATTAATAAACTGAATTGAGTTGATATGGAATATTCGTCCTAGAAAACCTTTCTCGTTAAATTGAAAATAAATTTCGCGTGGAACATTGATTGGAAGTTCGTATTTCTTTAATTTGGCATCGAGGAGTCGCCACTTCGAAAAAACTTATACACCAGATTTATGATTTCCAAATATTTCCGATATTTCTTAAACAGGGTTCATACAAAATTTCCGGAATGAAATTCCCTGACATTTCCAGGTTTTCCCTGACCAAATTGACAAATTTTCCCTGTCCATTTTTGTAGAATAAATGAATGGTTTGAGGTAGTGATGTAAAATACCCGGGTATTTATAACGCAGGGTAAATACCTTGGGTACTTACCCGGGTAAATACCCAAAATACATAAATACCCATGTGTTTATAAACACCTTTAATTTCTTTGTTAAATATTTTTTAATTTATTAAGTTAAGAATATGGTAATTGAAAAACCCACAAACACATCAAGTTATTCTCATATTAAATATTAATTATGGTTTTTTCACTTCTTTTGCAAATTTTACATAGTAACATTACATATGAGATAACTATTAAATATTATTTATTCATTATCTGGATGATCACTTGAAAGTTCAGTCTCTGCTGCCCCTGGCTCTCCTCAGACTCCTCATCATGACTATTTTATTACCAGGCTTAACACTAACAGTAACATGAGCAATTAAGGATTTTATTCATTTCATGTGGGCCATTAAAACATTTCCTGATATACTTTGTCATTTTGTTGACATTAGAATGTTTGTATTCCTTACAGCAATATACACATGAAAGCAACACCTTTATTTTTATCTTTGAATAACTCCCAGGCTAGAAATAAAATTGACTAACATAAAACTGCTTTTAAAAATGTAGTTTGCCCAAATGGCCCAACCTAATAAGCCCAAACCAAGCAAAAGATGTAGACAAGGAGGATAACAGATAGCTCCACTCGACCCGATACTAACTAACGCTCTAATCATAAAAACCCTAGTTTTGGGTATTTACCCGTGCATGGGGTAAATACCCGGGTAAATACCTATTTAAAAATACCCTACCCACTGGGTATTTACCCGACTTACATCACTAGTTTGAGGTAAAAATCTTGGAAAAAATTTGTTTAAAAAATTTATTTGCATGATTTTTTTGGGATCATTTTAAAATTCCCTTACTTTTTGGGACCATTTTTAAATTCCCTGATTTTTCCCTGACCTTTTGGAAACCTTTTAAAATCACTGACTTTTCCCTGACCTTTTGGAAACATTTTGAAATTCCCTGACTTTTCCAGGTTTTCCATGTCGTGTACGAACCCTGTTAAATATTTCCAATATTTCTAGATTTCCAGAAATATCGAAAATATTTCCGTTTAATTCTCGAGATTTCTAACATTTCTTTGGAAATCTCTAGATTTTCAATATTTACCCTGGATTTCCAATATTTAATATATTTCAGTTAATAATTATTTCGATTTATCACGGTTTGTTCACCAGATTTCTTTAGTAGCTTCCCCCTCATTTTGCATTTAAAGTGGGCGCTTAAATAAACCCCTCTCTGACTGTCTTGCCCCCTGATGAAGAATGCTGCCAGATCTATGCATAGCAAATTCTCAGCTTTGGCAGTATAAAGAGAAACCATAGAAAAACCAGTTACATGTCCAGTCGCAGCAGACTTTTCACAACCCTGACTTTTCCAGGTTTTCCCTGACTTATTTTGTACCAAGATTGTCTTTTTACACCTATATTTAAGTAAACTTTTCCTATTTGCAATCGAAATTAAATTCCCCGACATTTCCCGATTTTGGAACTAATTTTTAAAATTCCCCGACTTTTCCCTAACTTTTGTACTAATTTTTAAAATACCCGACTTTTCCCTAACCTTTGTACTAATTTTTAAAATACCCGACTTTTCCCTGATTTTTGTACTAATTTTTAAAATACCCGACTTTACCCTGATTTTTGTACTAATTTTTAAAATTCCCCGATTTGTGTACTAATTTTTTAAATTCCCTGACTTTTCCCTAATTTTTGTACTAATTTTTAAAATTCCCCGACTTTTCCCTGATTTTTTAACTAATTTTTAAAATTCCCCGACTTTTCCCTGATTTTTAAATCCATACTTCAAATTCCCTGACTTTTCCAGAAATTCCAGGTTTCCCAAGTACTGTGGCAACCCTGTCTATAAACGGCTATGAATGATCTTTTATTTAAAGGACTATTTGACGATTTCGAAGCGAAGTAAAAAAAACGACTAATATTCAAAATTGCACTCCATAACAAAAGATGGGCTCAAAACGACCCCCCCCCCCCCCGTATCCTTTCTTTGTTGCTTCTGCTTTTGGGAAAAGAATTGTATAGTCTGCTAAGGATCGGAGAAGAGAGAGATAAAATAAATCTCTAGACTCCATCGACCTAAAAACTCAACGGTCCGCAAAAGGAACCGAAGGGGGGGGGGGCGACGGCCGCAAAATCATCACAATAAAAATATATTACGCAGCTACCGGTAGAGGGCAGTAGTTTAGCAAAACGGGGGGGGTCATTCTGACACAAGCGTCTACCCCTTCATCCTAATCTCCCGATGAAAGCCCGCCGTTCAAGCGAACGCCGATTGCGAAAAAGTACATAATAGATTATTTTCGGTTATTTAACCCACTTTTCTATTTCTAAAATGAGTGTAAATTTTCAACAATAGTTTCAGGAAGCCGTGATATTGTCGGGCTGCGGTTTTGCGTTTACATTATTATTATTAGTACTATCATAAGTAACATAATAATTATAAGTATGACAATTAGCAAACATTACGACCGAACCAGGGTTTTTTGACAGTCAAATTCCCTGACTTTTCCAGGTTTTCCCTGACCATCTCCAGAGATTTTCCCTGACTTATTTTTAATCAAGATTTGGTATTTTTTAACCTATATTTTAGAAAAAGTTTCCTATTTACAACCGAAATTAAATTCTTTGGACATTTCCTTGATTTTTAGACTATTTTTTTAAATTCCCGACTTTTATACCCATATTCAAATTCCCTGACTTTTCCAGGAATTCCAGGTACCGTGGCAACCCTGCAAACGCATTTTCAAGGGTTCCGCTATCATAAGTAACAATCGGTAACAATTTTAAGTATGACAATTAGCAAACATTACGACCGAACGCATTTTCAGAGTTTACGCTATCATTAGTACTATCATAAGTAACATAATAATTATAAGTATGACAATTATCAAACATTACGACCGAACGCATTTTCAGAGTTAATGCGTGATCAAGTTATTATTTCTATTTCATATTAGTATACGATAAAATATTTAACCTGACTCTTAATTAAAAATTACTTAAAATATGGCGCTAACAGTTAACCATACATAGAAATAGTTCCATAAGTAATGTAAAAAATAAGTATGACAATATATTAAAATTATCATCGAACGTATTTTCAGAGTTATTTAGCTTTATCAAGGTTTAGTTCAGCGCAGAGCCTCCTCGTGTCTAAATATGAAAATGCAGTGGCGTAGCTGAGAACTCAGAGCCCCCCCCCCCGCCAAAATCTCTATGAGGCCCCCCTTTTTATTTTTTATGTTTAGCGGGGCCCCCCTGCGAAGCTCGAGCCCCCCCCCCCGCATCGCGGGCCCTGCGGTCCATCAGCTACGCCACTGTGTAAATGCCGAAATAAACTACTACAACCGAGAAAAATTATACATTGTTCAGTTCGGTTGCGAGTCCCAGCCGAAACAAGATGTCACCGACATTTAAGGACACAAAATCCCACCGATGCATTAACTATATTTTAAATATTAAATTTAAATTTGAACAAATTTCCAATCATATGGTACATTAACTTAATAAACCCAAGAGGAATTTTATCGAAAAAGAATTTTTCGAGTTACCAGGTTTTGGAAATAAAATACCGAAACGGGAACACGTTAATTTAAATTAATTTTTAGACAAACCGAATTTTTCGAGCTACGTGGTTTTGGAAATAGGGTAGCGAAACGCGAACACGCAGGAATCCATACCTCTACTTGGATTGCTTATCACGGCAGATTTTCGTCTCGATGTGGCTGACGGTTTTTTTTTTATGTCACTATATTAACTTCACAAATAGCAACGTGAGAGGGGAGCGCGCGCAGAGGGGATTTTTCTCTCGTAGGCGGGGCCAAAGCCGTCAGAGTGATCTTATCATACGCGATACGGCAAGATAAGCATTCCAAGTAGAGGTATGGATTCCTGGAACACGTTAAATTAAATTAATTTTTAGACCAGCGGTTTCCATTTTTTTTTTGCTATGGACCCGTAAATTATCCACTTAATTCTGGCGGAACCACAATTATTTTTTTTATTTATCTTAAAAGACTCTTGACAGAAACAGAGATGGCCGCGCTGCGAATTCTCGGAAGCTCTGTGACCCTTCCGCGGAACCCTGGGGCTCCGCGGGACACCTTTTGGGAACCGCTGCTTTAGACAACTGGTTGGAGAAATGATTAACTTCTTGAGACCTAATTGTTGAAGAGTTAGTTATGTGGAATGCGGCGGCATCGGCATCGGCTACACTGTAGTCTGTACGTGAGTCCAGTACACACAAATCCCTGACGGATTGTGTGTAAAAAAGTTCAGTCCGAAAATTAGCATTATGACAATAGGAAGTGACACACTTATTCTTATTATGTTACTTATGGTACTATTATACCCTATTCAGACGATTATAATATAAGTCAAGTTCAGTTTATTTAAAACCAAGAATTAATATAGTTATAGTTAGTAAATAAAACCGATTTGAAAATTAACTTCGGTTTATTAAACGTGGTTTTATCTGGGTTAATAGGTCTCGTATGAATTCAGTATTAGGCAGATTGGTTTTAACATCCAATAAAAACTGTTCAGAGCACATTTTAAATTTAGACCTTTAAAGGGAGTATAACCCCTCTTGTTTGGTAGGGTGCGCTTAGACTACAACGACTAGCTTCTACAAGCCTTCCTACTTCTTCCTTGCCCCCCCCCCCCCACCCACCCCGCTAAGAAGGCTTGTGGAAGCTAGTCGGTATAGTCTAAGCGCACCCTACCAAACAAGAGGGGTTATACTACCTTTAAAATAGATGTTTTTAGGAAGTGACGTGCCGGAAGTGGGTAATCGCTTCGTTACAAAACCGGCAATCAGTATCTAGGAACTTTAGCCTAATATTTATTTTGGTAAAGGAGGACACGCGACGACGAATTCCGTGTTTGGACAGAAGTACGTCGGATAAGTTCAGAGAATATTCCACATGTTGACGTCGTCGTGTACCCTGCTTTACCAAAATAAACATTAGGCTAAAGTTCCTGGATACTGATGCTTAGACGTCGAAAAAACCGCTAATTTCTTTAAGAGGAAACGATATTAATGTTTTAGTAACGTTTTCTGCCACCAGATGGAGGTAGGGACTTCCAAAGCATCCTACGGTATTGGGTACAGTAAAGCTCAATTAAATAGTATTTTCTTTTCACGTTTTACGTTCCAGCAGCTACACTTACTAGGGTTGGCTGGCTTAAAATTAGTTTTATTAATAATTTTTTTATTTAACTAAAAATTATTCCAAAATGTGTGTACATTTTCTTAAAGAAATGATTACATTTCTAAAACATTTACAAGGGGACCACATTTCCTATATTTTCAATACCTTCCTATAAATTCCTTAGGTTTTCTCATTCCGTCATAGTATACCCTTCTTCATAATATATTTAACTTCATTTTAGCTACTGTTTTTCGATAATAATCCTTATTTTCCTATACACTCTTTTTCGCTCCTTCCCCCTCTCTTATAGTGTATATTTCCGTTTAATTCCCTTGAAAATTTCCTTTTTTCTCTATAAAATTTTAAAGGCATTTTCCTGGTCACCCTGCATTTATATTATTAAACTAAAACTAAAACTTTGTTCTGGTCACGTGAGACTTGTAATAATACTCATTAATTTTTAGTTGATTGGTAATATGTATGCACGGTTAAACAAAAGCGAAAAATAGCTTAAAAGTAAATAATAGCAGTGTTTAAAAAAACCTGATTGAAAAAAAAAACGGATTTTTGAGTTTTTATTAAAAAACACTTTTTTTTTTCCAACCCTGAAACTTACAGACGTTATATATTTTGAGATACTAAAACCGCAGCGTCCGATTAACCAATACACTAGTCTCTCAAATCGATCCTCAGATAACAATGGCGTTATCTGAAGCGATAAATGCATTGTGATAAATCAGGTTATCCGTATTTACGTTAAGATATTAACCGATTAGATGATTTGGGTCCAAATGCAAATCAAATAGTTAAAACCCGAAACTGGAAGGTGAGCGCATTTCAGATGAATCGAAGTTCTCGATTTTAGACATCCTCCGGATTAACTTCCCTTCGAACTTTCAATCTCTATTTATTTTGCCTCGCGTCCCCAAGATATCTGTTCAGATAAATGAAATTACCGAGATTAATTATAGCGGACCAATTAAGATCGGTTTCTTGGGATAACGAATCGGATAAAATTCCAGATTAGATTGCTGGAAGGGAATGTAACATATTGGTAGCACTACAACAGGCTGCGGAGGTTGAAGAATAGGGGCGCGGAACATTAGCCAAAAGGTAGGGGGCCGCGCGAAACATTAGCCAAAAGGTAGGGGGCCGCGCGAAACATTAGCCAAAAGGTAGGGGGCCGCGCGAAACATTAGCCAAAAGGTAGGGGGCCGCGCGGAACATTAGCCAAAACGTAGGGGGCCGCGCGGAACATTAGCCAAAACGTAGGGGGCCGCGCGGAACATTAGCCAAAACGTAGGGGGCCGCGCGGAAAATTAGCCAAAACGTAGGGGGGCGCGCGAAACATTAGCCAAAACGTAGGGGGGCGCGCGAAACATTAGCCAAAAGGTAGTCTAGATTAAGACCATTGGATATTAATAAACGTCAAGCTTAAGGTGGCCCCGCGTGAGGGTTAATCCACCACTGTAAAGTTATCCAAAAGAAGCAGCGTCAATTCAACTTGACAGGACTTTCCTTTCACTCCTCTAATGCTTGGGAAAAAAGGTCGAAAATCAACAGATTCACCCTTTTATCAGATTAATGGTAATATCAACGTGAAAATAATGCTCTAAAAATAGGTCGAATTTGGAACTCCGCTCCTGGAAATACCATTATTACTGGCTGGCTGTACAGCTTGGTCCTTAACAAGCGATTTACCAACACTATAAAATTGAAGTTAGAGAGAAGAGAAAGTTCAAAGCGTGTCTAATAAAAACGAAATCAACGTCAGAGACTCTTTTTACTCCGATGTAATGCAATTTCCTCCAGTGGCTCCCAGCTGCGGCTACGACGCGCCGCTCACCCGCTACTAGGCGCGAAGGCGGCCTGCATCTTAGTCAACCGAACGGATTTTAAATCTTCAAACCTTTAAAAGTAACTGTCAGTCAAGCCGGACTCTCAAATCAACTTATTTTTGTTCTTTCCTAGCTGTTCTTTCTTATATATATACTTTTTACTCAGCCCGTGAACCTTCCGCTTTTCGCCGGTGCTATGTTTTCATAGGTTTTCGCCATATTTAACGCTTTTAAAATGAGACTGCTAGAAAGGGTTGCCGCAGATTTTTCAGATAAAAATTCCAGTACATTTCCAGGTTTCCCTTGATCATTTCCAAATATTTTCCTCGACTTATTTTAAGCCAAAATTTGGCAAATTTGTTATCTGTATTTTAACAAACGTTCGGCATTTGCAATTAAAATTAAATTCCCTAACCTTTCCTTTACGTTTTTAAAAGGTTTTGCAATTGCTTACTTTTCCCTGAAGTTTAGACCCATTTTTAGATTCCCCGACTTCTCCCAAATTTCAAACTCAATTTCAAATTCCCTGACTTCTCCCAAAATTTCAAACCCATTTTCAAATTCCTTGAATTTTCCTGGTTATCCAGGTTTTCCAGGTACTGTAGCAACACTGCTTGGCTAAAGAATATCGAAACTTTAAAGTTATCGTTATTTTTTAATATTTCCTTCAGTATTTCCCGTAAAATGCATAACTAAGGGGCAAAGATTTTGCGATATTAATCAAATAAAATTTTCATTTACTTTCTAAATTTTCTAGAACTTCATTTTTCCTAACTATCCTTTTCAATAAAATGTTCGTTTTTGCAAGGATAATTTAGATCAACGTTACATATATTACTCCTTGTTTTTACCCTCGCTCGACTCTTGAGCTCGGTATGTCGTCTGCTACCTAGTGTAAGTATTTACAAAACACGGCGGATTAAAATTAATCCAATTTGATATATGAAATGTTTAAAGTATAAAAGTATTTTATTTAATTAACTATATAAGAGAAGGGGATTTAAATATTTAAAATAACGAAATTTTTTGTACGGTTTTGATAATGTTTAAAAGTTTATAGCTTTGTGAACTAAGGCTTAACATTTCATTGACAGTCACAGCAGTGTATCAGGTAAAGATTGTTGTTTATCATAAAATACTAGCTAATAAATATCTAAGTATTAACAATACTTTCATAGAGTTGATATGAGTATTGCAATAATAATTCATTTAATTAGTATCGAAAATAAATTAAAATCAGTTTGAACTCCGATGTCACTAAGCCTAACCCGAGCTCCCTTAAAATGTTTGGAGAAAATTAAAAAAGTACAGCCAACTTGTTGTTTAGTCTTAGCGAAAATGGTGGTGGGTGACGTAGAAAAAAAGTGAAAATATTTTATGGAAAGGCCTAGTGTATTTTGAGTCGAGCGACTTGTTGTTTTATTTTTGTTTCATTCCAAGCACGAGGGGGGAGATTTATCTTTTGAAACCTCGTTGCTATGGAGAAGAGGGGGGGTTGCGGGTTCGATTTTCATCCCCAAGTCCGATATTCTTTTGGAATGGGGTTTGATTCAGTGCGGCCACTCGGAGCGAGAGAAATAGAAAGCTTTCTCTCTCGCACCCAAACAACTCAATGCGATGTATATCTCATACGAAAGAAAGTTAGAAGAAACTGCGATAAGCATAGAGGTTTTAAACTAATTTAAAAATGACAAATTTCGTTAATTTACTATTTATAAATATATTATCAAAATTTATTTATTTATATTTGCCATTTTTAAATTAGTTTAATTTACTATTTAAAGATATATTATCAAAAATGTATTTATTTATTAATATTTGCCATTTCTAAATTAGTTCAATTTAATGTTTACAAATTATCAAAATTTCATTTATTTATTCATATTTGCCATTTTTAAATTAGTTTAATTTACTATTTAAAAATATATTATCAAATCAGCACAAGTTTTTCGCGTGGACGCAAAAATCGCTGTCACCATACCGGAGTTTTGTCCTTTAGAAACGAGCCCAATACAACGACCATATAAAGAGTATCTAGCACGTCCACACTACTATTACTACTCTCAGAATGGGGTTATTATTGAAGCGTATATTGAGAAGAATTTCCTCCAAATTTATGTAATATCTTTCAAAGTACCCAAAGAATTTCCACGGAAATATGACGTCTGTCGGACTTCACGGTAGGATGCAACCGTAACGAATTAATTGTTAATTAGAAGGCGAGCTAATTTGTGGGCCGGTAGATGTCTCTTTTTTCTTGGCGAGGTGCTACATTACCTCGGGCCGTCTGAGAAACCTATAAACTATCATTTTTCTTTATCAGCGTGTTACCGTCGCGCTCACCCCGGGGCGCCACAGGTTTTAATTAATAAATTGTTCCCGACGTATCACACACGCAATGAATATTTTTCTAACTATATACGCTACGTGTTGTTATTCTCTCTTATTTTTCTTCGGTTTCACCGAATTTTTCCTTCAGGCGCGCCATCTATCCGCCGTTTCTTTGTCACTAAACGTCCAACAATGCGGGGGAACTGCTCTTGACTCGCTCGTGTCACTGAGCCGGCTCCTCTCGACTCTTCTCCGGATGCCTCGACTTTTCTCCTCTCCTTCGTTCATAGACGCTATTTGAGGGAAACGATTACAATACTCAGCGCGTAGTCGCTGTTGTAGGGGTACCGTAGTTTTCGATGCTTACAAATACGAGTCTTTGGTTAATTAATTATTTTGATTTAGAGAGGAAATTTTAACCAGGCAGGGTTCATACCACTATTGGGAATCCTATTTCAGAGATATTCACAGCTGTAAATAATCAGCTAGGCTAATACCCCTAGGCAGCACCCAGTGTTCACGGGTGGTAAATACCACCTGACATTTATTGTGGCAAATAGTGGCAAAAAGTGACTTGGCAAATAATGATTTTTAGTGACAAATTGACATATAGTGGCAAATATTAGAAAAAGTAAAAATACTAATAAATGTTTCGTATGAAATACCATAAAAGCATTTTTAGGCTATTTTTGTAATTATCCTACGCGAGGTTGCCAAGAATTGGGCTATTTTTTATATTTATTTTATTTTATTTTATTCATTGCTAAAAGTCATAGCAAATAAAGTGTTCTAAGAGTACAAAATTATTTGTTTCCCCTATTTGTCATTATATGCCATTATTTGTCAAATTTGTCATTATTTGTCACTATTTACCAGTGACATGGCCTATATTCGAAAAAAGTGACATTTTAGGAACACTGGCAGCACCTTCGGCCAAAGTCATCTAGCGACTTTAAATGCCTTTAAATCAAGCGGCAATTTCTCTCCCTGGTGGTTAAGGGGGTTTTCCCCCGAGTTCTTCGATTTCACTTTTCCATAAAAACTTTTGGAGGTTAACTATAATAGTTAAGTGTAGTTGGCTCACGTGGCACCACCCTCCTACGCGTTGTAACCCGACCACCTGATTTTAAAGGCTTTAAACTTCGATAATGATTCCCGTGACTCCCCTCAACAGAAGTATTATTAAATAAATTATTTTTATGTTAAGTATTGATAAACATATTTTTGGTTTAAAAAAGTAAATTTATAATTTTTAAGAAAAACGCACTTATTGGATTTAAAATATTCTAATTTAAATTTTCCAACTGAAGGAACTTTCCAAACTATACGTATTGTATTTCTAAACCTAATTAAAATCGAATTAATTCGTAAACCCTTAACGATGTTCAAATCATTAAAATTTAGAAACATTTCATTTAAATTTAGCTAATTATATAATCTAATTACATCAGTGTTACCTGAGAGTACTAAAGTGGCCGGCATTTACCGTTGATAAACATCGGCGGAGCTTCATTCATTGATCAATAGAAGGCGCCAGTTGTCTTATGTTGTATTAGCGACCCAGCTTGTCGCACTGGGTGAAAAATCGTAACCACTCCTTCCGCGTTGAGTTTCCAAGTTCTCAGTGTAGGGATCTGTTGCCCTTGCTACCCCCTCGTTGTGTTCCCCCAATATTTCTCTCTGGCTGCCAATGGTACCCCCGTCGTTGTCTTCCCCCAATATTTATCTCTGGCTGCCAATGCTACCCCCTCGTTGTCTTCCCCCAATATTTCTCTCTGGCTGCCAATGCTACCCCCTCGTTGTCTTCCCCCAATATTTCTCTCTGTTGCCAATGCTACCCCCCTCGTTGTCTTCCCCCAATATTTCTCTCTGTTGCCAATGCTACCCCCCTCGTTGTCTTCCCCCAATATTTACCTCTGGCTGCCAATGCTACCCCCTCGTTATCTTTCCCCAATATTTCTCTCTGGCTGCCTCGTTGCATAGAGTAAAGAGAACCCTGTAGGTCCGGTTCACGACTAGCTTGTTTTTGTTATTCAGCTTCATTTTTAGCGGGCAACGCTCTCGATTCTCCGGACGAAAATAAACTCTTTTTCGCGTCTTTCTTTTCCCTTCTTAGTTGCCTCCTCCCGTCCGCCATTACCTCCGTTCAACTCGACGGGGAGTCTAGGACTTGGAGGGCTTAACAGGGGCGGAAACTAAAACACGGACCAGCCCGGCGAAATTCCGCATAAAAGAGTCGGAGAATTTCTATTTATCACCGCTCTTTGGCAGCGTGACACAAAACGTGGTCGAAGTCGGCTTGCCACGCTGCCGAGGCGAAGTGAGAAGTCCGCTGCAGCCTCCCTTCTTAAATTTTGACAGCGTCTTCTTCCCTTTTTGTCAACCCTCTCGTTCTTTTTCCCCCGTGTACCCCCCCCCCGGAATGTTTCTCCCCCCCCCAGCGTGATGTCACTTTTATAACCCGAGCAGCATTGCCAGACCAAAGAATATATTATATTCTTTGGCCAGACGTACAATATTAGGCCCATAAAACTATTCAGCTTATCAGTAGTACTTTACCCGCGGAGAAAAAAATTAGGATTTCTCTGATTGGTCAGAATTTACCTTATTTACGGCCAACTTCGACTACCTTTTTAAAAAAAATGTAATAAAACTATGGTGAAACGAAATAAATTATAACAAATCGACCTAGTGTTGTAAGTCGGAAAATTTTCGTTCCATGATTAGTCTATTATATTGTTTGCAAATTTAAATAAAGCGGAATTTTCGCATAATTTTTTCGAATCTAAACCTCTGGACTAGTTTAAACTGAATATCAATGTAATGTTTTGTAGTATGTTTACTGATATTAGACATTTTATATCGGTAAAAAGTTAAAAACATTATAAACCTTCAAAAAGTAATTTGTGTTTAAATTTTTTATTTTTCCGATTTCCGGAAAATTTTCCGCATTTTATTTCTCCGGAAAATTAACAACACTAAATCAACCTGCCGTGATAATTTCAAGCTAATTTATGGGCCGTACGTTAATTTCAACGGCGTACAATATAGTAAACGATTTTCGATAAATCAGCCTCCACGTACGATAATGTACCATTATATTTTAATACACTTTTTATGATTTTATTATTTTTAGGTTTAATTCCAGATTTTTCGAATAAACTAAACTTGATTTAAGCGTTATTAAAAAAAAAATTTCGTAAACATAACTTGGACCAAGTTTAATATCAATATTCCCACCAAATTCAGATTTGCCGACAATTTTCAGGCGTACGATATTTTTTTTAAAAAATCGATAATTTTTTGGGCATTGTACGATAATTTTATTTTTAGGATCTGGCAATGCTGTCACACGACGTCACTTCTTTGCTAAACCCCATATTTTTTTGAAAGTGTCCCCCCCCCCCCCCGCGCGACGTCACATCTATCCCCCCCCCTCCGTACTTTTCCCCCGAGTCCCTCCTCGCGACTTTTTACTTTGGAAGTATGATTTCGAATCCTTTTCGTTGGCATGCGAGGAACCGTGACGGTTTTTCCGATACAGCGTCACCCTCAAGGAAAGTGGGGAGGTAACCCTAACACCCCCCCCTGCAGGGATGTATCTGTCAAGATGAGGATTGTAATATTTCTGTCAGGACTTAATACCGAAGATTTTTCTTCGAATTGGTCCTGAAAATACCCCTTTATGGTTAAAGGGCAACGCAAGCTCTGTGGCAAAAAAAGGAAAAGCAACGTACTTTTTACCCCCTACACCCTCCCTCGGTACTGGCGACACCACGCACAGTTTACCATAAATTTCGCACTTTACATACATATTCACACAAATGATAGCTCACTTGCGTTGCTCTTTAACTTATTCGCACGGAGAAGCTAGGGTAACCTAGGGGGGTTAGCTCACCCTCCCAGGTGAATAGCGGTGACCGTTCGGACGAGGAATTTTTCTCTACGTTTTCCCAGAATTTTGAACCGATTTTACAACACACAGCTATTTCGATTTTCTGGTGCTCTAATCACGATATTATCTTTAATCATGATTAAAACGGATGTAATCAATATAATCATGATTAAAACGGATGTAATCTATATTATCATGATTAAAACGGATGTAATCAATATAATCATGATTAAAACGGATGTAATCAATATAATCACGAATAAATTGGATTTAATCATCTAAGGGGTGCGTAGTTGATCAAGGAAGTGAACTTCCCTGGAACCCTCGCTGGAACCATTGCTTATGTCAATAGATTCACTATTAAAAGATAATACTGTATTAGTTATTACCATTTTATTATAATTACAACGGGCAGGTCACTACTGGTTTGGATGCGTTATATAATCAAAGTAAACTAATTAAATCAAGATAATCGCGATTTAATCATTCAGTCAAGATCAAGATCTAATCAAAATAATCACGATTTAATCATTCAGTCAAGATCAAGATCTAATCAAAATAATCACGATTTAATCATTCAATTAAGATCAAGATCTAATCAAAATAATCACGATTTAATCATTCAATTAAGATCAAGATCTAATCAAAATAATCACGATTTAATTATTCTCAAAATTTTAATAACGATCTAATTTTTAATCATGGTTAAATCAGATTTTCTCAAAGAAGGTACCATAAAGCGTTCGCACGTTCATATGTTCTCGGAACTGGACTTGCCATAATCCGTCGATTGTTCTCACGAAGAAAATTATCCGTATTTGACCCCCTCAGGTGAGCAGAATGACGGAGACGAACCTCACTTGCGTTTCCCTTTAAGACTTTTTGCTAGAAAAGCGATGGAATTTAATTTTGTCGTGGTGGCAGGGGTGCAACCAGGCGATCCAGGGCTTTGGTCCCATTCGACCGAAATCCCATTCGTTCGAAAACGATTTAACATCGAGTCCCAATCGATCGAAAATACCCCAATTGTGCGGTTTACAGCCCAATTTTGCACGTTTATATTATTTTTTATAGCCTTACTCGTCGAAATTGCTACAAACTTAACCATTCACATTAAAAAATGAAATTGTTCGAATTATTGTATTCTTGATATAAATAAAAAGTTCAAAGCATAAATATATTTATAAAAGCGCGCCACCCTAGGGAAGTGAGAGACTAACCTAACCTAACCTAACCGTTAGTACACCTGTAGCAATTTTGTTTAGGTATAACGTTTTTTGCGTACCCTGCTATATCTCGGGGCAAAAGTAAAAAACAAAACAAAAGGTCCCAATGAACCGAATCCGCCTTTTGGGCTATATTTCGGAAACATATTGAATTCGGTCGAATGGGATTTCGATCGAATGGGAATATACCGATCCAGGATTTTAATTTAATTTTTTAACTTTTTCAGGGTGACCAAAGAAAACTATAAAAATATCTTACAGGCAAAATAGGAAATTTGTAGTCAATTTAAGGGATTTTATAGTTAAATTATCTAAACTCTCCTGGCATTTTAGGCTTAATTTACAGATTTTTAAAATTCGCCTGACTTTTCTCTGACGGTAAATAACAAATAAATTAAATAAATAAATAAATAACAAATAAAAAATGTTTAATAAATCGACATTAGCGAAACTTCTATGGTCCACGAGAAACGACCGCTGGAGGTCGCTGTCGAATCTAGAAACGTCAAATAACAAATAAAAGCTTTCCTTTGTACAATCCGACGCTAGGCGGCGTTCCTGTTTCCGCGAGGTCAGAGGGAGGGCTCGAATTAATAACATCAAATATTAAATTATTGATAGAATGATTTAATCCACTAAAATCACGGAAGTACAAAAACGAACGAAATTACTATTTCCTTTGACGCACGCGATTTGAAAATTGTCGCCGTGGGACAGCGTTGCCAGGTTCTGAAAATCAAATTATCGTAGCAAGGGCAGAAAATTATCGATTTCAGAATAATATTATCGCGTGCTCGAAAATAGGCGGTAAACATAGCCGAAGGTTTTATTTATGAAAAATCAAATTTTTAATCGAGTTGGGCTAAACTAAAACAAAAAATATATAACATAAACATTATATCGTACACTCGTAACAAATAATTGAAAATAGCGTACTAAGTAGTACGTCTAGAAATTATTATCTAAATAATGGTCGTAGGTGGACCTTCCCTAATTATTCCGAGTTACATTTTGATGTAAATAAAAAATATAATTGAATTGAAGTGACGTGCCCAGCAGCCCAAATGCAAAATGAAACTAGCGCAAAAAGTCGCCCAATTTGGCGGTTTTCCCGACCAACTGGCAGGGTTGGCAAAAAAACGGCTTTTATTAAAATTTAAAAATCCAGTATGCGTAAAACCGGTTAAAACCATTAATAAAAAATGCTCAAATCGCTTATATCTAGCCCTCATTACTTCGATAATGCTCAAATTGCCCGATTTAAAAATTATGTTTTTGCGCGTGACAGTACCTTTACATTGTGAGGTATATCAGGCTTATTTACCCGCTTTTATACCCTAACATGGCGCTGTATTTTCACGCGCAAAATGAATTTTAAGATCCCCTTATTGCTTATATCTAGCTCTCATTACTTACGACAAAAAAATGAAGGTCAAGTTTTAGTTTTTTCAATATTTTTAATTCATTTCTCAATATTTTTTTAATAAATAGAGTGGATTTAAGGGGGAAGAATACAGTAAAAGCCTCTTTTTCGTTCAAGCTGAACGTTTGTTTTAACAATTACATAATTTAATTATATTTTTCTTATTAAGCTGCACCTTCCTCTAGTGCTTGAAATAATTCTGATATTAATAGTTAACGAGATATAAGGTCCTAACTCCTAACTAAAGTGTAGTTTGGTTGTCCAACTTGTTTAGCTCCGGAAGTCCGAATTAAAACGTAATAACTTAATTACTTATAAATTTAAAATTGTCAAAATTATTTTAATCACTAAACAAGAGGCTGTTCTGCACATAAATATTAATTTTTAAGTTAAAATACTAAATTAAAAGAGTTTAGCTTGAAATAGCGCGAAAGTAGACAATGGCCACTGTAGTCTTCCCCCTTAACCATGATTATTTTTTTCGGTATATAAAACCGGTTTAAACCAGGGTAGATTAACCCAGCCTGGCTGGTTCTGGCCAACCCTGCCAACTGGTAACTCTTCCTTCGTGGGAGGAACACACTCGGGGCTAATTAAAAGTAGCGTTTTTGAGCGGTATCTCCCTAGGCCTAGAGACGATAAAACCACGGATAAAACCTCGTTGAAGCCCGCCAGTAGAGCGACAAGGTTGGCGCCCGACTATTTCCCCCGGAAGTAAGCTCTCCCCTTTCACTCCCGCTCTCTACCGGAAGTCCACGAGTGTTCGGCTCCGGCGAAGGCTATTTGGGTCAGTGGGGTCATTTCGCCCTCATCGGTTACGAAAACAGTGACCATTTTCGACGGAACCTCACTTTTAAAATGACTACAGTTTAATCTTTTTAAAATTGTTCAAATTTCCGGGAAAAAATTATTAATGGGTTTCCCGCGCCCCCCGCCAGGTAAATTTTTCGATAAGGCTATCGCGTTTCGTACACGAGATTATTACTAATTTTCAATTTTATTTTCATAAAAATCTCGTAATAGCTTCGCAACAAAAAAAGGTTAAATATTCGGCGTGAGAGAGTCTGACGAAACCTGACAAATTATTTACGGAGTATAATATGATTCATGTTCCCGGGATTCACATCCGGTGGCAAACTCCATTGGGCCACTCCCGGCCTCTATTGGGGGGCTGGCTACTATTTTTAAGCGTCACAAATTCGAGACTTTTTACACCTCCGTCGAGAATCTAAATGAGTTATTTCAACTGTCGCAATGTTTCTAACGACTCTTGCCAAGTTAACAATTTATTACGTATTAGTAAGCCCAATAAAATATTTCTGTTTAATGTACCGTAAAATATAATTAATTATAATTATTTTAATTGCTCGAAATTCTTATTAATATTCTCAATATTTTCTTTATTATTTTGGTTAATTTAATATTACTGTTTTTTATGAAGAAAGCATGTACTTTATGTTTGGAATATTTATTTTAAGTATAAATACATCAATTAGCAGAATTCAATAAAAATAGTAACAACAAAAGTGTATAGTATATTTCTCGCGAAGCAAGTACTCATATCGAGCGACTCATCTCCGTATAGTATACTAATCTCATAAATTGATAAGTATACTGATAATAAATAATGTTAAAATAAATTTACATGGCTAATTTTAAACCAATTTTTACGTTTCATCATTGTTTTGGTTTCGTATCACAATGCGCTTCTAACTTTATCCAAAATTATAAACTCCTGTTAAAACGTACTCTAACCTTGAAATTGTCTAGATTGTAACGGCCATAAATCCTAAGGGCATATACTTGTAAAATACCCCACTAGGCCAAACCTAGCCTCCATAGAAGCTAGGCCCCCTAAATAATTTTTGTCGTTTTAATTATTATTTTATTAATATTATTAATATTATTATATAAATGTACTGCCCTACCTTTCAAGTCTGTACTAGTCTAGTTTCAGAGATTTCAAAATGCAAAAACGCTTTAAAATCGAAAAGACACCGTCTTCATTTCGTATAATTTTGTCTGCTCCAATTTCTTGAGCCGCATTCCCAGGGTAACAGTCACAATGGCCGTTACCAGTATTATTATACCACATTATGCGTTTCTGCCAAGAGGTTTAGCCAAATATAAACGTACAAAAACGAATTATGTCAAATTATTCTGAGATTTACTTAATTTTGGCGATAGTCATTGTCATATTTAGATTGAGAACTAAAAGAAACCCCTAACAACTAGTTTTCAGTTACCTAAATACGGTAGTATTGTTATTTCTCATAAGAATTACAAAAATAATGCGTTTCTGAAACGTAGGGCAGTGTAGTAGCTAGCGTAATCAAGGAATACCGAAACAGGACATTACAAGACGCAAAAACGATTGCTTTAAGGCAGCGTAATAACATTCAGTTTCACCGTTTAACAATGTCATCATACATGGGTGACATCATACTCTTTGAACGTCGCCTTCGTAAGAACATAATCTCCTTTTTAGGACCGAGAGCGTTCGTGTCATTGACTTTCAACATCCCCCAAATATTTCAAAAGAAAATGGCCTTTTCAGAGAAGTCTGCGCGCACCTGCCACCTCGAGATAGTGAACTTGAATCTCTTCCTCCCCCTCACGCGTTCGTGAGAGGGGGTAGAACCTGAGGGGGGGATATTGAACAGAGAGAGGGGAAGACGGGGCAGTTCAGATTCAGGACATAGAAAAACGATATTATGCAAATCCGAAAAAGAAACCATTTTGCGTTATAAAATAAATATATAAAATAAATATATATATTATAAAATAAATATATTATAAATATATAAAATAAATATATAATAAATATACGATAAATGTAAAATAAATATACGATAAATATATAAAATAAATATGATACATATATAACAAAAAATAATAAACGTATAATAAATATCTAAAAAAAATATATAATGAAATATATATATACAATAAATATGTAAAATGAAATAAAAATTAAAATTAAAAATTAAATGTAAAATAAATTATAAAATAAAAAAATAAAAATAACATAAAATAAAAAAATTACAAAGTCAAATTAAATTAAAAATTCAAATAAATATTGAATTTAATTGAATTTAATATCAATTAGCGTCATACTTATATTTATTACGCTACTTATGATAATATCAATCACTATCTTTTTCGTCCAATTCTTTGGCCTATCAATAACCGAAATAGTTCATTGTCATACTTATATTACATTTATTACATTACTTATGATGGCATCCATCTCTTATTTTTTGGTCCCCGAGCTTAATTTTTTAATTAATTTTAATTATCTCGTAAGACAGTTGAATTATTTGCAACGAGTGAAGGCGTGGTCCAATGATAGGAACCAGGCGAGAGAATAATAAATGGCGTCGAAGGGGGGGCCGGGTTGGTCTGCCAATAATGAATGGAAAACGTATTGTTTTCGCGACACCAGAAGCCGAAAGAGAGATTGCCTATAAAATATCCCTCGTTTCTGATTAATTACTTCGAGGTCAAGTCGAAACAAAGCCATTGCTTCCGTTCATTACTAAAAGAGGGCGCTATTGTCCGATATACATAATTTCCACTCTCCGCTTGGTCGTTATTGCTATTGGGTGATAAAACTAGGTGACGTCATTTTCCCGAGCGCCTTATCTGGTGGCGTACTCCTCCTTTTATGTTATTTTAATGTATTCCCAGCGCCATCTACGGGCGCCGCGTGAATTTTAATTAATCCCTTCGCTCGTTATTTAAAATAGCGAGATAATTTTGTTTCACCTTCGGTTGGAGTGCGCGCGCCATTATGCAGTCAATGGATTCGAACCGACTCGGACCCGGTTGGCAGCGAGGAGTGAAGGCTAACCTCGCTTTAGCGCCGAGTTTTAGGTGACAAGGCGCATTGCTGTAAAAATGGTGTCTTCAACTTAATATAACAACCACGAATTTGTAAAACACAATCCGAAAAGAACGGAATTAAAAAAAATAATATTTTGTAAATAAAAATATTTGCCGCTTCATGGTTTACATAAGTTTACATTGTTATATAACAATATTATTAAAATTTGTTTATTCGAAATTTTAACATTATATTACAATATTATAATAATATTATTAAAATTTGTTTATTCGAATTTTTAGCATTATTATATTATAATATTGTAACAATATTAGTATGTAATTAAAATTTGTTTATTCATTTTTTTTGCATTATTATAATATAATATTGTAATAACATTGGTTAAAATATATAAAATTTGTTTATTCGAATTTTTAACATTATAATATTGTAATAATATTAGTATATTATATAAAATTTGTTTATTCGAATTTTGAACATTATAATATTGTAATTTTGAACATTATAATATTGTAATAATATTAGTATATTATAAAAAAATTGTGTATTAGAATTTTTAACATTACATATAATATTAGTATAATGTATAAAATTTAGTTATTCGAAATTTAAAAAAAATATATATTTTTGAAAACGCCTATACGACGGTAAAATTAACAATTTTTTAACATTTAGTTTACGTCACCTGAAACTAGAAGCGAAAGTTCTTACAGCCTTTAAATCCACTGTAAACGTGAGTGTCAAAGACGGGTTCGATCCCGTTTTAGTTGTCATTACGAGAAGTCTTACCTCCACCCATCGTTAGTCCCTTTCGTGAGCAGCATCGGATGAAGCTTGGCTTTTAATGTTATTCTTGTGTCTCTGCCGCTATCGCGTTTATGGAGTGAAATAAAACTCGCGGGGATGAAAACGACCCCGTTGAGATTTGGCTTAATCTGCCTAATTAACAAGGGCTTCGAATACGCAGTAAGTACACCATCCTGCAGCCTAATTATTAACCGAAACGTTCCTTATCAGTTGTTCGACAATTCGATTGTTTCCAAAAGTAAATAGGAGATGAAGTTTTCAACTCTGATCGGCTCTCGTGACGAAATATGGGGGGGGGGGATATTTTTCAAGATATCATTTCGTTCCCCCATATTTATTTAAAGATACTTTAGGAGTCCATTACAAATTACGTAACGCAATAAAATCGACTCCTCGTAGTAAAGAGTGACAACTGGAAAGACCCCACCCCTTAAAGAAAGTGTCGGCTGGACGTGTATTAGCTCTTTTTTTTCAACAGACGTCGCTAGCGTCGAAATCAAAACAAGATGCTTCAGCTACATTTTGTCTCAAAAGGCGGGTACTTATAGGTACCCCTCGTGTTGGTTTGCTCGTTTTGAAATTTGACAATAAGCTCAGTAACTTAAATTATAGTAATTTTTAACAATATATTTTATATGGGACATATAATTTAGGTTAAAATCCACTTAGTAAAGTATTAGTTGTCTAATTTTAATACTCTACAACGGTTTTCTGGATTTTATTTTCCAGTACCATTAATAGATGGCACCACGCTCTCCAGTAAAATAATTTTTTTTCGAAGAATCGGATAGATTAATTGCCATCTCTAATAGACCTTATCATAATGAAGGTGGCAATGATAGAGCTGACAGTTGCTTTAAATTACGTCACAAATATTCTAACGCCCCCTTTAAATTATCATAACACCATAGCCATTAAAATTATTAAATTACACGAAAAATAAATGAATTTTTATTTTTTTATATCTAGAATGCTATTTAATACTATTATAAATGATAAAAACAAGTATGTTTTAAATGGTTCGTAAAATTACAATATTTTACAGTTATTTATTTTGTTAAAATGTATCAGATTTTAATTAAAATTAATCTGAGTACAATAATTGGTTATTTGGCATAATAAAACAGGCCTCAAAATCAAATACAGAAGCCTCTAGAAACGTGCAATTTAAAGGCGGTGAATTTGAAGCAATTCTATTGGTTCTCAGTCACGTGTTTTCGAGAAACTAAATCTAAAAACTGTCTGCTAAAACGTGCTTCGATTTGTTTTTAACGTGTCTAGCGCCAATTACGCCTAAATTTAATTAAACCTGGTGGAGGAATAACGAAACCCCTTGCTACACCATATATTTGGAAACTCACACTCCCTTTAAGAAAACGCCTGAATTTCTAAACTTTTTATAGGACCCCCTCAAATCTTCAATTTTTTTATAGGATTGTATTTCTAAAAATATAGGACTTTATAGGACTATATATGTTATTTACTAAAGTTCTTTTATGCAATTAAAAAACAAAATCTATATTTAGTTAAATAAATCTTTGATTTTCACTTAAAAAATAGAAACAATTTAACCATTTTATCACCAAAATATACAAGTAGCTAACCATTTTAACAACCACCAACGTATAGACTAAAATGACTTTGAATAGGAATTTATCCTATAGCTAAATCTAACAATTTCACTGACATTATGAGTGGCGGGATTTGAAATGAGCAAATTATCAAAATTATAGGATTTTATAGGACTCTTTGGGGATTTTGCTAAAAATATAGGATGTTATAGGACATTTTTAAAATATAGGATTTTATGGGAATTATAGGACCTCTGGGGGTCCTGTTTTTATTTACTTTCGTTGTTACGCTTTATTTTTTCCTGTAAATTGGAGCTCTTCGAATATTTTTCGTTCAAGGGGAGGTTTGGAGTTATTGTACATCGACCTTGATTTTCGAACTTAGTACTCGGAAGATTTTGTTTTAAGCGCTATCTTGAAAGCTTTGTTTTGGTTGGGAACTGGGTCAAGCGTGCCAAGACAACAATAATTTGATTTTGCGAGACCAATTAATTATACACTGTTTTTTACAAATTTAAATGATCATTATTACGAACACCGTGAAAGAGTCGTTAGGTTTTTTTTCGTATAAATAGAGTGGATATTTTTTTTAAATAATTTAAAAATCAAATTTGGTGAATAGCATTTTGAAAAATCAACGGGAGCTTGCGAAAATAGTAAAATACGTGGTACGAGCGAATAGTATTAGCGGTAAACTTATCTCGTAACAGATATATTATACGCTTCTGGTATTACTTAACCATTATGTATACGCCAATTAACTGAAATGCAACTAAGCAAATAAAAATAAAAATTTAAAAATAATTAAAATTAGCTTTCAACTAATAAACTGATTTTATATAAACAATAAACCTTTGCCTTTTTCGCTTACATTATCTCAAATTAAAAATAATCTCGATTATATTTAATTACTAATTAATAATTTAGTTTCCTCAGATTTACAATTTATTATAATTCTAATTGTTATAGAAAGAACAAGGTTTTTGTCTTTATTAAATCCTCCATTATGTTATTTAAATCAAAGAAATTTAAAATTACTTTATTTAAATCATGATTTACTTCAAATTGAGCCGTGCAACTAAGTCGTCGAATATTCACCAAAATCGCAGACACTATCCCAGAAAACACAGTTCATAAGCCTAGAAATCATCTTGAAAATCCCCAAAGCCCTTTGTACAACCTCCTCTGAAAATCTCCATATGTATTCACTTCAATCCTCCTATCGCTCGAAGAATCAAATCGGGTTAGTATACAGTGATTCTCAAATGGGGCTCTATGGAACCCCAGGGCTCCATTTCCAATTCTAGGGGCATGAAATTTAAAAATAAAATATCGTTTCTTTAACTTTTTCTCAAGCAAGCGAGGGTTCTACGATAAATTTGAAACATAAATGGGGTTCTACGAGGTGACAAGAGTGGAGAACCACTGGTTTAGTATCTCATCGATAGCCTAAAACTGACGTTAGAATAGGTGATTCTGAAATATAAAATCGATAAATACATGTATAAAAGTTAATTCTGGCGCGCGCTCTTGATCTATTAATAATAACAAAAGTAGCATAAGACCCAAAAGTGTGTCAGCTGTACCTTCGCGCCTATTAAAATTTCTAGTGAGACCTAGTCACACTATAGACTAAATAACCAACTAGTTGGAATAGTACTAGCAACATTATATTTAGTCTATAGTCTGGCCAATTGAATTGGTCAATAACATTTTTGGTAGCCATGGCCAAAAGGTTGCGTATGAAGACATTTCTCTTTAGGGTTTTTCAAGTAACATGAAGGTCTACCAAACCCCCGAGTTTGAACCAAATCGGTGCGTTACACCTCGGGTCGTCTACATGTTAGTAGATTGTGGCAAATGAAAAATAAAATCGCGTTCTCAAATACTTAAACCATATGATTGAAAGTAACCAAATCACGTGACCACCGATCTTTTTCGGAATCACCTAATAGGTCCATAAAGTCATTTCGACACCCCCCCCCCCCTAAAACAACGTTACGTATAATTCCCTGGCCGAATTTCTACGCGGACATCAGTCAGACAAATATATCGACCGGACAAGAATAACATTTTAATTAAAATAATCCATTTACAACTTTGCTCAATAGGCGATACTATTAAGTAAATTTGGTCTTAACCAACTTCTTAAAATGGGAAAACAAAATCACGTGACTACCATATCACAGCCAACTTCGATTCGGTAACTCGTGTAAATAGTTGGCAGTGCAACGTTAAATAAAAAATATTCCTTCCAGATACTGCAGACAGCTAATTAACTTACACTTTTCTACTACAAAATGTTTTAAATAATAAATAGAGAATATATACGAATCGATCAAAATTTAAACCACCATTAGCAAAATTAAATGCATAATAGTTCGTATTTCTTAGGATAGATGGAGCTGCAGACTACCATCTTTTCAGCCCCCTGGACTTTATAGTTTCGCCTATTAGAGAATTTCGAAATAAATAAATCCAAGCTTAAGTTGATTGGCAACCCCTGGCATAGCGTGTGAGCGCCTTCGGAACTTCCACATTTGGAACTCCATTGTAAATCAAATCTATTCGATTTCAAAATCAATAAGGATAAGGCTCCAATTCCACCCCCCCCCCCCCCTCGGTATTTATTGGGTCTAAAGAGGGGAAAGCAGCGGAGTGGGGGGGGGCTACAAACTCTCTTCGTCGAAATTTCGAGATTCCCCCCCCCCCCCCGAAAGGATTTGAAGCCCATTTCGTTAGCAACGTGTTGAAAGTCTGTACCATCAAAGAGGCTGTTTTTACTAATTAATTAGGCATTCTATAGGGATTTGGCAGCGTGACGTAGATAATACGTCACCCATAGGCAAGGGTACGGCGTGATGTCACGATTCCAAGTCCTTATAAGGATATGTCCGCGTTGTATGACCTTCTACCCATGGGCAAACTACATCCTACAGGACTGGTAATATAAGCCTATAGAACTTCGCTTCCATACGGTCGCGCTAAAAACCATTTTATAATACGTATGCATTGGTAATGTTAACTCAAATCAAAATTAATGTGAAATTGATTTCATTTAAAAATTTTTTAATTGAAATTGTTTGATTTAAAAAACATTCTACATAAATCGCCGAAATAAATAAAAGTTGTTTTAAATCACCGAGTTTAATTAATCGGTGGATAGTGGCCGTAATAAATCGACCAATAAAACCCTTATTTAGAAAAACTGAATTCATTTATTTAATCGATAGATAATGGGATTAAATTAATCGACCAATAAAAACCCTTATTTAGAATTAACCGAATTTAATTAATTAATCGATGGGAATAGTGACCCTAAATAATAAACCATCAAAAACCCGTTTTAGGAATAACCGAATTCATTTATTTAAATAGTGGCCGCAACTAGAGGATAGGGCCGCCGATCGAACGCCGCCGCCGCCGATTATTTAGATAACGCCGAAACGCCGCCGCCGATAAATTTAATTTCGGCGGCGCCGCCGCCGCCGTCGCCGAAACATTTTTATTTCGCCGCCGAATGTATTTACATTATTATAGTATAATAATTGCGTTTTGAGATCTAAATTCTAAATACGATTTCTAGGTTGGTGGGTGCACCGTACTCGCGTTATAAAATTGGAAAAAATAATAATTTCTAAAAGATCTGGCACCACTGCACCGCGCGCACTAACATTTTCTGCAGCAGACAGCTGGGATTGGAGAGAGAGAAACGGAAACTGCTTTGGAGTTGCCTCGCCTCGTATTTTGCAATAAGTACAGAAACGTATCAGCAGCTGCATTCAGCAATAACTAGTCTATTATATTTTAAAAATTCCTTTGATACAAAGATAAAATAATTTGTGATAATAGACTTAAAAGCGCCTTCCCAATCGACCGCCATTACCTTACAGTCTACGGGGAGGGTGATGAAAAAACTGGTTTTGGGGAGATGAAATTTCAGCGGTAGAGGGCTGGCTCGTTGCTTGTCGGTACGATAATGGCGGCGCCCAGTAAACGTTTCTAAAAAGAGTATATAGGTAATAATACTAGAGAAATACTAGTAAATAAGTACAGTATTGTTATTACCAGCGTAAATGTTTTAGTTTAATAGTATCATATGTAACATAGTTACTCATAAGTGTGCCTCTGTTTAACATCTCTGTATTAAAAGTTTAAATGAGACCTTGTTTCACAGCCACCAAAGAAAATACGGACTAACGTCGCGTAAAACTGGTTTTAACTTCCTTCCCTCCCCGCCAGAACTACTTTTGATGACGATAAAACCGTCATCGACTGGGAAGTGACGTCAATTACGTCATATCCTTGCAACAAGGTCTCATTGTGAAAAAGTTCTTTCTGGCACACTTATGATTAAATAAGTTACATATGATAGTATGTAACCAAAGTTACCTCTTTCTCGTTTTGGAAACAAGTGGTTCCTATTTTAATAAAATACATTCTATTAAACATGTATTTTTTTAAAATGTGTTTAACAGTTCAAGCTCTAGCGGTCTTTTAAAAGGCTGTCGCTATTTCTGAGGGGGGGGCAGTTTTTCCCCTTAGGCGCCGCCGCCGCCGATTTTTTTCAACGCCGCCGATTATTTTCTGCAAATCGGCGCGCCACGCCGCCGCCGAACTAATTATCGTTCCCGCCGCCGCCGTTGAAGATTGGTTCGGCGCTATGCTCTAGCCGCAACTAATCGACCAATAAAAGCCCTTATTTAAAAGTAACCGAATTCATTTATTTAATCGGTAGATAGTAACCGCAATTAATTGCTCAATAAAAACCCTTATTTAGAAATAACCGAATTAATTTAATCAGTAGACAGTGACCGTAATTAATCGACCAATAAAACCCTTATTTAAAAGTAACCGAATTAATTTATTTAATCGATAGTTTAAATTAATCGACGAATAACCCGATTTAGTTAATAGCTTAACATAGTAAGAAACGATTTAATCAACCACCTGTGAAAGAAGCGTACCTATATCCCAACAAACTAGCACCCGCTTCATAAGGATGGTTACCGTGGCAACGATCCCTCGTAAAAAAAATAAATCCGAAAAACGACTACGTAAGAGGCAAACCGAACCGAGACGAGGCGAGTCGTCCGATTTGACTACGAGCTGATTAATATTTGGGAGAGATTGGCCCAAGTAAACGGGCGGGGGGGGGGTGCGTGTGAGCCCAATCCGCAATGCGCGCGGCTTGACAGACCTTCTACGTGGCCCTATGGAAGCTGATAGTATAAATGTATCGGATAATCGTGGTCTGGCGTGCCAAATTCCGAGTCGCGTATCTCACCCACCCGCTCAGCGCGAGCCCAATTGGGAAATGACGTCGCGGATATAAGGGGGAGGGGTAAAGGCTACGAGATTATTGTAACAATGATCTTCATCTGATCTATCATTAGCCTAAAACCCTTCAGCACTGTCTGGCCACAATAGCTATTACCGGAGCGACGTCACCACTATCACGCGCTAGATGGCGCTGTGAAGACGACGGATATTAACGGCGGTGGGCAGTGTTTTATAACCGCGTTGTTTTCAATTGGGGGGGGGGTGGGGTTGCGAAGGGCTCTGTTGTACGCGTGTCTCTACGCGTAATTGCGTTTACAAGTTAAGGCGCTGATTTCGCTGTAACGTAAACGGATGAGTTTGAACTGCGACGCCGCCGGCTTCTCATTGTTTGTTGACGTTTTCGATCGCCGTTTTTAATCACCTTTTCAGGTGCTTTCACTTTTTACCCGTACGTTACGGCTGTTATTTATTCGCAATACTCCACCACATTTGTAGATATTTTTGTACCTACTAACGCCTGTAGATGTGTTCTACCCGCAATGCACGCGCCTATCTAATTGGTAAATATTATTCTTTTTTATTTTTACTAATATCACGAGCTTATATAATATCTGGACGGATATATTCATAATCCCATACTGCTAAATTTTATTTGTTTGTTAAAACATTTACTTTCGCAGGCTCATGTTCGATCTATATTATAAGGAGCGCTTGGTAGGGTGGGCTTCTCGGCTAGTTTATAAATAAGTAAATTTCCCTACGGAATGTAATACATCTGGTAGATATTTTCTAAAACTAAGTAGATTCCCCTACGGAGTGTGATACATAATGTAGTGAATTTCTAAAAACTATTTCAGAGGGAAAATATCGTTTATAAATAAGTAAATGTTCCTACAGAGTTTGATACATCAGGTAGTGAATTTCTAAAAACTATTTCAGTGGGAAAATATGGTTTTTAAATAAGTAAATGTTCCTACAGAGTTTGATACATAAGGTAGTGAATTTCTAAAAACTATTTCAATGGGAAAATGGTTTATAAATAAGTAAATGTTCCTACGGAGTGTGATACATCAGGTAGTGAATTTCTAAAACTATTTCAGTGGGAAAATATGGTTTTTAAATAAGTAAATGTTCCTACGGAGTGTGATACACCACGCAGTGAATTTCTAAAACTATTTCAGTGGGAAAATATGGTTTTTAAATAAGTAAATGTTCCTACAGAGTTTGATACATCAGGTAGTGAATTTCTAAAAACTATTTCAGTGGGAAAATATGGTTTTTAAATAAGTAAATGTTCCTACAGAGTTTGATACATCAGGTAGTGAATTTCTAAAAACTATTTCAATGGGAAAATGGTTTATAAATAAGTAAATGTTCCTACGGAGTGTGATACATCAGGTAGTGAATTTCTAAAAACTATTTCAGTAGGAAAATATGGTTTTTAAATAAGTAAATGTTCCTACGGAGTGTGATACACCACGTAGTGAATTTCTAAAAACTATTTCAGTAGGAAAATATGGTTTTTAAATAAGTAAATGTTCCTACGGAGTGTGATACACCACGTAGTGAATTTCTAAAAACTATTTCAGTAGGAAAATATGGTTTTTAAATAAGTAAATGTTCCTACGGAGTGTGATACACCACGTAGTGAATTTCTAAAAACTATTTCAGTAGGAAAATATGGTTTTTAAATAAGTAAATGTTCCTACGGAGTGTGATACACCACGTAGTGAATTTCTAAAAACTATTTCAGTAGGAAAATATGGTTTTTAAATAAGTAAATGTTCCTACGGAGTGTGATACACCACGTAGTGAATTTCTAAAAACTATTTCAGTAGGAAAATATGGTTTTTAAATAAGTAAATGTTCCTACGGAGTGTGATACACCACGTAGTGAATTTCTAAAAACTATTTCAGTAGGAAAATATGGTTTTTAAATAAGTAAATGTTCCTACGGAGTGTGATACACCACGTAGTGAATTTCTATAAACTATTTCAGTAGGAAAATATGGTTTTTAAATAAGTAAATGTTCCTACGGAGTGTGATACACCACGTAGTGAATTTCTAAAAACTATTTCAGTAGGAAAATATGGTTTTTAAATAAGTAAATGTTCCTACGGAGTGTGATACACCACGTAGTGAATTTCTAAAAACTATTTCAGTAGGAAAATATGGTTTTTAAATAAGTAAATGTTCCTACGGAGTGTGATACACCACGTAGTGAATTTCTAAAAACTATTTCAGTAGGAAAATATGGTTTTTAAATAAGTAAATGTTCCTACGGAGTGTGATACACCACGTAGTGAATTTCTAAAAACTATTTCAGTAGGAAAATATGGTTTTTAAATAAGTAAATGTTCCTACGGAGTGTGATAGACCACGTAGTGAATTTCTAAAAACTATTTCAGTAGAAAAATATGGTTTTTAAATAAGTAAATGTTCCTACGGAGTGTGATACACCACGTAGTGAATTTCTAAAAACTATTTCAGTAGGAAAATATGGTTTTTAAATAAGTAAATGTTCCTACGGAGTGTGATACACCACGTAGTGAATTTCTAAAAACTATTTCAGTAGGAAAATATGGTTTTTAAATAAGTAAATGTTCCTACGGAGTGTGATACACCACGTAGTGAATTTCTAAAAACTATTTCAGTAGGAAAATATGGTTTTTAAATAAGTAAATGTTCCTACGGAGTGTGATACACCACGTAGTGAATTTCTAAAAACTATTTCAGTAGGAAAATATGGTTTTTAAATAAGTAAATGTTCCTACGGAGTGTGATACACCACGTAGTGAATTTCTAAAAACTATTTCAGTAGGAAAATATGGTTTTTAAATAAGTAAATGTTCCTACGGAGTGTGATACACCAAGTAGTGAATTTCTAAAAACTATTTCAGTAGGAAAATATGGTTTTTAAATAAGTAAATGTTCCTACGGAGTGTGATACACCACGTAGTGAATTTCTAAAAACTATTTCAGTAGGAAAATATGGTTTTTAAATAAGTAAATGTTCCTACGGAGTCTGATACATCAGGTAGTGAATTATAAAAACTATTTCAGAGGGAAAATATGGTTTATAACTAACAAGGAGATGACCCGAGGTGTTAATCACCGATTTTGTTCAAAGTCGGGTACTCGGGTATAATGTACACCTCCATGTAACTTGAAAAACCTGCGAAGGAAAAGTTGCGACGGGCTTTCGTTTTGCCATGGCAACTGAAAACGTTTTTGACAACATGATTTGGAATTATTTCCATTGAAAATAACATGGGAATCTGAAGTATTTTAAGGGTCCCCCCAATTGACCAAATTGCATTTAAACTTGATTAAATTTAATTTTTAAAATCAAGTTAAATGTATTTTTAGCGTTTTTGAAATTTTAAATTTTTTTCATTTTTTAAAAGGTTTCACACCCTTAAAATCCTTCAGATTCCCATGTTATTTTCAATGGAAAAATCCCAAATCATGTTGTCAAAAACGTTTTTGGTTGCGATGGCTAAACAAAAGCCCGTCGCAACTTTTCCTTTGCAGGTTTTTAAGGTACATGGAGGTGTACACTATACCCGAGTTTGAACAAAATCGGTGATTATCACCTCGGGTCGTCTCCTTGTAAGTAAGTAAGTACGGAGTGTGATACATCATGTAGTGAACTTCTAAAACTTAGTAAATGTCCCTACAGAGTGTGATACATCGTGTAGTGATTTCCTAAAAGCTAAATGTGCCAACTTAATGTTATACATAATATAGAGCAGGGTTGGCAAAAAATCGGATTTTTTCGGAAAAAATAAAAAAATCCGATTTATACGATAATTATCCGATATTTTCAAGAATAACAAATCGGCGCCTGTTTAACCGCATATAGGTACGAAATTGTCACCTATAAATAAAAATGACACTTTGAACTCTTATCCCTCACTCTGAAATGAGACTAATTACATAGCAAAACACTTAAAATTTGATCAAATTCAATTTGGATAGTTGTAAATATAAATACTGCTGTATATACCTCTTACAACCTGTAAGTATTGCTTTGAAATTAAACTCGTATTGCAAAAAAAGCAGCTCAACATGTGTCGCCAACTTCATTTAATTTAAAAAAAATTAATTTGATAATTATCACGATGTTTCCGTCGGATAATTAGGGAAATATGACTTCGTAGCTTTGAGCATGGCCGCCATTGTGGGGGGAAATATTTTATCAATAGGAAAAAGCACGGGTGACGTAGTGGCACGTCATACTGTAAACTCCCTATTCTCATGATAATTATCCATCGATAATTATCAACCAACCCTGTTATAGAGTTTTCTAAAACAAATTAAATGTATCTACGGAGTGTGATACATCATGTAGTGATTTCCTAAAAACTATTTCAGTGGGAAAATATGGTTTTTAAATAAGTAAATGTCCATACGGAGAGTGATACATCCAGTAGTGAATTTCTAACACTAAGTAAATGTCCCTACGGAGGGTGACACATATGTAGTGAATTTCTAAAACTATTTCAGTGGGAAAAAATGGTTTACAAATAAGAGGGAAATTAGCTCAAATTGAAAAAGTACTGAATTTTTACGTCCTTGACGTTTACTTCTCAAGAGCATTTCAAGATAGCTTCGATATAAACATATATTTTACTAAGATTTTTTCAAACGAAAGACGAGTAGATTTGGGTGAAAATATTTCCCCCTCGTCCCTCGATAATATAAACGATAGCGAGACTTGCCACATATTTGTGAAAATCGAGGTGAAATCAAAACCATTTTTATCACATTCCACATTTTTGACATAGCTGCTATGAAACTTAACACTCACCTTTATACCGAAACGCGAAAGGGCAAGATAATAAAATATTTTCGCCAAATGAAAGTCTTCCTCTACCACAAAAACCAGTTTTATAACTATATTTGGTTCTCGGTACTTCAGCGAACAAATATAAACTTAAATCCCGAAATTCGTCAACGACTATTTTAAATTGAATATTCAGATATTTTAACAGTTAATCATACCCAAAAGATAATGTAGTAAATATCATACATCAATTAAGAGTAATATTAATTTCATTATGTCAGGGAAATAATGCTAAGGATATAATGAGTAAAAAGCTATTAATTTAATTAAACTATTCGCAAATACTGTAAGAAACGAATGTAAATATCCGTAGCAGTGTCCAAATTCAAATAGAAAATCGTCTTACCTGTTGCCTTGTGAATATATTTCCCAAAACGCACAATCTTAATCCGTTATTTTTTTATCTCAGAAAAAGCTGTCTTGTCTTTGAACGGGTTTATTTCATTTCATTAGATTCATTGAGATTCGACGACACTTTAGAATGGAACAGAGAAGAGTAGTTGTTTTTTTCGGAATTAAAACGGGTGAAATTTTCCGTAGCGGAACGTCGGCCGTTGACGCGAAGTACCGAAATTGGAATGGTGTGCGTTGGGCGGGAGGAAGATAACGGGAATGAGACAGCCGCTTGCCCGCCGGGAAGAGAAGATGATGCCAGCCGAGTTCCCCACAACGCGTACAGCCGGGACGACGCGTTTTAACGAACCTGCGCGCCCTCTCGCGTGATACGCCGTGCCTGCCAAGTCTGCCGCTGCTGCGTCGAGTCGCCCTCAACCGCCGAGGAAGCTCGATATCGGTTTTATATCGCGGGCGTTTGGCCCCTCTCAGCCTCCCCCTATCTTCCCGACGTAGGGGGCGAGACCCCACTACGCGGTTTATATTTAATATCCTCCCACAGACTTTACCCTTTCCGCTTACCTTGTTATCGGTGTCGTCCAAGCTTCGGTCACGGTATAGCGCCGAGTATCGCGATTCCAGCGCCACCCCGCGTCTGATATAAAAACTAACGGCAGAAAATCTTCCGTATCGATTCTTGAATGGATGGTACGCTCCTTTTTAGTCAGCCGTCTAACGCCATCTAGCCGTCGCGCCTGACTTATACATGGAGATAAAACGGACGCCAATTCGTTGGTGGCTTTTAACTGTTAATAGAGAGGTTTTGCAAGGCAACAACGTCCGGAGTACCTCGAGTTCGAGAAGGAACATTCTTTGAAATCGCTTTCAGTTCGCCGGCTAACGCACTCAAGTACGTTTGCGATCGAGTTTTAACGAATTGTACATCTTTCGCTAACCCAGGGTACACGAAGAATTAAAAACGTAGTTTGAACTAAACTAGAACAGGCGTTACGTATAGGTATGAGTGTGGTCGATATACAATTATTTGTTTCTTCGTGTACCCAGGTGTACCGCAAATATATCTTTGTATACTCGTACGTATTCATTGAATTGGGAATAGTACCGCCAGAATGACAATTTCAATCTGCCTTCCGCGAAACAAATTTTTCAAAATTGAGAACTCTATCATTTGTCAGTGGCGCCATCCGCTGTTAGCTGCGGGAACTATATACTATACAATATAATAGTACTAATGTACTTTGAAAGTGATAGAGGACGCCACCCGTATAATGATAGAGTGCGCCGACTCAAAATTTCAGAATTTGTTTCGCGAAACCACGACTCCCGAACGCGCTTATGTCATTCTAGCGGTACTATTCCAATTCAATGTACGTATTTCGTCAAATTAATCTTTATTGTACAAGTAACAAGGCCTAGGTTAATTTCAATTCAAACAAGTATTCTGCTAGATAAATAATAAGTTGTAATAACTTTGTGTCCATTTGTTGAGTTGGATAATTGTAATTATCATTATTTTTATTCTAAAACTATATTATGACGTGTCACGTAAGCTCGACAGAAATATGGCGTCGTCTTCAAGTTGTAAAATATTCGACTACGAAGTACAAATGGGCTCAAGTCGATAAAATGTTTTTATTGTATTTCCATTTTATTAATCGTATATTCACAACCGTATATTTCTTAGTATTAGAAATTCTATGGCTAGTGTTCTATAAAAAATACGCGTATTGTAACTTTTCCGCCATATAGTATTGTCCAAACACCTTCCTCCAAATAGAAGTGTGGTGTAGCCTGCTTTTTTTAAAAAATGGAGAAATACCTAGAAAGTTATTGGATAATGTTCGGGGTTTTAGCCGCTTGTTGTACAAAAGACAGAAACTGTGATACGTCATTAATCCTAGGAGGATTCAAGCTAACCTGGAGTGGTCGTAAAAAATTCACAGACATAACAAGTATCGCCATCTATCATAGAACCTTTACACTTTTAATCGGCTTTTCGTCTGCTAGTTTTTCTATTCGCGTATTTCTAGTCTCGTGTTTTTAGTAGGAATAGACAATGAATTTTCATATTCGAAAACTAGCAGACGAATTTTTTAAAAACATGTAGAAAAGGTGGCGCTAAACGCTTATGTCCGCGATTCTGGCTCGCGCTGCGTTGCCGAAGAGAGAGAGAGGAGCTCGTAGTGGGGGAATACAATTTTCTATTCCAGGGTACCGAGTTTTCATATTCCTAGATTAATCTCCTTAAAGCTGTTATTTAAATTATGGAAGTTCTTTACTTCTGCCCTAATAATATTATGATATGTAGTAGGATCTACGAAGACAAAAAGTTTTGTCTGGACAATACTACACTCCAATTTTAAACTGATTTTTATTGACTAGTGTTTTCCTTACTCCCCGCATTCCAGCTAATCACGGTGGAAATTGTAAAATGGTATATACAGGGACAGTTACGAACGAGCAAATCTACCAACAAACTTTCTAAATGACATACAGAGTTGCTATATTCACTTACAATTAATAGTAGTATTGTCCAGGCATAATTTGCGAAGTCGTGTCGCCTACTATTCCCAATAATATCTTGGGGGCAGAAATAAAGAATGCTTTAGTCCCATTCGACCGAAATACCATTCGACCGAAGGCGGTTTTTGAGGTGTCCCATTCGACCGAATTCCGCCGAAACGTGCGGTTTTTATATAAATATAAATAAATTGGCTTTTGGATTGAGCATGAATTATATTTTTATCTTCACCTAGTCAAGAAAAGTAACTGAACAAAAACTGAAATAGTAAACTTAACCAACTCTAACCTAACCTAACCTAACCTAACCTAACCTAACCTAAACATGGATCTTAGATAGTACATACCTTATAAATAAAATACCAAATCACCCCGCCAATTGGGCTACATTTTAAAATTCTTTCGGTCGAATGGAGATAAACGTAAGAATATCCAAAATTATATTGACCGTTCATTTATATTTAATTAAAATTTTCAGGACACTTACACCAGAGCCCAAAATTTAACGCTATTACCCTGCAAAAAACTAAGTACGATAACACCGTCCTCTGCTGCCATGTTATACTTCTCATCTGGACAATGCAAAAGTTGGATATTTTGTCCTCACTCTGAAGATTTAATGGCAGTTAATAATATATAGACTTCATATTAGCTACCTGTATGGAAATGTAGGACCTTCATTAATTCCCTGAGTTTGAGAAGTATAAATCATGTGGCCAGTATTTAAAGCCAGTGGCGGCTCTATAAAAAAAGTAAAAAACCTTTTACAAAAATGCTTATAGGTGGCAGCACCTTCCGGGGACTTAAACGAAAGGCGAGTTGTCTGCCATCTATTGACTTCCCGAAACCACTTGTTTAATAATCACGTGATTCCGAAAAGCAAATTAACGCTCGAATCAACGCGAGATTTAGATGCTTACTCAACGAGCGAATTCAACTAGACTGGAGGCGCCACTTGCTTTCTTATTTTGACAGTTTTTAGTTACTTTTACGTCGCTATTTCATTTCTAAATTCCTCCACGTTTTTTTTCTGCACTAATTGGTCTCATAATTATTTACTGCTATCCCTATAGACGCTTTAATAAAACCCATCCAGCATTTCGCTACGAAGTAGTAATACATAGAGCTTGGACATGTAAGCTACTCTTTATATGGTCCTTGTACTGGCTCTTTTGAAAAGTGTTAAACGACGCTATGCTAGGCCTATAACGAAGATTTTTGTGTCGACACGAAAATATTGTGCTAGGCAACACGCGACCTTAATACCCTGTTTGATTGACTCAACAGCGTAATTTTAACTGCAAATATGTTATGCCTTAGGTCAAACGTTGATGGTCTTTCTAATTGGTGGAGCTTAAAATTCATTTTGCGCGTGAAAATACTTCGCCATGTTAGGGTATAAAATCAGGTAAATATGCCCGCTATACCTCACAACCTTGGAGGAATAAAACAAGTATAATTGTTTTATTCCTCCAAGTCACAACGTGCAAAAACGTAATTTTGAAATAGGTCAATAGCTGCTCTTTCTATAAATAATATATACGCATACATGTATAAAAAGTGTTATTTTTTGGAGCGCGCGCTTCCTAATATTTCCGTGTAGAGGGTCTCGTGCGTTTTCGCGCTAGCTCAACAAAAACAAAAATATGCGCGTGCTCTCTAACTTTAAATGCACGATGAATCTAATGTAATCACTTGACCTCTCGTATTTTATATAAAGAGCTATTGACGGATTTTGAAATTACGTTTTAGCGCGCGACACTACAGGTACATGTCTTGGGCACACAGCCTTCTTTGCGTGCTTTTTGACCATAACAAGTAAAGGTATTTTCACGCGCAAAATGAATTTTAAAAGCCATCAATTGTATAAATAGGGAAGCAATTATATTTTCAGTATGCTTCAATCTTTCGTCTCCAATATGCCAACTGCATCTTTACATTTTAGCCTAATCATAAGCCTGTCATAAGGTCCCCATAAGTAAAGGTCTAGCATAGAGCACCACGTTAACGGCATTGTTCATACGAGAAAAAAATTAACGTACGGCGATAGGGCAGTAGCGACATCTTCTTTTTCAAAATTTCGGCATTTAAAATATTATCTTACTTGGTAGAGCAGCCACGCTCGAGTTGATAAATGCCACACAAAACGCGTCTAAATCTCACATTTGAAAAATAAATACCTTATGGACCACAATTCTTATTTCTAATCACCAGTTTTAGGTTCTGATGGCAAAGATAGGTGTTAATTTTAAGTTTTAAAGCGATACATTTTCGAATAAGCCTTGGTTACGGTGCTAAGGGCTCGCGGCGGAGATTTATCCCGCCTGGTTCTAAGTTTAAAAACGTTCGCGCACGGCTTGTGCGCATTCATAATGCATTTCGTGAATTTTATTTCAGAAATGCATAGTTGAGATTTTGAATACCTACCTCTTAATAATTAATCCTACCAAAAGGGGCCAAAAATTTAAAATAACCGAAAACTTTGAAATGTTTTGAAATTCTACAGAAAATTGTCACATAAATTAAAATTTCCTGAGTTTCCAAAAAAATGAAAAGTTATACTTGGACCACCTGAACTAAAATTCATATCGACGACATTAAACCAACACCAGAGAATTCTTTGAAATTTTCCTTTCTATAAAGTAACATTGGCCTTCTGGTTTTGATGTTGCTGCTGCGTCACGCGTGACGTATCGATGACGTTTTACTACAAAAAGCCCTGGACATAAGAGTAAATTCGACGAGGCAGCCGTTTTTTAAGCATAAACTGAACTGAACTTCTACGTATATCGTAAGGAATGAGCTACATTAAAACAAATTCAGCAAGCTTAGTTTATTTTATAGAAAGGCCTTTTTCCAAATAATTTTTTTTTTAACGGTTTCTGAAAATTTTACGCCGCACTATTATCGTTTTTACCATATTGTTTTGAGTTTCTTCGAACAGTTTTGCGAACAGCTTTGTTGGGCTGTACGTACAGAAACGAAATTTCGGGGGGTCGGGGGTTACTGTTGGTTAAAAGGGTCTTTTGGCGTCACCTTACGTGGAACGATGGAATTATTATGGATCCCTGAACGAAAGGAACGGGGAAATCGGGGTTGGGATCCGCTATTTAACGACGTTTGTACGATCCCCATTGCGTATCTTATAGAAAAAAAAAACACTACTGATGTAGTAAGATATTAGGTAAGGCAGGCGTTCAACTAGGACCTTTCGCGTAAGAACCCCCTACGCTTTTGCCTGTATAATCTGTGGTGATGATCACGTGCAATTATTTTCATTTTCATTTTAAAAGAGTTTCGACTGCATCTATTAGCAACAAACAGCACCCAACACAAGGAGTACGCAACCCGTCAAAAGTCGTGCATTTTCTTGTGTACATTTTTATTGGTTAGACGCTTTAGGGAAAAATTCGGTAATTTCCCCCCCCCCCCGCCCGTAAAACATTCAGCGTAAGGGCTCGTCCAATGAAATTTGTACACAACATTGCGTTAGTGTGTTTAAAGGCTAGCTGCGTTCTCCTTGTGTTTGTTTTTCCTAGGTCTGCATGAGCAAGGCCTAGCTCTTCTTCATAGAGTTTCATTTTCAAAATGGTTAAATTTCCTTGAATTATTTAATCATTTTAAGTAATTTAAAGAAACATTTTTATCACATATTGGAATTTTGTTGTAAGACCTGTATTCTTTACAGTTCTTTTTCCTACGTTTTCAAAACCAAATAGTACCTCAGTTTATCACATCTGCTTTCTAAAACATGTGCTCATAAGACTAATATTTAAGTCCCTCGAGACTGTCACGTCTTTGGTAAACTTTCACTAGTCTTTGGTTCGCCCCAGTATTTTGATATACGTGGCGCCATCTCGCGCTTAGACTTTACACGGCTTTAGATTCGCACGAGAAATGTCCTTGTGTAGCACCTTCCAAATTCTACACTAAACATTGAGCGAATACCACCTATTCGAATCGAATATCCAATATTTATTTTCTATCCACGTCAAATACCAAATCGAATATTTCGAATATTTAAACATCGAATAGATTGATCGAATATTTAAATCATCGAATAGATTGACCGAACATTTAAATCATCGAATAGATTGATCGAACATTTAAATCATCGAATAGATTCATCGAATATTTAAATCATCGCATAGATTGATCGAATATTTTTCAATGAACAAACAAGACCCATTAAGCTTTAGCTGATGAAATAAAAATAGTATTTCGAATACCAAATAAAATTTTTGAGGTATTTGGTTTTACAGGTCCCTCCTATTTTACAGGTCTAGTTTTTATTTTACTTAGGTAGCTGTTTTAGCTCAGTAATTTAGCCGATAAGAGATCAAACAGCTCATTAAGAGTCACTATCCAGCCATCAGGTTCTTGATTTACGGCCCTGAAACTCACCGATCAAGAAAACCACCGCTGTTATTCGTCCAGTTTTGGACAAAAAATTTAAAAACCTAATATTTTCGAATTTCCGACTATTCGATCAGGAAAATGAATATTCTTGAACATTTTCAAGGTCTATTCAATTCGACTTGATTAATATTCGATTGAATTATTTGGTGTAACCAAATATCACGCACATTCCTACTGAACATATACAGTAGTAGGATAGTAGGGAATATACTGCACTAAGCATATACTACTTACTATCTTACTACATAAACAATAAATTGTTTATGTAGTAAGATAGTAAGTAAAATACTACACTAAACGTATACAAAATACTTAATAGCTAATTTAGTAAGATAGTTGGTAAAATATTATATTAATAATTTACCAAATATATTATATAGTAAGATAGTAGGTAAAAGACTATATTAATCATCTACCAAATACATTATACAGTAAGATAGTAGGCAAAATACTATATTAATCATTTACCAAATACATTATATAGTAAAGTAGTAGGTAAATACTATATTAATAATTTACCAAATTCATTATATAGTAAGATAGCAGGTTAAGTACTACATTAATCACATACCAAATACGTTATATAGTAGGTAAAATACTATATTAATAATTTATCAAAAACATTATATAGTAAGATAGTAGGCAAAATACTATATTAATAATTTACCAAAAACATTATATAGTAATATAGTAGGCAAAATACTATATTAATAATTTACCAAATTCATTATATAATACGATAGCAGGTAAAGTACTACATTAATCATATACCAAATACATTATATAGTAGGTAAAATACTATAATAATAATTTACCAAAAACATTATATAGTAAGATAGTAGGTAAAATACTATAATAATAATTTACCAAAAACATTATATAGTAAGATAGTAGGTAAAATATTATATTAATCATTTACCAAATACAAGATAGTAGGTAAAATACTATATTAATCATTTACCAAATACAAGATAGTAGGTAAAGACTATATTAATAATTTACCAAATACAAGATAGTAGGTAAAATACTATATTAATCATTTACCAAATACAAGATAGTAGGTAAAGACTATATTAATAATTTACCAAATACAAGATAGTAGGTAAAATACTATATTAATCATTTACCAAAAACCAGATAGTAGGTAAAATACTATAATAATCATTTACCAAATACAAGATAGTAGGTAAAATACTATAATAATAATTTACCAAAAACATTATATAGTAAGATAGTAGGTAAAATACTATATTAATCATTTACCAAATACAAGATAGTAGGTAAAATACTATATTAATCATTTACCAAATACAAGATAGTAGGTAAAATACTATATTAATCATTTACCAAATACAAGATAGTAGGTAAAATACTATATTAATCATTTACCAAAAACCAGATAGTAGGTAAAATACTATAATAATCATTTACCAAATACAAGATAGTAGGTAAAATACTATATTAATCATTTACCAAATACAATATAGTAGGTAAAATACTATATTAATCATTTAACAAATACAATATAGTAGGTAAAATACTATATTAATCATATACCGAATACTTTATATGTAATGTAGTAAAATAGTATGTAAAATATTACACTGAACTTATATGCAATTATTTATAAAGCTATTGTAGTAGGATATTATGAGGGAAAAATGTAGTAGGATAGTAGGTAAGCCACTACAATAGTGTATAAATTCTACAAAGTGTTAAGTTATTCGTCAATAATAAAAGCCGTGTAGGAAAGATCGTGGAAAGATGGAAAATAAGAAAAAATATCGTTCGTTTCACTCTTGTGAAAACGAGAGAATAGAGCTAAGGAATTCCAAGCACGCGATTGTCCTTTTAGGAGGGTGTTAAGCCCCCCTATTTCAGGACGGCGTCGATCTATTCTCTCCTTTTAGTAGAGTCCATGACATTTTTTCGTTGCATTTTACGAGAGCTCCTTCGCGAAACTGCGGCGGAATATCTGGTATATTTCCAACGAATGGCCACCATCGAAGGGAACTTAGGATTATTGGCAAAGAGGTCGGGCGTACGTCGCAACTCCTCGGGGCCAAATAATTTTAAACGAACGTCTAGAAGACTGTTTAAGACTGACATTACCCATTGTAGACGATTCATCCCGTGTTCCTGCAATCGTTCAACGGGCTCTTTTGAGTATAATGAAATTTTAGAGCTCTTTCTACCTTTCGAGTATAAAGATATTTTAAATGTGACGTGGTGAGTGCGAAACCTTAATCGTGATAAAGTGAAATATCTATTTTAAAGAATTTTTTAGAACTACGCAAAATTAACGAAAATTTAAAAACCAATTATAATAATCAGCTAGGCTAATACCCAAGGCACCACCTAAGTCATCAAGCGACTTTTAAAACCATTAATTAAGGCTGGTGGCCGGGTTACAATGCGTTGGAGGGTGGTGGCAACCCCCTGAATGCCAACAGCTCCCTACACCAAGGATTCTATATTTTAAGATAGAATCCTTGCCTACACTCACTATTACCAAGAATGTATTGAAGGTACTAAGAATATTGGACTACAGGATTCTGTTTCCCATCCTCGCAGCCTTTGTAGCTTAAATTCGTCTGCTTTCCCATTCAAGTTTGCTATATGGTATGACTTTGAATGCCCCTTAAATGCAGACGAACTTTCTCCACAAAAGCTGTGAGGATGGTACCAAGGGTTAATGCTATGCTGAAATATTCTTAGTAACTTCAATACATTCTGGCTTTTACCGTTAACCTCAACAGGTTTTCATGGAAAGGGGAAACTGAAGAGCTGGTAGGAAAACCCTTAAACCAGCGGGGAGAAAACTTGCAAACTCAACGCGGAAGCAGTGACTCCGAGTGTTCACCCAGTGCCACAAGCTGGGATAGAACCCGGCTCCTCTGGCTGCGAGGCGAAAGTGCAAACCACTCCGCCACTTTACCCAAACTGATTTCCAAACTGAAATAAGAACCTAGAAATAAGGCAGAACTTTCCACAAAAATAGGCCCTGACAAAATAATATATCAGCAAAGTATTTATTCCTACTTCAACCTAGGAGCAACAAACACAGCACCCAACACAAGGAGTACGCAACCCGTCAAAAGTCGTGCATTTTCTTGCGTACATTTTTCATTGGTTAGACGCTTTAGCGCCTGCTGCCGTTGGAAGGGGAAAATTCGGAAATTGTCTTCCCCTTTCCGTAAAACGTGCAGCGTAAAGGATCGTCCAATGAAATTTGTACGCAACACTGCATTAGCGTGTTTAAAGGCTAGCCACGGACTGTAAATTTTAGAGGACGAGTAAAGCGTTGCCTTCCCCTGTAGAATTTTGGTTTCCCCGTGCATCAATCACTTCGAAATAGAGAGAGAGAGTCCGTCAAGGTCATTTGTACCAGGCATAGAGCTAGTTCCCCCCCCCCCCTCACGCATGTTATCTGGAAATCTGGCCGACCGAAATACAAGCGCTTTAGTTTATGACCTTGAGCGACTTCCGTCAGCCTGATCGGTGAACGGGGCGTAAAATAACTCGGGAATACCGGTCCTCTAAAATTTACAGTCCGTGGGCTAGCTGCGTTCTCCTTGTGTTTTTTGCTCCTAGGTTCAACGTCACCGGCGTGTACTACAATCGCGTCAGAATCCGTCAGTTTTACGGAAGCAATCATATTAGATTTTTTAAGCTTACTGAAATATACTGCCTAGTAACCAACAACCACGAGATCAAAAGTCTATACTTAATGTCAGGAATGATTATCTTGCCGTATCGCGTATTTTAAGATCACTCTGACGGCTTTGGCCCCGCCTACGAGATAAAATTACCCTTTGCCCGCGCTCGACTCTCACGTTGTTGTTTGCGAAGTTAACATAGTGACGTCAAAAAAACCGTCAGCCACATCGAGACGATAATCTGCCGCGATAAGGATTCCAAGTAAAGGTATGTAATCCTGTCAATGTACAACAAGACGTACGATGGTCAGAATACACACAATCCTTCTAATGTGATAAGTTTGTTTGAGCTATTCACAGCAACCTGCAACACCGGTATCACAACCAATATATATCCACGGTCACACATAATTGTATTTACACTTATTTGTTACTTCTAGTCATACTTTGAAAGCATCGAAATTTCCTTTGATCAGTGTCACTCTTATTTTTTACTTCTGATCACACTTATTTCCTACTACTAGTCAGCCGTTGAGTGTCACACTTATTGTTTCTGGTTATACGACAAAGACTAGTTCGATCAGTTTCACACTTATTTGTTACTTCTGATCACACTTATTTGTTACGTTGAGTGTCATTCTTAATTGTTACTTCTGGTCATACGTTGAAAGCGCGGCGCACTCAGAACGGCCTTGAAAAACGCTAGAGGGAAACGGGCGCGTAGACCTCTATAAACACGCGGATTTACAATTTTGGAAATTGCGGGGGTCCGTATACGCTGCCCAAAAAACCTTACTTAGAATTAAAATTAAGAAACGTATTTGTCACTCTAGGTTATATGTAAACCACAGCTATTCAAAAATATAAATTTCATGAAAATCAGACTTAAATTAAGGAACTGTATGCAGATTTTTAGGCGAAAATATAAAACCACGAACATTGGGGTCCGGTAAATAACCCCGAAAACTATACTTAAATTTAATATTTACTGATAAAACCGAGTTGTAGTTCAACTGAATCCTAACCTATCCAATAATATTTTTTTTAACGTTATCGGACTTAATTTTAAATAAAATATCTACCACATATGCGAAACCACCGAAAATAATAAATTGTGCAAATGCCCAACTTCTAGGGCTCCGATTTGAAAACTTTATGAAAGGCTATCAATTGCGATGTATGTAAATTCGAACGAGATATCATTGACTCTTCTAGCCCTAACCGTTGAAGAGATATGCGTGACACGGCGCCATCGGCATCGGCAACGGCTATACTGTACGTGAGACTAATACACACAAATCCTTAGGATTGTGTAAAAACCATGAGACAAATTGAATAAAATTTCTTCTCAAATTAGGTAAAATATAAAATATTGTAATTGCGTTTTTAATAATTTGTAAAAATGCAGCTCAATTTGAAAGTTTAAAGTGGACAGTTTTCAGAATGACGCTCGGATCTGAGGTGCTGCTGTGTAGCGACTCCTCTTTTGTGGCCCGCATGAAAGCATTATCGACAATCGCTGAAAGCCGCTTCAACTTTCCCTCCACTGTCAGCTTAGTATGTAGTGAACCATTCGAAATAGACTCGCGTTACGGAATTGCGTTGAAGCATCGTGAAGCCTGCTAAATTTTTGGAGTTTTTCATTAGATTCCAAGACCCAGAAGAAGAGACAAGTTGCTAAAGGCATTTCATTGTCCGGCGCATAAGTTGACATCTGCAGTCGTGAAACTAAATATTTCTGTTTCTGTTTATATTAATTTAATTCTTAATCTATATTATTTTCCTTCCGTTCCGAATGTTAATATAATATTAATTTCCTTACATTCTGAATGTTGATATAATATTAATTTCCTTCCATTCTGAATTTTAATTTAATATTAAAATCATTCTTAATTTTAATTTAATATTAATTTCATTCTGAATTTCAATTTCATATTAAAATCATTCTTAATTTTAATTTAATATTAATTTCATTCTAAATTTTATTTTAATATTAATTTCATTCTGAATTTTATTTTAATATTAATTTCATTCTTAATTTCAATTTCATATTAAAATCATTCTTAATTTTAATTTAATATTAATTTCATTCTAAATTTTATTTTAATATTAATTTCATTCTGAATTTTATTTTAATATTAATTTCATTCTGAATTTTATTTTAATATTAATTTCATTCTGAATTTTATTTTAATATTAATTTCATTCTGAATTTCATTTTAATATTAATTTCATTCTGAATTTCATTTTAATATTAATTTCATTCTGAATTTTATTTTAATATTAATTTCATTCTGAATTTTATTTTAATATTAATTTCATTCTGAATTCTATTTTAACATTATTTTATTCTATAATTTAGCTTGAGGGCTCCATATTCCTAGAACAGACAACGACGAAGCCCCTTTATATACTCCCTTTATACCCTGAGATCCATTTTGGAGATATCTAAGGTCCACTCTGCCTTTGTCACTGGTGTCAACTAAAACGAAGTTAATGAAATTTGTACCTTTATCAGAGTATAGTTCTGGCGCCATCTACGATGCCCCGGACTAAAAAGAGTAGGACCAAATAGAAGTTGTTTATTTTTCGGTTCGGATGTTTTCGTTTCGGACTTTTTTAAACATTTTGTGAAGGTTTTTTTATTCTAATAATGGTAACTCCATTTTTTTTTTAAAAAGTCGGTCTTGAAAAATATTTACCTGGAATGTTTGTTTTATTAAATAAACTCGAGGTCCAAATATTTGGGAATGTACCTTTAAAATTGAGCTTTCGGCCAGTAGCTCGGCCAACAGCTACTGTTTTGGTCATTACGTTTTATTTGCGGACCTATTTTTGCCGTTTACCAGTCGGTTAGTTTCTCGTGACGTCGTCGTCTCTTTAGTGGAATCCTCCATGGCCGCCATTTTGGGGGCCGTTCAAAAATTATGTTACGTAAAAATATTTCCCTTTTCTGGTAATATTTAAACTAAAACAATAGAATATATATTCGCGACAGTGACGTCACGAACTAAGTGAATTTCATTTATTGAATTTCAAGAAGTTGTATATCTCAAAAATATCGTAGGCCCAAAAATCGTTTTCATTTAGTTGGCCAAATTTAGTGGCTAAACTAATTGACAACAATTACTTATTTAGGTTATTTTGAATATACGAGTCTACGAAAGTCAGTGGGTGAAAATACCATTATCCCTATTAGGGTTGGACATAAGGCACAATCAATTCTTTAACTTAAAGAAGATCAATTATTTCAACATAATTCTTACTCTTGACACTAGAATGAGCAGTAGCATAATCCAAGCTTACGTTTTCATTGTTTTAATCTCTTTATACTCAACAGAAGTTCACTATGAAAAACTTTCACCCCTACCACATTGTAGATCAAAGCCCATGGCCTTTAATAACATCTTTATATCCTCAGGTATTATTAGATGGATATACCTAATACCGAAATATTCATAAATAATGGCGAATATGGCGTATTATAAATTCATCATTCATTAAGCCCATTTTATTTAAAAAAATCACATTATGTAACTCAAGGGATAATAAATTCCTATTTCAATTCTGACGGGTAAAGCGAAATGTTGGCTGTCCTTCTTGTTTTATACCCCCATTTTTACCCCCACTAGTCAGTGACTATTAAAATAAATTCTACGTTAATTTATTTTAATAGTCACTGACTAGTGGGGTTAAAAATGGGGGTATAAAACAAGAAGGACAGCCAACATTTCGCTCACTAGTCAGGCGGACCACGGACTGTAAATTTTAGAGGACCGGTATTCCCGAGGTATTTTACGCCCCGTTCACCGATCAGGCTGACGGGAGTCGCTCAAGGTCATAAAAAAAAACTAAAGCGCGTGTCTTTCGGTCGGCCAGATTTCCAGATAACATGCGGGGGGGGGTCTATCTCTATGCGTGGTACAAATGACCTTGATGGACTCTCTCTCTCTCTCTAGTTCGAAGTGATTGATGCTCGGGGAAACAAAAATTCTACAGGAGAAGGCTACGCTTTACTCGTCCTCTAAAATTTACAGTCCATGGGCGGACTACTAATAAAAATATCCTTATTTACAACCTTGGATTCCCTATCTTGTGGTGATTCTTTCCCCCTACGTCATAACGTCGTCTGCTACTTCGTTTTCTCTCCCAATCGCTCAAGTTAAAGGGAAGGCGACGCGAAAACAACATTATGGCGTAGTTCAAGGGGAACGGTCAAGCTTTAACCAGTTAGATAGCCCTATAGCCCGTAAAAACTAAAATGTATGGCGAAAACCGCATCAAAAAATATTAAACGGTTAATTTTTAATAAAATAAAGAAATTTCGGGGAATCGAAAAGCTCGCGTCCGATGCGACACCTGGTGAGAAATCGGTGAGACACTCTTTGCTTGATTAAAATTAAAAACGCAATATAAAAGCGCGCGCTGCTGAAGACGCGAAAGATTTGTTCCAGTGTCACCTAAGCCTAAATTGCGCGATTTTAGAAAGTTAGGCTAGTTCGCAAATCGCTTGACACTAACAAGGTCGTGGCGGCGCTGGCGATACACCTTAAATACTTGGCGTTATTTTGGATAATTTTGCGTTTCAACTTTTTGGGCCAAAAACTATTTTTTCAAGACAAAATAAGTTGAATGTCTTGTTGATCTTTTGATATGCAAATAAGGGGAAACTAATTGATTAAGTAAAGAACCTATTTAAATAACTGAGAACGAGCTTAACTTCCACGTCCGCTAGCTCTTTTCTTAAACCTGTAACTCTCCATTTGGCCAATTGTATCACGCCATCTATGTATCAGTCGGTAAAATGTGTTCTTTAATATTTCGACAGAAAATTTCAATTTAGCTTTTAATTAAGTTCGTGTCACATTAATTAAAGGTCAATTTAACGATGTATTTATTTAATTCACCTTAAATAGCCAAATACTTCGTAGATTCTCAATTACAGTGCCAAGAATAAATATTTTAAAATAAATCCCCGACAGATGGCGTTCAATTTGAATTAAAATTTTGATCCGAGAATTCACAGCGCGGCCATCTTTGTTTGTGTTCCGCCAGAATTAGCTGGATAATTTAGGGTTCCACACCAAAAACAAATTGGGATTTTCTGATCTAGCGTCTGCCACAGACAAATTAAAAAGTCATAAGAAGGTTTTTTTTAAACAAACTTATGAAAATATAAGCAACCGTTGCAAAAATAATATTAAAATGCTAGTATCACTATTTATCAAATCAAATTTACGAAGAACGATGAGGAAAAACTAAGGCTGGGCGAATAGCATTTTTAGCCTATCGAGACGAATATCGAATACCCAATAAATTTCTAATCGAATACCGAGACGAATAGTAGTTTTTGAACCAAATACCGAATAGTTAGGCTTAGTAGAAATATTACCTTATCGAATATTCGTCGAATAATAGGCGCGAATATTCGTCGAATACTATACCAAATATTCGCCGAATACTATACCGAATATTCGTCGAGTACTATACCGAATATTGACCCAAATATTTGTCGAATAACAGATCTAATAGTTTAAATATTAAAAAAAATTAATATCTAAATGGTAGAATTGCATCAGTTTAAAGTACCATTGAGCATCCCAAAATAAAAAATGTATTTTATTTTAAAATATCACTAGAGTAAACAATCTTTGGTACTACAATATTGAAGTATATCTCGGTATTAAATAAGAAAATCACATTTTATTTTTAGGGTACTTTTTGTAATTTTGTTTCCGCCGAATATCTTCCCGAATATTCGCCGAATATTCACCGAATATTTTACGATTATTCGCCGAATATTTGCCGGATATTCGCTGAATATTTACCGAATATTTAACGGATAATAAATACCGAATAATACAAATGCTATTCGATATTCGATCAAATACCAAAAAAGGCGTGAAGCGAATATCGAGACGGTTATTCGTCTCGATATTCGATCGAATTATTCGGTTAATTCGGTTATTCGCCCAGCTTTAGGATAAACTAATAGCGTCTAGTTTAGTAGCTACCTATCTAGCTTTCAATGGCGAACCAAAGTGTTAATAGTAATACTTCCTAGGCTTACGAACTTCACAGTTAAAACCCAATAATTGCGGGTTTTTCCTGATACAATAGGCAGGTTTGTTGGGTTTTTATTTGTCTATGATGTTATTTTTTTACATCTTGATAAATCTCTTTTTGTACGGGCTTTTGGCGAACACCTGTTTCTAGATTACTCTGGCTAGAGCCCGCGACATATAGTAAAACAGCACGCGCCGGCAAACAAATTATACAGCGTTATCTGCAATGTCTGCATGCACGCGTACGTAAGTCAAAAGCCTTTGACACGGTTTATAGAATCTACACAGGTTGGAGCGCTTGGGATATGGGAGGGTCCGCTTACTCGCTACTCCCGCGTTTAGAAGTTTGAAATCAGCAGGCTAAGGCGCCGAAAGCGTCATCTGGAGAAAACTAGTGATTTAATTTTACTAAATGTTCGGGAGGTTTTCTGAATTTCATATTTAACTAAGGTAAATATATTGTTTATTCTAATTCTTTATTTTTCATATTATTTAATCCTAAAACACCTTATAATTTTCAAATTGTATTTTTGGAATGTGTTTTAAGCTTCCTGTTTAAAGGGATCCCTCACTCACAACAGGGGGAGGCATAGGGGTAACATAAAATCTAGACTTGCAGTGTGCTTCAAAACCAGTTTTTTTGTGACCCCTATGCCTTCCCCTGTTGTGAGTGAGGGATCCCTTTAAAAATATGATATTATTATTAGGCCTTAGCGTAGATAGACACGTGGATTTTTTTCTCTATAATCTTGGCTTTAAATTAAAATTTTGAATATAGAAATTAAATAAAAAAAGAGGTGAAGCTTTTGTTGTATTTATATTTCAAATTTATTTTTAACAAATTGTATATAAAGCACATTAGTACTCTTTATAACATACAGGTGGCGCATAGATAGCTAAGTCTGGAACAGGGTTGGCAGGCAGTAGAAAATAAGGGGACCTAATCGCTAGCATGTACGAAGGTACAGGGAGCTCCAACCTGTGTAGATTCTATAAACCGTGCCTTTGATATCAGCTAACGTTGTATTGTTTTTACATTTACATTATTCTACACAATGAAATCACGTTCAACTACAAAAAATTTCTAACAATGTAGGTCCATAAAACCGATCATTTACGGTGAAGCTGAGATGGGAAATACGATTTTTAGAAAAAATTACATACTCATAAAATTAAATTTAATTGGCTTGTTTTCTCGGTTCGTTTCTACTGCTTGTGAATGATTTGATTTAACAAAATGTAATTACACTATTTACCGTTGTTTACCATTATTTAAAATGATTTCAAAATTTACCGTTGTTTACCGTTATTTCACAATATACCTAGGCTTATCATTATTTCAAAATAAATCTTTGTTGGTCATTATTTACCAAAATTCCGGTAATTACCGTTATTTCTCCAAAAATCTCTACTTACCAATATTTACTAAAATACCAATATTTACTAAAATTCCAATATTTACTAAAATACCAATATTTAATAAAATACCAATATTTACTAAAATACCAATATTTACTAAAATACCAATATTTACCAAAATACCATTACCTATCAAAGTACCATTACCTATCAAAGTACCATTACCTACCAAAGTACCATTATTTACCAAAATACCATTTCTTACCATTATTTACCAAAATACCATTTCTTACCATTATTTACCAAAATACCATTACCTTTCAAAGTACCATTACCTATCAAAGTACCATTACCTACCAAAGTACCATTATTTACCAAAATACCATTATTTACCAAAATACCATTTCTTACCATTACTTGCCAAAATACCATTTCTTACCATTATTTACCAAAATACCATTTCTTACCATTATTTACCAAAATACCATTTCTTACCATTATTTACCAAAATACCATTTCTTACCATTATTTACCAAAATACCATTTCTTACCATTATTTACCAAAATACCATTATTTACCAAAATACCATTTCTTACCATTATTTACCAAAATACCATTTCTTACCATTATTTACCAAAATACCATTTCTTACCATTATTTACCAAAATACCATTTCTTACCATTATTTACCAAAATACCATTTCTTACCATTATTTACCAAAATACCATTTCTTACCATTATTTACCAAAATACCATTTCTTACCATTAATTACCAAAATACCATTTCTTACCATTATTTACCAAAATACCATTTCTTACCATTATTTACCAAAATACCATTTCTTACCATTATTTACCAAAATACCATTTCTTACCATTATTTACCAAAATACCATTTCTTACCATTATTTACCAAAATACCATTTCTTACCATTATTTACCAAAATACCATTTCTTACCATTATTTACCAAAATACCATTTCTTACCATTATTTACCAAAATACCATTTCTTACCATTATTTACCAAAATAACATTCAGAAGACCAAACAGCGCGGGGAGAAATACATTATACAACGAGTTTCAAATTTTTACCCCTCCTAGGGGACAAAAATACTAAAATACCAATATTTACTAAAATACCAATATTTACTAAAATACCAATATTTACTAAAATACCAATATTTACTAAAATACCAATATTTACTAAAATACCAATATTTACTAAAATACCAATATTTACTAAAATACCAATATTTACTAAAATACCAATATTTACTAAAATACCAATATTTACTAAAATACCAATATTTACTAAAATACCAATATTTACTAAAATACCAATATTTACTAAAATACCAATATTTACTAAAATACCAATATTTACTAAAATACCAATATTTACTAAAATACCAATATTTACTAAAATACCAATATTTACTAAAATACCAATATTTACTAAAATACCAATATTTACTAAAATACCAATATTTACTAAAATACCAATATTTACTAAAATACCAATATTTACTAAAATACCAATATTTACTAAAATACCAATATTTACTAAAATACCAATATTTACTAAAATACCAATATTTACTAAAATACCAATATTTACTAAAATACCAATATTTACTAAAATACCAATATTTACTAAAATACCAATATTTACTAAAATACCAATATTTACTAAAATACCAATATTTACTAAAATACCAATATTTACTAAAATACCAATATTTACTAAAATACCAATATTTACTAAAATACCAATATTTACTAAAATACCAATATTTACTAAAATACCAATATTTACTAAAATACCAATATTTACTAAAATACCAATATTTACCAAAATACCATTTCCTATCAAAGTACCATTACCTATCAAAGTACCATTACCTACCAAAGTACCATTATTTACCAAAATAACATTATTTACCAAAATACCATTTCTTACCATTATTTACCAAAATACCATTTCTTACCATTATTTACCAAAATACCATTTCTTACCATTATTTACCAAAATACCATTTCTTACCATTATTTACCAAAATACCATTTCTTACCATTATTTACCAAAATACCATTTCTTACCATTATTTACCAAAATACCATTTCTTACCATTATTTACCAAAATACCATTTCTTACCATTATTTACCAAAATACCATTTCTTACCATTATTTACCAAAATACCATTTCTTACCATTATTTACCAAAATACCATTTCTTACCATTATTTACCAAAATACCATTTCTTACCATTATTTACCAAAATAACATTCAGAAGACCAAACAGCGCGAGGAGAAATACATTATACAACGAGTTTCAAAAAATATTACATCTAAAACATATGGTTTATAAACAATTAATTGACAAAAGTCCCCTAGGAGGGGTTATACAACCACCGTGTCTGTCTGTCTGTCAGGCCTGCGAACGCGTTCGCATTTTCGGGGCGTACGCAGTTTCTTGGCTCACTGCGTACGCAGTCGAATAACCGTTTTAGCAGTTTAAAGGTTGGCAAAACCGCCGTGTGACGGTAAGCGTTAACGGATAAATTTGCGATTGCGTTGAGTTTGTTTGTTGCTTTTCGTGAACGCTCACCGTCGCGGCAGTTTTAATTCAGTTTGGTTATGTAATGTTTATGTGTTGGCCCTGTTGGGTGGGAATGAATTGCGGAGATATATCATAAAGGGTCATCTCGATAAATTAATAATAATTAATTAATTAATAATTCAGAAATTGTCTTCCCCCTTTCCGTAAAACGTTCAGCGTTAAGGTTCATCCAATGAAATTTGTACACAAGACTGCGTTAGCGCGTTTAAAGGCTAGCTGCGTTCTCCTTGTGTTTGTTGCTCCTAGCTGCCAAACATATTCTCAGAAATATATCGTTGAATAAAAGTATGCATTTATATTTTAATCTTATTTTTCGGTTTTATGGCTTCAGAGGGTGTAGACACTCCTGTACAATGGCAGCTAGGAGCAACAAACACAAGGAGAACGCAGCTTGCCTTTAAACACGCTTGCGCAGCGCTGTGTACAAATTTCATTCGACGAACCTTAACGCTGAACGTTTTACGGAAAGGGGGAAGACAATTTCTGAATTTTCCCCTTCCGACGGCAGCAGGCGCTAAAGCGTCTAACCAATGAAAAATGTACGCAAGAAAATGCACGACTTGGGACGGGTTGCGTTCTCTATCTCCGTGTAGGCGGATCTTCCGGAAATCTTGAAAACAGGTGTTATAGTTGAAGCCACATATAGAGTAATGGCAGTGTTACGTCACACGACGTCCCCCATGCTTTTTCCTATTCATAAAAAAATTCACGACCACAATGGCGGCCATGGCCAAAGCTCCTACTCTATTCTCCTACTAACCCGTAGTCATTCTTGGTATTTCTTTGCCTCTTTAGCTTAGATAATCCATTAGGCTTCTACATTTTTTCTTGGATTAATAAATCATTGTATTTTCTTTAGGTTTTTTTTTGGTGGTGAAAATTTGTTTTTGCGACGACGTCGAAAAGTTTTCAGTGTGGCTAAGCAAAAAACCAATTTTCTCGGAGATAAATTAGGCTTATCATTAGGAGCTTTTATTTTAGGGCGAGTTGGGAAAAAAATATACTGTTTTTGCCTTTCCACAGTTGTTCGAAACCTTTTTGCCTTACTTCAAAATAATTATCCCAAAGTATTGGACTAGCTTTTTTGTTACACTTCGCATCTTAGTTTTTAAATATAAATTTAATTATCATAAAGAAACGCAAACCAATTAAGGCAGTGTCAGCTAGGAGCAACAAACACAGCACCCCATACAAGAACGCAACCCGTCAAAATTCGTGGATTTTCTTGCGTACAGCTTTCATTGGTTAGACGCTTTAGCGCCTGCTGCCGTTGGAAGGGGAAAATTCGGAAATTGTCTTCCCCTTTCCGTAAAACGTGCACCGTAAAGGATCGTCCAATGAAATTTGTACACAACACTGCATTAGCGTGTTTAAAGGCTAGCTGCGTTCTCCTTGTGTTTGTTGCTCCTAGATGCTAGGGTCTATAGAAATTTGGCAGCATGACGTAGATAATAAGTAACCTATGTTTTTATAAGTGGGAAAAAAAGCGTACCATCATGGCGACCATTTTATTCGTTGTATGCTTTACAGAAAATAGTTTTAGTTATTCAAATGTTTCTTTATTTAATTGCTTATCTATATAGATTTATTTTTTGTAATTTGCGCCTAAGTTTTTTAATAATTTGAATGTGTCTTTATTTAATTTCGTATCTGTGATGGAGCTAGGAAAATGTCACCGGCGTTGGAAGATGTCAGTTTTAGGGAACCAATAAGATGCCGGGCTTTGTTTAGGGGGGAGGAGCTTATTATTAGAGCATGAGGTGGATTAAGAACAAACAAATACTTTATTGATCTAGCTTTATTTTTTTAATATTATCAAGTAAAATGTTTGAAAATAATTTGAATATATATATATATATATACTTTGTTTCGCAGAACGCCATCCACAGACGACAAAAGTGACCGGAAACTTTCTGTTGGACATCTAAGGGACCACTTTCACAGTTCCACCTAGTGTGAATACCTTGAATTCCCAACGACAATGTAAGTTTTTGAAATATTTATTACATTTAAAAAAAAACTTTGACAGGAATCCATACCTCTACTTTGAATGCTTATCCTAACAATAATACTAATAATAATCAGCAATACCCTAGGCACCACCTTAGGCCTAAGTCATCAAGCGACTTTTAAAGATATTAATTCATGTGACCGTGTTGCAATGCGTAGGATGGTGGTGGCAAGCCGTATTGCCTAAGTTAACATAGTGACGTCAAAAACACCGCCAACCACATCGAGACGAAAATCTGCCGCGATAAGCATTCCAAGTAGAGGTATGGATTCCTGCCTTTGAACATAAAAAATATTTTAATACTTCTTCGGGGCCCGTTTGAACATAATATGTATATTTTTTTACAATAGCGAGAACCTTTGTATATATATGTAATTACGTTACGTAACTACGTGTTGACATGGTGTTGGAGTAACGCTATTGTGTCTGTATTTGTCATTAACCGCGTGTCGCTCCACTTTTGGCGTGCCAGACCAATACGTCGTCTGGAAGACCTCTCGTCTCAAGTGCCGAGACTTTTTAAAGATAACTTCAGAAAGCCAGTCTAGCGATAATTAATCACAATTTAATTCTATTTTAGGAGAACTTTTCGCGAAGGTAGTTTCGCGAATTCGACGACTGAGGGCGCTGGGAAATTTCGTTTCTGGGAAGCTTCACTGGTCGCCTTCGTGTCCTTTTTATTTTCTGGCTGCTTAGCTCTCTAGAATGGGATCTTTCAGAGTGCCTTTATATATTTTTCGACTTATCCGAAGTTTAGACTCTTCCGTTGGCACGTGCGGCTTTTCGAGTCGTAGATTATTGCCACGAATAACGACGGTAGATTTACACGAGTTTAGCGTAGGCTGGTGTAAAACTCCTGTAGCCACTATTGTCTCACCGCCATCGCCGCCGTACGCCGCGCCATGTGTCAGAATTTATAGCCAGGAGTGCGTCAAAATTCTAAGAAGGAATTCTTCTCTGGAGAAGAGTTTTTCGTGATAATTTTTATCTCCGTGAGAACTCGATAAAAAGCGTCAAGTGTATAAAGATTCTTCTAAAGATGGCGCCTTACGAGAATTCCACGAACGTGTAAATAAAGCCTTGGACAATAATTATTAATTTTACACAATATCACGAAAATATATAACGGAAAAAAACATTAGATTTATAATTTAAACGGAAGATTTCCTCGGAAATTAACTTGCCATTCTGTATTCTCTGAAATATCATTTTAGTCCACAAAAATATCATACTGTTTATTTTCTTCAGCATCAAATTTGGAGTCGCATATTTAGCAACTGTCGAGCATACACGTCGTAATACATTTAAAGTGTTCAAATTAAAATACTGATAATTATAATTTTCTCAACAAATCGAGACAGAGTTATGACAACTTATTATTTACCTAGCAGCATACTTGTTAAAAAGAGTAAATACTGGTTTGAATTGAAATACGTCTAGGCCTTGTACAATTATGACGAATTTGCGGTACACCCAGGCACACGAAGAAACAAATAAACTCTCATTAATTAATTCTTGGTGTACCTGGTAACCCGGGGTTATCGAAGGGTTTGAAATTTTGTTAAAATTCGATAACAAACGTACTTGATTAAATACATTATTGTTTATATTAAGTATAGGAATGCACCGATATGGGTAAAAAAAAGGTATGAAATAGTTTCTGAAGTCTGTCGTCCGCCGGGAGTAGTGGCGTACTCCTGTAACCTCAAGCGTCTGGGAGGCAGAGTTTGTGGATGGCCAGGACCACCAATCCCTCAACGGGTGGTCGGAATACTTCCGCCACGGGTGTCCTCACCCGTGTCCCCATGTATCCCCCCGTTGGCGTGGCCTTTACACATATCTCGCCCTGATTATTCAAATGGACGAGAGGACGGAATTGTCCCACACGTCACAATCGACTAAAAAAAATAAAGTATTATCATTAATCGAGAATTTTCTTATTTTTAAATGTTTTTCTGAAAATATTTTTCTAACACCGGTATCGGCCAATATCGGCTTCGCTTAAGCCGATATTTGCCGATACTGATATTAGAAAAATAGGCCAATATATCGGCCGATTTATCGGTTTCCGATATATCGTTGCATCCCAATTATTGATAAAAACATCCTTGGTTTTAATAAAAAGTAATGTTAGAACAAACTTATATTTCTTAAATAATTACCCTTAAAAATAGGTTTTTTAAAAAATCATAACGTTTGTAAGTTTTGGAAATGATTAAAATCCTAAAGTTGGGATTCGCGTGTGATAATTATTCTTTAGTGTAGATTTGCAAAATGTCGCGTCCTCGGGAGTTCTACCGCAGTGAACTGGAGCGCGAATTCAGCCGTCGTCTCCCGAGTAATCGAATATTATGGTCGGAGAAAAACATTTTAGCCTAAGCGGAAGACGCGTGAGCGCATTCGGCAAACCGGAAGCCGCCGTCGCTCCATCTTACGGGCGATAAAAAAGGCGGGTCCGTAATTAGATTTGGTCGTTTTCCTCCGGTTTTCTTTTGACGACGTCTTCTGGCTTTTCCTCGTGGATGCGCTTCTCTCTGCTAGACGCTTATCATCAGCCTTCATTTGTCAAACGCTGGCGGCGCCCTCTTTTGCATAACGGAGGAAACGAAACGCTTTGTACCAGAGCGGCTCTCCTTCTCTAACAAGAGTCCCTGGCGGCGTCTTCCGTTTCATTTGAGTCGAAAATCCCGGCAACTATTTTACTGCTCCTTAACTTTTAATGTTCTAACTGGCTCTCAGCCTCGGTTATGATTTCAGCCTCGAGGCGCTGATTTTAAGCAGAAAGTAGGATTTTTATCTCTTCTGGGTGACGCTTAAACGAAGATCATTTTAAATTTTATTCTTCTTACGGCTACCTGGGCTTAAGCCTAATTCCGTATTATTGCCGAAAATAGTTTGAAATGTTTGGGGACTTTTGTTGTTGAGATTTTAACGCCATTCCAATTGGCCTTTTCATAAATTAACGTTGGCCCTCTTGTTTTGATTTAGCTGCTACGTCACGGGTGACGTATCGATGACCTTTTTCAACGAAAATTCTTGGACATGAGGTTAAATTCGACGAGGCACCCTGTTTTTAGGTATAAACTGAACGGAACTTCTACGTATTTCGTGACGAATGAGCTACATAAAAACAAGTCCAGCAAGCGTAGCTTATTTTATGAAAAGGAATATTAGTTAATGAACACGTAATTATTTCATTTTATAATTATCTTTAGTAGAACTCTATTTTTAACCTAAGCTTTTAAAATTTTAATATCATAAGTAACATAATATCGATAAGTATACCGCTTACGCTAATTTTTTACTGAATGTCTGTTTGACCAATGACAATATTAATATAACTTATATGGTAACGGTGCCCGAGAAATCGCAGCCAACTGCATATTTTGATGGATCAGCCAAGGCTTAGTAATTATTGAAACACTTTCGTGACTTTCAACAGTAAAAAAAAGCTTACTTTGGCAAAATAAAATGAATTATTGAATCGTAACATAAAATTGACTATTGAAAACATCCCTCGTGTCATACTAACATGACAGTAATTTTTCCCGACAAAAATGTCTTACTTTAGTGTTGTTAATTTTCCGGAAAAATAAAATGCGGAAAATTTTCCGCAAATCAGAAAAATTAAAAATTGAAACATATATTACTTTTTAAAGGTTTTTAATGTTTTTAACTTTTTATCGATATAAAATGTCTAATATCAGTAAACAAACAACACTACAAAACATTAATAGTGTCACATTGCTAATCAGTTTAAACTAGTCTAGAGGTTTAGTTTTACTTTTAGATTCGAAAAAATTATGCGAAAATGCCGTTTTATTTAAATTTTCAACAATATATTAGACTAATCATGGAATTAAAACCTTTTTATTTTTTTTGGAAAAATACGGAAAATTTTCCGACTTACAACACTAGTCTTACTTATTATTATTACTTTACTTATGTCCTATGTATAGGGGGGAGGGGTATCTTCGCTTCGTTTGGGACGAAAGTGGAGCGCTCGGAGACAAATAATAAAGACGGTCGCGAAAATATTAAGTGACTTCGTTACGAGAAGGAGACTCTCGTGGATCCGCTAAAAATGAAAATTGTGACTCGGAGACAGTTCGGAATGAGCCCGAGAATGCTTAAAGTCTGCTCTGGGTATTAGTAACTCCGGCTTCCAGGTCAGTCGGACTTCATCTTCTGTCTTCTTGAATAATTCAAGAGGATGTTTTCGGTATTAATATGAGACGGGAATAGATATATCTTGGATGGTTATATTTTTAGCGAATTTACGTCTTGATTTCAATTTTTATTTTTCATCTGTCTTTTATTACATTGACTTTATAATTCATTTAGTTAATTGGTAGGTTCCAAATTCAAGGTTATATTTAACAGAAATATTTTCAATTTTTGGAGGGTGGGTTCGGGAAAAAGATCGTTTCCAATCCATTAATTTTTTCAATTCCGGATTACCGAACACGCTAAGTAAGCTTAGGGCCTCAAGCTGGAAGGTGCCTCAAAATTTTTGATTTTTTAAAGTTTTCAAAGTCTCAAAAGGTCTGATTTTATAAAGTTTCCAAAGTCTCAAAAGGTCTGATTTTATAAAGTTTCCAAAGTCTCAAAAGGTCTGATTTTATAAAGTTTCCAAAGTCTCAAAAGGTCAAGTTAAACAATTGACCGCACTAAAAATTTGTTGAAAAACCAGCTGGTTGTCCAATTTTCCTTGACTCTATTAAAATTAATCTTGCTACTATCTCCCATAAATTAAATCGAGTTACAGAAACGAATAAATACAAGGATAATTTGTTTGGGGCCTCAAACTACTCTCAAGCTTAGGGCCTCAACGGAGGTGAATCCGGCCATGAACTTTGAATCGGACACGGATATTACTAGAAGAAGCTATTAGAGAATTTCGCTCCGGGTCAAAAGTCTTTTAAAAACGCCATCGAAAGCGCTATTCGCCACTTGACTTGATCAAGGTAACCATTCCATCAAAATTCTCCTTCTCCGAGAGTCCAAATTCTCAGTTTACAATTCAATCATCTGGCAATCTTAGAGGATATCTTTGATTCCGTAAAATAAATGTCTGTTCTAAGGCTGTAAAAAATGAATTCGCCTTTCACCCGGAAGGTCAAATCTTTCTCAGTCACTGATGACCCGCTGATAATCGAAGCCGATGTTTTTAGCCACGTGAACAATTTCTGGGGGGGGGTCCCCTTAACCCCTTGTCGGACGCTGGTGAGTCCCCGTCAGATTGGCCGCTGATTAATGAGCGGAACCTCGGTATCTCACTCCAGCGTGCTTCCAAACCCGAACTGATTAATCAATGCTACGACCGTATCTGTTTCAGGCAGATAAGGAGAGCGCCGACTGCGTCCACCAATTTCATCTCGACGTTCAATGACACTCCCTACCTGACGAAAATCCCCTCTCGCTAACGCCTTTACTTCCGTTTCGAAGGGACGAAGAGAGCCAATCTAGAATGACGCGGACCTGTCCAGACACGCGAGAAAGTGGGGGAGGGGAGGCTAATAGGGGGGTAAGAAACGCGCCGTGGATGGACTGTGATGACAAATGGAGACCTATTTACAACGATAGTTTTGCCCTCCTCCGTGATTTTTTATCTTTCATTATTTTATAACGTTCGTTCGTTGATAGATGGCGGCAACGTTTCTCTTTGAGGTATTTTTCTCCATTTTTTTCCGCTTTGGAAGTTTTAGTAATTGATTCCGCCCATTGACCCTAATGAGGAGATCCTCGGTTCAATAGACTGGAATATCTCGGAAATCATTTCAGATTTTGATATCTTTATTTTCGTAATATCTGCTCCTTGCGCGCCGAGTTTAAAAGTTATCTCCTCGCTGCTTGAAGGAGTTTTCCCTCGAGTTCTTCCGTTTCCCCTTTCCTATTAAAAAAAACTAGTTAAGGTGAACGTTAATAGTGAGTGTAGGGAGCTGTTGACTCGTGTGGAATGAAGGGCTCACCCAAGGCAATAATATACTACCCGAGGTGTTGCACCCCGATTTTATTCAAACTCGGGGGATTGGTAACTTGAAAAATCCTAAAGGGATTTTATTCAATGGGCAACGGTTTTGCCATGGCAACGAAAAATGTTTTTGACAACATAAAATAACATGGGATTTTGACCGATTTAACTGTGAAAAAATTGATAAAAATGTGACCATTTTTGATTTTTTTCGTCAATTTTTATCAATTTTTTTTTATAATTTTGGTATTTTAATTTTTTTTCAATTTTGTAAAATGTTTCACAGGGGGGACCCTTGGAATCGGTCAAAATCCCATGTTATTTTCAATGGGAAAATTTCTATTTTAAGTTGTCAACAACATTTTTCGTTGCCATGGCAAAACCGTTGCCCATTGAATAAAATCCCTTTAGGATTTGTCAAGTTACATGAAGGTCTACCAATGCCCCGAGTTTGAATAAAATCGGTGTGTAACACCTAGGGTAGTCTCCTTGTCAGTTCGGCTGCGAGTCCAAGTCGAAGTTGGGCGAGAGCGTCAGCTTGGATAAATAATAGTAGGCACTACTATTGTTAATCCAAGGCGTCAGTGTCGAAAAAAAGGTTCGCTTAGAAAATTGGAATGAAAACAATAGAAAGTGTCGTACTTATAGTTTTTATGTTCCTTATGATAATACGTATTTGTGGAATTTCAAATTGAACCGGTTAACAAATAACATTTTCAGTGTAAGTAGCGCCACATAGCGGCCAACGCGAGAAGCTCCTTAAGTGCTGAATTTTCGTCTACTAAACTGACGATTTGTTATTTATAAAACGCAAATCGTCTGCTTAGCAGTCGAAAATCCCACAGTTAATGAGCTTCTCGCGTTGGCCGCTAAGTGGCGCTATGTACATTGAAAAGGCTAAATGCGTTTTTTTTTTCAACGCGGCTAAATAAAATAAAATTAATACTTAAAATTACTAAATTACTCAACGCTGAAGAAGTGGTTCCTAGTAGTTTGCTAACCAAACCCCTTCGCCACCCCACTGTAAGCTGGCCGAAAAAAGGTTCGCTAAAAAATAACCGTTAAAGCAATAGCATACTTATGGTGATTATGTTACTTATGCTTTTGAGGAACGACAATTGAAGCTTGTACAAATAAACCATTATTGTATAATTGTACAATTATTGTATCGTGTGTTTTACCAGCCGAATGGTTTCTATTAGACACACAGTCCACGATCTTGACTTTGGCTCCGAATACAATGGGAGTCGTTTTTGTAGCGAAGGCACGACAGCACAGCCGTTACTTGTTCAACGAATATCACACGTTTCAGCTTCCGTTTATTTATGGATTTTTCCAAGTACCCTATATTTCGGATGTTTGTCGTTAGGGGGCGGTCTTATGGTTTTGTTTCCACCGACGCTCTACTCGCTATCGAGTGCCATTGATTTCCCCCATATTAGCTTTCGTTTGTCTGCCCTTTTCCGCTATCGGCTGACACTTCAGCCAATGGCACTTTTTCACTTTCGCTGTCTTGGGTTGAAACGTCACTTGAGGTGCCAGAGAGACTTGGCTGAAGATGAAATCTTGTTTCTCTTTTAACGAACTCTTCCGAATTGCTTTCTTAGTCGCGTTCCCTTTGAACTGAATTATTAACGCCCCAAATAATTCTTTTCCAGCATTATTTTAACACTTAATTACCTTTCTCAACGATACACTTTCCGGTAAAACAAAGAATGCCTAGCGACCTAGAAGTTACCAAGAACTATGAAATTAGTGTTGTAATTCGGAAAATTTTCCTTTGAAAATTTCTCGCTTGGAAAATTTTCCGGAAAATTATCGAGTCCTTTTTTGCAGGAACTTTTCCGTATTTTCCGAAAAAAAGTAGAAAAAGGTTTTCATGCCATGATTAGAATAATATTGTTCGGTAATTTAAATTTCACGGCATTTTCGCCTCATTTTGTCGAATCCAATATAGTAAAACTAAACTTTTAGACTAGTCTAGAATTAAAACCCTTAAAAAGTAATATGTTTCAATTTTTTATTTGCCCGAGTTGCGGAAAATTATCTGGAAAAATTTCCCGTAAATTTTTTCACATTTATTTTTTCCGGAAAATAACCAACTATATATGAAATATTAAATGCTGGCACCATGAAGTTATATTTCTGAAACTCGAGAGCAGTGTAAAATAACCTCAATAAATTTATTGACGCCCTCTAGAACCGTGTAAAGTCTATAAATATTTATTTATTATTATTATTTATGGTCATTATTATTTTATTTTATAATTTTAAATTATAATATTTCAGTCAGCGAATGCAAATTTCAATATTATCTTCCAATTATTATTATCTACTCACTTTCGCATTTTCGAGATAGCGCTACAAGCAGATTTTGAGGGCGTGTTCATTCGAAGTGTAACATCATGGCAGCAGGAAAAAATATTATCGTATATAGTTCTTTGTTACTTCTATTCGTTCTTGGTTAAACCGATAAAACCTTAATAAAAACATTGCAACTAGATAATTGACGCTTTTCGAGAAATTCGAATTTCAATTTTTAAAATCTTAACGAAAGCGTGGCGTACCAAATTTTTATTATATTTTTATTTATAAATAAATTGGTAAAATTATAATGAAATAAGAAATAAATTAGTAAAGTTATAATGAAATAAGAAATAAATTAGTAAAGTTATAATGAAATAAGAAATAAATTAGTAAATTTATAATGAAATAAGAAATAAATTAGTAAAGTTATAATGAAATAAGAAATAAATTAGTAAAGTTATAATGAAATAAGAAATAAATTAGTAAATTTATAATGAAATAAGAAATAAATTAGTAAAGTTATAATGAAATAAGAAATTAGTTAGTAAAGTTATAATGAAATAAGAAATAAATTAGTAAAGTTATAATGAAATAAGAAATAAATTAGTAAAGTTATAATGAAATAAGAAATAAATTAGTAAAGTTATAATGAAATAAGAAATAAATTAGTAAAGGTATAATGAAATAAGAAATAAATTAGTAAAGTTATAATGAAATAAGAAATAAATTAGCAAAGTCATAATGAAATAAGAAATAAATTAGTAAAGTTATAATGAAATAAGAAATAAATTAGCAAAGTCATAATGAAAATAGAAATAAATTAGTAAAGTCATAATGAAATAAGAAATAAATTAGTAAAGTCATAATGAAAAAAGAAATAAATTAGTAAAGTCATAATGAAAAAAGAAATAAATTAGTAAAGTCATAATGAAATAAGAAATAAATTAGCAAAGTCATAATGAAAAAAGAAATAAATTAGCAAAGTCATAATGAAAAAAGAAATAAATTAGCAAAGTCACAATGAAAAAGAAATAAATTAGTAAAGTCATAATGAAATAAGAAATAAATTAGTATAGTCATAATGAAAAAAAATAAATTAGTAAAATTATAATGATATAAGAAATAAATTAGTAAAGTTATAATGAAATAAGAAACAAAATAATAATTAATTTAAAATACGAATAAAATTATAGTAACAATACAAATTATTATCCTTACAGTATTTAAATGGCAAAGATAATATCGAATTACTTTAAGATTACTAGTTTTTATTCTAAAGTAACGAAATTATGTCAGGAATGTTTCGCTTTGCCTTACACAGAAAATGATAAAAGTTCAACACACTTCCCTAATTTCGTAAATAATGAAAATCGCAAATTTCACCCTCTACGGGTCTCCCAATCTTTTTCAGTCCCTTTCGCATCTTGAAGCGACTAAATTTGAGTTCGAAGTGCCCTACGTTTCCCGGAATCGACTTCGGAGGCATCTCTCTCTCTTGAGCCAACAGTTTTTCGCTGTATTTCGACGATCCCATTTTAACCCATCTTCTCTTTAAATATTGATTCGAGACGAAATAGATCTGGCTTTTTTAAATAGCCAATAAGAGAAGAGCCAATTGTCGCCGACGTCACTATTTGCTCTTCCCGAATCCGCCTAATTAGAACTTTTGTGCGTTTGCAAATTTTCATTGTAATTCCGAACAAACAGAGTATAGTTTACAATGGCCTATACAGGGTGTTAACTAAAAGGCGATACAGGGCCAATAACTCCAAATGTGTTTTAGCTATAATTTTGAAATTTTCAGGAAACATACAACGCGCAGGGGGTGCCTTGACAACGGAAATTTCCATGACTTTGAACCATGTATTCAAGGTCATTTTAAATTTATCTTGAGATCCATTAGAGATACAAAGTTGGCTTCAATTAGACAAGTGTTCCCCGTCAAATTTTAGGTCTAAATTGCTTTGATAACACCTAATTTGACTAATAACAAGTCTGGGGAATTTAGATAAAAACAGGAATGTCGTGATGAAAATAGTGTCCCAGAGACCAGCTTGAAGGGCTAATAGCTCGAAAAGTCCTAAAGCCAGAGTTTAAAAATTTGCTAGACATACTCATCTAGCAGACAGTCTTTAGAATTTGCAAACTCGGATGACATTCAACTCATGGTTCAAGGTCATTCAAAGTTTATTTCGAGAACCAATGAGAGAAATACTTAAAATTTAAAAATTGTGTAAATTGAAATTTTAAATCTAAATTTCTTTAACCCGATGAAAACCTTTCAAATTGGAACCATTTCTCTAAATCCATTGTTTCTCGAGATAAATTTTAAATGACCTTGAGAACATGGTTCAAGGTCATAGAAATTTCCGTTGCCGAGTGACCCCCTCAAAGTTTCAAATTCCTAGCTAAAATACATTTGGAGTTATTTGCGTGGTATCGTTTTTTATTTAACACTCTGTATCTACCAGGTATTGTTACGAAGAAATTAGAATCGCTTAATGTTTACCTTTAAAATTGAATTCCTTTTAAAGTATGAACAAATATTTGGTCTATTATTGACCTACTAACGCCTGTAGAAGTGTTCCAGTAGCAGTACACCGGTGCCTCGGGAGAAGCTACTGATTCTATTAAAGATACGATGCTTATTGCATTGGCGTTTCGCTCTATGCTAAGAATGCGTTTATTTAGGACTATTCTGCGGGTACCATGGTCTAGGTTTCGCGCCGTTTCGGGAGGACTTCATGGTCTAACAGTAAGCTCCTTTCCCCACAAAAAAATTAAATTTCATTGGTTGTCGAAAATTGACGACTTCTGACGCGAAAATTCGACCTATAATGCCCGTTTCAACATAGTCTTTCTCCCAAAGTATTAAATAAATGCATTTATGTTATAAGTAAATGCGTTCTTGGTATACATAAATACTTTCTTGGTATACATAAATACGATCTTGGTATAAATAAATACATTCTTGGTATAAATAAATACGTTCTTGGTATAAATAAATACGTTCTTGGTATAAATAAATACGTTCTTGGTATAAATACGTTATTGGTATAAATAAATACGTCATTGGTATAAATAAATACGTTCGTGGTATAAATAAATAAATACGTTCTTGGTATAAATACGTTCTTGGTATAAATACGTTCTTGGTATAAATAAATAAGTTCTTGGTATAAATAAATACGTTCTTGGTACAAATAAATACGTTCTTGGTATAAATAAATACGTTCTTGGTATAAATAAATACGTTCTTGGTATAAATAAATACGTTATTGGTATAAATAAATACGTTATTGGTATAAATAAATACGTTCTTGGTATAAATACGTTATTGGTATAAATAAATACGTTCTTGGTATAAATAAATACGTTCTTGGTACAAATAAATACGTTCTTGGTACAAATAAATACGTTCTTGGTACAAATAAATACGTTCTTGGTATAAATAAACACGTTCTTGGTATAAATGAAAACATTATTGGTACAAATAAGTGTGTTCTATGTATAAATGAATGAATTCTTGGTATAAATAAAAGCGTTTATATATATATACATATATATATATATATATATATATATATATATATATATATGTATATAAATACGTTCTTGGTATAAGTAAATTTGTTCTCCGTATAAATAAATGTGTTCTTCGTATAAATAAATGCGTTCCTGGTAAAAATAAATACATTCTGGTCTTTACCTCTGATTAGTTTAGAAACTACACTTTGCATAGTAATACGGATATTCAACCAACGAAAACCCTAAACTTCCAAACTAAAGGGGGGTGTCTTTACAATAAAAGCAGGTACTCCCTCTTTATCACCGAAACGAAATTCCTGGGCAGTTAAATTGGGGGGGGGGGGCTACCATGCACCCGTCGGATATAAAATTCGTATTAGCCCTTGGTCGCTAGGTGTCTCTCTAATGACGGTAGCCCCCCCCCCCCCCCTGTTGACCTTCCCTGGCGTTGAGAAAGATTTAGATTTTCAATCAGAGTCCATTGGCTTAGTGATAAATCATCCAGGCTGCGGGAGTTTGTCCGAAAGGAGGTTAAGAGTGGCTGACACTCGGCGCTTCTCCGAAATCGTGTCCGATTTAATTTCTACGAGACGCCTTTCCTAGAATGGAGGAATTCGAGATTTAGTTTCGCGTCAGTATTAATCGGGCGATTTGTGGGGGGGGGCGTATTTTAGCTCCGTTAAGTTAATTGTGACGCGTTCCCCTTTGCCGCGGTTCGACTTTCGGAGCTATAGCGTTTACGGTGGCTCTCGATAGATGTCGCCATCTTCGCCATTTTCTTTTATTTACGGCCATTCTAGCTGCGGGAGATTCGATTTTCATTACGCGCGAATACCTTTGATCTGCCCTCGAGCATTGACGACCAATTTCGAGCTACACTTTTGAAGAGTTACTCTATTGGTGGAATAGATTCATTTATAATAAATGTTACACATTTACAGTCCCAGAATAGAGGAAATACTGAAAACCTTTCGTCTGCTCTAAGGGATCCAGAGCTACACCAGTACCAACATTTTACATTCGTTACCAGTTAAAGTGTAGCTTTAAATTGGTCATAAAACGCTCGAGGGTAGCCCAAAAGTATTCGCCCAATAGTACTTCCAAGTTCCATGCACGGCCAACTGATCAGGTTATTCGGGTCGTGGTTCTCAGATATCGGAAGATAACCGGTTAGTCAGCTCGGGTTCATATTCGCCCCAGCTAACAATCACGAAATACAGCGATAATTCCCGAAATCCGATTAGAATTCCTGATATCGAACGAGAAATCCCGAAATCCGACTAGAATTCCTGATATCGAACGAGAAATCCTGAAATCCGACTAGAATTCCTGATATCCAACGAGAAATACCGAAATCCGACTAGAATTCCTGATATCGAACGAGAAATCCTGAAATCCGACTAATATTCCTGATATCCAACGAGAAATCCCGAAATCCGACTAGAATTTCTGATATCGAACGAGAAATACCGAAATTCGACTAGAATTCCTGATATCGAACGAGAAATCCTGAAATCCGACTAGAATTCCTGATATCGAACGAGAAATCCTGAAATCCGACTAATATTCCTGATATCCAACGAGAAATCCCGAAATCCGACTAGAATTCCTGATATCGAACGAGAAATCCCGAAATCCGACTAGAATTCCTGATATCCAACGAGAAATCCCGAAATCCGACTAGAATTCCTGATATCCAACGAGAAATCCCGAAATCCGACTAGAATTTCTGAAATCCAACGGGAAATCCCGTGGGGTGGAGGAGAGGTTAGCACTTTCGCCTCGCAGCAAGAGGAGCCGGGTTCGATATCAGCTTGTGACACTGGATGAAAACCCGGAAACAATCCTTCCACGTTGAGTTTGCAAGTTATCTCCCCACTGGTTAAAGGAGTTTTCCCCCGAGTTCTTCGATTTCCTCTTTCCATAAAAACTTGTAGAGGTTAATAGTAAGTGTAGGTAGCTGTTGGCTCGCGTAGCATGAAGGGCTTGCCACCACCAACCTACGCATTGTAACCGAGACACCTGAATTAATTCCATTAAAAGTCGCTTTATGACTTAGGCCTAAGGTGGTGCCTTGGGTATTAGCCTAGCTGATTATTATTATTATTATTATATCAACTTATTAGTTTTTGGAAATATTATTACGCAGGCTCCCTTACCGCGAAATCCCAGACGGCCAGACCTATCTATTAATGACGTAGATGGTTTAATATTTCACGGAATAGTTCTTTCTATAAAGTAACATCAGAGATCCTGGCAGTTATAGAGATGCGAAACTCCCTTTACCCTAAGCAAACCAGTTTTTTTCAAATTTTTGCCGATCGCAGCGACGCCTGTACGTGGGGAGTAATCGCAGAGATCCTAGGATTGTTACCGTTGTTTACAATTTTTGCGTCTCTCGGCTTGAAACGGGCGCTTCCTTCCGGCCGAAGGGCGGCGCTGATGCTTGCATTTTTTGGTCAGGTTTTCGGCGGAGTTTCGCATCTCTATAACTACCAGGATCTCTGGTAACATGGCCTTCTTGTTTTAATGTAGCTCTTACGTCACTGCATTTACCTTCTCCAACACTACGAGCGCGCGCTCGCATCACGAGGAGCTTCCTATTTTCTAACGCTCGTGCAAATTGCGCGTGCTAAGATAATTCCACCAAAGCTCAGTCTTGTGACGTAAGAGCAACATGTTATACTTCTACTTTTAACAAGTTGGGTAAGCGTAAAACATTTATAGAAAGAACTATTAAGGTTTCCACTTAAGGTTTGAAATATTTAATATAAAATGTATTTTCAGACAATGAAAACCCGTCTAGCAAATTAACTTATCTTCATTTAGGTATTAAAAGGAGTTATTTATATCTAGTAACGTAATAAATAAGTACATTCGTACAAATCCCATACACTCTAGAGAAAAATAATTTTGTTTAATCTTGAAATCCACTTGAAAATCCTGAAATCTGGTGAAAATCAGCCGAAAAAACTAAAAATCAACACGAACATCGTGCTCTGAAATCACATTGAGTTTCAAAACCCCCCGTAAGCAAAATTTTGCAAATAACTACTTTTATTTTCAAATTAAATTTTATTCAATAAGCCTTGGCTGATCAGTGTCATACTTATTGATATTATGAGTAGAAGGAAAGTGAGGGCGAGGCTCCGATCCCGGGGACGGGGTCAGGTTCGGGATCGGGGTCCGGGATTTAAGGGGTGAAATGGGGGTAAAATCGTCGAAAAGTCAATGTATTTAGGGTATTTCTCGCGACGATTTGTTTTCCCGTATATCAACATATTGTGTCCAGGCCAACTTGTTCATTTATCTACGCTTATCTCGAAAGATACTTGAACGTATATCTTATCAAGTTTTATCGTACGGAATAAGTTGAAATGATGTAAAAATTGATAACCTAGGCGACGCGTGCGCAGATTACCCCGGGGGACGCGGTTAATTTGAATTGAAGTGTTTTGACGTCATGGAATATTCGTTGTTAAAGTAGAATGGAAATATTTTTAAACTTCATTTTAATATCATTGTAGTATGCTTGACACTTGAACCAATCTCACGAGTATTTCTTGAAACGTATATCTCGATCACGTTTTATCGTACGAAATAAGTGGAAATTATATAAGTTGTATGATTAATAACCTAGGCAGGAAGATAGCGCGCGCGTGCGTGGATTACCTGGGAGGCGTGGATTACCTGGGAGGCGCGGATTGCCCGGGCGCGCGGTTAATTTGAATTTAAAACATGGATTCCCTCTCCGAAATAATTCATGTACCCAAAATTAGACCGCAAGTTTTTTTCTTTTAGGGGAATCTCTATGGGGGTTTAACATTACAATAAAGCTAATAGGTCCAGTTTGGGGTACTTTTGGTCCGAAATGGGGTACATAGGGCCGAAAATGGTGACTTTGGTCGTTTTAAGGGTACTTTTGTTCTATTTTGGTCCATTTTTGGGTACATCAGAAAAGCAGTTGGAAAAACGAAGAGCCTTATTTTTTTTTTCCCACCCATCTCCAAACTCCAAAAATTTATTGCTTTAATTTATTTATCGCTTCCGTAGGTATAAAATAAGATAAAAACCACTTACCTATATTTTAATTACGGTAAATTAAAAATACTTAATTAGTGTACTAAGTTACGTTTAAAAGAACCTTTTGTAACAATTCCAATATGTAAATATAGGTATAAGGATTGAAAAAATACTTAAAGTGGTTTTACTGTTAAACTCTAAAGGAATTTAACTTTAAAGGGTATCTTAGATTATTGTTTTTAATTTTATTCAAGTTGAAAACGTATTAAGAGTCCTTCAAAGTACTATAAAAGGATTTTATTTACGAACTTAATTCATATTTTGTTCAAACTTTCAATTCGCTTTTATTACTATTTAAATACGGTAAAATATAATTCTTATACACAAATATAGTCAGAAAGATACTATAAAACACTAAAATTAAAATTAAATTAAATTTGTGTGGATAAGATTTGTAAATATCATTTTGAAACTAATAACTTTCACGCTTTATTTAAGTCAAGCCAATAAAAACAATTACCTATATTTTAAATACGGTAAAATATAAATACATTTCCGATATGTAAATAGGTAGAATAACACTATTAAAAGTTCCTTTTTCTTCTTTTAATACGACAACACACAACTCTGATACGCAAATATATAAAGAAAAAAAAATTACTCTACGTTCGATACGTTAAAATACATTTCCGATACACAAATATAGATAAAGAAATACTATAAAATGTAAAAAGGTAGAAAAATACTACACATTAACCATTATGAATTTAAGCTTACAACATCCTTCACGTATAGAGCATAACATATATGTTCAGAGTTAACTTGTTTCCTCGTTATCTTTATCGCATGTGTTTTAAATAGCGTATGGAATAAGTTAAGAATGTACTGAAATGGTGTATGTTTAAACCTCGTAGAATAAAGAGTAAAACATATGTTCAGAGTCGGCTTGATTACTAAAGCGAATAACACAGAGACGTTTCCGGTGTAGTCACGTAGGAAGAAAAATACTACAACACTCTCTATACTCTACATTCAACACGTTAAAATATACTTCCGAAATGCCAATATAGGTAGTAAAATACTACAAAATCTCTATACTTTACCTTCAATACGTTAAATTACATTCCAATATGTAAATATAGGAGGAAAAATACTACAAAAGCCTCTTTTCTTGGCGTTCAATATGTTAAAATAGATTTCTGAAATGCAAATGTAGGTAGTAAATACTACAAAATCTCTATACTCTACCTTCAATACGTTAAATTACATACCAATATGTAAATATAGGTAGTAAATACTACAAAAGCCTCTTTTCTTGGCGTTCAATATGTTAAAATAGATTTCTGAAATGCAAATATAGGTAGTAAATACTACAAAAGCCTCTTTTCTTGGCGTTCAATATGTTAAAATAGATTTCTGAAATGCAAATATAGGTAGTAATTACTACAATTTAAAAAACGTTGGTAAAAAGAATATCATTTTAACTTGCTGCATTTATTTGAATAAAAGTGGTATTTATTTAAATAACCAATAGTTAAATAAAAATTGTTAAATGTTTAAATAATCGAAAGTGAACAAGCCTATTTTTTAAATAAAACAAACAGACTTTAGAGTTGATAAGATTTGTAAATATCATTTGAAACTAATAATTTTCACGCTTTATTTAAGTCAAGCAATTACATTTGTAAATATTGTAAATATTTTTAGGTAATAAAGAAATTAAGAAATGTTTTAATTAAAATATCTTTCATTTTCTACTACATTTTTAAAAATGAAAGAAGTTTAACAATATAATTATTCTAATATAATTTCAAAATCAGGTATTATTTAAAGTACAAATGCATAATTTAGTGAAGCAATTCTTATTTAAATACTTTTATTTAATTAATTTGTGTATCTGAAATGTATTTATTGAAAAATAAGTGGGTTTTACTATTTATCACGGTTTTTTATATATATATATATATATATATATATATATATATATATATATATATATATATATATATATATATATATATATATATATATATATATATATATATATTGGAATTGTTACAAAAGGTTCTTTTAAACGTAACTTAGTACATTAATTTATTTTGGAAGTTCAAAACGTATTAAGAGCCCTTCAGAGTACTATAAAAGGATTTCATTTACAAACTAAATTAATATTTTCTTCAAACTTTCAATTCGTTATAATTCGAATTTAAATGAAAACATCATGGATTATAGGTGCGTAATCTACTATTAGACCGAACGGATTAAAAAATACTTAAAGTAAGTGGTTTTACTGATAAACTAAAGGAATTTAACTTTAAAGGGTATCTTAGATTATTGTTTTTAATATTATTCAAATTCAAAACGTATAAAGAGTCCTTCAAAGTAATTTAAAAGAATTTTATTTACTAACTAAATCCATATTTTAGAAGTTAGTTTGTATGAAATACTTACTAATACCTGAAAAATGGACTTTAGAGTTGATAAGATTTGTAAATATCATTTGAAACTAATAATTTTCACGCTTTATTTAAGTCAAGCAATTACATTTTTAAAAATGAAAGAAGTTAAACAATATAAAAATTTGTAAATATTGTAAATATTTTTAGGTAATAAAGAAATTAAGAAATGTTTTAATTTAAATATCTTTCATTTTCTACTACATTTTTAAAAATGAAAGAAGTTTAACAATATAATTATTCTAATATAATTTCAAAATCAGGTATTATTTAAAGTACAAATGCATAATTTAGTGAAGCAATTCTTATTTAAATACTTTTATTTAATTAATTTGTGTATCTGAAATGTATTAATTGAAAAATAAGTGGGTTTTACTATTTATCACGGTTTTTTATATATATACATATATATTGGAATTGTTACAAAAGGTTCTTTTAAACGTAACTTAGTACATTAATTTATTTTGGAAGTTCAAAACGTATTAAGAGCCCTTCAGAGTACTATAAAAGGATTTCATTTACAAACTAAATTAATATTTTCTTCAAACTTTCAATTCGTTATAATTTGAATTTAAATGAAAACATCATGGATTATAGGTGCGTAATCTACTATTAGACCGAACTAATTAAAAAAAATTCTTAAAGTAAGTGGTTTTACTGATAAACTCTAAAGGAATTTTGGAATTTTCTAGAATAGCAAAGTAAAACTAAAACGTAAACCAAGTTTAAAACGAAACTAATAACTGGGAGAAAGGTTGAAGTAAGTAATTTTTTTTGATTTTTCGTTTTTTAATTTTTGAGTTCCCTATATTATTATAAACTAAATTAAATATAATTTATGAAAATTTGTGATAAAAGATCTGCTCCTTCGTGTTTTACATATATTTAAAAACTCGAGATTTTAATGAATTGTTTTCAAAGCATGAAAAATATAGCAGATCCTTTGATTTTAATTGTAGTTAGTAGTTACTTAAAAAAAAAGTCGCTAGCTGACTTGGAGCTGGTGTAGTTAAATTTTAAAAATGTGTATTTTAAATTTTGTTTGTAAAAGTTTTTTTGAAAAAGTTTAGTATTATAGTTTAAATTTATTAAATAAAATAAAATATAAATTATACATTTGGTTTAGTATTTTACTATTGCAAGTAAAATTAATAGTAATTTCAATTACTTTTTTAGTTTTTTTTTGACAAATATGCAAACTATTTAGTTATTTCAAAAACAAATACGTCGAATTATTTGGTATTCGAAATACTATTGGTTAGTTTTTATATCTTTAATTTTATTTTTCAGAACAATTTCTCTTTGTCTAGCTTCTTCTAACTTTAATTTAGATGGCCTTAAAGCCAAGTATTTAACAAATTTTGTAACCAAGTAGATGGAGCTTTAAACAATTTTTCTGTCATGTAGTCAAGGAAATGTTCAAATATACGTGTATTTGGTCATTTTGATGGTCAAATAGCCCAGTATGGAACTGCGAGATGATAGTCAGACATTGAGACGCGGGTGGCGCCCGTGCCCCAGCGTCCGCGCCAGCCCCGTCGGTGCCCCATTTCACATTTCAGACGTCGACGGAGGCTCGGGGCACCATCAGGGCGAGGGCGCGGACGCTGGGGCACGGGCGCCACCCGCGTCTCAATGTCTGACTATCATCTCGCAGTTCCATACTGGGCTATTTGACCATCAAAATGACCAAATACACGTATATTTGAACATTTCCTTGACTACATGACTGAAAAATTGTTTAAAGCTCCATCTACTTGGTTACAAAATTTGTTAAATACTTGGCTTTAAGGCCATCTAAATTAAAGTTAGAAGAAGCTAGACAAAGAGAAATTGTTCTGAAAAATAAAATTAAAGATATAAAAACTAACCAATAGTATTTCGAATACCAAATAATTCGACGTATTTGTTTTTGAAATAACTAAATAGTTTGCATATTTGTCAAAAAAAAACTAAAAAAGTAATTGAAATTACTATTAATTTTACTTGCAATAGTAAAATACTAAACCAAATGTATAATTTATATTTTATTTTATTTAATAAATTTAAACTATAATACTAAACTTTTTCAAAAAAACTTTTACAAACAAAATTTAAAATACACATTTTTAAAATTTAACTACACCAGCTCCAAGTCAGCTAGCGACTTTTTTTTTAAGTAACTACTAACTACAATTAAAATCAAAGGATCTGCTATATTTTTCATGCTTTGAAAACAATTCATTAAAATCTCGAGTTTTTAAATATATGTAAAACACGAAGGAGCAGATCTTTTATCACAAATTTTCATAAATTATATTTAATTTAGTTTATAATAATATAGGGAACTCAAAAATTAAAAAACGAAAAATCAAAAAAAATTACTTACTTCAACCTTTCTCCCAGTTATTAGTTTCGTTTTAAACTTGGTTTACGTTTTAGTTTTACTTTGCTATTCTAGAAAATTCCAAAATTCCTTTAGAGTTTATCAGTAAAACCACTTACTTTAAGAATTTTTTTTAATTAGTTCGGTCTAATAGTAGATTACGCACCTATAATCCATGATGTTTTCATTTAAATTCAAATTATAACGAATTGAAAGTTTGAAGAAAATATTAATTTAGTTTGTAAATGAAATCCTTTTATAGTACTCTGAAGGGCTCTTAATACGTTTTGAACTTCCAAAATAAATTAATGTACTAAGTTACGTTTAAAAGAACCTTTTGTAACAATTCCAATATATATGTATATATATAAAAAACCGTGATAAATAGTAAAACCCACTTATTTTTCAATTAATACATTTCAGATACACAAATTAATTAAATAAAAGTATTTAAATAAGAATTGCTTCACTAAATTATGCATTTGTACTTTAAATAATACCTGATTTTGAAATTATATTAGAATAATTATATTGTTAAACTTCTTTCATTTTTAAAAATGTAGTAGAAAATGAAAGATATTTAAATTAAAACATTTCTTAATTTCTTTATTACCTAAAAATATTTACAATATTTACAAATTTTTATATTGTTTAACTTCTTTCATTTTTAAAAATGTAATTGCTTGACTTAAATAAAGCGTGAAAATTATTAGTTTCAAATGATATTTACAAATCTTATCAACTCTAAAGTCCATTTTTCAGGTATTAGTAAGTATTTCATACAAACTAACTTCTAAAATATGGATTTAGTTAGTAAATAAAATTCTTTTAAATTACTTTGAAGGACTCTTTATACGTTTTGAATTTGAATAATATTAAAAACAATAATCTAAGATACCCTTTAAAGTTAAATTCCTTTAGTTTATCAGTAAAACCACTTACTTTAAGTATTTTTTAATCCGTTCGGTCTAATAGTAGATTACGCACCTATAATCCATGATGTTTTCATTTAAATTCGAATTATAACGAATTGAAAGTTTGAAGAAAATATTAATTTAGTTTGTAAATGAAATCCTTTTATAGTACTCTGAAGGGCTCTTAATACGTTTTGAACTTCCAAAATAAATTAATGTACTAAGTTACGTTTAAAAGAACCTTTTGTAACAATTCCAATATATATATATATATATATATATATATATATATATAAAAAAAACCGTGATAAATAGTAAAACCCACTTATTTTTCAATAAATACATTTCAGATACACAAATTAATTAAATAAAAGTATTTAAATAAGAATTGCTTCACTAAATTATGCATTTGTACTTTAAATAATACCTGATTTTGAAATTATATTAGAATAATTATATTGTTAAACTTCTTTCATTTTTAAAAATGTAGTAGAAAATGAAAGATATTTTAATTAAAACATTTCTTAATTTCTTTATTACCTAAAAATATTTACAATATTTACAAATGTAATTGCTTGACTTAAATAAAGCGTGAAAATTATTAGTTTCAAATGATATTTACAAATCTTATCAACTCTAAAGTCTGTTTGTTTTATTTAAAAAATAGGCTTGTTCACTTTCGATTATTTAAACATTTAACAATTTTTATTTAACTATTGGTTATTTAAATAAATACCACTTTTATTCAAATAAATGCAGCAAGTTAAAATGATATTCTTTTTACCAACGTTTTTTAAATTGTAGTAATTACTACCTATATTTGCATTTCAGAAATCTATTTTAACATATTGAACGCCAAGAAAAGAGGCTTTTGTAGTATTTACTACCTATATTTGCATTTCAGAAATCTATTTTAACATATTGAACGCCAAGAAAAGAGGCTTTTGTAGTATTTACTACCTATATTTACATATTGGTATGTAATTTAACGTATTGAAGGTAGAGTATAGAGATTTTGTAGTATTTACTACCTACATTTGCATTTCAGAAATCTATTTTAACTTATTGAACGCCAAGAAAAGAGGCTTTTGTAGTATTTTTCCTCCTATATTTACATATTGGAATGTAATTTAACGTATTGAAGGTAAAGTATAGAGATTTTGTAGTATTTTACTACCTATATTGGCATTTCGGAAGTATATTTTAACGTGTTGAATGTAGAGTATAGAGAGTGTTGTAGTATTTTTCTTCCTACGTGACTACACCGGAAACGTCTCTGTGTTATTCGCTTTAGTAATCAAGCCGACTCTGAACATATGTTTTACTCTTTATTCTACGAGGTTTAAACATACACCATTTCAGTACATTCTTAACTTATTCCATACGCTATTTAAAACACATGCGATAAAGATAACGAGGAAACAAGTTAACTCTGAACATATATGTTATGCTCTATACGTGAAGGATGTTGTAAGCTTAAATTCATAATGGTAGTATTTTTCTACCTTTTTACATTTTATAGTATTTCTTTATCTATATTTGTGTATCGGAAATGTATTTTAACGTATCGAACGTAGAGTAATTTTTTTTTCTTTATATATTTGCGTATCAGAGTTGTGTGTTGTCGTATTAAAAGAAGAAAAAGGAACTTTTAATAGTGTTATTCTACCTATTTACATATCGGAAATGTATTTATATTTTACCGTATTTAAAATATAGGTAATTGTTTTTATTGGCTTGACTTAAATAAAGCGTGAAAGTTATTAGTTTCAAAATGATATTTACAAATCTTATCCACACAAATTTAATTTAATTTTAATTTTAGTGTTTTATAGTATCTTTCTGACTATATTTGTGTATAAGAATTATATTTTACCGTATTTAAATAGTAATAAAAGCGAATTGAAAGTTTGAACAAAATATGAATTAAGTTCGTAAATAAAATCCTTTTATAGTACTTTGAAGGACTCTTAATACGTTTTCAACTTGAATAAAATTAAAAACAATAATCTAAGATACCCTTTAAAGTTAAATTCCTTTAGAGTTTAACAGTAAAACCACTTTAAGTATTTTTTCAATCCTTATACCTATATTTACATATTGGAATTGTTACAAAAGGTTCTTTTAAACGTAACTTAGTACACTAATTAAGTATTTTTAATTTACCGTAATTAAAATATAGGTAAGTGGTTTTTATCTTATTTTATACCTACGGAAGCGATAAATAAATTAAAGCAATAAATTTTTGGAGTTTGGAGATGGGTGGGAAAAAAAAAATAAGGCTCTTCGTTTTTCCAACTGCTTTTCTGATGTACCCAAAAATGGACCAAAATAGAACAAAAGTACCCTTAAAACGACCAAAGTCACCATTTTCGGCCCTATGTACCCCATTTCGGACCAAAAGTACCCCAAACTGGACCTATTAGCTTTATTGTAATGTTAAACCCCCATAGAGATTCCCCTAAAAGAAAAAAACTTGCGGTCTAATTTTGGGTACATGAATTATTTCGGAGAGGGAATCCATGTTTTAAATTCAAATTAACCGCGCGCCCGGGCAATCCGCGCCTCCCAGGTAATCCACGCCTCCCAGGTAATCCACGCACGCGCGCGCTATCTTCCTGCCTAGGTTATTAATCATACAACTTATATAATTTCCACTTATTTCGTACGATAAAACGTGATCGAGATATACGTTTCAAGAAATACTCGTGAGATTGGTTCAAGTGTCAAGCATACTACAATGATATTAAAATGAAGTTTAAAAATATTTCCATTCTACTTTAACAACGAATATTCCATGACGTCAAAACACTTCAATTCAAATTAACCGCGTCCCCCGGGGTAATCTGCGCACGCGTCGCCTAGGTTATCAATTTTTACATCATTTCAACTTATTCCGTACGATAAAACTTGATAAGATATACGTTCAAGTATCTTTCGAGATAAGCGTAGATAAATGAACAAGTTGGCCTGGACACAATATGTTGATATACGGGAAAACAAATCGTCGCGAGAAATACCCTAAATACATTGACTTTTCGACGATTTTACCCCCATTTCACCCCTTAAATCCCGGACCCCGATCCCGAACCTGACCCCGTCCCCGAACCTGACCCCGTCCCCGGGATCGGAGCCTCGCCCTCACTTTCCTTCTACTATTATGTTACTTACGCTAATAATAAGGTTATTTTTAGCTTATTCATTTATAATTGTACATTTTAAAAGTACACCAACCCTGTTATAATAAATATTAAATGGTCGTTAATTTAAGAACCTTTTCTAGTATATTTTCTGTTTTAAATTTTAATGCAATTAAGCTTTCGTTACATTTTATACATATTTTAACTCAGTTACGAAACAGCTAAATTAAGCTAAATTTATTTATTTATTAATATCAAAAGGTATTCCCATATATCCAGATTTAGTCTTAAATATTTTAATGACCAGTCGATTTGACATAATTGGCGATGGAAAATTATTTGAGCTAAGGAACTAATTGAACCTAAACAGGAAAAATAATTTTCAGTCATGGGGAATGAAATAAAATAAGACTTTCAGTTCCCCAAGAAAGCTTTACACCTGATTTTAAAATGACATGTTTCAAATCAATAAAATTAGCAGGGTAGGGTGTGGATACTTTTCTCGTCAGAGATAGATTAAATGCGTTTTTTCTGTCTTTACATATACTCAGTTGTAGGTTAAGAAAGGCAAAATATATATAGTACATATGGAGAAAAGATACTAGCACGAATGTCCGCTAAATCGACGGCGGGCACTTCTAATTTAGTTGAATTTCTAAATTTACCAGCGCGCGTTATACAATTTGGGAAAATACCGCCTATTGCGTAATATTTCAAAGTTATAATTAATTAATTAACATAGATCTATAGAGATTTAAAAACAGTTGTAATAACTTATTTTTGTCACTACAAGTGAGGCATACCTAAATAAATTAGGTTTGGCGAGTCCAGGATAAGTATAGAACCAGAATTAGATTAGTGGAAGTGATCATAGAGCCATTAAGCCCACTGTGGGCGCATTTGATTTACCAGAGAGACCTCTTTAGGGAAGACTAGGCGGGAGGACAATTTTGGCCCACCTATCACGGGAATAAGACCGAGATCGGTACCTGGTGGAAATTTATGGAAAAACCCGGGAAAATGGCAGCCGATGTAACCGCTGAAACGTCTTTGCGATCTATTATGGATATTAACCGCTTAGAAAGTGAGACAGATGCATCTAGGAATATGAAATTCCAACCTCCTAGAATGCATCAACTCAATATAGTTATTATTTAATTAGCAAATCTAAAACGAAAAATAAGTCTGTAGCATGTAATTTCGATACAAAATTGGCAAATAGTAACCTTCACCAAGTTTTAAATCGGTTTCTTAAGCCGGAAATTAAAGAGAAAAACGATTCAAAAGCTAATAAATTAACCAATGTTGACCTCAAAACTAAGAGTTAATCCACCCTTACAGAATCAGTGGTAGTTGGGACATTAGTTTGTGATATTTCAAAGATGATCAATTTTAATTATCACGTAGAATTAAATTATGAAGTAAGTAAATTTGTATTTAGGAATTTTGGCAATAAAGATAAATAAAAAATGTATAGAATATTGAAGCATATCTTTTAAATAACGCAGTTCTTGACTGAACAAATAAACTGACATCTTGTTTTAAATATATTAGTAACAACACTTAATATCTAAGCCTTGTAAAACGTACGATATAGCAGACGTTAGATGGCGGTATCGTTACCCAGCGTCCCTCGATAATCTTCTCTCCTTTTGAGGGGGTGGAATTTTCATCGAGAAAGTAACTTACCCCCCACGCTTTTGTAAGGCATTTGCGCTTCCAGAATTTCAGGCTCTGTAATAACTTCTCCTAATCTAATTCCGATAGAACGAGTAATGCCGAGATTACCACGTTGACGTATATAAACGTGCGATTTGATGATTGTTAAGAGCATACTACTAAAAAATAAGTTATAATGAAGTTTAAAAATAATAATTTTCATTAAATTTGCAGGAAACTATATAGGTATACACTTGGAATGTCTAAGGAAGATTTTTACGGCCGTGATGAAGCTCGTAGAAACGGGCGTGTCTTAAAGCGGGAAAACTCACGAGAAAAACTCTGGCGCCTCGCTACCCTCATTCGACGAAAACTCGTCATTAAGCCTAGTCATGGTTTTTATATTATTAGCTTACCTGATTTTCTCTTTTATAACCATACAAATACCTGAAATTAGGTATTACTACACTTCTTTCGCGAAGAACATTATAATTAATTCAAAATATTAAGTACGATAACAAATTGAGGCTTTTAAATCCATCGTTTTATAAGCCTATTTTGCGCGGGAAGATCGCTTATTTGTTACCATGACGACGCATTCTTTTCGCGTCAAACCTCGAGCCAATGAATTAGAAATGTCGTGTTACGTCTTACACTTGACGAAGTTAAGCCCCGCCTTTTTCTCGACGCGCTGTATCACCGTCCCAATGGAACCTTAGACATTCCAAGTGTATACCTCTAAAGTTTCCTGGTTTTTGGTATGAATAATTTGACTATAAAAGAACAAAGAAGGATATTAATTTAATAATGGCGAAACTCTTCTTCGTCAGCTATCATAAATCCATAACCTTCCTTAAATTTCCAAAAGAAATCGGTTAGAATAATGTATTCGGGCGTCATTTGCTTGATTTTAGGGCGCGGTATTTTGGTGGATCAACTTCCATTTTTGGCTGTTAAACAATTTAAGCATTCGCTATTTTTATATCTAGAACCACTTTGGAGTCATTTTCCGAATTTGGTTCAACTTCCAAGGGAGTCATTTCGTATTTTTTCTTTTGGCCTGACGCGGGCGTGGGCTTTCAGTAAATGATTCTCTACCACGAACCGAAATCGTTATCCTAAAATTTTGAGAATTTTGTTTTATGTCTACCTGGAATCCGAGGTTCGAGTAGCATTTATAACGCAACCCCGTTTTCGAGGAGTTTCCCCGTACGGAGCATTATCGATTTCATATGGCTTTCGTTTTCGGGAAATAGAGACCTTATTTCTGGGATGGCATCGTATTATCACTTCTTAGAGGAAAGCAACCGCCGGAGAGAATCACTTCCAGAGAAGCTTCTCTGGGTTCTACCAATCCGCCTGCTGGTCATTTTCCGTCGAATTTACTTCCGTGGAACGCGATTTATTGGGAGGATTATTTCTGCGGTTTCTGCCCAAATCAATTCCAGCCTCGAAGAAGGTTCCAAGACACCTTCCTTATTATTATTGAAAGACACCTGTTTATGAAGATTCTAATTATAATCGAAACGCCCGAAGGCCCGGAATTAGTCGAAACTGTTCGTGGCACCGTAGACGAATAAACTACTGGACCCGAATCTAGCTTGGTTTTTTCACAGCATCGCCACTTGTAGCGCCACAGTGTCCGATATGATAAATATTTCCACCCAAATATTGAACGCGCGCGAAATAACGGCTTAATATCTTTAGCTCGAAATTTAACCTTTATAAAGGCGAACTTTTTTATTTGAGTGGAAAGCTTATCGATCCTCTAGCTAGGAGCGCTGGCGGGCGATGCAATTTGAAAATTAAATAAAAGCCGGGACCAAGAATCTAAGGGGACCCACTGTTAGGCTTTAAAAAGCACGCGTGAATACTGGGAATAGGAAAATCACGGTTAATTTTAGTTCAATGTGGACAAGCTTAGCGTCGCTGAAGTCGATTTCCGACGTAGTTTGTTAGAGAAGTTGGAGCGTTTACGTTCAATTTTGACAAAATGATTAGGCTTAGTAACTTTTGAAGCTTTTATTTTGGAAATTGGTTCTTCAAAAGTCTAAGAAATGGAAATTAAAAATAACCAGTAAGCCGTGTATGGCTGAGGCTTTTTAATCACATTGACTGGAATCCATTTCATTTCTAAACTTAAAAAATTTAATGAACTAAGCCTAGCCTAACTTTATCGCACGTACTGTCGCCTAAGCCCCGACTAAGATTCTCGTCGTTTATAACTCTTAAACTCTTTTGAGAAACGAAATATCAATTTAAAATTTACAGAAAACGAATTTATTTTAAGGCAACTTCGCCGCAATTTCAACGATTTTTCTTCGTTATTAATTTAACCCTAAAATAGAAGATGAAAATATTATTTGATAGTTTCGATCACTCGATGGCACCGATAAACGGTGCGTTCTGCAAATTAAACCAATTTATTTGCCTTTCACTTCGCCGCTAGATACATGTTGTTATATTTCACGGCGGATATTATTGGTTCTCTGCCTTTCCCGTAACAGCTGGCGCCATCTAATATAAATGTTGGGAACTACTCGCGTACATTTCGGGTTGTTTCTTATACCCTCCAATATACGGAACAAATTAATAAATGTTATCGGAAGCTTTGTCGGAGTTTTGTTTCCATTAGTGCGTGATTAGGGCCATCTGTCGGGAAATTTTGAAATATTTTATTTTAATTTTTCGTGTAAACGGAGGTAGGCACGTAAATAAGCCCAAAACGCGCAAAGTCTATTTACTTGATTTTGGAAATAAGGTATTCTAAAAGCGAAAGTCAATCGAGCTGAGAGCAAAGATCAAGCAAGTAGAGATACGTGATTTTGGGAAAAAACGATTTTCTTTGGTTTGTTTCAAGAATAATAACAATAATAATCTAATAAGGGAAATATAATAATAAAAAGCATTAAAAAAACTAAAAATTAGCAAACATTTGTTTTAGAATTTCTTTCAAAAGTTCTGTATCTCGACTTGCTTGACTTTCGCTCTCAGGGTATGATTTGTTCGTGTATGTATACATTAGCTGGCGAGACTGTTTTCCAATTCAAATTTGGTCAGAGAGATTGGAACTGTTCCCTATTATTTGGCAAAAGAGAGTCGGAGATTGATCAAGTCGGAGCGGACTCGCCGTATTGAAATATATCTAGTGCATTTGGCGGAAAGATACTAGTACGAATTTCCGGCAAAACGGAGGTGGGAATTTCGAATTTGACGTATTTACGGTTGAATTTCTAAGTATACCTGAGGGCGTTATATAATTTTGATAATACTGTCTATAGGCTGGCTGGTGTTTTCATAAAATCCCCATCACAGAATTGCCTAGGAGGTGGTATACTCAGGGAAAGGACATTTAACTTTCTGTAGTCTTTGGTTTATATTGATTTTTCGGGTAACATAAGATTTAAAAACAGTTGTAATAATTTAATTTATTACTACAAGTGAGGCATACCTAAAAATATTCCGTTTGGCGAGTCCAGGGTAAGTATAGAACAGGTAATGTAGAGATTACCAGGTTGACGTGCGATTTTATAATCGTTAATAGCATAATATTAAAAATACGCTATACTTAAAAATAATAATCTACATTAAATATTTATTGATAACTTTGAAATTAAATGCATAGAGCCAGGGTGGGCCATGGCCCGACCTGAAAACTGAAAGGGCGCAAAAAATCTGGGAAAAAAGGGCGCAAGCCTTAACATTGTAGGTGCCCAAAATTTCCTAAAATCCACCAAAATAAGTTTCTAAACTAGAACAAGAGAAAATCGATAAAAAGATGAGAATGTAAAATACAATTAAAAAAAGTATAGTTATCGGTAACATGCTAAAAAAAATTATTGTTATTTGGTGATATTCTAGTTTCACTAAAGATTTCTATTTCCCAGGCGTTTTTGGACATGTATTTTATATTTTAATAAACTGTTTGTGAAAATGGCGACTTACGGACAATGTCGTGAAATTAGTCGTTTGGAGCTGGGATACGTTTTTTTTTTGGGACTCTGTAGCCACGGTCACACGACTGACGAAAGAGATTCGACAGTACATTTAAAACTAGCTACTAAAAATGGTTTTACCGTTTCAGTGCTAGTTTACTAAATGTAATTCACACGAGCCCTAAATCACAACTAGTATTCGTCAGTACAACGTCGTAACACTATTTGCTACAGCGAAATACATGACGACGGCATATTAAGCATGGACAATTTCATATAACTACATTAGAAAGGTCTTGTTTAATTTTATGTATACATTGTTTTCGCTTGAATGCTAAATTAAGCTATTATTTATTTCATTCTTAAGTAGTTCGGCGATATCCATTTACACTATGCAGCTTCAGTGACTAAACACGCGACGGTCGAAACATTTTTTTTTTTACATTTTATGAAAATCAAATTTTTAACGTTTTTGTTAAAGCAACACGCGGTAATGTAATTTTGTAAACTATATTGGTGTTTAGTCTAGTTTAAAATAAAAAGTACTATTGTTTCGTCACATACTCTACTATACTCTAAAAAATACCAATTTCTAGCCACATCTATTGAGAAAGAAAGGAACCTAGGAGGATTGCATTGAAGTTAGATTTTTAAATACCCGACGTCTTACCAGATGGCGCCAGCAGTTTAAAATTATCAATATTTACTCGTCTAGCAACCGCGAAAATTTGAAGAAACCACAAAATAAAAGGGGAAATCGATGGAAATTGTCGAAAATATTTTTATAAATCGTCTAAAAAAATTAAGATGTTAGTGGAATAAGGAAATCAATGAAAAACACCGAAAAATGTCATAAATCACTGAATATCTTTCTACCATTTTTTTTAAATTCTTGTTAATTCCTATATTATAAAATTATTAAAATTATTTCGGGAATTTATCATAGACTCTGAAAGCAAGTGGCGGCTCGACGAGAATATATGCCGCTAGCGTCGAAATCAAAAAGGTGGTACTTATATGTACCGAAGCCTCCGAAGGTTCGTAAAAATGCTTGCTGATATGTACCCCTCGCGTTGATTGGATCGTTTGTAAATTGCTCAATAACATAAATTACAGCAATTATGAACAATATTTTTACACGGGATATATAATTTAGGTTATAGTCCACTAAATAGAGTATAAGTTGTCTAACTACAATACTCTACAATGGCTCTCCGACGACGTTACCATTTCGCAATTTTTAATTTTAACTTCCTTTGCTATAAATAGATGGCACCACGTTCTCCACTAAAGTGGCAATTTTTGGAAGAATCGGATAGATTCATGGCCATCTGTAATAACTGAGGCCTTTTCATAATAGAGTGTTGTCGTCTGAAACCCTGCGACGTCACCATTGTAATTTGCCTGTTGATAAAAAACGGTAACTGTCATGGCGGCCACTATTAACACTACAGCTGTGACGTTATAAGTTTTCAAAATCGTATCAGACGACAACACTCTAACGTTAATAGTTAGTGTAGGGAGCTGTTGGCTCTCGTGGCATGAAGGGCCTGCCACCACCCTCCTACGCATTGTAACCCAGCCACTTGGATTAATGACTTTAAAAGTCGCTTGATGACTTAGGCCTAAGGTGGTGCCTTGGGTATTAGCCTAGCTGATTATTATTATTATTATTATTATTATTATTATTATTATTATTATTATTATTATTATTATTATTATTATTATTATTATTACAGGTGGCAATGATAGAGCGCCACTTGTTTTAAATTTTTCATTGTAAATTGTCGGGTTGACCTTGAATCAACCACGGGTAATGAATCAACAGTGAGTAGATTCGAATGAAGACGACTTTAGCGCCACACTGTAATCAGTTTTTCGCATCGTCGAACTAAAAACATAAGTTCGATAAAGTATTCCCAATCGCCTTTAATTAATAACATTAATCAAAGATATAGAAATTTTCTTAGCTTCCTTAGGCGTTCGATAGATGGCGATAGTTTTCCTGGAATCCTCATTTTCAGAAATCGATGCGAACGCTATTAGCGGCGGCCGAGTAATAGTTCTCTGAAGTTTCTCGAATTCCGCGCATTCTTTTGGCGCTTATGAAATTTCTCGCGCCTTTATTAGATTCTCTGACCCCCCCGCCCCCCCCCCCACCCCTCTGTCACAAATTTCACCCGAGTCACCTTTAACCTTTTTTGGAGATCGCCAAATCTGATGTACAGACCTTCCGAATTTAAAAAAAATATATATTTAAAAAATGGCAAATATTTATCAAAATACAGCGAACTCTAAATGCGCAATGAATATTGCAAACTGTACGAGACGTCAGAAGTCGTTAAGAACCAATTCCTGGGGAAGTAGCGGCTATCTTAAACCATACACTACAAATACATAATTATTATTACAATTACGTTATGATGTACATAATTATTATTACAATTACGTTATGATGTACATAATTATTATTACAATTACGTTATGATGTACATAATTATTATTATAATGACGTTATAATGTACATTATTATTATAAGCACGTTATGAAATGAAATAAAATGAAATGTTATAATGTACATACTATTAAAATGACGTTATAATGTACATAGTTATTATAATAATCACGTTATAATGTACATAATTAATATTATAATATCGTTAAAATGTACATAATAATTATTATATACACGTTATAATGTATATATTTATTATTATAATGACGTTGTAATGTATATAATTATTATTATAATTACGTTGTAGTGTACTTTATTATTATAAACACATTATAATGTACATAAATACTATTAAAATGACGTTAAAATGGGCATAGTTATTATTATAATCACGTTATAATGGACAAAATTATTATTATAATCACTTTATAATGTACATTATAATTATAAGCACGTTATAATGTACATATTTATTATTATAAGGACGTTATAATGTACATAATTATTATTATAAGGACGTTATAATTTACATAATACTTTTTTCTTTACCACAAAAATTAAGTTTTAAAGAACTATTAAAGAACAAAAAAATTTAAATATTCAAAAAAGGGTACGCTACGAATAGACCATCGCGCAAGATTACAATGCGTAAAGAAAAAGATATTCGTCCACTACAGTTATATAGTTCGACGGTAGAAATCTGTCGGTACTCGATTTGATTAGGCTTATATAAAGCCCCAAAAGACAGTTTATCATAGACTTTTGGGGACGTGCATTTTAAGTCAAGGTTCGATTTAAACAAATCTAATCAATTTCTCCGAGAACGATTGACGGGTTTTTACTCGTGTTTACTTTAAAAATGGCTCTTTGATAACGAGCGGATAATTTTTCGCATTTTTACGTAACCGTTTTTATGGCGTTGCAATTATAACCACATTTTGCATTGGGGAAAGCCCGTCTAGTTCGGTTGGATAAATCCCAACTACGTTTTTTTTACTTGTTTCGTTGTTGCCGTGAAAACTAACAAAAGGCCATTAAATTAACGATCAATTCTCGGGCGCGTGACTTTTGCGCTTAATATTTTTATACAGGCTTAATTTTAAAGAATAAGATGGTTTTTGCGTCAACAATGTTTTAAATTTTCTCGAAAATTCTGACGACTGCATTACAATGTTACCAGTGGCGTAGTCAGGGGTACGTCCCCCCTGAAACCTATGGTTGTGTATTATTTTTTTTCAATCGAATGAAGTTTAAATTCTAAACACTGAAGGTTACAAAGACGCTATCCCAAATTGAAATGCCGATTAGTCGCTTACAGCTCTGTTTATGTTTGAGTAACAAGAACGTTTTTAGGTTTACTGAGAACCTACATTTCTACCCGTACTATCAAGAATGATATTAAACATTTTAAATAATGATTAAAAACATTTTAAATAATTATTAAAAACATTTTAAATAATTATTAAAAACATTTTAAATAATTATTAAAAACATTTTAAATAATTATTAAAAACATTTTAAATAATTATTAAAAACATTTTAAATAATTATTAAAAACATTTTAAATAAATATTAAAAACATTTTAAATAATTATCAAAACATTTTTAAAAATTATGAAAAACATTTTTAAAAATGTTTTTCATAATTTTAAAAAATTTATTTAAAAAAATTTAATATATTTTTTAAATATTTAAAATATTTAAAATAAAATTGTAAAGACGCTTTCCCAAATTGAAATACCGATTAGTCGCTTACAGCTCTGTTTTTTTAGAGTAACAAGAATATTTTTAGGCTTACTGAGAACCTACAACTCTACCCGTACTATCAAGAATGAGATTCCCCGAAGAAAAACCACGCCCCATCCGTCTCTCCTGATGTAATCTGTAATAGCAACTCCTCGTTTTGAATTTTTTTTAACGCCAACATTTATACTCTATCAGTTATTATTATTATTATTTATATTATTATATTTTTATTAATATTAATTCATTATTTATAATGAATTCCAAAGTTAAATCGATAAAATAAGCTTTATTTAAAGTTACAAACAATTAAATTAAAGATTAAAGTTTTCGTGACACGTTTTCAAAAATATAAAATGTTCTTACGACTCAACATAGATGGCGTTGTGCAATAGTAAAATTTTAGGCATTCCTATAAGATGCTATTTTAGAAAGATGCCACTTCCAAAGGCTAGAGGACCCTCATATTACATCGCTCTTAGTATCAGCTAAGATTTATTTATAGTTTAGCTGACCTGGAAGATAGACTCGTACGATCTCGGTAAACCTAAATACGTTCGTGGTAGTATCGTATCTTCTAAAAACTATAGTCATAGAAAAAATCGTTTTATTCGCTTACGTTATGCAATTTTATATAATTTGATTCGATTTTTTTAATTTCTGATAATATATTTGGTTGGTCAATGTCAAGGACTTATGATTTTAATCACAATTTAGAACATTTAACTTCCTTGTTTGTATGGATTTCCTAAAATTATACTTAAATGAAATGATTTATTCGCATTTTTATTATTGAAGATTGTTTCTTTCTCGTGTAGGGAAAAACTTAATCCTAATTAAAATTAAAGAAGTTCTGTTAGACTATAATTTAATTCAAAACTTAACTTCTTCCGTGATCTCATTTCCTTATGAAGACGATATTGTTTACTGTTTACGCAATGCCAAGGCTGGCATAATTTTTTTTTGTTTCAACCTTCAGTTCCAAATAGTAAATAAACCATTGAGAAGGACATTTTTTTTAAAAGTTTTTTAAATTTTTAAAAAATATATAAAATGTTTTTTAAATAATTTTTTAAAATGAGATCGCAGAAAATGTTTAGTTCTTAAATAAATTATAATCTAACAGAGCTTAGGATAAAATAAATAAGGTTACGAAGAATAAACCCGTGAACTAAGGATTCAAATTAAAGGGGAACGGTCAAGCTTTAACCAGTTAGATAGCCCTATAGCCCATTAAAAACTAAAATTTATGGTGAAAACCGCATCAAAAAATATTGAGTGGTTAATTTTTAATAAAATAAAGAAATTTCGGGAAATCGAAAAGCGCGCGTCCGCTGCGACACCTGGTGAGAAGTCGGTGAGACAGAAAAACAACGTTAAAGCGCGCGCTGCTGAAGACGCAAAAAAAATTGTTTTGCACGCGCGACGCGTTCCATTTATAAGAGACCTAAGCCTAAATTGCGCGATTTTAAAAGTTAGGATAGTTCGCAAATCGCTCATAGGGTCATTCCAGGACAGATTTTCCCACTTGTTCACCCGACCATCGCCAAATTTCGTGAAAATTTGTATTTAGGGTTCTTTTGGCCGTAGAAGTCGATTCTGAAATTTTCAGGAAGATTGGTTTAGTGGTTGCTGAGATACGGGGTAGTCACATTTTTGAAAATGACCTTGAACCCTACCATTAACCATTTTTTATCTCAGCTTCTACTTAACCCAAAAATTCAAAGGAGGGCTCATTTTAAAGGAATTGAAGAGCGCAATGTAAATAAGCACATAGGTTCATGCTATATATAAGATAAAATACAATAAATCAAGTTTTAAATAGTTGACCTTTGACCCTGAAAATAGCTCATTTTTAATTTTCAAAATTTAATTTTTTTCCGCATTCCCTATACGCGCTTTAGTTGCAGTAAAAAAACTGCGAGGGTAATATTTTTTGTTTTGGCGATGGTCGGGTGAACAAGTGGGAAAATCTGTCTTGGAATGACCCCATACGGGGTTAGGGGCGCTGGCGGCAGCCCTTAAGATGGCGGCGAAAATTCGAACCCAAACACCTGGCGTTATTTTTCGTTTCAACTTTTTGGGCCAAAAGCTATTTAAAAAAAAAAGGTACGTGTTAGTATATTGAACGTCTTGTTAATTTTTTGATACGGAAATAAGGCCATATTTGGAAAAGCTTGGCCGTTCCCCTTTAAAATAAACTTGTATTTTTATTTTATTCAATATTTTAACCGTGAAAATTATTTATAACAGAGCTTCTTTAATTTTAATTAGGATTAATTTTTCCGTGCACGAGAAAGAAACAATCTTAAATAATAAAAATGGCAATAAATCATCTCAGCTAAACTAGAAATAAATCTTAGCTGATAAGAGCGATGTAATATGAGGGTCATCTAGCCTTTGGAACTGGTAAAATAGCGTCTTATAGGAAAGTCTCCAATTTTCACATTGCATAACGCCATCTAGTATAAGTCGTAAAAACGTTTTATGTTCGTGAAAACGTGTCACGAAAACTTTAATCTGTAATTTAATTCATAATTAAATTGATTGTAACTTTAATTAAAGCTTTTTTTGTCAATTTACAATGTAATAATATTAATATAATAATATAAATAATAATAACTGATAGAGATTAGATGATGGCGTTAAAAACATTTCAAAACGAGGAGTTGCTATTACAGATTACATCAGGAAAGACGGATGGAGCAAAGATAATTTAAACTCGTACCCTAGATTCGAATACTGAGAGCTTTCCCATTGACGGTTTTGTTACGAAGCGTTTACCCTTTTCCGGCACGTGACCTCAGAAAAATCGGGCTCCATCGGTTGTGGCACGGCCAACTTCGATCACGCGCTGCCGCACTATATAGCGCGGCAGCGCGTGATCGAAGTTGGCCGTGGTTGCGGTAAGGCGCAAACCATGGAGATAATTTTTTCTGAGTTCCGGCGGGAAGTGGGTAAACGCTATCGGCAACGCGCGATAGAGTGATTTCGAATCTAGGGTACGAGTTTAAATTATCTTTGGATGGAGCGTGGTTTTCGGTCTGAGAATCTCATTCTTGATAGTACGGGTAGAATTGTAGGTTCTCATTAAACCTAACAACGTTCTTGTTACTCTAACATAAACAGAGCTGTAAGCGACTAAGCAGCATTTCAATTTGAGATAGCGTCTTTGTAATCTTCAGTTACAATTTTATTTTAAGTTTTTTTAATATTTAATAATATATTAAATTTGTTTTTAATAATTAAAAAAAAACAATAATTTTTTAAAATGTTTTTAGCAATTTTTAAAAATGTTTTAATAAATATTTTAAATAAATATATTTAATAAATATTTTAAATAAATATATTTAATAAATATTTTAAATAAATATATTTCATAATTTTTTCAAATGTTTTTAATAAATATTTTCTATACTTTTTAATACATATTTTTACTATATGTATACTTTTTAATAAATATAATTTTAACAAATATATTTTTAAACTTTTTAATAAATATATTAATTATATTTTTAACAAAAATATTTTAAAACTTTTTAACAAGCATATTTTTAAACTTTTTAATAAACATATTTTTAAACTTTTTAACAAACACGTTTTTAAACTTTTTAACAAACACATTTTTAAACTTTTTAATAAACATTTTTAAACTTTTTAATAAAAATTTTTAAACTTTTTAATAAATATATTTTTAAACTTTTTAACAAACACGTTTTTAAACTTTTTAACAAACCCGTTTTTAAACTTTTTAACAAACACATTTTTAAACTTTTTAATAAACATATTTTTAATTTTTTTAATAAATATTACCTTTAATTATAATTTTAATGAATGCGAACGAAACTTTGATAAGCTTTAAAAGTGACGAAATAGAGGGATCGTCACAGACCTTGACCCTGACGCTTTATGTAAATAGCGTACACCCTTGAAATGTAATATTGCCATAATGGGTTTCAAAATGAATAGCGCGTTATTTTGAAATTCTTATCTGTATTTTGGCGGAACAAAAACCGTAATATCCGCGCATTTTCTTTTTTCTCGCTTTGAACATCCTACTTTGCTCTTTCCCAAATTAATTCATTGTCACGATTGTCCAATTAAAACGAACACTCATCAATCACCTAAAGCCTTACTTTTTTCAAGCGTGTTTTGAGATTATACTGATCAATTTCTCGTCATTTTCTGCCTATCAAAAAAATTGTTTTTTTCGCCATTATCTAAATGCTGTCCATAATATTTTGAAATATAAGTTCAAGCTGCGAATTGTACATTTAGTATTGGTGAAATCAACACATAGTCTATAATATTGTTCTGTAAGTATGTTTTTTCGGTAATAGTGAGTGTAGGGAGCTGTTGGCTCGCGTGGCATGAGGGGCTTATCACCACCCTAGCTCCTACGAGTTGTAACCCCGCCACCTGAATAGGCGAAACTATGAAGTCCATGGGGGCTGAAAATAGGGTAGTCACGTGACTTTGTGGAGAACCGCAGCGCCATCTATCCTAAGAAATACGAACTATTACTCATTTTATTTTGCTAATGGCAGTTTAAATTTAGATCGATTCATCGAAATTATCTAATTATTATTATTTTGTAATAGAAAAGTGGAAGTTAATTAGCTGTCTGCAGTATCTGGAAATAATATTTTTTTTCTTTGTCGTCGCACGGACAACTATGAACATGAGTTACCAAATCGAAGTTGGCTGTATTTGTCGCCATTTTGTTTTTAATGTTGAATTCCTTATGAAATGTTAAACCAAGGAATAATGGTAATATGATCACTTTTACACGGGAGTTAGCCAACGACGAATTTGTTTTTGTGAAAAGGTGGCGGTAATTTAAGGATGTTTATATATAGAATGCGAATATTAATCCAAACTTTAGTTGGGTCCAAATGGCGCTCTTTCACTTTTTTATTTTATGAAGATGAAACCTTAATTGCGCTATTGAAATGTGGCAATTCATGATTGCTAAAATGGTCTATAGTTTATAGTTTAGTTTATAGTTGAGCTCCACAATCCGTTTCCTTGAAAGTGGTCAGTGCTGTGGTAAATAAAGCTAAGTAACGTTATGCTATTAAAAAGTAGAAAATATGGTGGATTAATGCTTAAAATTTAAATTAGATTTATCGGTGCCTTATTGTAAAATGATATAACGTTTTTGTACTGTAAATAATGTTTTATGACTTAAATTGTATTTTTTTACGTTTTTTCCACTCCTTCCGCGTTGAGTTTGCCAGTTTTCTCCCCACTGGTTAAAAGGGTTTTCCCCCGAGCTCTTCAGTTTCCCCTTCTATAAAAACTTGTTGAGGTTAACGGTAATAGTTAGTGTAGGGAGCTGTTGGCTCGCGTGGCATGCAGGGCTTGCCACCACCCTCCTACGCATTGTAACCAGGCCATCTGAATTAATGGCTTCAAAATTCACTTGATGACTTAGGCCCAATGTTTACCCTAAATTAGTATTATTTACCAAAATACGTATTCACCATTATTTACCAATATTTATCTTAAATTAGTATTATTTACCAAAATACGTATTCACCATTATTTACCAATATTTATCTTAAATTAGTATTATTTACCAAAATACGTATTCACCATTATTTACCAATATTTATCTTAAATTAGTATTATTTACCAAAATACGTATTCACCATTATTTACCAATATTTATCTTAAATTAGTATTATTTACCAAAATACGTATTCACCATTATTTACCAATATTTATCTTAAATTAGTATTATTTACCAAAATACGTATTCACCATTATATACCAATATTTATCTTAAATTAGTATTATTTACCAAAATACGTATTCACCATTATTTACCAATATTTATCTTAAATTAGTATTATTTACCAAAATACGTATTCACCATTATATACCAATATTTATCTTAAATTAGTATTAATTACCAAAATACGTATTCACTATTATATACCAATATTTATCTTAAATTAGTATTAATTACCAAAATACGTATTCATCATTGTTTATCAGAATAAGTTATTCACCATTGTTTATCAGAATACGTTATTCACCATTGTTTACCAAAATACGTTATTCACCATTGTTTACCAAAATACGTTATTCACCAATACCAAAATACGTTATTCACCATTTTTTACCAAAATACGTTATTCACCAAAATACGTTATTTACCCAACTACGATCTTCATAATTGTTTACCAAAATACGTTGTTCGACATTATTTACCACAATACGTTATTCGACATTATTTACCACAATACGTTATTCGACATTATTTACCACAATACGTTATTCGACATTATTTACCACAAAACGTTATTCGACATTATTTACCAAAATACGTTATTCGACATTATTTACCAAAATACGTTATTCGACATTATTTACCAAAATACGTTATTCGACATTATTTACCAAAATTCGTTATTGACTGTTATTTTACCAGTGTTTTCCAAAATTAATGAAAATGTACGAGATAGCGATTTGAAGGGATTATCAAGCTGACAGACCACGATCAACGCGACGTAGTGATTCTCCCTAAGCATAAAGTATTGATGAAAATTAAAGGTTTAAGGGTACCAGCATAATTTATACATATGTTATTCAATTAAAAAGGAAATTAACTTAAAATATTTCAAAATTACACACAATTTCACTTATTTTTTAACAGCTAGTTTTTTTTATTAAATATAATTAAATATGACAAAGGTATTTTGTAATATGACAAAACCTTCGCAATTTCACACGTTGAAATTAGATTTTTAGACATTTATTTTAAAAGTAATATATCATATACCTGTCATACGTTAAATTATATAACTAATAACAATGTTATGGGACAGAATTCAGCTTATTGTGTCTAAAAGGCGTTGTCTAGAAGGTTTAGTGACGAAATATCCGCTTCGGTAGACAGTGCGTTATCAAACACAAACGGCGAACAAAATAAACTTTAGCCGGTAAAAAGGCGTATCTAATTACCTCCCAAAATTATTGCTAGGTTATTACGCTTATAAAGAATTGTGATTAGCTTAAATTTCCGTTGGAAACCATAAACATATTAGGGTTATTTGTTAATTTGACGGAAAAAGTGTCGCAAGATCAAGGTGAAAAAGACCTTCCTTCCTCCAACGACAACTTTGCTTCTTCATTCTTTGACGTTAGTTTCAAAAATTGACCTGACAAAGCGTTTATAGAATACGTCGAAATGTTCAAAAGTTGCTGATTTTCAGTCCATTCCCAAATTTCAAGAAGTACGTATAGATTCAAATGACGCGTGCGTAATTAAATTCGAAAGGCCAGCTGTTAATAATAAAATTCTAATTTCCCCGGATATAAAATATAAACCTTTTTATTATTCCTCGCACCCGTCCCCCCTCGATGAGCATTTGCCTTAAAATGTCGTTAATTATAATTAATAACGTCGTAAATCAAGGGAATAAATTAGATGCGAAAGAGAGGGTGAAAATGTAAAAATTGTCTAGCTCGTACAACGAAGGTCGGTTCTGTCTCTGGTGTGTAAGATAAATATCGCCTTGGCTGTTTAGAGGAATAATTTCAAGTATTGACGGTCGAGAAGCTCCGGCTTTTGTGGTTTTATCCGCGTTCTTGTTATCCACTTTCGAGCATTAGAATCATTAGTATCGTTATTAGGCTCGTGATAAATCGTAGCTAGAAATATTTATATATCCATAAGTAATGCTAATTTATTCATTGTTTGAATGGCATATCTTATTTTTTTGAAAGTAGATGCGTTTTCTCCAATTTCGCTATACAGGGTGTTTTAAAAGGTTTTGCAAAAATTTGAAGGAGTTATAGGAGGTGAGTTGAGAAGTAAACCTGTTTTTTTTTTTCATTTTGCTACACTGAGTTAAAAGAGCGCCAGAGAGCTTGAAATGTGGCCTACTAGCCCCTGGAAATAGGCTGCAAATAGCGCAAAACAAAGCAGCGGGGACTTTAAATACTGTTGAAGTTTACTTTTTTACGCTGGTTACCTCGATTTGTTTACAAATACCTTTTTAACCTATCACACGAACCCAAACCTTAATGTTCGCGTTTCCCTGCTGCTTGGTTGTTGCAGCCTACTTCCAGGGGTTTGTAGACCACACTTTGAAGCTCTCTTGCACTCTTTAAACTCATCGTAGGAAAATGGGAAAAAAACAGGCATACTTCTCAACTCACCCCATACAACACACTTTTGAAACACCCTGTATAGCAAAAATATTTTGGAAATATAATTTAAATTATTAATTTTTTCTCGTATTTTAAAGGACCACACCGGAGGTTGAAATATTTGGGTAAGCATTTAATATCTATACTTCCCTTCTGTAGCAGATCTGGCCAATCATACAATGCGATTTTTCCAGCCCTATTTCCAAAGTTATTATAATTATAATTAAAATAATTGAAACGCGTGTTTTGCTCTTAAACTATAAATTTATTTATCAACCATTAATGTTTACATTTAATCGAGTATGTATTCACGTGAACAGAGAACGTGTTGACAGCAGTCTCGTGATACCCGGAAGAAAAGCCAAGCCCTTCCGCCTTTCTTCGCGTTATCTCTCCCCCATTTCTCTCGGTAAGGGGGAAGACACTCCGGTACGATCGCGTGCTCTTTCGCCTTGAGGGTGGAGAATTTCTTCCGGGAATCATGGAAACCGAGGCTACATTATTATTCTTTCACTGGAAGTTGGCTGCTTCCAGTGAAAGACGGAGTGAACCGAATAACCGTGTAGTCGACCTTTAACCCGAAAGTAACCAATTCTGTAGGGTTGTTTTAAAATAGTAGATTTTTGCGTTTGATAAAGTAAAAAAAGCCGTTCTTCATCTCCCGAGTCGAGAGACAGCAATTTATCTTTTTAACTCGTCATGCCTTATCCGTAATCATATTTACATTTACGCCTATATGAAATCCCGCGCAACCCTTTCCACAGAGCCGTTTGCTAAATGACGAGAGACAACGAACGAAGGCCTTTTCAATAAAGCGGGCTCGTCCTCAAACGTCGCGTCTCTTTCCGCGGCCGCCCGACTGTGGACTTCATCATCCGGAAGCGGCTCCCAACGGCGGGGCTTTAATGAGGGGGACACGAGGCGTTTTGGTCATTTCTCAATAAGACGCCGACGCTCAAAGGGCGCCTCGATTTCGCCTCTCATCTTCGCCGACAAGGATTACTAGTGTCTACGGAAAAAAGACATCTTTCTCGTAGATTTATTTGCAAGTAGGTCTTAAGTCCTTTCGCTTTGAAACCTTTATGTAATAACTTTTTAAAAGTTGCTTTTGTATCTAATTTCCAAAGATGTTAATTTAACTAGATCGGTTTAATAGAACCTTAGATCGGTTTAGTAGTACCTTAGATCGGTTTAGTAGTACCTTAGATCGGTTTAGTAGTACCTTAGATCGGTTTAGTAGTACCTTAGATCGGTTTAATAGTACCTTAGATCGGTTTAATAGTACCTTAGATCGGTTTAATAGTACCTTAGATCGGTTTAATAGTACCTTAGATCGGTTTAATAGTACCTTAGATCGGTTTAATAGTACATTAGATCGGTTTAATAGTACCTTAAATCGGTTTAATAGTACCTTAAATCGGTTCAATAGTACCTTAGATCGGTTTAATAGTACCTTAGATCGGTTTAATAGTACCTTAGATCGGTTTAATAGTACCTTAGATCGGTTTAATAGTACCTTAGATCGGTTTAATAGTACCTTAGATCGGTTTAATAGTACCTTAGATCGGTTTAATAGTACCTTAGATCGGTTTAATAGTACCTTAGATCGGTTTAATAGTACATTAGATCGGTTTAATAGTACCTTAAATCGGTTCAATAGTACCTTAGATCGGTTTAATAGTACCTTAGATCGGTTTAATAGTACCTTAGATCGGTTTAATAGTACCTTAGATCGGTTTAATAGTACCTTAGATCGGTTTAATAGTACCTTAGATCGGTTTAATAGTACATTAGATCGGTTTAATAGTACCTTAAATCGGTTTAATAGTACCTTAAATCGGTTCAATAGTACCTTAGATCGGTTTAATAGTACATTAGATCGGTTCAATAGTACCTTAGATCGGTTCAATAGTACCTTAGATCGGTTCAATAGTACATTAGATCGGTTCAATAGTACCTTAGGTCGGTTTAATAGTACATTAGATCGGTTTAATAGTACCTTAAATCGGTTTAATAGTACCTTAAATCGGTTCAATAGTACCTTAGATCGGTTTAATAGTACATTAGATCGGTTCAATAGTACCTTAGATCGGTTCAATAGTACCTTAGATCGGTTCAATAGTACATTAGATCGGTTCAATAGTACCTTAGATCGGTTTAATAGTACATTAGATCGGTTCAATAGTACCTTAGATCGGTTCAATAGTACCTTAGATCGGTTCAATAGTACATTAGATCGGTTCAATAGTACCTTAGATCGGTTTAATGGTACCTTAGATCGGTTTAATAGTACCAAAGCAAGAAGGGTTCGTCACTTAGGGCACCTGGAAAAAGGCGCCAAAACAGGTCCTCAAGGCTAGGGTGAAGGGGCGAAAGCCTTTTGATTAGTTTCATAGCACCTTAGACCGATTTAATGTTGTCAAGCTGGGAAAATGCTTAGCTACTATTTGATTTTGTAAAATGCTCCAAGAAATATGGTTTGATGACAAGAAACCGGACTGGGTTGATTCGATAAGTCATATGACAGACTTATGGTTTATTATAAGCCTATTCGAAGTGATAAGATTTCGTCAAGTCGTAAATATAACAGCTTGAGGTTCCTACAATCAGATCGCAACTTTTCAATCGCTCTAGCTGAAGTTAGACTTTCTTTACCGGTATCTGGCATATTGACGTTTCTTGATACCTTTCATTTTCCTTTCAAGTAAACTCTTCTCAATGTGTACCAACTGCGGTTGAAATTCTTCTCAAAATCCGCAACATCTCATCATCTCTAAAATGGCATCGAATATTTCGGTCAACTTATCAACGAATACGGTAACTACTTAGCTTTTTTTTTTATTTAAATTCAATATCCTTGGAGGTAAATTGTAAATTTTCCCGGGAGGTATACTGAAAATTATCCTTGGAGGGAAACTGTAAATTATCCCGGGAGGTATACTTTAAAATTATCCCGTGAGGTACACTGTAAATTCTCCCTGGAAGGATACTGTAAATTCTCCCGGGAGGTGTACTGTAAATTCTCCCGGGAAGGATACTGTAAATTCTCCCTGGAAGGATACTGTAAATTATCCCTGGAGGTACACTGTAAATTATCCTGGGAGGTATACTTTAAAATTATCCCGTGAGGTACACTTTAAAATTATCCCGTGAGGTACACTGTAAATTATCCCGTGAGGTACACTGTAAATTATCCCTGGAAGTATACTATAAATTATCCCTCGAAGGATACTGTAAATTATCCCTGGAAGGATACTGTAAATTATCCCTGGAAGGATACTGTAAATTATCCCTGGAGATACACTGTAAATTATCCCGGGAGGTATACTTTAAAATTATCCCGGGAGGTACACTGTAAATTCTCCCGGGAGGTATACTGTAAATTCTCCTTGGAAGGATACTGTCAGTGGCGTAACGACAACGTTTGGGGGCCCCCGCAGGATATCAAAAGGGCCCTTTATAAAAAAAAACTTTTTTATTGGTTATCAAGCATTAGAACAATTTTCGTAGCAAAAAATTAATTCTTAAGACGAAAGGGCCCCCTATTTTGCAAAAATGTCATCCCCCCCTGTGGTCGTGGGCTCTGCAGGTCCTTAGTTACGCCACTGGATACTGTAAATTATCCCTGGAGGTACATTGTAAATTATCCCGGGAGGTATACTGTAAATTATCCTTCAAGGTATACTGTCCAGTAGTTTACATTATCCTTGAAGGTTTATTGTCCAGTAAATTAAATTATTCTTGAAGGTGTACTGTAAAGTATCCTTGGAATTAATCTGTAAATTATCCCTGGGGTATACGGTAAATTATCTCTGGGGTACACTGTAAAGTATCCTTGGAATTAATCTGTAAATTATCCCTGGGGTATACGGTAAATTATCTCTGGGGTACACTGTAAATTATCCCTGGGGTACACTGTAAATTATCCCTGGGGTATACTGTAAATTATCTCTGGGGTACCCTGTAAATTATCTCTGGGGTAACCTGTAAATTATCTCTGGGGTACCCTGTAATTTATCCCAGGGGGTATACTGTAAATTCTCTCTCGAGGTATATTCAAAATTGTAAATTATCATTGGATTTATACTGCCCAGTAGTTTATATTATCGTGGAAGGTATACTGTACAGTAGTTTAGATTATCGTTGAAGGTATACTGTATATAATTTATCCATAAAGAAAATTTACACATCTATTTATACATAGAATCTGACCGATTCCAAGGACCACGCGTTCGATCAACTGTTGCCTACTCTTATCGAATGTTTTACCATCATCTTATGCGGGTAAGTGTCAAAATTGACTGGTATAAAATCCAAGACATCGTTCTAGAGAAACTGTCTCTTTTTACGAAGATACGTTTGCGGCCGTCTTAAAGTATTATCCAAGTCCGAAATGATCGGCTTGAACTTTTTCTCAACCAACTTCGCCCTGCCCTCGTTGCTCTTTCTCAACCTGGCTACACTAAACTTGACCGGTGTCAACTGGTCGTTCGTGGGTGGAATCACCCTCGGCAAGTTCCTAGTCTTCGTAGGGGTTGGCTCGGCCATAGCCTTAATGGTAAAACCCGTCAATTTGGCCACCATAGCCATTTATTCCATCTTCTGCACTCACGTTAATGACTTTGGATTGGCCTACCCTATTCGTAAGACAATATGTATTTAAACGGAATATAGCCTCTTGTATTTCTGTTGCGCTCAAAGGGTCACAATATTAGATTGTGGCCTTTGACATTTTCGGCTTAGTGGTTTGTTGCGGAGATAATCTTTCAAATTGTTTGAGTCTTCCGAGAAGAACGCGTTAATTAGGAGGTTGTATTCCCTTTAAAGAGTGTGTAGGACTGTGTGTAATTTGTATGGTTTTTGCAGTGCAGTCAGTCTACGAAGAGAAACATCCGGCGTATCCCGATTACATGTACGTCATCGGTTTGATTTCGCTGGTAGTCCTCAACCCGATCGGCTTCTTCCTGATTGAAATCGAACAGGCGAAAAAGGTGACCACCGACGTCGTGACCACGTGCCACTCTCAACGTTCGGCTTTCTGCGTGGCTACTTCAAAATGCCGCTCCATCGTCACCCCTTACCTTCACGTCTTGCGACGAGTTGTGGCCAATCCCAATGTCTTCATGACGGCCTTAGGCGTCATCGCTAATGTCGCTTTTGACGCTCATTTACCCATCACTATTCGAGGAATTCTCAAGGTCAGATTATTTTGGAAAGAGTTCGTGATCTTCGCAATCCATCCAGTAGCTTAGACCATGGTCGCCATTTTAGGGAAACTTCTACCTCTATAGGTGACGTCATAGTTTTAATTTGGTCTGTGACCCATTTTCCTATAGGTAAATTATCGCGGCCATGACCAAAGCGAGTGCTTCTCTATGCTAGAAGTCAACTATTGCCAAAGACTAAGCGACACTAGTACCATCCGTAATGTAATCACCCGAAAGTGTACCATAAAAGCATAAAACCTTCTTCCCGGGATATGAACTCCGGGACGAAAACGCCTCATCTAATTTTATATAAGGGAAACGGAGGTTAGCGAAGTTAATTTTGGAAACGGGCAGAATTCCTCGTGCGGTTCCGACTTATACAATTAGCTCGTTAAAAGTTAAGTAGAGGTATGGATTCCTGCCGAGGATTATAAGAATTTTCCATTTTAGGAGACACTTTTATAATAAAAAAGGTCTAATTGAAATGTTATACAGATACAAACTTACGAGTGACTACGTTACATTGCGAGTACTTTACAGTTTTAGTCAGCGATAACAATGATTTCTGGTATAATTACCGAAAGACGCTAGTAGTTAATTAATTTTGACACTAATTGATTCGCGCTAATTAAACTAATTTTAGACATTCTCAGCCACATTCCAAGGATCGGTACTCTTTCTGTTGGGATTCCAAGTAGCAGGAGCAAACTTGGTTACAGTTTCGAATTTTCTGATTCCAGGCATTCTATTGGTCATAAAAATGTAAAAGTGGCGTTTCGCGCGCTGTTTTTGTAAGACTTTGCCTAATTCTCCGTTTTTAGGTTGCTGTCGCCTCTTTTAACCCGCGGGACGGTTCAAATATTCTGTAGCAGCGCGGAGGACGCCTTCGATCTGGCTGACTATGGGTTCCTCTATGGTACAGTCCCAACGGCCCCCGTGGTCTTACTCTACGCCTCTCAATTCGGTATGGCCACTGAAATGGTGAGTAATTCGCTAATTGATGAACCCCAACCAGTGGCGTAGCTGATGGTCCGCAGGGAACGCGGGAGCCCCGAGCTTCGAGGGGCCCCGCTCACTAAAAAAAATTGAAAAGGGGGGCCCCATTGAGGTTTTTGCGGGGGGCCTCTGAGTTCTTAGCTACGCCACTGACCCCAACGTTTTCTAAACATTATTTGCTAATATTTTCCGCAGTTGGCTACAACTCTGGTCATATGTACATTCTTATCAGGACCAATCATGTACGTTTCGGCAAGGATGTTGGCCGTTCGAGCATATGATGTTCTGGAATATCTTGTTCAAATACGCGAAACCATTCTCTGCTTATCCATCCTCGGCATAATTTCCTGCGTAAGTTTTTTCTCTTAAATTCCCGCTAATTTTCGTTTGCCTTCTAATTATAGGGTAAAAGTCCTCAAAAGCCATTGTTTTTTCAAGGCCTTTGGGGGTAACTGGGTGAAAGAATGAACTAATTAACTCGAAAAGACCGTGGTAAAAAAGGAACCTACTATATTATTAAATCTTCTGTGAAATTCTTTAGGTTTGGGTGACTTTCTTATTTTGCATCAGAGGAAGATGGCGGAAACCCTCCCACTCTATAACGTTGGCACTAATTATGTCTCAGGTTTGAATACCTCTATTTGCCTTTCTTTCCGAAGAGTATTAAATAATGCACTTTTTCTCTTTTATCATAGGCCTTGATGTCCATCGGTCTCCTATGCTGGTCATTAAACGGAGCTGATTCCTCTCAAGGCTGGCGACTATACTTCGAAATTCTGACCATAACTGGAGGACAGATGGCTTCCCGGTTTTGGACCGCCCTGATCGCCATCGCTCTCTGTTTGAATCAAAGGGAAGTGAGCGAAGGCCACAAGTATACAAAATATCTTATGGGCTTAGGAGTCGGGTTAGCTATTGTTTTTGACTTTGTAAATTTTTTGTTGATTATAAGAGATGACCAATGTAAAAATATCTTGTTACTATACACTGTTTTAGTTTGCCTGTAATTGCTGTTGTGTGTTTGATGGTTACCACAAGTTTAACGGAAGTTTTAAATCATGGAAAAAAAGGCCTACCTTCGTTTCTTTTCGGAGAAAACGAAGTAAGTTTGTTTGTTAAATAATTATCTACATTAAGACTGATCAGGAAATTAATCATTATTACTTTAGGCTTGCATGGCAGTAGTCATATTATCATTTTGCCTCGTGACCACAATGGGATGTTTGGTTGTCTTCTTTCGGGCCCAGTGTGTTCTCAACAAAATGCTGGAAACGAAGCTCGATCTTACAATTGATGATAACTGCGATAGCCATATTAAAGAGAAGAACATATTGGATTGGCCAGCGGATGGTAAGTTTTTGAAAAACGTTCTTTTTTCAATTTCATAAATGTATCTTGCACTTCAGGTGCAATTTGCGAAATTAAGATTGAAGAGTTTGATTCCAAAACAGCTGAAATTAAGTAAGTAATCAAAGCAAAAAGTGTTTATTGTTTCATAAAATAATGGAATGAATTGTGTTTCTAAAGTAACACTAACGCATTGAAGGGACGTACAGTCAGCGAACGAACTCTTATCTCCAATTCAAACTCTTCATCATTGTCCGCAGACAAAGACGCTAAAACTACTGATTTGGATGTTAAAGAAAGTCAATTTTTACGTCATGCTACATTACTCATTCTGTTGTGCGTTTCGATGATGGTGGTGAGCGAGAAACTTCTTTCTTACAATCTCACAACAGATAGTGCTTATATAATATTTAAATATCTATTTAAGGGTTTAACCACTTCAATATGGAAGGTTTTAGCTGATAGACAAACTGGGATTTTTGTTGCGTTGGAATTTCTGGATGTAGTTCTTAACTATGGCCAAGTACGTCATCTTGTTCTTATGAAAAATATTAGAAGCGCTCATTATTTTGTTTTTTTTTTTCAGGCATTATTTTGCTTTTGCATATTTGGCTGTGATGTTAATGTCATTGTAGTTCCTATCATTAAATTGTTAGTAATTTTTTTTATAAAGTTTTAAACGTAAGGTTTGCCACTGCTAAACTCAACTTGCGTTATTTATTTTCAGCATTACAAAGTGGAAAAATGGGCAAAAGAAACAAGAAAATATGACATGTGTGGAGGAACTTGATGAGGACACGCAATACGTATGTTTTCAGTTCATGATTTACCACTATGACCGTTGTTTACAAGAATTACCTAGAGACAAAGTGTAAGTGTTTTTAATTTTGAACTAAGCTGGTATCTTTGGCAATAGCGGAAGTATATGTAGTCTCCTATTGATTAACTATAACCAGATGGTTAATTTCACAAGAGGAATTTTTGTTGCCTTGATCCGTTCCAGGGGTTAAACAAGTACTTGAAATGTGATTTTAAGATCTTGTCGTTGAAGGTCGAAAAAGACTTATTTAAAGTGAAAATATTTCATCCGTAGCAGATTTTCTATCCACCTAACGTGACTTAAGACTGTAATATGGTATATACTCGTCACCACTGCGACTATTTTACTCATAAGAAGACTTACGTACTTGTAACAATATTAAACGCTTGCCTTTACTTAGCGCTATACTAACACAGTTAGAAATCTTTAAATAACCATTTAAAAGCATGGCCACTTTGTCTCTTATATCTGTACCGCTTTCTAGGTGAGTTTTGGGCTAAACAATTCTCTTTCATTATTAAGATTGATTTATGCTTCATTCGCTGAAATAAATATTTTATCTTAAAACTTTTGACAACCAAAAGGTGGAAGAGGAGGAAGCACGAATCTGTCTTTTGGGGATGGGAGATGGTTGATTGGTTGCTTGAGCAAGGACTGTGTCGAAGTCGTCAGGATGCGACCAGACTGGGCAACAAACTTTTAAAAGGAAAAGTAATTGAAGCTTCCAACCAAGAAAGAACCAACAATAAGCAATTTTATGATGGACATTACTTTTATACCTTCTACTTGGATTTGGGTATTCAATGAGAAAACCACCAAATGGTTTATTATGTAAATACCATGTGTATTCTTGAACCAGTGATTTTCAAGCCAAAGAAACAAAAATAAACATTAATTTTAATAAATTAACCATTTGAAATAGTATTCCATTGATTTTAGAAACCTAAGAAAATTTGGCTCTTAGTTGTAGTGCATTAAATTGCAATTATCTTCTATTTAAGGTTCAACTTTAAATACCAGGTTTGGTTAATTAAATGACACTTATAGGTTTCCAGGAAATAAGACCTCGTTCTTCCAAGTAATTTTAATTGTAATGATAGCAGCGGGGATTTACAATTCAAGGGATTTTTATTTGATTTATGTACATATGTAATGAGTGATTTATTAGGAGGAGTTTCATTTTCCCTGAAATCTTTCTAACCTCGTTTTCTTTCGATCCTAGAAGAAAACCCTGTTAATATTTTTTCAATAGGGTTATTTAGTTTTTTTCTTACTTCTTCCCCGGCCAAAGTAACTGAAGGTAAAACAGTTCCAAAACGTTGTTTTCGTTTGAGTAATTTGTCTTTATCTTCCTCCTTTTATAAAAATTGCAATTTAAATTTTTTCTAAACATAAAAGTACTTAAATCTAAATACCGTTTTAATAACTGGCGAAATTGCTTGACCAAATCTCTCTGCCCGTAATTTAAGCCTGCCAACATCCACAACCTATGTCAATAACCAAATATTAATTATTGAACTCAGATTTTAAGTTTGTTCGTTAATCATACTACAGGAGAGGCCTTAATTGAAGACGCAGTTGAGCTATTTGATTGTTTCAATCCACCAAATCTCTCTGCACGGACTTTAAATTTAGTATCTTCCGAAACTACTCCAAATCGTTTCGCTCTTAAAGTTAATTTCTTATCAAAAGAAAGTATAGAGATCAGTATTAGAAAGTTCAACTTGAAAGGCAATTATTTATTTTCCTATTACTTCTGTTTCTTTGTTCGGTTCTAACGTAATCTTTTTCAGTTTGTTAGGTTCATCAGCGATTTTTGGTAGTTGCGCTTCTGTTTGTTTGGCAACGCTATCTACAACAACTGGAGTTGTATTCCTCGAAATTGATATTTTCACTTTCTCAATGTTTTTCTTGGTTTTTATTTTCTCTATTTTACCAACAGGTTTAACTGAGCCATTTTCTATATCCTTAGAATCTAATATATCATCCTCGCTTATATCATTGGTTTTCACTTCATCATTAAGTATCGAGTCATCCGCTAACACATCATCTTCATTTAAATCTTCAGTAGATTCTAACGAATCAATACCTGAAATAAATTTTAGTTTAAAATATGAATTTTAACTTTCAATGAAAGTTGAGGTACAGCACTTTTATTTCCATTTATGAGTGATGACTGCAAACGATGAACGAGCTCAGTCTTATTGCCTGTCACACTAAGTCCACGTGATTTTAGTTCCCTTTTCAGGTCAGTCACCTACAAAATTCAATTATAGATGGAAACTTTTTGCCAGCAGCTACACTCCTGCCAACTTCTTCCATAGACTTCAAAAGTAACAATCAAAAATGGTCCAAAACTATATCAGAGCAGGCAAATAATTTCTACCCATGTTCCATTTAATCACTAATGTTTTCCATCTGACTGTTAGGGGTAGCCTAGATAAACTTTCCATGTTCCATTGCATGCTCAGATCTGCTCTGTTACATTTACTGGTATTGAGCGCTGAAAGATCGCTCAAAACATATCTGCAAATTTCAACACATTCGTGGCAACTTTTTCGGGTATTCTTTGTTAGCTCTTAAAATAAAGTAGTTGAATCTTGGAAACTTGTTTAATTTCTCTATAGATCTGAGTGAGATCGATTACGTCCGTGTCGGCTTAGGAGGGAATATAAAGTAGGAAAAAAAACAAAAGGGACAGTGCTGCATTATCCATAAGGATGACTAGGGGCCCACCAAGAGTACTGGCCAAGCAGGGGCCCATGCGTCACAAGACAGAGGGGATGTAGAGGGGCCCAAAGCGAATCAAAGCCTTATTGCACCTGCCATTAGTTAATACGGCATGGAAAAGGGAATATCATAAATAATGCAATAAAAATTTCTACAAACAAGAGAACCAAGGCCTAGGGTCAAGTATAAATTTTTAATAAAAAGTATCAGTACGCTTATGTTTCAAAATTCACTTTCCTAACCTTTAAAGAAATTAAGCTTTCCACTTTCAATTCTAGGGATTCATCTCTTCCAATTTCCATTTTAAAAATTTATAGTTACTTGTCTCTAACTGTTAATGTAACGCCGTTGCAGTGATTCCACGGTAAAACAAGATATAAGGCTATCGCATACATAGATCATTGAGTTGGGAATATATAACTAGAGATTCATATACGGCTTCCAAAATCGGGGTTTCGCGAGACAAATTTTTTACGAACTAATCTTTATCATTCGATGGTTGCGCCTTCTATTTTTTACAAAAACTATATTTTGGAAAATTTCGTCTGCTTATATACTTTTTTTCACGGGCTCACGCGAGGGGTCCGACACTCTATCAAATTTCGTACACGCCAGTGATTTGAAAATTTCCTAATTTCAAATTTCTGATTAAATTTTAGGAAATCTTTTCAAATTTCTCAAATGTTTTGGCAAATTTTCAAATTTTTATCGATTCCGACAAATTCCTCAAATTTAATAAATCTTATGAAATTTGATGGTTTTCCGCAAATTTTTATAAAATCTTGCAAAAATTTGTAAATTTGAATTGAAATTTTAGCAAATCTTGAGAAAATTCATAAATTTCTACGGGAAATTTAAGAAATCTTCAAAATTTACAAATTTACAAAAATCGCAGCGAAATTCTCTTCGCCCTCGCTAAGATATCCGAGCTCGGCTTTATAGGGTGGGACAATGGGGTCGGCCCTCGGATCTACCATAGTGATCTACCTAGTGTTCGGTCACATACTATATATTTGTAAAACAAATGGGATTTCTACCATCAACTTCGAGCGCTCAACTAGTTGAGCGAAGCGAGCGTAGCTCCCTTAGCAACGACTGCTATGGGGAAAAAATGCTGGTCCTGTGATTGTCCGAAGCCGTCAAAATAACCTATGCGAAGCGCGCGTAAAAGGCGAGAGAGTATAAACCGCCCGAAGCCTGGCGCCCGGTGAACACCCGGTGAACCTGGAAGCGCGCGCAAAAGGGGAACGCGTGTATAAAGGGAGAGAGTAGGGAGAGAGAGAAGCCAGATAGCGCGCGTATAGAGGGAACCTGGCAGCGCAGCGCGCGTAAAAGGCGAGAGAGTAGAAACCGTCCGAAGCCTGGGTCTAATAGTATCGCTAGATAGCATGTGTGTAAGGCGACTTTCGATAGAGAACCTGGCAGTGCACGTAAAGTGTGTGTAAGAGGGGAGGGGATTGAAAGGCTTTTTTATGCATTGCGGGAGAGAGGGAGATGAATGAAAGGCGATTTTTTATGCATTTTTTATTTAATTATGTCCAAAATGAAATTAATGGTTTCCACAACTTAAATTTCAATGACTCTACTGCCTAATTTTACAACTATTTCCCCAGACATTAAAGTAATTGGAATGAAATTGGCCATTTCGTTGAATTCATCGTCGCTGTCGAACGCTGGGTCCTCCAAAAGGTTTCTCCTTTGGAAATAATGAATTATTTGTAGATCGTTACATTTGTAAATAAGTTATTTAATTATTTATTTTAGTTAGTTCTTCATATATTTTAATTAGGTATTTAATTAGTTCTTTATATATTTTAATTAGGTATTTAATTAGTTCTTTATATATTTTAATTAGGTATTTAATTAGTTCTTTATATATTTTAATTAGGTAATAAATTAGTTCTTTATATATTTTAATTAGGTATTTAATTAGTTTTTAGGTAATTAACTACTAATTTTTTTGTTAGGGGTTGTTTGTGGCGATTGAGTAGCGAAGGTAGGATTTGTTTTGGCAGCAACGTTTTGGGGCGAGGCACGATTTGTTTTTGCTCTAACGGTTTTAACAGGCATTGCTCCTACGGTTTTAACCATAGAAATCTCATAGGTAACTAGAATGCTGCCGCCTACGGCCGAGCTTGACGCCAGTTCGCCTTGAACCTTCAGCCAATGAGAGGCCGTAGAGTGGTTCCGCCAAGGAGGATAATAATCCTCCTTGGATCCGCTACTATAGCGGGAGATAGGTGACGTCATTCTCTCTGGTGACATTAAATTCTTGGCAGAACCACTCTTTGAGCTCTGATTGGCTGAGATCTGGCTATCGTCTGCCACGGCGTTTGGCCCATTTGCCAGTTACACGGCAGCATTCTAGTTACCTATGAGATTTCTATGGTTTTAACAGGCGTTACTCCTACGGTATGCTCTTATTTCACGTCTCGCTCGCTCCGCTCAAGTCTGTGTCAAAAATACCCTTTGGGGTTTTGTGACGTGCTAGTCTAGCATTGTTTTTGTATAAATCGTAGTTCTACTTCACCCACCTATACATCGACCTTGAATTTTGGCCCTTTTGGTTTTTGTCTCAGTTGTTCGCTCGTTTTTACACACAATCCTAAGGATTTGTGTGTATTACCCTCCCGTACAGTGTAGCCGATGCCGCCGTGTCACGCATATCTCTTCAACAGTTATGGCTAGAAGAGTCAATGATATCTCGTTCGAATTTACATACATCGCAATTGATAGCCTTTCATAAAGTTTTAAAATCGGAGCCCTAGAAGTTGGGCATTTGCCCAATTTACTATTTTCGGTGGTTTCGCTTTATGTGGTGCCGTTCAGAGTGCGCCGCGCTTGCAGCGTATGACCAGAAGTAACAATTAAGTATGACACTGATCGACCTAGTAATCGACCAGAAGTAATAAGTGTAACAATCAACGGCTGACTAGTAGTAACAAATAAGTGTGATCAGAATTAAAAAATAAGGGTGACACTGATCGAAGGAATCTTCGATGTTTTCAAAGTATGACTAGAAGTAACAAATAAGTGTAAATACAATTATGTTTGACCGTGGATATATATTGCTTGTGATACCGGCGTTGCAGGTTGCTGTGAATAGCTCAAACAAACTTAACACATTAGAAGGATTGTGTGTATTCTGACCGTCGTACGTCTTGTTGTTTCTCACTCGGTCCAGAATTAAAGATATTTCGTCGAATTTACAAATTTAAAAGTACTGTTAGACTCTTTTGTCTATCGAAAAAATACTACCTGAATATTACGGTAAAATCCCGGATATGTTGGTAATCTCGAAATGTTGATATACTACCCTTTAGTCATAATAAACCGAGTAATATACACTTTAAGATTGATTAGTTAAGTAAATTCAATAAAATTGGCCTCTTAACACACCTTTGGAAATTCAAATGCTTAGATATCCCTTAAAGAAATTACTCTGGCTTCGTTGCTTTAAAATTATATAAATTTCAAATTTAAATATCTAACTGCAGTAAGTTTCCTAATTACAATCAAAATTTGCGTTTCTCATAAGCTTTGGTCACACTTTGGAATCGATTTCGAAACGGTTTTGGACTACTTTGGAAGGACGGTGTTACGTCACGATAACGATTTCGAAGCCCTTTGAAACGGTTTGAAGATAATTAAAGCGGTTCACAATAGCCTTTGAGAACAATTTTCGACCGTTTTGGAATGGCCAACTTGATTTTTTTTAGCCATTTCGATAGAGTGATCGTTGAAAAATGAAATTATACTTTTAAAAATTAATTTTTATTTCCCAAAACGATCGAAAACGGTTCTCAAAGTGTTTAGTGTAAACACGACTTGAGTCGCGTTAACACTAGAGACTTTGACGAAAACGGTTTGAAGCCCCTTGAATCGATATGAGATAATGAGAGAAATGTGAACCGAGCTCGAAAGAGCTATAGATTTTCGAAAAACAGTCAAATTAATCAAATCTCATGAAAATTTCCAAATCCTTATAAAATCTCGTTAAAATTTCCAAATCCCTATCAAATCTCATTGAAATTTGCAAATCACATATAAAATTTGGAAATTCTGAAAATTTTGTAAATTTATGAAATTTTGGTCAAATCTTCAAATCTGGACGAAAAGATTTGAAGATTTTCAAATTTCGTACGCATTGTAGACGAGTGTCGGACCCCTCGGGCTCACGAGTATTCTTAGTGTTTATTTGTATTTAGATATTTAAATTACTGATTATATTATTATTAATTATTCTGATTATAATAAAAGCAGAAATACATGAACCGAAATTATCAGCGAGCATTTTCGTTTTGAAAACGAAAACATTTGAGAGAGTTGGCCGTTTCCGATCTATCGAAATCTGGCAGCCTTGCCTGCCTTCCGGCCTGTATCTCCATACCGAAAATGGCCGACGATTACGCCGCCGAAAATATTTTACAAAACTGATTGGCGGCATTTTTGACCGTTATTTTGAATTATCGACTAGGACTATATAAACTTACCCAAACAATATAATAATGTATCGATGGATGCCGAACTAAGCTCCTCAAGGTTTAAAATCGGAATGCCGCTTTTTTTCTGGAATTTTCTAACTGATCATTCCGTTGACGCGAGTGATCGAACGTAAAGTTCTAAAACCGAGCCGTCTAAAACTCAGAGGGACACGTAAAGTAGAAATGTAATAAACTATATTTTATTTTAGACGAAACTATGATTTTTTTTTATAAGAAATGATATTAATTTTTCCGAGTACTTTAACGTAATTTAATCAGCTTAATCGAGATTTAATCTTTTTAATCACGATTTAATCGGCTTAATCGCGATTTAATCGGCTTAATCGTGATTTAATCGTATTAATCGCGATTTAATCCATTTAATCATTTTAATCATGATTTAATCGGATTTAATCGGCCAAGAGCGCAGATTTAATCATGGGAGTGAACTGCCCCTCGTAATTATTAAGTTTTTTTGCAGTTCCGAAAAAAATTACGGCCCTTTTTTAAATTTGAGGATTGAGGCTCCCAACGAAACCCAATTGGAAGGTAGACTGTATAACCCAAACTATATTAATATGACCTAACAACGCTAATTATATACAGGGTGTCCACTAAAAAATGAACCAGGGCGAATATCTCAAAATCTGTTTTAGGTACGATTTTGAAATTTTCAAGCCGTATACAAGATGTAGGGGGAAACCTAATGCGAAAATGCCGATGACCATGAACCATGTCTTCAAGGTCATCCAAAAACTAACTCGAGAACCGTAAGTGTTTGAAAGTTATATAATAGGGAAATTAGACTAAGCAGAGGAAAAACTAGAAAACCAAACCATAAAATGAAATAAAAAAAAATTGAATCATCAAACCGAGATTTAAAGACAAAGATCAGAAACGATAACGCGAAAATCAGACTCCCCGCTGAGAGAAACCGTTGACGAAAGTCGCGACCGGGGCGAAAATAAAGTTAAAATATAGGCGGGAAAAGAGTGTACCCTTACGAAAATGGAGGATCATAATTTGATCCAAATTTAATTTAATTTATTGGATCCGAATGTGATCAAAAATTGGACAGATCAAACGGGGATCCAATTTTGTTTTCACTTTAAGACCTCTCGATAAAATTTAGGATCCAATTTATATCAAATTGGGATCCAAATTGGATCAAGTAAGGATAGATTTTATGAAATTTGAATGCCAATTGGATCCAATTTCGTAAATTGGGATCCAATATATATCACAATTTGATCCAATTTCCAAAGTTTGGGATCCAATATATATCACAATTTTATACATATTGGGATCCCATGAGATTGGATCAAATTGGGATCCCATGAGATTGGATCAAATTGGGATCCCATGAGATTGGATCAAATTGGGATCCCATGAGATTGGATCATATTGGGATCCAATGAGTTTGGAACCGGTCGGTTTTCAATGAGATTTGGATCAGCTCTTATTTCAATGAGAATTGGATCCCGACTGGGACTAGCATTAAAAGTATGGAATCTGGGCGGTAAGCAATACTTTGAAAAATTAGAAATTTTGGTGTCATGAATTATAATTAAATAACCTTAACAGCAAATACTACACTTTTCACTTAGCCGTGAGAATCACTCACAGTGTAGCACATGTGACAATTAACCATAGGCCAAAAGGACGAGAACTGTCAGACTCTGTGGAAAAATTTGTTACATACATAGCAAATCATGCCAAGAAACGGTAAGAAACTATAAAGAAAAGCTAATCTTTAGGCCAAAAAGCTAGGAAACCTACAACACCTGCCTAAAATGAAGAAACTGACCAAAAAATGGCACGTGCATCACGTGCTCTAAGTGCTCAAAACGCGGTAAACGAAAATAATTGAGGTAAATATAACAAAAATTAACAAAATCAATGAATTATATCCCCACCCAAATCCCTTGTTTTTACCCCAGGTTCCGCTTAGATGGTAGATTAAATAAAACAAACAAATGTAATTGGCCAGAACCTAGTGACGTCACTGTAACTTTGGGAAGGCTAACTATTAGAGAACCGACTAGAGTGTAGAAGGCAGGGAACCGACTTAAAATCAGACGACGCGTAAACCAAAACCACCCAAACGAGGTAACCTTTTATAGCATTTTTTACTAACCTTGGGCGTTACTGACTAATCCGCCAGTTTCAAATCGGCGCGTGGTCCATTGCAAAAATCGTTCTAGTTACATTCTGATTTCTATGCTGTAGAGTTTTATCGAAATGTTGCCCGTTGTTCGATAAATTTAACTATAGAAAAAAATATACATTTACTGAGATCGATATTGTTCTGGCGGTCTTGCCAGACATAAAAAGTATCCATCTAATCTCCTATCGCCTTCTATAATTATGTTTATACCATTGAGTTAGGAATATTTACTCTAGATTCTTGAACACTCAATTGATATCCGCTATGGTGTCTCGGTTGGGATCAATTTCTAGAAACACTTACGGCGGCTGTCATTTATCATTATACGGTGCCGTCATCTATTTGAGAAAAAATATATTTAAGCCACCGGCTTAAGCTATTCTCAGTGTTTCTAACCGCTGGCGGTATATCCCCTGTAGCACAAAGAGTCGATTTAGGGTCGGGCTTTAGTCGAATAGTCGCTTTTCGGTCCTGGTCCAAATGCCGACTCTAAAAGTCTTAAACCTTTTTGAGATAATTTCGCGTAAGTACGCTTTTGATCCCTTTTAAGGTCGGTATGGTGACCTAATATTTTGGACTACTTACCGACTCAAAAACGACCTTACTAAGTTTAGTATTAATTTATAAGAGTAACGAAATTCAGATAGTAAATAAGAAACAAACTTTCTTATTATGCCCTGTAGCACATTTAATTCGGGCCGACGTCGGACAAAGCCCTCAAATGGCTAGGCTGGCCGACGGTCAGCCGACCTTTGGTCTTTCAGTCAAAATGCCCTAGGGAGTTATGGTCGGCCGGCCTTTAAAGCATGACTCTGTGCCGACTAAAAATGTACCTGTTTCTTACTCCAAAACGACGTTGGGCCACAGTCGGCCCAATTTCAACCCGTGACTCTATAACGACTATTAATGTGATGGTTAACCGACTCCAAAACGTCGTCGGGCCGACTGCCTAAAATTGCGTATTTCTATTGCGTATCGATTCTGATGCTAGAGGGTTTATACGAAAAACCAAGACACCGGAATCAATTCTTGTAGGATTGTCCGCCATCTTGGAAAATAGCCGCCAATGTTTAAAAGATTGTTACTCGAACCCAACCAACACGTAGAATAAAATATGAGTAGTCACTTTTATTCCACGTGTTTTGACAATCTTTGGTAAGTCTGTTAACCCTGTAACGCCGCGCCTTAATTACAGAGAGTTGATTTAGGCTCAGGCTTTGGTCGTAAATTCGCTTTTCGGTCCTAGTCCAGATGCCGACTCTAAATGTCGTAAACGTTTTTTTTTGCAGGTAAGTACGTTTTTTATCCCTTTTAAAGTCGGTATGGTGACCTAATAGATTGGACCACTTACCGACCCAATAAGTCTTATCAATGCAACTATTAATTAGTATCCGAAAGTGGACCTTAAATTGTAATTGCTGCCGTGACTTGAAAAAGCCATTGCACATTTATAACACGACTAATGGTCGACTTATATCCAACAGTTTATTTTTAAATTAATCGCACAGAACTGTGAAAATTGACCGCGAGTGCCGACCCCTTTTCGCCAATGTAGGAAGCCATGAGATGGGCAGATTACGTGGCGCCATCGATGCGCTGTGAAATGAAATACATTATGCCTTTTTAAAAATCAACTGTCATTTGATGTAATATTGCATATTCTGACCATCTCCGCTTTCAAACATGCGAGGGGGGGATGAAGTTCCCCGGTCAAAAAAAGGGGTGCCTTAACGCGGTAATCTCCCCTCTATTTCTTTTCTATCTCTATGGCTGTAGCTACCGCCTTCCACTGACCTCTATCAAAAACAAAACACGGCTAAGCGCTAAGCCTAGGTTTACAGACCACGTTTCTCACGATCTTCTTCGATGAAATAATTTATCTTAGCCTCACTAGATGGCGATCTAGTTACCCGTGGTGCATTCGCAATTTTCCCTGTAGTCGCGGGAGGCGGAAAATTAACAAGGCCTCGCTTGTTAACCCTCCCCTTTAAATTTATGTTCGTTAATGAAGCCTTTTATGCGAGCTTTTATGACGATTTTTATGATTAACACCTGTTTTTATAATTGTTTAACCGCAATATTTCAATTTTCTCGCGGAATTGGGGCATATTATTTTTAGATTTAAATACTCCAAATTATAAACGTCAGTAAAGTTAATTGGTTTAATTTTATCGATGTAAGATTAGATGGCGAAAAAAATTATTAAAACCTGATCATGATTAACTAGATTTAATCATGATTAAGTCTATTAAATCGTGATTAAAAAGATTAGATCATGATTAAGTCTATTAAATCGCGATTAAAAAGATTAGATCATGATTAAGTATATTAAATCGTGATTAAAAAGATTAGATCATGATTAAGTCTATTAAATCGTGATTAAAAAGATTAGATCATGATTAAGTCTATTAAATCGTGATTAAAAAGTAGATCATAATTTGGTTGATTAAATCATGGTTAAAAAGATTGGTCATGATTAAGTATATTAAATCGTGATTAAAAAGATTAGATCATGATTTGGTTGATTAAATCATGATTAAAAAATTAGATCATGATTAAGCCGATTAAATCGTGATTAAGCCGATTAAATCATGACTAAGCCGATTAAATCGTAATTAAAAAAATTAGGTCAAGATTAAGCCGATTAAATCTGGATTAAATCATGATTAAAAAGTTTAATCATGATTAAATTGGATTAAAAATTTAATCGTGATTAACTCGATTTAATACATTTAATCGGATTTAATCCGATTAAATCTGCGCTCCAAAAAGGAGTGAACTGCCCCTCGAATAATTATAATTATAACAAAAACAGTTCTTCGAACTGAAAAAAGAGTTTAGATACGCGCAGCCTTAAAGGACATATTATTTTTATGTCTCTTTAAAGCTGCACCAATCTAAACTGTTTTTCAATTCGAAGAACTGTTTTTGTTATAATATATGCCCATATATAAAAAGCGGTGCTTTGGAACCCCTAGCTTTTGTTGACATAACAGCATCCCAAAAACAATTTTTATCGAAAAACCCCAGTAGATGGCCCATTATCTGCCAAACCGAATTGTTTTTGGTACAACGTGTCAAGGTCGAGGTCAAACTATACGAAATGTTTTTCTAAAAAATACCATACTTACGTTAAAAATCTAAGAAAATATGTTTAAAAGATATAAATAAAATTGTAAATGTCAATACTATCGTAAAAAAGTACAAATTAATTCCGAAAACCCAAATTAGATGGCGCATTAACCATCAAACCTCGAAAAATGAATTTGGTTGGAAAGATGGAAGCGAAAGAGAAGACCCTATCGTTCGTTAAGAAATCAGCTGCATGCGAACGCGATGCCAAGATTTTTGGGCGCGTTCTCTCTCTGCACCGAGAGCGAAATCATCTTCGTTCGCGAGTGACTCGTTCGTCGCGCCGTAAGCGGCTTCCGTTGATCGCGGCATCTCCACGTTTAGAGAGAGCTCGCTCACTGAAGAGAGAGCAAATGAGGAGAGAGTGGGATTCGTTTAGCTTAGATTAAGATTGCTCACATAGAGATCCGGCGATTCAACTCACTGTCTTTAATAACTCTACTTAAAAGTAAGCAAATTTTCGACACTTGAATTCTCACTGTTTATTGAATACTCACAATTTTTCCCACGTATGGATCGCAGAGGTGGGCAAAAATAGTGAGCACTCGTTTTTGAAAATCCTGCAGTAATGAGCGAGCGCTTCAAATTCGAATTCCAGCTGCTCTTGTTCAGCGAGAGGACTAAATTGAGCAGCCTCTGGGCGAGCGCCGAATAGTTCGCTCTGGCGTTGATGGCTGACGGCCCGCTGAGGGAGATTCCCCCCTCGCCGGGTAAGTTCCCTCACTTTTAAGCGACGCGTTAGTACCCTCAGTAGAAAGCGCTGACGCAGAGTTGAGGGAAAATTACCGAGAGAAGAAATAGTTCGCTCAGAATTGATCGCTAGCTACGCGCGGATTTTGATCACGGTGAGCGACGGTAAAGTTCGTTTACGCAAATCGCTCACAGCGCGGCGAGCAAACATTTCAAAAATCAAACATTAAACTATTACTCGGCTATGGGTTTATTATTTACTTTTTTTATTAATAAAATGAAGGGTACTCTAAACGTCGGGAGTTGATGATATCTCCGATTGAATAAAATTCAAAGGTTCTTCCGAATTTATCCAACGATAAACTAGACTGCAAATATTCCGTTTAGTGTTAAAAGAGCTTTGTTAAATATTAAAAGCCACAAATTATAACAATAGGCGCTAGTATACATTCTTTTGGTCTTGACAAACTTGGCAGGTGAAATGGGCTACGCGGTACGCGTTTCTTCATTTTTAGGGGATTGTGGCTCGCGCTACTTTAAAGGAAAATATTAGCGCGCTCTCAACTTAAATTAATGATCGGTACCATAAAAACAAGTGGACATTTACTAACCCCTAATCCAACTCATTTGTAAATCTCCAGAATTTAATAGACAGTTTTAGCAACTACCTACAGGGGCGGTGCCAGAAGATTCTTAGGTGTAGGCTAATAATGTTTATCATTTGTGGGCCCCCTGTTCCTCAATATTGGGCCCCTCTATATATTAACTTAAAATTCAATTTTGCAAATTCAGGTAATTTATTTATTATTTGATATTAGTGCGGTTTTTAAAATTTTACAGTATTAACTATCATCACATATTTTATTTGAATTTAAAAATCGACTTGATGTGGCCCCGTCAGATCGATTTGTGGGCCCCTATTTGAACACAAAAGTAGGCTTTAGCTCGTGTTGCCTACCCCTAACGCCGCTCCTGACTACCTACACCGGGATTTTAATCACAGTGAACGACGACAGAGTTCGTTTACGGTAAATCGCGAAGAGCAAACATTTCAAAAATTAAACTTCACATTTGACGGTATGAACAAGTATTTAATAAGATTATTTTTTATGTATATGTAAAATATAATTCAATATCTTTGCATATAACCATCTTCGATTTTGTCCATTGTTTATGACATCGACAAAAATAACCATATCATCAAATGATCAAGCTAATTGCTAAGGTGGGGTGGCGGAGTGGTTAGCACTTTCGCCTCGCAGCAAGTTCTCTCCCCACTGGTTTAAGGGGTTTTCCCTCGAGATCTTCGGTTTCCCCTTCCACAAAAACTTGTTGAGGTTAACGGTAATAGTTAGTGTAGGGAGCTGTTGGCTCGAACGCGTGGCATGCAGGGCTTGCCACCACCCTCCTACGCATTGTAACCCGGCCACCTGAATTAAAAAGGCTTTAAAAGTCGCTCGATGACTTAGGCCTAAGGTGGTGCCTTGGGTATTAGCCTAGCTGATAGTTGTGGTTGATTCACGCGTTAAATAATAATTTTTTTCAGAAAAAAAGGGAGGGGTTGGAATTAATATAATGGCCAGCCTGTGCCAATATTAAAACTGTTTTAGTTCCAAATTGAGGTAACTCGATTTACGCGAATTTTCTTTTTTGCCGTTTTCCAAACTTCCTTTACACTAAAAATATAAATATTACAAATAGCGGCCAATGTATAGTTACAAAGTTATCGATTATTTTCCATTTTTAAAAAGCATTACGTTGTAATTTTTTTTCCAATTTAAATAATATTTTTTAGATACCTGGTTTTGAAACTAATAGCGTTCTTTTCGTTTTTATTTCACACCGAATTTAAGTAATAATTAAAATGTTTGAATAATTCTTATGTCTAGTTTGTGCGGGTAACAAAAATCAACAGTGAAGAAGCTGTCAACGATCACCGTCAAGCTCAGCGTGTGGGAAGTGGGGACCCGCTGGCTGCCGGTGAGTACGAACAAGGAGGGAGGGGGGTGGCATTACCAAGGTAACCTATTTAAAGTTACTATAGACAGCAGGCTATAATCACTATGCTGTAAACATCTGTGTCGCGCGAAAGCGATCCAAATGTAACGACTGACGATTACGATAAAAATTACATCATTCTTCCGAACTTCAAAAGGGCGTTATTTTATTTCTGGGGGGGGGGGGATTTCTATTTGAACTTGTAATAACTTACACACAAATATTTTCTTTACATTTTTATTGCTTACGATGTTACACTTTATATACAATATTGGAAATATTTCAATAATTATTTAAATCTTCGCTCTTGCTTGATACCTAAAAAGATTCTCAAAAAACATTGTGTGGAGCGTGTCATTTTCGCCTAATTTGGTTTGCACATGTTTCTTAACAATGAAACGAAACCAAAATTAGTTACCGACATACGCCAAACGAGGAGGCAATGAACACCGCTAATGCCCCACAATGGAACATTTTGAAAAAAAAAGGATCCACCGTGGAACTTCGTATGTCATTAGAAAGTGTTCATCTTGTAAAATACGGAACAATTAAAACAGCGAATATATTTTAGTTTCAATAGTTCAGCATTTTAGAATCACACAGTCTAATGGCCTTTAAACCAAACGAAGGTGGTCCTGAAAAGGACCGTTTTGGTTTTAGCCAATTATTTGGCTTCTTCTGGTTTTTGAATTTTTGAGACCTTTGCGCAAGAACAACCAGCTACAGCCACTTAGGGGGCTTTGTTGGCATTGTCCAACTGCTCCTTATACAACTGGAGTTCAAATTCCATTGCCCCGTTCTTTAACTTGGCATTCATCAGCTCGTCTGGCCTTTGGTCGAGTTCTTAAAAATACAATATTATTAACTAATGATATTATTAGCTATTTTTACTACATTTATTTACAATATTTATTTATTCTGTGTCACTATTTACTAAGTTGCGACTAATCGGGCCGATTAGATATTATTGAACCTTGGAATCTATAGCCGACATATTCAGACATTAGAATAATATTAGTTAATTCAAAAGCATTGAATTGGCGGCTTGGCCCGATTCATAAAATCCTATTTGGCTCTGCAAACCTTTTTTCCCACTTTGGGCTTTTTTTTCCAACACTGCCCATTCCAGACAGCAAGGGCGCCACTTACTCGTTACTGCACCTGACAAAAATATTAAAATAGGGGGACAGTCGATGGAGGTTTTTTTCTATTTAGCATCGAACCCATTTTCTTCATTCTCGCAGTTTTCAATTTCAACAATAGCGTGTACTTCTTAACGTCATATGACGGGGGGTCAACGCCAGAATTCCGAACTGACGCCAATGAGTCGCCCCTCCCTTGGGTCTTAGCCGTTTAAGATAGCCAATGCTAGGGCAATTTCGAAGTTTCCGATACTTATACCTCGCTTCGTAATCCTTTCTACAATAATAGTATAAATAGTAGGTTCCTTTCTCATTTCGTTACAGTTTCTTGTTGACTTTTCTCAAGTCTGCGTCTTTCGATTCGTATTTCGGTCCTTCCTTAGTTTAATTTTTTCGTGTTTTTTGCTTTAGCTGTTCATAATTTTTCTCGCCTTCGAAGTTTAATTTTTTCGAGTCCATAGTTTTGGAGTTATAGTACTTCGACTGTGGCTTGAGTTTTTTTATTCGGTTTCAGGCTTTAAGTTCGCTTCGTCTCACGGACATCATTCAACAGCTTCAATATAAAAGGTAATTATTTAATTAAGGAGTGATACCTCGAGCCAAAGGTGATGATAGTTGAAAAAAATCGATTTGAAAACGAGTAATTCAATTAATTTCATTGGCTAATTTCTGATGGGGATTTTTAGTTATTTTTAGTAAGTTTGAATCATTCGAAATTAACAGTAATCTAAAAATTATAGGTAGTAATAAAATCTATTATTAGACCTTGCTAAGTAGCTTGAAACCAAAAGAGGTTCACCTCACCTTGGACCTTTGGAGTAGCAGAATGCGGCAATCCGTCATGGGCATTAGAGTACAATTTATTGACGCTGCTTGGTCCCTTAAAAACCTTCTCCTCGCTTTCGTTCATTTTCCCGGTAGTCATACCGCCGAAAATATCAAGAAGAAGATTTTGGAAATTTTAAATCAGGTTGGACTCCATCCTTCCTTGGTTAGTACACGTTTTGTACTTATTTAATTTTGATTTAATACTCATTTTAATTTACACTTATTTTAAGATATCCTGCGTATGTGCCGACAATGCGCAGAATATCACTAAAGCGTTGAATATGACGGACGTGGTCAATGGAAATTGGACCGTCACGGGGCTTCTTGAGAAGCCGTCAGCCGAGGCTGGAAAAAAGGCCCAATTCGCCGATGACCTAATAAGCAGCAGCGACGACGATAGCGACAGTCAGCCGAATGCTACCAATTACGCTCCTATTTTAGATGATGGTAGCTTTCATTTCATTTTTTTTTTTCACTTACATTTTTCGTAAATTTAATTAGATATTTTATATACTCCTATAGGCTGGAACTCGCTTAACCAAATTTTCAACCCCGAACAATATTTGGTAGACTCGTTGCCCGAAACAGAGCAATCGGTTGAATTGGGGGAACTTTTCGACGACACCATCGATGAAGAAGAACTGGTCGAAGACATTTTGGATTCTTTACCCTCGTGGATCAGGAAGCGATGTTTAGCTCATTCGCTTCAATTAGTCGTAAACAACGCGATGAAACGCTGCGACGTAGTCCAAGGAATGGTGGATCGCGTTAGCGGTTGGATCGCTTTCTTACACCGCTCTCCAAAATGGACGGAAGCATTCAAGAGCCGTTCCCCCAAAAACATGGATGTTAAAAGCATCGGTGGCGTTAGGTGGAACGCGGTTTATTTAGCGATGGAGCGTTTGGCTGAGGTAAATAAAATAATTTTTTAAAAATGGCTTTTTCTTTACCGAAACCTCAAATCATTCCATTAAGCCCATTGGAAACCATTAAAGTTACCTAAGTTAAAAACGGCGGTAACCGCTTTATGTGAGAGTTACCATATTTTTGTTTCATATTCTAGGACGGAATGCTTAAAGCTTTACGGGAGACTATTTTGGACGCTCGAGAGGCGAAACAATGCCCCAAGGGTCTCGAAATACCCTCGTTGGCTCACGCCAAAGTTATGAGAGACATTTTGGTTCTTTTAAAACCAGTCAAAGTGGCCACTGAAATGTTTCAAACTAGCGGGCCAAGTTCGCATTTAGTTATAGGACAACTAATCACTATCTTCCTTCAAATAAAAGCGATCGAGGAGCCTTCCCTGGAGGAATTTCAAATGAAATTACTCCAGGAATTGGCTTCTCGATTTAAAAAAGAAATTAGTGACGAGGAGTATATCGCTGCCGCAATTTTGGACCCTTGGCAAAAAACCACCGTGTTTCAAGGTATATTTATGATTAGAATTTTTCTCGTTCAAATTTTTAAACCGTTATGTAAAACGTTTTTGTTGGTATACAGAAATATACAGCAATCCTTCGGATGATTCGGCAGAATTGCCCGATTTAGAAACTGAATTGGTTTGTTTCAAAACGCCAGATGTAAAGAGAGCCACCGACACTGTTTTGGAGTTTTTAAAATCAATTTCGGCGGAAGACACCATCGTGGACGAAAGCCTCCAAATCGAAACGGCCAAGAAAAAATCCGTTCGCTTTCCGCTGCTGATGGCGCCGGCTAATAGCTACGAAAAGCGAGGGAACTCATCTAAATATGAGAAGGAATTAGTCGCGTATTTAGATGAGAAAATATGCGATCAAGAAGATGTCAGTGTGTTGGACTTCTGGCGACTTAACCAGAAGCGTTTCCCCACCCTGGCGAAGTTGGCGAGGCGCGTGCTTTCCATTCCAGAATGTTTTCTATCGCGGGAGCCATTCTTCGATATCGGCGGGGCAATATTACGTTGGAACATGTTGCCCAGCTACTAACGTACAGGGAGTATAGGTTGTTGGAGAGCCAAATATGTAAGTACTCCGAAAACACGCGAAATTAAAACATTTTGCGTATATTATATATTTTTCATTATTTTACGCAGGTGGACAATTTACCATTGGAGCACGCTAGAGTCGTCAAAAAAAGGCCTTTTTAAAGGCCATTAGACTGTGTGATTCTAAAATGCTGAACTATTGAAACTAAAATATATTCGCTGTTTTAATTGTTCCGTATTTTACAAGATGAACACTTTCTAATGACATACGAAGTTCCACGGTGGATCCTTTTTTTTTCAAAATGTTCCATTGTGGGGCATTAGCGGTGTTCATTGCCTCCTCGTTTGGCGTATGTCGGTAACTAATTTTGGTTTCGTTTCATTGTTAAGAAACATGTGCAAACCAAATTAGGCGAAAATGACACGCTCCACACAATGTTTTTTGAGAATCTTTTTAGGTATCAAGCAAGAGCGAAGATTTAAATAATTATTGAAATATTTCCAATATTGTATATAAAGTGTAACATCGTAAGCAATAAAAATGTAAAGAAAATATTTGTGTGTAAGTTATTACAAGTTCAAATAGAAATCCCCCCCCCCCCAGAAATAAAATAACGCCCTTTTGAAGTTCGGAAGAATGATGTAATTTTTATCGTAATCGTCAGTCGTTACATTTGGATCGCTTTCGCGCGACACAGATGTTTACAGCATAGTGATTATAGCCTGCTGTCTATAGTAACTTTAAATAGGTTACCTTGGTAATGCCACCCCCCTCCCTCCTTGTTCGTACTCACCGGCAGCCAGCGGGTCCCCACTTCCCACACGCTGAGCTTGACGGTGATCGTTGACAGCTTCTTCACTGTTGATTTTTGTTACCCGCACAAACTAGACATAAGAATTATTCAAACATTTTAATTATTACTTAAATTCGGTGTGAAATAAAAACGAAAAGAACGCTATTAGTTTCAAAACCAGGTATCTAAAAAATATTATTTAAATTGGAAAAAAAATTACAACGTAATGCTTTTTAAAAATGGAAAATAATCGATAACTTTGTAACTATACATTGGCCGCTATTTGTAATATTTATATTTTTAGTGTAAAGGAAGTTTGGAAAACGGCAAAAAAGAAAATTCGCGTAAATCGAGTTACCTCAATTTGGAACTAAAACAGTTTTAATATTGGCACAGGCTGGCCATTATATTAATTCCAACCCCTCCCTTTTTTTCTGAAAAAAATTATTATTTAACGCGTGAATCAACCACAACTATCAGCTAGGCTAATACCCAAGGCACCACCTTAGGCCTAAGTCATCGAGCGACTTTTAAAGCCTTTTTAATTCAGGTGGCCGGGTTACAATGCGTAGGAGGGTGGTGGCAAGCCCTGCATGCCACGCGTTCGAGCCAACAGCTCCCTACACTAACTATTACCGTTAACCTCAACAAGTTTTTGTGGAAGGGGAAACCGAAGATCTCGAGGGAAAACCCCTTAAACCAGTGGGGAGAGAACTTGCTGCGAGGCGAAAGTGCTAACCACTCCGCCACCCCACCTTAGCAATTAGCTTGATCATTTGATGATATGGTTATTTTTGTCGATGTCATAAACAATGGACAAAATCGAAGATGGTTATATGCAAAGATATTGAATTATATTTTACATATACATAAAAAATAATCTTATTAAATACTTGTTCATACCGTCAAATGTGAAGTTTAATTTTTGAAATGTTTGCTCTTCGCGATTTACCGTAAACGAACTCTGTCGTCGTTCACTGTGATTAAAATCCCGGTGTAGGTAGTCAGGAGCGGCGTTAGGGGTAGGCAACACGAGCTAAAGCCTACTTTTGTGTTCAAATAGGGGCCCACAAATCGATCTGACGGGGCCACATCAAGTCGATTTTTAAATTCAAATAAAATATGTGATGATAGTTAATACTGTAAAATTTTAAAAACCGCACTAATATCAAATAATAAATAAATTACCTGAATTTGCAAAATTGAATTTTAAGTTAATATATAGAGGGGCCCAATATTGAGGAACAGGGGGCCCACAAATGATAAACATTATTAGCCTACACCTAAGAATCTTCTGGCACCGCCCCTGTAGGTAGTTGCTAAAACTGTCTATTAAATTCTGGAGATTTACAAATGAGTTGGATTAGGGGTTAGTAAATGTCCACTTGTTTTTATGGTACCGATCATTAATTTAAGTTGAGAGCGCGCTAATATTTTCCTTTAAAGTAGCGCGAGCCACAATCCCCTAAAAATGAAGAAACGCGTACCGCGTAGCCCATTTCACCTGCCAAGTTTGTCAAGACCAAAAGAATGTATACTAGCGCCTATTGTTATAATTTGTGGCTTTTAATATTTAACAAAGCTCTTTTAACACTAAACGGAATATTTGCAGTCTAGTTTATCGTTGGATAAATTCGGAAGAACCTTTGAATTTTATTCAATCGGAGATATCATCAACTCCCGACGTTTAGAGTACCCTTCATTTTATTAATAAAAAAAGTAAATAATAAACCCATAGCCGAGTAATAGTTTAATGTTTGATTTTTGAAATGTTTGCTCGCCGCGCTGTGAGCGATTTGCGTAAACGAACTTTACCGTCGCTCACCGTGATCAAAATCCGCGCGTAGCTAGCGATCAATTCTGAGCGAACTATTTCTTCTCTCGGTAATTTTCCCTCAACTCTGCGTCAGCGCTTTCTACTGAGGGTACTAACGCGTCGCTTAAAAGTGAGGGAACTTACCCGGCGAGGGGGGAATCTCCCTCAGCGGGCCGTCAGCCATCAACGCCAGAGCGAACTATTCGGCGCTCGCCCAGAGGCTTCTCAATTAGAGATAGAGAAAATAAACTCGTTTGCCTTGAGTACTCGCTCACTTGAGCAAGCCATGTTTAAAACTCTATATGCTCATTTTTCCGAACGCTCGCAATTTTTTGCCCACCTCTGATGGATCGCGGCATCTCCACGTTTAGAGAGAGCTCGCTCGCTGAAGAGAGAGCAAACGAGGAGAGAGCTGGATTCGTTTAGCTTAGATTAAGCTCGCTCGCTGATAAATCGTCTACAGTTGATTTTGCGATATTTTAATAAATCGATGTGTAATACTATCAGCAAACCAAAATCAAAAATATTGTATCTTAGCTTGCTTTTTTATTAAGCCAACTGATATGAACTTTTTATGGCTTACTTTTTTAACGTGATCACATCTTTTGCCCATGTTTGACAGAAATTATTGATAACTCGAGAAATTATTGATAACTCGGGAAATTATTGGTAACTCGGGAAATTATTGGTAATTCGGGAGATTATATGCCAATATGTCAAAACCATAGAAATCTTATACTCCTACCTAGAATGCTCCAGTCTACGCCAAGACATTTTGTAGCAACGACTAATGAGCCAATCAGCAGCCATTCATTGACTACGGCCAGCCGCTAGCGCCATACCATGGCGGTTAAAAATAGTAGAAGCTCAGACGATTTTTACAGGATCCATCCGATCCCAGCTCGCAGAATTCCCATAGGTTTTTGCTGGAGTTTTTCACGTGAACCACTTCAACGTTTTTGGATTTTTATTTAATAATAGCATAAGTTAATGATACCTCTAAGTAGACAAATAAGCCCTTTCAAGGTGGAATCTTTGTCCAGAAAATGTGATGTCAAATCTTGTCTCTCCGATTCCCGCGAAAATGAAAGTTTTGAAAAATATCTCGGACCCAGTGCCGCTATGCGGTCGAGAATGAAACTATAGACTCTTAAACCCGCCTCCCCAATCGACCGCCATTACCTTACAGTCTACGGGGAGGGTGATGAAAAAACCGGTTTTGGGGGGAAGGAATTTCTGTGGTAGAGGGCTTGCTCGATAGTTGTCTGTACGATGATGGCGGCGCCCAGTAAACGTTTCTAAAAAGAGTGTAGCAAAAAAACGTTCTTTGTCCTCTGCGGGGGGAACGAATTTTCTAAGGGAATACCGAAATTTATCTCTTTTGGGGAAGTTCAAGCTAGCCTTGCACCAAACGGGATTAAAGAAACGTCAGCTTCGGCAGTTCCAAGTCTATGTTACGGCTACTTTGATACGCAGTACGGAGAGACATAGGTCGATTTGGACAAGCATATCCGCCATAGGCAGCATAGCCATTTGTCTACTTAGAGGTATCATTAACTTATGATAATAGTGATAATATTTTTTTAACTTTTAGTTTTGTTTTCATATTTACTTATTATAAGGAATATTTAAATGCCATTGTGAGGAAGATATTTAAGATTTCTTTTTAGGTTCGCTTTGAAAATATTTAAGCCTAGGCCTGACCATGGGCCAAGAAACGATAAATCCAGGACATGACTCTCCTACCTTTGCGTGCACTAAACCCGTTATCCGCTAGAAGTAACAGGAGGCCATTTTGGACGGGGGTGGAAAAGGGGCTAAAATTAAAATTGGGAGCAAATTCAAGACGAAACTTCCGGTTTCCCGGACCCCATCTAGCTATAGAATATTTAAAAATAGAAAACAGTTGGGATTCGAGAACTACGTTATTTTGACTAGGCTGTTTGTTTTGCATCATGATTAGTAGTTAATTACGGTTAATTATAAGTGAGATATATGAAAATGGGTAAAATGAAGCGATGTATTTTTCCCAAATGTAATAGCGATACGCGCTATTCACATAAACCTCATATGTATGGAGTATATTTTGTAGCTTTTCCCAAGCCTAAACAGAAACCTGTACAGTGCAGGCAGTGGGTGAACTGGTTATCAAAGTTCAAACCTGGTTTTACAGTTAATAGCGTTAACTATGATACATTTTTGTGCGCAAAACACTTGAATGATGATTTCTTTAATACTCAGCTTTGGCTCAAACGACCAAAACTCCAAAGCATTGCCCCAGGTTCGTACATTTCATTTGGCAAAAGCTCCTACTTTATTTACATTAAATTTCTTTATAGTTGTGACTATAAAACCACAAACAAAATTAGTGACAATCTAAAAAAGGTGGAAGGAAATCATGATAGTTCTGTCGAAAGTGTCTCTGCAAATTTATGTGGGTTAATTGGAAAAGAAGGTGAAACATTGACAGATGAAGCAACTTCAAAATCTTCACAAACTTGCACACAAATAGAATTTCAGCATCTTCTTGACCATGATTACTATGTAGAACCACTATCATGTCAGGATGATTACATCAGTAGAGATCTCTTATCACTTAATGGTCACTGGTCCTTGACTTTATCAAACAGTTGTAACCCACAAGATGTTTTATCGAGTGTTTCAATAGAAAATGCTGGAGAAATTGAAATAGTGTCCCATGTTGAGAGTGTAATATTCTCAAAACAACCATCAGTCAAAGACATTTACCACTCTTATATTTTTCCCGAGCAATGGGTCGTAAATTTTGAAAATGGACTAAAAATGTTCAAAATGAATTATGAAACAGGGGGAGCAACTATTTCTATAACAATAAGTCCTGAATTTCAATTTTCACTTCGTTTAATGAACCAGCTAGTAACAGAACACCCCCTAATCTCCGAGTTCCCTTCTAAATTGTACTGCCATGAAGATTTAACGAAACTTTTGGATAAAATTAATTCCCTAAACATCTGTTCTGGAACTGAAGAAACAATTTACCGGGATATATTTGCAGAAAAAACTGTTCCAAATGGTAAAGTGTGTTGGATTACCAATTCAATACGGCATACTTCATGTTGCCTTTTATCCCTAATGAAAAGGTGTGGGAATTGTGTAAAATTACGAAGCTACTTCAGAAGTGAAATCTTTAGGCGAAAAAAGGAAAAGAAAAGAACCTCTGCATTTAAAAGTTTAAGCAATTCTCAACTCTTGTTCGAATTAAAGAAGAGCAAATATAATGAAGTCAAGTTAAAGAAAAAACTATTGAGAAAGGAGAAAAAAGTTTGCAGATTGATTATGAAAACTGGAGAGACCGCTGCTTCCAAAGCAGAAAACTGGCTTAATGATATTCTACTTAAAAATTTCCACGGGAAAACTGAGGAAGAGCTGGACAATCTGGATTTCCCGAAATTTTTCTTGGCTACACAACTGAAGATGAGCCAGTTAAATTCTAAAAAATGTCGAAGATGGCACCCTTTAGTAGTTCATTGGTGCCTCTTCATGTACCATCAAGCTCCCAATTTATACAAATCACTCGAGACTTCTGGAATTTTACACTTGCCTAGTTATCGCACTTTATTAAGGCACTCACCGGATGTTGGACGCAAGCCCAACTTCCAACGGGAATGTTTAATCAGCTTGGAGAAGATTTTAAGCTAAATACACTAGAAGAACCCCAAAAGTACTTTTCTCTACTTCTAGATGAAATGAAAGTAAAAGAGGATTTAATATACAGCAAAAAGACTGGAGACCTGGTTGGATACACCAAAATTAAAGATCCGTATGACAAAATAGAGGCTATCAATCCCAAGTATTTTGATCAAAAAGAGCAACCGATTGCCACTCACACTTTGGTTTTTATGGTCAGAGGGGCGACATCGAGACTTAAAGCTACTATAGCTCACTTCCCCACAAATACAATAACCGGAGATGAGTTACATTTCCTTGTGTGGCGTGCAATAGCTCTATTAGAATTAAAAGGATTTAAAATCATTGCTGTAATCGGGGATGGTGCATCTACCAACAGGAAAGTCTTCACCAAACACCACCAAGGTGCAATAGCCTCTAGCTATAAATGTCTAAACGTACATGCTTCCGATGAAGAGCGCTATATCTACTTTGTATTTGACGTCCCACATCTGCTTAAGACTGTACGCAATTGCTTTTTAAACAGTCGCGATGGGTGCAAGTTTAGACTGATGTACAAAAATGGGCAAGATATAGTCTGGAATACCATCGTAGATTTGTATGAAAATGAGCGTGCCAAGTCGACCTTAAGAAAGGCATACAAGCTCACTGATGACCACGTGTACCCGCAAGCTCAACAAAAGATGAAAGTTAAACTTGCAGCACAGGTATTAAGCACATCTGTTGCAAATGCTATCCAGGAAGAATTTGGTGATCAAAAGTCGGAGACCATAAAATTTATCAACACATTTAATCGGTGGTTCGACTGTATGAACACTATGAACTTTCAAGAAGGTTATCACAAGCGTAATCCATGGGTGAATCCGTACAAAACCCTGAACGATCGAAGGCTTAAAGTATGAATTTGCATCTCTTTTAATTTCAGTTGTCAATTGTTTAAATTGCTTTTTTGCAGTGGCTCAGAAATGACTTTGCACAATATCTAAGTGATTGGGAAGCAGACGTTAAAAATAGACTTAAACAAGATGGAAAGCCTTACAGAACCGAAGATACTAAGAAAATGCTTCTCAGCCATGAAACACTATCAGGATTAAAACAAACTAGTAATTATCAGGCATAAGTTAATATAAATTTTATATAGATTATTAATTGTTATTATTTATAGCAATGGCTATAACAGAGATGGTAGAATTCTTGCTTTCAAAAGGTGCAAAGTTCGTACTGACAGCAAATTTTAATCAAGATCCGCTTGAAAATGAATTTAGTCATCACAGACAAGCAAATGGATCTGGTCAACATCCTACTTACCAGCAAGTCTGTAATAACACTCCAAAGCTTCGTGCTATCAAACGAGGGAAAATGAAAGTAATTGTCATGGGTTCAAATTGTGAAAACAAGAATAAGTAAAAAAATTAAAATTTCACTCAAAAATTCATTGAAAAATCATAGATTTAAAAGTTATACAAATTAAAACAATTACATTCCTTCAGAATACTGATTCACTGATTGTTACTTATATCTTCTAGTTGTTTCCGTAATGCCTTTTTAGCCCTGGCTTTCTGATTTTTGGCTCTTTGCACCGCCTTCATTTCATCTTTTTCAGTTCTTACGTGGCCATTTCCTTCTGTGTTGATTAATTTGTCTGTCATTTTAGCAAATATTTTATCACCAACAGCTTTCTCTATATCACATTTTTTTAAAGCTTTGTTCCAAAAATCTGTCACTTCTTCGTGATTTTCCATTAGGTTCCGTGCTTCTGCTTTTCTGTCAAAACTTTGTTTATTTTTTGTTGAGAAGATTTCTGTTGCAATAGCATGGAGCTTAATAAATATTTGGAAAGTGTTCCTATTGGCGTATAGAAGTCCTCCTCTATCTTGCAGTTCAGTCCACTTGCGTGTCCTCAACTCCACACAATTTGGATCGGTTTTATCGCAAGTGAATTCTTTAAAAAGGCGACATCCTTCAGTAGTTATTTGGAGGAACCTTAGAGTAGCCCCTATCACGTAATACAGAGCTCCTTCATTTAACTCGCTTCCTTTCTTTTCCTCTAATACTTTGGGCGGTACATGACTGAGGTCTGTGTACCTTAAGCTCCTTATAAATATCTCTCCCAAAAGAAACTGAATAGCGCTTTTTTGATTAAACAGGCTGATTTTTGGGTCCTGTAATGAGATATGAAATTAGTATTTGCTTTGCCTATTTTAAATGATTAATTAATTTACAATTATGTCCACTGTGGTGAGTATAATAGCTTCCGTGAAACTGGTAGAGAATTTTATCTCCTCAGACTTCACAACAAATTTATCTTGGGGAGTTTTGGTCATTAACTCTTGTAACTGTGTTTGAAATACCCTCATGGTTTTTGGATTGTTTAATTTGACTCCCCAGACTAGAAAAGCGGCTTGTTCAGAGGTCAAATCCATTTGTTCAAGGGCTACTTCAATAGCTCCAATTGAAAATTTATATACGTTATCAAACATTATATCATAAGCCACTAGATCCACTATTTTCTCCTTAGGTTTTAATCTCTCTTTCTTCACCATTGAATGAACTGCAGTTTTAGGGATTGGAGATTCCTTGGTATCATTTCTTTCTTTCTCTTTCTTCACCATTGAATAGACTACGTTGTTAGAGACTACGGATCCCTACGTATTTCCTGCTTGTTTCAGTTTCTCATTAGGTGATTTTAATCTTTGCTTTTCCTGCTTTATTTTTGGAGGCGTATTTTCACTATATATGAGAAGTAGATAAATTGTAATCATAGGTCAATCATGGACCAAAATGGTTCACAACCCAAAAAATTGTGGCTATTTTGTTACCATGGTCTATGTTTAGAGGTAGTTACAAAAGGGATAAGACCCTCGTCAGCGAATTCATTGTCTTTTAAAATATAATCACACGCAACTATATATTCATCCCTAGAGTTCTCACTTAAATCACAGTCAGAGTCTGTAAGTGTAAAGGATAACCATAAGATTTAATAACAAAATGTTTACATTTTATCATGGCCCAATAACATTTATTGGTTGATGATTTATTTTTTTTTGTACCTGATAAAACAATAAGAGGTGGGGATGCAATTCCCAAAGTATCAAAAGTGTGTTGACGAAACATTCTGAAAAAATTATTAAATACATTTATATATTATCATTTAGGTTATAAAAATTTGTACTTACTTTAATCATTCTTTAATTACATGTATAGTAATTAATATTTTTGTTTCACCACACGTGGACCACCAGAGTTCGCGTTGGAATTTAAAAACCTTCCCCGGTTCCCCCTACTTAACTCCTCTCACGTGGTCTCTAAAGGTATGCTCCTAAAATGACGTAGTTCCTTATTTGAACAATTTTAACGATAGGGGGCGATAGTAGTAGCATGTTACCGCCGCTGTATGGTTTTCGAAAAATTGTCATGTCCTGGATTTATCGTTTCTTGGCCCATGGCCTGACATAGGCCCAACTTTTAAAATAGCGGGCAATGACAATGGCAGTTTTGGGAGAAGCAGTGACTGAAGGTCCTTAGTATTAACCTTTGTATTTAAAGGTTATTTCACATTTAAAGTAAGTAATATTATATTTATTATTATGTTTGTAGAAACTTAGATAAACCAAACCTTATGAAAGAGTAATTATGTCAGGGTTGGCAAAAACCCGGCGTTTTTTGAAAAAATCCAGACCAGTGGTTTTAATTGGCCATAACCGGTTTTTTTCGGTTATAACCGGCTAAAATATAAACAGTACCTTTTACTTATGTAAGTAGAAATTGTCTGCAGTTATTGTCGTAAATAAGAAACTAAACAAATAAAGCGAAATAACTATATAAAATAACTGAATTATTTTGATTTCCTCGGGAAATTCCCCGTAGTTTATGTGTATGACGCACCGACAGAAGGGAGGCGGCGAACTTTGGAGCTTTAAACCTACCGAAAAACTGGTAAAAGTAAACCGGTTTCTAAATATGAAACAAAAAATAAACTAAATTTCTAAATATAAACTATTAATTTACTAAAATATTCATATTGTAATTTTTTTAACAAAAAGCCACAAAAATCTGGATTTTTTCAAGTGGCTATAACCGGATTTAACCAGGTGGCTATAACCGGTATGGCTGGTTCTATGCCAACCCTGAATTATATCCCAAAAAAAATACATTACACTAAAGAATGACACTTATGACGAATTTACGACAGTCATTGAATTAAACAGCAACAATCATACTGATAATTGTCTTATTTTTCAAAACTTAACCTTCTATTTAATAACATGCTTTTTCTCTTAGAAGCTTAGCCAAGATAAATGTCTCGCACTCTGCTTAAATTCAACATTCCACTGTTAAGCAACATAAGAGATAGTACTCAACGAAGTCCGATATTTACAATGTTAATTAAAGTGTTTTAAAAAAAACGGATATTGCAGTAATTATAGTCCTGAGTTGTTGTTCCACTAGGCAAACTGAACTTCCTGAAGTAATTTTTACCAAATCATCAATTTGAAAGCCCGCCGTTTGTTAACATTTCAAATTGCCCCGAGGCTTAAGGAAATCCAAACCTTTCCCTGTACAACGACACATTACCGTCCACCGTAAATCGTTTTCTACAGGTGGAAATGAAACATCGAGGAGCCATAACAACAAACAACGCAATAGTTATCCAAAACGTTTGCATATAAGAGAAAAATCTTTACGAGTAAAGAAACAGTCTACCATGTTTAAAAACTACATTAAACTCGATCACGGCCCCCTGCACGCGCTCACGTGAGCGCGTGCAGGGGGCCGTGACTCGATTGACGTGGGCCAATCAAATGCGGGTTCTTAAGGTGACGTAATCCATAATCGAATTATTATTTTCAGTAACTAAAACTAGATGGCAACGAGTCGTTGCCGTAGTCACTCTTTGAATCGTGATTGGCTGATAATGACGAAACCTCCGAAAATGTAATTGGCCCATTTTGTATTTATACGGAATCATTCTATGGTATAAGATTTCTATGGTCAAAACATGGTCAAAATCAGTTATGCCCCAAGGTAAGGTAGAACCATGAATATATCTAGCTATGAATATACAATAGCAATATCCTCTCTAACCTCCCGCTAAAATTTGGGTTGGGCTTATCTAGTCACGTGATCAATCACCGACCGAGTGAGGAGCATGCCGTCATTTCCTTCAGTCTCCTGATTGGCTGAAAACGCTTCACTGGCAGGCTTGGAAATAAGGTTTATTTCTAAGCTGGTCTATTTGGCTAGTGACTACCAACTCTTGAAATATTTAAGTGGCCACGTAGACCAGTTGGTTAATAATACGGTAGATAATTTTAAATTAATAAACTGGACACTGGACCAGTGAACCCCTAGCTTTTGAATAAAAAAACTGGTCCGAGCAATTAATAAACTGGTCTTTGACCCAGTGACCACCACTTATTTGCAAGCCTGTTCACTGGTCTCGAACGTTGCCACCCAAATCAAAATTATCAAATCGACATGATAGAAGAGCTATATCGTAGGGTTGGATATTCATAGCTAGATATATTCATGGTAGAACTAATTAAAAATATTTTAACGTTTAGACTTCACTACAGCAAAAGAGTAGGGTTAAAGTATCACCTATAGGAGGCGTAATATTGGTCTATATATTTACTAATTTGATTAAAGAGTAGTAAGGTTATGTGTGAACCCCTTAAATAGCCAATCACTTTATCTTCTCCTTCCCACAATTCCCTAGGAAAATCGTTGCAAAAATTTATAAGCTGATTTCTTTACTCGTCTATTTACAAAGTATAATATACATTTTTCCGATATTTATTTTAACCAAATAATATTTTATAAATTATAATATAAACTTACCAAAATTATTATAATTCGCCCAATGGTAAATGAACTTACACTATATAAATTGGATTTAGTTAAAATTAATGGACTGTAAACAAAATTATGTTAATTGCACAATTGGAATTTTCTCAATATATTCAAATATACACAATATTATTTCAATTTACCAATTTTATATAAATATACACAATATTATTTAAATTTGCCCACTATTATTTCAATTAACCATATATTATTGGAAATTACTCAAAATTGTTCCAATGTAATCAAAATTATTTAAAGCTACTCAATATTATTAAAAACACCAAATATAGTTTGAATTTCTCCCAATTTATATGAATATCGACAATGTCATTTCAACTAATTTAATGTAATTCCATTTTACCCAAATTATACGAATTTACCTAAATGTATTCCTTTCCTAATTTAATGTGAAATTAACCTTAATTATTTCAGTTAACCCAATGATATAATAACTTATCCAATATTATTTGAATTTGCCGAAATATACCCATTTTAAATACATTTTCCGATAATTTTTCTAATAACAATCAAGAGATACATTGTTATGCGCCATTTTGCAAACGGCGGATCTCAAATTAATGGACAAATAATTTCGGCAGTTATGAGATATTGATATCTGCCATTTTGTTTCTATCACAGTGTAAGGGGCTTATTTATTCGGTCAGATAATGTAATGTAGAAAATTTCACGTAAATTAATAAATAATTTCGGCAGTTATCGCATCTTAAGTTATATTTATATCCACCATATTTCAAAATGGCGTCGGATTATTATTGGAAAACCCATAGGTCGAATTAGCTCGGGCAGATAATGAAACGTAGAAAATTTCTGATTAATCGACGAATATTTACGGAACTTATCGCACGATGAGTTTTATTGATATCCGCCATTTTCCAAAATGGTGTCGGATTTCTATAAAAAATCTATAGTACGAATTCATTCGGGCAGATACTGTAACGTAGAAAATCTCAGGTTAATCGGATAGAAATTACCTAACTTATTGCACCATGATTTATATTTGTATCCGCCATTTTATAAAATGGCGTTGTTTTTCTATCGAAATCTAAAAATCTGTTTACATCGTTCAGATAATGTAATGTAGAAATTTTAAGATTTATCGGCGAAAATATATGGCAGTTATCACGGCATAAGTTTTACAAATATTTTGTATTATACCTAAAATTTCGACCAATTTATTCAAATTAGCTCGAGTTCACCCAAAATGGTTTTTATTCCCCCCTATTTGTCCAAAGTAATCCAAAAATGTAAAATTTACTATTTTTTTATTTTTTTTAAATAATTTTTTTTGATTTATTGGAGTTTTGCACATGGATTAATGGATTTATATACCCCCGTACCGTAAAATACATACCGGGGCGTTTTGCACAGGGGGGAGGGGACCCTTAGAATTTCTAATTTTCGCATGTTATTTTACATAGACTTTTTCTCATTTTATGTTGTCAAAAACATTTTTGGTTGCCATGGCAAAACGGAAGCCCAGCGTAACTTTTTCCTTTAACGGGTTTCATGTTACATCTAGGTCTAACAATCCCCCAACTTTGAACAAAATCGGTGAGAACCACCTCGGGTCGTTCCAGGTTTCTAGAAAAAAGCGACGCTTACAATTCGGGTCGTCTCCTGGTTAGTTTTATTAGAATCAGAAAATATACCAATTACTTAATGGAGCTACTTAAGATATATGAAACCCAGATAAAAATATTTAGGCCTGCAGTAGCAAAGAATATGGGAAGACCAAAGAAACAGAAGGCGCGCTTTCTCTGTTGACCGCTAATTTCGTCTCAGTTAATTTAGTTCTTATTACCTGTTTCCCGGTTGCTTAGATTTTCCTGTGGTATTATTTTGATTTGTTTTTACTTAAATTGTCCTTCGGTTAATTTTTTTTTGACTGTCGTTTGCTATAATACTTATTCTTGACCAGTTTTTCATGCCGCGTACCAAGGCCCGTGTTGTGTGCCCCACCTAGCATGGCGCCCATAAACCCTTGCAAAAGTATTAAAACTGGTTACAAAAAACGTGATATTTCAAAGTCTACTATTGACTGGGTTGGATGTAAATCCTGCCAAAGATGGGAGCTCTATGATAACACCCAGTTATTTGGTCATGTTGACTTCGACGATATAACTGAGGACACCCCCTTCACCTGCAAGATTTGTGCACTCTCAGATGAACACAAACAGCTTCAAGCCGAGCTCAACAATATAAAAAAGGAGACTGCTGTTATTGTGGGAAACGATACCTCCACTAGACAGAGGGTTGGCATTGTTGAGTCTGACATAATTTCGATTAAACATGATATTTCAAATTTTTCTCTGTCTATCAATAACTTGGAGTCACGGTTTGACATTTTAGAAGATTCACACAGCAAGATGTTTGACAATCTTTCTTCCCTTTTTAAGAATGAGATTTCAGCTCAACAATCAGTTCTGTCTGAGAAGCTTGACAGGCAGGCTGACTCCTTGTCACGAGATGTGTTTGCACGTCTCGACCCTTTACTAAAGGAGAGGGACGCATCTTTTACCCACAGCCTATCTAAAATGAATTTTTGTTCTAAAGAAGATGTTCTCTCTATTATGAAGGATGTCAAGACTGATCTAGCTGATTCTCTCAATGTTGTTAACGATGAAACTCTCTCCGTTTTATCAAGGCGCAACAACATCCTACTTTTTGGGTTAGTGGAAGCTTCCGCAGCCAGTGATTCCGAAGCCATCTCAGGTCTTCTACAGAACTGTAATGTCAAAACCTTTGTCCGTTTCTTCCGGCTTGGTGTGGTTCCAACTGATGGAGCGAGACCACGCCCAGTTAAAATTGATTTAATCAAGGAAGGCCATAAATCGAACATTTTTTCCTACTTGCGGACGCAACGCCTAGCTGACCCTATCTTCCTACTTTCTGCTCGCGATGACCAGACTCCGATACAAAGAGGACGCTACGCTCAGGCTAAAGCTGAGCTAGCAGCCAAAGTAGCAGCTGGTGATACGGGTTGGGCTATTAGGCGATTTAAACTTGTGAAAGTGCAATCTCCAACAGCTACAGAAACTGATTTTTCCGTCCGGAAAAAAGTTCCTTTAAACTCCCAGACAATTGCTGGTCGCCAACCGCGCAGTGTCGCGCCCCACTCTCGGCAACACATGCCCGTCCAACTACCTGAGCGGGCTTCGGGGCAGGGTGGAGCTTCGTCTTCCTCTGTCTGTGGTGTGGTTCCTCCTCATGGTGCGGCTCCTCATTCTCACTGCCAGGTTTCTTCTAACTCTGCCTCGGCTGGCACCTCTGGTTACCCCAACACTACTCAACCTTGGCTCCAACAGCCTTATGGACCATCACCTAACTTCAACCCTAACCATTACTATAGTCGGCCGCCTCCTATTTTTTCTCCCTCACCCATTAACTCTGTTGGGTGCCAGCCCTTTCGCTCCTAGACATTGTGTGCAAGCCCTTAGTGCTCGGGCTGTCCCTTTTTTTCCTGCCCCCGCCTTATATACCAATTGTTTAGTTCATTCTCTTCCTCCGCGCTTGGCCACTCCCCATCTGCAAGAACAGTTCGTACTTGGAAATACTTGTTTTGCACCCGCTCTTCTCTCTAACGCGCGCGGTTTAACCTCAATCTACAAGCACAACGAACTATCGGACCTCATTCATTCTCATAAAGCTACCCTTGCGGCCATTACTGAAACTTTCTGGTCGGCTGACCATTTAGACAGTGAGCATTCTATTCCCGGCTATTCTCTCTTCCGACAAGACAGGGGTGTTAGCTCCTACGGGGGTGTGGCCCTCTATGTTTGTAATTTCCTTTCCACGCGAGTTTTGAGTTTCTCTGATGTTAATTTACTGAACTTTAATCCAAGCCCGCATGGTCTTGACATTCTAATTATTTCGATTAATCACCCCGACTCCCCTTCTTTTGTTACTGTAGTTGTAATTATCTATAGATCAAATAACCCATCCTTTATCAACCATGACCTACTAGTAACTTTTATCACTGCAATTAATGATTATTGTATTCACCTCAAATTTAAACTACTGGTTCTAGGTGATTTCAATTACCCTAAAATACATTGGAATTCTGCTGTACCAGCTCCCCTAGCCTGTCGTCATACTAAGACCTTTCTTGAATGTATTCTTGATAACAACTTATTTCAAATTATTGATTTCCCTACCCGAAATGGTGGTCTTTACTGCTCTGATAATGTGCTGGACCTAGTTTTTACATCTGACCAGTGTCTGGTTTCTGACCCTAAACTTCTTGCTGCTCTTGGTACTAGTGATCTGGTGTTGTTGTCTTTAATTTTCAGTTGAGAGGCTCATCCCCTCACTTTGTTCCTAGACCCAACTTTTTCAAAGGCGACTACGCCTCCTTTGATGTCTTTTTGTCTCAAATTGATTGGTCACTGGTCTTTTGTTCAGACTTGTCTAATTCCTGGTCCAGTTTTCTTACAATTTTAAATGCCGGTATCTCTTCCTTTGTCCCTTTTCGTAAGCCCCCTTCCTCCCCTATGGTTAATTCTCGTACCGCCCGCAGTAGGGCCTTTAAATCTTCTGCCTGGGCCAAACTCCTACAAGCTAAAAAACGTTGCGTTCCCACTCCAATTTTAGGGCGGTTCCACGAGCAGTACCGTAGGGCTCGCAATGCCCATACCTCCCATTGTCGAAATATTAGGAGGAAATATGAGGCTGGCCTCTCAGATTTAATTAGTGATAACCCAAAGTCCTTTTGGTCTCATATAAACCGGTTTCGTTCCGCTAGGGTAGGTATATCTGACCTTATTAAGCCAGACGGCACCTACACTTCTTCCCCCGCTGAAGCTGCCTCAGTTCTGAATAACTTCTTCGCCTCCACGGTTCGTACTCAGGGTCCCCTCACTACTCTTCCATCTGTCACCGGCCCTTCCCCTAGTTCAGTTAGCGCTCCCGTTAGTTCTGGCGCTCCCGCCAGCGTCTCCCCCTCCCATATTCTTTCTCGCTTTTTTTGTGAACCTGCAGATATTTTTCGTCTGCTAAATACTCTCAAGGTATCTAAGTCCCCTGGTCCAGACGGTATCCACCCCTTTCTCCTCAAATCTCTTGCCAATGCGCTAACGTTCCCACTCTATCTTTTAATTTCGCGCTCTTTTGATCAATCTGAACTCCCCCCCCTCCTGGAAAATTGCTAATATCACCCCCATTCACAAATCAGGTTCCCGTTCTGACCCCACTACTTATCGGCCCATTAGTAACTTGAACCAAGTTACCAAACTCTGCGAAAATCTAGTTAATGAACAAACTACTGCCTTTTTATATTCTACTAACTTTTTCTCCCGTTCCCAGCATGGTTTTCTTAAGAATCGTTCATGTTTATCTAACCTGTTGGAGGCCACAAATTTATGGTCCAAATGGCTCGACGAGGGGTTTAGTGTCGACGTCATTTACCTTGATTTCACAAAAGCCTTTGACTCTATTCCCCACTCATGCCTTCTAATCGCTCTCCGCTCGGCTGGTATTTCCGGCGATGCTCTGGCGTGGCTCGAGAGCTACTTATGTGGGCGTAAGCAGCGGGTGGTCGTCGGCGGGCAGCAGTCTGGCTGGGCTGATGTGGACAGGGGTGTGCCTCAGGGCTCAGTCCTGGGGCCGCTCCTTTTCAATGTTCTCATCAACTCTATGCCTGAGTCTGTCCTTGTCGCGGTTGTTCTGTTGTTTGCGGATGATTCTAAGCTCTTTCATAAGATTGGTTCTCAAGCTAATTGCCGGGAGCTTCAGGCGGATTTGGACGCTGTTGTGGTTTGGGCTGGTGATCATGGCCTTTCTTTTAACGATGCTAAGTGTGCGGTTCTTCACTTAGGTCCCAAGAACCCTATTTTTATCTACTCCATCACTGGCAACCCCCTTAAGACCACCCTTTCGGAGCGTGACCTCGGTATTATTGTGGACCCCGCCCTGAAATTCTCCAGCCACTCCAATAAAGTCACTAAGCGTGTCCGTTCAATTGCGGGATGTGTCCGCCGTAATCTAAACTTCCGTTCCCCAAAAATAATTAAAACTTTGTATAATGCCCTTGTTCTACCGATTTTCGATTTTTGTTCCCCAATTTGGACCCCTCATTTAGCTTCTGACCAATTGGCATTGCAAAAGGCTCAAAACCGTTTTACCAAATTAGCTACTAAAATTGATAAGCTACCAGCCCCGTCGCGCTTACAATCCCTGTCCATTCTTCTAGTCATTATTCGCCACAAAATAACTAACTTATGCCTTTTACACAATTTGTTCCATAAAAGTCTCGTGCACAACTTTTCTGATTTTTTTGTTTTAAATGAGGGTTCTCGTACTAGAGGCCACTCTTATAAATGATCAAAACCCAGGGCAAGCACAACTGTTCGTTTAAACTCATTCTCTAATTCTGTAATCAATGACTGGAATGCCCTTCCCCAATCTATTGTATCCGAACCCTCCCTCCCTAAATTCCGTGCACTTTTAAATGAGCATTTTAACCGCGCGTTATGATCTCACCTTCTGTATAGTTTATCCTATTGTATCTGTTCACGCATATGTATTTGAAATCTACACAAAAGCCTTGCTGGCTTGGTAGATATTTTTCTGTTAATAAATAAATAAAAATAAATAACTGAAATAAACCACAAGAAAAGAACTAGTAGAAATAAGCAATAGAAATGATGATTTCGTTTACGAGTAAGGCTACCTTTATGTTGCTATTCAGATTTATATTTCAAATAAAACAAATACAATTATTTTATCAAAATAATAGAAATATTTATTGTTTATAATTCTTAACGTAGTCAAGTTAGATTAGTTTTTATTAGTCGTTAACTGGGCTTCATTAATTAATAACAATTAACTGATTACGATGATATTTGTTTGAGCTATTCTTTCCTTGGACGTTTCTTCTAATAGTGACAGCCTTTCTTCCACAGACACATGATGCACTTGTAATTTTTCCCCAGCAACATATTTTATTTACTTATTTGTTTTTCGAGAAAGTTTCGCTCGGCCGTCGCCAGATAGCGTATTCAAACCTTCGCCGCGGAGGTGGGGAAATTCTCTTTTCGAGGAGGGGAAGATGACACGTGGCCACTAAGGTGGAGAAAAACGGGGAACTGGCCTCCCGTGTTAAAGGAATAGGACGCTGATAATTTCGGTTAATGTATTTCTGATAAAAGTGAATATTGAATAGGCCTTTCTATAAAGTCATTACGCTTGCCGAACTTGTTTTAATGTATCGCTTTCGTCACGAGATACGTAGGAGTTCAGTTCAGTTTAGGTGGTTAGATTTTTATAAAAAGGGCGACTCGTCGAATTTTAATTGGCTATCCTAGTGAAACGTCACTTCTACGTCACGAGTGATGCGCCCGATACATCTAAACAAGAAGGCCAATGTTACTTTATAGAAAGGCCTATTATTCTAACATAACTCCAAACTGTTAGAAGGGAAATTTACTATTGGTCTTTGAACAATACCAATTAAGTAATTTTCCTAATGCATTACCTTTTCAGCTTCTCATAAATATTCTTTGCTATTTTACTTAGTCTTAAGTCGTTGGAAAATTTAATTTCTTTAGGGACGGGTATTGAAGGACTTTCCCTTAAATGGCTGAGGAGCCTCATCACGGACAGGAAACACTCACAAGGAGACTACCCGAGGTGTTACACACCGATTTTGTTCAAACTCGGGGGATTGGTAGACCTTCATGTAACTTGAAAAATCCTAAAGGGAATTTATTCGATGGGCAACGGTTTTGCCATGGCAACGAAAAATGTTTTTGACAACATAAAATGGAAATGTTTCCATTGAAAATAACATGGGATTTGTACCGATTCCAAGGGTCCCCCCTGTGAAAGAGTTTAAAAAATTATAAAAAAAAAATTAAAAATTGACGAAAAAAATCAAAATTGATCACATTTTGATCAATTTGAACCAAATGGGTGAAAATGAACCGATATGGCTTAAATAGGAAACATTTCAATTTTATGTTGTCAAAAACATTTTTGGTTGCCATGGTAAAACCGTTGCCCATTGAATAAATTCCCTTTAGGATTTTTCAAGTTACATGAAGGTCTACCAATCCCTCGAGTTTGAACGAAATCGGTGTGTAACACCTCGGGTCGTCTCCTTGTCAGTGGTGATTCAAGGACACGAATCCAATGCTCTTACCCTGACAAATGGTGTGCCGAAGGGAAGCGTACTTTTTTCGGTTTTCATCAACTCTCTGCCAGCTGTTGTGAAACATTCCAGGCCCTACTTAATCGCTGATGACACCTAGCTTGCTCACCCTGTGGGAACACCTCTAGGTCTACAGCACTTACAGGGCGATCTTGACGCTGTGGCCTATGGTGCTCAGACGCCCAAAAAAGTGGTGTGAACCACCTTGGTCGCCCGCTGTTAATCTCACCTCCAAGGTCGTTAAGAAAATAAATTCACTGACAGGACTCACCAGAAGAAACTTACTTTCGTTCTCCACGGTCAATGCGAACCCTCTACACGTCACTAGTCCTCCCTCATATCAGCTTCGCTTCGGAAGTGTGAAGCCCCCCCCCCCCCCTTGATGGAGGACCAAGATCGTTTAGTGAAGGCACACAACTGCTTCACGAACCTCACCAGGGGCCTGGGGGAACTTTCTCCTAACGCCAGAAATAGACAACTCATAGTCGATTATCATGTGATCCGCCACGCTTTGAACGACATCATTCAAGTCTGGACCATCTGGGCGGGGAAATCCGCGTTGGACCCTAAGAACTTCTTCACGTTTGACGGCCTCTTTCCCTGTTTTTACTGTCACAATTTTCTTATTGATCTACGGTCGGTACTCGAAGTTTGTACATACAGCTATATCTAGCTTAACGATCTGTATATTTTATCCAAATAAAAAAATAAATTTAGCCCTTCTTCCTGCACCAGCTCAATCAACATTACCGGGATTGACTAATTTGCTGAATTTCTGGACGTCTGGACCGCTGAATTTTGAAGGATTCCTCCTACATAGAAGCTACTATCTTATAAACCGTCTGGACAAAATTGACGAATTTCTGGACCGATAAATTTATTTTCGGACTTTTTTTAACTTTCAAACCGTCTGGAAAAAATTGACTAATTTGCTGAAGTGCTGAATTTCTGGACCGGAAAATTTTACTTTATTTTCGAATGGTTTCTTTAGTTTCTGCGATCCAGTTGGGATGGTAGCGGCGCTTAATGATTTCTTTAGTTCCGTTTTCCCCCGTGAGCCCCATTTGGAGGCAATATATCTGGGTGACTTTTTCTCAGGTTTTGACCGTCCTGTCAGTGTTGCCAATGTTCGAAAGTTAAAAATCCCACAGTTTCGGTGAAAACCGCCCAAAAGCCACAACCTCTATATATTCACGAAAACTCCTGGAAAACAGGGCTACGTTCAGTGAAGCTTAACGGTCTTACGTTTGCGTTAATTCCGTTGAGACTTTTGCTGAACGCTTTTTTACGATTGTTGTATTTTTTTTTTAAATATCGTCTACTGAGTTGTCCGCAGCTAGCCTTCCCGTGTGCTGTGACGTCACGATTCCGTTTAACAACGAAGAAACCTGCTCTTTCAATCGGTGAGTTCGTTGAGCTAACGTTGCCAACGTGACGTCAAAACCGGAAATTACAAAAACCGTTCAGTGAAAAAAAGTTGTCAACGTTGAGACCGTTGAGCTTCACTGAACGTAGCCCAGGTACAATTTTTTGGGACCGAATTAAATTAGTTTTTTGTTTTGTTTTATATTTTATTTATTTTTATTTTTTGGAAAAATTATTAATTTCATATTTAAAGAACTAGTTTACTTTATCCTCCTTGCTTATCCATAGGTAGCAACTCTACCATTTTATTCATTATACATTTTTTAATTGAGGAGATTGAAATGTCGGGGTTCTGGCTTAAAGCTAGTGCAATTGATATACTTAGCCTTTTCAGTTTACATAGAGCCACGTAGTGGCAAATGCGAGAAGCTCAAGAACTGCTGCTGGATTTTCAATAAAGCGTCTGCTTAGCAGACGAAAATGTAACTGGCAAATGGACCAAACGCCGTGGCAGACGATAGCCAGATCTCCGCTGCAATCAGAGCTCAAAGAGTGGTTCTGCCAAGGCTTTAACGTCACCAGAGATAATAGCTGAAAACTATTCGTGAGTTCTGAACCGTTCAACCAGTCCCCATGCGCACTATTCGGCAAAAAAATTCTAGATCTACCCAAATGCAAACTATTCGCAGACAAGAACCTCTTGTTGAACCGTTCAAAATGGTACCTCAAGATTGAAATCTCTAAAATTCGTCTGCACATCGGGCTACGTACGTCAAATCGTACGATCCTAATTTGAATCACAACTATTCGTACAAAAGTTCTGAACTATCCAGAACTTTTGCGTGACGTCACAGCTCAGTCCTAGGCCGTTCTCTTAACGGTTCAGAACTCACGAATAGTTTTCAGCTATTGACGTCACCTAGCTCATTATTACCGAATTTGATCATAATTCTTCAAATACGGCGCTCTCGGCGAACGACAAGTTTTCTGCAGACATAACTCTTTTAATTATTTTTAATATTTTATTTATTATTTTATTTACAAAAATGCCTTCGCGGTGTTTTATTCCGTCGTGTAAAAAGCGTCGATATTCCGGTCGAGAAAATATGTAATTTTCAGGTAATAAACAATAGGCCTCGGCTAATAAACGGCGGGAAATTTAGATGTTTAGGCTTAATGTTTATGAAGCGCACCTGTATGGCACGCCAAACCGGACAAAATTCTTACTTCACACTATTGTATACTTTTCTACTATATCTCATACTTTTGTCTCACAACCTAGCATACTTTACGCAAACGAGCATACTTTGTACCCGCGAACTAGCATACTTGACACTCGCAAACGTTTATACTTCTAACGCGCGAACTATCATACTTGACACTCGCAAACGTTTATACTTCTAACGCGCGAACTATCATACTTGACACTCGCAAACGTTTATACTTCTAACGCGCGAACTATCATACTTGACACTCGCAAACGTTTATACTTCTAACGCGCGAACTATCATACTTGACACTCGCAAACGTTTATACTTCTAACGCGCGAACTATCATACTTGACACTCGCAAACGTTTATACTTCGAACGCGCGAACTACCATACTTGCGACGCTCAGACTTGTATACTTCGTACGCGCACGCTTCTGCGCAAGCGAAGCGTTTTCGCCGCCTTTCCCCTCCAGTCGCTGGCGCGTTATTTGAATCTAACCACTTTACGGCCGGATTTCAAATTTCTGCGGCTTCAATATCAGAAGTAAATGAACCAAAATTATAGAAATAGCGCTCAGAATCGGAGGGACAGTAGATACAGGGACGAGAAAGCAGGAAAAAAATTCGATTTTAAACGTCTTCATATTCAGGGGGAGTTAGATGTAAACAAACCGCGTGGTTTACCATGGGCAGTATTATTGTAGTTAGTTTTTACCATTTTGATGTTAAATTAAAAATAAAACTACGAGCGTAATTAAAAAAATGCCCATTTGTTTTGAACACTTAAACATCGTCAAGAACCGCTAAAATTAGGTGACCGCCATTTTGTTTGTTTACAACTAACTCTCCTTGCGTTTAGTTCATTTTAGGTGATATATTCCAACGGAGGCCGCCAATATACTTTCTCGTCCCTGCATCTACTGTCCTTGCTTTATTTTTAATACTTTCACATAGCAGAATTTAGGTAAAAAACTATTCGTCCCACCTAGAGGTCGGCATTATCTGACCGTTACCCACTTTTTTTTTATTATCTATGCAGAAATTTTTTTATTTTTAGTGAATTTAACGGTATTATAATTTTTCTAATTAGTTTAAATATTAATTATTTAAACATTTTAAAACCCCAACCAAATCAATAAATTTTTTTAAAAAGGCGACGTTTTCGATAAATGTTTTCCTATGGACCAAATAATTCAACCAAATACCGCCAAATGAAAGCCTATTTGTCAGATGATATATATTAAATTTGGAAAGTGGTAAATAACATGATAGATAATGTTATGAAATAGCTTTAATCCCGAGGGGCAGTTCACTCCTCTTTTGAGCGCATAATTAATCGGATTAAATTCGATTAAATGTATTAAATCGTGTTAATCGTGATTAAATTTTCGATCCGATTTAATCACCATTTAAATTTTTAATCCTAATTTAATCAAGAAAATATTTTAATATTGATTTAATCAAGATTTAATCGGCTTAATCATGATCTAATAATTTTATTACGATTTAATAACTTAATCATGATTAAAATACGTAATACTATCCCTCCATCTAACGTAAGATAAAACATTATAAATATTGGAAATTGTAATGTAGCAATAGAGAAAATGCGTATAAGGTTTGGACAGAGACATGTACTTTATTTGGGACCAAAACTTTATAACAAAACTGAAAAAGATATTAAAAAATGTGAAACTTTAGCATTATTTGTGAAGCTAATAACCACATGGTTAATTTATTTAGGAATTCATGATTTGTATAGAATTCAAATTTCATAGTTTAAGACGATACTCCTTTGTTAATTTCGCTTCGATAAAAAATGTACCTTTAACCAATATATTTGTATAATCATATTTTGATGTGATAATTAATATTCGCGGTCACGCACGAGCATTTTTTCTCATGTGACCAAAATGGGAAGATACACTACTGATAGGTTTGTTACATAGGGTATCAATAAATTAAAAAATAAACTAGTTAATCATAATCAGTTTTTAATCATAAATTTTTCTACTTCGCCATCTAATCTTACATCGATAATATTAAACCAATTAACTTTATTTAATTAAGTTTATAATTATATTATTGAAATCTAAAAATAATATGCGTACTGGAACAGCCAAAATATTTAATTGTTTTGAGAAAAATAACATTTATTATCACAGCTTAGGGACAATATAAGGTAGAGCAGTTTTTAAATAGGAACATCACACTTCTGATATTTAACCGAGTCAGAAAGTCAGAACGGACACGTAAAGTAGGAAGGTAACGAACTATATTTCATTTTAGACGAAACTATGAGTTCCATTTGAAATTTTAATAAGAAAGGTGATTAAGGTTTCAGAGTATTTTTATTCTCAAAAAGTAATTTAATCAGCTAAATAGATATTTAATCTTTTTCACGATTTAACTAAAATGACCGTCTCATTTATTATGTTATTTTAAATGTTTATAACTTGCTAATGAATTGTTGTCCTCATCCACGCATGTAGAACTAGCTGAGATTCTCAGCTAGTTTTATTTTTCGAGGCACACCACCCCAGTAAGACCCCCAAACAATTTTTCCCATGCGAGAATTTCCGTGGTACCCTTTTCCCCGCAAAAATAACCCAAACTCGCAATCGTCCCAAACCCGCCTGTACCCATTTAAAACCCCTGTATCAAATGGCTGATTTACTCTCATAACGAACAAATAAATATACGCTCGTCCTTGAGCCCCGATTTCCCTCGGTCCCAAAAAAAAACACGCGAGCCTTCTACAAAAGTAAAATAGCGCAAAACAAAAATATTAGAGAGGAAGATTGCAAGCCCCCCCCCCTTTCTGGTAGGGTCCGCGCCGAATGCATCGCTTAGGCTTGGGCTTAGGGACATAGGCGTGGGGAGTAATATGGAAGTAATTTTTTTTATCTTTTGAGTGTAGCCCCCCCCCCCTAGTTTTTGAAAAGGAGGATATATTTTCTCGCTAAAAGTGAATTTGAACCGAGGGGCTAACCACTTCCATTCTGTACACCGATTACGAACGGCAACATTTAAGATTTTTTTAAATAATAACTAAAATGGTGATTTAAAATCTGAGACGGTCTAGTTGGTAGCTGCACAAATAATGCTATAGTTTCACCTTGGAGTAGATAAACAGGTTTCACATTTTTTAATATCTTTATCTGTTTTGTTATAAAGTTTTGGTCCCAAATAAAGTGCATGTCTCTGTCCAAACCTTATACGCATTTTCTCTATTGCTACATTACAATTTCCAATATTTATAATGTTTTATCTTACGTTAGATGGAGGGATAGTATTACGTATTTTAATCATGATTAAGTGATTAAATCGTAATAAAATTATTAGATCATGATTAAGCCGATTAAATCTTGATTAAATCAATATTAAAATATTTTCTTGATTAAATTAGGATTAAAAATTTAAATGGTGATTAAATCGGATCGAAAATTTAATCACGATTAACACGATTTAATACATTTAATCGAATTTAATCCGATTAATTATGCGCTCAAAAGAGGAGTGAACTGCCCCTCGGGATTAAAGCTATTTCATAACATTATCTATCATGTTATTTACCACTTTCCAAATTTAATATATTTCATTTGGCGGTATTTGGTTGAATTATTTGGTCCATAGGAAAACATTTATCGAAACGTCGCCTTTTTTAAAATTTTTATTGATTTGGTTGGAGTTTTAAAATGTTTAAATAATTAATATTTAAACTAATTAGAAAAATTATAATACGGTTAAATTCACTAAAAATAAAAAAAAATTCTGTATAGATAATAAAAAAAAGTGGATAACGGTCAGATAATGCCGACCTCTAGGTGGGACGAATAGTTTTTTACCTAAATTCTGCTATGTGAAAGTATTAAAAATAAAGCAAGGACAGTAGATGCAGGGACGAGAAAGTATATTGGCGGCCTCCTTTGGAATATATCACCTAAAATGACCTAAACGCAAGGAGAGTTAGTTGTAAACAAACAAAATGGCAGTCACCTAATTTTAGCGGTTCTTGACGATGTTTAAGTGTTCAAAACAAATGGGCATTTTTTTAATTATGCTCGTAGTTTTATTTTTAATTTAACATCAAAATGGTAAAAACTAACTACAATAATACTGCCCATGGTAAACCACGCGGTTTGTTTACATCTAACTCCCCCTGAATATGAAGACGTTTAAAATCGAATTTTGTTCCTGCTTTCTCGTCCCTGTATCTACTGTCCCTCCGATTCTGAGCGCTATTTCTATAATTTTGGTTCATTTACTTCTGATATTGAAGCCGCAGAAATTTGAAATCTGGCCGTAAAGTGGTTAGATTCAAATAACGCGCCAGCGACTGGAGGGGAAAGGCGGCGAAAACGCTTCGCTTGCGCAGAAGCGTGCGCGTACGAAGTATACAAGTTTGAGCGTCGCAAGTATGATAGTTCGCGCGTACGAAGTATACAAGTTTGAGCGTCGCAAGTATGATAGTTCGCGCGTACGAAGTATAAACGTTTGCGAGTGTCAAGTATAATAGTTCGCGCGTACGAAGTATAAACGTTTGCGAGTGTCAAGTATGATAGTTCGCGCGTTAAGCTTGTTTTCCACTAGCGCGCGTCATAATGTTATTTTCTTTACGCGCGTAAAAACGTTTGAACGTTTCAAAGCTGAAAAACGCGTCGTTGCGCGCGCCAGTGGAAAACAAGCATTAAGCCCCATTTTCATGCTCGCTCGTAGCGGATAAAAATCGACAAAATCCGCTTCCGCTACACACTTTTTCACTTTCCGCGTCGATCTGTTTCAAACAGATATTTTAGCTTTATTTTCACGCTTGCGAGTGGCGGATGCGAATTTTGACAATTTTTATCCGCTACCAGCGAGCATGAAAATGGGCCTTTAGAAGTATAAACGTTTGCGAGTGTCAAGTATGATAGTTCGCGCGTTAGAAGTATAAACGTTTGCGAGTGTCAAGTATGATAGTTCGCGCGTTAGAAGTATAAACGTTTGCGAGTGTCAAGTATGATAGTTCGCGCGTACGAAGTATAAACGTTTGCGAGTGTCAAGTATGATAGTTCGCGCGTTAGAAGTATAAACGTTTGCGAGTGTCAAGTATTATAGTTCGCGAGTACAAAGTATGCTCGTTTGCGTAAAGTATGCTAGGTTGTGAGACAAAAGTATGAGATATAGTAGAAAAGTATACAATAGTGTGAAGTAAGAATTTTGTCCGGTTTGGCGTGCCATACACCTGCAAATGAAACGGTGCTATCTTCTTCCAAATAGGTTTAAAGATTCTTTATTATAAATAAATTTAATAAAACAAATATTAAATTTAATACTTTTACGATTATATTTAAGTTATTACCCGCAAGCTGTTACGATCTCAAAATCGAAAAAAACCCAGCGAAATCCTACGGGAATTTCCCGAGCTTGGCTGTCGATTGCATCGTCTGCAATTGACTCCCGCGAGAGTAGCGGAGCCACTCTACGGCCTCTCATTGGCTGAAGGTTCAAAACGAACTGGCGACAAGCTCGGCCGTAGGCGGCAGCATTCTAGTTACCTATGAGATTTCTATGGTCTAACCTGTCTGCCGTGTAAGGAACTGGAGACAAGCGTAAGAGATTCCTTGGTGGCGTTGCTTACTAGCCGATCTTTCTTCTCGAGAGACCAACACGTGTTTCTTTTAAGACGTTCGTGTTTTACGAACCTCCTCTCAACCCTTGAGGAAGTCACTTAGTGCCTAGATTTAGGGCATTCCGTTGACCTGGTCTATCTGTACCTACGAGAGGCTTTCGATACGGTCCCGCATTAACTTCTTATTCGGAAACTTGAGTGCTTAGAGGTTCCACCAATGATTGTTAATTGGATCGCGGATTTTTTGAGTGGTAGAACGCAGCGTGTGGTCCTGCGTGGTGTCTGTTCGGAATGGTGTGACGTGCCCAGTGGGGTGCCTCAGGGATCTGTGTTAGGCCCAAATCTTTTTGTTATATTTATTAACGATCTTCCTCTGGTAATCAAGGAGTCTTTTCTCAAATTGTTTGCTGATAACAATAAAATTGGTCATAAAATAGCTTCACTGACTGATTCGCTATCCCGGGACCATTGGGTCTCCTCGAACGGTATGAGCTTCAATACTACTAAATCGGTTGTTCTCCATTGCGGGGCTAATAACCCTTGCTATAAGTACAGTTTGGGGGGTAAAGCAATAGAGGCGCATGCTGTGGTTTGGGACCCTAGGGTCATGCTTTCAGGCCATATGTTCGGGGATACACATAGCAAAGCCGCTTCTGCGCGCGGTACATATTTGCTGCGGAGATCATTCTCTCATTTTAGTGTCAAATCTTTCAAAATCCTGTACAGTGTCTACATTCGCCCTCACTTAGACTACTGTTCCAGCATTTGGTCCCCCACCTGGTCAAAGACATTGAGAAGCTGGAAAGGGTGCAAAGAAAGGCCACGAAGCTAGTTTCATGGTTCAGAACCTTACCATATGATGCAAGGTTAAAAAGGTGGGGTCTTCTGTCCCTGAAGGACAGACGTCTTCGCGCTGACTTAGTTGAAACCTTCAAAATCATTTATGGCTTGTATGATGTTACTGCAGTGGACTTCTTCGACGTCGAGTGGGAGGGGCGAAAGGCTCCCACAATCCGTAAAAAGTGGCGCAACGGGTTAGCCAGGCGGGTTTTCTTCACTCAACGGGTTGTTACATTTTGGAATTATCTCCGCTTCGGCCTTCAAGTGTAGATAAAAACTGGAGCTGACCTGTTGTTCAATTCGTTATTCATTGCAATACTTACTATTAGCCTTTTTTTATTTTTATTTTATTACTGTAGTATCATATGTCTCTTTTATTTTTGTGTAATTCTGTTTTTCAATTTCGATTTTCGGGCACTATCATTCTATAAATATAAATATAAATAGTTTCTTTTGTATCGCGCATTATAGTTTTTTTTGTTACTTTTGTATCGCGAATCAGGGCCCAATAAGTGTACAGCTTTTTTTATCCTGAATTAAACAAATTATTATTATAAGTAAGAAATATTTTTTTTTTAACAATTGCTGTAAATACAATTTTCTTATTATCAAATGTTTTGATAGAATAACCACAAATTTCTTATGCCACAATCCAGATCTCTGTTTATAATCTGCGATACAGTCCCGTTTATGAGACAATCATAAAGGTTAAAATTGTTTACCATGGTTAATATAATTTAAAAGTAATAAAATTTTCACGACGACGGATACTTCATGGTACTATTTTTATTTAAAATATTTAAAAACTACGCAAGCTTTCGGGCCGTAGCCCCTTTTCAAGCGTCTTGTCGAAACTTAATTGTATTAAATAAAATGTTTAAAAGAGGTTTTAGTTAAGCGTCGTCTACGGCCCCTCTTTTGATATGGGTCTATATTAATGAAGCTAATGGTAATCGATATGATTTTCAGCTTAAATTAATGAAGCTAATGGTAATCGATATGATTTTCAGCTTAAATTAATGAAGCTAATGGTAATCGATATGATTTTCAGCTTAAATTAATGAAGCTAATGGTAATCGATAGGATATTGAGCTTAAATTTAGACCCATATCAAAAGAGGGTGTCAAGAGGCTGCTGCTGAAGGTAAAGCCATTTAAAGCGGCTGGCCATGACTGTGTTCCGGCGATAGTGTTGAAAAACTGTGCCGAGGTCCTAGCCGCCCCCCTAACTTACCTCTTCCAACTGCCCTATGATGAGGGGATTATCCCTGACGAATGGAGTTCGGCTAACATCACTCCAGTACCGAAGGGAGGCGACATATCAGACCCTTCGGAGTATCGCCCTATTGCACTACTCTCGCAGGTGCTTAAGCTAGATGAGCATATCGTAATCGTTACCTCCGACATCACAGCCCACCTCGCCACTAACGAGGTCCTGAAGCAGTACCAACATGGTTTCAGGAGGGCGTACAGTACGGAATCCCAACTCCTCTGCTGTATGGAGGAATGGTCTGCTGGCCTCGAAAACTCTGGCAGAGTCGATGTCATATTCTTGGATTTCCGGAAAGCCTTCGACTCTGTGCCCCACGAACTCCTCAAGCCGAAACTTCACTTCTACGGCATAAGGGGCAAGACATTAAACTGGCTGGCTGCGTACCTGGAGACCCGCCGGTTCCGAGTAGTGATTCCGGGCGGTACTTCCGAGTGGCTTCCTGCTCCATAGGCTGTCCCACAGGGATCCGTCCTTGGCCCACTCCTATTTGTGGTATATATTAACGACATTGGGGACAATGTCGCCTCAACTTTGTTTATCTTCGCTGACGATGTGGCCATATCCAGAACTATTTATACCACTCTCGACGTGACACTTCTACAGGAGGACCTCAACCGCATTCAGGACTGGAGTGACCAATGGAAGCTCCCACTGAATGCGTCCAAATGCGCCGTGTTGTCACTGCACCGATCTGGGCAGCCAGCTATAATTCCCACCTACACTCTGGACGGCTCCGCGCTAACGGTCATCCCCACGCATAAGTACCTAGGAGTCACGATCACCAATTCTCTAGAATGGTCTACCCATATTGACCAAGTCACATCTCGAGCTGCGCGGGCTCTCGGATTTGTGCGCAGGCATCTCTCGCACTGCTCCAAAACCTTGGCTATAAAAACTTACGTCCTGCCCATCCTCGAGTATTGCTCCCCGGTTTGGTCACCGGACTCACCGCACACTGCGAGCGGCACGCACGCGCTGGAGCGCATTCAGCGGCGCGCTCTCCGTTTCGCGGTCAACGTCGGGTTTTCCTGGAGTGTGAGCATGACCAGGGTTATGAAAAACTTTCGGTGGGATACGTTGGCTTCTCGTCGTCGGGTGAAACGCCTCACCATAGTGAATAGCGTTATACATCGCTCGAACGGCGCCCTGGCCCCACTAACCTCTGCCATCTCGGCATGGCGCCGGGCCCCCCGGGGTGAGAAAGCAGTTTCGTTCATCCTCCCTGGCCTTCGCCTCTCCGTCAGGAAACATTCCTTTCTCCCGTCTTCTCTCCGCGGTTGGAACTCGCTCCCTGACTTTTGTAACCCTTCAGGTTCATTTTCCCCCGTATACTTATTACTCTAATTCATAAAACTAATCACAGTGTTAAATATAAATTAAAATTAATGATAAATTAAAAACTTAAATAACTTTTGAACCATACATACAAATTAAATATAGTTTATAAATCTGATAGAACTCAATGAACCCCCACTATAATATATAAAATTGAGATAATTAATTAAACAGGGTACTTAATATATATTATAAACTAAATCCCTGCCTTCAGCAATGTTAAAATTAAGAGCCCTTGGCATCTGGAGATAATTGGTGTCTTTTTCTTCGTTTATTACCGTGTTACAATACTCTCGGAACCGACCCCACCCGCATTTTTCTCAGAATCTTTGCCGAACTAAACCAGTAATATTCCCTCAACTCACAGCGATCCCATGGAACCTTTATCATGTTAGCGGGCGTTTAGCCCACTATCAGGTAACCCGAATCTAACAAAAAGCGCACATTTTCCAAGGCCAGGTCATAGGTCAAAAGTGTGCCTGGACATTTTCGCTTGACAACAAAATAAATATAACCTCGTGATTTCCTGGCATCTTCTCCCCCACAAACACTGAGACCCCCGCAATCAAGCAGAACCAACCCCAAGGGACCTTTCGCTGGTCGGACAACGTCATACATCCCATGACAGGACACGAGTCTTGGGTGCACCAATGACCCAAATAAAATGGGAGGTCACCAATTGCTTTTCATTTTCAACTCCGCCCTGGAATCCCTGGAACAAAACCAAGAGACAGAGCCCCAAAAAGGGAGAATTCTGATTCTGGACAGAACGGTAGAGAACTGAGAAGAACTGGACAGAGCTCGAGAGAAAGACCATGTCGAGATAAATATAAAATAATGCGCGATGAAGTCGCGCTTAGATATTAATTAACCCTCAATGCAGCCCTCATGACCGAAACAACTCTCACCAACTGCCTAGATGACCTACATCCAGGACATTCCGACCGGAAGAGTATAAGCCGAGAAGTAATGAATCCGGGAAGCGTAATGCCCTCAACACCCTCGAATCACCTGTTGATCACCCAAAATCTAGACGTTCCGAGGGAAGAAAACCAGATGACCGAGACCGATTCCCTAGCCTAGCCGGACATTTCAGACCGAAACCCGAAGTACCTACGCCCCCGTCAGCTTGTGAAGTAAAAGAATATAGGAAGAAACCCGCAATCCGGCCGCCAAACCGAAGACGAGTAAATAAAGAGAAAGTGTGAATAAAGAAAACGTGTAAACAAGCCGCCCCAAAGACGTCCCGTTCTGTGAAGTGCGCGTGTCGGGCATCTTACGTAAACCGAGGAACGAGAAAACCCGTAAACGAAGAGACGACAACGTAGCGGAGGACACCGAAATAAAATGATGAGTAGATTTTCCATCATCACTTCGCTCGAGCGCTGGGGGCGCGCGGCGCCTCCCCAACCCCATACTAAAAAAAGCTATGGGCCATCTATAACGCAACCTAGAGGACATGAAGTTATGTATTTGTACCCCGCCGTTCCGCTAGGCACTACGGCGGCCCACAACACTCAACCAGGTCCGGACAAAAATGCGCTTTGCGAAACAAACGTTCGGCCAGTGAGACAGCTATAAAAACCGGCTCACATATGGCAAACAAACGCCCTCATCACGGCCCAACAAAAGGCGACACCATGGGCCTGCCCGAGAACCCATCCTCGCACAGCTGAGGGCTAGAGAGACTTTCTCATTCACTGCAATTACCATCCCCGATAAGGTTATCAAATGACAGGTATGGAACGAACCATCGCGCGAACCCAAAGTCCGAGCCCAGCAACCACGAACACACCCGTCCCCCCTCCGGCTGGCGGCGAAGGGGGCGATGCGAACTGGCGCGCAAGCCCAGAAATCAGGCCCGGCAGCCGCGAACGACACCAGTGACCCCATTAAGGACAATCCGGATAGGGACAGTGATACCTGTGCAAATCAGCCGCAGGTTATTAGCCATACGTTGCCCGGCTCTCGCCACGAGGAGGCTTTGCAATCAGGGTTTTCAAGAGAGCAGTACCAAGCCTGACGCATCAAGTATCATCAACCCGATATTAATCCAACTAACCTAATAATATAAATAACCTAACCTATTGTCCGCGCCAAAACCCCTAAAATGCATTGAAATACGGCGAAAATACCGAAAATAAAAAAGTAAGTTAGTATGTTTTGCATTTCCACATTTTATTTTTCGTCATCAGCCCCACGTTATCCACAACGCATTAAAATCTAGGAATTTAAAGAATCGTCCTAGGGAAAATTCACTGCAAAAGGCCAATGTTTAAAAATTCATATCTTTGTTAATATTCATTTCCGCCAAAAAAAAATAAATTAAAATAATCCCCATCTTGCCCTCTATCCAAAAAAATATATAAAAAAATCAGGTGGGGGGCAGCTATTCTATACGTAACCCAAAATTGCTTTCAAGTAACAATTTTAAATTTATCATATCTTTCTAAATAATAAATTGCGGTTAAAACTTTTCGCATTACTGTAATCCTTGACCATTAATAAACAAAACCAAAAAAAGCCGTATTAAAGTAGAAAACACATTTTCGGTTTGCACACGTTTTAAAAATTTAGTAATATCTTGTCGTTAAATCTAATTCGTCCTCAGTCCTACCTCATCCAACACGTACAAAAATCTCGAAATATGTAATATTTTCCGAGGTAAAAATTGATGGCAAGCAAAAATTTTAAATTTATCATATCTTTCTAAATAATAAATTGCGGTTAAAACTTTTTGCATTATTGTAATCCTTGACAAATAATACATCTAAAAAAATAAACAAAACCCAAAAAAAAACAAAAGTACCTATTGTTAAAAATAGCCCGCTATTGTTCGAGAAAAAGGTTTAAAGCAAGCCCCCTCGAGGTTGAGAGTTCATTTCCCTTCGTGTATTTATACAGTTCGGACTATATATTTCCGTTCGCATTGTACCCTCGTTGTATCCATTTTTGATTAGTTTTATTTTGAGTTAACATTACCATTGTTTAAATGTCGAATCTCTAATTGTAGTAGTTTAATTGTAGTGTTTATTATTTAGTGTAAGTGTATTAACAAATTTAAGGTCAAAGAGTGTATATTTTCCTGTTTTAATTTCCCCTCTTATGTTGGAAAAAGCTAAAAGAACCATAGTAGAGATGGCCTAACCATCACTAGAAGCAAAGTAAATTTACCCCGCTGGTTCTCCGCGCAATTTGTTCATTTCTGTATTTAGTGTTTTATAAAATAAAGATTTTGTGATTGATTAATGATAAAAGGTTTCCATTCTGAATTCGAATCTCCCCCAATTTTCTTTTATTTCTTTTCCCCGTATGTAACCGCCTCTCTCAGATTTAATTAACGCCACGAAAGGCCACGACTCGCATTTTGTCGCCATCTTCCCCCCGCCTTGGTGAATTAATATCTTTGAGTAAGGGCTAGGAATACTTCTGTCAGTTAACCATCACATGACAAAGTCCTCAAAATTCCCTAAAAAGGTTAAACTTTCTCAAAGTCGTACTTAGTCCCAAACAATTCAGGAAGGCCCTTACGACTTACCTAGACCTCTTTGTATAGTCTCTAGCGGCTCTTTATTGGAACACTGTATAGCGCTCCTGTATATATATTCTATATTTATGCGGTTTTTAAATTATCTGTCTATCTGCTTATATATATATATATATATATATATATATATATATATATATATTTAGAGCTTCTCGTATGCATTCGGTATAGTGATTCTGTATATACCTATTGTTTGTATTACTGTGTCTTGACGTGATGGGTTTCGACCTTTTGTTATGCAATAAAAAGAACTTAAGAAAAAAGGGGCCGCAGACGAGGCTTAAGTGAGACCTCTGGACGGAACATCCTGTTTGTGAAATATACAGGCGGAAGTAAGGAAACGGATGTTCCGTCCAAATGCTGAGTTGCCAGGTAAAAATGTTAATTTTCGGCCCCCCAACTTTCATCAACCCTGCGACGTCACCATTGTAATTTGCCTATTGATAAACAAGGCGGCCCAGGCCGTAATATTAGTTCCACATCAGTGTATTAGAGTGGACAAATATATACACCCTTAGTAGACACAGGTAGGCAAACTAATACAAAAGCTAATGAGGCTACGTGATTTATTATCTTTTTATAAATAAATTGCCACCCTAAGTTAAAGAGTGGATGCCGCCCACCATCAGCTGACCCGGGTGGGCAAACTAATAAAAGATCTGTTGGGCCCATGTGATTTCCTATTGTTTGAAATAAAATTCACCATCCTATGTTAAAGAGTGGCCACCGCCCACCCTGATGAAATCAACTTTTTTTCCGGTAACTCTCCCTTTAAGGGGGTTGGTCGGAAGGGGCGGAAATTAACGGCACTGCGTGCGCGTTAAAGAGTTCTATCGAATGAGACCAACTGTTTTTTTCGGTCACTCTCCCTTTAATAAGAAAGTGCCACACTTATTTATTACTTCTGACCATACACGGTTTCGATAAGAAAGTGCCACACTTATTTATTACTTCTGACCATACACGGTTTCGATAAGAAAGTGCCACACTTATTTATTACTTCTGACCATACACGGTTTCGATAAGAAAGTGCCACACTTATTTATTACTTCTGACCATACACGGTTTCGATAAGAAAGTGCCACACTTATTTATTACTTCTGACCATACACGGTTTCCATAAGAAAGTGCCACACTTATTTATTACTTCTGACCATACACGGTTTCGATAAGAAAGTGCCACACTTATTTATTACTTCTGACCATACACGGTTTCCATAAGAAAGTGCCACACTTATTTATTACTTCTGACCATACACGGTTTCCATAAGAAAGTGCCACACTTATTACTTCTGACCATACACGGTTTCGATAAGAAAGTGACACACTTATTTATTACTTCTGACCATACACGGTTTCGATAAGAAAGTGCCACATTTATTACTACTGACCATACACGGTTTCGATAAGAAAGTGCCACACTTATTTATTACTTCTGACCATACACGGTTTCCATAAGAAAGTGCCACACTTATTTATTACTTCTGACCATACACGGTTTCGATAAGAAAGTGCCACACTTATTTATTACTTCTGACCATACACGGTTTCCATAAGAAAGTGCCACACTTATTTATTACTTCTGACCATACACGGTTTCGATAAGAAAGTGCCACACTTATTTATTACTTCTGATACGAAAAGAGAACGGAATATGGTTGTCCGCAAATCCCCAGCCCGACCCGCAGACCGCACCGTCAGCGGGGCTTCGCGATTCAGGGGCGAGGGAGAAAATTGACGGGCGAAAAAGCCTATGTGATACGAAAAGCGAACGGAATATGGCTGTCCTCAAATCCTCAGTCCGATCTGCAGACTGCACCGTCAGCGGCGCGCTCTCCTGCCCTCAATAGGAATTAAAGCAGATGCTGTCCCAGGGCGAATCAACCAACTCCCTCTTTTATCCCTACGAAATGGAGTATTCTACGGCCAATGCTCAGAAATTTGTGGAGCAGAGCACAGTTTTATACCCATCGTTCTAGAAAGTATCCCAACACAAAATTATATCAACTGAGTTAATATAGAGGGTTGGGAAAATATATAAATAATATCATTATGTGGCTGAAAGTATAAGCATTGGTCTCTTAAACCATCCTTTGGGTCCCCCCTTAATGCAAAGGGTAGTTAACAAATAACAGTATTTTGTCAAAATACAATCGCAATCGCCCCTTTTATTGCCACAAATAGCTCCCATAATATGAACTAGCCTTTTCTTTTATCCTCTTATTTTAATAAGATTAACTTTAATTGTACTAAGTTTTTACAAAAAATTCAATGCGAAGACTATAAACAATCACCCAACCCAACAAAACAAAAACTTAAACTGACAGTGATAACTAATTTATTCTCCACTTTTGACCCATCTACTTCACAAAATTTCTCAATAAACTGAGTTAGCGCCTTTAGCCCTATTTTCATTATACCCTTATGATTTTGGCTACCACCAACGCGAAGCAATACTTTAATAAGTAAAGGAGTTAACTCCTTAACTAAGGAGCTTATAGCCCTATTAGGGAGAACTTCAACACAAGGGATACCCCTAATTATTATCGCACTAATATGGATAATTCTAATTAATAATTTAATAAGACTATTTCCATTTATTTTCACCGCCACTAGTCACATAGTAGTCACACTAAGCTTAGCCCTCCCAATCTGAGTCACATTTATACTATTCGGATGACTAAATAACACAAAGAGGATATTTGCACACTTACTCCCCAACAACACCCCAATTGCTTTAATAACCTTCATAATTCTAATTGAAACAATTAGAAATACAATTCGGCCTATTACTCTCGCTATCCGACTATCTGCTAATATAATTGCGGGACACCTCCATCTAACGCTTCTTGGTAACCAAGGAACAATTAGTTCTTTAACTAAAAGAAGAGTAATTATTTCGACACAATTCTTACTCTTAACCCTAGAGTGGGCCGTAGCTATAATCCAAGCTTACGTTTTTATCGTTTTAATCTCTTTATACTCAACAGAAATCCATTATGAAGAACTTTCACCCCTACCATATGGCCCTTAACAACATCACTTAGTGTCCTATTTATAACTTCAGGTATTATTAGATGAGTATACCTAAAAGTTAACTTTTTACTATTAATTAGACTAATAATGTTATCTCTATCAGCCTACCAATGATGGCGTGATATCACTCGAGAAGCAACATTCCAAGGCATACACTCCAATAAAGTTATAAAAGGACTCCAATGAGGTATGATCCTCTTTATTATTTCAGAAGTATTTTTCAACATCTCATTCTTTTGGGCTTTTTTGCATAGAAGATTAGCCCCTAATATCGAAGTGGGGATAATCTGGCCTCCCCAAAGAATTCAACCTTTTAACCCACTCCAAATCCCACTACTTAACACAACAATCCTCCTATCTTCAGGCATCTCAATTACATGAGCACACCATAGACTCCTACATAATAATTTTTCACAAGCTAAATCAGCCTTAGCAATCACTCTAGCCTTAGGAGTATACTTCACACTTTTACAAGCGTGGGAGTACATCGAAGCCCCTTTTACCATCGCGGATTCAATTTATGGCACCACATTTTTTGTCTCAACAGGGATCCATGGCTTGCGTGTAATTGTAGGATCCACCCTTTTAATAGTTTCCTTGCTACGCCATAACAACCTTCATTTTTCAAGTCTTCATCATTTTGGGTTTGAAGCCTCAGCTTGATATTGACATTTCGTAGACGTTGTCTGGTTGCTTCTATACTCAATAATCTACTGATGAGGTAGCTATCTACTTAGTATAATCAAAGTACAATTAGCTTCCAACTAAAAAGTTTAAATAAATTAGATAATCATTATTACACTAGTTTTAATCATCCTAATAATTAGAATCTCATTTATATTACTCACCTCTAATTTAGCTTTTACCCCACACACTGCCCTAGAAAAAATCTCTCCATTTGAGTGCGGATTCAACCCCTTATATAAAAACCGAATCCCGTTTTCCCTCCAATTCTTTTTGATTGCATTAATTTTCATTGTATTCGACATCGAAATTATACTTATAATCCCCATCCCTATTAGAGACTTTATGTCAATAACAATAGTAACATCCGTTATTATTCTAGTACTTATTTTGATACTAGGGCTATTACACGAATGGCACCAGGGAGCACTTAATTGAACTTAAGGTTAGTATTTAAAAAATAAAGTTTAATTTGCAATTAAAAATTGTGAGCCTACCTAGCCTTAGTCCCTTAATAGTAGTATAATATTACATTCAGTTTCGACCTGAAAGAAGGAAAACCCTATTAATCTTAATAGAAACCAAATAGAGGTATCTTATTGTTAATAAGAAAATTGAAAACACTCCTATTAAAGAGACTAAATAAATAAAGCCGCTAACTTTAAAGATGTTAATTGATAACATAGTCTTTATTTTTATGGTGTAAAAAACACCTGGGATTTTCAGACCCAAACTACCTTTGGTTAAAAATACTTATAAAATTCTTACCCTAGTTGCTTCAAAACTATATTCTAATTAAACTATACAAGTAGTAAAAAAGACAACAAACTATAAATAGTAAAATAAGACCTAACTGTGAGCCTAAAAAGTTATACTGATAACTTTGCATTTTTACTCTTATCTCACCTAAAACTTTATAAACACCTACACCTCCTATTAATTCATTTCAGCCTAAGTCCCCCAGAACCATCATCCTGCCAATTTTATCCCCTAAAAGCATCCCAGGGTAAGAACTAACCCTATTTAAAAATCATATCCCCAATAAAAAATTTATTATCACATTAACAAATTTTACTAAAAAACTTCTATAGAAGACATTTAAGACTACTAAAAATAACACTAAAAGAACACAAGTAAAAGTAAAAACTTTCCCCCAAAAAGATAAATAGACACCAGAGACATAGTCCAAAGTAAGCCATTGAACTACCCCCCCCCCCCCCCAAAATTACCCCTAAAAGTCTTATACCCCCAATAGAAAAATTTATAGCACTATCCTCCTTGTAAGCTAGTAAATATCCCCCCTGATAATCTCTTATACATAAATAGTAAACTAAACGAAATCTATAAATTATCGTCATAAAAATACCAAAAAAAAAGCCAAAAGCAATAAAGAAATTTTTAGACCCTATAAGATATAGCTCAATAATTAAATCTTTGGAGTAAAACCCGCAGGAAAAAGGAATACCACACAATCTTAAAAAACTTACTAGGAGCCCCAGGCCTACAAGAGGGGAACTCTGTATTAGTCCCCCCAAACCCCGAATATCCTGATAGCCAAATATACTATGAATAACAAAACCAGCACATAAAAATAATAAGGCCTTAAAAATAGCGTGAGTCAAAAGATGAAAATAGGCTATTTCTCAAAGACCTAAAGAAAATGTAAACACTATCAGCCCTAATTGACTCAAAGTAGATAAAGCAATAACTTTCCTAAAATCTATTTCCACACAAGCACCTATACCACCCATAATGAGAGTTAATAAAGAAATCACTATTAAAACCTCCCTTAACTCTAAACCTAAAAGGCCCTCAGAACGAAGAAGTAAAAATACACCTGCAGTCACTAAAGTAGAAGAATGCACTAAAGCAGAAACAGGAGTAGGGGCAGCTATAGCAGCAGGCAACCAACAAGAGAAAGGTAACTGTGCTCTCCTAGTTATAGCCCCTAAAATAATTAAAGCCCCAACTATATTTAAATTTCTACCCAAATCCTCTAGAGGAAACCAAATAAAATTTCATCTCCCACTCGAGGCCAAAAAAGAAATACCTAATAAAATACCCACATCCCCAATACGATTCATTAAAACAGTGATTATACCAGAGTTATAAGCTTTAATATTAGGGTAAAAAATTACTAAACAATAAGAAATTAAACCAAGACCATCCCACCCTAGTAACAAAGATACTAAATTAGGACTTAAAACAAATAAACCCATACTCAAAACGAATAAGACTACCAAGTAGGAAAATCGCCTAAAATTTAAATCAGCTCCTATATAGCTTCTTCTATAAAAAAGTACAAATCTTCTAATGATCAACACTACAGAAAGAAAAAAAAAGCCTAGTCAATCAAACAAAAGTATAAAACTCATTCTAACCCCCCCCCCCCTTCATAAAGAGAATACTCTAAAACAAAACTTTGGCCATTTATTAATAAATTTAACCCAAAAAACAACACCCCTACAAAACATACTCTTAATAGCATAAATCAAAATTTAAAAATATTCACTACCTAAAAATTGCATATTATCTCCAACACCACAAATTGATATTTTTCTTAAACTATTTAAGGCTAAAAAAAATCTAACTTCAAAACAAAGAATAAAAGGGGAATAATATGTGCTAGAATAATAAAACTTTCTCGCAAATTAAGACAGCTAAAGAATCTATAACTACAGAATAAAGGCCCATGTTGAACCAAAGAAAAAAAATATAAGGAGTATGCGGCCCCTAAAAAAAATATTATCCCTAAAGGAACTGCGTATAATCTTTCAACACCCAAAATCCCAAAAGATAAAATCAATTCCCCTACCAGATTCAAAAATGGGGGAGCAGCTATATTTCTTGCACTTAAAAGAAACCAAAATAACCCCATAAAAGGGTTAACTAATAGTATCCCACGAATAAGTATAAGACTACGTGAATGTAGCCGCTCATAGACCATATTAATTAAGCTAAATAACCCAGAAGATGTAAACCCATGGGCAATCATCATAATAACCCCCCCCCCCCCCATTATAGCGTTAAGTGCTGGACCGATGGCGGCGCACGCGGCCATCAAAGGTGAAATGGGCTGGAGCCTCATGGTTGAACGTGAAGCCCGAAGCAAATTGAAATACCTTGGACGGTTGAAGTTTATGTCCCCAAGCCGGATTGCTAAGAAGGTTTACATCGTCGCGCGTAACACGAGCCATTTTGTCCCCCGTTTTAAACGACGAACAGCTAATCTCGATCGGGCTTATGGTGTTGGTACGGAACGGTTTAAGGCACTCACGGAGGCTCAGTGGAATGTGTTTGGCGATCGAGACGTAGACAGGAACGCCGAAGCAAAGTGGGAAAAAAAGGTCGCGAATCACAGGTCTCTCCAGATTTACAAGAACAAAGCCAAGCCGAGCAGTGAAGATTTCTACGACGGGAGTTTGTCGAGTGGTCTTCTCTTTCAAGCGCGGACAGGAGCCCTTTTAACCGGCGATAGGTGCGAACAGCTCTTTGGCAGCTCCAGTCGTTGCGTACAGTGCGGAGCTGAAAGAGAAACGCTAGAACACGTCCTTCTGGAATGCCCGGCGCTGGCGATTTTTCCGGAGATCGAAGACTGGAGAGAGGGGTCCTTTTATCTGCCCTTGGAAAACATCATGGGGTTTACGGATAGCGAGTGGAACCCGCCATTTTTAAAACATCTCCTCACTAAATGGTTCTGGCAAAAGAAGTCGGCAAGAGATCTCGCTGAGAGTAGCGGATGAAGACTCTAAATATTTCTTTTTCTTTTTATCAATTGTTACGTATTGTATTTTTTAAATTTTGCTCCTCAAAATAATTGCTGGTTGTGCTCCCCAAAGCGGAGCCGCCCTGTTTTAAAAGGGCGCGTTGTATACCGCGAACCGAATAAATCCATTCATTCATTCATTCATTCATACTCTTATACTAAAAACACCACCTAAAAACATTATTATATGCCCAACAGAAGAATATGCTACAAGGGACTTTAAGTCCCCCTGTGATAAACAAATAACTCTAGACAAAACACCACCCACAACAGAAAAACTTACTACTAAATCTAATCAACTTTTAAGGGCATTCACAAAAAACGGTAAAAATCGAATAAGCCCATAACCTCCTAATTTCAATATTACACCAGCTAATACTATAGAGCCAAAAACAGGTGCTTCCACATGAGCTTTAGGAAGCCACAAATGCACCATATATGCGGGTAACTTAACCAAAAAAGCAAAGAAAATTAAAATTAAACACACCACTTCCAGCCCTCAACAATAAAGAATAGGAGCTCAATAAACTTACTACTATAACCGAAACCGTCAAAAACAAAAGAACATACCCTAAACTATCTAAACCAAAAAATCTTCTAAAAGACCCCCATTCCCCCGAAGGATACACAGAAACTATACATACCATTAAGAATAAAAGATAAGCTACAATGGAAGGAAACTCTAACAAACCCAAGAAGAGGGTCAAAAACAGGCTACATAAAAAAATCCTTAACACTGTAACAAATTCATTATACTAAATATCTCCCCCCCAAACCCTTTTACGAGGCTAATCAAAATACCCAAGCCCAAACAACCTTCACAAACAACAACAAAAAGATATAAAAAAAGGACTAAGCTATCTAACAATATGTAACCAACTCTATTAACAACTAGAAGATAACCACTTAATATTAGAAACTCTAATCTTAAAATTATGGATAACAGGTGGGAGCGGCTTAAGACCAAGCTTATAAAACCCCCCAAAAAAACTAAGTAAACAAAAAAATTGAGATTTTCCATAATTCTGCTTTAGTAGTTTATTAAAAACACTGGTATTGTAAACCAAAATAGGAAATTGACCCTTTAGCTAAACTCAGAAAAATCTAAAATTACTTCAATCCCCAAAACTGATATTATAAATTAACTATTTTCTGGTTTTAATTACCCTCCTTATCACCTTTACCCTACTATTAATTACGTTTTCAAACCATCCTATTACACTAATTGTGGCATTAATTCTTATTACCGTAAGTTTAGCAATTAAGGCATTTTTTTAACTAAAATAAGTCTTATCAGTTACATCATCATCTTAGTACTATTGGGGGGCTAATTATTTTATTTTTATACATAGCTTCTCTTTCACCAAACGAACCTATCTCGACGACTCAAAATAAAAATCTATTGCTAGGAACACTCAGACTACTAACCCCCTTAATTTCAATATTCTATAATTCTCTCCCTTTAAATACAATCACAATTATTAAAATCAACTCCCTAATATTACAGCTTGCATGAATAACAATTATCATAACGTATCTTCTTATCACTCTAATTACAATCGTAAAAATCACAACACAAACAAGTGGCCCCCTTCGCTCAACTTTCTAAAGAATCATTAACCACAAACAAAATGTTAAAGAGAAGTACCTTAAACTTAAAGGGCTGCTTTGATAAAGCAGACATAATCCTAGATTCTTCACTAATTTGAGAAACAGCACCTATACGAAAAACACATCCTATTCTAAAAATTTTAAATTCAGCATTAATCGATTTACCAGCCCCTTCTAACATTTCTTATTGATGAAATTTTGGATCACTCGTTATCCTTTGTTTAACCATTCAAGTAATCACAGGTATTTTCCTTGCAATACACTACACCCCCGATACTAATATAGCTTTCAACTCCATCTCCCATATCATACGAGATGTTAACTATGGCTGACTTTTCCGCTTTTCTCACGCCAACGGCGCGAGAATATTTTTTGTATGTATTTATATCCATATTGCACGAGGGATTTACTATGCTTCTTACAAAAACTTAACTACATGAGTAACAGGAGTTATAATTCTTCTTCTACTAATAGCAACAGCATTCCTTGGTTATGTCTTACCATGAGGACAAATATCTTTTTGAGGAGCAACAGTTATCACAAACCTATTCTCAGCAATTCCTTATATTGGACCCAATCTAGTAATCTGAATTTGGGGAGGATTTTCAATTGATAACGCCACACTAACACGATTTTTAACATTACATTTTTTACTACCTTTTATTCTAACCGCACTAATTTTTACCCATATTGTTTTTCTCCACCAAAAAGGCTCCAATAACCCATTAGGGTTAAGTAGAAATTTAGATAAAATCCCTTTCCACCCTTATTTTTCAATTAAAGATATTTTGGGCTATACAATCACACTCTCAATTTTTATTATAATTGTCCTTATTGACCCAAATTTCTTCAATGACCCTGAGAACTTTAATCAAGCTAATCCTCTTGTAACACCACCTCATATCCAACCTGAATGATATTTCTTATTTGCATATGCTATTTTACGTTCAATCCCAAATAAGTTAGGAGGTGTCCTTGCTTTAATCTCTTCAATCTTAATTTTATTAACACTACCCCTAAGAAAAAGAAACTTTCAGGGGCTCCAATTCTACCCGTTTAATCAATTTATATTCTGAAGCTTTATTACCTTAATTATGCTATTAACATGAATTGGTGCCTCCCCTATCGAGGAACCTTACCTCAATTTAGGACAAGTTTTTACAATTAGATACTTCACCTACTTCTTATTAAGACCACTAGCTATAATGATTCAAGATAATAAACTAAACTAGTCATTTAGCTAAATAAAGCAATTTGCTTTGAAAGCAAAATATAGGTAACCTAATGATTTATTTAATTCAAAACTAGATTTTAGAACACCTATAAGCAAAAGAGATAAAGGGAGAATTAACATTCTTATTAATACTATTACCTGACCTAAGCCCTATTTAAATTCTAAATTTAACTCAATCTATCTGACAAAGTAAGTAAAAAACTTATACTAAGACTCCGTATAAATACCCAAAATACCCCAAAATCAAAGGCAAAATACTCCTCCAAGCTAACATTATTAACTTGTCATAACGGTAACGGGGAAAAGAACCCCGCACTCACAAAAAGAAAAATATGACCACAAACAAGACTAAAAAAAAGTCTATATTAAAAAACAAATAACAACTTAACAAACTTATGAAAATAATATTACCATATTCTGCAATAAAAATTAAACCCTGAAACTAGTTCAGACTCACCCTCAGCAAAATCAAAAGGGCTACGGTTAGTCTCAGCAAGACAGGATAAAAACCATGCCCCTAATAAAACTAATAAAAGACCCAACTTTACTAAAGAAAAGCTCCAAGTCTCCCCCAAATTAAAACTCCCCACCAACTGGACAATACTCAATAAAATTAAAGCCAAACTTACCTCATAAGAAATAGTTTGAGCCACAGCCCGGTAACACCCCAACATTCTATAAATAGAATTGGAGCTCCAACCAGCCCCTAAAAGGGAATAAACCCCTAAACTCGATAAAACTAAAAAATAAATTAAACCATACTGATAAAAAAAACAGTACCCCCTAAATTACATAAAGCTCAATAAGCTAGGGCTAAAAATAAACCTAGCACCGGTCTTAAGTAAAAAATCATTTTATTACTATATAAAGGCCAAATCTGCTCTTTAGTCATTAACTTTAAACCATCCGAAAAAGGCTGTAAAAGACCCATATAGCCCACCTTATTAGGCCCTTTACGAATCTGAATATAACCTAATACCTTACGTTCCAATAAAGTAAAAAAGCGACACTTACGAGAAGACACACTAATATCAAAGTATAACTTAAAATTAACAAAATTGTTAAAAAAGACACTGTCTTATAAATGAAGCTTAAATTCAACGCACTAATCTGCCATATTAACCAAATAAATTTTCACTAATTAACATTATATAAATAATTCATAGATTCTGGTCCTTTCGTACTAAGAAACTTTTTAAAAACTATAGATAGAAACCAACCTGGCTTAAACCGGTTTGAACTCAAATCATGTAATTTTTTAATAGTCGAACAGACTAACTAGTAAAGCTTCTTCACCTTACAGTTTAATTAATTCAACATCGAGGTAACAAACATACTCTTCGATTAGAACTCCAAAAGTATATTATCCTGTTATCCCTAAAGTAACTTAGTCTTATTTCACCAAAAATGGATCTTCATTAATTTTAACTAAACTAAGTTTATTAGCTACCGCCCCAGTATCATTAGCTTAGCTATAAAACTAGAAAAAAATTTTAAAACTAAAAAAATTAAGTTTTATAGGGTCTTATCGTCCCATAGACTAATTCTAGCATTTTTACTAAAAATTTAAATTCAAAATATTTAAAAAAGATAGACATACCCTATTTATCCCTTCATACCAGATCTCAATTAAAAACCAAATGATTATGCTACCTTAGCACAGTCAGGCTACTGCGGCCCTTTAGTACAACCAGGGGGCAGAATTTACTTTAAATAACCATTCTTAAAGAAATGTTTTTGATAAACAGTTAAGGTAAATGATTGCCGAGTTCCTCTATTAAACTTAAATCCAAACTAACTCAACTAAAACTTGACCAAAAAATAACCAGCTCTTATCTCTACTAATTAAATCATTATGAACAATTTTTTAAAACTAAAATCTTCTCTTTATAACCCTTCAATTCTTAACAAAAAAATGTTATTAAACAACAAGCCACTATTAAGCCTCACTAACTACCCCCAACAAAAAATATAAAAATCATATGCTAAGCTTAACCCTAACAAACTTTTTGCTATTCTTTGTAGCTGAATAACACCTACCTTTTTAATTTCTAAAGAAACCAGATAACCTAAAATTCGTATAGCATCTCACTACTAAATACTTATTCTATTAATTTTGTCACAATTAACACTTAAGTACCTAACTCATTCTAATTCGGGAAACTAAAATATATCTAAAATTTTAACCTACCCTGAGACAAAAGGTACAAAAAATTCTACTTTTAACTAAATCTTTCAACACCTTCACAGTTCACACTTATCTAACTTTTTCAAAAAAAATTAATAAAGCAAAAAAAAAATAATTAGCTTATTCAACCAAATTCTCCCTAATATTCAAACTAAAAAAAAATTCATAAGAGCACTCCGTTATACAAAGAAATATTTAATGTAAACAAATCGCTTTAAAGCTCTACTCTAACCTCTAGATACAAGTTCCCTTACATCTACTTTGTTACGACTTATCTAATATTAAAATTAGAGTGACGGGCGATATGTGCATATTCTAGAGCCTGATTCAACTCATCTTATTAATAAAAATTTACTAATAAATCCTTTTTCACATAAACATTCAATTCACGATCCAAATCTTAAATAAAGTAACACATCTCTACCCTAGCATAAACTACACCTTGATTTGAAGTAACAAAACCAACCTATCTATAACGAAAACTAACAATTTATTTAGCTAAGTAATCTAACAACAACGGTATATAAACTCAATTACTTAATAAAAACCAAGGTAAGATTTATCGGGGCACATCGATTACAGGACAAGTTCCTCTAGGAGGATAAAACACCGCCAAATTCTTTAATTTTAAAATTATTCCTTAAAACAATATAAGCTAGCATAGAAGGGTATCTAATCCTAGTCTTTACCCTAACTTTTCATCCAACAAACCATAAAATTTATTAAAAGATACTATTTCACTAGTTAACCCAATTTTGTTTTTTAAATTATAGCCAAAATGCGCATAAACAAACTTTATATAAATCTTACGTATAACCGCAGCGGCTGGCACGCTTTTAGCTGGCTAATTCACTTTAATCTATACATAAAGAAATTAGATAAACATAAATAATATTTCTACCTTCAAAATCTATCAAAAGGCGTATAAAACTTTAAAGCAACTATAAAAGATTTTAGCTTAAATTAATCTATCCAGTAACTCAAACAAAACAATAGCCTCCCAAAAGAATACCTAACTGAACCGCCTAACAATAATAATAAAGTATAATAAAACCTAATTTTCCTTTTTCTTGGTTTGGGGGGTAAAAGAAAAAGAAAAATTAAGTTTAATAAGACAAATTATCTCCTGTACCTTCAAAGAGCACCGTGCAGCAACACCAAAACTTAAAAGTAAGCTAACTAAGCTTTTAGGCCCATAACCTAACGATGAGGATAACTCCTTTTATAATCATAAAACCTGCCAACCTAATTTTCTTAATGATAGTTTTATTAGGGCCAATAATCTCCCTAAGAGCTTCCTCCTGATTCTTAGTCTGATTTGGCCTCGAGATAAACTTGATAGGCCTTATCCCCTTAATCATTAATAAAGTAAATATTAGTAGCTCAGAAGCTGCTATAAAATATTTCTTTGTGCAAGGGGTGGCTTCCTCAATACTTATTATCAGATCCGTACAAATAGAAATAAATTTTTCATCCTCTTCTATTACACTCTTAGCATTAATAACAAAAATAGGGTCAGCCCCCGTACATTTCTGAGTCCCCACGCTATTAGAGAGCGTCAGTTGACTAAGCACATTTATTATCCTAACATGACAAAAATTGACCCCTTTACTTCTAGTAACCTTAACAATAACTAAAATAAATCTCTTATTTTATATTGTATTATCATTAATTTTTGGGGCCATAGGGGGATTCAACCAAACCGCCCCAAAACAAATTATGGGACTTTCGTCTATCTCCCATTTAGCGTGGCTTCTAGTGGCACTAGAGCTTAACTTAAAAGTTTTTATGATTTATTTTCTTGTCTACTCAATCACCTTAGCTATTTTATCGAATATTTTAGATAAACATAATATTAATTCACTCAACAAAACCATATTTATATTCAAGGGGTCAAAACTACCCCTTTACTTGCTGATATTAAGTTTGGGAGGGATACCCCCCATAATTGGATTTTTCCCAAAGATCCTAGTCCTAATACTGCTACTGGCAAATGCTAGATACCCCCTAATTCTCTTAATGTTAATAAGTTCTATAATCAACTTATATTTTTATCTACGAATTACTTACACTGCCTTAGCTATATTTAGTCAAAGACCACCAAATCTGCAAAAGGAACAAAACTGACTATCAACCTTATTCCTTTTATTAGGCCCTCTAATCATCCTAAGCTTTTAAGACTTTAAGTTAAAAAAACTATAAACCTTCAAAGTTTACATTAATCAAAATTAAGCTTTAATAAAGTATATCTTAAAATTTGCAATTTTAAATTTTTTTTAAACTATAAAACCATAGTAAAAGGAGTAACCCATTAATAAATTTACAATTTACCTCCTATTTTCAGACATTTTACCGCGATGAATATGCTCAACTAACCATAAGGATATTGGGACACTATATATAATTTTTGGAGTTTGAGCCGCAATAGTTGGCTCTGCCCTGAGTATCCTAATTCGAATTGAATTAGGGCAACCAGGCTCAATGATAGAGAATGAACAAATTTACAACGTAATTGTAACCTCCCACGCTTTTGTTATAATTTTCTTTATAGTTATACCTATTATAATGGGAAGTTTCGGAAACTGGCTAGTCCCCCTAATGCTAGGAGCCCCAGATATAGCATTCCCCCGTCTAAACAATATAAGATTTTGATTACTCCCACCTTCTTTTCTCTTACTCTTGAGATCAACCATAGTAGAGAGTGGGGCCGGGACAGGATGGACAGTCTACCCCCCCCCCCCCCCTATCAAGAAACTTAGCCCATAGAGGGCCTTCTGTTGATCTCACTATTTTTTCTTTGCATTTAGCAGGTATCTCCTCAATTTTAGGAGCTGTAAACAGGGCCGTCTTTACCTAATTGGAGGCCCCTGGGCAAAGCTATGGGCGACCCCTGTAACTCCACCCAAGTTTCTAACCTCCAGTGCGAAGTCCATCGTCACTCTAATCTACAACTATCGGTTCAAATAGTTTCACTTGTCCTACTAAAGAAGAAGCTTATTCTGAATTTAGAAATACCAACAACCAAAAGTCTTTATTCGTTTTAGATTTACCCTGTCTATACACGCGACTAAATACGTTTAGGACTTTCGACCAATGTTAAAAACATTTTTATGATTAAAATTTCTTTTGCATTTCACAATTTGAAAAATGGGGCCCTCCAGAATCTCGGGGCCCTAGGGCAGTGCCCTTTTTGCCCAATGGGAAAGACGGCACTGGCTGTAAATTTTATCACGACTGTTATTAACATACGAACCCCCGGAATAATTTTTGAACGAGTACCTTTATTCGTCTGATCAATTAAAATTACAGCAATTCTTCTCCTACTTTCGCTACCAGTTCTCGCAGGGGCTATCACAATACTCTTAACGGACCGTAATTTTAATACTTCTTTTTTTGACTCCGCGGGAGGGGGGGGGGGGGGGACCCAATCTTATACCAACACCTATTCTGATTTTTTGGACATCCAGAAGTATATATCTTAATCCTTCCTGGGTTTGGGATAGTTTCTCACATTATTAGACACCAAACAGGAAAAAAAGAACCGTTTGGGACACTAGGAATAATGTAGGCTTTGTGGTATGAGCCCACCACATATTCACTGTCGGGATAGATGTAGACACACGGGCATACTTCACCGCTGCCACAATAATCATTGCTGTACCTACAGGAATTAAAATTTTCAGCTGATTAGCGACAATACACGGATCAAAGCTAAATTTAGACCCCTCTCTGTATTGAAGTCTAGGCTTTGTCTTTTTATTTACTATAGGGGGGCTCACAGGTGTAATCTTAGCAAATTCTTCACTAGATATCATTCTCCACGACACCTACTATGTGGTCGCACATTTTCATTATGTTCTATCAATAGGAGCGGTTTTTGCCATTATAGGGGGGATTGTTCACTGAATGCCTCTATTCACAGGACTAGTTATAAATCCTAAATGATTAAAGACACATTTCATCCTAATATTTTTGGGGGTTAATTTAACCTTCTTTCCCCAACACTTTCTTGGTTTGGGGGGGATACCCCGACGCTATTCTGACTACCCAGATGCCTACACCTCATGAAATGTTATATCTTCACTTGGTTCCACGCTGTCCATAATTGCTATAATTTATTTAATTTTTATCATTTGAGAAAGTATAGTGGCCCAACGAATTATAGTATTCTCCTCCCATATACCAACTTCTGTAGAATGGGCCCATCAACACCCACCTATAAGTCACACTAACACCCAATTAAATTTAGTATTCAATTATGGCAACTTGAAATAAAATTCTCTTCCCAGACGCAGCTTCACCTATTATGGAACAAATAATCTTTTTCCATGACCATACTTTAATTATTTTAATCTTAATCACTATCTTAGTTTCATATAATAATTAATTCATTAATTAATAAATTCTCAAATCGACTCTTACTAGAGGGTCAAGAAATTGAAACTTTCTGAACAATCATCCCCGCCTTCATACTTATTTTTATTGCTTTCCCATCGCTACAACTACTTTATATAATGGATGAAACAAACCACCCAAACATAACTATTAAGACTATGGGGCACCAATGATATTGGTCATACGAATACACAGATTTTAAAGACATTATTTTTGACTCTTATATAATCCAAACAAATGACCTTTTAAGAAATAATTTCCGACTACTAGAAGTAGATAATCGAATAGTAATCCCAACTAATATTAATGTTCGTCTTTTAATCTCAGCCACAGACGTAATCCATTCATGGGCAATGCCCTCAATAGGAATTAAAGCAGATGCTGTCCCAGGGCGAATCAACCAACTCCCTCTTTTATCCCTACGAAATGGAGTATTCTACGGCCAATGCTCAGAAATTTGTGGAGCAGAGCACAGTTTTATACCCATCGTTCTAGAAAGTATCCCAACACAAAATTATATCAACTGAGTTAATATAGAGGGTATTTTTTAAAGCGCAAGTAGAATACAAAGCAGACATAAATAGTCATTTTGTTTTGTTTTTTTTTGTTAAAAACACAGAAGAGCGAACAGTCGAAAGGACTGCCAACTTTTATCTTTCTGTATATATATTTTTTCTTTTTCTTTTGTTTTGTTTTTGAGTATCTGTATCAGGGTGTGTATGGTGCGAAGGCCTAGTTGTCATGTGCACCAAAATAAAGTTTATTATTTTTGAAAAAAAAAAGACGCGTTTTCAAGCAAAAATATTTTTTTTCTTCAAAATAATGGATGGCGCCACGGGTCATATGATAACGTTTGATCGTCATTTTAGAGCAGACGGCACATTCGTATTTTTCAAAAACTTGTTTCGCGGGGAGCAGATTTGATTGGATCTCTAGATTAATATTCCCAACTCAATGATGTAACCTATCAAGTTTTCAATGGCGAACCAAAGGGGGCGTAGTGATAGTTTTCAGTCGCGAATAGTATTGTGATAAAATTTTGTTATCGATACAATTTCATTAGGAATGCTTGTATAACTCCAAGGTAAACATACCTATTTTCGACGGATAAAATGTGATAATTTTTATAGCGATATTGCATCAAATTGTCTATTTTTTTTTAAATCGTAGTATTATAGTAGGGAACTCGTGATTGGCTCTGTAGCTATGACGCATTGAGTCTTGTGACACGATTATTCAGTGCCCTCTGTAGAGAAATCAAAGGCGTTATTGCCGTATATGTTAGTCTCGAATGAAACTCTTACGTCGTATTTTACTTTCGAGTTTAGTTTAATCCGGCCACTTTCATTGTTAGAGGTTTGCTCTCATAGCTTATTAATAATAGTAAAATGAGTCTTCAATGGACTTTAATAGCTACGTTCTTGTACTCTGAAATTTTCGTTATTTTGGTATTACTACTTCCTTTTATTTCACCAAAACGATGGCAAAAGCTCTTCAAATCCAAGTTTGCGAAGGCAATTTCAAGTCAAGGAAACATCTATTTCATGGTTTTCATCATCATATTGGTACTATTCTTTCTGGACAGCATCAGAGATATGTATAAATATACAGCATCACGACAAATGGACCAAGATGGACATGCTCATCTTGATGCCGAAATGCAACATAATATGAAACTCTTCAGAGCCCAGAGGAACTTTTATATTGCTGGATTCGCTCTGTTTCTGTCCTTCGTAATTAGACGGCTCATGTCCTTAATCATAACCCAGGCAACTTTATTAGCCCAATGCGAAGCCTCTATGAAGCAAGCCCAAAGCGCTACTCAGATGGCAGAGAAGTTGATGAAGGAGGAGCACAAGATTAAAAAAGAAGCTGGAGAGAGTGCGGATAACGCGGGTAATCTGGAAAGAGAGAAATTTGAAAGACAAATAAAGCGTTTGGAAGATGAACTTCGGAACTCAAAACAAGAGAAAGATCATGCCTTAAAAGATGTTGATACAATGAAAAAACAAGCGGCATCTCTAACGCAAGAGTATGACAGACTGATGAAAGAACATTCAACTCTGCAAATGAAAGTTAGCAGTGGTTCCGGGGGTAAGAAGGATGAGTGAAAACTTGATGACAGGGTGAAAGTTTCTAAGCACTAAGATGGAATTAATGCATCTCTAATAAAAAAAATTCTTTGTGTATTTATAATTTACAACTATATTATAAACCAACTTTACTAAAAGTTTATTAAATACTTACGTTTGAATTAGGGCTTTTACATTTTCTTCGTAATAATTTCTCTTTTCAGTGTTAACTAAACTTAGGATTGTCACAAATGTCTAGAAAATTTTAAATTTCAAAAAATTATTTGAAATTGATTTAATCTTTATGTTGAAATAATTTTATTAGAAACCAAATTAATTAATCTTGTAATCTTTCAAGTTTGTTTAATATCAACAATAAACCAAAATCATGAAGTGTTTAATGTTTATATAATTAAATTTAAGACAAATACACAAATTATTAAATGTATTTTGTAAAATTTATACAAATACCTTCACCGCATTCTTAGGCTAGCCTTTAAAAATCAAGACTGTACATTACACCTTGCAAAATTACGAATATATTAATTGTTCTCTTTAAAAACTGGCACTTAAAATGATTAAAAACTATATCGGGTATGGAAAGTAACTCTGTTTTTGATGATGATTCTATGTTAAAAGTTTCAAGAGCCCTCAATAAAGAAAATACTTTTGCGTATTATCGATTAGTATCATCCCGTAAAGAGTTTATACGAGCACATATCTTCAGAGCTGGGCCTAATTTCATGCTCATGGCAGTCATTAAATGATCTTCTTTGAGCAACATAAGAGCTTGTCCATCAATTTCCTGAGAGCGAAATTCATCTGCATAATCCGAACAACCTGGTAGATTTCGTACAAAGTCAACAACTTCTTGGACCTGCGCAAATGAAAACAAATTAACAAACTACACCTTTTAACTATAAATTTCAAAGCGTTCAACCCTGCAGATTTTAAAAAAGGAAATTTCCTATTTACCGTCCATTTAATGGGACTCTTAGAATTGTATATTGCGGCTCCTTCAGGCATATCTACTTCCATTTCTTCCCTATTGCTAGATGGTGTTGTGGGAGAAATTGAGCTTTCGGGTCCCGATGGAGTATCCGTCGTTTCACCCTCTATTTCAGGTTCAAGAACAGCTCCACCCATTTTCCTTGTTAAAATGCCATCCATTGAATCATCACCCACAAAAGAATCAGTTCCAGATATTAAAACATGGTTAGATTCTGTACCACCTTCTCCCGTTTGTTGCTGCTAAGTATTGTCGAAAACACAAGGATCAGAGACGCTAAAACAATTATTGGCTTTTAATTTATTATTACCCATTCACCAACATTATAAGTAATTCTTGGGTTTTGAGACTTCCTCCAACCTTTCCTGGATTTCATGCCAGATTTCTTCTTCTTTGTAACTTTTCCCGTTCCCATTTCTACCAAAATATAACATTTTACCAATAAATAACCCCTTAATTTGGTTCCCAAATGCGCAAAAACCAAATAAACTAAAAAAATTAAATATTGTTTCAAATAAAGGAGCGACTAAGACCACGAAACTAAAAGTATCGTTTTCAATAAACAAAAATGATAAAAATGGTCTTTCAGTTGATCGTGTTTACCGAATGAAGGTTGTTTGTTGGCTAGATTGAATCTTTTGCCACAGCTTTTGGTACAGAAACGTTTGGATTTCTTGAAATTCTTCTTGATTCCGAATTTTCCACAAAACTCACATTTTGCAAGTTCTTCCGGTGGGTCAGTTGGTTTCTCCGTATCTACGGTCTCTGGGGATCACCGAGCCAAATTTGAATAGAAAAGGAACAAACAACCAGTCATACACTACGCAACCCTCAACAGCATTCACTCCTTTTCTTAAAACAATATTTAAAATAGCGACTACGTTCATGTCAACAATCTAAACCATGCTCATGCCCAATGACAGACACTGAGACAAAAAGTACTCGTTCTATTCAGGTACTATAGCTACAAATATTGCAACATAATTTAAAAAGAAATTAATTAAAAATAACAATTTCTCACCTTTAGCAGTAGGAATCGAATCTTCTTCTACTGGCTTTTCGTTATTGTTAACATTAAGTTTAGAGGGACTTGTATCAGTCAAAAGTGATGATCTAGCAACCTGAGAATTTAAATTAATACAATAGTTAGTTTAAAATGTAATGACTGGAAAATTTCAAAGAATTATGAAATTGAACTTACTGGGAATGGCTCGGATCCTTCTTGTATTATGTAACCTTCTATAACATGCGTAAGTACATCGTGCACATGAGGCTTAACTATTGCTTTTTGGGGCTGTTTGTCCTTAAGAGAAATTTCAGTGGTAGTGTTTGTAACACTCGCATCACCATCGCCACTTCCGGTATTTTTCTTTTCAAGTTGATTACCCACTGAGGTGTCCTCACCTTTATTAGCACTGGCAGAGGAATTTTCTTTAGAGTTCGTTTTGACAATATCTTCTGCAACTTGGGGCATCACGGATGCCATTGTTGGTTTAGGTTGCACCACTTGTGGTGGTGCAGAGGTCCTCTTTTCCGTATTTGTAGATGCAGTGACGGATAAAACTGGTATAGGTGGTGGTGGCAGTGGGGGTGGTGGTAAATGAATTGCAAGAGAAGGAGCAATTTGATGGGTATTGTTGGGTCCATTTGTATAAACGTTGTTCGTGATAGTTTGATGGGTTGGTGATGTGTTTGTGGATGCTGTCACCATTTTCTGACTTTGAGCCACTACAATATTAACAGGTGGAACACTAACTTGAGGAGTAGGGGCAGGAGGGGCAGGGGCGATGTTGACAAAGCTCATTTGAACTGTAGAATGTCCTTTTGGCTCTGTTGATGTAGAGGTTGAAGTAGTTTTCATTTGGGTAGATGCAGGCCTAGTTTGATTGCAAGCATCAGCTTTTTGATGTTGCTGTTGAATTTGGTGCTGCTGCTGTTGATGATGAAATTGAACTTGTTGATGGTGGTGGTGGTGGTGGTGTTGTTGTTGTTGCTGCTGCTGCTGCTGGTGTTGTTGGTGCTGTTGTTGATGCTGTTGTTGTTGTTGTTGTTGTTGTTGCTGCTGCTGTTGTTGTTGTTGTTGTTGTTGTTGTTGTTGCTGCTGTTGTTGTTGTTGTTGTTGTTGTTGTTGCTGCTGCTGTTGATGTTGCTGTTGTTGCTGCTGCTGGTGATATTGTTGTTGATGTTGTTGCAATTGAGGTGCAATCTGAGTAACTTGGGTTTGTGTTTGAGTATGGGAAGTTGCCATTTGTGGTATTAATGGCCTTGGCATCACTTGCTGCTGAACACCGACACTTCTGGCATGAGTTCCTCGGTTTCTTGGTTTCGGCTGAATATTTTTAGACACGATAAACTGATATCAGGATCAAAATAACATACACTTATTAAGGAAAATTTCAACTTTTATAAAGTTTCAATACAAATGATCGTTTGCCTAAAGAAGGGAGCAAATTTGTGCAAATTTTCTAAAAACAACATGAAGGGCCAACTAATAAGATATTCAGTTTATGGCCCTATTACAGTAAAATTTCAATATATTTGTACAATATTTTGTTCGAAAATAATTTATACATTTGTTTGACCCAATAACTATAACATCTTAAAATGATCTGAGCAGTTCATGCTGTCCGAGAAGTTAACAGATTTTTCTCAGAAGGAAATAATAGGTGCGTAATATAGAATTTATAATGACTTTTGTCCGACGATTGATAACTGTACACGCATACCAATGCACTGGGGCTTACCTGTATTCGAGAGGGGGGTGCATGCGTTTGAACCGTGAGTGCAGTCGTGACGGCTGTCTGGGTCGCAACCGAACTAGCCGGCCGCACCTGAGTCAAGCCCAGAGCCCGCAATCACACCAGCCAAAGTTGACGGTTAAACAGATGTCCCGGACAGCATGAATTTATCGTGCATGAAAAAAGGGGGTACAGGAAAGTGAAAGATTTGCTTATCAAAAGAATGGCAAAAATCATTTAAAAACCAGATTTTTGACAAGAAAAAATAGGGTTATTTAGGATTAAATGTTAGTAGAAAAAATGTGGTGTAAGAAATGATGAAAATGAATAATGAAGTTTTTAATAAAGGTTGTTAATAAAGGGAGTGCAATGTGCTAAAATCTTACATTCCTAAATTAGCAGAGCCATTTTAACACATTGTTCTCTTGGGGTTAATGATATGAAAAAATAATCCACTAGTCCACTTGTAAGTTACGCAAACTTCCAAGTCCAACCCAAAAAAAAATAAAATTGGGAAAAATAACCTGTTTTGGTTTTGCGACTTGCTGTTGCATTTGGGCTGGTTGCACATTAGCTTGGGCAGCAGCGGGAACAGCCTGCATGGCTTGAGTAAACACATCAGACTGTTGGCCGCGGAATATTATTGTATTTGTTCCCAAAAGCGCAGATGGTTGAAGACCACCAGCCGTTGCCCAAGAAAGACCTGGTGGCAAGGAACTCAGAGCTTGAAGATTACCTTCAAACGTAAACAATAATGAATTTTGGAAAAATTACAAATTCCAATGGTAAAAATACACCATTTGGCAAAACGTGCGAGACATTAAGGTCATAAAGGTAAAAAAAATGGTTTACCAAAGAGTGTGTGACCACCAATCATAGGGGCTTGACTGGTTATCAGCTGGGGAGATGAAAGTTGTTTAAGTTGCGAGTTGGAAAGCACCTGGGCGCTTGTGACGACAGGCTGTGGGAGAATTGGTGATTTTGGTTGTAAAGTAGCTTGTTGGTTCATAATCTAAGAAACAATTCTACATGTACTTTCGGGCTTCTTAATTCCCAAGACCAAAAATTTAGATAGTTGCGTTATTTAACATTTTATGGACAAAAACTTATGTTATGGTAAGTATTTTGAACTTTTTATTCGTAAAAAGTTTTGTTTTCCCATCAGGGTGGCCAAAGAAACCATTTTCTAAACAAAAATAAGAACCCAAAAAAAACTGGTAATTTTTAGAAAATCTAATGCCAAATATTAATTAAAAATATGAAACAACTCTGCGTGAAAAATGTTTGCAACTTTCACAGAATAAATTAAATGAAAATGCTTACGAAAGTTTTTCCCTTTTGTTGATCAGCTAAAGCTTTGTTATGAGCTGGCATTAAAGAAGGTTGGTTCGAGAGCATTCCCAGTTGCCCGATTACGACAGTTTGACCTCCACCTTGGGGGCCAAATCCACCTTGTCCCTGAAGCATAGCAGTGGGACGGGCAGCGGCAGTAAGCATTTGACTAGGAACACAGGTTTTGGCTCCCGAAGTTATCATTTGTCCAGACGCAGATACCATATTGCCAGAGCTAATGGTAACCCCTTGAAGAGATTGGTAGTTTTCCATATAATTTTCAGTCTAAAATGAATGTTCTTAATTATAGAATGGTAATTAATTCCGAATGGATTGTGAATAGGTTAAGTACATACAGCTTGCATCGATGAAGCTGGAATTATATTTGGTCCAGCGCCAGTAGGACCCTTATGATCTAAATTCGGTTTCTGTTGCTGCAGTTGCAAGCTGAGACTAGGCCCGCCTCCCAAGTTTTGAATTGTTAAATTGCCAGGAAGAATCATTTGAGGTTGGGAAGCGTAGAGGTGTTGCAAATACTGATTATGAAGAGGTTGTTGAATAACTTGAACCTATGTAAAATATACAATATACCACTTCCAAAACCAGAGTAATATTCTTTCTTGAAAGAAATCAAAAATTTTAAATAACAATAAATTAAAAAACAATACCTGTTGAAGAGGTGTAGGGTGAACATTAGAAAGCGTGGTATTGGTGATATTTTGTTGTTGAGGTATAGAGCAAACTGCCCCGGAGACAGGTAAAGAGCACATGGATTGCGATACTGGCATAGAATAAACAGGCGAAGGCATTGCCACCGAGCCTGCCATGGAGCCCATAGTTTGAGATGCTGACACAGAGCACATTGATTGGGAAACCATAGGCTGTTGCGAACACATAGCCTGAGTCACCATGGGTTGAGTTGCGATTGATTGAGAGCACATTGGCTGTGATGCCATAGGTTGAGGACACATATTGGCGGGAGAAGCATTTTGAACTTGCATTTGCTGTTGGGGAGATTGTTGCATTGCCATAGTGTTCTGCATTTGCGGTGGCGGCATTGGTGAAGGAGTGCTGCTTGGTGTCGGAGTAGGTGCACCTCCTTGAGGAGTTGCTACTAAAGGTGTAGATGGTGGTGTAGGTTGATGGGGATTCATCATATTTCCCGCTGGTTGCATTAATTGCATGGGTGAAGCAGAGTTCTGAGCTACTGGCATATTTTCTCCGCTCACCGTACACATGCCCTGCTGCTGAGCAGGTTGAGGGGTTGTTGCCTGATTGCTTTCCGTATTCATGTCAAATCTCTTTTCAAGGCGTAATTAAGATGTTTCTCCAATTTGAACACTAAAAAAGTGTAATTTATATTCATTAAATTATCAAATAACCTTTATAAAACCATATGGTACATGCTTTTCTTCAATGTGTAACAAAATTTAAGACAAAATAAAATGTCTATAATTTACAGCTATAAAAACACTTAAAAAAGAAATTCTAGGTGGACAGACAAAGGCTTAACAAGTAAGTTTAGTATGGCTCTAAGGTAAGGCTTCCTTCTTATCTCTAAGAAAAAATCCTCAATTTACGTGAACAAGTTTGTGGCGTAAACGTGTACGTGAGAAGTAAGTATATAAGAGAAAAGCTACGAGTACACGAATATTCGTCGAACTTGTCGAGCAGAAAGGCAGCATTTTTTTTAAAGGTAAAAGAACAGAAACTATAGAAGAGGAATAGCAACTCCATTATTCGTATCGGGGTATTCTAGACCTATTAACTTCCGGGAACATTATGACTTAAACCAGTCCTCGTCTATTGAAATATAACGTCTGACTAAATGATTTTCAATTTTAGGTGGTTATAACTACGCTCGCAACCCAAAGCAATTTTTCAATCAAAAGACCGTAGTATTCATATAGTAACCTAATGTAACCTCTATTAAAGAGTCACAGCGGCGTTTGAATTTGTCCTGTTTCACGCGCTAGTTTCCAGAACAGGATTGGTCGTATTTGCTACTACGTGCTAAATTCGGTTCGAATTTTTCAAACACCGGTGTGGCCCTTTAAAGGAAGTCTGAACTAAAAAGAAAAATCTTCTGTCAACACGCGCTATGACATGGTTTTGGCGTAACTAGCGACAAGCTCCCCTAGCGTCAGTTAAATCTGGTGGCGGAAATGTTAAAGTCATTGATGCCCAGCCATCGACTCGCGAAAAGTAAAGAAAATGATGTAACCACCCGCCAATAACATTTTGAACCATAGTTAAGTTAAGTCTAATCTAATCTACATTATAAATTGTAACCGGAAGTACAACGCGTTTTGCCAAAGCTACAGTTGCTTTTTCTCTACTATATTTTCTATGAAAAGAACAAAATTAAAAAATAGGGACGTTGCGATAATAGAATCATGGATTAACTAAACTAATCCATGATAGAATGGTCTTAAATGTTTTAAATAAAAAAATAATTGCTTGTTAAATATAAATCAACTAGATAGCTATAATCAGTAAGTTCGAATATGACCGAATATATGCTTGTTAAATATAAATAAACTAGATTGCTATAATCAGTAAGTTCGAATATGACCGAATATATCTTTCCAAAAATGTAAAAAGTCTACGACCGCCAGTACCCGCTGGGCCTCTTTGGCCTCTGAGAGATGTTCGGCTTATTTGGAATACAAAATCTCCCCCACAATTTCGCCCCTCCCCCGGCGTACCTCGTAGCAAACAAATAATTGACGGAAAATAGAACCATTCCCAAATAAACAAATGAAATAGACCTATATTTGAATAAATTCTCACCTAACGTTAATCCATTCGTTCGACGAAAATCACAGGCGAAAAAAGTTGAAATTGCGGAGGAAAATATCGTCTAAAACGGCATCTCGCTTTTCGACGGAACTCCGAGACAAAGTCCTTCCGCGCGAAAGCTACAGATTCGCGGTAGAAAACTTCCTTTGTGGAAACCAATGAAATCTAGATAGCGTCCCATTGGCGGGTATGAACGAAGTTGGGGCGGGTCTTAAAGCTAACCAGTAACCCTACGGCTGTTTCCCTTAATATATTAGTTGTCCAATCAGGGGTGTCTACGGAACGATATATTGATAATTGAATGGGAAAGTTCATTTTTCCTCTTTCTCCAGGGGCGATAGCTTAAATTGTCTCCAAAACGAGGGTTCTCCAAGTTTTTTTGTGAAACTCCCCAAAACGCCTCCCTCCCCCGTCTGCGATAGCTGTTTCCCGGCGCTTGGCAAGTTGGTACACACTGAACAAAAACTTTTATTTTGAAGAAATTTCAGTAAATCCAAGTTAATTTGAAAAAAACAACCAAAATAAGAGTAAACAAGTTTAAGGGATTGGGGAAAATTTAAATTGAAGGTTTAAATTCGTGTCGGCGGAGAAAAGATTTATTCGCACCAAAAAATTGGGTTGGGTCCAAATAAAGCCAGAAATAAACGCGCAATTTATTAAAATAATGTTATAATTTGAAGTTCCTCGAAATTAGATTGTTTAATTTCAGAGAAAACTCGATTCGGCATTAGCAACAATTATTCAAGCTTTTTCATTAATTTTTAAGTGAATTAATGAAGTTTGATTTTCAAGATATTAAATTTTAGGTTTTTTACATATTTACAATAAAATTACTATTGAAAATTCTATATTGAGTATTGTTCCAATGTTTGCTATCTTTTCAACAGTAACTATTGAAAAAAATCACTAATTGGCGAAAAGTAAAACACTGTGAGAATTAAACGGAACTAAAAATCATCATGTTTAAAAGACGCACAACGAATGAAATGCGCAAATTTGGCTTTGCCTTCATCAAAATTACGACTTAAAAATTGGCGTTATAAGAATATTTTATCTTTCCTCGTAGATTTATAACGAATAAACATGCACCTGTTTTCGTAGAATTACCAAAAGTGTATTTTTTGGCAAAGTTAGCATCACCGAGAGAGAAGACAGCCATTATTTTAGTAACGAAATAATATTCCAGCAGCGTCGCCCGATTATCTCTTCTTAGCAATTTTCCACCCTCCCCCTCCACTTTACACTCGAGCCCCCCTTCTTCAGCCATGCTCGTCGTTTTCATCCTTCACAAGCCCCAGACAGGCTACGAAAGGGGGAGGGGCAGAAATAACGCCGTAGCTCTCGGCGTTTTCGCTATAAAATTCCCCTAAAGGGGGTTTCTGGAATGAATAGGCGATCGCCCTATTTGGCTATTTTGTAAATAAAATGAAATTTCCCATTTTTTTAAGTTTTAAAGTTGTAATTTATGATTCAACTGTGTCACGTTTTGGATGGTCGAACTACATCTGATAGAAATAACGTATTTGCCGGGTCAGCCGCGAATCTATTGGGTTCCAACGTTATTCCGTCGTCAGCTTCGGCAATTTTATTGGGCTGGTTGACCAGAAATATTGGGCGATAACTTAGACTAGCGCCTGGCAACCATGTAGGCAAAGCCAAAAAACATCTCCCTACTTCCCCGAAGAGTTTAATAATCATCCGAACACCCCTCGAACGGGGGGTGAACTTGGACTCGTCCGGCTTCCAATTTCTCTCCCTTCGAAGTCCTTTCTGCGCATTTCGAGTTGGAAACCGGCTCGCCCAATGGGGACCAGGTTGCCACGGATTCCTCGGGAGAAAAGGGGGGCGACCAATAGGGTGCCGCCAGGCTATCGGTGAGTCACGTCGCCCGTCGCTTCTTCGCGTGTTGCCAAAGCTTCCCCTCCCTCTGGCGGTAACGTCATCTCGCGAGAGGAGGGGGTCGACACGACGGGGGAAGAGAAGAGAGGAATTACCGAGAAAAGTCTCCCTCTCCGAATAAAAGTTTTCGCGAAACTTGGCTTCCAAACCCGCGGGAGGGCGGGAAAAAGTCGGCGTCAATAGACTGGGGGTGATTAGGAGGTGTGTTATTGTACACTACACCGCGCCAACGCCGTAGCCTGGACCGGCGATTAAAGAGAAACCTTGGTTAAAGTTCGCTCTCTTTGTCGGCAAGCTTCCTCTCGCAAAAATTTCATGCACAAAAATATAAAAATCAAAAAGGGGAGTAGTCGGTTTACGGGGGGGGGGGGGAGGAGAGGAAAAAAAGCGTAAAACATTACTCCACCTCTTTTGCAAAATATCTCTCCGACTATAATGAATGAGACGCGGAGGGGGCAAAGATCGCGATAGGGGATGACACGATTTTAGACCAAGCAGAGTCAAAACACTTGGCACGACTCCTCCTATTTTCGATTTTAACCTACTCGACCCTAAACGAACGACACTTTTACAACCCTGTCCTTTGCCGGTTTCGCAAACTATTGGACGACGAGAATTTACGCCAATATTGGTCCAATATAATTAAAGAAATAATTATTTTACAAAGATTTTTAGCCGCTATTAAAATAGCGATTTATATTTGGAGACTATGGCAATTCAACGGGGACTTTACCTCGTTTAGCAATGGAGATTTCTCGTAGGTTTGGCGTCACAAATTTGGTGGAGTTCAATTTCCGGACGTTTTTTTCTGTCATATTTATAGCTAAGAGTTCTTCCTCCGAGGTTACATTATCACATAAATGAGCTACCCGCTAGGCTAATTATTCCTTTAAATTATGCATTTATTCCTCAGTAGGCAATATAATGCAAATTCAAGTCTTTCATTCGGATACGAGAAATATTGTAGAACCATTCATATTATCAAAAGCTTGTGTCGCTTTTGATATCATTCGATAAATAATCATAATAATTCTTCAAATTGAAGGATTATATTTAGATTTTTTAGATTTAATTGTCTTCAGTAACTGAAGCTTATAACTTGGTTTATAATCATCTCTTATAAGGTAATCTACGCAGCTAAGTCAACTTAACTACCACGTCTTTGGGGCCATCCATAAAATATAAGAAGTTACTAATAAAAATGACTAAAAAATAAAGTTATAAAAAACTGCTTACAGTGATAACAGAAAATAAATTACCAAATTCAGTAAATTCCCCATGATTCGAAATCAGACTAATATCATACTGTGAAATTAATAATATTTACAATAATAACTTAATTAAAATCTAAAGTTTATCTTTGAAAAGTTTTTTTTTATTTAATATTGAAACGTGAGGTTATTAATTTGTTACATCACATCAAAAATATTTATTTTCTATTTTAAAGGGTATAGGTTTGATTCTTTTAATTTCAAATAAAAAAATCAAATCCATTTATTACAGTTAAATCAGATTTATTTTATTGATTTTGATACATTTTATTTCCCTTTTTCTTCGCGAATTGAAACAAATAAAATCAAAATTATTCTTAGTTTTATGTATAATTTGGTTTCTCATATTTGTTATTGCTATTCCAATCATTTTTTTTATAAATACAGGTGACTTAGATCAAATTAAAACAAATACGATTTACATCAAATTACGCTGTTCAAAGTGAGGTGCACAAAATGACTAAAACATTTCATTATAAACATTTTATTCATACAAATCGTACATTAAAGCTAGGAGCAACAAACACAGCACCCCACACAATTATGAAAGTTGTACACAACGCTGCGTTAGCGTGTTTAAAGGCTAACTGTGTTCTCCTTGTATATGGGGTGCTCCTAGATTACAGAGATTATCAGAATTAGAAATAAAAATTCTAGTACATTATTTAGGAAGAGTTTTAGCGCTCAACACTGTCGTCAAAGTGAAACTCGTTTGAAGTCACCCTGCATTGATTACCGATAATTATAAGTTGGGTTTATCTTAATTTATTGAGAAAGTAAGTCAAAATTATCCTAGGAACGTCCATCACAGTAAGCATAGGCCCAGATCTCCCTATAGAAGTAAGCCACCTCCTTCCGAATTGTGGAGAAGGAGGGGAAAGAGAGATTCCCTTCCCCCACGTTCAAATCATGAGGGATAACGGAAGTTCGTCCAGCAAACCTCATCGATAAAAATGTTAAAATATGTAAATAAAGAGGGGAAGCGTAAATTAACATTAGAAACATTTTTGGGCCTTATAATTTCCTAAAGCTCACGAAATATGGTGATCCATCCTTAAAATTTCTATAGGGGCTTCATTAAAATATCTTCAAGGAAATTGCCGAGAAGTAATATTTCCAAGAGGCAGGACCTGCAGGGAGTGAGTTGAGAAGTATGCCCGTGTTTTCTCTATTTTCCTACGATGAGTGAAAAGAGTGCCAGAGAGTTTCAAAGTGTAGCCTACTAGCCCCTGGAAGTAGGCTGAAAAACCAAGCAGCAGGGAAATGCGAACATTAAGGTTTGAATTCGTGTGATAGATAGAAAAGGACTTTGTAAACAAATCGAGGTAACCAGCGTAAAAAAGAAAACTTAAACAGTATTTAAAGTCCCTGCTGCTTAGTTTTGCGCTGGTTGCAGCCTACTTCCAGGGGCTAGTAGGCCACACTTGGAAGCTCTCTGGCGCTCTTTTAACTCATCGTAAGAAAATGGGAAAAAAAGGATACTTCTCAACTCGCCCCTAAAACTTTGCATAACCTTTTGAAACACCCTGTATAGTGCTTGTTAAAACAGGTGGTTAAAATAATGGAAACTTTTCACCTGAAAAAAGAACGTCGTGTTTTTGCTAAGCCTTAAAAAAACTACCTGGTTAAAAGGGGAACACATTTAGTATAAGTGAAAAGTTTCCATGATTTAAACAAGCACTATATAAACAGTAACTTGCAGGTCCTGGCTCCCGGAAATATTACTTCTTGGAAATTTACTCGAAAATGATTTAATGAAGCGTCTATTTCTACCCTCATTGGCGTAGGGGGGGGGGCAACGAGCAGTGGCCAGGATTTTGTTTCGGGGGGGGGGGGGGGGCACACAATTGAAAAAAAAAGGAAAAAAATAATAATATTTGTACATACGATTAATACGTTTCGGGTGGGGGCATGTTTAGACTCCATGTTATGACTCTCAGTTAAATATTAAGGATAGTATTTTAAACATTTTTTCATAGAAGAATTACACATGGAAATTTATTTCAATTTTAAAATCCTTTAATCAAACGTCTTTACATTTTTTACAGCAGTAGCTTTAGAGCTCAAGACTCTTTTTCAACTAAAACTTTTATATTTCAAATGGGTGGATTTTCAATAAGCGAGTTTAAATAAAATCTGACATGTGCCGCTAGACGAAAAAGCAACATAGGATGGTACTTTTACGTCATGCCTCAGCGTGACCCAGTGGCGTAGACCTGGGTGTAACTCTGCCTTTACTAAAATTTCACCCCCTTCTCGGCCCCCCTTAGGAATTTTACATAGTTTGAATCCCTCCCTTGGTGGACCTATGACGTCAGCTTAGGCTTCCGTACTTTGTTGTGGAAAGTACAATCCTAATAGTTAGTTTTAAAGCCGATAGATGGCGGTGCGGTTATTGAAACTGTCTTATTGATTAAATATTAGTTTCATAGTAATTTAAAAAAATTACTTATTCTAGCTTTCTCAATAAAAAAACAACCAGTGCCACTACGAAATGCTAAAATTTACATAACGCGGTAATTTTGCAGTTAAACACTCTTAACTTGATGCAATCCTGTTGAAAACTTTTGGCTTACTCTAAGATGACCGGAGCTACCTACTTTTTACATTCAATCCTAGTAACTGTGTAGCTCGAAGTTCGACGTAAGCCGCTCGAGGGCAGGCGAAGAGTATTCGCCTCTGGTCGATTATATCGTAAAGGGGGCCTTCCAAAAAGAAATATAAGCGTAATAACATTTCGCGGTAAATAAACCTAATATCTAGGCAATTAAATTAGAAATCCTTTACGGCGAATTAATCCTAATATATAATTATAATCCTAAGTTACAAAAAGTTTTAATAATTTTATCTTTCTAGCAAATGAAACAAAGGCGCTTTATAGGCGTAACTAAGGGGGTGGGATCCGCCCCTTTGGACTATACCCTAGGCTAAAATATAGTGGACACGGGAAACACGACACCGCCCCTACGACACAAGGAACTTTACTCCCTCCTCCTATGCGAGTTATATTTAACGCTGGTAAAGTTATCGACTCGAAGTAATCAAAATATTACAAGGTTTAAAAGTATGGAATTGGGCTTTTGTAATGGCAGTTCAGAGAAAAACGATTTCCTGTGAAACAACCTACCACATTATTGGGGCAAAAAAATTTTGAATTTGCATTTAATAGCCCTCCAGATTGTTAGAAAGAAATTAGATTAGCAATGATGTTTTCTAACGTAATTGCCAGTTTTATAGCAGTCTCTCCTGTCGTTCTGGATTAAAACAGGATTTGTTTTCCACATGTTGAAGACCTTTCTAAAATGGATCATCATTTTCGGTTATGAAATAAAGGGGATAGACCATAGGCGTTTTATTCATATTAAAATATTTTAGTGGAATGACGAATAATAATAATAATAATCAGCTAGGCTAATACCCAAGGCACCACCGCCCAAGTCATCTAGCGACTTATAATGCCTTTAAAGGGAATATAACCTCTGGTATTTCTGTCGCCCTCCAAGGGTTCCAATATCGTCCGCTGCCTCCCATGGCTTTTCACACCGGCGGCGCTGATAATCGCTGATTGTGAAGTGAATAAAGGAAATTGATGGGGTCTTCCATAAAGAACACGTTGGAGGTTCTATTCCCTTTAAACAGGTGGCCAGGTTACAATGCGTAGGAGGGTGGTAGCAAGCTTTTCATGCCACAGGAGCCAACATCTCCCTACACTAACTATTACCGTTAACCTACACAAGTTTTTATGGAAGGGGAAACCGAAGAGCTCGGGGAAAAACCCCTTAAACCAGTGGGGAGAGAACTTGCAAACTCAACGCAGAAGGAGTTGTTCCAAGTTTTCACCCAGTGCCACAAGCTGGGATCGAACCGGCTCCTCTTGCTGCGAGGCGTAAGTGCTAACCACTCCGCCACCCCACCTAACGAATTAATAAGGTTTAGAATAACAGTGGGACAACAAAGAGTTGGTGTAGAACCTGTCATTGACTATGACATATTTCCAACTTACTAGTTAGAAATTGGGCTGAAAGATTCCATTCCCTCATAGGCAACCCCAAATAAAGGCAAAACATTTTTTTACTTTTACATATCCAAAGCAAACTACCTTTAATTTCTATCAGAAACCCCGTGAATATACCCCATTCCCTTAATAAACAATAATCTTTTTTGAATCACAGGTATATATTTTCCATTAATTTACTGTACATTACTGGTTTTTTTTATGACACTAAACATCGTGTATCAACTAATTCTTCATTTTCGGTGGTTTGTTTAAATCAATGAGACCACTGGTTACAGCCTAATGGCACAAAATAACAGTGTTATACCGAATCAGTCTTTGGCATACATAGAAAGCTAGAATCCAAATGAAAACAAAATTGATTTGAATACTTACGAATGAGAGAGTAGCAACAAAGAAAGTTGAGGCTACGGCTAATTGAATGTTATATTTCGTTTGCTTCTGATTATACCCGTCTTGCCACGAGCCCTTCGGCACTGGAAGGTCATTCATCGTTGGTGGTTTGTAATCAGTCACATAATGGCCCCCAGATGATGCTCGTTGTTGAACACCTGACATATTTAATAAGTCTAAATTTACAAATTCTATATATTTTTAATGTAACGTAAGTAGAGGGCCGATACTGATTAGGTAGGGGTCATTTATAATTATGAAATTTAAAAATAATTGCATTTCTAAATTTTTTTATCTATAAAGTTTTATATCCGGGCTAGATCATAAACAAAACCGGCATGGTTCTTACTTCACCCATGACCTCTTCTGTTCCCCCAAACCCCCACCTATGCTTCAACAAACTTATCGATTTCTTATCAACAAAGGCTTAAAGGTCATACATTTTCATCGATAAAAATATTCCTTTAAATCCACAAATAAAAATACAATACAAATTAACATAGGAAAACGTATGTAATTACTTACGTTGAAGCTTTTGAAGTTTCAAAAGTGTTCGAGAAACAACAGCACGACTCATTATTATTGCAAAAAACTTATCACAATAAAAATTAATTCGCAAAATATGACTATGTCCGTTCTTCGCCAAGGTTAAATAAAATTTAGTTTTTAGAGACAGTGGCTCCATCTAAAGATAACATGATAAAAGCGATTTTGTAGTGGTGGCGTGGTAGTGTCCAACTTCGTCAACAACAAAAGCGGCGGGAAATTTTAAAATATTACTTCTTTTACTAGTAAATAATAATCTATATTTTTAAGTCAAAAATAAATGTAACAAAATCTATCTTTAATTAACAACTGTCAAAATGTACAGCCCCAAAATAAAATTTTTTAAGTAAATAACAATTTTTGAAAAGAATTACAGAGAGTTTCGTTTAATATTTTATTGAGTTGAAAAATCGGTGCCCAAAAAGCACAAGCCATAAATGGAACTTTTCTAATACTTCTACATTTTGAACCTGTTTTATTTAGGTAGTATGGCAGCTTTAGATTTTACTTTTTTTTGTTTAGAATAGTGTAAAAAACAGTCAAATCTAACTTTCTAAAGGCATAGTCATATTTTGAAAGCATTTAACTTCAAGACTCCTACACTACAGCCTGTACATTTCGAATCCTCTAAGTAAGCAGAGTGAATACTCAAGGAAAATATAATGCAAGAGCCAGAATAGTTTTGTATTCATGTACAAATTAAAGGATAATTTTGCATATTAAAATACACACTTCTAATCTTTTTAAAAGACGCAGAAGTACGTATGTCAACCACATAAAACTCACATAACTCATCATTCTAAACTTTTGGTTACCGATTTGCCAATATTAGAAGAAAAGAAGGCAACACCCATAACAAACTCTAAAAATGAGTTAAACCATACCGAGATAATAATAAATAAATTGAAACACACAAAATATTATAGAATCCATCCCATTTTGTATATTTTTTTTTTATAATTTAAGACTTAAGTCAAAAATCAAAGTAACAGCAGGCTATTCGACACCTTAAGAAGAATGGTTTTTGTAGGCCTCTAGTTCTTCCAAGACATTGAATGAAAGTTTTGGAAATATCATTTCAAAGTTTGATGATGGTCTTTTCATCTTGTGCTTAAGCTGGTAACTAATGTTACTCATAGTAATGGTAATGGATTGTGTTGCGAAAAATGGAAAAGAATTAACAGGCCGCTTTGCTTTCGTTAGTTGGCAGCGCCGTTAGTTTTCTTGGCACTAGAACCACTGCCTCTCAAAGCAGATTTTATGAAAGGAAATACAAGTGGCCAGCCCAAATACACGATGTAACCCACAAAGTATACGGATTTATAAACCTGCAAATGAAAATGTTGAATTAGCTAAACTTCAAAGTAAATCTGAAGTTTTGATTTGGATACGCTGGAGAAACATATCAGACTTTAAAAAAAAATTATTCTAACAACCACCCGAACTTACCAACCACCATCTTGAGAAAGAGAGCATGACAAATGGAATAACGCTGTAGGCAAACATAAACAACTGAAAGTATTTGAGAATGATCCAAAGTGGAATCTGAGCTGCAGGATGGTGGGTCAGGCTCACCAGCGTGGGATATTTTTGAATCAATCCCACAACCTAAAATATTAATTATAATTTAAGCTTAAACAACTCAACTAACTTGAACAACTAAGCAAATAACTTACGTCTCGCTCAAACTTCATAACAACAAACTCCATGAAGAAAGTCATGTAGTAGCCCGAATGCAAACCGTGCCATACGGCCAGGAAAACCAAGGAGAGAAATTGGGAAGCCAATTTGTTACCCAAAAACCTCAATCTTTTAAAAATGTAACTAGAGAAAAGGTGCGAGAGAATAATTAAGATTAGTCCTTGAGCTGCAATTTGGCATAAACTAAACAAAAACTGCCTTACTTAGCGACCCATAAATTAGTGTTGACGTTGAAAGTCTTTATTAGCGTATCAAACGTAACACCAGTTTCGTATCCATGCACTCTAACATTGGTACAGCCATCCCATAATTCTTCCCCTTTTTCATCATTGCCATTATACGTTAGACCCGCTAAAATACAGCTACCTTCCTAATTTTGAAAAATTCTTATAATTACAAAAGTTGAAAAATTTACGCAATTAATCTCACTAACCGACAACAGCCACGAGGCAATGTATTTATACAGCACAAGTTTTCCCCATAATGCTATCACAAACGTTTTCTTATAAAATGGCAACATCTGTAACATTTACAAAAAATTAAGATTATAATGAAAATTTTTATAATGAGCGCAATTTAATTATATTTACATTGTATGATTCCGTAAGAACATAGCGCTCTGGCAATAATAAACTTCCAACATGAAATATTGTCATGTATATCACACCCAACAAAAATCTCTTCAAACCTGGCCCTACACTGTTTAACGTTTTTACATTTATTAGAAAACAATTAGGAAGTAAAATAAACCTATTTTATAGTAAGGAACAAAATGATAGGTTTATTTTAGTTCCTTAATATAATAGGATGTTTATAGAATGTGTGTCTCTAACCAATTGGGTTTGCTTCCTTTCTGGCCATAAGCACCATTGATGAAATCAAGGTAGCGCCTCATAGAAAACTGTAACCATCAATTTTCAAACATATAGATTGGAAATATTTATTTTCATAATAGCAGAAGTAAATGAACCAAGTTATCGAAATAGGGCTCAGAATTGGAGGGAGTTTTCCTTATGAGAAAATAAAGTCAAATAAAATCTAATTTCCATCCCCATCTTTAAACGCGATATATATTGGGAATTGTGGGTATAGCTATTTCTATGTATAAAAAATGGTTTCATAAGAACAAAAACGTTTCTTTTTCGGCCTAGGAGCACGCAAAATTTCAAATTCAATTTAAAAATGACTCTTCATAAAGAAAACGCCTCCAACATGAGGAGTAAAGCAGTCTGATAATTTCAGTTCATTTACTTTTGATAATAGCCTAATATAAAATTCGGAGATAAGCCTACAAAATATTTATAAAACAATTTTTACATTTGGCATAGTAAAATGCCCAAAAATACTAAAACATAATTGCTGATTAAACTCAAGGTTATATTTTGGTATTTTTATTTCCTCACTCGCGAACATTATCTCTATGAAGGACTTAATAATATCCTTGTATTAAAAACCTCAAACACTGGTTAGCTCCAATGGATAGAAAAAACAAACAAAATGTCAATTGAAACATTATCTATTGTCTAGTTAAAAGTACGATAAAATTCAACGAAAGATAAAAGATATATACTTGCGGTCCAACCAAAAATCCCCCGTAGAAATAGCTGTGTCCAGCCACTTCTAAGAAATTTGGCAATTTCTGCAAAGCATTCTTTTTTTGGTCAACCGAAAGTTTTTCCTAAATTACAATTTATTAATTTAAATTTCAAACTGAAATACACAAAACAATTACCCTACCACTTTCTTTTTGCCATCATAAATGTCAAAAGCAAGCCCTAAAAAAGTGTATTTTAAAACATTTCTTAGATTAAGCATATTTCTCTCAATAAAAAAAACGTGAGCTAATAATTATTCCAATAAAAAGAGAATTCTTACGATAAGAGCAATGAAATAAAATATTAATCAATAACCAAGTGCTTTTAGCCACTTAAAACACCAGGTTACGTTTATTACTGTGAAGAGTATAAAACCATGCACAGGTCTACAGCAGGTGGCCTCAATCTGCTAGTTTATTAAAAGCTAGAAATTGGGTGAAGACTGTTTCTTTTACTCTTTACTATATGACCTAATAACACTATTTTTATATGATAATTATTCGATCGCATGACTGGAAGTCATTTTGCAGCAAAAAAAATAAAAGCACATGTAAATGACAAATTCTATATGAGGCACAGCTCATTTTAAAAATTTTTTTTTAAGATTTGTTTATTATAAAATTGCAATAATTTTCATAAATTTCTGACCCTTTTTCTGATTGATTCTTTAAACATTTTTCTAGATATACTAAAAAATTCCAAAAATTCCCCCGTAACTCAAGTGATAAAAATATCAAATCACCTATCAGTCTCAAGGTAAGAACACAATGAGGCATACTCCAAGTAATATCGTAATTGCCTGTCCCCGTTGAGTAATATCCAGCCAGGAGATAGCCCTACAACAGATAGAGGAAACTCTAATACCTACTTTATCATTATTTTTGGATTTCTAATAGGGTTGACTAATATTCATAAAAAAAAATGCTAACTAATCGTTTTAAGCTGCATTCTAATCAGTTATTAACCTTTATGTTAACATAATTCAATTGGACACATACCATCATGAATATGAAAGTAACAGCCACTGAAAATAACGTTCCACCACATATTAGCAATAAAATGTACGTAGCAAATACCGATATCAACGAATGGATAATATGAGTTCCTATAAGAGAAATTATTCATAGTCATTAGTTTCACCAAATGAGTTACGCAGCTGTTTGCAGATAAGGGTCTAATAATAAATATTAAACTATTGTTACACCCCTATCACTTATTTCATTGTAAGCTTTCGATTCAAACGTTATCAACCTTACCATAGTTAAAATATCCAATACTAACTCCACAGACAATGACGAAGAGATTCTGCAGCGTGGGCGCTTTTCCAAACAGTAAATGACGATGTATAAGTGCGAGAGGGTAGCCTAAATACAAATTTAAACCAATCTTTCATACCTTTACAATATATTAAAGAGGAATAAATTTTCATATTAAAATATTATTACCTAACAATAGCGAGATCAAAAGTTTGAAAGCAGCTTCAGAAGCCCCAACAGATTGGGCAAAATAGCCAATCCACCCCCCTCCTGTATTTCCAGTGTCGTGCAAAGACATACTTTACGATTATTTCCGTTGAATGAATGGCACAAGAATAAAAAAGAAACACTCAGGACCCAAAAGTTTTAGCGATAATATTTACTACAGCATTTGATTAGCAGTTCGTCAGCAGCTTATCATTCTGCGACACACGGCTTCACTGTTTCGACTCAGTCTTGCAACGCGACGAAGCCAAGGCTGACTAAAAATTATCAGTACTGCTAGAGTCAAGAGTACTGTATGTTGTTGTGGAACCGTTTCACTTTTATCCTAGCCAATTTTAAGGAGGAGGGATATTACTACGTTTCTCCGCAAACGACGCGAGCGTTCTACGCAAACGATTATTTTTCTAATCAAAAAAATTTGAGGCTTGGAGAAAGAAGCAGGCTAAATTATATATAGGGGGATAAATCTTTGCTAGTTACTTTCCCCTCATCAATGGCCCACGGTAATAACATTCCTCCATGGTAATAATTAAAGACGGCTTAAAGGGGAAATCGTACGGTATATTAAAAGTAATTAAATTGAAAGACAGTGCCGCGTGCCCTTGCGATTCTTACAGAAAACACCGAAGAGGAATTTAAACTGTAGCTTCCAGAAGGCGTTGCAATTTTATCGACAACGCGTAATCAAAGTCGTGCCAAACAAATTTCGAGATGAAATTTCTATACCTCCGTTTTCTTTGAAAATTGGAACACCAGCGATATTTCGAATTTACCCCATTTAATCAATTAATCCGTTTCTTACTCCAGAATATTTTAAAACATAATCACCTTTTTATAAATTTTTGCTTAGAATATATTAAAATCCAATTTTATTATTTAACCGACACCCAAAAATCATACTCATCAAAGCCATTCTGTTAAAATTACGGTGGCAAATTTTTAGGGTGGGATATACATAGATTATGAACTAAATAAATAACCTACCATGTAGATATGAGAAATTTGTGTTAAAATTTTCAGAAATTGATGTAAAACTATTAGAAAATCTAAGATTTCGTGTTTATAGTTATTTTTTCAGTTGACTGGGAATCCACCTCCTTTAAAAATATTTTTTTTCATCAAAAATTAATTTTTCAACAAGGATATTTAAAGAATATAAATATTTTTAGTGGTAAAATATTTCCTTTTACCAAATATTTTTCTACACACATTTTGATTTTGACTAGGATCATCTGCCATAGATATTTAATAAGATGTGAAGAATTATGCAATTTACAATAAATGTATACATGAATTTTATTTTTCTATACTTGATGATTACAGTATAATTACATTAGGTATACAACGAGAAATAAACTAAAATATTTAACTTTAGTTACTTCCATACTTTAACAACTCCATCTCGAGATGCTGAAAGTACAAACGTTTGGGACGCTTGCATAACAGAAATGTCACTTATAACATCATGATGACCAGCTGGAGGTATTTCTGGATACCTTCTAGGGGTTTCATCATTCCCTGCTACTTGAGGCCTGCTACAAGACTCTTGAAGTACTTCCGTACCATCAATAACACGAGATCTATTTTAAAACAAAAGCTTTTTAAAGGGCTATACGCAAATGTTTCTAATAAAACTCTTTGTCAATGAGACACAATAAACTTGGCCAATGATGGATTAGCTAATAAAACCCTCGAATCAATGGAGAATTAATAATAGAAACAGCCAATAAGAATTTTGAAAGTAAAACACTGATCTAACATTTCAACAATTTCTTTTCAGATTAACAAAAGCCCATTTTGGAAATTTAGTAACTTTATATTACCTGTAGGAAACAATACTGGGGCTTATTCGGTCATTCGCTGCTCCTGCCACAATGTAACTTTCATTGTGATTTACTAAATCCCAATAACGAATCCTCATGTCAGAACCAGCTGTCAGGAGATAAGGGCTAGTTTCTGTAGGATTCATATACATGCTATATGTTGAATGACTAGACGCCTTTTAAAGAAAAACAAGAACAAAAATTCACTTTTTAATCACCCAAAAGCAAGTTGAAAATAATTTACCTGCGTCTGAGAAAGAGCTGGGGCACTGCTAGCCCAAAAAGTCATTTGGCGGGCTCCAGTTTCCATATCCCACTGAGAAACTTCATTATTACCCTGAACTGCAGCAAAGACTGAAGACTGTTTTTGAGGATGAATCAACAATCTCCTTATTCTTACAGCTAACAAAAAAGCCAGATTTTAATTAGTTTTTTCTGATCAAAATTAAAGTTTAAATATAAATAATTACCTGTTGGATGGGTAATTGTGGTAATAGGCAGTTGAAACCTCATGTCAAAGCATATAAGTTTGCCCAGTGCTGTTCCAACAATCACCCAATTATGTTGTCGGTCAATTGAAAATGACGTTATCAAACCTGAATAAAGAAATTAACGAATTCTCAATGGACATTTTTTATTTTATTTTGATAAATATTACCATTTTTAGGGTGATTTTCTAGCCTCCAAGCTGACCCTGGTGATCTCAAATCCCAGCCCACAATTGAACCAAATACAGTAGCATACACTAGAACAGTTTGAGGACCAGCATCGAAGTAGCTCAAGTCAACAACACAGCCTTCATCATGAGGTTCTAAGGTTCGTGAATGAAGAATACTCGTTTTTGTTGTACCTGATTCCACTCTATAAATGGATGGATCAAATGATGTTGTTTAACAAAGATAAAAGCAAGAAAGTTACCGAAATACGTGAATGTGCCCTGCGTCCGAGCTAGCAGCTATTCCTTGCAAATTTTGGCACACAGTGAGACAAGTGACATGTCCCTCTAAAAAAAGGTTTTGAGCACAGAAATCCTATCCAATATAAATTGTATTGTAGGAAATAAATATACCCATTCTATTATATGTTTGACGTGAGCGATTAGCTATACTTCTACCATCCATTCTACCGCAATCCCAGATTTTCACTGTTCCATCATTGGAACATGTTGCAAAGAGTGTAGAGTCAGGAATAACACACAATCTTTAAAGGTTTATTATTAATTTAAATTTGTCATTTCAGTTTGTATGATAGAAGAAGCTACCTATTAACAGCCAGACGGTGCTCGTGAAGATGAGCTACTAAAATTCCTTTGGGTTTCCAACGTTCTTGTGGTTGGGAATATTTGTCTTTTGACGCCATTGGAATATCAATAGCATCCCGATTTTCTTCATCTTTTAAATATTCTTCCTGTTTCTTTAAGGTCATTGCGTGAAGTTCTTGGAGGCACGGATTGCAACAATCTATAATTTAAGTAAATTGTAAATAATTTTGAATTTTGTAAGAATAAAAACATTTACAATCTGGCATTTTGGTTGTAGTTTGAGTGCCCTTTTGTTCTGGGATGTCCCAAACAGGATGAAGTTCTTTCTTGCTTAGTTCTTGCACCACATCAGTGGCTTCTTGAACTAACAGCTCTTTGCTTAAGTCCGAATGAGTTGAAGTACTCAAAGGTGTCCCATCACTTTTAGTTTGCTGGGAATCGGTTGAGCCAAACATGTGTTGCCATTCTTCATTCTGAAAGAAACAAGTAATTGTTATATTTTCAATCACATTACATTATTTTAAATTCAACAAACCATCGTTATTCCAGGTGAGTCGCTCGTGTTCATTTTACGTTTCCCAGATTTTCTACTAGAAACAAATAATTAGAAATATTGTAAGTATTACTATTTGAATAAAAATTTTACAACCTGTAAGAAGAGCTTTGAGACTGATCATACGTTATGTCGGAACTACTAATTATTCTGGAATGCAACCTCACAGCGTGACCAACTTGAGCCAAGTCAATTAACCGTCCCTTATCTTTAACAGTGTTTCTAACATCTCCTGAACTAAAATTCAAAATAGCTTAAATATCTCAACAAATTTAATTACATTATATTACTTACAAATACTTGTGTATTTTTAGTAGATGTTCGGCTAAAGCTAATATTTTCTTTTCTATAAGACCAGCATCAGAAATTCCTTCAGATTGAAGTCTTCGATAAACCTAAATCACAGAGAGAAAAATGATTAAAACATTACGATGGTTTTTATGCAGAAATGAGTATTTACACTTTTTAAAGAATTATCACGGTCCATGTACACTTTATGCCCAGTTCCAACGATGCACTGACTAAGCTGTCGTTCACGCAAATCTTCCAAGAAGGGTTGAAGCATGGGAAGTTTCACCAAGTAATCAAACTGTTCTCTCGTTAAAGGTTCACTCACAGCATCTAAAAGAACTACCTAAAATATAAACCTATTTAAGAAAAAAAATAAAACCTTTTTAAGTTTTACACAATTTTGTTACCTCTTTATCCAACTGAATAATGTTATGAGACAGAAATGGTTGTACAAGTGGCATTAACTTGCACTGGACATCAGCAAGTGTCAGGGTTTTTGCAACAGCACAGACAAAACCGACTGTTCCTTGTCGAATCCATAAATTCTGGACAAAAAAAGCTATCTATGTTAAAAGAAATTAAAATATTTAAACACCTTAGACCAAATCTTACAGGATGACACAATAATGGTATAGATTCGCCCACGAGTTCATAAAGCATTTGTTTCTGAATCAAACCTAGTTCTGCCAAGTCAGTCATTGAGGTCAGAGTCTTGCTAATGACAAACTCTTCTGGATCAGCTAATCCCTAGTTATCACATACACAATCAATAATGAAAGTTAAATAAGTTTGGTCTGAAAAGTGGAATTGTACTTGTTGAAGCAAGGGTTTCAAAATTGGACAACATTGCCATCCAACATAAGCAGCAATTCCAACTATGCTTTCAAAGAAAACCCTACGCAGGTTACGGTCTCCCTAAAAGTGTACAAAAGGTTTTTAGAAAAAATGAAAGAGTCGTTTACAATACATATTATACTTTGTCATTTAAGAATGTGATCATATGAGAAAGCAAAATATCATTCGCTTTCTGTCTTCCAAAGAAAACACACAAACGGGTGATTCCCTGTTCCAAAAGCATTTGTTTCACCACATTATCAGGATCACTCAGTAACGTTGCCACACACTCTTGAACCATTTCTTGTAAAATTTGAAGTTCAGAGTCGTACGAAGCCTGTTAAAAAAGTATAAATAAAGCAACTAACATTATCATATTGAAGTACAAACTGCAGGCTTGCCACAATAATTTCAGATTCAAATTTCCTGACCAATTTGATAGATTTTCCCTGACTTTTTAAAACCAAAATTAGACCATTTTTAGCTTCATATTTTACTTTAATCAGAAGATTATAAATTGAAATTAACCTACATTTCAGTACAAAAGTATTATTGCAATGTTATAAAATTAGCAAAACTTTAAAGGAACTAAATAATAATCATTGAATTTGTTATATAACTAGAGTAAAATTACCTTACCACATAATTACTTCAAAAAGTGTCAAGATAAAATTGAATTCCCTGACTTTTTAGGCCTATTTTTAAATACCCTGATTTCCCTAGGGTGTGGCAGCCCTGAACTGAATACCTGATGCGAAGGCGCTTGACTTGGATCAGCCTGTTCAGAATCTAACTGAGTTAACTCCAAAAATCTAAGGGCAGTTTCAGCAATAACGGCTATGTTTTCAGCAAATGCAGTCCTTACAATAACAGCATCATCTTGAGCTACATGGCTCTATAATTTAAAAAAAATATGGTTCTAAAATCCGGCATTGTGAATGAACATTACAAATATTACCAAATTAGGAAAAATATATTCTGGAAATATATTAGCATCACTAGAAAAATTAAAAAAGAATTGTGAAAATGTAATTTTGTATTTTTTCAATAACTCACCTTCTAGGAACTTGTTTAACAAGAGTGAGACAATATGTAAGTTTCTCAATTGCAGCAACACGCACGCGAGGATACTGATCATTCAATAAAAACAACTGAAAAAGTTAACTTGAATTAATAAACATTGAATCCATATTAAAGGGACTTTCAAGGGAGAGCTGTGGGGGGTTGAAGGTCATTTAAATGAAGTCATTCGGTCACGGTACATCGCATTTACAAAGTTACACTCTGATGACATTTTTCGAATTGACTTCCTACTAGGGGTGTGCGAGTCCTGTTTTTTGGGTTTCGAGTCGAGTCCCGAGTCTTGTAAAAGTGGACTTGCGAGTCTTCGAGTCCAATTTTTCAATACTCGTTCGAGCCTTCGAGTCCATAAGAAGTTGATTTTAATTCTTTCGAGTCCAATGCGAGTCAAAATTTTCTGAGCGAGTCCAATTCGAGCCCTAAAATTTATACTAACCATTTGAAATCAGAAAAAAATATTTTTTAAATGATTATTGTTTATGTCCTTCTCCTTCTGGTGGTAAAATTTCCTCTTGAAATGGCTTTTGTTTTTTAATTTTACTCATTTTTTGGAAATTATTTTTATTAAATAACCGAAAAAACTAATGACTAAAGTTAAAACTTTAAAGTAACTTAAATCTAAAATTAACCAATGGCCACCCCGCCTCAACTCTACTCTAGAAAATACTAAAAACTTTGAAAGTAAAAGTAAAACTAATCGGGTGGGATTTGACAACCAAACAATGAGTCAAGAATATTAAGGGAAACCACGGCCAACTACGATCGTGCGTAACTTTGATTGCGCATCGAAGTTGGCCGTCTGAAAGAAAACTATTGCCACGCCGTTTGCGTAATATTTGGAAGCAAAGCAAGCTACTAGAAATGAGGCTCGCCTTCATAGAAAAAGACTCGACGGGAAATAGAGGACTCGCCGGGTATTTATTAATATTCTCGGACTCGAAACCGAGTACTCGCAATTTTCGAGTACTCGCACAGCCCTACTTCCTACCCCTCACACCTCCTTTGAAAGTCCCTTTAAGAATATTAACAAAGATGCACCATGTAAGGCAAAAGACGGTCTAGTATTATTTCAGGAGCGAGGAACGGTGCCATTTCAGCCAGTACATCCAGAGCTTGAAGTTTGGCAGAACAATGCTTCAGAGCTCTCAAACAAGATGTCACCAACGAAACCACAATAACTAAACCATCGTTATTTCCACTAATACTGTTTTTGCGACCACCATCCTTGTCCTTGTCAATTTGGAAGGCGCTGATGATATTCTTAACATCCCTTTTAAGTCTGAAAATACATTTCATTAGAAAATAAAATGTTAAAATTAAATTAATAAACAACCTTGTTATTTTGTCATCTGGAGCTAAAATTGGCACGAAAGAAAATCCTTGAACATATTCTTTCAAGAAAGAATAGAAATAGTCTGGGAAAGCAAAATTCCTTTGCTGGTCTAAATAACTTTGCGCTGACTGACGTAATGTTGGCTCTTTCTGAATCATGTTACTAACCAAGTCCTAAAATAACAAACAAATTTAATAGTATTGTCTAAAATCAAGCTGCAAAAGTTAAAAACGAACTCTAAAATGTTTGTCTTCAATTCTATTAAGTATTTTGCTAGGGTTATATTCTCCGCTGCGATAAGCCAATAGTTGGGAAAAATCAAACGGGGCATTTCCGTCGGTAAATAATTCGGTCAAAACACAACTAAAATAAAAAAGAATAAGGTTTATTTCACTTGCAAAAATTTTCGTAAAAGAACTTACCCCAATGAAAATATATCCATCGCTGGAGTAAGATCTCCTTTCTTAATTTCATCTTCTGGTAGCAGAAGATTACTATTGGCAGAGCTAGTAACTATTTCAGGGTTTAGTGTTTTAACAAATCTTTCCGGAGCAATGTAGCATGTTCTCCTTCTAGATGTGTCGAAAAAGTAAGAGAAATCTGCGGGGTTGTCCTAAAAATATGACATTCATTACTCATCATAAAATTAAAATGTTTAATTTACTTCTGGTAAATATGTTGGTTTATAACTGGCAAAATCCGTTAACAGAACCCAATTCCAGCCTGTTACCATAACATTTTCAAGTTTAATATCTCCGTGACAAACCTGTTTTTAATCATAAAATTAACGGGTGCTCAGATATTAGTCTTTCAATTAAAATTTACCCCAAGTTTGTGGCATTGTGCCAACGCATCTATCAGTTGAAATGCAATCCAACGTTTTTCAATGTGGTTTAGAAAAGGTCTTGTACTAAGTCTATCGTAAAGATTGTCTTTGACAAACTGTCTAACTAATATACCAGCCTTCTCAGTAAGCTATAAAAAAAAACTTATATTAAATTTAATTCAATATTACATAATCTGGATAAAATACCCAAGCTTTCTGAAAAGGAAGGCAATTTGGAATGTTACGAAGTGTTTTACGTATTGCTATAACGAATGTAAGTTACAAAATGTTATGTTGTTTTAATTCGTTTTAAGTTGAGATTCTATTGTTTACCTTCTACTTTTTCTTTATGGGAATTCAATGGTAACGAAGGGTCATGTATTGCAAACACTTTCACAACAGTATAGCCCTCCCTAAATAATATTAAACACATTCTTTAGGTAACTGCAATGGATGAACTAGCACCTTCTCATAGCTCACCTGTGTTTCGCCTTAGCAACTTTGAAGAATCTTGTACTACCCAAACTTTCAAGACAAAACATTTAAAAGTTAAGTATTAAAATCATACCAATCATATAGAAAGATAACTAACTTGGCATCATAAGTAAACTCTGATAAATCAGTCAAATAGTGTTCTACTGGAAATATCTGAGAGGGTGCAATGCCAGCCAGTTGATTACCCATGATTTAGGAAAATTCCACTATTCTCAGTTTCAAAATTCAATCCGCCATATTTATTAATTATTAGTATTAATAGTTACAACCGCTGCACCAGTGCACCGCAACCTGTAGAAAACCAAGGCTTACAAAATTAAGCTTATGAACTTTCTTTCTAATAAAAATTCGTTCTACCATTCGCTAAAAATATTTTATTTCATGTAACTGAACAACAATATATAAGAGCTATCAAAAATACATGTATTTCGGGATCTATTTATTTTAACGTACCGGCTTGTAATGTTTTGTACCTTACGAAGATAACAGCTCGTTACAGCTGATCGAAATTCCGCGTAAGCAATACGAAACTGAATCCGTATTCTGAACCACGTGAGTCGTGACATTGGACCATATGACATCATGGACGAGCTATATCTACCCACCAAATTAATATTAATTGATTTTGAAACAATTTTTTTGTTGGTATAATTACGAAATCTTAACAAACGTAGCTATGCATTTTGAAAGGAATGTAGAATTTAGGGCGAGGCTGACCTCAATTTAAAAATAAGTCAAGCAAAGGGTTAAATGTTGATTATTTTATTGAGCTCCTGCATTTATTTTACATTTCTAAAAGAAATACTCAAAAAGCTAAAATTATTACATTAAAAATGTTTTAGGTCTAATCTTCTTCAAGTATTCGGTTAACTTTCAATAAATGAGGCATAAAAGTTTGGTCATTGCATGATGCAATAATAGATTTGAACATGGATACAAGATAAGAATAATTGTACCCAGACTGAGATGCACACAGCGCAATAGACCTTTCAATCTCTTTTGATGTACCTCCTTCAAAATAGGAAAAGGGAATTCTGCTATCTTCTTGCTCTCCTTTATCATCCCGATAGAACAAAACCATCTCATTCTTTCCACCCAAATTGCAGTAAAACCCAGACTTAGGGCCATTTTCATCCCTGGTTACTAAGGATCTCATGTTGTAAACTAGATTTTTCTTCTCTACTATGGGTACTGCGCTCAAGAAAGTTTTCCCCACATAAACGTAACTTTGCCAACTAGATTTTTCCCCATTTTTAGTTTTGGTGGTGGTCCAATTTACATAGTTATTGTTTCCAGTTAGGGTGTACTTGTACTCTTTCTTCACTTTCTCTCCAATGACAAAGTTACCATTATCAGGTGTTTGACCATCAGCCATCACGACTATGGGGAAAGTAATGTGATAACCTGGATCTAGCAATATCACTCCAACTCTGCCCTCAACTTCAAACTTAATTCCCACCATAACATGCTCTTTGTAATCTTCCTCATCAGGTGGTACGTAGAAATCTTCTAAGGTAAAGTGCGTCATTTCTTCACAAGAAGCAAGGAATACATATCTGGCTAATTTTGGGCTTGCTTTGCATATTTGTTCTGATAAAGAGAAAGAGAGGCCTACGCACGACATGGCATTTGACAAAACCAAAGGTTGATAATCTTTAAAAAAATGATAAAAGGAAAGTGGTTGCTTCTTAAAATCTTGATAGAAATACAGGTAACTCTCAACATTATTGTAGTGATGTGCCTTAAGCTCTTGGTGCAAGATGCACTTCAAGAACTGCAAAGTTGACTCCAACTCCTCCATAGAACCAAATTTGAACAATGTGGCAGGAGCACCCCATTCAGGGTCTGGAAGATAATACCCCCAGTCTTCACCATCGGAGCAGTCAGAGCTACATGAATCTTCAGACGAGTCAAAGTCACGAAGTTTCAGCTTGTCACCCAAGAGCTTATGGATTTCTCCATGTTCACAGTGCCTAAAATTTTAGAACAATGAATATTAAAATACTGTCCACTATGGTTATAAAACCCTTAAGTTTCCTAAAGAATAAACCCTTACCAGATATGAGGAGATACATTGGGCTTGTCATCCTCGAGTCAAGATGGCCATTGTGAAGCGTAGAAGGTTTTGAGACTAAATGTGCAATCATTGCCTCCTAACTTTTTATGTGATTCACCTTCTTTGTCTCCCTGATCTAAAATTTAAACATTTTAAAATTAAATTTTAAAACGGGTAACGTAATAAACTGGTATATACACCCTCGCCTATTACTCATTAACCTATTAGGGAATTCCAGGAAGAGACTCAGACCTAGTACCTTTACGATCCTAGATCCGAGTATTTTAAATAAATCTAGTTTTTCGCATATATAAAGCCATAAAAGGGTTAAAAATATTAAAGTTCTTACCCATTCAAGGGAGAATTTGATGAAATACTACGATAATCAAACCCTTATTAATACCCGAAAATACTAGACTCGTTCGCCTAAAAGGCAACGAACTCGTTCTGAAAAACGTTGTAGTCTCCCTTTAACTGCGGTCTGAGCTTTATATACATTTCCGAGACAGTAACAGTACGTCACTCGAAACCCGCGTGATCTGATGACGTCATCTGACGATTGTCCAATCACCACCCAAAACCCTCGGGGAAAATTCGCTATTATTGGTTAAGAGTTAACTACGCAGTTAAATTGTTGGCCAACGCGACAAAATTATCTCCCTTTTTTATGAAGTGAACGGCAATGATAAAAAATAAAATTCTTTCTATGGGTTCATTATCTGTTACCTAAAGTCTTAAATTAGCTAACAGAAATTCCTTATCAAATAACAGTACGCATTGTAAGCAAAATTAAAACGCGGCGATGCCATAAAGTGGAACAAAAATTACCAGCTACACACTGGGCGAATTATTGCCTAAATAAAATTAAACATTTGGAAATTTTCCAGTGTTTTATAAACAACGCGATAAGAGAACTCGATTTCCTGTTTCAAGTTAAACAAAGTCCATAGTATTACTTTATACAAGATATGGAATTAATCTTTATAGCTTTTTCTGGCGCTCTACATTCAATCATGGAATTTATGATTCAATATTCATATTAAACAGTCGTGGTTCATTATATTAAAAAATACCACAAAAGAAGTATTTAAAGAATTTTGGTTCATAATGAAGTATTAATAAAGATGTATACAAATGTCTTAGAATACAGACAAATAATAGGAACATAGACAGTCGAGGGGTCGGACATTTACCAAAATCCCGTACACTTTGTCTAAAATCGGAAAATCTTTTAACTCTCTCTATGGTAAATTAACATTGAAATCCCATAATCACTTCAAAATGTTAGGATAAAATCGCCAAAATCTCTACGAAATCCCGAAATCCCGTACAAAATAATGGCAAGTGTCCGACCCCTCGTAGACAGTGCCCTAGACAAACTAATGTTTATCTGGATTGTGGGTCATATGAGTACAGGTATACAGAAGAAAATTACACTGTGGAGGAGATTGAAGAAACACGAACGAGTTAAAGGGAGTATGAACTAAATAAAGCAATCGTCTGCTTACACGCGCTACGACTTGTTTTTTACGTAACTAGCGCCAATCACTCCTAGCTTCTGCTAACCCTAGTGGCAGAAATGTGAAATTCGTTGATCCACCAAAAACATCGAAGTTAATACTCCCTTTAAAACAGTGGCGGATACAGAAACAACTCAAGGGGGGGGGGGGGCACTAAAAGACATCTTGAGCTATAGGTGTAATAACAACAGTGGCGTAGCGAGGATATATGGCCAAATTGGGGGAGCGTCCCCTCATGTATCCGCCACAGCTTTAAAAGGAGTATAATGCCTGATATTTCTTTATCCCCCCCCCCCTACTCAAAGGTTCCAACTTTGGCCGCTCCTTCCTATGACTTTTGATATTTTCGGCGCTGCTTAGTGGTTTGTTGCGGTAGTAATCCCTAAAATTATTGTTGTCGTAAAAGAACGGGTTGGAGGTTTTATTCCATTTAAGAAGCGCTATTTCTAAAATATAAAGTTGACTTAAAAATTTTGGTATTTAAAAAAATAATAGGAATAAAAATTTCTTCGACTACCCTGAATATAATAAAATCCAACCTTCATTTCCACTATTCTACCCAAACCAAAAGAAGTAGCGTCATTACATAACTTACTTAATATTACAAATCATTTTGAATTCGTTAATTCCTTTATTTGAATATTATGTAACGCGATCGTGTAAACCTAGCCTTTCGTTTGACCTATATTATTTTAGGTTAATAAAGTGTACCGAATATAATGTCGGAATACGGAGCAAATGGTACATTTACGAGCGAGTAAAACTAGAATCGCAAAAGGAGCTGTTCTTGTAAGGCTTTGGGGAGTAAACGTTTTTCAGCAGGCACGTGCGTGAATCCACGGCCCCCTGCACGCGGAGCAAGAGTGGAATCTATAGTAAGCCCGTACCAGTTCCGGAATTCCCGTACGAAATAGCCTACTTTTGCAATTCTGATAACACGCTAAATTCAATGGAAACCTAAATATACTTAAAAAATATTTAACCTACGAATAGGATTAGGATTCCTTCGCGTTCATTTAACTTTTCGCTTCATCTTCAGCCTAAACTAAACTGAGCAGGGATGTTTTTTTTTATATCTTTACCGTGTTCATGCCGATGTTTGTTTCTCTCAGGAAAAATTTCAAGCCACGATGTTTTTGCCAAAGAAAGTTAAGGAACGGAAGGGTTGCCAAAAATTTAATTTGGAGAAAAAAAATCCAGTGAGCCCTATTAGACGGCTTCCGGGCTTTGGGATAATTTTCAAGTTTACTAGTTCGTGACCTTCAGATGACAGATAAAATCACAAATGCTATCCTATGTGATGACGTCGGAGTTGGTTAGTTCCAACTTGCAAGGTGAAAAAGAATTGCAAAATAATAGGATAAGACAAGTTGCTGCGACGCACAACTCTATCAATTTTAACAGAAGTCAAAATTATTAAAGATTTAAATAAATATGTTACCACCATTTGTTAATCTTAGCAGAAATTGTAATTTTTCCTTTAAAATATTCAGACAATTTATCAAATTAAACCACACTAAATCAGTTACAGAGTTAAAATTGACTTCTGAACTCTACCCCAATTTAAAAAGACTGCCATTTTCAAAAATTCAATCTGAAGATTTAAATTTTTTTGAAAATGAATTAGGGAAATCCAGAGTTGTAACTGATCCAGATGAAGTTAGTAATTTTTCCATTGACTGGATGAAAATGTTTAAAGGTATATATGTCTCAATCAATGTTATTCAATAAAGGGTTCTTGTTTGTCCATAAAATAATACTTTATAGGTTCTAGTCCCGTTGTTTTAAAACCAAAAACTACGGATGAAATATCAAAAATATTACGATATTGCAACAAACGTAAAATTGCAGTATGTCCTCAAGGGGGCAATACTGGTTTAGTTGGAGGTAGTGTTCCAGTATTTGACGAGGTTATTTTAAGTATGTCTCTTATGAATCAGATCATTAAGATGGATGACATATCTGGTAACACAAAATGAGGAAAAATAATATTAGAGGAATAATTTAAATAAAAATATTTCTAGGTGTTCTGGAATGCCAGGCTGGTTGCGTTCTAGAGAATTTAGAAAAATTTGCCAATGAAAGTGGTTTTATAGTTCCTATTGACCTTGGTGCAAAAGGCAGTTGTCAAATTGGAGGAAATGTTTCAACTAACGCTGGTGGACTAAGATTTTTAAGATATGGCTCGCTTCATGGAAATGTTCTTGGTTTGGAAATAGTAAATTTAGAATCTTTTAATATAGATCTACAAGTGATTTCAAATTAGGGGTGCACCAATATGGGTACAGCTGATATATCTGCTATTCATGGCAGATATTAACAAAGTTATCTATCCGAATGTTTCTATTACAAATTGAATAGTTAATCAAGAATTTTCTTATTTTAAGTATTTCCCAAAAATATCTTTCTTATACTGGTATTGGCCAATATTGCGATAATGGCCAATACCGATATTAGAAAAATTGGCTGATATATCGGTGCATCCCTATTTCAGATGTGCCTTTCATATAGGTGATGTAAAATCACTAGTATGCAATGAAATAAAATTATTCGCAAATTCTAAAACAAAAACACTATTAGGTTTTAGCCAATGGAGAAATATTGGATTGCATGAATTCGATGAAAAAGGACAACACTGGTTATGATTTGAAACAACTTTTTATTGGAGCCGAAGGAACGTTAGGAGTTGTAACCAAAGTTTCTATTCAATGCCCACCTATGCCAAAGAGCACCAGTTTGGCATTCTTGGGAACCACAAGCTTTGAGAATGTTTTAAAAACCTTCAAAACTGCAAAAGAAATGCTTTCTGAAGTTCTATCATCATTTGAATTAATGGATAGTGAATCCATAGAACCAGTTGAAAGATTCTACAACCTTAAACCACCAATTAGTCCCAATAACTTCTACATGTTAATTGAAACTTCAGGTATACCACATAAACATCATCCTTGCGAAGCATTAATTAATTTTCAAACTAAATAAGGTTCAAATGAGAAACACGATGAGGAGAAACTATCGACGTTCTTAGAGTATCTATTAAACAAGGGTTATATTGAAGATGGAACGTTAGCAGCTAGTCCAACTCACGCTAAGGTAATATAGATCATTTCTAGAAATGAAAATCACAACGCAGGATTTATATTTTATCTTAGTCTTTCTGGCAACTTCGTGAATCAATCGCAGCAGCCCTGCAGTTAGAAGGTTCAGTTTATAAATATGACATTTCATTACCATTAAAATACTTCTACCAAATAGTGCCATTCATGAAAGATCATTTAAAATACAAAAATATCCTAACATGTTGCGGTTTTGGTCATATAGGAGACTGTAATTTGCATTTAAACATCACCAAATCGGGTCCTCACGATATCACCTTAATAAATGATATAGAATCATACCTATATAAGTATATCATGGAAAAAGGTGGCAGTATCAGTGCTGAACATGGTATTGGTTTTAGAAAAAGAGACGCTCTAACTAAATGCAAATCTAGAACAACACATAACTTAATGAAAAAGTTGAAATTTAGTTTTGATCCTTATAACATCCTAAATCCATACAAATTATTATAAATTCATGTACTAGAAATTTTAATGTCTTATTAAAAAAATTAACTGAAATCTATTTAGGTGTTAAATTTAATTTATCAATCACATTGTAATAAAATATAACTGGCTATATTTTGTAAAATTTCAGTCATTCTGGGCAGTACGGGAACATGTTCCTATGGCTCATTTTGAATCTGGATACGCGTACAAATATGATGTGTCTCTGCCTTTGAGCGAATTCTACAATCTGGTTTTGGCTATGAGAGAGAGACTACAAAATGTGGATGCCAATTGCGTCGGCTATGGACATATTGGGGACAATAACCTACATCTCACAGTCACAGCACCCCAATTTAACAATGCAACCAAAAGCATTATTGAACCATTCATATTCGAATACACCTCTAAAAATTGCGGTAGCGTTAGCGGAGAGCATGGTATTGGTATAATGAATAGAGACGCTCTTAAATTTTCAAAAAATAAATTAGTTATCGAGGCTATGAAAAATATGAAAGGTTTACTCGACCCTAATGGAATTTTAAACCCCTATAAGGTTTTTATATAAAATTATTTCCATTAAAAAATTCAGTGATAAGAATTGGTGATTCATAATTTAAATTTGATAAAAAAAAAAGATGCTACATGTGACTTTGGCCTATATTTTTCAAATAAACTTTTACTGAATGTTAAGTTGTTATAGAAAGTTTATAACAGAAAATACTTTTTAATTTTCTTGTTCAGCCACGTAGTTTACAATATTGTTTCATATTAACAATCAATAAAATGATTGAAAGATTTAAGACTATTGTAGTAAATGGAAAAAGGAAAAGTATATAAATTAGAGTTATTCATGCAAGTGTAATTTGTATTTAGACAAAGTTCCAAGAATAGGTAGGTAATATTTTGAAATAGTACCATTTCAGTTTTCATATTATTTAGGGAAAAAGCTTTTAGGAGCTTGTTTAAAGTATTGCAGGCCAAAAAAAAATATTTCAGATAAAATGAAGAAAATACCACCAGAATTTCAAACAATTGAGAATGAATGAATAATAATACCAACAATTTGGGATTACTTTCATATAATAAGGCACTTTTTTCAATAAAAGGGTAATTAATATTACCGCTAAGCTATTCCCCAACTGTTAACTCTTTTTTTATGTTCATTTTGCGTCGATTCACAGTTGTTATAGGGCGACTTAATTGGCAATATTCTGGGTTCTTTTTACCAAACATTTAACATATTTTCACAAGTTATTAGTGGAGGGGGATCAAAAACCTATACAACAAATATAAATAAAGCAATCTCATAATATTTCTCTTCAAGATGCCTGACTATATATTTTGTCTTAAGAATATCACTTTGCAATACTCATGATCACATATTTGACTGTGTAGGCAAAAGCGGCAAAACCCACTATAACAAAAACATTCGTCAATGCATTACCGAGTAAGCCTTGCCCTTGCCTCTGGTTTAAATAAGTCCTATCAGACCCCTCCCTGGCATTGGCAGAGTTGGATTGTACCCGCAACTGTTCAGTTCTTTTCTGAAGGACATCTTTCATGTGTTCGACAAGATCGGGAAAAAGTTCATTTACAATAGGGTCTTTCAGATTGAATTCTAAACTGAGCTGAGCCAGCTGGCGTTTCTAATTTAAAATAAAAAGTTATTGTTCAGTAAATTATAGTAACAATGTCCTATTGAACAAATAATTAAACAAGGTTGCCACATTACAATTTCGTGATAAAAATATGAACTGAATTTAAAACTAATTGAGATCACAATTTCAACTAACTTACCCAAAAATCAACTTGGCTTTTAACTACAATTAAAAGATCTTTTCTGTAACCATTTTTGGAAATTGGAGTTGTTCAGAAGTACAATTTAGTGAAATTAAGGTATTTTAGAGATCAAACTGCCATTTTAGTGCGAATTAGCGATGTTTAAAATTCCCCTACTTGTGACAACCATGCCCAATTATCAAGCATTAGGCTAATACCTCAAATTCAGTAGTTTGAATGCTTCCTAATGTTGGATTCCTCTCCACCTACAACCAATCAAATATGGAATTATTGCGATAAATCACGTTGGCACAAATATTTCTCACCATGAAACTAAGTAATCCAGTTAATATTGTGGAAACAGACCATGCTGGATTCCAAGTGTCAGGATGGAAGTCACTAATGCTCAGGCATAGTCTGGTATTTGTTTTAAAGCGACCCGTTGGGGTGATCATGAAAATTGACGGAGGCTTGAAAGGAAATTCACTGGGAAAAACGAGCTTCCCATGATATAAGCCCCCTGTACATTTAAAAGGTTCAATTTTAATACCCATCATTTCAACATTGCTTTTCAGGATTTAAAAATTCCAGCCCAAAAGTATAACATAGATAGTTTGATAAAACCTTGAGAGAGACTTTCTAATGTCATTACCATACCTTTAAGATTTACACCCAAAAATCGCATTTTCTATAGCTTAGATACAAAAATAAATGCACTGCATTGGAGCTACAATTGGAGATGAGAATTTTAAAGAAGATTTTATGATGTTTATACTTATAAAAATAAGAATTCCTTGAAAATTTTAATTTTAAGGTGTGTTTTTAAGCTTGAATTTTTTTTTAAACTCAGACCCTGTTGCATTTATTATTTGGCTATTAAATTTTGTACCTTCGTAAGGTGTATCCTCGGGTCCTCTCACAATGTAATGCCTAAACATGAAATAATTTAGGGGTGTTAGATTATGGAAGTACCATAAAGAACAGGAGTTTACTACATACCATTCTAAAATATTTGATGGCAATGGATGTGCAATTACATAAGGAACTGGATCTTTTATAATTCTTATATAATCTTGCTTTAGCCTTTGGGTGGCCGTGCTGCCTTTTCTATTCATGATTCAGAATTGTGGTCCTAATGTAAAAATTGCGTAACCTAAAAATTTAGCATGGTAGGCTTTGGTAGCTACTGTTATCCGTTAATTTCGAATAGGCTTAAGCCTTGTTCATCTAAAAGCTTCAAAGCCGTTCGGCCTGTTGAATCACCCGTCAAAAAGGTTCAGGTAAAAGTTCAAAATGAAAGCTTTAAATTAATTTAACTTTTTATAATTATCAAAGAACCTTTAAACTTTAACTTGGATGATCTTGTTGATTTAATAATATCGATAAGTACTAACGTATCCGTGGAATATTACCATTCGCTAAGATAGTTTTCAGTCACGGCGTTTACAATTTCCAATAATTTTTCATTTCAAATAGCCAACGCCATCTAGGGGAATTTGTAAGAAATGACCCCAAAAATAATTGATAAGTGTAAAGAGGGCTTTAATTACTAAAGAACACAAAAAATGTTATCGAATGCCAAGACCGGGAAACCTTCAGTGAAAGTTAAGTAGGTCAGTAATTTTTTAACATGTTGTCAATGTTTGTCATTGTCAATTGACTAAAAAGAAAAGTTTAGAATAAATAGCATAAATGAGTGGTACCTACCATTTGGAGTTATTCTACTACTATGCTGGAGTAATAATGTGCGCTAGCATATGTAACATAATTACTCATAAGTATGCCACTAGCTCTATTTCTTCACTAACGGTTTGTTTCACAGATATTGCGTCATCCGAACCCTACGTAATATTTGACGTCATATTTGATGTCATATTTGACGTCATCGAATCTCAAATGCCGTCGTATAATTAGCTCTACGTCTGATAAACCATGGCCATTATTTTAGTAAACAAACCGGTTTGAACAACTAAGGCTTAGGAGCTAAAATGAACTACAATATAGTCAGGCTCCCCGCCAGCAATAGGCACAAGTAGGCACGTGCCTACGTTGAAAAAGGGTAGGCCTACTTTGGGGGCCTCTAAATTTTTGAAACGGTGCCTATTATAACCTCAATATTTTTAGTTACTAGTTTGTAAAATAAGATTTGATATTTCCATAATATAACAGATTGGAAACGAAGAAAATCGAAAGTTAATTTTATCGAAATGTACTATAATTAGAGTACGGTTGGCAACGCTGTCCGTGATTATAGATTTTCCCCTTGAAAAAACTTTTTCTTTTGAATTGACTGATAAGACATGTGGTGACGCCGGGAGGGGGAAATACGTCATGCTAGGCCGCAAAGTGCAGGGACACCTGTCTTTTTGCCTCGGTGTCAGTGAGAAGCTACAATACACACAACAAAGACATTTAGTTTCTTGGAATTTGACGACGTCAGTGAAGAGGACCGGAGGGGGGGATTGCCAAAACTGGATTTCTCTCTTTCTCGTCCCAGCAAAGGTAAAGACTATATAGTCTTTGGCCCAAGCCTATTGCTTTGATAGGAAGGGGTTATTCTTTCAAATATTGAGGAATTTGGGTTTCCCCTTTTGCGAAGTCACGTGATTTCAGTGACCATCGAACGGGGTCCGTCAGTGATTAGGGCCTCGCGTTTCGTCAATCGTCATTTCGTTTTCGTCTCCTGAGCAAGATAGTTCTCAATTTCGAGTCTCTTTTGGCCAGAATTTAACTAGATTTAGTTGATTTTTCAACAGCCTTTTTCAAGGCTAATAAGCTATTTGTAGCTTTATTTTCCAAACAGCCTTTTTCAAGGCTAATAAGCTATTGTAGCTTAATTTTCCAAACAGCCTTTTTCAAGGCTAATAAGCTATTGTAGCTTAATTTTCCAAACAGCCTTTTTCGAGGCTAATAAGCTATTTGTAGCTTAATTTTCCAAACAGCCTTTTTCAAGGCTAATTTGCTATTTATAGCTGATTTTCCCACTGAATTTTTGAAACCTAATTAGCTATTATATGTACATTAAAATTGATATTGATTAGTTCTATCCTTACGCTAATAGTTAAAAGAGTTATAAAAACATTTACGAATTATTGCGTAAGTTAAAATATTTTCCTTTATTACATATTTAAAAACATTTAATGGAGGTCGACTAGTTTCGGCGGTATTAATGCCATTGTCAAGACCCAAACGAGATGTGCCGCGTTACATCATTTTTATTAATTTTATCTAAGGGGGAGGGGGGTAGGGGTTTACAAAGAGTCGGGGTTGTTTTATTTTTTGTGTGTTTTACAATTATTATTTTTTGTGTATTTTACAATTATTATTTTTTAAAGAATTTTTTCCAAACATTGTGTAAGTAGGGACCTTCATCTAAATTCATTAAATCATTACGTTTCGATATCTCTATGCTTTCACGTGAGTTTCTTTGGTTAGTTTTATTCGGTTGGGCTATTATTTTAGAATTATCAAAATCAATTATATGTTTTTTATCTTTACAGTGGTGTGCTACTCCTGATTTATACCATTCGGATCTATTAATATACCCTTTATGTTCAGAGATACGTTTTTTTAAATTACGTTTAGTTTGACCTATGTATGTTGAATTACAGTTTTTACAGGGTATTTCATATATTCCTTGTTTGTTGTTAATATCTAGGTGATCTTTTCCATTATTTAATTTATTTTTTATTTGATTAATTGGTTTAAATGCTATTTTTATATTACTTTTTTCAAGACAATTTGCTATTTTTTGTGATACATTCGGTAAATACGTGAGCGAGGAGAATTGTTTTCTAAAATTTATCTTTTTATCTGGTTTTAAATTTGTTTTAGGTCTTTCATATTGCCTTTTAATTTTGTTAAAGAGACTCTGAACAGTTTGGGGGTTGAATCCGCGATTAGTAGCAACTTTTTTTAAATAATTCAATTCACTTATAACATCAATATTGTCACTGCAAATTTTGAAAGCTCTATGTATTAAAGTCTTATAAACGCCAATTTTTTTATAGTAGGGGTGACACGATTTATTATGTGGAAAGAGACTAACACTAAATGGTTTTCTATAAACACTTGTTTTGAAACGGTTTTCATTATGAACTTTAGTTATTAACACATCTAAAAAACTTATTTTATTGTTTATTTCTTTTTCTACTGTAAATTTTATGTCGGGATGTATTTGGTTGAGGTGGTTGAAAAAAATGTCATCGTTATTGTTATCTTCTGGAAATAGCGTGAAGGTGTCATCTACATATCGGGTATATAGATTCGGTGTGACAACTGAGGTCGATAGAGCTCTTGTTTCTAAGTCATGCATGAACACATCGCATAAAATTGGGGACAGTGGACTACCCATACTTAGACCGTTACACTGTTTGTAGAACTTTTTGTCATAGGTGAAATAAGTGGGGTTGAAAACTAGTAGAGGGCGAATCTTGATCACGCTGAGCAATGACGTGGTTTTTTCCTCGAATATCGTTCACCGGGGGGGGGGCGAACCTTCATTGAAAATATTTGGTTTTTCATCGATTTGTCTATTATTTTTTAATAAGTGGCCGTTCGAATAATTGTTTACACAACGATTTGTCTATTCTAAAATTGGAAATATCTAGGCGGTAATAGAAACATTACTGTTATACTTGAAATATTCCACACTTTTTAATTATTGAGCCTAGTTCACACTGTACAATTAATTGGGCCACTTAATTGTATCCAACTATTTGTAAGGCTGATAATTGTATAGTGTGAACGGAAAAAGTGGGAACAATTGTTACAATTGTCCTGTTCATTGTATACAATTTTCTTCCTTACAATTAGTTTGATACAATTAAGTGGGCCAATTAATTGTATAGTGCGAACTGGGCTTAGAATACAGTGGCATTATAGGTTCTTTTTGTGATTGTTGTCGCCCCCCCCCAATTCGTCCCGGAAACGTTACAATAGTTAACTTATTCTTTATCATTGTTTGGAATGAATCGGAACCAAGCTTTAACAATGCAAAATGTAATGTACACAAAAAATAAAGAAGCCCATGGACATGATTTTTAAAGTGCTTAATATAGTGCTCGGAATTACGAACAAGATGAATATAGATAAACCGTATAAATTTCGATAATTTGTTTATTGGATAAGCATCCATGAATAAAGTGCACCTACCTTTAACTTTGGATTATCAAACAAATGAATTCCGGATAAACGCTTTATCCATTGACGAAACAAATATTATCCAATTTATTCGTTTAGATAAGAGCTCATGACATGTTTTTTTATTTTTTTTTTAGATACACAAACATCGGTGTCGACCCGAGGCCTTAGACACCAGCACACACACAATAACTGATTAATCAGGGTGAGATACGTGTAACGGCCAAGCCAACGGGGGGATACGTGGGGACAGGGGTGGGGACACCCCTGGCGGAAGTATCCCGACCACCCGTTGGGGGATTGGTAGTCGTCCTCACACGGCCTTCCACAAACCCTGCCTCTCGGACGCCTGGGATTACAGGAGTGAGCCACTACTCCCGGCTCTCATGACATGTTAATAATGCGTAAAATGACTACGGGGGGTTATCTACAGAAACGTATTTACGTATAAAGAACGTGGCGTATAAATAATTTTTTAACCCAAAAAAATTCCTAGCTGCAAAATAAATTATCTATCAGATAAGTCTATTTTATTATTTATTAACATTTTTTATCTATTGAACATACATATTTTTTTCCTTTGTTAAGTTACTATCTATTAAATAATGTTTACTTCATTGTTATTTATGGGTATTGCAAGATTATCCACGGATAATGGATAGAGAACAAAGGTCTCTCATTCTTCCTTTTTTCGATTCAAGTTGCCAGTTGCAAAATTTTCCCGCCAGATTTGGCTACTTTTAAAAGTATATGCGAAAAATACATTGTTGGTCCTTGGATAAGAGACGTAATTTTGGTGTGTGGGGAATTGTAACTTTTGAAATTTAATTGCTCTTAAATTTTTTCAATTGGGTGAGTTTTATTACTCATATGAAGCGAAGATTTACGACCCTTACGTAAAAACGTAGTCTGGTCCGTGACACGTCGTCTCACCCGCACTCGTCTATGGTTAAGGGTAGAGGACGGTACAGAACACGTTTTGACGTTGGGGAAATGGGTCTTAAAAATGACTTCTTAATGGTAGGAAATATTTAATCCGCTGAATTTCGGAATCGTTTTCTTCGTCAAAAGCTAGCGTAGGGCCCATGGGTTGCCAACTTACTAGGGTTGCCGCGGTTCAGTTCCGGTTCTTAAAGGATTTTGGCTTAATCCCACATATTTGGAAGTAACATAGAACACGCGGCGAAATGAAAACCAATAGTTTGGACAAAACGAAATTAAGTGATATATAAATACAACGGATTTTTCTTCCAATTGAGACAATAAACATAATAGTCCTTGTCACTTGTCACTGTTGTCAGTGCTTTATTTGTTCTTTTTCGTGGCTTTTTCAAAAGCAATAGTATTAGAAAAGTTTTCGTTTCGGCCCCCTAAAAGCAAAATCCCCTCAGTCGCGGAGTTTGGTGTACCGTAGCTACGCCACTGCATGTAGGCAATCGCGAAGTCTGGCATTTTAAGTGCTTTAATCATAGTACAATTCTTTTCATTCACCACTTGGCGTTGTTCACTATCAAGTAAATACTTACTTCTGTTGATTTAGAATCATTGAAGTGTTCCGGATACTTCTTTCGAATGTGATATTATAAATTCCCAGTGCTAAAGCCCGATTTTGCTCCCTCGCTATATGGCGTGCTTCGCGTAGTTAAAAAAAAGGTTTTTAGCTTTTCTCAATATATTACCACTTAAGAGAAAGTCTTATCAAAAGTTTAATTATATTTATCACTCTATTCTTATTGAAGAAATTAATTTACACCGGTCGACTCTCGTCTTGAGGCAGATTTCAATGGGTCTAAGTCCACACGTGACCACCAACCCTTTGGAAACATACACCGTGACCTTCATAGTTTAAAAACTTTTGCGTGTATTCTTTGGGGTTTATTCGTGAGCCGTGGGCTTTGAGCGATAATTCCAAGCGGACCTCTAGTAGAGGCCCTATGGGCACAGTCTTTATTGCGTATCTTCAAAAATCTAACAAGATTCGCTGATGATGTTTTCTCTATTCCTATAGTTCAAAGTGTACGGTTTAGCCAATGGCCAAAATGTGGATCCCGGGGTCCAGAATAATAAAGTTACTGCGTAGCTGCTACTATAGACACTGCTATAAAATACTACTTATGTGATTATTTACTTTTGTGTATATAGAGGCAAAAGGTTTGGCCTGATTTTACACAAGTCAGGGAGGCTCAAAAAGGTTTATCTGGCAAATTTTCTAACCTAGTTGTTTGGCTATAGTTGGTGAATTTTAGATTCAAATCCTACTCATTTCACGGTTTTATACAAACCATAGTGAATTAACTATACAGGGTGTTACGGATTAGAGTATCGAAACTTTCTATATGCATTATATGGGTCTCTATGAGTAAAAAATGTCTAATAAACATGTGTCCTAAAGTGCTTCATTTCAGAGATATGGGCTACCAAAAAACTACCCAAAAAAAACCGGACACAGCCTTAAATCTGGCAAATAATATTCTTCCTTGAACCAAATTGTTTTCATTAAACTATCAATTGTTTTTTAACCGTGAGGCGAGAAACTTTAATAACAAGTGGCAAAAGTTCATTAATGTCCTTTTAGAAGTAAAATGAGTTTGAAGACAAATACAAGCCATTTTAATTTATTGTTATAGGTGGGGTGGCGGGGTGGTTAGCACTTTCGCCTCGCAGCAAGAGGAGCCGGGTTCGATCCCAGCTTGTGGCACTGGGTGAAAACTCGGAACAACTCCTTCCGCGTTGAGTTTGCAAGTTCTCTCCCCACTGGTTTATGGGGTTTTCCCCCGAGTTCTTCGGTTTCCCCTTCCATAAAAACTTGTCTAGGTTAACGGTAATAGTTAGTGTAGGGAGCTGTTGGCTCGATCTCGTGGCATGCAGGGCTTGCCACCACCCTCCTACGCATTGTAACCCGGCCACCTGAATTAAGGGCTTCAAAAGTCGCATGATGACTTAGACCTAAGGTGGTGCCTTGGGTATTAGCCTAGCTAATTATTTGTTACTCATAGAGACCCATAGAATGCATAGGTACTCTTACCCGTAACACCCTGTATATCTTTGATTATGTGAAAAGATCAGTTAGCAGGGTCAGGCGCCAAACCGTGCGTTGATATTTTGTGTCCCATGTTCAAAACTTCCTCCTGCGCCACACACACCTTGGTTCTATTAAATTTTAAATTGATTTTCTGTGCTCTTTTCAATAAAGATTCTAAATTTTGGTTATGATCAGTCATGGCCTCTTCAAGTGTATCCCTACAGCCATATACCAGGATGTCGTCAGCAATGTCCTCGACTCCCTTTAGACCATCTAGCAATTCCAACAGCCTTCTTTGTAACTCCTCTGGGGCGGACGAGATACCGAATGGCAGCCGACAATATCGGTATATCCCAAATGGAGTCCAGAAGGTGGTTAAATGGGAGCTTTCCTCTGACAATTTGACCTTATAAAACCCTTGTTTGGCATCCAATACTGTGAATACTTTGGCTTTTCCTATTTAATGGAGTACACTATCTATTGTCGATAACTGATGTTTTGGAAATTTTATAGCTTTATTTAGATACTTTGGATCGATGCAGAGTCTTATCTTGTTTTTCTTATGTAGTATAAGCAAAGAGCTAATGCAATTAGTCGATCGTGTTACCCGTTGAATAATTTCTTGTTTTTCCATTTCGTGAAGTTTCGCTTTTAATGGCTCCATTAGTGCAACGGGGACTCTGCGTGGTGTATGTTGTACGGGGAGCACCGTTGGATCTGCTTCAATATGGTATTCGCCAGGCAATAATCCAATACCGTGAAACGTCTCTGGGTATTTATCCAAATAATCGGATAAAACAAATAGATTAACCGATTCAATTTTCATTTGAAAAAACAAAGTACACATTACGAAAACGAATAAGATAAAGTTTTTTTTATTTTTAACTGAAAGGATATGTCTACTTTATTTATAGGATAATTTATCCAACGAGCAATATTTTTTTAAAGATAGACCTCCTAATTAGATAAGCTTAGTCGATGTTCATTTAGATTTATCCATGGATAATGGAATTATGAACATACTCGACACTTTATTTATATTATTTGAACGTTTTATAGATAATAGGGGTCAGAGGTGAAACGTATAAAATTACACGTTTCGATATAATTTTTCTTTTATCTGATTTGGTAGATAATAAAAAGGTATATTTTCATAAAAATGGATAAACCCATGAATATTTAAATAGACCTTATCTAATGGATAAAAATTACAAGAATTCCGAGCACTATTCTGTCGCATCTACAGTAGCAGACATGGGCCCCTCTTCCACTCTCCCTCTCGCGAATAACGCTCCCTCTAAAGAGCGATTTCCCCCCTCTTTCGACGCTCGTGGCGATCTCCCTCCCGTCAAAGAGGGACTTGCTGAAACTCGGGAGTTTCTGTTCCGCGGTCCCTCTGCCTCTCGCCGTTGAAGGCTCACGCCCGAGAGCGGAGATTCCCCTCTTTCGACGATCTTAAAGAAGTCCCTCGCGCGAAAGAGGGACGCTCTGAAAATTCTCGATTTTCCCTCTTATTGTTATTTCGGCACGCTTAGAAAGGCGGGAATTTCGAATTTCAATTTATTTTCTACTTTTAAGCGGGACGGAAAATCAAGCGTTTCGCGTATTATTATGACGCGTGTATATTAAATTTCGCTACATAAGATATTTGAGGTTAACCGGTATGTTCCTATTTCGTTTTTCATAACTGTAACGGAGGAAAAATATTGAAGACAGTATTAAGAAGACGGTAACTTTGAGCTTGCTCAACACGTCATACCTTTCCGTATACCCGAAACCAAATCCTGGCTACGCCACTGTGTGGGAGACCGGGAAAAACATTAATTTGATACTTTATGCTTATGGTCTTGGCACTATGTCGATTTTTCTATTCAACGTAAGCTTAATGTAAGTGTTTTGCCTTAACGGCATAATAATAATAATTATCAGCTAGGCTAATACCCAAGGCACCAACAACACGTCATACCTTTCAAAACATTTGCCATTATGTCACATCAAGAATGTATTTATTTATACTCAAGGAGAATGAATATGTCGAGATTATTTTTAGCGCTGCCTACGTTAATCAAGGCCCGTGCGCGCTCATTGGGAAGGGGGAGATTTTAGAGAAACGCGACGACTTGTTTTTTTCGCTACTCTGCCGTAAGATGGCTCTCTTTCCTGGCCCAATTTGAATTAGGTAAGGCGGGAAAAGGTGTAAGCTTAAATAGTTGTATAAATTATTGTATTGACTATTGAGCGATTGGAGCCCTGTTCTTATTAAAATAGCATATTATTAAAAGGAAACTTAAAAACACCACGTAATAAAAATCATTTTAAAGGCCTAGGTTTTCTTCTGCCTGTCACCCTGGATATTTACTTGCCCTCAACGCTCCCCTTGCATATACGCTTACCGCAGCACACCTTTTTGGAGAAGGTCCGGCGACGAAATGCGCCTTTCGAACGCCACGTTTTCTGCCTTCCAGTTGGTGCCCCGTGGAGATAAAAAAAAGTCCGCGAGTTAGCCCCTTCTTTTGACCCCCATCTTTTGTCATCGGCCGCTATCGTGTAGATTAGGTAAATTCCCGGAAAATCAACCTTCTCGGGACGAAAAGATAATCCCAAAATTGGCTGAGCGCGTACCAACGCTCATTATATAGTTAAACGTCCAAGGCGTTACCTTTACATTCAGGTGAGGGTCGTCCCTTCTTTGCGCGTAAAAAAGAGAACCAGATTTGGGCTATCGCTGTATTATTTCGGTTTTCTAAATATTTGAACTAAAACTAATCAGATGAAATACATAAATTAATAATAAACTTAAAAATATTTTCAATGACAACAATGTTTATCGAATCTATTCAAAACTATTCTTATATCCATTTAGGCTTTAGAAGCCATTATATTTCTCCAAATCTTATCAACATATTCAAATTTTTTATTCATCTACTTTCACACTGGCCGCGTGACTGTTCCAGTCTAAAACTGCCAAATTGGTCCTCATCTAAGCAATATCGAACTCTTTTGTCAACTAAACACGTGTTGTTGAAAGATTCTACAAAATAAGTGTGGTGCGCAAAAATGTAATCAAAGGGGGTACACGTTACTTTTCAAAATGAATTTCTTTAGAAGGGAAGCCGCGACGGGGTCTTTGATTATTTTCGTTTTCATAGCATAGTTGTCTACTTTACACTTGGATGTTTCGAAGCATTTATCGTGACGGTTTTGAAAATGTTTCACTATATTGAGCAGCAAGTCCTGGATCACCTTTTCATCACCATTGCAATTTTCCATGGACCAGTAAAATTTATTTCTAGTAGGCGCTGATTTATCAGTCAACTCGAGGTGCCACGTGACCCCATGGTTCTTTTTGGTTCCTTGGGTTATCGCCGTTACATCTTTCCCAATCGCCTTTGCCACTGGCCAGCGGTCATTTGAATTGCGCGTATCTTATCTGTACAAAAACGTATTTCATATGATGAATTTATCCAAAAATATTATTGCCCTAACGAACGGGGACAAAATGGTACGCTGGTTCGAATTCTAGGAATCTCTTTATTGTATGTAAAGGATTGCACTTTAGATGAAGCCACATCAGCCTTTATACTCACAGGACCAACCCCCCCCCCCCCCGCCCCACCTCACCCGTTTTAGTGTGGATCCCAGATATTCGTCGACATTTTCCAACGAATCTATCTGGGCACGGCCACTTCTTTGGCGACTCTTGGCGAAAACACCGGTTCGTGACCTTCCCAACGAAAGGCATAATCGAAAATCCCAAAAAGGGATTATCTCGCCTTCCACCTTCGTCTAGTTTATCAGAGAGGGAGCTCTCAAGCAATATTTAATGAGTCCTAAATTTATTCACAGAATATTTACTTTATAACAACATTTGGTAAACCGAATAATGCACCGATAAACTTAATTATCGCGTCAGTCCTTATTTCTAAAATATTATCCATCTGACAGTTAAATGGAAGCATAGTTTCTAATTAAACTAATAAAATTTCAAAATTTTACTTGTCTATGCTATCCCATTTACGCCGAATCCGATTTTGAAAATTTCAAACCGTTTATTCTGTATACCAATATCCCATATCTTGGCTTTATTTATTCTTACAAATCTGGTTCTATTTTTTACGCGCGAAGGAGGGACGACTCTCATCTGAATGTAAAGGTAACGCCTTGGACGTTTAACTATATAGTGAGCGTTGGTACGCGCTCAGCCAATTTTGGGATTATCTTTTCGTCCCGAGAAGGTTGATTTTCCGGGAATTTACTAGGGATGCACCGATATATCGGTAACCGATATATCGGCCGATATATCGGCTAATTTTTCAAATATCGGTATCGGCCAATATCGGCTTAAGCGAGGCCGATATTAGCCGATATTTCTGGTATTAGACATTTTCTAGTGTTTCTTTTTGATCGCTGTTGTAGGAAATAATTATTCGCGTCCAAAACGGTAAGGAATCATAAGTGGTTTTTACACTCCAAAAGCCTTAGATCATATCATTTTTTAACAGGTGGTTACGAGAGTAAACAAAAAAGCATAATATTGTGATAGGTAACTTTGTTAATATCGGCCGATATTATCGGCCACGATTAGCCGATATATCGGCCGGCCGATATATCGGCTGTACCCATATCGGTGCATCCCTAGAATTTACCTAATCTACACGATAGCGGCCGATGACAAAAGATGGGGGTCAAAAGAAGGGGCTAACTCGCGGACTTTTTTTTATCTCCACGGGGCACCAACTGGAAGGCAGAAAACGACGCGTTCGAAAGGCGCATTTCGTCGCCGGACCTTCTCCAAAAAGGTGTGCTGCGGTAAGCGTATATGCAAGGGGAGCGTTGAGGGCAAGTAAATATCCAGGGTGACAGGCAGAAGAAAACCTAGGCCTTTAAGCCATTTTAATCCTTAATTGTTGATTTATTACACTTTTAAACCTTTCTGGATTAAGGTTTATAGTTCAATTTTTATTTTATTTTCATAGACATCTGAAGTATCACGTGCATGATTGTACAATAGTGGTCTTAAATATTTTTCGAGTAGTACTTTTGTAAGTTTTAAACTGGCATTTTGGTGCTGAACTAAAACAATTTGACTACAAGTAGAAAGCACGACTACTATTGGTTGTCGTGCTTTCTACTTGTAATTGTTTTAGTTGGTCCATTAGTGAAATTAGTAGCCTGCTGGGGTACTTAAGACCTCCATTGTCGTGTTCTCTTATTAACTTCAGCAAAGGCGCATTTGAAACTGGCTGAATAAGTTTTTTTAAACAGTCGTAACATTCTGTACGCTCCTCTGCCACCTTTACAAGATAACCACCAATTAATGCAATTGTACAGTTTCTTTTAGTTGAATTTTGGGAAGATATCTAATCACAGTTTTTTTGGTTTGAGTTTATATCACGCAAACTTGAAATATCACATTTGTTAATCACAGTTGGTATTGCATGGGGTAGTAGGCGTTTTTTTAGCATGATAATACTAAAATATTCCTTTGTAAAATGCAGGCAACACACCTTAGATTCTCTGTTGGCAGCAAATTCTTTTATGTACTCACTGACATCATCAGTTTCTTTTATGTACTCACTAATATCATCACAGTCTCTTTTATTAAAAATACTGCAAATCCATTTTCATTGCAACGCTTTGTCTTTAGGTACAATGTGAAAACTAATAGGGTTTTCATTATTTTCCGTCCGGTTTCTTCTATTTCTCTTCTTTTTACTTTCATTGCAAGCAGGTACAATGTATACCACCATCGTGACGCCTTGGCATATTAATTATTATATTACAATTGCACTACCTTTTCACTCCTAAATGAAAATACAGTTATATTTTATCACGTTACAGTAGATCAATTAAAAATTAGACCAAGAAATATTACCTTACCTAATTAATACTGGATGTCTGGGCATCAAAATAGCGATAAAACGCTAATTTACGTATAAAACGCTAGCAGACGACGCAACCTAACTTTCTACAGAAAACGGCGGGAAAACTAGGATTTAAAATGTGTGACGTCACGCAGGTCCAATAAACAGCGCTCGCGGTGAGAGAATACGGCAACTTAAATTGCCAAAGAAAATAGGAAATGGGAGTCGCGCACGGGCCAGCGCCCAAAGGCGGGGAATTCATTTCCTCGCCTTAAAATTTTCGTCGATTTTAAAAGTAGATTACAAGCGAAATAATTAAGGGAAAATTATGAAAGTAGTCTTAAATAAAACCTGGAAACTTACTAAAAATCATATGAAAAATTCAAAGTTGAGTACAAACACTAAAATTATTAAAAAGTCTCCGAATTGCAACACAGTTAGGAAAACAAATTCCCGTAGGAAAAGCATTAGGGAGAAAAAACAATTTTCACGAAAATTCGTCCTCTTAGACTCAGTTCGCAGAGCCACTTGATTTTTGAACCCCTCCTCTTCTATGGAGATGTCCGCTCCTATTGACTGAACGCAGTATCAGTCACGTGCTTCCTCCATGGTTAGGGCCTCAACGTGTCCGTCGATAGTCTCGACATAATACATTCTTGGTAACATATTACGAGTCAAAATAGTAAATACCACATAACCTATATATTTTAAATTATTATTATAAAACGGTGCTTTACTGTCATCATCGACGTACCATGGTAGCGGACATTGGAAGCGACCACGAAACGTAGTAAAACAACTCGTCAAATATTAAGTAGACATAATGACAAACCATTCCCGGCGGTCAGATATAAATACTACCAGAAATTTTATATTATAGGATATACACTTGGAATATCTAAGGTCTCCTGGCTACCTAATTAATAGTAGAAGGTAGTGATATCACGCGTTTTTCCCTATCAACATAAGTAACATAATAACGATAAGTATGACAATGAACGAGAATTACAACTGATTTTCACAGTTATTGAAGGAAAGGAAATTTAAAGGATGACTGGCAGAAAAAACTAGGCCTTTAAACATCGGTATCTCGCTTTACTTTAAATTGCTAAATGATTTTAGCGTATTCATGGTGTATACGCTTTTAACACTTAAATTTTGATTAATACCACGATTTTTAATTTGGGGGCACTTAAGCCGATAACCCAACTGGGGTTCCCAATATCCAAAAAGGATAATATTTTTATCGGCTTAGAAAAAGAACTGCGAATTAAAGGTATAAAAGAAAACATTTTCTTATTAATTTATTAATATAGGAACCGTTTTATTTGCCTAATCGAAACAATGAGATCAATAGTTCTTTTTATAAACTAACTTGGCCTTCTTGTTTAAATGTTGCTCTTACGTCACAGCCTCTTATTTTCACAAGCCTACTAGCGCGCGCTACAGTCGCGAGGAATATAGGTTTTTCTAGCGCGCACGTGCAAATCGCTCGTGCGCAAAATATACTAATAAAGCTGTGTCTTGTGACGTAAGAGCAACATTTTAACAAGCTGGGCAAGACCACTTTTTATTTTATAAAATCAACTATTATCTTTCACTATTCAAAATCTACTAACAGTTTTAACAAGTACTATAATAATCGACAAAATTTTACTATAGGAGCTTTCCTGGAATTTTAAGAGGCGCTATTAAGAAATTTTAGGGGGCACTTCAGAAAGGTTTCACGTGGCTCAAGCGCTGCCTAAAACACCCTGGCGACGCCACTGCTGACTACACACTAATTAAGTTGTGTCAGCTCATACTTTCGATATCAATTTGCGTAACTCTTCAACCTATGTGTAATTAGCTTAATCAGAATATGTAAGTGGCTTGTTTTATTGTTAACGTTTTCTCACGCCACCAATGATCTTGTTACCTTATTACCGACGCTTCATCAAGAATAATACTGGTGTACCTCTCTAACGTATATGTAAGCTTATTTCTACTATTTTAGTAAACCTACTCCTTTACTGCCCAATACATTATAAGTTAAACCTTTGTTTCAAAATGAGAGTGGCCCTAAAAAGGGCCGTTTTTTTACTTGATTAATTATCAAGCTTTAAGCGCTTCGTTGGCGAAGAACTCGGGCTGCGGTCCAGCTTTCGCATTTTTAGGGGCCGTCTCCTTTTCGACACGAATTTAACGGTTACGGCGGGAGGGCTGGGATCACCCAAGGTGTTGAGGTCCCAATACCGCGGTGGAGTTGTCGGAGTCACGAGAGAGTGACGCGCCCGGTGTTTGGACATATCATTCATCCGCTCCCTTCTCTTCTCCTCTGGCAAATCTAAGTACCACTTTAAACGAAAAGACAGGTTAATAATATGTTAATAAAAATAATTCAAATGAAAACTAATTTTATACTTTTTCACAAAGCTGGCAGGCTTGTCCAGGGAAAGTTGCCTTTCCTGCCTTGGTCCTTGGAGCTTTTTCCTTAAACTTGTAAGGTACTGCCGGTTCCACGTGTCTCGGCAACCTATAGTTTTTATTTATTTATAATAATACATATTTGCAGATGTTTGACTTTAGTTACCATAACACATACCGATCAAACTCCGATAACTTGGAGTAGTCGATTTCAATTCCTCCTGACGGACAGTGCCGTCTTTCCCATTGGGCCCGTTGGGCCCTGGCCCAGGGCCCCGAGATCAAGAGGGGTCCCCTCAGGCCCAATAAAAAACCATTCAATATTAAAAATTTATCTTTGAAATAACGACTAAACGAAGGTATATCTGTGCCCTATTTTTGTATTTCACTCAGACGTTTTATGACGACGGGCGGACAACGTCGCCACATTTTTAGTCTAAGCTGATTTCTACCCTCGATAATTTGTTTTCCGTCACCAACAGTTTTGTGGACACAGCCTATTTTTATATAATAGTAGGCCAAAATGATTTGAATTAGCTGTTCAACTGAAACGTTTCTCTAAGTAAGTTTAATAGCATTATGGACAGAGTGGGAAATAAGGATTTTTTTTAAAGTGGATAGGTGACCAGTGACTCACCTGGCCTAGAATAAATTGACTGGACCACGAGCAGTGCACGTCGTCTGCTACATTAGAATAGCGTGTTTTAACTCTTAACCGTTTTTAATAGCTTGAATTCTAGGGCTGTGCGAGTACTCGAACATAATCGATTACTCGGAATTTTTTGAAGTCGAGTACTCGAACTGGACCTCGAATAATTAATTGGAAAATACTCGTCGATTATCGATTACCAAAAATTGCATAGTCAAGTACCTGATAACTCGATTAAGCTGCTGTAAGTTCAAAAATGGTTTTTGCAACTTTTTGGGGTTAAAATAATAAATGGTACCTACAAGACGTAGAAACAACAAATACTTTGAATGACCTTGGGGATGGATCACGGTTTTTAATACGTACTGAGCTTGCACGGTTTTTCTCCAAGCAATATTATTAAGTTTTAGTTTTGGATGTCGGCTGGCGTTAGAACTTAGGACTCTTGACTTCCTAAGCAATATACGGACAGACGATACATTAATAATTTTAAAAAAAAATTATATTTTTTATTTTACTATTAATTACTATAATTAGGCTAGTCTTTTATATCCCACTTCAATATTACTAGACTCGAATACTCGGTGAAAATAATTTCGTACTAGATACCCGGCTCGTTTGCCTAAAACCAATACTCGCACAGCATTAGTGAATTCGAATTGGAATGTACTAACATGCCGCAGCCGCCGTTACACAGACCTTTATTTATATATTTATATTTACCTCGAATTAATTAAGTGGTCCAGTGGACCACTAACCCCCCTCCGATTTAATTAATAAACTGGTCCGGGCAATTATTAAACTGGTCATTTGCTCACTGCCATCGCCTTATTTCCCACGCTGATTATGGAACCGATTTGTGTGGTCGTGGGATTTCAAGAGCTTGTTTTTTTTATAAACTTCCAAAAGAATGTAATAACTTAAGTCGGTAACGTCTGCTATCATACACAAATATTTTCACATAGTTTGAGCACTATGGGATAATTGTTTTTCTCCGATGCGTTTCATGAATGGTAATTAATTTTTAAATATAAAAGTTTATAAGAATTATTTTTGTTTTTAACTTTTCTACAGTTATTTATTTCCATTCCTAGGTGCTAGGCCGACTTTGTTACTTGCTAGGCCTATGCCATCGTTTCAGTCTCACTGTCTGCCGCCTGCGTTTACTTAAACTGTATTTCATATAATGGGGTCTAGGGATAGCTATAGGTAAGCTCGATGTTGGAAAATTTGCTGTAAGTTATAAGCCGATAGCCGGTGGCAAAATTCGGAGTACAGAAAATTTTCTGTAACGATAATTCGGCACAGAGTTAGAAGAGATATTGGGAATATCTTAAACACATTGCCCCTTCTCTGGAGCTTAGACTGATTAATTTGAAAACTTCTGTTACATCTTTAAAGAAGTAAAATCAGATAAAGTGTCTGAGATAAATATTACTAAACACATTTTTATTGTAAAAATTATAGATAAGTTGTTTTAGAAGATGTGGTTTAATTTTATAGAGTATATAATATACGAATATATTTTATTCACAACTTCGGCTATGGCCGCCATTTTGTGCGGGAGTTTTTTCTCTATGGGAAAAAGCATAGGTGACGTCGTGCCACGTGATACTGAAATCACTGTATACACCGAAATTTCCTAGAGGCGAATATTTTAGGAAAGTTCTAGATTCATGGGGTGCAGTTTCGAAGGTGAATAGACCCATAACAAAAGAGGGGCCGCAGACGAGGCTTAAGTGAGACCTGTGGACGGAACATCCTGTTTGTGACGTTTTGAACCACGTGACCGCCATTGAAATATACAGGCGGAAGTAAGGAAACGGATGTTCCGTCCAAATACTGAGTTGCCAGGTAAAAATGTAAATTTTCGGCCCCCCAACTTTCAACATGGGTCTATTTGGCGGCCCCCACCACTTTTTACTATTCAACCGGGAGGGCTGGTGCCATTCCTATAAATTAAGGGGTACAATAAACCCCCCCCTTTTACGCCACTCGAGGGGCCCCCAAAATTAAAAGTGCCAGGGGCCCAACAGTATGTAAAGACGGCCCAGCTGACGGAGGAGAACCAAATCCCCAGTACTTCAACGTGGAATTCCAAAGTTTAATAGGCGAATTGCCTTGCATTTGGCTTTGCCTCTGCTGGTTCGTTCATCTATTAGAATTAAATACGCGATTAAGTTATACGGATTCCGTGGAATGATATTATAAGTTTAAGTTACTTACCTCGGTTGTCACGAAGGAAAAAAACGACTTAAAATATCTTAGTGGGAAAATACTAAGTAAAACGCTAAAAAGAAACACTAAGAAAAACGACTGAGGATACAATCAGAGTTGCCAGAATAATATTTTAGATCTCGCACAAACCAACTTTAAAACTAGCCCAAATTCCCGCACAAGCCAAAATCTGATTAACCCCAAAAGAGCCCAAATTCCCGCCCAAGAAAAATTACCGATTTCTGCTATAGAACGGGAATTGGCGCGTTATTTGAAAATAATTTTGGAAAATTATTGAAAACATCACAGTTTGCAAAGCTGGTTCCAGCTTATATTTTCTAGGAACGTTGATTCCCGTTATGAAGGATGGGGTTGGAAACGACTTTCAATTTTAAAACATATTCTAATTTCGCAGTAAAAATTAATATAGAAATTTAAAGTGGGGATTATTTTTCGATTAATATTGCAAGTTTTCATTTCATTTCCATCTAATTAGAAAGTAATTTTGTGAATTAAATTAAGCTTAATTTAAATAAGTAATATTTTGAACTGTGTCTGAAGCCTTTAAAAATGAATAATAAATCATTTTAGGTAAAATCACTACACTAGATAATGCTTTAAGGAAACAATGCTTAGTTAAAACTGCGCCATGATATAAAATTCCGACCTAAGAAGGTCGTCCTCTGTCTCTAAAGCGCTTTAACTCCCCCCCCCCCCGCTTAACATTGAGAGAGGCAAAGAAAAAAAAGAGAAATCTACCCCTTTACAAAATAGCCCTAATCCCTTTTCACTGGGAGCTTTCACCACTATCTGCAGCTGGGGTCCAGACGCGAAGACGCCTCTTGATTTTCGAAGCTGGGATTTTAAAAACCAGCGTCAAAATCATATCCAGTCTATTGTAATCATAAGAGGAGTTTCGAAAGGGGGACGAGAGCGTATTTTTGGCACGCGGGTTGCTTGACCAAATACACGGAGGAGGCGATCGCAATTTATTAAGTTACCTAAACGTCCGAGTGGAATGTTGGAAAATGGGGGAGGGGCACGGAGCTTGTAGGAATAGGGACACTAGCCACAAATTGACCACAGTTTCTTAACTAAGCTTATTTAACCTCAAAAGATATCCTAGTAAAAATCTTATGCTAGCTTATTTAAATGTTTATCGTCCTATCAGAAATACATGAATCGTGTATTTCTGGTCCTATGTTTTAAACTTAGGCTTATTTACATGTTTATCGTGCTAAGTTTTAAACGTAAGCTTATTTAATTGTTTATCATCCTGAGTTTTAAACGCAAGCTAATTTAAATATTTCTCGTTTAAACAAAAGGGAAAATAGGTCTGAAAAGAGCATTTTCGATTGTAAACACACTATTAGAGATGAGTCGGGCCGGCAATTTTAAAGCCCGACCCGATCCGCCAAAAACTTTGATATTGAAAACCCGGCTCGGGTCGGGTAAGCCCGCCTTTAGCGGGCCCAAGACTCATCTCTAACTACTATTTAAAGCGAAAAGCATTGAAAAGGTTGTAATTGCAATATAACGTAGTCATGCTTTATGACAAATTTTATATGGGGTTGAAAACGGGATAAGAACCGGGCTGGTGTGGAAAGGGCTTAAGAAAAGCGAAAGTTTCGTCCACAGGTGATAGACAGACTTCGCGTCTCCTAGCGCATTACAAATAAGAAAGGGGAACTCGGCATTGGGATGGGCTATTATTGTTAATATCCCGATATTTGTTGAATTTTTATTATATGCACTGACGCCCAAATATTTCGAAATATAGAAAAGGAAGTTTTTAGGCTTATAATATTTATATATATTTAGGTTATGTGAATTTTATTTTAACTTTGCTATGAAATTAAATTCTTTTAAGTGATATGAAGCTCTGAAGAGTGGAACATTCGATTATTTCGCAGGGAAATATTAGAAACTAGCCGAGAAGCCCGTCCGAAGGTGCTTGGATTTTTGAGGAATTCCGTTATATTACTGACATAATTTCTTATTAAGTTTTTAGTTTGATTCTACGCTCATTAATATTGGTGAAATGGCTTCCCGCAAAGTAATCTTATAACTTCCGCTTTTTTCATTAGTTTATTATTTATAATATAAAAGGTATTAAACACATTTTACATCCGGTTAACGTATGAAAAATTAGAATTTCTATTTATATTGTTGTCGGAAAAGGATTTTTAACGCGTTTTGTTAATAGTTTCGAGGATCTTTAAGCTTGTGTCTTAGATCATTGAAAAAATTAATTTCAACAAAATTTTATCAAAAACGATTATAGTTTATAACAATTGATTGAAATAGATTATTTGTGAAATATCGGAATAATATATAGATAAATTGGTTTATTTAAAAAAATATATTTTAGTCAACAATGATCAAAATTCGAATTAATAGATCAATATGGACAAAATTTTACAAAAAATCTCAAAATAGTTTGAAATAAAATATAGTTTTTCAAAATTGATAAAATTTAATAAATTTGTACCAATTTGATCAAAAGCAGAAGTTTTGATAAAAAGGAATGAATTGAAATTTATTAGTTCTGTAAAATTGGATTAATATATAGATAAATTGTGTTTTTTGAAGAAATTGATTTTTTTTTCTATTTGGTCAAACTTGAAAAATTGTTAAAAATGAATCAAAATTAGCAAAATTTAAAAATTTTTAAAACAATATTTTATATCAAACTATTTTGGATTTTTAGTAAAATCATTGTAATTTTTTTAATTTAAAATTTTGCCCTTTATGATCTATTGATTCAAACTTTGATCATTGTTGACCAAAATATATATTTTTTCAAATACACCAATTTATCTATATACTATTCGGATATTTTACAAATAATGTATTTCAATCAATTCCTATCAATTATAACCGTTTTTCATAAAATTTACTGCTTTTGTTATAGTTTTTCACGCGGGGGGGGGGGGGGGGAGGGGGGACCCTAGGAATCGGTCAGATTTATATTTTAATTTCAATAGGAAAATCTAAATTTGTTGTTGTCAAAAACATATTTTGCTGCTATGGTAAAACGGTTGCTCATTGAATAAATAGGCGAAACTATAAAATAAATTTGGTCTTAGCCAACTTGTTAAAATGGGAAAACAAAATCACGTGACTACCATTTCACAGCCAACTTCGATTCGGTAACTCGTGGTTATAGTTGGCCGTGCGAGGGCTAAGAAAAAATTATTCCTTCCAGATACTGCAGACAGCTAATTAACTTACACTTTTCTATTACAAAATGTTTTAAATAATAATAATAATTAGATAATTTAGAAAATTTAAACCGCCATTAGCAAAATAAAATGAATAATAGTTAGAATTTCGTAGGATAGATGGCGCTGCAGTTCTCCACAAAGTCATGTGACTACCATATTTTCATCCCCCCTGGACTTTATAGTCTCGCCTATTCCCTTGAGGATTTTTCATGATACCTGAAGGTCTACCAAGCAATGGGTCACATTTTCTTGTCGATCTCTGTATCTTCGAGGCTTCTTTTAGTTTTTACTAAGTTTTTCTTCAGCTTTATTGGCTTTAAGTTTCGTTCTTCGAAGTTTTGCTTTTAAATTTCGTCTTTCAACAATATTTATTGCGGGATTATTATTATTAATATAGGAAAAAAACAACGATTTTTAAAAGTACACAAGAATGTTTATTTAAAATAATTGACCCGACTAGTTTCGGTCGCGTTAGTGCACCGTCATCAGGTGTATGACCCGTTTACATTAGTACCGTTTAATTTATAACCTAGTTTTTTGATTTTTTAGGATAACAATTTTTTCCAATTATTCAACCTATCAATTCCTGGTCCGTAATCGCGATTTAAACATTTATTTTCGTTCGTGGATTTTTTAATAAAGTAAGCTTCTGAAATATCTAATTCTATTGAATTTTTACAGTGTTTTTTAAGTGTGGCATTCTCAAAATTAATTACATGATTGGTTTGTGATACATGGGTAGCTAAGGCGGATTTTTCAAATCGCTTATGTTTAACGTCAGCGTAATGTTCTTTTATACGTTTTTTTATACTGCGTTCAGTCTGGCCTATATATTCTTTATTACAGTCACATTTAATAATATATATACCTGATTTATCTTCTGTTTTTATCGGGTCTTTCAGTGATTTTAAACGATTAGTTAATTTGTTCAGAGGTTTAAAAGCAATATTACAGTGTAGCTTGCTTTTTAAATTATTAGCAATTTTTGAAGATAACCCAGGGTAATATGGTATACAAATGATCGGAGATTCCTTGTCAAATGGTTTCAAAGTAGTACGTTTAGCTATATCATTATGGTTAACAACTTTATTAACCGCTAAATCGATGATGGAGGGAGAATAACCTCTGTCAACGGCTACAAGTCTAAGGAATTCCAATTCTTGACTTAAATTGGTTTCATTCGAACAAATGTTTAAAGCTCTGTACACTAATGTATAAAAATATGACATTTTTTTAGATAAATCAGGTATATATATTATTAAATGTGACTGTAATAAAGAATATATAGGCCAGACTGAACGCAGTATAAAAAAACGTATAAAAGAACATTACGCTGACGTTAAACATAAGCGATTTGAAAAATCCGCCTTAGCTACCCATGTATCACAAACCAATCATGTAATTAATTTTGAGAATGTCACACTTAAATTGACACGTCGGGTCAATTATTTTAAATAAACATTCTTGTGTACTTTTAAAAATCGTTGTTTTTTTCCTATTTTAATAATTGTATTTGCACAAGTAGCTAGTAAAAAAAAAAAATTATGGAGATACCAAAATGTAATTATTTAAAGTTCTCTTGGTATTTTTACTTTTCATTGGGTTTAAAAAGGCCCAATTTTAAAAAAAAACTTTTTTGCGTTATTCAAAATTAACTTTCTTGTTGTTTAGTTATCTTTTTATTTAAAAATCAATCTTTAACACCCAATTTTATTAGTACGAAGCTACAATTTTGTTTCTAAAAATCTAAATTTTAGCATTTCTAATCGTCTTTAATTGCATGCTAAAACTTAAATTAGCACCTTTTTCACGGCATATAATAATGCAATTTGTAGGTCTTCCAGTAGCAGTAGTCGAAAGCGAGCTTCTCCCGCGGTTTCGAATGACAAGCCTCTGGTAGTTTTAAAAACTATGGAAGACAAGTTTGCCAAAGGAAAATATGGAAAGAAAGGGGTCCATATGTACTTTTCGTACGTGGGCAATCGTGTAGAGGAGGATGGCATCACGCCCTCAATCTCGGTTGTTGCGTCTTGCAAGACTTGCAAGAGATAGATTACAAGAGGTACAAGTAGCGCTTCCAATCTAGAACGCAGAGAACACCTCTATTCCAAGATCTCAAAGATTACGTCGTAGCCGCGCTCCTTGATCCTCGAGGAAAATCTCAATTATTTCCTTGTAAAATAATTGAAAAGTAACTTCATTTTCATTTATTGTAACTAAAAGAATGGTGTAATTTTATAGCAACGGAAGAGGAGGGCGAAAATTTCCGTTCTCTTGGAGAAACAGCCGCCATCAAACTTTTGGCAGAACGGGCGGGTCGCTTTTCTCGGGCAGAGATTAATCCAGAAAACCAGACTGCGGAAGATCCGCATCCTTCAAGGGGTCTTTGGTCCAGATTGCGTTCCAATCGGTCTTCGGAGCCATCGACCGCCGTTCAGGAGTCACCAGCTTTCAGGAGCGAGGTTTCTCGCTATTTAGAAGAACCAGAGAGAATTCATATAGGGAGTGGAAAGTACTGCCTTCTGTAGTGCAATAAAGGATGTCGCTCAAAAAAGGGGTCGAAGAGGGGTTAAACTCGAATTCTGGCCACTCTGGTTTCCGGTCACGTGACAATTATTTAAAAACAAAATTTCTGGTCGAATCCTATTGGTTGCAGCGGAATCATCTCTGGTCGAGTCCTATCAGTCCTATGAATTCTCTCTGGAAGAACCTTGCCAACCAGAAGAGTGCGACGTTCTTTTTTACTGGCGGACGTACCGAAAAAAGTACCCAATCCTAGCCGAATTGGCGAGACAGGTACTCGGAATTCCAGCCGCCATTTCAGACGTTGAGAGGATGTTTTCAGTGGCCGGATCTATTATGAGGTACAGACGCAGTCGGATAACGCTTTCGAATGTTTCTTACCTCCTTACGTACAAGGAGTGGGTCGAATTGGTGGAAAAGGAAGTCACGGTTGACCTACCATTGTAGGTGAGGCGTGGACTGGGAGTCCAAAAAAAAACGGCCCTTTTAAGGGCCATTTTCATTTTGACAAAAAGGTTTACCTATTATGTATTGGTGAAAAGAAAAAGAGTATTTTTACTCCAGTCGTTAAGACAAAACACTTACATTAAGCTTACGTTGAATAGAAAAATCGACATAGTGCCTTGACCATAAGCATAACGTACCAAATGAATTTTTCCCCGGTCTCCCACACAGTGGCGTAGCCTGGATTTGGTTTCGGGGAGGGCACACAATGAAATAAAATAAACAAATAAAAAATTGTACCTACAACCATATGTTTCGGGGGTGTGCCCCCCCATGGCTACGCCACTGCTCCCACATACGCTAATCAAAGTTATTTATTTCACGAAACATATACAAGACGCCCGTTGTGTATAACAACAGTACTGTTGATATAAGCTTACGTTTTTATGGTTTTATGGTTTCGCAAATCAGTGGCACCAAAAGCGACATAGGCCCAAAAGTGTGTCAGTACGGTATAATGTTTAACGGGAGATTGTCGTGAAGTAAAAAGAGGGAGTGGGAGAGGGGGTTGAAAATTCGTCATCAAAATTTGAAATTTCCTCCTTTTCAGTGCCGCCGAGTGAGGCGTTTTAGAACGTATGTCTACGGGAGAATAAATCGAAGAGATAACATCGCGCCAGACCATAGACTAAATATACCGTTTCTAGTACTTTTCTAGTAGGTTATGTAGTCTATTGTGAGACTAGCTCTCAGTAAATATTTTAACGGGCGCAATGGTAGATTGGACACACTTTTGGGTGCACCTATTGCAACAAACACAGGGAGAACGCAGCTAACCTTTATGCTGAATGTTTTACGGGCGGGGGTTTTTTAGCTTGGTTTTGAAAACGGCGTGCTAACAAACCTACTTGGGCTCGTGGCGCCGAGAAAAACTATCAGAAACTAGATATTTCGGCACAGGCGGAAGTCAAGCATATTTAAGACACTTGGGGGCTCTGTGCTGATAAAACATCTTGCGTTACGCAATAACTGTGAAAATCAGTTTCGTTGTAATTCTCGTTCATTGTCATACTTATCGTTATTATGTTACTTATGTTGATAGGGAAATACGCGTGACGTCACTACTTTCTACTATTAATTAGGTAGCCACGAGACCTTAGATATTCCAAGTGTATATCCTATAATATAAAATTTCTGGTAGTATTTATATCTGACCGCCGGGAATGGTTAGTCATTATGTCTACTTAATATTTGACGAGTTGTTTTACTACGTTTCGTGGTCGCTTCCAATGTCCGCTACCATGGTACGTCGATGATGACAGTAAAGCACCGTTTTATAATAATAATTTAAAATATATAGGTTATGTGGTATTTACTATTTTGACTCGTAATATGTGACCAAGAATTTATTATGTCGAGACTATCGACGGACACGTTGAGGCCCTAACCCTGTCACGCTAAGGGGGGGGGGGGAGGAAAAAGGAGGCGGACTTATTTTTTTGCGTCCTCGCAGCAGCGTTAATCGCATCCGTAAACGTAATTTTTAAGAACCAATGAGATTGCAGTATTATTTGATTTTATTAAAGCGGAGGAGCATACCGGGGGGCCCCAACGGGTGCAACTGGAGAAACGCTAAAAATAATCTCGACATATTCATTCTCCTTGAGTATAAATAAATACATTCTTGATGATACATATTGGCAAATGTTTTGAAAGGTATGACGTGTTGAGCAAGCTAAGAGTTACCGTCTTCTTTAAGAGTATTTTTAATCCAGTCGTTAATGTGAAAGCATAGTGTGAAACGTTGTTTCACCCGTTTGGTAGAATTTTGATTTCCTATACGGGAAAAATCAATTTCTGCGTCAAAAGACTTCGCCGATGAACCAACACACTTACATTAAGCTTACGTTGATTACCTATGTCGACATGGATGGAAACCATAGTGTGAAACGTACTTATTTCTCCTGTTTTTTTAGTATTTTGATAACCTAGCAATATAGTGGCGTTCAAAGACTTCACCTGAATAAATGGCTTTAAAGTCGCTTGATGACTTAGGCCTAAGGTGGTGCCTTGGGTATTAGCCTAGCTGATAATTATTATTATTATGTCGTTAAGGCAAAACACTTACATTAAGCTTACGTTGAATAGAAAAATCGACATAGTGCCAAGACCATAAGCATAAAGTATCAAATTAATGTTTTCCCCGGTCTCCCACACAGTGGCGTAGCCAGGATTTGGTTTCGGGTATAGGGAAAGGTATGACGTGTTGAGCAAGCTCAAAGTTACCGTCTTCTTAATACTGTCTTCAATATTTTTCCTCCGTTACAGTTATGAAAAACGAAATAGGAACATACCGGTTAACCTCAAATATCTTATGTAGCGAAATTTAATATACACGCGTCATAATAATACGCGAAACGCTTGATTTTCCGTTCCGCTTAAAAGTAGAAAATAAATTGAAATTCGAAATTCCCGCCTTTCTAAGCGTGCCGAAATAACAATAAGAGGGAAAACCGAGAATTTTCAGAGCGTCCCTCTTTCGCGCGAGGGACTTCTTTAAGATCGTCGAAAGAGGGAAATCTCCGCTCTCGGGCGTGAGCCTTCAACGGCGAGAGGCAGAGGGACCGCGGAACAGAAACTCCCGAGTTTCAGAAAGTCCCTCTTTCACGGGAGGGAGATCGCCACGAGCGTCGAAAGAGGGGGAAAATTTCTCTTTTGGGGGAGCGTTATTCGCGAGAGGGAGAGGGAACGCGGAACAGAAACTCCGGAGTTTCAGCAAGTCCCTCTTTGACGGGAGGGAGATCGCCACGAGCGTCGAAAGAGGGGGAAAATCGCTCTTTAGAGGGAGCGTTATTCGCGAGAGGGAGAGGAAACCAAAATAGTCAGTTTTTGGAATCGCAATCTCCCTCAAGAGGGAGAGTACGGCAGTCGCGAGCGCTTACCGTTTTCCCCATCTCTGCATGATCTACAAGATTGGAGTCTTTGCAGATTCTTTTGAGCCTAGGCCTAACTCTTCTAGGCTTGATATGGGTTTTAATAACGCTGGTGGAATATCCCACTTCGACGACTTGTACCATTTTCGGAAAGCGATCACTTATTGGTCATTTTCCCGAACCTTTTATTTTTCTAAATTACTCATAATTTAACTTTATCCGCACAAACCGAGCGATTTTATAAATTTCAGCTACTTTGGGCTGACTAAAATTCCGACGCAAAAAATTCCTTCTCAATTTAGAGGTTTTCCATTGGCTTAAATAAATATGTTACTAGCCAATAGTGTGACTCCCAAAATTACTAGGATGAATAAAAAGGTTAAAATCTAACGTAGTCCACCTTTTTACTGGTTCGTGGTGAAACAAACCGTTAGTGAAGATTTTTGAATGGAATAAAGGTACAGTGGCATACTTATGAGTAATGATGTTACATATTCAAAAAGGTTATATTGCACAAGGGGGAAAAATAAAACTGTATATGAAATTGCCAAATACCGCCGGCGATATACATCCTTTTACCTAAGAGCAACAAACACAAGGAGAACGTAGCTAGCCTTTAACACGCTAAGGCAGTGTGTCAGAATTTATAGCCCGGTGTACCTAGTAGCAGAGACCATACCACTGGAGGCCCAGCGTCCACCTAGCCCGGACAGGTGACAAATCCAGCATGGGTAGTAGAACCCTACTACTGATGATCGCACCTTTGACGCAAGCCACTCAACCCAGCAGAAGGTGCAGCAATGGGTGGACCAATCCCCACTTCGCACACAGCTAAGGCAGTGTTGAGTACAAATTTCATTGGACGAACCTTAACGCTGAACGTTTTACGGGCGGGGGGAAAGACAATTTCCGAATTTTTCCCTTCCGACGGCAGCAGGCGCTAAATCGTCTACTCTAACCAATGAAATGTTTGTTGCTCCTAGCTTTTACATGCGTATTCCCTTGCAATTTTCTTTCATTCACGTCGTACTACCACGTAGCTTTACTGTTTAAATTACTTTTGCCTCGAAACGGGTCAGTGATGCCAGGTCACGTAAATGGAATTTCCCTTTCCGACCCTTGAAATTTACCTTTTAGGACAAAAATTTTCCTAGTTTTCCAAAACACTAAAAACAATGACATTTGGCTTTATTTGCGTAAAACAATTACTTGGGACCAGGGCCGTAGCTAGTAGGGCTTCTAACGGTGATCTGCTGTCTGTTGCTTTCACAGACAAACTGGTTTTTATTAATCCGACACCTTTAGCAGATAGAAGGTTTTTTACTCTAACGGCATTACGCAGATACGCTTTTGCGCTTATCCGACGAACCTAAATGGCATTCACGGGTTGATCTGTTTTTTAAATTTTATCTACAACCCACTATAACAGCGGATATACTTTTTACCTCTCCGAGGGTACTATGTAACCTAGGAGGGGTTATACAATCACCGTGTCTGTGTGTGTGTCCAAGGATCCTATATGTTAGAAGGATAGGTAGCCCTCCGGCCAGCCCGTGTTTTCGATATTAAGAGAGCCTCTAAACGTGGGACGTGTTGTTTCTATTCCCTCAAGGACAAATTTTGGCGGTGCTTGCTCCAAGATTTGTCCCTGACGGTATCTAAAAACGGATTCTCTATCGCGCATGACCCACCGACGGCGCTGTCATTTTTCGTCCCTCGCCTCATATCCTTCTAACATATAGGATCCTTGGTGTGTTTGTCTGTGTGTGTGTTTCGGGGCCAAGCGTAATGCGTAATCACTGCGTACGCAGGTTCTTTGATTCTAAATTGTGGCAAAACTGCTGTGATGGTGAGCGTTAACGGATAATATTTGCGTTTGGGGTTTTTTGGTGTTTTGTTCGTCAACGCTCACTGTCACGACAGTTGTGACTTGGTAGTCTTTTTCGAGATGTTGCGATTGTAATGTGGATGTGTATTGTGCACTTGTGACGTGTTGTGTTTTTGTGATGTTTGTGTTTCGTTTGCGATCTACTCTCCAACGTCTATGTATTGACTTTTCGGACGGACCGTATGCTGATGGTTACGATAAACTTCTCAACGTCCATAAGGCAAGGTGTCCACCAAATACGTCCTATTATCAATTTGCAATCGCATCGGACGGGTTTTGCATGGTAGATGAGTGCTCAACCAATGAGCCACCGACGCTTGTTTATATTCATAGTATATTTTATTTTAGATATTTATTAATTGTGAAATGTGTAAAATTATTTATTTTACGTTTAAGTAGGAATCGAACCCGGGTCACTTTGTTAGCACCCGGACGCCTTACCGATGAGCCATTGACATCAATATGGGTATAGTACGGAAGAGTACAATACTTCGGTAGATATCTTTTATTGAATTTGGTTTTTGGGAGGGGTTATACAATCATTGTGTCTGTCCGTCTGTCTGTGGGTGTTTCTGTGTGTGGGTCTGTTTGGGCTGCGAAATACCAGTTAAAGCGAGATAAAAATAAATGTTATATTTGTTTGGGTGGGAAAATTATAAACACCTTACGTAGATGTTTATTTTGTTTTTGTTTCTGTTACTTTAATGTTGAGCTTTGCCTACGTTATTATTTTGCTATTATGTCACCTGCTCTATTTACGTCGATAATGAAGAATTGTTAACTATTTTGTGGTTTCTTCTTTTCACCCTTGCAAACAGAATTAACAATTTGGACCAAATAAATTTTCGATGTAGTAGCAACGGGATTAAAATCTCGTAAATTTATTGTTGGGTGTGTTGGTAAAATTTCTGGGCTGTTTTGTTCATCTTTTTTCTCTCTAGCCATGTCAATAAAGTATCTAAAAAGATTCGCTCAACCACTGGTATTATCCTACGCAACCTCCTTTTTCGTTCCCCCAAAGTAATTCAAACTCTCTACAAATCCCTTATTCTTCCCCACTTAGACTATTGCTCTCCAATCTGGAAACCCTCCCTTTTATCTGACATCACTGCCCTCCAAAATGCTCAAAATTCTTTCACTAAACTCTCTCACAAATTTTATCGTCATCCTGCCCCCACCCGCTTGCGCCTTCTTCATATTGACCCTGTCCACCTTCGTCATAGCGTTAACAACCTCTGCTTACTCTATGATTTTTTCCATAATAATTTAACCTTGAACTTTTCCGATTTCTCTCCATAAATATCTCCTCTACTCGTGGTCCTTCCCTAAAATTAGGTAAACCAAGGGTTTCCTCTGCCCAGCGCCAAAACCATTTTTATTCCGGGGTCATTAACGACTGGAATTATCTCCCACAGGACATAGTTTCAATTCCCAATCACCACACACTTCGCTGCCATGTATCAGATTATCTACGTAACAAATGTCTCCATTAATTAAAATTGCTTTTCACTAGTCATAAGTTTTATTTTCTCAAATTATCCTTATCATATTACTCAACTTTCAAACAAATTTAATATATATTTTTTTAAATGTTCGATTTATTACTCCTTCCTTCGATCAAAGATAATTTAAACTCGTACCCTAGATTCGAAATCACTCTCTCGCGCGTTGCCGATAGCGTTTACCCACTTCCCGCTGGAACTCAAAAAATTCGCTCCATAGTTTTCGCCTTACCGCAACCGATGGAGCCCGATTTTTCTGAGGTCACGAGCCGGAAAAGGGTAAACGCTTCGTAACAAAACCGTCAATGGGAAAGCTCTCAGTATTCGAATCTAGGGTACGAGTTTAAATTATGCAAAGTGTCCAGCCTTATAGATGCGCCAGAAAAGCTCAACCTGAATTTCAACTATTTTTTCCAATAAACCTGCTTCTTTTATTTGACAATGCAAATTTATTCTAGAAAGTGAGTCTCCGAGAACTTCATTAATTGGCAAATTAATTACATTAATAGCACTTGACACTATATTGTAGTTAATTTTAGCTCCTAAGCCTTGGTTGTTCAAACCGGTTTGTTTACTAGAATAATGGCCGTCGGTTTATCATACGTAGAGCTAATTATACGACGGCATTATCGGCATTTGAGATTCGATGACGTCAAATATTACGTAGGGTACGGATGACGCAATATCTGTGAAACAAACCGTTAGTGAAGAAATAGAGCTAGTGGTATAGTTATGAGTAATTATGTTACATATGCTAGTACAAACTATGATTTTTATACTGGTAAAATTGTTCATAGTTTTTATTCATTTCGAGATGAAAATAAAAGTAATATTTTCTTCTGGACATTTGTTATTTTTGTCCCAAGCAGGACCGTAGCTTGTAAAAAATTGTGCCCGGGGCGAGTGAAAATTAGGCACCCCATAATATTACTACAGAAAGTTTTATATTTTGGCGCCCCTAGACCCTAACTTCTAAGTGGCACCTGGGGCGGCCACCCAGTCCGCCCATGCCTAGCTAGTAGGGCTTCTAACAATCATCTGAATAGGGCAATCTGCTTACCGTTTCTCATATCAGATATATTTCAGATAAACAACTTGATTTCTCTGGCAACCTGCCCCCTTTTTTATCTGACCTATAGCAAAGATAATCTAGACTACGTACCCCAGATTGGAAATGCGGCGAGATTCCTACGGGCTCCCGTCTAACCACACGATTCCCTAGTTGCGGGGGGCAATGTAATAGCGAGGGGGTAAAAAGTCTGAAAAATTCAGTTCGGTTCAGTTTTAAATCTCGTATCTGCGGTCGGTGCTGAGTGCTGGCAGTCTAAACAAAAAAAATCGGGACTCGAGGACGAAGCCCAAGGGTTCGACCAGTTTGATTTGAAGCGTAAATTTTCATTATTTTACTGATTGGATTTCAAAGGTATTTGTTTTAAGTTACATTAACCAGATATAATATTAAACTAAGGTTTATTTTATTTTACCAAGGTGTAAACTAAATATGGGAAAATCTTGCCAATTCAAGAGTTGTAAGAACTATCTCAAATCATCATTAATCATAAGTTGGGTTAAATTGAAATTGTAGCATAGTTTATTAATACGTTGGTAATAGAATGATTCATTTGTCATCATTTTTATTGGATTTGCCTTAATTTTTATCTAAGCAAAGCTGTTTAAAAATAATAAAAATATAGAAAAACATTTGAAATTAAGCATTTAAAACATATTTTTACAAAAGGTAAATGACCGTAAATCAGGAGATTCAATCTCTTCATTGGGCAAAGATATTAATTTTGAAGCGTTTTTTAAAGTTTACCCCTGAAATTATATTTAAAACAAACAATTTATGACTACATCGATGATAATTAAAGTTGTAATACTAACCATTCGGCTTTTTAGATTTGGGTTGTTTCTTTTGACAATAAGCGTGATCCCTTTTTAGCCCGAGGCCCGAACAGCGTTGCCAACTCTAAAAATTGAAATTATAGTATCGAAGCCCAAAAATTATCGTACTTTCTAGAACATTATAGTACACAAGTACGGCCAACTTCGATTACAGCTTATAGCGTGGTAGCAATTGTTCATAGTTGGCCGTTATTTTGGCGCAAATTTTAAATTTATATATTGCCATATTATAGGCCACATTCATGTTTTTTGTTTTTTAGAACTATTACCAAGTTACTAGTTAGTAAAATATGTTTTTATCTTTTGGAATATTTATTTACTCATATTTTCAGGTACATTACATATTTTTGTAAATATCACATTTGATTTTAAACGTTTGTACTTATACAATATCACAATTATGTTATTTTATCACTTTAAAGATTGAAGCTTTTTTTACACATCACCTAGCATAACTTCGCAATTGTCAACATTTTCGCCAATATTTTTAAATTTGTACATTTCAACTTTAAATTTCTGAAATTATCGCACAAATATCGGAAATATAGTTAAATTATCGCAAAAAGCGTACTATATAGTACGCGATTGAAATTATAGTACGTAAAAAATTGAAAGGAGAAATTATCGCAATGTACTATAATTATAGTACGGTTGGCAACGCTGGGCCCGAACGAGGACACGAGGTCCATATATCGAAGCAGACGAACCCGCTGAAACTTTTCAGACTAAACTTCCACCCCCACCTCTCCCACTAGGGAATCGCATGAGACAACGCATTTCTCGTACGTTTCTACCCCGTGCCTATAGCCATCTTATTTTCTTATTTGATTTCCGTAACCGACTCGACAACAGATAAAGAAAGCAGATTTTTTTTTCAGATAGGCGCATAGAAATCAGTATTAATGAAATTTTATGGATATTAACTAATTAAATGTGTGCTTTTATTTGGTTTATAAATTTTCACAAATTACAGAAGTAGTTTTGAGTTTTGAGCACTACAGTTCAGAGGTGGGCAAAAAATTGCGAGCGTTCGGAAAAATGAGCATATAGAGTTTTAAACATGGCTTGCTCAAGTGAGCGAGTACTCAAGGCAAACGAGTTTATTTTCTCTATCTCTAATTGAGAAGCCTCTGGGCGAGCGCCGAATAGTTCGCTCTGGCGTTGATGGCTGACGGCCCGCTGAGGGAGATTCCCCCCTCGCCGGGTAAGTTCCCTCACTTTTAAGCGACGCGTTAGTACCCTCAGTAGAAAGCGCTGACGCAGAGTTGAGGGAAAATTACCGAGAGAAGAAATAGTTCGCTCAGAATTGATCGCTAGCTACGCGCGGATTTTGATCACGGTGAGCGACGGTAAAGTTCGTTTACGCAAATCGCTCACAGCGCGGCGAGCAAACATTTCAAAAATCAAACATTAAACTATTACTCGGCTATGGGTTTATTATTTACTTTTTTTATTAATAAAATGAAGGGTACTCTAAACGTCGGGAGTTGATGATATCTCCGATTGAATAAAATTCAAAGGTTCTTCCGAATTTATCCAACGATAAACTAGACTGCAAATATTCCGTTTAGTGTTAAAAGAGCTTTGTTAAATATTAAAAGCCACAAATTATAACAATAGGCGCTAGTATACATTCTTTTGGTCTTGACAAACTTGGCAGGTGAAATGGGCTACGCGGTACGCGTTTCTTCATTTTTAGGGGATTGTGGCTCGCGCTACTTTAAAGGAAAATATTAGCGCGCTCTCAACTTAAATTAATGATCGGTACCATAAAAACAAGTGGACATTTACTAACCCCTAATCCAACTCATTTGTAAATCTCCAGAATTTAATAGACAGTTTTAGCAACTACCTACAGGGGCGGTGCCAGAAGATTCTTAGGTGTAGGCTAATAATGTTTATCATTTGTGGGCCCCCTGTTCCTCAATATTGGGCCCCTCTATATATTAACTTAAAATTCAATTTTGCAAATTCAGGTAATTTATTTATTATTTGATATTAGTGCGGTTTTTAAAATTTTACAGTATTAACTATCATCACATATTTTATTTGAATTTAAAAATCGACTTGATGTGGCCCCGTCAGATCGATTTGTGGGCCCCTATTTGAACACAAAAGTAGGCTTTAGCTCGTGTTGCCTACCCCTAACGCCGCTCCTGACTACCTACACCGGGATTTTAATCACAGTGAACGACGACAGAGTTCGTTTACGGTAAATCGCGAAGAGCAAACATTTCAAAAATTAAACTTCACATTTGACGGTATGAACAAGTATTTAATAAGATTATTTTTTATGTATATGTAAAATATAATTCAATATCTTTGCATATAACCATCTTCGATTTTGTCCATTGTTTATGACATCGACAAAAATAACCATATCATCAAATGATCAAGCTAATTGCTAAGGTGGGGTGGCGGAGTGGTTAGCACTTTCGCCTCGCAGCAAGTTCTCTCCCCACTGGTTTAAGGGGTTTTCCCTCGAGATCTTCGGTTTCCCCTTCCACAAAAACTTGTTGAGGTTAACGGTAATAGTTAGTGTAGGGAGCTGTTGGCTCGAACGCGTGGCATGCAGGGCTTGCCACCACCCTCCTACGCATTGTAACCCGGCCACCTGAATTAAAAAGGCTTTAAAAGTCGCTCGATGACTTAGGCCTAAGGTGGTGCCTTGGGTATTAGCCTAGCTGATAGTTGTGGTTGATTCACGCGTTAAATAATAATTTTTTTCAGAAAAAAAGGGAGGGGTTGGAATTAATATAATGGCCAGCCTGTGCCAATATTAAAACTGTTTTAGTTCCAAATTGAGGTAACTCGATTTACGCGAATTTTCTTTTTTGCCGTTTTCCAAACTTCCTTTACACTAAAAATATAAATATTACAAATAGCGGCCAATGTATAGTTACAAAGTTATCGATTATTTTCCATTTTTAAAAAGCATTACGTTGTAATTTTTTTTCCAATTTAAATAATATTTTTTAGATACCTGGTTTTGAAACTAATAGCGTTCTTTTCGTTTTTATTTCACACCGAATTTAAGTAATAATTAAAATGTTTGAATAATTCTTATGTCTAGTTTGTGCGGGTAACAAAAATCAACAGTGAAGAAGCTGTCAACGATCACCGTCAAGCTCAGCGTGTGGGAAGTGGGGACCCGCTGGCTGCCGGTGAGTACGAACAAGGAGGGAGGGGGGTGGCATTACCAAGGTAACCTATTTAAAGTTACTATAGACAGCAGGCTATAATCACTATGCTGTAAACATCTGTGTCGCGCGAAAGCGATCCAAATGTAACGACTGACGATTACGATAAAAATTACATCATTCTTCCGAACTTCAAAAGGGCGTTATTTTATTTCTGGGGGGGGGGGGATTTCTATTTGAACTTGTAATAACTTACACACAAATATTTTCTTTACATTTTTATTGCTTACGATGTTACACTTTATATACAATATTGGAAATATTTCAATAATTATTTAAATCTTCGCTCTTGCTTGATACCTAAAAAGATTCTCAAAAAACATTGTGTGGAGCGTGATTTTCGCCTAATTTGGTTTGCACATGTTTCTTAACAATGAAACGAAACCAAAATTAGTTACCGACATACGCCAAACGAGGAGGCAATGAACACCGCTAATGCCCCACAATGGAACATTTTGAAAAAAAAAGGATCCACCGTGGAACTTCGTATGTCATTAGAAAGTGTTCATCTTGTAAAATACGGAACAATTAAAACAGCGAATATATTTTAGTTTCAATAGTTCAGCATTTTAGAATCACACAGTCTAATGGCCTTTAAACCAAACGAAGGTGGTCCTGAAAAGGACCGTTTTGGTTTTAGCCAATTATTTGGCTTCTTCTGGTTTTTGAATTTTTGAGACCTTTGCGCAAGAACAACCAGCTACAGCCACTTAGGGGGCTTTGTTGGCATTGTCCAACTGCTCCTTATACAACTGGAGTTCAAATTCCATTGCCCCGTTCTTTAACTTGGCATTCATCAGCTCGTCTGGCCTTTGGTCGAGTTCTTAAAAATACAATATTATTAACTAATGATATTATTAGCTATTTTTACTACATTTATTTACAATATTTATTTATTCTGTGTCACTATTTACTAAGTTGCGACTGTAGTACAGTTAAAGGAGCTCCAAAGTTCGGTAGCAAAAAAAAAAGAAAATTGAGAATGCTTTTCATTCCCCCCAACCCCTCACTCGGCCTTGGCCGAGGCGGGCAGAGTCAACCGTAAATTTCGCACTTTACTGACTTTACACACATTTTGCCACCGAACTTTGGAGCCCCTTTAAGAACTCCACCAATTTTTAAGGCATATCAGAGCCGTAATAGTCTCCGGACATAGAGAAGCGCGATTTGGTGTGACTACATCCGTTCCTTGTGAGAAACGCCGTTCCGAAGGCACTGAAGATCCTGGAACTGCTAGGTATTCGCGGGCCATATGGGACACTTTTTATATTCCTTCTCGTGCAGCTGTGTAAGAATAAATAGAGTAATTTTAGACCAAAAATGGTAATTGCGCTTCAACCTTAACCAGTTTTATGTGGCTTCACAAATCACCTTCCACCATTGCAAAATATCCGTGTGTGGTGGCGGAACATCGGTTTTCAAGTACAGTAGTAGTTCGGATGCCCTAGAAACTCGCTTAGACCTTTTTGGGTAAAGCGCCGTTAGGTCTACTCCGCTATAAGTACCGTGGTTGGTTATTTGAGTCGATACATCGTCCAGACGACGCGAAAACAATTATATAAAATGAGAATAGTTGCAAAATTCCGTATGCAGTTGGCGCTAGTCGCGTTTGAACCCCTCCGTCTCGCGCGAGCTCGCGGTCACTGACGAAACCGATTTCGCAGCTCTCCGCAACAGCCTTGGAAATAACGGTGGTCAGGTGGTCAAAGACCAGTTAATTAATTGCTCAGACCAGTTTATTTATTCAAAATTTGGGGGGTCACTGGTCACCGTGTCCAGTTTATTAATTCGAAATAATAACAAAAAAAACAGAAGGTGACCAGTTTAATAATTCCAAATAATCAATCAATTTTGATTTCCCTATTCACTGGATTTATATGTACAGCGACTCCGCTTACTAGCGCCGCAGGCGCACGTCGAGGTTTTATGTAGAGTCCCTTCGCTCGCATCTCTCGAACGAGTCGAACTGTCTAAACCCCCTCTGGCCTCAAACCCTCAATCCTCTAGTCTCGCTTTCCCTGGAGTACCTGGCTACGCGGTAACGGACCGGAGACTCTGGAGTTACGGGGCCTAGAGAAAGAGAGATAATACGGTAAATTACGAGCGTCTTCTAGGCTATGGTAGTAGTCTTAGGTGAGATAGTACTATATTGTACTATTCTTGTGGTACTCATAAAATACAGTTAACTATTTTGAATGCGTGTAAAGTTAATGTTACCAACATAATCTAACTTCTAAACATGTAGTATAGGTTTTTTTAGGCTTATAAATGACATTAGAACATTTTATATAAGACCAGTTTAATAATTCCTAAGCTAGGGGGTCACTGGTCATAAGGACCAGTTTAATAATTCATATGCTAGGGGGTCACTGGTCATAAGGACCAGTTTAAAATAAAACCTTATTTCCAAGGCTGCTCCGCAACTCCTGTATACTTGTTTTATTCCTCCAAGCTAAAAGCATATCCGCAAAAATGGTTAAAAACTGCGCTTTTTCACATTGTAAAGAAAGATCTGGGAAATAAATAAAATTATCATTTCATAAGTATGTAATATTATATTAAATATTTTATAATAATCTCGGAATAAGAGATATTTTTTACACTAAGATTTCCTCTGAGAAATGCTGAATTACTAGGAAAATGGGTTTTAGCGAAAATTGGACTCCATCTTCAATTACTTTATATGACTTTGTGTTTACCTAGTAAACATTTTCTGCCGGATGAAATTTACTTTCAAAATGGAAGGCATCATTGGAAGCAAATGCTGTACCTAAAGTTAAGTTAATTATGGACTAATCTACTTTTTCGCGTATTTTATCATCCAATGCTGTACCTACACAAGTAAAATTTACCCTATACATTCTGAAATAAAAAACTAACTGAAATATGAATAATTTCTTTATTAAAACAATAATTTGAAAGAGCTCCCAAAAATATCTATCTTCTAGAGTATGTCAATTTATTGATTTTAGTAATTGTTTTTTAGTTTCCCTATTTATCAGGGGTTATTTAAGAAAACTTACGGAAAAAGTGAATTACCGGAAACCACTCAATTTGACTTGACTACTACTGATGATAGTTTAAAAGACTGAAACCAAGATTTTGGAATCTCATGTAGGCATATTTTAAACCACTGAAATAATTAAAATTTAGTTAAACTGTGATTATTTGTGGTATTTCAGACTTACAATGATTGCGCAAAGTTAACGTGAGACTTTAAGGGTGACACAGTAGATAACTAGATATAGTAGATTCTTGAGATTTTTATGATTTTCCTAAAGCTGTTTAAATAACTTAATATAATGTCAGATAAATAAAAAAAAGGTTTTAATACGTTGCCTACGATCTGTTTTATGTGATTCCACGTGACCATATTTACTTATTTAGTTTAAATTGTTTCTATGAGATGGCGCGACTATCGCGATTCCACTCTGATGGCAGCCTTCTAGCTGGTACGTCCCCGCCCAATCCAATCGTGCTTCTAGTCTAATTTCTATTTCTATGCATCCACCCATACACACAATTGACACAAGTCCAACCACACAGCATAGAAGCAAAAACCAAACAATTTTAGGGATTAATATAGTAATTTTTTAATGAACTAAAATCTTGAAGGGAAAAAACTTTGAATTAAATAAGTGGTCACCAGGGCCACAAACAACCGAAGCATTTAATTTTTAAACTGGCGATTGGCCTGTGATAGTGCCTTATTTCTCACACTGTTTGGAGAGTTAGGCCTAGTAAATGAACTTAATCAAATCGTGTGGGCGCCATCTATAGTGTTATTGGAAAACTAAACCTTAACATATTTTGCAAAAGTGTCTGTTTATAGAAACAAATGGCGCCAAAACGATTTTAAAAAGTTGAAAATTAAGCCTAATTCTCCTACTCTAATAAAACGTGTCCCATGAATCCCATATTTGATTGGATCGTTATTTATTTTACCTCATTGGGTGTAACACACCGATTTTGTTCAAACTCGGGGGTTAAGTATGCCTTAATGAATCATGAAAATTCTCAAAAGGAAAAGTTTCAACGGGCATAAGTTTTGCCATGGCAACCGAAAATGTTTTTGACAACACCAAATGGAAAATTCCTTCCCGAAAAAAACATGGGATTTTGAAAAATTCCCTTGGAAAATTTTCCAAGAAATTTAAATTTTTTAAAATGCAAAAACTAGAAAAAATTGGTCAAAATTAACGAAATAAAATAAAATTGATAAAAAATTTCAATTTGATGAAAATAAGTAAAAATGCAAATGATTTGTGATTTTTATCACATTTAAGATTTTTTTATCAATAAAATCAATTTATATTAATTTTCTATCAAATCATTTGCATTTTTACCCATTTTCATTAAATTTAAAAAATTGATAAAATTTTGATAAATTTTATTTTTTTTTCGTCAATTTTTTCTAGCTTTTGCATTTTAAAAAATTACAATTTTTTGGAAAATTTTCCAAGTGGCCACTCTTAGAATTTTAAAAATCGAAGGTTTTTTTGGGAAGGGATTTTTCATTTTGTGTTGTCAAAAACATTTTCGGTTGCCATGGCAAAACTAATACCCGTTGAAACTTTTCCTTTTAGGAATTTTGATGATTTATTAAGGCCTACTTAACCCCCGAGTTTCAACAAAATTGGTGTGTTACACCTCGGGTAGTCTCCTTGTCAGCGTTTCGTTATTTCGTCAAAGGTTGTGTATTATTTTATTAGGCGTTGTATTCTTCAACTTTATTAAACGAGTAATGAGTAATAAAGTTAGAGATGATGATTTTGAGCTTGGGAAGTTCAAAGTAATTTGCATAAAATAAATTCTGCAATCAGCAGTAGCGAAGCTTGGAATTACTTTGGACAATTGCAACGTTATGACGACGGAAATTGGATATGCATAGGATATATTTTGCAAATGTAGTATTTACATAAAGTAGCTGATACTTAAAAAAATGATTTGTTTGAATTATTATATGCTGTTAATTATTATTCTAAACTAGCGTAAGTAAAAAAAAGTTTATACTCGGAATAAATAAATTAAACCAGTAGTAGGACCACAGGTAGGTTGATTTCTACTCTCTAGTGGTATTTTAAGTCAACGCCGCCGCCGACAAAAAAATCGGCGCACGCCGTTTGCGCCGCCGCCGACTAAAATTGACCGGCTCGCCGCGGCCGATCAAAATTTCGCGGCGTCGGGGTCTAATATATATAATTTATATAGCAAATTCACGAGTTTATAACCGCGTTCTTAGGTAGTATTTTCTGTAAATGTAATTAGTTTTAAGAGTAAGAATCTTAAAACTAATATAATTGAAGATAAAAGATGCTTAGGTACATCTTTGGAACTAAATAGGTAAAAGGTAGATGGTTTTCAGCCTGCATTTCAAGGAGGATGATTTCTGTTCAGGTTTGTACCTTAATTATGGAAAAAATTTTCAGTCAGATAAAATTACAAACCGGCCCTTACTAAATATACAATATTCTTTTAGGTTTAAAAAGACGAAAGCTTAAAACTTGTTGAAAACTAAAATTATAATTTATTGCGCTTAATATTATTTAATAAAAAATGTTAAAATAATATATTTACCCTGAAGTTACAGTGAATCTTCTTTTCCCTTTTTGTTTTATTTATTTATTTACATGTGTTTCAAGTATTAAACAATAATACTATGTTGCTGTCAGCATCTAGACTCTAGATGCTGACAGCAACATAGTATTATTACATCTTTAAAGCGACTTATATTTAAATAAAGTTGAAGAATGGCTAAAAATTGCGAAATTAAATCATGTAAGAGTAAATACACAAAAGAAAACATCGTTTCACAGGTTAGTGTTAGAAATAGTTTTCTTTTTACCATTATTTCCAATCTCTAAGAACGCACTGGAAAACGCGTTTCTTTCAAATCATAGAAAGCTAGTTTTGTTTAAATAAAAAATGAAGAATGGTTAATTAAATATTTTAGGAGTAATTACTCAAACAAAAACATATCTTTTCACAGGTTACTGTTAGAAATAGTTTTTTACCCGCAATGATTATGAGGGAAACCGGTGCACAGTAATTGTTGATCGCGAATATCTTCGTTAGTATTGTATGTACGGCTATAAACCCAATTACGAACATTAGGGCCCAGCTATTTCCTACAGAAAATGTTCTATGAACATTCTACATACGAGCAATCGTTCTGTCGTATTCGCGGTTTTAACGTTGTACCCGAAACGCGTCTTACAATTTGGCGCCTTCGTTGACTTAAAACGCGCCCGCCGCTCTCATGTAACCGCGTTTAAAATTTACCACCCAGTTAACTCTTGTTATTTATGCAATAAATCTCTTGAAAATGAAGCTATTGTGAAAGTTGTGTGAGATAAAATGATGGGAAAGTCGGAATAATGGGTCACTTCAATTTAAGTTCATATTTACTGCCGTTAGGATTATATTCACAAGATCAGTATCAATGCTTTGAAAAGAAAACACGACACCGATGAGACTGTTCGACAAGTAGAACGCGAGCGAATCAAACGTATAATAAATTATATTTAATACTTTAAATTAGTATATACATTGTGTATTATTTCAACACTAAATGTAGACCTCAGAGCCAGCTAGAATATAATTGGTTAATACCGTATATAATCCTTTAGCAAAGACAGTTTCTCTAAACAAAAGTACATCTAATTTTAACAGAAGCCAACTGAAAACCTACTATAAACTAACAAGGAGACGACCCGAGGTGTAACACACCGAATTTGTTCAAACTCGGGGGTTTGGTACAGCGCGGGCAGCCAACGGGGGCGCATTCGGGAAAAAATGTTGCTCCTCTCTAGACTTGAAAACGTTTCTTTTTCTCTTTCTCCTTCTGTGCAGTCGCGAGTGACGTCTCTGGAATTCATGCTTTCGGGCACGGCCAACTTCGATCACTCGTACCACACTTTAGCGGCCCCGTCAATCGCCTGAATTTACCGTGTATATATTTTCCCACCAGGCTTTCGCTACGACCAAAATTTAACGTTAGTCAGATAGGAAAAATCCACAAAAACAATTATTTTTAAATAAATTTTAAATAACATTAAATTAAACCGAATGTAGGTTAATATTTAACTAATAGTATAATATTTTTTTAATGATTCTAATTTTTTAACGGTGTTTATAAATTATAAAAGAGTTAAACAGAAACCAAGAACATCCTCTAGATGCTGCCAGCAACATAGTATTATTGTTTAATACTTGAAACACATTTAAATAAATAAATAAAACAAAAAGTGAAAAGAAGATTCACTGTAACATTTTTTATTAAATAATATTAAGTTAAAATATATATTAAGCGCAATAATTTATAATTTTAAGTTTCAACAAGTTTTAAGCTTTCGTCTTTTTAAACCTAGAATAATATTGTAAATTTAGTAAGGGCCGGTTTGTAATTTTATCTGACTGAAATTATTTTCCATAATAAAGGTACAAACATGAACAGAAATCATCCTCCTTGAAATGCAGGCTGTAGACCATAATCTTTTACCTATTTAGTTCCAAAGATGTACCTAAACATCTTTTATCTTCAATTATATTAGTTTTAAAATTCTTACTCTTAAAACTAATTACATTTACAGAAAATACTACCTAAGAACGGTTATAAAATCGTGAATTTGCTATATATATATACTATTAATAAAGATTTGTTATTATTAAAGATTTATAAATTTTAAGAGAGACATTATTTACGCGTCAAAACGCTCTAAACACCTCTACAGCCTTCAAAACTACGTATTCTAATATGGCGCCTTCGCGTAAAAAACGCGTCTCTTTTTCTTCATTAAATATTTATAAGGTAATATTTTTTTTTAAATTATGAATTATACATAAATATATTGCGAAAAGATAGTTTAACTTACTATACCTTGTTTTTCTAAATAGGAAAGTGGAAAACCGAAGAAAAAACATTTTTCCGCGATTTCGCTTGTATTCCCCGCCTTTGGTGATAGTAGGTTTTTGGTCGTATGTAGCGCCCCTATCGGGATTATTCATACACGCAAATTAACATTAGATGCGAGGCGATTGACGGGGCCGCTAAAGCACGGTACGCGCGGTCGAAGTTGGCCGTGTTTCGGGAGACCGAATTAGAGGGAGCATATAGTTTACTTTCATTTGTCTGTCGTTCCTTTTGGCTTTTTAAATATTCTCAAACGATACGTTGAAGTAAAAGTCGCCCAATTTTAAATTATATTAACCAGCAATTTTCAATTTCTGTTTAATTTTATATCATTATATTTAATATAATTATGGAACGACGAGCCGCGGTTCGAAACGTCTCTATAGGGTTCGTGGCTTCGTGCGTAGTTTAAATTTTGGTCATAAGTATCGCCGCCTACCGACCGAGGTTTAAATTGAATACATGAAAGCTGTCTGCTCGTTCAAAATTCTCTCTGCGCGACAACCGAAAGTTTAACCGAAAAACCTAGAAATTCAAATGTTATCTGCTATTTCTTCACATATTTAGTTGATGGTTATTAAGGCAGATGGCGCTATATTTCCTAAGCTCGAAGCTTATAATACAAAAAAAAAATATTATTAATAAATATTTTTAAACCTTTTCACGGGTAATTCTTCGTAAAAATAATATTAATATTTTATTTCTAATTCCACCAGGACCTAAAACTAACATGGATCGATATGATTTTATAATCTGTTATATTTCATAATATCATATGTTAAAATCTATTATATTTCATATTAATATATTTTATAATCTATTATATTTCATAATACTGTATTTCATAATATTATATTCCATTGTATTATAACTTGGTAAAATTATAATTAAAATATTATGTTACTTCTGTCAAAAATAAATAAAACTACGGCGCAGTGAGATAAATATTTATACTCGATTCTCACGACAAAAGGGAGAGAGACGACTTGTTGCCTGACATCCAGTGTCGCGTTAATCGATTATTTTCCATTTTAAACGGAGTTTCGCTATTTAAGAAAGGGCCTACCAGTGGCCTACCTCCCGTTATTCTATTATTTTCCTATTTTGAACGAATTTTCGCTATTTAAGAAAGGGCCTACCAGTGGCCTACCTCCCGTTAATCTATTATTTTCCCATTTTAAACTAATTTTCGTTATTTAAGAAAGGGCCTACCAGTGGCCTACCTCCCGTTAATTTATTATTTTCCTATTTTAAACGAATTTTCGCTATTTAAGAAAGGGCCTACCAGTGGCCTACCTCCCGTTAATCTATTATTTTCCCATTTTAAACTAATTTTCGCTATTTAAGAAAAGGCCTACCAGTGGCCTACCAGTGGCCTACCAGTGGCCTACCAGTGGCCTACCAGTGGCCTACCTCCCGTTAATCTATTATTTTCCTATTTTGAACGAATTTTCGCTATTTAAGAAAGGGCCTACCAGTGGCCTACCTCCCGTTAATCGATTATTTTCCCATTTTAAACGAATTTTCGTTATTTTAGAAAGGGCCTTCCGGTGGCCTACCTCCTGTTAATCGATTATTTTCCCATTTTAAACGAATTTTCGCTATTTAAGAAAGGGCCTACCAGTGGCCTACCTCCCGTTTGTATCTACGAGGAGAAAAGGCATACCATCAAGACGTCGCGTTGGATTTATTTTATACGAGTCCCACCCAATTTTATCGTTAACTTTACTTATTTTTAATTCGTGTTTTACTTGAGCGAAGGTACGATTAGCAAGTTAATGTCGCGTTATTTAAAGATTTAATGAACACTATTCAATTTAACGTTCATTTAAACTATATTAGCACCAATTCGATCCATTTTTAAAAGGCATACTTTCGCTTCCAATCGATTGATTTTACTTAATTTTAATGTGAAAACGTTGAGCTTTAGATTTTTTTATATTCAATTAAAACATTTTGTTTACAAATTCTGAAAACCATTTTTTTGGAAATTTGTTAGTAGTATTATATCCGAAAATTAATATATCTTTCAATTTATTTATTTATATCTTTATTTATCTATTTATTTATATCTTTATTTATCTATCTATCTATTTATTTATATCTTTATTTATCTATCTATCTATTTATTCATATCTTTATTTATCTATCTATCTGTTACTGTATTTATTTATATCTTTATTTATCTATCTATCTATTTATTTATATCTTTATTTATCTATCTATCTATTTATTCATATCTTTATTTATCTATCTATCTGTTACTGTATTTATTTATATCTTTATTTATCTATCTATCTATCTATTACTGTATTTATCTATCTATTTATTACTGTATTTATCTATCTATTTATTACTGTATTTATCTATCTATTTATTACTGTATTTATCTATCTATCAATTTATAACTTTATCTTTCTAAATCTTTACTAATATTTATCTCTCTCCCTCTCTTTGTAATTATATATTTCTATCTATCTATCTATATAGAGAGTACATCTATCTTTTCGAATATATTTTATCTATACCGCTTTGTCCATTATTTAGTGTTGTTAATTTTCCGGAAAAATAAAACGCGGAAATGTCTAATATCAGTAAACATACTAAAAAGCATTATAGTGTTACATTGTTAATCAGTTTAAACTAGTCTAGAGGTTTAGTTTTACTTTTTGATTAGAAAAAATTAGGCGAAAATGCCGCTTTATTTAAATTTGCAAACAATATATTAGACCAAGAATGTATTTATTTATACTCAGGGAGAATGAATATGTCGAGATTATTTCTAGCGTTTCTCCAATTCCACCCGTTGGGCCCCCCAGTATGCTGCTCCGTTTTAATAAAATCAAATAATACTGCAATCTCATTGGTTCTTAAAAATTACGTTTTTCGATGCGATTAACGCGGCTGCGAGGACGCAAAAAATAAGACCGCCTCCTTTTTTCCTCCCCCCCCCCCTTAGCGTGACGGGGTTAGGGGCTCAACGTGTCCGTCGATAGTCTCGACATATTCATTCTCCCTGAGTATAAATAAATACATTCTTGATTAGACTAATCATGGAATGAAAACTTTTTTTATTTTTTTCGGAAAAATACGTAAAATTTTCCGACTTACAACACTACCATTTTTACTTTCATGGTTAGCCATCCATAGCTATTTAAATTACAATGTTGATGAGTAAGTCTATTACTGTTTGCTTTTTTTGGCTTTTCAATTAGTGGTCAAACTATAATAATAATAATAATAATCAACTAGGCTAATACCCAAGGCACCACCTTAGGCCTAAGTCATCAAGCGACTTTTGAAGCCATTAATTCAGGTGGCCGGGTTACAATACGTAGGAAGGTGGTGGAAAGCCCTGCATGCCTCGCGATCAAGCCAACAGCTCTCTACACTATGCCAGTGGTGAGTAAATGGGCGATCTTTTTAGTAAATTTCAATGTCAAACTTTATTGTTTTATTATCTCTGAAAGTTAATAATATCCTATAATACAGATCAATTACTATAAACATGACGATTTTGACCTTTAAAGGGAATATAACCTGCCAAGCAATCTTTACGGAAAACCCCTTCAATTTTTCAAATGTCCCTGTACAGTGGCGCCAAACATTTTTAAAGCCAAAGGCAAGAGCGGCCAGAGCTGCAAGCGTTGGTGTTCCACACCAAATACCTGAGGTTATATTCCCTTTAAAAGGGCTTTCTTTGGGATCACCGCTGTATTAGACTATAATTTTAAACATCGTCTACTTACCGAACAAAAGTGTTGTGCTTTATTCGTTAAATTGCGGTGTAAAATACACCCTCGACGCAATCAAATCTGTGATTAAATTCACTATAGATTAATAAAATTGTTTGTCCAATTAATTGGTGTAGTTAGGTTAAAAAGAATGATAAAAAAGTAAATCTTTAAAAAAAATTCTAGAACTAGATATTTTATCGTAGTTCAAGTGATATTTCCTAATTTAACTGACGTGTTTCACAAATTATGTAACGCACAAAAAGTTTTTAGGAAGGTGAGAGTTTGTTCAACCACGGACTGTAAATTTGCAGTCCGTGGTTCGACGAATGCGACATTTGGGTGGAGGACGCAGTGGCGGCTTAAGAAGGCTGGGTCCCCGGGGCGGTGGCAGTGTTTTGTGACACCCCCCAGGTCCGTGCAGAAGTTTTCACGGGTCCGTTTTCCTCCAGTCTAATCGTTCTGATTTGCACCCCCCCCCCCTCGAGCTTCTCCGATGGCACCCCCTGCTGCCCTGGTCCCCGGGGCGGACTGCCCCCCCCCCTTAGGCCGCCACTGGGAGGACGATTGCTTGTGTGGTTTTTATGCGGAAGAAACATGGATAAAAGGTTAATTTTAAAGGCATTGAAAGTCGCTAGATGACTTGAACCCAGTGGCGTAGCCAGGGGGGGGGGCACAGGGGACACATGCCCCCCGAAACGTATGGTCGTACGTACAAATATTTTGATTTTTTTCCTTTTTTTTTAATCCCCCCCCCCGAAACAAAATCCTGGCTACGCCACTGCTTGGACCTAAGGTGGTGCTTTGGAAATAAGCCTAGCTACTTATTATTATTAGTATACATTGAAACTTCATTGAAAGTAAACTCAACAACCCTAACCATACTTCGTTAAAGTGTCGCATTCGTCAAAGAAACACCGAAACGTTGTGTTCAACCAAATATCATCTGATGATATTTGGTTCACCGAATTCTTTTTCGCGACCTTCGGTTCGCCTTTCATAAAATCTTTCGACCAATGTGAGTCTTCCGGGTGGTGTTTGTTCCCTTCTTTTCAATGACGGGGAATGTGATTTTTGGGCGTTACATAATTTGTGAAACCCGTCAATGATAATTTTTTTAATAAATATCACTTGAACTACGATAAAATATCTATAGTTCTTGATTTTTTTAATTTACTTATTTTTCATTCTTTTAAACCTAATTACACCAGTTAATTGATCAAACAAACTTATTCATCTATAGGGAGTCTAATCACAGTTTCGAATGCGTCGAGGGTGTATTTTACACCGCCAAAAAGAATTAGGCACAGAACTTTTGTTCGTTAAGTAGATGTTTAAAATTATTGTCTAATACAGCGGTCGAGGGGGTAGCCACTAGGAAAAAAATTGTACACCAGATTTCTGATTTCCAAATATTTCCGATATTTCTCAAATATTTCCGATTTTTCTCAAATATTAAATTGAAAAAACTATTAGAAATAACAATTTTTTTTTATTCAATTTGATTCCCAAAAAGCTAATAGTCAGTTAATATTCGGTCTCCCGAAAACACGAACTCCAGAGACGTCACTCACGACTGCGCAGGAGGAGAAAGAGAAAAAGAAACGTTTTCAAGAGAGGAGCAACATTTTTTCCCGAATGCGCCCCCGTTGCGTCACAACCGCCTGAGCTACGTCCGCCGATAGATGGCGCTAGGACGCGTCGGGAAAATGTTGGGCACATTCTCTTCCCTTAATCCTCCTTGTTCTCAGGGTAGTGCTATATCCAGGAAGTTAGCTTCTATTATTAATCCAAGGTAACAGTGTGTTACTGTGTTTGTGAACCGTGTATATTTTGTGCTGAGCATGTACAAACAATTACATCGTTATTAGATTTAATCGCGAAGAGATTCAAATATATCATGATCGCTGCAAGTTTGAATTAATTTTAAACAGTCGAAATACTATTTATAGGCTTACGAAGGGAGTAGGAAAGAATGAAGAAGACAATTGGTGCTAGTAATTTTCAGTGGCGGGTGATCGCTGCGTGTTCTTTGTTTTCGGCATTTTCAGTCGGATATATATTCGGTCTATTGAGCCAAGGTTGGATAAATGACAAACCAGTGCGGTATCCATCTACTAATCCACTGTTCATTTCGCTTGGCACTCCGTATGATTTTGTTCGGAGTTACAATGACTCTAGTAAAACAAAGTCTAAAACGATTAGAAAGTTTCTTATTCTGGCAATCTTAAGTGGCCGTAACAACTTTTTGCGAAGAAAGTACATCAGGGAATCTTGGTTAACATTATTACAGAGTAACGGCATTAAAGATATGCACCATGTATTTATAATTGGTAATGAACGGGTCAAGATGAAAGACAGTTTAAATCTCCAAATTGAAAACAAAGAATTTGGTGATCTCTTACTTTTAGATAATGTTGTAGACTCTTATAAGAATTTAACTTTAAAACTACTTAACAGTATCAAATGGTTTGATAAAAATGTTGAATTTTCCTATCTTTTAAAGGTAGATGATGATTCTTTTGCTCGAATAGATAAAATCTATGCATTTCTGAAAGACAGAAAAAAACATAGTCGGTTTTATTGGGGATATTTTGATGGTAGCGCCAGAGTGAAACATTATGGAAAATGGGCTGAGAAGAATTGGATTTTGTGCGATCGTTATTTACCTTACGCAAGGGGTGGTGGTTATATCATGTCTTCTGATTTGGTATCTTTCATAGCCAAGAATTCTGATCTGTTACAGTTATATAACAACGAAGATGTATCATTAGGAACTTGGCTAGCTCCACTTAAAATAGATAGAGTCCATGGCTTAGAGTTTGATACAGAATACGAATCCCGTGGGTGTTTGAATTCTTACCTAGTCACTCACAAACAGACTAATCAAGATATGGTACGAAAGTACCAAAACTTAATGAAGAATGGTAAAATGTGTGACTTGGAAATTCAACACAGAAATTCCTACTCTTACAATTGGGAGGCTCTCCCTTCCCTTTGTTGTAAAAGTAATGGAACCAAAGTTATGGAAAAGTAGCCCCTTTTAGTAATTATCTAAAATATTGCCATATTTACCCATTTCACCCTTAAGCAATATTTTGCCAACAGGCAAATGGTTCGTTAGTTTATACCTTAATATTTAGTTCATTGCAACAAGTGAAGATGACAGATGACATATTCGATTATTGTTCTCCAGTATGGTCTCCATACTTGGAGACTGACCAACATTCGCTCCAAAAAGCCCAAAACCAGTTTACTAAATTGGCTAACAAAGTCTCGGCCCTCTGTCCTCGCTCGAGCAAAGGCTCTAAATATTCAACCAGTCATGATTCGACATAAACTCAACAATTTATGCTTACTTGTCAAATTTTTTCACAAGAATCTGGTTCTGGGCTTTTCGGACTATTTTTCCTTAGACTCCGGTTCTCGAACCAGGGTCACTCCATCAAACTAGTCAAACCCCGGGTGAGAACCACTCGCCGGTTAAATTTTTTCTTCCACTCTGTTGTTAGTGACTGGAATGCTCTCCCACAAACTATTGTTTAGATTCCTGACTATTCGCAATTTCATTCCTCTTTGAGTAACCATTTACAAACCTCTTCGTGACCCCACCCCCCACTGTTTGGCAATATTCAGTCATTATTGTATATTTCTTTTTTTTATTTCACTTGTTTTGTATCTGTTTGTTAATTCAGTTTACTCAGTAAACATCCTTGTACCTACGTGTCTGTGCATAAGTCATCACGGCTTGGCAGACCATTGTCTTTCATAAAAAAATAAATTAAAATACTTCTAAATTTCTTTAAGAACTTTATTCGTAAAATTTTGTCATTTGAGTACAAAATAACATTATCTATAAATGGTTTTTATTTTCCTATTAGTAAATATTTATGAATTACTGATACAGTCAACATACCAATATTTGATTTGTTCATAAATAATGTAGCAAAGATGCATCATTATACGTTGACATTACTATGGACCCAAGTTTTACCCGTGTTAACAGTGAAATGTTAAGCAATTATTTACTTTTTAACATTTAAGGCCACTAGAGCATTTATATAAAACCTGATTTTCTGTTATCTTATGGTTATATACAAATAACATATATAAAAACCAATGTTTAAAAACAAATATTTTAAACCATTTCTGAAGTAGCAACAATATTTTTTTTATAAATTTAATTTATTAAAAAATAAAACCTTTTATATTTTTACCCGCAAAATATGCTAATTTTATAGCACTTTTGCTGTAACAAAAATAGTTCAAAGCAAAAGCCACTCTTGTACATATTAAACTTATATTGTTATAATGTAGAATTGTTTCCCAAAATTATATTAACATTACAAAAAGGACGGAATACTAGAATTTATATTGTAACTGACTCTGCTAGAATGGCTAGGCATTCATTCATTCACTTTTCAATGAATCCTTGATAGTTCAATTCTTTGCCCAATGGATTTTCTTTTTCAATAGCCTTTATATAAATTTAGAAATGCGGTAAGATGTTGAGTTAGAATTTCACTTGTGTCATAATTATACCTTTTTTACAAATCGAGGTAAAACAAACGAAGCTTTATGAATTTCTGGGGAGTAATATTGAAGTTTCATCTCGTCCATTTGTTTTTCGGAGAATTTTGTCAATGGTTCTTCAAAATTAGTTTTCTAAATTTAAAAAAAAATTCACAATGGAAAATATATTTTTTTAATACAATAATTGACATTACCACCGATTTACTGCATAAGAAAAATCCTATCTGCCCTCCTGGATATGTTGGAACATAAGTAGATGCGTAACTAACTACAGGAAAGACAATTCGGCACATTGATAACATACTGCGAACCAATTCCAAAGTGAACCAGAAAGATTCTCCTATTGAATAAATATTTATATTAAATAGGGATAGTCAATACCAATTGGCTTTAGGTTTTTTAACCTTGTGAACAGATAATTCCATCAGGCTTTAAGGCATTTTTTAAGGCTTCATAATATGGTTTTTGAAACAGTACCACAGCGGGTCCTGTAAAAGGTTTGATTTAAAGATTTGATCCTATGTGCCAAATATAGATATTAACCTTTTGGATCAGAAGAATCTGTTATAATTATGTCAAATTCTTCTCGCTGTTGTTTGACAAATTCGTAACCATCCCCAATATGTAAATGTACTTTGGGATCATCAAAACCTTTTGCCATAAAGGGCAAATGTTTCTTGGACACCTCAATAACTTTTTCATCAATTTCGCATTGAATCACGCTTTCAACCATGGGATGTTTAACAACTTCCCTAGCAACACCTCCATCGCCTCCTCCGATAATTAGTACTTTTTTAGGGCAGGGGTGGCAATTCAATGGCAAAAAGGAAATCATTTCTTGGTAAGAACTTTCGTCTTTTTCTGTGCATTGTATCGCATTGTCCAATACCAAAACTCTTCCAAATAATTTACTGCAAATAGAAATTTTTGTTATTGCGGACTGTGGAATTACTTTTTCTTCAAAAAAAACCACCTTTGAAAGGCTATAATATCCTGATATTTAGATTGTTCGTGATAAAACACTTTGTCAACTGAAATAGATAGGGCGAGATCGGGTGATATATTATCCCATTCCGTAAACCAGCCTTTTCTAAATGTATCCATTCCTTTAAAGGGTAAAAAGAATCTTTAGTTAGTGTGCCCGTTTATTTATACTCTTTGTCCAGCAATTCTACAAATTTTAAGAGTATAGAAAGAAATATTATAAGAATAGTATATGTTCCATAGTTTTGCTTTATTGCCATGCTTATGTTAGTGAAGCATACATCATGCATTTTATGGCCACATCAGTGGTCAGAAAATTTATATACCGGTGCAATCAAATGCGACTTATTTGGTCTCATCAGAATGCCCTGCGCATTAATTTACTGAATATTTTGAAGGATAATTTGTTAACATTTTTAGTATTTTCAAACCTTCTATCCCATATATGGTTTGTTCAATGCCTTTGGGTTCATTCATGATAGTTGATTGAATCAACTTGATTCTAGCCAAAATTCTTAGGGTAACTATGAAGTTACCAAAAAAAGGTTAATATTGAGGTTCATTTTTATTAAAAAAATAAAAACATTTGAAACGCCATGTCATTATTGTTATTGGGTACACAAGTTAGCCAACAACTCATTAAACCAAACACCTGTTAGATCTGAATTTGGATCAACGTTTGCAGTGTTTTAGTCATCTTTACATCACTAGCCCAAAATCCTGTACAAGGCTTTAGCTTGAGGGTGACTACTTTAAACTTCACAAACCATGTTTTAAACACAATGTCATGAGCTATTTGTATACATCCATTCCAATACTTACAGACAACTACTTTTCAGGGAAGCGGGTTCCTTAAAAATGTCTCTTTACCTGTTATTACTATAAAAATAGGTATATGCCCTAGCTCGCCAAAGCACCGCAGCTAAAAAAAAACGCCTGACTAAAAAAAGTATAGTTAGAATAAATGATTGGAAACTACCGTTGGGAGTTATTCTACTACTATGCTGGAGTATCAGTGTGCGCTAAGTTTTGGAAAGTATTTATTATTTTTATTCCAGAGGTGTTACTATAGCTTTTTAATAATTTGTTTCATTTAGTTCATTAACCTAAAACGTTCAGTAGTCAATTTTAAAAGATTACCAAATTTTGAAAGTTTACTAACTCCAAATATAATGAAAATAATACTTAAATACGAAATTATGGTAAATTGGTTTAAGATTTATAAAAGGAAGAACCTGGCCCCAAAGATTATATACACCTTGTACCCTAGATTCGAAATCACTGCCTTCAATGCGCGTAGTCAATTGCGTTTACCCACTTCCTGCCGGAATAAGCGCTTAAATAAATCATCCTCCAAGGAAATCTCTAAGAAGTAATATTTCCGAGAGCCAGGACCCGCAACTATAGAAATCGGATAACAAACTAGAACGCTTAATCAGAAATACATGATTAAATTCATGTATTTCTGGCTTAATCGAATGGCTGACAAGGTACCGATTAGATTCTTGGCTAAAACGGCAGTAACGCCATCTGCGCTGCCTAAAGAGGCGCGCTCGCGCGTAACTTGGTTAAAAGTTTTCCCCCACCCCATTGAAATTAATGTAAAGTTGGCGATAATTAAACGTTAATTAACCTACCAAATGATATAAGAAATATTCCACTGACAATTTTTCCCGTTTTTATGAACCTAAATGTAATATAAAATCGTCTTGAAAAATCGTTTATCGCTTAATAACATTCAAAAATAATATTTTTCCCGCACCATGTAGATATCCGAGCATCTGATCGTCTAGGTAAAGTTTGTGTTGTCAACGCGCGTATTAGAAAGAAAAATGAGATTTTAGAAAGTAGGTTGTAATTCGGAACGATATTAATACTTTTCACGAATTTTGTCATCGGTGAATTATAAATATGACTTGAAATAAGTTTCAAGGTTTATTTAAAAGCTAGTTTCATAACTTTTAATCCATTGGTTCGTTCAGAATGTATCTTTAAATTAGACGAAAATTTTAAGGCGCGGTATCTCTCCCAGTGTTAAGCCTCGGTTTAATCTACTGCGTATTTTGAAACGGAAAAACCCGATTACTATCGTTAAATCTTGGTTAAATGATGGCGAACGCCCCTTGTAATAAGAAACATATAACGAAATACGTTCTAAGCTTATTTAACCCAAAAATTCCACGTATTTCGTTATTTGTTTCGAATTAAAAATATCACATTATTAATCCAAGATTTAACAATAGTAATCGGGTTTTTCCGTTTCAAAATACGCGCGTTGACAACGCAAACTTAGGCCTATTATATTATTAATGTTAATAATTTTAATATTATTTTTGAATGTTATAAAGCAATAAACGGTTTTTCAAGACGATTTTATATTACATTTAAGTTCATATAAACGGGAAAATTTGTGTGTTGAATATTTCTTATATCATTTCGTAGGTTGATTCGCTCGCGTTCTACATGTCGAAAAAGTCTCATCGGTGACGTGTTTTCTTTTCAAAGCATTGATACTGGTCTTTTGGATTTATTCCTTACGGCAGTCAATATGAACTTAAATTGAAGTGACCCATTATTCCGACTTTCCCATCATTTTGTCTCACACATCCTTCACAATAGCTTCATTTTCAAGCGATTTATTGCAAATATAACAAGAGTTAGCTGGGTGGTAAATTTTAAACGCGGTTACATGAAGAGCGGCGGATGCGTTTTAAGTCAACGAAGGCGCAAAGTTGTAAGACGCGTTTCAGGTACAACGTTAAAACCGCGATTACGACACAACGATTGCTCGTATGTAAAATGTTCATAGAACATTTTTTGTAGGAAATAGCCGGACCCTAATGCTCATACTTGGGTTTATAGCCGTACATACAATACTAACGTAGATATTCGCGATAAACCATTACTGTGCACCGGTTTTCCCCATAACCATTGCTCGTAAAACAACTATTTCTAACAGTAACCTGTGAAAAGATATGTTTTTGTTTGAGTAATTACTCCTTAAATATTTAATTACGGAATTTTGGACCATTCTTCAGTTTTTATTTAAAAAACTATCTTTCTATGATTTGAAAGAAACGCGTTTTCTAGTGCCGCGTTCTTAGCGATTGGAAATTATGGTAAAAAGAAAACTATTTCTAACACTAACCTGTGAAAAGATATGTTTTCTTACACGATTTGATTACTTTAATTAAACATAAGTTACTTTAAAGATGTAAAAAAAAACGCGTTAGCGTCGAGCTAAAGTCGGCCATTTCATTTTAGGCGAAATAGAGTGTTAGTTCACCAGTTTGGCACCGATGGCGTAACCACGGCCAACTTTGATTTCTCGCGCATCTCTCGCGCTACAGCGGCCATCTCATTCGTTGACGTTTCTGTGTTAACCTATGAGCAAAAGATGTGTATGACGTCAGCGCCCCTAGCGGATTATTATTTTTAGTATAGTTTTTACATTGAAGACAATATAACCACCGAGCGTGGCGCTGACCTCCTACACATTATAGTACAGTTTATAGGGGGGAAATCCTTGCTCGCGGAATTTCGACGAATGTGTTGGCCGTAGTAGCGCGAACAGCGCTGATCAAAGTTGGCCGTGGCGTAACTTTCGTTGCCAGCCAAACGAAAAGCATTGGCCAAAGGCAGGGTTTTTTAAAAGTTCTAATCGGAACCCGCGACAAAATTTCAAAAATCCGTCTAGTTTGTTATCCGATTTCTATGCCCGCAACGCATTGTTTATATAGTGCTTGTTGAAATATTGGAATCTTTTCACCTGCAAACAGAACGTCGTGTTTTTTGACAAGCCTTAATCAAAAAAAGCTACCTGGTTAAAAGGGAACGCTTGTTTGTGCCGTAAAAGTGAAAAATTTCCATTATTTGAAGAAACACTATATAAACAGTGTCTTGCAGGTCCTGGCTCTCGGAAATATTACTTCTTGGCGATTTCCTTATTGAAGCGCCTATTACATCCATAGTTACCTACCTGTAGATAGCGCCCTATAGCAACCCCCCTCTTAGGCCAAATTCAAATTCAAATTCAAATATATATATATATTTTTTTAAGTTTAGTATTTTTGGTTAGAGGGCCAAATCAACTTGCGACTTATAGCCCTCTTACATTATTAGATAATACATTTTTTGTCTAACTAATACAATATGAATTAACAAAGCAACAAAGTAAAATAAAAAAAAATTAAAAAGGTACCGTACATGAAATAAATAAAACTAAGTTAAAACTGAAAAAAGTATCTCTTGGAGTTGGGTCTACTCAGACTCAAAAACTATTCTTTTAAATGTGTTTTTAACTTCCATTTCAGTTTTTAAGTTTGCAATTTTATAATAATGTATATTGAATAATTGTACGCCGGCGTAAAATATAGAAGTTAATTTTTTTGTTGTTTTACAAAATGGCGTTGCTATCATAGTATTTGCTCTTGTAATTTTTTTAGTAGAGTTCATTTTAAAGAGGGTACCTGGCTCGGATTTTACACTTTTGTAAATAAAATTCAAACATACAAATTTATAAATTTGTGTTATGTTAAGTAGTTTACTCTGTTGGAAGAGTGGTCTGGTATGAGAGAGCCATTCCTTGTTATAAATATTTCTCAAAGTACGTTTTTGTAGTATTTGTATTCTTTTGATATTGTTGTTACATGTATTTCCCCAGACCACAATTCCGTACAGGACACGAGAGTAAAAAAAACTATAATACAGCTGGAATAAGATTGATCGCGGGAATAATTGTTTACATTTCCGTATTAGATAAACAGCACTAGATAATTTTTTACAGATAGAATTTATATGTTCGTTCCAAGTTAAATGTTGATCAAACAGTATACCCAGGTATTTGTAAACAAAAACTCTTTTAATTTCATATCCCTTTATAAATACTTTACACAGAGCGTCATTTTTGTTTTACCCTGATTGGAGAATATTATATATTCAGTTTTCATTTTATTTAACTTAAGACCGTTATTCTCAAGCCATTTATCAATTAAATTCAGGTGGTCATTTGTCGTTTTCCAAAATCATTATGGTATCATCAGCGTACACATAGATCCAATGGGGTAAAATATAAGAGAGGTCATTTATATATAGATTAAAAAGCATCGGAGATATTATTGAGCCCTGTGGTAGTCCAATCTTTACAGGTTTTGGGTCTGATAGTTTATTGTTGATTTTGGTCACATTCATCCGACCTGTCAAATAGCTGCAAAGGCAATCCAACGCAACACCCCGAACACCCAGTTTTTCAATTTTTTGCAGAAGTCGCTTATGTGGAACGCTATCAAACGCTTTTTCTAAGTCTAGAAACACACCAACACAGTATTTAGAAATGTCTAGGGCGTTGAGAATTTTACTATAAACTATTGATATGGCGTGTTCTGTTCCCCTACCAGGTCGAAAACCAAATTGTCTTTCTGTTATTAAATTATGTTTATCACAGAATGACGAAATTCTAGCCAAATAACATTTGTCAAACACTTTTGAAAAGAACGACAACACAGAAATCGGCTTATAATTATTAGGGTCGCAGGGGTCACCTTTTTTAAAGATTGGCGTTATATCGGTAGATTTTAATCTATCAGGATAGGCTCCCTTAGTGAAAGAGAGGTTTATTAAAAAAACCAGGGGTGTAATAATGTGAGTCATGACAAATTTTATTGGTCTAGGGTGCATTTCGTCGAACCCAGGAGAGCTGGCCGAGGGTAAACTTCCAATCACTTCCTGCACTTTTCTTTCCGTTACTGGAAAGAGGGCGCAGGTTGAGGGATTAGAGTTTATATTTAGGTCGGCGTGAGATTCAATGTCGCAATTGACTATTGTAGAAAAATGGGTGTTCATAATATTAGCAGATAAGGACTCTGGAAATGGTTTTGAAGTTTTTGTATTGCCAGTTACCGAGTTGATAATTTTCCATTTATCTCTGCACGAGCGAGCACCCTCTAGTTTATGATAGATATAGGAGCTACGCGAGTTTCTAATCTGATTGTTACAAAAGTTTCGGTGTAGGATATAGTTTGATTTATTTTGTATAGATGGATTACGTTTATAAAGTTTATAAAGGAATTCCCTTCTCTACTATTCCTTCATGATTCTACTGCTTCTTCAAATACTTTGCTTGTACCCTTCTGAAAAATTTCGGGGGGGGGGGGGGAGTACAATGTGCCCCTGTACCACCCCCAACCCCTTCCACCGCCATTGATAAAGCGGGCTTCATTTTAATAATAAAATAGGCCGTAGACTGTATCTTGATTTTCAAGGCACACCAAGCTGATTAGCTGAAACAACTTGCCCACCTACATTTTTCAGCTTAATAGACACGGTGCACTTTGTGATAAAGTAAATATCGCTTAAACTTAAGCTTTAATAAATGTCTATGAACAGTCTGGAGCTCGCAATAATCGAGTGGTAGGTGTTTTTTAGCTATATAATCACAGTGATGTGTAAAAACAGCTTCAGTGGCGTAGCGAGGGGGAGTGGTATGAAGGGCTATAGGGGGCGCCGTAGGGGACTATAGCCTAGGCTATTTTATTCTACGGGATTTACGAGAGCATTTCTGTGGGCGCCGTCATAAGATTTCGGCACGCCTTTTTCATTGGCTGGCATTCCTTGTCGGTGCATCGAAGCCGGTAGCTTCCACAGCACTAGCCTCCAAAAAGAGGACGGCTACCTCGTAAATCGCGTATAAAACAATTAAATTGAAATAGTTTTATAGTTAAAGTACTGTTTTTTCCCACCTTTGACAAGTTTTCCCCTTGAATCATGGTAACTTTACCATCTCGCATAGCTTTGAGTAGTTACTGATCCTTAAGCCCCAAGTTTTAACTCCGAAATTAGGGAAAAACGAGATTCTGCCATAGCTGAACGGGCTCGTCTCACACTAACAAGTAAGAGCCTGAACTCGATTTGAGACTGATACGAGCCCGAGAAGAGACCGAAACGTTGAAGTCTTTTAATTTTAGCCCGAGATGATACCTAGTGATGATAGTTAGTGTAGGGAGCTGTTGGCTCGATCGCGTGGCATGCAGGGCTTGCCACCACCCTCCTACGCATTGTAACCCGGCCACCTGAATTAAAGGCTCCAAAAGTCGCTTGACGACTTAGGCCTAAGGTGGTGCCATGGGTATTAGCCTAGCTGATTATTATTATTATTATTATTACCATAATAATATAGTATTTTTCTGAGCCTGATCTGAGGCCAATATGATACAGTGTATTACTACAAGACGAGTTTGAGCTGAGACCCCGATATTTTTAATTACCGTTCTCCATCGGCTTCTGCGGAATTTGACAAAACGCTGCTGGACACTCTTAATCGTGTCTGCCGTTTAGGCAACCGACTACTGATTCTTGGTGATTTCAATGCACCCTCAATTGACTGGACGACGTGTACCACTCCTAGAGGTAAACGCTATTTCGACAGCAAACTGTTACGAACATGTCAGGAATCTCTTCTGCAGCAGCGTGTAACGCAAACTACTTGATATAGAGGATCCGACAATGCGAACGTCCTGGACTTGGTATTCACCTTCAACTGGGATATGCTAACTTCTCTAAAGATTGAAGCCCCACTGGGAAAAATTAAGCGACCATGCGCTACTGCAATTTGAATTTGGGCACCTTTCGACTTGGAAAAAGGATGACTTGTCTCAGCCCCCAATTCGATACATCTATGAGCGTGGGGATTTTGAGCTCTATCGTGCGGCTCTACAAGCTCAAGACTAGACTCTTATCTCCCCCAAACCTCCATTGAAGTAAACTATATGTTCTTTACCCATTTCATCCTCACCGCACGAACAGAATCCATACCCAGTTTACCCACCACTATCTCTGCGCCCAACCATCGGGATAAACTTCGCCGCGAGCCATGGTGGTCCAGCGAAACCCAAGGTCTTATTTTGGCTAAACGTCGAGCTTTTCATAGATATATCTCCCACCGTACATCATACACACGGCACCTGTACTCTGTTCATCGCAACGCTTTAGTCTCTCATATTCGTCGAGCATAATTTCGCTATGAATCTCGTTTGGTTGACCAAGTTGGTTCAAAACCAAAGGCTCTTTTCTCCTATGTTGGGCGCAGTACCAAACTTCGAGCAACTCCTGCAGTTCTAGAACTTTATAATGGTCAAGTTAGTGCTGACCCGGATATTATTAGCGGTGCTATGAGCGATTTTTTCCAATCAGTTTTCCAATGGGGGGCCCATCCAGAGGCTGCTTTCTGGGGGGATTCCACGGATGCCAGCGCACTGCTCTTGACTTATGGAGTAGTCAAACGATCCCCATCACGCATCAAGGTTGACAAGTCCCCCGGGCCGGATGACATGCATCCTCGCCTTTTAAAGGAGGGTGCTTCTATATTGGCCGGTCCACTACTCTGTATAAATGAACAGTCGCTATCCACGGGTGTCTTTCCTTCGATCTGGAAACAAGCCGATGTCATTCCCCTAAAGAAAAAGTTAAAATATTCGACAAGTGGAAGAATTCCCGCCCATCAGCTTGACCTGTATTCCGTGCAAAAACTTGGAAGTTCCAGTGCGGGATGCTCTCGTCTCTCACCTCGATGCTCGCGGCTTCTTCTCAGATGTACAGCACGGTTTTCTACTTATGAGATCCTGCTTTACCAACCTCCTGGTAACCTTTGATGCGGTGTCCAGCGCACTAAATGACGGTCACGATTACGACCTCATCTTTTTGGATCTTCAGAAAGCGTTCGACACGGTTTCCCATTATTTACTGATGTCTAAACTGCATGCCTTGGAAGTACCAGTTCTTCTCCTCAACTGGATTGGATCCTTTTTATCCGACCGCTCTCAGCGTGTCTGCTACCGAAGTTCAAGGTCACCCTGGCAGCCGGTCTCGAGCGGGGTCCTTCAGGGATCCGTCCTGGGACCGGTGCTATTTGTGAACTTCATCAACGATCTACCTCTTACTGTGAAGAACTCGCTAATACAACTGTTTGCAGACGATAGCAAACTTGGTAATCGTATCCGTTATCTGGCCGACTGTCAGGATCTGCAAAACGATCTCTGCGGTGTGGAAGCCTGGGCCAAAGAAAACAGCATGAGTTTTAACGCAGTCAAATCCACTATCTTTCACCTCGGCAAAACGAACCCACAGTTCATCTATTTCTCAATTAGCCTTTTCAGTTTACATAGAGCAAATGCAAGAAGCTCATAAACTGCTGGATTTTCGTCTGCTAAGCAGACGCTTTATTGAAAAATCGTCTGCTTAGCAGACGAAAATCCAGCAGTTCATGACAGGCTTGGAAATAAGGTTTATTTCAAAACTGGTCTATTTGGCCAGTGACTCCCAACTCTTGAATTATTTAAGTGGTCACGTAGACCAGTTGGTTAATAATACGGTAGATAATTTTGAATTAATAAACTGGACACTGGACCAGTGAACCCCTAGCTTTGGAATAAAAAAACTGGTCTCAGCAATTAATAAACTGGTCTTTGACCCAGTGACCACCGCTTATTTCCAAGCCTGGTTCATGAGCTTCTCGCATTGGCCACTACGTGGCTCTATGTAAACTGAAAAGGCTAATTGGGCTCCAGTCCTCAAGTTCGAGATTTGGGGATAGAAGTATCCCGTATCTTAAGTCCAACCGTCCACGTACAAGCTGCGGTCGCCAGGGCAACGCGTGTACAATTTTTGCTTCGACGCTCTTTCTCTCGCCTGGACGAAAAATCGGTTAAAATACTCTTCAAGACATACGTCAGACCGCACCTCGAATATTGTTCAAGTATTTGTAATCCTACCTCAAGAAAAGACTGATGCTATAGAACGAGTTCAACGAAAAGCCACCAAAATGGTTTCACGTCTTCGCGGGTTTCATTTGAAGACCGCTTGAAGCACCTAGGCATGCAGTCACTGCAATCGCGCCGTCTAGGGGCGGATCTAGTGGAGACATTCAAACTTGTACATCAACCCGGACATTTTTTTTCGTATAACTTGGAGTGGCCGAAATGCTCTGAAAATTTTCTAGACTAGATGTGCTTCCACAATTCGGCGAAATTTCTTCACTCAGCGGATAGTAACAACCACTCGAGCTCCCTCCCTACTTTGGTTAAAACGCGTTCCTCCGTCGCGTCGGTGCTTTCAAAAACAAATTAGACAAACATATGGGTTTGGTTTGAACTTAAACAGTGTACTTCTTTCATTGACCCTCATTGTAACCATTGCTTTAAATGTATTTCTTTGTCGCTGATGCTGGCCCAATAAGCGTCCACGCTTGTATATATTCCAGTTCAATAAATTATATACTTTAATTTTTTAGAGTCCGTTATGAGTCCGCTTATGTTTCCCTTGTCCACTGGTCCGGGAGCGTGGGCGAAGCCAGGGCCCTGGCGAAGCGCAACCCGTGCCGCATAGGCTTCGTGGTCACAAGTATCGCCGCCTACCGACCGAATTGAAATTGAATATGTGAAAGGCACTGAAAGCTGTCTGCTCGTTCAAAATTATCTTTTCACAGCAGCTGAAAGTTTCAACCGAAAAAAATTGAAAGTCAAAGGTCGTCTGCTATTTATTCACACAATGGGTACGATCAGCAGAGCTCATCGGACTCACCGATTACTAATCGGTGACATCGGTTTCCTACTGTACGCTTTGTCGCGTTTCCGGTTTTGACGTCACGATAGTCATCGGTTACTCACCGAAGTCATCGGCTGGAAGAGTCGGTTTTTCCGATGACTGACGTCATTTCTGACGTAAAACAACTATAAAAGCTATGGCATTTTAAAAAACACCGATGACTGAATAAAAGCGTTCAGCAACTTACGACGTAATTATGTGGAAAATATCAAATCCATCGGGTTTTTTTCCGTTGACTGCTGCTGAACGTAGCCATTAAGTTGATGGATAATAACGCAGATGGCTTTCCTAAGCCCGAAGCCTATTGGTTTCCTCTTCGTCTTCGCATAGGGCTGTGCGAATAGGGTTTTTTTTTTGGGTATTTGGAGAATACCAAATACGTCGGTTTTTGGGAACCATCTGTCGGATAGAATTTCGAAAATGACCAAATAGCGCGACGTTTAAAGATTTGGACCAAATTTATTTTTTATTATACAAAATTTTAGTTTGAAAAAAGTTTTTAGTGTATTAAAGGATTTAATAGACCGGCTGCCAGGGTGACTCGAAAAACAAGGTAACATTCTAAAGGGTACCAATAGCAGTGTTAGTCATTTTAATTTCAGGTCGTCTCTATGTGCGGTAATGGCGCTATAAAGGCGCAAATTTGTTCCCTCCCTTCAATCTGTGATATGGTTATTAAACGCGCTTATGTTATAACGCAAAAAATAATTTTTCTTGAAAACCATTCGAGGTAGCTCGACAAACAAGGTAACATTCTAAAGGGTATCAAGAGTAGTGTTAGTCATTTTAATTTCAGGTCGTCTCTATGTGCGGTAATGGCGCTATAAAGGGGCAAACTTGATCCCTCCCTTCAATCTGTGATATGGTTATTAAACGCGCTTATGTTATAACGCAAAAAATAATTTTTCTTGAAAACCATTCGAGGTAACTCGACAAACAAGGTAACATTCTAAAGGGTACCAATAGTAGTGTTAGTCATTTTAATTTCAGGTCGTCTCTATGTGCGGTAATGGCGCTATAAAAGGGCAAATTTGATCCCTCCCTTCAATCTGTGATATGGTTATTAAACGCGCTTATGTTATAACGCAAAAAATAATTTTTCTTGAAAACCATTCGAGGTAGCTCGACAAACAAGGTAACATTCTAAAGGGTACCAATAGTAGTGTTAGTCAAGGTCGTCTCTATGTGCGGTAATGGCGCTATAAAGGGGCAAATTTGATACCTCCCTTCAATCTGTGATATGGTTATTAAACGCGCTTATGTTATAACGCAAAAATGAATTTATCTTGAAACCCATTCGAGGTAACTCGACAAACAAATTAACATTCTAAAGGGTATCAAGAGTAGTGTTAGTCTTTTAATTTCAGGTCGTCTCTATGTGCGGTAATGGCGCTATAAAGGGGAAATTTGATCCCTCCCTTCAATCTGTGATATGGTTATTAAACGCGCTTATGTTATAACGCAAAAATGAATTTATCTTGAAACCCATTCGAGGTAACTCGACAAACAAATTAACATTCTAAAGGGTATAAAGATTAGTGTTAGTCATTTTAATTTCAGGTTGTCTCTATGTGCGGTAATGGCGCTATAAAGGGGAAATTTGATCCCTCCCTTCAATCTGTGATATGGTTATTAAACGCGCTTATGTTATAACGCAAAAAATAATTTATCTTAAAAACCATTCTAGGTAACTCGACAAACAAGGTAACATTCTAAAGGGTATCAATAGTAGTGTTAGTCATTTTAATTTCAGGTCGTCTCTATGTGCGGTAATGGCGCTATAAAGGCGCAAATTTGATCTCTCCCTTCAATCTGTGATATGGTTATTAAACGCGCTTATGTTATAAGGCAAAAATGAATTTATCTTGAAAACCATTCGAGGTAACTCGACAAACAAGGTAACATTCTAAAGGGTATCAAGAGTAGTGTTAGTCATTTTAATTTCAGGTCGTCTCTATGTGCGGTAATGGCGCTATAAAGGGGAAAATTTGATCCCTCCCTTCAATCTGTGATATGGTTATTAAACGCGCTTATGTTATAACGCAAAAATGAATTTATCTTGAAAACCATTCGAGGTAACTCGACAAACAAGATAACATTCTAAAGGGTATCAAGAGTAGTGTTAGTCATTTTAATTTCAGGTCGTCTCTATGTGCGGTAATGGCGCTATAAAGGGGCAAATTTGATCCCTCCCTTCAATCTGTGATATGGTTATTAAACGCGCTTATGTTATAACGCAAAAAATAATTTATCTTAAAAACCATTCTAGGTAACTCGACAAACAAGGTAACATTCTAAAGGGTATCAATAGTAGTGTTAGTCATTTTAATTTCAGGTCGTCTCTATGTGCGGTAATGGCGCTATAAAGGGGAAAATTTGATCCCTCCCTTCAATCTGTGATATGGTTATTAAACGCGCTTATGTTATAACGCAAAAAATAATTTTTCTTGAAAACCATTCGAGGTAGCTCGACAAACAAGGTAACATTCTAAAGGGTACCAATAGTAGTGTTAGTCAAGGTCGTCTCTATGTGCGGTAATGGCGCTATAAAGGGGCAAATTTGATACCTCCCTTCAATCTGTGATATGGTTATTAAACGCGCTTATGTTATAACGCAAAAAATAATTTATCTTAAAAACCATTCTAGGTAACTCGACAAACAAGGTAACATTCTAAAGGGTATCAATAGTAGTGTTAGTCATTTTAATTTCAGGTCGTCTCTATGTGCGGTAATGGCGCTATAAAGGGGAAAATTTGATCCCTCCCTTCAATCTGTGATATGGTTATTAAACGCGCTTATGTTATAACGCAAAAATGAATTTATCTTGAAAACCATTCGAGGTAACTCGACAAACAAGATAACATTCTAAAGGGTATCAAGAGTAGTGTTAGTCATTTTAATTTCAGGTCGTCTCTATGTGCGGTAATGGCGCTATAAAGGGGCAAATTTGATCCCTCCCTTCAATCTGTGATATGGTTATTAAACGCGCTTATGTTATAACGCAAAAATGAATTTATCTTGAAAACCATTCGAGGTAACTCGACAAACAAGGTAACATTCTAAAGGGTATCAAGAGTAGTGTTAGTCATTTTAATTTCAGGTCGTCTCTATGTGCGCAGTGGCGGCGCTAGGGGGTAGGCCAGGTAGGCCACTGCCTACCTTAAAATTTTGAGGGGCCCCAAAATCACCCTATAAGGGGCCCCGAATTGATCTAGAAAGTGTCTCAAAATTGTCCCAAGAGATAAAATTATTTATAAATAACAATGATACAATTGTCAATAATGTATTTAGAAATTTTTGAGGTATCTCCTAGTAAATAAAACCAGTTCTGTTATATTTGGACTCATTTTACTGTTGTTAGAACTTTTTTGTTCGTCATGTACATCACTACTTTATTTTATTGAAGCATTTCGTTGAGAAAAGGGGGGTCCCGGGTCGGGGGCCCATTTATTTGGTTTGCCTACCCTGGCGAAAATTCCTGGCGCCGCCACTGTATTTGCGGTAATGGCGCTATAAAGGGGCAAATTTGATCCCTCCCTTCAATCTGTGATATGGTTATTAAACGCGCTTATGTTATAACGCAAAAAATAATTTTTCTTGAAAACCATTCGAGGTAGCTCGACAAACAAGGTAACATTCTAAAGGGTACCAATAGTAGTGTTAGTCATTTTAATTTCAGGTCGTCTCTATGTGCGGTAATGGCGCTATAAAGGGGCAAATTTGATCCCTCCCTTCAATCTGTGATATGGTTATTAAACGCGCTTATGTTATAACGCAAAAATGAATTTATCTTGAAACCCATTCGAGGTAACTCGACAAACAAATTAACATTCTAAAGGGTATCAAGATTAGTGTTAGTCATTTTAATTTCAGGTTGTCTCTATGTGCGGTAATGGCGCTATAAAGGGGAAATTTGATCCCTCCCTTCAATCTGTGATATGGTTATTAAACGCGCTTATGTTATAACGCAAAAAATAATTTATCTTAAAAACCATTCGAGGTAACTCGACAAACAAGGTAACATTCTAAAGGGTATCAAGAGTAGTGTTAGTCATTTTAATTTCAGGTCGTCTCTATGTGCGGTAATGGCGCTATAAAGGGGAAAATTTGATCCCTCCCTTCAATCTGTGATATGGTTATTAAACGCGCTTATGTTATAACGCAAAAAAATAATTTTTCTTCAAAACCATTCGAGGTAACTCGACAAACAAGGTAACATTCTAAAGGGTACCAATAGTAGTGTTAGTCATTTTAATTTCAGGTCGTCTCTATGTGCGGTAATGGCGCTATAAAAGGGCAAATTTGATCCCTCCCTTCAATCTGTGATATGGTTATTAAACGCGCTTATGTTATAACGCAAAAAATAATTTTTCTAGAAAACCATTCGAGGTAACTCGACAAACAAGGTAACATTCTAAAGGGTACCAATAGTAGTGTTAGTCATTTTAATTTCAGGTCGTCTCTATATGCGGTAATGGCGCTATAAAAGGGCAAATTTGATCCCTCCCTTCAATCTGTGATATGGTTATTAAACGCGCTTATGTTATAACGCAAAAAATAATTTTTCTAGAAAACCATTCAAAGTAGCTCGACAAACAAGGTAACATTCTAAAGGGTACCAAGAGTAGTGTTAGTCATTTTAATTTCAGGTTGTCTCTATGTGCGGTAATGGCTCTATAAAGGAGAATACCAAATACGTCGGTTTTTGGGAACCATCTGTCGGATAGAATTTCGAAAATGACCAAATAGCGCGACGTTTAAAGATTTGGACCAAATTTATTTTTTATTATACAAAATTTTAGTTTGAAAAAAGTTTTTAGTGTATTAAAGGATTTAATAGACCGGCTGCCAGGGTGACTCGAAAAACAAGGTAACATTCTAAAGGGTACCAATAGCAGTGTTAGTCATTTTAATTTCAGGTCGTCTCTATGTGCGGTAATGGCGCTATAAAGGCGCAAATTTGATCCCTCCCTTCAATCTGTGATATGGTTATTAAACGCGCTTATGTTATAACGCAAAAAATAATTTTTCTTGAAAACCATTCGAGGTAGCTCGACAAACAAGGTAACATTCTAAAGGGTATCAAGAGTAGTGTTAGTCATTTTAATTTCAGGTCGTCTCTATGTGCGGTAATGGCGCTATAAAGGGGCAACATTGATCCCTCCCTTCAATCTGTGATATGGTTATTAAACGCGCTTATGTTATAACGCAAAAAAATAATTTTTCTTGAAAACCATTCGAGGTAACTCGACAAACAAGGTAACATTCTAAAGGGTATCAAGAGTAGTGTTAGTCATTTTAATTTCAGGTCGTCTCTATGTGCGGTAATGGCGCTATAAAGGGGCAAACTTGATCCCTCCCTTCAATCTGTGATATGGTTATTAAACGCGCTTATGTTATAACGCAAAAAATAATTTTTCTTGAAAACCATTCGAGGTAACTCGACAAACAAGGTAACATTCTAAAGGGTACCAATAGTAGTGTTAGTCATTTTAATTTCAGGTCGTCTCTATGTGCGGTAATGGCGCTATAAAAGGGCAAATTTGATCCCTCCCTTCAATCTGTGATATGGTTATTAAACGCGCTTATGTTATAACGCAAAAATGAATTTATCTTGAAACCCATTCGAGGTAACTCGACAAACAAATTAACATTCTAAAGGGTATCAAGATTAGTGTTAGTCATTTTAATTTCAGGTTGTCTCTATGTGCGGTAATGGCGCTATAAAGGGGAAATTTGATCCCTCCCTTCAATCTGTGATATGGTTATTAAACGCGCTTATGTTATAACGCAAAAAATAATTTATCTTAAAAACCATTCTAGGTAACTCGACAAACAAGGTAACATTCTAAAGGGTATCAATAGTAGTGTTAGTCATTTTAATTTCAGGTCGTCTCTATGTGCGGTAATGGCGCTATAAAGGCGCAAATTTGATCTCTCCCTTCAATCTGTGATATGGTTATTAAACGCGCTTATGTTATAAGGCAAAAATGAATTTATCTTGAAAACCATTCGAGGTAACTCGACAAACAAGGTAACATTCTAAAGGGTATCAAGAGTAGTGTTAGTCATTTTAATTTCAGGTCGTCTCTATGTGCGGTAATGGCGCTATAAAGGGGAAAATTTGATCCCTCCCTTCAATCTGTGATATGGTTATTAAACGCGCTTATGTTATAACGCAAAAATGAATTTATCTTGAAAACCATTCGAGGTAACTCGACAAACAAGATAACATTCTAAAGGGTATCAAGAGTAGTGTTAGTCATTTTAATTTCAGGTCGTCTCTATGTGCGGTAATGGCGCTATAAAGGGGCAAATTTGATCCCTCCCTTCAATCTGTGATATGGTTATTAAACGCGCTTATGTTATAACGCAAAAAAAAAATTTTTCTTGAAAACCATTCGAGGTAACTCGACAAACAAGGTAACATTCTAAAGGGTATCAAGAGTAGTGTTAGTCATTTTAATTTCAGGTCGTCTCTATGTGCGCAGTGGCGGCGCTAGGGGGTAGGCCAGGTAGGCCACTGCCTACCTTAAAATTTTGAGGGGCCCCAAAATCACCCTATAAGGGGCCCCGAATTGATCTAGAAAGTGTCTCAAAATTGTCCCAAGAGATAAAATTATTTATAAATAACAATGATACAATTGTCAATAATGTATTTAGAAATATTTGAGGTATCTCCTAGTAAATAAAACCAGTTCTGTTATATTTGGACTCATTTTACTGTTGTTAGAACTTTTTTGTTCGTCATGTACATCACTACTTTATTTTATTGAAGCATTTCGTTGAGAAAAGGGGGGTCCCGGGTCGGGGGCCCATTTATTTGGTTTGCCTACCCTGGCGAAAATTCCTGGCGCCGCCACTGTATTTGCGGTAATGGCGCTATAAAGGGGCAAATTTGATCCCTCCCTTCAATCTGTGATATGGTTATTAAACGCGCTTATGTTATAACGCAAAAAAAAATTTTTTCTTGAAAACCATTCGAGGTAACTCGACAAACAAGGTAACATTCTAAAGGGTACCAATAGTAGTGTTAGTCATTTTAATTTCAGGTCGTCTCTATGTGCGGTAATGGCGCTATAAAGGGGCAAATTTGATCCCTCCCTTCAATCTGTGATATGGTTATTAAACGCGCTTATGTTATAACGCAAAAATGAATTTATCTTGAAACCCATTCGAGGTAACTCGACAAACAAATTAACATTCTAAAGGGTATCAAGATTAGTGTTAGTCATTTTAATTTCAGGTTGTCTCTATGTGCGGTAATGGCGCTATAAAGGGGCAAATTTGATCCCTCCCTTCAATCTGTGATATGGTTATTAAACGCGCTTATGTTATAACGCAAAAATGAATTTATCTTGAAACCCATTCGAGGTAACTCGACAAACAAATTAACATTCTAAAGGGTATCAAGATTAGTGTTAGTCATTTTAATTTCAGGTTGTCTCTATGTGCGGTAATGGCGCTATAAAGGGGAAATTTGATCCCTCCCTTCAATCTGTGATATGGTTATTAAACGCGCTTATGTTATAACGCAAAAAATAATTTATCTTAAAAACCATTCTAGGTAACTCGACAAACAAGGTAACATTCTAAAGGGTATCAATAGTAGTGTTAGTCATTTTAATTTCAGGTCGTCTCTATGTGCGGTAATGGCGCTATAAAGGCGCAAATTTGATCTCTCCCTTCAATCTGTGATATGGTTATTAAACGCGCTTATGTTATAAGGCAAAAATGAATTTATCTTGAAAACCATTCGAGGTAACTCGACAAACAAGGTAACATTCTAAAGGGTATCAAGAGTAGTGTTAGTCATTTTAATTTCAGGTCGTCTCTATGTGCGGTAATGGCGCTATAAAGGGGAAAATTTGATCCCTCCCTTCAATCTGTGATATGGTTATTAAACGCGCTTATGTTATAACGCAAAAAAATAATTTTTCTTCAAAACCATTCGAGGTAACTCGACAAACAAGGTAACATTCTAAAGGGTACCAATAGTAGTGTTAGTCATTTTAATTTCAGGTCGTCTCTATGTGCGGTAATGGCGCTATAAAAGGGCAAATTTGATCCCTCCCTTCAATCTGTGATATGGTTATTAAACGCGCTTATGTTATAACGCAAAAAATAATTTTTCTAGAAAACCATTCGAGGTAACTCGACAAACAAGGTAACATTCTAAAGGGTACCAATAGTAGTGTTAGTCATTTTAATTTCAGGTCGTCTCTATATGCGGTAATGGCGCTATAAAAGGGCAAATTTGATCCCTCCCTTCAATCTGTGATATGGTTATTAAACGCGCTTATGTTATAACGCAAAAAATAATTTTTCTAGAAAACCATTCAAAGTAGCTCGACAAACAAGGTAACATTCTAAAGGGTACCAAGAGTAGTGTTAGTCATTTTAATTTCAGGTTGTCTCTATGTGCGGTAATGGCTCTATAAAGGAGAATACCAAATACGTCGGTTTTTGGGAACCATCTGTCGGATAGAATTTCGAAAATGACCAAATAGCGCGACGTTTAAAGATTTGGACCAAATTTATTTTTTATTATACAAAATTTTAGTTTGAAAAAAGTTTTTAGTGTATTAAAGGATTTAATAGACCGGCTGCCAGGGTGACTCGAAAAACAAGGTAACATTCTAAAGGGTACCAATAGCAGTGTTAGTCATTTTAATTTCAGGTCGTCTCTATGTGCGGTAATGGCGCTATAAAGGCGCAAATTTGATCCCTCCCTTCAATCTGTGATATGGTTATTAAACGCGCTTATGTTATAACGCAAAAAATAATTTTTCTTGAAAACCATTCGAGGTAGCTCGACAAACAAGGTAACATTCTAAAGGGTATCAAGAGTAGTGTTAGTCATTTTAATTTCAGGTCGTCTCTATGTGCGGTAATGGCGCTATAAAGGGGCAACATTGATCCCTCCCTTCAATCTGTGATATGGTTATTAAACGCGCTTATGTTATAACGCAAAAAAATAATTTTTCTTGAAAACCATTCGAGGTAACTCGACAAACAAGGTAACATTCTAAAGGGTACCAATAGTAGTGTTAGTCAAGGTCGTCTCTATGTGCGGTAATGGCGCTATAAAGGGGCAAATTTTATACCTCCCTTCAATCTGTGATATGGTTATTAAACGCGCTTATGTTATAACGCAAAAATGAATTTATCTTGAAACCCATTCGAGGTAACTCGACAAACAAGGTAACATTCTAAAGGGTATCAAGAGTAGTGTTAGTCATTTTAATTTCAGGTCGTCTCTATGTGCGGTAATGGCGCTATAAAGGCGCAAATTTGATCCCTCCCTTCAATCTGTGATATGGTTATTAAACGCGCTTATGTTATAACGCAAAAAATAATTTTTCTTGAAAACCATTCGAGGTAGCTCGACAAACAAGGTAACATTCTAAAGGGTATCAAGAGTAGTGTTAGTCATTTTAATTTCAGGTCGTCTCTATGTGCGGTAATGGCGCTATAAAGGGGCAACATTGATCCCTCCCTTCAATCTGTGATATGGTTATTAAACGCGCTTATGTTATAACGCAAAAAAATAATTTTTCTTGAAAACCATTCGAGGTAACTCGACAAACAAGGTAACATTCTAAAGGGTACCAATAGTAGTGTTAGTCAAGGTCGTCTCTATGTGCGGTAATGGCGCTATAAAGGGGCAAATTTTATACCTCCCTTCAATCTGTGATATGGTTATTAAACGCGCTTATGTTATAACGCAAAAATGAATTTATCTTGAAACCCATTCGAGGTAACTCGACAAACAAATTAACATTCTAAAGGGTATCAAGAGTAGTGTTAGTCATTTTAATTTCAGGTCGTCTCTATGTGCGGTAATGGCGCTATAAAGGGGAAATTTGATCCCTCCCTTCAATCTGTGATATGGTTATTAAACGCGCTTATGTTATAACGCAAAAAATAATTTATCTTGAAAACCATTCGAGGTAACTCGACAAACAAGGTAACATTCTAAAGGGTATCAATAGTAGTGTTAGTCATTTTAATTTCAGGTCGTCTCTATGTGCGGTAAAGGCGCTATAAAAGCGCAAATTTGATCCCTCCCTTCAATCTGTGATATGGTTATTAAACGCGCTTATGTTATAAGGCAAAAATGAATTTATCTTGAAAACCATTCGAGGTAACTCGACAAACAAGGTAACATTCTAAAGGGTATCAAGAGTAGTGTTAATCATTTTAATTTCAGGTCGTCTCTATGTGCGGTAATGGCGCTATAAAGGGGAAAATTTGATCCCTCCCTTCAATCTGTGATATGGTTATTAAACGCGCTTATGTTATAACGCAAAAAATAATTTATCTTAAAAACCATTCTAGGTAACTCGACAAACAAGGTAACATTCTAAAGGGTATCAATAGTAGTGTTAGTCATTTTAATTTCAGGTCGTCTCTATGTGCGGTAATGGCGCTATAAAGGCGCAAATTTGATCTCTCCCTTCAATCTGTGATATGGTTATTAAACGCGCTTATGTTATAAGGCAAAAATGAATTTATCTTGAAAACCATTCGAGGTAACTCGACAAACAAGGTAACATTCTAAAGGGTATCAAGAGTAGTGTTAGTCATTTTAATTTCAGGTCGTCTCTATGTGCGGTAATGGCGCTATAAAGGGGAAAATTTGATCCCTCCCTTCAATCTGTGATATGGTTATTAAACGCGCTTATGTTATAACGCAAAAAAATAATTTTTCTTCAAAACCATTCGAGGTAACTCGACAAACAAGGTAACATTCTAAAGGGTACCAATAGTAGTGTTAGTCATTTTAATTTCAGGTCGTCTCTATGTGCGGTAATGGCGCTATAAAAGGGCAAATTTGATCCCTCCCTTCAATCTGTGATATGGTTATTAAACGCGCTTATGTTATAACGCAAAAAATAATTTTTCTAGAAAACCATTCGAGGTAACTCGACAAACAAGGTAACATTCTAAAGGGTACCAATAGTAGTGTTAGTCATTTTAATTTCAGGTCGTCTCTATATGCGGTAATGGCGCTATAAAAGGGCAAATTTGATCCCTCCCTTCAATCTGTGATATGGTTATTAAACGCGCTTATGTTATAACGCAAAAAATAATTTTTCTAGAAAACCATTCAAAGTAGCTCGACAAACAAGGTAACATTCTAAAGGGTACCAAGAGTAGTGTTAGTCATTTTAATTTCAGGTTGTCTCTATGTGCGGTAATGGCTCTATAAAGGAGAATACCAAATACGTCGGTTTTTGGGAACCATCTGTCGGATAGAATTTCGAAAATGACCAAATAGCGCGACGTTTAAAGATTTGGACCAAATTTATTTTTTATTATACAAAATTTTAGTTTGAAAAAAGTTTTTTGTGTATTAAAGGATTTAATAGACCGGCTGCCAGGGTGACTCGAAAAACAAGGTAACATTCTAAAGAGTACCAATAGCAGTGTTAGTCATTTTAATTTCAGGTCGTCTCTATGTGCGGTAATGGCGCTATAAAGGCGCAAATTTGATCCCTCCCTTCAATCTGTGATATGGTTATTAAACGCGCTTATGTTATAACGCAAAAAATAATTTTTCTTGAAAACCATTCGAGGTAGCTCGACAAACAAGGTAACATTCTAAAGGGTATCAAGAGTAGTGTTAGTCATTTTAATTTCAGGTCGTCTCTATGTGCGGTAATGGCGCTATAAAGGGGAAATTTGATCCCTCCCTTCAATCTGTGATATGGTTATTAAACGCACTTATGTTATAACGCAAAAAATAATTTATCTTGAAAACCATTCGAGGTAACTCGACAAACAAGGTAACATTCTAAAGGGTATTAAGAGTAGTGTTAGTCATTTTAATTTCAGGTCGTCTCTATGTGCGGTAATGGCGCTATAAAGGCACAAATTTGATCCCTCCCTTCAATCTGTGATATGGTTATTAAACGCGCTTCTGTTTTAACGCAAAAATGAATTTATCTTGAAAACCATTCGAGGTAACTCGACAAACAAGGTAACATTCTAAAGGGTATCAAGAGTAGTGTTAGTCATTTTAATTTCAGGTCGTCTCTATGTGCGGTAATGGCGCTATAAAGGCGCAAATTTGATCCCTCCCTTCAATCTGTGATATGGTTATTAAACGCGCTTATGTTATAACGCAAAAATGAATTTATCTTGAAAACCATTCAAGGTAACTCGACAAACAAGGTAAAATTCTAAAGGGTATCAAGAGTAGTGTTAGTCATTTTAATTTCAGGTCGTCTCTATGTGCGGTAATGGCGCTATAAAGGCGCAAATTTGATCCCTCCCTTCAATCTGTGATATGGTTATTAAACGCGCTTATGTTATAACGCAAAAATGAATTTATCTTGAAAACCATTCGAGGTAACTCGACAAACAAGGTAACATTCTAAAGGGTATCAAGAGTAGTGTTAGTCATTTTAATTTCAGGTCGTCTCTATGTGCGGTAATGGCGCTATAAAGGGGCAAACTTGATCCCTCCCTTCAATCTGTGATATGGTTATTAAACGCGCTTATGTTATAAGGCAAAAATGAATTTATCTTGAAAACCATTCGAGGTAACTCGACAAACAAGGTAACATTCTAAAGGGTACCAATAGTAGTGTTAGTCAAGGTCGTCTTTATGTGCGGTAATGGCGCTATAAAGGGGCAAATTTGATACCTCCCTTCAATCTGTGATATGGTTATTAAACGCGCTTATGTTATAACGCAAAAATGAATTTATCTTGAAACCCATTCGAGGTAACTTGACAAACAAATTAACATTCTAAAGGGTATCAAGAGTAGTGTTAGTCATTTTAATTTCAGGTCGTCTCTGTGTGCGGTAATGGCGCTATAAAGGGGAAATTTGATCCCTCCCTTCAATCTGTGATATGGTTATTAAACGCGCTTATGTTATAACGCAAAAAATAATTTTTCTAGAAAACCATTCAAAGTAGCTCGACAAACAAGGTAACATTCTAAAGGGTACCAAGAGTAGTGTTAGTCATTTTAATTTCAGGTTGTCTCTATGTGCGGTAATGGCTCTATAAAGGAGAATACCAAATACGTCGGTTTTTGGGAACCATCTGTCGGATAGAATTTCGAAAATGACCAAATAGCGCGACGTTTAAAGATTTGGACCAAATTTATTTTTTATTATACAAAATTTAAGTTTGAAAAATGTTTTTAGTGTATTAAAGGATTTAATAGACCGGCTGCCAGGGTGACTCGAAAAACAAGGTAACATTCTAAAGGGTACCAATAGCAGTGTTAGTCATTTTAATTTCAGGTCGTCTCTATGTGCGGTAATGGCGCTATAAAGGCGCAAATTTGATCCCTCCCTTCAATCTGTGATATGGTTATTAAACGCGCTTATGTTATAACGCAAAAAATAATTTTTCTTGAAAACCATTCGAGGTAGCTCGACAAACAAGGTAACATTCTAAAGGGTATCAAGAGTAGTGTTAGTCATTTTAATTTCAGGTCGTCTCTATGTGCGGTAATGGCGCTATAAAGGGGCAACATTGATCCCTTCCTTCAATCTGTGATATGGTTATTAAACGCGCTTATGTTATAACGCAAAAAAATAATTTTTCTTGAAAACCATTCGAGGTAACTCGACAAACAAGGTAACATTCTAAAGGGTACCAATAGTAGTGTTAGTCAAGGTCGTCTCTATGTGCGGTAATGGCGCTATAAAGGGGCAAATTTGATACCTCCCTTCAATCTGTGATATGGTTATTAAACGCGCTTATGTTATAACGCAAAAATGAATTTATCTTGAAACCCATTCGAGGTAACTCGACAAACAAATTAACATTCTAAAGGGTATCAAGATGAGTGTTAGTCATTTTAATTTCAGGTCGTCTCTATGTGCGGTAATGGCGCTATAAAGGGGAAATTTGATCCCTCCCTTCAATCTGTGATATGGTTATTAAACGCGCTTATGTTATAACGCAAAAAATAATTTATCTTGAAAACCATTCGAGGTAACTCGACAAACAAGGTAACATTCTAAAGGGTATCAATAGTAGTGTTAGTCATTTTAATTTCAGGTCGTCTCTATGTGCGGTAATGGCGCTATAAAAGCGCAAATTTGATCCCTCCCTTCAATCTGTGATATGGTTATTAAACGCGCTTATGTTATAAGGCAAAAATGAATTTATCTTGAAAACCATTCGAGGTAACTCGACAAACAAGGTAACATTCTAAAGGGTATCAAGAGTAGTGTTAATCATTTTAATTTCAGGTCGTCTCTATGTGCGGTAATGGCGCTATAAAGGGGAAAATTTGATCCCTCCCTTCAATCTGTGATATGGTTATTAAACGCGCTTATGTTATAACGCAAAAAAATAATTTTTCTTGAAAACCATTCGAGGTAACTCGACAAACAAGGTAACATTCTAAAGGGTATCAATAGTAGTGTTAGTCATTTTAATTTCAGGTCGTCTCTATGTGCGGTAATGGCGCTATAAAGGCGCAAATTTGATCCCTCCCTTCAATCTGTGATATGGTTATTAAACGCGCTTATGTTATAACGCAAAAATGAATTTATCTTGAAAACCATTCGAGGTAACTCGACAAACAAGATAACATTCTAAAGGGTATCAAGAGTAGTGTTAGTCATTTTAATTTCAGGTCGTCTCTATGTGCGGTAATGGCGCTATAAAGGGGCAAATTTGATCCCTCCCTTCAATCTGTGATATGGTTATTAAACGGGCTTATGTTATAACGCAAAAAATAATTTTTCTTGAAAACCATTCGAGGTAGCTCGACAAACAAGGTAACATTCTAAAGGGTACCAATAGTAGTGTTAGTCATTTTAATTTCAGGTCGTCTCTATGTGCGGTAATGGCGCTATAAAAGGGCAAATTTGATCCCTCCCTTCAATCTGTGATATGGTTATTAAACGCGCTTATGTTATAACGCAAAAATGAATTTATCTTGAAAACCATTCGAGGTAACTCGACAAACAAGGTAAAATTCTAAAGGGTATCAAGAGTAGTGTTAGTCATTTTAATTTCAGGTCGTCTCTATGTGCGGTAATGGCGCTATAAAGGCGCAAATTTGATCCCTCCCTTCAATCTGTGATATGGTTATTAAACGCGCTTATGTTATAACGCAAAAATTAATTTATCTTGAAAACCATTCGAGGTAACTCGACAAACAAGGTAACATTCTAAAGGGTATCAAGAGTAGTGTTAGTCATTTTAATTTCAGGTCGTCTCTATGTGCGGTAATGGCGCTATAAAGGCGCAAATTTGATCCCTCCCTTCAATCTGTGATATGGTTATTAAACGCGCTTATGTTATAACGCAAAAATGAATTTATCTTGAAAACCATTCGAGGTAACTCGACAAACAAGATAACATTCTAAAGGGTATCAAGAGTAGTGTTAGTCATTTTAATTTCAGGTCGTCTCTATGTGCGGTAATGGCGCTATAAAGGGGCAAATTTGATCCCTCCCTTCAATCTGTGATATGGTTATTAAACGCGCTTATGTTATAACGCAAAAAAATAATTTGTCTTGAAAACCATTCGAGGTAACTCGACAAACAAGGTAACATTCTAAAGGGTATCAAGAGTAGTGTTAGTCATTTTAATTTCAGGTCGTCTCTATGTGCCGCAATTTGTGGTAATGGCGCTATAAAGGGGCAAATTTGATCCCTCCCTTCAATCTGTGATATGGTTATTAAACGCGCTTATGTTATAACGCAAAAAATAATTTTTCTTGAAAACCATTCGAGGTAGCTCGACAAACAAGGTAACATTCTAAAGGGTACCAATAGTAGTGTTAGTCATTTTAATTTCAGGTCGTCTCTATGTGCGGTAATGGCGCTATAAAAGGGCAAATTTGATCCCTCCCTTCAATCTGTGATATGGTTATTAAACGCGCTTATGTTATAACGCAAAAATGAATTTATCTTGAAAACCATTCGAGGTAACTCGACAAACAAGGTAAAATTCTAAAGGGTATCAAGAGTAGTGTTAGTCATTTTAATTTCAGGTCGTCTCTATGTGCGGTAATGGCGCTATAAAGGGGCAAACTTGATCCCTCCCTTCAATCTGTGATATGGTTATTAAACGCGCTTATGTTATAACGCAAAAAAATTATTTTTCTTGAAAACCATTCGAGGTAACTCGACAAACAAGGTAACATTCTAAAGGGTACCAATAGTAGTGTTAGTCAAGGTCGTCTCTATGTGCGGTAATGGCGCTATAAAGGGGCAAATTTTATACCTCCCTTCAATCTGTGATATGGTTATTAAACGCGCTTATGTTATAACGCAAAAATGAATTTATCTTGAAACCCATTCGAGGTAACTCGACAAACAAATTAACATTCTAAAGGGTATCAAGAGTAGTGTTAGTCATTTTAATTTCAGGTCGTCTCTATGTGCGGTAATGGCGCTATAAAGGGGAAATTTGATCCCTCCCTTCAATCTGTGATATGGTTATTAAACGCGCTTATGTTATAACGCAAAAAATAATTTATCTTGAAAACCATTCGAGGTAACTCGACAAACAAGGTAACATTCTAAAGGGTATCAATAGTAGTGTAAGTCATTTTAATTTCAGGTCGTCTCTATGTGCGGTAATGGCGCTATAAAATCGCAAATTTGATCCCTCCCTTCAATCTGTGATATGGTTATTAAACGCGCTTATGTTATAAGGCAAAAATGAATTTATCTTGAAAACCATTCGAGGTAACTCGACAAACAAGGTAACATTCTAAAGGGTATCAAGAGTAGTGTTAATCATTTTAATTTCAGGTCGTCTCTATGTGCGGTAATGGCGCTATAAAGGGGAAAATTTGATCCCTCCCTTCAATCTGTGATATGGTTATTAAACGCGCTTATGTTATAACGCAAAAAAATAATTTTTCTTGAAAACCATTCGAGGTAACTCGACAAACAAGGTAACATTCTAAAGGGTATCAATAGTAGTGTTAGTCATTTTAATTTCAGGTCGTCTCTATGTGCGGTAATGGCGCTATAAAGGCGCAAATTTGATCCCTCCCTTCAATCTGTGATATGGTTATTAAACGCGCTTATGTTATAACTCAAAAATGAATTTATCTTGAAAACCATTCAAGGTAACTCGACAAACAAGATAACATTCTAAAGGGTATCAAGAGTAGTGTTAGTCATTTTAATTTCAGGTCGTCTCTATGTGCGGTAATGGCGCTATAAAGGGGCAAATTTGATCCCTCCCTTCAATCTGTGATATGGTTATTAAACGCGCTTATGTTATAACGCAAAAAAATAATTTTTCTTGAAAACCATTCGAGGTAACTCGACAAACAAGGTAACATTCTAAAGGGTATCAAGAGTAGTGTTAGTCATTTTAATTTCAGGTCGTCTCTATGTGCCGCAATTTGTGGTAATGGCGCTATAAAGGGGCAAATTTGATACCTCCCTTCAATCTGTGATATGGTTATTAAACGCGCTTATGTTATAACGCAAAAATGAATTTATCTTGAAACCCATTCGAGGTAACTCGACAAACAAATTAACATTCTAAAGGGTATCAAGAGTAGTGTTAGTCATTTTAATTTCAGGTCGTCTCTATGTGCGGTAATGGCGCTATAAAGGGGAAATTTGATCCCTCCCTTCAATCTGTGATATGGTTATTAAACGCGCTTATGTTATAACGCAAAAAATAATTTATCTTGAAAACCATTCGAGGTAACTCGACAAACAAGGTAACATTCTAAAGGGTATCAATAGTAGTGTTAGTCGTTTTAATTTCAGGTCGTCTCTATGTGCGGTAATGGCGCTATAAAAGCGCAAATTTGATCCCTCCCTTCAATCTGTGATATGGTTATTAAACGCGCTTATGTTATAAGGCAAAAATGAATTTATCTTGAAAACCATTCGAGGTAACTCGACAAACAAGGTAACATTCTAAAGGGTATCAAGAGTAGTGTTAATCATTTTAATTTCAGGTCGTCTCTATGTGCGGTAATGGCGCTATAAAGGGGAAAATTTGATCCCTCCCTTCAATCTGTGATATGGTTATTAAACGCGCTTATGTTATAACGCAAAAAAATAATTTTTCTTGAAAACCATTCGAGGTAACTCGACAAACAAGGTAACATTCTAAAGGGTATCAATAGTAGTGTTAGTCATTTTAATTTCAGGTCGTCTCTATGTGCGGTAATGGCGCTATAAAGGCGCAAATTTGATCCCTCCCTTCAATCTGTGATATGGTTATTAAACGCGCTTATGTTATAACGCAAAAATGAATTTATCTTGAAAACCATTCGAGGTAACTCGACAAACAAGATAACATTCTAAAGGGTATCAAGAGTAGTGTTAGTCATTTTAATTTCAGGTCGTCTCTATTTGCGGTAATGGCGCTATAAAGGGGCAAATTTGATCCCTCCCTTTAATCTGTGATATGGTTATTAAACGCGCTTATGTTATAACGCAAAAAAATAATTTTTCTTGAAAACCATTCGAGGTAACTCGACAAACAAGGTAACATTCTAAAGGGTATCAAGAGTAGTGTTAGTCATTTTAATTTCAGGTCGTCTCTATGTGCCGCAATTTGTGGTAATGGCGCTATAAAGGGGCAAATTTGATCCCTCCCTTCAATCTGTGATATGGTTATTAAACGCGCTTATGTTATAACGCAAAAAATAATTTTTCTTGAAAACCATTCGAGGTAGCTCGACAAACAAGGTAACATTCTAAAGGGTACCAATAGCAGTGTTAGTCATTTTAATTTCAGGTCGTCTCTATGTGCGGTAATGGCGCTATAAAGGCGCAAATTTGATCCCTCCCTTCAATCTGTGATATGGTTATTAAACGCGCTTATGTTATAACGCAAAAAATAATTTTTCTTGAAAACCATTCGAGGTAGCTCGACAAACAAGGTAACATTCTAAAGGGTATCAAGAGTAGTGTTAGTCATTTTAATTTCAGGTCGTCTCTATGTGCGGTAATGGCGCTATAAAGGGGAAATTTGATCCCTCCCTTCAATCTGTGATATGGTTATTAAACGCGCTTATGTTATAACGCAAAAAATAATTTATCTTGAAAACCATTCGAGGTAACTCGACAAACAAGGTAACATTCTAAAGGGTATCAAGAGTAGTGTTAGTCATTTTAATTTCAGGTCGTCTCTATGTGCGGTAATGGCGCTATAAAGGCGCAAATTTGATCCCTCCCTTCAATCTGTGATATGGTTATTAAACGCGCTTATGTTATAACGCAAAAATGAATTTATCTTGAAAACCATTCGAGGTAACTCGACAAACAAGGTAACATTCTAAAGGGTATCAAGAGTAGTGTTAGTCATTTTAATTTCAGGTCGTCTCTATGTGCGGTAATGGCGCTATAAAGGCGCAAATTTGATCCCTCCCTTCAATCTGTGATATGGTTATTAAACGCGCTTATGTTATAACGCTAAAATGAATTTATCTTGAAAACCATTCGAGGTAACTCGACAAACAAGGTAACATTCTAAAGGGTATCAAGAGTAGTGTTAGTCATTTTAATTTCAGGTCGTCTCTATGTGCGGTAATGGCGCTATAAAGGCGCAAATTTGATCCCTCCCTTCAATCTGTGATATGGTTATTAAACGCGCTTATTTTATAACGCAAAAATGAATTTATCTTGAAAACCATTCGAGGTAACTCGACAAACAAGGTAACATTCTAAAGGGTATCAAGAGTAGTGTTAGTCATTTTAATTTCAGGTCGTCTCTATGTGCGGTAATGGCGCTATAAAGGGGAAATTTGATCCCTCCCTTCAATCTGTGATATGGTTATTAAACGCGCTTATGTTATAACGCAAAAAATAATTTATCTTGAAAACCATTCGAGGAAACTCGACAAACAAGGTAACATTCTAAAGGGTATCAATAGTAGTGTTAGTCATTTTAATTGCAGGTCGTCTCTATGTGCGGTAATGGCGCTATAAAGGCGCAAATTTGATCCCTCCCTTCAATCTGTGATATGGTTATTAAACGCGCTTATGTTATAAGGCAAAAATGAATTTATCTTGAAAACCATTTGAGGTAACATTCTAAAGGGTACCAATAGTAGTGTTAGTCATTTTAATTTCAGATCGTCTCTATGTGCGGTAATGGCGCTATAAAGGGGCAAATTTGATCCCTCCCTTCAATCTGTGATATGGTTATTAAACGCGCTTATGTTATAACGCAAAAATGAATTTATCTTGAAACCCATTCGAGGTAACTCGACAAACAAATTAACATTCTAAAGGGTATCAAGATTAGTGTTAGTCATTTTAATTTCAGGTTGTCTCTATGTGCGGTAATGGCGCTATAAAGGGGAAATTTGATCCCTCCCTTCAATCTGTGATATGGTTATTAAACGCGCTTATGTTATAACGCAAAAAATGATTTATCTTGAAAACCATTCGAGGTAACTCGACAAACAAGGTAACATTCTAAAGGGTATCAATAGTAGTGTTAGTCATTTTAATTTCAGGTCGTCTCTATGTGCGGTAATGGCGCTATAAAGGCGCAAATTTGATCCCTCCCTTCAATCTGTGATATGGTTATTAAACGCGCTTATGTTATAAGGCAAAAATGAATTTATCTTGAAAACCATTCGAGGTAACTCGACAAACAAGGTAACATTCTAAAGGGTATCAAGAGTAGTGTTAGTCATTTTAATTTCAGGTCGTCTCTATGTGCCGCAATTTGGCTCTATAAAGGGGAAAATTAGATCCCTCCCTTCAATCTGTGATATGGTTATTAAACGCGCTTATGTTATAACGCAAAAAATAATTTATCTTGAAACCCATTCGAGGTAACTCGACAAACAAGGTAACATTCTAAAGAGTATCAATAGTAGTGTTAGTCATTTTAATTTCAGGTCGTCTCTATGTGCGGTAATGGCGCTATAAATTCGCAAATTTGATCCCTCCCTTCAATCTGTGATATGGTTATTAAACGCGCTTATGTTATAAGGCAAAAATGAATTTATCTTGAAAACCATTCGAGGTAACTCGACAAACAAGGTAACATTCTAAAGGGTATCAAGAGTAGTGTTAGTCATTTTAATTTCAGGTCGTCTCTATGTGCGGTAATGGCGCTATAAAGGGGAAAATTTGATCCCTCCCTTCAATCTGTGATATGGTTATTAAACGCGCTTATGTTATAACGCAAAATAATAATTTTTCTTCAAAACCATTCGAGGTAACTCGACAAACAAGGTAACATTCTAAAGGGTACCAATAGTAGTGTTAGTCATTTTAATTTCAGGTCGTCTCTATGTGCGGTAATGGCGCTATAAAAGGGCAAATTTGATCCCTCCCTTCAATCTGTGATATGGTTATTAAACGCGCTTATGTTATAACGCAAAAAATAATTTTTCTAGAAAATCATTCAAAGTAGCTCGACAAACAAGGTAACATTCTAAAGGGTACCAAGAGTAGTGTTAGTCATTTTAATTTCAGGTCGTCTCTATGTGCGGTAATGGCGCTATAAAGGGGAAAATTTGATCCCTCCCTTCAATCTGTGATATGGTTATTAAACGCGCTTATGTTATAACGCAAAATAATAATTTTTCTTCAAAACCATTCGAGGTAACTCGACAAACAAGGTAACATTATAAAGGGTACCAATAGTAGTGTTAGTCATTTTAATTTCAGGTCGTCTCTATGTGCGGTAATGGCGCTATAAAAGGGCAAATTTGATCCCTCCCTTCAATCTGTGATATGGTTATTAAACGCGCTTATGTTATAACGCAAAAAATAATTTATCTTGAAAACCATTCGAGGTAACTCGACAAACAAGGTAACATTCTAAAGGGTATCAATAGTAGTGTTAGTCATTTTAATTTCAGGTCGTCTCTATGTGCGGTAATGGCGCTATAAAGGGGCAAATTTGATCCCTCCCTTCAATCTGTGATATGGTTATTAAACGCGCTTATGTTATAACGCAAAAAAATAATTTTTCTTGAAAACCATTCGAGGTAACTCGACAAACAAGGTAACATTCTAAAGGGTATCAAGAGTAGTGTTAGTCATTTTAATTTCAGGTCGTCTCTATGTGCCGCAATTTGTGGTAATGGCGCTATAAAGGGGCAAATTTGATCCCTCCCTTCAATCTGTGATATGGTTATTAAACGCGCTTATGTTATAACGCAAAAAATAATTTTTCTTGAAAACCATTCGAGGTAGCTCGACAAACAAGGTAACATTCTAAAGGGTACCAATAGTAGTGTTAGTCATTTTAATTTCAGGTCGTCTCTATGTGCGGTAATGGCGCTATAAAGGGGCAAATTTGATCCCTCCCTTCAATCTGTGATATGGTTATTAAACGCGCTTATGTTATAACGCAAAAATGAATTTATCTTGAAACCCATTCGAGGTAACTCGACAAACAAATTAACATACTAAAGGGTATCAAGATTAGTGTTAGTCATTTTAATTTCAGGTTGTCTCTATGTGCGGTAATGGCGCTATAAAGGGGAAATTTGATCCCTCCCTTCAATCTGTGTGTTGGTTATTAAACGCGCTTATGTTATAACGCAAAAAATAATTTATCTTGAAAACCATTCGAGGTAACTCGACAAACAAGGTAACATTCTAAAGGGTATCAATAGTAGTGTTAGTCATTTTAATTTCAGGTCGTCTTTATGTGCGGTAATGGCGCTATAAAGGCGCAAATTTGATCCCTCCCTTCAATCTGTGATATGGTTATTTAACGCGCTTATGTTATAAGGCAAAAATGAATTTATCTTGAAAACCATTCGAGGTAACTCGACAAACAAGGTAACATTCTAAAGGGTATCAAGAGTAGTGTTAGTCATTTTAATTTCAGGTCGTCTCTATGTGCCGCAATTTGGCGCTATAAAGGGGAAAATTCTATCCCTCCCTTCAATCTGTGATATGGTTATTAAACGCGCTTATGTTATAACGCAAAAAATAATTTATCTTGAAAACCATTCGAGGTAACTCGACAAACAAGGTAACATTCTAAAGAGTATCAATAGTAGTGTTAGTCATTTTAATTTCAGGTCGTCTCTATGTGCGGTAATGGCGCTATAAAGGCGCAAATTTGATCCCTCCCTTCAATCTGTGATATGGTTATTAAACGCGCTTATGTTATAAGGCAAAAATGAATTTATCTTGAAAACCATTCGAGGTAACTCGACAAACAAGGTAACATTCTAAAGGGTATCAATAGTAGTGTTAGTCATTTTAATTTCAGGTCGTCTCTATGTGCGGTAATGGCGCTATAAAGGCGCAAATTTGATCCCTCCCTTCAATCTGTGATATGGTTATTAAACGCGCTTATGTTATAAGGCAAAAATGAATTTATCTTGAAAACCATTCGAGGTAACATTCTAAAGGGTACCAATAGTAGTGTTAGTCATTTTAATTTCAGATCGTCTCTATGTGCGGTAATGGCGCTATAAAGGGGCAAATTTGATCCCTCCCTTCAATCTGTGATATGGTTATTAAACGCGCTTATGTTATAACGCAAAAATGAATTTATCTTGAAACCCATTCGAGGTAACTCGACAAACAAATTAACATTCTAAAGGGTATCAAGATTAGTGTTAGTCATTTTAATTTCAGGTTGTCTCTATGTGCGGTAATGGCGCTATAAAGGGGAAATTTGATCCCTCCCTTCAATCTGTGATATGGTTATTAAACGCGCTTATGTTATAACGCAAAAAATGATTTATCTTGAAAACCATTCGAGGTAACTCGACAAACAAGGTAACATTCTAAAGGGTATCAATAGTAGTGTTAGTCATTTTAATTTCAGGTCGTCTCTATGTGCGGTAATGGCGCTATAAAGGCGCAAATTTGATCCCTCCCTTCAATCTGTGATATGGTTATTAAACGCGCTTATGTTATAAGGCAAAAATGAATTTATCTTGAAAACCATTCGAGGTAACTCGACAAACAAGGTAACATTCTAAAGGGTATCAAGAGTAGTGTTAGTCATTTTAATTTCAGGTCGTCTCTATGTGCCGCAATTTGGCTCTATAAAGGGGAAAATTAGATCCCTCCCTTCAATCTGTGATATGGTTATTAAACGCGCTTATGTTATAACGCAAAAAATAATTTATCTTGAAACCCATTCGAGGTAACTCGACAAACAAGGTAACATTCTAAAGAGTATCAATAGTAGTGTTAGTCATTTTAATTTCAGGTCGTCTCTATGTGCGGTAATGGCGCTATAAATTCGCAAATTTGATCCCTCCCTTCAATCTGTGATATGGTTATTAAACGCGCTTATGTTATAAGGCAAAAATGAATTTATCTTGAAAACCATTCGAGGTAACTCGACAAACAAGGTAACATTCTAAAGGGTATCAAGAGTAGTGTTAGTCATTTTAATTTCAGGTCGTCTCTATGTGCGGTAATGGCGCTATAAAGGGGAAAATTTGATCCCTCCCTTCAATCTGTGATATGGTTATTAAACGCGCTTATGTTATAACGCAAAAATGAATTTATCTTGAAAACCATTCGAGGTAACTCGACAAACAAGGTAACATTCTAAAGGGTATCAAGAGTAGTGTTAGTCATTTTAATTTCAGGACGTCTCTATGTGCGGTAATGGCGCTATAAAGGGGAAAATTTGATCCCTCCCTTCAATCTGTGATATGGTTATTAAACGCGCTTATGTTATAACGCAAAAAATAATTTATCTTGAAAACCATTCGAGGTAACTCGACAAACAAGGTAACATTCTAAAGGGTATCAATAGTAGTGTTAGTCATTTTAATTTCAGGTCGTCTCTATGTGCGGTAATGGCGCTATAAAGGCGCAAATTTGATCCCTCCCTTCAATCTGTGATATGGTTATTAAACGCGCTTATGTTATAACGCAAAAAAATAATTTTTCTTGAAAACCATTCGAGGTAACTCGACAAACAAGGTAACATTCTAAAGGGTATCAAGAGTAGTGTTAGTCATTTTAATTTCAGGTCGTCTCTATGTGCCGCAATTTGTGGTATTGGCGCTATAAAGGGGCAAATTTGATCCCTCCCTTCAATCTGTGATATGGTTATTAAACGCGCTTATGTTATAACGCAAAAAATAATTTTTCTTGAAAACCATTCGAGGTAGCTCGACAAACAAGGTAACATTCTAAAGGGTACCAATAGTAGTGTTAGTCATTTTAATTTCAGGTCGTCTCTATGTGCGGTAATGGCGCTATAAAGGGGCAAATTTTGATCCCTGCCTTCAATCTGTGATATGGTTATTAAACGCGCTTATGTTATAACGCAAAAATGAATTTATCTTGAAACCCATTCGAGGTAACTCGACAAACAAATTAACATTCTAAAGGGTATCAAGATTAGTGTTAGTCATTTTAATTTCAGGTTGTCTCTATGTGCGGTAATGGCGCTATAAAGGGGAAATTTGATCCCTCCCTTCAATCTGTGATATGGTTATTAAACGCGCTTATGTTATAACGCAAAAAATAATTTATCTTGAAAACCATTCGAGGTAACTCGACAAACAAGGTAACATTCTAAAGGGTATCAATAGTAGTGTTAGTCATTTTAATTTCAGGTCGTCTTTATGTGCGGTAATGGCGCTATAAAGGCGCAAATTTGATCCCTCCCTTCAATCTGTGATATGGTTATTAAACGCGCTTATGTTATAAGGCAAAAATGAATTTATCTTGAAAACCATTCGAGGTAACTCGACAAACAAGGTAACATTCTAAAGGGTATCAAGAGTAGTGTTAGTCATTTTAATTTCAGGTCGTCTCTATGTGCCGCAATTTGGCGCTATAAAGGGGAAAATTAGATCCCTCCCTTCAATCTGTGATATGGTTATTAAACGCGCTTATGTTATAACGCAAAAAATAATTTATCTTGAAAACCATTCGAGGTAACTCGACAAACAAGGTAACATTCTAAAGAGTATCAATAGTAGTGTTAGTCATTTTAATTTCAGGTCGTCTCTATGTGCGGTAATGGCGCTATAAAGGCGCAAATTTGATCCCTCCCTTCAATCTGTGATATGGTTATTAAACACGCTTATGTTATAAGGCAAAAATGTATTTATCTTGAAAACCATTCGAGGTAACTCGACAAACAAGGTAACATTCTAAAGGGTATCAAGAGTAGTGTTAGTCATTTTAATTTCAGGTCGTCTCTATGTGCGGTAATGGCGCTATAAAGGGGAAAATTTGATCCCTCCCTTCAATCTGTGATATGGTTATTAAACGCGCTTATGTTATAACGCAAAATAATAATTTTTCTTCAAAACCATTCGAGGTAACTCGACAAACAAGGTAACATTCTAAAGGGTACCAATAGTAGTGTTAGTCATTTTAATTTCAGGTCGTCTCTATGTGCGGTAATGGCGCTATAAAAGGGCAAATTTGATCCCTCCCTTCAATCTGTGATATGGTTATTAAACGCGCTTATGTTATAACGCAAAAAAAAATTTTTTCTTGAAAACCATTCGAGGTAACTCGACAAACAAGGTAACATTCTAAAGGGTACCAATAGTAGTGTTAGTCATTTTAATTTCAGGTCGTCTCTATGTGCGGTAATGGCGCTATAAAAGGGCAAATTTGATCCCTCCCTTCAATCTGTGATATGGTTATTAAACGCGCTTATGTTATAACGCAAAAAATAATTTTTCTAGAAAACCATTCAAAGTAGCTCGACAAACAAGGTAACATTCTAAAGGGTACCAAGAGTAGTGTTAGTCATTTTAATTTCAGGTCGTCTCTATGTGCGGTAATGGCGCTATAAAGGGGAAAATTTGATCCCTCCCTTCAATCTGTGATATGGTTATTAAACGCGCTTATGTTATAACGCAAAAAATAATTTATCTTGAAAACCATTCGAGGTAACTCGACAAACAAGGTAACATTCTAAAGGGTATCAATAGTAGTGTTAGTCATTTTAATTTCAGGTCGTCTCTATGTGCGGTAATGGCGCTATAAAGGCGCAAATTTGATCCCTCCCTTCAATCTGTGATATGGTTATTAAACGCGCTTATGTTATAAGGCAAAAATGAATTTATCTTGAAAACCATTCGAGGTAACTCGACAAACAAGGTAACATTCTAAAGGGTATCAAGAGTAGTGTTAGTCTTTTTAATTTCAGGTCGTCTCTATGTGCGGTAATGGCGCTATAAAGGGGAAAATTTGATCCCTCCCTTCAATCTGTGATATGGTTATTAAACGCGCTTATGTTATAACGCAAAATAATAATTTTTCTTCAAAACCATTCGAGGTAACTCGACAAACAAGGTAACATTCTAAAGGGTACCAATAGTAGTGTTAGTCATTTTAATTTCAGGTCGTCTCTATGTGCGGTAATGGCGCTATAAAAGGGCAAATTTGATCCCTCCCTTCAATCTGTGATATGGTTATTAAACGCGCTTATGTTATAACGCAAAAAAATAATTTTTCTTCAAAACCATTCGAGGTTACTCGACAAACAAGGTAACATTCTAAAGGGTACCAATAGTAGTGTTAGTCATTTTAATTTCAGGTCGTCTCTATGTGCGGTAATGGCGCTATAAAAGGGCAAATTTGATCCCTCCCTTCAATCTGTGATATGGTTATTAAACGCGCTAATGTTATAACGCAATAAATAATTTTTCTAGAAAACCATTCAAAGTAGCTCGACAAACAAGGTAACATTCTAAAGGGTACCAAGAGTAGTGTTAGTCATTTTAATTTCAGGTCGTCTCTATGTGCGGTAATGGCGCTATAAAGGAGAATACCAAATACGTCGGTTTTTGGGAACCATCTGTCGGATAGAATTTCGAAAATGACCAAATAGCGCGACGTTTAAAGATTTGGACCAAATTTATTTTTTATTATACAAAATTTTAGTTTGAAAAAAGTTTTTAGTGTATTAAAGGATTTAATAGACCGGCTGCCAGGGTGACTCGAAAAACAAGGTAACATTCTAAAGGGTACCAATAGCAGTGTTAGTCATTTTAATTTCAGGTCGTCTCTATGTGCGGTAATGGCGCTATAAAGGCGCAAATTTGATCCCTCCCTTCAATCTGTGATATGGTTATTAAACGCGCTTATGTTATAACGCAAAAAACAATTTTTCTTGAAAATCATTCGAGGTAGCTCGACAAACAAGGTAACATTCTAAAGAGTACCAATAGTAGTGTTAGTCATTTTAATTTCAGGTCGTCTCTATGTGCGGTAATGGCGCTATAAAGGGGCAAATTTGATCCCTCCCTTCAATCTGTGATATGGTTATTAAACGCGCTTATGTTATAACGCAAAATAATAATTTTTCTTCAAAACCATTCGATGTAACTCGACAAACAAGGTAACATTCTAAAGGGTATCAATAGTAGTGTTAGTCATTTTAATTTCAGGTCGTCTCTATGTGCGGTAATGGCGCTATAAAAGGGCAAATTTGATCCCTCCCTTCCATCTGTGATATGGTTATTAAACGCGCTTATGTTATAACGCAAAAAATAATTTTTCTAGAAAACCATTCAAAGTAGCTCGACAAACAAGGTAACATTCTAAAGGGTACCAAGAGTAGTGTCAGTCATTTTAATTTCAGGTCGTCTCTATGTGCGGTAATGGCGCTATAAAGGGGAAAATTTGATCCCTCCCTTCAATCTGTGATATGGTTATTAAACGCGCTTATGTTATAACGCAAAAAATAATTTATCTTGAAAACCATTCGAGGTAACTCGACAAACAAGGTAACATTCTAAAGGGTATCAATAGTAGTGTTAGTCATTTTAATTTCAGGTCGTCTCTATGTGCGGTAATGGCGCTATAAAGGCGCAAATTTGATCCCTCCCTTCAATCTGTGATATGGTTATTAAACGCGCTTATGTTATAAGGCAAAAATGAATTTATCTTGAAAACCATTCGAGGTAACTCGACAAACAAGGTAACATTCTAAAGGGTATCAAGAGTAGTGTTAGTCATTTTAATTTCAGGACGTCTCTATGTGCGGTAATGGCGCTATAAAGGCGCAAATTTGATCCCTCCCTTCAATCTGTGATATGGTTATTAAACGCGCTTATGTTATAACGCAAAATAATAATTTTTCTTTAAAACCATTCAAAGTAGCTCGACAAACAAGGTAACATTCTAAAGGGTACCAAGAGTAGTGTTAGTCATTTTAATTTCAGGTCGTCTCTATGTGCGGTAATGGCGCTATAAAGGGGAAAATTTGATCCCTCCCTTCAATCTGTGATATGGTTATTAAACGCGCTTATGTTATAACGCAAAAAATAATTTATCTTGAAAACCATTCGAGGTAACTCGACAAACAAGGTAACATTCTAAAGGGTATCAATAGTAGTGTTAGTCATTTTAATTTCAGGTCGTCTCTATGTGCGCTAATGGCGCTATAAAGGCGCAAATTTGATCCCTCCCTTCAATCTGTGATATGGTTATTAAACGCGCTTATGTTATAAGGCAAAAATGAATTTATCTTGAAAACCATTCGAGGTAACTCGACAAACAAGGTAACATTCTAAAGGGTATCAAGAGTAGTGTTAGTCATTTTAATTTCAGGACGTCTCTATGTGCGGTAATGGCGCTATAAAGGGGAAAATTTGATCCCTCCCTTCAATCTGTGATATGGTTATTAAACGCGCTTATGTTATAAGGCAAAAATGAATTTATCTTGAAAACCATTCGAGGTAACTCGACAAACAAGGTAACATTCTAAAGGGTATCAAGAGTAGTGTTAGTCATTTTAATTTCAGGACGTCTCTATGTGCGGTAATGGCGCTATAAAGGGGAAAATTTGATCCCTCCCTTCAATCTGTGATATGGTTATTAAACGCGCTTATGTTATAAGGCAAAAATGAATTTATCTTGAAAACCATTCGAGGTAACTCGACAAACAAGGTAACATTCTAAAGGGTATCAAGAGTAGTGTTAGTCATTTTAATTTCAGGTCGTCTCTATGTGCGGTAATGGCGCTATAAAGGCTAAATTTGATCCCTCCCTTCAATCTGTGATATGGTTATTAAACGCGCTTATGTTATAACGCAAAAAATAATTTATCTTGAAAACCATTCGAGGTAACTCGACAAACAAGGTAACATTCTAAAGGGTATCAAGAGTAGTGTTAGTCATTTTAATTTCAGGTCGTCTCTATGTGCGGTAATGGCGCTATAAAGGCGCAAATTTGATCCCTCCCTTCAATCTGTGATATGGTTATTAAACGCGCTTATGTTATAACGCAAAAAATAATTTTTCTTGAAAACCATTCGAGGTAACTCGACAAACAAGGTAACATTCTAAAGGGTATCAATAGTAGTGTTAGTCATTTTAATTTCAGGTCGTCTCTATGTGCGCTAATGGCGCTATAAAGGCGCAAATTTGATCCCTCCCTTCAATCTGTGATATGGTTATTAAACGCGCTTATGTTATAAGGCAAAAATGAATTTATCTTGAAAACCATTCGAGGTAACTCGACAAACAAGGTAACATTCTAAAGGGTATCAAGAGTAGTGTTAGTCATTTTAATTTCAGGACGTCTCTATGTGCGGTAATGGCGCTATAAAGGGGAAAATTTGATCCCTCCCTTCAATCTGTGATATGGTTATTAAACGCGCTTATGTTATAAGGCAAAAATGAATTTATCTTGAAAACCATTCGAGGTAACTCGACAAACAAGGTAACATTCTAAAGGGTATCAAGAGTAGTGTTAGTCATTTTAATTTCAGGACGTCTCTATGTGCGGTAATGGCGCTATAAAGGGGAAAATTTGATCCCTCCCTTCAATCTGTGATATGGTTATTAAACGCGCTTATGTTATAAGGCAAAAATGAATTTATCTTGAAAACCATTCGAGGTAACTCGACAAACAAGGTAACATTCTAAAGGGTATCAAGAGTAGTGTTAGTCATTTTAATTTCAGGTCGTCTCTATGTGCGGTAATGGCGCTATAAAGGCTAAATTTGATCCCTCCCTTCAATCTGTGATATGGTTATTAAACGCGCTTATGTTATAACGCAAAAAATAATTTATCTTGAAAACCATTCGAGGTAACTCGACAAACAAGGTAACATTCTAAAGGGTATCAAGAGTAGTGTTAGTCATTTTAATTTCAGGTCGTCTCTATGTGCGGTAATGGCGCTATAAAGGCGCAAATTTGATCCCTCCCTTCAATCTGTGATATGGTTATTAAACGCGCTTATGTTATAACGCAAAAAATAATTTTTCTTGAAAACCATTCGAGGTAGCTCGACAAACAAGGTAACATTCTAAAGGGTACCAATAGTAGTGTTAGTCATTTTAATTTCAGGTCGTCTCTATGTGCGGTAATGGCGCTATAAAGGCGCAAATTTGATCCCTCCCTTCAATCTGTGATATGGTTATTAAACGCGCTTATGTTATAACGCAAAAAATAATTTTTCTTGAAAACCATTCGAGGTAGCTCGACAAACAAGGTAACATTCTAAAGGGTACCAATAGTAGTGTTAGTCATTTTAATTTCAGGTCGTCTCTATGTGCGGTAATGGCGCTATAAAGGCGCAAATTTGATCCCTCCCTTCAATCTGTGATATGGTTATTAAACGCGCTTATGTTATAAGGCAAAAATGAATTTATCTTGAAAACCATTCGAGGTAACTCGACAAACAAGGTAACATTCTAAAGGGTATCAAGAGTAGTGTTAGTCATTTTAATTTCAGGTCGTCTCTATGTGCGGTAATGGCGCTATAAAGGGGAAAATTTGATCCCTCCCTTCAATCTGTGATATGGTTATTAAACGCGCTTATGTTATAACGCAAAATAATAATTTTTCTTCAAAACCATTCGAGGTAACTCGACAAACAAGGTAACATTCTAAAGGGTACCAATAGTAGTGTTAGTCATTTTAATTTCAGGTCGTCTCTATGTGCGGTAATGGCGCTATAAAAGGGCAAATTTGATCCCTCCCTTCAATCTGTGATATGGTTATTAAACGCGCTTATGTTATAACGCAAAAATGAATTTATCTTGAAACCCATTCGAGGTAACTCGACAAACAAGGTAACATTCTAAAGGGTATCAAGATTAGTGTTAGTCATTTTAATTTCAGGTCGTCTCTATGTGCGGTAATGGCGCTATAAAGGGGAAAATCTGATCCCTCCCTTCAATCTGTGATATGGTTATTAAACGCGCTTATGTTATAACGCAAAAAAATAATTTTTCTTCAAAACCATTCGAGGTTACTCGACAAACAAGGTAACATTCTAAAGGGTACCAATAGTAGTGTTAGTCATTTTAATTTCAGGTCGTCTCTATGTGCGGTAATGGCGCTATAAAAGGGCAAATTTGATCCCTCCCTTCAATCTGTGATATGGTTATTAAACGCGCTAATGTTATAACGCAATAAATAATTTTTCTAGAAAACCATTCAAAGTAGCTCGACAAACAAGGTAACATTCTAAAGGGTACCAAGAGTAGTGTTAGTCATTTTAATTTCAGGTCGTCTCTATGTGCGGTAATGGCGCTATAAAGGAGAATACCAAATACGTCGGTTTTTGGGAACCATCTGTCGGATAGAATTTCGAAAATGACCAAATAGCGCGACGTTTAAAGATTTGGACCAAATTTATTTTTTATTATACAAAATTTTAGTTTGAAAAAAGTTTTTAGTGTATTAAAGGATTTAATAGACCGGCTGCTAGGGTGACTCGAAAAACAAGGTAACATTCTAAAGGGTACCAATAGCAGTGTTAGTCATTTTAATTTCAGGTCGTCTCTATGTGCGGTAATGGCGCTATAAAGGCGCAAATTTGATCCCTCCCTTCAATCTGTGATATGGTTATTAAACGCGCTTATGTTATAACGCAAAAAATAATTTTTCTTGAAAACCATTCGAGGTAGCTCGACAAACAAGGTAACATTCTAAAGACTTCCAATAGTAGTGTTAGTAATTTTAATTTCAGGTCGTCTCTATGTGCGGTAATGGCGCTATAAAGGGGCAAATTTGATCCCTCCCTTCAATCTGTGATATGGTTATTAAACGCGCTTATATTATAACGCAAAAAATAATTTATCTGGAAAACCATTCGAGGTAACTCGACAAACAAGGTAACATTCTAAAGGGTATCAAGAGTAGTGTTAGTCATTTTAATTTCAGGTCGTCTCTATGTGCCGCAATTTGGCGCTATAAAGGGGAAAATTAGATCCCTCCCTTCAATCTGTGATATGGTTATTAAACGCGCTTATGTTATAACGCAAAAAATAATTTATCTTGAAAACCATTCGAGGTAACTCGTCAAACAAGGTAACATTCTAAAGAGTATCAATAGTAGTGTTAGTCATTTTAATTTCAGGTCGTCTCTATGTGCGGTAATGGCGCTATAAAGGCGCAAATTTGATCCCTCCCTTCAATCTGTGATATGGTTATTAAACGCGCTTATGTTATAAGGCAAAAATGAATTTATCTTGAAAACCATTCGAGGTAACTCGACAAACAAGGTAACATTCTAAAGGGTATCAAGAGTAGTGTTAGTCATTTTAATTTCAGGTCGTCTCTATGTGCGGTAATGGCGCTATAAAGGGGAAAATTTGATCCCTCCCTTCAATCTGTGATATGGTTATTAAACGCGCTTATGTTATAACGCAAAAAAATAATTTATCTTGAAAACCATTCGAGGTAACTCGACAAACAAATTAACATTCTAAAGGGTATCAAGAGTAGTGTTAGTCATTTTAATTTCAGGTCGTCTCTATGTGCGGTAATGGCGCTATAAAGGCTAAATTTGATCCCTCCCTTCAATCTGTGATATGGTTATTAAACGCGCTTATGTTATAACGCAAAAAATAATTTATCTTGAAAACCATTCGAGGTAACTCGACAAACAAGGTAACATTCTAAAGGGTATCAAGAGTAGTGTTAGTCATTTTAATTTCAGGTCGTCTCTATGTGCGGTAATGGCGCTATAAAGGCGCAAATTTGATCCCTCCCTTCAATCTGTGATATGGTTGTTAAACGCGCTTATGTTATAACGCAAAAATGAATTTATCTTGAAAACCATTCGAGGTAACTCGACAAACAAGGTAACATTCTAAAGGGTATCAAGAGTAGTGTTAGTCATTTTAATTTCAGGTCGTCTCTATGTGCGGTAATGGCGCTATAAAGGCGCAAATTTGATCCCTCCCTTCAATCTGTGATATGGTTATTAAACGCGCTTATGTTATAACGCAAAAATGAATTTATCTTGAAAACCATTCGAGGTAACTCGAAAAACAAGGTAACATTCTAAAGGGTACCAATAGCAGTGTTAGTCATTTTAATTTCAGGTCGTCTCTATGTGCGGTAATGGCGCTATAAAAGGGCAAATTTGATCCCTCCCTTCAATCTGTGATATGGTTATTAAACGCGCTTATGTTATAACGCAAAAAATAATTTTTCTTTTAAACCATTTGAGGTATCTCGACAAACAAGGTAACATTCTAAAGGGTACCAATAGCAGTGTTAGTTATTTTAATTTCAGGTCGTCTTTATGTGCGGTAATGGCGCTATAAAGGGGCAAATTTGATCCCTCCCTTCAATCTGTGATATGGTTATTAAACCAGCTTCTGTAATAACGCAAAAATAATTCTGCTAGGAAAACCATTCGAGGTAACTCGACAATCAAGGTAGCATTCTTAAGGTTACAAATAGTAGTGTTAGTAATTTCAATATCAGGTCGGTGCTATGTGTGGTTATGGCGCTATAAAGAACCTCCCTTTAAATTGTAAGTTGTACTATTCGAAATTTCAAGTCAGTTCTCTACGCATACTATCATAGCGGATATCGTTATGCTAGGAGAAGAAAATTTTCATAAAATATAAAATAATTAAACAAAAAAATTATAATAATGTAAAAATAAAAGTTATTTGTAAAAACGCTTGCTTTTGTCGTATTATAAAATATATAATGCTTTGTTTCGTTTTTCGGTTTGAATATTTTATATTTAATGTATTAAAATAAAAAATAATTATTGATATCAAAAGGGACGGTAGTCCCTATGCAAGGTCCGGGTATAGAGTAGAGCACCTACCCGAGCACTTGCTATATTATCTCGAGTCAGAATGAAGCCGATTTTACCCCCTCGTATCTCAAAAACTATAGGTCGTATCAAAACAAGTGATGTATCGTTTGAAAGGTTACAGGCACGCGACAAACATATACGAATTCCATCGAACAGGGTTGAGGCGACGTTTCGTAGTAATGGGGCAAAGTAAGTCTTAATTTTTTTTCTTCTTCCATCTTCTCCTCGCAGACCGCTCTACAGCAAAAACAACTGAACCGATTTAAATGCAATTTGGTATACAGTTTCAAATTAAGCTCCCATTGTGTCCTTATAAAGAAGAAGTTCATGTCTGCTATAGTTCTTGAGTTACGGCGACAAATGTACAGTTTAGCGAGTCGGTAAGGAAACCATGGAGTAATAAACACATAAGAAGTACTAAACCGGAGCGACCAGCGATTTAAAAAAATTAATGCAAAAGGTTTGAGGGTTGATCCTAAGTGAAAACGTGGCGCTGTGTTCGAAAAAATAGTCTTAAAGGTTAAAATGCCCGCTATAACGGATATACTTGAAAACTATGTATGCAACATATTTATAGGTGGATTGTAGGAAAAAAGGGGCGCTGAGTTCGACAACAATAGTCTTGCGAGTGTCAGGGTGGTGGTTGTCCGCCATAGGGCTTGTCGATAAATAAGTAAAGTTTATGACGTTTATGGGAAAATAATTACAGAAATAGATTAAACATTCGAATGCTACTGATTTATAGGTTGTTTCTAAGTGAAAGAGGTGCAGTGAGTACTGAGTTCGAAGTGTCTCGCCAGTGTCAGGGTGGGCAGTGTGCCGCCAGAGGGCGGTAAACCATGCCAATGAGTAATAAACACAGTACAAAACGTGTAAAGTTTAATAACAATCGTACAAGCCTATTTATTAACATTAAAAAATTAATTAAAGAGCATAATGACGTCACGTTTTCAAAAAATTAAAGTAAACAATATCTAAACGTACACAATGTTGCCGAAAGTAAAAGTTCACTTTCCAATTTTGTTTATAAACATTATTTCCGCTTTGTTACGATTAAAGGTAATATAATAACTTCACTTCTATGGTTATAAACAAAAAGGCGTAAAATCCACCCAAAAACCATTCGGTTAACAATTGCAAGGTCCTTTAAGCAAAAACGTCACGTCCTATATTACTCTAGGCCATAAAAGTAGTGAAATCAAATAACGGGCAAGATCTGTAATTATATTCCCATAAACGTCATAAACTGGACTTATTTATCGACAAGTGATGTGCTCTGAAGTAATATGCTAGACCTTGCGCGTCCTAAGTGTTTTACTGAGTTAAAATCCTTTGTACAACCATACAACATTTCAAAGATAATATATTATCTTCTTTGTTTCAATTTACTCTTTTACCTTAAAACCATAATTAAATAAAGCAGACAAGTTGTTGACTGCAGTAATTACGTCACTGCAGTCAACAACTTGTCTGCTTTCAGTAATTTTCCAGTTTCAGTAGTCGCACCGCTACCTATCGATAATGTACAGAAATGTTCGAGTACCACTAGTACGGACAGTTTCAGTAATTTTATCGAGTGTTTTTATTTTACGAGAACGAAAGAAAACTTTAAAGTCGGGAGGTTGAAATGGTCCCGTGATTAGGTAATGATGCCATCTACATCGTTTTTAAGAACTAATTCTTGATATTTATGCTTGCCTTTCGTCCGCTATGTTGTAAATTTTATGATTTGTTCACTCTTTATACATTCTTAAGAAAACGTTTTATCTTATATTGACCTTTTTCTTTAATTAACTTGGAAAATTATTTAATTGATATTGTATCATTAGAATCGTTACAGCTAAGCTAAGAAATGGTTGTACAAAGTATTTTAACTGATTTTAGACCATTGGACCGAAATCCCATTTGTCCGAATGTACTATTCAACCGAATTCCAATCGACCGAAAATCGCGTTTTGCGCGGTTTTCATTCAATATACCGTTAGTGATACATATTTATATATCGTAGGTTACGTGACGATAGTATATCTAATTTGGACTAAACTATGTCTTAAATATTTATTATTTCGTACCGACGTGTATTTTTAGACCTTTTTCCCTTGAAATTTGATATTTTCCGGGTTTAATTTTGGAAAATAACCTTGATAAGACCCGACGTGAAATAGTTGCCTACCATATCTAACCTAACCTAACCCAACCTGAACTAACCTAACCCAACCCAACCCAACCTAACCTAACCCAACCTGAACTAACCTAACCCAACCCAACCCAACCTAACCTAACCCAACCTGAACTAACCTACCCGAAGTGAAAACGAACCAGATTTAAATTTCCCATTCAACTGAATCCCGCCATGTTGGGCTATAAACGAAAATACTTTTCGGTTCAATGGGATTCGGTCAAACGGGATTCGGTCCAATAGTATACAACCATTTTAACTTTGTAAAACACTTTGGACGCGCAAGGTCTAGCATATTACTTCAGAGCACATCACTTGTCGATAAATAAGTCCAGTTTATGACGTTTATGGGAATATAATTACAGATCTTGCCCGTTACAGGTGTACATTTGTTTTGTGTACACTCTGTTAAATAAGTCTTTGGCCGTTGGGAATTTGGCACTTATTTGCGATTATCTCAAAAACTATGAATGATAGCAAGTTGAAACCTATTTTATTTAATTTTAATATTTTACTAATATCTTTCATAACTATGTCTTGATTCACGTGTAGCATTTCCATATCCACTGGAAACGCAAATATCGTTTTTGACAACTTTTTTAATAATGATGTTACGCACCTGAAGGGTCGATTCATATTTAGAAAGTGCCATTGTTATCCGGCTACGTCGAACGGCTGCTAAGATATGGCCTATCGAAAATTCGGGTCTCATTCGGAAAATATATATATATGCTTATTGTGTTACCCGCAATGAAACGACGAAAGTTGTTTTTTACTCAACAATAAGATATTATTTCTCGGTCGCCTCAAATCCTCTCCCGATTGTCTGTGTCTTCAATCTAACCTTAACGCTGTGGTTCTCTGGGCTGACTCGAAGGGGTTATCTTTTAACACCGACAAATGCTCCGTCTTACGCTTAGGAAGGAATCACCCCAATCACGCATATTTTATTAGGGATGCCCCAATTAACACCACTCTCTCTGAACGCGATTCAGGCATTATTGTGGATCCTTCTCTGAAATTCTCGAATCACGCTAACAAAATTTCTAAGAAAATTCGCTCTATTACTGGTGTTGTCCGTCGCAATATTTTCTTCCGCGCTCCTAGGCTAATTCGTACCCTATATAATTCCCTATTTCTTCCCCACTTGGATTTCTGTTCCCCAATCTGGCGCCCTCGTCTCCAATCGGATATCCTTGCTCTCCAAAAAGCTCAAAATGCCTTCGCTAAGCTTCCACACAAAATTTCGTCTCTCCCGGCCGCCTCTCGCTTGCAGTACCTTCGCATCGATCCGGTACATCTTCGACACCGTGTTAATGATCTCCGTTTGCTTCACGATTTTTTCTATAATAACTTAAATCTAAATTTTGACGATTTCAATTCAATTCAATTTATTTCATTTTATTTATTCAGATATAAGATAATGTAAAGGGCCAAGTCGACCTGCGACTTATAGCCCTTTTGGTTTTATAGCAGTACAGATTTGTTTCCTTCACTCTCTTTATATAAACATAGTTATTAAAAGTTAATTCAAGAATACATTTAACAGTTTCTTCGAAAAATAAATCGAGATAAAATAAAAGAGATAAAAAAATATAGCAAACATGGAATTAAACAAAAAAAATTAAATTAAAATTATTTAACGCAATGATACAAATTTTGAAATTTCCTGGACTTTTCACTTATACAATTTTAACAGGGGTCGTTATCTAATATATATTTCTGTAGTTTGAGTTTTAATGCCGATATAGAGGTAATATTTTTTATTTCACAATATATATTATTAAATCTTTTTGCTCCAGTATAAAAAATCGATTGAATTTTTTTCGATGTTTTGCACTGTGGTAATTTAATTAGTGATGTTTTCCTTGTTACAGTGATTACCTCATTTAAGTTAAATAGATTATTTATATTATCCTTTATATTATTGTAGATAAAAATTATACAAAATTTAAAATAAATTTGATTTACATTTAAGAGTCTTCCTTTGTGAAATACGTTTTTAGTGGGGTGTTTCCATTCGACGTTATAAATATTGCGTACTGCACGTTTTTGTATTTTTAAAATTCGGTTTAAATTAGATTTTGCAGTATTGCCCCAAGAGACTATACCGTATGTTAGGTGGGAATAGAAAAAACTAAAATACAATTGAAAAAGGGGCCATTCCCTCAAACTCTCCAAGCCCCTAGTTCGTACCGCTCAGCGTCTAAATCATTTTTCCTGTAGTGTGATTAATGACTGGAATTCCCTTCCCCAAGAGATTGTTTCTATCCCCAATCGCCACACGTTTCGCCGCCACGTCTCTGCGTTTTTTCATTTTAAAGATTCCTCTCGCGTTACTTGATTCTTAACCTCTATTTCCAATTTACACATTTGTTTTCGTCTCTCCCTTTATTTTTTTTAATTATTTTCTTGTTTTGCGTCTTTCTGTAGCGATGCTCAAACAAAAGCCCACCTGAGGCTTATTGAGCAATTATTTTTGTCATAAATAAATACGCGGCAGATTAAACCGAGGCTTAGTACTGGGCAAGATTCACTGCCTTTCATTTGCTTTCTAATACGCAGGTTGACTACGCAAACTTTACCTAGACGAGCAGATGTTCGATTATCTACAAAAATAAAATAATAATAGGAATAAATTTTAAATTTTTTATGTTAAATGTGTAGGGAAGAAAATAAACCTTTGTGGGCAAAATTGGGTCAAATCGTGATTGAAAATGGGGCTTTAGGCCTGCATAGAAAAATAATTTAAAACTCAAAAAATATTGTTATATTAGTTCAGCCACATAAAATACTCAGCCCGTCGTTTTGCCTCCTTGGCATTTCAAATTTTAAAGCTCGAAAATTATTAGTTGTCAAACTTAACAGCCGTCAAAAAATTAAACATTCAAACATACTGATAGTTTAGTTCAACCAAAGATAATACGTATCCTGTATTCGATATCTCGGTGCTTTTACCTTGGATTAAAAACGTGTTACTGGATATTGCACTCTACCTTCGGCAATGCATTCTCGGGCGCCTTACGAATGGCCCCCAAAAAAACGGGGCGGGGTGGGGATGTCATGGAAATGGTGATAGAAGTAAATCTGGGCGCATGCGCGTAACGTACAGTGATTTGAAAAAGTTACTGGTTTTTTCGCCATTTAGATCCTTCTTGTTATGATTATTTTGTGGTAAATATAGAAATTACGAGAGATTTATAATATTTGCGCTAACTTCAAATTAAGCAAATACTATTGAAATTGAATATTATGGGAAGAACTAAGCACTGTGCTTATCCCAAATGTAACAGCGACCCCAGGTATGATAGGAAACCACATATGTTAGGGGTATCCTTTTTCGCTTTCCCATTGAAACTAATACCTAAAATTATTAAGACTATATAAAATCTTACAGTGCGTTATAAATACAAAAGAATAGAAGTTTGATTACGTTTTAACGTACCTGAAAACTGATATAACGTTTTTGATCCAAGCTGTGTGTAATTCCCGAGGGGCAGCTCACTCCAATGATTATTAGGACACCCCTCGTATGATTAAATCATGATTAGATTAGATTAAAATTAAATCTGTAGCTTTGGCTGTACAAAGATTAAAAATGATTAAATCATGACTAACTTTTTAATCATGATTATTAGGACACCTTGTAACAAAGTGATCTGCCCCTCGGTAATTCCTTAAACCTAAAACGCCGTCTTGTTTGTATCACCAAAACGCGAAAATTCAATAGATGGCGCGAGCGGCATCTCAGACTTTTGAAAATCACTAAATTCCCGGAGTGCAATATCCAGTAACACGTTTTTAATCCAAGCTTTTACATTGACTATACGCCATGAAGCTGTTACCGAATTCCAGGCGAAATTCCGAAAGGTCGGGCTGCTAAATTATGGCAGTGATAATACCAAAGGCCCAAAATTCTAACCTAACTTTTATTTAAATCGATTTAGAATTACCAAATACCGTAAAGTGACAAAACTTAGGTTGAAATGAAAGCCAACTATATTATTTACCTTTTATCATCGAAGATTTGTTCGTTTTAAATCATTATGTTTATGTTAGAATATGAAAATTAACATTTCACGCGGGCAGCCGGGCACGCGGCATTAAAACCGCCGTCAAAACGAAGCCGTGTCGGCTAGGAGCAACAAACACAACACCCCACACAAGGAGAACGCAACCCGTCAAAAGTCGTGGATTTTCTTGTGTACGTTTTTCATTGGCTAGACGCTTTAGCGCCTGCTGCCGTCGGAAGGAAAAAATTTAGGAAATTGTCTTCCCCCCCACCCGTAAAACGTTCAGCGAAAAGGCTCGTGACGCTCGTCCAATGAAATTCGTACACAACCCTTCGGTTAGCGTGTTTAAAGGCTAGCTGCGTTCTCCTTGTGTTTGTTGCTCCTAGGTGTCGGCAAGTTGGCAACTTTTTTCCGACTTCCACCCGTTCCCGTTGCGCATGCGCGCCAATCTGAAACTTAAAAGGGAAAATGGATGCCTCGAAACCGTAATTTCCTGGCTTCAAAAACTTATAATTTCTCGGCGTTATTGATTAAATTATAAATCGTGAAAAGACGGGCCTATGAAGTGAAACACGCTGATTTTAAATCCGTTTACCGAATTAAAATACGAGAAGTGGTTGAGGTTAGAGCGCGACCCAAAAAAGGCCTAAAAGTCTCTCAAGCTGAGTTGACGTCTTCCACGACCAAACCGGTAAATTGCCAATATACGCGCAGCAGAGGTGGAAATGGGGAAAAAAGATGAGCTGCCGCGGAGTATAATAAATTAGAACAAAAACAGTTCTTCGAACTGAAAAAACAGTTTAGAGCTCGTTAAATGTGCAGCCTTAAAGGGACATATATTATTTTTATTGTTGATTAATATGTCAAATTCATTTAAAGTATTAAAAAATATTCCTGTAAACAACAGAATGACGTCATTCCGCCTTTCAAATCACAGTCCACTGCTCCTCCAATTTTTTAACACAAAATCTTTGATCCAATTTTGCCCACAAAGGTATCCATATTTATATTTATTTTCTTCCCTACACATTTAACATAAAAATTTTAAAATTTATTATTATTTATTTATTGCAATAATCTGCAACAAAAATAAAATAATAATAAGAATAAATTTTAAAATTTCTACTCTATACTTAGGGGGCGTCCATTAATTACGTGAGGCGTTTAGGGGGGGGGAGGGGTCGTGTTGAATCTCACCCAATCTCACATGGGGGAGAGGGGGGGGGGGTTTCGGAAAATATCACAAATTTTTTTCCCGCAAGAAACAGCGTAAAATTGAGAGCAAACTGGGCTAAATTTATAAGTAAAACATGTTTCTCAACTAAAATATGGCTAAATGCTACACAATAACACCTTGCGCAGTGGCGTAACTAAACCTTCACTTTGTCGACTATCCGATCGGTGTTCCACGAAAAAAACGCCGTATAAATAAAGTCAATTACAGAGAAAATTAAATAAATAAATAAATATAAATGCGTCTGTTGTAGTATTGTCCAAGATTCCAATTACGAATTTTTCCTTTCTAAGTCCGGCGGCTACCAACGTAGTAATAACCGTAAGTTATAAATTCCATCCAACCGCGTCGACGTTTTAGCCGATCGACGATCATATTCAGTCTTAGGCCTATAGATTAACGAAACCTGATTATACCTTGGAGGAATAAAACAAGTATACAGGAGTTGCGGAGAGCTGCGAAATCGGTTTCGTCAGTGACCGTGAACTCGCGCGAGACGGAGGGGTTCAAACGCGACTAGCGCCAACTGCATACGGAATTTTGAAACTATTCTCATTTTATAGCATTGTTTTCGCGTCGTCTGGTTTGTTTTATTCCTCCAAACAAATACGAGTCATTTTGGAAAAAGGCGCAAGGAATTTAGAAAGGTTTCAAAACAAACCAGACGACGCGAAAACAATACTATAAAATGAGAATAGTTGCAAAATTCCGTATGCAGTTGGCGCTAGTCGCGTTTGAACCCCTCCGTCTCGCGCGAGTTCACGGTCACTGACGAAACCGATTTCGCAGCTCTCTGCAACTCCTGTATACTTGTTTTATTCCTCCAAGATTATACCGTTAGAAATCACTCATTTGACTCAGTCTAAATTAAAATTGTAAGTTCTTTTTCTTTTCTGTATTTTTTATTACTTCATTAATTTAACATAACAGTGATAGTGCATATAGTTAAGAATTAAGCTTAATAATCCTGAATTAACGTTTAAGATCGAAAATCTTAAAATCGAAAGTGAAACTAAAACTATTGCTTTCCTCAAACACCCCATATTTTTCTGATGTAGTAGGGTACACTACCACACAAAATATAATAGTTTGTTTAGGTAATACCATTATATAAAACCCATTTTAATTCCAACTAATTCTAAGGTTCTACGTAGGCTATGATGGGAAAATATAATAATAAACCCTTTATAGTTATTCTCTTTACCGAAAAAACACGTTCAAACAATCTTATTCTGTTAAAATACCTTGAACACATGTGCATTGTGCACCTTGTTATTTGCAATTTAAGGAGTTCTACTTTACTTCACTTTATTTTGCAACTGCCTTGAATTTGTTCATAAAACGGAATACACGACGGTGGCGTATTTACATGTTTTGTTAATAGACCGTTTCCAGACAACGTTCTGTCTATACTAGTCTTATTAAACTAGTCTTAAATATAAATAATAAAGCAAATTGTTTTTTTAAATAAATTTAACGCTATCAAACACATACTAACGTATTTACACTAAATAGACGCATTTTGAAAATCTCACGTGATATTAGGGGGGGGGAGGGAGGGGGTTTAGCCAAATCTCACGACATCTCACCAAGGGGGGAGGGGGGGTTGAAAAATCGTCAAAATCACCTCACGTAATTAATGGACGCTCCCTTATCTGTTGAGTCTCCGATAGAAGCCCAACTGAGTAGTTTCCCTTACGGATATATACGAATCAAATTTGATTCCAAATTGTATCAAAAATTGGACAGATCAAAAACTAATTTTCGTGGTGTTATATACTTAAATAAATGATTATTGTGGAATAGCCGGTTTTGTTATAGTAGACACACGAGGGCATGGCTCGTTCCATTTCGCACGCGCCTCTTGAAAGTCCAAAAATGCCGCGCGCGCTATCAACTTTAGCCTTACCACGGCCCCCTGCACGCGCTCACGCTGCTCGCGACGACAGCGGCCCCGGCAAAGAATTTCCTCCCCATGTATTTTCGCGACAGCGATTTTCCGTCGCTTGGAACGCTGGTGTAACAACCGGAATCTATCAAAGAGGCGGGAAGTTTAACATACGTTTCAATGGCGATGGATTTGCATTAGTGAAGTTTTTTCCAACTGTTTTATTGAATTTGGAGAAGTTTGTAACAAACAATTAGTAATTACACTTTTTAAGTATGTAAGTTTTCATTTCAAATTTTTTTTTAATAAATATCTCAATATTTTGAGTGGTAACATTTTATTGCTAAGCCTAACCATAAAGGGTTTAAGTTTTGTATTGGCAATGAGTTTTCAAGTTATTAAAAACTATATTTTGTAGTTATTTAAGACTATAATTATGATAACTGCTCATAATTTTTGTCATATTCACCAAACTTTGTTCTTTATAATTTGCATAAGATAAAACATTAATACTTTGCTCAAATGCTATTACCCTGACTGCGTTACATCCTGTTTTTTTAATAAGTGAAAATTACCGGGAGGGGCAGGTCACTTCCATTTTGGGTGCGTCTTAATCATAGTAAAATTATTAAATCAAGGTAATCGTGATTAAATCAGGGTAATTAAAATTAAAAAAATTGTTGAAGTTTTCAACAGCAACACGGAGCAGAGCACAGATACCGAAATAAATCCAGTGACATCAGCTACAAGTAATGAACGGTTTATTTTCGACTTGGTTAAAATATATATATACATTACAATTAATGAAACGATGGTAGTACAACAGAAAACTGACTAGTAAGAACAGACTAGTACTGTTGAATGACTTTAACAAAAATTAATCAAGATTAGAAAATCTAACCACGCTTTAAACGAGATTTAATCATTCTAATCAGGATTTAATCATTCTAATCAGGATTTAATCATTTTAATCAGATTTAAACATTTTAATTGGATTTAAACATTTTAATTGGATTTAATCATTTTAATCGGTCGAATCGAGATTTTATCGAGCGCGGTAAATACGAAATAATAATTCTAATCATTTAGTAAATTATTCTAATAAGCTCGATAAAATCATGCACAATTATAATCATTCCAATCAGCAATATAACCATTCTGATTCTCGTTCTAATTTCTAATCGCGATTTAATCATACTAATCACGATTTAATCATTTCAATCAGATTTAATCATTTATATCAGATTTAATCATTTATCAGATTTAATCATTTATATCAGATTTAAAGATTATATTAATTAATTAAACATGATTTAATCAACATAATCGTGATTAAATTGAATTTAATCAAAATAATCACGATTTAGTCTTTTGAGAGATGCGTCGTTAATCAAGGAAGTGACCTGCCCCTCCAAATTACCCAATTAAAAAATACCAGCATTGTTCTGTTCCATTGTGTTCATCTACTTTTAAGAAGGCCAAAGTGTCATTTCATCAGTTACCCGCTGATGAAAATTTATACAAACTGGATTAAGAGCATCTCTAGGAATGATTTTGTAGTCAACGAAGCATACACTTCACATGGAAGATTGGTTTGTGGTTTGCATTTTAAGGAACTTCAGTTAATGATAGTCTGTTGTGAGGCTAATGCGTAATCGTAGGATTTGGAACCAGATGTACGTCACTACCTATTACTTAATTGGTGGCATTACATATGAGCCAATATACGATAAGGTCTCAAATTCGAATATAACTACCATCAGAAACGAAAAGAATGTTTATCCACATCATCCAGCATATTTCAACATCATCCAGCATATTTCAACATCATCCAGCATATTCCTACATCATCCAGCATGTTCCTACATCATCCAGCATGTTCCTACATCATCCAGCATGTTCCTACATCATCCAGCATGTTCCTACATCATCCAGCATGTTCCTACATCATCCAGTAATTTTAATTGAATCTTGATCAATTTTACTTAAAAAAAGCTGATTACTTTAATGTGAGCGTGGGACTACTAAGTTATCGAGATTCTTAGTCAGGAATGGATTAAAAGCAATTAACCAAAACCAATTTTAACTTAAATTATGGTAAAAAAAAATGGGAATCTCTACATTTAGGCCTAACCCATATTGTGATTTGTGAACTGTGAGTGAGACTAGTGAGTCTGTGATTTAGAATGCTTACATGTCTCATACATAGATTTTCAGCAATCTTCAACATTGTCTGACTTTGTTAACTGTAAAAATAATATTCTAGTTTTATAATCTGCATTACATTTACTACTTATTTACTTAAATTGAAGTTAACTTTGTAAATATTAAAACAACTTACTATCAAAGAACTCTAAGAATAAAATCGAAAAACAACAGCTGATAAGCGGACACATGACTAGTTCTTTTGTTTACATTATTAACATAAGACGCTGTCGACAGCGTCTTCTTTGTCTGGTTTTCTCGGCGCGTATTTTGATTTAAAAAATATCCAAACGTATTTTACTTATTTATTAATAAGTAATTTAAAGATTACGGAAAGAAATTATAACCCTAAAATTACACAATTAGTAATAATTAATGAAACTCTAAAAATTGGAACGTTTTCGCCATATACTCCAGCCATTTCTTAGTTGTTACGTCAGCGCCAAAGGTCGATGTAGGAAAAAAGTTAACTAATTTCACTTTCGCAATTTTCAGTCGATCGCCGGGGCCGCTATCGTCGCGAGCAGCGTGAGCGCGTGCAGGTGGCCGTGGCCTTACAAATAAATAAATAAATTTTAAAATACAGTATCCTTGATTAAATACAATTATCAATCATAATAATATATTTCTGATAGACTGGCATTGCATACAAAATTGTCCTTGGAAAAGGATTATAGTGGTAAGTTTTCTTCGAACTGCTTCTTTTGACTATATCATTGGGTATCTGCTGATTTTTCTTAATCTTATATTTACAAGTATCCTATTTATTTATTTATTATTAAGAAAAATACAAGTTACGAAGCTAGAATAGCTTGTATATAACCCACAAGTGGAAAAGCAAGAAAAAAAAATTAAACGGTAGAATGGAGAAACTCCCGAGTGCGGCTGCGGAAAGTCCAACGAGATTGAGCAGAAAGTACATCTGCGGGGAGGGAGTTCCAAGTTTGGATAGCACGGAAAGCAAGGTGCCATTGACGTTGTTTGGTCCGGGCCCGTGGTTTGTGTTGTATATATTGTATATTGGTATTGGTATTGTATGTTTAGATTAATGGTTCCCTATTTGTATCTCACGGTATCTTGGGCAGGTGGCGCCACTGAACCTCCTTGATCCCCGACCTCACAGGTAGCTCAGCGGCTCTGTCGCTCCCGGAGACCGCCATGTGATAGTAATAAACTTGTTAATGATCACTTTAACCAATGTGTATTAATTCATTACAACATACACAAATATATATAAAGCAGCTTATAAAATTTATGCCACAGCATCTAACTTGACGACTGAACCACAGCCACGCCAAATTGCCTTATTTTTACATACCATTGGCGACGTTGGACGACGTATTTACGACACCTTCACTATTCCCCTGGGTGCAGAGGAACAGCTAACTTTGGATCGCATCTATAGTGAGTTTGATACCTATTATGCTCCGCATAGGAATCTAATTGCATGCCGCTATCAATTTCTACACACTAACCAACGTTCACACCAGCCTTTTGATGATTATCTAACAGAATTAAAAACACAAGCAAAAAATTGTGAGTGGGGAGAGCTCGCCTCATCTATGATCTGTTTGCAGATAGTTAGTGGAATTTCAGACGATGAACTTAGACAGAAATGTTTGGCTCAAAACGACCTCACTTTAGAACAAGCGGTACGACAAGCCCAGTCAAAAGAAGCGTCCCGTACCCATGCTGCTATTCTTACACAAGATCGCTCAGAGGCTGTTTCCTCCCGTTCCGTTGATTTTGTATCCAGACAAAGGGGAAATCGTAGAGGTAGAATGCATTTTAGACCTTATAATCAGAGAATTAATAATAGATCAGGGCTATCACGAAACCAACATCCACGATCAGCTGTACGATCTCGCTCATTGCAGCAACCCTACTCTCACTCTCCTCAAACACAGCAGAATGAGCAACGGAGGCCTCAGTATTCAATGCAAAACTTAGGATCAGCTGGATTCATTGACAATTTATGCGGGAACTGTGGAGGACCACAACACCCACGACAAAACTGCCCAGCCCGCAATGAACAATGTTTTAACTGCTCGAGAGTGGGTCACTTTGCTGCCCTTTGCCGTTCAACCGCACGATCTCAACCAGTTCACCTTCTTGATGTTGCGGATCATTCTCACGCACAACAATATTTCATGCCTCAAATGACTGATTCCTTAACCACCTCAACACACCTGGCTCAGCAAATGCAGCAGGATGAGCAACCTGATTGGACCTTATTTGAACTTACCCTTTTTTGCAATGCTACCAGTCAACCAGTGGAGGATGACCAAGACCAATGGTTCGATACCATATATTTTGACAATTTTCCGATACGAATGAAAATCGATACGGGTTCACAAGTTAACATAATTAACCTCGGCATATATGACAAACTAACGGTGCAACCACCCATTCGTAAAGCTCCATATTTGTTACGGGCATACTCAGGTCATGGTATTGATATTGTTGGAGTGGTGGATTTATCGTGCGCTTCGGTAGCAGCAAAGTCAAGACAGTTATTTTATATTACGCCTGGTAAGACCGTCCCCATATTGAGCGCTAAAGCGTCCGTGGATTTAAAGTTGATTACTCGGCATAAGTGGCCACAAAAACAGATTGACACAATAGTACCAGACCCACCGACATCTATGGTGAGATAAAGCCGAGCGGAAGCAAACTATGAGGACATGTCGTTCCAAGAAATCATTGCGCAATTCCAAGACCAATTTGATAGGATTGGAAAATTACCAGGGAAACATACTATCAAGCTGAAGCCGAACGCAACTCCATCTATCAGCTCTGCACGTACTGTTCCAAAATCTCTTCAAAGTAAAGTCTTGCAAGAATGAACTCGCCTACAACAACAAGGCATCATCGTGCCAGTTACAGAGCCCACAGATTGGGCACATCCAATGTTACTTGTGACAAAACCCGACGGTTCTCTACGAGTGGTATTGGACCCTCGGAAGCTAAATAAAGTTATTCGAATGGATCCACACCCGTCTCCCACAGCCCAAGATATTTTTGCAAGTCTGGGTGACCTTGATGTATTCACCGTCCTAGACGCCCAAAGTGCCTTTTGGCAAGTAGAATTGGATGATAACAGCTCCCGACTTTGCACATTTGCAACCCCATGGGGACGATTTCGATTTTTACGATTAGCATTAGGAGTCTGCGTTTCTTCTTCAATATTCCAGCGCATTATGCACTCAATATTTCCTCCGACTCAATTTCCGACCATATTCATCTCAACAGACGATTTTTTAATTGGGAGTAAAGGCATGAGTGAGCACAAGCGCCTTTTGGTAACGATTCTGCAAAAAGCTGAACGACATGGTTTGACTTTCAGTACGAAGAAATTGCAATTAGCTCAACCAAAGATTAAATACTTGGGACACATTATTAGCTCACAAGCACTAGAGATAGATCCCGATAAGGTGAAATCTATTACAGAAATGCCTTCACCTACAGACAAGGCAACGTTGCAACGGTTTTTGGGCATGACGAATTTTGTAGCCAAGTTTTTACCACAATTTTCGACCTTATCTGTCCCATTGCGAGCTCTGCTGAAGAAAGATAATGTGTTCCTGTGGGATTCCAACCATGAGCACATTTTTCTGAGATTAAAGGACCTCATAACGCATTCTCCAGTACTGGCGCTATACAGCCCACAACTACCTTGCACAATTTCGGTGGATAGTAGCCAGTTGGGAGTGGGGGCTGTGCTTTTACAAGAACAGCGCCCTGTGGAATATGCATCAACCTCTTTTACAGAGACTCAACAGAAGTATGCCCCTATCGAAAGGGAACTACTTGCAATAGTCTATGCGTGCGAGCGTTTCCATTACTACGTCACCGGCACGATATTCACCGTAGAGACAGACCATCGTCCATTAGTCTCAATTGTGCAGAAACCAATGCACCTTTTGTCACCTCGTCTTCAAAGATTGCTATTACGATTGTCACGATACCGAATGAACGTGGTATACGTCCCAGGGTCCAAGATGTACGTGGCTGATACACTATCAAGAGCACTATGTAAAAGCAGGGATATTCAAACACCTGAATTAGAAGGCCCTCATGTGGTTATACATTCGCTGTACGTGTTACCGGAGCACAAAATCAAAGAAATGGAAAATGCTTTGGCTAAAGACCACCCAAGTCAAGTTTTGATACAATACATTCAAAAAGGCTGGCCCAAATCTAGTGAGAAATGTCACTCAGAGGTCAAAGTTTTATGGCCAATTCAAGAAGAATTCTATGTGGAGGATGGGCTGATTATTATTATTATTATTCCCTTCTAATTTGCGACACCAGGCACTTAATCAAATTCATGCAGCACACCAAGGGATAGTTGCGTGTATTGCTAAAGCAAAACAGCAAGTTTATTGGCCTGGAATGGCTCAAGAAATTACAGATTTCATACGACAGTGTACAACGTGTAGAGCAAGGGATAGAGCCAACAATGAGCCACCCATCATTCCATTTCCAGTTCCATCACGCCCATGGGAAACAGTCGGTTCTGATCTTTTTCATCTCGAAAATATGAATGTAGTAATATTGGTGGACTATTTCTCCAAATTTGTGGGGGAAATGGAACTTTCATCAACAAACGCAGCAGCAATGACAAAGTTTTTAAATCCACATTTTGCGCGCTACGGTGCCCCGCAAACCTTAATATCAGATAATGGCCCACCCTACAATTCATACGTTTTTAAGCGATTTCTGCGTCAATGGGGTGTTAACCATGTGACAGCAAGTCCTTATCATCCTAAAACAAATGGATTTACTGAGCGAACAATTCAGACCATAAAGAATCTGGCAAAGAAATCTAAACAAGATGGAAAAGATTTGCAATATGTATTTATGGAGTACAGGGTGACACCGCTGAAAATGAGGATCACTCACTACTAGCGATTCCACATCTCTTGGGTGAAATGGATCTTTTAACACATCCGAAGGATGTGTCAATAGCAAGGGGAGAAAGATCGGTAATAGAGGAACAAGGAAGTGGAAATGGGATTTCAAGTCAAGGAAGACTACATGAACGGGTTCAACCAGGAAAAGATACCAAGGATTACATGGCAGCACGCTTATCCGTTCCAGATAGAGTGTTGCAGGGAAATTCCCCAGCGCCTTTCTACAGTTTAGTACAGTTGCAAGGGCCAATTCCGTTCCCAAGTTCACCAGTAGTCCAGAATTATGAACAAGATTCACAGGAACCGAGTCAAAGTGTAGTTCTTAATAGGAAAACAACCCGAACCAGACATAACATTAAACTTCCTAGTCGGTACAGAGATACTTAAAAAAAAAGAGCATGTTGTATATATTGTATATTGGTATTGGTATTGTATGTTTAGATTAATGGTTCCCTATTTGTATCTCACGGTATCTTGGGCAGGTGGCGCCATTGAGCCTCCTTGATCCCCGACCTCACAGGTAGCTCAGCGGCTCTGTCGCTCCCGGAGACCGCCATGTGATAGTAATAAACTTGTTAATGATCACTTTAACCAATGTGTATTTATTCATTACAACATACACAAATATATATAAAGCAGCTTATAAAATTTATGCCACAGCATCTAACTTGACGACTGAACCACAGCCACGCCAAATTGCCTTATTTTTACATACCATATATTTTTGCTGCATGACCCCTGGTCTTGCGAAGAGTGTCTAATTTGAAGAAAGCGGACAACTGGAGAGCAGACTGACCCGACCACATGCTCCAGATACACACAAGGTCATTAATCGCGTGTCTGAGAAGCGGGGAGTACAGCTTGAGGGCCTCATTCCGCACAACCGGAGGAAGGCACTCGAGGCCCTTAGTGAGTTTAGTAAAACGGTTGTGGGCTTTTGTAAGGTTGTCCCGGTCACCTTGAAGGGGCGGGCTCCACACTTCGGATCCAAAGTTGATATAGGGCAAGACAAGGGAGCTGTACAGGGTACGTATCAGCCGTGGGGAGCGAAAATAAAAAGAGCGACGTGTCAAGCCGGTGATAGAATTAATCTTTTTAACAGCTTTTGTGCAGTGGTGACCGAAGTTGAGGGAGGAGTCCACCCAAACTCCGAGATCGCGCACCGGAGAATCACTGGTCGAGATAGTAGAACCACCCAAAAAGTACGAAGCACAGGGATTAGAACGCCCAAAGTGGTTCACTCCACATTTAGAGACATTAAATTCCATTTTGTGAGCTTTAGCCCAGGCCGCCACAGCCTGGAGGTCTTGATTGAGGCGCTGTTGATCTAATGAGGTGGAAACCTGGTTTGCAAATTTTGAGTCGTCGGCAAATAAGTAGAGTCGAGAGTGCTGGACCACCTGCGGCATGGAATTGATGAAAACGGTGAAAAGGATCGGACCAAGCACACTCTCCTGGGGAACCCTTGTGAGAGGAGTTTGTGGTGGTGAAGCATACCCTTGAAGGACAACAGAATGCCGACGCCCGATGACGAAGTTGGAGAGCCATGTGAGAGCAGCTCCCGTAATACCAGCTTTCTGCAGAGCAGCAATCAATTCAGGATGGGGAATGGTATCGAACGCTTTTCTGAAGTCTAGATAAATGACATCGACAGGCTTCCCCTCATCCAACCAGGTGGTCCAGTCGTTGGTGTTGGACAAGAGATTAGTGGTGCAAGAATGTTTGACGCGAAATCCATGTTGAGATGGATGGAGAAAACTGGTGGCCTCCAGGAAGGCACGGATGGGTTTATCAACCAAGCGTTCTCCAATTCGAGCAACGTGACAGGTGTTGGCAATAGGGCGGTAATTGGCAGGGTTGTCACGGGCGCCAGCTTTATGAATCGGAGTGATGTTGGCACTCTTCCATTGCTGGGGTACAATCCCTGTAGTGAAACTCATATTGTACATGATGCATAACGGAGAGGCGAGCGCATTGGCTAGGAGTTTAAGCAGGAGCGGGTGTAGCCCATCGGGGCCAGCAGATTGGGTAGAGTTCAACGACAGCAGTTGTTTGTGTACATCAGCCGCCGTACAAGAAAAGGAGTCGAGAGAAGGCTGGGTACTTTCAGGTGTGGGAGGCACAGTAGAGGGCGAAAATGATTGATTGACAGTAGAGGAAACAGAGATGAAATGGTCAGTGAGGATAGTAGCCATCAAACTAGGTTCAGTGACAAGTTGGCCATCAGAGGCCCTCATCGCTGTAATGGTGAATTTAGTTCGCCGCAATCTATTAACATGACTGTAGAAGACCTTCGGATTGGAAGCAATTTGCGCAGTGAGGTCAGCTTCAAATTTGCGCTTAAAGTTCCGACTAGCATTAGTTACGGCATTCCTGGCATTTTTGTACGCAGCGTAGTCTTTTCCAACCCGAGATTGGGAGTACCCACGGCGTTTAGAACGCACGTACTGCGCCCAGGTAGTGGTTTTAAAATGTAAAGATTTCTGGAAGCGATCAGAGAAATGAGCCGGACGAAGAGGACGGATGACCCGAAGAGGAACAAACGCTGAATACCGTCATGAAGGATGGCCGAAAAACGGGACCAGCAGAATTCAACATCGCCAGAGCCAAATTCAGCTCGAAAGTCGACCTGGGAGATAAAGGTACCGAACGAGTCGTAGTCCCCTCTGAAGAAGTCACGACATTGGCGGTGAGGCACCGATGGTGTTGGGCAGGCGATGCATAAGAGAATGACATTGTGGTCACTTTTACCCAGTGGAGGGAGCTGTTTGACATCGTAGACAAGGTGTTCTTCAATAGAGAAGACAAGGTCCAGTGTACTAGGGCGCTGGAAGACATATCCCAAACGGGTGTGACAGTAGATGGACTGTGTTAAGTTGGCGTCAGTGACCATTTCGAAAAAACGCTTAGTGGTGGCATCAGCTGGGGGAACAGTGCGTCCTAAGGACCAGTTTACGTAGGGATAGTTAAAGTCCCCCAGCAGTATTAACTCCGAGCGAAGAGTTGCATTGAAGCGGAGAGTGGCTTGTAGGACGTCTAGCAGCTTAGTGTGGTTGTCAAAGGAGGGAGACCGGTAAAGAAGGCAGAACAGGAACGAACGTCCCGGGACGAAACACTGAACAATCAGGAAATCCAGCCCGTACTGGGAGGAGAGGGTGTCTGAGTCAGATGGTGACAGGATATGGTGCTGCAACACAGTGCAGGAAGTAGGAAACATGAGAGCGACACCCCCTCCCTTTTGGGAACCAGAGCGGTCCCGGCGGAATATAGTAAACTGCGGCAGCCTCAGTTCGCCATCAAAGACCTCAGGTTTGAGACCAGTTTCCGTGAGAGCAACTATATCGACGTGGTTGGTGTAGATTATAGAGGCAAGTTCCGACGTCTTGTAGGTGGTTAGAGTACAGGGGTTGGTCAGCAGAAGCAAAAGCGGTTGACGTCGGGAAGAGTCACTCAGTGAGTTGGGAATAAACAGCCCCGCAAGGGGGTTCAGACAAGAAGATTGAGGAGTATTAGCAGTATTTACAGGAACCGCAGGAAGACAACCATCCTGAGTCGAATCAATAGCCGCGACAAGAACATAATCGTGCTTGGACGAATCCACAGGGTTAATTAGAGATTTCCAGTCAGTTTCCGGGCAATTTAGTAAAGTTGGCAAAAATGATAGCTCACCTCGCTTTTCACATGTACGGAGGCTTCGAGCTAGGGGTGTGCAAATACCTTTTTTTGGGGACCAAATCAAATATCAAATTTTTTTTTTAAGATCATCAAATACCAAATCAAATATTTGAAAAGTCAAATAATTTGGTCAAATAGTATTTGGTTAAAAATATTTGATCAAATACCAAATAGTATTCAAATATCAAATACTAGATCAAAAATCAAATAATTTGGTTTTCAAATAGTGTCAAATAGTTGTCTACAACCAGTTTCAATTTAAATAAGTAAAATAACTTAACCTCCATTTCATTTCTATTTAACAATAAGTCAATTACCCAATGAAACTATCTTAATTATCATTAATCAATTAATCATCAAACTATTCAGTTTAACTATTTATAATTATAGATATTAAAATTACGATCCATGGTTTTAAAATTTAAGTAATAGAAATTAAAAAGACAGATACTTTATTACCAAGTCATAAAAAAGGTAGCTTTCGGCCCAAATGTTAACAATACTAGCACTTACAATATTTACAATTACATCGCTGACAACAAAAAATAATATCATCCCTTTTTTATATATTTTTTTATACAACCTATTTATAGTTTGTTAATTATAAAGTGATTCCATTGTAATATCCAATAACTACTTTTATAGGTTTAATTTCCTCCAACCAAATATGTTAACCGTGCCTTTATCTAGATTTATAAGTATTAAGTGACAATTAAGTCTAATAGAAATTGAATTTTAAATTGTTTCTTACCATTAGTGTAAGTTGTTCAAGTCTTAATCTTGAACTTTTCTAATTAACTTAAGTCTCAAACTATTTAAATAAAAGCATTTATTAATGCCGGTTTAACATAAATAAATTTAAATAATAATAAATCTAACTAAAACAATAGACTAACTAGTAGTAAAGAACCAAGTTTCTTTTACACTGGTCCAGCTTATAATGCTTCTTGCTTTGTGTTTTAGTTTCGCTTTCATATTTCCATTGTTCAGCCAATGGCCAAAGCGCACGAGCTTTAAAATTTTTGGCGGGAAAACCCAGACAACTTCTAGCGGTTAATTGATCTATTATTTGAAATCAACAAATTCTATTTGAAGACACCAAATTATTTGATTTTGGAACTATTTGACCAATACCAAACTATTTGATATTACCAAATACATTTTATAGCTATTTTCAAATATCAAATTATTTGGTCAAGAAATAAAATATTTGACAAATAGTTTTAAACACTATTTGATTTGGCAAACCGGTTATTTGATTTGGTATTTGGTCCAAATAATTTGGTTGTACCAAATATTTTGCACACCCCTACTTCGAGCGTTTAAAAGTAGATAGTTTGAGGAAGGCAAAGGCGCAGGAGGAAGGTTACCCATCGGGTGCGAATGTGGCGCCAGAATGGTTGTTTGAGTAAATGAATGTGGCCCAGGAATGGTTATTTGAGTAAACTAATGTAGTGCAGGAATGGTTGTTTGAGTAGATTAATGTGATGCAGGAATTGTTGTTTGAGTAAAAGAATGTGGCGCCGGTATGGTTTTTTGAGGAAATGCTTGTCAGTATTGTTGAGGGGGGCATTGTTGCTCTGAGTTGGACGATGACGACGGGAGTGAGTATTGTTCATACCCCAAGGGTACAAAATTTGGGGAAATAGTTGAGCAGTAACTGTGTGGTTGAGGAATGGTAGGCATGACGAATTGTGGGAGGTTCGATAGGTGTTGAGGATGATGCGATGCATGATGGGACCATTGGGGACTTGGTGGAAAGTGAGTAGGTGATGAATGTACCCCTAATTGTTGAGGTTTTTGAGAGTTGAAGTGTCCATGGTTTCGGTGGGAAGGTACGTGGTGTAGCATTTCGATGAGGTTTGGAGGCTAACAGTATTGGTACAACTTTGTAATTCCAAACGCGAAGATTTTTTTCACCATTCAGAAGGCGTCGCTGTAATTCACTTACAGCAGAGTGGTAAAGGCGCTGTTGGGTTATTGTACGATCAGGGCGAGTATGTAGTTCAAATGTTGGATCTTGGCGAAGGTAGGATATATGTTGAAGGAACTTAGATTTATTTTGTCCATTGTCAAATAAAAGTTTGAAAGGCCTAGGATGACCCGAGAGCGAAGGACGGTCACGTGGGAGGCGAAAGTATTTGATCTGCTGGGGTAGCTCGCACTGACGTAATAAGTCTGCAACTTGAGCGCGTCCTGAACAATCATCAGAAGATTGTTGATCTTCGGGGACGTTAAGTAGTAGCACATTATTTTCCGTAAGTCTTCTTGACGTTTGTCAACAATCTCCTGAACCTTAGCGTTAACTTCAGATAAGTGGGTCGTTTCTCGTTTTTGAAGAAGAGGATCAATTTTCTCAAAAACATCATTTGTTATTTTGGAGATGTCAATCAGACTTTCCATTTTAGAAACGTAGGATGCTTCACGCGATTGTAAGGCCGAATCCAGGGGTGCGAAGACATCCGAGGCAATATTCGAAGCCTGAGTGTCAATTTTGTCAGTTAGGATATTGTGGCGTGAATCAAGGCCGACTTTAAACGCATTCGTTTCCACAGTGATTTGGTTAGATAACAATTCAAATTTAGCGTCATGCGACTGTTCGAGTTTAGTCAGTGCAGATTCAAGATTATGGACACAGTTTTTAAATTGGTTAATATCACTCAACGTAGTCTGCATGAGAGTTTCGAGAGATGACACTTTGTCGTCAATAGTTTGGTCATGCTTTCCGAGAGAAGTGGTTTCATCGCGGAGGAAAGACACCTGAATTTGGAGGAGCCTATGGTTTTCAGAAATGGCACACAGTTTGCAGACAAACGAGGTGTCATCATCTACCTCATCGAAAGTAATAGTATCATGGAGAGGGGAATTGTCAAATAATTCCCACCTGGAACATGTTTCACATCGGATCCAATCGAGAGGTTATTCCAATATATCTCGCTTTTTTCTTTTAGTCTTGAAAGGTTTATCTTTCGCCATTATGGAAACCCGCGGCCGCTATGAGCTTCGGCGTAGATTGCAAGAGAAATTAAAATATAAAATATATTTATTTAATTTTGCTAAGCCTAACTTTTAGGAATCGAAAAATAAACGAATTTGAAAAAGAGCGCGAGAAAAGAAAATTCATGCGACTGCCGTTGATAGCCACAGCCATAAATACAAGGGCTGATGTGTCTTGCGTTTACGAATCCGGAAAATTCATTTCCTGTCCATTCAGTATGTTTCTTGATTGACGTTTCATCAATAGAGCTGATCTGATTTGTCACTCACATTTATAATGTAGTTAAAACTTGGAACGATTTTGTTTATCCATTCTTGTAGAGGGTTGGGATGTGGTAAACAAAGGTGTTTTCTCAAGAAATCGTATGCTTTCGGAGAATAAAAATGAACTGTCATGGCAAAGCTTCGTAGTAACCGAGGGTATTGCTGATTTTTTATTCTTCAATCCAGTTTGGTGTAAAAATTTAAACAGTTCTATTGAAGTTGGACCAAATCTTTCGTCTAAATTCAATAAAAGCTTTCGTTTTCTCATTTCACCAAGAGTTTTTTAAAGATGAATCATCTTCAATCTCGTCCGTTTCAGTAGATTCAAAATCCATCCATACTGACTACAAATTGTAAATAAGGTAAATCACGGAATATTAATTATTAGGGCAACTATTTTCTTCTGCATATTCTTTATCTGAGGATGACACTTCTAACTCGGGAGTGTCGAGACCATAGAATGTTTCATATTGGACATCCGAAGACTTTTTGGGAGTTTCAATGCTTGCGTGCAACAGTAGGTGCTAGATTAATCTCGAGTGTCTCCGAACTGACCAAATCATTATGTTAGCTGTAAGTCTGTTATAAAGATGTTTTTGTATGTACCGATATCACTAATATTATTAAACCCTTAAAATTGTATACTTTTCTCCCAGTTTTGTTGAATCTCAAGGGAAAATACAATTTGGAACTTCACAAGCTTCAACTATTTTCAGATTTATTTAAATTTACATAAGCACTCTAATTAAATTATTATAATTAATTCAAAATTGTATGTAAAATAAGTAATATTTCAAACTTAAAAAAATTTACTTTATTTATGATAATAAAGCCTATTACAAGATGAAACTTATGGATATGCATGTTACGATTATGAAAGATTTAGACCAAAGAGATAAAATACTAGACACTCGTCTTCAGGGAATGGAGGCTGAACAAGCTCAACAAAGATCTGAGGTACTATCCTCGCAGCAGAATGTTACAGAAATGAACAGCACAACGAAGAGTTTGGTACAGCAGGTCGAAGAACAAAATCAACTTATTTCGGCTCTCCAACAAACTGGGGCTACCGCGGGTCGTGGTCCGGAAGAATATTATAGCTTATAAGGTAGAGGAGGCTATTGAGGGTCCGGAAGGGATGAAAGAATGGCTGGTTGGGCGACTATGTTTGACCAAAGAGTTCGATGTGGTTCGCTGCTGTCGTATATGGAGGAGCTCGGATCGTAAATTTCAACCAATTAAAATCACTCTAGATTCTATGGCGACTCGGGATTATATATTATCCGAGGCCAGGAAATTAAATGAGAATGCAGGAGCAGAAGTCCCTTCTTTTGCCCTTTATGTGGACAGACCTCTGATTCAACGCCTTAGCAACAGAATGCGTAATACGTTTTTCCGTGGCGGTTTTAGACAACGTGCCCCTAGATATCGTCGTAGCAATCAACGGGTAAATGAACGTTCCAATGAAAAATACGCTGCTAGTAACGATGACAAAAATACGGACAGGTCTAACATAAGAGATGATGAAAAAAACGGGGGAAAGGGTCGCCCACAACTGCCGATGTTGGCGACCCTCACCAAAGTAGTGTTATAAATGAGAGAACGCTCTATGAGGCACTAATGAGGTATCTGGGCTCCGGGCACCGTACCTCACAGAAATAACATGGGGCACTATTTGACGGTGTCTAGAAAAAAAAGTACCGGTTCAACATCGACGCGTTTGAGACACCTAATGAGGCACCGGGACACCGGCACCGTGCCTCATAGAAATAACATGGGGCACCATTTGACGGTGACCGGCACCGTGCCTCATAGAAATAACATGGGACACTTTTTGACGGTGTCTAGAAATAACATGGGGCACTATTTGACGGTGTCTAGAAAAAAGGACCGGCTCAACATCGACGCGTTCGCCGACCGTAAATCCTCATAGAATTAACATGAAGTATTATTTAACGGTATCTCACGACCACCATGCCGCATAGAATTAACACGGGGAATTATATTGACGGTATTTGATGCGTACACCGGTCGTAATTGTACTGCGAGAGAGCTGTGAGTACCGTATCTCATAGAAAATACATGGAGACGAGGATTTGAATATTGACCGTGAATTGTTCAATCGCGTATTGCGTGGATATACCCTTAATTTACAAAGCCTGCTTAATCTGCTGTTTCGAACGTGGTGGTATAATCCTAATTGTTTAAGGCGTGGTACAAAGTGCAACAAAGTTTACTATAAAAGCCAGAATTTTCCTTTAAAATATCATTCGGAATTAGGATCCCTGAGTCTCTTACACCTTAGAATTCGAATACTCAGAAGATGTAAGTATAAACCTTTCCACATTAAATTACTTTAAGTGATTTCTAACGATTTCGATACCCCTTTTAGGAACGTCGGTAAGGTTTTCCCTATTTCTACTACGAAGGGGGTATCGGTAACCCCAGACTGTCATATTCACGTCGGTACTTTGGATGGTAGTGTTGGAATTGAGTTGACGGAAAGTCAGTTCAAGCAACTACGGAGAGCGAGCGGTCAAATTACTACGTTCTTGGAAGACGATTCGATCCCAAATTCTACGTGGTTCTTTGAAGGATCAGAAACGAGACGAGTCGAGCTATGCATTTTCCAAACGCGGAAGGGAGTGGACGTGAGAGAAATAATCCTGGGAACTGGGACCAACTACGGAAAGCGCATCTTCACCAAACAGGGCTTTACTGTCACGCAATACCCCTGGAAGACGTTGATGGATAAATACGACGAAGTGATGACGTATCACAACGAAGTAAAACGCGTCTTCAATGATATTAAAGGAGTCGTTCTGACCGCGATTACAGACTACGTGAATAAGCAATGCGAAGGTTGCAAAATTGATCATCCCTCACAAAGGCAGCACGATTGTCTGATGATTGATTGGAACTCTCGTTTAGATATACATTTGTTTGACGCGATGGATAGAATTAGTTATTCCGAAATCACTTTAAAACTTGACACGTTTTTAAGCGAGGACTTTCGCGATACTATATTGACTTTCATAATGTGCAACGCTAAAAAAATGTTGTATAAAACTGAAGACTTTTGAATTTGTCAATAAAAAACTTGAGTATTAAAAACTGGGCTCTTTATTTTGTAGCTCATTTAGAGACATGGAACCAGTAATGAAACATCCGTTCACCGGGCTCGTCGCTGGGCCCACGCAATGTGGAAAGTCCCACTTCCTTGCTAAATTAATTAAACATAATGAGTCGTGCATTGCTCCTCCACCTCAAAGAATAGTTTGGTGTTATACTGAGTACCAAGATAAATTATTTAATTCGGTATTGGAGCATAATCCTACCGTAGAGTTTCACGAGGGTTTATTAGACCCAAACAATTTAAATCCGACGATTAGAAATTTTGTAATTCTCGATGATCTCTTATGTGAAATAGCGAATAACAAAGACGTCACAAATTTATTTATACGAGGTTCGCATCATCGTAACACGTCCGTACTGATTTTAATGCAAAATTTGTTTTATCACGGGAAAGAAGTTAGAACTCTCAATTTGAATTCACAGTACCTCGTCATTTTCCGTTCGGCTAGAGACGTTTCCAGCGTGCTAAATATCGCTAAACAAATTTCATCGGCTAATACCAAATTCGTTGTTGACGCGTTTCGTCAAGCCGTGGTGAAACCATACGGTTATTTATTCATCGACTTGAAACCAAATACCGCAGATGAATATCGGCTGCGAACGGGGATCATACCGGGAGAAGAAGCCGCGATTTTCATCCCGAAATAAAATCAAAATGACTATAGCAACGTCAAAACGTGTGTATAAAAACTTGGTTGTTTTGGTGGCCGCTGTAGTGCTTAAGGCGGAGCAGCGGGGTACAAATACATATACTTATGTGTAAAAACTTGGATTTTTTAAAATATTTGAGCACGTGTAATGTGAAACAGAGGAAAGCTATCATTAAACTAGCGAATCGCGACGCCATCTTAGCGCTGGTCGAATGTTGTATAAATGTACTACGCGGGAACATTCAGTTAACAGATGGACAAAAGAGTCGATTGAAGAAACATCGTAAAGCCTTACATCATCTTTGCGCAAAAATTCCTCTCGCTAAAAGAAAACAGATTCTAGTTCAGAAGGGTGGAGTTCTCCCGTTTTTGTTAGCTCCACTTCTTTCTATCGTTAGCTCAGTCGCCGGCGCTGCGATAAGCCGCGCCATTAATAAATAAATGGCCCGAAAAATGATTTTAGTGTCTGAAGACGCTTTACGTCGAATGAAGAATGCTACTCCCGAAGATGTTCCCAGTGAAATACCATCCTTGGATAAAGAAATGAAAACGATCCTCGACGATCCCAATATGACAGAATCCGAAAAATTAACGTTATATAATCAATCTTTGCAGCGACACATAATATCTAATCGCCAACCAGTTGAAAAACAACAGACTGTTAAAAACAAAACGTGGTACGAAGAAATTGCGACGTCTATTCCGTCAAGTATGCTTACCGACGCGATATCGTTGTACAATTGGACATTACGTTTTATTTCGTGGAACGAACTCGGTGAAATGACATTTGGAGGACGAGTCGTTTCTGGATCAAACGTAATCGATTTAATTTACGACGCGGTTAGAAAAACCAAGTCAAATTCCGACCCTACGGGATTCAAGAACTTCTACGAAGTATTGCAAAACAATAATGTACCAAAAAAATATATCAAGAATCCTACTAGAATAAGTTCTTTAAAATCGTTATCTTTTAACACGTCACCACCTAGACAAAATCAGTGGGTGACGATTTGAATGTATTTACCAATAAAACATTTAACCACCAGTTACTGTTATTTAGTTCAATCCCATATCTCATAATGGATGGTTGCACGGAAGTTGTAGCTGAAAGTATCGTATCCACATTAACTATATCATTTTCGAAAAATCCAAAACTATTAACCGTCGTTTTAATTATATTAATTTTTGTAATAGTCGAATTATTCGATTTCTTAATATTGTACTACACGACACCCACACATGGAAATTACACTAATTACGGATAAGCTAGAGAAGATCTATTACGACGTAGCGGACTCTGGCGGGTACGTTGGCGTTCGCGGACTATATCGTTCCGCTCGAGAAAAGGGTATCAAAGTTACGTTGAAAAATGTGAGGGAATTTTTACAAAACCAAGATACCTATACTCTACATAAAAATGCAAAGTGGCGATACAAACGAAATAAAACGATAGTGTACGGCATTGACGATCAATGGCAAGCCGACCTCATTGACCTCCAGAAACTTTCCAGGCTAAACAATGGGTATCGCTATATTCTCGCGTGTATTGATATTTTTAGTAAGTACGCTGACGTCGAACCGGTGAAAAATAAGAAAGGAGAGACTATAGTGAACGCTCTAAAAAAGATATTAGATGGTGAAAGGAAACCAAAGCGAATGCAGAGTGACTACGGGAATGAGTTTGTTTGTAAAGCCGTTCAATCCGAATTAAATTCCCGCGAAATAGAATTTTTCGCGACGAACTCTGAAGTGAAAGCCAGCATCGTTGAGCGGTTTATTCGATCGTTTAAATCGAGAATGTATCGATATTTTACAAGGAAAAATACTTATAAGTACGTTGACGTGCTTCAAGAATTAGTTAGCGCCTATAATAACAGTTATCACCGAGCAATTAAATGTAAACCCGTCAATGTAAATCCCGAAAATTCGAAAATAACTTGGAAAAATTTGTACGGAGATATAGACTTTAGTCCTCCGATAAAGTACGACTTCGAAATTGGAGACATTGTCAGAATAAGCAAAAACAAGGGACTATTCGAAAAAGGATATCTCTCGAATTATTCGGAAGAATTATTTCGAGTGATTAAGCAGATACCGAGACAACCGCCGGTATATAAACTGGAGGCGCTAGATTCGGAGCCCATTTTAGGAATTTTTTACAAAGAAGAAGTACAAAAGGTGGGGAAAGATCTTGACACTTGCGCGTTCAAAATTGAAAAAGTGCTCAGGAGGCGACGGAAATCTGATCATTCAGTCGAGTTACTCGTACGCTGGAAGGGGTACGGACCGCAATTTGATAGTTGGGTTCAAGAAGTAGACTTAGAATGAGTTTCTATATCACTCTACCATCCGATTCTTCGCTGAATTACTTTCCGGGTAATACTCTGAGCAAATTCATAGCCTACCTTCCGGAGAATGTTCAGCTGAATGGACCTTACGAAGTAGGTTTAGCGGAAATAAGTTATCCTAGAACGTGGAATAATATCAAAGAAGAACGGGTAGTGCGAGTTGGTTCGGATGATATCAAACTGGAAGATTTTAGGTATATACCTAGAGCAAATTTTTCTTCTATCGAAGATTTACTTGAAATGTTAAAATTTGAGAATAAAAGGGTCGAGTTCAAATACCATAAACATCTGAAACGAGTTGAGGTTCATATAACTAAGAGTTTTTACTGTATCATCCCTCCCGATATAGCGATGATGTTGGGATTTTCTCTTAAGCAAGAAGGCGAATTTGAAATTAGAAAATCTTCGTTAGCCCCTTATACCGTAAATATGGACGTAGGATTACATTCATTGTTTGTCTATTCTGACATCGTTGAAAATACGATCGTGGGGGACAGGAACGTCCCTCTTTTAAGAATTATTAACGTGAAAGGAAAAGACGGGGAAACTGTGAATACTGAATTTTCTCGTCCACATTACCTACCCGCCGCTTCTTCCAACATACAAACTATCGAGATTAATCTTATGGACGACTTGGGGAACCCCGTGCAATTTGAACGTGGAAAGGTGCACGTTACTCTACATTTTAGACCGCGGAGGGCCTGGCTCGCTCTATAATAGCGAGTGTCGGGAACAAGTAGTCCTCAGTTTAATGAAAAGTAACGAATGACGAACATCATGAGACGGCCGCAATACATTTCCTCCGTAAGCGATTACGAGAGGTACTATTTAAATCAGGCTGGATACGGATCAATCCCCGTGTATCGCGGCGTGGGTGTCCAGAGAGGCTATGGATTGGGTAACATACTTGCTTCGGCATTTCGTCGTGCCATGCCGCTTTTGAAGCGCGGAGCCCAGTTTCTAGGAAGAAAATTTCTCGATACTGGAGCGAAAGTCGTGTCTGACGTCGCTAGCGGTATCGCAATTAAATCATCGCTAGCGAAGAGATCTAAGAGCGCTGGTAAAGAGACATTGTTATCAGCCGCGGAAGCCGTTACGCGAATGATGGGATCTGGAATTAAAAAGAGGCGTAGAGCATCGCGCAAAGTCACTCGAGCTAAAACCAAGAAGAAGAAAGCATCGTGCCGATCTTACTCCGATATATTTTCATAAAGTCTTAGATTGGCGTTGATACATCCGAACTCTAGTGGTTGCGTGAATTCCGAATTGGACCTTTTCGAAGTCCCGTTAACGCAAACGGGGATTATCGGTGGCGAATGGGTCGAATACCACCCCATTTCCAGCATTAGCAACAATTCAGCGTTAACGTTTTGCATTAGTGGGAATTCCGAAGCCTACATCGACCTATCACAAACTCTCCTTCACGTTCAGGTGGATGTGAAATTGGAAAACGGATCTTACCCTAAAGCCCCCGTTGTTACTCCGGCGGGTGTGGTTACGACCCCGGCGGATAATGTAGCCCCCATCAATTTGTTTTTGCACAGTCTATTTCCCGAAGTCCACTTATTTTTAAACGAAAAATCAGTTACTCCTTCCGCTCAGAATTACCCGTACAAAAGTATGATTCAAACTATGTTAACATTTGGAGACTCTGCTAAAACGAGTCATCTTACCAGCGGCCTATTCTATCGCGACACGGCGTACGAGTTCAACGATTTCGTGAACAATAAAGGTTTCTTACAAAGAGCCAGCTTCGCTCAAAAGGGAACTATAGATATGATCGGCGCTCTTCATTTAGATATTTGTCAACAGCCGCGCTTCCTTTTGAACTTGGTGGATTTAAAATTTGTTTTTGGGAAATCAAATACCGAATTTTGTTTACACTCTGACGTAAAATGTAAATTGGTCATTAAATCAGCTTCGTTATATTTGAGGAAAGTCAAGTTAATTCCCGAAATCCCACTATCACACGCCAAAGTGTTACAAATGTCGAGAGCGAAGTACCCAATTTCCCGCACGGAAGTGATGTCGTTTTCGATTCCGAGAGGCAACATGAGCGTCGTGCAAGATCATTTATTTACAGGACAAATTCCGAATAAAGTCGTAATCGGGATGGTTGAGCAAAACGCGTTTCTGGGTGAACTCAAATCGTCGCCATATAATTTCCAGCATTTCAATTTAAACCACATTGGTTTGTTCGTCGACGGCAGTAGCGTACCACATAAAGCCCTAACACCTAACTTCGCGGAGCGTAGCTACATCCAAGCGTACACCAATTTATTTCTTCAAACGGGTCAGTGGAACATTGACGAGGGAAACCAAATAAGTCGCGAAGATTACGCCGGTGGAAATTGCCTTTTCGTCTACGATTTGACTGCCGATTTAATGAACAATGCCTCTCATTTTCATCTTGTTAAAAACGGAAATTTGAGGCTGGAAATGAAATTCGCTTCCGCGTTACCCGAAACGATTGCCGTAATTGTTTACGCGGAATTCCAGAGTTTGATTGAAATTGATAAGAACCGAACCGTAATCTTCGACTAGAATGGACACAATGCAGCTAACGAGAATTTTGGAGAAAGATAATTTCACCAGACTTATTTCGAGGCGTATTCGCCGCGGACCAACTACCAAAGTTCGTGACGACGTTTCCATCTCTGTATATCGTGAACACGGATACGTCGAATGACGATGGTCAGCACTGGATAGTTTTGTATTTCTCGAAGAATAATACAAATACCGAGATGTTCGACTCCTACGGTAACCCCCCAGATATGTTTCGCTTTAATGACTTTGTCGAAAGAAATAGTAAAACTGTGACATTTAACTCTTTACAACTTCAAGGAAATCGAAGCGTGACGTGTGGAGGTTTTTGCGTGTATTTTGCTCTTAATAGATGTAGGGGTGTAAAAATGTTCGATATTGTGACTAGATTTTTTAAAAATAAAAATGTAAATGATAAAATGATAAAAGAATTTATGTATTCAAGGTATTCAATAAATTTTCAATAACTTAGTAAAACTTCTTTAATTTACATTTTACATTCAAAATAACACCAGTGGGTTTGTTTGGTGATCTCCACAGTCTACATTACATCAAAGTAAAAATTTAAAAAGTTAGTTACATTTTTACGTTAAATTAAAAATATCATTTAAATAAGATAGTTTCATTTTATTTACATTACGCTTTAAGTTCAAAATATATTTTTAATAGAAATACAATAGAAGACTGAACTATTGGCGATTTAAAATATCGATCCAGTAATGACCATGCGATAGGGTTCGAATGCCGTCCCCCAAAATATACCTTTTATTATCGCATGGATTAAGAGACATTTTGTTTTGGGAGACGGTAAATAGCTGATGCCTCTGATTGACGATCCGCTTCATAGAATTGCTCGTAATTCGAGTAGCCATGAGGCAGTCGCGGTAACTCGAGTGTCGGATATCCTTTTCCACTACTAGCTTACAAACACCTTTCGCGGTTTTTTCTCCCCCCTTTCCGAAAGGATGGAGTACATTTTGGGGCGGAGCCCAACGAACTCCCGTATAGGGATCCCATCCATTTCATCTTTCATCTTTCCAATGACTTTTTTGTTTACGTCATTGAAAAGAGGATGATTCGTGGGATACCCCGAGAAATCGAAGAGATGGGAGGAATTTCCGAAGTCCGTGTAAACGTCCTCCGTTTGTATATTGTACGCCAGGCTGTCCGTGTCCGTGAAAAGTAATCGGACCTTTTCACCGTAGGTCTTGCGCATGTACTCGTAATGAAACTCGTACATGGTTAGTTTCGAAAGATCCAAAACGGTGAAACCAGTGTAAATTGGTCTATTCAAAGTAAGTGACTTCTTCTTCATATGAATACCCACGAGTTCGTTGTGGAAAATCGTGAATTTTTCAAATGCCGGAGAAGACGCTTTCTTAATAGCCCGCTCAGGTGTTTGTACGAGATGGAAATCTATCCGATTTCTCAAGTTCTCCATTGTTTTACCTATTATTGAAACGAAATGAGATTAGTACTTATTATTCCGATAATTTGTATACGTGGCTACTTGCGTATAAACTAAATTACATTTATTAAACCAAAAGAATTTATTTCGCGCAATAAATACTGTTGGTAAAAAAAATAATCTACTTATTTTTCATTTACTTTGATTAATAACGTACAGTCTGTTAAATAAGTCTTCGACAAAGGGATTTTTAGCACTTTTTTTCAATTTTCTCGAAACGTGTAAGCGATAACAAACTGAATCCAATGGCATTTTTTGATATTTTTTTATTTCCTTTCACATGGCGTTGTTGGTTTTTGCATAGCACCAATAGTTTGGGCGGGAACGCCAAATGTCGAATATGACAACTTTTTAAATAGCAGAGTTACGGTCCTGAAAGCGACATTTTTGACTTCGGGGTGGTCGATTTGTATTTAGAAATTGTCACTGTTATCGCCCTACGACCAACGGTTGAGGAGCTATCGCCGGTTGAAATTTTTGGTTTCATTGGTGAAAAACTATAAGACGTGAAATGCGACTTTCGGCATTCCCTCCGTTGATTCACAGCATATTAACAACAATTAATTTTATATAGGAAATTTTGAAAATAGTGGCTCGATGAGGATGGAAACAATGAAAGTGGAAAATAGGTGTAGAAAACTATACCCTGTGGTGGATCATTAGGTTCCGCTAGGCTCGTTTTTAACACAAGTAACATAATTTCCATAAGTATGACATTTCTCGTTGCTCCAATTTTTAAAATTATAGTCACTGTCTTTCAAGATATGGGGAAACAAAATTCACTCGAGACAAGGCTGCTTCGGCACGTATGACGACTTTAAAATAAATGATAAAACGTGTTGGAAAATCGATAATAGATGGAAGCACCTTGTCGGCGATCGGAGCAACCATAGCCATCTTCGATATATAGACCAATTCAAAAATAACGTAGGCAATGATAGAGCGAAAATATGAAAACACTGCAAATGGTTCCGAGAATCTTCTACAAATTTAAGATATTTATTCCAATATAAGAAAAAACAATACAAATTCGAAGGGTTTAAGTTTTAGATTTTTTAATTATTCAATATGTTTAATATTTAAAGAAATAACATTAAGTAACAAAAATTCAATAAGGAATTGAATCACCTCTTCTTCTCAAACACTCTCTAAGTCGTCTACGAAACGACCTGGTTAAATTTTCCAAGTGTTGCGGCGTTACGCGGTTAAACGCGTCTATGACCATGTTCTTTAAATCTTCGACGTCGGTTTGTATCCTGTTGTCCATTAGATATACTATTAAGGCCCAGAAGTTTTCTATGGAGTTGAGATCCCGAGACAAAGGTGGCCAATCCAACACTTGGATTCCTTCTTCTTCGAGAAACTGCGTGACCACCCTCGCAGTGTGAGCAGGGCAGTTATCGTGCATGAAGAAGACCCTAGATACCCACAGAAAACCAGTAAACAAAATGATACTGGAAATTATCCACCGACTTGTCATTACCTTCCAGCGTTTTCCAATCCATATATGACCGCTAACGACAGTAGCATGGAGTCCCTGAGAATTTGGATGTAAGATTGGCTGTTTAAACGTCCAATTACGGGTCTTAGAACTCCAGCTTGCCCATCCCCAATACAGCTCCACACGTTAACGCAGAATCGCCCGCTCATTTTAGTTTTCGTCGTGAACCTCGAGTTTCATTACGAGTACATGCGCAAGACCTACGGTGAAAAGGTCCGATTACTTTTCACGGACACGGACAGCCTGGCGTACAATATACAAACGGAGGACGTTTACACGGACTTCGGAAATTCCTCCCATCTCTTCGATTTCTCGGGGTATCCCACGAATCATCCTCTTTTCAATGACGTAAACAAAAAAGTCATTGGAAAGATGAAAGATGAAATGGATGGGATCCCTATACGGGAGTTCGTTGGGCTCCGCCCCAAAATGTACTCCATCCTTTCGGAAAGGGGGGAGAAAAAACCGCGAAAGGTGTTTGTAAGCTAGTAGTGGAAAAGGATATCCGACACTCGAGTTACCGCGACTGCCTCATGGCTACTCGAATTACGAGCAATTCTATGAAGCGGATCGTCAATCAGAGGCATCAGCTATTTACCGTCTCCCAAAACAAAATGTCTCTTAATCCATGCGATAATAAAAGGTATATTTTGGGGGACGGCATTCGAACCCTATCGCATGGTCATTACTGGATCGATATTTTAAATCGCCAATAGTTCAGTCTTCTATTGTATTTCTATTAAAAATATATTTTGAACTTAAAGCGTAATGTAAATAAAATGAAACTATCTTATTTAAATGATATTTTTAATTTAACGTAAAAATGTAACTAACTTTTTAAATTTTTACTTTGATGTAATGTAGACTGTGGAGATCACCAAACAAACCCACTGGTGTTATTTTGAATGTAAAATGTAAATTAAAGAAGTTTTACTAAGTTATTGAAAATTTATTGAATACCTTGAATACATAAATTCTTTTATCATTTTATCATTTACATTTTTATTTTAAAAAAATCTAGTCACAATATCGAACATTTTTACACCCCTACATCTATTAAGAGCAAAATACACGCAAAAACCTCCACACGTCACGCTTCGATTTCCTTGAAGTTGTAAAGAGTTAAATGTCACAGTTTTACTATTTCTTTCGACAAAGTCATTAAAGCGAAACATATCTGGGGGGTTACCGTAGGAGTCGAACATCTCGGTATTTGTATTATTCTTCGAGAAATACAAAACTATCCAGTGCTGACCATCGTCATTCGACGTATCCGTGTTCACGATATACAGAGATGGAAACGTCGTCACGAACTTTGGTAGTTGGTCCGCGGCGAATACGCCTCGAAATAAGTCTCTGGTGAAATTATCTTTCTCCAAAATTCTCGTTAGCTGCATTGTGTCCATTCTAGTCGAAGATTACGGTTCGGTTCTTATCAATTTCAATCAAACTCTGGAATTCCGCGTAAACAATTACGGCAATCGTTTCGGGTAACGCGGAAGCGAATTTCATTTCCAGCCTCAAATTTCCGTTTTTAACAAGATGAAAATGAGAGGCATTGTTCATTAAATCGGCAGTCAAATCGTAGACGAAAAGGCAATTTCCACCGGCGTAATCTTCGCGACTTATTTGGTTTCCCTCGTCAATGTTCCACTGACCCGTTTGAAGAAATAAATTGGTGTACGCTTGGATGTAGCTACGCTCCGCGAAGTTAGGTGTTAGGGCTTTATGTGGTACGCTACTGCCGTCGACGAACAAACCAATGTGGTTTAAATTGAAATGCTGGAAATTATATGGCGACGATTTGAGTTCACCCAGAAACGCGTTTTGCTCAACCATCCCGATTACGACTTTATTCGGAATTTGTCCTGTAAATAAATGATCTTGCACGACGCTCATGTTGCCTCTCGGAATCGAAAACGACATCACTTCCGTGCGGGAAATTGGGTACTTCGCTCTCGACATTTGTAACACTTTGGCGTGTGATAGTGGGATTTCGGGAATTAACTTGACTTTCCTCAAATATAACGAAGCTGATTTAATGACCAATTTACATTTTACGTCAGAGTGTAAACAAAATTCGGTATTTGATTTCCCAAAAACAAATTTTAAATCCACCAAGTTCAAAAGGAAGCGCGGCTGTTGACAAATATCTAAATGAAGAGCGCCGATCATATCTATAGTTCCCTTTTGAGCGAAGCTGGCTCTTTGTAAGAAACCTTTATTGTTCACGAAATCGTTGAACTCGTACGCCGTGTCGCGATAGAATAGGCCGCTGGTAAGATGACTCGTTTTAGCAGAGTCTCCAAATGTTAACATAGTTTGAATCATACTTTTGTACGGGTAATTCTGAGCGGAAGGAGTAACTGATTTTTCGTTTAAAAATAAGTGGACTTCGGGAAATAGATTGTGCAAAAACAAATTGATGGGGGCTACATTATCCGCCGGGGTCGTAACCACACCCGCCGGAGTAACAACGGGGGCTTTAGGGTAAGATCCGTTTTCCAATTTCACATCCACCTGAACGTGAAGGAGAGTTTGTGATAGGTCGATGTAGGCTTCGGAATTCCCACTAATGCAAAACGTTAACGCTGAATTGTTGCTAATGCTGGAAATGGGGTGGTATTCGACCCATTCGCCACCGATAATCCCCGTTTGCGTTAACGGGACTTCGAAAAGGTCCAATTCGGAATTCACGCAACCACTAGAGTTCGGATGTATCAACGCCAATCTAAGACTTTATGAAAATATATCGGAGTAAGATCGGCACGATGCTTTCTTCTTCTTGGTTTTAGCTCGAGTGACTTTGCGCGATGCTCTACGCCTCTTTTTAATTCCAGATCCCATCATTCGCGTAACGGCTTCCGCGGCTGATAACAATGTCTCTTTACCAGCGCTCTTAGATCTCTTCGCTAGCGATGATTTAATTGCGATACCGCTAGCGACGTCAGACACGACTTTCGCTCCAGTATCGAGAAATTTTCTTCCTAGAAACTGGGCTCCGCGCTTCAAAAGCGGCATGGCACGACGAAATGCCGAAGCAAGTATGTTACCCAATCCATAGCCTCTCTGGACACCCACGCCGCGATACACGGGGATTGATCCGTATCCAGCCTGATTTAAATAGTACCTCTCGTAATCGCTTACGGAGGAAATGTATTGCGGCCGTCTCATGATGTTCGTCATTCGTTACTTTTCATTAAACTGAGGACTACTTGTTCCCGACACTCGCTATTATAGAGCGAGCCAGGCCCTCCGCGGTCTAAAATGTAGAGTAACGTGCACCTTTCCACGTTCAAATTGCACGGGGTTCCCCAAGTCGTCCATAAGATTAATCTCGATAGTTTGTATGTTGGAAGAAGCGGCGGGTAGGTAATGTGGACGAGAAAATTCAGTATTCACAGTTTCCCCGTCTTTTCCTTTCACGTTAATAATTCTTAAAAGAGGGACGTTCCTGTCCCCCACGATCGTATTTTCAACGATGTCAGAATAGACAAACAATGAATGTAATCCTACGTCCATATTTACGGTATAAGGGGCTAACGAAGATTTTCTAATTTCAAATTCGCCTTCTTGCTTAAGAGAAAATCCCAACATCATCGCTATATCGGGAGGGATGATACAGTAAAAACTCTTAGTTATATGAACCTCAACTCGTTTCAGATGTTTATGGTATTTGAACTCGACCCTTTTATTCTCAAATTTTAACATTTCAAGTAAATCTTCGATAGAAGAAAAATTTGCTCTAGGTATATACCTAAAATCTTCCAGTTTGATATCATCCGAACCAACTCGCACTACCCGTTCTTCTTTGATATTATTCCACGTTCTAGGATAACTTATTTCCGCTAAACCTACTTCGTAAGGTCCATTCAGCTGAACATTCTCCGGAAGGTAGGCTCTGAATTTGCTCAGAGTATTACGCGGGAATTTAATTCGGATTGAACAGCTTTACAAACAAACTCATTCCCGTAGTCACTCTGCATTCGCTTTGGTTTCCTTTCACCATCTAATATCTTTTTTAGAGCGTTCACTATAGTCTCTCCTTTCTTATTTTTCACCGGTTCGACGTCAGCGTACTTTCTAAAAATATCAATACACGCGAGAATATAGCGATACCCATTGTTTAGCCTGGAAAGTTTCTGGAGGTCAATGAGGTCGGCTTGCCATTGATCGTCAATGCCGTACACTATCGTTTTATTTCGTTTGTATCGCCACTTGCTCAATTAGTAACTGCAGCAGATTTTCCTACTGAGCCAATTTTAAAGCTTGAAAATTACAGTTCTCTCCTACGGGTATACCGAATAACGGCATGGGTAAAGCGCGCTTTTTCAAATATGAAAACGAAAGATAAAATTCAAGGTCAATTGTCCGCGGAAGAAATTTCTGACGCAGAAAAATATTGGGTATCTCGCGCGCAAAGGGAAAAATACATGTCGGAAATTCTCAATCTAAAGAACGAAGTACCAATAGCCAATGATTCGAAAATACTCAGTCTCAATCCCCAGCTTGATGCCGACGGACTTTTACGAATTGGAGGTAGCTTGGGGAGTGAAAATTTCACGTATAAAGAACGCCACCCATGGATATTGGATCCGAATCATCGGCTATCAGAGCTACTGGCTAAACATCACCATGAGCGAATTCTACACGGGGGAATAAACTCCACCTTAGTGGAGATTAGAGAACATTTTTGGCTACCAAGAGCGCGACAAGTAATTAAGAAAATTGTTCATCTATGTCCCACGTGCAAAATATTTAGAGCAAAGCCATCGCAGGCAGTGATGGCACCCTTGCCGTCTTCGAGAACAACGTCAGCTCCACCTTTCCAGGTCTCCGCCGTAGACTTCGCGGGACCCCTTTACACGAAAGAGGGCGAAAAATGCTATATTGCTTTGTTTACATGCGCGGTAACAAGGGCGATACACTTGGAAGTGGTCTCCGACTTGACAACTGATTCGTTTTTAATGGCGTTCCGTCGGTTCGTCTCGCGCCGTGGAATCTTACAAATAATGTACAGTGACAACGCGAAAACGTTCAAACGCGCAGACGCCGATCTCGCGGGATTATGGAAAAATATGAAGAGTCCCGAAGTAGCGGATTTCTTCAGTGCAAAACGCATAGTTTGGCGGTACATAGCGGACCACGCGAGCTGGTGGGGTGGTTTCTGGGAAAGGGCCGTGCGCAGTGTGAAAGCCTCTCTCAGAAGAGTCATGGGCAAAGCCAGTCTCACAATCGAGGAAATTTGGACATTGTTAGCGGAAGTGGAAGCTGCTATAAACTCGCGACCGCTCACGTATATATATCATGATAGTGCCGAACCTGTACCGTTGACCCCCGCCCATTTTTTGGTTGGGCAAAGATTAAAGAGACTCCTAATGTAACGCGCAAAGATTTAAAAATTAGATGGAAACATAGACAGTCTATTTTGGAACAGTTTTGGACTCGTTGGCGGCATGATTACATGCTTGAACTTAGATCCGCTCACCACAAAACAAAGTGTAACCCCACTCCGGAACTAAAGGTCGGAAATGTTGTCCTCGTTGAAGAGGACAAAATGCCACGACTAATGTGGAAAATGGGAACAATTGTTGATTGCATGAAAGGCAGCGACGGCGTAGTAAGATCCTGCATGATTAGATTATCAAATGGTTCGCCAATAAGACGGCCAATACAACTATTATATGACTTAGAGTATAATTGAATAAAAATGTTAAATGACTTTGTTGGTCTTGACCTTTTGGTCAAGGGGTGGGAGGATGTTGAAAATTGTAGCTATAATTATCATTAATTTAAACTTAATTTGTAAACCATAATTTGTAACTGACGTAGTAATTATTTAGTATTTGTTAGCATTAAGTTAATTCATAATTTTCTGTATTTAGTTTAAGATGTCCAGGTACTATGTATCGTACTATCGTTGAGAAAACGGGAAACTAGCGAGGGAACGGAGGGCTCTTTGTAACAGGTATTTCACCAAGTGGTGCAATCCCATTCCAAGCTAGTGACGTAGCGGCGCTGGCCACCGGGTTGCTTAAAGATATTTGGTCAGCGCTATCTTCTTCGCTCCTTATATGGGCATGGAATGCGGGTAGAGCCCCCGTTCCTGAACTGCGTGAACCCCGAAAATTTTAGGGCTTCAAAGAAAGGGTTTCGGTAGGACACGTTTCCTCAGTTGGATTTTTGAAATAGAGCGGACAACAACCGGTGCTCACTTGTGCGTTTTAGTATTCGGTTGTTGAGTATTTAACTAACTTAAATTTGTAACTTTGTAACTTTCAACTCACCAGTTTATTAAACTTCTTTTCATTCTTAATCAAATACCAGTTGTGATTTTATTATACCTAAAAGAGTAAGTTGCGCTTTGGTGTTCGTTTTTCAGTCGGCGGACACTTATCATAAAATTGCTCTCCCATATATCAACCAGGGTGGATTATAAATTCTACACGGACTGCCCTATCCATCTTAACAATAACTCCGAAACTTGCGCCCTCTTTCTCACTACTGAGGAAGAAGTTAAAGAAATTATAAGTTCATTACCGCAAATGAGTCCATTGGACAAGAGCCATGAGTTAATTGAGCCTAATGTTTCATTACCTGCTCTAATTAAAGAGGATAAGTCAAAGTTTTCGATTAAGAGTAAAGCATCATCGGCATACAATGTAAGGCGTCCAAAAGGTATTTTATTAACAATATCGTTGATGTATAAATTAAATAGTGTCGGGGATAGAACTGATCCTTGAGGGACCCCGATAACAATTGGCTTTGGTTTAGAAAGATTATTTCTAATTTTTGTGATGCAATGTCTTTTATCAAGATAACTCTTAATCCAACTCAGTGCCTTGCCCCTCAGACCCAAACATTCGAGTTTTTGCACAAGCCTCTTATGGGATACACTGTCAAAGGCCTTTTCTAGGTCCAGAAATATGCCTAGGCAGTATTTTGAAGAGTCTATTGCGTTCAAAATGAGTTTATACACTCTTGCAATGGTCAGTTCTGTATTGCAATTGGCTCTAAATCCAAATTGGTGGTCTGTTAGTAGCTTATGTTTATCACAGAACGCGTTTAGCCTTAGCAGAAAACACTTATCGAAGATTTTAGCAAAGACTGACAGGACCGAAATTGGGCGGTAATTGTTGGCTATATTGGGATCCCCCTTTTTATGGATTGGGGAAATAATTGTGTTTTTAAGCTTATCTGGGTAGATTCCTACAGTAAATGAGAGATTAATTAAGAATACCAATGGAGCAAGAATATATGGAGTTATATGTTTAATTACTTTTGGGTGGAAACCATCCATTCCAGGAGCACTCATTTGCGGTAATGAACTTATAATTTCTTTAACTTCTTCCTCAGTAGTGAGAAAGAGGGCGCAAGTTTCGGAGTTATTGTTAAGATGGATAGGGCAGTCCGTGTAGAATTTATAATCCACCCTGGTTGATATATGGGAGAGCAATTTTATGATAAGTGTCCGCCGACTGAAAAACGAACACCAAAGCGCAACTTACTCTTTTAGGTATAATAAAATCACAACTGGCATTTGATTAAGAATGAAAAGAAGTTTAATAAACTGGTGAGTTGAAAGTTACAAAGTTACAAATTTAAGTTAGTTAAATACTCAACAACCGAATACTAAAACGCACAAGTGAGCACCGGTTGTTGTCCGCTCTATTTCAAAAATCCCACTGAGGAAACGTGTCCTACCGAAACCCTTTCTTTGGTGCCCTAAAATTTTCGGGGTTCACGCAGTTCAGGAACGGGGGCTCTACCCGCATTCCATGCCCATATAAGGAGCGAAGAAGATAGCGCTGACCAAATATCTTTAAGCAACCCGGTGGCCAGCGCCGCTACGTCACTAGCTTGGAATGGGATTGCACCACTTGGTGAAATACCTGTTACAAAGAGCCCTCCGTTCCCTCGCTAGTTTCCCGTTTTCTCAACGATAGTACGATACATAGTACCTGGACATCTTAAACTAAATACAGAAAATTATGAATTAACTTAATGCTAACAAATACTAAATAATTACTACGTCAGTTACAAATTATGGTTTACAAATTAAGTTTAAATTAATGATAATTATAGCTACAATTTTCAACATCCTCCCACCCCTTGACCAAAAGGTCAAGACCAACAAAGTCATTTAACATTTTTATTCAATTATACTCTAAGTGATATAATAGTTGTATTGGCCGTCTTATTGGCGAACCATTTGATAATCTAATCATGCAGGATCATACTACGCCGTCTCTGCCTTTCATGCAATCAACAATTGTTCCCATTTTCCACATTAGTCGTGGCATTTTGTCCTCTTCAACGAGGACAACATTTCCGACCTTTAGCTCCGGAGTGGGGTTACACTTTGTTTTGTGGTGAGCGGATCTAAGTTCAAGCATGTAATCATGCCGCCAACGAGTCCAAAACTGTTCCAAAATAGACTGTCTATGTTTCCATCTAATTTTTAAATCTTTGCGCGTTACATTAGGAGTCTCTTTAATCTTTGCCCAACCAAAAAATGGGCGGGGGTCAACGGTACAGGTTCGGCACTATCATGATATATATACGTGAGCGGTCGCGAGTTTATAGCAGCTTCCACTTCCGCTAACAATGTCCAAATTTCCTCGATTGTGAGACTGGCTTTGCCCATGACTCTTCTGAGAGAGGCTTTCACACTGCGCACGGCCCTTTCCCAGAAACCACCCCACCAGCTCGCGTGGTCCGCTATGTACCGCCAAACTATGCGTTTTGCACTGAAGAAATCCGCTACTTCGGGACTCTTCATATTTTTCCATAATCCCGCGAGATCAGCGTCTGCGCGTTTGAACGTTTTCGCGTTGTCACTGTACATTATTTGTAAGATTCCACGGCGCGAGACGAACCGACGGAACGCCATTAAAAACGAATCAGTTGTCAAGTCGGAGACCACTTCCAAGTGTATCGCCCTTGTTACCGCGCATGTAAACAAAGCAATATAGCATTTTTCGCCTTCTTTCGTGTAAAGGGGTCCCGCGAAGTCTACGGCGGAGACCTGGAAAGGTGGAGCTGACGTTGTTCTCGAAGACGGCAAGGGTGCCATCACTGCCTGCGATGGCTTTGCTCTAAATATTTTGCACGTGGGACATAGATGAACAATTTTCTTAATTACTTGTCGCGCTCTTGGTAGCCAAAAATGTTCTCTAATCTCCACTAAGGTGGAGTTTATTCCCCCGTGTAGAATTCGCTCATGGTGATGTTTAGCCAGTAGCTCTGATAGCCGATGATTCGGATCCAATATCCATGGGTGGCGTTCTTTATACGTGAAATTTTCACTCCCCAAGCTACCTCCAATTCGTAAAAGTCCGTCGGCATCAAGCTGGGGATTGAGACTGAGTATTTTCGAATCATTGGCTATTGGTACTTCGTTCTTTAGATTGAGAATTTCCGACATGTATTTTTCCCTTTGCGCGCGAGATACCCAATATTTTTCTGCGTCAGAAATTTCTTCCGCGGACAATTGACCTTGAATTTTATCTTTCGTTTTCATATTTGAAAAAGCGCGCTTTACCCATGCCGTTATTCGGTATACCCGTAGGAGAGAACTGTAATTTTCAAGCTTTAAAATTGGCTCAGTAGGAAAATCTGCCGCAGTTACTAATTGAGCAACCTTCAGTGGGCGTTTCTCTCGCTCTAAGGCTTCTCTGTCTAAATCCTCTTCTTTCACCTTAAATTTCTCTGGTTCCTTTGCCTGACCTCTTAACCAGTTTGGTCCATGGAACCATAGCTCATTATCCGCCAGATCCCTAAGCTTCTTTCCTCGCGTTGGCAGGTCTGCCGGGTTCTCTTTTCCCGGGCAGTGGTTCCAACAATCCGAGCCCGTCAGTGTTCGAATTTCCCTGACTCGGTTGCCGATGAATTGTTTGTTTTCGTTTACTGGTCGCCTTATCCAATGTAGCGTGATAGAGGAGTCTGTCCACATTTTTACCGCAGCTGGGGTGAAAGAGAATGTTCCCAATAGATGCTTTACGAGTCTTGCTCCAAGGACCGCTCCCATGAGTTCAAGTCTTGGTAATGTCAATTTCGGTCGGGGTTTTTCCCTTTGAATTGTGTCACCTTCGACTGGATCATCTTGTTTCGGCGCGACGCGAGCCTTGGATGCCACGAACGAGGATTGAAGATTGCCTTCGTCGTCGGTATAACGCAAGTAGACTACGGCGGCGTAACCTTGAATTGAGGCGTCTACGTAACAATGCAGCTCGGTACCACTTCGGCTTATGTCTGACCATCCGTTAAAATAATAGTGTGTAATAGAGATGGAACTTATCTCTGGAAGCTCTTCGCACCATTCGGAGAAAGATTTATGGATCTCTTCAGTTAGAGTCTCATCCCAAGAACGTTTTTGTTTCCACAGTGATTGAAGTAGGAATTTGGCTCTCATCGTAAAGGGTGTGAGAAACCCCATGGGATCAAAAACTGACGCCACAACTTTTATAACCCAGCGCTTGGAATTTTTTCTCTTCATTGCCACTTCAATTACCGCCTTTCCGTTTATGAATAAATCGTCTCGCTCCTCGCTCTGAAGAATACTTAGGAACTTTTCTTTATTTCCGCGCCCTAAATATTAATTTAACTTGTAGGGAGAGCTATGCATAATTAAACCCCCCAAACCGACTGAAAAATTTGTTGGGTTTAGTCTCCTAAATTTTCTAGATTGTAGATAACTCCTAATTGAAATTTGAAATAACGATACGATGTTATAATAAAAATGGATTTATTGCGGGTTGAAAATAGTGACCCTTCTCGTCGGGCCACTGGAGAATTCTGCCCGAAAGGAGGCAAACAAAAAACGTGGAAAACTTCGCTTTCCACAATATAACACAATACACAGTAGAAACAGAATAAAAATGGGTTTTATTTTACGCTAGTTGAAGGTCAGAGGGACTAGGTCGTGCTGGAGCTGGTATATAGTGGGGAGCTAGGGGGAAGTACCTGTTAAGAGGGGATTAAGAAAGGGGCTTCAGAATTCGGCCCAAGAACGGTTTCTCTCTTGGATTTTAGGCTATTTTTGAAGAAAAAGGGGTCAAACACATTCCTTATAAAGTTACAAATTACACAAATATAAAGAAAAGAAGTACAAAAATTACACTAATAAATGAAATATCAAAAATTATACACTGAACTTAAATTCAAATCTCCTTCAATTCACAATGATTTCACACTCCGCCGCGAAATACGTTAGTATTTACAACACAAATATTGTCCCGATTGTTTCACTTGAGTTTTCGATTTAATTGTCCGTTGGGTAGATGTTCAATTTTAAATTTAAAACACTTAATTTATGCACAGATAAAACAAACAAAAATGGTAAATTTCACATTTTAATTTTTTATTTTATTTTTACGATTCAGTGATCTGAATTTTCACGAACTGATATCGCGTCTATCTCTAAGGGATACAGGAGTTGAATAGGCCTTCTAATTAAATTGCCATTGGAGGTTCTCAAAATGCAAGACCTCATTTGGCCGTCTCGGCCAACCAGTGTTTCTGTCACTACTCCTAATTTCCATAAGAATTTTTCTACACTTTTATCAAAAATCATCATTACATCTCCAACTTTAATTTTACATTCCTTGTTTGCCAATTTGATTTTATGCGCAGATCTTAATTCTAGCAAATATTCTTTTTTCCACCTGTTCCATAACCTAGTCATTAGAGCGGAGCGATATTTTTGTCGATTGTTAAATTCAAGTTGTGTTCTGGGTGCTTTTTCATTTCTAACAATTTGAGGTGGCATACTCGTAACACGTTTTCCAATTAGAAAATGGGAAGGGGTTAAGGGTTGGGGATCATTTGATTCGTTATTTACATAAGTGATTGGCCTGGAATTTATAGCGGCTTCCGCTTGAGTTAACAATGTCTCCATTTCTACAAAGGTTAAAGCTGCTCGGCTCAAATTCTTCTTTAGAATTGATTTCGTACTCTTTACTAATATCTCCCACCATCCTCCATACCAGGCGGCCCTCTCGACTATAAAATGCCAGCTAATGCCTCTTTTGCCATAGAAGTTTAGAACTTCTTCACTCTTCAGATTAGACCAAATTTTAGCTAAGTCTCTATTTGCCCGATCGAAAGTTTTCGCGTTGTCACTGTATATTTTGCGCGGTATTCCTCTTCTCGAAATCATTCGCGTCAATGCCATTAAAAAATCGCGCGCTTATTGACGTCACGAGCTCTAAATGAATCGCCCTAGTGACGGCGCATGTAAAGAGACAGATGTACGACTTTTGCTTTTCTTTTTCGCCTCTCGCCGACTTGAGGTGGAAGGGACCGGCGAAGTCTACTCCGACCACTTCGAAGCTTAACGCTTGCTCAATACGATCTTGTGGGAGGGGGGCCGTGGGGGCGTCTCCTGGTTTTGCCGATTCTTTTCGACATTGAAAGCAACCTTTGACTGATTTTCTTGCGAGCTGTCTTCCAGCGATTATCCAATAGTTTTCCCGAGATTGGGTTAACGTGCTTTGTATGCCTCCGTGCATCATTTGCGTGTGGCAACGATCCATAATTAGTCTCGATAATCTTTGTTCCTTTCGAAGGATGATTGGATGTTTTGTTTCGTAGGCCATGTTAGCTTCCGTTAATCGACCTCCCAAGAGTAAGATTTGATTCCCGTTTAATAGTGGTCTAAATTCGGCAATTTTGGAATCCTTCTGTATTTTCTTGTTATTTTTCAGCGCCAAGATTTCTTTTCCAAAATCTTCCATTTGAACGCACCTTATCCAGGTATTTTCCGCGCAGTGTAATTCTTCTGTTTTAATTACTCCCTCGTACGCTTTGTTTTTCTTGACGTAGTAGTCGATGAATCGGAAGACGTATGCCGTGATTCGAAGAGCTTTGTCCAGGTCGTTCCATCTATTGAGGTTCATGATTTGATTGATACCGCGTTTTTCGGTCGTTGCGACTGCTAAAATCGTTTTTCTTTTCTCCTTCTCCACCAAAGCCAGATTTGTTTCCGGTAATATGTCTTCTGGCCATTCAGATTTATCCATCTTGAGCCAGGTGGGGCCCTCCCACCATAATTTGCTTTTGGCCAATTCTTCGGCCTTAGCCCCTCTTGTTGGAATGTCCGCTGGATTATTGTTCCCTGGGCAATGCTTCCATGTTGCGGGGTCTGTCAATTTTTGAATTTCGACCGCCCTATTTTGAACGAACGGTCTCCAAACCTTTGTCGATCCCTTGACCCAGTTTAATGCGATGGTCGAATCTGACCACATGAAAATGTCCCGCTTTTCCGGTTCGAATACGCTTTTTATGTTGTTTACCAAACGAGCTCCCAGAACGCACCCCATAAGTTCCAGGCGTGGTAATGTTAAGTCATCTTCCGAAGGGTCGATCATTTTGAGTGGCGCTACCCTGGCCTTCGACGTCACCAGGGAGACTCCTATTTGGCCGTTTACCGTTACGTATCTCACGTACGCGACCGCCGCGTACGCTCTTTTGCTGGCGTCGCAAAAACAATGGATTTCTTTCCCTTTAATTTGATCAGCTTCAACTCCGTTGTGATAGTAGCGGGGTATCTTGATTTTCCTTATCTCTGGTAGCTCATCGCACCATTGTTCGAATTCGGCCGAAATTTCGCCACTCAATCTTTCATCCCATTTTGTTTTCTTCTCCCATAACGATTGAAGAATAAATTTTGCCCGGATGGTATATGGGCCCAATATACCGATAGGGTCAAAGATCTGAGAGACCGCGCTGAGTGCATAACGTTTGGTGAGCTTGATGTCCTTGATTATTTCGATTAAATTTGTCAGATCGAAATTGAATGTGTCCGTGGTAGGGTCCCATTGCAATCCCAAGATTTTTTGACCGTTAGGTGGCTGAACTTCAATTTTGGTGAGTGCTTGGGGATTGCCGGCTTCGTTTCCCCACATCTGACGTAATTCTGGCGAGTTGGTCTGCCATTTCCTAAGGTGCATCTTCGCTTCACTTAAAATTTCTGACATCCGCCTTGACAGCTGGAAAGCGCTCGCGACGTTTTGGTCTCCAGCTACTAGGTCGTCGACGTATAGGCTCTCGTTGAGAAGTTTCACGGCCTTTTCATCGTAAGTGTCGTTGTATTTTCTGAGGTGATGTTTGATTGTGGCTGCTAATAGATATGGGCTTGAGGTCACCCCGAAGGGTACCCTGGTCATTCGTAACGGCGTGAATTCGTTCTCTTTCACTTTGCCGCTTGCCTCTTCTTGAACCCATAAGAATCTGCAGGTGTCGCGTTCTTCCCTAGCCAATGATACTTGAAGGAACGCCTTCTCAATGTCGGCGACAATAGCAATGGGGTAGTTTCTGAAGCTCAATAGTAACAGGAGTAGGTCCGGGTTGAGACTTGGTCCACTGGACAGACAATTGTTTAGCGATGGCACTCCATTTTCGTGAGCGGAGCCGTCCAGAACTGCGCGCAACTTCGTTGTTTGACTTTCGGCTCGATTGACGCCTTGATGTGGCATGTAATACGTTCCTGGTTTGCTTGCCTTTTCGTCTTCAGGGACGACTTCCACGATGCCAAGTTTCAGTTGCTCGTCTATGATGTCCTTGTACGCTTGGTAGTACTCTGGGTTTTTATTGAATCTTTTGGCTAAACTTGCGATTCGTTTCGTGGCCATCGGTAAATTGTCAGGTAGGATGTCCTTCTCGGTATTCCATGGAAACTTGACTTGGTACCTCCCTTCTTCGGGATCGAATCTGATGTCTTGTTCGAATCTGTCTAAAACCTCGTTGCCTTCCGATGGTTTTTCGGGTTCTTTTTTGATTCCGATGGCTTCCAAATCCCAGAAATTTTGGACGATTTTCGTTAATTGGGAGTCTTGACATTTGTTTGTCATTACTGAGATTAAATTGTTTTTGATTTCTAACTTCTTCACGTTTGTCTTCGGGGAGCTCATAGGACCTTCGACTGTCCATCCAAAAATGGTTTCCAAGGCCACTAATTTGTTTTGTAGCCTCTCCACCTTTCCGCTGACCACTTCCCAATAATAATCACCTCCTATCAATAGGCTGATTTTTGAACTGCTGATGCTTTCTTTACTTGGGTCGTCTGCTAGGGTGATGCTCGTTTTCTTCACGAAATTCCTGATTTCTTGACAATCCTCAGTTTTCGCCCTGCAAATGAAAGGTACCGCAACGGCCTCTACTTGAATTTGTTTTCCGCAGTCTGAGACGTTTTGAACCGTTAATCGTACGATTTTCATCTTTTTCTCCTCCGCGATTTCATTTCCGAATTCTGAGATGAGGATGTTAGTTTCTCCGATGACCGGAAGTTGTAGGTTTTCGGCTACCTCACTCAGGATGAAAGTCCCTTGACTTCCATTATCTAGGACGAGTTTGAGAGTACCGGATCCGCAGTTCCTTGGGTAATCCGGGTTTTTTACGATGACTTGAGCGGTCTGTAGTAAGACGTTTCTTCGTTCGAAGTCAAAAATGGTGTTTGTACTGATGCCTTTCGGTTCCTCGGCTCTCAGTTTGTGGGATCGATTTTGCTCGCAAACCGCTTTGTTATGTTTTCTTCGGCAGATCGCGCCGTTTTGATGTTGCGAGTCGCTGTTCCGCGCCTCGTGGTGGGGTTTTAAGCAGACGTAGCATCTTCTCTGATCTCGCAGAATTATCTTCTTCTCTTCGAGGGTGTAATTAGCGCAATTGAACGTCGCGTGGTCGGAGCTTTTGCAGAAAATGCAGAATAAACTTCGCTGATTAACGTTGGTTAGCAACGAGTTTGCCATGGGCGTGGAATTACGCGCGTGATCCGATCGGTGATTGGGGTAAGCATTTGATTTTCTCTCCGGCGCGCGTGATTGTGATTTTTCTTTGAAACGAGATTCCCCCAAAAGCGCGCAAGTTTCGCGGCCTTCCACTTCACTTTGCAAAAAGTCGGTGAACGCCTTTAAATTCCAGTCACCATCTTTAGAGTGTTTTCGACTATAGTCTAATCTTACGTCTTTTGGCAAGCATTCAATCAATCGAGGGCAAATAAAGGTACCACTTAAGGTGGCATCTACACCTAAACCCTTTAAGCATCTTACATTTAATTGGATCTTATCATATAAGTTTCGTAGGCCTGAAATATCGCTCGAATCCGACACTTGCTCTAAATTCATTAACCGCTTTCCATGAGTATGAATTACTAAATCCTTTCTATCAAATCTCTCTTTTAGAATTTTAACCGCCTCGTCATAATTCTCCTCGCTAGCTTTCATTCCTATTAACGCCTTTTTTGCATCACCTTCTAAAAATGAATATAAATAATTGAACATTTCTACCTTAGTGGTTTTCGGTTTGTCTTGAAATGTAGTTTGAAATGCGCTCCAAAACCCAGCCAATTCCGTGATGTCTCCGGAAAACTTCGGTAGATTTAGCGTCGGTAGTCTCGATGCTTCTTCGCGGATGACCGTAACGTTGCTGACTCCGCTCGCCCCGTTGTTTGATGGAATTGCCGATGCCTGGGCTCCGTTAGCTTTCTTCACCATCCTTTGCGCCTTTATTTTCAACAGCTCGAAGTTGATCTTGTCGTAGTAGCCTTCAATTTCGACGGCTTCTTTCTCCAGGGTCGTCGCGTCTGTAATTGTAGCTAGTACCGCTTTATCCAGATTGACCAGGATCGTCTCTTTTGATAATAGCAGCGTCAGTTGGTCTTCGATGTCTTCCACCGGTGTATTTGGATTACTGAATAATGTGGCCATTCCATTGGTTGCTTTGGTTACAGCTGTGCGCGCCGGAGTTCTTAATGACTTGTACTTTGCTACTTCCGCAGTCTCTGTTGCTTTGTCCTTATTTCCTCTCGAGTCTCCTTTTCCGTCCGCGCCGCTGGAGTTTTGCATGATTTGTTCGTTGGCCATTTTCGCTTATGACCGTCTCGATATTGATTCACTTTCACTTGATGAGTCCGTAATTGTTCACAATTAAATTGAAATCTAAAGTTCCGTATGCGTCCGTTTGTCCCGGGTTTCCGACACCATGAAGAATACTTAGGGACTTTTCTTTATTTCCGCGCCCTAAATATTAATTTAACTTGTAGGGAGAGCTATGCATAATTAAACCCCCCAAACCGACTGAAAAATTTGTTGGGTTTAGTCTCCTAAATTTTCTAGATTGTAGATAACTCCTAATTGAAATTTGAAATAACGATACGATGTTATAATAAAAATGGATTTATTGCGGGTTGAAAATAGTGACCCTTCTCGTCGGGCCACTGGAGAATTCTGCCCGAAAGGAGGCAAACAAAAAACGTGGAAAACTTCGCTTTCCACAATATAACACAATACACAGTAGAAACAGAATAAAAATGGGTTTTATTTTACGCTAGTTGAAGGTCAGAGGGACTAGGTCGTGCTGGAGCTGGTATATAGTGGGGAGCTAGGGGGAAGTACCTGTTAAGAGGGGATTAAGAAAGGGGCTTCAGAATTCGGCCCAAGAACGGTTTCTCTCTTGGATTTTAGGCTATTTTTGAAGAAAAAGGGGTCAAACACATTCCTTATAAAGTTACAAATTACACAAATATAAAGAAAAGAAGTACAAAAATTACACTAATAAATGAAATATCAAAAATTATACACTGAACTTAAATTCAAATCTCCTTCAATTCACAATGATTTCACACGCTCCAGGAGAGTCCCAATACTTTACAAGGTGCCGATGGTTTCGCTTCGTTTTCCTGTGTTGAATTTAGCTCTAATATTTCTTTCACTTCGGCTCGGTTACTCCGCCATTTTCGGAGATGCATACCAGCATCTTGAAGGATCTTCGATGTTTCTCTGCCTAGCTTGATAGCTTCTTGAACCCCATGTTCGCCAGTTACCATGTCGTCGACGTATAGTTTCTTCTCCAATGTTTCAGTAGCGTTCCGATAGGTACTTTTGTAGCCCTTGACATGAAATTTAATAGTAGCTGCTAAAAGGAACGGAGATGACGTCACTCCAAACGGGACTCGAGTTTTTCTATACGTCGCTAGTCCCTCTGCACTGGGATTTGTTAGATTTTTTGCCCAAAGGAATCGCAGAGCGTCTCGGTCCTTTTTCGGTACTCCGATTTGGTGGAAAGCCTTTTCCACGTCTGCCGTTATCGCGACGCTCTTCTCTGTGAACTGAATCAGAACGCTGAAGAGTTCTTCAAGTAGGTTTGGTCCAGGCTCTAGGCATTCGTTCAGTGATGGAACATTTTTTCCATGGGATCCGGCATCAAAATGTAGAACCCATATATCAACCAGGGTGGATTATAAATTCTACAGTCCGCCAGGTTTTTTTCTTTTACTATAGTAGTGAAGTGGTTATTCATTTGGTCGGGACTAATAGATGTTGGTAGTAAATTTTTGTCTTTTTGCTTACCAGTTATCGAGTTTATTACTCGCCATTTATCTTTGATAGATTTGGCAGAATCTAATTTATTCCGAATATAATTGGCCCTCGCATGCCTAATTGTGTTATTACAATGGTTCCGAAGCTCTACATATTTCGACCGGTTTACGTCTGTAGGATGGCGCTTGTACATTGTATAAGCTCTACGTCTACGTTTAATAATGCCTTGAATGTCATAAGTTATCCAGGACTCAGAGGTTAAATTAATTTTGGGTTAATGGAAATTTAGTGTTATAGGCATTCTCCAACTTATCGCTAAAAAAGTTATAAACAATGTGTCCCAATTAATTTCGGCTACCGTATTTACAAATCCAGTTATACGTTTAAGGGAAAGGTCTCTTGCCAAAATCGCCGTGGTCTCTGGTAAAATTGTATCATAAGAAAATAGAATAGGTGTGTGGTCAGTCACTAGAATTTCAGTTAGCACTTTTGTAGTCCCTATAACATTAGAAAAAATATTATCAATGCACTTTTCTGACTTCGGTCTTGTAGGAATATGGATCAATTTATTCGAGCCATAGCTTGCATACAGATTGACTATATTTAGAGCACATGGAGAATCCGAATTGAAATTGTAGTTAAAGTCCCCCATGACGACTTTATTCGTGTTACAAGTTCCTAAATTACTAATTAATAGTTCGCATTTTGCGATAAACTCTTCAAATTCTTGTGATGACGTCACTCCGTTTCTAGCTCTCAGTAAAATATTCCCCAAAGTGAGAAACTTATGGAAGAATATTATAGACTTATGGTAATATATGTGAAATTATTAAACAACACGATTTCTTTTATGTTGGTTTCCAAATTTACGGTGCGCTACACGCCCTATATTTGACAAAAGGGAAAACCAACGAGCATAGGCACTACATTTTTGTCGTGGAAGCTTGGATTAAAAACGTGTTACTGGATATTGCACTCCGGGAATTTGGTGATTTTCAAAAGTCTGAGATGCCGCTCGCGCCATCTATCGGATTTTCGCGTTTTGGTGATACAAACAAGGGGGCGTTTTAAGTTTAAGGAATTAAACAGCTTGGATCAAAAACGTTATATCAGTTTTCAGTACGTTAAAACGTAATCAAACTTCTATTCTTTCGTATTTATAACGCACTGTAAGATTTCATATAGTCTTAATAATTTTAGGTTTGAGTTTCAATGGCTGGAATCAGTTTTTAGGAATAAATCATAATGATTCAAAACTTGATCAGATTTTGGATTGTGACTCCTCTGAGTCAACTTTTGATGAAAGTCAAAGTGGATAATAGGTAATGAAAAATGAGCTTACTTTTAAATGAAAGGGATCCGGAAATTCTTTTGATGGTCCTTTACCCCCAACAAAGGGTTTTGAGCATATATGTGTATTTCTTGTGATGTTTTTACATTGGAAATCTTTCCTAACTTGCCTTAACCAATTGAACCATATTTGGAAAGTTTCTGGTGTTCTTTTTGGTTTTGGGAAAGCGAAAAAGGATACCCCGAACATATGTGGTTTCCTATCATACCTGGAGTCGCTGTTACATTTGGGATAAACACAGTGCTTAGTTCTTCTCGTAATATTCAATTTCAAGTTAGCGCAAATATTTAAAATCTCTGCTAATTTCTATATTTACCACAAAATATTCATACCAACAAGGATAAGGCTTAGGTAATCAAGGATCTAAATGGCGAAGAAAACAGTAACTTTTTCAAATCACTGCACGTTACGCGCAATCGCGCATGCACCGAGATTTACTTGTATCACCGTTTCCATGACAACCCCACCTCACCCCGATTTTTTTTGAGCCATTCGTAAGGCGCCAGAGAATGCATTGGCGAAGATAGAGTGCAATATCCAGTAACACGTTTTTAATCCAAGGTGGAAGTCAACCCTCGAGAATGTCTTTGTACCTTTTTTTGTAGGACTGGCTGTCACCTTTACCATTACTGAGGAGTGAGGATAATGGCGAAATACTTTAAACACCTTTGGACATTCTCCCTAAAATAGTGTGGGATAATCCTTTCTTTCTCGCGCTCAGAACACTTCAATAATAAAGACAATTGACTACGGTTACATGGGACTCTGAACATCGGCGTAAGGGAACGTCGACTTTCGACGAACGTCGATGTTCCGAAAAGGGGAGCGGTTACATGATCGTCGTTTCAAAAAATACCACGGATTTTTCCCTCCAAAACAGGGTATTTTGGCGCTCCTTAAAAATATGCTTTACTTGTGTTTTATTAGTATATAATTTTAACTAAAGTTTCTATTGCTATTCAATTATAAAATAATACATTTTTAAATATAAATATATCAAGTATTTCATATAATAATAATATATAAAAAGACATCTTTCATACGTTGATTAATTTATTATATATATTAATTATAAATTATGTTCATTATATTTTCAGTATAATTTAAAAAGTATTATAAATTGCAATTTGTAGTTAGTAAATTGTTTCGAAATATTTTAAATTATTTATAAATTAATAGGAAATAAAATTAAGTATATAAAATAATATTTATATAATTATTATATAAATATAAAAATAAATATAAATAGTAAATAATCTAAAAACTCAAATTAAAACGAATTTATTTCGGAACAGTTGCGGTAGAAAAAATCCCTACTGGCCAAGGAAACGTCGTCGTAAAGAGGTTACATGCAGCGCCGAACGTCGACGTAAGGCGTTAAATCGACGGTTCGAGGTAGTTTTCGTTAAGTCGACGTATCTCTCCGAACGTCGACGTTCGTGCGGTTACATGAGAAAAATTAACGTCGACGTTTCCTTACGTCGACGCTCCGAACTCCATGTAACCGTAGTCATTGAGCCCGCACAAATGAAAACGTGAACGGAGAACGCCTACAACGTAACGTATAATATAGTTATCCCTTATAGGCGATATAATAAAGTAACGTGGCCTTCTTGTTTTGATGGGAAAGGCCACCTTCCACTATGCTTCCATTAGCTTTCCCACCAAAGAGCCTATGAATTCATCCGTAGGCTTTAAGTGTACTATTTCGTTATCCCATTTTAACAAGTTGAGCAAGCATATCTGACTTTATAATATCGCCTATTGAGTTCAAAGCTAAAGCGCGGGATTAGGCTCTCTATTTTTCACATTTCAAAGTAAGCGCAAAATTTTAGGGCACCGTATTAGCTCCGTGCAGGTGGATTTCAAAATTTAAATTTTTTAATTTCCCAGTAAATATGAATAGCTGTTTCTTGGCAGTAGTTCAAATCAAATCAAAAATCAAGCTTTATTTATTATTAATGTATTTTATACGTAGTTGTTGGGCTAAGTCACGTTGTTCTGCGCAACAAAAGGTGCAGCAATGGTTCACAAACCAAAATCATAATTGAATGTCCATATTTCATCGTGCTTTGTGTTTTTTGCGGAAATAGAAAACAAAATTAATATGTAGCACCATAAGTAACCTAAGACCCCTAAGTATGACCACGGTTTATAGAATCTACACAGGTTGGAGCGCTTGGGATATGGGAGGGTCCGCTTACTCGCTACTCCCGCGTTTAGAAGTTTGAAATCAGCAGGCTAAGGCGCCGAAAGCGTCATCTGGAGAAAACTAGTGATTTAATTTTACTAAATGCTAAGGAGGTTTTCTGAATTTCATATTTAACTAAGGTAAATATATTGTTTATACTAATTCTTTATTTTTCATATTATTTAATCCTAAAACACCTTATAATTTTCAAATTGTATTTTTGGAATGTGTTTAAGCTTCCTGTTTTAAAATATGATATTATTATTGGGCCTTAGCGTGGATTTTTTTCTCTATAATCTTGGTTTTAAATTAAAATTTTAAATATATAAATTAAATAAAAAAACAGGTGAAGCTTTTGTTGTATTTATATTTCAAATTAATTTTTAACAAATTGTATATAAAGCACATTAGTACTCTTTATAACATACAGGTGGCGCATAGATAGCTAAGTCTGGAACAGGGTTTGCAGGCAGTAGAAAATAAGGGGACCTAATCGCTAGCAAATACGAAGGTACAGGGAGCTCCAACCTGTGTAGATTCTATAAACCGTGCTATGGGTACGAAATGTAAGAAATAAAATGGTCGTTATGATAGTCGGCTTATTAGGCCTAACTCTATCGGAAAATAAATACTAAATATTATTAGGGTCATTTTCAAAGTTTGAACTGAAAAAAAATATTTTTATTGCGTTTTTAGCAATTGTAAAAGTTATTCCAGAAGTTTGAAAAAGGTTAATTCTTACATTTTAATTCATCAATTCATTTTGATCACAGCGGACAACTAGGCAATCATCCAGGTACAAAATACAAGTATATTCAAATTATAATAGTAAAAATCTGGAAGAAATTGTAATAAAATATTCGTAAACTAAATGAGAAACCTTTTTACATAAAAAACGTAACAAACTGAAGGTTTTTTAACGTCTGCAGTATTTAGTGCAAAACATCGATAAACATCAATGAGATTGATCTTCTCAATATACTTGTTAAAACTCTGGGTTTGTAATTCTAATTGAATTTAATTTTAGGTAAAACTTAATGTAGGACAAAATTTAAAGTATAGTAATGCTAGGAAAAACTAATAATAATTTGGTCTAAAATGTTTCCATGACAAAATATTGTAAAATAGGCCCTTTGGCCTAAAACGCCAAGAGTCATAAAATAGAGTGGTGGCGGATGGGGAACTATCGAGGATTGCTATTGTCCCGAGTGCAGTTGCACTCATTAAAGTAAACTTGGGCCCAGAGCAGCACCAAGCCCATTTATGACACGCGGGCTCTTTGAGGAAATACCGAAAAATCGCCTCGATAAAAGAGAAAGGGACAATGGGATCCTCCTCGGTTCTGTTCCCGGGCACCATGTTCAAAAACTTGACTCCAGTTGGAGAAAGTGGCGCTGTAAAAAAGGAATAGCGGGCAGTCGAAATGGGAGACTGGTCGAGAACAGATCTCCTTAGTATTTTGTAACATTACGAATTTTTGCTTCTCTAAAATAAATTGTTGTTGTTTTAACCCGTCTTTATTTTAATCCAGTAACAGTCTATATATGAGAATCGTTGATTTTCAGTCGCTAGCGATTCCAAACTCTAAAAGGACTCTCCCTAGTAAATTTAACTTTAACGAGAAAATTAAACGCCACGGTTAGGGTTTTTTCAATACTACACTAGTGATCCACAAATTTCGAGTTGTTGGTGAATTTCTAATATTTTCCCGATATAAAGATTTAATATTTAAAAAAAATAAAATTAATAAGGACACAAAATAACTTAAAAACAACAACATCCACTTCTTGTACGATAAAAGGTTTTTATTTATAAAAACGACAACTAGTTTCGTAACCCCTTCGGGAACTTCATCAGGTCTAACTCGAGCGTAGTGCGGTTAGCCAATATATACAGAATTCAAAACATATACAGGTTGATTTACATAAAAAGCAGCGTGTCAGGTAAAGATTAAAAAGGGGGGGGGTTAAAAATAATAAATAATAACAAATCAAAACAGATTTTTATACCAAAACAAAGCGATAAAACTACCTGGGCCGTCATCTCTATTTAATAGGTTCTCGTCAGAATTATGTTTTTTAATTATTTCTAACGACTCTCTAACATTGAGTTTTAAATAATTATCAGTTTTAAATAAACAAGTAGTTTTTTCGAAATCAAGTTTGTGGCCAGTGTTTATGGCCGAACATGTTGTAAGGCGTATGACAGTGTGTCGAGAGACTTTTTATGGAAAAGACTAGATGAAATGGGTATACCCCGGCCGCTGTCAATGGCAATAAAGAGTTTGTACGAACATTGCGATTACTCCTATAGCCTGGATGGAGTATCGACTCCAGCGGTTAATAGCTTAGTGGGCCTTCGTCAAGGCTGTCCTCTATCTCCCATCCTTTTCATTGCGTTTTTGGACTCGCTGGCCAGGAAGTTAGATGCCCCTGTTATACGAGCGGTGCTTCCTCCGATGACCTAAGAAAATTATGGCTTCAGCCTGGCCTACCTCTTCTTCGCTGACGATATAGTTTTATTTGCGAACAACCCCAAAGACATGCAGGGATTACTTGATATAGCAAGCTCATTTGCAAAGGATGTCGGGCTTACCTTCAGTTCTGTGAAATCAAAATTTATGTCCTTCAAAGGTCCGCCAGGCCAGATCCTTCTGCTCCATCAGGGTCGCGAAATGGAGGAGTTCACAGAATACACGTACCTGGGCGTTAAAATTGAAAACACATCTCAAACAGAAAACAAGAGAGAGAGCACTCATTGCGAAGGCGCAAAGGCTTCGTTGGGGTATGTGCACCTCAGCAAGGGAGTCGTATCATCTGGAAAACTGTGGCTGTCCCAGCCTTGACTTTTGCCAACGAGGTAGTCTGTTATTCGCCCAAAACTCTAGAGGTATTGGATAGAGCTCAGCGGGATGTTGGTAAAACACTCCTAAATGCGGGTCCAATGGCAGCAGATGCTGCGATCCAAGGCGAAATGGGGTTGAGCCTGTTTCGTGATAGTGAAGCTAAGAGTAAATTGTAGTATTTGGGAAGACTTAAATTTCTCCCTGAGAGAAGGCTAGTAAAGAAAATGTTCCTCTATATAGGAAAAAACGGTATTCACACGGAGTGGACAAAAGCTGTGGAGCGTCTGGATCGTTCGCATGGGGCTGGTACAAACAGAGGAACGGCTGAAACGTATATACAGTGGATTAACATAGTGGAGAACGAGGTAAAAAATGCGTCTGAATGTGCTTGGAAAGCTAGAGTACTGAGCAAAGACAGTCTACGACAATACTCGGCTAAGGAAAAACCAGCTCCGGAGATGTTTTATGACGGAACAAAGAGCAGCAGTCTGCTGTTCCAGGCCCGATCTGGGTCACTGTTGACAGCGGGGTGTCAGAGTCAGCTGACAGACTGCTCACCTGAATGTTCTTTGAGCGGGTGGTATTATGAAGATATTGAACATGTTTTGGCGGAGTGTCCTGCTGTGGGTACGAGTACCACGAGTAATGACTGTAGGGCTGAATGGTTTGGCTCGTTTCTCAAAGATATGGTTGGCTTTGGGCGCTCTGATTGGAACCCTGTAGGAGTTAAATGTATCTTGTTGGAATGGCACAAAGCCAGGGAGCAATGGCGCCGCGATAAGTTTCACTGACCCTTTTTACGTTTTTTACGTTTCTTGATTTTTGTCAGAGGATGCTAGGGGTGATAGGAATGAAGTTATAAAGGACATTGGTCAACTTGAAGTAAGGGTGGCTGAGATGTGTAAAGGAAAAGTAGTTGAGCCGCCTAAAAAGACTTTTAATACGACTTATATTTTTGGGGACTTAATATTTTTGTGCGTTTTTTATTATTTATTGTTTTGCGTTTGTAGAGTGTTTATTGTATGAGGACTTAATAGTTTAAATGTTATAATTTTCGTAACTTTTCATAACTTTAAAACGCTAAAATTGTAGGCTGAGCTCCGGCCCTGTGTCGGAGCCGCCCTGTTATAAAAGGGTGTATAACTACGGCAATTAATAAACCTGTAAACCTGTAAACCTGAAAGCAAAATCCACGTAACTTCTTAAGACTTGTGTATATAGTTACGTGGATTTTGCTTTCAGGCGACGATTTCTAGTTCCTCCAGAACGGTGTGGTGGCGCTACGTGCTCCTTCCCTATAACGCATGCCACGGGGGGGGGGGGGGGGATTAAATTTTCATAACAGAAAGCAACTCTTTTTTCCCCCTGTCTGGGCCTCTACTTATTTTCTATCTCTATACAGGTGGCGCATAGATAGCTAAGTCTGGAACAGGGTTGGCAGGCAGTAGAAAATAAGGGGACCTAATCGCTAGCAAGTACGAAGGTACAGGGAGCTCCAACCTGTGTACTACTTGTGTAGATTCTATAAACCGTGCTATGGGTATGAAATGTAAGAAATAAAATGGTCGTTATGATAGTCGGCTTATTAGGCCTAACTCTATCGGAAAATAAATACTAAATATTATTAGGGTCATTTTCAAAGTTTGAACTGAAAAAAATATTTTTATTGCGTTTTTAGCCACCTCAAGAGGAATTGATCTATAGATCTTGAAATTTCAAGCAGGTGACAGATGACAAATAGATGATCCCCAAGGCGCCGATCCCTTCTAAAACCACCTTGGCCCTCACTGAGTAAGTCATTGTCTTCCAAAGTCTCACTCAAACGGTCCGTTAAAATCAAGGCAAAAAGTTTGTACAACACCGAAGTGACTACATGCAATCGGCCTATAGGAGTCCATTTCCGTAAGATTCTTTCCTTTCCCTTTGAATATTAGAGACACCTTTGCTGTATGCCACGAGATAGGAACAACGCCATTATCGAGGATATCGTTAAAAATCATACACAGAGCAGAGCAGGCTCGAGGGCCGAGGTGTTTAAGACACTCGGCATAGATGCCATCCCAACCAGCTGCTTTACCCGAATTTAGACCTTGTATGGCTCGAATGACTTCTATCACAGTGAATTGTAACGGAGTGAAATCAGGGGTCGGATTAGGACACCCCGAAATTGGAGCCGGCGCCAAGAGTAGTTCTTGTTCAAGATCATACACATACTCAATAATCCTCTCTATAATTTCATCGGGGGTATGGAGCAGCGAACCCCGCTTAGACTTCAGACCCCGGCTCGATCTCTTAACAGACTTGCTGGAATTACGTAGCTTTTTCAAGTAGCGCCAAATTTGTTTTCCTTTGTCCTTCCCCGCACTACAGATACTTTTTTCAAGTTTCTTGTCAAATGCTCTCTTCTTTACCGCAATCAGAGATGTGGCCGATGTTTTAGCAGCTCTGTTCCGTTGTCACAAGCTTAGAATAATTTCCGGAGACTGTCCGGAGGCCAACGCTTTTCGATGCTGTCTATTTGCTTCCTTTCGTTTATTAATCGCCGATTTGACTTCATCGTCCCACCACTGCTTCAGTTTATACCCTGTTTTTCCCTTTGCGGCACCTGGTGGTTTCCTTTGAAGAGTAGCCATCATGGTATCACGCATTGCCGTTGTGAAGTCTTCATAATTTTGCAGCCCCTGTTCAACAAGCTCCTCCATTCTATTGCGAAAGGCAACTAAACTATCTTCATCATCTAATATCCAGAGTACTGGTAGTTCATGCATTTACATCTTTTGTAGGTTCTGTAAACAGAGGTAAGGCCCCCCCTTGTGGCGGCTGAAAGTTCATTGTCACATAAATGGAGTTATGGTCACTACCCACGCTCGAGTCGCCAGCTTCGTCTATTTTCATTTCTACCACATTATCAATCAACTCTTCACTACATAAAACGTAATCAACAGTGGTGCGCGAGTCTCTACCATGCCAGGTGAATTGGCCGTTACAGCAAGGAGTCAAGTTAGCAATAACCAAATTATTCATATCCACAAAAGTCTTCATACGCAAGCCGTTAATATTTTCTTCTTCCAGTTCCGCAATGTGCCCATTAAAATCGCCCATCAAACATATTTTGTGGCCTCGTCGTTGTTCAAATAAAATGTCTTCCTGCAGGCACGTGTATATATTCTCATTCCATTCAATCACTCGGGGTTGCGTACCTGTCGCACAGTATATCACAGAAAAACTGACTTTGGGAAACGCTACATGGCTGAACCACATATGCTCCCGACAGCGGCGGTGAATTATGACATCCTCACTTCCTCAGACTGCGGGAAAACAATACCAATTTCCCCCAGTCTCTTCTCCTTCTTGGTGCGATTGACTCCCTCCCACTTAAATGAGGTTGGCAACCCAGGAGGGGTTTCCCCATCTCGGAGGTGTGATTCAACCACCCCAAAAAACATTAATATCTACTTTTTCAAAATCTGGGCCATCTCTTCCCACCTTTGGAAACCCCTACCACCCTGAATGTTAAGAAAACCAAAGGCGGGCCGACTGCATTTGCGCTTCTGGCTCTGTCTTTTACCCCTCTTGACCCGTTTTTTCTTAGAACAATAAGAACTACTGATAGCTTCATCCCTTGTAGCAGCACCACAAATGAAAGAGAGGGAGACAGGCAAAGGGTTCAAAACTTTAGTATTTATAGACGAAGAGGTATTATCAAAAACTTCCACATGCTGCTCAATAGACGTACACAAAACATTATCAATGGATATGCTTGATACGAAAAGCTTAAACACAAAGGTGGGAGAGCAATTAGTTAAAAGATCCGCGCGAAGTCAATCGCCGACTGAAAAACGAGAGACTATAGTTACTTGATGATCAAGAAATCCAAATGATAAACAACGCAAATTTAAAGCAACACAAAGCATTTATTTGCAATACCGAAAACCAAAAACAACTACCTAACCTAACAAAGCGCACAAAATAAAGGTAGCTAAGAAATTTTTAAACCGCCGCTTCTTACACTTTCTAAAATACAACTGCCTCAACAAAAGTCATAAGCGCGAGGCTAATTTTTACCACAAAACGGAATTTTGGGCAGCGAGGCTACTCCGCGCTCCCATTGGTCAGGATCCATAGAAATTTTTCCCAACATTCCGAAACCGTGACGTCGAAAATGGATTGGGACCCCAACAATAGCTTGACGCGATGGAAAATACGAGGTTTTCCGAAAGGGATTTCCAACGTGAAAGAAAACACTGAGCAAAAATACATAATACAACAATTAAATGAAACTTGAAAAATATAAAACTAAAAATACAATTACAAGAATTAAATACAAATGAAAAAATTTACACAACGACAATTATATACACTTAAACGTAATGCAATTAAACTATGGTTTAATTAATTTTTAATAAACAATCAGAGTGTTTATTAGTTTTACTGATATCGGCAGATTTCCGAGGATAGCCAGAGTTCCTACACAGTACTGATGAGCCCCAAAAGGGCGAAACCGGTCTACTGTTGGAATCTCTGGCTGAAATTTTGACTTTTGATAATTAATTTTTATATACAAGAAAGGGGGCAAGAATTTAATTTTTAACAATGCTAGGGGTTACGGCAGAAACCTCACTCGCTATATCATTCCCAAACAAGTCTGTGGTACATATTACATCACTATTTACATTCAATACACACGTTTTGTTACACAAATGTAGGTAGGTAGCGTGGACTTCACTCTCTGAGGATATGAAACTCTGGCGAGTGTCTTTAATCAATATTTGGTGAGTAGTGTTATAAATGAGAGAACGCTCTATGAGGCACTATTGAGGTATCTGGGCGCCGGGCACCGTACCTCACAGAAATAACATGGGGCACTATTTGACGGTGTCTAGAAAAAAAAGTACCGGTTCAACATCGACGCGTTTGAGACACCTAATGAGGCACCGGGACACCGGCACCGTGCCTCATAGAAATAACATGGGGCACCATTTGACGGTGACCGGCACCGTGCCTCATAGAAATAACATGGGACACTTTTTGACGGTGTCTAGAAATAACATGGGGCACTATTTGACGGTGTCTAGAAAAAAGGACCGGCTCAACATCGACGCGTTCGCCGACCGTAAATCCTCATAGAATTAACATGAAGTATTATTTAACGGTATCTCACGACCACCATGCCGCATAGAATTAACATGGGGAATTATATTGACGGTATTTGATGCGTACACCGGTCGTAATTGTACTGCGAGAGAGCTGTGAGTACCGTATCTCATAGAAAATACATGGAGACGAGGATTTGAATATTGACCGTGAATTGTTCAATCGCGTATTGCGTGGATATACCCTTAATTTACAAAGCCTGCTTAATCTGCTGTTTCGAACGTGGTGGTATAATCCTAATTGTTTAAGGCGTGGTACAAAGTGCAACAAAGTTTACTATAAAAGCCAGAATTTCCCTTTAAAATATCATTCTGAAGTAGGATCCCAGAGTCCCTTGCAACTTGGAATTCGAATTCTAATACGATGTAAGTATGGATGTAGCTAGTTATATAAACGGTTTCTAAAAATTATGAAACGTTTGAGGGAATCGTTTCTTATATTTTATTATTAATTAATTAAAGGTCGGAAGGAAATTCGTGTATTATTGAAGTCAACTTTATGAGGTCCAACGATGAGTACGTCGTTAAAGAACTAGCGTTTTTGGTTGTGGAAACTGGGGATAATGGGGTTTACTCATTTAAACCACCTTTTCCTTACAACGAGCTAAGCGCGAAAGACAGGAGACTGTGCGGTTGGATCTCTAGGCATATTTGTGGGATGCTTTGGGACGAGGGTGAACATGAGCTGGACCAGTTGGATGGGATAGTTACCAACATAAAATCCAAAGCGGCAACCTTTTACACAAAGGGGATGGAAAAAGAATTGTACCTTTCCGAACTTTTTGGAAAAAGACTGGTGAACGTCGAAGATTTAGGGTGCCCTAAGTACCAAGAACTTTCCGATCCCTGTCCAATAGTGTGTAAATATCATTCTAATAATTCAAATTGCGCGTTGTTCAAAGCGCAGAAAATAAAATTATGGAATATGTAATATTGTCATGAAAATAAAATATTTTGATTCAAACCATTTAACCGTTTCTTAACTCAATAACAATAACGTTTTACGAATAATTCTGAAAGCTTTATCTATTGAATAAAAGTCAACCATCCCCGACCTCTAACTATAATAACCGAATGTGAAGCACTTTGTTGTTCCGAGTCTATATCATATTTGTAATATTTATCGATTAAACTATCACGTTGATATACAAATTCCATTTTCAATCTGGTTAGATCCGATAGAAACACTAAGATAACCAATTTCGAAATGTAAGAAATGTACATCGAACTTTTAAAATATATTTTTGCTTTAAAATTAAATCCGTTCACATACAAATGCAGAGATAACCAATTTCGAAATGTAAGGAATGTACATCGAACTTTTGTTATTGTAAATTCCACCTTTCGACTAGTATATAAGCTCGTGCTGATTTAGTTAAAGTCATACAGACTTCTGAATAATAACTGGAAACATGTCATCTTTAGACAAAACAGTAGTAGTGGCGGTCTTAAAATATACAGCTACCTTGGGCCCAATTCCAGGTCGCCCCGATTTACCCCATTTTAATTTTAGAACCTTCGAAGTTGTTATTCGAAAATATCATAAAGGATTTTGGTGCCACTTTGAACCCGATCCAGAAAGCAACACCATCAAAGTCCACCTTTGCTACCACCCTAATATTGCTAAAATAAGACTGGCCTTCGGAGGGATGATGGCATTAATTCAGGTATCATGAGTATGGTTATTTTTGGAAAACCTTTTTTTTTTACAAAAGACTGTGTTTTTATTTTATTATGTTTTTTTAAAGTTGGAGAAGATGGATTTGACTATTACTGTGGAGGAGGATGTCCAAGCCTCTACGCTTTTTTGGCAATGAACTCCATCCCATTGCTCTCCACATCTCCCACACATTATCCTTCAACTTCTTCCGCAGCCACCTCCTCGTCATCGGTCACATCAGTATCACCTACTTCAACACCTCAAGCATCGACATCCTTATCCCCCACTTCTCCCACCTCTCGAAACTTAAAAAAGAGGAGCACACCGGTGGAAAAGTCAATTAAAAAAAAACAGAAAAAAAGATCACCTAATGACGAAAAAAATAAAAAAAAATGATCATAACGGTGATTTGGAAGCTTTGCTGGCTTTAGAAGACGTCATAAAGCAAACTCTCGGAGAAGAGTTTCAAAATTTATAATTTTAAAAATAAATAAATAAATGCAAAAAAACAATGTTTTTTTTTCTTACATATAAAAGACATATTATATTTTAGTTCTAAATAGATGTACCACTGAATAGTAATGGATATGTCAGTGAACACCAATTAAAAAAAAATTAAAAATAATACTGGAAATATTGGTTAACGTTATCATATTACAAAATCTACAGTGGGATACATAGAGTTTTTATAAATAAAAATATCTCACATATATGGAGTTCAGAGTCTAACACATATCAGATCTATAGGCATGAAAGCGGAGGGTATAAAAGATCGGGTCAGTCCTCCACTCTTTACCAGTTGCGATAAACAGCTAGACCATACAAATGTTTCCGTGTACCGTATGCGCGAAACAGTTTTCTAAAAAGTCAATTTTAAATCGCCACGTACGAGAACAACACGAAAATGTAAAATATGTTTGTTCAACCTGTAACATTAGTTTTGCGCGAAGATACAAATTAATTCAACATTCGCGAGTTCATCAGCTTAGCCCACTTTCAGCCACACCAGACCACCGATATCAAGACAACCCCCAACCGCTTCAAAATCTCCTAACCGTCGGCGTATCCGAGCAATCGGCGGACGATTTTCTTCAAAACATCGAAGAAGTCTCCGTTCTTGAGGACGCTATCGTCAGTTCGCGGTATACTCCGAAAACGACCCAAACAGACTCCGAAATATTAATTTTAACATTAAAACCAGCATTAATGAAGTATTTAAAAAATCACTTAAATAAGAAGCGGGGCTTAAAGTGGAACATTTTTATTCGCGTGAGATACGTACGCGAATTGAACGATGGTGCGGAAGTCGAGGCATTACCGTATTTCCGGTGCAAAACTCAAGCAACACTTTTACCAGATGTAATACCAACACAAATAGACTCGTGTGTGAAGCAAATTACACACGCGATTGAGGAATTCCAAGATATGGGCAGTGGCTGGACCATAGATCGTATCTTGTTTCTTCAAATCGATAATATAGCGTACATACCGCTGGTCGGGGGTACGTATATAAATCTCCCCCCTGAGCTCAATAATACCGGCAAAGGAGTATTAAATATTAAAACCAAAGACCAAAAGTGTTTCTTGTGGTGCGTCCTCGCTAAACTTAATCCACAACCTCCAAATTCCCATCGCGATAATCAGAATAAATACGTGATGTTTGAAAAAGAATTAGACTGCAGTGACATTTCGTTTACTTTCGAATTAAATCATTTTAAACTCAAAAAATTTGAAAATAAAAAATAATCTATCTATCAACGTTTACGGCTACGAAAAAGTAGTTTTTCCTCTTCATGTAAGCGAAAACAGAGCCCCCGAAGATCGGCAAATAGATCTGCTTTATCTCAAGTCAAAAGGAAACCAACATTTTTGCCTAATTACGGATATTAGTCGACTATTGAGTCATTTCACAAACCATAACGGGAAAATTCACGTGCGTCGTTATTGCTTACATCGCTTTTCAGGACAAAATAGTGCTAGAAACCATAGTGAACACGTGAAAAACTGCAACGTTTACGACCCCCAACTTGTCAAAATGCCACACAAAAATCCCGTTTTAAAATTCGAAAAAATTGATTGGCTTCAAAAGGTAAAAAATAATTTCGGAAATTCATGAATTTAAGAGCTTAACACATTTATTTTTAGGTTCCCTACGTCATTTATGCGGATTTTGAATCTATAATTGACAGAATCCAGTCTTGTTTACCCGATTCCTCACTATCATCAACAACGAAACTTTCGGAGCACGTAGCTTGTGGTTTTAGTTACGTCGTAATAGGACCCGACGGTATTCATATTTGGTTTCATTAAAAAGTTTTTTTCGCTACGACGTTTATCATTATTACAGGAAAGCCAAATGCCCCTGTTACGTATAGGGGAACCGACGCTATCGACATTTTTCTTGAAAGTTTGTTGATGGAACGGAGCACCATCACCAAATTATTGAAGGAAAATATTCCAATGAATCTCACACCAGTCGAAGAAGAATTGTGCCGTACCGCGACACAATGTTACGTGTGTCAGAAAATTCTTACGCAAGATGATCCGACAGTCAGAGATCATTGTCATTATACCGGTACGACTTACGTATTTGATTATTTTAGATATAAATAAGTTAACGCGTAATTATAATTATTAGGACGTTTCCGGGGAGTCGCGCATAATTCTTGTAATCTAAAGCTGCGAGTGGGAAATTTCACGCCGGTCATCATGCATAATTTATCACGGTATTGTATTTTTTCTTTAATTCGAATATTTACAAACTATAACGTGTTTATATAAAATTTCAGATACGATGCCCATCTTATCATGCAAAGGATTGGGTTGATAAAAAGTGTAAACATTTCCTGTATTCCATCTAACGCCGAAACGTATATCAGCTTCACTTTCGGTCGCCTCCGTTTCATCGATTCTATTCGCTTTATGCCCGCTAGTCTCGAAACTTTAATTTCAAATTTAGCCACTGGAGGTCAAGAAAAATTCCCCATCTTGAGCTCTTTCTATCCAACTCATCAAATCCCGTATTTGCTCAAAAAGTTAACGTATCCCTACGACTACATGAGTGACGTAGACAAGTTTGAAGAGACAGCACTACCACCCAAAGAGACATTTTTCAACACCCTCACTGGCGAACATTTAACGGATGAGAGTTACGAAAATGTCCGCCAAGTGTGGAACATTTTTAACATACAAAATCTAGGTATTATTTATAGCCCTATTCTATTACTAAATGTAATAGTGGTAGTGATAAAATTCTTCAACAGGTGAACTACACGATTTGTACGTGCAGGCGGATACCCTCCAACTCGCTGACGTATTCGAGAGTTTCCGCGCTATGTGTGTAGAATACTACGGCCAAAAATAATCTCTACGGGTTCGCCATGGTCGATTACTTACCCACGAGTAGGTTCGCTTGGGTTCCCGTCGAAGACCTACTCGACTACACCCATAAACATGTGCTTACTTTATCGCACGAGTCTCCCTACGGCTTCATTTTGGAAGTCGACTTGGAATACCCCGTTGAGTTGCATCATGAACACAACTGCTACCCCCTCGCACCCGAATCTCAAAGAATAACTACGGATCAATTTTCTTCCTATTACAAACTGATGCTTCAAAGATTAAACCTCCCCGCAAAAGACACTCTGCCTAAGCTCGTCCCTAATCTCAACAACAAAGAGCGATACGTAGTTCACTATCGTCCAAAACAGGAGTTGTTTAAAAGTTTGAAAAAATCTTTTTCAAAACTGTTTTTGGCAAGTTTCCTCTTTTCGGTATTGAAATTTATGAATGGGCGAAGCCAGGGAGACTGATCGAAAGAGAGTATTCTGTGAACTTTCGTGAGTTTAAGTCCCTTCGATACGTAGTATTTTAAATTACGGTCCCAGGTCCCGTGTACGCGTGCGCGCAATCTAGGCCGTAGTATTCTACACACATAGCGCGGAAACTCTCGAATACGTCAGCGAGTTGGAGGGTATCCGCCTGCACGTACAAATCGTGTAGTTCACCTGTTGAAGAATTTTATCACTACCACTATTACATTTAGTAATAGAATAGGGCTATAAATAATACCTAGATTTTGTATGTTAAAAATGTTCCACACTTGGCGGACATTTTCGTAACTCTCATCCGTTAAATGTTCGCCAGTGAGGGTGTTGAAAAATGTCTCTTTGGGTGGTAGTGCTGTCTCTTCAAACTTGTCTACGTCACTCATGTAGTCGTAGGGATACGTTAACTTTTTGAGCAAATACGGGATTTGATGAGTTGGATAGAAAGAGCTCAAGATGGGGAATTTTTCTTGACCTCCAGTGGCTAAATTTGAAATTAAAGTTTCGAGACTAGCGGGCATAAAGCGAATAGAATCGATGAAACGGAGGCGACCGAAAGTGAAGCTGATATACGTTTCGGCGTTAGATGGAATACAGGAAATGTTTACACTTTTTATCAACCCAATCCTTTGCATGATAAGATGGGCATCGTATCTGAAATTTTATATAAACACGTTATAGTTTGTAAATATTCGAATTAAAGAAAAAATACAATACCGTGATAAATTATGCATGATGACCGGCGTGAAATTTCCCACTCGCAGCTTTAGATTACAAGAATTATGCGCGACTCCCCGGAAACGTCCTAATAATTATAATTACGCGTTAACTTATTTATATCTAAAATAATCAAATACGTAAGTCGTACCGGTATAATGACAATGATCTCTGACTGTCGGATCATCTTGCGTAAGAATTTTCTGACACACGTAACATTGTGTCGCGGTACGGCACAATTCTTCTTCGACTGGTGTGAGATTCATTGGAATATTTTCCTTCAATAATTTGGTGATGGTGCTCCGTTCCATCAACAAACTTTCAAGAAAAATGTCGATAGCGTCGGTTCCCCTATACGTAACAGGGGCATTTGGCTTTCCTGTAATAATGATAAACGTCGTAGCGAAAAAAACTTTTTAATGAAACCAAATATGAATACCGTCGGGTCCTATTACGACGTAACTAAAACCACAAGCTACGTGCTCCGAAAGTTTCGTTGTTGATGATAGTGAGGAATCGGGTAAACAAGACTGGATTCTGTCAATTATAGATTCAAAATCCGCATAAATGACGTAGGGAACCTAAAAATAAATGTGTTAAGCTCTTAAATTCATGAATTTCCGAAATTATTTTTTACCTTTTGAAGCCAATCAATTTTTTCGAATTTTAAAACGGGATTTTTGTGTGGCATTTTGACAAGTTGGGGGTCGTAAACGTTGCAGTTTTTCACGTGTTCACTATGGTTTCTAGCACTATTTTGTCCTGAAAAGCGATGTAAGCAATAACGACGCACGTGAATTTTCCCGTTATGGTTTGTGAAATGACTCAATAGTCGACTAATATCCGTAATTAGGCAAAAATGTTGGTTTCCTTTTGACTTGAGATAAAGCAGATCTATTTGCCGATCTTCGGGGGCTCTGTTTTCGCTTACATGAAGAGGAAAAACTACTTTTTCGTAGCCGTAAACGTTGATAGATAGATTATTTTTATTTTCAAATTTTTTGAGTTTAAAATGATTTAATTCGAAAGTAAACGAAATGTCACTGCAGTCTAATTCTTTTTCAAACATCACGTATTTATTCTGATTATCGCGATGGGAATTTGGAGGTTGTGGATTAAGTTTAGCGAGGACGCACCACAAGAAACACTTTTGGTCTTTGGTTTTAATATTTAATACTCCTTTGCCGGTATTATTGAGCTCAGGGGGGAGATTTATATACGTACCCCCGACCAGCGGTATGTACGCTATATTATCGATTTGAAGAAACAAGATACGATCTATGGTCCAGCCACTGCCCATATCTTGGAATTCCTCAATCGCGTGTGTAATTTGCTTCACACACGAGTCTATTTGTGTTGGTATTACATCTGGTAAAAGTGTTGCTTGAGTTTTGCACCGGAAATACGGTAATGCCTCGACTTCCGCACCATCGTTCAATTCGCGTACGTATCTCACGCGAATAAAAATGTTCCACTTTAAGCCCCGCTTCTTATTTAAGTGATTTTTTAAATACTTCATTAATGCTGGTTTTAATGTTAAAATTAATATTTCGGAGTCTGTTTGGGTCGTTTTCGGAGTATACCGCGAACTGACGATAGCGTCCTCAAGAACGGAGACTTCTTCGATGTTTTGAAGAAAATCGTCCGCCGATTGCTCGGATACGCCGACGGTTAGGAGATTTTGAAGCGGTTGGGGGTTGTCTTGATATCGGTGGTCTGGTGTGGCTGAAAGTGGGCTAAGCTGATGAACTCGCGAATGTTGAATTAATTTGTATCTTCGCGCAAAACTAATGTTACAGGTTGAACAAACATATTTTACATTTTCGTGTTGTTCTCGTACGTGGCGATTTAAAATTGACTTTTTAGAAAACTGTTTCGCGCATACGGTACACGGAAACATTTGTATGGTCTAGCTGTTTATCGCAACTGGTAAAGAGTGGAGGACTGACCCGATCTTTTATACCCTCCGCTTTCATGCCTATAGATCTGATATGTGTTAGACTCTGAACTCCATATATGTGAGATATTTTTATTTATAAAAACTCTATGTATCCCACTGTAGATTTTGTAATATGATAACGTTAACCAATATTTCCAGTATTATTTTTAATTTTTTTTTAATTGGTGTTCACTGACATATCCATTACTATTCAGTGGTACATCTATTTAGAACTAAAATATAATATGTCTTTTATATGTAAGAAAAAAAAACATTGTTTTTTTGCATTTATTTATTTATTTTTAAAATTATAAATTTTGAAACTCTTCTCCGAGAGTTTGCTTTATGACGTCTTCTAAAGCCAGCAAAGCTTCCAAATCACCGTTATGATCATTTTTTTTTATTTTTTTCGTCATTAGGTGATCTTTTTTTCTGTTTTTTTTTAATTGACTTTTCCACCGGTGTGCTCCTCTTTTTTAAGTTTCGAGAGGTGGGAGAAGTGGGGGATAAGGATGTCGATGCTTGAGGTGTTGAAGTAGGTGATACTGATGTGACCGATGACGAGGAGGTGGCTGCGGAAGAAGTTGAAGGATAATGTGTGGGAGATGTGGAGAGCAATGGGATGGAGTTCATTGCCAAAAAAGCGTAGAGGCTTGGACATCCTCCTCCACAGTAATAGTCAAATCCATCTTCTCCAACTTTAAAAAAACATAATAAAATAAAAACACAGTCTTTTGTAAAAAAAAAAAGGTTTTCCAAAAATAACCATACTCATGATACCTGAATTAATGCCATCATCCCTCCGAAGGCCAGTCTTATTTTAGCAATATTAGGGTGGTAGCAAAGGTGGACTTTGATGGTGTTGCTTTCTGGATCGGGTTCAAAGTGGCACCAAAATCCTTTATGATATTTTCGAATAACAACTTCGAAGGTTCTAAAATTAAAATGGGGTAAATCGGGGCGACCTGGAATTGGGCCCAAGGTAGCTGTATATTTTAAGACCGCCACTACTACTGTTTTGTCTAAAGATGACATGTTTCCAGTTATTATTCAGAAGTCTGTATGACTTTAACTAAATCAGCACGAGCTTATATACTAGTCGAAAGGTGGAATTTACAATAACAAAAGTTCGATGTACATTCCTTACATTTCGAAATTGGTTATCTCTGCATTTGTATGTGAACGGATTTAATTTTAAAGCAAAAATATATTTTAAAAGTTCGATGTACATTTCTTACATTTCGAAATTGGTTATCTTAGTGTTTCTATCGGATCTAACCAGATTGAAAATGGAATTTGTATATCAACGTGATAGTTTAATCGATAAATATTACAAATATGATATAGACTCGGAACAACAAAGTGCTTCACATTCGGTTATTATAGTTAGAGGTCGGGGATGGTTGACTTTTATTCAATAGATAAAGCTTTCAGAATTATTCGTAAAACGTTATTGTTATTGAGTTAAGAAACGGTTAAATGGTTTGAATCAAAATATTTTATTTTCATGACAATATTACATATTCCATAATTTTATTTTCTGCGCTTTGAACAACGCGCAATTTGAATTATTAGAATGATATTTACACACTATTGGACAGGGATCGGAAAGTTCTTGGTACTTAGGGCACCCTAAATCTTCGACGTTCACCAGTCTTTTTCCAAAAAGTTCGGAAAGGTACAATTCTTTTTCCATCCCCTTTGTGTAAAAGGTTGCCGCTTTGGATTTTATGTTGGTAACTATCCCATCCAACTGGTCCAGCTCATGTTCACCCTCGTCCCAAAGCATCCCACAAATATGCCTAGAGATCCAACCGCACAGTCTCCTGTCTTTCGCGCTTAGCTCGTTGTAAGGAAAAGGTGGTTTAAATGAGTAAACCCCATTATCCCCAGTTTCCACAACCAAAAACGCTAGTTCTTTAACGACGTACTCATCGTTGGACCTCATAAAGTTGACTTCAATAATACACGAATTTCCTTCCGACCTTTAATTAATTAATAATAAAATATAAGAAACGATTCCCTCAAACGTTTCATAATTTTTAGAAACCGTTTATATAACTAGCTACATCCATACTTACATCGTATTAGAATTCGAATTCCAAGTTGCAAGGGACTCTGGGATCCTACTTCAGAATGATATTTTAAAGGGAAATTCTGGCTTTTATAGTAAACTTTGTTGCACTTTGTACCACGCCTTAAACAATTAGGATTATACCACCACGTTCGAAACAGCAGATTAAGCAGGCTTTGTAAATTAAGGGTATATCCACGCAATACGCGATTGAACAATTCACGGTCAATATTCAAATCCTCGTCTCCATGTATTTTCTATGAGATACGGTACTCACAGCTCTCTCGCAGTACAATTACGACCGGTGTACGCATCAAATACCGTCAATATAATTCCCCATGTTAATTCTATGCGGCATGGTGGTCGTGAGATACCGTTAAATAATACTTCATGTTAATTCTATGAGGATTTACGGTCGGCGAACGCGTCGATGTTGAGCCGGTCCTTTTTTCTAGACACCGTCAAATAGTGCCCCATGTTATTTCTAGACACCGTCAAAAAGTGTCCCATGTTATTTCTATGAGGCACGGTGCCGGTCACCGTCAAATGGTGCCCCATGTTATTTCTATGAGGCACGGTGCCGGTGTCCCGGTGCCTCATTAGGTGTCTCAAACGCGTCGATGTTGAACCGGTACTTTTTTTTCTAGACACCGTCAAATAGTGCCCCATGTTATTTCTGTGAGGTACGGTGCCCGGCGCCCAGATACCTCAATAGTGCCTCATAGAGCGTTCTCTCATTTATAACACTACTCACCAAATATTGATTAAAGACACTCGCCAGAGTTTCATATCCTCAGAGAGTGAAGTCCACGCTACCTACCTACATTTGTGTAACAAAACGTGTGTATTGAATGTAAATAGTGATGTAATATGTACCACAGACTTGTTTGGGAATGATATAGCGAGTGAGGTTTCTGCCGTAACCCCTAGCATTGTTAAAAATTAAATTCTTGCCCCCTTTCTTGTATATAAAAATTAATTATCAAAAGTCAAAATTTCAGCCAGAGATTCCAACAGTAGACCGGTTTCGCCCTTTTGGGGCTCATCAGTACTGTGTAGGAACTCTGGCTATCCTCGGAAATCTGCCGATATCAGTAAAACTAATAAACACTCTGATTGTTTATTAAAAATTAATTAAACCATAGTTTAATTGCATTACGTTTAAGTGTATATAATTGTCGTTGTGTAAATTTTTTCATTTGTATTTAATTCTTGTAATTGTATTTTTAGTTTTATATTTTTCAAGTTTCATTTAATTGTTGTATTATGTATTTTTGCTCAGTGTTTTCTTTCACGTTGGAAATCCCTTTCGGAAAACCTCGTATTTTCCATCGCGTCAAGCTATTGTTGGGGTCCCAATCCATTTTCGACGTCACGGTTTCGGAATGTTGGGAAAAATTTCTATGGATCCTGACCAATGGGAGCGCGGAGTAGCCTCGCTGCCCAAAATTCCGTTTTGTGGTAAAAATTAGCCTCGCGCTTATGACTTTTGTTGAGGCAGTTGTATTTTAGAAAGTGTAAGAAGCGGCGGTTTAAAAATTTCTTAGCTACCTTTATTTTGTGCGCTTTGTTAGGTTAGGTAGTTGTTTTTGGTTTTCGGTATTGCAAATAAATGCTTTGTGTTGCTTTAAATTTGCGTTGTTTATCATTTGGATTTCTTGATCATCAAGTAACTATAGTCTCTCGTTTTTCAGTCGGCGATTGACTTCGCGCGGATCTTTTAACTAATTGCTCTCCCACCTTTGTGTTTAAGCTTTTCGTATCAAGCATATCCATTGATAATGTTTTGTGTACGTCTATTGAGCAGCATGTGGAAGTTTTTGATAATACCTCTTCGTCTATAAATACTAAAGTTTTGAACCCTTTGCCTGTCTCCCTCTCTTTCATTTGTGGTGCTGCTACAAGGGATGAAGCTATCAGTAGTTCTTATTGTTCTAAGAAAAAACGGGTCAAGAGGGGTAAAAGACAGAGCCAGAAGCGCAAATGCAGTCGGCCCGCCTTTGGTTTTCTTAACATTCAGGGTGGTAGGGGTTTCCAAAGGTGGGAAGAGATGGCCCAGATTTTGAAAAAGTAGATATTAATGTTTTTTGGGGTGGTTGAATCACACCTCCGAGATGGGGAAACCCCTCCTGGGTTGCCAACCTCATTTAAGTGGGAGGGAGTCAATCGCACCAAGAAGGAGAAGAGACTGGGGGAAATTGGTATTGTTTTCCCGCAGTCTGAGGAAGTGAGGATGTCATAATTCACCGCCGCTGTCGGGAGCATATGTGGTTCAGCCATGTAGCGTTTCCCAAAGTCAGTTTTTCTGTGATATACTGTGCGACAGGTACGCAACCCCGAGTGATTGAATGGAATGAGAATATATACACGTGCCTGCAGGAAGACATTTTATTTGAACAACGACGAGGCCACAAAATATGTTTGATGGGCGATTTTAATGGGCACATTGCGGAACTGGAAGAAGAAAATATTAACGGCTTGCGTATGAAGACTTTTGTGGATATGAATAATTTGGTTATTGCTAACTTGACTCCTTGCTGTAACGGCCAATTCACCTGGCATGGTAGAGACTCGCGCACCACTGTTGATTACGTTTTATGTAGTGAAGAGTTGATTGATAATGTGGTAGAAATGAAAATAGACGAAGCTGGCGACTCGAGCGTGGGTAGTGACCATAACTCCATTTATGTGACAATGAACTTTCAGCCGCCACAAGGGGGGGCCTTACCTCTGTTTACAGAACCTACAAAAGATGTAAATGCATGAACTACCAGTACTCTGGATATTAGATGATGAAGATAGTTTAGTTGCCTTTCGCAATAGAATGGAGGAGCTTGTTGAACAGGGGCTGCAAAATTATGAAGACTTCACAACGGCAATGCGTGATACCATGATGGCTACTCTTCAAAGGAAACCACCAGGTGCCGCAAAGGGAAAAACAGGGTATAAACTGAAGCAGTGGTGGGACGATGAAGTCAAATCGGCGATTAATAAACGAAAGGAAGCAAATAGACAGCATCGAAAAGCGTTGGCCTCCGGACAGTCTCCGGAAATTATTCTAAGCTTGTGACAACGGAACAGAGCTGCTAAAACATCGGCCACATCTCTGATTGCGGTAAAGAAGAGAGCATTTGACAAGAAACTTGAAAAAAGTATCTGTAGTGCGGGGAAGGACAAAGGAAAACAAATTTGGCGCTACTTGAAAAAGCTACGTAATTCCAGCAAGTCTGTTAAGAGATCGAGCCGGGGTCTGAAGTCTAAGCGGGGTTCGCTGCTCCATACCCCCGATGAAATTATAGAGAGGATTATTGAGTATGTGTATGATCTTGAACAAGAACTACTCTTGGCGCCGGCTCCAATTTCGGGGTGTCCTAATCCGACCCCTGATTTCACTCCGTTACAATTCACTGTGATAGAAGTCATTCGAGCCATACAAGGTCTAAATTCGGGTAAAGCAGCTGGTTGGGATGGCATCTATGCCGAGTGTCTTAAACACCTCGGCCCTCGAGCCTGCTCTGCTCTGTGTATGATTTTTAACGATATCCTCGATAATGGCGTTGTTCCTATCTCGTGGCATACAGCAAAGGTGTCTCTAATATTCAAAGGGAAAGGAAAGAATCTTACGGAAATGGACTCCTATAGGCCGATTGCATGTAGTCACTTCGGTGTTGTACAAACTTTTTGCCTTGATTTTAACGGACCGTTTGAGTGAGACTTTGGAAGACAATGACTTACTCAGTGAGGGCCAAGGTGGTTTTAGAAGGGATCGGCGCCTTGGGGATCATCTATTTGTCATCTGTCACCTGCTTGAAATTTCAAGATCTATAGATCAATTCCTCTTGAGGTGGCTAAAAACGCAATAAAAATATTTTTTTCAGTTCAAACTTTGAAAATGACCCTAATAATATTTAGTATTTATTTTCCGATAGAGTTAGGCCTAATAAGCCGACTATCATAACGACCATTTTATTTCTTACATTTCATACCCATAGCACGGTTTATAGAATCTACACAAGTAGTACACAGGTTGGAGCTCCCTGTACCTTCGTACTTGCTAGCGATTAGGTCCCCTTATTTTCTACTGCCTGCCAACCCTGTTCCAGACTTAGCTATCTATGCGCCACCTGTATAGAGATAGAAAATAAGTAGAGGCCCAGACAGGGGGAAAAAAGAGTTGCTTTCTGTTATGAAAATTTAATCCCCCCCCCCCCCCCCCCGTGGCATGCGTTATAGGGAAGGAGCACGTAGCGCCACCACACCGTTCTGGAGGAACTAGAAATCGTCGCCTGAAAGCAAAATCCACGTAACTATATACACAAGTCTTAAGAAGTTACGTGGATTTTGCTTTCAGGTTTACAGGTTTACAGGTTTATTAATTGCCGTAGTTATACACCCTTTTATAACAGGGCGGCTCCGACACAGGGCCGGAGCTCAGCCTACAATTTTAGCGTTTTAAAGTTATGAAAAGTTACGAAAATTATAACATTTAAACTATTAAGTCCTCATACAATAAACACTCTACAAACGCAAAACAATAAATAATAAAAAACGCACAAAAATATTAAGTCCCCAAAAATATAAGTCGTATTAAAAGTCTTTTTAGGCGGCTCAACTACTTTTCCTTTACACATCTCAGCCACCCTTACTTCAAGTTGACCAATGTCCTTTATAACTTCATTCCTATCACCCCTAGCATCCTCTGACAAAAATCAAGAAACGTAAAAAACGTAAAAAGGGTCAGTGAAACTTATCGCGGCGCCATTGCTCCCTGGCTTTGTGCCATTCCAACAAGATACATTTAACTCCTACAGGGTTCCAATCAGAGCGCCCAAAGCCAACCATATCTTTGAGAAACGAGCCAAACCATTCAGCCCTACAGTCATTACTCGTGGTACTCGTACCCACAGCAGGACACTCCGCCAAAACATGTTCAATATCTTCATAATACCACCCGCTCAAAGAACATTCAGGTGAGCAGTCTGTCAGCTGACTCTGACGCCCCGCTGTCAACAGTGACCCAGATCGGGCCTGGAACAGCAGACTGCTGCTCTTTGTTCCGTCATAAAACATCTCCGGAGCTGGTTTTTATTTAGCCGAGTATTGTCGTAGACTGTCTTTGCTCAGTACTCTAGCTTTCCAAGCACATTCAGACGCATTTTTTACCTCGTTCTCCACTATGTTAATCCACTGTATATACGTTTCAGCCGTTCCTCTGTTTGTACCAGCCCCATGCGAACGATCCAGACGCTCCACAGCTTTTGTCCACTCCGTGTGAATACCGTTTTTTCCTATATAGAGGAACATTTTCTTTACTAGCCTTCTCTCAGGGAGAAATTTAAGTCTTCCCAAATACTACAATTTACTCTTAGCTTCACTATCACGAAACAGGCTCCACTCCATTTCGCCTTGGATCGCAGCATCTGCTGCCATTGGACCCGCATTTAGGAGTGTTTTACCAACATCCCGCTGAGCTCTATCCAATACCTCTAGAGTTTTGGGCGAATAACAGACTACCTCGTTGGCAAAAGTCAAGGCTGGGACAGCCACAGTTTTCCAGATGATACGACTCCCTTGCTGAGGTGCACATACCCCAACGAAGCCTTTGCGCCTTCGCAATGAGTGCTCTCTCTCTTGTTTTCTGTTTGAGATGTGTTTTCAATTTTAACGCCCAGGTACGTGTATTCTGTGAACTCCTCCATTTCGCGACCCTGATGGAGCAGAAGGATCTGGCCTGGCGGAACTTTGAAGGACATAAATTTTGATTTCGCAGAACTGAAGGTAAGCCCGACATCCTTTGCAAATGAGCTTGCTATATCAAGTAATCCCTGCATGTCTTTGGGGTTGTTCGCAAATAAAACTATATCGTCAGCGAAGAAGAGGTAGGCCAGGCTGAAGCCATAATTTTCTTAGGTCATCGGAGGAAGCACCGCTCGTATAACAGGGGCATCTAACTTCCTGGAGCGAGTCCAAAAACGCAATGAAAAGGATGGGAGATAGAGGACAGCCTTGACGAAGGCCCACTAAGCTATTAACCGCTGGAGTCGATACTCCATCCAGGCTATAGGAGTAATCGCAATGTTCGTACAAACTCTTTATTGCCATTGACAGCGGCCGGGGTATACCCATTTCATCTAGTCTTTTCCATAAAAAGTCTCTCGACACACTGTCATACGCCTTACAACATGTTCGGCCATAAACACTGGCCACAAACTTGATTTCGAAAAAACTACTTGTTTATTTAAAACTGATAATTATTTAAAACTCAATGTTAGAGAGTCGTTAGAAATAATTAAAAAACATAATTCTGACGAGAACCTATTAAATAGAGATGACGGCCCAGGTAGTTTTATCGCTTTGTTTTGGTATAAAAATCTGTTTTGATTTGTTATTATTTATTATTTTTAACCCCCCCCCCCTTTTTAATCTTTACCTGACACGCTGCTTTTTATGTAAATCAACCTGTATATGTTTTGAATTCTGTATATATTGGCTAACCGCACTACGCTCGAGTTAGACCTGATGAAGTTCCCGAAGGGGTTACGAAACTAGTTGTCGTTTTTATAAATAAAAACCTTTTATTGTATAAGAAGTGAATGTTGTTGTTTTTAAGTTGTTTTGTGTCCTTATTAATTTTAATTTTTTTAAATATTAAATCTTTATATCGGGAAAATATTAGAAATTCACCAACAACTCGAAATTTGTGGATCACTAGTGTAGTATTGAAAAAACCCTAACCGTGGCGTTTAATTTTCTCGTTAAAGTTAAATTTACTAGGGAGATTCCTTTTAGAGTTTGGAATCGCTAGCGACTGAAAAACCAACGATTCTCATATATAGACTGTTACTGGATTAAAATAAAGACGGGTTAAAACAACAACAATTTATTTTAGAGAAGCAAAAATTCGTAATGTTACAAAATACTAAGGAGATCTGTTCTCGACCAGTCTCCCATTTCGACTGCCCGCTATTCCTTTTTTACAGCGCCACTTTCTCCAACTGGAGTCAAGTTTTTGAACATGGTGCCCGGGAACAGAACCGAGGAGGATCCCATTGTCCCTTTCTCTTTTATCGAGGCGATTTTTCGGTATTTCCTCAAAGCGCCCGCGTGTCATAAATGGGCTTGGTGCTGCTCTGGGCCCAAGTTTACTTTAATGAGTGCAACTGCACTCGGGACAATAGCAATCCTCGATCGTTCCCCATCCGCCACCACTCTATTTTATGACTCTTGGCGTTTTAGGCCAAAGGGCCTATTTTACAATATTTTGTCATGGAAACATTTTAGACCAAATTATTATTAGTTTTTCCTAGCATTACTATACTTTAAATTTTGTCCTACATTAAGTTTTACCTAAAATTAAATTCAATTAGAATTACAAACCCAGAGTTTTAACAAGTATATTGAGAAGATCAATCTCATTGATGTTTATCGATGTTTTGCACTAAATACTGCAGACGTTAAAAAACCTTCAGTTTGTTACGTTTTTTATGTAAAAAGGTTTCTCATTTAGTTTACGAATATTTTATTACAATTTCTTCCAGATTTTTACTATTATAATTTGAATATACTTGTATTTTGTACCTGGATGATTGCCTAGTTGTCCGCTGTGATCAAAATGAATTGATGAATTAAAATGTAAGAATTAACCTTTTTCAAACTTCTGGAATAACTTTTACAATTGCTAAAAACGCAATAAAAATTTTTTTCAGTTCAAACTGGTGGAAACCCTGCCATTGGACGTTGAGAGGTAGCATTACACTCAGCAGTCGGTCCGTCCCAAAGTCATTAAGAAGAAGTGGGAGAGAAAACGCCCAGACTCAACATGCACAATCATCAGAACACAAACACAACAAATTCAACACTCACAACCTACGCATAAACATTACAAAAGCGTAAAACACCAAACCGTCACGACGGTGAGCGAAAAAACACCATCCAAACCAAACCGCAAATGAATCCGTTAACGCTCACCGTCACACGGTGGTTTTGCCAACCCTTCGAGAAACTGCGAACGCAGAGATCTCGAGAAACTGCGTACGCAGTGATTACACTTTGCACCGAAAATGCGAACGCGTTCGCAGGCCTGACAGACAGACCCACAGACAGACACGGTGGTTGTATAACCCCTCCTAGGGGACTTTGTCCCCTCGGAGAGGTAAAAATATTACCTCTATATCGGCATTAAAACTCAAACTACAGAAATATATATTAGATAACGACCCCTGTTAAAATTGTATAAGTGAAAAGTCCAGGAAATTTCAAAATTTGTATCAATGCGTTCCATAATTTTAATTTTTTTTTTAATTCCATGTTTGTTATATTTTTTTTTATCTCTTTTATTTTATCTCGATTTATTTTTCGAAGAAACTGTTAAATATATACTTGAGTTAACTTTTAATAACTATGTTTATATAAAGAGAGTGAAGGAAACAAATCTGTACTGCTATAAAACCAAAAGGGCTATAAGTCGCAGGTCGACTTGGCCCTTTAATTACATTATCTTATATCTGAATAAATAAAATGAAATAAATTGAATTGAATAAAATCTCACCCTAGCGAGGCGCTATCAATGTCCACGTGTGTAAGCGGACGCTAAACGGCGACGAAGCCCGTAATGCCTGTGAAGAATAGGAAGTGTCACACTTATGTAAAAATGTTATACACTTATGATATTGCTCTTATCAAACATCTTAAAGGGAGTATCAACTTTCATTTTTATGGTGGATCAACGAATTTGACATTTCTCCCACCATGTTTAACAGAAGCTACGAGTGATTTGTGGAAGTGAACGATTTTTTTCAACACAATGGGAATTTCTAATAAAAGAGAAAATTTATATTTCTGAAAGTTTGTTTGTCTCACTATAGTCGTCCATTCCGTCTGCCTTATAATCCCTCGACTCAATTTATCTCTATGTTTTAATCCGCGTATTCCCCAAGTATTTAATTTTTTTAATGTTTTTCGTGAAAAGCGAATATAAATGTTAATAAATCGCGTGGAATTGATAGCCATAGAGATCAATATTGCTAGACGTCAACTAAAAGGACACACGCTTTTAGATTTTAATAGAGGTTATATAAATTAAATGAATAAAAAGTAAAAAAAATAATACGTTGCCTCTTACGTCACTGTTTCTTAATTTTCCAAGTCTTAGAACGCGCCCTACAGTTGCCAGAGAGTTATAGCTTTTTCTAGCACGCGTGCAAATCGCTCGTGCGAAGAATATACGTAAAAAGGCATGTTTTGTGACGTAAGAGCAACATATTCTATTTTTTTTTACTTTTTATTCCTTTTATTTTACAGAAACAACTATTAACCACATAGATTTTACCATTTTATTTGCGCGTGCCCATATATTACCTCAAAGCAATAATATTAGAAATAATCTACTTATGTTACTAAGAACGAACGAGTCTAACTTATCTCTCGAACGGAAACCCCGCATTTTCCCAATTGTATAGCGCCATCTAGAACCGGTCGTAAGAAAGAGTTCTCTTGTCTTCCAAAAAATGTGTGTAACTATATACTTATAAAAATTCGATTCAATTGTTAATTTAGTTCGTGCAGTTGTAATAAAAGCGGGATTTAACGATTTCATTAAATGCCAGAAAATGAAAAAAAGCTATGCCAAATAGGGACCTATGCCAGAGAATATAAAAACTTTATTTATATATATACGTATAAAGGTATATATACAAATAAGTATAGCTTTATATATTTTATATTATATATACATACATATATTTATATATATACGTATAGTTTTATATATTTTTGATTTATATATTTATAATTAAAACGAAAACCTATGCCAAATAGAAAACTATGCCAGAAAACGAAAACCTATGCCAAATAGAAAACTATGCCAGAGAATATAAAAACTTTATTTATATATATACGTATAAAGGTATATATACAAATAAGTATAGCTTTATATATTTTATATTATATATACATACATATATTTATATATATATATAGCTAGCTTTATGTATTTTCTATTTGTATATTTATAATTAAAACGAAAACCTATGCCAAATAGAAAACTATACCAGAAAATGAAAAACCTATGCCAAATAGGGACCTATGCCAGAGAATATAAAAACTTTATTTATATATATACGTATAAAGGTATATATACAAATAAGTATAGCTTTATATATTTTATATTATATATACATACATATATTTATATATATATATAGCTAGCTTTATGTATTTTTTATTTGTATATTTATAATTAAAACGAAAACCTATGCCAAATAGAAAACTATACCAGAAAATGAAAAACCTATGCCAAATAGGGACCTATGCCAGAGAATATAAAAACTTTATTTATTTATATACGTATAGTTTTATATATTTTATATTTCTAATTAATTTAATTAACAATATATTTTTTCTGCCGATTTTAATTATCAACTTTTTATCTTATAAAATGGTCGTCTCGCTTTATGCCAGGGAATATGAAATCTTTATATTCAAATATATATATATATATAACTTTATATATTTTATATTTATATATTTATATATTTATAATTTAATTAACAATATCGTTTTGCTGCCTATTTTCGGGAGCTATAAAGTGCCAGCAATGCCGACCTACAAAAACAGCTATGCCTGAAACAACACAACAATGCCTTATAAATAGTGATTCCGCTCCTTGGTTCACTTGTTAAGCCTGGTTTTCACTGGGCTAAAAAACGGCGGAAATTGTTTTACGCAAATATATTTCCGGCGGATTTTCCAAGACTTTTCCGCAACTGGTTTTCACTGGGGATTTTTTCGAGCGGTTTGTAATTTGGCGGTTTCGATAGCGCATGCGCTAAATATTGTATCTTTACTGACTCACAGAATTAAAATGGACGCCGAAGAGGCAGAGATGGGCGCACTCTCAGCTCAAAAGAGTGGTAGAGCTATATTTGAGCGTGAGTGCCACTCTCGGATGAAAAAAGAGAAGAGCGCGAGTGCGAGCTCCACTTTCGGATAAATAAAGAGAAGAGCGCGAGCGCGAGCTACACTTTCGGATATAAAAAGAGAAGAGCGCGAGTGCGAGCTCCACTTTCGGATATAAAAAGAGAAGAGCGCGAGCGCGAGCTCCACTCTCGGGTGTAAAAAGAGAAGAGTACGAGCTCCGTTCTCTTTAAAAAAAAAGAGGGCGAGCTCCAGCCTGCCTTTGATAAAAAAAAAGAGCCTAACAAGTTTTTTTCTCTTTTATAAATTAAAATTATTAATTGAATCACATTTGCAATTTTCATAACAGCAGTACTTTTTCATTATGAACAATTCTAACTATGTCAATGGCTAAACTATTTAATACCGTCTTTAAAACATGATTTTGATTGTTACAAATTTGCCATTCAAACCTCTAAGTTCAAATCTTTAACGGTTTGTTCGGCCTTGGTTCTATAAAATCAAGATATATAATATTCACAACACCCTTGGAAATAACTCTCTTTTTCGTCGCTAGAGTAAGGTAAAACGTAGGCCTCTACCAAAAACGCAGTGCATGCTGGGAGGGCTTAGCCGAATTGATGGGGGAAGAGACTCAATGCTACAGATATTGAAATTTCCCCTCTATAGTGAGTTGCAGCATGGAAGAAAAAGTTCCATGGTTGCAGGCTAAGAAAGACAAAATATATAGTACAGTTGGCGCAAGGATACCTCAGATCATTTCCGGCCAGTCGACCGCGCGTAATTTAAATTTGACCACTTTACGGTCAATTTCAAATTTCGTGAGTTTCATCGTTTTTTCGCGCCATCTAGGAACCGAAATTGGAATCTATTTTTTAATTTCATGTTGTCACGAATTTAATTACTGAATACAGCTAAAGAAGGTTCGATAATTGAAGCTCCAAATATTTTAAATAGCCCAAGAGGTTACTATAAAAAGCATGATAAAGGTTTATTGTTAACAAGTAAAGAGAAAAATATAATTTTAAACGTCTATAGCTCATTAAGACAACGTTACCCCCAAGAAAGCGTGGTAACTATTTTAAAAAAAACTGCTGATTTAACTGGTAAGACGTAGAAATAAATTTACAAAAATAAATAATTATACATACTATTTTAAATTTAAGAATGATAGGAATGCCTTATCTTTTAAATTTGCTCGCCACCACAATTATGAAATTAAAAAATAAAGGTTCCAATTTCGGTCTCTAGATGGCGCTAAACGACGACAAAAAGAGCAAAATTCGAATTTGACCGTAAAATGGCCAAATTCAAATTTCGCGCGGTGGAATGACCGGAAACGATCTGAGGCATCCTTGCGCCGATTGTACTATATATTTTGTCTTTCTTAGCCTGCAACTCACTATAGTCAACATCTCTACTCCAAGCTCAAACTGTAGGTTTTTTCGTATGTCCAAGGAACAATTCGACCACATATTAAGTCTCGTCAGGGCCAAAATGTCTTAGAAGAAGACCAATTTCAGAAAACCGATATACAATAACAATGTTTATAAACTAAACCAGAAATACATGAACCGAAATTATCAGCGTCCTATTCCTCTAACATGGGAGGCAAGTTCCCCGTTTTCCCCCACCTTAGTGGCCACGTGCCACCTTCCCCTCCTCGAAAAGAGAATCTCCTCACCTCCGCGGCGAAGGTTTGAATACGATACCTGGCGACGGCCGAGCGAATCTTTCACGAAAAACAAATAAATAAATAAAATATGCTGCTGGGGAAAAATTACAAGTGCATCATGTGTCACAGTGTCAGTGGAAGAAAGGCTGTCACCATTAGAAGAAACATGGACTAATTAGCAACAGGGACGGTCCGGCCCGGGAAAAAAGTAAAAAGAACAAGCAACGACGCACTCTAGCGGTATTCGCGGGCATAACAGGAAATGCTTGTATAGGCTGGTGATTCAAAATAAGCGGGGGGGGGGATAAAATAGGGAAAGAAGCTTCCTTGGAATGCTTGGAATTTAAAAGTTGAACCACGAGATTACCATGTTAATAATTTTTTTTGGGGCCGCAAATGATAATTAAATTAATTAATATCTCTAAATTAGGTGGTTTTGACTCATGTTTCATAAAGAAAATAATATTAAAAATTTTAATAACTACAAGTTCTTTGAATAAGAGGAAATGCAATAATTTTTCCAAGAATTCAATAATTCTCGATCAGGGGTGCAATAATTTCAAGTTTTTGACCTGGCAACGCTGCACTATGTTCCGAAACGCCCAAAAAACGGCTAAAATTCACCATAGAATATTTAAAAAAACTTTTTGCATATTATGAATCAGTGTAAAATCAGATTTCACCCACAGAAATTTCTATTATCTGCGACCCCTGGCGGCGAAACTAGCCCCCCTGGCGGAATATCGCAACAACACTTATCACAATCTGTAGTTTGCCATCGGGCTAGTCATTTTTAAAATTTTCAGAATTTTTCCACTGCCCAATTTGTTGCCGCCACCGTAAGAAAAGTGAAAAACCCCATTTTCGTCCATGTTGGTAGAGGTTTTTCTCAAAAACCCGCAGGTACCTTTTCAAAAGTTTAACGACGTCTCCTAGTACAATACCCCAACATTACGTTGTAATTACTTTCACGCGTTGATCTCCGCGCATTTTAAAGAAAAATTCGTTTGAAATTTAAAAAGAATATTTCTAAAATAGCCCAAAAACCGCCAAAGTTTTGGGCTAGCTTTGGCTGAAAAAAAATAAGTTAGTTTTTTGAAACCAAATGTTTCATTCGTGTACCTGGCTTTATTCAGTTTTATTTTTCCATGTTACAATGCAAAGAGTAAGACTAACGCCTTATTTGCATATATATTCTTAATTATCGAGTTCCATTTCATCTTCTATTTCTAATAGAATATTATTCAATGTGTTTCTAGTGAAGTCTTCAAGGAATTGGTCCTCGTCAGAGATATCAGTTGATTCGTTTGAAGAAAATACATTGTTTGGAAATGGCGGTTCGTCGGGTTCTTTAAGTAATTCTAGCGCGGCTTTCGGAAGTTGAATGGCGCTTCGTTTTTCTAGCCTCGTTTGTAATGAATAGTTGGAGACAATTGGATCAGAAGAGTCCATAGCTCTCTTGAATATATCTGTTAAATTGTCAATTCTTGAACTTTTTCTCGATCCTCGCGATATAATTTGTTTCGGGACTCTCCTGCATGTTCGCTTAACATGCCCATAGGCAAAGTCGAACTTTGAATTATTTCTTGACCATGAAAAAGAATTTTATGAACTGTAACTGGCAAATAATACCATGGCCATGCAACTTCCGAAAGCCGTGCTAGAATTACTTAAAGAACCCGACGAACCGCCATTTCCAAACAATGTATTTTCTTCAAACGAATCAACTGATATCTCTGACGAGGACCAATTCCTTGAAGACTTCACTAGAAACACATTGAATAATATTCTATTAGAAATAGAAGATGAAATGGAACTCGATAATTAAGAATATATATGCAAATAAGGCGTTAGTCTTACTCTTTACATTGTAACATGGAAAAATAAAACTGAATAAAGCCAGGTACACGAATGAAACATTTGGTTTCAAAAAACTAACTTATTTTTTTTCAGCCAAAGCTAGCCCAAAACTTTGGCGGTTTTTGGGCTATTTTAGAAATATTCTTTTTAAATTTCAAACGAATTTTTCTTTAAAATGCGCGGAGATCAACGCGTGAAAGTAATTACAACGTAATGTTGGGGTATTGTACTAGGAGACGTCGTTAAACTTTTGAAAAGGTACCTGCGGGTTTTTGAGAAAAACCTCTACCAACATGGACGAAAATGGGGTTTTTCACTTTTCTTACGGTGGCGGCAACAAATTGGGCAGTGGAAAAATTCTGAAAATTTTAAAAATGACTAGCCCGATGGCAAACTACAGATTGTGATAAGTGTTGTTGCGATATTCCGCCAGGGGGCTAGTTTCGCCGCCAGGGGTCGCAGAGAATAGAAATTTATGTGGGTGAAATCTGATTTTACACTGATTCATAATATGCAAAAAGTTTTTTTAAATATTCTATGGGGAATTTTAGCCGTTTTTTGGGCGTTTCGGAACATAGTGCGCTGGCGTTCATCCCTCCTACATCGCCTCCCTTCCTCTCCTCCTTGATCCTAGGAGCACGCGCGGCAGCGCGAAATCAAAATTGGCCGTGCTAGGAGTATTAGCAGCGTTTACGGTAGGAAATCGAACTATGCCAACTATGCCACCTATGCATTTTAGGGAGTATCAATGATGATTCTATCGTAAACGCTTTTTGAAACGACATTACGTAATTAGTCTAAATATGCGTCTTGTGTTTATAGCGTTCCTTATAGGTTTTACTTTAAACTATGTAGAACCATTCCCTATTAACACCAATTTATTTCGAGGCGCATATCAATGGATAACAGATAAAATTGGTTTTGGCAAACAGGATGATCAAAACGTATTAACTGTTAATGTTAAAAACACTGATCACCTGGACCATATCCATCTTACCATAGAAGTTTCAAACGCACTAAAGTTAGATCATTCTAATTATGTCCCTGATATACAAGCAATTAAAAAAAGAACTAATCTCTTGGAGCTTGCCAAAAACTTGAATTTGACAACTTTTGTAGAAAAAGCTATAGAAGCTGGAATTGAAGATGTGCTTGATCACGAAGGTGATTAAAATTAAATTTGAAAACCAAGGAATATATCAAAAAATATATTGGTTTAGGTCCATTCACTTTATTTGCCCCAACAAATGATGCATTTGCTAAGAGACCGAAGTATTGCGATTATGTAGCTTTAAAAGACTTGATGAAATATCATGTTGGAAAGGGATCTTTCCTGTCTTCAACTTTTAAAAACAACCTTGTCATTCCCAGCCTTTTAACTAGGAGGGGAGTCCGAATCAATATTTACAAAGGCAACAAGGTTGTTACCATCAATTAGAACTATTTATAGCTATTTTAGTACTTATATCCAATTATAGGCTCTTAATTGTTTTCAAAGGTAATAACGTGTAATGGACGTCTTATCAGCCAAAAAGACTACACTGCTTCAAATGGAGTTCTCCATATTTTGGATACTGCCATGTGCGCTGTTTACAAAGGCAGCGCTGCCTTGGAAATAACTCAATGCCCAGCTTTTTCTACACTATCTCAAGCCCTTAATATTACTGACCTATATTCATCTTTGAATGGTACAACAAAACTACCACTTAAATGTAGATTCCAAATATTTACTTTCACCTTTCAAAAGGGTCTTCTCTTTATACTGTTTTTGCACCAACGGACACTGCATTTAAGAAAATTCCTCCAGCGATTCTAGATGATTTGATGAAAAATTTGACGGCTCTGAAAGGCAATTACCATTTCATTGATAAATACATTTCTTATCAATATAAAATTATTTGAATTATAGAAGTCCTGCTTTATCATGTTGTGCCCGATGTTATGTACAGTCAAGGTTTAGTAGATGGTCAAATGTTAAAAACATTGCAAGGGGAGAAAGTTACCATTGAAATTTCCTCAGGTTTGAAATTAACATTTGTAAGGCTTATATGCATTGGTAATTAACACAATTCCACTGTAGACAAAATAATGGTGAATAACGCTGTAGTGAATTTGGCTGACGCTACTGTCTCGAATGGGATTGTCCATTCAATCGACACTGTTTTGCTTCCCAAAATGATGCGATCTTTGTACAAGGAGAAAAATGGTAATGGAATTGTGCAAGAACTAGAAAATTTCTGGGATTCATTAAGGCTCTCTAAATATTTTGTTAGCGCTTAAAATTTAAGTTTCATTTAAGGCAGCTTATTACAAATAATGATAGATACTCAGTTTTGACTAATAATAATAATCAGCTAGGATAATATTTTGTTTAAGAACTAGGCAAAATTGCACTACAGCGGCCTCATGTAATTTCGTGTTTTTTTTTTGGTGGAGAATGTAGCACTTGACGCGTAGATTACGAAACTAATTTTTTTTGGGGCCGCAAATGATAATTAAATTAATTAACTTAATGTTAAAAATGTACTAATTTTAGGGAATTACCGTGTTTTTGTATTTTTGGGTGGCGGAGAATGTAGCAGTTGACGCGTAGATTACGAAACTAATTTTTTTTGGGCCGCAAATGATATTAATTAACTTAATGTTAAAAATGTACTAATTTTAGGGAATTACCGTGGTTTTGTATTTTTGGGTGGCGGAAAATGTAGCACTTGACGCGTAGATTACGAAACAATTTTTTTGGGCCGCAAATGATAATTAAATTAATTAACTTAATGTTAAAAAGTTAGTAGAGTGGAAACCTAAACAAACAGTAACAAGCCGTGGTGTAGGCGACAACCCGACGAAGATAATTACTTCCAAAACACGTAAAAGACGTTACTAAACTCCCCGTATTGGCGCCTGACGGCGCCGCGCACTCGCTTCGCTCAAGCGCTGGGGGCGCGCAGCGCCTCCCCAACCCCATACTAAAAAAAGCGATGGGCCATCTATAACGCGACCTAGAGGACAGTACCAAGCCTTACGCATCAAGTATATACTTTTAATCTCAACCAGAAACAAAGTGGCCCAATAATAGAAAACACCGAGAAAATGAACAAAAACTGTAAAAAATTTGATAAAGTACGGGAATATCACTTTGTGGCCAAAAAATACAAAACACCGAGAAAATGAACAAAAACTGTAACTGATTTTATACAAAAAGGGAATATCACGTGGAATTCATTAGGACACTGAAACTGTGTTGCCGGCGAACACACGACGGAAATAAGTACAACAAAACACGTGCAAATGCCCAAAAATTATAAATGTAAAATTACATTAAAATATTAAATAATCATTTGCGGCCAAAATAAAAATTACCCTCGACATCTACGTGACAATGTCTATCAGGCGCAACCAAAATTAATATAAAATTCAATGAAAATGAAATTTTTTAAATTAAAAAAATTAAATTAAACAATTAAATACTCATTTGCGGCCAAAATAAAAAATACCCTCGGCATCTACGTGACAAGGTCTATCAGGCGCAACCAAAATTAATATTAAATTCAATGAAAATGAGAAATTTTTAAAATTAAAAAAATTAAGTTAAACAATTAAATAATAATTTGCGGCCAAAATAAAAAATACACTCGACATCTACGTGACAAGGTCTATCAGGCGCAACCAAAATTAATATCAAATTCGATGAGGCCGCTGTACTACACTTCACCCAAGGACTTAATTTAAATAGAAAGTGTATTTTGACTTTAAATAAAGAACTCTTTTTAAAAATTTACTTTTTTTTCTTTAATCATCTTATAATAGTTTATATTTGAACTAATAACAATTTCGCTCGCAGGATTATAACAAGAATTCTATATTTTGGACTCACTATTACAAATAATAGCAATGAACTCAATTGGCTAGCTTTTTAGATTGTCTCGTACAGCAGATATATCTCTATTTTTTATTCTAAAAACCTAACTGGTAAATAAATTTTTAAAGAACAATTATATATATCTCTTGAATTGGTTCAAAACAATAAATTAAAAATTATACACATCTGTGCTAAATTTTTTTTACAATTTTCATAACATAACAGGCAATTTAAAAATGTTTTGAGCAGAATAAATATAATTTTCTACCAATTTAAAGTATTTACAAGCTGAATCTCGTAATAAAAAGTTAAAAAAAATTTGCATCCTGTTTAAAAAAATTAGGCACTCGTTAAAATAATTTTAGTTCACTACGGGGATATGTTGTAGGATATACTAAGGCACTAAAGTCTACGAGTTGGAGATGACAATGTGCAGGCTCCTATAAAACTGGGCTTTCAATTAATTATAGATCGGTTCCTCAAGGAAAATCTATCTATCATAGATCTTCCTTGGTTTCCTAAAACTCTAAGATTTGATCTTTTAATTCTAATTTTTGTGTAGGTACGTCTAATAAATGTATTACAAAATTTCTTAGTATATTTTTCTTTTTAACTAATCACAACCTTTTTTTCTGATAGCAAAGAGGTAAATACTAGCTACAAAAAGCTGCAACTCTGAAAGAGTTCCAAGACTGCAATATAGTTGTGGAACACTTTTACAGAGGGCCAACTTAATGACAAATAGAAATTAAGATTCATTAGAAACTCATTTCAATACTTTCATTGTCAATAAAAGTTATATTAATTTAGTCTAAAATAAAGTAGCTTTAAAATACAATTTGATTAAAGTGATGAGCTTTAAATACTATATACTTTATATCTTAATTTTTATTTGGTTTTTAAATGTTTTACGTCTTGAGAAAAAGCTCTGGAAGACCTGGAGTATGATTGTATGCCGCTTGAAGGAAGACAACTTATTCGATTTTAAATTAATTTGTCTTTTTTTAACAGAGGGCGAACATTTGAAAAATTTCATACAAAATTTAGGTAAAATCCCAAATCCTAGATTTTTAACCTTTCGTAAACTTTAAATAGAAAAAAAAACAAATGCCCGACCAACAAATTTTTAAAGCTCATCTTCTTTAACATTTCTCATCTTAAAACTTATATCTTTAGCACAGTATTCCAGATTGTGGCTGACTCTGAAACTATTTGCCCATTCAACTATATCAAAGCCACTCCTAAAAATCTACCCACATTTTCCTACACTTATTTCTTATTTTTTTTCAATAATATGCTATAATTCATAAGTTTTATTCTTAGTAATTTTTGACCAGTATCTAAAGGACATTAACTGGTTTGTTTCTACCCCTTCCCGAATAGTGTTCGGGTAAATATATATTAAATCTAGAACAAATGTCTGCTAAATATATTAAATATATTGTTTTATTTTGAGCGTCGGACTGGGCACTAATAAGACATTGACATATTAACGTTTATATCAACATTAGTAACTAATAAACATGCTATTTATGGCGCTACAAATTACTACATTTCATTAAAAAAAATAGGGTATTATATCCAAGGGTCAGATATCACTAGATATGTTGGATTCTAAAAATAACTTTGAAATATATCATGCGCATAGCTGGGTCTTTTATCCTTGAAAACATTTTTGAGAGTTTATAAAAGCAGTGTATCTATCCCAAAAATTTAGCTAAAAAATTTCTTTTTGGCACAAAAGCCTACAAAATTAATCAACAAGATTTAGTTTATCTCATTTCAATAATTCAACTACCGGAGTTTTAGCAAGATTTAGCTTTCTTTTCCATATTTTTCAACAGTTCTATTCGGGTATTAAACATAGTCTAAGTGTCCTCATATCCATCGCCTGTGGAGGAATCCCATTCCCAATTCCCAGAGGATACAGAACTACTAGTTTTGGAACCAACTGGTTTGTTATAATTATCAGAAAAGACGAATTTATGGGGACTGAGCCTTGGGCTTGTACTACTATGGAAAGATTGCAGAGAGGCTAGACTCGGAACTTCAGTGGGACTAACGCTAGAGCGGCTAGCCAAACTCTCATCAGAAATGGACATTTTATTGATATCACGGGACACTAGGCGGGGAAATAGGGCAGTGCAGTGATAATGTAACTGGGTATCTGATTTTGAGCGGGGAAGTTTTTTATGAGCTGAAAGAGCAGCCGCTGCTTTGTAAGTTGCGCTGGTGGCATAATCGGACTGAGATTTGCGAAGGGCATCTGGTAGCTCATCCCTCGTCTGCATACCAACCGCTTTTAAAATTATATCGATCTTATTTGCATAATCCATGTGACCAGTTACCTTTGATGATAATTTTCTTTAACATAATCTGGTCAAAAAGGCCAAACTTACAAAACTCACCACATCACTGAGGTCTACATTGAACATTTTACGGTTGTCCCACTTGATAGGTTGCAAACCAGCAATTTTAAGCGTTGCGGAGGAAGTTCGATATAGGAATTTCAATAACCAGTCATCACTCAAAGGTTTTAACAGTAAACAATTAGATAATTAACTACTGAAAATAAATTATCTACAACAAAACCTACCGACAATAGCCATTAACAATACGACCACTGACTACTTTGGCGAGAGGTCTCCAGCTCTCTAAATGAGCACCTACAGGGGCTCCAAGCAGCACAACATCCTCAATAATTCCTTCGCAACCTTTTCTTTTGGCCATTTCTTGCATGCAGTAAAAAATTACCCTTGCTCCCAAACTAAATCCAACTAAAGTAACTGGTCTCAGGCCCTGAAAGCAAAAAAATTTCTTTAATTTTAGCTAAATACCAGATTAAAAGCTAACTTACTTGTTGTCTAGCTAAGAGGACTTCCGCCAAATGCTTCCCCACTTCAGCGGACCGTCTAATACAAACACCCCACGGATTATCGATAATTCCCGCAACAGTTATCAATGTTGCTGGCCAAGCAATAGCTGAAATAATTCCAGAAAGAATGGTGTATTTCAAGGCTTCTTGGGCAGCCATTGAAAGTGCAAAGCTGAAGAGGTAATCCATTGCTTGACCTAATTCTAAAAGGTAGGAGGATTCGTATCTCAAACAATACTGTTCACGGGAGTTCATCAAAGTCTGCCAGGGTGTTTGAAATGATTCTACGGAAAGAAAGTCATTTTGAAATAGGAACAAAAGCAAGTAGTACTGGAATATTTTTGGTACCTGGTCCTTCTACATTCAACCACCCTGAAACTGCAACAGTAATATGAAGTTGCTGGCCTTCAGTAAGAGTGTCAAAAGCAAATTCTTCAATAGCACCAACTCTTTTCTTCATTTTGTACCCTGTTAAACCAGCGCCTGCTACTCCAAATAAGGACCCGATAATTAAAGATCCAGCAGCTGAACCTAGAGCGGCTGCACCCGCTCCGCCGATTATTGCTCCAGCCCCAGCTGCGACAAACGGAGCTGCCAATCCTCCCGTCAATCCCTTGGGATTTAAAACAATGTTGAATGTTAAAGTTATAGAACAGTTTCTTTGGAGGCTTGAAAATTTTAAAATGGTAACATTTAAAACTCAACCAGCTAGGATACTATAAACTTTTTTCTTGGCAGAGTAAGCCATTTAACAGAACCCTAGGGCTGTGAGAGTACTCGATCAGCATCAAGTAACCGACGATTTTTGAGGTCAAATACTCTAACTCTAATAAGAAAATTTAATACTTGTTGACTATAGTATAAAGTATCAGAAATTTGCCAAATAGTTTTTCCCACCAACAATATTCAGGTAATTGACCACTCGTGGGGTACTCAACAATGATCTCTTTGTCATAGCCAGTCGCCCGGGGGATATAAATCCAAACGAACATCCCCTTTCAATGACCTCGAGTGATTGCTGGCTGGATTTGTATAGAAGTTTTTTAGTTTTGGTTTTGAGAGAGCTCAGAATTATCTCAGCCATGAGTGCCTGAGTAATGTTCTTTAGTTTAGCGCTTTGTTAATTATTTTTTATCTTTTTTTAACTTGCTAGCTGTTATCCATTTAAGTAGAAACTAGTAGGCTATTTTAAATTTCTTAATTACTCGACTACCCGAATAAAATAGTCGATTAATCAAGTACCCGAACGATTTTTCTAACTACTCGGAGTACTCGAATAAGGAAAATTTAGAAATAATCGAAAACTCGACAAGCCGACTCGATCAAAATATTACCCGATGAAAAATTTATTATTACTCAAAGCTCAACTTGATTGCATAAAACCCCTACTCACACAGCCCTACAGAACCCCAATTAAGTTACTAGAGCCTTCAAGTAACTGATTGGTATTAACTCTTAACATTATGACTATATTGCTAAAATTATATCGAACCATAACAGCTCCGCCTCCCAAAGTAGCCAGGCCAATCATGAAATAGCGCTTGATTTTCTTGTTTCTTTGCCTTCGAAGGTGGTCCTGATTATCCTCTCTACTTTTACCAACATTCAGATTAAAAATTAACTAAAAAATGTATCATAAGACGACCATTTTTACACTGTTTGTTCTTGAGTTTCGCTGGAAAGCATTTCAACAACAGATTCTTCATAAATTTCTACCAATGGTAAAGCTACTTTTAGTAGCCAGGCAATATGCCTGATTAATACTCTCATTCGAGCATCATAAGTTCCTCCTTCTATGGCAAAAAGAATAAGATCTTCAATAACTCGCAAACAATTTCCTTTCAGACTGCTTTCTTCTTTAAGAGTGGTTACGAAAGCATCTATTTCAACAAAAGGTTCTTCCATCAAAGCTTTCATGGAAGATTCTACTTGCTTTGGTAGGTCTAGATGTCTTATTAAACCGGCAAGGCAGTTCTCACAGAATGGTCTATGAAAAATTATTATTTTATTATTAAATGAGAGAATGTGTTAATTTACCATTGACATTTACCTATCCCATTCATCGGGAAAAAGCTCATGGAGTGACAATGCGCTAATCGCGCAGTAACAGTAGATGCCAGCATCACTAATGATTGTCTTTAAGGGTTTTGGCCCATGATGGACGGATGTGCCTTTACATAATGAACATTTAATTATTATTTCACTTCAATAAATCATTTAACAATAGAATTGCAAGCGCACAACTACAACATCAACATACAATTTTCATGCAATGTCGACATTTCCAGTATTCTTTGAATCTACAAAAATAAGAAATGTTTAAAATAACTTGCAATTTAAAAAAAAGCAACTTGGCAAAAATAATAAGAAATGTTAAAACTAATTATCTGTTGAAAACAAGTGACATGCTTGAATTTTTCAAAAGTAAAAGTCAGCAGAAATGCAAAGATATAAAACTTCAGTAATAACTGCAAAACAGCAATATCATATCAAGTCTGATTTACATTATAATCTAAAACAGTGACGCCAATGGAGCTTTACATTTAATAAAAACAGCCCCTTCAAAATTTAAAGTAGGCGTTCCCGAAAATGTGCATATTATTATCCTAACATAGCAGCAATCTTAAATCTAAGATTTAATAAGGCTATGATAGACCAAGGATAGACCAATAGACTATAGGATTTGCTAAGATTAAAACCGAGGCTTAGGAGAACTTTACAACCCATATGGAATAGTTTTAACTTAATAACCTTATTTAACCGATAAGAATTATGTTAATATTCAAAATTCGAAGAACATTATACTTACAAATTCTGCTTAATCTTCGATTTAAGTAGCTACATTTCACTCCGTAAGCTTTATCGTCTGCCATGTTTACTTCATCTTAAAAATTGGCCAAATTGCTTAACCCCTGATGTGCGCTGTACATCCAGACCTGTACCGGTTCAATTATGCAATACGCCTTTGCAGTTTACATTGAGCCACGTAGCGGCGAATGCAAGAAGCTCATAAACTGCTTAATTTTTGTCTGCTAAGCCACGACCCACTGCGCATGCGCTCGCGTTCTCTCGCCCCATAGCAGCCCGCTCAAAGAATTTCAAATCAATGTATTGGCGCGAAACTAAAGTTTAGCGATTAGTGTCATCGTCGTCCGCCGTGAGCACTTCGTCCCAACCCTAAAACGCGTCTTTTTACAACTGATTTAACATAATACTCTATGGTGGGAAACTCAACAACTGATGAGTACGTGCTGCTAAAAAGTACCTAAATATTCTTAAAACTCATGAGTATTCCGACAGAAAATAAAAAAAACGTTATTCTTAAAACTAATTTTTTTCATTTTGAAATTGTAATTGAAAGTTACGTTTCCATTTATAACTTAAAAAATTAGGTTTCAATTCAGTTTTTTTTTTTTCAAATTGTTTAGCAAGAAAGTTAACCCTAGTTAGTTATTTACAACTTTTACCTTGTCTTGTAGCCATTTTTCTCAAGTTTCTCAAAATGTGAAACGTCCAATACAACATTTACGGCAGTCATTCCTAACATAATTATGTTACATATGATTAAACCATTGAGTTGGGAATATTAATCTAGAGGTCCAATCAAAACGTCGGATTTCAGTATTTCGCGAAACAAGTTTTTAAAAATAAGAATACTGTCGTCTGCTCCCATCGGCGTCCCAAATGTAGGGCAGGAAATAAGAAATTAAAGTTATCGGACATTTGTCCAGTGACCCCCTCTCATTTCAAAAATTTTATCGGACATTGTCCAATGATCGCCCCCCCCCTTAATTAATGAGTAAAAACTTATTTAAAGTGAGATAAGGGCTCTTGGAAGAGCTCCCCCGGGCCGCCACTGCCTGCCAGGTTTTAGGTTTTATTGTTGCCGTATAATGCTATACACCAGTTTCAAACAGGGCGGCTCCAGTGGACCATCCCTCTCTCTTTAGCACAGACTCAAAGTTACAGAATATACTATCAAGTATCAACTTCAGTAACTCGGTACTTCCTCATATTTTTTGTAAAATAATTGTTAATATTTTTATTTTGTAGAAAAAAACCATTCCCAGTCTATTGAAAAAGTTATCGGACAAATGTCCAATGATCCCCCTAAGATTTTGAAAAGTTATCGGACATATGCAAAATTTATCGGACAATGTCCAGTGTCCTGTGCTTATTTCATGCCCTGCCCAAATGACGAGAAAACGTTATCATTCTACCCGTGGCGCCGTCTATCTCTCAATGGTTCGTTCAAATAAGACGCGTTTTCAAGCAAAAAGATTTTTTTCTTCAAAATAATGGATGGCGCCACGGGTATTTTTTCAAAACTTGTTTCGCGGGGAGCAGATTTGATTGGATCTCTAGATTAATATTCCCAACTCAATGGATTAAACTAACAGAAGTCACCACGTCTTGAAATCGAAAAAAAAACACAAAACCTTGAAACCTACATTTGTTTATTAAAAATTTACAATTATTTCTTTTAACAATTAAAATTTAAGAAACTTAAATTTATCAAAATAAATAATTTTTTTTTATATATAACCAAAAACAGTGTTAATGCGGTTTTTATTAAATAAAAAATGTATAATACTGTTTTTGAAAAAATATTTCTCATAAGGGAAAAACCGTGCGAAGTATGGCAAATGGGAGAGGCGAAGTCTTATGTCCGTTTTATTTAATACCTATATTTTAAAGCCACGCTTTTTTTAAGCTATTTATTATGGAGTAGTATCACTGCAACGTCACACTACATCATCTTTGCCCAAAGAGAACAAATAGGACCTAAAACGGCGGCCGAAACTACGTAGTGATATTACTTTATAACCTGGACTAACACTTGTAAGTGTATGGAGATATGAAATGTACGTTTTGACTACCCAATGTCTTGGCCTAGTCCAAGCCTAGTCACACTAAGGTTTTCTTAAGAAATTTAATAAAACCTTCGTAAACTTGGGGCAGAAGAAGCTCCGAAAAAATATGATTGAAAATCGGAAACGGGTAGATGACAGCTCGTTTATTTTGTGATAACACGAACGCACCCCGTTACGCCTTCAAAAACTGTTTTAATATTAGAAGTCCTATATTTAGTTTAGATTTAGCTACGGACCAAACGTTTGCTTATTAATTTCATATTTTAATAAGTCGTTTGGTTTTTCGCTAAAGGAATAGAAGCGAACATTTATACGGTTCTTTTAAAAAAAAAATTTTCAATACAGAGTTAAAAATAAATTTTCTGAGCACATCAAAATTTTAATTTCACGGGTAAAGCCGAAATATTTCCACGACTAGATAAAATCTGTCTGCTGTCTGACGCCGAAATGAGGGAAAGGGGAGAATTTCCGACTGGATCCGACGTATTGGAATGTGGAAAACGAAGTCTAACATCAGAAGTACCATATATATTTTAATATTTCCGCTAATACATTTACTATAAATTCTTTTACCACTTTCAGAGTAACATTACCCTATATGCAATCAGATTGAAAAATTTAATAATAAATTCGTCTGATTTCATATATGGCCGTAAAAAGCAAACATTAACGTTGCGAAATTTTATTTGAAAAGACCCTCTCAAAACAGGTCTGCCTAACCAAGAAAGTATTTATTTATACTGTAGATAGGATGATTATGTTGACACAATACGGCGGACGCCATGGTCTAGTGGTGGAGAAAGTAAAAATGTCACAAGCGTACGTGTTTCAATAGCATCGAAAGACTTAAATTTTAGAGAACCAATAGGCGATACCGGACCGACTTGATTGACTTTCAAGAGAAGAAGCATACTAAGTTTAAATAAATACATTATTGGACGTAATATACCTCTAATGAAAACGCTTATACCATGAATGTTTTCATTTCAACCAAGAATATATAACTATATCATTACCCTTTCTACCATCTGGGACTACGATGGGCGGTGCCTTTCTGCGTTTTACCATAAGTCTATAAGACTATAATATTGTTCCATAAGTGTCACTTTTGGGAATATTTTACCGAGAGCTAGTAACGAAGTGACGTCATCACAAGAAGAAAATCTCCACCTAGCGAGGCGCTGTCAAACGCTACGTGTGACGCGGAAGCAAGCGGACGCTAAACGGCGACGACGCCCGTAATGCAGTGTCTTGTGAATCGCTCTCAGTGAAACTTTTGCATGTGAAGAATAGGGAGGGTCACACTTATGTTATAATATTATACACTTATGGTTTTACTTAATAACTTGAGCCAATCAGGAGACAGGCTTTTGTCGTTGACTCAGTCCACAAAACGTTTCCGGGATTGCGCGATTTAACCGGCGAAAAAAATGACTCGCGATTCTTGGAAAAATACCTGTACTTTAGCAAAATTACTTAAGAATATTAATTATAAAATTCACTTATATATGATTATCACCTAGTTTCGTTCAATCAAAAAAATGGTTATGAAAATGTTTGAAACTAAATATCCCGCTAAGCCTTGGCACTGAAAGCTAGGAGCAACAAACACAGCACCCCACACAAGGAGACCGCGACCCGTCAAAACTCGGGTATTTTCTTGTGTACAGTTTTCATTGGCTAGACGCTTTAGCGCCTGCTGCCATCGGAAGGAAGAAATTAGGAAATTGTCTTTCCCCCGCCCGTAAAACGTTCAGCGTAAAGGCTCGTCCAATGAAATTTGTGCACAACACTGCGTTAGCGTGTTTAAAGGCTAGCTGCGTTCTCCTTGTGTTTGTTGCTCCTAGCTGAAAGATAGTCAAGTTTGAAAACGTACGTTGCCCTTCAGTACAATCATGGAAGAAGTATAGAAGGAACGGCGGCCAGAATAGGAAAGCCTGTACCAAAAATGTTGTTGTCTTCCCCCATTTCCACCCCCTTTGGTTAGGGCACTCAGTCCTTAATGCGCATTCTTCGACGCGCACCACGTCACGAACGGAGTCTAGTCAGCGACACTTTTTTGGGGAATTTTGCTGGGCGCGTTCATGTTGAGTTTACCCCCCTTAACCCCCATTCTCCATATCCTGGGACCAAAGACCCGAGCCTAGACCCCCCACCGGTGGTTCCAGGTAGTGGCCGACTAGCGGGCGGCTAAAAAGAGGGGTCGAAAAGACCGCGAAAAAGAGTGTCTTCCGTGTGTTTGTGTTGATCTTCACAAGGCGCAAAGGCCTAATTGATTTACATTTTTTTAAATAGTTTTAAGTTTAGCTTATAAATAATTATCTACAATGGTAAACTACACAAAATGTTGTTACACGGGTTTTAAAAATAGCAGTAAGATTTACAAAGAACCTTATATGAAGAACGTTTCATTTTTAACATTCCCTAACCCAATATAAGAACCATTATAATTAAAAGTTAAATCAGCAATTTAATTTACCCCAAACTACCTAAGCCTTACACATCAAAAAAATATCCGTTAAAATTTTAAAAACTGTACGCAGTAGATGACCAAACAAATAAGTTGTAACTTACTAAAGAGCATTGAATACGGACATTCAGACCAATAACATAAGGTAGGATGCGCGTGAGGGTTGCGCAAACGAAACTTGATGCCCGGTAAAAGTATGGGGGGAATGAACAAATAGGGGAATTTCTAAAGCTTTTTGCGACAGGTTTTTTAACATGAGGCCGCCGTTCCTTCTCTACTTCTTCCATGGTACAATTTTTGAGCGGCAGCGCTTGACCAACGTCATAATGACTAAGCCCCTCCAATCCTAGCGACTGAGGCTAGACTACCTAATGCAGTTCCATATTCATGGTTGAAATCAATACATTCATGCTTATACTGATTGAATCAGACGATCATATAAGAATCCGATTTAGTTTTAATTTAACCAAGAAATTATACAGTTAACTTAACCCGTTTTTATAAGCCTCGTCAGTGGAGGGTCAGTGGTTAGCAATGGCCAAACCACTACCATCTTATGCCAGACTGATGCTAGATGTGAGCTCCCCTAAATTGTGACGTAAAACAGCCTTCTGGTTTTCTTATGCCAATACCAATAAAGCCACGGTCACACGTCCGGCTAAATAGGTTAAATACCGAGTTTCAAACGAGATATCGAAAACGATTTCAATGCTAATTCATTCAAAGTAGCTCACACGAGCCTAAAAACAATTAGTTATTATTTTTCATGATTGTTTGCTTACATTTTAGACTGCGGATCTACGAATGTTTCACCATTTCTGTAGAATCGTCCAATAATTTTTATTCTTCGTGTATCATGGACATGGTTTAACTGAAAAGCAAGCCAGCGCTTCATTTTGCGTTTTCCACGACCATTACGAAAAAACATTTGAAGTTGCAGCGATGGCAAAGTAAATCGTACGGACTTTGGATTACTTCGCGATTGCGTCAATTGATAAAAGGTTTTTGTAATTCGAACCTTAATTACTAAGGACGATTACCATATAATTTTGAGCAATAACCACTCAACGATAATATTGTGACTAAAGAGTTTGACTAAATAAATTGTTGGCCATGTTGTCTTTTTCCTCCTTGGCGGTTCCTTCTTTGCCATCCGAAGAGACGACGACGTCCTTCTTGCATTCGTACCCCGCTGAAGTGTTGGCGTTTTGATGCGAGTCCTGGATCAGGAGAGTGATGTTGGGAACCAACAAAGGACCCGGCGTGCGCACCGACTGACTACTGGTACTCGGACAGCTACTACTGACTTGAAGATCCAGATGACCTGCAAAAGTGACAATGGTTCGAGAGCACCACTTGATTATCGTCGAATGGTGGGTGTAAAATTAAAAATCAAGAACCTATGGCCGACGACTTAGAGAGGCTTCCGACACACTTATAATATACAACGCGTCCGAATCCGGGATTAGCGAATACTTAGTTTACACTTTAGATCTAGTTTCATTGGAAAGACATCGTGCCAGAGACGAAGAGAACTAATTGAAAATTCTACAACATGTCTTTATAGGTTCTTGATAAAAAAATCTGAGAGAAAACATTGAGAAACAATCAGAACATAAAAGACGAAATAATATATAAATAAAAACTAATGTAGCAAGGGAAAGACGTCCCCAGTTACAGAAAAACCCCGACATTAACGAACCTATCGCTACGGGAGCTGGAGGGACTTTACCTCCGTTGACTAGAATGGAAGGGTTGGAAGAATTCTGGGCGACGTTGAGGTTTCGGTTGTGATGGCACATAACGCTCTCTTTGGTGTTTTTCTCTGGTTTCAACAGGGCGATATACACTTTAGGCATAAAGAGGCAGGCTAGCTGAACGGCTCCGCTTAGGTTGAGGAGGAAAGACAAAGTGACGGAACGGATACCGTTGCTGCTGGCCAAAACGAATAACGGCAGGAAGGCCAACCAGATGACGCAAGTGGTGTAATTTGTGAAGGTCAAGTAGCGCGCTTCGTTGAAGCCGTCGGGGCATTTCCGCGTCTTGAAAGCGTAGACCGTGCAGAAACCGATCAAGATGAAAGGATAGATGAGTCCCACCAAATACGAGGCGTTGTCCGAACCCAGACAAATCAAGATATTGTCCTCTCTGGTTGGGTAGACGTGCGTCACTTCAGCAGGGTTGTAAAGGAGCCACGTCCCGTTGATAATCACTTCCACGGAAACCAGGAAGGCCGTGATGACAAGCTGGGAACGCGGGCTGGTATAACGCGGTTTCTTGCAAGGCCTTTTTCGTCTTTGGTTGAAGATACGAGCGATGCGGTTTGTCTTAGTGACGATGGCGGCGTAACAGAGGGTGTAACAGAAACCTAGAAAGAATCTTGTAATGCCGCATGTCCAAGGCGATGGACGCGAGATGATCACGAACGTCATGCTAAAAGACAGAAAGATCCCTCCCAGCAGGAGGTAACTCAGTTCCCGGCCGGCCGCTTTGATAATCGGAGTGTCACTGTAGGCCCAAAAGACGAGGGCGACGAACACGACGAAGACGATGCCCAATCCCGCGAATCCCATACTAGATATGGCCCACACGCTGGTATAACTTAGGTATTCTTCTTCAATCGGCACGCATTTGGTCTTGCCCTCGCTGGGTAAAGTACCCAGGGGGCAATCACTACAATGAAACTCATTCAGGAGGTATTGGTAGGTGGAACAATTGGTACACAGCCAACAGCAAGTATCCCCTTCGAGTTGCAGTTTGGCCTGTCCGGGCCGGCATGGCTCGCTGCAGAAGGACATGGGGAAAGCTTGCGAGTCGTGTTTAAAACGCATGGCGTTTCTATCCAATTCCAGCCTGGCTTTTTCCTCCTCGCTGACTACTTAACATCCCCCCGAGGGGAAAAAAGATTTAAAAAAAAACACACATAAGATATACGTAGACAGCAACACTTTCGAGGTGAAAATATCCAAATGGAAAATAGTATGGAAAATAGTTGATTTTTACGGGCTGGGCAAAAACGTTTACTGGCCAATGTGGAAAATAGTGGACAATGGAAAAATTGTTAAAATGATATATTAAAGAGACTGTAGCAGATTAAAGACATCCCAAATTGTTCTTTTAACATTTTTTTTGTATTATGGCAAATTTTCCAGTTTCAATAACATTACTGCCATCTATCGGTTTCAAAAATTGAGCACTGAATAAAGCAGCGCGTTCTTAAAATTAGTCTCACGCAAAAGTCCCATTTTGGCCAATAAGCGCTGAAATAAAACATATTCAAGGAAATCGCCAAGTATTATATCCGAAAACCAGGACCTGCATGTTACTGTTTATATAGTGCTTGTTGAAATTTTTTTAACTTCTCACCTGTACAGAACGTTGTGTTTTTGCTAAGCCTTATTACGTCAAAAAGCTACCCTGGTTAGAATTAAACCCTTCTAGCATAAGGTACAGGTGAAAAGTTACCATTATTTCAACATAAATTATATAAACAGTAACTTGCACTCTTACAGGTCCTGGCTCTCGGAGTTATTACTTCTTGGGGATACCTTTATATTATTGACATTGGCAAATTAAAGTATATATTTATAAATAGTTTGGTAATTTCATTCAAACTAGTTTTAGGTTTCTAAATATTCCTTTATATTCGTCACTATAATCAACTTTTGGCCACTGGCCTGGACTTACATGAAAAATGTCCTTCGGTAACACCAAAAATAAATGAACCGAAGCTATCAGACTGCTATACTCCTCATGTTGGAAGCGTTTTCCTTATGAAGTTATAGGCCGGAAAAAAAAACGTTTTATTTTATGAAACCATTTTTTATACATAGAAATAGCTATACCCACAATTCCCAATTGCAATTTATCACGTCAAAAGACGGCGATGGAAATTAGCTTTTATTTTACTCGATTTTCTCATCATTTTCATAAGGAAAACGCTCTCAGATTCTGAGCGCTATTTCAATAACTTCGTTTCATTTACTTCTGGTAACACGGGATGAATGAATTTGGGTGCCATAAGTATATGGGGCAATAGCGTTAGCCGATGTTACCACCGTGGCAAACTGAGAAGCGAAAGCTAGTCTGCTTTTTAATAATAAAACGTAAAGGTAGATCTGTTTGAAAGAGCGTCACGTAAAATCACCAGCAGACGAACTTTGGCGAGGGTGGGGTTAAGAATCACCCAAGTTCCATATTTTCAGGTATCGTAATTTATTCTTGATAAAACTAGTTTGATTTCATTCTTACAGGAGTAAGTTCCGACCGGTCTCCATTCGTAAGATTCGTCGGTAAGCTTTTGAAAGTTGAGGATGCTGTAACGTGGCGGAGCGTCCCCACTTGGCAGGAATCGGAAATTATTTCCACTCTCATCTGAAATATCTCAGAATTAGGTTTTATCGTTCCCTCGAGCCACTTCCGTTTTACCGCTTAGATATATTTGACATTCTCATGCATTTCAAGAGGATTTCGTATTTTTCACATAAAACGTAAATGCATCAAGAGTTTAAGATTAAAAAAATATTTTATTTAGTCACTCTCCTTCAGACCTATTAGCAACTCGCGTTTTGGTCCCTCCTCTTCAGCCCTTTTAGCAACTCGCGTTTTGGCCCCTCCTCTTCAGCCCTTTTAGCAACTCGCGTTTTGGCCCCTCCTCTTCAGCCCTTTTAGCAACTCGCGTTTTGGCCCCTCCTCTTCAGCCCTTTTAGCAACTCGCGTTTTGGCCCCTCCTCTTCAGCCCTTTTAGCAACTCGCGTTTTAGTCACTCTCCTTCAGACCTATTAGCAACTAGCATTTTAGCCCCTCCTCTTCAGCCCTTTTAGCAACTCGCGTTTTTGGCCCCTCCTCTTCAGCCCTTTTAGCAACTCGCGTTTTGGCCCCTCCTCTTCAGCCCTTTTAGCAACTCGCGTTTTGGCCCCTCCTCTTCAGCCCTTTTAGCAACTCGCGTTTTAGTCACTCTCCTTCAGACCTATTAGCAACTAGCGTTTTAGCCCCTCCTCTTCAGCCCTTTTAGCAACTCGCGTTTTGGTCCCACCTCTTCAGACCTATTAGCAACTCGGGTTTTGGCCCCTCCCCATCAGACCTATTAGTAACTCGGGTTTTGGCCCCTCCCCATCAGACCTATTAGCAACTCTCGTTTTGGCCCCTCCCCTACAGACCTATTAGCAACTCGCGTTTTGGTCCCTCCTCTTCAGCCCTTTTAGCAACTCGCGTTTTAGTCACTCCTCTTCAGCCCTTTTAGCAACTCGCGTTTTAGTCACTCCTCTTCAGCCCTTTTAGCAACTCGCGTTTTAGTCACTCCTCTTCAGCCCTTTTAGCAACTCGCGTTTTGGCCCCTCCCATTCAGACCTATTAGCAACTCGCGTGTTAGCCCCTCCTCTTCAGACCTATTAGCAACTCGCGTGTTAGCCCCTCCTCTTCAGACCTATTAGCAACTCGCGTGTTAGCCCCTCCTCTTCAGACCTATTAGCAACTCGCGTGTTAGCCCCTCCTCTTCAGACCTATTAGCAACTCGCGTGTTAGCCCCTCCTCTTCAGATCTATTAGCAACTCGCGTGTTAGCCCCTCCTCTTCAGATCTATTAGCAACTCGCGTGTTAGCCCCTCCTCTTCAGACCTATTAGCAACTCGCGTGTTAGCCCCTCCTCTTCAGACCTATTAGCAACTCGCGTGTTAGCCCCTCCTCTTCAGACCTATTAGCAACTCGCGTGTTAGCCCCTCCTCTTCAGACCTATTAGCAACTCGCGTGTTAGCCCCTCCTCTTCAGACCTATTAGCAACTCGCGTGTTAGCCCCTCCTCTTCAGACCTATTAGCAACTCGCGTGTTAGCCCCTCCTCTTCAGATCTATTAGCAACTAGCGTGTTAGCCCCTCCTCTTCAGATCTATTAGCAACTCGCGTGTTAGCCCCTCCTCTTCAGATCTATTAGCAACTCGCGTGTTAGCCCCTCCTGATCAGACCTATTAGTAACTCGCGTTTTGGTCCCTCCCCTTCAGACCTAATAGCAACTCACGCTATGCACCTCCACTCCTAGATCGCATTTTTAATGCAAACCCAATTGGCATTGCATTCACGACCTCGAAATTTGTGATTTCCTTTAACGCTCTGTTATTGCTCATATTCCAGATTCGCATTCGATTTGACAATCTAGATCAGATCGGGAAGAGATTCGCGTGTTACATTCATGGCTTGGAGTTGGTTCAGGCAAGCAAATGGAATAATGAATGCCGAACGGGGCGATGTCCGAGCTTTTGAGAACAGCAAATGGAATACGCTATTACTTTGAAATCGCTCTCTAAGATGGAGTAGTTGAGTGGTTAACGATTTCACCTCGCCGCAAGAGGAGCTGGGTTCGATCCCAGCTGGGTGAAAATCTCTGAGCTACTTCTTCCGCGTTCAGTTTACTAGTTATCTCCCCACTGGTAAAAAGGTATTTTCCCCCGATTTCTTCGGTATTAGTAAATGTAGGGAGCTGTTGGCCAGCGTGGCATGAAGAGCCCTCCTACGCAATAGTAACCCGGCCACGTGAATTAATGGCGTGAAAAGTCTCTAGATGATTTGGGCCTAAAGTGGTGCCTTGGGTATTAACCTAGCTAATTATTGTTATTATTATACTGGCTAGTCATTGACCCAGCGAAGCAGGCGAACTGTCACGAAATGAGCCTTCAGATTATTCGATCGGTCCAATTTACGAAATGGTCTGACTTCGGGAAAGATTTAATCTATTCGCTTGTTTCGAAGTACTAGAGCTACTCTTTCAACGGATAAAATCGTCTGATTATTCAGAATTTAACTGCTAAAATAGCCACTGGCAGTTGATGAAGTATTTTTCTTCACGGCGTTTGAAGTGACGTAATTTACGTCATATCCCGTGAACGAGGTTTCATTAACGAAAATGCTTTTGTAGCATATACTTATGATGGTACAAGCATACACCGAATAAATTAAGGGGAAAATACCTTTTCTGTCCAATAATAAAAAACCTAATGAAACGTGAAACGCGTTTGTTTTGATAAAATAGAAACGTTCATTTCATCCCAGCGACAAAATGTTTTTCTGGTTCATATTCCCCTGGATATCACTCGATCTCGGGGGAAGCGCTACATTTGTATCCACTCATTACGGCCCTTTTTGCTACAATCCAACCTCGTCACCGGATATATTACTACCATAGATCGCCACAAGACTTTACTCCCTTCCTCGGCTAGCAATGTAGCATAAATTCGCGTTGAAATAGTGCCCTTATATATAAAACTTCGGCTATAGAAAAGGAAAGTTTTTTTGTCCGTAGATCCCGACTATATTCTAAATGGATATTTAAAGAGAATATGATATCAAAATTGAACGGTACTCCAAAAAAGGGGAAATTCAAAACAGGGTCATCCTTTCTTCTTCTTACTAGGTCTATAGTTTTCCGCGATATCGAAGGACGTAAAAGGTTGACGTTTTGGAACTAAGGTTATTTTTTTCTTTAAAATTGTCGAAAAATATCCAGAATATTATTTTTTTTATTCATACTGGTGGGGAGTCTATTGGATGTCAAATCGCGAAGGATATGGTTTAAGATGAAAATAAAACCCTTTCCAAATTTTTAATATTCATCCTATAAATATAGATCGAATTCGAAGAGCCGAAACAAATTTTTATATTCTCATGCATTTCAAGGATATTTCGTATTTTTCACATAAAACGTAAATGCGTCAAGGAAAATTTTAAATATTTACGATCCCCAGAGTTTGAGATTAAATAAATATCTTATAAGCGTACATCAAAAGCATATCCAGGATTTAATTTCGGCTGGATTATAAACTTTTCAAACACCCTTGAGACCTACTAACAATTCACGTTTTGCCCCTCCTTGAGACCTAAAATGGTTTACATTTCGCACCCTCCTTGAGACCTAAAAATAGCTAACATTTCGCACCCTCCTTCAGACCTAAAAATAGCTAACACTTCGCATCCTCAGACATAAAAATAGCTAACATTTCGCACCCTCCTTCAGACCTAAAAATAGCTAACACTTCGCATCCTCAGACATAAAAATAGCTAACATTTCGCACCCTCCTTCTGACCTAAAAATAGCTAACATTTCGCACCCTCCTTCAGACCTAAAAAGAGCTTACACTTCGCACACTCTTTGAGATCTAAAAATAGGTTACATTTCACACCCTCCTTGGTACTTAAAAACAAAACTTCGTTTTGCATCTCTTTCCCCCTAAATATGCCCTTGGTTTGTATCTATTATCTGAAAAACTTTATCCACCTTGTGCACCATTATATAGAACCAGATGGACTGTCTATATCACGGAATCGAATAAATGAAACACCCGAAGCGAAAAGCTTTCTTTACCTTTGAAGGTGACCTTGGCCAGATAACTCCTGAGTTTTTCTCCGTCGGCGTAAGTCATTTGTGGGCAGAGTCCCGGAACTCCTTGGCACTGGTCCTGGTGCATGTCGTGCAGAGCGTGGGCGAAGGCGTAAACCGAGTCCCGAATGAAGTGCAAGGTCCCGGTGGGTTTAAAGCCACTGCCCGTGCCGATTCGCTTGTTCTTGGTGCACCAGTTGTAGAAGCTACTGTCTCGGGTAACGGGCATGCTGGGGAGTTTACAGCGGAAGTATTCTTCCCAGAATTCCTCGAACCAGGGATTGACCTTGTTCGTTTCGGGAGTAAGATTGGTGAAGTACTCGTAGAAACCAACCAAAGGTCGCACTAGCGGAGAAACCGTGATAGCCCCTTCAACCACTTCCTCCTGATTGTCCACCACACTATTGCGGGCGCTCCACGCGTCGCTGCCAATCCAAATGAAACGATTGATGGCGTCTCGACGCTTGGCGGCCGCCATCAGGTTACGGGCCGTTACTTTATCCGCGAAGACCACGACAACTGAGGTGGAAAATGCGAATATTACGCCAGAAAACAGTACCCATCAGGCCCGTAACCAGCGAGGGACCTAAGGGGCCCGACCCATCAAAAATAATTTGTGCCCCCTCAAAAAATCTGAGAGTGCCCCCTCAAAAAATATCTGTGCCCCTAGAAACATATCAAAGTAAGTAAACAAAATCAATAGTAAATATGTTATTCTCATAATATATTTAGCTAAGTCCAACTGCCCAAACTATATTATTTACTTTCGTGTACCTTGCTTTCCGATATTAGTATCACTTCCACCATTTGAAGTTAAAAAGTTTTAGCTGTAGCAGAAACAATAATATGCCATGTAATAAAGTACCAATATTGATTGGACTATAAGGTAAATTTCCCGTAGTACTGTAGTCTATATGCTATTGTACGGTGTCGTCGTTTATTAATTTTTACCCAAGTATACTGCGGCTTATTTAACTTTATTTCCTCCTTGTTGTGACGTTCTGGTTCAGAGTAATAGAACATTCTCAATTTGTTTTCATGTTACACTATTTTATTCTCACTATCGACTCGCATGAGATGAATCCAATCATGTTAGATTAAGTATGGATAAATGTGTGGTAAAGTAAATAAAGACCAAACTAATGTGATTAGAAATTCAACTTCGATTTACGTTTTATATAATTTTAATTTATATATCTATTTAAACCACGTGTTCCAATGTCAAACGCCATTGTGGTGCGTGTAGACCTTTGAGCTCATTTTAGTAGTCATAGCCTCATAGGTCTTAGGAAATAATTTGATTTTGAAGGGTGCCCCCTTAGGAATTGGCCGGGCCCCCTCAACTGAAAAATCCTGGCAACGGGCTTGGTCAAAATGTTCCAAAAATTATAAAAAAAACGGGATACTGACCTCTGGCGTTGATTCTGTGCATAAGATTTCCGATGACCGTGTCGTAGGCTGCCTGGTCGAAATGATCAACGTTGATACTTTGTGGGTTTGAGAAACAAATGTTATACTGACGAGCCAGTTCCTGGAGTTTCTCGAATCCGCGGTTGCCGTAATCCGTGTCCGAATAAACCACGGAGACGTACGTCCATCGGAACGCCCTATATAGTAATTTAAAGTCGTTAGCACTTTCACCTGGCAGTGAAGGAGCTAGGTTTGATCCAAACTTGTGGTATTGGGTGAAACTAGTAACAGCTCCTTCCACGTTGAGTTTGCAAACTCTACTTACTGGTTTTCCCCTTCCCATAAAAACGTTTTGAGGTTAGCGATAATAGTAAGTGTAGGGAGCTGTTGGCATGAAGGGCTTGACACCACCCTCCTACGCATTGTAACCCGGTCACTGAATTAATGGCATTAAATATCACTCTTTGACTTGGGACTTAGGTGGTGCGTTGGGTATTAGCCTAGCTGATTATTATTTAAAAGCCACAGATCCGTTTAAGCGTATCGTAAACTTACTTGAGGATTTCGAGAATAGCGTGGGCTTGATTAACGTCCGACGGCACAGTCCGAAAGAAGTACTCAAACTTTTCCTTGTTACTCAGTGTCGGGCTAGTTGACAAGTAACTGATCTGGGGAACTTTGAAAAGTCTCAACAGAGTGGCCAGCTGGATGGAGACGGCACTACTTTGTCCTCCGATGACGCCAACGACGCGATCGTAGCTGCCGTCTCGGAAGCGGGGCATGGTGCCGTCGGTGCACGAAAAGTGTCGATCCTGGTTGGCGTTGTTGCGAGCTATAAAACCTTTGATGAAGTCCAGACTCTGTTCCAAGGCGTATGCGGCGCTGTCGCAACTGTCAAGCGCGATGACACCCAGCGTGATTCCGGGAAGAAGATACGGGTCCGCGTTGATCTTCTTCAGGGTGAATATCAACGCTTCCAGCTGCTGAAGTCCGTCGTCCTATAACGGGGATTGACAGAACCTTAGATTCCAAATGCCTCAACATCTTAACTCTTATAGCATCAACTTTGAAAGTCTTTTTAGGACTACATCGTAAGGGCTGGTTTTTATTAGGGCAAAAAAGCCACGATGGTGAGCGTCGACGCAAAAACGTATTAGGCCTAAGGGCTGGTTTTCACTATCGCAAAAAATAGCGACGATGGTGAGCATCGACGTAAAAATATTGTATTAGCTCTGATGGATATTCCGTTTTCGTCGACGCTCTCCAGCGCAGTGTTTTTCCCAAGGCTTAAATAAGAGCTGCGAAGTTAAAATGTTGGTTCTGACCTGCAATTTTCCGCATTCGAATTTGGCGTCTCTCTCGTGGATTGGGAAGAGGGCTCCCAGCATGATGTCCCCGCTGATGTTGGTGATCCGGTGAATGGGCCACACGCCGCCGCTGCCTCCGGCGGCCACGAAACGCAACAGGGACACGAGCAGCATGAAGGCTGACTTTTTGACGATCACTGAACGACGAGACGACTCCTTGCTCATGACGCGGCCCAGCCCTGGAGCTCGCCGTCTTTATATACACCAGACAACGCCGCCAACAAATAAAGTGAAAAAAAGTACGAAACGTCGCCCTTTAAGTACACAATCGATTTGTCGTAAATTATCAATTACGAAATTTCTTCGGAGAAAAAATGGCACCACAAACCTACAAAAATCGAGCAGTTAGATACGTTGTACGTTTTCAAGGGACAGCTACAACGCTCTTGTAGAAATGATAAATTGAACGACTTTTGATAAGGTACTGAAGTTCACGTTAGGTAGTTGTTATCGAAGGAATAGGATTTTGCAACGCAGGTTCGCAAAGAACTGTCCAGTCTATTTTAAACCACTTGGCTTAAATTGGATAAATCAACTTAAAAAAACGGGATTTTTTTTAAATATTTTGATCAAATCTTTCAAATGTAAAAGGGACCAAAATATATGGTAAAATGGTCTTATTAGAAACTAATTTCCAGTTCCCTGGCTGAAATTATTTTGATTCAAACTGTTTCAAGCTTTCTTTGAATATGTGGGCTGGATAAAAATATCGCTAGAAACACAAATTTATCACTGAATAATATGTGTAATACTTAATCAAAAACAAATAAATTACAGAAAACTAATGACGTTAAAAGTATTTAATTTTAAATTTAAAAATGTAACTTTTTACAAATAGTATTTGAAGCCGTTGATGTTGTTAAGAGACATCTAATAAATAAAATAACTTCCTACAGACAGTCAGAAAAGAAGCGACTACGGTTTGTCCAAGTTCTGGCAGCAATGTTCGGGAGGGATGCAAGGTAGTCGGGGATGAATTTATGGAAATAAGTATAGGAAATATTATATTTCATTTCATTACTATGTTATCAAAGTGCGTTTTTTAAAGCATTTCAGATTTCAATTAGCCATGGCGTAAGCTATTTATCAGGCATCGTTATCTAACAATTCCAAAGACTAGTAACAGTTGTCAGTGGTTAACGATGTGACGATTTCCATGGTCATTGGGAGAACAGACTACCATAAAAAATTTGCGTCGTAATAGAATAGGAAGTGTCATACGGGTAATTCATAATCATAAGTAACATTAAGACCAAACTGTTGTCCAATAAAAACGATCCAGAGTTAATAATCGAAAAGCATAGCAAGCACAGGGGGTCAATAGATGATACGATACTCAATGACCTTGAACCATATACTCAAGGTCATTCAAAATCTATCTCCAGAACCGTTGGGCTTAGAGACTCGGTTCCAATTATAAAGGTGTACGCCATCACATTTTATGTCAAAGTGGCTCTGGACCGATGTAAATTGTCCAATAGGATGCCCACAAAATAAACATCAAAAACAAGAATGTCATAAATAAAAATGTCCAAGAGATCACGCTAAAGGTGTTAATAATTTAGAAAGTACTTCTGCTACGGCATCGACATTTTCAAGACAAATTCACTCTGGTACGATATTAAATTTCGGTTGACTTTGAACCGTGTTTGCAAGGTTATTCAAAATATGGTATATCGAAAACCGTTAGGTTTTTAAGGTCAGTTCCAATTCAAAAAGTGTGCGAAATCACTTTTTAGATCCTAATAGGCCTTTCTATAAAGTAACATTGGCCTTCTTGTTTCGATGTTGCTGCTGCGTCACGGGTGACGTATCGATGACGTTTTACTAAGAAAAACCCTGGACATTAGAGTAAATTCGACGAGGCACCCTGTTTTTAAGCATTAAGTAACTGAACTTCTACGTATTTCGTGACGAATGAGCAACATAAAAACAAGTTCAGCAAGCGTAGCTTATTTTATTGAAAGGCCTATTGATTTCCACCGACCTAATTTGAGCTTAATTTTAATAAATTTTTATGTTGATAATTAGTCATTTAACATTTTTATCAAAAGCGACCAAAGACCCAAATGTGTGTCAATTCTACCTTTGCGCCCTTTAAAATATTTACAGAGAGCTAGTCTCCCAATAGACTACATAGCCTACTAGTTGGAATAGTACTAGCAACATATATTTGGTCTATCTAAGCCCAACGGTTCTCGAAATAATTTTGATCACCTTGAAAACATATGGTTCAAGGTCAACCTAATTTTAATAGCCTAAGATATCATTGAGTTTCGTATCATCTATTGACCCCCTGTGCGTGCTTTACGATCTGAAAATATCAAATTCCTAGGAAAAATTGATTTTCGATTATTATCTCAGGATTGTTTTTAAGTGGACACCCACTATGGCGGCCTTGATTATTCTCATAGAAATGGGCGGGATATTAACCCTTGTCTCGAATGGAAGCTCATTTACATCCCTTGCTCAATTTGAATTTGACCAGTTTCTCGAACACCACGATACCTAATTGGGGTTTCTTAAATTCATTTTCTGGTAAGACAATTTTCGAAGCGAGTGTTTTATGTGAGCCTATGATTTAATAAAACGCGTTACGTCTTATATTCTCCAACAGCTAATGGTTCCTTTGACATTCCGAGTGTATACCTACATAAGCATTCCTGGCGTCAGGCATAACAAATAAATAAAAGCTTTAAGTTAAGGTTCTTTAAAGGGAAAATATCTTTGAACTCGCTCGACGCCACCACCCTCCTACGCATTGTAACCCGGCCACCTGAATTAAGGGCTTCAAAAGTCGCATGATGACTTAGGCCTAAGGTGGTGCCTTGGGTATTAGCCTAGCTGATTATTATCTTATCTTTCTTTCTTATCTTTCAAGGCCCAGAAAATTTGGGGATTACCACTGCAACAAACCACTATGCTGCGCTTAAAATGTGAAAAGTACCAAGAGTCCAAGAATATGGGTTTACTGATAGCGTTTTCCATTTGACTGCTCTCTAGCGCTCTAGATCAACATTATGTTCCTTTTGCGTGCTCGGATCTGCTCCTATTACGTTTTGGGTGATCCATTCCCTGCTGTCGAGTGCTCCGACAGGTCAACGGATCGAGATCGAGATCGAAACAAATTTTTGCATGTTCCTTTTATAGCGTTTTCCATTTGACTGCTCTCGAGCGCTCTAGATCTCTCTGATCAATATTTTATGTTACATTTGCGTGCTCGGAACTGCTCCGACAAAGTTTCACGTGTTCCATTTCCTGCTCTCGGGTGCTCCGAGATCGCCCAACACCGATCTACTGATTTCGCTGTCGAGATCGAGATCGGAGCAAATTTTTGCGTGTTCCTTTTAGATTTTTTGGCAAAATAGCAGACCAAGGCTTAGTAACGACGTGAAAGTTCCAATTACTAGCAGACTAAAAAACAAAAAGCGCGGGGAATATGTTCATGGAATGTTTCATTTGCGGTTTTATAACTCTATTTGAGCAGAGAGAGATCTATGATGCCAGGGACTGATTCGGAGCGAAACTCGAGCAATCAATTGGAAAACGCTATTAGATTCGTAGGGAAAGTTTATCTGCTTTCGAGTCTTCGTGGCACTCGTTTGCCTTATGTGATTAAAAAGCAGACGAACTTACGGTACGACAAATGCGAGGCGATGGTGGTAGCAGAGGCTAACGCTATTACTCCATACACTTAGGTATCTGATTAATGATATCAGTATGAAAACATGTAATATTTTGAAAGAAAGCTATAATGAAAATTGGTCAGAAAGCAGAAGAGGTAGAAGCTGAACTTACAAATTGCGTGTCCTCGGAGTTGGGTACTTATTTTCTAAAGGAACATAATTTCGCATCGAAAAGAAGGACGACGTAACAAAGCGGTCACAAATAACCGTCTCTTTTTATACAAAGAACGGCGTCTGACCGAAGCAAAATAAGGTGTAGGAGGGACTTGAGTTTTTCCTATTTCCTGCCAATTGGTGGTACACACAAGCGATTTTTGATTAAGAATCATTTCTAAAGTTTCTTTCCCGAATTCAAGCGGCTTCTCCTCAATTTAATTTGCGTCTCTCTCTCTCGGTTGGTCAAGCGTTTGGTCCTGTTCGCAACAACCTCTTCCACCATCAAAGAGAAATATTGTGGACTGGTAACTTTCCTTTCAAAATTTACGATGTTCAAATTCAGGGTAATTTAAAGATATGCCGAATACGAGTCGGGGAATTGGAAAATAGTCCGAATACGAGTCGTGGTATTTGGAAATAGTCCGAATACGAGTCGGGGAATTTGAAGATATGCCGAATACGAGTCGGGGAATTTGAAGATATGCCGAATACGCGTCGGGGAATTGGAAAAACGTCCGAATACGAGTCGGGGAATTGGAAAATAGTCCGAATAAGAGTCGGGGAATTTGAAGATATGCCGAATACGAGTCGGGGAATTTGAAGATATGCCGAATACGAGTCGGAGAATTGGAAAATAGTCCGAATACGAGTACGGGAATTTGAAATTAGGTCGAATAAGAGTGGGGGAATTTAAAATTAGGTTGAATAAGAGTGGGGGAATTTAAAATTAGGTCGAATGCGAGTCGGGGAATTTGAAAATAGTCCGAATACGAGTCAGGGAATATGAAAATATGCCGAATACGAGGTGGGTAATTTGAAAATATGCCGAATACGAGTCGGGGAATTTGAAAATAGTCCGAATACGAATCGGGGAATTTCAAAATAGGGCTGAATACGAGTGGGGGAATTTAAAATTAAGTCGAATGCGAGTCGGGGAATTGGCAAATAGGCCGAATACGAGTAGGGAAATTTTAAAATAGGCTGAATACGAGTCTGGGAATTTCAAAATAGGCCGAATACGAGTCTGGGAATTTAAAAATAGGCCTAATAAGTCTGGGAACGTTCAGGAAGTTTGATTAGTAGTCATGGAAAGGCCATGCAGTTGGAAAATAGTCCTAATAAGACAAGGAAAGGTCAGGGAATTTTAAGAATTTGGAAAAGGTTAGGGAATTTAAATTTATTTTAAATTTAATAAAGGTAATTTTATTTCAGTTTTGCTAATTTATTCCAACGTAGCTTTAAAACGGTTTTTATTTAAAATATTATCTAAAGCGCCATCTTTAAACTGAAATACACAGTAAAAAATTATATATTTTTGGCCTTAAGAAGGTTAATTAATTACATCATTTTCAGAAATGGACAAATTTTAAAAATAAATAACGCACTGAATACCTTTTCCCACCGAGTTGCTTTTTTAATTAAATTAATTTTGAAATAATTGAGTACGGGCGACAAACTGAAGAGCTTCAGCGGGATGCGAAGCCGGAAACGCCTTTAATGAATTAGGATGCTAATGAAGAAATTCGCCCATGATGGTATACCGCGAGACTATCGGGCAATTTCGAATTCGTTGAATTAATATTTGGTTGGGAATCAACTTCTAAGGATAGTAAGGGTAGAAGGCTTAGAGAGCCGAACGTACCAAAGTGTGGTGAGTAAGGGTGGAGTGATGGTACCGCTGGGAACAAAGCTCAGCAACTCTTGACACTTTAGACACCTTCCTAGTTCCTACAACCCCCAAGAGTAGCCGCTATGGCCCGTACACACCAAAACCACTGGAACAGCGATTTAAAGGACATAAGTTGGTCCCATTACATTTCAAATAAATGTGCTAAAAGGGCAGTGGCGTAGCGAGGATGTATAGCGCGCGGTGCAAACCACTCAAATTGCCCCCCCCCCATTGCCCCCCCATTGCCTCAACGCGAAGTTATATATACATGTTGTCCTAACGATGACTAACTTGTAAGCGTTATCATTCATAATATATTTTTCAAGTATTACAATTTAATTGCTATAATTAAAAGTATAGTACCTAAAAAACACATTATTATTTAGAAATGATTTTAATATATAATCCAACAAATCAATTTTACATATAATACTTTGGTCGCCCCTTTGGCGCACCCTAGCCATCGGCGCCCGGGGCCCCTCCTGCCCAACCCTCGCTACGCCTCTGTAAAGGGGCAAATCGCAAGTGGTGTAGAGGGAAAAGACCAAAATAGAGATAAAATTGTTTAGGTCAGTTGTGGGGAAACACGGCGCCATCTATCTGCGTTAAAGGTGGGAAAACTCCCAAGTTTCGCAGACTAATAATAAATGGAATTCGCTACTATACGCAGTTACAGGTTAAGAAAGGCGAAATATCTAGTACATTTGGTGGAAAGATACTATCACGAATTTCCGGTAAATCGGGGGAATTTCTGTGGAATTCCTTAAGGTTCCTGCGCGTGTTATATTAATCCATTTTAGAAAAGTCTATCGCGTAAATTTCAAAGTGATCAATAAATATTTAATGTAGGTTATTATTTTTAAGCTTAATTTTAGTATTACGCTCCTAAACCATCATCAAATCGCATGTTTATACGTCAACGTGGTAATCTCGGCATTATCCGTTCTATACTTAACCTGGATTCGCCAAACGGAATTTGTTTAGGTATGCCTCACTTGTAATACTAAAAATAAATGATTACAACTGTTTTTAAATCTTATCTATGTTAATTTATTAATTATTACTTTGAATTATAAAATTATATAACGCGCGCAGGTATACTTAGGCCAAATTCGAAATTCCAGCCTCCGATTAATCGTAAATTCGTGCTAGTATCTTCCCGCCAAATGCACTAGATAATTTTCCTTTCTTAATCTGCAACTGAGTCGACCTCATTGTGTTCGGTAACTCTGCGTTTCCCTTTAGGTTGTACTGAGAGTTACGAGGGGTCGGACATATACCAAAATCAACTAGAAAATTTCGATACAAATTCACAAATCAAAATATTTCTTTATATTGAAAATCCTTCAAAGGCAATCCCGAATTTTGTTTAAAATCTAAAATCCCGTAGCCCAGAATGGTAATGTTCCAACCCTCTGAGAGTTATTTCTAGAAAAGTTTAGGTGAACTTCAACCGTATCGAGGCATAGAACCGACGCGTGAAAATTTGTTTTTAAGTTACGAAATTTTGCCGCTAGAGGCGTTAACCTTTATTTTTTCTTTGGGTATGACGTCAAATCTACGTCACTCCATACATCAGTAACAATTTCGACTAACTGACACGGTTAAGAAAAATAATGATAGACTTATGTTATCGTTACTAATATAATAGCCATTATACAGGATGTTTTAATTTGATCACCCTAGGCATTTTGCTCAAAAGCTATATTACGTATAAATGTGAAATTTTCGGGGTGTATACTGTCGGGGAAGTTCGTTGTTATTTGTAAATTTCAACAAAATCGAGACATTTTTAACGGTTTTGGAATTTTATTTCTTTTAACGCTAGGTGGTGGACGAAAACTGTCAATGAAAAAGTTGTAGAGCATACTCTAAAACCTTAAATGTAAATGGTTTAGTCGGCGGAATAGGTCATTTGTCATTGAGATATTAGGTCATGAAAAATAAGTTGATACTAGGTGGCTACTAAACCTTTTCACAACTCATTTATTAAGAAACCTATATAAATTGTAATCCGCACTGGGGATTTCCTCACCACAATCAGGTCAAATTTCGCTTCAAAGTCTAGTCTGGTCTACTAAGAGATCGCGTTATTGGACCATTTTTTCTACCGATTCGGCTTAATGGGGATAGCTACTTGGCCTTCCTAGAGAATGAAGTTGCAGAAGCGTTGGAACATGTACCATTGATCGACATCCCACACCTTTGGTTCCAGCATGACGGTGTGCCTCCTCATCAGCAAAGAGGTGTGGTACAATTCATTAACACCGAGTTCTCTGGGCGTTGGATTGGAAGGAACGGTCCAGTGCGATGGCTCCTAGGTCCCCAAATTTGACATAACCGGACTTTTTCCGGTGGGTATTCGTGAACGAGTAAGTTTATAAGACAGTCACTAGCGAAGAAGACTTGCGCCAAATAATTATTGCAGCGTTTCGACTCGTAACTCCAGCTATGGTCCGTGGACGAACGTGTATAGCAACGGATGGTGGAATTATTGAACCTCATTTAATATACTGGTACATTTGTAAATTTTGTAATACTTTCGGAAGTTTGTTTTTTTATCAAAATTAATTACCAGTAAAAAAATTAGTTTAAAAACTTTCATTTTTAGCAGTCATACAAACATTGAAATTCAGATAATTTGGCTAGGTTTCTTTTTATATTAGCTGTGAAAAGGCTTTTTCCACCTACTACCAACTTGTTATTTTTCATGAGCTAATATCTCAGTGACAAATTGACATATTCCGACCAAACCATTTAAATTTAAGGTCTTCGAGTATGCTCTACAACATTTTCATTGGCAGTTTTCGTCTACCACCTAGCGTTAAAAAATAAATTCCAAAACCGTGAAAAATGTCGCGATTTTGCTGAAATTTACAAATAATAACGATCTTCCCCGATAGTGTACATCCAGAAAATTTCACATTTCTAGGTAATATAGTTTTTGACCAAAATTCTTGGAGCGACCAAATTAAATCACCCTGTACACCAATAAAATTAAGCATTGTCGAAACTAATAACGCGTATCACTAGTGCCATTACTGGGTAGAAGGCGTGTCTACTAACAGCTTCGGTTTGTTTATTTCTAACATCGGGCCCGAAAAGTCTTAAATTTTTTAAGACGGCTGTGTACACGTGTACACTGCACCAAAAAAAAATAAAATGTAAATTGTTGATATTACAGAATAGGCGAATTTGGAAATGACATACAGTAGCAACTAAAAGCAGCATAAACCCTACCGGGTAATACCATATTCGCGAAGGCACGCCACAGATGGCGCTACTGGATTGCCTTTTAATTATCATAGTATAATATAGATGACGAAGTGTCCAGATTTGTTTTAAACAAGTTTAGTCGTCTGCTACGCGCAATTCACCATGTGATTTTAAAGCTTAGTGTTGTTTGGTGTTTTCTTTTAAATACAGGGTGTTTCAAAAGGTGATGCAAAAATGTTCAGGTGTTGTAGGGGGTGAGTTGAGAAGTATGCCTGTTTTTTCTCCATTTTCCTACGATGAGTGAAAAGAGCGCCATAGAGCTTCAAAGTGTGGCCTACTAGATCTTGGAAGTAGGCTGCAACAAGCGCAAAACCAAGTGCTCAGCAGGGACTTTTAATACTGTTTAAGTTTACTTTTTTACGCTGGTTACCTCGATTTGTTTACAAAGTCCTTTTTTACCTAACACACGAACCCAAACCATAATGTTCGCATTCCTCGGCTGCTTTGTTTGGTGCTTGTTGCAGCCTACTTCCAGGGGCTAGTAGGCCAAACTTTGAAACTCTTTAGCGCTCTTTTAACTCATCGTAGGAAAATGGGGGAAAACAGGCATACTTCTCAACTCACCCCTACAACTCCTGTACATTTTTGCATCACCTTTTGAAACACCCTGTACAGTTATTTAGGACAAACTTAAAGCTGCAGCGTTAAAGAGTCAACTTTCAGCCATAACAACAATTGCCAAGGGCTCCCCACCCACGGTTTTTCCCTATAAACGTTAAAATTTAACGCCGAATATCGGACTTCTCGAGCAAGTCTTCCAGAGTAGGGTCCCTGTGAGTGTTTGTCAGCGGCTTTCATCCACAACGCCAAATTCGCTTTCAACGCTGAGTTTAGGCCTTACTCACAATGCCAGAAACCGGTCGGAACTCGAGCCGAAACTGGAACCCGATTAAGAATCAACTGGCATTTGGTCGGCGGTCGAAAAGGAAGCCGTTTCTTTCCCTACAACCTTCACTCCGTCCGCCGCCTTTATCCTAAATATCGGGTTGACCGCCGAGGATCGTAATAGAAAATGTTTGCCCAGAGTCCGTCCATCCGTTCGCGCGCGCGGTCAAAGCTTGTCACCAGCACATAAAAGAAGAGAATTATGAAGGCGTTACGCGTGGTGGTACGCGATTACAAACAGCCGACTGCTAGTCGAGCTTAGATAACGTTCGCGGGTGGGCGACGGGGATTCTAGTTACAGCCGCTAGACGGCGCCCACCGAGCAAGAAACGATCTTTAAACGTCCTCGTAATTAAGAAAAATATGGGACGGGATGGTATAGCAGTCAGCTTATTAGAGAAGGCGTTCAATTAACTGCCTCTCATTTTTTAGATCCGATAGTGTAGCGGAAGTAAACATAATTTTAGATATATATTATATACTTATCATTATATCTATTGTTATTAGCGTAAGTAACATTAATAAACATAAGTATGACGCGGAACAATTTCGGTTAATTATTAGTCTGTCGCGGAGTGATTGTATCGAAAGAGGAAATTCGTCACATCATAAGTAACATAACAATAAGTATGACCATGACTCATAAGTATGCCATAAAAGTATTTTCGTTAATGAAACCTTGTTCACGGGATATGACGTAAATTACGTCAATTACAATTCCGTGACGAAATTCACGTCATCAACTTTACTGATTGGAAACGGAAGTTAATGAGAATTCCTCGCGCGTTTCGGGCTTTGGCCTTGTCAAGTTTAGCTCGTGCCTCACGATCACATGATTTAATTTCCACGGTAACCTTTTCAATAGCGCAAGGATTATAAGCATTTTTGCATCCGCTTAATGTATGTTCCGCGTGAAACAAGGTCTCATTGAATTTTTTTCAATGGAAATGTTATACAGAGGCATACTTGTGAGTAATTATGTTACATATGGTATGACACTAAAGGAATTATAAGTCGCTAGATGACTTGGGCCTAAGGTGGCGCCTTGGGTATTAGCCTAGCTGATTACGATTATTATTATTATTATATTGTTTTAATGCTAATATCTTTAGGCATATTTAGACACTGGGGGCTCTGTGCTGAGAACTAAACCTAGATTGCGCAATAGCTATGAAAATCAGTTCGGTGATAATTTTTCTTAATTGACATACTCATTTTTACTATGTTACTTATGGTCACACCTCACTCTCTTTGTTGGCAAAATTTCTGCTGTTGGCACTAGACAAACAGACTCGTTATAATAATTTTTTTTTATCCCTATGCTATTTAGTATTTACGTTGGCAATTTTATACAGGAATCCATACCTCTACTTGGAATTCTTATCGCGGCAGATTTTCGTCTCGATGTGGCTGACGGTTTTTTTACATCACTCTGTTAACTTAACAAACAACAACGTTAGAGGGGAGCGCGCGTAGAGGGGATTTTTCTCTCGTAGGCGGGGCCAAAGCCGTCAGAGTTATCTTACCCTACGCGATACGCCAGGACAAGCATTCCAAGTAGAAGGTATGGATTCCTGTTTTATAAAATAACGTAACAATAATACGTATGACACTTTTAGCCTTGCCCATTATTTCTTAGTTCAACCTTCGATCACAACTGTTGTTGCTTAAAGCTCGTGTGAATTACAACTAGTAATCGTCCAAATTTATCGCTACTATTTTTACCTCTCCGAGGGTACTTTTTACCCTGGAGGGGTTATACAATCTTCGTGTCTGTGGGTGGGTGGGTGTGTCCTGCGAACGCGTACGCATTTTCGGGGCAAAGTGTAATCACTGCGTACGCTTTGTGTTGAAATCACCGCGTTCGCAGTTGCTAGGGATTAGGGAGCGAAGTCTAACGGATGGCAAAACCACCGTTAGACGGTGAGCGTTAACGGATGACAATGCGATCGGGTTTGGTTTTGATGGTTTTACGCTCCCCGTCGCGACATTGTGGATGCAGTTTGATTGGATATTACGTTATTTTAATGTTTATGTGTACGGTGTGAATGTTTAGTTTGTGTTATGACGGTTGTGGGTGTTGAGTGTGTTATGTTAGTGTTGGTGTTGGTTGTGTGTACGTGCATTTTCTCACCAACTTTATCTTGTTGACTTTTGGGACGGACCGAATGCTGAGTGTTTAACAACCTCTCAACTTCCAATGGCAGGGTTTCCACCAATTGTTAACGGTATTCGTCTTAGTGTCTATTTGCGATTTATTGGTGCCGGCCGGGAATCGAACCCGGGTCTGCTGCGTGGAGATATTTACTCTAACACCTCGGCCACCGACGCTTGTTAAGCTTGGGTGTTTTTCAAAAACAGCTAAGCGATAGTCGTTTACGCTGTTATAAAGTTATTGACGTCAATTTTTTTCCTACAACATTTTACACTTTTGTAAATTTTTTTTCAACAACATTTTACGCTTTTGTGAATTATATTGAATTTAAAATTAATTAATTATTTATAATTTGCTTCGTATTATATTTAACCGATAAACTTGTTCTGTAAATAGGGTTAAATTCAATTGTGCATTGTTTTAGTACGTCTAACTCGCTGTTGTAACTACTTCATTTATATTATTCTGACTAAATTAAACTCGGTTGTTTCGCCTGAATTATTTAAATTAAAATTAAAATTTTTTACCGGGCGGGATTGAACCGGGATTACGTTTTTAGTAAATAACTCTGAATTGCGGAGATATATCTTTAAGGGTTATCTCGAGAGATTAATACCACTAGGGACAATTCTTCCGAGGAGAGGTATATTTTGGCTTGCCAACTTGTTTACTATACGCTACGAAGAAATATTTATCATCACGTTAGTTTTGTTCAATCACGTTTTTCATCATCGCGTAGCCTACCATTCCAAGAAAGCTAGTAAAGCGACCGAAAAAGGTTTACAATAAGTAACTTGGGGTAGAAAGTTAGAAAAACTTGTAATCGATTTATAGGATTTTGTAGGAGAGATTTTGCGCAAAATATTTAAAATATACGATAAATTCCATTAAAATTATGGGAAAATATAGGTTTCAATTACTTATGAAGTTAAAACCCATGGTTTTTAAAGGGAATTTGGTATACTAATAGACGCTTCAATAAATCATCGTTCAAGGAAATCGCCAAGAAGTAATATTTCCGAGAGCCAGGACCTGCAAGTCACTGTTTAAATAGTGCTTGTTAAAATAATGGAAATTTTTCACCTTTACGGCAGAAACAAGCGTTCACTTTTAACCAGGTAGCTTTTTTAACATATTAAGGTTTGGAAAAAACACGACTTTCTGTTTACAGGTGAAACGTTTCCATTATTTCAACCAGCACTATATAAACAATACGCTGCGGGTCCGGGCTCTCGGTAATATTACTTCATGGCGATTTCTTTGAAGGGTGATTTATTTAAGCGCCTATTGCTGCCGCAGCAAAGATTTTTAATATTTCTAACTTTGAAAATTTTGATAAAATACGGGAGGTCACGTGTAAATGTTTTTTTTACGTAACTAGCTATAGTTATTGAAGGTAGACAGCACGTACACGAGTCGATAAAGATTTTTTAAATCGAAGTCCACGTGCGAAACGCGAGTGCCAATAAAGATCTAAAGAAGATGTATAAAAAGTAGAGTTCCGAAAATCGGAAAAATAAAAAATTTAAACATAAATTACTTTTTAAGGGTTTTTAATGTTATCTAATAACCGTAAACATACTACAAAACATTAATAGTGTTACATTGTTAATCAGTTTAAACTAGTCTAGAGGTTTAGTTTTATTTATTTAAATTTGCAAACAATATATCAGACCAGAAGTTTATAATAAACCCGAAGGGGTTTATTATAAACTTTTGATCAGACTAATCATGGACCAAGAATCTAAAGGGACTCACTATTTAGGCTTTTAAAAGCACCCGTGAATACTGGTAATAGGAAAATCACGGGTAATTTTAGTTCAATGTGGACAAGCTTGTAGTTTCATAGAGAAGCTGGAGCGTTCACGTTCAATTTGGACAAAATGGTGCCGTTGTCGGTTAAATGATTAGGCTTAGTAAGTTTTTGACCTTTTATTTTTGAAATTGGGCCTTTAAAAGTCTAAGTAATGGTAATTAACCATTGTGTTAAGTCAAAATAACCAGTAAGCCGCGTATGGCAGCTATGGCTGAGGTTTTTAATCAAATTTATTGGAATCTATTTCATTTCTAAACTTATCCAATTTAAAGAACTAAGCCTAACCTAACTTTCTCACACGTACTGTCTCCTAAGTCCCAACCATAGAAATATAAATGGTCCCAACTAGCAGTGATAGTTGAACAGAATTCTCGAGGCGCTTTAAAGCGGCTGATGTACCTCAGTAAGCCTTCCGATTTAGACCATGCCTATCGTGTCAAAATATCTAGAAAAGTGAGTCCCCTTAAATTCTTGGTCCATGGACTAATCATCGAATGAAAACCTTATTTTTTTTTTCCTCGGTCATTTTCCGACTTACAACACTAATGAAAAACATTATGTTACCTTCTATTTGATGTATAAAATAGGAAATATTTTCCATTCTATATTTTGCCTAAATAGGACTTCTCCCTGAACACAAATGTACTGCGTGTCGAACACTTCTACAGGCGTTTATTGGCCAAAATTAGACCAAATGTAAAAATAATTAAATTTAGCGAGGGAAAGTTCTATAGGTAAACAAAACTAATAAGAACCGCCTACAAGACGTTGTAGAGTTTAGCAATTATCTAAGGTTACACAAAGGAGTATTGAATTATGTTTTAAGAGCTATTCGTACCAATGCATGTATAATAACAAAAGAGTATTTTTTCATACCTTATTTTTTAAGCCTCGGCGAATAATAACGAAAACTGCTCAGTCAGGGTCATTTTTATATCGGGTTATATTTCAAAGACGTTGTCTCGCGGAGAAAGATACCCACAAAAAACCATTGAAAAAAATATCAAAAATATTTCTTAAAATTAAAAGGGTTTTAATTAAAAATTATTGGTTAATAGATCGATTAATATTAATAAAATGTTGCGATAATTTTCTTCTTTGGTTAAATAGCGCGTTAATTAAAGAGGTTAACTTTGCACGATTAATGAACGATTAATTAATATGCGAGGCTAATCAACCTTTGCGCGGTCAATTAGGGCTAATTAGGCGTTAAGAATAATGAATGCGATTGGATATTCGAGGCGTGAAAAGTCGTAACTCAATTTTGGAGGAAATTTAACTAATTTTTACTATGTGCAAAAATAGCATATATATAAAATATTCTTCGCGTTCTCTTCAAGGTTCCCGTAAATTTTACGATATTTTAAAAGTAATCATCTTTCCACGTTATGTTTAGTATTGACTCCAAAGTGCAGTATCTCCCAATTAAGTACATTTCAATGTGTTTTTTACACAAATTTTATGTTGGTGAGAAACAACTTTTTAATTCAAAAACAAAAATATTTATTTTATCGAAAAATAAAATCATAACTACAAATTGAGAAATGCAAAAAAAAATAACCCTTCGATATTTATCTTCACGGCCGCCGAGAGCGGGCCCGGGCCCCGGTAAAATATAAATTCTGGGCCCCAAGAATACCGTTATTACTAGAGATAACTATACGTTTACGGAGATAAACCCTCGTTTGTTCCAACGCGGGTCCCGGTCAAGGGCGTATTCAGGATTTTATTTCGGGTGGCGCTCGAAATCCCCCCCCCTGTGAGACCTAAAACAAAACTTAAGATTTACAACCCCCCTTGAGACCTAAAATTATCTTACGATTTACAACCCCCCCTTGAGACCTAAAATTATCTTACGATTTACAACCCCCCCTTGAGACCTAAAACTAACTTACGATTTACAACCCCCCTTGAGACCTAAAACTAACTTACGATTTACAACCGCCCCTCCCTTGATATTGAAAAGTAATGTTACTTTAAGCACCCTCCTTGATTTTGGGATGGTTTTGGGGCTCAAACCCCCCCCCTTAAATACGCCTTTAGGGCCGGAATTTGTAGCAGCTTCCCCCCTCTCTTGCCAGGTCTGTTTACCTTCTATCTTCACTTAGTGACATTTGATTCTACGGTGCAAGAAGGGGGGGGGGGGGCAAGCGGAGTTTTGGCAGGGATAAAACCCTCTTGGGGATAACGGATGAAATAAGAAATCAATTGAGACAAACCTTCTGGCCACGGTATCCATCGTAGATGATTATATCTCGGGCCCCTTTCAACGCTTCTTCAAATTTCCGCCGATGGACTTCGTAATATCATTTCGGCTACTCCCTCCCTCTCCGAGCAGTCTCTCTGCGCGGAAAGACCTCCAAACTACAACGACCATCTTCTACATGGGGAAGCCTGTGACAAAAAAAATATATAATAATATTAATAAAAAATAGTTTAAAAACCCGGCCTTTACACGACAAATTCTCGAAGAATTTCGTCGTAGGAAGTGCCAAAATATGAAATATGAGGGAGTAATTGAAAACCATCACTCTCGTATCGTTCCCAATAGATCGGTTTTTTGAAAAGACCCTACGTCAAATATCGAATTTTTAAAGTTGGTAGTTAAGGTTTTGATATCCTATGTTTTATCGGTTACCTGTTAAAAGGGTTATCAAGAATGTATTTATTTATTCTCAGGGAGATTAATAATATTATTTCGCCAGTAGGCGCTTAAATAAATCATCCTTCAAGGAAATCACCAAGAAGTAATATTTCCGAGAGCCAGGACGTGCTTGTTGAATTAATGGAAACTTTTCGCCTGTAAACTGAACAACGTGTTTTTGCTAAGCCTTATTATGTCAAAAAAAAGCTACCTGGTTAAAAGGAAACACTTGTTGCATACCGTAAAGATGAAAAATTTCCATTATTTTAACAAGTACTATAAAAATAGTGACTTGCAGGTCCTGGCTCTCTGAAATATTAATTCTTGGAAATTTCCTGCCGCTTTCTTGTTCTTTCATCCCCAACGCACATGCGTGAGTCACTGAATAAAATAGTCACGTGTTTATGTTAGTTTTATTTATAAAGGGGAACGGCCAAGCTTTTCCAAATATGGCCTTATTTCCGTATCAAAAGATTAACAAGACGTTCAATATACTAACACTTACCTTTTTTTGTCCTGAAAAAATAACTTTTGGCCCAAAAAGTTTAAATGAAAAATAAAGCCAAGTGTTTGGGTTTGAATTTTCGCCGCCATCTTAGGGGCTCCCGCGGCCCGCCAGCGCCCCTAACCCCGTATGAGCGATTTGCGAACTAGCGTAACTTAATTTAGGCTTAGGTCTCTTATAACTGGAAAGCGCCGCGTGCAAATTAAAAAAAAACTAAAATCTTTCGAATCTACAGCAGCGCGAGCTTTTTTTTCTTCCAATTTTAATCGTTGTCTCACCGGTTTCTCACCAGGTGTCGCGGCGGACGCGCGCTTTTCAATTTTCCGAAATTTCTTTATTTTACTAAAAATTAACCACTCAATATTTTTTGATGCGTTTTCGCCAAAAATTTTAGTTTTTAATGGGCTATAGGGCTATCTAAATGGTTAAAGCTTGACCGTTCCCCTTTAAGGCAAAAGTTGATAGCGCGCGCGCATTTTTTTTCTTCAGGAGGCGCGTGCGAAATTGAACGTGCCCTTCTATATTGAAATATTAAGCAGCGCGCTTTAAAATATAATACTTTTACAAGTATGTCCTGGCTCTCTGTATTACTACTTCTAGGCAAATCGCTGAACATGTTTTATTTAAGCGCCTATTACAACTTGTGGTTGCCTGGACAATACAAAACATTAAATCGTGTCAGATGATGGGCAATTTTTGTTATTTCGAACGAGCCGAGTAAACGAAGCGTTTTATTTAGACGTTAAGCGAGTTTGGGCCGTCAGCTGGAATGGTGAGGACAGAAAGCTGGTCGGGTTGTTGGACAAATACAGCGCAGCAAATAGACTTGAACCTTACGCGCGAAAATGTCAAGAATTTTCTAGCGAGGAATTTCAAGGGACGGACATCGTCCAAGCAAAGAGAGTGTAGAAGTCCCTATTGCTATTTACGAAAGCGAAAGGAGAAACGCTCAAGCCAGCCCACTGAAGTTTGGTAATGAGACAAGCGTTCGCCGACCTTGACAGCTTAATTCCACGGGTCAGAGAAAGCTAAAACTTTCCCGACGGCGCGGTTTCCAAGGAAGATACGCGACGGGAGGTGAAAACGAAAATAAGTATTCGAATCCGACGAACGGAGAGGCGATTCTCCGGGTTACTGTGCCAAAAGCTGGAATGCACTTTACCCTCACTACGCCTTCAAACGTCGCAGCTTGCTAAGCCTTCGCTCTCCTTACAGAACTAGAAACAGAGGTGTATTCACGAATACACCTTAAACGTAATAACTCGTAAGTATGGTATAAAGGTATTATCTTTAATAAAACTTGTTCACTGGATATGTCGTAAAGTACGTCAGTTCTAACTACATAACGAGAAACGCGTCATCAACTTTCTAGAAGGAAAAGGGAAGGTCGAGAAGCGTTTTTTTCTGGTTTTGACATTCATTCTATAGGCTAGCTCGTGGCTTCGTGATAGTGAGATTTTGTTTCCAGGGTAACCTTTCCAATAGCATAAAGGATGATCTGATTTACGGTTCACTAAATCGGTGGCTCGGAAAGTTCATTACGTCAAAAAAGAGTAATTTTGAGATCAATTGTATATTCCGTATGAAACAAGGTCTCATTGAAATATGTAAATTTTATACAGGGGCATACTTACGAGTGATTATATTACGTACGCTAAAACTTGGAACTATGGTAAGCTGAAGGGCAGTGTTCGAGGGGCCTGACTGGTAGTTAATCCGCCACAGATTCTAGAAACCCAGTTAGAAAATAAAATGAAAAGGAAAGAAATAAACAGAATGGATTCGTCTTTCGACGCGATGCTAATTAAACGGTTGAAAAGTGACAGCTCCGTTTTCGCTGAAATATACTTTCAAGGCGCCAATTCCACGGTTTAATTAATGTCCTTAATTATTTTTTATGTTAATTAAAAAGTAGGCGAAGAGCGAGTGATAATCGCGACCGTGATCTTTTAAGAATAGGACGCGATTCTTCGGCATCAAATTTCCTCGTTCACTTAGTATCGTTTGATTAAATGGCCTACTCTGATTTGTAGGAGTCCCAGTTAAGCGCTATTTCGCCCTTGAATCGGATTAATTATACGTCGGTACAAACATCCCCCTAAAAGATTAACTTAATTTGCCAATTTCGATTATTAACAATACAGTTGCGGAACCCTATTAAGTCGTTGTTTGTTTAACAGAAAGGTTACTTAGTCAGCGAATGGTTAAAATACAATTAACTGAGCGATAAGAAATCCATTCTCTGTGTTTGCCAAAGCAATAGAAATGTCCAAAGTTCGACGTCTATCAAATCAACTCAGAACCTTAAAATCGACAACCTTAACGGTAGTTATCGCCTTGTATCAAAAATTAACTTTAGGGATAGGGGTATCCAAGTATTTTAGAGCAATTAGCCTAACTAAATAGACACCTTCAATAATTCTGAAGCTCCTCCGGTATCCTCAACAAAAAACCGCACATTAAAAAAATCATAATAATGTGATTTATTTAATATTATTTAAGTTGATAAATATTAACGTATCGGTTACTTTAGCCGATAACTAAGTTTTTAAATTATTTTTTATAGCCTTTAATTTTAGGATTCCTGGAAACTCTTCTTCAATAGTAATAAGGATATTATTACACTTTCCTTAATTTTATAGTTACCACCGTAGACATAGTAAAGGTTAATGGACTTAAATGAAATATTAGCCATAGTTAAGCCGAAAATCGTTTTTTTAAATTCCAAATATGGTTTGAGATATTCACGACCGCGTAAGCTTTTATCAGTTAACGACTGTTAAAAATATTAATAATTTGCACCGAGGTTTTAAACCGTTTATTAGCGATCGTTAGAATCATATTATGTAAAACAAAATAATACATGTGTCAACTATTACAGTTCTGGAATTAATCGATTGATCTTTAATTTTATAAATACTTTTGGTATTTTAACTCTACGCAATATTATTTATTTACACCAAAACAAACATCTAAAATTTCCAGTTAAAATATTCTTTAAATATACCACAATTTGATATCAAAATTGTTTTCCTTTGTAATTAAGAGGTTTACAACTTTACGAGGCAAATTTTGTTAGAGCTTGTCATAACAATTACTTAGCTTTGATAATTTGTCAAACTATAACGATTTCCAGAAATTTTAGACGAGGTACAACGAGTTAAGGAGGATAACTTGTTACGAAATTTCATAAACATCTCCGTCGAAGCGGTAACAATTTGCATAATATTTTGGAAATTCGGCGAAAGTCACTCGACAAAAGAAACCAACTGACCTGAATCTGTTCCCTCGAATGCTTCATAAATTTCCCTCTTTTTTCCTGAAGAATATCGTCGAAAACGAAAGTGTCAGAAAAAGCCGTTCCGCTAAAATTCGCGCTCATTCCTAGTATGAAGCATCACTACTGATCGCCGAGCGCGCGCGAGCTTTGAGATGATACCGTTTTGAGCCGCTACGATCACATCAGATTCTGGGACCGAATTCGAACTAGACCGCTACCTGTTGTTCGAATTTTTAGCTAAAATATACGTCCAAGTCGAATCGATTGCAATGGCAGAGTATTAAAAGCTATCGTCTGTATTTCGCTATACGTCACCGTATCTAAACTACGAACCTTTTTTATTTTCTATAAAAGCTAAATAGTGGGTATCTCTAGAAGCGGTAGTAAAGGCTTGAAATCGAAACTTCAAATCGTACGATAATAGCATCTTGAGTCATCTTTCTTCTACAGATTTGAAAAGGATATCCTTATTAAGCACTAAACCCGTTCTTATCGCGCGAGTCAGTTGCAAATATAAAATTAAAAATATCTCAGGACAAAATAATAAAATTACTCAACCGATCCGCGGAACTTCTGCCGAGAAAATTAACGATTTACGGAATTTTGAGGTGACGTCGTGGCTTATATTATTAATTATAGACCAAAAATTTAAATAAACTAATTTCAAAGGTTTTTAAGCTTTTCTGTTACTTAAATTACATTTTGTGATAAATTTTTATTTTTGAGACATTTTAACGGAAACTTCCGTAACGCGTTGACAGTGCTGCCGGAATGTTATGACGGTACTGCAAAATGAACTTTTCGAAACGCGTGCAAAACGCTGTGGAAAGTCCAGACGTTCCCGTCAAAAATTTCGTTCGCTTGAAATCTCCATTAATATCTTTCCTACATCCTGAAAACTCACAACGTCCCGCTAAAATACACGAAATTTTAACACGTTCTTGTATTATTTCCAAAAGTATATAAAATATATCTTAGGAGGTGGTACCTTGGATATAAACTTAGCTGATATGAAACACATTCTTAATCCAAGATATAATGTATTTCGCCCTGAATTTATTAATTCAGAACGTGTTTTGAAAAATCAACGGGAGCCTACGAAGGTACAGTTTTCAAGAGAATAATATAGGCTTAGAGTTTAGACAAAATGGCGCCATCTGCTTTAATATCTGTCAACTAAATGTTGGAAGAAATAATAATTTAAATGCTTTTAGCGGTTGTATCGATATAATTTTGAATGAGGAAACAGCTTTCACACTTTCGATTTTGAACTCGGTTGCTCGGTGGCGATACTTATGCGTGATCAAGTTTTGAATTACTCACGATACCCATAGATTTTTTTACAGAGAATATTCGTGGGGGAATCCATAGCTTGACTACATGGGGAGGGGACCCATTAGGGTGGAAAATTCAATAGTGGAGGCAGAGGTGGTACGGCGGTGGCGGGCGCCACAAGGGAGATTGTAAAGGGGGGTCGATACGCTCGTAAAAGAGTGTATAGGGAGATGTTTACCTATGCACTTTCGGTACTACGCCAAAATTTAAATATAATTAAAACCATTTTGAAACTCTCTCAGTGAACTAATTCATAAAAAAAATTCGTATGCCACAGTATGACTAAGGTTTTTTATATAATGACATTAACTGAATTGTAACTAATAATTTGATTATAGGTTACAGGTACACACTCAGTCAACCATGAAGGTTTTTTATATTATTACTTTAATTCCACTTTAAAACGGACATGTAAAAAGTTTCAGATACTTATTTCTACTCTTCATACATTCTAATTTTATCTTTCAATTTAAAACGATATTTTTTAAAAGAATAAAAGTAATTTTACGGGGTTGTTAGCCTTCTTGAAAAAAAAATAAATTTGAATTTTTATTTTTAAGGAGCAGTGGTTTAATTTAATATTATAAATTAAGATTTAAATGAAAACCATGTCTATCGCAAAATCTTAAAAATTATACATTTTGCATTTAAAATTGGATATTTTAGGGGAGCATATGTAAAATTACTGTAAATTTTTCAAGTTTGAAAAATACAAAATTTGTTTTAAAACGTTGTACTAACATTAGCAATACTGGCTTTAATGTTAAAATTTATAAAATTAAATAATTATATAATCAATAAACTGTGCAACAAATATTAAATAATAAAATATTGAAATTGCATTGGTTCAAGAAGAAAACGCTGAATTTTTAAATCTAATATTATAACTAAATTGTGTTAAAAAACTATTAAAAAATAAATGCAACAATTAATAAAAATAAAAACTCTACTTAAAATGAAACAATGGAATGCATAACTGGACGGAATAGTAACGGAAAATTAAAACTTTAACAAAGCTAAATATTTAAAATTTGAAAAATTTCCTTTTCTATCCTTTGTAACTTCTTAACGGACGAAACAGATTTGTAAACGACAGTATTACTGTATTTTTGTGCTTATTTGGCATTTTGTTTTTTAGGAATTATTTTATCATAATGTGATCTAAAAGATCCAAAGCCATTTTTGAAAATCATGGAAAAATGGCAAATTCTTAAATTTTAAAGATGACTAGAAAAATCACGCCACTAAATTTAAAAGAGCATTTAAATTATTTACGTAGTATCAAGATTTGTGAAAATTTTGTAATTTAAAATGAACTTTAACGAGGTGAGAAAGTTGTTAAATTCTCTCAGGGAGAATAATAATAAAACTAAATTTAAAACTATTTACGAAACACTAACAACAACCTTAATTAAAATAAAATTATAGAACTTTTAGATTGGTTTATGAATTCCATTCATGAAGGTTCTTTTTCTTTACAGTTCTTTTGATCCTGATATTCGACTAATCTGTACAAAATGATGAGATTAATTTTAAAAAAATACATTGACACTAAATTAAAAGATAAGAATAGTATACTTTAATAATAATTGGCGTTTTTCATTCAATAGTTTCGAGCAATCACTTTCAACTTTGGCCCTCCATTCCATTTCTTTTGAAAGCGATTTTTCAGCCATTTCTTTGGAGTGCGATAAGGTGCTGAGTCTAGCTTGATAATCTCTAGTATGCTCTTCAATATCATTCCTACAAAATAAAATTTACAATACAAACTTTATTTTTAAAAGATTTTCTTGTCAAGTACCTAATTTTGTATATCCTTTCTCTGTGGCGTTGTTTTCTTTGTTGATATTTGAGCATAAGTAACTCATTCTTTTTATTGGAAGCCATGAGATCATCTTGTAGCTTTGACACTTGAAATTGGAGCTTCTTTATTTGACTAACCAGCCCTAATTCCTGAATGCAGAATTTAAAATTAGAAAAACCTAATAATGGTTGTTACACTGTGTATGAAAAATAAACAACAAAATGTTATATTGTTGACCCAAAAAAATAGTGTATAATAAAAAATAAATGAACTTCAGAGTAATTCAAATATCAAAACATATTGAAACAAAAAAAATATATATAATTACATGATGAGCCGTGGAAATTTTATTTTCTAGAAGGGAATGTAAATTATTTATTCGACTAGGAGAGTCCGTAGAAGACTGCCGCGCTAGTGAGTTTCCTGTTAAAATACAAGAGCTATTAATATGAATTTTATTAATTAAAATTATTTTTAAAATCTTACTTCTGCTATTTATTTTCTCTTTCCTTAGTTGATCTTCCAAATCATCATATTGAGCCAATACTTCACTGAGCTATCATTTATTAATTTTGGGAGTTAATATTAAATTTTTTTTAATTAGACAAAGCGTATTACTTTGAAAGAAAGGGTTTCATTATCCAGCTCAATTTGCCTGTTTAGTTTCTCCAAAACACGGATTTTGTCTTTTAATTGGGAAATTAGTTTTTGCTGCTCATTTAGTTGGCTTTGTAAATTGTCTCGATGTTCACAGACATTTCTAAGTGTATCATCCTATGAAATGTTTTAAAAATTGAGCCACAAATCAATATAAATACACAAAAAAAACCTTACACATGAACACTTAGTTTCTATGGTTAGTTTCCCTTCTACTTTCAGTCTGTCTATGATGCCTTGCAGTTCATTAATCTAGAAATTAAAAATTAAATTAATACTGAAAAGTTTTAACACTTAACATCAAGTGAAAATAGCGTTCATATTGCTATAAGAAAGTAATGTCAATACCACTTGACAGGTGGAAAGTAGTTAGTGATCAAAGAAGAAGACATGATTGTACAAACGAAAAAAAGAGACAACACCTTTGCTTGAGCAGTTTTCAGATCATTTTCCATAAGCGTCTTTTCATGTTCAAGCTGCTGAACGTCATTTTGATGTACACGATCCAACTGTTCCTTAACTTCTTGCATTGCTAGACGTTGTTCTTGAAGTTCAGACTCATAATCTTCCCTGAAAATTTTGAAATAATAATAAAATATATTAAATTAAACTAAGCAAATAAAATAAATTACTTTTGCTTTTCTAGCATTGCTTGAAAGTTTAAAACGTTATTGTCACGGTAGACCGCTCTAGAGCTAAATTCTAGTAATTCTTGTTGTAAATAACGCCTCTCCTCGAGTAAATAGACTAGTTGATCGCCGACATTCAAATGAGCAATGTCGTTTAGACCTTCGTTGATCAAAATACGCTTGATATCTCTCAGATCCAGCGAAATGTCATTTAAATACTGATGATGATGATGAGATAACGTAGCTCCTCTTGCATGACTCAGCCCTACAGATTCAGCCATACACCGCACTCATAACTCCCAATTTAAAAACCTAAATAACAATGAAATTTACATTAAAACGAATCATTAATTAAACCAAAACAAAACAAACAATAAACCAAGTAGCTTACTTTGAACTATGTGAAATCTATCTGAAGTGTAAACAAAACAGAATGATTAGAGAGTCCAAATGTCATTCCTATCGACGCGCAAGCCACAGAAAATGCAACGAAATCTCTCCGAAAAAATCCGTTTCAAATAAACTTCCTTTTCGATTAGAGTTATAATTAACCGCGAAAAGCAAACTTCGTTTTATTTATTTTCATGGAAAATATCACCAAAACTTTCCCTGAAATCGAGTTGGCTGCTTCAGCTGCGGTTTCAGCGAATTTCCTACTTGATAATTTCGTCACCTGCCCCTGCGTGAGTTGCCTCCCCCCCCCCCCAAATGCTCAAAACTACGGTTTAAAAATCGCATTCACGCACGAACGAATCAATGACGTAAACAGGCCTAAGCTTTCACTAACGAATCGCCTACTCGCACTTGTGGGAGGTTCCGCTAAACGTCAAAAAGAAAGCGCCTTCGGTTAGAAACGCGCGGAAATGAACCAGGGCTACTGCTTCTGCTAACTTTCCCTTTAATTTCAAAATCCATTAGGCTTAATGATGATTTCCATAAAAAAAATTGTTTTTCTTTTCACTACCTCCGAAACTAGCATTAACGCAATACTATATAATTTTTACATAATATCATACCGTTTTAAAATACACCTTCATTTCTGTTTACAAAAATTAAATCTTTTACGTAAATCTTAATTTTGGTTATTATTTAAAAATGTTGATTTTGCGTATTGGTTTGATATAAAAATAATACGTGAAAGGTCGCACGCACTTAGCATCAGACGGCGCAGACGCCGAAATATCCCCTGTAAAGGAGCTTTTCCCGCATACCCCCAGTTCCCTCGTTTCCTTTTTGTTTACGATTTTTCTGGCACTGTGCCAAAAATCCCCGCCCGCTCACGTGGTATCGGTTGTCCAATGAACAAAGATATTTCACGTGCTTCAAGGCTGTTTTCGTTGGCGCCGATTATTTTCAACTGGCGCCACTTGGTGGGACGCGTTAAGTGTATGCTGCAGATCGAAGCGTATGCCAAAAGAGTCTTTCATACGTACGTCGAAAACGAAATTATTTCGACAGCGATAAAATCGTTCCAAAATAAGTTACATATTGGTTTCTACCTATCATCTGATGCAAATTATCGTATGGTTCAAGTAGAAAGTCTTGTCTTCTCCTCATGTCGTATCACGACACCGTGGTACATTTAGTGGCCGGAGGGTAAGTGAAGTTTTCGCCTAGTTAAAATTCTACGGGGCCGAGGATTTGAGGGAAAGACGAACGTGTAGGAGTCGCCCTTAAAATATTTTCGACAAATATTTAAACTTTCGCTTTATATTGAATTTTTTATATGTGTACATTACAGCTCTTTTCCTTAAACCGTAGTCGTACTAACCTCACTTTTAGCCGTTTATGCAAATTTTACGTTTACATTATAATGTTTCGTCAGAACGTGCCCAGACTAGTTCATTATTCATAAAGTTGGATTAAATTGTTCCTTGATTGATTTTACTTTTGCATACGGTTTTAATGACATTACCGAAAAAAAGTCTTGGAAAAGGGTTAGGTGCTATCGAACCTATTGTCAAAATAGTTATATTTTAAAATGTTTTGTATAAATAAATGTTTTTTTTTGTAAAGTTCAGAATATCACATGCCCATTTTTTTTAAGCATTATAAAAGTATTAATTTAAAATTATTTATTTATTTCTTAACAATACTTTTAGGAAATTAAAAAGGGTGGGGACCCAAATAAAAGCCACAAAAATTAAATATTTTTATATATAACTCACAATAAATAAAAATTAAAATAGGTCAAAATACTATAAATAATATTTTTACCCATTATGAGAAACAAATTATCGAATATTAATTTATATATTAAGCTATACTTCCAGTTATTTAGTACCAGATAATTTTTTTAATATAATTTCCCAATATTTTAAGTAAAAAAGGCATTGCAATTTGGACTTTCTTTTCAGGCTGGGTGGCACAGCTGGAGCCATTGCAACATGCCCACTAGAAGTGGTTAAAACACGTCTGCAGTCGTCAGTTGCCAGTTTTGAATGTGCACAACTCAATTCTAACTCTTCACGTTTACAGCTTTGCTACAATCCTTCAAATCCAGCAGCTCCTGAGAATAATCCTTTCAACAACCCATCTATTAAAAATGGCACCAAACAGAATTCCTCTGGTATTTGGAGGTGTATTAAGTAAGCTTATTTCATTAGAAATAAGCTCCTAAATGATACTAGTTCCAAAGTAGAATTAAATATTTTTAAGGTTTTATTTTAACACATGCTTGGGAGTTTGACACTGGATTAAAAAATAATCTGATCACATTTTTTTTTCCCAAAATTATCTCTCATCTTCCGATTCTTTGTCATAAAACTAGGGCTGGGTATATTAAGATTACGCGAAATTGGGAGAGATAACGCCTTTGCGAAACTGGTTAATACAAATCTCAAAATATAGAAACTTTTATCTAACTCTCTCAATATAAAAATGTAACCGAATATAAATGTTAGACTTTGCTCCCCAATGTGAATTATTATTTTTTTAACTCTTAGAGAAGAGCTGATTCATAAAACCACAGCTATGAAAATTCATAGATAATACCACTGACTACTAGCAAGGCTCCGTATTTAACTTCCTATATATTCAGAGAGAGTCGTTGATCTTTCAATTTTATACATTTTGAAAATGATATTGGCAGTTTATTTTGGAAGGATTTTTTTTAATGGGTTAGACTGAAAGGATCAAGGGGGAATGTAGGTTTTTAAGCAACTTCCGTTAGTTGGCATCGGAGCAAGACATCCGGAGGCTTTGGCATTTTACCAATTTGTTAGCCAGCCTTCATTCGTAAACAAAATATTTATCAGATACTTAAAGGTTGTTGTTTCTTTGTTTTCTGGCTTTTTGGTACTAAGATTAGACATTTTTTAAGTGCTCATATTTCAAGCATTTTTTAGAGCAAGAAAACAAAACTGAACTTGATTTATGTAGGCAAAGATTGAAGGAAGGTTAAAGCCCTATTTTTAGACATCTTCCGATTAGAAAATTCCGCGTTGAACTATTTTAAGTTTTTTCATTTTGTAAATGCCAAAATTTTAAATATGTATAAAGGACATTTTTACTTAATTTAATGAATAATTTTAATATATTTCTAGGCACATTGTCGAGACAGAAGGAGCGAGGGCACTTTTCAAAGGTCTGGGACCCAACTTAGTTGGTGTGGCGCCTTCTCGGTACGTTATTTACCATTTGACAGGAAATAGATTTTTGTTGTGGGTGGAGGCAGTGTTCATTTTTGTTTTGGTTAACGTTGGTTTTATTATTACAGATGGGTTTAAGTGTTGGGCTTTAGTAAAAATTAGTGGTTGAAGAGGTGGCCTAAAGTCCCGAGTACCCTGCTTTTAGATTGTGGTTTGTCTCCATTAGCATAAGTCCCCTTAACAAAAACAAAGCTCTATTATCCTCCATGACCTATTCTCTTTAATTTAAAGCACTTTTTTTACATTTCCTTTCTGTGTCTACCTCTAGGGCCATATATTTTTGTACCTACTCAAACATTAAGAATTTTTGCAATGGTATTATGAAACCCGATACGCCTTTGGTCCATATTTGCTCGGCAGCCAGCGCAGGTAATTTAAAACTAAGGCTTTCTTTAAAAGAATTTCAACTAATCATCCCCCCTTGATACTCTTAAGGGTTTACGTCTTGTACACTGACAAATCCAATATGGTTTGTCAAAACGAGACTTCAGTTGGACCAAAGGTAATATTTTGATTGCGATAGGATATATTGGTAGAAATTGAACTAAACTCACCAATTTGTCTTCGTTTGTAGAAAATATGGCAGTGTGACAGCTTTCCAATGTGTTCGTGAAATCTACAGTGCCAAAGGGATCCTTGGCTTCTACAAAGGAATAACTGCATCTTACTTTGGCATTTCAGAGACAATCATTCATTTTGTGATTTACGAGTTCATCAAAGCTAAATTAAAGGAATATCACGATAAACAGTTTTACACAACGGAGTACAAATCCCCTAAAGACTTTGCTGCAATTATGTTCGCTGGAGCTATTTCCAAGACTTGTGCCTCCATACTCGCCTATCCACATGGTAAGTTGCCTTTCAAATTGAAGCAGTGTCAGAAAATGTCAAAATCTGTTTAACCTGTCCAATTTGCCTAATTTAACACCAATGATGTCACATTTTTTTACATTACAGAAGTTGCAAGGACACGGTTAAGGCAGGAAGGCAACAAGTACCACTCATTTTTCCAAACTTTGTTTTTGGTTTACCGCGAAGAAGGCCAAGCGGGACTCTACCGGGGCTTAGCGACGCAGTTGGTGCGACAAATTCCTAACACAGCCATTATGATGGCTGTCTACGAAGCTTCAGTCTACCTCTTATCTAGTTACCAGTGTGGTGTTCCGGCCTTGCAACTGTGTAACGAGGATGACAAAGAACCTTGTTAATTTAATACCTTAAAAATTTAAAACTTTTTGCGGCCCGACAATACCTGTTCAAAAAGATGCGTTTTTACTTTGTACAGTCGAAGCTTAAGAGAAACTACATTTTGTTTTAGTTACGGTACTAATACAAAAACTATTGTGTATTACTGTAAAGTTATTTTAAATATGTACAAAGTTAGCCTCTTTTTACAACAAAAAACAGTCAGTTCCTTTACTACAAAGATGTATTTTTAGCGCGAAAATGCAAGAGTCATATTAATGAGCTTTTATAAAAGTCTTCTTTAGTGTATAGCAGAAGCATTCCTTAAAAGACTGACATGAATTTCTTTCTCCAAGTGCTTAGAAAGTAGTTTAAAAATCTCGAATCTTATGAAATCACTCGCAGCCCTTTCAATATATCTGCCCTGCATAGGGTTTACAGTTCCAAATACATATAATATTCAAATCTAAAATCTACTGCAAGCTCTAAATCTACTGACATAATAAATGATATTAACTTAATTGTTAAATATACTTGTATATGTATTTAGAAAACTATAAAAGCAATGATTGTCAAATCTTATATAAAACGTTCATGTACATTAAATTAATGCAGAAAAATATAACTATACAGCTCATGTTATCACAGGAGGGAAGTGCGTTGGTGCTAACGACCTTTTTTATTATCACGTCTAAATGCTCAAATTTTAATTTTTTTTTATAATTTTCTTCGGAGCATTATTGTACTTTATTTGGAGGTAAATATTAGTATTTGTAGTTTTGTTTATAAAATGCAGACCCTAATTTTAAAAATTTATAGAAATAAAATTTGTAAATTTTAAATTATCCCTAGTCTTTTTATGTTTCCGAGAAAAACAGTGAGCTAGTGTTAATTTTTACACACTTGTAAATAATTATTTGGAGTTAAAAGCCACAAGATTATTGTGATAACGTTTTGTAATAAAATGCAAAAAACTTATGTTGTTTTCAGTTTTCAAACAATGTACCAAATAAGAGTTTCAATAACCGCACCACCATCTATCGGCTTTAAAAATAACTTGGGGTGGTAGGGTACTAATCAACCATAAGAGATTTTTCTAGGAACCTTGCTAATCAACGGGGACGCATCGGGAAAAAAATGTTGCTCCTCTCTTGCACGGGCCAACTTCGATCACACGTACCGCGCTTTAGCGGCCCCGTCAATCGCCTCGCATCTAATGTTAATTTGCGTGTATGAATAATCCCGATAGGGGCGCTACATACGACCAAAAACCTACTATCACCAAAGGCGGGGAATACAAGCGAAATCACGGAAAAATGTTTTTTTCTTCGGTTTTCCACTTTCCTATTTAGAAAAAAGAAGGTGAGCCTATATATATAGCAAATTCACGAGTTTATAACCGTTCTTAGGTAGTATTTACTGTAAACCTAATTAATTTTAAGAGTAAGAATCTTAAAACTAATATAATTGAAGATACAAGATGCTTAGGTACATCTTTGGAACTAAATAGGTAAAAGATAGATGGTCTTCAGCCTGCATTTCAAGGAGGATGATTTCTGTTCAGGTTTGTACCTTTATTATGGAAAAATTTTCAGTCAGATAAAATTACAAACCGGCCCTTTCTAAATATACAATATTATTCTAGGTTTAAAACATAGAAATCTTATAACGTAGAATGATTCCGTATAAGTACAAAATGGGCCAATTGCATTTTCGGAGGTTTCGTCATAATCAGCCAATCACGATTCAAAGAGTGACTACGGCAACGACTCGTTGCCATCTAGTTTGAGTTACTGAAAATAATAATTCGATTTTAGATTACGTCACCTTTAGAACCCCCATTTGATTGGCCCACGTCAATCGAGTCGCGGCCCCTGCACGCGCTCACGTGAGCGCGTGCAGGAGGCCGTGATCGAGTTTAATGTAGTTTTTAAACATGGTAGCTGTTTCTTTACTCGTAAAGATTTTTCTCTTATATGCAAACGTTTTGGATAACTATTGCGTTGTTTGTTGTTATGGCTCCTCGATGTTTCATTTCCACGGAAATGTGTCGTTGTGCAGGTAAAAGTTTGGGTTTCCTTAAAGGGGCTGGAAAGTGGGGTATTGAAATCGTCTAGTGACGTGGTTTCTCCAAAAAAATGCGGACCTGCTTTATTTTCATTTTTCCCCGCTTGAGGAATTTGGCTCTGACGGAGATGTTTTGAAAATAGTGAGGAGCGACCCGAGAGAGATTAGTGACAGGTATTCATACGCAGGGTTGCCAGTTGGGCGAAAAGTCGCCCAATTTGGGCTACTTTCAAAACGATTAGAGACCAAAAATGCTTGGGCGTTTTGGGCGATTTTTGGGCTCCTTTATCTGTCTTCAGTCGCCCGCACTATTTTCAAAATTGGTCGAACACATTTTGGATAGACTTATACCGTTTTCAAGATGCCTCTGGAGAGCACATAATGAAGGTGCATTAAGCTTTTAAGTTTACCAATTTCTAACGCACAAGTAGAATGAGTTTTCTCCCAAGTGAACTTGACGAAAACTGATCTTAGAAACCGAATGAATCTCGATTTATTGTCTAGTATATTATATGTTAAATTCGGACTAGCTCGAATAAACAAAATGTTCGGGATTTGTGCCTCCAACTGAACTCTTAAACGCATTCAACCAATCAATGTAATGTATAACCAATAAGCATATGTAACATAATTACTCATAAGTATGCCACTGTACCTTTATTCCATTCAAAAATCTTCACTAGCGGTTTGTTTCACCACGAACCCGTATAAAGGTGGACTACTTTAGATTTAACCTTTTTATTCATCCTAGTAATTTTGGGAATCACACTATTGGCTACTAACATATTTATTTAAGCCAATGGAAAACCTCTAAATTGAGAAGGAAATTTTTGCGTCGGAATTTTAGTCAGCCCAATGTAGCTTTATTGAAATTTATAAACTCGCTCGGTTTGTGCGGATGAAGTTAAATAATGAGTAATTTAGAAAAATAAAAGGTTGGGGAAAATGATCAATAAGTGATCGCTTTCCGAAAATGGAAAAAGTCGTCGAAGTGGAATATTCCACCAGCGTTATTAAAACCCATATCAAGCCTAGAAGAGTTAGTCCTAGGCTCAAAAGAATGATAGAATATGCAAATACTCCAATCTTGTAGATGCGCCAGAAAAGCTCAACCTGAATTTCAACTATTTTTTCCAATAAACCTGCTTCTTTTATTTGACAATGCAAATTTATTTTAGAACGTGAGTCTCCAAGAACTTCATTAATTTGCAATTAACAGAACTTCATTTTAGCTCCTAAGCCTTGGTTGTTCAACCGGTTTGATTACTAAAATAATGGCCGTCACGTCAGTTTATCAGACGTAGAGCTAATTGGGCGACGGCATTATCGGCATTTGAGATTCGATGACGTCAAATATTACGTAGGGTACGGATGGCGCAATATCTGTGAAACAAACCGTTAGTGAAGAAATACAGCTAGTGGCATACTTATGAGTAATTATGTTACATATGCAATTAGTATAATGTAACTTCTACATTTTTTAATAAAATGATTGGTTTGATTTAAAAAATTTAGTTTAAGTGAGCTTGTACCATTTGGTTATTAATGTTTTCTTTGGGCGACAAATTGGGCTACTTAAGAAAGACTGAATTTATTTTGGGCGACAAATTGGGCTACTTTAAAATAACGTTTGGGCGACTTTCTCAAAAACGACCTGGCAACGCTGTTCATACGCGAACTAAGATATTCGGGCCTTTGTGGACGTGGTTTTGGTTCTAGTATTTTAATATTTATTTAATTATAATGAAATTAATGAACGAGTTTAATTCAAATAAAAAACGGAAACGTGATGATACGAAAATATCTCTTGTTGGTGAATTAGATAAGTGGGAAAAGGCAAAAGAACTGGTCAAAATGCTCCAGTGAAACCAAGGCCCTAAGAAATTGGCTTCGATTCATCTAGTGTTTTTTTACAAAATTCGATGAAACTCGTAAATAATAATTTGAAAAATTACGAACAAACTACTACAAAAAGACCTTATCACTCAAATTAATTTTTCGTTAAACATTTGTTGTTCACTAAACTAAATCTCAATAAAGATTAATGAAATTTTAAAACTTCCTACGAGCTCAGCTAACACTAACCAAGACCACGCGTCCACGCTGGATTTCGTCAAACAAAAATCCCAACACAGTGGTGCCTGTTTACGTATTCGCGAACTTGAGAAAAAGTAGTTCTACGCGCCAAATTTCGTTAATGACGTCACGGATAACGTTTTTCAAAACCCCACTTTCCAGGGAGGCTATTCTCTAATTTATCTCGATCTCACTCTCGATGTCGATTCGAAGTCGATCTCGAAGTCGATCACTTCGATCGAGAAGTCTTTTCTCGATAAACGCTATTCTTTACTTCATCGAAATCGACTTCGAAGTGATACATCTCGACTCTCGACAAGCGAGTAGACCACGTGGGTTCTATATATTTCCGGTTGTAATCGCGCATAGGCTCTCTATTTTCCGACCAATAAGAATACACCATCACAAAAACAGCTGATTACATTACAAACGCACATGTTTTATAATTTAGAGAAAGGATATTTATTTTCATTGTAATACTGCAGTATATATTTAAAGTCCAAAGGATTTATTGTTTGGTAAAAAGTTTTGGTGTAAAGAATTGGTTGTGTTTTTTTAGTGAAATTTCTTTTATTAGCTTAGAATTATCTTCTATAAAGAAATAAATTAATCGCTGAACTAATTTTTTCAATGTCGGAGAGACAAAGTCGTGTTTCAGTTTCCCAGCAAGAGGCAATAGTGGAATTTTTGCCTCATCATGAACAATTCAAGCCGAGCTATAGCAAGCGACATTGCTTTTTTCCCTAAGAAAGTAAGAAAGACGGTTTGGGTAGTGGACTAGTGGTAGCTTTTTGGCAACACGGGAGAAGGGTGGGGGGAGGGAGTTAAAAAGAACTACCAGCTCGATGATTGGTTGAAACCTCTGTCGAAAGCGATCTCCTAAGCTTCGGACACGACGAGATCGACTTCGAGAAGTCCATTGAATTCGAGTAGCATTTTTCGACAAATATTTTATAGAATATCGTTTTTCGATATCTCGTGAGAACGATTCGAGATCGAGAGAGATCTCGATCGAGAACTGCTTACAGAATATGGCCCCAGCACGGACTAATTAATGTATACACAGGGACGGTCCGCACAACGCCACTCTCTCATAAAATCGGCGACTAAGTCTTGTTAATGCTGTTCCCTCTTTTCCTCCCCCCTTAAGCAAAGTTAGCGCCGAGTCAAAACGTCATCAAACGGAAAAACGATGCTGCCCTCTATCTGCTTGGAGTCTATCGATGTTGGCGTCTGCTTATGATTTGAAAAACAAACGATTTTTTTCGTTCATTTGAATAAGGTGTATGATTTAAGAGCTTTAATTTATTTAAGTAGTTTTACAAATTAATTATGAGGAAAAATCTGTGTGTTTACCCTTCGTGTAAAAGTGATTCGAAGTATTGTCATAAAGAACACACGAAAGATTTCTTTATACCTTTCCTGTTCATCTTTTTCTAAGCCTTGTCCAAAAAAATCTTTGATTTACCATTATCGGAATCACTTAAATCCACTTTTTTAATTTTATTTTTGTTTGGGAAATTGAGAATAAGGTCTCGAATGTATGGGCCGAAAAATTAATATCAATCAATTTAATTGTTGATATAAATGAATTCATTTACCAAACGCACGTGGAGCTTACAACATCGCCGGCAAGGCGACTGCTTTTTTTTGTACCCTTAAACCTTTCCTCCCGTTTCCATCCCCCTTGACTCAGTTTGTCGTTAGTTCGCACAATCGCCGCTCGAGGGCACATTTAGCAATCGCTAGCCGCTAAATTTACGAGTGTCTCAATCCCGATCTTGTACGCATCTCTGATTCGCTGTTTTTCTCGTGGCTTTCGTGGCATCGTCTGCTTTTTGTGTATTCTTGTCTCCGTCGCGTTTTCTTGATTTATTTTAATCAGAGTAAAATTTGGTTTTCGTTGATATAACCTCAATAATTTCTAACAGTTTAGGAAGGACTAATAAAACTAATATGTACAGAATCATGTCTGAAAAATATAGCATTTTCCGCTATTAGCGGACTTCTTCAAATTCAAATTTAAATTTTAGCTAAATTTCTATTTCAGGGGTGAAAATTTCTAGGAAATAAAGTCAGTAAACTGTGTAGGGAAGACTAAATTCATATAATATCAGTAGCGTAGCCAGGATTTTGTTTCGGGGGGGGGGGCACACCATTGAAAAAAAAGTAAAAAAATTAAAAATATGTGTACGTACGACCATACGTTTCCGGGGGGGGGCATGTGCCCCCCCCCTGGCTACGCCACTGTATAATATTTACAGATATTATGAAAATATAAAATAATTTTTAATTTATTGCATTTTCCACTATTAGCAACTTAGTCAATTTCAAACCAATTTAGAAAAGTTTAAAATTCAGGGTTGTACATTTTGTAAAATAGATTAGTAAACTGTGACAGTTAAAGACTAAAAAATTAAAATTTACTGATATTTTAACCAAATTATCATAGTTTTAAATATTACATCTACACTAACCTATTAGTGTCTTCATTAATTTCAATCCCAAATTTAGCAAATATTTTTTGAGTTGTAAATTTTATTGGCATGAGCTTAGTAAAGTAAAAAATTATCACATTTGGTAAAGTTAGTAACCATCAGATTTGGTTGAGCCTTTGATACTAATAAGAAAATCGCCTATGATAATATAATAAACAGAAAATCAAGTTCTTATACATTCAAGATAAAAACGTGTTTTTAAAAAGTCGTTTATATAACAACAAAAAGCAGACGACGCCACGAAAGCAGACGAGAAAAACAGCGAATCAGAGATGCGTACAGGATCGGGATTGAGACACTCGTCTAAATTTCCTATGCGGACCGTCCCTGTGTATACATTAATTAGTCCATGGCCCCAGCCCCTTTAAGCCTCGAGGCAATTTGAAATGTTAACTAACGGCGGGCTTTCAAATTGATGATTTGGTAAAAGTTACTTCAGGAAGTTCAGTGAGCCTAGTGGAACAACAACTCAGGACTATAATTACTGCAATATCCGTTTTTTTTTAAAATACTTTATTTAACATTGTAAATATCGGTCTTCGTTGAGTACTATCTCTTATGTTGTTTAACAGTGGAATGTTGAATTTAAGCAGAGAGCGAGACATTTATCTTGGCTAAGGTTCTCAGAGAAAAAGCATATTATTAAATAGAAGGTAAAGTTTTGAAAAATTAGACAATTATCAGTATGATTGTTGCTGTTTAATTCAATGACTGTCGTCAATTCGTCATAAGTGTCATTCTTTAGTGTAATGTATTTTTAGTGGGATATAATTACTCTTTCATAATGTTTTTGTTTATCTAAGTTTCTACAAACAAAATAATAAATATAATTTTACTTACTTTAAATGTGAAATAACCTTTAAATACAAAGGTTAATACTAAGGACCTTCAGTCACTGCTTCTCCCAAAACTGCCATTGGCATTGCCTGATATTTAAAAGTTGGGCCTATGTCAGGCCTAGGCTTAAATATTTTCAAAGCGAACCTAAACGAAATCTTATTTATCTTCCTCACAATTGTATTTAAATATTCCTTATAATAAGTAAATATGAAAACAAAACTAAAAGTTCAAAAAATCTTAACACTTATTATATAAAAATCCAAAAACGTTGAAGTGGTTCATGTGAAAAATTCCAGCAAAAACCTATGGGAATTCTGCGAGCTTGGATCGGATGGATCCTGTAAAAATCGTCTGAGCTTCTACTATTTTTAACCACCATGTTATGGCGCTAGCGGCTTGCCGTAGTCAATGAATGGCCGCTGATTGGCTGAAACTTAAGCAAAGACTATATAATCATTAGTCGTTGCTACAAAATGACTTGGCGTCAGGTTCTCCCGTAGACTGGAGCATTCTAGGTAGGAGTATAAGATTTCTACGGTTTAAAAAGATGAAAGCTTAAAACTTGTTGAAACCTAAAATTATAATTTATTGCGCTTATAATATATTTTAACTTAATATTAATTAATAAAAAATGTTAAAATAATATATTTACCCTGAAGTTACAGTGGTCTTCTTTTCACTTTTTGTTTTATTTATTTATTTATTTCAAGTATTAAAAAATAATACTATGTTGCTGGCAGCATCTTGGTTTCTGTTTAACTCTTTTATAATTTATAAACACCGTTAAAAAATTTGAATCATGAAAAAATATTATACTATTAGTTAAATATTAACCTACATTTGGTTTAATTCAATGTTTTTCAAAATTTATTTTAAAAAAATAGTTTTTTGTGGATTTTTCCTATTTGACTAACGTTAAATTTTGGTCGTAGCGAAAGCCTGGTGGGAAAATATATACACGGTAAATTCAGGCGATTGACGGGGCCGTATTTTTCTCTTTCTCCTCCTGCGCAATCGCGAGTGACGTCTCTGGAGTTCGTGTTTTCGGGAGACCGAATTAGAGGGAGCATATAGTTTACTTTCATTTGTCTGTCGTTCCTTTTGGCTTTTTAAATATTCTCAAACGATACGTTGAAGTAAAGGTCGCCCAATTTTAAATTAGATTAACCAGCAATTTTCAATTTCAGTTTAATTTAATTTAATTTTATATCCTTTCATTTTTCATTATTTTTTGTAATCTACTATATTATATTATATTTAATATAATTATGGAACGACGAGCCGCGGTTCGAAACGTCTCAATAGGGTTCGTGCGTAGTTTAAATTTTGGTCATAAGTATCGCCGCCTACCGACCGAGGTTTAAATTGAATATATGAAAGCTGTCTGCTCGTTCAAAATTATCTGCTTAGTCAGTAAGGGACTAAGGGCGAAGACACAGTCACACAGGCGGCACGGGACAGAGAGAAACCGGGACTGTCTTTCGCTTTGTTACTGGTGGTGGTTCGACTAGCCTATAGGGCAGAGATAGCGAGGTGCCAGCGACGTCTCCCCCCCCCCCCCCACGCTTCCGCGGAATAGAGGGAAACCGTGACTGCCTTTCGCTTCGTTACTGAGGTGGTTCGTCTATAAACAGCGCGGGGCGGAGGTGAATCGGGGCTCAGGGACGAGCGTATTTGTTTCTGTTCTGCCATTGGATACAGAGGGGTTTGAAGGGGTACCTTACTGGGGGGTTTGGGACGAGAGAGAAAGGCTAGTTTTTAAGTTATTTTTGCGAGAGAAAGAGGGTACCCCGGTAATTCTGGCATGGGGAAAAGGGAGAGGGGTGCCTGACTGGGGGTTTGGGACCAGAGAGATAGGTGAGTTTTTATGTTACTTTTTGCGGGGGGAAAGGGTACCCCAGTAATTCTGGCAAGGGGAAAAGGGGCAGGGGGCCTTACTGGGGTGGAGTGCTTCGAAACACACAACTAGCTGGGGGCCCGCCCGTAGGATGGGCAGGCGAAATCGCTTGCGAACTGTATGTGTGTTTGGGCCAAGAATGTATTTATTTATACCAAGAATGTATTTATTTATACTCAGGGAGAATGAATATGTCGAGATTAATTTAGCGTTTCTCCAATTCCACCCGTTGGGGCCCCCGGTATGCTCCTCCACTTTAATAAAATCAAATAATACTGCAATCTCATTGGTTCTTAAAAATTACGTTTTTCGCCCGCCCGTAGGATGGGCTTCTCGGCTAGTTTATTTATACTCAGGGAGAATGAATGTGTCGAGACTATCGACGGACACGTTAAGGCCCTAACCCCGTCACGCTAAGCGGCGGGGGGGGGGGGTGGTGGCCGGTCTTATTTTTGCGTCCTCGCAGCAGCGTTAATCGCGTCGAAAAAGGAGTGTTTTTTTTCTCGTTTCTCAACTTTCCTCGGTCTTCACAATAAAAAACGATCTTTTCTCTAAATTTCAATACACGGTTAGCGTATGCGGTAGTAAATCTTACTGTCAGGTGACTTAAGCTAGAGGTTTCCTAAAACGAAACATAAGAGTATCCCACCTGATAATAGATATTAAGCGCGGTGTGCCGTTATTCCTTACTGAATAAACAAGTGAAACCAAATAAAACTCCAGCGACGTCACTCGCGTTTGCGCAGTGAGATAAATTTTTATACTCGATTCTCACGACAAAAGGGAGAGCGACGACTTGTTGCCTGACATCCAGTGACGTGTTTTTAGGGGGGAAACGGGATATCTTGCCCCATTTTTTTTAACGGGAGTGTTTGGTTTTTTTGTATGAAAAGAGGCTGTATGCGCCAACCTATATAAGAGATTTTTCTAGGAACCTTGGACGACACATTCGTAATTTCCAAAAACTTGTTTCGTGGGGAGTAGATTTGATTGGATCTCTAGATTAATATTCCCAACTCAATGATTCAAACCCACGAGAGTTCCATGTGGAAAGTGTGGATCGTCTCAACATAGTATTCGTGACCGAAAACTTTAGCTACGCTCCCTTTGGTTCGCCATTAAACCTAGATAGGTATAGCGGCTAAAGCAGACGCCATTACTTTTACCTCGTCGTTATTCGTAAATTTGACTTTATAAATAATGATACTTGTATTTTAATATAATTTTTCATCGTTTGCTTATATTTTGATAAGTTTATTTAAGAATTTTTTTATTCGATTGTGACGTGTGGGACAGTTCAGTCCTCTCAGGCTCTCGTCCATCTGATAAAACAGGGCGAGATATGTGTAACGGCCACGCCAAGGGGGGGATACGTGGGGACACCCGTGGCGGAAGTATTCCGACAACCCGTTGGGGGATTGGTATTTTTAACGGGGGTCCTTGGCCCCGCCCCTCATGTCTATTTTTCAAGAGGGTCACTGACTTGTGGGGGAGTTAAAATAAATAAATATAAATAAATATACAGAAACAACACGAAAAGTCAATAGTTTATGATATACTGTGAAATTTGTTAAAACAATTTTCATTTAAATTTGGGGTCCTGGTGACCCTTGACCCCTCTTTTAAATATTTATTTCGAGGGTCCCCGTATATTGTAAGGAGCTAACAAGTTGGCAAGCCAAAATAAACCTCTCCTCGGAAGAGTTTTTAATTTTCAGTGAAGCGTATCTGTATCCGTGGTTCTGCGGTAGAACGCTCACCTGTCGTTCAAGAGGGCTCGGGTTCGAATCCCGGCCGATTAAAAAATTATACTACACCCAATGACAAAAAGAGGGCGCTTTTGGAAAATCTTTTCCCTGATTCTAAGAAACTGCGTACGCAGTGATTACCCTTTGCCCCGAAAGGTAAAACAATGGAAATTCAAAAATCGTCTGCTATTTCTTCACATATTTAGTTGAAGGATATTAAGGCAGATGGCGCTATTTCGTAAGCTCGACATTTAAGTACACACAATCCCCTCGATGTATTAACTATATTTTAAATATTAAATTTAACAAAGCCAAGAGGAATTTTATTGAAAAATTATTTTTGAAGTTACCTGGTTTTGGAAATGAGGTAGCGACACGCGAACGAATTTTAGAAAGAGTTAGAACAATTGCTACGAAATTTCAATATCACAATAGCACGAATTGGCCAGAAATCTCTTATAATTTGTTAATGTAACCGAAAACATAGTTCACAAATAATCAGTACTAACTAAAAATTTAATTTATAACAAAGTCGGTCTTAATTAAAAAAACGTTATGTACATTTTAAGTCGAAAATTGCTAGAAATGTCACCAACAATTACTAAAATGGGCAAATGCCCCACTTCCGAGGCCCCGATCTCACAAATGTTAGCAATGCCAGTTAATTAATATATTGCATAAATTAATATATATCATTAATATTAATTAATATATTGTATAATATATATCAATAATATTAATTAATATATTGTATCATATAATATATATCAATAATATTGTTACGGGTGAAAATGATGAGACGCAGGTTATTAATCAAATACTTTTATTTGGTAATACTTAGAAAAAATACACTGCACGATATCTTATTTACTTTTGACTAAGAGACTTAGTTTGCCGTAGCGGTAAAAGTCTTCTCGGCGGAGGCACGGCTTTGTAAGAGGCTTGACTTTTTCAGTCTCTGTCCCCTTACTTAACCTAAGCAGCTGTCCCTGTCTGGCGTGACAATATTAATTAATATATTGTATAATATAATATATATCAATAATATTAATTAATATATTGTATATAATATATATCAATAATAATAAATAATATATTGCATAATATAATATATATCAATAATATTAATTAATATATTGTATAATATATTATTGTTAATAATATTATAGACTTATGGTGAAATTAATTAAAAAACCGAGCCTAATAGTTTTTGGTGGCTCTGAAAAAGTAGATAATCCCGTGGTTAGCTAGATTATAACATAATAACAATAAGTAAAACATTTAAATGCTAATTTTCTTACCGAACCCTTTAGCGACACTGACACTTTCACCCAGCTCCGATCGACTGGGACTCACAACAGAACTGAGTTAGTGTATATTATAGTCGTTGGAAGTATTAAATTTCGCTTTAGCCTTACGCCGTAATTTCAAATCGGGGGGCGAAATATCCCCCTTTGATTAAAACCGCGGCTCAACACTGACATAGGTAGATAGATAGATATAACCATAAGTCTTTAATATTGTTCTATAAGTTTGTCACTTTGGGGAATATTTTACTGAGAGCTAGTGACGTCATCACAAGAAGAAAATCTCCCCCTAGCGAGGCGCTGTCCATTCCTCCATTCTTTACTGCAAGATTTAGTCTCCGGTCTCCAGTCTCCACTTGAAGATTTAGTCTCCGGCCCTCCAGCCTCCACTTGAAGATTTAGTCTCCGGTCCTCCAGCCTCCACTGGAAGATTTGGTCTCCAGTCCTCCAGCCTCCACTGGAAGATTTGGTCTCCAGTCCTCCAGCCTCCACTGGAAGATTTGGTCTCCAGTCCTCCAGCCTCCACTGGAAGATTTGGTCTCCGGTCTCCAGTCCTCCAGCCTCCACTGAAAGTTTTAGTCTCCGGTCTCCATTCCTCCATTCTTTACTGCAAGATCTGGTTTCCAATCACTAGGGGTCCATTGGAGTATGTGGGTTGAACAGCTCGAAATCGGACCATTCTACCCTCGGTAGACTTAAAGTGAACTGTTCCATCCTCGTTTTTACCCTCAAGGTCACTAATTTAAATTGTTGCTCTATTACTCCAAAGTAGACGAGATGAAACATACACGTTATAACTTACAAGATGCCCCATTTTGCCATCTTGCTGCAATTGGGCCCATTATTGCTAGCTGCGTCACTGTCTATCATTGCTTATTGTAACATTTGAAACCTACATTTATTGGTATTAACGGAAGTTTAAAATAATTAGGAAGTTAATAATAATTTATTATTGTTCCATAAGTTTGTCACATCGGGGAATATTTTACTGAGAGCTAGTAACGAAGTGACGTCATCACAAGAAGAAAATCTCCCCCTAGCGAGGCGCTGACAAAGGCTATGTTTGACCATAGTCTCCAGTCCTCCAGTCTCCACTTGAAGATTGTCTCCGGTCTCCAGTACCTTCGTTTGCTGGAGACCGAATTAATTTTTCATTTTACACGAATTTCCTGCATAAAACCGTGGATGTGTTATGTAAAATGAAAAATAATTTGAATATGTACCAATTTTTAAAAAAAAAATTCCCTATCTATTTATTTAAAAAGTAACTATGACGACTTATTGAGCCCCGCATTATTGTTCCGTTCCAAATGTTACTTAGAAAACTAGCGGGAGCCTGCGCAGGTATATGTATCAAACATTCAAGCTAATAGAGTTGGACACTTGTGGCTTTTCTCGTAGACGTATCTTTTAATTTCTGATATTATTTACATCGACGTATGTTGAAGCTACGGCATCATTAAATTATATACTCTTCTATATGAGTTAGACGCAGCGACTTCAGTTTGCGGAATGAGATGGCAGACGACAATTTTCCGCCGCGGTTAGGGTCTCCGGCCTCCAATCTCCGAAGCGACTAATGGACCTCCGGTCTCCAGTCCTCCAGCCTCCAAAGCGACTGATGTACCTCCGGCCTCCGAAGTGACTAATGGACCTCCGGTCTCCAGTCCTCCAGCCCCCAAAGCGACTGATGTACCTCCGGCCTCCGAAGTGACTAATGGACCTCCGGTCTCCAGGCCTCCAGTCTCCGCAGGAATATTGAGTCTCCGGCCTCAGAGGTCGGAGCCTCCGATGTATGCGTATGACGCGGGAGCAAAACTGCGACGAAGCCCGTAATGCAGTCTGTCTTGTGAATAGCTCTCAGTAAAATTTTTGCATGTGAAGAATAGCAGTGGCGGATACATATGAGAATTCGTTGATTTCCGGGGACCTGTAGCTTCCACTGTATTATTCACCTTCACCATCATCACCACCACCCCATACATCAGGAGCGAAAATAACAGCCTCTTTCCTCATTACTAGAGGAAGAGGCTAAAAAGGTTCATTGTACAAGGCCTAGGCGTTTTTAAATTCAAACAAATATTTACGCTTTTTAATAAATAAGCTGCTAGATAGCAAGTTGTCATAAATCTGCCTCGATTTGTTGAGTTGGAAAATTATCACTATTGTTATTTGAACACTGTAAATATTTTAGCTCACGTAAGCTCGATTGATAATATGGCGTCGTTTTCAAGTTGTTAAATTTTCAACTCCAGGCCCTTCTCTACCATTGGGCTAGGTAGGGCTAAGCCCTAGGGCGCCGCGCCGTCTGGCCCTTAATTTTTTACACATACTATAAAAAATATATAAAAGGGCGCCTAATATAATTAGCCCAGGGGCGCCTGAAAGCTAAAGACGGCCCTGTATCAACTCAATTACAAACGGTAAGAGTAAAAGGTCTAAAATGTTCTAACTCTTTTACCTGTAAAGGAAGAAGTAGATATTTCTTATTCTTCCGACATAGTTTTATTCGTGACACATTAAAATAATACATTTACAAAAACAGGTAGATTATTCAATTTCATCTTTTAAAAAAATATCACAGGCTTATATACAAAAAAAGAGGCTCTAAATTAAAAGCATATTCTGGTTTACGTTGAAATTCCTCGGACAACCTTCCAGGCTGGTAAGAAGGATGGCAGTGGAAAAAGGCGTGAAGGTGACCCCAAAATGAAGCGTCAAAGGTCACTCAGGAAGCGGCGACCTGTTCGAAGTACTTGGCTTTGTCCTTGAAAGCCGCTTGCCGCTCCCTCTTCTCCACCTCCTGCTTTTTGCGCTCTTCCTGCTCCGCGCGAATTTCTTCCTCAAATTTCAGCCCTCGGCTTTGCTCCTTAATCTGCCCACAAACAATTAAACAAGTTGAATAAGACCATGGATAAACAACTCCACTTCCCCTTCAAACATCAGCCCACGGCTTTGCTCCTTAATCTGAGCACAATTAAACAAGTTTAATAAGACTCTTAACCTTCAATTTATCGGCTTCTGATTGGTCAAATCCAAGTTATTTGAACTAATAATATGGCGAGCAACAACTTTCTAATTGGAACCAAATCAGTAAACTCAATGGTCCTAGAGATATTTTTGAATGACCTTGAACCATGTCTTCAAGGTCATTCAATTTTACAATAGTAAATGTGCCCCTGCACGACGAGAAATTGAAGACATAATGTCCCCCTCCACGAGGAATGTTCCATAGAAATTTGAGATATTCACAAAAAAAAACATTATTCAGTTATCATTTTTGTTTGTATAGTGGACTGATCTGACTACCTGCATATCTTATATTCTCCGTAATTACCTCCGATTTGTACATCTGTTTTCACCTAGTCGGATAGCAATAACGAATCGCTTTAAAATCCTATGTTCCATCAATTGACAATGCTTAAAGATTGAAGTACCTGGTTTGGAGTTTCCCTCGACAAAACAATACCAAAATACCTAGGAGTCGAGAAATATAACCGCTACCGCGTTCTTTACGAAAGACCCCGAAAGATGCTAAACTATAACATGGAATTATTTAATTTTTCGGTATTATACTGGGATATTTTAGTTTCCAAGACGTATTTAGTGAAGTTTTTTTTTAAAATAAATTTGACCTATGGGTGACCTGTTGCGAAATGACCCTCCCACGGAAAAGTCTCATTGGAAAGTGCATGAAGTAACGTAGCGCGCATACGGCATTGATAAATATTTAGAAGCCTTTAACTCTCTAAAATATTGACGACATTCTCGATAAGAAAAAAGATATTACTTTGGCTTCGAAGAAGTTTTTGGCTCCACCAACTCCTTCCTTGTCCACGTCGATCTCAGTCAACGATGCCAACTGACTTAGACCTTCGTTGTCGACCAGTTCTCCGGCTTTGGCTTTTCGGAATATCAACAGAAACTATAGGGACGAAAAAACAAATATTTTAGTAACCTTCTACTCGATTTCCCAACGTTATTTTGGGGCGTGTATACCTCTCTGAAACTGATCTTCAGGTCGTTGTCTTCATCGACTTCTTGGATCATTTGTTTGAGAGCCACGTGAGTTTGGGGCGCGCCCAACACTTCCATCATGCGTTTCAATTCCGGAAGATCGATAAAGTTGTCCTTGCCCGTGTCAAATCTTCAAATACAAGAGGTGCAGAATTGAGTTTCATTTCGTAGGATTGGATGGATAAATTCTACATATAGGGGATTTTCATTATTTAAAGAAAAACAATCATTTCAAATATTCAGATAGCTCCTCCATTTTTGTTGCCTTCTGGTAGCTGCAGATCTGACCCAGTGATGCCAGATCGAGGGTAAGTGTTCCGAATCTAGGGAAATTTGGACCACGAAAATTCTAAAAAGGGAAATCAGGTCGAAAATTCGCGATAGGGATAATTTTAAAGATCGGACAAAACTGATTAAATACGAAAAAATTAACTCCGTAAAATTTAATCCTAGGTCGATTTGGCACCCCCGCAGTCTTGTTTTGGTATTTTATTTAAGCCTTGGATAAAGATCTAAACTGAAAATTCAAAGAATATCGGAGATAAATTATGGGTAAATAGTTCGATATTGAGAATATGGATGGCATTTATTTTATATCAGGGATAATTATTTTAATAACGATGAAAACTACTTTTTCGCTGTGTTACTAGTGTAAATATGAATGTATCTCGGGTTTTGGTAAACTAGGGAATTTTAGGTCCGAAAAGGTAAATTTTAACGCCGTGAAAAGGAATTTCATTTTCGCGATCTGGCATCACTGATAAGACCAATCACATTCTGACCTTTTTACACACAGGGATTTGTAGGTATTAGTTTCACGTAATCGCAATAAGTTAAGAGGTTCTCAAAGACATGATACGTCAATCAATTAAAAATATCATGCCCTCGCTGGAATTGTTAACATTAATGAGATTGGGACCCCGGAGGTGGGGCATTTGCCCATTTTAGTAATTGTTCGCGATTTTCGAAATAGCCTACAACGGTGTGATTTATGTAGTCTTGTTAATTTTCCGGAAAAATAAAATGCGGAAAATTTTCTGAATTGCGAAAATGCCGCTTATTTAAATTGGCAAACAATATTAGACTAATCATGGAAGGAAACTTTTTTCGGAGAAATACGGAAAATTCTGACTTACAACACTAGATTTATGTATTGCGTTCTCAAGTCACACCAACGACTTCATACATTGATTATACCCGTTATTTACGAACTAATAATAAATAGTAATCAGCAAAGTTAATAACCGAGGAACCAACTAGTGACTTGTGTTAAACAAAAAACGATGGTGACCGCCTTACACTCAAAACACAAAGTACGATTTTAAATCAATTTTTTTTTAAAACCAAGGATCATATTTTAAGGATATTTTCATGTGGGGCAGCGAAAAAAACCTAGAATTTAAGTGTGCACCAAAATTTTGTACGGGTTGGCAATTTTTATATCATTTAGTACCATAATTTTACCTAAAACAAATATGTTTTAATTTTTAAAGACTTGTGTATAATGAATTTGTTAAATTTAAGCTAATAATCATATAGAAGTTTTTATTTTTTAAAACCTATTTTGGTACTTTTACAAAACAAATTCGGCGGAATCTCCACCCACAGGTAGAATTCAATGCAACATTAGGGGGGAAGTACAAGAAAGATTATATTTAAACCTAAATTATAGCAATTGGCGAGGTTTTTCTTTTTCAAAAATACTATATAAAAATTGATTTAAATCGTGATTAAAATTAAGTTGATTTAAATCAGCCAACCCTGAGATTTTGGTAAGTGCCCGACCCAACTAAAAAATCAACAAGGAAATTTCCAAACCATTCCATCATTTACAAAAATTTATGTACACCCCTAAGTTAGAAAACAACCACGGCGATTTTAACAAAACTGTTGGTGAAACGTTAATTTCCCCACAGTAAAGAAACGTTTTAAAGAAATTAGCTAGAATGCTAATTAAAAACGCCAAGGTGAAAAAGATATTTAATTTCAATTTTAAACTGGTTTTCCAGTCGCGCCCAACTCTTTTTAAGAATTTAAGGCCGACACAAATTACACAATGGGCTTCGCATTTCAATACTCGCCTCAGATATCCTTTAAAGAATTTAAACAGTTTTCCGTTTCCTAAAACGAAACCGCGATTACGCTAATATTGATTGCGTAACATCGCCTCATTCGGGATAATGTTACGCAAAAAACAGAAAATACACGCGGGGAAAGAAACGTACAAAAAACCGCTACGATAAAACCAAGAATTTATTTAGAACCAGGGAGAATTACTATGTTGAGACGATTTTTAGCGTTTCTACTAGTGTTGTTAATTTTCCGGAAAAGTATTATGCGGAAAAATTTCCAGAAAATTTCCTCAAATCGGAAAAATAAATTGAAACAAATTACTTTTTAAGGTTTTTTATGTTTCTTAAACTTTTTATCGATATAAAATGTCTAATATCAGTAAACATACTAAAAGACATTACTAATGTTACATTGTTAATCAGTTTAAACTAGTCTAGAGGTTGAGTTTTACTTTTAGATTCGAAAAAATGAGGCGAAAATGTCGCTTTAATTAAATTTTCAAACATGGTATTAGACAAATCATGGAACGATTTTTTTTCGAAAAAATACGGAAAATAGGTCTAATTTTCCGACTTACAACACTAGTTTCTACCAATCCACCTGGGATTTCGAAGAATGTTAAAGGGAGTATAACCCGAGGGGCTGATCACACCGCGTAATCGGTGTACAGAGCCGTACCTTTGACTGTACTAATGGGATTACGCGTAATCTTTGAAGTTCCTGCCTTTGGCAGTGCTAATCTAAGCGTAATCCGGTGTACAGACTTTCCAAGAGTGGTTAGCCCCTCGGTATAACCCTCCTTGTTTGGTAGGGTGCGCCATAGCTTCTCTCTTTTCTCGCTCATGGCACTAGTCTAGAACGAGAGTAGAAACACCCAATTCTACTATTAGAGCAAGCGTACCTGCCCTGAAGAGGTTTTCTCACTTGAAACCTTCGTTGTTTCATATTTAGTGTTTATTTTTAAATGCACCCTTAAATTCCATATAAACAACAATATCCGAGCTATAAATTAATTATTTTCACTATTGTTTGGATATTTATTCAAATAAAATTTCTTAATGAAGAGGTACGTAGTTTTAGATTCACGAAAGGCGTTCTAGTAGATATAAGAAATTAAATAACTACCAAAGCGGGGATACTTTTAGTGGGAGAATTCTTCAAAAACCACTATTTCACACGTGGTTAGAAAAATGAGGGGAAGGAATTATGTATTGCCCAAATTCCTGAAAAGGTTTTAGTCCCTTTAAGAAGAGTTACCCTATGACGTCTGTGGTGGCGAATAGTTCGATACGGGGTACCAGTGGCAAATTTAGGAGACGTTTTTAACACCCCCCCTTCTCGTGACAAAGATATTAAAACTAGACCACAGGCTCGACAGAAATATTGTTGTTAAATATTCGACTCCGAAGTACAACCGAGAAACGTAAAAAATAAAAATTGGGGTAAAATAGGAAGCAAATAGGGATCTTTACTAGGAATTTGAGTTTGTGGCGCCGCCTTGTGAACCATGCTTGAACTATTTTATCGTTAATTCTCAGATTTGATTATTTTGTAAACTGTCCTTGTGCAGATGTTTAAACATTTTAAAAATTACGTTGGATTCGCTGGATTACGTGAAAATATGGTACTTTAGGGACCAAATCTCGATTTTATGTTTCCAAGTTTGTGGCGCCACCTGGTGTACTATGTTCGAACTGATTTAACGTTAACCCTCAGCTTTTATTATTTTGTAAACTGTCCTTAAGCAGATGTTTAATCATTTTAAAAATTACGTTGGATTCGCTGGATTACGTGAAAATATGGTACTTTAGGGACCAAATCTTGATTTTAGGGTAGATTAGGGATCTTGAAGAAAAATATGGATTTGACGTATTTTAGGGACCTGTGGTGGGAGCCCTGTCATTGGTTCCCTAAAATTTAGGTGTACCGACCAGGGTTGGACATAAAGATATTTTTTTAGTAGTCAACCTGACTAGTGAGCCTCCTATCATAATTAATTTTAGTAGGGGTAAAAATGGGGGTATACAAACAAGAAGGACAGCCAACATTTGGCTTTACTCGTCAGAATTAAAATAGGAATTTATTATCCTACGTTACGTGACTTTGGTCGATCAATTTTTTTTTAAATAAAATGGAATTGGTGAATGATGAATTTATGATACGACATATTCGCCATTATTTATGAATATTGAGGTAAATTTTTCACTAATCAAATTGACTAGTGAGCCCCCAGATTTCGATTAATTTAGTAGTCAGAGCATTTATTTTAGTAGTCAAATGCCGTGACTAGTGCTTTAAGTCCAACCCTGGTACCGACGCGATTGAAACTAGTTCATGATGCCGTCTCGAAAGTCATTCTTTCCAAGTATAAGTACATCCTTGGCCAAACACATTTAAGGAAAATTAATGTCCATCTATAATCTTTCTCGTTAAATAACAAATTTTCTAGGAAGAACTCGTTTCTTGAGGGGATAACCTTTGATACGAATTAGGAACATTTTATCTTCGTATCGTATCTCAAGAAGCTGCAGGCTGGATCTTTCCCTCTTATGAAATCCCATCCCAACTCAAAAACAATTTATTAGAACGATAAGCTAAATAGATGGCGCCACCCTTATCAGGAGATTTTATATTCATTCCGCGTTCAAGTATTTTCTTTCGTTTTCAAGAAAGGGTTTCCCCCGAGATTTAAAGAGAACCGTATCATCAATACCACAAGTAACGTAGTATTAGTAAGTATGACACTGAACGATTTCGGTTATTTATTGATTGCGTAATCGGAAGATTCATTGGCAAAATAATTTCCAGGCTAAGAGTTTAATTCTTAGACATGTAAATCAGACTGGCCCGTTTTTGTTTATTTCTTTAAGTCAAATCGATCATTTTTACATTTAATCGAATTTTGTTTATTTCTTTAAAACTAGATTGTTTTTACATTTAATCGAATTTTGTTTATTTCTTTAAAACAACTAGATTGTTTTTACATTAGGCCTAACCTAAATGTTATTTCTTTAAATCAAATCGATCGTTTTTTATTTCATTGGATTTTGATTTTTGAATTTATTGATTTTAAAACAATGGGTCTTCTTTTCCAGTCGAATTGCCGGATACTTTGCTTCCAATGTTTTAATTACCAAATTGTTTGACTTCATTTAATGTCTTAAATATTTAGGTTTGGTCAGATTGTTTTTGTATTTAAATTGTTTGACAACCTATTTTTTTTTATTTATATTCCTCCATTGAAATAACGTTTAAGTCAATGTTTTTATTAAAAAAGACTATTTAAATAATATTGATTTACAAGGTCATTCGCGAAACAGGCAAAATGTCTGGATAATACTTATGTAAATTATGTTACTTTTGTTAATACCGAAAGGGATATGCAACCTCTGTTTAAGGTACAAAATACATGTTTTTTTAGTAGTAAAGACCTAAGGGTTCTGAACAGTCCCGTAAAGTGTGAGGTCGTTTAAATAAAAGTTTATATTTTTTAAGCTACATTCTTGATCATAGTTAGATACCATAATTAAACATTTTTTTAAAAAACTGATAATAAAATAAAAAGCGACCCGAAAAGTAAATAACTATAAAAATATTAAGTTTTAATAATACATCCGTTATAACCGACCTACAACAATCTCAACCAGTATCCTTGAAAACATCTTCATTCTAAATACAACCACAATCTAATACTTTAGGAATTAATTAATTTATATTTCAAAAGACCCCAATTATATGGTACAGAATTAACGGCGATAGAAGCCCAAAATCCGTTCTTTTTAAATACTTAACGAGATTTGAAGACAAAAATGTCCGCAGGCAGCACGCGAAGCGAAAGAATTTTAAAAATCGAAAACGTCATAGCCACCTCAATTAGCTCGGCCTCATCGCCAAATAATTGGGAAGAGTGGCGCGGGTGACTATTAACTAAGACGAATGGGGGCGCTGTTTGCTTATTCGTCAGAAAATTAAATTAGGGGTAACGAACTAATCCTAAGATGATGCGCCCCGATGAATAGTTTAAAAAAAGGGGTTTACACGCGCATAAATTACGTAGAATTATTTCTCTTTAATACAAATATCTAACCCGCTGAGACCTTTGGAAAATTAATATAACTCAAAAAGGGCCGAAATATGGGTCAGTGACTAACGCAATCAGGCGCGGATTCTGGGGCAACGCGTACAAATAAAACAAAATTATTCTTCTCAGACGCGTTCTTTCGATAGAAAATATACCAGAGGAAAAGCGACTAGCTTTGAGCGGGTTACTTCGAGTTGATACATTTCAAAATGGTTGGAAAAAACCCAGTGTTTTTTTAAACACTGCTTTATTTTACTTTTAATCTATTTTTCGTTTTTCTTTAACCGCGCATACATATTACCAATCAACTAAAATTAATGAGTATTAAACATTTACAAGTCTCACGTGACCAGAACTAAGTTTTAGTTTTAGTTTTGATTTTGTATAAATGCAGGGAGACCAGGAAAATGCCCCAAATGTTATAGAAGGAAAAACCAAAAGCCAAAATAAGGATTCTTATCGAAAAACAGTAGATAAAATAAAGTTTAATATAGGAATGTTTTCGGGTTATACACTACATGAGAAAACCTAGGAATTTATAGGAAGGTATTGAAAATATAGGAAATGTAGTCTCCTTGTAAATGTTTTAGAAATGTAATCATTTCGGTAAGAAAATGTACACACATTTTAGAATAACTTTTAGTTATTAAAAAATCATTGGTTTTTTAATAGACCAAGGCTTCAGCAAATTTTCCAATTTAAATAAAATGATTTTTTGAAAAATATTTTGGATTTAAATCGCCTAATATATTTAAACACAATATATTTATGAAAATGTACATAAGTATCTTCACTTGAAATATTTGGAGTAAATTAGTAATTAAATGTAATTTATCTAAATTTAAGTTTACAGTACGCAATTTAATAATCAATATGTCAAAAAATAAGCATTAAAATGTTTAAAAATAGATAAAATAAAAAACGATAAAAATTCGATTTCAGGGTCGTCAAAATTTCCAGATTCCAATTCCCTGACCATTTAAGAGATTTCCCCTTACTTTATTAAGGCCAAAATTGTTATTTTATATTTTACTTTAATAAATTTAAATGGACTTGTATTTCAGTGAAAAGGTTATTGCAAAGCCAAACTTTCCAAGGAATAAAATGATAAACATAGAAAATGTCATAAAACTATATTAAAATTACTTTAAAAAAGTGTCTTGAGAAAATGAATTCCCTGACGTTTTACAAATTCTTCAAATTCCGACTTTTTAGACCCATTTTTAAATTTCCTGACGTATGGCAACCCTGGATTTAAATCAAATCCTCAATTTTTTTAAAATAATCCAAAAAAGGTCGCAAGGTAATTCTATGCGATAATCGGCTGAATTGCTATTCCTCTATATATTTTCCTAATAAAAAAAGGTACGTCTAAGTTAACACGTTCGGCCGATTGGACACTTTGAAAGCAACTGCCATTTTCTTCACAGACACTCTTAAGTCAGTGTCCAGGGAAAAGAGATAGGCCGATTTCGAAATTAGAGCATCTGGTTGGTTTCCATAGCAACATAGGCCTACTACGTCTATATCAACCCTTGTATTCTAGAGTTATTTTCTCGCAGTAATTCCCCCCCCCCCCCCCCGGGAGGGGCAGTAGCGAGGGAACGGGACAGCCGTAAAGGTTAAATAGAGAGGGGGGGGGGCAATCGGAACAGAGTGGGTTTCATCAGCGCGTTTCATTGATAAATAATTTGCATATCCATAATATAAATTCGCAAATACATGTTCTCTCTTTCAAGGAGACTACCCGAGGTACTTATTGCCGATTTTGTTCAAAGTCGGCCGTAATGTAGACTTATATGAGATATGAAATTTCCCAAAAGGAGACGTTGCACTACCCATTCGATTTGTTATGGCAACTGGAAATGTTTTTCAACACTTACGAAATTTAAAAACAAAAAATTGAAAATTACAAAATGGGTAATTTAGACCACATTTAGGTAAATTGTAACATTTTTTGGAGTAAAATTGTAACAATTTTCGGGTAAAATAAGGAAAACATCTTATTTTTGTTTTAAGTGGTCAAAAACATTTCCGGTTGCCATGGCAAATCGAATGAGTAGTGTGCAACGTCTCTTTTTGGGAAATTTCATATTTCATATAGGTCTACATTACGGCCGACTTTGAACAAAATCGGCAATAAACACCTCGGGTACTCTCCTTGTTAGAGCGAAAATCTTAGAAAGTCAAAACTTTAATAGGGAATTTCTAGTAACGGAATTTAAGGGAGTATAAACTCAGGTTTTTGGTGTGGAACACCAATGTTTGCAATTTTTAATAGGGATAAAGCATTGCCTGTTGACACGGAACAAAATTAGCACTTCATTTACCAGGCTCATTTATAGATAAAACAGGGTTGTTCGAAACAAATCAAATTGATTAAAAAAATCACCGATTTAAATGAATTTGTTAATTCTGAGTAAACTAAATAAAATTTAAGTTTTAAATGGTAATTATATTTGATTAAAATTTAATTTATGTTTACATTACCATTCCACTAAAATTATTAATCAATTTGTCAAAATCCATTAAAAGCAATAACAATTGGTTGAAATCGAGTAGAATTTTTCGATTTAAAAAAAAATCAACAACCCAGCAACAAATCTAAGTCCGTGTAAATAAGTGCGAAGAAACTCCGGCAATTCGCGTTGCAACAATCGAAGGATGTAGGAGAGGAGAAATTCGCGGTACCACTTCCACAGTTTTCGTAATCCGTTTTTTTTTTGTTCATAGCGCCGAGCCTTAATCAGGACGCAACGACGCGGTAGGGGATTTCCAGCTAACTGGAAACTTCCGAGGGGTCCGACGCTCTGCACTCCCACGTCGAAACCTTCACTTTACATAAACAAGGACTATGTCTAAAAATAAAAACAGATTCCGTCGCGTTATTTAAGAATAATTTCTTTTTCGACCTTTCGTTTTGAAGAAGATACTGTTAATAATCGAAAAGCTACGCTGAGCCATTTACGTCAGAATTAATTTAGACGGATAGAAGTGAAAAAAAGTCGGGAAATTTATTCCGAAATTCTTTAAAGGAATAAATATATACCATAGCAATGCTGATTGTTTTTTTTTTCTAATTAGTAAATGTTTAATATCGTAATCGCGTATTTTTCCGTAAATATTGGTTCTAAAATTATCCACAAAATTTCAACAACCTCAATAACATTTGAAAAATTCCTGCAAATAAACGGAATTTTTTCCGATACAATGCTTAACGGTTTGGTCTTTTTACCCAGATTGTAACCTAAAATACTCCCATTTGGGGGGGGGGGATACAATAAAGACTAGTCTAGAAGGACCTTATCCCCCTCCCTCAGAAAAGCCGTTGGGATTCTCCATTTATATTTCTAGGCACACGACAAAACTAAAATTGGGGAAAGTGCCGTTAAAAATACATACCCAGGCGATTTAACCGCCCTCCAACTGCAAAAGTCAAGGACAACGCGGAGAAAAAATTAAAAGGGTTCCCCCATTATCATCACGTTCTCAATAAATCCTGAACAACCGGTGAGTCGAGTATAGTTTAAACCGAACCTTTAAAAAATGTTATAATAGCTTGATTCCCTCCATCTTTACCCTAAATACCAAACAAAATTGCTTTTTGCCAAAAAGGCCCGAAAGCTATACTTTTAAAAGAGTAACAAACACAACCCGGCTACAATAGAACACTCAATAGGTTCAGAGTTGCCAGGTGTAAGTAACGTCCCGTAGCCGAAACAGAAATTAAACCAGCCCAAAAAACCGCCCATCGTTTAAAATGTTTCTTCAAAAAATAGCCCAAATTCTAACGAAATAAAAGTAAAAAATATATAGAAGCCCTTTAGTTTTGGTCAAATAATTCCTAAATAAACCATTTTAAAACCAGAACAAGTATTTTCCAACATAATATTTATAATTATGATGAAGGACCTCGGTCAGAAAGCTCCGGAGAATTTTAAATAAACTTACGTAAGCCGTAAACAATACAGTAGCAGATCTTTTTAAGCAATATGCAACATTTTTATAATTCACCCTGGTACACAAAATATTTTAGATTTTTAAACATCGTTATTCACGTTTGTGTCTTATCAGTGTCAAGCCCAAAAATCCGCCTCCCGCGTCCAAACCTTTTTTCCCCCGCAAAGCGCTTTGAAAAGAAGCCCAATCGGGCGAGAAAAGTCGCCCAACTGGCAACTGTGAATAGGTCTGAAAATGGCCTACAGAGGGCAGGGAACTTTTAGTGTCATAAACTCCAAGCGGGAGAGGGGTGAAACGGTCTAAAGGATCCGTTATTTACGGCTAGCATTAAAAAAAATAGCGGACTTGGGAGGGGGGGGGGAGGTAAGTTTGGTAAGGATGGACCGTATAACAGAGAAGTCAAGGTCAAAAATAATATTTTTTTAACACGATCTCTCGCCATAATGAATTATTAAAAAAAAGATTGATATTACATTTTTTGGAACACTTTGACAGCGTATTTTTCAAATATATAAACGCAATCAAGGTTATTTCCTCGATTTTAAGATAGAGTAACTTCGATTTGCGTTATCTTTTAAATGGGTAAGAAAAAAAACCGGGTTGAATTGGGCTAATTTCCCCAGATTTCAATCTACTTAAAAAGAGTGTCTGGTAGGAGGGGGGCCAGATCGTTTTGGGGGAATAATCCCCCTTTGGGTAAAATACTCGCGATAAGAGTTTTCGATTTTTCGATAGTAAAGGGGTGAAATAAAATAAACAAAGTCGCGACTCCGTCACATTTAAAAAACCCACTTGTCGGGACAATATTGAATCGATAGGTCTTAAAATACGTAATCGCGCAGAGAGATGACGCCGGTATGACTAGCCCGTTTTTGATTCATTATTTGCACCTTAATGGGTATTAGTCATGCGTTTTATGACTAAACTTGGACCTTAACCAGGTAGCTAAAAAAAGACCCCCCCCCCCCAGACAATAGCAACGGATCGAAAACGCGAAACATTTTGAAAAAAAAAATGTTTTATACAACTGTATATATCTTAGGAATAAGTATTCATCTTTCTATACTGTTAAGGTACTTCAAACTAGTCCCTTCACATTGTAATTTTTCGTATTACTAATATTCAAACTAGGCCTATCTCGTAACGTTAGATAGCTAAGATAGGGTTAGTAAGGGTTTAATGTAAAATAAGTAAGAAATCATCATACTTTTTGAAAGTGGCTTCGTAGTCCTTAATCTCTTTCCTGGATAATTCGTGGAATTCCGTGTAGGGATTGAAGACTTGGAACTTCCTAACGGGCATTTGAGTGTCTTCTTCGGCTTCCGTGAACGCTTGTCTCCTGGCTAATTTTGCGGTTAATTCTTCACTTGCCATTTTAAATGTCTAGGAAAATTACGAAGTATTTCTTTTAAAAATTATCAAATTAGCTAGCTACTCAGCGCGAAACAATCAACTAAACCGAGCGAGATGAATTTAAATTATAAAATACCACGCCAGATAGAGAATTATCAGTCACTTTCGAGGGAAAGTCGCAGACGATATGAATAGAGGAAACGCGAGCGATCTCCAAGCTCGAAAGCGAGCGCCAATCGCTACTAGAATCGCGCCACCTAGCCACGGAGATTAGAAACAAACGGATGGGAATTTTAAGAAAGCTTAGATATAATAAGAAGTCGGAAATGAATCAAACGGAAGTAATGTTATTATTTGATAATACGAAAAAAACACCAGGAAATTACGTATTCGTTGCAAATTAATCATTTCAAAACAACACGAATAGTTTTTTTTAAGATAATAAGCCAATAAACAAAGATAAAACGACCCAACGGGAAACCCTTCTAGTTTTAGTTTTGGTATGATTTTGGTTTTTTGCCTACATCGTTTGTTTTAAATTTAAAATACTTGTATATGGGAGACTATCAGGTCTAGTTTAAAGTGGATAAATATATGATGTTAAGCAATATAGGCGACAGTTCCTCAATGGTACAAAATAATTTAATAATATTTCATAGTGACATTGCATAACAGTTTCCGCAGGAACTTTGAAATGTGATTGTAATAAGTACTGATAGTGCTGGATTCTAGATAAACAATAGTAAAATCCTATACAGTGACGCCGCTAAGAGTTTTCGCATATAGGCTAGGAGATTAGAGCTATTATTATTTAAGAAACGGGCATCTTTTACAGGTACATTGCACGCACGGCCCTGACGAGTGATACGGGTGGGAGTGTATCTAAGTTGGCCGTGATTTACGGGACCTGGGATAATCGCAGGTTACGTTAACACTCATCAGATTCAGGGGCGTAGGAACCGGGAGGGGCAGGGGGGGCAATGCCCCTCCCTAGAATTTTGCTGGGAGGGGCAACTAACATTTTGGTCAGTTGAAATTTTCAAAAGGCTCAACTTCTAGAACGTTCCTACGCCCCCATTCGGATTCGGATAGAAACAGATTTCTAACAAAGTATTTTGTTTACATCTAGGAGCAACAAACACAGCACCCCACACAAGGAGAACGCAGCCCGTCAAAAGTTGTGCCTTTTCTTGTGTACAGTTTTCATTGGTTAGACCCTTTAGCGCCTGCTGCCGTCGGTAGGGGAAAATCGGAAATTGTCTTCCCCCTTTCCGTAAAATGTTCAGTCTAAAGGCTCGTCCAATGAAATTTGTACACAACACTGCGTCAGCCTATTTAAAGGCTAGCGTTCTCCTTGTGTTTGTTGTTCCTAGGTTTACATGATTCGCGAGCATCTTGGTCGCATTTTCCCCGGCACGACTGGGTGGGAAGAAATTACGTCACCGGTGCGGCGTGCGGCTCAATCGCGTCAATAGACGTCAGTTTTGGAAAACCGAAAACCAATGAGATACTGGGTGGATTTGATCTCTGTAGGAGGAGGAGGTTACTCTTCGACAATTAGAGGGATTGGTAGAAACCCTACAAATTGCCTCAATAGGCTCTTAAATAAAACATCTTCCAGGAAATTGCCGAAAAGTAATATTTCCGAGAGCCAGGACTTGCAAGTTACTGTTTATATAGTGCTTAGGAAAATAATGAAAACTTTTTACCGGTATATAGAACGTCGCGTTTTGCTAAGCCTTAATACGTCAAAAAAATCTACTTGGTTTAAATCAAGCAATAGGCGATATAATAAAGTAACGTGGCCTTCTTGTTTTGATGGGAAAGGCCACCTTCCACTATGCTTCCAATAGCTTTCCCACCAAAGAGCCTATGAATTCATCCGTAGGCTTTAAATGTACTATTTCGTTATCTCATTTTAACAAGTTGAGCAAGCATATCTGACTTTATAATATCGCCTATTGTAGCATTAGGTTCCATTTTTTCAACAAGCAAAAAACAAACTTGCAGGTCCTGGCTCTCGGAAATCTAAATTCTTGGCGATTTCCTTGAAGAGGGTTTATTGAAGCGTCTATTTAGTGGTTCTCATTGATTAGCCTTTCAGTTTACATAGCACCAGTCACCACGTAGTAATCGGGGTTGGACATAAGGCAATAGTCACGGCATTTGAATAATAAAATAAATGCTCTGACTACTAAATTAATCGAAATCTGGGGGCTCACTAGTCAATTTGACTAGTGAAAAAATTAAATAAATATTCATAAATAATGGCGAATATGGCGTATCATAAATTCATCATTCATTAATCCCATTTTATTAAAAAAAATTGTGATCGGCCAAAGTCATGTAACTCAAGTGATAATAAATTCCTATTTTAATTCTGACGGGTAATGCAAAATGTTGGATGTCCTTCTTGTTTTTATACCCTCTTTTTACCCCCACTAGTCAGTGACTAGTTACTAAAATCAGTTAAGGTAGGAGGCTCACTAGTCGGGCTCACTACTAAAAAAATATCCCTATGTCCAAACCTGGTAGTAAAACGTAGTGCTGGAGTAGTGGCTCACTCCTGTAATCCCAGGCGTCCGGAAGGCAGAGTTTGTGGATGGTCGTGTGAGGACGACTACCAATTACCCAACGGGTGGTCGGAATACTTCCGCCACAGGTGTCCCCACCCCTGTCCCCACGTATCCCCCCGTTGGCGTGGCCGTTACACATATCTCGCCCTGTTTAATCAGATGGTGTTTCGCCGGGCTCGCGGTCTTCTCAGACTCAATCAGCCTTTCTTCCTTGAATAAAAAAAAAACAAAAACAACGTAGTGCTGGATTTCCGTCGGCTAAGCAGACGTTTTGTGTCTTATAAAAGAAAATAGTCGGTTTACCGATCAACGTAGGGAGAAATTAAATAATAACTGCAGTTTCAACAACTCTAGAAAATGCTTAAACGCGAACATCTACGTTACTGCCGGACCATACGGTTTCGTTAACTAACGTCAAATTCAATTGTACGATTTTTGTAGCCTGTTAGATTAGGCTTTCTGAGTAGGAAAACCTTTAAATTATTTATTTTTAACTAATTAAATTGCTATTGATGATATTTTTCGTATTCGTTGCCATGGTAACGTGTTTAGGTCGGCCATGACATTAAGACGCCCATTGTGGTCACGTGCTTATTTCGCAGGTTCGTGTGGCGTTTTGCCTCGTGATCTGTGTCCTGAAATGTCATGGCGGCGCTTAGCTACGACGTATGCCTACGACGCTACGAGAAAGCACGAAATTACACTAAAACCACCATAAAAATTGTGCAGTATAAAATATTTCCAGTATTTTAGAATAATAATGAAGAATACAAACAGTGGCGGACTGGGTCTAACATTTTGGGCTGCCAGGAGACAATAGGCCCCAGTCTACACAACTATAAGTCTATCATGTTTGAGGGGGCCCACTTCATGAACGGTCCGTGGGGCCCACCTGCCATCGGGCAGGTTCACTCTATGGCCAGTCCGCCACTGAATACAGAATTACAATACCATATTTCACATCGTCACTCATTCGCCTGTGGCTTCGTTGAGCAACGTGACGTCGAAACTCGAAACCGGAAACGCGATAAACCATACAGTAAAAAATCTGACACAACGGCGGCCAGTCTTAAAGCATTATCATACGTAACATAGTTACTCATAAAGATATTTTCTACAAGAAAACCTTGTTCATTTCCAACAGTCCAACTGCGTAACGAAAAACACGTCATGAACTTTATTCGCGACCGAAAACTATCGTTACGCCCCCTTTGGTTCGCCATTGAAACCTAGATAAGTAGAGGCTAAAGCAGACGCCATTAGTTTTTCCTCGTCGTTATTCGTAAATTTGACTACATAAATAATGATACTGGGATTTTAATATAATTTTTGTATCGTTTGCTTATATTTTGATAAGTTTATTTAAGAAAAAACTTTCTTATTACTTTTTCATTTGTCTGTAGCAGACAATAGATCATAGCGCCGTTACGCCACCTCATTTCGGTCGCGAATAGATAGGAAATGGAAGTTAGTGAAGAGGATTTTGAGAACACCGAGAATTTCTCGCACAATTTTTATAAGCATTTTATTTTGTTAATACTTCTTTCTCCCTTACCGAACGTGACAACTTTGGGAGTATAATGAAAAACTGCTAAAAGTCCAGTCGAGGTAACACAAACTCTATCTTTGACTTTGACGGGGATTTTAGTGTGGTGACTCTGGTCCATCTCTAAAATTGGGCTAGGCAGGGCTAAGCCCTAGGGCGCCGCGCACTGGTAGGGCCCTCTATAGGCCCTTATTATAGAAACATTTATTGTATGTTCTGTGTGAAACAAGGTCTCTGTGATTTTTTTTCCTATGGAAATATAATACAGAGGCGTACGCATGAGTGATCATGTTACGTATGGCTGTTGTCATAAGTTTCATAATAACAATAAGTTATTTTCAGAGCCAATGCGCAATCTAGGTTTAATTCTCCGTACAGAGCCCCCTAGTGTCTTGCCTAAGACGAAATATACTACTACTGACGACGATAACACGCTACTCAGTTCGAGTGCACGTCGAAGTCGTAGCTTAGCGAGAATGTCTAGGTTGAAAAAAGGTTCGGTCATGAAATAATTGTTATTACGCTACTTTGTACCCATTTTTATCTGCATTATTAAAAAACGCCGCCTCTCTTTATCTCCTAATTTTACTAGAAAAATGTCATGCATTTTTTTCACAATACATTTTGCTATTAAAACATGGCAAACTCTGTCCAACAGGGGCTAAAATAAGGATTTTATTTAGAACTGCCTAAAATAACGGCGAGCGAGCCGCTATGTACCAAGGACCCTTGTATGTACAAACTAAACCCCTAAAGTAAAACATAATTTCAATGAGCTATAGAAGCAGTTGGAATTCAGAATTTGTAGCAGACGAATATTTTAACAAAATAATAAGAGAAAAAAAGGGCTGTAAATAAGTAACTTAGTTCTGCAAAATTGGCTGCGTTTGTCAATATGTATTGGAAAGACCAGTCGACCATGACATCTCCCATGAGGTAATCAGGTATTTTTAATTTTTCAAACTGTTTTGTGATAAATAGCACTGCCCAAAATTTCCCACTATTTTAGCCCCTGCTGTCTAATTTGTTTCCTATGTACCTTTAATTTCTATCTTATTTGTGAACTTCATTTTATAAAAAGAAACATTTCTGTATATTATTTATTGTTGAGAAAATAACATTAAACATTAATTAAAATGGAGTCTTCTCTAAATAGCGATTATATTGGTGCAAAAGCCACGATTATATCAACTTTTCCTGGTGATGAGTTAATCAACAACTCATCAAAATTACAAATATAATCTCAATTTGATTCAGTGGTTGACCAAAATCTGATCGTATGCTTCCATTTTAACTGGACTTTAAAATGGCTTTAGGCCTGATTAAGACTATAATTACAGTTACATTATCGCCACTCAATTTTCTGACAGATTCGTTCACTAGTCTCGTACAAGCCGCTTCGCAACGGACTTCCTCCGTGTCTTTCTCACTGGTTTTTTGGATTGATTGGTCCTATTTTTGCAATCACATTTGGGTTTTTCAAAAATGCTTAGTTTAATTATATAATAGGCTTACATACATTCATGGTCTCATTTATAATTTCGAGAACTTCATCCGAAGTAAACACTTTCCATAAGCCATCACAGGCTAAAACTATAAACTGATCATTTTCAGTTAATTGACATCTTTTGACATCAGGAACGCATATAACTCCACAATTTTTGAATTGGCCATCACCAATTGATCGAGATACCTCAAGTACACCCAAAACTCTCCCATCTCTTTTAGATGAAAAGAAATTTCAAGAATTAAACAACTTCCACGATATCAACAATGTTCTCTGTAAAAATACCTACCTTACTGAACCTCCTGCTTTTTGAATCCTCATTCTTTCACTATAGTCAGTAGGAGAATGATCTTTGCTTAATGGAATTGCACTTAAATTTTTCGTTTCTGGATTTAAACGACATAGTATAGCCTACAAAGATAGAAAATAAAAAAATATAACGTATAATTATGTAAATCATATTGATTGACTTCTTGTTTTTACCTTGCTATCACCTAGATTTGCAATGTATAGTGTATTATTAATGGCTAAAATGATAATTGATGTACTACCATCTTTCCAAGATGGCTTTTTCTTAGCCGCTTCTTTTAAAAACTCTTCGTCAGTCTTTTTAAAACATTCTAAGAAACATTTTTTCATGTCTTTTTCTAGTTGAGCGATGTCACCTATTCAAGAATACAAAACACAACATATGGAAAAGAATATATTAGTAAATGATAAATTTTGGTTTAAATAAGCCTATTGAAAATGGGTGTGTGCCTTAATATATTTAAATAATCCTGAAAATATCTAACATAATGCAAAATTCCACTAAGGCCATTTTCTTTATATTATTTTGCAAATAAATGAATTTAATAAAGAATGGCACAGTACTTTTATAATTCCAATCTTCATCACAAATAATTTAAATTCCAAACCTGCTTTTTATTCATTTCAATATATTTTTTAGATCCTAATATTTAATTAAAGAAGGCTATTTTACGACTAACCTTAAGCTAACGAAGCAAGTATTTTTGTATAAATAGATTCAGAAGCTTGAAGGCATAGTGCGCTACCCTTGGGAAACTTAGCTGCCAAAGTAGCCGGAAGTGAAACGCTTCCATATTTCGACGCCCTAGCCCCTCCGTGACCATCAAATACAGCGTACAAAGATAGCCTCTCTCTGTCAATTGAAAACATTATCATACGTTTGTGGATTGCACTATATTAATATGAAAAACATACACTGATGAGTGTAAATTCTCAATATTTTTATGAAAATTGTTGATAATAACATGAGCATCTTGCATCTCTTCACGTTCTCCTTTCCTCTCCGCAACAAAAGCGCGTAACTTGATTTTTCCAAATGTATCATTGTTATTTGTTTGTTTGAAATTATTTTCACGTTTTTCAGTGTCCTCTACTGGTTCAAATTTTCTTTTAACCCCTTGAAAATTACTTCCTTTATTATCACACATTTGGTCATCTGGAATTTTTTCTGTTGATTCTTTGCTTGGCAATGGTAAATCGCCAAAGAGGTCTGTACCAGAATTTGGAAGCAAGGTCCTTCTGTGATGAGGCACTTGTGTTTGTTTACTTTCTGCAAAACAATTTGAAATATTACTAAAAAAAAATCAAGCCAAGGCTTATTAGTTTAAAAAAAATAGTATACCTTTAGAAGCTGTTGGTAAATCAGAAAACAAATCCATTTTTAGTTTGATTACTCCATTTAAATTAACGTACGAATAATTTTCGTGGAGGAAATTCAGGAATTTTAACAATAATTGTTCCCAAAAACGCTAAAACAATTATTTTACGTAGAGAGTTATGTGAAAACGTAAAAATTGCTTAACCATTGAGTTACTTATATGGCTTCAGAAATGAGAAATCGGGGTTTCGCCGCTTTCGCGGGACAAATTCTTCACTGAGAGTAATCTTTATCATTCGGCGGTGGCGCCTTCTATCTTTTCAAAAAACTATAATTTTGCAAATATCGTCTGTTTATATCTTTTTTCGCATATTTCGTTTTCTTTTCTTTCTTGACTTTATGCAAGCCATTGTACCTAAAATCGCATTTTTTTTTAAATCTGAGGTACGACGCGTAATGAGTAAATCATTACAATCTAAAATTTCATCCTCGACAATTTCTGATAATAAAATACCAAACAAACGCTTGTCTTTAATTTTCGTGGCTGCCATTTAAGTCTTACCGCAAAATTACAAGATAATATAACTACGTACCCTAGATTCGAAATCAATCTCCTTGCACGTAAACGCCGGCGCTTACTGAGTACCCGGCGGAAGTCGGAAAAACTGCCTCCATGGAGCTGGCAGGGCTACCGACATCTAGTTAAAACGTAAAGTTTTAGTGAAAATTGCGCCGTGGTTTTTGACTTGCGGTTTTCAAACGAACCAGTGGCGTAGTGAGGTTATTTGGCGCCCAGGGCCAAACTCCAAAATTTGCGCCCCCCCCCCCCCCAACAATCTGGAAAATCTCGAAAACATATTTGTGACAGATGCAGCACGACGAATTAAATTACTAAAAATTGACACATGTCATCGCTTTCAAATTTACATATAATTAATTTAAACGTACCCCACTTTCCAATTATAAGAAGCGGGAAAACGGTTACTATTTAAACTATTTAATTTTAATTTACTAAAAATTGACATATGTCATCGCCATTCGACAGGCCGCTTTGAATAGTATAAATCATGTAAATTTGAAAGCGATGACATGTGTCATTTTTTAGTAAATTAAATTTAAATAACAATAACGGAAATACTTTCTTAGTATTGTTTATCGTTTTTTTAATTCGTCGCGTACCCTGCTGCATCTGTCACAAATATTTTTCGAGACATTCCAGATTCTGGCAAATTGACTCCGGTGTAAGACAAGGTTGGTAAAATACTGCGCATAAGAGACTAGTTTTGTGAACCAGAAATCTCCATAATGGCCTTTCGACTAGACTACATTAAGTTGCTTAAAATACACCGAAGTCCGGAGTTTTCTTCCTTACTTCTTACGTCGTTGGTTCTGTTCTACCGATATTTTAATTTTATGCACTGGTTCTTTGTAAGGTAACTATTTTAGTAAAGCAAGGTACACGAAAGGAAATAATATAGTTTGTACAGATGGACTTAACTAAATATAATATGTTTATAGGATATATTTTATGGATTTTGTTTACTTTTATATTTTTTAGGGGCACCCATTATTTTTGAGGAGGCCATGCCCTCTTCCATTGAGTTGGGAATAAATAGAGGTACAAATAAATCTGGCTAGCGCGGGACCAATTTCGTTCAATATGGAGACTTTTTAAACTATATCGTTCAACCGTGGCGGCATCTGTCTCTAGTGGTGGCAACTATATTGCAATTGAATTTTTGCGCAAATCATATAACTTTACAAAATATAGATGGCGCTACCCCCCTATTATAAAGATGAATATCGTACAGTCTTCTCAGAACAGGTCCCGCGTAACCATGGCAACCGAAATGGTAATTGTAATTCTAGCAGTATTATTCCCAATTCAATGCCCTCTGGGCTACCGGCCTCGTCGCATTTCAATTTAAATAATTACTTATTAATTACTATTTTTAATACTTATTCTGCTAAAAAAAGAACCACTCAGCGAAATCACGTCAGGTAAGCTCGGCAAAAATAGAGCGTCGTGTTAAAGTTCTAAAATATTGAACTAACAAAGTTCACACGTAATAAAACTGTCAAAAAGATCACGTGATCTTGAAAAATGTTTTTCCTAGAAAACCTGCTCTACTTTATATTTAACAAAATAATATCAACTTTCTATCAAATCGGCTTACTAGAAAACCTGGAACAAGTATTGTAGTTTAAGATCTAAAAAACGATTTTTTAAGCGCGTAAAACTGACTACCAATTGCGAGAAAATGCCACATTCGGAATGTTTACCCCTAAATTTTTAAGTTTCCGATATCCGCTTTAATACTTTAGGCGCCTCTTTGGCGCCCCCCTGACCGTCGGCGGCCAGGGAGTATGCCCCCCTGCCCCCCTCGCTACGCCTCTGCATTTTACATAAGCGTCAACGGGAATTATAGTTCATTTTAAAGCAAGTTATGCGTGAGCTCGCCCCTAAAGGGGTTGCGCGTCGGGGGGGGGGAGAATAACGTGTAAAAGCTAGCCTTCACACAGAATAGGGACTTGGCAGTGCTACGTCACAGTTTTTTTTCAATAGTTTTTATCGTGGGGAGAAAAATATGACCACAATGGTGGCCATGGCTAAAGCTACGGAGTGCCAAGTCTCTATAATAATATGGATAATGATCCACTTTTGCTTCACACCATCACACAGGAGAGGTACTCATTCACTACAATACCAGCTAGTAATACAAAAGATACAAAAGGGCCAGGCCAAAACAAACTACGAACGTTAAAAAGAAAAGCACAAAATACATATCAAAGTAAAAACGTCCGAAAAGAGTTCTCGCTTTTAGGCGTTTAAGATTCCCACCGCTTGCGATAGATGGCACCATCATCGAGTGAAAGCGTTTCAGATTTGAAGCAAAATTTTTTCTAGCGACTATCAATTTTGAGTTGTACCCATGGTTGTACCTCTATATGATTCCCAACTCAATAGTCCGTGGTCCCGGGGAGGGGGGGTTGGGTCAAAAAGTTGGAGCCATCTGCTGCAAAATTTCGGAACTACCGCGAAATTAAATTTTTGCTTACACGTGAGTCGTGAGGTTTAGCTCTTGGTCTTAAGTTCCTAGCAAATTAGCTAAACATTGTAAAACTTGCACCAGATTTTGTATTATTACAATTTAAATTAAGGGGACGGAATCACTGTATATTTTCATCTTCACTCCATTAAAATAGAAAATTGCAAGCAAGAATGTCATGGTTATTTGGAATTCGAAAGGACCAACCCCAAAATTTCAATATTCCAGAATTCCCAACACCAGGTTCTGGTGGTGTGGCTGGTGGAGCATCAGGGGACGATTCCTCAGGGAAAGATGGAAAAAATGAGAGAAGTAAAATGGAAGCCTATCGCTTTGATTCCACTGCGCTGGAACGAGCAGCTAAAGCTGCAAAAGACCTGGAAACTTCGTGTAAGTATAAAGCATCTCAGCTTCTTGTATTCCAGTTCTAAATTATATGTATTTGTAGCCCATGCAAAAGAAGCGTTGGAGCTATCAAAATTGCAAGAAAAAACACTACAAATGGAACATCAACGTACAATCAAAGAACTCGAAACTAATATTGAACAGAGTAAAATTGAACAAATTAGAGCTCAACAAGAAGAGCGTAGAAAAACTTTATCTGAAGAAACTAAACAACATCAACAAGTTAAAAAAATTTAAACCTGAATCGTTATCACGTTACTAAGAATATATTTCCCCATAGCGGGCACAATTTCAAGATCAACTCTCTAGAAAACGGTATGATGATCAATTAATACAGCAACAAAGGGCTAATGAAGAAAACCTACGGAAACAAGAAGAATCAGTAGCGAAACAAGAGGCCATGAGAAAAGGTACCTTACCTTAATGTTGTAGCAAAATATTTCAAATTAAATATACATCTTTAATTTTAACACAGCCGCTTTGGAGCAAGAAATGGAAATGAGGCAGAAAAATGAAATGAAACGCTTAGAAGCTGAAATGAGAGCTAAAGCCAAAGTGGATCGAGAAAATCAAGACTTATACTTAGAACAGATTAAATTAAAAGCAGCAGAAAACCGCTTAACAGTTATAGAGTCTATAAAGTTAGTATTTTAGTCTCAAGCTGTTAATACATGAAAAGGTTTTGATAAAGAGTATTTCTATAAAATTTTAGAACATCAGGAGAGGTCTTAGGAGTTGGGTTTAAAAGCTTCATTAGCGATTGGGATCGAGTATCAGCTACTGTAAGTTAAAGCGAAAAAAAATTGTTAAAGTTAGGAAAAATTTTAAATTGATTCTTGAAATTTGTTACAGGCTTTAGGAGTAACCATGCTAGCTCTGGGTGTTTATTCTGCAAAAATGGGCACTGGAATTGCAGCTAGATTTATAGAAGCCAGATTAGGAAAACCATCTTTAGTACGGGAAACGTCTAGAATCACATTATTTGAAATATTTAAACATCCGATAAAAACATGCAAAAGAATCTTCAGTAAACCCACAGATGCGTTGCAGGGAGTGGTTTTGGAAGTAAAAATAAAAATTTTTAGTAGTAGCCAATTTTTATATGCAACAATTAAAATAAAAAATTTTATGTAGCCTTTGTTGGAAGAACGACTCCGTGATATTGCAATTGCCACGAGGAATACAAAGAGAAATAAAGGAATGTATAGAAATGTTTTGATGTACGGGCCGCCAGGTACAGGCAAGACGTTATTCGCAAAGGTATTAGAGGTAAAGTTGACCCTTTTTTCAGAGGATAATTAGTTTGTGGTATCAGAAATTAGCTCAACATTCCGGGATGGATTATGCCTTAATGAGTGGGGGTGACGTAGCGCCCATGGGACGAGATGGCGTGACTGCTATTCACAAAACATTTGACTGGGCTGAAAGCAGTAGGAAGGGGTAAAAACAATTCTTGTAACCGATTGAATTTGAATAGGCATGTGCGAGTACTCTATTTCGTTCGTGTACTTGATCGAGCTAATCTCGAAAACCCTCAGTTTGAAAGCTCAAAAATGGTTTTAGCCTCAAATTGAGGCTTTGGCTTAACTTTCGAGTACTCAAAACTATTATTCTTACCAAGGCACTACTCATGAACTTTTAAAAATGGCAGGAAACGCTACTAAAAAAATCCCCTTTGGTCCCGCCTTAAGATCTCTTATTGGTCACTGATTTTAAATGTAGGAAACGAAACCCAAACCATAAGTTACATAAAATAGGGTGCCCTAGTGGTTGTTTAGGTTTATCAGTCCACTATTTTCTTGTTGTAATTACTTGTATGGCCAATTATTAATTTAGACTTCACAAATTTGGCTTCAAATAAACGTAAAAGCTCTGGCAGTAAATATTCTTTTAATGAAGAAATAGTAGAACCTAGTGATGAAAGTGGAGATTCTAGTTTAGATGATTCCTCATCTCATGAAAGTACAAGTTCTACAAGCTCTGATGAAATACAGCTAAGCCTAATTATTCGAGTACTCGAAACCCCATTTTTAAGCTAAGCCTAAAAGCTCGAAAGCTGGATAAAATTTTAAAGCTTGGCTCGATACTCGAAAAGTGAAATTTTTCATAATCAAGGCTCGCACATGCCTAAATTTTGAATTATCCAAGTAAAACCGTTTATTTTTTATAGTCTTTTACTGTTTCTGGATGAAGCAGATGCATTCCTAAGGAAACGTAGTTCCGTAAGTATGGAAAAAATAAAATTAATTGTACCAAGTACTTAAGTGATTCAATACATTTCAGGAAAATATTAGTGAAGATTTAAGAGCCACGCTAAATGCTTTCCTTTATAGGACTGGAGAACAATCCAATAAGTAATTAACATCTTTTAATTTAGTTAGATTTAATACCCTAATTGTTTACTTTCTTTTTATAGATTCCTATTAGTTCTAGCTAGTAACGTTCCTGAGCAATTTGATTGGGCAGTTAATGATAGGTTAGATGAAATGGTACCGTTTGATTTGCCAGGGTTAGAGGAAAGAGAGAGAATGGTGAGGTTGTATTTTGATAAATTCATTTTGCAACCAGCAGCGGAAAGAAAAGGGTATTTTATTTATTTTATTAAGTCTTTTTATTGTTATTAAAATTTGAAATTTTCTACAGTCGCTTAAAGGTTGCCCAATTCAACTATGGAGAGTTGTGCACCAACATTGCTAAAGTTACTGAAGGACTATCCGGAAGAGAGATAGCTAAATTAGGAGTGGCTTGGCAGGTAAATAGAGACTTAAATTACTGAAAGTGTTTAATGATTTGTTAACTGCTACATTGGGTAAGTTTAGGCTTCAGCTTACGCTTCAGAAGACGGAGTATTAACAAAAGAAATGATAATGGAAAAAGTAAACGATGCCATTAGGCAAAATAAACAGAAGATAGAATGGCAAACGGAAGAAGAACTTAAGAAAAGAACAATTAGTAAAAGTAGCTCTAGTCAGAATAAATCCGCTAAGGACCAAGCTTCAGCTGTTGTTAAGCCCAAAGGTGGAGATGATAATGCAGTGACAAAATCAAGTTGAAGAATTTTAATATAAAATTGTAGAAATGAATGTAAAATGTTAGATGCTAATAAATTCGATTGTCAAACCGAATGTTAAAATTGTTTTACATCAATTTATTTAAAAAACTGGTTTTTATTCACATATTCTTTAATGTTTGTAATCCTGGATACACCAAGTTTTGATTGGATTTTTAGCCCATGTTTTGATAAAACCGTATTTACACATTTCTTTAAATTGGCTTTAGATAAAGAATAGTATTTGTATCACTCACAATTCATGCAAGGTTTTTATACTGAGGCTGTTTTTTAGTCTTTTTGCATACACGTATAAAAAAAACTTAAAAAGGTTCGTTCAATTAAATAATCGAAAAGGAACAAAAATTCAAGTCACAATTGTTTGTTTTCGCTTTAACGAAACTATGGAGATCAAGAGTAATGATAAGTAAATTGATAGGATAAACTTTCAAAGTTTTGAAAATTCCGATGGCGCGCGCGGTATGAAGTAGTTGATTTTTTTTAATAAAATAGATGAAGTAACTCTTTGGACCTCGGTTTTATATAGGTCTATAGTTATTTATAGCAGATTCTTGCGATTCCCTCCCTTCTTCCTCCTCCGGTTCCGTAGCGTCGCCTTCCGCTTCCGGAATTTGGGGACCGACCATATAAATCATCATTTCAGCCTCTTGAAATTGAACCTCCTAAAACATTCCAATTATTAGAATTAGTAATCATAATTAAATAAACCCGAAACAAACAACAGATCCATGGGGTGAACACGTGGAATGGGAATATTTAAACTTTTAAGTTCTGGAGCAGACAGCTCTGTGAGCTCACGTCGATTGCCATAACCATGGACTGTATTATCTTGGAGGAATATTCCTCCAAGGTATTATAGCTATAATACAGTCCATGCCATAACCCATAACGCGTATCCTTTCCATTCGCGAAAAATGGTAAGCAGGCTTGCCAGATTTAAAATTTAAAATTTTTAATATCGTATTCTATTTACCGCACTCCGAGATCGATCTGAAGCGTTCTCAGATCGCTCTCGTAGCGTGAAATGGAAAACAAGCGTAAGTTTAATTCGATAAAAAAGAGTTTTCTTAAATACGTTAACTAACCTCTTGAACATCTTCCTCTAAGGTATCGAAACCTAGCTGAATTGAGGGAGAGGACATGAAAGCATCCCCCGACTCCGCTTTACTCGGTCCAGCTCGTGGTTCTTTATCAGTGTCTATGGCCGTTCTTTCCTCTCGCTTTTCGTTTATCTCGGCTTGCAAAATGGCCAATTGTTTACCAACCAAAGAAGGTTGATTCATCGATTTAAGAGCTTCCAAATCCTTTTTAAGTATATCTTCCAACGATCTGGTGGGTAATTGGAATCGATAGATGGTCTCGGAGTTCATGTTTACACCATCCATCCATGGCGGGTCTTTTAATAAGGGGCGTTTTTTATATTCCTTGGAATCCATTTCCGTATCCTACGTTTACAAAATTAACGTTATTGGAAATAGCCTAACATGGCGTATATAATTGAAAATAAGCCTAAGTGTCATAGCTGGTTCTTAGATTACATTTTTCTAATCTAGCTGAATTTCGATAATGGTCTAACACGGCAAACATAATTTACAAGTATCATAGCTAATAATTGGATTACATTGCACTTTCAATTATGACCTAACATGGCCAATTTAATTAAAAATAACGCCAATAGACCCGTCAGAAAACAAAATTGTTTAGATTCAAATAAATCCTGTTGTCTGCTTCTACGGTGTGTGCTTATAATAGAGTTGTCTGTGGGTACAGACGACGTTGCAGACAGAAATGATGACGCGAAGGAAAATAATCATGCTATTGGTTTAAGAGTTCCCTCATTGGTCTAAACAAAATGGTTGAAATGATGGGTAGCGAAACCAAAATCAATGAACATAAAAGATCAGTCAAAAGCTAACACAGCGTCTCATTCACTGGCCTACGTCTTTTTCTAAATTTCTTCCTAACGAGTCTTTTTCCACAGAAAAACCAAGTTCGGATCCTAATCTTTACCTCTGCTCTTTCGGAGGGCGACTGGCAACTCAAATCCTCAGATTTCAGAAGGTAAGAGCTGGAAAGAGAGGCGGAATCATCGTGAAGGTCTTTGTCCTGGTCACTCTGTTCTTTGGCTTGATCGCTGTCGTTATTGTAGGCCCTTTGATTGTCTACTGGTGCCTTCGTACGGCACGCCGTACGCGTCGACGACTCTCCACTCTAGGTAGGTAAGACGTACTTTGTCTTAGTATAAGATTAAATATTGGTGGTTTAAAAAAAGCACCAACCTGAGTAAAAGTAATGGATCCAGTGAGACAGGAGGCGATTGTGGAAGATGTTTTAATAGACGGGTTGACGAAGTTATGCTGTTGACAGTTGTCAACGTTGGTCTTGTTGTTATTGTTCGCGCGAGGACCCAAGTCGCCGTTAATATTTTGTTTCTCGGATCTGTTGTTTCGATTTATCGGCGAAGCGTCGATCTGATTGGTGTCCATATTCTCGTAAGGAGGTCGAACCGTCGATTTGGCGTCAACGGCGGGTGTGTTGGTAGTTTGGGCGTTGTTCGTTGTACGCGGTTGTGGCGGTACTTGACCATTCTGAGGATGCGGATTGGTTTGGTTAAAGGCCGTTATCGGCGCTGATAGACCCATGGAGCAAGCCGGTCCGAAGTTGAAAGGCCAGACGCCGGCCGGAGGGGTTTGCGTCATCATCGGTGGTATCGAAGGGTAAAAAGGCATGGCACCCATGTACATTACTGAAAACGGGATGGACGATGTTAAAATCTGCCAGTTTTCGGTACTTTCGATAAAATTCTTACCTGGCATGAAAAAGGGACTTGGGGCAGCGGCAGTCGGGGCGGCTCCGCCCATGTACATGTAGTTGGGCATTCCGAAGTTGGGAATTCCCGGATTGTAGATCGGGTTGGCGTACGAGGCCGTGATGGAGGAACTATTCCAAGGCGTCGACGAAGAAGTGTGCGACATCGACGGGAAACTACCCATCGAAAAAGGCGGATTCAGGCTGAAACCGGACATTGGGTTGACTCCCGTCGACGGCTGACTTTGCTCGTTACTGGTCGAGTCTTCGGCCTGGTTGGGTACGTTGGCGGCCCGCGACTTGCTGGGCTTATTGTGTTTGTGAGGTCCACTGTCGGGTAGGTGAGGCGAACTGCCGCGCTTCATGCGCAGAGTGTCTTTTCGAAGTTGAACGTTGGTGGAACTATTGGCTTTGGCCTTTCTTTGCTTGGCGTTGTACTTGTGATGTATGATTCGATTGTGTTTAGAGAGCAGGTCTTCGGTCAGTGACGATATGGCCGGGTACTTCTCGTGGGTGATATTGCGAATAGTACCGTTCTGGGCGGGCGTCGTGGCTTTAAGGGACTCGACGGAATGGGTCTGCATAGAGCCGTTACCAGAGTCGGCTACAAAAATAAAACACGTGGTCCAACGATATTCTAGTTCGATAATAGGAGGGTTTTCGACTTACCGGATGTGATATGACTTTCCTTGTCGACGCTGGTATTACTGCTTTGATGTCGTTTGAAATTAGCCTTGCCATCACCCGAGCCGTCGGACGAATACGTTTTGGGATGACTGGCGAAGAAGCGATCGATGTTTTCCTGGTACCTGATCTCTTGCGAGGTGGGTGGCGTCACGCTAGACGGGTCAGAGTCGTTGAATTCCTGATGAGGCGAGATTTCGCCCATCACCACCGAACCGTGATTCTGTAGGTACATTTACCACTATCAGTATTGGCTCGCTCCGTACGTAGTGTCTTTGAGTGAAGAAGAATACTTACGGAACAGCTACATTCTTCCTTGTTCCAATTCTGCTCCTCACCCTGGCACACGTCCACGAGACTGCTGACGAAGGACGCGAGACCTCGTTTACGTTTAGGACATCTCCCTCGTAAGCCATCGTTTACGTGGTTCTTCACGGGCTATAACGAAATGTTAAGTGAGGTTTAGAAAAACTATAACCGAGAGATTCAAGCTTTTCGGCCATAATAATAATAAATTTATTTTGTCGTTTAATTCAGACTACATGGTTATCTGGCCAAGTTGAAACTTTATACCCCCTCCAAATGACGTTAAGAAATGAATACATTATTTGTCCACTTTTACATAAAAAAAATTAAACCGATCAAAGCATACCTGAGAGAGAAGGTTCTTGATTTCTTCTTGAATCCGTTGACTTTCTTTGAGGATTTCATCGGAGACGACACCATCTTCTTTCATGTTTTCACCGAAGACATTGGCATCAACGGGACCTCTGCAGACACGCGAGAAACGGAATCGAAAATCAATTAGTGCCAGTTATAGATTTAATCCGCGTGCAAAAACAAAAAACAATAGCGAGCGGTAACGATGGGTGCAATCGCCAAATCCGAACGGGGCCCGGCTCTAAAAGAAGAAAAGATCCAAATTCAGTCATTTTTATCATATAAATTTAAGAAGGCCCCGTCACGCCCCCACCGGCCACTACGGCTAAATAACACATTTAAATTAAACGAAACTTTCTTTCAAGGACAATACTCTAGTCCTTATATGGTTTAGGTTCGCGAAAAAGAGGTTTGTCGAACAAAATAGACATCAAAGACATTAGGCCTATTTGAGAGTAAAAAGAGGGTTCTGTTCTCACTTGAGGACTCTGTGTTGTCCCAGCACGAACTCGAGCTTGCGAGACCAGGGATTGATAAAGCACGACCATTCGGTCTCTAGGACGACATAGCAGCCGTTGAAGGCTTTCAGGCGGTAAGGTTTGCTTCGGAAAGAACAGCCTTGTTCCTTGACGACTGTTAGTTTTGTTTTGTTTTCGGGTTTTGTTCGCATTATTGAAGAAAGTCGTCGGATGGAGTGGGCGAAATTGAGAATAGAGAAAGAAAAAATTTATCCCGCATCTTGCGACACGTTAAAATTACGAATACCTTATACGGAAACCATTTTTATAACCATATTTTATTTTATTTTTCTCTAAACAACATGTCCTTTAAAAAATACTTATTTTTTTCTTCTAAAAATAGAAAGTCGTGAGTTAATAAGCCAAAATTGAAAGTTATCGTCGATTAATCAAAATTGAGAACGTCACGATCGATTAATCAAAAATGAGAACGTCACGATCGATTAATCAAAAACGAGAACGTTACTCTCGATTAATTAAAAACGAGAACTTTACGATCAATTAATCAAAAGTGAGAACGTCACGATCAATTAATCCAAAATGAGAATGTCACGATCGATTAATCAAAATCGAGAACGTCACGATCGATTAATCAAAATCGAGAACGTCACGATAGATTAATCAAAATCGAGAACGTCACGATCGATTGATCAAGAAAATGAGAACGTCACGATCGATTAATCAATAAAACGAGAACGTCACGATCGATTAATCACAAATGAGAACGTCACGATCGATTAATCACAAAATGAGAACGTCACGATCGATTAATCAAGAAAAAATACCCCGTTAGTTTGAAATAAAAAGTATCCCATTTTTGTAGAATCGAGTTTCAAAATGGCATTATTGTTCGCAAACATTCGTCCAACCCCGTGAAAGTACGTCAACAAATGAAAGTCGAAATACGCTACCTAATTCGTAGATATCTTTAAGTTGGGGCATGTCGTCCATGTGATAAAAGTCGAAGATGGAAAAGCCAAGGACGTCTTGCGGCAGGAAACCCAAGTACGAGATGGCGCTCGAGTCCATGTGACTGAAATGGCATGACGCAGTGTGACGCGTCGAGAACGAAGACATGGCGGGAATTTCTTCCGAGACTAAGGACAGACACGGAAATTAACAGCATTGAAATGAACCGGGAGTATTAATGAAAAACCTACGTTTGTAGGCGGAAACCAACGGGACAGCGACGGCGATCAGACAAGTAGTTTGAACGTCGTCTTCGACGCACGGATCGTCGCTAGAGACATCACGAACCCGGATGGTAACTTGAAATGGTTTGTAAACGTTCTTCTTGTCGCTAACTCCGTAGCCGCATTTCAGACCATGGTACTGCCTGCGAGTAGCCACGGTTAGGGCGCGTTTAAAGTAATACTTAACGATCGAATGAAACAATAACGTACCTTATTCGACAATAGAACGTATTTTCGGTTGGATTGTGAGTGAGGCTTTTGGCACTGTCGCAAAAGCGGGACTGCAACCCTTGAGTTAACTGACTAGCGAAGGTGACTCGGTCACGGGGGTACAAGTAGTTCATAATGCAAGTACCGACTACCATGTCCTTGGGGTATCCCAGAATGGACGTAATGGTGCTGCTGACGAATAGGGTGTTGCCATCCACCAAAGAAATAGCCATACAAAAACCGTTCTGAAATATTTTCAAGATAAATGGTTTAATAGTCCGAACATTGACAGCTGTCCAAGGTCGGCGATTGAAACAAAAAAAAAGGCAAGAGACTGACCCCGTTTTTGACGCATGGTTCGTTTCTGAGAAAACGGAAACAGCTTTCGTCTAGTTTCGGAGCTTTCAGGTCGCTGTAGTGATCTTCCGAATCTGCGAAAACGAATGATAAAAGTTTTAGCGATGGCGAACGGTATAAAATTATCCAGGTAGTCGAGTTCGCATTCGTACAATGGCTCGTACCAGTGAGGGTTCGGATGCACGAAAGAACCGGCGACAGGACTCCCAAAGAACGCAACACTGACTTCTCCTCGCTCGGAAACAACGATTTCATTTCGGAATGAGGTCGTTTGCAAACCCTTTGGTTTAGACAAGTTTGAGATATTGCATCGGAGCTGAAATAAAGAAAGTCACGGGTTAATGACGCCGTTCGGACGTAGAGAGGAGGTCAAGGATCAAAGGTTACAATTACCTATAGCCACTAGAAGATGCCCCTGAGCTTTCGTTGGAGTTGAAATGAGACTTACAATTTCGGTTCCTATAAACGACAAAAAGACTTCCTTAGAAGGAAACCGTACAAAAAGAATGCAATTAACTATTAGATTCCTTCCTTCAATAATATGTTTTAAGCAGGATTAAACATGTGCTTAATATTTAAAATTATGTGCACGTCTAATCAGGGATGATCACTTCTGACATTGTTTAAAATAAAAATAAAATCAATGATTTTTTGTAATTGATCGAATTTTTTTAAATTTAATTTATTGATTTTTAAACAATTAATTAATTTAATTTGGTTGATACTTTTCTTCAGATTGTTTAATTACTATTTAAAGACAGAAAGAGGTTCCATATATTTATGGTCGATTATCAAATTTCATAGTTGTTCTACCATGATTAGATTTGCGGGCCATATTTTTCAAACAGCAAGAAATTAAAAAAAATAGTAATTAAAAATGCTATATTTTGCCGTGAACTGTGAAAGGCCGGGAGCTATAAGCTAACTTTTCATTTTATTTGGGGGCCTACAAATTGTAGGGGGCCCCAGAAGCACCTCTTCAAGTTAATTTGTGGGGCACCTACTGTTAAATTTGTAAAATATCTATCAAAAATATTTATCTTCACTATGTGCCACCTAGGAGCAACAAACACAAGGAGAACGCAGCTAGCGTTTAAACACGCTAACGAAGGGTTGTGTACAAATTTCATTGGACGAGCGTCACGAGCCTTTACGCTGAACGTTTTAAGGGCGGGGGGGCAGGCAATTTCCGAATTTTCCCCTTCCGACGGCAGCAAGCGCTAAAGCGTCTAGCCAATGAAAAATTGCGTTCTCCTTGTGTGGGGTGTTGTGTTTGTTGCTCCTAGGTGCCACCATCCTCTTAATCAGTATAACCCGTCCACCTAAATTAATGGTATTAAAAGTCGCTAGATGATTTGGGCCTAAGATGGTGCCTTGGGTATTAAATTATCTGATTATTTATTATTAAGTATTTATTTCTCCTTGCGCCATCACTGGGCAAAATATAACATATTCAACCCTGTAGAAAGCAGTTCCTTAACATGTAGCCACGTGCGTCGTCCGCTCATGCGCTAATAATTCTAACTCATATTCCCAACCAAAACTGGTATAGAAGACGATGTACTGGTATTAAACGAGTTAAATCCGAGATGGAACAAGTCGGCCCAGCCGGAATATTATTTTCACAAAGTATCAAAGGTTAAATAGTTAAGCTACCTTCGATGTCTTACGACGTGCAATAATAATCCAATATAATTAATTTACAACGTCGAAAAATATTCCTTTTATAACATATCGAAAGAAATTATCTAATTCAAACATCCCGCCAATTATAATCCTATTCTAGCATATCGAAAGAAATTGTCTAATTCAAACTTCCCGCCAATTATAATCCTATTCTAGCATATTGAAAGAAATGGTCTAATTCAAACTTCCCGCCAATCTAACTGCAATAATTCAAACTTCCCGCCAACTCAATAATTCGAACTTCCCGCCAAACTAACTACTCGATGTGTAGCTCCATCTACCGTGTCGTCGCTTTCCACGCCGACGCCGACCAACACTTAACGACAATCCGTCCATAGCAATAGTGTCACTTCGAATATATATTCGATGTTAAACTAAAAACGGGTGGGAGAGGACGTGTAGACGCGGCCTAATCGCAAACAGACGTTTTTTCCTATACCCGTCTATTCTCAGACAAAAACAGGTAGATTAATCAAATAACCGTCTAGGTCTAGCAATATCACTTAAGTTCCATATACATGTTTACGATAAAAGCGGAGTTCATTTGCCTACTAAATTTCCATGTCCATTTAAAATACGGTTTAACCTATTTTCAACAATATTCAAAACCGTGTTTCTTGACATGTACCGGCCCGAGTAAAATAGGTCACTGAACCCATGATAAGATGGAATCCTTGATAATTGCCATTAATCGTCATAATCGTACTCCAAATAATTAATTGATGTATTTTATAGGTTGTATACTATTGGACCGAATCCCGTTTGACTGAATCCCATTGAAGTATTTTCGTTTATAGCCCAACATGGCGGGGTTCAGTTGAATGGGAAATTTAAATCTGGTTCGTTTTCACTTCGGGTAGGTTAGTTCAGGTTGGGTTAGGTTAGGTTAGGTTGGGTTGGGTTGGGTTAGGTTAGGTTAGATTAGGTTAGGTTAGATTAGGTTAGATATGGTAGGCAACTATTTCACGTCGGGTCTTATCAAGGTTAGTTTCAAAAATTAAACCCGGAAAATATCAAATTTCAAGGGAAAAAGGTCTAAAAATACACGTCGGTACGAAATAATAAATATTTAAGACATAGTTTAGTCCAAATTAGATATACTATCGTCACGTAACCTACGATATATAAATATGTATCACTAACGGTATATTGAATGAAAACCGCGCAAAACGCGGTTTTCGGTCGATTCGAATTCGGTTGAAGGGTACATTCGGACGAATGGGATTTCGGTCCAATGGTCTACAATCATTTTATACAATAATTTTCAATTTTTTTATTGTTGTATTTTTTAAGAGTAATTTCTAATTGTGATAAGAGTCGTGCAGAGGAGGGGGCAGAGGAGGGGGCCGGAGGAAAAGGACAAACTAGTGTGCTTTTTAGGGTCCCGGAACGATAAAAGCCAGTCCTTCACCCCGTAATTTCAATTAGGAAGGCCCGTGATTATCTGATCTCTGGTATTGATCACCCGGTGCTGAGCTGTAGTAAGGGCCCTCCTGAACTTACCATACCACAGCCCTCCCATACCACCGGCAAAATTTTGCTTTGCTGGTCTATTGAACTTAAGATTCTTAGCTTAGTCAGACTACTACTTATAATGCACTTCTGGTTAGACGACAAAACGGGCAGAGACATTTCGGGCCCCGGGGCAAATTATGTCATCACGGGCCCTTAAAACTGAAATATTCAAGGGGGGGGGGGGCTGGTTAAGGGCGAGCCGATGGGCCCCTATTGTACCGGGGCCCTAAAAGGCATGATGCCGGGCCCTTTTTCGCTGGGCCCCGGGGATTTGGCCCCGTCTGCCCCCCTCTGCACGGCCCTGAAAACAGGACAAATTTATATTTTGAGTAAGTTTTCAGTTATATAAAAAAAATCCAAAACGGCCACACGATGAAAGTCAAATTTACCGTTTACAAATTATAACATAATTTCAATTATTAAATCCTTTTTATAAATGTATTCATTTAACGCGTAAAAACCCTTTATAGCGATAGATCGTAGCTTTGGCCTTGACAAATTGACAACCTACATTTTCGAGTAGCGATAGACTAGAGGTATACCAATACAAGTAGTGAAAACAAGATTTTCCTTTACAGGAGCCGGCCATTTTATAAGGAAAATTACGGTTAAGGCCCAATTACGACATGATTCGCAAACATATTGAGCCTTATTAAAAGTATTATCAGGTAGGCTATAGGCGGAAAGGGGGGGGGGCGGAGTTTGTACATTTAAAGTTTCTAAAAGAGACAAAGGATAAAGCCTACCTTTTGTTCTTTGAAATGTGAGTATGATACCAATTTATTCTTTTTTTTATTAAAAAGTAAAAGCGTCGATAACTGAAGTTTTACTCTGGGACCAGAGCCATCCAAATGACAATGAGATAGCAAGTGACCCGATCTCGAGTGTCGAAACTGAATTTGATAATTTCCGTTTTGTTCCTAAGATAATTGGACCACTTGGGCATTTTAATCCGCAATATTGAGACGGAAAACTTTGTAAAATTAAGTCAAATTGGAACTTTTGAGCGCAATATTTTTTGCGTCCGGGACTAAGAAAAATCTTCCGATCCGTCGGCTCTATCGGCCGAACACGGTGTGAGGCTAGAAAACGTGGCTGGCGCGCGATGTAACTCAACGGGGAAAGGAACAGTGACGCTCCCCGGGAATAGAAAGAGAGATTAAGCCTCCGCATAAACAAACGCGTAGGAAGAACGCGTCCCACGGTAGAGCCTGGAACCAATATACGTTTGAGAGGGCGACGGGCACCGCTGAAACTATAATTCCGAGCCCAAACGTGGGAGATTACTGCCAGTACGGGGAATTGTACCGGATTATACCCTCCCTCTCGGTTAAATTTCGCAACAAGAAATGGGCTTCTTGTCATAGCCTAATTAGCCTTTCAGGTTTACACCGAACCATGTAGCGGCAACCGCGTGAAGCCATTGCTATAAGGCAAGGTGTGAAGGGGGAGGGGAAGATACTAGTAATGATGCGCTATGGAAATGAAGAAGTCATGAGAATACCAACAATTTATGAACTTGTCGAGTTGGCCTCTAAATATAAGAAGGACGCTAAACGAATTTATAAACATACATATGATATACAATTGCGTACCATAAATGTGTCGGTCGAAATAATTACTGATAACTATGGAGATTAGCTATGTGTGGAGTTACGTAGAATTTACTTTATTAAAATATAGAGTAATATCGGCGTGACGTATGTCGACGTCACCCATGCTTTTTCCTATAGATAAAAACTGCCCTCAAAATGGTGGCCATAGCCCAAAGCTACCTATAGAGATAGGTAAAAAAATACAAAATTGTGGCACAAAATAAGTCAGGGCAAATATGCGGAGATGGTCAGGGAAAACCTGGAAAAGTCAGGGAATTTGAGTCTGTAAAAACTATGGCAACCTTGTAACTAGAAAAATACAAAATTTACAAACAAATTGTAACGCGTCGGTACTAAGCCAAGGCTTGAGACTAAGGCCTATTGAAAATTAAAACGCCTACACAATGAAAATGTACGCTTATTTCGGCGAAATAATGACGAATTATCGTATTTACCGCCATTAACAGTTGGTAGCATGGCAGGGTTCATAAAATATTTCAAAAACCGTTTTTCCTGACATTTCCAGGTTTTCCAGAGTAATTTTGAATATTTTCCAGGTGTATTTTTTAAAACAATAGGGGTCTCTAAAATGTTAAAAGCATTACTGTTACACTTTCTAATATATTATAGTCAAGATTGAACGCATGAATTCAATACTAACAAGGAGAGTACCCGAGGTGTTTATTGCCGATTTAGTTCAAAGTCGGCCGTAATGTAGACCTATATGAGATATGAAATTTCCCAAAATGAGACGTTGACTACCCATTCGATTTGCCATGGCAACCGAAAATGTTTTTGACCACTTACAACCAAAATAAGATTTTTTCCTTATTTTACCCAAAATTTGTTACAAATTTACCCTAAAAATGTTTCAATTTACCCAAACTTGATGAAATTTATCTAAATGTTGTCCAAATTACACATTTCGTGATTTTCAAAATTTTTCAAAATTTTCGTAGCTAGGACCCTGTGAAACCGAGAAAATCCCATGCTTTTTTAAATGGAGATTTTATTGTTTTAAGCGATCAAAAACATTTTCGGTTGCCATAGAAAATCAAATGGGTAGTGCAACGTCTCCTTTTGGGAAATTTTATATTTCATATAGGTCTACATTACGCCCGACTTTGAACAAAATCAGCAATAAACACCTCGGGTACTCTCCTTGTAAGTAATAATTTCAAAAAAACTAAAACAAATTGCACATAATTTGGAGTTCTCATAATTATTTTCCCTGATTTCCCTGATTTTTTTTGCTTTAAATAAATTTCACTGATATTTCTAGGTTTTCACTGATTTCCATGTTTGTATGAACCCTGCATGGATGCTACATCATTCTGCCAATAAAAACGGATGAAACTACTAGCTTGTCCTCCGTAGCTGAAGTACAGTATTTCGTCTATGGAATATGGATAAGGGCCTATTTTACCAAAATTCTTTAGCCAATTTCACAGGGAATCCTACATTGTTGAGAGCTTAAAACCTTGCGCAAGAAATCCAATTCGAGAGAGTGAAAGAAAAATAGACAATAGAAGCTGTCAAGGCGGACTGTTCCAGCCAGGTGATAAGCACGGGTGAAGAAATACTTGCAAATCGATAGCTAATAGAATGTAGATATTGAACGTTTACGTGGTATTGCGAAGTAACGCAGTGGCGTGTCGACGATGTGGGGGGGGGGGGGCGACGAAATTTATCCAATAGCGCCCCCTTTTTGGCACAAAGGGAGCATATCTCGGAGCATATTCTACATCGAAAAGTCGTCTGCTAACACGCGCTACGAACATACATCGGCGGCTCCGGCCTCCAGTCTCCAGCCTCCGAGACCGGAGATCTGCCGCATCTGCGATCTCTAATGGAGACTGCAGGCCCCTAGTCGGGATGGTGATTGGAGACCTGAAAACCGGAGGCCTCTAGTCGCGATGGAGGCTAGAGACTTGGAGACTGGAGGCCCAACCTTCCATTGGAAACTGGAGGACCGGAGACCGGAGGCCCATCCTTCCAGTGAAGACTGGAGTCTGGAGGACCGGAGACTGGAGACCAAATGCGTTGCCGACCTTTGGCTACGACTTGGTGTTAAATTCCCACCAAACCGCATCACGACTCGAAATTTATCGCGTGTATTAATCGGCCTGAAGACGCAAAATGTTAAAATTACAACTAGCTGGAGAATTTTTCTATTTTTTCCTCCGAAAAGTATTTTGAAAAAGCAGATGAAGCCTGCGATGGTACGCGTTTCAAACGAACAACGTAAGCAGTATTTAAAAATGAATACCAAATGAACATGATATGAAAAACGTCTTAAAAAGAAATTTACTAATTTTGTAAGTCGTCGAAAAGGCAGGCAAACAGGTTTTTCTATGTAACTTTGTTTAAGTGCTTAAAGTGAATAAAACGTTTTTCACTGTCCGCAATACCAAATGTAAGAAACTAATGTGATAGGTGTATCCGTGCGCGCGTCAGAGATATAAAATTACATAATCTTTATCCTGCACAGCCAGACAGACGGACAAGATAGAGGAAAAGAGGGGGGGGGGGCGGTCGACACTGAGGTCTTGTTACGAGGCAGCTCCGAGAAAACGCCTCCCTTCGCACGTTTTCGCATAGGGGGTTTCAGCGATCGAAAGTCACGTTTTCCGAACACGTGAAACATTTCCCGTTGTATCTCCGAGCCGTACGCCTGGTGCTCAAACCATGTGACAACTACTCTTTACAGGGAGCGGGGGGGTTGGGGGGGAAGAAACAGTCGGCAAGGAAAACCAGTATCGCCATTAGTAAACAAGTCAGTGTTGGCAGATTTCGATACCGATTTTCGGAATTTAACGATTATTTAACCGTTAATGGAGATTCGGGAAATCGTTAGCCATACCGATATCTAACCGATTATTACCGATACCTATATCTAATTATAAAAAATTACAATTAAATTAAATTAAATATATTATTATTATTATTATTATTATAAATATATAAATAAATAAATCTATATCTAAAAAAATCGCTGACCTGGGGTAGAAGAATTAGCAAAGTCAAGGTTAGCGGTGCCATCTGCCTGGGTTTGAGAAAGTCGGTTTCAAAATATCGGGAAAAAATTGGTATCGATATTTTTTAAATCGCTAACGGGGAAATATCGGTATCGATATTTTTTAAATCGATATCGGGGAAAAATTGGTATCGATATTTTTTAAATCACTATCGGGAAAAAATTGGAATCGATTTTTTTCAAATCAGCATCGGGTAAAATCGGTAGTTTAGACGCGAACCGATTAATAGGGAAAAATCGTAATATCGGCCTATCAGTATAAATAACTGCTATGGAAGTTAGGACAACTTAGAAAGGCTATCTAATTAGGCTCAATAAAGTATAGATAGTCACGGAAAACATTGGCGCCTGAAGCTTACGAGTGACATACTATTGCACATAACGAATTATAGACTTATGGTATCCCGAACTGAAAGAGTTGAACAAGGTTGAACATACCTTGCCATGGTCATAGAGGAACTATGGTTTTCCGGCTAAACCGAGCTTGCAGACGAGGGGGGGGGGGCGTTGGTCCAAATAATAAATCGAATCACTTCCGACATGTGGTTAGAGTATTTCTGAGCATTTTATTGTCAGGGATAGTTATATCTATATTGAGGAAAATTGCAGTTCGAAATAGCATTCCAACAATACTACAATAGAAAAGAGCGCTTCTCTGCGAAAGCAAATATCAATTTTTTTTTTTAGTCAACAAGTAATACTTTTACTTTTCTAGCCCCAAATATAATAACTAGGGTTGTAATCAACCGTTAGTTATTATCGCCATAGTTTATAATTATTAATTAGTGTCAGTTAATGGAAATAATTACTGATAGCTTTGTTAGTAGAAATGACGCCAGACCCCAAAAACATAAGCGCATCTAGCAAAATACGAGACTTAAATACAAATTATTGCGCGTACGGTCACTATGACGACGAGGAAAATAGCATCTATTTTGGCCTAATGTCTTAGTCCTCAGTCCACCAAAAATGTTGCGTGCTTTTAATTTGAATTAGGGCCCACAAATCGATTTTAATGGGCCTTATTAATCATACTATCCCCCACCACGCGCAGGTTTTTTTCCCGTGTGGTGATGAATTGTGTAATCGTACGTATATTTATAATGTCGACATCAATAAATTATTATTATTATTCTTCTTCTTTAAAGGGAATATAACCTCAGGTATTTGGTGTGGAACACCAACGTTTGCAGCTCTGGCCGCTCTTGCCTTTGCCTTTAAAAATGTTTGGCGCCACTGTACAGGGAAATTTGAAAAATTGAAGGGGTCTTCCATAAAGATTGCTTTGCAGGTTATATACCCTTTAAGTTAATTTTTTAGGCCCAATTTATATAAAAAAAAAAGTTATTTTCTCACTTATATGACAAATAATTATAAATTTATGGTTATCAGCAACCTTGTTAACTAACAACTAAGATGACAAATGTAAACTCTTTATTTTGATTTTATCGTACTTCTACGCTAAATCCTCATTATGATTACTTTTCCAAAGGATGGAAATAATCTATACACGTGCTAAGCTAGCACGAGGATAGTCAACATTAAACTTTCAACGCGTAGTGAAAAGGCTTATGTACCGAAGTCTATTAACGGGAGGAGGGGGGGGGGGTGAATCAATGCATCGCGCATCCCCGCGCTTAGAACACCGAAAGCGAGGCCATTAAAATGCAATTCATACCTTCCATCCACCGTGAATAGAATTCGTCCAATAAAAACAAACTGTAGTCTACTAGCGACACCTATTGACAGCTAATGTGGTTAAATGGCGTAGGAAGATGGAAGAACCGGGAAAACTATATCTATCGATACGCGCTCAAAGTTACGACTTTTAGTCAATCACGCGAGATCATAGATAGTAAGCGCCATTGCAGGGGAATTAATTATTTTCTACACGGCCGAATAAAATTGGTGACGTAACCCTACGTCTCGCGTACGAAATGTCTATTATTAAAGGGAATATAACCTCGGGTATTTGGTGTGGAACACCAACGTTTGCAGCTCTGGCCGCTCTTGCCTTTGGCTTTAAAAATGTTTGGCGCCACTGTACAGGGAAATTTGAAAAATTGAAGGGGTCTTCCATAAAGATTGCTTTGCAGGTTATATTCCCTTTAAGAACCAGGGTTGCCGTATTTAAAGCGCTGGATAGAGTTTCGATTTGGATCGTACGGTTGAAAGTTGTTTAAAGATAATAAAAAAATGTTTATTAAACCTTTTATGTAAGAAAAAAACACCTGAGAAATTTCTGATTCGTGTCGACCATTATCACGCCCCCACCAAACCGGAAATTGGAGTCTGGAATCTGGTAGTTAACCAACTCCTTTCAGTGGTGGTGGTCAGCGCAATATTTCGAAATATACAAAGGTTTTCCCTTTAAAGAAAACAATTTTTACACGGATCGTACTTTGAATCACATATTTACCGTACGATCCAGCTTTCGAATCGTATATCGTACCGAAGGTTCAATTATCGTACAAATACGATCCGGATCGTACATCTGGCAACGCTGTAAAAATAAGAACTCACGTTGGCGAAAGCGAAACAGTCAAATACTTCTACCGCGACACGCTTCAAACTTTACCTTTACTTTATTAAAACTAGCTTACGATTGGTTCGAGGCCAGCGAGGGGTAGCGTAATTCTTCCAACGTGCTCCGCTACTTCTAGAACAAAACGTGAGAGCCGGCGCGCGCCGTCAACATCGACAAATTGGCACCCGAGACCTCTCGCCTTCTATCGAAGGATACGGAGGGGGTTAGAGTACAGTTTACGAGCGGTTGAGCTAGGCGGCTAAGTCAAGTAACGATTGATTCCCCGCAGTGTATCACGCGCCGTATCAACGGGACTGACTGCCTTCCCCCTTTTGAGCCCACATTTCTCGAAAATCCTATTGTTTTCGTGGATTTACATAGTTATTCGTAATTGTCGATTTCGGAACTTCGTGACGCAATCCAGCTATTATATTTTATCTTCTAATGGCCATTAAAGTTATAAAACCTTTGGAGCTAGAGGTTTAATTCTTTACTTAATTTGAAATTGAAGGCTAAATAGTTTTCTGTAATTTTTGAGGAATAATTTAATTTTAGATTAGAAGTTATGTGGTTTATGAACTATATTAACGCTTTCACAAAACTCGTTTTTATGATGGGGGAAGCTTAGTCGATAATTTATCATTTTATTGAAAATAAATTATCCTTAATTTAGATTGACGATATAAATGTCAAGAATGATTTGTTTTGATAAATGTCCAGAGAAAATATAGAAAGATAATTATTAGAAAAAACGGATTAAGGAACACCCTACTTGGGACTATGTTGCAATAGTGAAACGAAAAAAAAGTTTATATTAAAACTGACATAAATACCAAAAATTTGCATTAATTTTAAATTAATGAAATACGCTAAATATCATGTTAGGTTGTGGTCAAAAGAAATCGATTCATTTAAATAAGTTCGCGATATTAATATTTATGACAAATTGGCGGCTACGAGAAACGCGTCTCAGTAAATTTTCGCGCGGAGACTAGGGTGCCATCTATATTACGGAATGGAAATAAACAAAACACTCACCCTAATCTGTCCATATGAAAAACCACCACTTCGTCGATTGATGGACGTTAAATGCCGGAGTTATCGAATCTTGACGCTGCGGTGGATGTCCAAGAAGACATTAAAAGGAACGGAAAACCTGCCACGAGAAAAAAGACAATCGTTTTAGTCGGTTCGAAATCCCCGCTGCAAATGGACGATAACTGGGCAGGCGCACCGTTTAGCGTTGCTACGCGCAACTCCGCGAGCTCGTCATACCCTCAAATCAAGCGGGAATAGAGAACTGATTCCAACACCGAAACGAAATAGCTTCTCCCCTTACCAATATTACAAAGAATATAATAGGACTCGGTCTTATTGTTCAAATCTTTTGTGCAGGTCCATCCGAAATGTGTTCGTACAATTTCTTCGCGTAAACATGCCCTGGGAGTCCCTAGTTTTGCGTCATAGCTTTGTTCACAGTTTTCCCGGGCACAGAGGTTTTACTAATTGTCACCAGTGACGGAGACTAAGATGGTTTCCTTGTCCAACCCCCCTTGGGCGTAGCTTTGACTGTACTAAATTTTACCCATCTTCTAAACCTACCGTAGCTCTTGGAAAATTTCTGATTGTCACTATATGACGCAACAACGGTGTCAAGTTGTAGGTTTAAACCACCTTAGAGTAGGGCTCGAAATATCGGCTCGATTCAATACTTTCGACCCTCGAATCGAATCTACTAATCGAAAGCATCGAATCGGACTAATTCCCAAAGTCTTACGTAGCAAAGGTCAAGGTAATCGCTACGCTTATAGAGATACGAAACTCCCCATACCCCCCACTAACCCTTGTTTTTACACCGACGGTGCCACCACCGGTACGCGGGAAGTAAGTGCTTTTCTAATTCCCGTGATGGTATTTTCAAAATATGTCATAGACCTTTACAAACAAGTACTCGAACCCTTTATTAGATGCTTCAATAAAACATCTTCAAAGAAAATGGCAAGAACTATTATTTCCGAGAGTTAGGACCTGCAAGTTACTGTTTATATAGTGCTTTTGAAATAATGGAAACTTTTCACCGGTACGGTACGCAACAAGCGTTTCTTTTAAACCAAGTAGCTTTTTTTAAGTATTGTGGCTTAGAAAAAGCACTACGTTCTATTTGCAGGTGAAAACAAGGAACAAGCACAATATAAACAGACACTTTCGACACACGGGATAAGTCTTTGACCAACCGTTAGAGGCGCCACTAGTAGCACTGCTGAAGTGCGGGGAAAATTTTGACCAGCGTCTGCTATCATATGCTAGTTGAGCCATTGAACACGCCAGTTGATGTAGCGAAGCGTATATATATAGTCTTTGGTTTTAATAGGTAAAAAAAAAGTAAACAAACTTTTAAAGCGGTCATCGTTTGAAAAAACCCGCGTTATCCACGCCGACAGCATTTGTCACAGACTCTTTGTGTTTTAAGGCTGATTTTCATAAGGAAAAAACCGCCGTGACGAGCCGCGACGAAGATTTTAAAAGTTGACTCTCGCCTTAAGCCTTAACCTCCTGTTTATTGAAAACATAAACCACCAAACCTCAACACTGGGTCCAAAATTGCTACCCTGCTCGAATCTTTTTTTGGATGACGCGCTTGAACGACTATCGCCATCTATTTGCGAGTTTCTGTACTTTCGTATGAACGGATATTTTCAAAAGTAAAGTCAATAATCGCAAAGAAGTAATTTCAATACCCCTTACAGAATCAAATTCCATACTAACAAAAAGTAAAAAACGACGTTAAAAAGGGACTAGATAAAAACACCCTTTAAACTTCAAAGGATCGAAACAACCAAAAGCAAAAAGGCCCAAATGAAATCGTACACTTTCCACCCCTCCGATAACGTCAATTGTGACGTCAACGGCTTACGGCTCGATAGCGTCACACGTATCTTTCATGCGAGTGTCTTACCCTCCCCGAATCAAATATATAAGCAACACACTAGATCTGTTGAAAGCTCGAATTTCACTTGTGGTTTTGTTCAAATCGAACAATCCCAAAATAAAGCGATTCATTAGAAAATGTGCTCGCTTTATAAATTTAATTTGTGTAGTCTTAAAGTTATTTTACTGTTTATTAAGATTTTATCCGCAAAATCATAAGTAACATAATAGACTAAGTATGACACTGAACGATTTCGGTTAATGATTGTCTGTCGTATAGTGATTTTGTAATCGGAACAGGGACGTCATTTCAATATTTTTCAGGAGGGGCAGAACTTGAATGTTTTTTTAAAGGGCAAAACGCGTCAAATTGAATATTTTTTGGATTTTTAATTGATATAGTTATTGCATAATTGAAATAATAACATTCAAGCCAAAACAATGAATACGTGAAATTAAACAGAACTTTTTTAGCTCGTAGAAATTAAGAGAGGGGGGGGTGACCCCCCTGCCCCACCCAAATGACGGCCCTGAATCGGAAGTCGCGTAACCGGAAACTCAGCCCTTCTTTCTCTCTTATTTGGCGAAATTTTTACCAAATTAATTTAATCGCTATAAATATTAGCAAAATTTCAAATTTGAAAATAACTAACTAAATTCAATAGTCCTTTGCTTTGTCAGTCCTTAGTCACATGTAGAAATTACATTCCGTTGGGATATTTAATAATTTACAAAACAATTAACAACAATTTTTTTAATAGTAATCACGTATTTTAAGAAATTAGAGGGTACCTGCTAATTGTTTTGTATGTTTAAAGTAAATATTTTCCTAAACTAACAAACAAATTTCGAACATTTGGAATACCTTTCCGAGTAAGGAATTTCTAATATTTGCAAACCCGTTCAGACAAACGAATTTCGAACATTTGCTACACCATTCGGCAAACGAATTTCGAGCGGTTTTGCAACATCGGTCGGAAAAATTAATTTCGAACTTTTGCAACATCGGCCGGAAAAATTAATTTCGAACTTTTGCAACATCGATCGGCAGGGTCGGAGTACCCAATAGGCCGACTAGGCCTGGGCCTAGGGCACCAAGCCTACAAGGGGCACCAAGAGGTTTCGAAAAAATTAAAAGTACAAAAATTCAATCATTTACTTTCAGAAAAAAAAATATTCCGGATTAATTTTTGTAAATGCGTCCACATTTTCTGATACCATGTAAAGCAATCATTGATTAAAGTCACGAAAATATACGCAAGTCTACATTGAAATTGTATTTTCCATCCATTTGTCAATGAAAGGGGGCACCAAAATTAGCTTGGGCCTAGGGCCCCACAAGGTCTTCATCCAGCCCTGTCGGTAAGAACTTTGGCCAAAACCGATCGGAAAAATAAAATTCGAACTTTTGTAACATCGGTCGGAAAATTGGAATTCTACCATTTTCAAAAATCAGTCGGAAAATTAAATTCGGAGAAACGCGACCACACATAGTATGTAATAAATTGTATATTTTTAATAAGCGAATTGACGACGAATTGTATAAATTAAACCACGTGTATAATTAATAAAAAAACATAAGCTTGAATCTTGATCACATGATTTCCGAAAAAATTGTGATTTCTATTGAATTATCATATTTTTGCCATGGTTTCCCGTGATTAAATTACTGAATTGACTACCTCTTCGGATATATCATGCATTGATTTTGTTTTAACTTGAAACAACTCACCCTATCTTAACAAAATATCCACAAGAAGCGTTGTGATGAACACAAGATCACCAATTCAACTTCCGTTTTACCACAATTAGTATTATCTCTAAAACACTAGCGCCTCGCAAGACGACCGGACCTTGCAATGGTCAGCGAATCAGTAGAAACTACGGGCTCTTTAGAAATGGTTTTTATACTTACGCAAAACGTTACCCGAGTTTAAAAACATCGTAACTTCAAAAATGAAGTACGTTACGGGGATAGAGGGAAACCAAACTGTTAAATTTATTAAGTGTTCGTAACCGAGTTACTATAAAATTGTAGTTGCGATTTTTTGATACTCAACTAAATTCCTCATAGCAATGGTCAACTTACTAGTCTCTCGGGATTCAATGAAGGCAAGGATGAAATCAGATATTTTACGAATACAAAAGGTAGCTTTACCTGGTTTGGTGGCAGGATTTATCCTCAAAGGACCCTCATTAAGGTGAATTTCGAAGTATGCCGAACCCAAGACGAAACGTGAATGATCACGTTCTTGTATCTAGAGAAATTTTTTATGAATTTGCTTTACTTCGCTTTCCAACAATATAAGGCGCTACGTGTTCACTAGACTGGTTTTAGCCGCCCAAAAAATGTCCCTGTAAAGCGGTATAATGAGGGTATCCCTGACAGGTTACGTTAGGTTAGGGCTATCGTAAAACAACGCCAATCCTACAAACTGCAAAACTTATAAACAAATATGTCGTATTTTGAACTCGAATTTTCATTGTAAAATTTCGAGCCTTTTTTTAGCAACCACTCCTATTAACAGCCCGGCTGCCCAAGAATTTCTTTATTAGATCTGAGATCTCTTACACTAAAGAACGCGATTTTTAACTGAAGAATACCCGGGGTATCAGACTGACAGACACCAGCTTATAGTTTTTAACCGCGCCGAAAAGATTTCGGTTTCAATGCCACCCACATTCTCTATTTTGTGATACTGTAAAAATCTGGCTACATTACTGAATTAGTTCATAATGGTATGGAAATTAAATACTTAAATAGAATAATTGAATGAAACATTCTTTTAGAGTTAAAATAAATTCAGAATTAGCTTGGAGCTTTATAATAATATTTTTTTTCCAAAGGGTTTCATGCATTGCTCCATGGTTGAATACGATAATCTTAAAAATTAAAATATTGACCAGCTACTAGGGTAATTTTTTTAAATATCGAAAATATTTGCGTGTTTTAGGTTCGAGGACCCTTGTCAAATGTTACATATCTTTAAAATATTTATTTGACCACGAAATTTTAATATGGTATTGTCTTTTATCTATGGTCAAAGAATTTTAATTTATGATTATGATTATAACTTGAAACTTACCAGACGAATAATATTTGCAAAAAGTGAAGTTCAAATCCAACGCCCGCAGTACGAGTATTCAAAAACGGATTTCAAATTACACCCACATTTATTTCCCCGCTCTTAAATTCTCGAAACCATTACTATCATAGAAATTCTCCGATTTCTGTGATTACTAATATAACATGCCCAATAAGATCGCGTACGCGAGTATCTTGGCTTTCAACAATATGAAACTGGTTAGATAAACTGTCTGCTTCAATCTGTTCTATATACCACAAATAACGGTACCTGTTACTACCGTCAAAATTGGAATATTTGGAAAAACCGGCCAAAAATTGGAATTCGAACATTTGCAAAAACCCACTGTAAAATTTGAATTCGAACATGTGCAAAAACCGAGCGCAAAAACCCGCTGTAAAATTTGAATTCGAACATCTGAAAAAACGGGCGGAAAATTGGAATTCGAACATTTGTAAAAACCGGCCGTAAAATTGGAATAGTTCTTTTTACCTCTCCGAGGGGACTTTGTACCCTAGGAGGGGTTATACAACCACCGTGTCTGTCTGTCGGTCTGTGGGTCCGTCTGTGGGTCTGTCTGTCAGGCCTGCGAACGCGTTCGCATTTTCGGGGCAAAGGGTAATCGCTGCGTACGCAGTTTCTTAGAATTAGGGAAAAGGTTTTTCCAAAAGGGCCCGTTTTTGTTGTCATTAGGTGTAGTATAAATATTTTTCAATTTGCGTTAGTACCGGGCGGGATTCGAACCCGAGCCCTCCTGCACGTCAGGTGAGCATTCTACCACAGAACCACGGATACATTGTACACTTCACTGAAAATTAGAAATTCTTCCGAAGAGAGGTATATTTTGGCTTTGACAACTTGTTATAAAATAACCTTGGCCATCTTGTTGAAATGTTGCCTCCCCGCTTCAGCTGTGGATCCGTTTTCTCTCCCACTAAAGAGTTTATGAACTCATTCTTAGGCATTCGCTGAACTATTCCAGGGCAACATTTCAACAAGTTGGGCAAGCATAAAGACATTTGATAAAATAAACAATTAGCCTTTTCAGTTTACATAGAGCCACCTAGTGGGAATTGCGGGAAGCTCATGAACTGCTGGATTTTCGTCTGCTAAGCAGACGATTTTTCAATAAAGCGTCTGCTTAGCAGACGAAAATCCAGCAGTTTATGAGCTTCGTGCATTTGCCACTACGTGGCGCTATGTAAACTGAAAAGGCTATTTGGAACATGTGCAAAACCCGGCCGGAAAATTGGAATTCAAACATGTTCAAAAACCGGCTGTAAAATTGAAATTCGAACATGTGCAAAACCCGGCCGGAAAATTGGAATTCGAACATGTGCAAAAACGGGCCGGAAAATTGGAATTCGAACGTTTGTAAAAACCGGCCGTAAAATTGGAATTCGAACATGTGCAAAAACCAGCCGTAAAATTGGAATTCGAACATGTGCAAAAACCAGCCGTAAAATTGGAATTCGAACATGTGCAAAAACCAGCCGTAAAATTGGAATTCGAACATGTGCAAAAACCAGCCGTAAAATTGGAATTCGAACATGTGCAAAAACCAGCCGTAAAATTGGAATTCGAACATGTGCAAAAACCAGCCGTAAAATTGGAATTCGAACATGTGCAAAAACCAGCCGTAAAATTGGAATTCGAACATGTGCAAAAACCGGCTGTAAAATTGGAATTCGAACGTTTGTAAAATCCAGCAGTAAAATTGGAATTCGAACATGTCCAAAAACCGGCTGTAAATTTGGAATTCGAACATTTGCAAAAACCGTTCGGAAAAAAATATTCGAGCATTATAAACATCGTTCGGAAAATTGAAATTCTAACATTTGCAAAAATCAATCAGAAAAATTAAATTCGAACAAACGCGATAACACATATATACACAAGTATATATATATATATTTTTTTGTTAATAAGCGAGTTTCAAAAGGTTTCATGCATTGCTCCATGGTTGAATACGATAAATTAAGAAAAATATATATTGACCAACTACTACATAGATAAAATATTCAATTAAAACCATGGTGGGTTCGAGGACCCTTGTCAAGCGTATCTGTTACATATCTTTAAAATATTTATTTAAATAAATAATTTGACCACGAAATTTTAATATGGTATTGTCTTTTAACCATGGTCAAAGAATTTTAATTTATGATTATGATTTTAACTTGAAACTTACCAGACGAATAATATTTGCAAAAGGTCAAATCCAACGCCCGTAATACGAATATTCAAAAACAGATTTAAAATTCTTAAATTATCGAAACAATTACTAACATAGAAATTCTCCGATTTCAGTGATTACTAATATAAAATGTCCAATACGATCGCGTACGCGAGTATCTTGGCTTTCAACAATGTGAAACTGGTTAGATAAACTGACTGCTCCGATCTTTTCTATATACCACGAATTACGGTACCTATTACTACGGTCAAAGGCTAGACCAACCCTCATACTCCTATGCCCTTTTATCTAAAGTAATGAGTTCTCCTCTCTCTCTTTGACAAATCCACATGGACATACACGTGCTTTCAAAAACTCACCATTTTCCGTTTCTCTTTAGCTCCACCCAGAACGATAGAGAGGTTAAGCGTCCCTCATGGTCCCTCTATAAAAATGTGTAAGGAGAACGTGTGATTGTATGGATTGCACGCAATATTAATAGTACGTCTACGATCTCCCCGTTTAGGGATATTCCGGTTAGCAAAAACGTGGAACCTGTGCAAAAACTGCAAATGGCACTCTAGCGGCGAGAAAATGCAAAGCTATATCTGGGCAAGCGCGAAAAATGGGGCACAGAATAGATTTACGTAGAAAAAAGTGTACCCCGTTTTTAGCACATGCGCAGACATTGTTACGCCTAACTTTCCCGGTAGAGCACCATTAGCACACGATTTTCCGCCAGTGATGCCAAGTCGAGAGAAATTGGCCAAATATAGGGAAATTTTAATCCCTAAAAATCCAAAAAGGAAAAATGGAAATCAGACGAAAAATTTGCGAAATCTCGGGAAATTCGACGTAGGGTGATTTTAAAGTGAAGCTACTAATCTAATTAAAAATTTCAAAGGTCGGAAAGGAAAATTACATTTTCGCGACCTGGTGACCGGAATATCCTTCTCCCCACTTGTTTTTCTAGAGCGGACTTGGCCTCTCTAATGACGCAAACGATGTTTACACGAATCAGCTGCCTCGTCTGCATTTGATTTTTAAGATCTATAATTACAATTTTATAAATTTTCATTTTATTTTTGAACTTTTTATAGTCTTTTCTTATCTAAAATAGCCAATCGCACATATTTGCATTAATTTTATTCCATTCCTAAATTACATTGCAGGATATGGGAACACTAGCGACATCCATAGTAAGAATTTGAATGCATAAAATACCAAAAAACTAAAATTCAATATTTAAAAAAAATTATATTGTAGAATGAAACTGTAATTTTTTTTATGGAAAATTCAACATAAAATAGGTACACACCAAAAAATAGAATTGATAGAAGTGTAATTATAATTAATTCCATTAAATAAATCATTCGTTCCAATACTATAGCAGACGACCGGAAACGGATTCGTACAGACTACAGAACGCAAAAATTATTTCCGTTATTGCGCAATCGTTACTGGCAAAAGCGGGAAAAGAAAAATAGAAGATATAGCTTAATCAATTTAGGCATGGCTGTAAGTTGGGAGTCTTGGGATGTGCTCTACTAGCAGAAATAAGTAACATATACTTGAGTAAGAAAATTAAATAGTATCAAGATGTCGAAAATAGGCAAAATGTCAATTCAGGGGATTAGGAGTTTTGGACCAGAGAATAGAGAAGTTATTACTTTCCATACTCCTTTAACGTTAATTTTGGGTCCGAATGGCACAGGAAAAACGACTATCATAGAATGCCTGAAATATATAACAACTGGTGATTTTCCTCCATTTACAAGAGGCGGTGGGGGATTTGTTCATGACCCCAAAATAATAAACGAATCTGAAGTTAAAGGACAAGTCAGGATACGTATAGAAAACGTTAACAAAGAGTTGATGGAAGTTGCAAGAAATTTAATGGCCACTCAAAAAGCTAAGAAAACTGAAATGAAAACTCTCGATAACTCTATATTAAAGCAGAATGCAAATGGTGAATGGGTCAGTGTGAGCACCAAATGTGTGGAGATTGATAAAGAAATAGTGAATTTTTTGGGTGTCTCTAAAGCTATATTGAATAATGTCATATTTTGCCACCAAGAGGATTCTCTGTGGCCCTTGGGGGAAGGAAAGGCTGTCAAAGACAAATTTGACGAAATATTTGCTGCTAGTCGTTACATAAAAGCTCTTGAAGAAATTCGCAAAATAAGACAAGAGAAGCAGCAGAATATTAAGATTTTTAAAGTTGAACTTGATAAGGCGCATGCCTTTAAACTCAACCAATGTAAACGAACTGAGCAACTAAAAGATATGGAAGTGAGGTACGCAGCTTCCAAAGACACTACTGAAAGTAACGAGAAGAAAATCAAACCAATCCGAGATAAATTAGTTCTACTGGGCTCCAAAGAAGGAGAAGTTAATAAACTGAAACAAAACCTAGGCAACCAAGAAACATCCTTACAACATTTAGAAAAGAATAAACAAAGCCTACAGGAACAAATAAGGGAAGTTTTTGATGGAGATAAGGATGCTTTAAAAGAAGAAATATCTAACTTTTCAAAACTAGTGTTAACCAAAAAAAGATCTCTAGATGAAGGGAAAAGGAGTAAAAAACTTCACGAACAAGAGGCAAATTCCATTCGTAACAAGAAAGAAAATGCTAATGTCAAATTGGGGGAGCTTCAAGTCATTGAAAAACAACATAAGGATAGAATAGCCAATAGAGAAAGCTTGATTCTCTCGTACGCAATTGAATACTCAATATCTGGTCACGAAAATTCTGATAAAGTCAAAGAAGAGGATGTTGACATTTTTGTTATGAAGCTGGTATGTAAAATTAACCAAGAGGAAGAAGACAGAGACAAAATTATAGGGGATTATGACAACAACGAAAAAGAACTTTTTGAAAGGTTGGAAGATCTTCAAGCCCAAAAGACGCGAGAAGAGCAAACTATTAAACTTTCCATGGACCGTAAAAAGGAGAATGATCGAGAAGTGAAGTCTCTGATTGAAAAGTTGCAAAAAGTGGATAATTCAGCCATAAGACAAAAAGACCTGGAATTAAGTTTGGTTAAGTTGGAGAGTGATAAAAACCAAGTGGAAAACAGTTTGGATACCAAACTTCTGAAAGAGGAAATTGTTGAAAAACAGGAGAAAAAGGACCAGCTGGAAACAAAGATAAATGATTTAAATCAAGAAATGACTAAACTCCAACTGCAAAGTGAAACTAGGAAAGAATTAGAATTACTGGAGAAGGATAAGATTGCCAAAGACAAACAAATCAACACTCTCATGTTCCGTCATGAAGAAACTCTGACAAATATATTTGGAAACATTCCCGAAAGTGATGTAGTTGGAAAACTTGAGAATATAGGAAATAAGCTGCAGCAAGATTTACGTTCTTCAAATAAAGAATTGAGTGAATTGAAATCAAAACTGTCATCTACCATGACAAAAAGGCAATACCAGCTACAAGAAACGAAGAAGAACGAAAATTACGTTTCCACAAATAGGGAGAAAATATTTGTAGTGGCAGGTAGTGACGATTTTGAAGAGACTTTAGACTCCATGCAAAAATCAATTTTGGACTTACAAGATGAAAAGGGTGTTTTATCTGGAAGTCAAGTGGTTGACAGAAAATACATAGAACGGATTGAAAAAGCTCTCAACAAGCCTTGCTGTCCTCTTTGTGAAAGAGGATTTGAAGATATTTCCGATGCGGAAGAACTTCTTAGACGTCTGAAAAGAAAGATTTTGATGATTCCCGAACAGTTAGAAGCGAAAGAGAGACAAATTACTGAAAAACAGAAGAAGGTGAATTTAATGCTTGAACTGCGTCCCATTCAAGAAGAATTGAAGAGAATTACCAATATGGAATTGCCGGAACTTAAAACCAAGCTTACTCAGTTTGATAAAGAAATTGCTGAACTGAAAATAAGAATTTCATCATTGGAAAATTCAGTTGAAAGTATGCAAATCAAAGCCAAGAGTGTTTCAAATGTTCAACCAGATATGGTTTTATTACATCAAAATAAAACTGAAGTTGAAAAACTCACCCAAAAAGTTAACGCCTTAAAGGAAAAATTGGAAGGAGAAACGGGGCCAGGGAAAGTCAGGTCAATTCAAGAAGTTAGTGATGATAGAGAAGAAATTCAGATACAGTTCCAATCCCTTTCAAAATTCTTGAGGGATTCCCAAAATAAGATCTCAAATTACAACGATCAAATCCACAACATAAATGAGAAAATAAATGCCCAGCGTACTGAACTTCTAGATATCAAGAATGACCAACAGAAACGCGATGCCCTTGATGAACGTAAGTGCAAGCTGGTTATGGAATCTAAAAAAATTGATATAGATGTTCAAGAATCAAAAACCAAGATTGAAGAATTAAAAAAACAGCTAAATTTCATTAGGGGCGAAAGAGATAAAGTGATTAAAGCTAAAGAGGATAAAATCAAAACCTACAACGTCCTGATTGAAAAATTGAGCAGAGCAAAAGAAAACATTGATCAGTTAACCAACAACATCCAGAATTATAAGAAACAAGGTCATACTGAGAAACTTGAGAAGTACAAAAAGACAATTGATCAGCTGGATTCTCAGTTGGAGAAAAATGAAAAGGAAGTCCAAGAGAAGGCCAAAGAAATTGAAAATATTCAGAAAGAATTAGCTAACCAAGAGTTGAAAGAGAGAGAACTTCAAGATAACATGAAACTGAAAGATTGTGAAGTACAAATAGAAAAGTTGAAAACCGTCATCCAGGAAATAAGGGACAAAATTGGGGATATTGATACTTCCAATCTCTTCAGAGAAAAATGTGATCTTGAAAAAGAATACCTTGCTATTAACAATGAAATTCAAACACTATCCGGTAGAATTAGAGAACTGCAGAAACAAATTCGTGAAATTCAGAAGGAGCTTGAAGAACCTGAACTTAAAAATGCGCACAAAAACTACAAGAAAAAATTAATCGAACTTAGAACGACTGAACTGGTTTCTGAAGACTTGAACAAGTATTATAAAGCCTTAGACACAGCCGTGATGCAATACCATAAGGTAAAAATGGACGCAATCAACAAGATAATTAGGGAATTATGGAGAAACACTTACCGCGGAAATGACATTGATTATATTGAAATTTGCACCAATGAACCTGACACTACCCAGGGCACAGATTCCAGACGGGTTTATCATTATCGAGTTGTCATGGTTAATAAGGATGTTCGAATAGATATGAGGGGAAGGTGCAGCGCTGGACAGAAAGTTTTGGCATCTTTGATCATTAGATTGGCTCTCGCAGAAACCTTCTGCTTTAACTGTGGAATTCTAGCCCTAGATGAACCTACAACTAACCTAGATAGAGAGAACATTGAAAGTTTAGCCAGTTCTCTCTCTGGAATTGTGCAAAATCGATCTAAGGAAAGGAATTTTCAATTGATCATCATTACTCATGATACAGACTTTATAGAAATGTTGGGCAGAAACAACGAAGTGGATTTCTTCTATAAAGTCAGCAAGGATGAACACTGCTGCTCCAAAATCCAGAAGTGCCGTTTTGAGAGTATAGAATAAAGGTTAAGAAATAATATAAAAAGTTTGGTTCTGTTAACCTATCGAAAAGTTAAAAAAGTATTTTTAATTCATTGTTTGTAAAAAAATATTCAATTTGTATTTTTAAAATAAAAATATTTTACCATGTAAAAAGTTCTTTATAGTTGTAATACTTAATGCAAATCGTGAAATCAATATCAACATGGGATAAATATAAAAATTCTTATATATTTAAAAATGCATAAAAGAATGTCAGCTATTAAAATTCTCAATGAAAAATGCCTATCTATAGAAAATAATTTAGTATTAATTTAAAGGAGCAAACTAAAGCTATACTCAATTAAATATTTTTTACTTATTGTTGCCTTTTACAGAAATGATGAAAGTTGAATTAATTTTTAGATGGTACTCAAGGAATTCAAAGTTCTTTTGGTTTAAAAGACCCGAGGGGTCGGACATTTGCCTGTTTTGTGTACGGGATTTTGGATTTTTTAAAACTCCAGGATTTTTTTGTGGATTTGTCATACAAAGTCTATGGGAGGAAAATTCTTGGATTTTGGATTTGTGGATTTTTTTCCAAATTTTGTACGGGATTTGGCCAAATGACCGACCCCTCGAAAAGACCTCACTTAACCTTCTCAATCAATTTTTGAATTTGCAATGATTCTTAGTGTTAAATAAATCAAGATTTTTTCAGTTTCACTAAATTACTAAATTTTCCTGTCAAAAAGTGCCAATTGATATGAAAAAAAGGGCCACCAAAAACAAAATTTAGATCAATTTAAAAAACGAAAATCCAATTGAATTAATGTTTATATCTAGAACTGTAGGCCATTAAAATGGAATTAAGAAAGTTCAATGCATATTACAGGGGCGAAGGTACATATTTCAAGCTAATAACATTAGCAGTGTAGGCGAGGGGCTAACCACTCTTAGAAAATCTGTATACCGGATTACGCTTAGATTACCACTGCCAAAGGCAGGGACTTCAAAGATTACGCGTAATCCCATTAGTACAGTCGCGGAGTGATCAGCCCCTCGAGTGTAGGGAGATGAATAATAAATATATAAATAAATTGAAAAGATATTTTATTCTTCTGCATTAGCGCACTTAAGAATACGAAATGGGAATGTTCTGTTTAAAAAAATCACAACAAAACTCATATTATTTTATAAATATAAAACAAAAAATTCAAAACTTTATTTTTTCCAGAATATCAACACCAAGTGTAACTTTTTCCACTCATGTAATGAGTAGGCACAAAGTAATTTCTTTTTAGGTTTTAAGACAAAGAAAGGCTAGTAAACGCAAGTATTTCATAAAGCCACGAAAGACGACGTAACGTACGGAAACTAATATGTACAAACTCTCATGACTCTTCGTTTACAATTTTTTTAAAACAATTTGTCATAGGAATAATGTTTGTGCTATCAATATATACACGTGCCACATAGATTCTATAGCCTTTACTCTTTGATTATCCAATTAACGGAATGGATTTTTTTCTCTCGATACAATTCTGGGATTCTACAAAAAACACGAACACGGAAAAAATCGAGTGTTTTATATTCAATTTCACCTGCAGTTAGATTTTTTCTTTTAAGTGATTATTTTTTCTCTTATGTTCAAAGCTTAAGACTATTATTAGAATTTTACTACTTATATACAATTACATACTCTTCTATAAGTGAAGGAAAAAGCCTGTGTTTTTTTAGTTACTGGTATAAACAATTAATAGCTATTCATTCGTTAAATTTCTCAATTAAAAAAATTATTTACACAAACTAAACTCAACTCTACAATTTTTTATCATTCCCTGACAGTATTTTTTGTTGACAGTGGGTTTATTACTAACAATTAATATAGGTTTTTAAAAATGTGCAATAAATGAAAGACCGAGAAAAAGTTAGAAATCAACGGGTGAAGCACTTCAGATATGCTTCCCAAGCAATTACTATTAGATTTAACAATTTCATACGCATTGTCTTAATCCCCCCAGACACAGACTTAACTATTTATATATTTTTTGTCACTTAAGCCAAATAGAATAATGCAAAGCTTAAAACACTACAAGCACTGGTCCCTTACATCCAGTGTTTTTTCATTAATTATCAATTTCTATGGAATTTCTTTTGTAAATTACTATAATGGAGACAATGAGTAGTGCAAAATCACATTACAATGGTGTTGTTTTTCTCATCTTCACTAAAATTAACTATCTTATATATTTTTTAAATGAAACTTGTAAATTCGTAATACTTAAAAAATTAAATCAAATTAGATAAGACTTTCAATTTTTAACTCTAATAAACCTTATAAATATAATATTTCTGTAGGAATGAAAGAATTCGTATAGGCCCTTAAGGTTTAGCAGTAGTAGAGATGGTAGCGGCGGTAGTCGTAGATTCAGACGACCCACTTGTAGATACTGAATAAACTGAAGTACGAGAGTTTATAATAATTTTAGTTCAAACCACCACCAAAAAAAGATGAGAGAAATATTAGATTTATATAGCTGGGATAAATCTTTTTTAAATTCAAAATAAGAGGTTGACAGGCCAGTTTGCACTGAAAACCTTCCGAGCTAATTCATATTTCTCACATCAATTTCAACATTATTGATATCTTTTTAGCCATAACATTGCTTTTATAAAGTAAATAGAAAACAATCTCAAGTTTTTTTAAAGTGTATACAATGCTGGAAATTTTTTTTCTATTATTGAAAAAAATTTACTTTAGTGAAATAACTCTTTATCTACAAGTTTTTCTTCCTTATTTATTCTAAAATGGCCAAGAGGAAACTTACACAATCAGCGCAAGAGAAAACAATGTCACAACGTATTATTTAGATCCACAAAATCTAAGTTATGACACACTAACGTACATTAGCCAAAATCTTTATTTGAGCCGATTGCGTTTTAATTTTACTAAAACCATTTCAAGGGGATAGTCACGCAAGTAATTAAGTGTACAAATCATAGGTAATGACACATCACAGGAATTTACTTATGAGAATCACAGAAAAATTGAGAGACATCACGGAAATTTTTTCAAAAATATGTAATAACATATACAAAAGTTTTAAGAGTGACTAACCCCCTCGGCTTGTATAGCCAAAAATATTTGAAAATTTTTACATTCTGTGGATATTTTTGACGCACAAAGTAGTATATCTATTGAAATTTAAATTTTAACAAACTTAATAAAGTCCAGAGGTTGACTTTGCAAAAAAGTCTTTTTAAAGGCATTTCAAAGGTCTCAAAATTGGGCTAAATTTACATTAATGGAAACAAATTTCAGTATTTCTTGCCCAATAAACAAAAATATCTTCAACCTTTAGTAAAACTTAAATAATTTTAAATACCTAGTTTACCCGCCGCAACTAAGTAAATATATTTGTTCTTTCTAAATAACCACCACCTTTCTGCAAAGGTGAAGAGTTAAGAAAGACTAACGAAATCACTTTTTGCAGCGGGTGCACAGTAAATAAAGGTCTCAATGACAATTTCACAACATGACTGATCCATTTAAGTGTTTGTAGCGTTTTAAGGTGACAGGTTACGAAGGGTTATGGGTGCACGAAACATTTATTGTCTTTTTTAATAACATATGTCATGATATTTTTTTTAACAGTTGAAATGGGATGGGGTATGGTTGGTGCTATGGGCAAGACAGCTGGAGCGTACAATAATTCCCCCCTTGGGTCAAGGTTTAAACACCCCCAAAACATGTACAGGGTACACAAATATTTTGACACGCAATTTAATTTTTTCTTAAATCGCAGTATTTTTATTCCTAAATCTTTTTATTTTGTTAATGTGGAACTGAATTTGTTTCCATTATCTAAAGGTGTTGATTTTTTATTCGTATTTTACTCGTCTAAAATTTAGTTGATTTTTTTATTTTTCCAAATGATTTGCGGATTTTTCAGTTTAATGTTTTATTCTCATTGTCTACACAAGAGGCTGGAGTGTGAGTTTGAAGAAAAATAGGCAGCTAACCGCTGGCTGCCCAAGCTGACGTTCATTTTTTTTATTTTCCACAAGCAATAGAGAATTGACAAGGTAAATGGGACAGAGAAGAATTTTTTTGAAGAAATTTAAGAAGATTAGTAACAAAGATAAAAAAATTAGTTTAAAAAAAGAAAAAGCAAGCAAAAATTGTAATAAAATTTAGTTTGAATATATTTAGTGTAAAGTCCAGTTTTATCTAATTCCACTAAATAAACTTCAAACAACTAGCTCTAACATTAAATTATATTTCTATAATGACAGGCCTAAATAGAATCGTGGAAAATAAATTTAAGATATATTATTTAACAACTGCTCTTGGCTATTAAATTGTAATGCAAAGGTATATAAATTCTAAGCTAAAAGACTGTAGACAAGTTTAGAGGGAAATGTAAGGTTAGTTTTAACGATGCCATAGAAGTGCAATTTTATTTTAGGTCTCTTGTCTTTAGCCGCATAAGTTAAAAATGATGCTATTTATCTTAGTATTAGAAATTTAGCTATCATATAGGATTAAAATAACCCCAATAAGTTCTTTATAGCGATAAGATTCAAGGCAACGCAACATTTTCACATGCGATATTAGGAATTTTAAAAGAAAAAAGGAAAGAGCGGACCATTAATTTGAAAGGAATTAGTTATTGAAGCTTTTTCTTGATGATCTTGACGAGTGTGAAATTTACTTAGAAGGGAGGGTTTAACCTAACTATGGACCATGCACAGTCTGAATAGCCACAACATTGGAATAGCTTCACAGTGAGCCACGTACCATTAATACACATTTAAAGACAAAAATTGCATCTTTAGTTGGTGATACTCATGCGCCTGAAATGCTAAGACGATATTTTGATGGTAACTTAGCCACCCTCCGCTTAATTCTCACAATGCTAATTTTCTAAAGCAGTAATCTAAGATATTGGTTGGCATAAGTATTAAATTTGTAAGGTTTATTTAAGATTGCTCGAGCATATGAATGATAAATGATTTAAAAAAAGCATTACCAAATTTCATGGAAGTGATATATAGAAAAAGATTTAAAGTGCAAGTTTGTAAAAATAACCACTAGTTAATTTAGTAAAAGAGAAATGGAAAAGAAAATCAGGCAAGATTTGATCAAAAATGTTAAAAGTCAATGTTGTTAAAAGAGTATTCTTACCACCAAAAACCTAATTTTCATTTTTATAATCCAACCTTGGAGGTGCGTCTACATGTAGAAGTAAGCTTTGGGAAAGGAAAGTTGAAATTGGGAATTGGAAAGAAGATTTTTAATTAAAGGTGGAAAGGGGTTATGAGTATATGAAAATAGGCATGATTGTACGAGATGTTTCAGTTACATTCGTATAAAAATAATTTTAGGGAAAACGTTTGTTGATGCAGAGAGTGGCTAAGATTGACTGAAAATATGATTAATATTCTCATTTAAAAAGGTGAAATATGATTTATCAGTAAGGCCTATTTTGAAAATCACGATATTATATATTACGAGTGTACAACAATTAACAAAGCTAACAATATTGAAGGTACATGCACACACTGAAAACCTCTGGGTTAACACGAAATAAGGTGGTACTTTTTGCAAGTAAATTCGTAAATTCTCTAACACTATTAGGCAACATTTAATAAGCCTAAAATATATATATATATATATATAATACATATGTACAGTAATTTTTAAAATTACACAAATTCTAAATCTAAAGACACTTAAGGTTTTGAAAATATGTTATTCGGTCTAATAAAAAAAATCAACCCCAGAATTTCATGCCAAAATTATTAATGAAAATTATAAGTTGAATCACACAAATTAATAAACGATGGTTATGATCATAAAACAAATTCAAATTAAATTAATAAATGTCAATTGGCAGAATCAAAAAGATATCAATAATGTAGAAAATAAAAATAACCATAAACCAAAGATAAAACCAAAATAATAAAACTCACTGATGATGATAATAATAATGATAAGAATAATCCCTATTAATATGGCCCACATCTGTAAGAACAGGGAAGAAAGATTTTAAACATCAAACTTACCAATTATTATGACTACGATTACTACACCAATGCCAACCATAATGGCAATCATCTGAAAACCAATTTTATCATGATTTTCTAGCATTTGAAAAACAATTTAAATTTTACATCCTCCCCCCATATAAAACTAAATCAAACAATTGAAATGCAAGTTAAACCTTGCATAATCTACAGATAGGCAATAAAGTATATACCAGTACAATATTATCAGAGAATCGTGGTTGATGTATCTACTAAAATATGAAAACATACCTTGCAATTTTTCCACCAAAATTTTCTCTTCAATTTACCAGCTTGCTGCTCAAATTGTGACGCTCCTTGCTGAAGCGCATCTACCAAATTTTTAAGAAATATTTTTTTTGATACATATTCAACAATTTAGAAACAAACAGGAAAACAGTAAAAGCATAAAGAGACAGCTTGATAAATGCATTCCGAAAAAGGTCTAGAGGGATAAATATATTAAATAAAGATAAACCGAAGAAAAGTTTATATAAATAAATTTCCTCAGGTTAAAAGTGGAATTAATTTTTTTTAAGTTCATGAACCCATTTCGACCCTTTAGGCATTGTTATAAAATTGTGGTAGTTAACATAAATTCAAATTCTTTTTATAAAAAAAGGTGTTGATCATTACGTAGCAAACTCTCCCATTTCCCTTAGAATAGAATATTTAATATATTTTTAATTTAAAATGTAATATCCATCTCCCGGAGGAATATTTTTTTTTAGTAATTACAGGTACCAGATGCTGATCGATTAACTAGTTCACTAAAGGTAACCCAATTCACAAATTTTCCAAAAACATTGAATAAAAACTTAGTCTAAAAGTTGACATTTACTGATCAGAAGGAATATATAAATCAAACAAAATTGACCAAAGGGCGTTAGTTGAAACGTGTAAACAAGGAAAACGGAGAATGCAAAGAAAAAGATTTTTTCAGGCCAAATAGCACCAACCAAAAAATATGTGGGATGGAGGTTACCTGCACGGTTATCCAACTCGGATAACTTTGAATCTCTTTCCAATACTTTCTCCACGTTAGTTCTCATAATATCCACCACCTAGCCAGGCAAGGCAAGGTAACAAGTGCGGGAGCGAAACAAGAAAAAAGACAAAAATACATGTAATTGAACTGAGGAGAGACTCTACAAGAGCTTACTTAAAATATTTGAAATATTGATGTATTGAGGGCAACATTAAAAAAAAAATGGGGGCTGTTGATAGCAGGAAAAACAATAAGGGACTGATATTTATTTGTAATTTCAGTCACAAGAGCTCTCGCCTCTGTTCTGACAGACTGACCACAGCCCAAAGACACTCTTGACTCTCACCTGATCTTTCGGCTAAATCGCCTAATTTTTCATCCCGATCCATCACTTTTTCTATATTGACCCTCATGATGCCAACAACCTAAATTACATTAGAAAAGTCGCAATACCCATTTTTTTTGTAATCATATTAAAATTGAAGGTTCAGTAATTTATTTGATCTAGACGGTTTGTAAATGGAGGTTGGCAGTTTTGTTTGAAAAAAAAAATATCTGAATTAAATTTTGTCAAATATTATTTAAAGTTTGAAAATTGTTATCTAATTTCAATTTAGAATAAAATGTTAGTATTTATACTTTTACTCAGGGAAAGGCTTTGAAAATTTTATAGGAAAAATAGCAATTTTAGAGGCTAATCATAGGAAAAATTATAAGGTAATTAAAACTAATTATAGGAAAAATAATAAGGTAATTATTGCATATCGGTATACTTTGACTCGAATTACCTAGAATATTGATAATTTTTTGTACACTGATTTCTTGCATTATTGGATCACTTAAGTGGATTTAACAAGCCCGTACATTTCATTTAAATGTGATACTAATATTAACTGTTGAATGAACCACAAGTGATTTCTACCTGCCTTAGAGTAGGTATGAATTCAATCCAATAAAAAAGTTTTTCAATATCTTAAAATTCTAAAAAAAAAAATAGTTTTTCCTCCTGGGCAATTTCAGAGATTGAATGATCCCCTGCCTACACTAAAAACCCTGGAAAGGAGGTGGAACCAGCATATTTCAACTGTGCAGGTCATTATGTCTAATGAGAAAATGAAAGTGTGCGTAAGAATTTATACACAAAGTCATTTAGAAGGAGAATAAATTACATCCGTTCAGCTTTTAACTCTACTGACATGCTGGCTCTAATTTATATATATTTCACGCGTCATAAGGCAAAACTCGCTAAGTTTTTCTAAAGAGGAAACTTACCACTACCCTAATTACTATTATAAAAAGATTGCGTATTTTCAACTATTTTGCAATAAAAATGTTCAGTTGAGTCATCATACAAAACAGACTATTAAAACAAATTTGTGGAAAAATTGAATGATTAGTAATTGGCGATTTTATTTTATCACCTACAAACAAAATTTTGGGTACTAAAATATCAATTGCTCAATTATTGAAAATGATAAGAAATAGTTTTATCTTTAGAGCATAGCACCTTGATTACCCGTACATTATATTGTAAGCCATAGGTCTAAATTCCAAAACTATGTGCAATTTAGAATTTAGTAACTGAATTTGATAGTTAACAATACCATTTTATTTTGAATTAATTAATTTTAGTATCAGTAGAAATGCACTTAAATTTGAACACAACTAATACCTCATTTATATATAGAAAACTTATCTTACTTCATCGACTTGGGCCTGAGTGTGTTGTAACCTTTTTGAAGCTGCTTGATGTTGTGGATTTGGTTGTGGGGGTGAAGTGGAACCAGCATCCTGATTTTGATCAGCCCTACATTAAAATTTTTTAAATGTATAAAAGTTGATATAATTGGAATTGAAACTTTAGTCTTAAATAATAATTATATCTGTAAAATGCAACTTTATACAGCATGATTTTCATAAATATTGCTTTTAAACTACGTTGTACCAGTTGCTAAATTAACTATGGCTTGTAAATTGTTTTTATCATAAGGTCTTTATATCTTTGACAAATGTGGTTTTAATGCTAAATTACTTTCAAATACCTTTAAAAAAGTGCAATGCACCCAAAAGAACGGTATACAAATTAATATTAGTTTATCTACATTAAACATTCAAATTGTAATTGAGTGAAGTTCCATACATATAATCAGAAATTTAAAAAAAATTAGAATCAAAACATTTAAGTGAATACACACACTTCTCCATAAGAATTCAAGAATTCAATGGGAACACAGAAGTACTAAACTCTTTAAATACTAAGAAATTTGACTTATCTTTCTTAATCTCAAGTTAATTATAGCAATGAACCTCCCTAAGGTTTGACGATAGGCCTAACTATAATACAACTTGCATAAGGAATATACTTATTTCATAGCACCGCAATAAGCCGTAAATTAGTAAAAGGCACCCTATATATAGGCTTAATCCTTTCCCTACGTTTTAGCCTTGGCTTTATTACTTGATAGATAATTTTGTCCATGTAAAAACCTTAAGCCTAACGTCAGTGTTGTGCTAAGCCAAGGCTTAAAATTTGTTCAAACAAATACAACATTTAGGTCAGAGATACGTTTCCTTCGCCAAAAGCTCGAAATTTCAACGTTAATAGCATTTATAAACATGCAAATGAAAAAATTAATGATAAATTAATAATTAAACCTTACATTTTGTTTATTTTTTTTGGTCCAAGTTTTTTAGACTAACGACCGGCCGACGAGACGATGGCTGACTTTTTCATAGACTGTTCTGACGTCACGTGATGTCATACGGTATCCCGGATCTCGACTACGAAATGCAGAGGTTTTCTCTAGCAATCGTACCGCTAGGGGAAACAAACGGGGTGAGGTCATGAATGAAAGGAGTGAGTCAGTGACGGAAAAAATCAAAAACAAAAATCGTAATGCTTTTTACTGAACGGACACGTAAAACTAGGTTTCAATTTCTCAAACAATTTTATTAACAATTTCGTATGTTATTAAACAAATTTATTCAAAATTAACATTATTGTATATTTAAATTCATGGGCTACTGAGTTAATATAAAAAATTAAAGCCCCCGTTAATTTCCCCGTTTCTGTAATGAGCAACTATCCTTTCCAGTGTCGCCATCTATGTAAAGTAGTTAAAATTTCTGTCACAGATGTCGGCAACGCACCGTGTGTCACACAATACGACACGTCAAACTTCATATTACGTATTTCTGATTTTATGGCTTTTCCATTTTACTGCTCGAGATTCACTACGATGCCGTCTCCAAGCATGGACTAATTAGTCCATGCTCCAAGACTCCCCCCATAGGGCAAACACCCTAGCCTTAAAACTGCTGTAATTCCCACTTGGAAACGTTTTCCCCCCCCAAAGAAACGAATACGTGAAAATCTTGCTCATGGGCGATCTCCAAGTTTCGATCTGTTGATCTTTCGAAATTGACCGATTGGTTTCAAGCGCCCGAGAACAGTAAGTGGAACACAGTAAATTGCTTGGTAATATGAAAACTGGTATAGCTCTTTCCATAAAACCCTCCTCGACTGTCTTGTCCCCTGCCGAACGTTGCTGCCAGAACTTTGACAACAACTTTGGCAGTATAATGAAAAGTTGAGTCGCGGTTGCAACAAATTATATATTTGACTTCCGGGGAGTTTATGAAAACATCTATATACCATTTATTTTTATTTTCTGCTTTAGGGCTCTTTTGAGACCGATCAGATTAACATTTAATGTGCCATTTGCGTGTTCAATCACTGGCGCTTATTTCCGAATCAGTCTTTGATGTTATTAATCTCACCTCGATCGAGTGACATGTCATAAAACTTTGCTCCGACCGTGTTGGAACTCTCCAAAAAACTTGCTCCAAGAGCGATCCCGATCCATCGATTTCAATCGCTCGAAAGCAGACAAATGGAAAATGAAAATACTGATTCGGAGTGATAACGAGTGCTCTAGAGCAGAAAAGGGAAAACGCTCTAAGGTACATAGTATGACTATACTGAATACGTCTTTGCATGTGACCAATTAAATTTAATGCGTGATTGCGGTCATTTTGAGATAAGATTATATCAACCCTCTTTAAATAGGTGTTTCCATAAATTAAAACAATACAAAAGTATAAAATGTTTTTATCCGCGTCACGAGTTTAAGCTTTTTAGTACTTTATTGTTACGCGCGTTTTGCACGTGGACTTCAAATTGAAAAATCTTTATCGACTCGAGCGAGGGCTCTCTCATAAGGCAACTATTCGCTAGTTTTGGAGTAATTTTTAGGAAATAGCGAATAACTACAAAATACAGTTTGGCTGTTATTGTATGGAAGAAGTTGGTAGTATGGGGTAAAAGGTGTACTTTTTTCGTCCCAAAGCAAGCGAATAGTTTTGGCCTTATATTTAATAACTATAGCTAGTGACGTAGAAAAAACATTTACGCGTGACCTCGCATATTTTATAGAAACACCTATTACCATAAGTCTATAATATTATTCCATAAGTTTGTCACTTTGGGGAATATTTTACTGAGAGCTAGTAACGGAGTGACGTCATCACCGGAATAAAATCTCCCCCTAGCGAGGCGCTGTCAAAGGCTACGTGTGACGCGTTAGCAAGACGCAAAACGGCGACGAAGCCTGTAATGCAGTCTGTCTTGTGAATAGCTCTCAGTAAAACTTTTGCATGTGAAGAATATGAAGTGTCACACTTATATAATAATAGTATACACTTACTTTCCACTGTTCGAAATAACTTGGCAAAATAGAAGACGTTATTCGGCCTTAGAGGCAACTTTTACTATTACACTGACTATAGCTCTTTCTATAAAATAATATATACGCATACATGACATAAAAAGTGTTATTGTCAATCTTGGGCGGAAAGAACAGAAACGGACGTTTCCGTGGACGGGCTGCGTTTCATTCCAATTTTGACTTTACAGACGCAGAATGTCTGCCCACAACGCGAGCATTTAGTTAGTCTTGAATTACGTAATGCAACGAATGCCTTTTGGTAAAGTCCAAAAACCCGGCCGTTGCAAACGAACGCGAAAAAGATAAATAGTCCTTGCAAAGTGTTGAACACTATGAAGAGATAAGAAAATATTTCGGTTACAATAGGTGATTTTGTGTCCACAATCGCTGCCAAAAACCCAAATATCCACGTAAATCCCATCGTGCTAATAATCTTCAAACCCTATAAGAAATTTAGAAATAATGAATAATGATCCTTCATTTAATCAATATGAAAACTAAGAATGTATTTATTTCGGCTTAGGGACAATGACTTGTTGTGACCATTTTTAGAGTTGTTCGAAAAGTACGTAGAGTTTTCCATTTTACTACTCGAGATTTGCTCCGAATCCCTCTCTGACGTAATTTATCTAACCTTAATCGAGAAAGAAATGGAACATGTTTCGAAGATTCGAGAGATTTACTCCCGAGGTAAAAAGGAGCACGCAAAAAAATTGCTCCCAGCGGACCAAGCTGGAAAACTTGCTCCGAGAACGATCTCGATATGTACCTAAGATTCGAAAACAGAGATCTTTCCGATTGACGGTTTTGTGACCCCCGAAAAACGGGCTCCAGCTATCTAGGAGTAAATTTTTACCATTGTAACTATGTGGCAAATGTTTTAGGAGTAACGGCAGGAAGTGGGTGAACGTTATTAACTACGCACCAGGGAGCGATTTGTAATCTAGGGTATGATGTCATATTTGATCTGTCGAAATGGACAAATCGGTTTCAAGATAATCTCAGAGCGCCACTATTAAACAGAAGATGCGAAAATTGATCGGAGCAGATCCGTGTACGCCAATGGAACATAAGCTGTAAGCGGTAGAAAATGGTTTGAATCGGTTTAAAATGATTTAGCATGGTTCACATAACTCCTTCGAAACGTTGGGAATCGATATAAAGGCATAGTGTAAACTCAGCTATAAAATGGTGGTGGTGGCGATCCCGACCGCTATTTCCTCCTTCCCCCAAACCAAATCAGACCGATATCTCTTTGGTTCATTTCGTTTTTCCTCCTTACCCACTCGTGCCGGTGGAAATTTCATATCAACATTTTCATTATCCTTAAATATAAATAAATAGATTCTGTGAATACTAATAATGAAGATACTAACCAATAGCACGTCCTTTCTTCCATGAGCTGATTTATGATCGTTGGTCTTTGAATCGATCTTGTAGTGCACTTCGGAGATTGAGTAAATTGTCAAGACGTAGAAGACCAAATTTACTAGCAAAATTGCCCCTATTGGCGTCGCGAAAAGGACAAACGCCGCTAATGGATTCGCTATCCAGCAGGAGTCCATGTATCCGTACATCGGTTGAACCTTGTTGTCAAAGGTGTCCAAGTAAACCGAAAAACCAATGACAAATCCGGGTATCAAATAAGCGTAGGCCATGTATATGAGCATAAACTTTTTCTTGGGACGAATAAACGCCAGTACATTCTTGTGACCGAATGTTTGATACAAATCATAGGCCATGATATTCATCCAGAAGAAAGAGGCCAGAATTAGGTAATGTAACAAGGCTCCCAATACTTTGCAAGGGTAGCCATCCACCGAATTCCGTTGACTGACGAGGAACATTACTTGACTTAGGAACAGCGTTAATGTTAGGTTGACTGTGTTGCAACCAGGTAGATTTCGGAGTTCCGAGAAGATCGTATAAGTAAATAAGACCACCCCGAGTGATACCACTGAAATTACCAGTAATATTAAACTGACAAATGCTTGGTTTGTGTTGAAACTAAACCCAATAGTAAAAGACTGTATTATAGAATGCGAATCGAAACAGACGAAAATCGATCCATTTTGGGCCGGCTCGAAAATGGACAAGTCCAACCCTTGGCTTTCGTTTCCGAAGTACTCCACGGAAGAGTTGGGTAGTATGGCGTATTCTCCTTCGTTTAGCAAGACTCGACTGCATGAAGCACTCAACAACTGTCTCTCGCATACCAGGACATAACCGGATATATTGACGTTACCATCTTCTTCTCCTTCGATCCCTTGAAAGAGTATATTGGCCACAAAGTTTCCTTTGGTGTAGGTGGAGCCAGTTTTATTTATATACACTTCCTTCACCCAGTTCTCGTTGGAGCTCGAGTTTTTGTAGAGGACTAGATGGAATTCGTCGTTCCAATAGACTACGCGCCGGGAGGCGGTCAAGGGAGAGCACCAGGATTTCAAAAAAGGAGAGTCTTGGTGAATCGCGAACACTTTGGCATTAACATTCCTGATTTTGATGTTGAATGTACCAGTTGAGACTGAAGAAACCATTTGGTTCACCACTTTATTCACCGAAGGTTCCGTTTTCTCTGAGTCCGACGCTTCCAGCAAGTAAAATTTGGCGGAAAAATTAACCTTCACGTGAAGGGAATTTTCTAAGTTATTCAACAATTCGTTCAAATCTTCGTCGAAATCATAATCATCGTTTGAAGTTTCGTTATCTTTCGATGGTTCCTTAAAATCTGGAACGTCGGTGGTTAGATTCATGTCTTTTATCCTTTTGTGGCTAATTTTGTATATGGATGCCAGCGATAGCCGCAAGTCTTCTCCCAAATTTCGCCGTTTATTCTTGAGAACGTCGTATCGCATCAATTCCAAGGCGGACGTCTGCAAACTCAACCTTAACTGGACATCTTCTGGTTCGTTTTGGTACACGGGCAGTTTTGAGGCATCCGTATCATAGGGCTTACTGACGTTGACATTACGAACGCACTGGAAGTTAACCAGAACGTACTCGACGCTGCAGAATAATTGGCGACATTTCTGACTGAAAGGATCCCAGATTATATCATTCCCACATTGTTCTTGTTTCCGACGGAGTTTCTCAGCATTGGATGACGAAAACAACAAAGTTTCTTTACCATCTAGTCCGAAGTTTAGCAAAATGGAGAATGCGGCTGGTATTTCGTCTCGGGATAGTTTCAACACTGGTTGAGGTTTCGTGTTTTCCCCAAACTCTCCGGGCTCTTGATAAACGGTCATCGTGTAATTATTATGGAACGCGAAAGTACTTTCAGGGGTTGAAAAGGGAGTCAGGCGTTCCAGAGGTGTACCGTTGCAAAGAGCGCAAAAGATATTCTTGTAAACAACGACGGGAAAGTTGGTGGTCATTACAGGCGCCGAGAATCGGTAACAGAGTTCCGATAAGCTACGATTCCAGATGGTCATCCCGCGAATAGTGCAGAAATCCACCGAAGGTTGACAAAAACGCAATCCTTCGTAGCCAGATATTCTTCCATCTTTAACTTTAAAGGTCATTGCTACAGTTTTCTGGTTGCAAACGGCGCAATCGATACTAGGATATAATAGACCTGTTTCGTCCACATACGACTGCGTGGTGTTCATGAAACCAGTCATTTCACATTTGCGGACAATCCAATCGCTGGAATAATCCCGGGGACAGCCGTAACTAACTAAAATCGGTCGACTGATTTCGGGGACGTAGAAGCATCGGTATTGAAAGTCGTTTGCCACGGACACCGAAGTCCGCGAATTCATGACGTACGGGCAGTTTAAACAACAATCGCCAACTTCGACGCAAACAGCATCGCATCTACAAAACAGATTGTCGGAATAATTCGCGTTGTCAAAATAGAATATTTCCAGCGGATCGGTTTGCCAATGGCCGTGACCAATTGACATTAACATTAGTAAGACCATTGAGAATAACGTTGATCCTATTCCTAACATGGCAGATACCGGAGATTATCAAACACTTCATAAGACTATTAATTATTTCAATGTTTTACTGCGTATATATGACGGCTAACTAATGCCAAACGAAAAGATGCTTAATATTGTACTTTTTTAAAAGATAACCACCGGGCAAGGTCATGTAACTTAACCCTATGTTGGAATTTTCATAAATTTGGGAAAAATGACAGCTGTCTTATATGATAGATAATAAAAAAATCTTATCCCACCAAATGTTTCATTTGTTATGACGATACATATATAAATATATGCGAAATAATAGTTTGAAATATTTATTCAGACTTAAACAATCGTTTTGCACATTAAAATTGTACATTGTGCGTAAACTACAACAAATAATATAAAATCAGTTACTGTAATTAAAAAACCATACACAAAGAGTAAAACCAGACGTTTATAATTTGTCTTTTACCAGAGAAGGATTCATCGAGACTATAAAAATTAAACATTTGCCAGCTATAGGCAGTTTTCAATGGCTGCAAATTTTAACACCACATTAAAATTTAAAAATAACAATGCATTGTGATACATACTTATTTATTAATGATTTTACCTATTTAATAGTTTTAGAAAATCTTAAGTATTTTGCTCCACGCAAGTCTCCTGTTTACTTCTCTCGTAACACATATTATATACATCTGGTAAAAGTAACTAAAGGCTGCCTTCATACTTTTGGCACTTCAATTCAAATAATTATATAGATAATTTTTAAGTATTATAAAATAACTTATTTATCACACGCTTAACATCTTTGGTCATTAGGCAAATTGGAGATAGTATAAACATTTAAATTTTCTTTATGTATTAGCTAGTAATGGTGAATAGCAAATATTACTAGTTTTTTTGGGTTAAAAATACCGTAATAAGTTGCATATTATGATATGGTGCCAGGACAACAATGGGGCACCGAGAGAGTTCATTAAGTTACGAGATCATTGGAAATATATCACAACATTTTCACATAATTTTACTGAATGATATAAAATTAATATTAAATGCACCTTTGTTCTCAGATTCGTAAAGTAACCGAAAGAATTATAAAATTATTTGAAAAGTAAATTTTTGAGCAAACAATTTTATACATTTTTGAATAGGGCTTGGCATTCATTGCCTTAATGGTTAAAATATTCTAATTTCTGTACTACTATTATAGTGGGTAAGCGATGTCTTTACTCACACCATATAGAAAGTTGCTAATTATAAACAAGTAGTCCCCTCATGAAATACTTCAACTTCTACAGTACCCCTACCTAAAATCACTTTTCAATTCTTATTAATTAGCAGTAACATGTTGGAATGTTGCGTTGCATCCAACTATCACATTTCATAATTAAATCACAGAGAAATTTCATTTAAGAAATCAAAAGAAATAATGGTGATAGAAATGTCTTAAGTTAGAAATTTAGCCTTAGATATCTGAAACATTAGTTTCGCTACTGACTTCAGCTATAGCATCCGAAGGGCTTTTGCAAGCTTCTTTATACGTCTTAGCTTTAGTTACCTCAGTAAATTTATGTCTTAAAAAATAAGTAAATTTTTCAAAGGAACAATAATCCATTTGGCCTTTTTTTGCTCGTGGCTTTTTGATTGGATATTCTTTGCAAAAATTGGTAAACTTTGTCATATCTTTACCATTATAAATGATACGTAAAACATGTCTCGCTTGGAGTTGATTTTGATCAGTGGAAGCGTATAGTTCAAAGATTAATCTGGAAGCGAAAGGGGGTCTTGTACCATCCCCAAAACCTAAGACAGTTAGTAATGGTTCTAAGGTCACATCATGTCCAGAGTACAAGACAAATTTGTATGACCGTTTCCCATTAATAACATCCACCATCTTTTTATGGAGATCGTAGAGTAGGCCATAAATTTGAAGCCAACAATATCTGACATACAAAGGATCTTCCACACTTTGTCTCCCTTCCCATTCCACAAATGCTAATAAATTTCTAACATGTTCAAAAGTGGCGCAATGTGTGCTTTTTGGCATGCACGGTAAATGAGTGCTGTGGCACACGTAAAATATGAAACTGTCAAAGAGTGGTTTAACAGATTCTCTGGTTGATTGGGGACTTTCGGGAAAAACAATGGGATGTAAATGAGAAATTAGCCTAGTGACGGCAGGGTGGGAATCTAACATGTTGTAGCGTTTACTTCTAAGTTCATTTTGCATTTCTTTCAAAACTGGACATACTGTAAACTGGCTGCGCATACTGAAATGAACTCCAAAAACAGGAGTAACATTTAATCTACTCATTTCAAAAAAAGGCAAAAATCCAAACATAAAAGCTAAGGAACTTTGATAAGTTCGTGAAATAACTGTGCTGTAGACTTTGATTTGTTCTGGCAACCATTGTTTCTTTAAAAGTTTCCAGCGTTTGTTGTACACTTTGGACAGGGAGTGGCCAACTGTTACATGTTGAAGGGCACCTTTACGAGTCATTTGAGATAAATTACATTCTTCGGAAGGGTATAATGGAAAATTTCCTTCTTTCATCAATTTAGCTTGAAGCACAGCCATTGTTTTTAAATATTTTTCAAAGTGAGGGGCTTTAATGTCTGATTTCCAGTTGCACTGTACCGTGGAAAGGTTTCGAACTGGTTGAAGTGGTGATCTATCACCGTGTCTTATAATGGCAGATACCATTATCAATGTGAAATTTCCTTTGATTTCACCTGAGATCATGAATTCAGAACATTATTAGATATCAGTGCAAGAGAACTTCAAAATATAAAATACCTTCTTGCCCTGAAGATATTTCCAAAGGATGGTTGCAATATTTTGAGATTTTTTGCATTTTGAAACTGTCTGCTGGGGGAAGTTTATTATGTTCATAAGGATATGAAAGGTACAGCTTCTGCTCCTCGCCTTTGTTACCACCCCATCCCATGATAAATACTTAAAACAGTTTACAGTTTTAATGTAAATACTCAAAAAGGATCAAATATTACAGCTTACTCATGAAAATGGTACCAATGGCCCAAATGATCAAGAGACACAGCAACCATGTTTTGTATTTAGAAGACATTTTCTTAAACAGAAGCTTCATATTGCCACGTGTTTGCTTAACAACTGCAGCTAATATTATTGGATCTACACAGGAAATACAGCTGCAGTGATCATGGGATTTATGCCATGGTCATTGACTCAATAAATGGCAATGAATTTTAGTATGAAAGCCGCAAGCGGTGTCGATTAAGCAATGGCCTAACTTAAAATATACTCATTCCATGGAATTTATACAAAAAAATTGTTGAATTACTAACCCGAAAAATCATAAATCTGTAATAATTCCAATAATCGCTTAGTATTTAAAATTATAAAACACACTTTGAAATTTCGACAGTATCAATGAAAACGATCTAGATCAAACCATATAATTGTAAAACGAAAAACCGCCATTACGCAGTGCTGCCATGACATGAAAATAAAATCATAATGCGAATACTTATGCGAATGCTTATGCGGCTCTATGGAGGCAGTTTTTACCGACTTCCGCCGGGAACTCAGTAAGAGCCTCCATTACGTGCAAGGAGCTTGATTTCCAATCTAGGGTACGTAGTTATATTATCTTTGCCTAGATCAAAGATAATATAACTACCTACCCTAGATTCGAAATCAAGCACTTTCACGTAAACGCAGGCTCTTACTGAGTTCCCGGCGGAAGTTGGAAAAAACTGCCTCCATGGAGCTGGCAGGGCTACCGACATCTAGTTAAAACAAAGTTTTAGTGAAAATTGCGTCGTGGTTTTTGACTTGCGGTTTTCAAGATACAAGATATTTTTGCGTTTATTGTTTTAAAACAATAATGGAACATGCTTGTAGCTCTAATGTTTCTAAACGAAAGAAAACTAAAGGTGATAAATATAATCTTGGGTTATCTATTGAAATTCCCTATTTCTCACCCTGCTAAGGAGCCCGATTTTTCCGACTTCCGGCGCGAACTGACTCGGTAAAAGCCTCACGAGAAAACGCGCTATCGAGAAACGCCGTGATTTCGAATCTAGGGTACGTTATATTATCTAGGAATATGAATACTCGGTTTACTTGAATCCTCCTAGATATTATCTTCTTGATTTCACTTTTAGTACAAAGGCCCATAGCTGCACACCAAAACTTGGTCTCGGGCTCTCGGTCTCACAATAATTTCCCCAAAAACACGAGAGCTCGTCTCGGTCTCATAAGTTTTTTCTCCTAACTACGAGCGCTCGTCTCGGGCTCATCAATATTTCTTTAAACACGAGAGCTCGTCTCGGGCTCATTTTTTATCTCCTAAACACAAGAGCTCGTCTCGAACTCAATATTCCTCTCCCTAAACATTTGAGCTTGTCTTGGGCTCATACTTATTTCAGTTACTAACAAGGGCTCGTCTCAGTCTCATAAGAATTTGCATAACTCGCGGGGCTCATTTCAGTCTTTTAATATCTTTTTTAAGTTTTAATATTTTTAATCGATTGACTAAAAATAAACAATGGTAAAAAGACGGTAATAATGTGGAAGAAGAATCGACAATCTGACATCCACAATATACTGTACCAGCCCATGTATTAAAGAAAATTCGGCCCGGACTTACACAGATACGACCAATCATATTCTGAAAACAAGAGCGTGAAACTGGTTAAATTCAAACGCCGGTGTGTCCCTTTAACCTAGGAGCAACAAACACTCCACACAAGGAGAACGCAACCCGTCAAAGTCGTAGATTTTCTTGTGTACATTTTTCATTGGTTAGACGCTTTAGCAAAAGTAAATATGGGGAGAAAGTCTATCAATGCCTTCAGATTTTACCTTCCACCATGCTTGACACCCTTTTTGAAGAGCTAGTGATCACGTGATATTTCTAACCAATAAGGATAGCACATTACGCGCGAAGTAGTGCATTTGTGGTATTCCGGTCCGCGCTCAAGATGAAAATTTTGAATTTTATTCCCTGGCAACCATGTCACCGCCTCGCGATTTCAAATAGTCTCTCTGACAAATGCAGCTGACCATTATTTCCTTCGAAAACGGTTGATTTTAATTAATAATTACTATATCAATTGTAAAATAAACAAAAAAAGCTCGTAGCTATAGCTATTATTTCAGTTAAACTTGCCAATTGTTAGGCCTTAACATCGTAGATTTACCAATTAGTCCCGATCTCTGCTCTTAGATGGCGCCACGCTCTCTACGATTTAAGCGAGTGTTATTCTAGTTACGGTTTATTTCTTTTCAAAAGTCATGTTATTATTTTTAAAATGTCGCATTTTAGTTACTATGATATATTTACTTTATTTAGGAACTAAATTAACCAAATTATCGAAAGCAAAATTTTAATATTCACGTATTTTATAGAGTACTATTTTTCATCGTGGCGGAGTACAACCGATACCTTTGTGTCCCTGTAAAGAGGCGAGGGGGAAGTCATTTCCGAAGCCCAAAAATTTTACCCCTCAAATAAGACGTCGTGCGGTTGGACCCAAGTGCCAGACTTTCTCCCCCTATTTATTTTTGGCTTTAGTGCCTGCTGCCGTCGGAAGGGGAAAATTCGGAAATTGTCTTCCGCCCGCCCGTAAAACGTTCAGCGTAAAGGCTCGTCCAATGAAATTTGTACACAGCACTGCCTTAGCGTGTTTAAAGGCTAGCTGTGTTCTTCTTGTGTTTGTTGCTCCTAGCTTTAACTAAGCAGCTTCGCTAGCAGTTAGTTAATCCACGACCTTCCTCGAAAGCATATTTTGCCGAAGTACTGCGGTTTTCTGTTCTCCATATCAATTGTTTTTTGGTTAAAATTTTAAATAATTGTAAGCTCCAGTACTTTCCACGTTATTCAGGTTGTACGTTATTCCAGTGGCTCGATCTTTTTCACGTTATTCAGCGTCTCCGTCAGTCAGCACCAAGGTTCGTATGGAAAGCGCTATAAAGAGTCAGCACTCCGTAGCTTTGGCCATGGCCGCCATTGTGGGCGCGAATTTTTTATGAATAGGAAAAAGCATGGGTAGCACTGCCATTACTCTATACACTGTGAAATCTTGGCTCGCCGTGTACGATAATACCCATTATCCAGAAACCTATAATAGGCACTCTCTCCCCCTATTCGGCTTTCCGTTGCTATGCAACTCGTTTTGAAATTTTTAATGTTAAGGCTTTGTTCCTCTTTTCGGTGTTATAGTCGCAAGCCAGATTTCCTGCACGGCAGACTTGGATTTAGCGGGAGTCTTGGGGCCAATGGCTCTTAATAAAAATCAGTGGGCTCTTAAAATAAATCATTAGAACGGGGGTTGCGGGCCACCAGGGCTCTCAATTTAATTAAAAACTATTTATTAAACATTTTACGGAAATTTCTGGAACATGATTTGTACGCCGTTCTTGAAACTGTTTTCCTACCCTATACGAGAGCGGGATCTAGCCGAGGGGCTAACCACTCTTAGAAAGTCTGTACACCGATTACGCCGGATTACGCTGAGATTAGCACTGCCAAAGGCAGGGACTTCAAAGATTACGCGTCATCCCATTAGTACAGTCAAAGGTACCGATTACGCAGAGTTATCAGCCCCTCGGCTCTAGCGTTACAAATGATTATGTGTGATATTATGATATACTTGCTTGTTTTAAAGTTAATAAATGTTATGTAAGTAACGTAACCAATTTTTATTTTCCTATTTTCCCTACCTAATTTTAAATTTTTCGCCCTGGTAGCTCCCAATGAAATACGAAACGTTTTCGGAGCACTCTTTTGTTTCCCTCCGACTCTTGTGTTGGGGCAGCTGGGAGCACTCCGGGAGGGAGTACCTTGGTCAATGGAAGACGATCCTCCCTCTCGGAGTTGCCCCTTTTTTCCCAATGGAATACGATTTTGATTTTGGAGCACTCCGGGAGTGCTCGGAGGTTCCCAATGGAAAACGCTATTAATTTTTCACTCGAAGATCTATTTGGTCCGAGGACGGACTGTAAATTTTAGAGGACCGGTAATCCCGAGGTATTTTACGCCCCGTTCACCGATCAGGCTGACGGAAGTCGCTCAAGGTCATAAAAAAAAACTAAAGCGCCTGTCTTTCGGTCGGCCAGATTTCCAGATAACATGCGGGGGGGGGGGGGGGTCTAGCTCTATGCGTGGTACAAATGACCTTGACGGACTCTCTCTCTCTAGTTCGAAGTGATTGATGCTCGGGGAAACTAAAATTCTACAGGGGAAGGCTACGCTTTACTCGTCCTCTAAAATTTACAGTCCATGGTCCGAGTTTCGCTTCTTTTTGTTTGCTCGAAGACCTATCGGTACGAGCTATTAGTAAGTTTTTTTTTTAATTTCTTCAAATTTGTTTAGGATTTAGCTTTATTATCCCTTTTCTAATGGACTAATCTACTTATTCGCTAATTTTATCATTCTTAAATAAATCATCCTCCAAGGAAATCGCAAAGAAGTAATATTTCCGAGAGCACTAAATAAACCGTGAACTGCAAGTCCTGACTTTCGCGAATATTACTTCTTGGCGTCTAGGAAGCGTAGAATATTACTATGCTGCCCGAGATATGCATGTCTTAAAAAAATCTAAATAATTTATAGAAATCTCAATATAAGCTTGATTTATTACTTAATTTTTATATTTTTGTAACCTTTTTGTATGTGAACAGTAATAGATTACTATTATTTTCTCCAATAGTGATTTGTAGACTTGATTGGCGCTTTTGCCTTTAAATATAAGAGAATGAGATTGAGTTCATGAACGCATTTCTTTAGCATGTCAAATTGATTTAATTTTAAATGGTAATTTAATACCACTTTCTGATTTTCATTAATTACTCAAGCTAAAATGGCATCAAAACTGGGTCAGTGGTTCAGATCCGAAACTGGTAAAAAGGTTCAAAACGCGTTGGCAATGGGAGTATCATTAGGGGCATTTGCCACTTACATGATACCACAAGGGCCCGGTCTTAATCAGCTCAAACAGTGGGTTCGTATGTATAGGTAATGTTTACCACAACCAATAGTTAAAATTTTGATACTTAAAGAGTGAAATAATGAGGATTCCTTGTGTATATACTTATTTAGTCAGGGATATCCAACCCTATTAGATCCTGATGTTGAAAAAAGAGCACTAGAGGTATAGCAAGATTCTAAGGTTGTACTTTCAAAATAATTGTTCAGCTATGTACAAAAAAATTAAAGGTTCTGGACACGTGTGACATACAACCAGCGGAGAAGGCAAATGTAGATTTTTTTACAGTCTACGGTATAGAAGTGTTCAGCGCTGGTGGCCTGACATCACGATGGGGTGCCATAATAGGTTTACCTTCAACATTTTCATATAAAAGCGTCAAAGATGTTAAAAGGCCTACTATTCAATTAAGAAATGTGCAAGAAGTTGACTGGGCTTCACCAGCTGGAAAGCAATTTCAAGTTTGGGCTCAGTAAGGTTTAAATATTAATTATATGTCTAATTTTTCATTTTATACTTTAAAGGAGTCTATGGTTGTCAGTGAAAATGCCCAGAAATTTGTTGTGGCAAGAGAAATATATTTTTGTAAATATCCAACCTTTCAAGTCTATGGTCTGATGGCAGCCTTCACTGTTAGTTTAACTTATTCCATATCTAAATGGGCAAACAACAAAGCAAAACTAATTGAAAAATCAAGAACAACAAGATATGTACTTTATACACTGACCTTGTCATTTGGTGTTACGGCATTTGTTGCTTTAAAGGTTATTCAAACAACTCTTGTTAGCCCCTATATGTGATATTTAAAAGTTTTTTTTCCCCCCATACAGGATGCCATAACTCTATATTGGGAACATAAAAGTGACGAAAAGGCGGCTAAACTAGGGAAAGAGTTTTTGCAAGGTGGCTTGGAATATTACCAAAACATACAATCTCGGAATATTGCTCTTAGGACTCTATTGGGACAGAAGGGCGAAGTGACGTATACAGTTGGGGGCAATGAAAACTTAGGTCTAATCCGAACGCCAACTTTACCTATTAGTACCAGAATAGATTCTTTAAACCAATTAAAAGAAAAATCATGAGGTTTTAATGTTTTTAGAGTAAGAAATGACTAAGAGACTTAAGTATTTAAAATGTTTAGTAAATTTAAAAACTACATTAAAAAAGACAAGTAGAAAAAGTTGTTCTTAATAAGTATCACTTAATTTTTTCAAATACAGATAAATTCATTTCTGTACAAATTACACTACGAGCACCCCTACAAAAATACTTCTTAGGTTTAAATAAAGGAAACAAATTCAAAAAACGGTTAAAAATTAGTTCCTGGTACAGACTTCCTGATAGATGTTTCCATCAAATATCTGAGCTCGCACGATTATGTTTTTTCAACGGCCCTTAACTTTTACAATTCTTAAGAGGATTTACCAATGTTTGGGACAAGAATATTCATAATGAACTATTATCTCGTGACAGAGAAAATCAATGTACATTTATTAAATTTTATGAAACGCCTATTAAGGTAAAAATGCATAACCACCAGCATATGGCAGTGACTGAGTATAAAAGCGTAAATTATTCACAATTTAAAGGCTTCCAATGTATCCGTGCAAGGCACGATTGATATTAACCAAAGTTTGGGGAGGGGGTAAAAGATAAAATTTTTGTATGAGTGTCATTTCATTTTAAAATTTAAAACAACCATGTAGAATTTGTTTAATATGGCTACATTCAAGCACCATATTAATAGCACTTTTTAACACTAAATATATCAGGGTTTGAAGGAATTTTTGCATCTAAATTTGTACATTTTTTTTTGAAAAACAATTTCTTAGTTATTTCAGGGGTAAAACTATGCCTAACTTTTTTCTAAACTTCACATCAGCTTTTTTAGTCAATTTACCTATAAAATTTTCTCGACAATTTCTTTTTAGGTACAAAGATAAGCCTTACGCAAAGCCTTTTTAGTAAAAAATGTCTTTCCAATACATTTTTATTCTACCCAACAAAGCTAAACTTTAACTTACAACTCGGTGTTTAACACTGAAAATAGTTATTTCAAACGTTACTATATTGGAGGGGTTTGGCCTAACAAATGCTATATAATTGGTAATAAATTAAACCAAATTTAAAAAATGTTACGCATTAATTTCTGCATTTTATATGGCTATGGAAAAACTTGTTTCTAATACTAAGATTGTGGACATTCAGTTTGTCCCAATATCGTAGGCCAAATTACACGTCTTTAAATGTGTCAAAATTATAATAATTGTCTTTAAATAGCCGAATACGAGTTGAGGAAAAATTCATGAGCCTTATTTATCCCTTATATCAAGCATTCATTCTGAACTCCACGAATTATGAGTATCTAAGGTTGGCTTTGTATTTTGAGTTTGATGGAGACTACTGAGAATATAAAAATTTTAATTACGCAAATGTGATTGCTAGTGGACTAATTACGCATAAACTGGGTCTTAGGAGTAAACTCTTTGATGTGAAAGTTTGTGCTGAAGATTCTGTTACATTATTAGCTGCCAGCAGCTTAAGGGCTGTCAATTATCAAGACGAAATAGGCTAATACTTCCAGGTTTTCCGTTGTCGGTTAAAATATTCCACCTTCCCCCCTAAATTTTAGTCTAAAAACATTTACCTGACCTGATTTTTATTTACATATTCATGGTTAAGCGATTATTGTCACGTTCTTCGGCTGTATTCAGGCAGAGGAACAATAGATTCTTCATTGAAGCACCGTAGAATTATTTGACAAGCAAAATGATATTGTTGCTGTTAAAAAAATTTAAGAATTTTAAATCAATGTACAATACCAAAAGCGACATAAGACCCAAAAGTGTGTCAGTAGGTCATAATGCTTAATGAGAGATTGTTGCGAAGTAAACAGACTGAGTGGGAGAGGGGGTAAAAAATATGACATCAAGATTTGAAATTTTCTCCACGTATGTCTATGGGCTAGTAAATCGCGCCAGACCATAAACTAAATATATCGTTGTTAGTTTCCAATTAGTAGGTTATGTAATCTATTGTGAGACTAGCTCTTAGTAAATATTTTAAAGGGCACAAAGGCAGAGTTGACAGACTTTTAGGTCTTATTTCGCTTTTGATAATACTTAACCCCAAACTTAAGGCGAAAACTACTTACATAATTTTGAACTAAAAGAGCTCTCCAGCGCCTCATATTGCGAAGTATCTCTTGAGGATAGACAGGTTCATTAGCTTCGATTAGGCACATGGCCGTATCCACTAAAATAAAAACCCCAGTTCTTCCAACTCCGGCGCTGCAATGAACTATAGAGACATCTCGATTGAATGAGTCATCTTCCTCTCTGGAGAGTCCATTTTTCTTCGTGGTAACTTCCCCCATCATTTGGCGAACTTTTAATACAAATTTTATAAAATCTGTAGGATCAGCTGGAACTCCGTAATCTGGCCAATTGAGATATTGCAGCTGCGTAATTTCTCGAGATTCTCCAGTCTTAAAAAACAACGCAATTATAATTTGCATTATGCTGTTTTAAAATTATTAACTACTCATTACCTCACTATTACTTAACATGAAATGGCGGACCATAAAAGTGGAAGTTTCTCGTTCTAGATATTCCCTAACATTAGTAACTTTGAACTTTCCATAAATGGCAAAAGTGAGAGGTTCGGGCCAATACTGAAAACATTTGGCATGATTCCCTTCTTTTGTCTGGGTTAACATGAGTATTAAAGGTGCGGATTGTTCCCAAATCAACTGTAAATTTTGGAGGGAAAATTAATTCATAAAGGATTAATTTATATAAAACAATAATGATAATTACCTGCCAAAAATCTCTAGTTGTTCTAAATAGAGGTCCTTGAGTAGCTATAAAACGGTTTGTTAAACCAGAGCTTGGTATCTCCATCTACATTATTATAATCATGGTTAAAACATTTAAATTCTCCATCTAGAATTACATCAATTACCTACATTAACATAATTTGCGTTGATATAGTCGCCTCCATTTGCAGATCCATTCTGCAGCGTGACTCTAGTACTGTCATCTGCAAAAATGTTACTTTAATTTCCCAGATTAAGGTATTGTACATGGTAATTTTTAAATTTCTTACAAGGAAGAACATCAGAGTATCGATTGCAAACTCTATTTTCAGTTCTCTCGGCAACTTCGCAAGTTAAGTTACTCATTCTCCTTTCAACCCTGGCGTACTGAAGTTCCAAGCTGCCTGTTTCGCATTGTTCACTTAACATAAGCATGGAAGCAACAAGTTCGTCGCAATAACTAGTGCTGCCAGATGTTCCAGCAAATCTCAACTGCTGGTGATTGTATGCTGGAATGTATAAGAAGTCGGGTTCCATTTTGGAAGTGCCTTCTCCGTTTGCCCGACTCGCACTGTACAAATCCCCTTGCGTACGGTCGCCGTATAAAACTATAATAAAAATGAACTTAAAAAAATTGGTTGCAGAAAGCCAGTATAAAACTTACTGTTAGGGTAAATTTGCATGTGCAGTTCCCTACTGCTGGATTCTCCAGCATTCCTAATGATATTGACCACTTGCTCGTGGGTAAGTCCACTAACATCTTGACCAGCAATTGAGATTACTTGATCACCTTCCCTAAGACGGCCTGGACTCGTGCACAGGGAAGCTGGGGTTCCGGGTGCAACACGAGAAACCAAAATACTGGACATACCTTGATCAGCTCCTCCCTAAATGAAAATGGAATGATTAAATATTGAAAGCTAAGTTCTAAACTTAGATCAATCTTACCTTAACATTGAATCCAAATCGGCCATTTTCATCAGCAACCAAATGGACTGTGATAGGGCGATATGGACAAACCTTTAAAAAGAAAAGTTTTGAAAATTTTGAAGGAAAAATGCCCAAAACCGTGTACATTATTTATAGATTGTGTTTTTTCACAGCAGAGTGCTAGTAAACTCCAAGGAAAAGTTTCAAATGTCCAATCATTAGTTGGGGAAATAACGATATCCCATACATCGATTAAATCCATGGTATATCAAAAATTGTAACTTAATATTATTTCAAATGTGATCAGAACATTTGTCATAACCCGTTAGTGCCAAGACATTTTTGAATCTACTATGGGCCAAAACCTAAGCACTGGCTTTGCTGAAAGAAATTGGAACACCTATATCGAAATCAAGGGATCATTCATACATAAGACCCGAAGTCGAGGGTTAAAATTAGAAATGTTCTTTTTAAAACAAGAAAAGATCAAGGTTGGTACATTATATGGCTATTCTGGTTAAGCGCCAGACATTACGAAACCCTATTTAAAAATTTATGAGTCCAATGACTAAATATAACTCAGAAATCCCGGGGTATTTTCGCGTTTAAAGCACCATTGGCAGACTGCCATGATTTCCTCAACTTTTGGGGAAAAAAACCTCGCCAGTGCTTTAAAAAGGCTTGTTTCCCTAGAGTTCAATATACAGGTGGTTTATCAAGACTATGTCAAGTGGAAGTACCCTACTGATACTTAGAAAGTATAGACATTGATTTTCCTGTCACACAAAACTTAACTTCATATACATGTACTGAGTATAAGTAAAACATTTTAAACTTCCTGTTCTTGTGGTAAAAATAATAATAAATGTCTTTGTTTATCTTTAAAACTAATGGTGGAGATGGAGTTGGGAAGAGTGTTTCCAGATGGCCAGGAAAAAGGATCTCAAAAAGGATGCATTACTTCGAAAACTATAATTATTTCTTTACTTATAATACTAAGCCTCATTCGTCATATGTGTATACAGTAGAATATTAATAATAATAATAATAATAATTATATGCTTTTTTTATTGGATCACCTTTTAAGAAAAATTTCTTATTTACAAAAGGGTCCTAGTCATAATTAAAAGAAGGGGACATTAAATTAATTATTAATTAAAAAGTTTATTTTAAAGGATTGTATGCATCCCACCCCAAAACTTAACATATACCTCTCATAAATCAGTTCAAGAAATTTGGCCACAAGAAACCATCAGAAGAGTCTGTCCTTAGACCTCTTTTATTTGATATTCTTATCAATTCTCTCCCAGCTGTTATTGTATTTGCTATCATTCAGCTCTTTGCTAACGACTCGAAACTTTATAGTAAAAATCTTAATTCTGCTGACTGTCTCGGAGTTCATTCCGACCTTGAAGCAGCACTTGCCTGGGCTGATTCTCACGGTATATCCTTTAATAGTGACCAATGTTCATTTACTCTATTAAGGGAACTCCGCTATGCACAACGCTTTCCGAACGCCATTTGGGGGTCTTTATGGACCCAAACTTAAAATTATCATTTCAATCTAATAACATTGCCCAGCACATTAGGTCTTGCGCTGTTATTGAACCTCGTAATCTTTACTTCCGTTCCCCCCGTTTAGTTAAAGTATTGTATAATTATCTTGTTTAGCCTCTAATCGATTATTGTTCACTCCTCTGGTTTACCAATCTAGTCTCTGACAAGCTTTCCTTGTAGAAAGCCCAAAATTTATTCACCAAATTACCCCATAAGTTATCCTCCCTCTCTGCCCCCTGGCGTTTAAAATCCCTTAAAATTGACTCTGTAGAAATTCGACATAAGGTCAATAATTTGTGTCTCTTGCATTACTTTTTTAATAAGAAATTACACGTTAACTTCAATGATTTTTTTTCTGTTAATACGAACTGGGTATAATTTAAAATTTTTAAGCCCAGTTCCGTGACAATGGAGTGCAAAACTCTTTTGCCCACAATGTTATCGACGAGTAGAACAAGCTACCCGTTGATATTCTTAAAATTACTAATCGTCCTGCTTTCTATACCAAAGTTTCAGACTTTTTAAATCTCGTCTCTGATTAACTATGGTTTCATATTTAATACTTTTAATTTTTTTTTACTAGTTGGCTTATCCACCTATTTTTATTCTTATTTTACTATTATCTGGTTCTGTATTTCTGATGCTTTTATAAAAGCCTTTGGCTCAACGAGCGGTCTATTTAATTGAATTAATATATAAAATAAACTTTTTAATGAAATACCAATAAAAATTGATAAACCACCATATAACCTTCCAATAACATAAAAACCAACAACGTTTGGGGAAACTAAAATATATTTATTTAATAAATTGAATGGCTACGCGATACTTTGGCCGATAGCCCTTCAAGGCGAAGTACCGCGTATCGGTTCAATTTATTAAATAATTATATTTTAGTTTCCCCAAACATTGTTCGTCTTTTTTACGTCTTCGCCGTTGTTCATTGTTATCTTTAGAAAATCGGTGGTTCTCGTTCTCTTGCTAAAACTACCTTGTCTTTAATAATAAAAAAGTAAAACTCACTCCATTTGTTGAAGCTGAAGTTTCAGAAGAAGAACCCTGTCCCAAATGTTGAGATGATGGGACATCATATAGTTCTTCTGAGGGTGGTTCATCATCCATATACTCGAGCCCCTTCATCATAAAACTCAATCCCATGCCGAGGCTGGTTCTTTCGTAAGATGTACTGGCTTGTACATGAGTAACAAGAGATGAGGAGGTACCAATTGATGACGTGGACAGAGGTGTACGTGGATGGCTATACACTTGGCCTAACATAGGCACCATTAGCTGCTGCGTTGGGTGCAAGGACTGTAGACTTTGCCTTTGAGATTCATCAAGGACACTACTGTCAGGACTCTCGGTCCATGCTTTGCGTGGTTTGACGAAAGTGTCAGTTTCAGAGATCCGACTCGTGACGTGACCAAAGCCACTCTCATAAGGACGGACAATTTGCTGTTGGGGAGGAGCGTGGCTTATTTGCAGAGATCGAGGATGCGCGGCGGATGGCACACCGGACGGAGTTTCACTCTTCCCAACTAGCTGCATGATTTGCATGGGTCGGCTGCCTGACGGAGGAATTTGCAACGTGATCTTTGGCTTTGGAGGTTCGCGTAAGGCTATTGGACCAACTGGCTCGAGTATGGACGTCACTCGAGGTTGCGTGTAACGACGGCTTGGAGATCTGTACCAATAAGATTTGAATAAAAATAAATTACCTAAGCAAATAAAAATTTTAAAGTTAAGCTTATTCTATTTCACAAAAACCATGCTAATAGGTCTGTTCAAAGTTACACCCTTAAAGACTCCATTTCATTCCAAAGTTATCTCCTTATTGATAAAAGGGGTTACGACTCACCTCATGAAAGTCCTGTCTGGACGCGCCCTTCTTTTACCTTCTTCAACAGTTTGATACTCGGTGCGTCCGCTGTACCTGAACCGGGATCCAAGGCTGAGGAAGAAGAGGAGTTTCTTGGGCGGTGGTGGACGGGGAGTATGAAGACGGAAAAACGAATGGTGCTCTACGCAAGACTTCCACAGATTCTTACAAGAACGATAACTCAACATATTGAAGCCCAACAGATTATCATAGGACTCGGCTCCTTGCCTTCGCAATTGGATGAAAAACTGCTTCCTCTTAAATGATATTTTGACAATCTTAGCCCTGGAGAAAAAGCAAACAAAAACCAAATGGTCATTAAACGCATAACAAAAAAAAACTGGCACTTTACCAAGAAAATGTGTTGATACGGACGTTGTTCTGAAAGACTACTAAACCAGTCGATGTGACCCCAAGTTGAATCTCAGCCCCAGTTGAATCCTAAAACCACAAAAAATTAACTCAAACATAGTGCTGCTCAGACACTACATTTACAAAAAGCGGAAAAGTAAATAGAATTGAGTTACGAGATATAAGCTCTAGGAAATGGTGGTTAACTTTGTGTAGAAGCGCAACACTTATGAACAGAGAAACTAGAATAAGGAGATCGTCTTACCCTTACCCTTGCCCTGTGAGAGTCTACTCCGTAAGTATCAAGTCGCTTGGCATGGTCCAGGAAATTGTACTCCGCGTCTGCTGGAGTCTGTCCCCTATGTGACAATTTAAACCACACCCTTACATATACACAAACAATTTTTTCTATATTTCCACAATAAAGTAACTAATAACTACCGGTGTAGCTTATGCAGTTCCATAATTTTTCTTTCAATCTCATTGTTTTGGTCTAGCACTAAACGTAGCTCTGTGAGGTAGCCTGGGCGGTGTTCTTCAGGGTTATAATCACCCAACTCGGCTAATATAAATAAAACAAGCGAGTCACAGGGAGGAAAATAAAAGATTTACACTAATTTTGCCACAAAAACAAGTAGGCCACAGAGGGAAACTTGAGATTTCCCACTTACATTGGACGGCGTAGGAAGCTAAAAGAGCCGCTGTTGGTGACGGAACGATTAAACGGCCTTCGTGCATATCTTTTTTCACTTGCAAGAAGAAATGATACCTTTGGAAAACGGAAATTAAAAATCAAGTCGCCATATACGGTCATGAAGAAACAGTACCTTGTATACTCCTCTTGCAGTTTGCTCGGATCAGAAATGTAAAACTTGACTCGAAAGTAAAGTAAATAAGGCGGGCCGACTCTCATTTGCTTGCGGAGGGATTTGGTAGGATCTAGCCATCTCTAATAAACGTAAAAAAGGGTTGGTTTAATCGATTATATCGAAATAATTAGCGAAATAATTACCAGGGCATCAGGTGCTGGGGCTACATCGGCGTATTGAAGGCCAAAATAGTCTTTTTCAATGAGTTCAAGGTGTTGAAAAACTGCATCGAGCAAGACTTGACCCTTCACCCCTTTCTGTGTGGGGAAAGGTATAAATTAAGTTAGTTTAATAGCGTTTGCAATTTGACTGCTCTCGAGCACCCGATATTTCTCCGATTAATAAATGCATGTTCCATTTACTACTCTCGAGCGTTCGAAACCGATCTGCAGATTTCGACAGATCAAAGGATGGGGAAAATTTTTAGGGTGTTCCAATGTTCTGTCCGCTTATTTTTGGCGCGGTCAGTAACAGCTAGGAGCAGTGCTTCCACTTGGACCATCTCATTTCTCCCTTTGTCAGTTCTAATAAATCCCTTTTTATCCCTTTCACAATTTTTTTTTAACAAAAACAATAAAATTTATAATTTTTAGGCCTTATATAAAGAGAAAAATTTTCTTAAAAATATTTTAAAATCTATGACACACTTTCGAATCCCAGTTAATTTCATTCTTGGATTCCAATAAAGGTAGAGGCGCCGTATTTAATCCTTAATTGTTGAAAAATCCCTTAATTTTCCCTTTTTCCAAAATAACATCCCTAAAGAGGGACAAAATCCCTCAAAAGGGACAAAATCCCTCAAAAGGGACAAAATCCCTCAAAAGAGACAAAATCCCTCAAAAGAGACAAAATCCCTCAAAAGAGACAAAATCCCTCAAAAGAGACAAAATCCCTCAAAAGAGACAAAATCCCTCAAAAGAGACAAAATCCCTCAAAAGAGACCAAATCCCTCAAAAGAGACCAAATCCCTCAAAAGGGATAGAAGCTCCATGGCTCAACGGTCAGCGGTTTTTAACCAAACGGGTTTTTCGACTTCCGGTTTTACCGTCACGTTGCTGGTACGTTGAGCAACGAAGTTATCGGCTGTGAGAGCAGGATTTTCCATTGTTCAACAGTCACGTGACGCCAAATAAGGGTTCAAAAAGATCCTACGTCACGTTAGCAACGATCACAACGAAAATAATTTTTCAGATACTTCGTTGAGAGTTACTGAACGCATTCAAATAAAGGAAACCTTGTTCACGGGATATGACGAAAATTACGTCACTTACAACTCAGTGTCGATAAACGTGTCAAGAGAGAATCTATAGTGTAAAATCGTTAGTAACCGAAACCGATATCATAACGGTTTCGGTCCATCACTACACCATAGTTACCGTGGCAACCAACTATAGACCGCGTAAAATAGCAATAAATAGAGGGCGATTTTTCGGAGGTCACTTGCCGGATGTGGGTAATCGTTTAGTTACAAAACCGTCAATCGGAAAGCTTTCTGAATTCGAATCTTGGGTACGGAGTTCAATCTTATTTGTGGCTTAGGTAAAAATCGACTCCTTCAGCCGATGACTTCGATGAGCAACGTGACATCAAATCGGAAATGCGTTCATTAAGAATGATCGAAACACGTTATACAGGACTGGTTTGCCACAGTTTTTTCACAATCAAATTCCGTGACTTTTCCAGGTTTCCCTGACCATCTACGTAGATTTTCAATGACTTATTTTGTGCCAAGATTTGGTATTTTTTAACCTATATTTTAGTAAAAGTTTCCTATTTGCAACCAAAATTAAATTCCTTGATTGTTAGACTAATTTTTAAAATTCCCTGACTTTTCCAGGTTTTCAAGGTACCGTGGCAACCCTGTTACAGTTCTTTCGAGTTCGGGGTGCGATCTCGAGCAGTCAAATGGTTTGGTCGACTTACGTCCATGTCGAAGTTATGTTGCGTGTCATCTAGGAAAAAGACGATACATGGTATGAGCTTGAGTGGTGGGGGATCCCGTTGCAAAAGACCCCTTAGTAACAGATGGCGCTGTTGCTGCTGCTGTTGTTGTTGCTGTTGCTGGCGCTTTTGGCGGGCCAGTTCAGACGCGCGGACATTGTAGCTCCCGCTTGAGCCCCGGAAAAACCCAGCGCCCCTCCTCGACATGCTCCACAACTGAACACCACTGCAAGAAATGGTTGAAAAGGCTTATGCTTAGTGGATTAACAAATCGTTATTTAGATGGGCTCCAAAATATATAGGAATATGCGCTTAAATGAAATATCTTCAAGGAAATCGTCAAAAAGTAGTATTTCCGAGAACCAAGACCTGCAAGTTACTGTTATATACAGGGTGTCTGAATATATTCGGCATAGACATTTTTCTCGAAGACCATTCATACTAAAAATCTTAAAATTTCAGGATATGTTCCCTAGTAATGGACCTTATCGGCTGTACCCATATCGGTGCATCCCTAAAATTTCAGAAGAATCGGAAAATAGTTCTCGGATTTGGAAAAAGTATTTTTTCACCGGCAGGTGGTAGACAAAAATGTTCAATGACAAAGTTGAAGAAAATACTCTGAAACCTAGATAATGGGTCCCGAAAAATAACAAGTTGGTACTACCTAAATTATGCTTTTTGTTTAAAATTACTTAGTTTTTAACATATCAAAAATAATTCGAAAGGTTATCAAAATTGAAAGTCTATTAATTTACAAAAATGGTTCGATGATTCAGATAAACCAGATTTTGGAAGGATCTTCTGACCATATCAGGTGACCTAAAAAATACCAATTTCACTACTTGCCATTCTTATGCTCGACCTTGGTAATCCTATGAAATAAGCGAGGACATTAATTTCCATGTCAATGTTTTTAGCACCTTCTCCTTGACCTCTTCCATACACATTGAAGTCTCGAACCAGTAGCGTAGCTGAAAACTCAGCGGCTTCCCCGCCCCGCTTTTCAAAGATTTTTTAGGGTGAGCGGGGCCCCTAAAGCTCGAGGCCTCCCCACGCCGCGGGCCCTGCGGACCATCATCTTCGCCGCTTTGGCAAACAGCACGACGAACAGTATGCTTATTTGGAGTGTTATGGGGATAGGGCCTTCAAAATAAACGTCTAAAAAAGCAGAGTTTTGATTACCTTCACCAAAACACCACTCGCTGTTCATGAGTATAACGAGGCTAACTTGATGCGTTCTGATTGAATAACGAAAATTATTTTAAGCCAGTGGCGTAGCCAGGGGGGAGGCACATGCCCCCCCGAAACGTATGGTTGTACGTACAAATATTTTTATTTTTTTACTTTTTTTCAGTGGTGTGCCCCCACCCCGAACAAAATCCTGGCTACGCCACTGTTTTAAGCGATTGCTTTTAATACGTTTAAAAAACTTTGATCGAAGGAGATAGAAAATGGGTGTAATTTATTTAAATACCGTTTTTAATGGATTTAAATAATTTACACCTATATTTTATCTCCTTCGATCAAAGTCTTTTTAAAACGCATTTAAAGCAAACGCTTCAACCAATTTTCGTTATTCAATCAGAACGCATCAACTATGCCTCGTTATACTCAAGAACAGCGTGCGGTAATGGTCGAGTTGTATTTTGATGAAGGTAATCAAAACGCTGCTCTAGTTTATCGTTTATTTAGAAGGCGCTATCCTGATAACAATCCTAATCAGCATACTGTTCTTCGTGCTGTTTGTGACTTTAATGTGTATGGTCGAGGAGAAGGTGCTAAAAACATCGACATGGAAATTAATGTCCTCGCTTATTTCATAGGATTACCAAGGTCAAGCATAAGAATGGCAAGTAGTGAAATTGTTATTTTATAGGTCACACCTGATATAGTCAGAAGAGCCTTCCAAAATCTAGTTTATCGTTGCGAGACTTGCATAGCAGCAGAAGGGGGAATCATCGAACCATTTTTGTAAATTAATAAACTTAATTATTTTTGATGTGTTAAAAACTAAGTACTTTTAAACTAAAAGCATAATTTAGGTAGTACCAACTTGTTATTTTTCGGGACCCATTATCTAGGTCCAAACAGCCCTAAATTCACAGAACAAAATGTATTCTTAGGTTTCAGAGTATTCTCTTCAACTTTGTCATTGAACATTTTTGTCTACTACCTGCCGGTGAAAAAATACTTTTTCCAAATCTGAGAAATATTTTCCGATTCTTCTGATATTTACAGATTAAAGAGGTCCATTACTAGGGAACATATCCTGAAAATTTCAGATTTTTAGTATGAATGGTCTTCGAGAAAAATGTCCATGCCGAATATTTTCAGACACCCTATATAGTACTTGTTGAAATAATCGAAAATTTTCACCGGTAAACAATTAGCCTTTTCAGTTTACATAGAGCCACGTAGTGGTAAATGCAAGAAGCTCTTGAACCGCTGGATTTTCGTCTGCTAAGCAAACGATTTTTCAATAAAGCGTCTGTTTAGCAGACGAAAATCCAGCAGTTTATGAGCTTCTTGCATTTGCCACTACGTGGCTCTATGTAAACTGAAAAGGCTAATTAAACATCCGTGCTTTTGCAAAGCCTTAAAATTTCAACAAAAAAACTACCTGGTTAAAAGTAAACACTGGTTACATACCGTACAGGTGAAAAGTTTCTGGGCTATTACCTTGAAGATGTTTAATTTAAATTTCAAAATTATAAGAAAAAAATTCAAAATTATAGGATAAATTTTTCAAAATTATAGGGTAATTTTTTTCAAAATTATAGGATAAAAATTTCAAAATTATAGGATACATTTTCAAAATTAAAGGATAAAAATTTCAAAATTATCGGATACATTTTTTCAAAATTAAACGATAATTTTTCAAAATTATAGGATAAAAGTTTTTCAAAATTATAGGATAAATTTTCAAAATTAATGGATAAATTTTCAAAATTAAAGGATAAAAATTTCAAAATTATCGGATACATTTTTTCAAAATTAAACGATAATTTTTCAAAATTATAGGATAAAAGTTTTTCAAAATTATAGGATAAAAGTTTTTCAAAATTATAGGATAAAAATTTCAAAATTATCGGATAAAAATTTTAAAACTATAGGATACAAATTTTAAAATTATAGGATACAAATTTTAAAATTATAGGATACAAATTTTAAAATTATAGGATACAAATTATCAAATTATAGGTTAAAAATTGCAAAAACATAGGTAAAATTACCAATCTAAAGGAGTATTATAGGGTTGAACTTTTCCCTGATTTTTATACCGGGGAGTTTAATGTGTCACACCAAACTACCCAAATACCCCGAAACTCTACCAATAGTCAAGGTTGCCACAATATTCTCAGATTCGAATTCCCTGTTTTCCCTGACTTTTTAAGGCCAAAATTAGACAGTTTTTAACTTTTACTGAACTTATATTTCAGTACAAATGTTATTTCAACGTTAAAAAACCTTTCAAGGATCTAAATAATGATAAAGGAAATTTACCATAAATCTAGAGTAAAATTACCTTAAAAAGTGTCAAGATAAAACTGAATTCCCTGACTTTTTAGCAATTCTTAAAATTGCCTGACTTTTTAGACCATTTTAAAATTTACTGACGTTTTACCAATTCTTAAAATTCCCTGACCTTTCCCAGACTTTTTACCAATTCTTAAAATTCCCTGACCTTTCCCAGACTTTTTACCAATTCTTAAAATTCCCTGACCTTTCCCAGACTTTTTCCCAATTCTTAAAATTCCCTGACCTTTCGCAGACTTTTTATCAATTCTTAAAATTCCCTAACCTTTTAGAGGCCGACCATTTTTAAATTCCCTAACTTTTTATACCATTTTTAAATTCCTTTTTCCTGACGCGTGGCAACCCTGTTTATGGTGTAGTGTAGTTACGGTAAAATTGGTACGCGAATAATTTGCGTCTACTTACTTGTGGAATCGTTAAATTATTTTAATATTACACCCTAAATTATCCCTTTCAATTTAAATAGAGCCACATTGCTTCCAGCGTGAGAAGTTTATAAAATAGGACTAAAGGCCCATTTTCATGCTCGCTGGTAGCGGATAAAAATCGTCAAAATTCGCATCCGCCACTCGCAAGCGTGAAAATAAAGCTAAAATATCTGTTTGAAACAGATCGACGCGGAAAGTGAAAAAGTGTTTAGCGAAAGCGGATTTGGTCGATTTTTACCCGCTACCAGCGAGCATGAAAATGGGGCTTTAGCAGTCGAAAATCCTGCAGTTTGAGCTTCTCGCGTTGGTCACTTTACGCAACCTGAAAAGGCTAATTGGTCAAAAAAAGGACGTCAACTGACCTGCTGGAACATGACAAAATCGACCTTCTGTCTTTGGTGCTCGAGTGGTGATTGTCAGGGTCGAACTCTTCCGCGAGAATGACGGTCGACGGCATGTTGATTTTTTTTAATTCCAAAATTATTTCTCTTTAACAAAAGCACGTCTCGACATTCGTTAAACACGAAAAACTCGAATCAGTTCCCAGTGAACCGCCGTTAGACCACGCGATACGGCTCCAAAAAAATCAATAAACGTATAAATAATGAGAAACGGTTCCCGAAAAAACGGACCGCAAATTTAGGGGCGACTAACGCCGACGAAAACTCGCGCCAAATGTTCCGGGTGTCCATTCGAAGCGGGTGCCAGTGGACGCGCTCTTCCCTTCCCACCAACGGATCCGAGTGGGAACACGGGGGTCCCAGAGCGAAAAAAATTTAGGGGCGCTCCTACAAAGAGATTTAAAATCGGGGGATTATCGCATCAGTGAACGCCCCGCCAAATGTAGCAACGCGAAAAATATCATCCAAAGGACAGGCACATTTTGCAGCTCCGAATGACGTCACTTTAAGTGTCGTGCCAGAATGAAACATTACGGGGGTGACCACGCCAGTGAAACTACGCTAAATTCTATGACTCGGAATAACGGCATCCGTATAGCTCTATAAAACGTGAGAAAGCATGACGAAATAGGTTAAGGCGCCCTAAAAATTCTTACGAAGGTAGGCTATCCCGTAAAACACGGATGCTTTGCTGTACGTTTAAGTTTTCTCTTAGCCAGTGTTCTCGTACGACGTTTTCGGAATCAATTTCCCTGAGGACCCTGACTTTTCTAGGTTTTCCCTGACCAATTTTAAAAAATTTCCTATTTTCATACAATAAATGAGAGGTTTGAAGTAAAATCTCCAAAATATTTAATATTAATTTTTAATAAATCTTCCAAAAATTTATTTGCGTGATTTTTTGGAACCATTTTCAAATTCCCTGAAAATTTTGAAACATTTTCAAATTTCCTGAAAAGTTTGAACCATTTTCAGATTCCAATGCGTTTCGAAACCATTTTCAAATTCCAATGCGTTTCGAAACCATTTTCAAATTCCAATGCGTTTCGAAACCATTTTCAAATTCCAATGCGTTTCGAAACCATTTTCAAATTCCGTGGCGTTTCGAAACCATTATCAAATTCCATGGCGTTTCGAAACCATTTTAAATTCCCCGACTTTTTGGAACCATTTTAAAATTCCGTGGCGTTACGAAACCATTTTAAAATTCCCTGACTTTTTGGAACCATTTCCCAATTCCCTGGCGTTTCGAAACCATTATCAAATTCCATGGCGTTTTGGAACCATTTTAAAATTCCCTGACTTTTTGGAACCATTTTAAAATTCCCTGACTTTTTGGAACCATTTTAAAATTCCCTGACTTTTTGGAACCATTTTAAAATTCCCTGACTTTTGGAACCATTTTAAAATTCCCTGACTTTTGGAACCATTTTAAAATTCCATGGCGTTTCGGAACCATTTTAAAATTCCATGGCGTTTCGGAACCATTTTAAAATTCTATGGCGTTTCGGAACCATTTTAAAATTCCGTGGCGTTTCGAAACCATTTTAAAATTCCCTGACTTTTTGGAACCATTTCCCAATTCCCTGACTTTTTGGAACCATTTTAAAATTCCCTGACTTTTGGGAACCATTTTAAAATTCCCTGACTTTTTGGAACCATTTTAAAATTCCCTGACTTTTCGGAACCATTTTAAAATTCCATGGCGTTTCGGAACCATTTTAAAATTCCATGGCGTTTCGGAACCATTTTAAAATTCCATGGCGTTTCGGAACCATTTTAAAATTCCATGTCGTTTCGGAGCCATTTTAAAATTCCATGGCGTTTCGGAACCATTTTAAAATTCCATGGCGTTTCGGAACCATTTTAAAATTCCATGGCGTTTCGGAACCATTTTAAAATGCCGTGGCGTTTCGAAACCATTTTAAAATTCCCTGACTTTTGGGAACCATTTTCAAATTCCCTGATTTTTTGGAACCATTTTCAAATTCCGCGGCGTTTCGAAAACATTTTAAAATTCCGTGGCGTTTCGAAACGATTATCAAATTCCCTGACTACAGGTCGTGTACGAACCCTGTTAGCCTACTAATCACAACTTAGCCCCCCTGTGAAGTTGTCAGAATTGTCAGTTTCGTTAAAGGGCCACAGAAAATTAAAAAAAAATCATCCCGAATTTCAGTTAGCTACTCCCCTTTCGTACCTTGTGATGGCGGATCAATCAAATATTGGCATTTTTCAAACCTTTTTTTCCCCGAAATTCAAACGATTTGGTGGCTCTTTAAAGGGAGTATGAACTAAATTGGAAAATAGTCTGCTAAAATGCGCTACGGCTTGTTCTTATGATCCATCATAAATATTTTTCCCTTACGAATTTTCCAGTTTCAATAACAATAATTTAACCCTGGATAAGGCAGCGCGTTCGTAAAATTAGCAAAGCGCAAAAGAACCATCTTGGCCAATTGCGATGAAATAAAAGCTCGTGTCAAAACTATTGAAGTTGACTGTACTTGTGGTATTTGAAAATACCTTTACATTATTGAAACTGGCGAATTAAGAGATTTAATCTTGTTTCCAGTAATGTTTTGTCAAATTACTCTGCAGCAGCTAGCCTCCACCCTTCAAAACCACAAGTGCTTATACTCTTAGAGATAAATATACATGGTACCACTAATGTTAGTTGCGCCACTCAAATCTTAAATTTTTTTTACAGGAAAAATAGGATTATATTTCTAAAAATATAAGACTTTATAGTACTATTTTTCAAAATTATAGAATTTTATATTTCATTTACTAACTTTATGCATTTAAAAACAAAATCTATATTTAATGAAATAAATCTTTGATTTTCACTTAAAAATAGAAACTAACCATTTTATCACAAAAATATACTATACCAAAGTATAGACTAGAATGACTTTGTAAAGGAATTTATCCTATAGCTAAATCTCGCAATTTCACTGAAAAGGAGACTACCCGTGGTGGTTATCACCGATTTTGTTGAAACTCGGGGGTTAGGTAGACCTTATGGTAGTATGAAAATTCCCAAATTGAAAAGTTTAGTATTCCCATGGCAACCGAAAATGTTTTTTACCTCTCAAAACAAAAAAAATCTCGATTTAAAAAAGCATGGGATTTTCTCGGTTTCACACTTAATTGTACCTGTGAAAATTTATCAAATTTGATAAAAATTTTAATAAATTACATTAATGAAGTGATATTGAGATATTTTAAGTTAAATTGGGTAAAGTCAAATAAAATTATTAGAAATCGACTAAAATTAGGTAAAAAAATCAAAATTTATGCTTTTTTTAAATGGAGATATTTTTTGTTTTGAGAGGTCAAAAACATTTTCGGTTGGCATGGGAAAACTAAAGCCCATTGCAACTTGCAGGATTTGAAATCGGCAAAATATAAAAATTATAGGATTTTATAGGACTTTTTGGTGATTTTCCTAAATATATATTATTTTATAGGACCTTTTGGTGATTTTCCTAAATATATAGGTAGAGGATAGCGCCGCCGATCGAACGCCGCCGCCGCCGATTATTTAGATAACGCCGAAACGCCGCCGCTGATAAATTTAATTTCGGCGGCGCCGCCGCCGCCGAAACATGTTTATTTCGCCGCCGAATTAATTTCCATTATTAAAGTATAATAATTGCGTTTTGAGATCTAAATTCGAACTACATAGATTTTTCTATTGGTAGTGCTACGATTTATAGGCTGTTGGGTGCACCGTACTCGCGTTATAAAATTGGAAATAATTAATAATTTCCAAAAGATCTGGAGAGAGAGAAACGAAAACGGCTTTGGAGTTGCCTTGACTCGTATTTTGTAATAAGTACAGAAAGGAATCAGCTGCATTCAGCAATAACTGTTCTATTATATTTTTAAAATTCCTTTGATACAAAGATAAAATAATTTGTGATAATAGACTTAAACGCGCCTTCCCAATCGACCGCCATTACCATACAGTCTACGGGGAGGGTGATGAAAAAACCGGTTTTGGGGGGATGAAATTTCGGCGGTAAAGGGCTGGCTCGTTGATTGTCTGTACGATAATGGCGGCGCCCAGTAAACGTTTCTAAAAGAGTGTATAGATAATAATACTAGTGAAATGGTAGTAAATAAGTACAGTATTGTTATTACTAGCGTAAATGTTTTAGTTTAATAGTATCATATGTAACATAGTTATTCATAAGTGTGCCTCTATTTAACATCTCTGTATTAAAAATTTAAATGAGACCTTGTTTCAAAGCCACCAAAGAAAATACAAAACTAACGTCGCGTAAATCTTGTTTTAACTTCCTTCCCTCGCCGCCAGAAATACTTTTGATGACGATAAAACCGCCATCGACTGGGAAGTGACGACAATTACGTCATATCTTTGCAACAAGGTCTCATTGTGAAAAAGTTCTTTCTGGCACACTTATGATTAAATAAGTTACATATGATAGTATGTAACCAAAGTTACCTCTTTCTTGTTTTGGAAACAAGTGGTTCCTATTTTAATAAAATACATTCTATTAAACATGTATTTTTTTAAATGTGTTTAACAGTTTTAGTTCTAGCGGTCTATTAAAAGGCTGGCGCTATTTCTGAGGGGGGGGGGGCAATTTTTCCCCTTAGGCGCCGCCGCCGCCGATTATTTTCTGCAAATCGGCGCGCCACGCCGCCGCCGAACTAATTATCGTTCCCGCCGCCGCCGTTGAAAATTGGTTCGGCGCTATGCTCTATATATAGGATTTTATAGGACTTTTTGGTGATTTTCCTAAATGTATAGGATTTTATAGGACTTTTTGGTGATTTTCCTAAATATATAGGATTTTATAGGACTTTTTGGTGATTTTCCTAAATATATAGGATTTTATAGGACTTTTTGGTGATTTTCCTAAATATATAGGATTTTATAGGACTTTTTGGTGATTTTTCTAAATATATAGGATGGTATCGGACTTTTTGGCCCGGATTTTGTTAAAAATATAGGATGTCATAGGACTTTTGGGGATTTTGTTAAAAATATAGGATGTCATAGGACATTTTTGAAAAATACACGATTTTATAGGAATTATAGGTGTACATAATTAGCTCCTACTGAAAAATATCTCGAACCCGTGAAGTTACAAGTTTCATTTTAATGAACACTTCTGATTTCAGCGTCCTTTTATTTTTCATAAATATTTCATAAAATTGCGAGCTGGTAGGGAAACCGACTCGTTAAGTCTATTCGTCATTCTATAATTTCGAAGCTAGGCGCGAATTAAACTTAAGCCTACTGGTCGGACGCGTTTTTTAAAGGCCGTTACGAGGGAGAGGTATTATCAAGAGGGTCCTCAATAATCATTTGGAACGAATAATAAAATTCTCCCTTCTCCAGTTCGCGGCACCATTTCGCCCGTGACTCAAGCTATTGTCCCGTGCGAGTTTTAAGTTCCGAGTGGGCCCCTATGGAAGGGGGGGGGGGGGGGGACTTCACCTTGCAGCGCGCGCCCGAGATCCCTTTATAATCCCGAACCCCTGACGTCATTTACGCGCGCGTGCCATTTCTGCAAAAAGCCGAACAAAAGAATCGTGATAGAATCACTTTTTCGGGGGGAGCGCAGAGAGAGGGGGAGGAAACGGGGGAGAACACGTAATTGCTGAGATGGTCATTCTAGCAAGAGCACCCTTATGTCGGTGCAAAGACCCCCAATGAGAATAAAAGTAACTACAGAAATATATAAGTATTCATTTTTATATTTTATTTCAATAAATAATTAATAGATAACATAAAATTATTTATTTATTTTTCAATTTGTTTTTGTTCAATTTGTTTAATTTTATTTTGAGAGGTATTTGCGATCGAAAACTATCGCAACGCCCCCTTTGAAACCTAGATAGGTAGCGGCTAAAGCAGACGCTATTAGTTTATCCTCATCGTTATTCGTAAATTTGACTTTATAAATAAAGATACTCGTATTTTAATATAGTTTTTGCATCATTTGCTTAATTTTGATAAGTTTATTAAAGAAAAAAACGTTCTTATGACTTTTTAATTTTTCCGTAGCAGACGCTAGATATATTAAGCTAGCGCCTTTACGCCCCCTAGACTCGTTTCGGTCGCGAATAAACGCTTCAATAAAACCTCTTCAAGGAAATCACCAATAAGTAATGTTACTGAGAGCCAGGACCTGCAAGTTGCTGCTTATACGGGGTAGGTACATTTGTTCAAATTTCAATCGTCCGAACGGTGGAACAAATGTTCGAATTTCATTCGTCTGAACCGCCGAAATAACAAATGTTTCAATTGTTCGAATTGGATGATTTGTTTGTTTCATTCGTCCGAATCGGTAGCATCACTTATCCGAATTCTGTCGCTAAATAAGTATTTCTTATTGCTGTTTTTTTTTGGTCCGGATTTTTATTAGTGCAAGAATAAACAATAAAAAACTACATTGTAAATATCGTTGTTTGTTAGTAAGTGGGAATTGCGTTGAATGTTGTGGATATTTTAGGTTAGGTTAATGTTACTATTTTCTTATATTAACAATATTAAAAAAAAACAACCAATTCCTAATGTTCGAAAAAACGGACAAACAATTATTCGAATAAATGAAATTCGACAGTAAAGTTAACATAAATTGAACGACTAAATCACCAACAAAAGTTGTGATAAATTTTTTGTTGAAATAATGGAAACTTTTCACCTGTAAATAGAACGCCGTGTTTTTGCTAAACCTATATTTGAACATTGGTTCTCTATTTAGAAGTTAGGTTTTAGCTCGTATTTTCCAATTAAAATGAGATTCCCTACTTTCCCATATTTATAGATTATCATGGCAACACTGTTTCCATTGTAACGGATCATTGACTTACGGCTTAATAGACGCTAACACAAACTCTATTCTGGGGCGTGATTCTACTCTTATCGTTAGGAGATAACGAAAGAAAATTTTCGTTGGCTCCACTGAAATTATATTAGCTAACGAAAAATTATTTTCGTTGAGTAGCTAACGATAAGAGTAGAATCACGCCCCAGGTCTTATTTAACTTGTTAAAAATTTTGATATTTTAACGTAAATGGGCTCGAGCGATTTTGCGCGAGCTCCCTAAAATCAAAAGAAAATGCGCTAGACTTTTACGCGAAATTATTAAAGAGCGCTTGGAACGTTTTTAACAAGTTGAACAGGTAAGACATAAATAATTTACGCTAGCGCTTATTATACTATAATTTTAGGCGCTAAATAACTGTCAACTTAAAAAAAAAAACAAATTAGAGCATGATATTTATAGGGCAATTTGTTTCAAAATTAATATTTAGTTAAGGTTGAATGGGTTTGAATGAAAAAGAGTGCGCGTTTTCTAGGTCAATAACTGGAAATAGCAAGGGTACTTTCACCTTGAAGATAAAGCCTACAAGAGTAGGCAGAAATTCCGCCTCAAATGAAGGGTTATTTTAACGCCATTGGCGCCATCTCTATGCGATTGAGACGACAACGTTTTCATTTTCGCTTACTTCTCTCGACAGAATCGAGATGGCGCCAAGGGTTATTGAACCCCTCTTTTGGCATAGAGCTCCAGCCGCTTGGCAGCCAATGATGAAACAGAACTGCAGCTAATTGTTAGCTATTCTAAGGTTTCACAATGAAACTAATAGTTCTTTCTATAAAGTAACGTGGCCTTCTTCACAGTCTAGCTTTTACAAGCCAACGAGCGTGCGCTACAGTCGCCAGAGGAATTATATAGTTTTCTAGCGCGCGTGCGAAGAATATACTAATAAAGCTGTGTCTTGTGACGTAAGAGCAACTGTACATCTTGTCTAATTAGGCCTTTCTATAAAATAAGCTACGCTTGCTGAACTTGTTTTTATGTGGCTCATTCGTCACGAAATACGTAGAAGTTCAGTTCAGTTTATGCTTAAAAAGAGGGTGCCTCGTCGAATTTATGTCCAGAACTTTTCGCCGTAAAACGTCTTCATAACGTCACCCGTGACGAAGCAGCAACATCAAAATAGGGCTGCGTTCAGAAACGCTCACCGGTGAGTCCGCTGCGTCACCGCTGACACCGGTGTTTTACTGAACGGAATTTTAATTTCGGGTATTGACGTCACGATAGTCATCGGTGAGACACCGAAGTCACCGAAAGAGATGTCGGTTTTTCCGATGACTGACGTCATTACCGACGTAAAACTACTATTAATACTATGCTATTTTAAAAAACACCGATGACTTAATAAAAGCGTTCAGCAACTTACGACGTCATTATGACGAAAAAGCTCATCGGTGGAAAATATAAATCCATCGGTTTTTTTCCGTTGACTGTTTCTGAACGTACCCCAGGAAGGCCAATGTTACTTCAGGGTTGCCAGTTTTTTCACATTCAAATTCCCTGACTTTTCCAGGTTTTCCCCTGACCATCTCCGGACATTTTCCCTGACTAATTATTTTGTGCGAAAATTTAGAATTTTTTACCCTAAATTTTAGTAAAGGTTTCTATTGGCAACCTAAATTAAATTCCCTGACATTTCCCTGATTTTTGGACTAATTTTTAAAATTCCCTGACTTTTCGACCCATATTCAAATTCCCTGACTTTTCCAGGAATTCCAGGTTTTCCAGGTACCGTGGCAACCCTGTACTTTATAGAAGGGCCTATAAATCTTTTTCCTGCGGCCATTTTTACACCTCATGAGAGCTACCATCTTTTATGGATTTTTGTGATTGGCCTTGGAAGTGAAAAAACTAAGTGATAAAATCGCGAGCAAGGTAATTTTAGGGAATACTTCCGCCACGGGTGTCCCCACGTATCCCCCCGTTGGCGTGGCCGTTACACATATTTCGCCCTGATTAATCAGATGGTGTTTCGCCGGGCTCGCGGTCTTCTCAGACTCAATCAGCCCTTTCTTCCTTGAATTAAAAAAAAACCATTCACGCTTGTTTTTTTACGATAATCAAGTTAAAACTGTTTAGTTTATAATCGTATAAGTTTAGTTTATATCTTTAAATTTCTAATGAGGAAATTACCGTTTATTACTACAAATTGTAAAGTTAAATAAAAATAATAATCAACTGAATGAGAGTTTTGGTAAGTATATAAAGTAACTCAACTTAAATCTTTCCAAGGCTTAATATATGCTGTATCTTTTTTAAGGTACATCATGACTGGTTCAAATTGTGTTGTTAGGGACTGCAAAAATAGCCATAGGTTACTTTCAGATTGGAAAAAATCTAGTCTGTTAAATTCATAATGTATTCAAGAAAGAATGCTTTTGTAAACCACCCTTCGCATTGTATTCTTTACCAAAAAATGACATTGCCAAAGTTTAAAATAGTTTAACACCCTTTTCAAAGGACAAACTGTAATTCTGAAAATAATTCTAAATTGAAATGCATTCTTAAAAAAAGTGACTGTTCATTAAAATTACATGATCTAATTTGGTTAAAGGAATTTGCTTTCTAGCCTATTTTTCTTCATAAATTTCTGTCTCTTCAGTCACCTCATTTTGTTTTTCCTAATTTTAAAATATTTTAATACTATGCTAATTTTTTTTTAATATTATATAACTTACATTTTCAATTTCATAATTTGCAAGCTCTATACATATATCTGTATCTTCTAATGCACCAGCTGTGTATTGTACTTGATCAGTTTCAATTTCCATAAATTCGATCTGTTGTTGGTTTTTTTTTTAAGTCTGAATTGTTTAACCTTTATGATTGTTTGCCTATGTTTTTCGCAACCAAGGAAAGAGTACATTTAAGTCAATGCGACTGTAGGTTTTCTAAAATTATTTGTTTAATTAAAATTTAGATAGCTTATTTTAATTTTATTTAGTCAATTTGTTAAATACAATTCCTCTTTTAATGTGTTGCTCTGGTAAAAGCAAAGTTGGAACCGCGGTTGTATATAGTAATCTTAATTTAACGATAATCCGATTCCAAAAATTGATCACCACAAATCACGTCATTTGGATCAGGAGTCCAGTTGAAATTACCATAGCTTCAAGCCATTCTTTCAACAAATCCGACTGATTAAAAGGAAATCTTCAAAACAGAACATTTAATCTATGATCTTATCAATTTTTCAGTTTCTTACTTATGCCAAGAAACTTTTTTTTATTTCTCCCAGTATTTACAAAACTTTTGACAGAACATTTTCTACCCATTGCAAAAGTTATTTTACTTTTAAAACCAAAAATATTTAAGATCTACCAAATTTTAAAAGTGTACATATCTTAGAACTATCAAAACAAGTATTACGTTCAAAATTTCCGCCAAGATCAATAAAGCAGACGACAGTTATCTTTCCTACCGCTAAAAACAGATGGCGCCAACACGATTCGATAGAGTTGAAACTTAAGCCTAATTCTCCTACTCAAATAAAACGTGTCCCGCGAATCCCAGATTTGTTTGGATCTCTATTTATTCTACCTCATTGCTTATTTCTATGTAGTTATCCACGTTGAGAGCTTGGATTTAGTTAGGAACAGACTTGTAAATAGCGGCAGTCCACGCGTCAAAAACCCCTGAAAAAAATCACGGGACTCCTAAAAAAATGTCTTTAGAAGGGGGTAAAGAGTCCACGGGACTCCCTCAAATCAAAAATAATTTAAACTCGTACCCTAGATTCGAAATCACTCTCTCGCGCGTTGTCGATAGCGTTTACCCACTTCCCGCCGGAACTCAGAAAAAATTCGCTCCATGGTTTGCGCCTTACCGCAACCACGGCCAACTTCAATCACACGCTGCCACCCTATATCGCCTGATCGAAGTTGGCCGTGCCACAACCGATAGAGCCCGATTTTTCTGAGGTCACGTGCCGGAAAAGGGTAAACGCTTCGTAACAAAACCGTCAATGGGAAAGCTCTCAGTATTCGAATCTAGGGTACGAGTTTAAATTATCTTTGCTCAAATTATATGTAAAAAGAGGGAAAATTTTGAGAATTAAATAAAAAGTAGAATTATTTTTCTCTTTGAGGCATCTGTATACAGTGATTTCAGTATCACGTGACACGACGTCACCTATGCTTTTCCCATAGAGGTAAAATCCCGCACAAAATGGCGACCATAGCCAAAGCTACGAACTGAAACTACTCTATAGTGTATACTGACCGTCACTATTTCAGCTCTCCTCTTTTAACTTAAACAGGTGTGGACCGTGCGGGGAATAATTTTCATACTTCGTTAGTCTTGCTCTGTATTCCATTAGGCACAGTAATTGTAACAGTGCCATTGAAGACGAAAATTTTGCTTTATTAAAATGAATAAAGGTAGAAAAAAAATTAAGCTCTATGGGTTTGGAATGAAGACTTTAATGGTTAAATTAATTGTGATAATATTTACGAGCATTTTAATTTACCCGATCACGATTATATATGAAAATACGTAAACTTTGGTGTTGGGAATATATAATGAAATAATGCTCCAGTTCGATTTCTGACTGTCTCTTTTAAAATTACAATAAAAAATTTATAGGCTCAGCCTGGTTAGGTGACATTTATTTTCGAATATAATATGGAGGAATAAAGAGAGATTAAAGAAAACATAAATTTAAACGAGGGGGGGGGGGGCGAAGAGAGAGGGACGAGTCCTGGACTCGTCGAAAAAATAGATCGGCGGAGGGGTCCGGGTCCAGTGGACTCTCTTAAAAATATACACTATTTACAAGTCTGGTTAGGAATCTCATACAAAATATTTGTTTTTTTGTTTTCAAGATTCACAAGGTGGTGTCGGCCCCAGGCCTTAGACACCAACCGTACAACATAAATTATTTTAAATGTACCTCGTGTTAACGGATGGACGGACGAAAATTACAAAGGGATATTCTATCGTGGAACGACATTATGGTCGATAAGTTAACAGGGCTATCAGGTTTAAAACAAATGGCGGACTACAGTGAATTGTCGAAAAAAAGATTTATTGGGTAGTATATTATCGTCCTTGGTAGTAGCATAAGTAAAATAATAGCAATTAGTATGACACTTCCTCTTGTTTTTATGATAATGTCCTGATGGAACCTTTTTTCGACACTGACATTCTCAGCAAGCTCCGACTTGGACTTACAATTGGACTGCGTAGTAGTAAATTTCGCTTTGGACATATTTAGACGCTAGGGTGCTCAGCGTTGAACTAAACCTTGATTGCGCAATAATTATGAAAATCTGTTCGGCGATAATGTTTGCTATTTGTTCTATAAGTTTGTCACTTTTGGGAATATTTTACTGAGAGCTAGTAACGGAGTGACGTCATCACAAGAAGAAAATCTCCCCCTAGCGAGGCGCTGTCAAAGGCTAAGTGTGACGCGTTAGCAAGAGGACTCAAAACGGCGACGATGCCCGTAATGCAGTCTGTCTTGTGAATAGTGTAGTCGTCTGAAACCCTGCGACGTCACCATTGCAATTTGCCTATTGATAAAAAACGGTAACTGTCATGGCGGCCACTATTAACACTACAGCTGTGACGTTACAAGTTTTCAAAATCGTATCAGACGACAACACTCTATAGCTCTCAGTAAAACTTTTGCATGTGAAGAATAGGTGTCACACTTATGTAACAATATTATAGTATACACTTATAGTATTACTTATACCATAAAAATAATTTATATTATAATTGAATATTATGTTATAGGAATAAAATATAGGAATGTGGCCCCGATGGTTTTCATTTTGCTCGCGACGTGCTAATTTAAACTCGGCTCGTAGTCGACATTAAGGCGAGTACATGTAGGTAGTTTAATATAGATAAGTAGCATAAAAATAATAAAACTAGTGTAGGGAAGTATCTATAGGCTTTGTACGTAGTTTAATTAAGATAAGTAGCATAAGTAAACAATAAAACTAGTATAGAGAAGTATCTATAGGCTCTCTGCGTAGTTTAATATAGATAAGTAGCATAAGTAAATAATAAAATCGCCCAAAATCACAACTTGTGGGCCCCCCAAGCGCCAAAATGAATATAGAGCTATTGAGGATATGATATTTTCTGTCGATTGACATATCATTGATCCTTCTAGACCTAACGGTACGTGATCTTAGTACACACAAATCCCTTAGGTTTGTGTGTAAAAAGTGATTTTAAGTGAGAAAATGGACTCAGTTCATACAAATCCGCTCAGGTTTGTATGTAGAGGCTTCGTGGGTAGTTTAAATTTTGGTCATAATTATCGCCCAGAGTTTTAAATTGAATATTTGAAAGCTGTCTGCTCGTTCAAAATTATCTTTGCGCAACAGCTGAAAGTTCAACCGAAAAACCATAGAGTAAGCCACTCACATAGAGTGGAAGGCTATCAGCGAAACTTGTTAACACTTTTCGTACGCAACGTCTCGTTTTCGAGGCGTGAAATAAACAAGTTGGCCTACAGGTTTATACTCTAAAAAAAATAAAAACCACAGCATCGCTCTTCGGACTATATTTATTCACGCCTCGAAAACTAGCTGGCCCGTTAGGATTAATGTTTCATGCGCTTCCATAGGGCCTTCCATTCTATGCGAGTGGGTTACTCTATGGGAAAAACCTAGAAATTCAAAAGTCGTATGCTATTTCTTCACTTATTTGGTTGACGGTTATTAAGGCAGATGGCGCTATATTTACTAATGCACGCGAAAATAGGGAAATGACACACAATTTATGATATGAAATTTCCTATTCTTCATACCCAAAGGTTTTGGCAATTTGAAACATTCTCTATTCTGGCCTTTATATTAGTATTTATTTCAAGTCAACTAACTGGCACTTCATGGATACAATTATAGACTTATGGTATCAGGTAGCAATGCCAGCATCACGTTAAAGAAAAACTTTCTCTGATGATGTCAGCATTAATATAATAACGACACTGTGATGTCATCCACGCTTTTTCTTATAAATTAGAAGATTTGCGCCCAAATATGTCGGCCAGGGCCAAAGCTTTTGAGCGTTACCAAGAATGAATCCTCAAAATTCGTCTGCTTTCGATTTTGTATAGTGTTCACCAGAGTTTCGTAGTCAGCCTGACTAATGAGCCTCCTACGTTAATTTATTTTCATAGTCATAGTGTTCGTACGGGGACCCCGACCCCGACTGTCGCAAACTAAGTCGGGGTTTTCCATTTTTCGGGGTTATGTTTTTGTAGTGTAATTTTAAATTTTCGCGCCAACGCACCCCGCTAAAATCCTAAAAATATATAAAATATATAAGTTCCTTTTCTCCCTTTTTTCGTGGGCGACAATAGAATGATCCGAATGACCTTCGGCTGATGCCGCTGAAGTAGTTCTCGCTCGACGCTTAACTCCGACTTGAGTAGCTTTTTTAAATTTTAGTTTCACTTTCATAATTTCCGTTGTTTCGGGCTCTCTCAGTCTCAGCTAAGGAGTTACAACGTTTGTAAATAACTTGTGAATTTATGAAACAACTTACTTAAACAATTGCCTAAGCTATAGACCTCTAGGCTCAGTAAAATTGAGTTATTTTTATAATTTTTCTATTCATAATAAACTCAAAGAATTTTCCATCCCCGACCCCGACTTGTTTTTCGCGGGGTTAGACCCACCCCGACCCCGACCCCGACTTTATTTTGTCCCCGTACGAACACTACATAGTCACTGACTAGTGGGGGTAAAATGGGGTATAATAACAAGAAGGACAGGCAACATTTTGCTTTACTCGTCAGAATAAAAATAGGAGTTTATTATCACTTGAGTTATGTGACTTTGACTAGTTTAAAATATTTTCATTGATAATATCATCAAATGACGCATTAATTTCAGATAGATATTCTGAATCAGAACTTGTATGAGATACAGTGGACTCTCTGGACTCTTGATTTTCTACAAGCTCTACAAGCATGTTGTGATTATTTTTTAAATGAAATGGGATTGATGAATGTCATATTCGCCATTATTTATGAATATTTAGGTAAATTTTTCACCCCCAGATTGTTGGGGCTCCGGGGATTTTCTTTAAATAGAAAAGGGCTCTGCAATGAAAATAGCTTGAGAAACACTGCAATAGAGAATGTGCTTCTAGAGTGTCATGCCCTCCTCACTGTTAATTATAATTTAATAAATGATTGAATGATTAACGATGGAAAAATTGAGGTAGACTGCTTAAGATGCTGCCAGAGTTAGATGAAGGGAGTGCCAGGCTAATAGACAGCGTAAGAGTATTCTGTTTAAGCGGAGTATGACACCAAACCCACCAATCAATCAGGAATAAATAGGATTATCTGGTATTTCCAAGTGATATGGGATATATTTATATCCATTTTATAATTTTTGAAAATTGTGCTTTGCTAATATTTTATGCTTTTCAAAACAGCATACTACATGTACATTTTAAGTCGCTCTTCTCATGTTGTATCTCACAGCACCATGTTAGAAGGCACTTTTCATTCTATGATGTCACTCTGTGACTAGCTTTCATTGAAAACAATAAAATAAACTCGCTCGCACCTAACTTATTGTTTTTCAAAAAGGAGTTTCAATGCTAGGTTATCAGATAACTTCAAAAGAGCGTGAATACAAAAATGAAAATAAATACTGAAGCTTCTAACTAAGAACGGTAATAAATATGGCTTCTTATATTTAGAAAGCTCACATTACTATTTAATATTATAATGAAAATAAAATGAATGCATTTGTGTTCTTACCGATACGTTTATTGATGGCGACATCCAGAGCTTCCTCATCAAATTAACAAAAAGTAGGCACAATGTAGAGTCAACGATCATAGCTTGTTATATCCGTAATAATCTTTTAGGGTTTCTTTCCTTCCTTTTCATCCCGAATAAATGTAATACAGCTGCTAATAGCAAATGAAAAGAACAGTGAAACCCTTTGTAAATTAACAAAATACAAAACCGTATGTAAATCCGATACAACTGAAGCTACTATTATAATAGTAAAAGCTTCATAAATCACAAGACATTTTCAAAAACTCAAATTGACAACTTGACAATTAACACATCGGCAAACATCGGGCCTTAGCTAAAGCTGAAGCTTACACTGAAATATTGATACTTACTATAAAACTGTATATTTAGGAATGTTTATAACAAAAGGTTAACCTATCTAATTTAAATATACATTTTGTGTACTGTTATAATTAAAGAAAACAAGCGGCACCACCATAAAAGGCGTAAAAACTTAGAAAGAAAGCAATATAAAATTATTAATTAAAATGTTTGAGAAGACTAACCACGGTACTGCCGTAGCTGAGATTTTTATTGGAAAATATAAAAGAGGAGTAGCAAGTTTTAGAAATGCATCTCGTGGCCTATATTCGTGGGGTCCTCCATTACCTTACTACCTAACAAAGGGGACTAGTTTGGGGATGTAAATTTGAAGAATAGAGCTAAAGGTAGTACGGTCGGGGCGGCCGGAACATAGATAATCTTGTGGGTGATTGCTGATGTGGGAAATACGCACGTAAAAGAGTGTATAGTTAGGAGTTAGCTCGGTGTATTTTGTTGGTTTTTTTAAGTGGGATAAAGACGTATTATGGTCCAAACAGATGTTTGGTTTCCTCCTTTGGCCTGATGCGAGTAATCCGGGGTGACCCGTTGGGGGATTGGTGTTCGTCCTCAGTGCCGGCCCGAGGCAAGTTTTAGGATGGAGCGAGATCCGATTATGGCACCCCCCTTGCTTGTCCCTAATATAAAAATATTTATTGGTCTTTACCATTAAGGCGCTCCCTGAGACTTGGCGCCTGGAGCGGTAGCTCCGTTCACCCTATGGTATTTATTTATTTATTTATTTATTATTAAGAAAAATACAAGTTACGAAGCTAGAATAGCTTGTATATAACCCACAAGTGGAAAAGCAAGAAAAAAAAATAATCGGTAGAATGGAGAAACTCCCGAGTGCGGCTGCGGAAAGTCCAACGAGATTGAGCAGAAAGTACATCTATGGTATGGCCGGCCCTGGTCAACCACACATGGCCCTCCACATAATCTGCCTCCCAGATCCTTGAGATTACAGCAAATGCAAGAAAAACGAGAACCACCGTTGGACTACGTAATCGTATTAAACAACGCCGAAAAGGTGAAAAAGACCAACAAAGTTTGGATTATCGGACTACGTCACTAGTCCCAGCAGCACTCCAAGGTTAAACTATTAACATTAGTGGAACAAGGCACTTTCAAGGGAGACCTGGGGGAGAAGTCCATTTAAAATACGTCATTCGGTCATCGTTCATCGCAATTACAAAGTTACACTCTGATGACGTTTCAGTTCCGTTTTTTGAATCGACTCCCGATCCCTCACACCTCCCTTGAAAGTCCCTTTAATAAGCACTTAAAGGGACTTTCAAGAAAGACTTAGTCGTTTTGAAATACGTCATTCGGTCGTAACTTTGGCTTCACAACGAACGGCGACCGAATGACGTATTTTAAATTGACTAGAGGGTCTCTTGAAAGTCCCTTTAAATAAATCATCCTCCAAGGAAATCGCCAAGTAATATTTCAGAGAGCCAGGACCCGCAAGTTATTGTTTATATAGTGCTTGTTGAAATAAAGGAAACCTTTCGCCTGTAAACGGAACATCGTGTTTTTTCCAAGCCTTAATAAGTCAAAAAAGCTGGTTAAAAGGGAACACTTGTTGCTGGCGTAAAGGTTAAAAATTTCCATTATTTTAACAAGCACTATATTAACTGTGACGTGCAGGTCCTGGCTCTCGGAAATATTACTTCTTGGTGATTTCCTTGGAGGATGATATATTGAAACGTCTATTGGTTTAATAAAGTACACTGAGAAGATAAACCGATATCGTTTCTATTCCTCTTTTGTATTTTCTATGGGTTTATGCTTTATAGCATATAGTATAGTCACGTACGAATATTGCCGCCAGTATATAATAAAATTGATTTGATTTTTTAATTTTTTATATGCCTTTTAAGTACAGTAATAATACAATTTTTATTAAAATGACTGCCAAACGAAAAACAATTGCCTCCACCCCCAAAACACATAATTTTAATAGCTTTATCAGTTTCTTCAAGCACATAGGAACTGTGCCTAATGAAAATTTGAGAAATCACTGTATTAGATGGCAGAGCTATATTTACACAACTCATGGTTTTCAAATTAACCAAGCTCACAAATGAATCACTGTTTACAACACCACCTAACAGAAGCAGTTGATCACCGCCAATAATATGGGATGTATGAGAATACCTAAAAAAAAGAATTTCAATTGTTGCTATGCAAATAAAAATGAAACATTTTACAATTAACCTTGGTTTGATTTCTGGAATAGTTGAAATTTTATTCCATTTATCATTTAAGATATCGTAAGATTCCAACAATGGCAAACTTGTACATTTGTTTCTTCCTCCAGAGATTAAAATTTTATTTCCATAAACTGCAGCTGAATGGGAATGTCTTCCAGGATTCCTTTCACTTTTCTGCCGATAAAAGAAAGATTAAGAAAACATTTAAGTTAAAAATGGGCAATAAGCCACTTTAAATAAATGATATAACATCTTACTTTTTCCCAGCAAGTCGTTTTCAAATCAAAAACGATAACTTGCGGTGAAATATTCATTTTTCCATTAACTCCACCATAAATAACCACTTTTTCATGCGGTCTAATATAGCTGCAGGTATGTCTCCATATTGGAAAGTAATCACAGTTCGACATACTACATTTTAAAGTTTCGGCTTTCCATTGAGAAGAATTTTTGGTTATTAAAATGGGGCATTTATAAGCGTCACTAGCTGGAGAGGCTCGTCCACCAAATACGAGTATTTTTTCATCAGACAAGTTCACCATCTTGCCAAACATTCTGCTTCCTTAAATTATTTTAATTACTATAGTGTTATTATTTAAGCAGTTGGAATTAAGTCGCATTACCTAAGATATTTAAATCATCTGTAAATGGCTCATTGGTTGTTTCAAAATCCGTTTTTAGATAAAATGATGTTAATCCTTTCAACCGTTCGTGATGACCTTTAGAATTTGGACCAAAACCACCAGTTACAACAACTTTATTATCTGCAAATAACGTAGCGCTGTGTCCAAACCTTGATAAAAAAATCTCTAAATTAAAATTCAAAACAAACTTTACAAATAGAAACGCTACCTTTCTAAAGAGCTGGGCAAAGCTTCAATCTTAATGCTGGATTCTTGACATTTGATTGTCTCGGGATAATTAGAAGATACAAAAAGAGATTCTGATAAGTTTCCTTGGGCAGAAACAATGACACAGTAATGCGAACAGACTAAATCCAGTTCTTCATATTCGTCAAATATTTCCAGTGAATTCAAACGATCTATTTCAGACTCAAGAAAAGAACTGTAAGAATCACTTACGTCTTTGCAAACGCAATGCTTCCAGCCCTATTTGAAGATATTATGAATTAATTAAGAAAAAATCTTAAATTTATTATAGATAAAATAATCAACAATAGTAACGTTTTAATACTACAGCGAACCAAATCTTTGTAGCGTTTTTCTTGGTCAGCTAAAGTCGGATATTGAAGTATGGATCCCAGTGGCGTTCCAATTGATGCAAAGTGATTTGTCCTTTAATTAAATTGCCAATTAAAAATTCTGAAAAGTTAAATCAATTCATTATTTATACTTACATAACAGATCCGAATCCATCCAATGGATTAATCTAAATTATATAACTGTCAGTGAGTATAAATAATCAACTGATGCTATCAGATGAACTAACCTGATCATAAACAACGAACATGGAATTTTCAAATTTATCGGCAATCCATTTAATTAGATTGTCGGAGCTGCAATTTAAACAATTAATACTTAATCAATTTCATTATACACCAATATATAATTTGTGTTAACCTTTTGGTATCCAAGTAATTTAGAACACATTCTGAAATGAAAACTGTAGGAAGATTGGTTTCAATCCCACCTTCTTTGAAAGATTCCTCCAAACGGTTCAAATCGCATAAATTCGATGATATCATAGTGTAGTTATTATTCTTCAATACTTTAATTATAATACTTGGTTAAATTTTGACCAAAAAGACAATATTCTAAAAGTTCATACCAACATGTTTGCCGGTAAAATTACATAGATCAAAAGTTTCAATAAAATTATTTAAAACCGGTGTTTTTAATATAATTTCCTTTTTACGGTTAATTACAGGGTGAAAATCTACCTGAAAGAACTAAGCATTAATAAACAATTCCTTTTAATGAAAATAAGGAATGAACTACTTCAAAATATTGAATATTTGGTAAAAGATTCTGTTTTTGAAGTCTGAAGTATGTGGTATCAAAACCCACTCCAAGGTTTACAATCTACGCAAGCAATCATAGGTATTTAAAAAAAACCATAACCGCACATAATCAGCCAAAAAAAAATACTAACTTGACTGGAAGGATTTCTAATCAAAATACTGACAACAGTTTGAATGCTTTGTTCCATTGTAACCGCTCGAACATGATATCCCCTTAATAACGATGTAAGTTTGATTAAAATTATGAAATGGACAAATCAATACTCTTTTCTACCTATTTATGATACTGGACCTAATTCGTGGCTTATCAACAAAATATTGAAGAAAATCATCAGTAAAATATCCTTTACGACTTGCAGATAACTTGCTGGTTATACTACTGTTATTTGTATTTTGAACCTTAATAAATTGGGAAAGGAATCAAAATCATTAGGAATGATTGTTTTTTTATTTTAAACCGATGGAATTTGATTATTTGAAAATGTCATACCTGTTTTTCATTGAGTTCCACACTCATTTTAGAGCTTTTTACATTTACTTAAGGGTATTTTATTTTAAGGGTATTATCCAATGAGGTAGAATATAGACTAGAGATACAAACAAATCTGGGATTCGCGGGACACGTTTACTCTTTGATCTAGGAGTATGAATGTTCCTAGATTTCATTTCACCGCGCATACAATAGTGCCTCTATTTCTTTTCTATCTATGGTTTCAACTTTATCCAATCGTGTTGGCGCCATCTGTTTAGCGAAGCGTATATATAGTCTTTGACAAAGAAGCCGCGTTCACACTACGCACTTTGGAAACGTTTTGAAACGATTTTGAAAGATCAAATTCAACATTTTCGGAGTCAACTGTATTAATAGCCATACGATGAATACATTCGTCACCAAAATTTTACAATTCCATCTTTCGAAACCTGTCGAAATCTGACTTGTTATCTACAAATTTTGTATATTTTAACCGGGACCCTCTTGAAAATCAGCTTTGCTGAAGGGGATATCCCTTTATAAAGACCATATTATTATTATTATTATTATTTTAAAACGTTTCCAAAGTGTCTAGTGTGAACGCGGCTATACTGTCCCGTGAAACGGTAGGTCATGGAAGGCGGATTTGGATCTACCTCATTGGTATTATCACTAATTTTAACACAAAATATCTAAACGGCGTTGGGACCATTGAATTGAGAATATAGTACTTCTAGAGACAATTTATATCTGCTGTGGCTGGGGTCTTGACTCTTGAAGAACACTTTCTTGAGATCATCAAAAAAATAATCCTTACCTACGTACCCGAGAAATCATGCAGAAACCGAAAGAGTTAGCAGCCGAAACGAGTCTAGGTGACGCCTATGATCTAGCGTCTGCTACAGACAAATATAATCAAACGATGGAAAAATCATATTAAATGCAAGTATTCATTTTATAAAGTCAAATTTACGAATAACGATGAAGGAAAAACTAATAGCGTCTGCTTTAGCTGCTACCTATCTTGGTTTCAATGGAGAACCATAGGGAGCGTAGCGATAGTATTCGGTCGCGAATTATTAGTCGGTGGCGTCAACTATCTTTCAAAGAAAATATAATTTTTTAAATGTCGTCTGTTTATACTCGTTTCACGCTAGTGGTAGATAGCGCCACTTGCTTGAATTATTATCACCGTTAACTTGCAGAAGATGACGCCACCGACTAATGATAACCAGAGTGGAGAGTGATAACTGTTTTGCTTCGTACATGATTTCAAAAAGTGTCCCCAGCCATCAAATACAAATTTTGGCTCTAGAAGACTAGAAATACTATTTTCCAAACTCAATGGGTCGGACAACGGTGAAGCAGAAGATAGTTCAAAAGGCTTTCCATCTATTTTTGCTCGAATTTATTTTTTCCCCTCTCAATCACCCTTTTCAGTTTACATAGAGCCACGTAGCGGTCAACGCGAGAAATTCAAACACACAGACTGAGTAGCAGACGAAAATCCAGCAGTTTATGAGCGCCCGCGTTGGCCGCTACGTGGTTCTACGTAATCTGAAAGTGACGGTTTTTATAGTGCTTGATGAAATAACAGAAACTTTTCATGGTATGCCTTTTAACCAGGTATCGTTTTTGACATATTGACGTTCTGTTTCCATTATTTCAACAAGCGCTAATATGCAGGTCCTGGCTCTCGGAAATATTTATTCTGGTCGATTTCTTTACAGATGTTTATTAATGCCTATTAACATATGTAACATAATTGCAAAAATCTTCACTAACGGTTTGTTTCACCACGAACCAGTAAAAAGGTGGACTACGTTAGATTTTAACCTTTTTATTCATCTTAGTAATTTTGGGAGTCACATTATTGGATACTAACATATGTATTTAAGCGAATGGAAAACCTTTAAATTGAAAAGGAATTTTTGGTGTCGGAATTTTAGACGGCACGGCCAACTTTGATCACGCGCTGTTCGCGCTACAGCGGCCAACACATTCGTCGAAATTCCGCGAGCAAGGATTTTCCCCCTATAACTGTACATGTGTCAGCGCCATAGAAATCTCATAGGTAACTAGAATGCTGCCGCCTACGGCTGAGCTTGACGCCAGTTCGCCTTGAACCTTCAGCCAATGAGAGGCCGTAGAGTGGTTCCGCCAAGGAGGATAATAATCCTCCTTGGATCCGCTACTATAGCGGGAGATAGGTGACGTCATTCTCTCTGGTGACATTAAATTCTTGGCAGAACCACTCTTTGAGCTCTGATTGGCTGAGATCTGGCTATCGTCTGCCACGGCGTTTGGCCCATTTGCCAGTTACACGGCAGCATTATAGTTACCTATGAGATTTCTATGGTCAGCGCCACGCTCGGTTTTTATATTGACTTCAATGTAAAAGCTATTCAAAAAATAATAATCCGCTAGGGGCGCTGACGTCATACACATCTTTTGCTCATAGGTTAACACAGAAATGTCAACGAATGAGATGGCCGCTGTAGCGCGAGAGATCAAAGTTGGCCGTGGTGACGGCATAATCGACATTTGAGATCATAAAGATAGAAAAGAAATAGAGGCACTATTGTATCTGGCGAAGTTGACCGCGATTGCCGACCCCTTTTCACCAATGTAGGAAGCCATGAGATGGGCAGATTACGTGGCGCCATCGACGCGCGGTGAAATGAAATACATTATGCCTTTTGGAAAACCAACTGTCATTTGATGTAAACAAAGGAAGGATAGATGGCGTTGCAAATTCTGCCCATCTCCACTTTCATACATTCGTGGGGGGGGGGGATGAATTTTCCCGGTCAAAACAAGGGTGCCTTAACGCAGTAATCTTCCCTCTATTTCGTTTCTATCTCTATGTTTGAGATTCGATGACGTCAAATATTACGTTGAGTACGGATGACGCAATATCTGTGGAACAAACCGTTAGTGAAGAAATAGAGCTAGTAGCATAATTATGAGTAATTATATTACATATGCTATTAATGCATTTTAACCGAGTGGTCCGTCACTTCAAAAAATTGTGTACAAGTTTCCAAATCAAAGAAAGGAATGCTGGAGGGCACGTGCCGGAAAAGGGTAAGCCCTTCGTTCCAAAACCGTCAATCAGAAAGTTTCTAGAACTCGAATCTAGAGTTCGAGGTTTATATTATCTTTGGTTATACTTAAGCAGTGGCGTAGCCAGGATTTTGTTTCGGGGGGGGGGGCACACCATTGAAAAAAAAGTAAAAAAATAAAAATATTTGTACGCACGACCATACGTTTCGGGGGGGGGGGCATATGCCCCTTGTGCCCCCCCTGGCTACGCCACTGTACTTAAGATTTAGGAGAACTGCTCTCAGAGAAAAGTTGACACGGATACTATACAGGGTGTCCACTGAAAAACCAAAAATGATAAATAACAACTTTCTAATTGGAACCAAATCCGTAAACCCAACTGTTCCCGAGATTGTTTTTGAATGACCTTGAAGACATGGTTCAAGGTCATTCAATTTTACACTAGTAAATGTCCCCCTGCACAAGGAATATTCCATAGGAAATTTTGAAATTTTTCAAAATAAAATCGATTTTCAGTTATTTATCATTTTTCACTTTTTAGTGCAATGCATGATTAAAAACAGTTTCATATGTCTCATATGATCCTCCGCCTGTTGTTCGGTGCAAGATTTTAAGTATTTTACAATTTTCGATCTAAAACTGGAAAAGCCGTTTTCATCTTTTAAAGATTCTTCTGTTTCATTTATTCTTCGACGTTTGGTGATTTGCTGCCAGATATGAGTCTTTGCATAAATACTAGCTTCTATACTTTTTATAAATATTTGAAAAGTGCCTTTATGTTTAGGAAGCATAATAATAATGTTACGATTTAACTTGGTATGATGTCATTAGACCCAAATTGTTGACATTATCCAATAAGCGAGTTTCAATAATATCTAATACATGCGGAGTTAGACGAAAAAGAAGAGGATAATGGTATTTTGACGTCATACCTCAGCGTGATCTATGACGTCAGTTGCGGCTTCTCTTTGTTATGATAAAGTACCATTATAATAGTTATTTTCAAAGCCAATAGATGGCGGTACGGTTATTGAAACTCACTTATACCGCAATTATACAGCAATTAATGCCAATTGATGCTTTCGTTCGTGGAACGTTATCAGAATAATTTATTGAAAGATTTGGCTCCATAGAGCAACCACCAACCAATTATTTACACAAAATATAGTGCTAAAAATGTTCTAACTTTTCAAAAGGTTATTTTTCAAAAACAATGGATTAAGAAGTCCACTCGGCTAATTTTTTCACATCCTCATCCTCTTCCACAGCAGCGTTTGCTTTTGAGGGTCTGGTTGGTTCCGCACTCGGAGGAGACGGTAGTTTATCGGTTGATGGACCTTCGACATCCAAGAGTTGAGCGTTTAGCGCTTCTTGCTCTAATTCTTCAAGCTCCTTCAGTAGTTCATCTTCATCCACTTCATTGCCAAAAGGATTAGAAATGGCTTCGGATATTTCATTGGCTATTTCTTGTTGTTCTTGTACGTCATCCATTAAATCGCGTACTTTGTCAATATCCATATCGTCGTGGGCATTTTTCAGAGCTTTCGCTGCGTAACCCATGATTTTCAGCACTTCGGTGTTGGTTTTCGAGTTCTCTAGAGCTTCTCTCTGGAATTCTATTGTCGTTAATGTTCCATCTATCTGGTCGAGTTGTTTTTCATACCGTTTCTTCCTTTTCAAGGCTTGAAGAGCTACTCGCTTGTTTTTCTTTCCGTGACTTCTCACAGTGACCATTTCTTGTTCAGATTTCGTTTCCAAATACTCTTGTTTCTTAATAAGCATCTCTTCAACAATCCGGAGCTTTTTAATGGCTTCGGCGGAAGTCGCGACCACTTGTCCATTCTTTCCGAAACCGAATATTTTAGCCAAGAAACTCATTTTTCAAATTATTACAAGTAACAAACTAAAAGGGGTGGTTTGGAATTCTTGACGCAAAAATCGACATTTCAAAAAATCTAATCTTCATCTTTCAAATCAGTATAACGGTCAAAGATATATCTAGAAAACAGTGGATATTGATAAGATAACTGGTTCCAGGAATCCACACCTCTACTTGGAATGATTATCGCGGCAGATTTTCGTCTCGATGTGGCTGATAATCAACAAACGTGAGAGGGGAGCACGCGTAAAGGGGATTTTTTTCTCTCGTAGGCGGGGCCAAAGCCGTCTAGAGTGATCTTACCATACGAGATACGGCAGGATAAGCATTACAACTAGAGGTATGGATTCCTGCTGGTTCTTATAGGCTTCGAGTTTAGGAAAAATTGCGTCATCTGCCTTAATATCCGTCCACTAAATTTGTGAATACTTTTGTATGTAAATGTTTCTAAGAGGAAACTTTCTGCTATTGTATAGAGATAATTTTGAATAAGCAGACAGCTTTCACGAATTAAATTTAAAACTTGGTGGATATATTTCTGACCAAAATTTAAACAACGCATGAATCCTATAGATAACGCCAGGGGGCGTTACTGCCCATTCTGTATATACAAAGCCTACAAACCAAGGGTCATTGCTATTCCAGGCCAGCTCTGTCTACTGTCAGTTTAGTTTGGTCTCGCTTACAATGCAAAATAATAATAATAACAATAAATAATAATAATAAATTATAATTTATGGACTCCATATTTCACGACTACGTGAAAATTTAGGCACTAGAGGACGACAGTTAATAGGCCTTTCTTTAAAGTAACTTGGCCTTGTTGTTTAAATGTTCCTTTTACGTTACTGGTGGGCGAGTCTGTAAAAAATCGAATGGGAATTCGATCTCGATACCCTATACCATGTCGAAATCGACTTCGACAATTTGCATTGATTTATGCTTATTCGAAATCTTTACCGAATACCATTCGTCGAGATCTCGAAGTTCGAAATCTAGTTTTCGATCGAAAATTGGATTTCGAATATTTACAGAATAGGCCCCCAGTATCTTACTCTAGAAGCGCGTGATAGAAAATCGAGGAATTTAAGGCTTTCTAGTGCGCGTGAAAATCGCGCGTGCTACGATTTTACTAAATAATGTAAGATAATCATTTTTTTGTTCAATTTATTTCATTTTATTTTAAGAGGTGTTTGCGATCTAAAACTATCGCTACGCCCCCTTTGGTTCGCCGTGGAAACCTAGATAGGTAGAGGCTGAAAAAGACGCAATTAGTTTTTCCTTAGCGTTATTGGAAAATTTGACTTTATAAATAATGATACTTGCATTTTATTATAATTTTTGCATCGTTTGCTTATATTTTGATAAGATTATTTTAGAGAAAACGTTGTTATGACTTTTTAATTTGTCTGTAGCAGACACTAAATCATAGGCGCTACCTCGGAGTTCAGCTATCGCCGTTAAGCCACCTAGACTCGCTTCGGACGCGAATAACTTCATAATAGGCCTTTCTATAAAGTAACATTGGCCTTCTGGTTTTGATGTTGCTGCTGCGTCACCCGTGACGTAACGATGACGTTTTACTACGAAAAACCATGGAGATAAGAGTAAATTCGACGAGGCACCCGGTTTTTAAGCATAAAGTGAACTGAACTTCTACGAATGAGCTACGTAAAAACCAGTTCAGTAAGCCTAGCTTATTTTAGTTACTTTTAATAACAGACATTCCGAAAACATTATTAAAAAGAATTTTTATTTTTTTCAACTTTATAAATGTTGAAATCATTTCAGCAGCACAGTTTTTAATATTCTTGACGAGTTTGATCATTATTTGAAAGGAGAATTAATCTGGTAACATCAATATTAATTACATCACTCCCTCGTTTGTCATCACACGACGAAATTAAGAAAACAGTTACGGGTACTCGTAATATTTATATCCCTAACAAAGTTCAAAAGCGGTTAGTTATTTACACTAAACTAGACCTATTTCATGTATATATATTTATATATATATATTTTTTTTTTGCGTGTTATGATGCTTATTTACACTGAATTAGGTCATATTTTTTAAACTTACAACAGACTCGCTTTATGGTTTAACAATTAAATTAAAGTTTCGGTGATATGTACTACGCAACACCTAAAAAGACGTTTTATACAAAGTTGGTGGTGACATTATGTAAAATAAAATTATAAAATATATTAACTGGGTTACTGCACTTTTTAATAATACCACGTGACTAATGAAAGAAACTTGATGTCGGCATACTTGAGAAGCAAGACGCTGGTATAAATAGCTATGACAAGAACGTGATAGGTCCACGCCACCATAATTAGTCCCTTGACATTTTCAATATGACGACATCGATTGCTCAAAGCGGAAAACCCAATTACAGCGTAAGGGGCCCTTAATTCCCACAAAGCAAGAATGAATTCAGGTACCTAAGAATACCTAACCACGAAGATTCTAAATCTCACCCTCGCGCGAGAATGGTACCAGATACTAACGCTAAATTGGTCTATATTCTCAGGAGCCTGAGCGCATTCTAGTGCAAAGATCTCGGCTCTAGAAATACTATCTCCGTTTTTGTTAGGGTTTCTTTTAGTAGTAATATTAAAAACTGTCTTTTACGTAGCAAGTACTGTGGAAAATGAGCGGTGGTTCCGTAATTCGAACGCCTGCCGACCCTTTTCGGCATCGCCTGTTTGGGATGTTCGATTTTCGTCCTACCCTACAATCTTGAGTAGAAAAAGCGGCATTCACGAATCAGCCCCATAGCTTGCACTTTCTGGAAGGATTCATAGGACTGCCCTCGGGACAGTTAAACGTTGTTGAAAATTGTGGAGAGTTCATTAAAGCTCCATTCGCTCTAATCATGAAACGGAAGGAAAAAAAGGCTTAGAAAAACGCGTCTTTTCGAGATTTCTTTCAATCAGTACTATTCAGTAGTGAGGTTCTGCAGAGCACTCTAAGAGTTTGAACAACAACGCCAGGGGTCAAGTGAACATATTTTTCCCATTTGCGCTTCGAAGTCGAATATTTAGCAACTTCAAGACGACGCCATATTTCTGTCAAGCTAAATAGTAATACCCAAGGCACCACCTTAGGCCTAAGTCATCAAGCGACTTCTGAAGTCATTAATTCAAGTGGCCGGGTTACAATGCGTCGGAGGGTGGTGGCAAGCCCTTCGTGCCACACGAGCCAACAGCTCCCTACACTAGCTATTACCGTTAACCTCGACAAGTTTTATGGAAGTGCCACAAGCTGGGATCGAACCCGGCTCCTCTTGCTGTGGGGCGAAAGTGCTAACCAATCCTCCACCCCACTTAGGTGACACGTCGAAATATATTTATAGTGACTGATATATTTTCCAATTCAACAAATCGAGCGTACGTGCTAAAAACCGTGAATACTTTTTGATTTGAAATACATCTATTACTTCTTGTACAATTAAGATTAATTTGATCTAATATGTACGAGTACTCATACAAAAGAGATCTTTGCGGTACAATACGAAGTGGCAAATAATTGTATATCGACAATACTCATACCCATACTTAAAGCCTGTTTTAAGTTTTGTTCATATTATTATTAATTCTTCTTGTACCCTGCGTTAGCTAAAGGTGTGCAATTTGCTAAAATTCGATCGCGAACTTATTTGCGTTAGCTGGAGAACTGAAAGCGCGCTTAACCAATTTTAAAAATGTTTCTCCTTGAACGTCGAGGTACTCCCGACTTTGTTGTCAAAACTTCTAGAGCGCTTTGCTTGACCATTCTATTACCTGTATTTTCCTGGCGCGTGGTTATCTCGAAGATACTTCTCATGACCTTCTCGACCCACCACTTCGCACCATATCTGTTGAAGAATTTATAGTTAAGATATTTTTAAATAAAAAGTCAGTATCCATAAGGACAGATCAAGCTCAAGTCAAAATGCATTCAGGCAACTAGAATATTTGACTCTATTACCATCCTCGTGTACCTATCTGTAGCGTTAGTTCGTCTGCTTTTTATATATAAAACGTAAACATTCTGATTAATGCTCAAGGGGTCAAACACTTGCAAATTTTCGTGATTTTGAATATCAAACGGATTTCAGAAATCAGAAAGATAAATAACATGATTTTCGTGTTGATTTCTGTTTTTTAGCTCATTTCAAGATTTCGAAACTTTGAAGTTGATTTCGAGATATTTTAAATAATTTTTAATGAATTAATAATTAACCTATATTCGTGAAACCGAACATTGGGCTACAAAAGCACAACTTATAATATTTTACTATTGATTAATTTAATATTTAATTATTAATTTTAATTTTATGTCAATTTTATTATTAAACTTTAATTTAATATGAATTTCATTCTTAAATTTTAATTTAATATCAATTTAATTCCTAATTTTAATTTAATATCAATAATTCAATATCCTTCTTAATTTTAATTTAATATCAATAATTCAATATCCTTCTTAATTTTAATTTAATATCAATAATTCAATATCCTTCTTAATTTTAATTTAATATCAATAATTCAATATCCTTCTTAATTTTAATTTAATATCAATAATTCAATATCCTTCTTAATTTTAATTTAATATCAATAATTCAATATCCTTCTTAATTTTAATTTAACATCAATATCCTTCTTAATTTTAATTTAACATCAATATCCTTCTTAATTTTAATTTAATATAAAAATCCTTCTTAATTTTAATTTAATATAAAAATCCTTCTTAATTTTAATTTAATATAAAAACCTTCCTAATTTTAATTTAATATAAAAAACCTTCCTAATTTTAATTTAATATAAAAAACCTTCTTAATTTTAATTTAATATTAAATAATTATTAATTTAAGTTTAACCTTCAGCCCCACTAGATAGACTGCTCTATAATTCACAAAAAACAACGACAAACCCTTGGCAATATTGTCAACCAAAACAAAATATTCCTAGGCCAAGCCTATGGACGAATTCACAAGCTCTCTTAAGTAGGAGATTTGGTGAAGCATTTTATAAGTGGTGAAAAACATTAAACAACAAAGCCACGTGATTTTATGGAAATGCCTATTTATCAACTTTGTACCATTATCAGAGTATAGCTCAGGTGCCATATATGATACGCCGGACTAAAAATCGAAAGCAGACGAATTTCGCAACCAAATATGAGACGATGTGACCGTGGCATATTCTTCGATGAAGAATGCATTTTTGGGACATTGCGTACCTGCGCGTATCGCAGAAAGAATATTTGCTCATTGGAAAAGTCGACCCCGGGTAGACTGGCTTCCTCCCCGTTCTCGTCGACGTATTTTTTGTAGGCCTCGTACGCTTGCTGTAGGCCCGCGTTATCACAAATATTTTCGTCCAACGTTTGGTTGCCGTTGACCTGGTCGAAATAAGGAAAATCCAGATAAATAACATGTTAAATCAAGTATAACATATCTATTACCATAAGTGTATAATATTGTTATATAACTGTGACACTACCTATTCTGCACATGCAAAAGTTTTACTGAGAGCTATTCACAAGACAGACTGCGATACGGGCTTCGTCACCGTTTTGCGTCAGCTTGCTAACGCGTCGCACGTAACCTTTGACAGCGCCTCGCTAGGGGGAGATTTTCTTCTTGTGATGACGTCACTTCGTTACTAGCTCTCAGTAAAATATTCCCCAAGGTGACAAACTTATGGAACAATATTATAGACTTATGCTATATTACTGATTAGAAAAATCCATACAGGAAAACAAACATTGAGAGTGAAGCCCTTAAAGGTTCGATTTTAATACTTTTATTTAGACTAGATGGCGCCAATTTCAACTTTTCGCTAGACGAGCATTATTAGTTAAGCTATCCCTTGGTAACGCGTAGGGATAACTTTCTATGAGTGTACAATCTAGACTTTTACAAGTAAAATTTATCATAAATTAAAATAATTTATACATCTCGCGGTTTCTAATTTTCAGAATATTGGCGCCATCTGGTATGACTTAGGGTATTTAAAAACAGCCACGTCACGGTAGTTACATTTTGCGCAACGTATTCGATGGGGTACTGAGAATACTGTTCGGAAAAACACGCGGCGATTTCCTTGAACCTTTCGGACACATCGTCAGGCCACCATTGGGTCAAGTTGCCGCCTTTGTCGAAACGGCGGCCATTGTTGTCGAAGCCGTGGGTAATCTCGTGGCCGATGACTACTCCCAAAGTACCGTAGTTCAAGAACCTACGAGATTACCGTAACACCATTACTAAATAGAACCAATCACCCAAGTCTTTGAAGAAGCCAACTTACTTGGGCCTTGATGGATGAAATACTGGAGACCTTAATATACCAGCCGGAAAGACTGAAAATAATGAGAAAATATCAAGGTTGTCAAAAATGCTTACGACACTAAAATGTACGTTGGTACATGTTGTTGGGGGAAACCTTTTGGTATGGAGGAAGAAACTACTATCCTGGAGCGGAAAAGAAGGCGAGCGAACAGCGGCACAATTGACACTTTGTGCCTAGTAGAGTGTCTCCACCTATGGATGAACAGAATAACTATAACTTTATAAAAATTCCGTAATGGCTATCCTAAAGCAGGAGTCGCTAAAAGCCTACGAACCAGGTATAACGCCTGGCGCCTCTAGCGGATTTTCGTGCCGCTCTTCGGACAATCGGCCCGTGCTAGAGGTATCGTATTTACTTCTCCAGAAGTAGTTTCTTCCTCCATGCTTTTGGGGTGGGTTGAACGCGCTTCTGACGTCACAAGATGGCACGACCGAGAGAGAGAGAGATGAGAGCGCTCGCGTTACGGCAAATGCTTAGCTGCTCTTTGATAAAATATGACGTCTGAAATACATCCGAAGTTATGAAGTACAGCCAAGCTTGGATTGTTCCCTGGATTAATTAATATACCACTGCTGAAGCAAAAATGCGGAAACGATTGCTATGAAACCTCTATTGGTAAAATCGGCATCCAAACGGAAATGTCTAAAGCGCATGCGCGATATGTGGATCAAGGGGAGAGGTGAACGTAGGCATGGCCAGGGCCGGCGGATCGTGTTAATCTCGGGTGGGTAGTCAGAAGAAGGGGGGGGGGCGGATTTATTGGGTTATCCTACATAAAAAGATAGGCCTATATAATACTAATTAAGAGAAATTGATAGAGGTAAAAACTAAAAAAATTTAGTATAATTCAAATTTATTATTACATAGTATTAATTGCGCAATGCAAAAACTGTACTGCGCTTTGCATTTTCGGAAATGAACAGATTCAACAATTTTTCCAAATATTTTGACGCGTGATTTCATGTAGCTATTAAAATTCATATGGCTACGTGTAACGATGTTTGAAGGATCTGAGTACTAATATTTAAACTCAATTATATAGAAAGGTAGAGACAACGTTATAAAACGTAGTACTGACAACTGTGGGTACTTTTACTACCCCAATTTGTGGTAGAAGACTTCGTTCCTTAAAATTAGGCACCGATTATTAAAATTACAATTATTTAAAAAATAAATGGAGACTTTATGGCTTTGGTGTCAAATAAGCAGTTTAGGGAGAATCAGTTATTTATTTTTTGAACACTTACATTAGAGCCCACTACTAACCAAATAATCAACTCAATATCATATATGTAATATACATTTAGTATCGTTTACCTTCTAAAATTTATAGTGTATGCATATGCACTTATAATTCCTACTTCACAACGGGAGGTAGCTAATAACTATTTTATATAAATGTTTGATACAAAGAGACTAATGACGACAAACATTAACGTTTAAATACACTTATGAAAATTATGCTTTTGTCATTTTATGTATTTTTAAATTTTGATTTTGATGATTTACTTTAATCTATTTCAATCGGGGCAGTGCCGCGTGCATAGTTTTCAACAGCACCGATATTTAAAGCATGAGATAAAGATAGTGTTGTATTTAACTTCCGCATCACTTCCCGATAGAAGTCAGTCTTTACCGTATTTTCAGAAATAGAAAGAGGATGGACGCGAAGGAAATGAAAAGACTTGTCAAAGGTCTATGCTTAAGTTGTGATTTGCCCTTTTGGGAAGACTGCATTTTACTATTCACGCTTGTCTCATTAGAATTAAAAACTAATATTTAATAACCTATTTTACAAATTTACTTCTGCAATTTTGATACTGAATGAATTAAATTAATCAAGGAGGGGATAGGAAAAATACGTAGTCCCTGGAAAATTGTGGAAACCTAGCTATTCTGTGACAATGGCCGTGGCTCTATCCCCATAGTACCGACTTTGATGACATCAATTCCGGGTGGGTAAAATACCCACCCGGAATTTCCCGGGTGGGTACTTCTACCCACCATACCCACATTATCCGCCGGCCCTGGGCATGGCGATTCTCCATCATAGCAATTGAAACTAAAAATGTTTAGCGATCATACATTTCAGTTACTAGGCATTACACCATCAGAATCAAGCAATAAAGCAACCGAGTCAATGGTAAGAACTTCATTACTGAAATTTCTAGTCTGGGAGTATATTAATTAAGATCTTACCAAATTATTTAGGTGAAAAGAAAGGGGTATCACTAAGCCTTGTCTCAAAATGTGAAGATGCGCTACTAGTTTGACACACATTTGGTGCATGCGCAATGGGGATTTCCTTTTATTCGCCGATTTCCTCTGATAGAGGGTTTATAACAACCTTTTCTGCTACATCATGGAGTTTTAAGCTGGAGCGGTACATCCCTGTGTTTAATTAATCCAAGAGCCAAGTATGCTTTCACGTACAAAGAATATGAGTGTTGTAGAGATTATTTGCTTAAGAGTTCTAGTGACTCTCTTGCATTTATCTATTCTTATGTTTAGTGCATAAAAAGCAGACCAACCTAGTATAAGAGGTTGGTCATGAGCGGTCGCAGGGGTGGGATGGGGTGTAAGCGGTACAAATTATCCCCCGTGATTAACTTTGAAGGTACTAATAAAGGTGATTTAGATGATTATCCACCTTAGAAAAATGTCTGAGCATGGGAATGAGATTGGTACCGGAGGCTGATGCTAATGTTAATTCTTGGTACAGTTATACACTTACTGACGGTGTTGCCCGTGGCCTCGTAGAAGGCGTTGACTACCAAAGGTTCCACGAACCAATCCCTGAAACAAACACCAAAATCCGTGAAATACTTCGCGTCCACTAAGCTACAGAGCTGCATTGAAATGACGATTCGAATATTCGATTTGGTATTCGATCGAATTATTTGGTGTAACCAGAAGTTTGTTTTAAATATTTCTTACGACAGTAGTTTCCGTGTAAACATGTTCCTTCGCAGGATCGACGAGGATTAAATTTGCCGACAAACCGCTGATGTTTACTTGGCCTAACCTTTTAAAATGTCAAAATTACATTGCGTAGAGGTATCTAGGAGCAACAAACACAGCACCCCACACAAGGAGAACTCAACCAGTCAAAAGTCGTGCATTTTCTTGTGTACAGTTTTCATTGGTTAGAAGCTTTAGCGCCTGCTGCCGTCGGAAGGGGAAAATTTGGAAACCATCTTCCCCCCGCCCGTAAAACATTCAGCGTAAAGGTTCGTCCAATGAAATTTGTACACAACACTGCGTTAGCGTGTTTAAAGGCTAGCTGCGCTCTCATTGTGTTTGTTGCTCCTAGGAAATATGTACTAAGAAAGACTTAGAGATATATTATTCACTTTTGGTTGATGAAATATTTGCTCACTTCTACCAGAGATCCTGCGCTTATAGAGATATGAAACTCCCAATACCCCCAGCGACCCTCTATTTTTTGCCGACGGTGGCGCCCCTCGACGTCTGGGAGAAAGCTATTGCGATGCCATACGCGAAAAATGGGTTTTCTCCCGGCCGAGTTTGAATTTTCTTGACGCGTTTTCGTGAGAGTTTCATACCTCTATAAGCGCAGCGACTAGCAGAAATGCAGAATGTCTGCTGCTATACTGTTTACGATACATCCAAATAAATGGGAATGGTTGGGAAACAAATATTTGAACGGAACTGATATTGTTTTAACAAAAACGGGTGGCAATGGTAAATTTTCCACTTCAAATGCAGCTCTACTTTAAACTTTCATTGTTAATTCTTCAGGGAAATTCTTACTTGTCCTTATCGACCGGCCTAGTAATCTTCATTAGTTCCTTGAGAACTTCGAATCGATTCATGCCCAGAATGTTGTTGAGAAAATGATCATCCGAAATATCTAACTAGGGGAAATAAACACGGTAAAACAGCCACGGTCACGTGACGTCCACTCGATAGGAGAGTCCTACTTACTCCAACGTAATCTTTGTCCAGTTGCTCCGGGTCCAAAATATACTGAGGGTATCCGATTTTTTCGCTCATGGCTTCAACCTAGTGCCAAGAAAAAGAAACTTTGTAGAGATTGTGAAGCGGGGAATATAGTTGGCTTGCCCAAGCTGTTTCTGAAATATTGGTTCGGGAGTTGAAACAGCGACCGAAAGCTAATATAACATAGTTGGTTTACACTACAATTGGTGGACTTAATCGCGAAAGACGACAGCTGTGTTGGATGGCTAATATCCGAGCTAGCGTCATTAATTTTCGATTAAAGAGTTTATCTACTTCAGCAACGCGTTTAAGAATATTTATCACAACGATATTATTTTCATAATATATTTTTAAACATAGAGAGCTATATTTTTAAACCTAGAGCTATATTTCTAAACCTAGAGCTATATTTTTAAACCTAGAACTATATTTTTAAACCTAGAGCTATATTTTTAAACCTAGAGCTTTCAAAAGTCGCTTGATGACTTAGGCTTAAGGTGGTGCCTTGGGTTTTAGCCTAGCTGATTATTATTATTATTATTAAACCTAGAGCTATATTTTTAAGAAGATACGCCTTTTTAATATTTACAAACAATATCATCTTAACATAAATAAAATAAAAACGTAAGTTAACACTTGTCCGTGTATTTTATTTCGTATTACCGCCTTTCCTCTATAAAGAATTTAGCAAATCCATAACACCGAAATCAAATCAGCTTTGTGGGTTACTTTCTCCCTATTGAAGTGGGGTGGCGGAGTAGTTAGTACTTTCGCCTTCGCAGTAAGAGGAGTCGGGTTCTATCCTATCTTGTGACATTGGATGTAAACTGAGAACAACTACTTCCTTGTCTAGTTTGCTAATTCTCTGGCCACTAATTATTGGAGATTTCTCCTGAGTTGTCCGGTCCCAACTTTCCATGAAAACTTACAGCTCTAGGTTAACGGTAATAGCAAGAGAATAGTGAGTGAGGGGAGCTGTTGGCTCGTGCGGCATGAAGGGCTTACAAATATAACTCAGCCACCTAATTTAAAGGCAATAATAGTCGCTAGATGACCTGAACCTAAGGTGGTGCCAAGGGTATTAGCTAGAGTTGTAAGTCGGAAAATTTCGCGGTATTTTAACCTTAATTTTTTTCGAATCCAAAAGTAAAAATGAACCTATACACTAGTCTAGAATAAAAACACTTAAAAAGTAATTTATGTTTCAATTTTTTTATCTTTCCGTTTTGCGGAACTTTTTCTTCGTCTAATTTTTCCGGAAAATTAACAACTCTAGCTGATTATTACTAATATTATTACAAAATTCAAATCCCAAAACCTCAACTCGAAAAGTGTTTTCAAATTCGAAAAATTCATCATTATTGTGTTAACTTTCATGTTGACAGCGTTTTAACTTTCTATAGGCCTTGTCCTAATATATTGAAAGTTAGAATGGTGCTATTATATTCACGAAGTCGCTATCGGGTGGCGGTATTTCGATATCTTAGACGTAAAAAATATCCAATGACATGCATAGTAGCATGAATCTATTTAACCCATGAATATCCAACTCTATCATTAGCCACGGTATACTCTGAGGGAACGTGGGGCGGAGCCTATTTTCGCGCCATACGAGTGATTTACTCTTTAAGCCAATAAGAACGAATTCGGAAATGATGTCATTTTAGCGCCAGATAGTTTACGAGAGCTCGGAGAGCAGAATAGCCGCGAAATGACTTCTCAGGTACGGTTCACGTTATTTTGTTCAAAATAAGCTTTACAGTTATAATTCTTTCTAGTATAAAAATATAAATTAAAAAGGAATGTTACTCCGATATTTTGAAAGCAATCTTACGCTATCGAGTGTCTGTGATATTTATAACAATTTAAACATACAAACTATCTCTGAAAAGCTAAGCCTCGGTGAAACTTTGGAAGAAAACCTGAGTCAATTTTTGCCATATTATTATTAAATAATAAATGCTCTGTTATCATTTTATTCTAATAAAATCTATTCTAATAATAATATGAAATAGATCTATTTATTTAAATAGATTAATGATAAGTACTGCAAAAAGGAAACATAACCATAACGAGTCATTTTAGGAACTAACGCTTCGACTGCTTATAAATAACAGCTGACACAGCTGAGTTCTACTTCGACTCCGTCACTATAAATTGGCTCCGCCCCACGCGTCGCCAGAGGTGACCTAGGGTATTCCAGTTGAATATTCATGGGTTAAATAGATTCATGATAGTAGTAAATATATTATTAGACTATAGCGAAGGAAACAAGATGTCACGAACATTTGAGTACACACAATCCTCCAGATGTGTTACGAACACCAAGAAAATTTGCTCAAATGCCCAACATCGAGTGCTCAAATCGATATAGCGAACTTGTTATCGATTGAAGTACATTGTATGCTAAATGATAACTTAGGCTGTCCTGCCTTTGATTGTAAAGTTCGTGGTTTCATCTTTAAATTATTTGGTAACATTGAATATATATAATATATAATATGGCTCCCCTAGTCAGAATCAAATGCAATTTAGTTGTATATCAAACTGCCTATACGAAGGGAAAAGGTGAAATTTTTTAAATGCTTATAAGAGGTCAATGCAGTTTACATGGGAGCTTATTAGGGACTCTTGACTTAGAGGTACCATACCATAAACTTATGTTCGTACTAAATTCAATTGGGCAAAAACCATATTTCAAACTATTAACCTAGGTTAAAGTTGTCACGGCCTAACCAGACATATAATTTTCAACTTAATTAAAGAAATGTAGATTTTTAGGCAAAAATCGTAAAATCACTAAATATGAAAAATTACACATTTTATTGGGATAGTGAGGGAGTAGTATTTCCTACCAATTGATGCATTATTTACTGTTTCAGCACTAATATTTCTTGAGCTAATTTTAAGACCGATGGCTATACCGTAGAAAATTGGGGATTGTCTATAAAAAATAGGTCAACACGCCTGTAAAAGTGTTGCCACGCATAGCATCCGTGTAAAGGGCAGAGCAAACTAACAGACAAAATAGCTAAGAGTAGTAGTAAACTAAATAAAGCGTAATTTACCTTTTCTTTGCAGAGATTCTTGGTACTTTGATCCAACCAAGTTTGAGAAGGTAATATCTTGGTGAACGACTGTTTTAGTGTCCTGACCATTTCCCGAACCTAAAAATATCACCATTGACTTGTTACGGTACATATACTAAAAAGTGTAAGTGGCAACTTTACATTTATTGTGTAAATTACAAGCAAAGTGTATTACTATGATTCGTAGCTGGTAACAATTTAAAATTACGTAACGGTAATCGACAAATTACAAAGCGTGTGTAGCTACACTTTCAGTGAACAGAATTTCGTTTAAATTTCGACGTACCTGCACCACGGCTTGCTGATTTATCAAAATTGGTCAAAGTTATTGAAATTTGTGATTTTAACAAAGAGAAAACAAATGTTACTGTATAATTATGAATAATAATTATGGTAATTGGTTTCAAATTAATTATTTCAGTTATAATATAGCATAATTAACGAAATATAAGGATAGTTCCTAAGAATGAATTCGCTTTCCGCGTTACTTCTTTCTCGGATAGCTGAGAATTAATTCGATGTCCGGGTTACCTCTTTCTGGGATTGCTAAGAATTAATTCGATGTCCGCGTTACCTCTTTCTGGGATTGCTAAGAATTAATTCGATGTCCGCGTTACCTCTTTCTGGGATTGCTAAGAATTAATTCGATGTCCGCGTTACCTCTTTCTGGGATTGCTAAGAATGAATTCGATGTCCGCGTTACCTCTTTCTGGGATTGCTAAAAATTTATTTGATATCCACGTTACCTCTTTCTGGGATTGCTAAGAATTTGTTCGTGGTCCGCGTTATCTCTTTCTGGGTTTGCTAAGAATTAATTCGCTTTCCGCGTTACCTCTTTCTGGGATTGTTAAGAATTAATTCGATGTCCGCGTTACCTCTTTCTGGGATTGCTAAAAATTAATTCGCTTTCCGCGTTACCTCTTTCTGGGATTGTTAAGAATTAATTCGATGTCCGCGTTACCTCTTTCTGGGATTGCTAAGAATGAATTCGATGTCCGCGTTACCTCTTTCTGGGATTGCTAAGAATGAATTCGATGTCCGCGTTACCTCTTTCTGGGATTGCTAAGAATGAATTCGATGTCCGCGTTACCTCTTTCTGGGATTGCTAAAAATTTATTTGATATCCACGTTACCTCTTTCTGGGATTGCTAAGAATTAATTCGATGTCCACGTTACCTCTTTCTGGGATTGCTAAGAATGAATTCGATGCCCGCGTTACCTCTTTCTGGGATTGCTAAGAATGAATTCGATGTCCGCGCTACCTCTTTCTGGGATTGCTAAAAATTTATTTGATATCCACGTTACCTCTTTCTGGGATTGCTAAGAATTAATTCGATGTCCGCGTTACCTCTTTCTGGTATTGTTAAGAATTAATTCTATGTCCGCGTTACCTCTTTCTGGGATTGCTAAGAATGAATTCGATGTCCGCGTTACCTCTTTCTGGGATTGCTAAGAATGAATTCGATGTCCGCGTTACCTCTTTCTGGGATTGCTAAAAATTTATTTGATATCCACGTTACCTCTTTCTGGGATTGCTAAGAATTTGTTCGTGGTCCGCGTTATCTCTTTCTGGGTTTGCTAAGAATTAATTCGCTTTCCGCGTTACCTCTTTCTGGGATTGCTAAGAATTATTTCGATGTCCGGGTTACCTCTTTCTGGGATTGCTAAAAATTAATTCGCTTTCCGCGTTACCTCTTTCTGGGATTGTTAAGAATTAATTCGATGCCGCGTTACCTCTTTCTGGGATTGCTAAGAATGAATTCGATGCCGCGTTACCTCTTTCTGAGATTGCTAAGAATTAATTCGATGCCACGTTACCACTTTCTGGGATTGCTAAGAATTAATTCGATGCCGCGTTACCTCTTTCTGAGATTGCTAAGAATAAATTCGATGCCGCGTTACCTCTTTCTCGGATTCCTGGTCGTACTGGTGGTTGACGAAGAGGGCGGCTAAGGCCATCCCGAATCCGTCGTTGACCACGTGAACGCATTCTTTCCAGCGGGCGAAGAATGTCCTCTCATCCGACAAGTTGGGTACCTGACGCCGGAAATCGTAGTACAGACGCCGGAAATGAATGTCCAAATAAGGCATGTATTTGATCACAAAACGCCAAGCCAAGTAATTCGCCACCGCCCTAAAAAAGAAGAGAAAGAGCTCTTAAGGACATGAAAAAGGGGACAGGATGTAAGAATGTCCAAAGAATCATCGCGAACCTGGGCGCCGTGACGTTAATGAGCGTCATGAGGTGCTGCAGGTAAGTTTCGCAGTGAACCACGACATTCAAGTCATTGGGATCCACCGTGGGTCCGCCATTAATTCCCACTTGATCGAAAACGTACTTGACCAACTGACTCCATTTTAACTGAAACAAATATCCCAAAAATATAAAACGTTTATTTTTTTATTTTTTCGTGCTGGAAACAATACGAAATCATTCGCCAAGAATCTGCTCCCCGTGATCGATCGACCGAAAACGGCCGCCAAAAATATCTTTCCAAGAACTCTACTTACTACTAGTTTTTGATACCGTTCTTGCCAGTCGTATATAACAGTCAATTTTCTTCTTCGGGGTCGGAAGACGAAATTTCTCGTCTAAAATATACGGCCACAATCTGTCGTTGGATTTTATTTTTTATACACGCGGATGATCCGAAGGAAACCGAAAACTATACGCTACTATACTTCCGAAAACAATTTCACAAACTTCCGGTACACGTTATAGTTTGGGATATGGGGAATAAATGAACGAAGAGTAATATTTACCTCGGGGACAATCTCTTCTAGTTGGCTGATATTGAGTCGGTTGAAATGGAATTCTTCTTCGGCCGTTCCATTTTCGCTGCTGTTATTTAAGCCGCCCGTTTGGCTGTTCAAACTCTCGTAGTTTTCTTGTGTTAACTAAATCAGAAAAATACTGTAGAACGATTGCTTACGGGTAAACAAATAATTAAAACGAATCGCGGCCATTGGAGGTACGATTTTAACGCTTTTATTTATACTAGATGGCGCAATAGTTCACTTTTTGGCGGGAAATAAATAAATTTTTGCTTATTTATTTTAATAAAACCAAACTATAACACTATTTTTAAAGGGAGTATAACAATAGCAGGGAAAGACAAGCTTCCATCAATACTCACTAGTGGCGCGACAGTCTAGAAAGTAGTAAAAAATCCTGCAACCGGAGAATATCTCACAACGATATCGCAACAGAATGGAAAATTGCAATTTTTTACTACGCGCCAACAGTGAATGTTGTTCAGTGGTTAGCACTTTCGCCTCGCAGCGAGAGGAGCCGGGTTCGATCCCAGCTTGTGCCACTGGGTGAAAGCTCGGAACCGCTTCTTCCGCGTTGAGTTTGCGACTTCTCTTCTTATTGCTTAAAGAGGTTTTCCCACCGGGCTCTTGGGTTTGCCCTTTCCATAAAAATTTGCTGATGTTAACGGTAATAGTTAAAGGAGGGAGTTGTTCGCTCGCGTGGCATAAAGGGCTGGCCACCACCCTCCTACGTATTGTAACCACCTTCAAGATTTAAATTCATGAAAAGGCAATAGGTCTTACGCAGTGTAACCCGGCCACCTGAATTAAAGGCATTAAAAGTGGGTAAACAACTTGGGCCTAAGATGGTGCAAAGGGTGATTATTATAATTAGCTCGACCCTCCTTTACGCAATTCTATAGTTCAAAGCTATAATCAAACGTTTAACTCTAAAATTGTCATAAAAACAGGAACAGACTCTTTGTGCCATCTAGGAGCAACAAACACAACACCCCACCATGGAAGAATATGTCTTCCATGACCCCACACAAGGAGAACGCAACCCGTCAAAAGTCGTGGATTTTCTTGTGTACGTTTTTCAATGGCCAGACGATTTAGCGCCTGCTGCCGTCGGAAGGAAAAAATTCGGAAATTGTCTTCCCCCCCCGCCCGTAAAACGTTCATCGTAAAGGCTCGTGACGCTCGTCCAATGAAATTCGTACACAACCCTTCGTTAGCGTGTTTAAAGGCTAGCTGCGTTCTCCTTGTGTTTGTTGCTCCTAGGTGCCATTAATTAATTAATGTTGTTACCACCGCGAAAGAATCGTTTCCTTTGTCAAGTTGTCATATATGTATGTTTATATTTGTTAAAGAGACCACGCTCACGTTGGCAAAGGCCTTTTCGAACTCCAACATGGCGTCAACGTCGGCGTAAGCCGTCTTCTGTTCGGCGCCTAGCAACCGGAGTGTCTCCAAGATGAGTTCCCGATAAGCGGCCAAGTAGAGCTCGTGTTCTCCTTCGGTGGCGTTCAGATAGTACTGGGTGTTCAACACCGGCGAACCGGAGTACAACTGCGAAAGGGCAAAAGGAAAGAAAGAAATATGAAGCGGGAAATATTTGAACAATAAGCGCGGGGGAAGGTCGAATCGATCAGCGCGGCTATTTCCCCACGGACGTGGCTCGGCCATCGAAAAGGCGAAATTGGACGATTATTTTTCATATTCTCCTGGATTGTTCGAGGAGAATGAAGACTTACGTGCAGTAAGTAGACTGAGGTGTTCCTGTCATCCGGAGCCACGAAAGTGTGGAAAAAGGGTTGCACTTCGTAGACGTGCAAGATTGCCAGCATCCTTTCCAAGTCCACCCGCTTCCGGTTCCAAGACTTCTGAAGCACTGGCCATTCGCCCACTCCCGATTCTGACAGCAGATTTAACAATATCGCCACTGACCCGTCTTCGACGCTGCCTGACAAGTAAACATTCAAGCGTTTCAAAACAATGATACGTGCTAAATCTGGTTCAAAGTAGTCTCACAAGGAGACGACCCGAGGTGTAACGCACCGATTTTGTTTATACTCGGGGGTTTGGTAGACCTTCGTGTTACTTGAAAAACCCTAAAGGGAAATGTCTCCATAGGCAACCGTTTGGCCATGGCAACCAAAAATGTTTTTGACAACCCAAAATGGAAATTTTCCCATTGAAAATAATATGGGAATCTGATCAAATTTAAAAAAATAAAGTTTTTGAAAATGCTAAAAATAGAAAATATAAATAAAGAAATAGTGTTGTTAATTTTCCGGAAAATTGAAATGCGGAAAATTTTCCGCAAATATAAAAAATAAAAAATTCTAACATAAATTACTTTTTAAGGGTTTTTAATGTTTTTAAATTTTTCTCGATATAAAATGTCTAATATCAGTAAACATACTACAAAACATTAATAGTGTTACATAATTAATCAGTTTAGTTTTACTTTTAGATTCGAAAAAATGAGGCGAAAATGCCGATTTATTTCAATTTGCAAACAATATATTAGACTAATCATGGAATGAAAACTTTTTTTATATTTTTCGGAAAAATACGGAAATTTTTCCGGAAAAAAAGCTTCGGTCATTTTTCGGAAAAATTTCCGACTTACAACACTATAAAAAAAATTAAAAAGTTCGAAATTGATTAAATTTTTACGGGAGGTAATCTTAAAATTGGTCAGATTCCCATGTTATATTCAATGGGAAAATTTCCATTTTGTGTTGTCAAAAATATTTTCGGTTGCCATGGCAAAACGGGTGTTTTTCAAGTAACACGAAGGTCTACCAAACCCCCGAGTTTGAACAAAATCGGTGCGTTACACCTCGGGTCGTCTCCTTGTGAGATTACTTTGAAGCAGATTGGGCCTTCTTAACTGTTACATTGTTGGTACTACAAAACATGGTAAAAGCCAGGGTCACGCGATAGCTAAAACCCACTGACTGACTATTTTGTTGAGTTGCGAAACGTTTAGGGTTAGCAGTTATGAGGAATGAAGCACTAGTTCGCTAAGCTTTGGTAATAAACCAGGATACACGAAAAAGAAGAACAAAAATGTAATTAAAGATCGTAACAGCTAGGGGCAACCAAAGATAATTTAAACTTCGTACCCTAGATTCGAAATCACTCTCTCGCGCGTTGCCGATAGCGTTTACCCACTTCCCGCCGGAACTCAGAAAAAATTCGCTCCAATGGTGGCGCACTACTGCCATCTAGGGATAGAAACTATTTTTTTTTTGGAAGTTGCGGTGCGTAATTTGACGCGTTTTGCGTTCAACTCGAAGTTTTAAAACATGATGGACCACAATTATAGCACTAAAAAGTTTCAAATCGAAAGAAAAAACCTAGACTTACTAAAGGTGAGTAATATAATCTTACAAGCGATTCAAGCATAATTTGACTAAACTTAATAGTTCATTCAATTTCATTTACCATTTTAATAGGGTTCGTGTTTAACATCGACATTCTTAAGGAATATCTGCCTGAAATTTTAGAAAATTCTTCAAGATTGGCATCATTACCGAAAGAAGATATTCAAGAACCAGAATTACCATTTGTTAAAGTAAGTTTTTATTGGAAATATATGATTTACAATTAAGCGTGTTTCTATAAATACTCTTGTTTTAAATAAAACAAACCTAGGCCTAAATATGGCGCCTTACCGCAACCGATGAAGCAGATTTTTCTGAGGTCACGTGCCGGAAGAGGGTAAACGCTTCGTAACAAAACCGTGAATGGGAAAGCTCTCAGTATTCGAATCTAGGGTACGAAGTTTAAATTATCTTTGGGGCAACAAACACAAGGAGAACGCAGCTAGCCTTTAAACACGCTAACGCGGTGTTGTGTACAAATTTCATTAGACGAGCCTTTACGCTAACGTTTTACGGAAAGGGGCAAGACAATTTCCGAATTTTCCCCTTCCGACAACAGCAGGCGCAAAAGCGTCTAACCAATGAAAAATGTACACACGAAAATGCACGGCTTTTGACGGGTTGCGTTCTTGTTGTATGGGGTGCTGTGTTTGTTGCTCCTAGGTAGCAGGCCCTCCTGAAGAATACTACTATTAAAACTAATTGACCAACAAACCGTTAGAGCTAATTGTAAATACAAATCGGCAGTGAAATAGTCCTTATAAAGCATTTTAATAATATCATAAGTAGCATAATACCTCTAACTTCTAAGTATGGCACTTGTAGCCTTGCAGCTCTATAACCCCGATGTTTTACTGTCTTTTTGATTTGAATTTTTCTATTGGTCATCCAAAAGGAGTCAGAGTTCAGCCATAGTTCGGCTAAATACGCATTAAGCCTAAAAATGGTTGTATTCAAAATCATGCGCCAAATTCCAGGAATATCACGTTAACGCAAGTTGGGTTAGATTAGTTCATGGCGCCGCTACCTGGGGGCGCTATTTGGAAAAAAATGGGCGTCACTGTGAAGAAAGGATGTATATAGTCAAAAAATCCTAATGCCATACTTAGAGGTATTATGTTACTTATGCTATTATTGCATAATTTGTTTTTGTAAAAAATTACTAATAACAACGAAGAATGTATTTTCACTTATAAAGGAGACGACCCGAGGGGTTTTCACTGATTTTGTTTAAATTCTGGGGATAGGTAGACCTTTATACTTCTTGAAATTTCCCAAAAGGAAAATATTCGATAGGCTATAGTTTGCCATGGCAACAAAAAATGTTTTTGATAACATAAAACCTATTTTTCCCTATAGAAATTAACATGGAGAAATCGCAGATTTTAATGGTCCCCCCTTTGAAAAAATTTAAATACTAAAAAAATAAAATAATATTAAAAAAATTGTACATTGGATATTTTCACGTTAATTTGGGTAAATGCGTGTACATTTAGGGGAAATTAAGCAAATTTGGTAAATACAAGTAAATTTGGGTTATATTATTTAGAAACTTGGCCAATTTAATGGAATTTACCTAAATTTAGCCACTTTACTAAATAAAATATTTTAAAACTCCATGAAGTATCAGTCTTTTATAAAATGTTTAATAATTGCAAAATAACCCTGGATCAGAATTTTAAAATTAATAACTTTACTTGAGTTTACCCAAATTTATCCAATTTAATGGCATTTACCAACTTTACTTCCATAACCAAAATTTAGTAAATTTTACTTGTATTTACATAATTTACACATTTTACTAATATTTACCGAAATGTACATACTATTTATCATGTTAATATCCATAGGGTAAAGAAGATTTTAAGTAATCAAAAACATTTTTGGTTGCCATTCCAAAACTAAAGCCCGTCGAAACTTTTCCTTTTGGGAAATTTCAAGTTACATAAAGGTCTACTTATCCACCGAATTTAAACCACATCGGTGAAAATCACCTCGGGTCGTCTCCTTGTGAGTTACGTAGCAAGCCCATCTGTTGCTTGGACTAAACCATCTCGGTCCAAAGCTAATACAAGTACGAAACAATGAAACGACTCTACTTACTCGTATTCATGCAGGATGAGTAGAGCTTCTTGACCTTAAGAATGGCCTCACTGTCATTGGGTTTTATCGGTTTCTCCAACAGTTCTGCGGCGAAAGAACAGACACGCTCAAATTAAAATTCAATTAAAGGGTTCGTTCGCTTATATCACTAAATAAATACGGGACTTTCCAAGGCTAATTGGCCTTTTCGAAGTACGCCTGAGACGATACGAAGTGACACCACCACAGTCACCCCCTCCACTCGGCACCCTAATTAATTTATATTCGCTTCGCCTCCTCTTTCGAGGTAAAGTTGCCGAGAAACTCCGGGCATACGATTCAAAGGGGTCAACGAGACCGTTCCGTTTGATACCTCTCGCCTAGACGCTTCCCCATCGATGTAATTAGATTCAAAATGAAACGCGGAACAAATTTCGGTAGAAAAGTTCGCTCTCGAAAATTATGGGCAAAACTAATTGCTTTTATCGCTCGATTGATTGGCTTTAAACTATTTCCAACTATCGGCTTTCATTTGGCCGTTTTATATTGATATAAAATAAAATGCAAAATTTCCCCGTCAATTTAAAGGATTTAGGCGTATGTCAATGATAAACCTATTGGAAATTTGGTTGCTCTAGCCACACCAGAAATTTTATAATAATAATCAGCTAGGCTAAAGTCATTATTTTATTTGGCCGGGTTACAACGCGTAGGTGGGTGGTGGCAAGCCCTTCAAGCCACGCGAGCCAACAGCTCCCTACACTATTTATTACCGTTAACCCCAACTAGTTTTTATGGAAGTGGAAACCGAAGATCTCGAGGGAAAACCCCTTAAACCGGTGGGAAGAGACTTGCAAACTCAACGCAAAGAATATAAAGCCCCAGGAATGGAAGGATTGATATTATTGGCCGCGTGTTTTGGCTGAGCCAGAAACTTCCGGCAAAGGAAATCAGAGTAACCGGAAACGGTTACCGCAACCTGGTCTCTCTTTAAAATTCCTGGGGCTTTATATTCTTTGCTCAAAACGGAAGGAGTTGTACCGAGTTTTCACCCAGTGCCACAAGGTAGGATCGAACCCGGCTCCTCTTGCTGCGAGGCGAAAGTGCTAACCACTCCGCCACTCCAACTTATCTCCGAAAACCTTATAATTAGAATAGTGAAAATATTTTTATAAGTTGTTGACCTAAATTGCTTTATCTTAAGTGTGAATTTAAATTAAATTCAATAGGTGAAAATTACCTATCTTGCAAAGACTCACTTCCCTTACGTCAAGTAACGTCATAACGTCGTCTGTTTCGTCGTCTGTCCAAAGCTTAAGAGACTGAACAAACGACGATATGACGTAGGGGAAGTTGGTCTTCACAATTGCAATTTTCACCTTCGGTTTTCGTTATCGATATAATTAAATTAATGCGACACACCATAAGTGTATAATATTGTTACATAAGTGTGACACTTCCTATTCTTCAGATACAAAAGTTTTACTGAGAGCTATTCACATGACAGACTGAATTACTTCTCAGGTAGCCTTTGACAGCGCCTCGCTAGGGGGAGATTTTCGTTTGTTGATGACGTCATTTCGTTACTAGCTCTCAGTAAAATATTCCACAAAGTGACAAACTTACGAAACAGTATTATAGACTTATGAACACACGGATTAAAATGAAAAAATTAGGGAGCTGTTGGTTCGGGGGGCCGGAGGGCTTACCACCACCTTCCTACGCGTTGTAACCCAGCCACCGGTAATTGGCTTCGCAAGTATTGAGAATTAAATAAACACGAAATATCAAGTGTATCATCGAGTCGTTAGCGTGTATCTTTGAGAGATGAAATATTTGCCAATTCAGGCCAGAACGCGAAGCGAAAAGCTGGAATATTTTGTAGGACGGATCTCGAGAGAGCGCACGCAAATCCGGGAACTGATAGAAAACGTGCAGCTCGTAACCACATTTTCGTCAAACTTTTAGAAAAGGATAGAATGCCACCATTCGCCTAACGGTACAGTCCAACGCGTGAAATCGGTACAGTCTATATAACCGTCTTCTATCGCCGAGTATCGGATCAGGTCGGAAAATGAGAACGTAAGTTCCCTTTCCTTCCGACAGGGTTCGCTAACATATTTCACGGAAGTTTCCGTTACAAATAGCGAATCGTTTCCGCCCCACCGAAACCCTTTCCGCAATATATACTTTTACTAGGATAATATTAAATTTTATCTAGCAACAGGCCTTCAACTTCAACGGTGGTTTGATTTTTGCCATGAATAATAGTTGTAACTCAAAAATTCGTGGCTCGTTTTACGCCCCCCTCCTCCCCCTCTCTGCTAAAAATTGCAAACTAACGTTTTTTCGACGAGATATCGTAAAGAAATAGGATATTTTTTTTCGTTAAATATGTTTCTTTGGGCGATTACCGAAAGAGTTAGGCGGTGCACGGAAGTTGACGTGATATATATTGGGTAAAAAAAAGAAACGTTGTTAACGCCATCTCCCTTTATTGTCGAATCGGTACGTTATCTTATTTTAATAAGAATTTTTGGGGAATTTATGGTACATTGCATTTTTTTCCCTGCCTATCTTTTTAAGGCTTACCTTGCGGACTTTTTGTTATTAAGATAACAACAATATTACAATTATTTTTATTTGTTTTTTAGAGAAATACCAAGATGATTATAATTAATACGGTGTATGCTTTTGAATTAATAAATTAGCATTATTAATATATAAATAGCGAGGGAAATTTGCCCCTATTAGACAACTTCTCCCGGAAGCGGCCAATTGGTTGGTGATTACATTTGTTTATATCTTTACAATAGACCGATACATATTTGACAAAGGATAAGCTTCTTTCACAAGAGTTAACACCATTAGAGGTAGGTTTTTAAATACGCGAAGTCTTACCAGATGGCGTTAACAGTCTCAAACGTAGACATTTTTGATAAGCTAAAATATATCGAAAAATATTTATTTGTCGAGTGAATTTTTTCCGAATTTTTTCTTAGTTGAATTTTGCATAGTTGTGCCTGTTTTCCCCCATTTTCCTACGATGAGATAAAAGAGCGCCAGAGAGCTTCAAAGTGTGGCCTACTAGCCCCTGGAAGTAGGCTGCAACAAGCGCCAAAACAAGCAGCAGGGAAATGCGAACATTAAGGTTTGGGTTCGGGTAAAAAAGGACTTTGTAAACAAATCAAGGTAACCAGCGTAAAAACGTAAACTAAAACAGTATTTAAAGTCGTGATGGACCGCGATTTATCATCACTTTCAAACTGCAATAACTGGTGGAAGAACTGGTGGAAGAACTGGTGGAAGAACTGGTGGAAGAACTGGTGGAAGAACTGGTGGAAGAACTGGTGGAAGAACTGGTGGAAGAACTGGTGGAAGAACTGGTGGAAGAACTGGTGGAAGAACTGGTGGAAGAACTGGTGGAAGAACTGGTGGAAGAACTGGTGGAAGAACTGGTGGAAGAACTGGTGGAAGAACTGGTGGAAGAACTGGTGGAAGAACTGGTGGAAGAACTGGTGGAAGAACTGGTGGAAGAACTGGTGGAAGAACTGGTGGAAGAACTGGTGGAAGAACTGGTGGAAGAACTGGTGGAAGAACTGGTGGAAGAACTGGTGGAAGAACTGGTGGAAGAACTGGTGGAAGAACTGGTGGAAGAACTGGTGGAAGAACTGGTGGAAGAACTGGTGGAAGAACTGGTGGAAGAACTGGTGGAAGAACTGGTGGAAGAACTGGTGGAAGAACTGGTGGAAGAACTGGTGGAAGAACTGGTGGAAGAACTGGTGGAAGAACTGGTGGAAGAACTGGTGGATATTCATTTCGTGTATGGACTAGCGGATGGCAATGCTTTGGCTGCTCAACGTCTCTAGCAGGAAAGGGACCCGAACCGGCGTATCCCCGTCTCACGGACTTGTTGCCGACTACTTCCAGGGGCTAGTAGGCCACATTTTGAAGCTCTCTGATGGCGCTTTAACTCATCGTAGAAAAATGGGAAAAACCGGCATACTTCTCAACTCACCCACTACAACTCCTTAACATTTTTGCATAACCTCTTGAAACACCCTGTATAGGTTAATACCCAAGGCACCACCCTAGAGCCAAGTCATCTAGCGACTTTTATTGCCTTTAATTCAGGTGGCGTGGTTACGCGCGAGGCTGGAATTCGGATCTAGGATACGAGGTATATATTCGCTGAAAACTATTCGTGAGTTCTGAACCGTTAAGAGAACGGCCTAGGACTGAGCTGTGACGTCACGAAAAAGTTCTGGATAGTTCAGAACTTTTGTACGAATAGTTGTCATTCAAATTAGAATCGTACGATTTGACGTACGCAGCCCGATGTGCAGACGAATTTTAGAGATTTCAACCTTGAGTTCCGGCCAGTACTTGGTCTTGAGCAGGTACCATTTAGAACGGTTCCGAACGGTTCAACAAGAGGTTCTTGTCTGCGAATAGTTTGCATTTGGGTAGTTCTAGAATTTTTTTTTGCCGAATAGTGCGCATGGGGACTGGTTGAACGGTTCAGAACTCACGAATAGTTTTCAGCTTTTATCTTTTGTTTAATTCAATAGCTCTTTCTATAAAATAATATATACGCGCGCTTCCTAATATTTCCGTGTAGATGGTCTCGTGCGTTTTCGCGCGAGCTCAACAAAAATAAGCGCGCTCTCTAACTTTAACTGCACGATGAATCTAACGTTATCACGTGACCTCTCGAATTTTATATAAAGAGCATGCTATTGAAAAGATGAGTGTTGAAACCATAGATATATGAAACGTATATAAAGGTCTAGATAAAATATTTCAAAGGGAGTTAATACGGAGGTGACAGCTAGCAGAAACGCGTAATTTGTGCAGGCTATCCTTATAAGACGCTATCTATCGGTAAGAAAGCTCGTGCTATCGTCGCGAGAGCCATTGTCTCCTGTTTAAAAATTATACTAAAAGTCACCAACAGATGGTGTCTAAAGACTACGGCCTGCGGAAAGGTCAAGCACTTAGTACTAAAATGCTAAGAGAGCTCGCGCTCTTGGTCACGTGCCTTCCTCGGTGTCTGCTAAGTGTCAATTCCGTATTTTATGTTAGGCTTAGACGCCCCGAAATTTATCTAGACCTTTATATACATTTCTTATATCTATGGTTGAAACTTTACGAAATTTATATTGCCTCTCTGGAAATATTATTAATATTTGGTTCAACTTTTATATTAGTTATTATTTAATTTTAATATTTATGTTAAATTATTGAGATGATATAACAAGTATTCATAAATTCCACAGGCTCTATTAGATATTTTGGGCTAACTTCCCTCTCCAAAATACAGCACCCTATACGAAGTGCAAACTTCGTAATTCCTTATAATTAAAAGCTAACTCTTTTAATTACCCACCGGAGGGTGATATGTCAGGGATTTTGAGACTAAAACATTCATTAACCTCAACCCGTCTCTATCTCTCTCCGTGTCCAAATCACCTTCTCTTCGGACTAATGGCCAAGAGTACAATGGCTTTCAGTTCCTATAAATTGCCCCAAAGGCGCCGCGGCAACACCGGAAGCCCGTGGAATTGTCACTTCCGGTTAGTTTAGCTTCCGTACATTTTGACAAGAGCGTTTTGAATCCGGCGGGTTTAAATCAAGCCCCTTTATCGGACTTAATCTTCGAGGTGACGAGATTTGACTGCGTTCCTTGAAAATAGGTGGCCGCTAGCTTCTTATTTGTTTGTCGAAAATTATCCCAGATGGCGCCATTATGACAGTTTTCAACAAATTTTGGGCTTTCTCGCGGGCTTAATTCGCTAAGCATTGTGTTAATGCGAGTCTAGTTAATTAAATTTCAATTTGGAACATTCATTACCTGGCGCTTCTTAGTTGATTAAAAGTTATTAATTGACTCAGGAAAACGTTTATTTGTTTCGAGAACTTAGGACTTTGAAGGATGTTATATTTAGTTCCAAATATCTTCAATTGTATTGGGGCGATAACTAACATAATACACGAAGGTATGAATTTTCGATAAGCCTTGGACAACTCAGTGCTTAGCCAAATAATGATTTATAAAGTCATTGGTTTCACAAATTAAGCGGGTTAAGCTGCCCCTTCAAAACGTGAACTATAGAACTTGTAGATTGTACAGTATAAAGGTACACGTATTATCATTTAAAATAAGCGGTGGCAGAATAGTCAGTGTCTTACGTAAGAAATAAAATATAAGACATGGTGGGTATATATTTTATTTACAATATTTAAAATATTTGCGCAAATATTTTAACTATTGTAAATAAAATATGTACCAACCATGAAGTATCAGTCGTGTGTTATAATTTATTTCTTATATATCTTAACCATGGTCTTACGTTTATTACGTTACTTATGGTCAAACCATACGTAACATAATTACTCATAAGTGTGCCTCTGTTTAAAAATTCTGTATTAAAAATTTTAATGAGACCTTGTTTCACAGCCACCAAAGAAAAAACGAACTAACTAACTGGTTTTAACTTCCTTCCCTCCCCGCCCAAACTAGTTTTGATGACGATTAAACCGACATCGACTGGGAAGTGACGTCAATTACGTCATATCCTTGCAACAAGGTCTCATTGAGATAAAGTTCTTTCGGGCACACTTATGAGTAATTATTTTATAAATGGTCAAACCTATATTTCGAAATTCCCGTGCTACACTCAAGAATTCGTTTTATTTGCATCCTTTAAAGTGCTATAGAAACACCATTAGATCTACGATAACGCCATCTACGAAAGAAAAACGCTCGTATTTCTCGTAAACTCGATCATTTTTCGGCCGCGAACACCCGCTAAACGACAGCCTCAAACGACATGAAAGAATTTGCTGATAGATGGCGTTTTTTGAATGAAAATAGCAGCGAGCAAAGCGACTGAAACATTACGTAAAAAATCCTACAAAGAAATGGGCAAAATATATATACTCAGAATATGGCAGAAGAAAAAATAGCGACTTAGGTAGAGCGTCGAAAAAAGGGTTACTTTATCCCTTGGCCGTCCCCCCAAAACGCATCACGCTCTTTGTCCAAGAAAAGTTCGCTAGGGGGACGAATAAATCCGTCTTGCTTTTCTCCTCCGCTCAATGAGGGAGATGGTAGGTAGCAGTGAGTCGGTCGGCCGACGCTCCAGTACTACGCGCAAGAATACATCTATCGAGGGAATTTAAAATTGTCCGCACGTTTTATACCGTGAGACTTTAAAACGATTTCGAGCAACGGAAGGTGAATAGAAGCACCGCGATAGAATCTATCGAATAAGGATAGGCTAGAGAAAAATGTAAAAACCAAAAAATAGTTCCATAGATTTATCGAAAGATATATAGTTCTAGAGTACATAAAAAGATTAGCAACTAATCTCATTGGAGATTTTCCATCTTAACGTCCATTTCGAGTTTTAAAGAAAAAGCATCGTGGTTTTTTAAATAATCGATACGTTTCCGAATAGAACTTACCGCGAAGTAAAATGGAAACGCAAATTCAAATGCATTAGTAATATCATAAGCCTATCATAAGGTCCCCATAAGTAAAGGTCTAGCATTGTCCATGCGAGAAGAAAATTAACGTACGACAATAAGGCAGTAGCGACATCTTCTTTTTCAATTGTCTACATCTAAAATATTCACTTACTTGGCAGAGCAGCCACGCTCGGGTTGATAAATGCGACACAAAACGCGTCTAAATCTCACCTTCAGAAACACAACTATTATTTCTAATAGCCAGTTTTAGGTTCTGATGAATAATTTTGCAAAGATTAGTGTTAATTTTAAGTTCTAAAGTGATAAAATTGCGAAATAGCCTTGGCTACGGTGCTAAGGGCTCGCGGAGTTCTAAGTTTAAAAACGTTCGAGCACGGCTTGTGCGCATTCTTAATGCATTTCGCGAAATTTATTTCAGAAATGCGTAGTTGAGGACGTAACCACTAGGAGGTGCAGATTTTGAATACCTACCTCTAAATAACGGGTATGTGATTTGTCAAAAATTTGGCCTAGATCTTTGCATATGGGGACCTTATGATAGGCTTATGGTAATTTAATAAACGTAAGTATAAGAATATTTAATTTCATTTAGCGATTCTATAATGCATCCCTATTTTGCCAAAGTAAACGTTATTTTCACGTTGCCTACGTTATTATAAAGGCCCGGGCAAGGTGGGCGTTTAATTCTTAAAATATGGGAGATTAAACTTCCCAAAAGGAGCAAAAAAATCGTCAATTAGCATGTTCAGTTTATATAGACTTATAGAGCCACGTAGCGGCCAAAGCAAGAAGCTCGTAGCAGATGTAAATACAGTAGTTTATGAGCTTATCGAGTTTCCCGATACGTGGCTCTATGTCAAGTGAAAAGGCTAATTAAATTTGTTTTAATGCAATAGTTTGCAAGGCCATATTTTTAGTGGGTCTGAATTCTTGACGGGGTCCAAATACGAGCGAAACTAGTGGCCAAAATTTGCAAACTAAAATGCCAGGAATAAATTGAAGAAATTTCTCGTGCACGGGCCTTTATAATAACGTAGGTGAAGATTGAAAGTACCTTTTCATTTTATATTCAGACACATAGCGGCCAACACGAAAAGCTCGTAAACTTGTGGGTTTGGTGGTTTTTCGTTTGCTTTGCAGCTTATGAACTTCTCACGTTGGCCACATGTCACTTACGAAAATAGTAATGGCGAGGGAGACTTAACTGTTTAGCGTGACGTAGATATCGTCCTGCATAGTCTGAATGAGTGACCGGTGGTAGTGGTCATCCGGAACCGTATTCTTCTCGATGTAATTACCGCAAGCAAACTGGTAGAAGTCCTGACAAGGGCTCATCGTTGTGTCCAATTTCGATAACAAAGAAGCGGCTAACAAAACAAACACGAAAATCAGATTATTAACGCGATAAATAATCATTTTACTGGATCTAAAACAAATAACAACAACAACAGGGAAAATATATATTCAATTCGCAGTAGCGTAGCCAGGATTTTGTTTCGGGGGGGGGGGGGGGGCACACCATTGAAAAAAAGTAAAAAAATAAAAATATTTGTACGTACGACCATACGTTTCGGGGGGGGGCATGTGCCCCCTGGCTACGCCACTGAAATTCGCAATCGAAAGCTATCAGTACGCCCTCTTTTGGTTGCCGTCCAAAACTATATAGGTAGTGTATTAGCAGACCGTATTAGATTTAGCAGCCTGTAACGTAAGGACGTTTTATGGTACGCAATTTTCGGCAAAGCGCGCGTCATAATGCATTTTTCTTTACGCGCGTCAAAACGTTTGTACATGTGAAAGTTAGCGATATGCGCTTCAATAAAACATCGTCAAGTAAATCGCTAAGAAGTCATATTTCCGAGAACCAGGATATGCAAGTTACTGCTTATACAGTGCTTGTTGAAATAATGGAAACAGTTTCCATTATTTCAACAAGCACTATAGGCTTCGTGCGTAGTTTAAATTTTGGTCATAAGTATCGCCGCCTACCAACCGAGTTTTAAAGTAAATATATGAAAGCTGTCTGCTCGTTCAAAATTATCTCCGCATAACAGCGAAAGTTCAACCGGAAAACCTATAAATTCAAAAGGTGTCTACTACTTATTCACATATTTAGTTTACGGATATTAAGGCAGAGGGCGCTATATTTCCTAAGCTCGAAGCCTATATAAACAGTAACACGCGGCTCCTGGTTTCCCGGAAATATTACTTCTTGGCAATTTCCTTGAAGAGGTTTTATTGAAGGGTCTGCAGAAATCAGATCATAGACGCTACCCCGACTCGATACCCGGAAGTTACAAACAGCGCCAAGTTCGTAAGTGTGAATTACGTAATCAAGTCGATAGTTCTTTTAGGTATCAACTAGGTTTATAGGGCCTGCTACGAGAGTAGACGTGGCTGTTGAAGGCAGGTATGAAATCAAATAGCAACCCAACAACCAATTGACGAACGAAATATGAGAGAGAAGACTTCTCTGAATAGACGGAAAATGCAACCAGCAGCCATAGAGATACCCTGGAAATACAAGAGAGACAAATCCTAACATACGCGACAGAGGGGCGAGGAAGAGGAAGTGAGAATGGTTCCGGAAGAATGGACGGATTCGAGGGGTGCGCCAAAGGAGAGAAAAGATTATTTCGCGTCCCTTTCGGGTTGACTTAATTCGGAGGAAATTGCGTCCTTTTATACCCATTCTGACGCTCATTGGCAAGTAATGGTCGTCACCGAGACGAAGCTTAACGGGCAGTTCTATCGAAGACGAGCCAAGGCCCGAGCCCCACTTGACACTATAACCTAACGCGGGGATAATTGGACCATACGGAACGGCTGTTCCGCTAGGGAGAGAGCGCGAGAAAAGAGACTTACCGGCAGCGATGCATTCCTTGGTGATACAGAGAGTGTCTTTGGCCGACGCTTCCTTCAGCCTGGCTGCAACCGGGAAATAGAGAGGACAAAAATAAGACGCAAAAATCATCCGCGGACAAAGAGCGCGAGAGGACGCAAAAACGGAGAAGGAAATAGGATAGAAAATTGGCGCCACACGAGATAAAATTGCTTCTCTAGTGTATTAGAGAAGGCGTTCGTACGCCAGACTTCACGTTTGGAAGCGACATACAACGGGACTTCTATCAAAGCTTAATGGAATGTCGGACAACTAACATTTGACTTTCATTGTCGGATTAACGAGCGGCGTCAGGTGGACAGCTATGATCCATACTTTTCTATTGGGAATCGAGTTTCTAAGCATTACTGTTATACAGGGTGTTTCAAAAGGTGATGCAAAAATATTAAGGAGTTGTAGGGGGTGAGTTGAGAAGTATGCCTGTTTTTTTCCCCATTTTCCTACGATGAGTTAAAAGAGCGCCAGAGAGCTTCAAAGTGTGGCCTACTAGCTCCTGGAACTAGGCTGCAACAAGCGCAAAACCAAGCAGCAGGGACTTTAAATACTGTTTAAGTTTACTTTTTTACGCTGGTTACCTCGATTTATTTACAGTCCTTTTTTTACCTATCGCACCTTAATGTTCGCATTTCCCTGCTGCTTGGTTTTGCGCTTGTTGCAGTCTACTTCCAGGGGCTAGTAGGCCACATTTTGAAGCTCTCTGGCGCTCTTATAACTCATCGTAGGAAAATGGGGAAAAAAAACAGGCATACTTCTCAACTAACCGCCTACAACTCCTTAAAATATTTGCATAACCTTTTGAAACAACCTGTAGATATAAATTATTAAGAACCTTGAAAACTTGGTTCAAGGTCAATTTTTAAATTGGGTTTTTATTGGGAATAAGATAATATAATCCTTTTAATCGAGTATTTTGCCAGCCCTGTTTAGTAGGAACACACAATCTCATAAGTTACGGGGATAACCTGTTGACATCGGGAAGCAAACCAATATCACGGGCATATTGCGTCCAAAACAAACCAAAGGATCCTTCCCAATGAAGGATCAAATCCAGATCCCTTACCTTTGATTAAACATGCCCTCGGTAACCCAACAATACCGGCCCAGGGGGAAAAAGACCAAAAAAAGTAATTGAAAAACGTTAAAAACAAAGAGAGAAAAACGCGCCGAAAACCCTGGTTTTTCTGAGAACGCAAAACGAGCCAGACACTCCGTTAATTATCTTTTAAATCGCTCCTTTCGCGTCCGATAGATGTCGGGGATAGAGGTGGGAGTGAGAAAGCAATCAAAGCAAATGGCGAAGCTTTAGCCGCGATAACTGTATAGTTCGACGCCGCCAAACAAAAGGAACGGGATTAGGACACGGGGAAAAAAGGAGTGCGTGATGAGAGACGCGTGGGATGGAGGAGGGCGCGACATCCCCGGGAAATCGCGGTCGCCGTGGCAACGGGAGGCCCCGGAGTTTCGGGGATCATCCGCGACTTTCGGGAGCACGTGCGCCGCCGGATCCGCCTTCGACTGCTTTCAAATGAATCCCTATCATAGTTTCGCTTTTTGGGGTGGCTTTAAAATAAAGCCCCGGGATCATTAAAGACTAATTAAGCGAAATATTAATAAGTGTCACCCCCTCCCCTCCCCCTGTATTCGTTTTCAATGGAGAGGTGCCGACAAAGTCGGATCGGAGAAAGCTCGGTAATTGGGTCATCAATTTAAATTTTCTAAATCCCTAACAACAATGCTCGACTGATAATTATTGCGTATACTAATTAGCGGTTAATTAAAGTTGGATTACGAAAATTTGGGAAGTTTTGTAAGTTTCGCTTTATTATGCTAAAATTTCCTAGTTGTTAATAACGTGTTGTTTTACCTCAAGCGTATAAATTAAAATTAAACTTAATTAATTTTATCCAAGGTCGAAACCAGCCATTAAGACTATTACAATATTACTTTTTACGTCGACGTGTTTTGGTGAAAACTATGTTCAGAGAATTGTTTGAAATTCAGGTCGACGCAAAAAAATAGGCCTACTATAAATTTTTTTGCGTCAATGTTTTGGTGCTAGTGAAAACCATCCTTAACTCCTCCCCTTTTCCGTCACGTGACCTCCGAAAATTCGGCCTCCATCGGGCGCTGTCATTGTCCTATCACGGCCGACTTTGATGACACGCTGTTGCGTGAACAGCGCGTCATCAAAGTTGGCCGTGGTCTTATCTATAATTGGTTACCATGGTAACTGGAGCTAATTCTTTCGGAGTTCTAACAGGAAGTGGGTAAACCATAAGTGTATAATTTTGTTACATAAGTGTGACACTTCCTATTCTCCATATGCAAAAGTTTTACTGAGCGCTATCTGGAGACAGACTGCATAACGGTCATCGTCGCCGTTTTCCGTTCGATTGCTCGCAAGGGGGAGATTTTCTTCTTGTGATGACGTCACTCCGTTACTAGCTCTCAGTAAAATACTCCCCAAAGTGACAAACTTATGGAACAATATTATAGACTTATGGTAAACGCTATTGACTACGTCAGGCAGTTATTTCGAATCTAGGGTACGAGATCTATGTTATCTTCGGTTCGTCCAATGTTATTATGCGTATGTTTTTGTCGTCTGCTATTATGATTCCTAAGAAATTAGGCTTAGCGTGTCAAAATTATTATTATTATAGTGTATCCCTTTATTGGTCAAGAGTTTAATGTTTTTAAAGTTAGCTCATACATAAGTAACATAATAACAATAAGTATGACAATTAACGAGATTTACAAGCAAACTGATTTTTATGGTTAATGCGTAATCAAGACTTTTTCTCAGCACAGAGCCCTATAGTGTCTAAAATATGCGAGACTTCCGCTAAGCCAAAATATCTGGTTTCCGATAGATAGGCGGAATATTAGGCTAAAATTATGAAAATTAAAAATGTTTTTCTCGTTTCCACGAGCTCATGTTTTTTATCACGCGTGACAGTATTTGTTGAGTTGGAGAGTTAGGCTTAGTAAATGAACTTAACACGATCGATGGCGCCAACATGATTTGATTATTGGAAAACTACACCTTAACATTTTTCAAAACTATCTGCTTATAGAAACAGATGGCGCCAACACGATTTGATAAAGTTGAAAATTAAGCCTAATTCTCCTACTCAAATAATACGTGTCCCGCGAATCCCAGATTTGTTTGCATCTCTATTTATTCTACCTCTTGGGCTTAAATTTTTATCAAAACGTAGTCATCCAAAACGGTAAGTCGCGAGTCCAAGTCACAGCTTGAAGAGAGTATCAGGAAAAAGGTTCGGTTAGAAAATTAGCATTAAAGCAATAGGAAGTGTCATACTTATTGTTATTATGTTACTTATGCTCATATCATATCGAAGACAGTACATAGTTAGTTTAAAAGTGCATAAGATTGTATTAATTTTGCTATCCGAAAGTCATTTCCTTGAGTTCTATTTCTGATGTTGTATGTAATATTTGGCGGGAGAATAGTTTGGCGGATCTTGTACGAATGGAGTAAAATTATTTTGGCATACATTTGTCTAACAGTAAATACTTTGAAATCTCTATAAAATATTAAACGTGACACTAGATAATTATTACGTTTTAAAAATATACGAATTATTTTTTTCTATGTGTTGTAAGTCATTTTCGTCTTATGTTTTCGAATCTAAAAGTTAAACTAAACGTCTAGACTAGTTTAAACTGATTAACATTGTAACACTATTAATGTTTTGTAGTATGTTTACTGATATTTGACATTTTATATCGATAAAAAGTTAAAAACCTTAAAAACCTTTAAAAAGACATTTGTGTTTCAATTTTTTATTTTTCCGATTTCCCGAAAATTTTCCGCATTTTATTTTTCCGGAAAATTAACAACACAATTTTTTCCAATCTTTCTTAGCCAATAATGCTAAATAATTAATAATAATTAATTAATTAATTAAAATTTATTAAACAATTACGTAGTACATCATTTTTAACTATGATATTTCGTAATACATAAAACCTGGGTCAGATTTACGTTTATACCTAGGTATTTTATTTTGCATACTCTTTTAAGTTCTAAACAATTACTTTTCCAATTTACACATTTATTAACATCATGTATAATCAAGATAAATTTTCTCTTGGTATAATTAAATCTAGGTTGATTATTTGGTGACCTCTGGAGGAAAAACATATGTAATTCGTTTTTTCTACGTTAAACAACATTTAACATATTATATATCATAGAGAGGCTGATTTTTGTCATGGTAGTATAATTTGAAGTAAAATAACTTGATTACGGAATACTCATGAGTTTTAAAACACATTTAATATTTAATAAGGTGATAACGTCACAACGTGATAAGGCGTCACCTCGCGTTTCAACAAAAATGATAAGGCAGGGTAAATGTAGAGAGAGGAGCGTTACAATAAGTAGGGGAGTAATATTAAAATACACGTTACAACATTAAGGTGGGGAAGTAATAATTATTTAATAACCGTTACAGTAAGAGTAAATTAGGTCTGAGAAACGACAGGCTTAGCTGGATTGGGAATATTCCATATAGGTGACAATTGTCCGTCAGTATCTAGATTTAAAGTGCCGAATTTAGAAATTAGAATTTTTTCCACTATTTTTCGTTTAAATGTATGTTTTTCTTTATATGGGATTTTTTTGTTATTAAAATTAATGATATGACCGGAATTTAAGGTATGGTCGGCTAAACTATAATTTTGGTCTCGATTTTTTGTTTAATTTTTAATTTTATTCTTAAATATTAAATGTGTTTTAAAACTCATTGAGTATTCCGTAATCAAGTTATTTTACTTCATATTATATACCATATTTAATTCTATTTCGGATTATTCAAATACTGTATCCCTATCCCCTGTAATTCCTTCAAAGAGAGAGGTAGTGTCATTGGCGAATGAAGTTAATTTACCATTTATACTAATATTTCAAAGTTCATTAATGTAGATAAGGAATTATGTGGGGTGTATAACTGTACCTTGCAGTATACCAAAAGTTATTAGAGAGTATCAGCAAACCTATTTCTATTCGTTTACGCGAACGTCTGCATCGTTCAGGAGATTGTTGAGTTTAACGTTAATAGTTAGTGTAGGGAGCTGTTGACTCGCGTGGCATGAAGGGCTAGCCACCACCCTCCTACGCATTGTAACCCACATGAATTAAAGGCAGTAAAAGTCGCTGGATGAATTAGGCATAAGGCGGGTATTAGCCTAGCTGATTATTATTATTAGCTTAGACGTTCACGTAAACTCCGAGAAATGGGTTTGCTGAAACTCTCTATTAGTTCCTCCTCAACATTCTAGTGTTAAACCCGAGGTTAAACCTCTGACTCCTGCTCTTTCAAGTTTCTGCAATAATATAGAAATCTTTCCTTAAATTTCTGTCTAAAAGAAATATTAGATATAAACTGGACGACGCGTGAAATATTTCAATAGCTTAATTTCATTAGTTGAATTTCAAATAAATCCCAACAGAAAATATTTGCCCACAAAAAGTGTACCAACGTGTGCTGTTCACACGTAATAATAATCAGCTAGGCTAATACCCAAGGCACCACCCTAGGCCTAAGTCATCGAGCGACTTTTAAAGCCTTTTAATGCAGGTGGCCGGGTTACAATGCGTACTTCTTAATTGCTTGCCAATTAGTTGAACAAATTATTGGACAAACTAAATGTTGTTTCAAAATTGTATAGTCCGAACTCTTCCTTATAGTAGCCCCAGCCCAAAACTTTCCTACATTATCCCAGCGGATCAAAATTCTGTAGAGCAGTTTAGTATCTACACTCGTGGATTTATATTTATCCCTAAGATGAACTTTTTTTCTAGAGCGTGGTCGAAAACATAACGAGCGTTGTGATTGGCCATCTATCACATCCCAAGTGTGATGGCCTGACATCGAATATCCGAGATGAGCCCTGGCTGACAAGAATAATCCGTCCCTTGGCCCCTTCCTGGTGTACAGGGATCAGCGTCCGATACCCACCCCTCCCTCGCTTCTCTATCTTCCGATCGTCCCGTGTCTCCCTCTAGCGCCAAAAAAATAACCACGCCAGGCCCATTTGTCAGTTTAGTTTTATATTTATTCTCCCCCTTTTTTTGGTGTAGTACAGTGTCGCCAACGTTCGGTGAAAAGTAGAAATAACGTATTGCAGTGAAGGGAGATTGTGATTGTAGTAGTGTTATAAGTCGGAAAATGTTCCGCGGATAATGACCGAGGCCTTTTTTCCGGATAATTTTCAGTATTTTTCCGAAAAAAATTTAAAAATCTTTCATTTGATGATTAGGCTATAATTGTTTGCAAATTTAAATCAAGCAGCATTTTCGCCTCATTTTTTCGAATCTAAAAGTAAAACTAAACCTCTAGACTAGCTTTAAACTGATTAACAATGTAACACTATTTTTAATGTTTTGTACTATGTTTACTGTTATTAGACATTTTATATCGAAAGAAGTTTAAAAAAAAATAAAAACCCTTAAGAAGTATTATGTTTAATTTTTTCCGATTAGCGGAAATTTTTTCGCAATTCGGAAACTTTTCTTGAACTTTTTCCGCATTTTATTTTTCCGGAAAATTGACAACACTAGATTGTAGTAACATAATTTTTCCGGAAAAATAAAATGCGTAAATATTTCCAGAAATTATTCGAATTCATTAGACATTTTATATATAATCAGAGGTTTAGTTTTACTTTTAGATTCGAAAAAAGAGGCAAAAATGTCGCTTAAATTTATTAAAATTTGCAAACAATATTAGACTAATCGTGGAATTAAAACTTTTTTTTATTTTTTTCGGAAAAATACGGAAAATTTTCCGGAAAAAAGCTCTCGGTCTTTATCCGCGGAACATTTTCTGTTAGTCGTAACATAAGCAGCGTAATACACATAAGCACGGCTTATACAGGGTGTTTCCAAAATGGTGGTAGGACCGAGCGTCTACGGGTTCTACAGATTATTTTAAGTCGAAAATGTTCTATGGCATTTTCCCGATTTAGGCCACCGTTTCGAAGTTACGAAACAATTGATGTATGGACGACCCCTAATTTAGCAATACATTTTAAAAAATTTTCACGGCGAACGTAACTTCTTATGAATGAATAAAAAATTCACGCGCTCACAGTGACTTCTAAATCATTTGATTGGGACGCGAACGCGCTATTTTTTTCGTTACCATGGCAATTATCTGATTTGATATTAATAGGTTTAATAAAGTTCATTTTCAATTATTTCTTAAAAGATTACAGTTCAACAGATAATTGCCATGGTAACGAAAAAAATAGCTTGGTGTACTTTCGAACGTACTAAAGAAGGGGGACCGTTACGTCATGGACCAAGAATAGGCGCTTAAATAAAACATCTTCCCAGAAATTTCCAAGAAGTAATATTTCCGACAGCCAGGACTCATAAGTTATTATTTATATAGTGCTTGGTGAAATATTAGAAAGCTGGAAACTTTCTCGAACGTAACATCTTGGATTAATAATAGAAGCGTTAGCTTCTATTATTAATCCAAGGTAACATCGGTTTTTTGCTAAGCCTTAACATGCCAAAAACGTTACCTGGTTAAAAGGAAACACTTGTTGCATACCGTACTGCAAAAGTAATATGTTTAGTTCTAAAGGAATGAGTTTTCATCTTTTTCCAAAAGATAATTTTATACGAAATGAATTAACTCTGCCTCCATGAGAAGCTTTAAAATTGCCTGGTATTATAAAAATATTACATATAATTTTAAGAGGATGATAATAATAATAATATTATCTTCTTATACTTAGTTTTAAAAACATTATATATGTTACCTTAAAATATATTATCGAAAATTAACATTAGTATGTTCCTTATACACGTGAGCCGACGCGTTTCTTATCTGACGCAAAATAAAATTCTCATGAGGGCAAAAACGCGTCTCCAATTGGCTTAAATATGACTTTGTGGCTAGCCATTCTAACCGTTTAACCGACCGACCGGAAATAGCATTGTAACCCAGCCACCTGAATTAAAGGCTTCAAAAGTCGCTTGATGACTTAGGCCTAAGGTGGTGCCTTGGGTATTAGCCTAGCTGATATTATTATTATTATTATTATTAGCTCCTTCCCAGAAGAATTTGGAGAGGGGAGTAGAAACCGAGTATCTTTTATTGAAGCGTCCATTTAAGGGGACTCACTGTTCCCGATATTTTGACACGGTAGGCGTGGCCTTAATTGGAAGGCTTACTGAGGAACATCCGCCGCTTTGAAGCGCTTCAAGAATTCTGTTCAACTATCACTGAAAGTTGGATCTAAAGCTTGTTTTCCACTGGCGCGCGCAACGACGCGATTCTCAGCTTTGAAACGTTCAAACGTTTTTACGCGCGTAAAGAAAATAACATTATGACGCGCGTTAGTGGAATACAAGCTTTAGGAGACAGTACGTGCGATAAAGTTAGGTTAGGCTTAGTTCATTAATTTTTCTAAGTTTAGAAATGAAATGGATTCCAATAAATTTGATTAAAAAACCTCAGCCGTACGCGGCTTACTGGTAATTTTTACTTACCACAATGGTTAATAACCATTACTTAAAATTTTAAAGGTCCAATTTTAAAAATTAAATGTCAAAAACGTACTAAGCCTAATCATTTAACCGACAACAACGGCGCTATTTTGTAAAAATTGAAACTACGCCGGAAATCGACTTCAGCGACGCCAAGTTTGTCCACATTGAACTAAAATTAGCCGTGATTTTCCTATTCCCAGTATTCACGCGTGCTTTTTAAAACTAAACAGTGAGTCCCATTGGAATTATAGCTTCCCAAGCGCCACCTTGATTGTGAAAAAAGTACTAATTATTATTATAATTTTAAATGTAAGTATAATTTAATTATAACTAAAGCAAAAATTGCTGTTTTAAATACTATTTTTGTAATATAAATATTATATTTTAATTATAAATAATTAAAATTAGAATGCAGGTGGTGCTACTAACGGGCCTTTACTCCTAAAGCGCCGAAAATGTTTACCACGGTTAGCCGTGTGTTTACTCAAGGAGCCTTGGTTTACAGTTTACTAAACATACGAAATGGCTAAGCCTAGGCTAAATTAAGAAATATATGATTAAATAATTTAAAGCCAAAGCCACACTGCCACATGCCTCCGTCTAATTTTTTTAAAGACTTTTTTATTTAATAAACAATATGAAGATGTAACATAATTATTTACCTCTACACTGCTATTTCAATTATCTTCAGAAACTAAAATAAACAAAAAAAACTATCTACAAAATAGTTTCTATAATTCATCGATAGATGGCGCGTTGAACGCCATAATTCCCCTGGGCTGCCATCTTGCAGTTCGTAACGGTCTGCCACTTATCGCTTTTGAATTCTAACCTGTGTATATAAGCCGTGACCTAAGTATGACACTTCTCATTGTAACATAAAGCTGAGTAGTATATTATCGTCCTTGGCATTGGTATATTTCTTTTTGGGCATATTTTAGCCACTAGGGGGCTCCCTGTTGAACTAAATCTGGATAGCGCAATAACTGTGACAATCAGTTCGGTGATAATCTAAGCTATTTGTCATACTTATTACGTTACTTATGGCCGTAGTAATTACGGATGGCTATATCCCAGCAAGCACAAATGCCCTTCAAATATTCTTAAGAGATCCAAATCTCTTTGGATGGGCCCACCAAATTTGGATGTAACTAGAATATTCTATGGATATCCAAAAAATTTAAATCAAATCTTCCTGCACCGAAAGATATCGCTGTGATATCCCAAATATCCCAGCTAGGTAATTATCAATAATAATATGTACACAATGAAGATAAGAAATGCGTTACTTAAGGATATCGTGTATATCCGAAAATAATATCCTTTCAGGGACCCCAGAGGTCCTATAATTCCTATAAAATCCTATATTTTCAAAAATGTCCTATAACATCCTATATTTTTAGCAAAATCCCCCAAAAGTCCTATAATTTTGATATTTTGCCCATTTCCAATCCAGCCAATCAGTTAAATTGCTAGATTTAGCTATCGGATAAATTCCTATACCAAGTCATTCTAGTCTACGCTTTTGTTATTGTTAACATGGTTAGCCACTAGTATATTTTTGTGATAAAATGGTTAAATAGTTTCTATTTTTAAGAGAAAATCAAAGATTTTTTCTCTAAATATAGATTTTGTTTTTAAATGCATAAATTTAATAAATGAAATAGCATATATAGACCTATAAAATCCTATAATTTTGTAAAAATAGTCCTATAAAGTTCTATATTTTTAGAAATATAATCCTATTTTTCCTATAAACAAATTTAAGATTTGAGTGGGGGCCCTGTCCTTTGGATATCCATTTGACTTATTTGTGCTTGCTGGGATACTCACTATATGATGTCGATATAACACTAGAAAGAGCCACTTAGGACTTAACCTAACGAATATCGTGAGAATGTCCGTGTGATATCTCTCGAAATCCAGATGGATATTTCACGGATGTCTAAAATGAAGACATTTGGTCATCCCCAGTACATCAAATAGTTAACAGTTTGGGTTTTGTGGTCATCTTACGGATATCCGAATATCCTATGTTCCTAACCTGATGTTTCTTGGATATCCATGGGACGATTTTGTGTTTGCTGGCTAAGTATGGAGTGACATATTATTGACCTAAAAAGATAAGCTCTTTTTCGAGCACATATTAACGTTACCCTAAAAATCTTGGCTGTAAATCACACCTATTTCTACTGAAATCATCAGGGTCAGCATAGCCGTACTTACACATTCCTAGTGTATAAATTTATAATATCCTTATGGTAGGAATCTCAACCCAAAAATACGATCAGTTGTTTCTTAAGCCCGACCCTAAGTACCTTATTAAACACAAGGTTAATTAAATGTGGGGTGTAGGTACCAAATTAGAAGATTTAGCTAGTAAACTGTATTTTCGACTTAAGAAAGCTATTTTGTTGTTAGGATGACAATCAAGATCCACGGCTTAGATAATTAATAAAATTTACATTTTCAGAAAAAGTATTAAAATTAAATAATTATTTGAATTTCATATTCATTTAAGAATTCACACCAGTGTTTGAATTTCGCTTAAAAATGTCCGAATACCATTTATCGGATCCTCAAAAAAAATAAGGAATCGGAGTAGCTTCTCTGTCAAACTCGCTGGTAGAAAACAAAACAAAGTGGCCGAATAATTTCAAAATGGGAACTAACTCCATCTAGCGGAAAATTGTTTTTTATTTAAGTCCCGTCGTTTTTAATGGGTTTTTCCGATTCACGGAGTTGCAAATCACCGATTTAAAGAGGTTTATTCAGTCGTTAAAAGTTTTGAAAAGAGAGTGCCGGACCCAGAAAACGAAAAACAGCCAAACCATCCCCGATAAAAGCTTTCATAAAAGCATTTACAGTCCGTGATAAAAGTCTCTACACGACTCGTATTAAAAGCGAGGCTTAGCCCGGCAGCACCGAGTTGTTTGCCCTTCAAATTTGTTTTCACCGCACGCCCGCGCTTACGGTTCTCGAGCTAGACGTCACTCCCAACCGTGGTCATCCGAAAAGGCAACGTATATCATATTAATACGACAGAAAGAGAAATCGAATTAATGTTTACCTTGAAGGAGGATGTTCAGAAGCAACAAGGCCAAGCAGACGATGAAGAGTAACGCGGCGATGACCACCAGGGAGCGCTCGATGATTGTCCTTTTGCTCCAACAAAGACATTTCCTGCGAAAGAAACAAAACGTTTAAGTTTTCCTCGTTTCATTCCAACGGATTTCAAGGTCCATTAGGAAGGATTTACACTAAACGTACGGGTATTTACGGTTTCGAGGCTCGTGAGGAGTTCCAATTAGAAACCTTAAAGGGATAATCAAGAAGGACGTTCGATGGTGGATTAACAAACTTTTTTTCCCGCTAGGAGCGTTGTTGATTGACTTTTAGGACGAAAGGTCTGACAAAGATAAGTTAGAGCTCTGTACCCTAAATTCTATTTATGAGAGATTTCTTTTGGTTTACCCACTTCCGGCACGTGATCTCCGAAAAATTGGCCTCCATTGGTTGCACTAGTACGCTATCTAGGTTAACGTTAATAGTTAGTGTAGGGAGCTGTTGGCTCGCGTGGCATGAAGGGCTTGCCACCACCCTCCTACGCATTGTAACCCGGCCACTTGAATTAATGGCTTTAAACGTCGCTTGCTGACTTAGGCCTAAGGTGGTGCCTTGGGTATTAGCCTAGCTGATTATTATTATTATTATTAGTTGGCTGCCATGGTAACTTTGGAGTAATGACGGGCCGAAACCGATATCATATCGGTATCGGTTACCGATATTGCGATTTAGCCATTTAATCGGTTCGCGTCTAAATTACCGATTTTACCCTTTACCGATATTTAAAATTTTTTTCTGATATTTTAAAAACAATATTCTCAAAAAAAGGTAGATTGGGCCCTTTGACTTTGATAATTTATCTAAAGATATCGGTATTGGTAAAAATCGGTTTGATATCGGTAATAATTGGTTAGATATTGGTATCGGTAATAATCGTTTAGATATTGGGATCGGTTATATTCGGTAGGATATCGGTAGTAATCGGCTAGTTATTGGTATCGGTAATAATCGGTTAGTTATTGCTATCGGTAATAATCGGCTAGTTATTGGTTCGGTAATAATCGGTTAGTTATTGGTTCGGTAATAATTGGTTAGTTATCGGTATCGGTAATAATTGGTTAGTTATTGGTATCGGTAATAATCGGTTTGTTATTGGTATCGGTAATAATCGGTTAGTTATTGGTTCGGTAATAATCGGTTAGTTATTGGTTCGGTAATAATCGGTTAGTTATCGGTATCGGTAATAATCGGCTAGTTATTGGTATCGGTAATAATCGGTTAGTTATTGCTATCGGTAATAATCGGTTAGTTATTGGTTCGGTAATAATCAGTTAGTTATTGGTTCGGTAATAATCGGTTAGTTATTGCTATCGGTAATAATCGGTTAGTTATTGGTTCGGTAATAATCGGTTAGTTATTGGTTCGGTAATAATCGGTTAGTTATTGGTTCGGTAATAAAAGGTTAGTTATTGGTATCGGTAATAATCGGTTAGTGATAGGTTCGGTAATAATCGGTTAGTTATTGGTTCGGTAATAATCGGTTAGTTATCGGTATCGGTAATAATCGGTTAGTTATTGATATCGGTAATAATCGGTTTGTTATTGGTATCGGTAATAATCGGTTTGTTATTGGTATGGGTAATAATCGGTTAGTTATTGTTATCGGTAATAATCGGCTAGTTATTGGTATCGGTAATAATCGGTTAGTTATTGCTATCGGTAATAATCGGTTATTTATTGGTTCGGTAATAATCGGTTAGTTATCGGTATCGGTAATAATTGGTTAGTTATTGGTATCGGTAATAATCGGTTTGTTATTGGTATCGGTAATAATCGGTTAGTTATTGGTTCGGTAATAATCAGTTAGTTATTGGTTCGGTAATAATCGGTTAGTTATCGGTATCGGTAATAATTGGTTAGTTATTGGTATCGGTAATAATCGGTTTGTTATTGGTATGGGTAATAATCGGTTAGTTATTGTTATCGGTAATAATCGGTTAGTTATTGTTATCGGTAATAATCGGTTAGTTATTGGTATCGGTAATAATCGGTTTGTTATTGGTATCGGTAATAATCGGTTAGTTATTGGTATCGTTAATAATCGGTTTGTTATTGGTTACGGTAATAATCGGTTAGTTATTGGTATCGGTAATAATCGGTTAGTTATTGGTATCGGTAATAATCGGTTAGTTATTGTTATCGGTAATAATCGGTTTGTTATTGGTATCGGTAATAATCGGTTAGTTATTGGTTCGGTAATAAAAGGTTAGTTATCGGTATAGGTAATAATCGGTTAGTTATTGGTATCGGTAATAATCGGTTTGTTATTGGTTACGGTAATAATCGGTTAGTTATTGGTATCGGTAATAATCGGTTAGTTATCGGTATCGGTAATAATTGGTTAGTTATTGGTATCGGTAATAATCGGTTTGTTATTGGTATCGGTAATAATCGGTTAGTTATTGGTTCGGTAATAATCAGTTAGTTATTGGTTCGGTAATAATCGGTTAGTTATCGGTATCGGTAATAATTGGTTAGTTATTGGTATCGGTAATAATCGGTTTGTTATTGGTATGGGTAATAATCGGTTAGTTATTGTTATCGGTAATAATCGGTTAGTTATTGTTATCGGTAATAATCGGTTAGTTATTGGTATCGGTAATAATCGGTTTGTTATTGGTATCGGTAATAATCGGTTAGTTATTGCTATCGGTAATAATCGGTTAGTTATTGGTTCGGTAATAATCAGTTAGTTATTGGTTCGGTAATAATCGGTTAGTTATTGCTATCGGTAATAATCGGTTAGTTATTGGTTCGGTAATAATCGGTTAGTTATTGGTTCGGTAATAATCGGTTAGTTATTGGTTCGGTAATAAAAGGTTAGTTATCGGTATAGGTAATAATCGGTTAGTTATTGGTATCGGTAATAATCGGTTTGTTATTGGTTACGGTAATAATCGGTTAGTTATTGGTATCGGTAATAATCGGTTAGTTATTGGTATCGGTAATAATCGGTTAGTTATTGTTATCGGTAATAATCGGTTTGTTATTGGTATCGGTAATAATCGGTTAGTTATTGGTATCGTTAATAATCGGTTAGTTATCGGTATCGGTAATAATCGGTTAGTTATTGGTATCGGTAATAATCGGTTTGTTATTGGTATCGGTAATAATCGGTTAGTTATTGGTATCGGTAGTAATCGGTTAGTTATTGGTATCGGTAATAATCGGTTAGTTATTGGTATCGGTAGTAATCGGTTAGTTATTGGTATTGGTAATAATCGGTTAGTTATTGGTATCGGTAATAATCGGTTTGTTATTGGTATCGGTAATAATCGGTTAGTTATTGGTATCGTTAATAATCGGTTAGTTATCGGTATCGGTAATAATCGGTTAGTTATTGGTATCGGTAATAATCGGTTTGTTATTGATTACGGTAATAATCGGTTAGTTATTGGTATCGGTAATAATTGGTTTGTTATTGGTATGGGTAATAATCGGTTAGTTATTGTTATCGGTAATAATCGGGTAGTTATTGGTATCGTTAATAATCGGTTAGTTATTGCTATCGGTAATAATCGGTAAGTTATTGGTTCGGTAATAATCGGTTAGTTATTGGTTCGGTAATAATCGGTTAGTTATTGGTATCGGTAGTAATCGGTTAGTTATTGGTATCGGTAATAATCGGTTAGTTATTGGTATCGGTAATAATCGGTTTGTTATTGGTATCGGTAATAATCGGTTAGTTATTGGTATCGTTAATAATCGGTTAGTTATCGGTATCGGTAATAATCGGTTAGTTATTGGTATCGGTAGTAATCGGTTAGTTATTGGTATCGGTAATAATCGGTTAGTTATTGGTATCGGTAATAATCGGTTAGTTATTGGTATCGGTAATAATCGGTTAGTTATTGGTATCGGTAATAATCGGTTTGTTATTGGTATCGGTAATAATCGGTTAGTTATCGGTATCGTTAATAATCGGTTAGTTATCGGTATCGGTAATAATCGGTTAGTTATTGGTATCGGTAGTAATCGGTTAGTTATTGGTATCGGTAATAATCGGTTTGTTATCGGTATCGGTAATAATCGGTTAGTTATTGGTATCGGTTATAATAGGTAGGATATCGGTAATAATCGGTTAGCCATTGGTATCAGTTATAATCGGTAATAATCGGTTAGCCATTGGTATCAGTTATAATCGGTAATAATCGGTTAGCTGTGGTATCGATAAAAAAGTAAACAGTATTTAAAGTCCCTGCTGCTTGGTTTTGCGCTTGTTGCAGCCTACTTTCAGGGGCTATTAGGCCACACTTTGAAGCTCTCTGGCGCTTTTTTCACTCATCGTAGGAAAATGGGGGGAAAACAGGCATACTTCGCAACTCACCCTCTACAACTCCTCATAACTTTTTGAAACACCCTGTATAAGCTGTGGTCAACCATTGAGAATCCGTGTATAGTGGACTTTGAGAATCTCAAACAATCGTGCGTATTACTTACCTACCGACAGCGACATCTGATGGGCCATCGAGGTACTACACTAGATTCGCTTTTTTTCATAAGCCCCCGCGTTTACTACCCCCCAATTTCCAAACATTTAATAGTCTCTATAATGTTTGGAAAGAAAATAAATTACGTAAAAGAATATCAAAAGGAGTTTTTCGAGGAATAGGAGATTTTATTTGAAAAACATTTTCCAAGAAATGTTTTTAACATCCCGATACGGTGACAAAAAGAATTTCTTAAAAAAAAAAACAAACTGAAAAACATTAAACTAAAACCCTATTTTTTATACCAGTCAACAAAATGCCAACCACCGCTACTGCGAGTGCATAAAAAAGTTCTGATGACCGCTCAAATAAAAAATGTAAAGAAAAGTGTCCATTTCAAAGGGTCATTCTAACTTTGTTCGGTCCCTGGGCAACCTTTAAACGCTGACCAACTTAGGCCTATAGGTAGGGAATAAGTTAGACGACTTTGTTCAATCCTATCTGTAGACGAACATTTCGCTGAGATAAAAGGTGCATTTTTATGGACTTAGACCACACCATTACTGCAAACAACATTTTCACGCTATAAAAGACTTTTCCCCCCAAAGAAACTGGCTCTAAATTTTACATTAAATCACTTATTTTGAACCTAGTTATAAGGATTTTTAAAAATAATGTTTTACACCGCTTTTCCAATCTAAGGAGTTAAAATAATACAACAATCACTGAATCTGTTTAAATTGAAGGAGTTATAGGGGAAAAAACATAATTACAAAGTAGCACTAGAAGTTTATAACACTTTATAAGAAAAGTGTCCATCTAAAATGTCACTTTATCGTTTAAAAATGTAGAAATTATGATTTTTAGGGAAATTTTATTATTTATATTTATATATTTTTTGATATAATTCACTTAACATTACTTTTTCTTCAGAAAAGTATTTTGAAAAATCAGAGGGGACAGGAGTACAATTCAAATTGGAAAGAACGCCAAAATGAGGTATGGAAAGGTAAACTATAATTTTTAACGTAACTTAAATAAAATTTACCTGTATGTTTCGAGACAGGAAGTGTCTAGTTGATTTAAAAATTATTTTACTATAACAGCGTGCATATTTTAAAATTTATCGGTTAGTTTCGTTTAAAGGAAATTTTAGTCTCTACGCGTATTCCGCTTTGTCCCAATTTCGAATAAATTTTAAATAAGGCTAAATTTCAACGCATCGAAATTGAGATAAAATAAAACACACGAAGAAACTCAATTAGTGTATCAAAACCTAATTTAACCTAGTGTTTGCTGTAACATTTTCCAAACAATCCAACCAGTATAGAAGGGAATTTACTTATAAAAATAATTATGGTATTACCTAGGAGCAACAAACACAGCACCCCACACAAGGAGAATGCACCCGTCAAAAGTCGTTTATTTTCTTTAGTACAATTTTGATTGGCTAGACGCTTTAGCGCCTGCTGCCGTCCGAAGGGGAAAATTCCGAAATTGTCTTCTCCCTTTCCGTAAAACGTTCAGCGTAAAGGGTCGTCCAATGAAATATGTACACAACACTGCGTCAGCGTTTTAAAAGGTTAGCTGCGTTCTCCTTGTGTTTGTTGCTCCTAGGTATTACAGTAGTTAGAAAAAAAATGATTTTACTAAAAATTATTTTCAATATAATTTGAAAGTGCATAGTAATAGTTCTTTTTAAGAAGTAACGTGGCCTTATTGTTCTAGCGCGCGTGCAAATCGCTCTTGCGAAGAATATACTAATAACATATGTAACATAATTACTCATAAGTATGCCACTGTACCTTTATTCCATTCGAAAATCTTCACTAACGGTTTGTTTCACCACGAACCAGTAAAAAGGTGGACTACGTTAGATTTTTCACCTTTTTATTCATCCTAGTAATTGACAATGCAAATTTATTTTAGAACCTAAGTCTCCGAAAACTTCATTAATTTGCATATTAATTGCATTAACCCCACTTGACAGTATATTGTAGTTCATTTTAGCTCCTAAGCGTTGGTTGTTCAAACCGGTTTGTTTACTTAAATAATGACCGTCGGTTTATCAGACGTACAGCTAATTGTGCGACGGCATAATCGGCATTTGAGATTTTGACGTCAATTATGACGTCAAAATATTACGCAGGGTACGGATGACGCAATATCCGTGAAACAAACCGTTAGTGAAGAAATAGAGCTTTGGCATACTTATGAGTAATTATGTTACATATGCTAATAAAGCTGTGTGCTGTAAAATCAACTATTTGTCACGTGATTAAAATAATTTTTTATGACGTATAAGGGGGTTGCGAATTCAATATTCAAATTGTACCCCCTCCCCCATTCATTCAAAACGCTCTTACGTTCCTGTTAGCAGAGGAGAAATCGTGTAATATTAGCGAAAAGGATACTATTCTTTAGCAATCATATCCTATATACTTCTGGTAGCACTACATATAAAAAAGTGCCAGAGTAATGATGTGAAGAATATAGATCAGGAGGGCAGGACCAAAGCTTTCAGGATTAAGTTAATTTGTATATAATTTGTAAAGCTAATTAAAACCATCTGCTTCTCTTTTACATAATTGCGAACATAAAAAAGAACAAGAAAAAATTCTTCGCTCTCTAGAGATTAGTGAAATAAGAAAAATACGAGAACCTAAATTAGAAATAAGCCATGTGAAAGTGTAGAACGTAAGCACTTTGAGCTTCCTGCCAGCGCGCGAGGAGGGGGGTCTGAAATAATTACGAGCTGTTCGGCCCTAATTAAATAAAGGGACCGAAAAATCGTCCACTTCATCAAAAGAAATTATCTTTGTAAAACTTAATGGCTTTTAAAAGAGACGACTTGCCACCGGAAGTTACAGTTAAGTGTCTGACAGATTGTTCTACTAGAGATACAAGCTAACTACATTTGACTGACTTAGTATCCGTGTTAATATAAATATTCTATTTAAAAAAAAACACACATTATTACATTGCGTTCACATGCGCCAGGAAAAATTGTTCTGATTTCGTACTCATTGACGAAGAAAATTACCGGTAATCAGTAGTGATGAGTTTTAAAGCCTGACCCGACCCGACCCGACCCGACCCCATTAAAAAATACAAAATTGAAACCCGACCCGACCCGACCCGACCCGGCCTGTCAAAATTATTCATTTCCAAAACCCGACCCGACCCGGCCCGCCAAAATTATTCATTTCGAAAACTCGACCTGATCCGACCAGGCCCGGCCCGCCAAAATGATTAATTTCGAAAACCCGACCTGATCCGACCGGGCCCGGCCCGCCAAAATTATTCATTTCGAAAACCCGACCTGATCCGACCGGTCCCGGCCCGCCAAAATGATTCATTTCGAAAACCCGACCCGACCCGAAACGGTCCGCCAAAATGATTCATTTCGAAAATCCGACCTGACCGGACCCAGCCCGCCAAAATGATTCATTTCGAAAACCCGACCCGATCCGACCCAACCCGGCCCGCCAAAATTATTAATTTCGAAAACCCGACCCGATCCGACCCAACCCGGCCCGCCAAAATTATTCATTTCGAAAACCCGACCCGATCCGACCCAACCCGGCCCGCCAAAATTATTCATTTCGAAAACCCGACCGAACCCGGCCGGCCAAAGTTGAAACCCGACCCCGCCCAGCCCGAGAAAATTTAAAAAATTTTAAACCCGACCGAACAAGGCCGATAAAATTGAAACCCGGCCCGACCCGAAAAACTTGCACTTTTTATGTTTATAGTATACTAAATGCTAGAGCGGCCTCCCAGTTTCAAACTTTGTCAGTAGATGGCGCTTGGAGCTCTTTGATAAACGGTTAAAAATTAGGGAACGTGCCAAGAGTATGAATAACACGTGATAATGATTCGCTTTCTGTATGTAGAGATTTGCTTTAATAAAATAGAAACGTGAAGGCCCGATCACTAATATGTAAAAAGAAAGACCCGACTTGATCAGTTTTATGTGAAAATCCCGACCTGACCCGTTTAAAAAAAGGCCCGGCCCGACCAGGCCTAAAAAAATGATAAAATTAAACCCGACCCGACAAAAACTTCGATATATTAATTTTTGTTCAATGAAAAGAATATATAGAAAAATTATTTTATTTAGAAATTTTGGCTAAGCATTTGTCAGGAAAATAACTTTTTTTTTCAAAATCTGATCAACAATCAAGATTAAAAATTATTTAATTTTTAATCTTTATAAAGCTTCAATCCTAATAATGAAGTTGCAAGTCCACAAAAATATCTAAGTAATTTTTAAATCTACGTTCCAATCCGAAATATCCAATTCGCATATTTCCAAAAAAAGGCTCGCTCTTCAATTTAAAAATCAAACATGAACTGGTACCGTCAAAGCAGTGCTCTGATTGGTTAGTTTTATGACGAAATTCGCCTGTCACAGATCGTGGCTATTTGTATTCTAAAATGATCTCCTTTTTTTCGAGTTTTTTATATTTTTTACATTTCATCTTTCGACCTTATGACCTGATCTTTTCCATTGAAAAATGTCTAAAAGAAGTGTTTTTTTATCATGGTCTCCCGTTAGAGATCATACAGGGATCAACGAAGTGGAAAAATTTCGTTTTATTTTCGGCGACAATTTGCAGTCGAGTACGTACCGAAGCCCTCTACAAAAACATATAGGACTGGACTTCCATTTTTGAAAGATTTTTTTCAGTGATGACTTACAATCCAAACGCTTCTTTTGCATGGATAGAAAAATTGTTTCGAAATGTTTGAGTTAGAGGGGATAGAGTTTTTGTCTTGGCATTTTTTTCTTTCTCATTCCGTACAAACGGGATATTTTGGAAGAGGCTATGGTAGTATGAAAAATAAATCGACGAATAAAGTTGACATTTTTTTTAATACAAGTTTAAAATTCTATGGAAGATCAGTTTGATATTTATTTAAACCTTTTTCGTGTGGGCGTTTATGAAAAGTCTTTGCTAAGAGTGTGGAAGGAAAATATGTTCGCCTCATGATTCCCGGAAAAAAACCACGCCCTTCTGCCTTGCTACGTGATTCCCGGAAGAAAACCACGGCCCTCTGCGTTGCTACGTGATTCCCGAAAGAAAAATTACGCCCTTCTGCCTTGCAACGTGATTCCCGGAAGCTAAACCACGCCCTTCTGCCTTGAAAACGTGATTCCCGGAAGCTAAACCACGCCCTTCTGCCTTGAAAACCTGATTCCCGGAAGATAAACCACGCCCTTCTGCCTTGCTACGTGATTCCCGGAAGAAAAGCCACTCCCTTCTGCCTTGCTACGTGATTCCCGGAAGAAAACCACACCCTTCTGCCTTGCTACGTGATTCCCGGAAGCTAAACCACGCCCTTCTGCCTTGAAAACGTGATTCCCGAAAGAAAAACCACGCCCTTCTGCCTTGCTACGTGATTCCCGGAAGAAACGCCACACCCTTCTGCCTTGCTACGTGATTCCCGGAAGAAAAGCCACACCCTTCTGCCTTGCTACGTGATTCCCGGAAGAAAAGCCACACCCTTCTGCCTTGCTACGTGATTCCCGGAAGAAAAGCCACACCCTTCTGCCTTGCTACGTGATTCCCGGAAGAAAAGCCACACCCTTCTGCCTTGCTACGTGATTCCCGGAAGAAAAGCCACACCCTTCTGCCTTGCTACGTGATTCCCGAAAGAAAAACCACGCCCTTCTGATTTGCTACGTGATTCCCGGAAGAAAAATCACGCCCCTCCACCTTCCGGTACGATCACACGCTTTCTCTACAAGACATCATGAGAGGTTAAGCAGAGCGCTCTAGACGTTTGAGCGACAACGTCGAGAGTCACGTGATCATACTCCACGGTTTTCTCTTCGCGTTTATACTTCGGAGTCATAACCTTTTATAACTTGAAGACGATGCCATATTTCTGTGTAGCTAATGTGACGCGTAATATAATCACTATAGCGTTTAAATAAAAATACTGAATATGGTAATTTTCCTGAACAAATCAAGATATAATTATTATTCGTTCTGTTTTAAATTGAAACGCACCTAAGCCTTGTATTTTATAGGCGAAATCGGAGACACATTTAAAGTAAAGCAGGGTACGCGAAAACAAATAATTGCCTTTACACAATGCTCACCGCCATAAATAAGGCGCGTTTTAGTATTTGTTAAACACTATTTAATTTTCGTCATGTACCCCGGTTTATCAAATATTTCTAAAATGTGTTAAAAATTATGTCGTAACTGTACTGCCCAACTTGTTGAAATGTTGCCCTGGAATAGTTCAGCCAATGCCTAAGAATGAGTTCATAAACTCTTTAGTGGGAGAGAAAACGGATCCACAGCTGAAGCGGGGAGGCAACATTTCAACAAGATGGCCAAGGTTATTTTATAAAAACAACTATTGATGCAGGGCCAAAAAAAAATATAGGTTTTAATAAAATAATAATAATATTTTGGGTCACGAAACCACCCTTTTTGTGTCACCAAAAGATAACCCAAAATTTGGGTTTTAAAACAAGGCAGATTCTTCTCCGTTAACTCTTTGTCATCCTTGGTCTTGCATTGTTTTAATCATATAGTTAGCCTAAATCTTCAAAATCTCGCTACACCGCTTATAATAAAAGACAGGATAAGGGAAAGTTTAATATAACCATAATGTATTTTATTTAAAATTCAAACAATGAACTAATCTTAACGTATTTCGAAATCTATCAAGTGAAAACATTTCCGTAAAAATCTTCAGAGTCACGCGAAAGCTTTCAAACGAACAACGCCTTACTTCCATTAAAACAATAAGATAATATAAGTTTCTTTTATTCTTATTGATAAAAAATAACGTAAATTCAAGTGTTCAGATCCGGGTGGATGGTCACGGCAAATTCATATTTCATTCTTCCAAATATCAAACGGGAAATATGACTATGATAACGAAAAATAAACAATAAAATTGAAAATTAAATAGCTTTTTTTTTCAACTAACTATGGCGAGTATTTATAAGGGGCATGTTCAAAGTTTTCAGACGACCAGGGTCAAGGCGTAAAAGCTGTAGAAAGTTAAAATTTTCTTACGACAAAGAGTAGGGATGCCGATATATCGGCCGATATTACAAAGTTATTTATCGTAACAGTAGTGTATATGATCAAATCATTGTAAAAGTCGGTTCAGTACACTGTCATACCATTTTATTCAAATTTTTCATGAAAAAAGTTTGCAAGAGCATATCCGAATATGGTTCTTTTCATTTTACGTGATACATATCGAATATCGTTGGTTTTTATTTGTTTACACTCCTAACTCTGTCAAAAAAAGGTCCGATTTAGCTTCTGAATTAGTCTGGCGTAAATAAAAATATTATCATTAGTTAGTTCATCGATAATTTTGTTATTTTTAAATGTGTTTCTGAAAATATTTTTCTAATACCGGTATCGGCCAATATCGGCTTCGCTTAAGCCGATATTGGCCGATAGCGATATTAGAAAAATAGGTCGATTTATCGATGCATCCCTAACAAAAGCCGCGTTCACACTAGACACTTTGGAACCGTTTTAAAACGATTTCGAAAGTACAAATTGTAAAATTTTGCTGTCGAATGTATTTATCGTATGGCTATTAATACAGATGACCCCGCAAAGGTTCCAAAGTGTCTAGTGTGAACACGGCTAAAGAGTAGTTAATTCTTTGGATAAACTCAGTGGTGTAGTTTCTGACAATAATCTTCTATCTGGACCCTATATAAATTCTATAGGGTGCTCGTAAGACAGTGACGATTCATTTAGTGTGTCAGACTTGATGGAAGCAGTGAGGTTTGGGGGTAACGCTAATAAAACAGGAACCGTTCGAGGGAAGGGCTTCAATCCGAATCCTCTCTCGCTCCTTCATATATATATATATATATATATATATATATATATATATATGTATATATATATATATATATATAGAGTGACTGAGGTGTCTACTTTGGTCTCTCGATTTAATTGAGGATGTAGTCGCCGAAAATGACGCCCCGAAATGGCCGACAAACCTCTTCACGAGTCAGAAGGAGCCGACAGAGTTCGAGGGAGGAAAAGCTGAAGTGGAAAGGCTCCGCAAAATGGAGTATACTTGGCGATTGAGGGAGATACAACACGTTTCGGGAAAAGGTCTTTCGCAGACACTGACGAGGCCAGGATTGGAAAGACCCCCATTTAGTAGTCCCGGGATTATATGAAAGGGTACTTAACTCTCAAATGCATTTGCCTAAAAATAGCGGAACTGGACGTCTTCCTAGTCGTTGTATGACTTTAAAGGTCATACGGCGTTATTAGTGTTAAATTAAAATAATATAAGTAAACGCTAAATACTTTGGTACCCCCTTTAAACAAATTTCACCCCGAAAAAACCATTATGTAAATGTATTTCGAGTTCAACAATTTTTATGATTTGACCGTGTCTCGAGAAAGTTCTTGGATAAAGCAAAAATAACGAAAACCAACCGTATAGATCCAAATAAAGCTAGAATAACGAAAACCAACCGTATAGATCCAAATAAAGCTAGAATAACGAAAACCAACCGTATAGATCCAAATAAAGCTAGAATAACGAAAACCAACCGTATAGATCCAAATAAAGCTAGAATAACGAAAACCAACCGTATAGATCCAAATAAAGCTAGAATAACGAAAACCAACCGTATAGATCCAAATAAAGCTAGAATAACGAAAACCAACCGTATAGATCCAAATAAAGCTAGAATAACGAAAACCAACCGTATAGGTCCAAATAAAGCTAGAATAACGAAATTTTCGAATAGTTAAAGAAAATCTCTAACAAAAGGCGAAATAAATCTTTAACTAATTCGTGATAATATTTGTAAGGAAATCTTACAATGATTAGCCCAAAATCGTTACAGCTTAAGGACATTAGTTCCCTTAACGCGAATCGAAACGCACCGGGCTTTTTCATTTATTTTTTGTTCATTCTACAAAAAAAGATGCATTTCTTTAAAATATATTTATAATAATAATAATAATAACCAGCTAGGCAAATACCCAAGGCACCACCTTATGCCTAAGTCATCAAGCGACCTTTAATGGCATTAATTCAGGGGGCCGGGTCACAACGCTTAGGAGGGTGGTGGCAAGCCCTTCATGCCACGCGAACCAACAGCTCCCTACACTAACTATTACCGTTAACCTCAACTAGTTATTATGGAAAGGGGAAACCGACGAGTTCGGGAAATAACCTCCCAAACTCAACGTCGAAAGATCTGTTTTTCACCTATTGCCACACGCTTAGATCGAACCCGGATTAATTTCGCTGCGAGGAGAAAGTGTTTATCTAAATTTTGGTTCAAACTCGGGTGGTAAATAGACCTTCATGTAACTTGGAAATCCCTAAATGTTTTTCACAACTTAAAAACTGATTACTCGTATATACCCAATATATGTATATTTACTCATATTTACCAAAATTGACGTATATTGGTCCAAATGTACCAGATCTGAATTATGTAGCTAATTGATGAACCTTTTTTAATTTTTTGAAAAATATAGTTAGGGGGGACCCTTAAAATCTTCGATTTTCCCATGTTAATTTTCATAGAGAAAATCAGTTTTAAAGTTGCGAAAACATTTTTGGTTGCCATGGCAAAACGAAAGCCCATTATTGTCCACCCTTTTAGGGATTTTCAAGTTACATGAAGGTCTACTTACCACCCGAGTTTGAACCAAATCGGAGATAACCACCTCGGGTAGTCTCCTTGTAAGTCCATAAAATAATTAACGGCGCCTTGTTGAAAGAAGCTTTAACTTTGTAAGAAAATAGACCATCAGCGAATGGCCGTAGCCAAGGGAGTTTACCGCTACTGAAAAAATCTTCGGTGATAATAATTATATCAGAAGCTCGGATGTATGATAAAAACCGCTATAATTAAAAATAAAGTTCACATTGAACGCGTAATGACGAAGCTCATTAGGGATAAATTTCCAAAAACCATTTCTAGAACACCCAACTATACAACAATGCAACGCGAAAAAAATTCTACACTCTTTGACTTTATCAAAGGCTTGGTATCAGACGCCAGTACGTCATCTTGTTCTACTTTCGCGAGTTCAAATAGAACCTTGTCAATTAGATGAATGAACTTACTTCTATTTAATCATTTAATGTGTTTTATAATTGGTCACTGTTTAGGAAAACTCGCAAAATAGTTATAATTTTTAAATTTCGAAATAAGGTGTGGTCCCCTATAACTTCACTATCTCAATTTCGTAAAAACAATGTTTTTTCTTCAGTTTGGTGTTTTAATTAAACTAATTGCAGGATTCTCTTCAATTAGCAGCGCACCCATAAAGTATATCTTACTATAAGGAGAATTTCGCAGTAATTTTCCGGGTTATGAAGGTCAAATTAACAAGACAAAGTAATAACCAGGGTTTTCCCAATTACGCTACAACCATACCTAACCTAATCACTCTTTAATAAGCCATAAAAGCATGTTAATTCTGGAATCATTTCAGTACAGTCCAAGCAACGAGCTTTTACGCCGATTACTGGGAGTGATCGGCTCATCGTTTTCCATCCAACTTTAGAGCACGCAACACCATAAATCCTAAAAGGATTTAAAACTTGAACCCTTTATAGCGACGTAAAATGGCATTATTTAGGGCTTGCGGTATAAATTGGCTTCGGATGGTCAATGGAACGTATCAAAATCAAAACAACTGAGAGTTAAGTAATGGAACCAACAACAACTACTCCGAAATGCTTCTCCCGGTAATGACTCATCAAATTGGGGACCTCCCCCCGCGCATTAAGCGGACGCCAATCGCCCAGTATCGAAACAACAATTACTCAAACTGCCAAAATGCTTTAGGAGAAAAATACATTTTCGAATGAAAAGAGCGATAATTTAGAAAAATAAAGCCAGAATTACGTAGAAAGCATTTCTTCTTTATTGGAATTTCGGAAGGTCCTTGATCTATAAGGCTTTTATTAGAATAAGAAAGAGGTTGAGCAGGCCATCCCCTCATCTTCGAAAAGCAATCGACACGCTGGCAGGTGTAATTTATATCGGGCTAGGAAGACTGTGACAGCTCATCAATATTTAAGCCACCTTTAAAAAAGATCGATGAAGAAATGAAAACCCAAGAAAGAATGGAAATTTCCCATATACTTTCTTTTCTCACAGTCTTAAAAGAAATTGACAGGTGTCATGTTGTCAGAAAGGACCGTATTGGGACATTATGTTTATTGGTGTTCTTTATATAACGGGGAAAAAGTATAGTTTCGGTTAGGTTAAAAGCGTTGCCATCTGACGTCTTAAATATTCAATGCCTGACTTTTTCCCGATGTTATACGATAAACAGTATTGGAAATGTTGTTTTTCGGTCATTTTTCGAAATGGATCTTTGGGTGAAAGATTATATTTAAAGATAATATATAATCTAGTATTTCTGCAGACTCAAAACGATTCCAATATTGACCGCTCTTATAATAAATATATATATATATTTATGCATATTTATATATATAATAATAATCAGCTAGGCTAATACCCAAGGCACCACCTTAGGCCCAAGTCATCTTGCGACTTTTAATGCCTTTAAACAGGTGGCCGGGCTACCAGTGCCGTATTTCCGCCTAGGCCAACCTAGGCCGTGGCCTAGGGGCCCATCCTTGGAAGGGGCTCTCCAGTGACCGTAATTACTGTATTCGAAGGCATAAATCTATATTTTATCATCCTTCTCACAGTCCATAGGTGGTTTCTTCTAACTTAACTTATCGTATATACTATTCTCCACCACACTCCCCCCTTTTCGGCTTTCCGTTGCTATATGCAACGCGTTTTGAAATTTTTAATGTTTAGGCTTAGTTTCTCCTTTCGATTTGACAGTCGCCAGCCAGATTTCCCGCACGGTACTGATGAGTTCCAAATAGAACGAAACCGGTCTACCGTTGGAATTTCTGGCTATTTTTATTACTCGAAGATCTATTTGATCCGAGTTTCGCGTTTTTTGCTCGAAGATCTATTTGATCCGAGTTTCGCGTTTTTTGCTCGAAGATCTATTTGGTCCGAGTTATTAGTAAGTTTTTAATTTCTTCAAATTTGTTTAGGATTTAGCTGTATTATCCCTTTTAATTATGGACAAATCTACCTTTTCGCGTATTTTATCATCCTTCTCACAGTCCATAGGTTTTTTCTTCTAACTTAATAAATCTATAATATCAATCGTAATTTATATTGGAGAAATTCCTAGGTAGAAGATTTTGTTTTAAAATTACCAAATTTTCTGCCAGGCAGTTTACGGACGCAGCCTTAAATCGCAATGTTGAAAAATTATCGCTTATATAGTCGACGATTGTTAAGAGCTTTTATTTAGTAATATAACCGTAGAGCTCAGACTTCTACGCTGAATCAGGGAAATTCAGGCACAGCCTAGTTCCAGGGATAAGAGTAAATGCAGCGCGTGAAAAGGGGGCCCACACTCCTTATCTGCCTATGGGCCCAGGATTACAATGCGTAGGAGGGTGGTGGGAAGCCCTTCATGCCACGCGAGCCAAGAGCTCCCTACACTCACTATTACCGTTAACCTTTTTTTATGGAAGAGGAAACTGATGAACTCGGGGGAAAACCCCTTTAACCAGTGCGAAGAAAACTTGCAAACTCAACGCGGAAGGAGTAGTTCCGAGTTTTCACCCAGTGCCACAAGTTGGGATCGAACCCAGCTCCTATTTCTATATATTTTTATATATTTATATTAATTATTAAATTATTTGGTGCTGCTTAGTTGATTAAAATTGTTATAGTCTTACGTATTAAAAGGGAATACTTATAAACTAGAAAAACCACCGAAATATTTCCATAATTTTCAATAATTTACATATTTATTTCTCTAAGTTTCAGATATATTTGAAATTAAGAAAAACTATTATTTTGCAAAAAGAAAACTTGGTTTAAATTCCTGACTGTATTTTTAGAAAATAAAATATAAGTTCTATCGACATTTCAAAATATATCTTAAAATTATATTGATCTTGTTAAACCAATACTACCGTAAAATGAAGTTAGCTTCATATTTGGAATTCGCGACGGAAAAATAAAGATTTCCAAATACTTAGATATTTAGATCTCCAAAAATGTAAAATATCGAAATCTCAGGTGAAGAGATCTAAGCCTCGAGGGAAATCGAACTATCAACGTAAAACTATAAAGTTAAAATATGATTAAACCATCCAGGCGCGTGAATCGAAAATATTTCGATCGACAATCGCTTTAGTAAAACCGCCGCGAGAGATTCGTCGCATTTTAGCGGATTTTTTTTTCGCCTCAATAAAAAAAGTCAAACTTTGTAAGATAAGCGCCCGAAGCTCCCTCTGGGGAAATGGGATCCAAACTTTTTTATACGTATGCGAAAGGGGACTTTGGTGGCGTAAGATCATGATATTTGAAGTCTACGTCTCTGTGTATAGCAGTTTAGATTGGGTGACAGTCTGCCTAGCTCTATTTTATGTGTGTTTTCGCTTAGTTCGTTAGAACTTTTTGGACGCTCACTTCCGGGCTACAATGCATAGACCAAAATCCTCAAGACCAACAGATGTAGCCCCAAGTCAAGCCTAGAATTGGATCCGTTCGCACCCGACCTCTTATTACGTCTTGTGGCGTAGCCAGGATTCTGTTTCGAAGGGGGTACACAATTGAATAAATTAAATTAAATAGTAAAAACATTGTTTATATAACCATAGGTTTTGGGGGGCGGGGGGGGGCTGGCTTTGTGCCCCTACTCTGGCAACGCCACTGATTACGTCAAGCAGAAATCGAAACGTTTTTAAGTAGCGAGTAAAAATATTTAGGGGCAATGTGGCCACGTCCTGAAAATCTCGCGGTAGTATCGACTCCATAAAATTTTCCATTTCATAAAAATAAAATTATTACACGCCTGAAAATTAGAGGTAAATTTAAATTTTGTCGAACTATTGGTGCTTAACTTCGTCGAAATAAATATTTGACATAAATAAAACATTTAAATAATTTTTAAATCAAGTTTGAACCTATTGAAAATAATCTTAACTAAAACAGAAAAATAAGGTTAAAAGTTTCAGTGAAATCGGGGTTAAGCTAAATTAGGATCGTACATTTACAAACTATAGAGTTGGAATTATCCCTCGAGAGTATCGACGTGTACGATAATTTTCGTACATCTGGCAACGCTGTTTTAGGGGCCCTATTAAGCGAGTAGACCAACGTAAAACTTATCGGCAACCGGTCTATACGGGTAATGAAATTTCACCCAGTAAAAGGAGACATTATGTTGGAATCTTCATTGAAATTTTTCGCGGGGTTGAAACGATCGAAATCCGAATCAAACTCGTTGAATGGGCCATTCCCAAATAGCCCGCTACCTCTAAATACGAGCGGGGAAATATTTTTTTCCATCCCGCGTAAGGAAACTTTCTCTCTTCGGCACAGTGATGGGCACTCTCCTCTCACCGTGAGATCAGTGAGAGAAATTGAGATGAGGTGAGATGCTCTAAGCTTCCAATGGAGAGGAGCGTGAGATGAGTTTCCAAGCTATGAATTTAAGAGAGAGGAGAGTGAGTGGAAATATGATTTTTCAAAGAATGTATTTGGAGTGTGAGCGAGGTTAATTTAATTAGTGAAATGCGATGAGAGGAGAGCCGCTAAAAAGTTAGTTTGCGGTGTTGGGTGAGAGGAAGTGAGTTTGAGTTTAGATGTAAGAAAACCAAAACAAAGGAAATATAAAAACATGACCTTCTTGGAAATAATTATGTAACTTTGGCCAATAACAAAGCCCAAACGTACAATAATATAATATGCTGCCGTTAGAAGGCTATAAAGAAGTTAAAAACAGTAAATCTAATGTAGCCACCGGCCAGTGATGGTCGTTGTTCTACCCCTGTGAGAACAGTGTCAGAATCTGAGAGGAGGTGAGATGCGCAAAACTTCAAAAGGAGAGGAGTTTCACAAAGTACGCATTTCAGAGAGCGTGAGATGAGTGATGAGATCAGATTTTTCAACAAAACTAGCGGGAGTGTGCGCGAGGTTAGATTAATTAGCGAAATTCGATGAGAAGAGATGAGATAAAAAGTTAGTTTAGGGTGGTTAGAGGAGATGAGTTTGAGTTTAAAATTTTAGAAACGGGAATGAGGTGGAGTGAGAGTTATCACAAAATTTTCAAAAATGCCCATCACTGCTTCGGCATCCAGATCGTTTGTAGAATGAGATGGCTCCAGGCCGCTTTATTCATGGGCTGAAAGTATATATTTCCAGCCACGCTCCAACTTCTGCCATCCACAATCAATGGATAAACTCTCTTAGCTCCCCGTGGTAATGAAGAGGCGGTTATGCTCGAATAGGAACCCCCTCGCATCCGACACATAAGTCCATTCAATGCGCGGTAATGGTTCGGCCCCGGGGTTGGAGTACTTTCGCACCTCCCACCATGCTCTTGACATTATTGGCCATGAGTTCAAAGACAATATCTTCCCCCGTGGTCTCAGGTAACGCGTGGTCGCTCAAATCAAGATTCACCTCTTCATTTGGACAGTTCATTCCATGAAATATACGTCAAAATTGCGCTAAAAGTAATTTAATTTTTAATTTTGTCCGTATTTTTCCGAAAAAATAAAAAAAGTTTTCATTCCATGATTAGTCTAATATTGTTTGCAAATTTAAATAAAGCGGCATTTTCGCCTCATTTTTTTCGAATCTGAAAGTAAAACTAAACCTCTAGACTAGCTTTAAACTGATTAACAATGTAACACTATTAATATTTTGTAGTATGTTTACTGTTATTAGACATTTTATATCGATAAAAATTTAAAACCCTTAAAGGCCGACTACATAGTTATTCGGTTTACTCTGTCTTTCACTGGAAGCTGGTTCGCTGCAAGACACATGTGCTATCCAAGCAGCCGACTACCAGTGAGAAACAGAGTAAACGGAATAAATATGTAGTCGACCTTTAAAAAGTAATTTATGTTTCAATTTTCCCGGAAAATTTTCTGGAAATTTTTTCGCATTTTATTTTTCCGGAAAATTAACTACACTATTTTATGTTTATTTATTTTGAGTATTAAGATATTTTTATAATTTAAACGATGGATGGTCAACGAACGCTAAAATCTATAATAGTAGATATCCAACCTTTGATTCCTCCAGTTACCAATCGAATCGTCAATTTCAAAAGATATGTAATCTTTAATAAAGTGAAGTTTCCCCCTATAAAGTAATTGGCCTTTTTCACTTTTGCGCGTGGTTTAAAATTGCGGAGTCTCTCGTCGTTGGGCTCACCTGCTGCGCGTTGGAGAGAAGACTGAAACGCGTTGGGTTGATAGCCCCGGGGTCCATTACGGCTCCTCAGTCAGCCAACTGTCGTTAATGGAATCCCACCTCGGTCGACACTGGCGCGCCGGGACCAAATGGTTCCCGTTATCTTTGAATTAACAGACAACTAACCTTCGCTTTCAATTCGACAGTTCCGAGCATTTCCGCTAGAGGGTGAATTACGGGATAAATAAGTCCTTCGGAGAAGGAGAGTGAGAGATTGAGGGAAATTAAAAGATAAAAAACAAAGCCTTTCTTTCAAGCGGTTCTCTCTCACTCTTACCAAGAATTTATTCGGGTTCAACTATTCCCGACCGTAATGAATCTAGGTGGCGTAACGGCGCTAACTTCTAAGAGGTAGCGCCTATCATCTAGCGTCTGCTACGGACAAATTAAAAGGTCATAAGAACGTTTTTTTTATTAAATAAACTTATCAAAATATAAGCAAACGATGGAAAAGTATTAAAATACGAGTATCATTATTTATAAAGTCAAATTTACGAATAACAACGATAAAAAATGCGGGAAAATTTCCTGAAATTTTTTCTCAAATCGGAAAAATAAAAAATTTAAACATAAATTACTTTTTAAGGGTTTTAATGTTTTAACTTTTTGTCGAAATAAAATGTCTAATAACAGTAAACATACTACAAAACATTAATAGTGTTACATTGTTAATCAGTTTAAAGCTGGTCTAGAGGTTTAGTTTTACTTTCAGATTGGAAAAAATGAGGTGAAAATGCCGTTTTATTTAAATTTGCAAACAATATATTAGACTAATCATAGAATGAAAACATTTTTTTATTTTTTTCGGAAAAATACGGAAAATTTTCCGGAAAAAAGGAATTGGTCATTTTCCGGAAAATTGTCCGACTTACAACACTACTACAATCACAATCTCTCTTCTCCGCAATACGTTATTTCTATTTTCACCGAACGGTGGCGACACTAAGAAAAAACTAATAGCGTCTGCTTTAGCCGCTACCTATCTAGGTTTCAATGACGGACCAAAGGGGGCGAAGCGATAGTTTTCGGTCGCTTCTAATTTCCGGACATTATTATCCGACTACACTGAAAAGACGGAAAAGATTACGCACGATGAAATGGGGAGGGGCGTGGTTTCCCTGCCAGGAATCAGCAAGCAACGTATTCTCCGTTTACCCGTATACATACGACTGTTGAATTATGTCAAGTATTCGCCGAGATTGTAGAGAGTGGTAGCGTTAGGAAATTAGGCTCCCCAAGTGGCCCTGTTATTTTGGCATCCAGCCTCGCTATATCGGGCCTCGGTAATTGCGTTATTTCAACCTTATTATAAAGAGCTTTATTTCATACTTGAGTCGTACGCCGCTCCGATTTGAAATTGCTCTTAAACGACTTCCCAAAAAACAAAACTGCCGCCGATCTTCGACATTTGAAGGGCACACTAGCTTTACGCCTTCATTTCTGAGCGAAATTTTTAAGTCATTTTCAGGGCCGCCGAGAGGGAAAATATTTATTTCAGACCCTAATTGAGCCGTAACTATACATTTTAGAGGATAATTTATAGGCCTGATCATCTTCTTAAGTTATACAGGCTGTTTCTAAAGGTTATGCAAAAATTTAAAGGAGTTGTAGAGGGTGAGTTGATAAGTATGCCTGTTTGTCCCCCATTTTCCTACGATCAGTAAAAAGAGCGCCAGAGAGCTTCAAAAGGTGGCCTACTAGCCCCTGGAAGAAGGCTGCAACAAGCGCAAAACCAAGCAGCAGGGACTTTAAATACTGTGTAAGTTTACTTTTTTACGCTGGTTACCTCGATTTGTTTACAAAATCCTTTTTTACCTATCACACGAACCCAAACCTTAATGTTCGCGTTTCCCTAGTGCTACAACTCCTGAACATTTTTGCATAACCTTTTGAAACACCCTGTATAGTATGTAACGTGATATACATAAATATGACACATAGCTATTGATCAATGAGTTAAAGGCCTAGGTTTTCTTCTGCCTGTCACCCTTTAAATTTACTTTCCTTCCTGGTGGGTATTTGTATGGGAGGGAAGTAAATTTAATGGGTGAAAGACAGAAGAAAATCTAGGCCTTTATCGTCTCAAATTACGAATTAATTATTTTCATTTCGGATTGTCAATTTATCAATATTATCTACTTTTAAAAGCGATTAATTTTTCAATAATCCTTGGTCTCTAGGGCACCGTTACTTGTAATTGTTAACGTAGAGTCGCCAGTTCTAAATCAGTTAATTATTTAATTATTTAATCCGAAACAAACTATCATACAAAAATTCGCATGGAGAATAGAAAGTGTCATACTTATTGGTATTATTTTACTTCCGGTTATAGACAAGGCCACAAACAATTTCTAACCGTCAGTTGTTTAAAATTATTAATTTTTAAGGAACCAGTCGAGCGTACGGAAGAAGAATTTTTGCGCAAACTCCTGAAAATCAATAAAATAAGATATCCTATTTCCAGTTTGGGAACATACCGCTAAAAGGACTAAATATGTATACAAATATATTTCTAGGAAAATCTGGATTCCTTTAGAGTGAAACCAGGCGGACGTTAAAAGTTGAATGTCTAAAAATGCAAATTCTAAAATGTGGGATATTTAGTTCCGAAAGAAATATTACTGTAGTTTTGGGAAATATCTGACTCAGTAAAATCGAAACGAGGGGGTTATTTAATTTCACGCCTTTTAAAAGTATTTTCTACGCGATATCGGAAAATCAATGATTCTTCTCAGAATTGCCTGAGATTATTGGTTATAGTATTCCCCATAATTTTTCCCAGACCTCAAAACTAGGTGAAATTGCGGATGAGTGTAAAGTATTACAGGTAGAATCAATATTACAGAAGTTAGTTTTATTTGGGGGAGTTAGCTTTTGGGTGGAAAAGTCTCGTCTAGGAGTGGGGAATACACCAATTTGATAGAGTATTTGATAGAGATAAAAAGGTTTATTAGAACCGCATTTTACTATAATTGAAAGTTGATTGATCGGTGTACTTTCGCAACTTTAGCTAACTTAGGCAAGTAATGAAATAAAAATATTTTGGTTTTCTTTTAAATTATTAACTCAGGATTGGCAGTGAAATATTTAAATGAACTGAAATTTAGAAAAAAGAAATTTGGACAATCGTAAGATAACCAATTTGTATCTTTCTCTAGACTTCTAAATTATTGAATTGTACGTGAAACGGGAATTGCTTATAACCGTAGACTTCTAATAATAATCAGCTAGGCTAATACCCAACGCACCACCTTAGCCCTAAGTCATAAAGCGACTTTTAAATTCCTTAATTCAGGTGGCCGGGTTACAATAGGTAGGAGGGTAGTGGCAAGCCGTGCATGCCACGCGAGCCAACAGCTCCCTACACTCACTATAACCGTTAACCTCAACAAGTTTTAATGGAAGGAGAAACCGAAGAGCTCGGGGGAACCCCTTAAATTGGTGGGGAGAGAACTTGCAAACTCAACGACGGAGTGCCACAAGTTGGGATCGAACCCAGCTCCTATTTCTATATATTTTTATATATTTATATTATTTATTAAATTATTAAATTATTTGGTGCTGCTTAGTTGATTAAAATTGTTATAGTCTTACGTATTAAAAGGGAATACTTATAAACTAGAAAAACCACCGAAATATTTCCATAATTTTCAATAATTTCAAGTTTCAGATATATTTAAAATTAAGAAAAACTATTATTTTGCAAAAAGAAAACTTGCAAACTCAACGAAGACGGAGTGGTTCCGAGTTGTCACTAGTGACACAAACTGGGATCGTACCCGGCTTCTCTCGCTACGAGGCGAAAGTGCTAACCACTCCGCCACCCCACCTTCAACTCAAATAATAACCGCTTATAGCGCAAATTATTTCCTTGAAGATTCGTAATTAAAGGTTGAAACACGGCAAAATAAACGATGGAATATTCCAACGACATTGATAAGGTAAATCCTTTTAAAAGTAAGAAAAAAACGGGTTTTTATCTCACAAAGAAAACGTAACGAAAACAAAGAGAGACGGGTGAGATGGATGGACAGACCTGTAATGTTTGGAGAGCTCGTATCTGGTGTCGCGGTGGGCGCCGGAGTTGGGCGCCGTCGACGGCTCGAAGTTCCCGTGTCCGTCGATCATGGGAGAGGCGAGCCGCAGCTTGACGGGGCAGACGGGCGACAGGCTGCTGCAGTGGCGGGTCGCCACATGACTGCCAGAGGAGAGCAGCGAGCTCCGGCGGCCAGCATCCGACCCGCGCCCCGCACACGCGCTCGCAGGCCCCACCGAGAGACGCGCCGATGAGAAGGCGAGACTCCACAGCACACCTAGCGGAGAAACAACGAAACTACTACTATCTCTTATAAGCCCTATTCCACGGATGTATGAGACAAAGAAATGTATTGTTTTTTACGGGGACCAATACACTTTTTTCGACTGATGCAAATTTATATCCAAAGTTTACTTTAATCTGGGAGCAACAAACACAGCACCCCCACGCAAGAAGAACGCAACCCGTTAAAAGCCGTGCATTTTCTTGTGTACATTTTTCATTGGTTAGACGCTTTAGCGCCCACTGCCGTCGGAAGGGGAAAATTCGGATATTGTCTTCCCCCTTTCCGTAAAATGTTCAGCGTATAGGTTCATCCAATGAAATTTGTACACAGCACTGTGTTAGCGTGTTTAAAGGCTAGCTGCGTTCACCTTGTGTTTGTTGCTCCTAGCTGCCATCTAGGAGCAACAAACACAGCACCCAACACAAGGAGAACGCAACCCCTCAAAAGTCGTGCCTTTTCTTGTGTACATTTTTCATTGGTTAGACGATTTAGCGCAGGGGGAAAATTCGGAAATTGTCTTCCCCCTTTCCGTAAAATGTTCAGCGTATAGGTTCATCCAATGAAATTTGTACACAACACGGCGTTAGCGTTTTTAAAGGCTAGCTGCGTTCACCTTGTGTTTGTTGCTCCTAGCTGCCATCTAGGAGCAACAAACACAGCACCCCACACAAGGAGAACGCAACCCCTCAAAAGTCGTCCTTTTTCTTGTGTACGTTTTTCATTGGTTAGACGCTTTAGCGCCTGCTGCCGTCGGAAGGTGACAATTCGGAAATGGTTTAGACTATACCGATTAGCTTAGACAAGCCTTCCTAGCGAGGGGCGGCCAGGAGTTAGGGCTGGTTTTCACTAGGACAGAAATGCGACGACGGCGAGGGCGGACGCAAAAATATTGTATTAGGCCTAACGGGGATTTTTTTTGCGTGAAAACTAGGCCTTAGTTTAGATAGGGTGTTTAAACTTTTTCTTAATTTGGGGTTTAAACCCGATCAAACTAACTTCTTGCCGCCCCTCGCTAGGGAGGTTTGTGGAAGCTAATCGGTATAATCTAAACGCACCCTACCAAACAAGAGGGGTTATACTCCCTTTAAAGGGAATAAAACCTGCAAAGCAATCTTTATGGAAGACCCGTTAAATTTTTCAAATTTCCCTGTACAGTGGCGCCAAACATTTTTAATTGATGATGATAGTTATGATACATCAGATATCATTTACGCTCAGATTTTATCAGATCGGTTGATATGGGTCCAAATGCAAATCTGCTAATTGAATCTGATGAGATTAGTCATAGAATTTCAGATAAAGAATAGTTGAAAATTTTAAATCAGATTGCCGGTTAAACTAATCTGAGTAACTTTCTGATTACCGTTGGAAGCACTAATTACAGCAGCAATGTAATTAGAAGGTAATTTAATTAAAATATTATTTTATTTTTACTTTATTTTTTATAGTAAAATTAAAATCTAAATTATTTATTAGTTATTTCACAACATATACTTGGAATTATAACTAAATAAACATTCCTAATGTAGGTCGTAATTAACACTTATCAAGTTGAGCTCTTGAACATTTAAAATTAAAAAAAAATGAAGTTTATATTTTGAATAAGAGTCATTGTGTTCCACTCGTTATTTTAAACCCGAGGCCTAATTGGAAAATTAAACGCTTTTTTTAACTCTCTTACATTTAATATACGGCGATTCTTAGCAAAGGGGGATCGGGTAACAATCCTTAAGATAATGGCCTTCCATTCATAAACAATTGTACCAGTTAAAGTTCAGGTTTAAAGTGTCAGAGGGACCTAAAAGGGCCTATTCAAAAATTAGTCAAAGAACCGTTACATCCGTAATTAATAATTAAAAAAATATTTTTTGTAGATTAAAATATTTGATCTATCAGAAAAGTCAAATTTAGTTTCGTTGCGTTTTATTTTGAATTTCCCCACCTTTATGCTAGGTTTGCAAAGACCCTTGAAACAGGGACGTCCCTGGGGGGGATGAAGGGAAGCTTCCCCCGAATAAATTCGATCGGTTCCCAAAATTATGTTTTTCTTACGAAATTTTCTTTGGAACTATTTTATTAAACAAACATTTTAAGAAGTATTTGAGAAATGGCCAAATTAAGGATAGTAATACACTTGTTGAGGTTAAAGGTAATAGTTTGTGTAGGGAGCTGTTGGCGCGCGTTGCGTGAAGGGCTTACCACCACCCTCCTACGCAATGTAACCCGGCCACCTGAATTAATGGCTTTAAATGTTGCTTGATGACTTAGGCCTAAGGTGGTGCCCCACGCGAGCCAACAGCTCACTACATTCACTGTTACCCTCTACATGTTTTTAAGGAAAGGGGAAACCGGAGAACTCGGGGTAAACCCCCTTTAACCAGTGGCAAGAAAATTTGCGAACTCAACGTAGGGATCAAACCCGGCTGCTCTAGCTGCGAGGTGAAAGCGTTAACCACCGCAACACCACGAGCTCTTCAATCCCCTAAATTAAACCCCTTCGGTACGCCCCTGAAATAGCAAAACAAAATTAAAAATTGAGTTTCTGCCAATTTCATTAAAATATCCCCAGGATAATTTTGGAAAATGGCATGTGCCAAGCCCACCGTTTTCAGTTTTCAAGAGCAAAACTTGACTAGCTCCTAAAATCCCATCGACTAGTAGGTTTGATTTGCTTATAATTTTTAAATGCGAATCTCTTCTCCTTCGTTGTTAATTAAAATACTGGTAACGATTGAAGAAGCCGCGTTCTTTAAATAATAAAACGTTCAACAGGACAAAAACAAGATTGTGTCTTATCGATTTTAGGCAGATTCTCGAGCGACTATACTGCCATCTATAGTCCAGAAATAGTTTAAAATATCAATATAAATTTATAATAAATAAATTTTAATATAAAATTATCAAAATATTTTTTTAATAAATATGGAGCTATTCAGTAATGATAACTATTCAAATATTAATCAATAAATTACTATAAAATTAAATTTGCATAAATATTTGTTTTAGCGTTTAAAATAAATGCGGAAAAATTTCCGGAAAATATTCCTTTTCCGCAAGTAGGAAAAATAAAAAAATTAAACATTAATTTTTAAGGGTTTTAATTCTAGACTAGTCTAGAGGTTTGGTTTTATTTTTGGATTGAACATAACTAGGCGAAAATGGCGCGAAATTTAAATTTGGGATCAATATTATTCTAATCATGGAATGAAAACCTTTTTCGGATTTTTCCGGAAAGAAGACGTCGGTAAACGAGCGGGAAATTTTCCGACTTACAACTCAAGTTTAAAATATAGACCTCTATTTATATATTAATATAAAATTATCCAAATAATTATAAAATAATTATCAAGTTATTTACTAATGATAATTATTCATATAGTATCAATAACGTTATTTAAAATATATTAATCAATAAATTACAATAAAAATTAATTTGCGTAAATATTGGTTTTGGCGTTATATTAAAGTTTTAATAAATGTAAACAAAAAAAACATTATTTTAAAAACCGGCACAACAACTTCCTATTTTATTATTAAACGCGTGAAGAATATTTTGATACATTTAAATATAATTTGTCAGTTCTGATTTATCAGTAGGCAAAATTGGCCAATTTCCGCCTGTAGAAGTGTTCAACCCGCAGCACAGCGGTGTTCAAGGACAAGCGCACCACCAGGTGGAAAGCTTACGTAACCGAATTTTCTACAGTTGTTTCTTACTATTTATCAAATTAACGAAAGTCCGTAAAATTTTCTTTTATAGAAAACGCAAACGCAGCTAAGTTAGAACTCGCGAGGGTGCAAAGCTAATGTCAGAGCTAATGAAAATTGGGTTCTCTAACGACAGCCGAAACCAAAGTAAAAAAAGCTCCAAAACTTACGAGGATGCGACGTCATGTTATTCTAATAATATAATTTAGCGCGATCTTCGAGTAGTTTCCCAAACCTTCCAAGAATTCATAGCGAAAGAGGGTCCTCCTCGAGTTAACAAAAGGGTCCACTTAAAGGCTCGTTGAACTAACAAACTGACCAAGAACAAATCATTTTCCAACTACGCTACCGCCGAGTTAAAGTGTTTGAGTGTTTGGGACAACACCGGGCAGAGTGCTTTGTTTGGGTGATGAGTGTCAAAGACTGAACTTCTCGCTCGAATACAACGAACCTCCCACCGACCAGAAAAAAGTAAGAAAAGATAAACACAGAAACAAACTGTCGCGTGGCAACGAAAGCGTCATTAAAAAAACATCCGAGAGAAACACTGGTTAGGTGAAGTTAACTTCTCGAAATTCTAATCCCGTCTCGTAAACCCTTCACTCCGGTCAAACTTGGTCTTTGCTCTTCGCGTGCTAGCCGGGAACATTCTCGTGAATAGTAAAGCGAATGCATCTGGCCAATTTTAATAAAGACATTCACCCCCCACCCGTTCTCGTGTACGCATAGAGTATTCTATCGGGTCACTGTCTGTTAAGGCTTACTAGCAACCGATTAGGAAACGCGACCTTGTCAAGGTCACGAAACTACCTACGAGGCTAGTTCCTTACCATTTTATTTTCACTCTAGCTAAGCAAGATGTTTGGTACTTTTAATAACTTAGTCTAAGCCTGATAAATGTTTGCACGAATTACTATTTTAAAAACTTAGTCTAAGCTTAATAAATTTTTGCACTAATTACTATTTTAATAACTTAGTCTAAGCCTATTAAATTTTTGCACTAATTAGTATTTTAATAACTTAGTCTAAGCCTATTAAATTTTTGCACTAATTACTATTTTAGTAACTTAGTCTAAGCCTAATAAATTTTTGCACTAATTACTATTTTAATAACTTTTGCCCTAATTACTATTTTAATAACTTTTGCACTAATTACTAGTTTGTAGGTGCCTTAGCTAGGTAGGCTAATACCCCAGGCACCTTTTTGCACTAATTACTAGTTTCTAGGTAGCTTAGCTAATCATGGCACCACCTAAGGCCCAATTTAGTCATCTAGCGACTTTTATTGTCTTTAATTCAGGTGGCCGGGTTACAACGCGTAGGAGGGTGGTGGCGAGCTCTTCATGCCACGCGAGCCAACAGCTCCCTACACTATTTATTACCGTTAACCCCAACTAGTTTTTATGGACGGGGAAACCGAAGAACTCGAGGGAAAACCCCTTAAACCAGTGGGGAGAGAACTTGCAAACTCAGCCGGCAAGGAATGTTTCCGAGTTTTCACCCAGTACCGCAATAGGTGCGAGGTGAATAAATTTGTAACATGGTGAATTTGCGTTAGGCAACAATACCGCACTTCCTAGAATTTGTGATATTGTTATGGATTTTCCCTGCAAACATTAGACGTTCTTTCACCCGAGATTTAATCATCGGAATTTCCATGAACTGCAAACTCTTTAGAGGGACTGGCGAGGAGGTTTTAGAAACACGGTAGTTGTTAATTAAATAGGCGACTTATGCAATCATGGGTTACCCAAATTTTCTAAACGTAAACTATGAACAAATGGATGGTCAAATTTGATATTTTAACGCAAAACCAGAGCTTCTGCAATATTGGCAACATTTTAAAAGAGCCAATAGCTGATTTCGTTGAATAAAATGAAATATATTAAGCCGATTGTCATTACAATTTTCAATTTAGAATTTATGGATAATAATTTCAAAAATAGTTATTGTTATATTCTTAATTGAACCGTTTCTTTTTTTCTAAACAAAATTCTTGGAATGTTAGGTTTGTCGGGGTCATCTATAAATTGTAGATTATAAATTTTGGTAAGCTCTTTGATTATCAAGCACGCGAAATTGTTTAAAGGAAAAGTCCAGGTTTGGGTAAAACTTGGGTCTATTTGAAATATAATGTTTAAATATACTCAAAAATATCAGTCGTAAAATTGTATCTTTTTTTAATGACGATAAATCAATTTTTAAATGAGCGAAACTTACCCGCCAAGCGAGCTGCCATTTTCTTTCGCCTTCCCTCCGCAGACCGCACGCGGAGCAAGCGCGCGCAGGGAACAGAACGCTGTTATAGCGCGAACAGCGCGTGATTTAAGTCCTAAAACGTCACCGCGAAACAAAATGGCAGATCGCATGGTGGGTAAATTTGGCTCGTTTAAAAATTAATTTCTCATCATTAAAAAAAGATACAGTTTTACGACTGATATTTTTGTGTATATTTAAACATTATCTTTCAAATAAATCCAAGTTTAACCCAACCTGGACTTTTCCTTTAAGTAATTATACCGCTAAAAGTAACTTTAAAGATTTAAATGATAATCGTTTCAAATTGTATTGTGATTGTGCATTATTATAATTCTGGTACAAGAATAATTTTCAGAAAATTGCCATAAAATCGAGTTGAGCGTACTGCGAAAGAACGGCCAATTTACTAAAATAAAGAAATATTAACAAAGTAAAATTATGTTACTCCCGATTGCAATAAAGACATCTTGCTTCTTATCAGTACCCTCTTTCTAGAGAGGGTTTGATCTTTCGTGAGCTGTGCCAACACATCAGCTACCTCGACCACTATACTAATGCTAACTTCGCAGTTATTAATAATGAAGTTTCCCATAGTCATAATAATAAGTAGTTAGAAGAAACCACCTATGGACTGTGCGAAGGATGATAAAATACGCAAAAAAGTAGATTAGTCCATAATTAAAAGGGATAATATAGCTAAATCCTAAACAAATTTGAAGAAATTAAAAAACTTACTAATAACTCGTACCAATAGGTCTTCGAGCAAACAAAAAACGCGAATCTCGGATCAAATAGATCTTCGAGTAATAAACTACATAAAAACTAAATAAAATAGCCAGAAATTCCGGTTTCGTTCTATTTGGAACTCATCAGTACCGTGTGGGAAATCTGGCTGGTGACTGTTATATCTCAAAGAGAAACTAAGCCTAAACATCAAATTTTTCAAAACGCGTTGTTTGCTCGAAGACCTATTGGTACGAGTTATTAGTAAGTTTTTTTTAATTTCTTCAAATTTGTTTAGGATTTAGCTATATTATCGATTTTATTTATGGACTAATTTACTTTTTCGCGTATTTTATCATAATAATAAGTATTCTTTAAAGGGATAAGGTTGAAGGAGATTCTTATTTTTATTTCAAAACAGGGCTGGTATAAAAAAATATTTAATTCAATATACTACCCCCTTAGTGTGCCACTGGCACTGTCCTAAATTTATTGCTATCAAAATTCATGGCACTGTAAAAGAAAATTTAGGTCAGTTTTACATAAATTATTATTAATACTAATACTATTCTTCATAAATCTTTAAACAATTTATTTATAAGGAATAATTCTATTTCTTATAAATTCAAACACTATATCCACTATTTTTAACGTGAAATGTAAAATATTTAGAAAATTAGTTAAATAAATTCTATTTATTTTAATCTTTTAATTCTATTACTTAAAATTAAATTCGAGGTAAACAAGGTTAATACAATATAAGCAAAGCATTTTCTCAATTCACGGTTTTTTTACTTATTTCTAACTAATTTTTCCAAATGAAGTTGCTTAGTACGAGGTTAGCTTTCACCATTCTCATGAATAGAAATTTTAATTCTTAACTATCACAAAATTCCCAATTTACAGGAAATATTTAAATCCTAATAATATTTTTCAGGTTTCTAAATATTCCTGGTTTGAAGAAATCATGGCAAAAATATGACCTGTGGGTACAGAATATTAAAACCAAAATGCTTTTACCAAAATATTACGGTTTCAAGGCTGAAATTTAAGCAAAGGGTTTTAAAATTTATACATTTCGATCTGATAAATATGTACATCACTTTACGAACAGATAACGAAAATTGACTTGAACTATTTTCAAACATTTATGAAATAAACTAAAATATACCTTATTTTTTTAATTATTAAAATATATCTCTAAAATCTAAAATATCATCAATATCTTATCCTTTCTAGGTCACAACTTAGTCCCCGCCTCTTAAACCCGTCTTTAAACTGCTTTGGTAAAATCATTTTTGTTTTAATATTTGAATGGCCCGAAACAAGGATGTTTAGCAATATTGAAGACCAAGCGCAGAAGAAAAACTATCTTTAAAAAATAAATTTTGGTATTGCAACTTTCCAAAAACAAATAATAAACTTTGAAATCTTAAATATCGTATTTTTGAAAAGGCATTTTAGAAATTTTGAAAATCTGAAGTGGGCGGGGCTACAATAATATAACTATAACTTTATACATTTAAAATATTGCTTTTCAACCCTTCAAAACCATTTAGGCATATAATATTGTACGTCAAATTAAATCATAGAATAAAAGCTATTCAGCAATGTCAAAAAAATTCCAAATCTAAATTTTAACCCTGGACGATATACGCCGTCAAACTAAACTCAAAAATTGCCAAGGCTAGAATTTGCCTTAATCTACGCTTTTCCCATAAATGAACACTCGCTTTTCTGATGGAAAGTTTCGAGTCCCTCTATGACTTTCTCCGTTCGTGAAATAACCTTAATTAGTAAGCGATAATATACACCGATTTTTAAAAAAAAATAACACAATCGATATTGTAGTGGTAACGTAACCTCGTGTTGAAAATTGTTAAACAAACAATAACAAATTGAGTGGTTGGTCTACCTGTAACGATTGAAGGTCTAAAATAAGCAAACTTTCCCGACATGAAGTGGGGGGGAGTGAAAGGGGGACAGCACTCCACTCAATCTTCATCAAATGCAAAATAGGCAGTAGCTACGTCGGTGTTTGCACAAACGCTTATTCTGACTTACGAAATTGTAATTTCAAAATAGTGTTTAGTCAAGCATGGTCTTTCAAACGTTACCCCGTCTCGGGATTTCAACCCATTTCAGGCTCCATCTTGAATTTAGGTCTAGAACGCCATCTTTTGAAAGGAATAGGAAACACTATTCATGAGGATTATTAAATTAACTAATTATTATAAATATATTACTTTTATAAATATGTTATATTTTGTAATAGTACATTAATTACATTTAATTTTAATATTTCATATTAAATATTAGCCATATCTCAATATAGTCATTATCCTTAAGTATAATTAAAATCAATCTTGGTTTAGCAAGGGAATTTCAAGGGGTCAAAATGAACGTATTCAACTCGGCTGGCAGCATTTCAAATAAAAGTTACTTCTAAAAAGCGATGTATATACTATCATAAGTAACGTATTACGCGTAAGTCTGACTTCAACTCGGTTGGCAGCATTCAGTGATGGGCACTGCTAATCTCATTTAGAGCGCTTTTGTTATTATGAGCAAAATTGAGCGGCAAAATGTTATTTTAATAGAGTGCGAAATGAAAATGAGAAGAGCGCCAATTTCAGCGCTCAAAAAAGAGCGAAAAGAGAGGAGCGCCGATTTTACCGTTCAAAAAGAGTGAAAATAGAGGAGCGCTTATTTTACCGCTCAAAAAAGACCAAAAAGAGAGGAGCGCCGATTTTACCGCTCAAAAAAGAGCGAAATTAGAGTAGCGTCGATTTTACGTTAAAAAAGAGCGAATAGAGAGGAGCGCGAATTTCAGCTCTCAAAAAAGAGCGAAAAGAGAGGAGAGCCAATTTTCCCGTTCAAAAAAGAGTGAAATAAGAATAACGCCGATTTTACCGTTCAAAAAGTGGGAAAAGAGAGGAGCACCGATTTTACCGTTCAAAAAGAGCGGAGAGAGAGGAGCACCGATTTTACCGTTCAAAAAGAGCGAAATAAGAATAACGCCGATTTTACCGTTCAAAAAGAGCGAAAAGAGAGGAGCGCCAATTTCAGCTCTCAAAAAAGAGCGAAAAGAGAGGAGCGCCGATTTTACCGCTCAAAAAAGAGCGAAATGAGAGTAGCGTCGATTTTACGTTAAAAAAGAGCGAATAGAGAGGAGCGCGAATTTCAGCTCTCAAAAAAGAGCGAAAAGAGAGGAGAGCCAATTTTCCCGTTCAAAAAAGAGTGAAATAAGAATAACGCCGATTTTACCGTTCAAAAAGTGGGAAAAGAGAGGAGCACCGATTTTACCGTTCAAAAAGAGCGGAGAGAGAGGAGCACCGATTTTACCGTTCAAAAAGAGCGAAATAAGAATAACGCCGATTTTACCGTTCAAAAAGAGCGAAAAGAGAGGAGCGCCAATTTCAGCTCTCAAAAAAGAGCGAAAAGAGAGGAGCGCCGATTTTACCGCTCAAAAAAGAGCGAAATGAGAGTAGCGTCGATTTTACGTTAAAAAAGAGCGAATAGAGAGGAGCGCGAATTTCAGCTCTCAAAAAAGAGCGAAAAGAGAGGAGAGCCAATTTTCCCGTTCAAAAAAGAGTGAAATAAGAATAACGCCGATTTTACCGTTCAAAAAGTGGGAAAAGAGAGGAGCACCGATTTTACCGTTCTAAAAGAGCGGAGAGAGAGGAGCACCGATTTTACCGTTCAAAAAGAGCGAAATAAGAATAACGCCGATTTTACCGTTCAAAAAGAGCGAAAAGAGAGGAGCGCCAATTTCAGCTCTCAAAAAAGAGCGAAAAGAGAGGAGCGCCGATTTTACCGCTCAAAAAGAGCGAAAAGAGAGGAGCACCGATTTTACCGTTCAAAAAGATCGAAAAGAGAGGAGCGCCAATTTCAGCTCTCAAAAAAGAGCGAAAAGAGAGGAGAGCCAATTTTCCCGTTCAAAAAAGAGTGAAATAAGAATAACGCCGATTTTACTGTTCAAAAAGTGGGAAAAGAGAGGAGCACCGATTTTACCGTTCAAAAAGAGCGGAGAGAGAGGAGCACCGATTTTACCGTTCAAAAAGAGCGAAATAAGAATAACGCCGATTTTACCGTTCAAAAAGAGCGAAAAGAGAGGAGCGCCAATTTCAGCTCTCAAAAAAGAGCGAAAAGAGAGGAGCGCCGATTTTACCGTTCAAAAAGAGCGAAAAGAGAGGAGCGCCGATTTTACCGTTCAAAAAGAGCGAAAAGAGAGGAGCGCCGATTTTACCCGAGGTGGGGTGGCGGAGTGGTTAGCACTTTCGCCTCGCAGCAAGAGGAGCCGGGTTCGATCCCAGCTTGTGGAACTGGGTGAAAACTCGAAACAACTCCTTCTGTGTTGAGTTTGCAAGTTCTCTCCCCGCTGGTTTAAGCGGTTTTCCCCGAGATCTTCGGTTTCCCCTTCCATAAAAAACTTGTTGAGGTTAACGGTAATAGTTAGTGTAGGGAGCTGTTGGCTCGCGTGGCATTGTAACCCGGCCACCTGAATTAAAGGCTTTAAAAGTCGCTCGATGACTTAGGCCTAGGGTGGTGCCTTGGGTATTAGCCTAGCTGATTGTTGAATATTGAAAAGAGCGAAAAGAGAGGAGCGCCGATTTTACCGCTCAAAAATGCGTGAAAAGAGAGGAGCGCTGATTTAAACGCTCAAAAATGCGTGAGCGTGAGCTGATTTTAGGCTAGCGAGTGCGAGCGGTGAGTGAGCGGAGCGGCTCTTTGATAAAAATGCCCAACACTGGCAGCATTTCCAAGAAAAGTTACTTCTAAAAGACTATGTATATACTATCAAAAGTAACGTAATAAACGTAAGTATGACACTTGATCATTTATTTAAAATGTACTTGTTCAAGACTTTGTAACGTATTAGAAAACGTATGACACTGAATGATTTATTTAAAAAAAAGTTACGTCTTCAAGGCTATATACACACTATCATAACTAATTTAAAACACATAAGTATGACACTGAATGATTCATTTTAATGATAGTCTCATAGTTGAAAATGTTTCAATTTTCCATAAGCCTTGGCTGATCAGTAAAAGAACGCTGGCGTTGGCGTTTTCTCAGGCATCGTTACCCGACCGTTCCAAAGACTAATTGTCAGTCCGTAGCGACATTATGATTTATTTGGTTATTTTCGAAATAGACTATCCAGGGTTGCCACATTTTTTTCTCATTCAAATACCCTGACTTTTCCAGGTTTTCCCTGACTATCTCCGGAGATTTTCCCTGAATTATTTTGTGGCTAAATTTTGTATTTGTTTACCCTAAATTTTAGTAAAGGATTTCCTATTTGAAACCGAAATTAAATTCCCTGACATTTGCCTGATTTTTAGACTAATTTTTGAAATTCCCTGACTTATCCCTGATTTTTAGACCCATATTGAAATTCCCTGACTTTTCCCTGATTTTTAGACCCATATTGAAATTCCCTGACTTTTCCCTGATTTTTAGACCCATATTGAAATTCCCTGACTTTTCCCTGATTTTTAGACCCATATTGAAATTCCCTGACTTTTCCCTGATTTTTAGACCCATATTGAAATTCCCTGACTTTTCCCGATTTTTAGACCCATATTGAAATTCCCTGACTTTTCCACCCATATTGAAATTCTCTGACTTTTCCAGGAATTCCAGGTTTTCCAGGTACCGTGGCAACCCTGCTATCATTACAAAATTTGGCTTTAGAATTAAAGGAAGAATCACAGTTATCATAAGTAACATAACAGTTTGTTACTCCCGGAGAAATGATAGAAGCGATACCAGACTTTCTGAAATATTGACGGAGTTGGCCTAATAAAAGGATTAATTTTAAAATAAAAACACAGAGTTTCTAAAAAAGGAAATATCTTTTAATTCCATTTCGGTAAAATAATTATTATAGGTTTTTTTCCGCTGGATGAAAAGGGGGGGGGGGGGTGAATGGGCGGGATGTTTGTTTTTCAAATCTGAAGAATTAACGCGTCTAAACATCGATGGAATATTCAGCAATTTCTGAATATCCGCAAATGTCGATACAAAGAAGAGTGTGTGATGGCGATAATAACAAATTAAAAACCAAAATTTATCGATAAATGACTCATTCATTAACTGGCGTTTTAAGCCATTCGAAAAAAATAATAATAATGAGATGAAATGGGGGCGGGGAACATTTAGTTAACAACTAAAAAAAAATGCTTTTCTTATTAACAAAAAAAACTCGTTTTGGAAACGAATAAAAATACACTTTAAAAATAAATAATAAGTCAGCCAATAAATTCATGCTTTAACACTTTGAGCGAACTTTTTCCTTTAAATTTTTCACATAGTGTCGATTAAAACAAAATAATTAGGGGAAAAGAAAACGGGGGATTTGTTGGGGTTTTTTTTTTAATATTTTACATAATATAATTTGATAAGATGGTCGAAAAAACGGTGCGAAATGTTGAATTTTTTTTTGTAAAAATTGGCAGTTATATATTTATATATACGAAGATTTTTTTTCATTTCATTTTTGGTATTTCACATAGTAGCACTCTAGCATAGTGTGGTTACTTGGTTTTCTTTTTTCGTATTTGTATTTCCTTTGAATTTACACCAATAGAAATCGAGATACAAATTTTTCTTTTTTTCATTATACATAGTTTCACTAGCAATGGGTTGGAGTTGTATATTCAATCTGTGTTTCATTTTTTAACAGTAAAATGGCAGTATATAAACTTAACAGAAAATAACTCCACTTTTTGCACGATTTCTTTTTTTTTTCCAAAAATTCCAGTTTAACATTTCCATACCTAATTTGAATATTAAATTGAAAACGGCTGCACTTTTTTTTGTTAATCCAATTTCCTAAAAACACGCGCCGATTCAAATTCTTTCAACAGCTAATAATCAACATATTTTTTTAAATACATTAAATACAGTATTTTCAATATATTTTTTTACATAATGCTTTGAATGATAATGCTAACTTTGGACATTTATATCTTATACGTTAATTTTTCGATACTGATAGCGGGCTGTTTAATCACGTTTCAAAATAACGGGTGAGTTAATTATTTTAAAACGCAACGACTTAACCCTTTATCTCTCCGGATAAATATATAGTTGAAGCGCTTATTTCTTAGAGGCAAAACGGTGTAAACGACAAATACAGCGAAATACGCTCATCTTTTACTTGAACGTTTTCATTTCTAAATATTTTCCTCGCAGTATGGAATCCGATTCGCTCTCTTGATATAAATGCAACAGAAATTTGTGGGGATTTCTTAAGTCATCTAAGGCACTTTCGGGAGGGGGGAGGGGAAAGCCGAAATTAAATTTTCACTGACGGATAGCCAAAACGTTTAGTAAATAAAAAAGGAGAAATTGTTAAAAACAAAAATCCTTCCATAAAATAAAATTATCGCGTATTAAATAAAAAATAATCCGTTTTGGTTAGATTATTTCATTTCTTTCTGAGGTAGAGGAGTGATTTTCGCGGGGCCCGTAGCTTTGAACAATTACTTTTTATACCGAATTTATCGTTTTGTAATTTAAATATAATAATATAAACACAAAAAAAATATTGTGAAATGAAAAAAAAACGACTTTTCCTACAATTATTAATATATAAATAATTAAAATTAATAAAGTACGAATATTATTTAAACCTACGCGTACTGAAAGTGTATATTATTAATATTATTTTTTTTTGCTATTTCACTAAATTCGCGCCGCCTAATCTTACATTTTATCCCCCTCTTCGCCGATTGGCTATAAATTTTGTGACGTTAAACGCAGAATCCCGAAATTCGTCTGCTATTTCACGAATAGTAGGACTAAAAACAAAAAGAGGAACATTAAAGAATTGGAACAATGACGTACTTTCTCGTGTACGAAATAAAATTGAAAGCGTGGACATTTTGCTTTTCTTCAATATATTAAAATGAAGTTCTCATATTTGTAATTTTTCTTTACCTCAGTAATTAACAACTATGCGGTATAACAAGCGCATTTTTTTTCCTCCAATTTCTTTTTTACTAAAAAATGAAAACTTAACATTTGACGTTTCTTTTTTTAGTTATTCCTAATATTTAAAAAAAACCAAAGGTAAAACGTTCGTCATTTTAAGCCTTTGTTTGTACCGAGGCTTAGGAAAAACTGTACCGATTCCTTATGGATACGCTTTTATTTTGTATATTTATAATATTTTATAAATTAAAATAAAAGCAATTTTTTTTAGTTCGTGGCTGGAAACGTGTAAACATAAGGTTTCTATTTTGTCATGATACCCTGTCATCTTTATGGATTTTTATTTGTATACATATATATATTTTTTTCTTATTTTTACGTTGGGGTTGGTTTCCTTCAAAATCAACTCTTATTAGTTTGTTTGTTTTTTGGCACAACCTCAGTTTTTGTGATAAATTCAGCGAATTGTCCATCACAGTTCAAACAACTTTTTTTTTCTTCCTTTCAAAATCGTCACTTTTGGTTCAAACTAGGGTTGCATCGTAATACAATCTTGCTGGGGGGGCAGGAGGTATGTTGGGGGGGGGCACACACATCCTCCTAAATAAAGTCCCATATCCATTCTGTTCTTCACTGAAGAAAACCAACGGATGATATCGTGTTTTAAGTAAACAGTCTCGGATGACGTCATTAGCGTTTAGAGATACTTCCTCGGCGCCATCTTGGTTCCTTATTTTATTTATAATATAGTCCGAAACAAAGAATGTTTGAGAGTAATTTGTGTTGGGGGGGTTTTTTTTTTACACTGGGCGAGACTGTTCTACTTGGGTTTCCGAACGTACCGTAGCACCAAGTAGCCCAAAAATCGGAAAATAATTAGGAAGGATAACAGAACCAAGGTGTTGGCCCACACTGGTAACGGCGCCCCCTGTTGGGAGACGATATCGGTCACTGGTATCTGCGTTGTGTTGGTGCCGAAGCGGCAGATGTCGTACTGAGACCCTTCCATCGAACAACTATTTGGACAAATTAAAATTTTGATATTTATTTCACATTCAGATTTAACTCCGAGGATTCCTGATTTGTCATCAGGAATCTAGCTTAATTTGATAGCTTAAAGGGGCACTGCAGCGTTTGAATTTTATAGAGTTACCTAAGCTTTATTAGGTTTCCCCCTTTTTCCGGTGATTTTCTCCCTACTTATTTTAAAACTTAATTTGGAAATTTTTTTAAAATATTTTAGTAAACGGTTTCCATTTTTTAATCTTAATTATATTCCCCGTATTTTCCTTTTTCTTACAAATTCCTAACTTTTCCCTGAATTTTAGACTCATTTTAAATATCCCTGACTTTTCCCCGACTTTTAGATCTATTTTAAAAATTACCCGACTTTCCCAGAGTTTTAGATCCATTTTCAAAATTCCCGATTTTGAGACCCATTTTAAATATTCCCCGACTTTCCCCCGAATGGAAAACCCTTTTCAAAATTCCCCGAATTTTAGACTTATTTTTAAAATTGCTCCACTTTTCCCCATAATTTTAGCCAATTTCCAAATTGGGAACATTTTCAATTTCGTGGCTTTTCCAGTTTCCGGATACTGTGGCAACCCTGATTTAACTAGCTTTTCATGGGAGCTCCGGAAATAGTGGTGGTAAAATGGCGGAATGTGGTATGGAAGTGGGAGGAGCTACACAATTTTCAAACGCCGTTGCGGCTCTTTAAAGGAAATGTAAAAAGCGTCTCTTACTAGATGGGTGGTCCTCCGTTGAACTCGACGATTTGCATGTTTTGAAAGGCGAAGTGCACCATGGAAAAGTACCTGAGCCATTGCATCCAGTAGGGGATGGACGCGGAGTAGTAGCCCCCGAAAAGCATGGTGGACAACGAGTAGAGAGCCGATATCGTCACCGACACTTGCAAATCGGTACAAGACGCTCCGATAAATAAACCAACACTCTGTGGAAATAAAACCATCGAGATCAGAACGAGTCATTTGACCAGTTTGAGGCGGTCTAATCAAGATCAGAACGCGACATTTGACCAGTTTGAGGCGGTCCAATCTACATCAGAACGCGTCATTTGACCAGTTTGAGGCGGTCCAATCTAGATCAGAACGCGTCATTTGACCAGTTTGAGGCGGTCTAATCGAGATCAGAACGAGTCATTTGGGCAGTTTGAGGCGGTCTAATTAAGATCAGAACGAGTCATTTGACCGAATTGAGGTGGTCCAATCGAGATTAGAACAAGACATTTGACCGTTTGAGGCGGTCCAATAAAGATCAGAACACGTCATTTGACCAGTTTGAGGCGGTCCAATCTAGATCAGAACGCGTCATTTGGGCAGTTTGAGGCGGTCTAATTAAGATCAGAACGGGTCATTTGACCGGTTTGAGGTGGTCCAATCGAGATCAGAACGCGTTATTTGGGCAGTTTGAGTCGGTCCAATCAAGATTAGAACGAATCATCTGGGCAGTTTGAGATGGTCCAATCGAGATCAGAACGCGTCATTTGACCGGTTTGAGGCGGTTAAATCGAGATTAGAAGGTTGAGGTGGAGGAACGTTCGTCTTACCTGAGAGACGACGGTACTGAGTATGAGGAATCCCCAAAGACCGAGGAATGTGTGGACGTGTTGGGCACCCAGCATGGGGTACGCGATGAAATGGAAGACAGTAGGAAGGGTGATGATCAGCGGCAGTTCGCCCAGCATCTTGGCAATGTAGTAAGCGGACAGTCGGTAGGCACCCGAAGCCCTCTCTTTGTTGATGACCTCTCTCTCCGGCGGGAATGAAATCAACGCTCCGAATAACGCGAACAGCATCCAATAGGTGGTGCTGAAGAACATCTGCGGGAACCAGGACGCGACGGTTAGACACGGACACCTTCGAAATGGATGATTCGGTTATCACTTACCCATCCTCTCAAGTCGTTGATGGTAGATTCCGTCCTGTCGATTTGGAACCAGATCAGTCCGCAAACGATACCAAGTCCGATGGTCTGAATCCAATTTAGCCTGGAAAGCATTCTGCATTTGGCTTCGTTGAAGTTCCTCTCCGTCAGAACTTTCAGTTGCGTCCAGAAGGACGTGGGCCATTTGCGCTCCTCTTCGAGGTCGTTTTGGCTACTGAAGGGCGAACTTCCGGCTTCCGACCACGACGACCGACCAGAATCGTCATCGTCTCTGATTTCGGCCGCTCCGTCTGGTGGACAAATGAGAAGGCTTATAAGTACTAATTCCTGTCGAACGACAGATGGTTATCAAAAAGCGGTACTTACTTATTTTGCTGTATACCGTTGGCATTTTTTTCTCCGGGTTGATCATCACCCGTAATTCCACGGGTTTGCCTTTCGACGGACTGGACTCGGCTTTGACGGGCCACACGTAAGTGGTCACCCTCGGGTCTGTCGATCCGCCGTTCAATTGATGGTTATTGTGGTTGTTCAGTAAAAGTTCGCCGCTCGGGTCTTGACCGTTGCAGTCCGAAGCGTCTTGCCTATCAAGTACAAAAAACCATAAGCCTCGTTGACCTCTAGGCAAATGACCCTAAACTTATTTCCGAAACATGTTAAACGGGCTAATATAAAAAACGTAAATAATGGTTTTCGAGGAACTATAAGAGTCTATTTGGCTGTTCAACGACGTAATTTGCAAAAATGAGTTACGTATAATCGCCCGAAGACGAAGTAGTAGCTAATTAAAGAACCACTTAACCCCGTCGCTGTTCGAGGTTAGCTGGGGGAGAAGTCAAAGCACTCCCTGACACGGAAATTAAACTGCCATCTAGTTTGAATGACGCGAATTAGAGAGCTATTTAATAAATAAAATTGAAAATAAGATGCAGCCTCAATGCTGCCTCCTCAGGCAGCCAATCGAAGGAGTCAGGGTAGGCGGGGATCACGTCTGGCGTATAAATTAAAGGCATGTTCGTCTCGATCGGGGTTGGGGGAAAAGGGCTAATAATAGTCATTGGTTGCGGATTTACATAGTACTCGCCGGTACATTTCACATTTCTCACCCTAACATTTTTTTCTTGCAAAAAAGTGGTAAAACTGGTTGGTTCACTTCTGGTTGTTCTGGGGTCATTTGCAGTGGCGGCGGACACTCTTTTCGGGTTTAATAAAGTGTTTTTTGGGGGATAATAAATAGAATTCACGTTCGTCCATTCAATTAGCATCTCGCCCTCCTCGCTTTAATGGCATTTTGATAGGAATTAAATGGCCCTTTTAATTAATACTTTTGAAACCGCTGTCGGTACTAGGACAATTACCTTTGTTGGTAGCCTTGCCAGCACGCTTGAGCTCGGCACTGGGGGCAGTTGACTGAGCGGTCGTCTTTGACGGTGGACGCCTGGACGCAATTGGCCACGCTCAGGCTGAGGGGAGCCGTCATTTGACTGTCGTTGTCTGTCGGAACTTCGCGTTGGTCGATTTGGATTTGGCTGGGGAAGTCCAGCGATTTCCTTTGTTCGCGAGCGGCGAATAGAATCTTCTCCACCACTTCTGGACCTTGTTTCACTTGTTCCACTGTCAATTTTGGAAACGATTTCGTTAATTCGATACCCTTATAGTCGTTATTTTTCGTCTGTAGTCGCGTATATCAACTACAGATGGCGCTGGTAGTATCAACTTACGTATGAAATCAGCTGGGTTATAATGAGGAACTATGTGTAGACCAATGTTAGCGAAGTAGTCGACTACTTTGGTCGTTTCTCCAAAATACGCCACCTATTATTTAGAGCAAAAAGATTAGATACAAACTGATAGAAATATCGTAAAAATAGTCTTAATTTACTTACCGAACCGTTACTTAGAAGTAATAGACGGTCGAACAGGTAAAATATTTGGGAAGAAGGTTGGTGAACAGTGACCACTAGCGTTTTGTTTTCTTTCTCGGCGTACAATTTCAACGCCGTCATCATCGAATACGCCGTACTCGAATCCAAACCGGACGTGGGCTCCTACAAATATTCACGAACAAAATTATTAAAATAACACGACGGAAAGTTACAGCCAGCCGCCCAGCCAGCTAGCCAGACGCTATCAGACTATAACTTTGTATTTATCTCTCGGCAAAAAAAAGCAAAACTTACGTCGAGAAGCATTAGCGTAGGATTCGTCAAAAGTTCGCAGGCGATGTTAGCCCTCTTCTTCTCGCCTCCCGAAAGTCCTCGCTTCGTCAGATCTCCAATTACTGTAGAATTAGAGAAGCGAGAATCGTCAGCCATTAAGCCTAGGCTTTACACTAGACGCTATAGGCGAGTCGACGCGAATTTCGACCATTCCGAAATCATCAAGTCCATACTCTCACTCGTCATTAGAAATATTTCGAGACGATAAAAACGTCATTAGAATATTTGAAGAAACGCTAGCTTTATCACCGAGAAACACGCCCATTCAAGCGCGGGGGGATTGTTTAGAGATTAATTTTCCCACAAGACGGCGATGTCAACGTATCGCGGAGGCAAATTCATTAACCATATTTTTCGCGAGCGGTGATGGGGATCAGCTTGGGCTCAAACGCGCACTGTCATTATGCGGCCATTTGCGAAGCGGATAACTCCCGACTTGATGATCATTAACGATAATTTCTCTCAAAAAATCATTTGTATGTAAATGAACCCAGAAAAACCTATTCTTAAAACCCAGAATCTCCTTCATCTATAAACCTTGATTTTCTTTTCTTTTAGTTTGCCAGTAATGATCGTTAAAATATGTGCTTTTTTCCCGTGGCTTAACATAATAATATCTTACTTTGTGTTTTTTTTAAATATAATTAATCTTAAAATTAAAATAGTATATAATACCAATACCCGTTTAAATGCACCAATTTTGGACTTAAACTATTACATTATTCGTAACGTTTGAAATACTTTATTCGTTTCATTTAAAAACTGAATATTAAATTTCGGACAAATATTTAACTTGTAAAATGTGAAATTAAATGTTGAAAACTAAATATAAATTTTTGGACAAATATTTAACTTGTAAAATGTGAAATTTAAAGTTGAAAACTAATTATTACATTTAAATGTTGAAAACTAATTATTACATTTAAATGTTGAAAACTAAATATTACATTTTGGACAAATATTTAACTTTTAATTTGTGAAATTAAATGTTAAAAAGTAAACATTAAATTTTGGACAAATATTTAACAGCTAAAATGTGAAATGAAATGTTAAAACCTAAATATTAAATTTTGGACAAATATTTAACTTGTAAAATGTGAAATTAAATGTTAAAAACTATTATAAAACTAAATATTAAATTTTGGACAAATATTTAACTTGTAAAATGTGAAATTAAATGTTAAAAACTATTATAAAACTAACAAAAAAAGCAGCGCTTTATCAACTGGGTATTAATCTTAGGAAAAAAACATGGGTTGAAACATACAATGTATATCTCAAGGAAACCGGACTATACCTATGCCATCCTATGGCTCTCTTCTGGGAACAGGCGAAAAATTTATTCCAAAAAGACAAAATCCGGTATGCAAAACTTATGGCGCCGACCAAAATTCCCAATAATTCTAATCCGGAGAATTTTTTCTATTCTGCAGATATTAATTTTGGAAGAAAGAAACGCCTGGAGCGACTCGAAGAAGCAAGGTCGAAAACTAGTGGCCAGGAATAAAACGAGTTCTTTCATTCCGATTTTTTCCTCCAATATAGGTTTTTAAATTTTCAATTTTGGTAAAGTGCACTCTCTTATTTAAGAAAAAAATAATCGATACGCAAAGTAACTTTTTTAATTGAACAGATCGAGACACTAACCCTATGAAATACTTTGACACAGTATTTCAAACCGGTTAAAGCCATATCAATGGCAGATAAAATTCATTTTCCTATATATTATATACTAAATATTACATGCTATATATTATATACTAAATATTACATGATATATATTATATACTAAATATTAAATGCTATATATTATATTCTAAATATTAAATGATATATATTATATACTAAATATTAAATGATATATATTATATACTAAATATTAAATGATATATATTATATACTAAATATTAAATGATATATATTATATACTAAATATTAAATGATATATATTATATACTAAATATTAAATGATATATATTATATACTAAATATTAAATGATATATATTATATACTAAATATTAAATGATATATATTAACTAAAACGTTATTCGGTTTACTCTGTCTTAGACTGGAAGTAGCCTCGTTGCACGACATATGTGCTGTGCAAGCAGCCAGCTTCCAGTGAAAGACAGAGTAAAATGAATAACTTTTTAGTCGTCTTTTAAAATTAAAAGGTTTTTAAACTAAAACTATTTTCCATTGAAATATTTCGCCACTAGATGTCCCTTTTCCCCTGTTCAATCGGTGATATCGATTGGTCTATCAAACGTGTATTTTTACATTTTGAATACTTTTACCAATGAAAATGTAACCTTAACAAAGTGAAAAACTACGGGAAATAAAGACCACGTAAAGTTAGGCTAACCCTTTATGCTTCGAAGTATTGCCACATTTGATGATTGAGGGGCAGACCCATTTTAAATTTTGTACAGAAATATACTTCTATAATGTCTATAATAGAGAGGTTAAGCAAGACGGTCTAGAAGTTTGAACGACAACGTGAAATTAAATTATTTAAAATCAGTTTTAAACGTGTTTTTACGACAGAATTTTAGAAATAATTGCTTTAACCATTATTTAAACGCGACTTAGTGAGTATTGTCTAAATACAAATATTTGTTTTCGTGTACCCTGTTTTACTCTAAATGTGTCTCCGTTTTCGTATATAATATACGAGATGTCACTGACATTAAAGTACACAATTCCACGATGTATTAACTATATTTTAAATTTTAAATTTAAATTTGAACAAATTTTCAATCATCTTGTACATTAACTTAATAAACCTAACAGAAATTATATCGAAAATGAATTTTTCGAGTTACCTGGTTTTGGAAATAAGGTAGCGAAACGCGAACATGTTAATTTAATTTAATTTTTAGACAAATAGAATTTTTCTAGTTACCTGTTTTTGGAAATAAGGTAGCGAAAGGCGAATGAGTTAGATGGCGCCTGTATCATTTGGCACGAAATTCAAATATGGCAATAGCGCGTACGCGGGTTTTGGGGTCCCGCGAATTGGCCAGAAATCTCACTTAAAATTAAAATTTCTTAATGAAATCGAAAAAGTAATTCAGAAATGATCAGTACTAAGTAAAACTATAATTTTCCACCAAGTCGGTCTGAATTTAAAAAAAAGTATGTAGATTTAAAGTCTAATATCGCCAATTCTTGGAGAGTTATGTGGAATACGGCGGCATCGACTACACTGTACGTGCAGGAATTGTGTCTAAAAACCACGTGACTCTTTACGTTGACGTTCAAACTTTTAGAGCGCTCTGCTTAACCTCTCTAATAGGGCAAACCGATATCTTCCCACGATAATGCGGGTTTCGGGTATATAATTACTGGTTCAAAATAAAATATGACATAACAGGGTTTCACTTCTACATTCCAAACTGTCAAGGCAGGTCAAAAAAGAGCTAACACCTAGAAATATTTCGACTGGAACAAATGGCTAAAAAATCAATCGTTGACTAAAGGATGGGAAAAAACCCAACACCCTAAAATGGACGAGTACGGGCGGTTTCAGGGTCACAGAATAGACTCGATCCAAGCCAGATTAAGCCCATTTTAGTTATTTTTCCATTATTTCAATTTTACGGTTAAAATAACCTCTGTAGGAGTGTCTAAAAATGAAAATGCGAGAGCTAAGCTTAACTGCTAAGCCTTGGCGACGGGGAAAAAATGGTGGGCGAGGGAGACGAATGTTCGTTCGTGGCGAGGAGGAATGAGACCCGCTAAAAAAAAACCAAGAAAAAATGGGTGGAGGTCGCGACGATATAAGAACTGAAGAAAAACCGCCGCGCGCCATTTTAAAATTAAACTACGACCTTGATTAACGGAGGGGGGAGCCCTTTTTACCCCCACGCTGGGGGTAAGGCGAAATTCTTCGCTACTAGTTTGAAGTTACATCGACTTTTTAAACTAGCTTTTTTTTTAAATATTTTCTCTACCATCGGAAGAGATGAAACGAATAACTTGCAAAAGTCGAAGGTTGGGGTTAGCTGGATAGATGGCGGCACTATCGACTTGCCATACGATATTTTGGTACATGGTTTTTATAGCAATAGATTTGTTTACCGAGGCGGTAACTACACAGAACCGAAGGTCCAATTAATAAATTGCTTGCAGAGAAACAAACATTTAGAGATAACCAATTCATTCGTAATTAATTAATTACGAAGGTAGTGGATACACTTTAATGATTTTATTTACATTTGATTTAATTTTTTTAGCTCAATGCGGTTTCAATCTATTTCATATGATAAATCGGATAAATAAATATTAAAATAAATATAAAACTAATATTTTTCGCGGTTTTTTAGCTAATTGAAAATTTCTACGTTCTAGACGCCATCTGGTAGAACTTGGGATATTTAAAAGTCCACCTTTAATGGCGTTATCCCCGTATTCGCGGTTTTTGGTCAAGGACTAATTGAGAGTACGGCTGATAGTGTAATTGACGTTTAGTATTGTAGCACTTACTCGTATCTTGACACCTCCGTAGGTCCAGAATGTCAATGATGCGGTCAACGTGGTCGACCTTTTCTTGGAAAGACATAGCGTCCGGTAACCTTAGCAAGGCCGTGTACTGTCAAGGTGAAAAAAAAATATTTTGGTAAAATATTTCAGTACTAAAATTTTACACTTAAAAGAATAATGTAATAATAATAATGTGATAGTATCATAAGTAACGTAATATCAATAAGTAGGTCAAAAATTTCAGTACTAAAATTTTACACTTATAAGAATAATGTTATAATAATAACATAAGTAACGTAATAAACATAAGCATGACATCTTAATAGGTGTTTTCTTTTCGCCTGTTCTAGGACTAAAAGTGTACTCTTCTTACCCTAAAATGTTTTATTCGAATGTTCCGGGGATGAGAATTACTCCGCCCCTGAAACTATTTGCTTGTTCCGGAGTATAGGTGTTTTCATAAAATCCCCATCAAAGAATTACAGCCTACGAGATGGTATAGTCTAGGAAGGGACATGTGACTTTCTGTAGTCTTTGGTTATTATTGATTTTTCGGGAAACATGTTTGCCAGCTTGTTGACGTACATTCATGCGAGTCTCGCCGATGGTTTTAGACCTGGAACGTACGGAACTGAACTCTCATCAAAGACTGAGGGGGGTAATTTTTGAGATTTTGTCATCTGCTAGCCGGAATTTATTTACTAAAAACGCCATAGGCAGCCACTTTGGAAAAACGTATTCGCCAACACAGAATCGGAGTAAAATGGCGTCATAGCCTTAATCTTCTCACCCTACTCTGAAATCCCGGAACACCTAATATTGTTTTAATGCTAATTTATTGACTGAACCTTTTTTCGACACAGCAATTCTCGTTAAGCTCTGACTCGGACTCAGACACGAACTGAGCAGTGTGTTATCGTCCTTGGTAGTAGCATATTTCGCCTTGGGCTTATTTAGACACTAGGGGGCTCTGCTCTGAGCAGGGCCGTTTTAACCTTTCCGTAGGCCTTAGGCAAAATCCCTCATTTACCGACTTTTCGGACCTTTGTAGGCCCTATTATATGGAATCGTAGGCCCTAATGTCTCCTTACTCTCCTAATCTTTTCGTATGCCTTAGGCACTTTGCCTAGTCTACCTTATGGATAAGGCGGCCCTGGCTCTGAGAACCAAACTGAAATTTCGCGATAGCTCCGAATAATAATTTTTCCTACTTGACATACTTATTGATTTTCCGTTACTTAGGATACAAAGGAATCCCGTTTCTTAATCCTAAAATATTTTGTCAGTGTTCAAGGACGAGCGAGCGACCAGGGGCCCCGCACGTGACGGGACTTGTAAATTTTGGGCTGCTCGGAGGGAGATGAAATGAACATTAGTCGAACAACGGGAGCCTAATTTAGAACGGCCAAGAAAGAAGACTGTTCTCGTAAAGGCGACGGTAGGGGTACAGTCTCCGAGACTCGCCTGTCAAAGTGAGAGGAGTAAAGGCAGCTTGAGGCCAGCCTCAAATCGAGCGCGTGTTTTACATGTGCCGAAGACGTGGCGTGACGTAGAGCCAGTGAGAGAGAGAGATAGTTTTTTATTTTGTTACAAACTCCTTACATTAGTCGAGCCGTTTTTTGCGCAACTCCGAGCTCGGAACGGGTTTCAGGGTCCCAGCTCAAAATATCGCCTCGTCCCCCGCGTTCGGAGACGCGTTCGAGCGATTCGCGCTTTTTTAACCTTTGCCCCCTGTCTCCCCTCGAAGAAGCGAAACTAACGAACTAATGACACCCTCTTTGTACGTCGTCGAACATTTTAGTTGACGTACGCTTTATAACCGGAGTCAGGAATCCATACCTCTACTTGGAATGCTTATCCTGCCGTATCGCGTTTGGTAAGATCACTCTGACGGCTTTGGCCCCGCCTACGAGAGAAGAAATCCCCTCTGCGCGCGCTCCCCTCGCACGTTGTTGTTTGTTAAGTTCACATAGTGACTAGGGGCGTATTAAACATTAGGCAGAGTATGCACGTGCCATTTTTCTAGGGGCGCCAAAACTCTGATAAAGCCACACGGTCGAAGTACTTGGCTTGCCCCTACTTAGCTGACCAGCCCGTTAGACAATGCCCAGGGGCGGAAAGTTAATCTGTGCCTAAAGGCAGTAGCGTAGCTAGCATGGGTGACACCCGAGGCGGATATCATGGTGTGCTACTGACTAGTCTCTAGTTTGTGAAAGTTTTTATTTTTTCCACGGTCGGGTGTCACCCCCAAATCACGCCCAAATGGGTGGCACTCGGGGCGGACCACCCCCAATAACCCCCTAGCTACGCCACTACCTAAAGGCGCCGAAAGGGTTAATCCGCCCCTGATAGTGACGTCAAAAAACCGTCAGCCATATCGAGACGAAAATCTACCGCGATAAGCATTCCAAGTAGAGGTATGGATTCCTGCCGAAGTTCGGATTGAAATATCGCGTGATTTGTAAGGCGCAACTAAGTTTATGTCGGTAAAGGTCATCTTGTTTATATGAAAAGAGGCTCGCGACGGCACCTGTCCGCTTGACTCTCACGCTACGAGGGAAAGAGGGTGGAAAGCCTATGCAATCCCCCTCCAGTCGCTGCTATTTTCATAGTTTGACAAGGTTGACGTCTCCATTTCCGACCGGGCGACTTGGCCCCCCTCCGTGTGAGTTTTTGTCTCTCTCTCATCGGCGCGTTTTGCATAGAAATAAATAATTCGAATGGTGGTTGTAGCACCGACTGGGATCGGGACTAATATGTTTGGCGTAGAGAGAGATTATCCCCCGCTGGGTTTTCATTCTTTTGTCAATCAACGCTTGCGAAATGTCGTCTTCCACTACCCCCTATCGACAATTCTCTCCCGATTCGACGGTTTGTCATAACCGCTGTCGATGAGAAACTTCTGACACTAGTCCGTTCAAAATCCCTTCTCAATGCAGCGTTGTTATTTCGGTCGCGGGCTGAAGGGAATATCCAACTGATGAGGGCTTTTGTTGCGTTCCGTGCTTGGATTTCTGATGTAATAAATTAGTGCTATGACCTAACATTACTTGAAATCTCTACAATCGAATTGAATTACGGTAGAAACCAGGTTTTTCGCGGTTTTATAGCCCAAGTTTTATTTTTTTCCTACGAGTTTCCATATACCGGTTTCTCTACAACCCTCAACCTCCATAGAACCGGTTTCCCTACAACCTCAAGCTTCACATAACTGGTTTTCCTACAACCTCAGCCTCCACAAAACCGGTTTCCCTACAACCTCAGCCTCCATAAAACCGGTTTCCCTACAACCTCAGCCTCCACAAAACCGGTTTCCCTACAACCTCAAGCTCCACAGAACCTCACAACCACCCCCGAACGCAATATTCGAACCGGTATACAACCACGACAATTCATCAAGGACAAGTACATTCCCAAAAAGCAATTAACGAGAATTAAAATCAACAGCGAAACGGCTCGTTTGGGTCTAAAAACAGGGGTAATGTATTTGCGAATTCCTCTACGAGAGGGCGGTACCATCACGCCCTCTTCGTGACCTTTAGTTGGAAAGGCGCGAAAATAAAAAAATCAGGTGAGCAATTAGATAAGGCAATTCAAAGATTACTGAACTCTACCGTTTGTATGTACCCAGAGCTGAAGGTCCCTAGAGTGCCAAGAAGCAAAACAAAAATATGGCCTAATGGCGTTCTTACGACCAGAAGGCTTTGTCGGTTGAGGCTTTTCCTAAATGGTCACTTAATAACGTTGATTATCTCCGTTAGAGAGTGTGCTAGCGCGCCTGGCGAGGGGAATCAGGCTGAGGGGGGGTGCCTGAACCGCCGACGTCAGCGAATACGTCGAAGGTTTCCAGAGAGGAGAAGAGATCTTCGAGGGTTCAATAAACTCTCTCGGTGGTAACCTTGAGGACACTAATATTGATTACGTACAGGCCTCTACGCATACAGCCCCCGCTCGAGGACCTACGAAAGCTACCCCCTCTAGCGATTGATTTTGGCCGACTCTTACCGAACCGACGAACTGCGCAACTACCAAACGCGAATACAGGGTGCTGTTGGCTAAATGAACCTCGAAACCGGAAAAATTGTTATCAAACTTTTAAACATATTTTAACTCAGTTTTCTTTGATAATTTTTATTTACATTGTGTTTTGATGATTCCAACTCTAGGTTCTTAATAATTAACCAAGCTAATTGAACAATGTCTTAGATAAATTGGAAACCGAAGAACTTTGACCCACTTTCCAATATTGGACACCGTTTCGTATTTAAGAAACACCCTGTATAGTACTTTTGTACGCCTTTCACGCTATTTCCTCTAGAAAGGAAACGCGATCACCCTGTATATTACGAAGTAATGAATTATTACTTTGTATTGTCTCGCTATAGCGGGATTCCATAAGGAGCTATTCTCAAGGTCGCCGCTCAAAAATACGGGAGCTTGGATGGTAACACGACTTTTATATTGCTCTTTAACGTAGAAAATACCCCAAAAAAACAGGCTTATTAAAAGGAAGGTTTAATGAGAGATGATGAAAGATAATCATGGGTTTTTTGGGGGCTACTTAGTGTTTGGTAATTATAAGGACATTTGGCCAATATAATATACCACGAGTACGAACAAAGGGAAGATTTAATGAAGGGGCAGATTAATCGCGAAGTTAGACCCCCCCCCCTATTCATCGGATAAAAGTTACTCGACATTTGAAGTAGTTTATCGTCAACGACCACGTATTGATGAGGCCTGTGTCCCGCTCTTTGATAATTCTGATATTTTTATCTTCCCATATGTTACACCGAAAGTCTGCTTCGAGATTTACTTTAAAATCGGTTCATTTAAGCGATTAGGTTTGGCTGTTCAAGTATTAAATATTTTGATACACCCGGACACACGACGAAAACCAAAACGTGTTTGAACCATACTATGTTCAAGCTGTGATCAATACATTTAATTTTTTTTTTTAATATTTGGCTACACCAGGACAAGACTTGTAAAAGTGTTAGAACAATTGTGAGTCATATTTTAACACTAGGACCCACGACGAAATCAAAAAGTGTTTGAACAATACTATGTTAGGTTGTGAGCCATAAATTGTATCATATTTTAAAAAAAAATTGCTACACTAGGAACCACCATGAAATCAAAAAGTGTTTGAACAATACTAGGTTAGGTTGTGAGCCATAAATTGTATCATATTTTAAACCTTTTTGCTAAAACAGGGTACGTGACGAAAACCAAAAAAGTGTTTGAACGATACTATGTTTAAACATTTTGCTAAACCAGGGTATGTGTAGAAAATAAAAAAAAGTGTTTGACCATTACTATGTTAGGTTTTAAGCCATAAATGTTTAACATATTTTAAATATTTTGTAAACCAGGATACGTGACGAAAACCAAAAGTGTTTGGACAATACTATGTTAGGTTGTGAGAATCGTCCCAACACAATTTTGTTTTCGTGAGTCCTAACCAAAGCTATCAACACGCGTTAATTTCTTTCTGGTTTGAAAATTTAGTCGGAATTCTATAATATAATGTTAGAGCATCCTCTGCATGGCTTTCAAATATTCTAGGAAACTTCCATACCGAGTTCCATACTTTCACTTCATTTAACCCGTGATATCCCCAACATAATTAAATGTATGGTTGTATCGAAATTCTGTATACCCCACTGTCTTAATTAAATTTAATATAAAATGCCCAATTGACAACTAACTTATAATTAAATTTAAATTTCGAGATCTAATCAATTGGAAGCGAAACCTTGACCTTTTTACCTTAAGGTAAAATTAATTTCGAACAAGTAACGAGTCTTACAGTACGGTTGAACCATTAGGGGCATCGGCATCAAGGTCGTATTTTCACATTGAACAAAAAAAGGTTACTGTTAAAAAAGCGACGATCATGTACGTTAATTTTAACGAGTTATTTCAGCCGCCAAAAGTCGTAAAAATGATATTTTTTGTAATTTTTTATTGTCGGGGATATTATTTTTGCGTGGTTGATCGTAAAGATATACGCTTTTTTATGTTATCATAAAACTTGCCTCTCTTAGACATTAAAATTTAAATAATGAATGTAAATAAAAATATATAACTACTTACATGATGGATTAGCTACGAGTTCGTCGACCTTAAATTTTAATTATATATTTTTTGTTGCCCCCACCCCCCACACAAATAATATATATTTAAAATTCGTGGCGCGAAGATTGAAATTAAACATTTAAAATCAAATAATTTCCACGACTATGAATGAAATGCACCATTTTTTTTTTAGTTTTCTATATAAAAATCGTAGGGGGGGGGTGGCTTCCATTGGGGTTCAAATTGAGGGGTTGCGACTTTTGGAGGTGGTTTCCACGGCGTGCGGGGGGTAGGGATGGGGCATTCGAAATGAAAGTGAAAGCCTAGCGTAAATGGGGTGGGGAGACTATAGGGGTCAATCAACCACGGTGCCACGGAGTTTATACCCCCCTCCACGTTGCCCCCTCCCTCGAAAAACGAAAACTTTAGCAGACAGACTCGCGAGGAGGTGTCTTGAGATTTTTTTCCACCGGGGAGTCTAATGATAACAACGCGCCGCTTGAAACTAAAAACAAACATTTTCAATTGAAAGAAGTCTTGCGTCACCTTTTTGGAGAGATTTCTTCAGAAATTGCCAGACTTTGAGTAACCGAGGGTTCAAATCCTTCCCAAAATAAAATATCGGTCGGTGTCTTCATTCAAATTTTTCGATAGCGTTGAAAGATAACTGAACGAATCGTTTTTGAGCGTCTAGACGTTCCCGCTCGTAACGTCAAGAGCTTAACCTCACTAATAAATAATAAGTAACATTTGACATTTCTATAAAAGCGAGGGGTCCAACATTGGAAAATTTTGCTTAGGGAATTTTGATTATCAAGGTGATTTCAGAAATCAGAAACTGATGGGGATATCAGAGCCCGATTTTCGTGATGATTTCTGTTTTTGAGATTTTAAAAAAACCTGAAATCTACACACAAATCGCGCTCTGCAATCTCAAAATCAGTTTCTGATTTTTGAAATTATTGAGATTAAAATGTTGTTTTTCCTTTCGGAGCCAAAAGTGTGACGACACTGAATAGTGTGTTGTGGTTAGTGTGAAATTGGAAGCAGATACTGTTTCCGGTCGAAAAATGCAATTTTCGACGTATAACAAACTCTAAAAATATTTCTGGTCTCTGACTCAAGAAATTTGTCCTAGAGTTATGCGGCAGCCAGTGAGTTTTTCGTCGCCGATTCGATTATCACTGTCGGTGGTGTTTTGTTTTTTTTTATCGCTCAACAAGAAGGTGAACGTCCTGCGACTGCTTTTACAATCTTTGTTTTTTACTTTGTCAAGAATGTCCTTCGTATGTCTGCTGCCAAAGATATCAGCAATAACTAGAAGCTCTTCATTTTCTAATATTTTAATCAAAGACTAAAAACGACCCACGTAATCTCGGTTAAAGGAAATATTACCTTAGCTTTTTTGAAACGGATCAACAATAGTTCGGGTTTCTGCCACTAGCGTCGCTTAGTATCGTTTCATAGCTCTGGAAGATCGACTCTGTTTATAACCATTTTGATTATGGAGTTTATGAAAATCGAAATTTGGCGGATAAAGTGGGATACGCGACGAGGAAAATCAAGTCTAAAAATGAGACTCAACTAATTTTCTAAATTAAGGTTAGACTCGACTACTTTTTCTAAATTAAGATTAGACTCGACTACTTTTTCTAAATTAAGATTAGACTCGAACACTTTTTCTAAATTAAGATTAGACTCGACTACGTTTTCTAAATTAAGATTAGACTCGACTACTTTTTCTAAATTAAGATTAGACTCGACTACTTTTTCTAAATTAAGATTAGACTCAACTACTTTTTCTAAATTAAGATTAGACTCAACTACTTTTTCTAAATTAAGATTAGACTCAACTACTTTATGAATTCAATAATTCAAAACCAAATCAACTACAGCGCCTTCTATACAACTTAATTTGTATATTTAAATTCGTAATTTTTACGATTTATTTTGAGCTTATGGAAGGAAAACAAATAAAGTAATAATATCAGCGTCCGGTTGAAAGACACCTCTATAGAGTAATCAATCTTGAAAAATTTCCCTAAAATTACCTAACCAAGTCCAAGTCCTAAGCAATTTAATTCCGATCGCATTTATGGACAAGGCTTCGTAAAGTGCGTTTAGGGCCAAGGCTTAGTCGAGTGCGTTTATATGCATAAAAATAATAAAAGTTCGTGTTTCACGCATGGTCTGAAATAGTTTCAAATCCACAGAGAGCGAGAGATAATTAAAGAGATTCAAAAGCGAAGTAGAATTATGAACCTTGAGGGGGAAAAAACGGGGTAAAGCGGCACTGACGAAGAGGGGAATAAAAAATGTAATATGAAAAAAAAAATTCAAAAAACTGCTGACATTGATCAATGGGTCGATGATGGAAGAAACGAGATACTTGGGAATTTTTTTATCATATTTTGAGCTCCTTAAATTTACCAGCATTATAATAAATCGTATTCTTACACTAACGTAAGTGGTTTTTTAGAGGAATTTTCGCCTACCGATCACAATCAATTTTTGGCCTATTAACGCCTGTAGAAGTGTTCTACCAGCAACGTACAGGTTTTCAGGGTTAAGTTACTTCGTAGGCCTTGTTAAAGTTATTAAATACAGGGTGTTTTCAAAGGTTATTTGTAGAGGGTGAGTTGAGAAGTATGCCAGTTTTTTCCCATTTTCCTACGATGAGCTTCAAGTGTGGCCTAAAAACCAAGCAGCAGGGAAACGCGAACATTAAGGTTTGGGTTCGTGTGATAGGTTAAAAGGGACTTTGTGAACAAATCGAGGTAACCAGTGTAAAAAAGTAAACTTAAACAGTATTTTAAGTCCCTGCTGCTTGGTTTTGCTATTGTTGCAGCATACTTCCAGGGGCTAGTAGGCCACACTTTGAAGCTCTCTGGCGCTCTTTTAACTCATCGTAGGAAAATGGGGAAAAACAGGCATACTTCTCAACTCACCCTCTACAACTCCTTTAAATTTTTGCATAACCTTTAGAAACACCCTGTATAATAAACAATTTACTTCTAACATTATTTTGATAATGAAACGTAAATTTACCAAAAAATCGAAGTTAAAACCAAAATTCAAAGAATAAAGACATTAGAGTGGCGAAAATTAACTTCTACACGCGAAAAAACTTTCTACCATAATTTAAATAAACGACACCCAGGAAAATAACTCCATTATAACGCCCCTCTTGTTATCGTGCACTCGCGTCTAACTATATATAATAAAACAAAAATATAAAAAAAAACCCATTCTGAAAAATATCAAAAGGGGAAAAAAAGCGCAACGTGAAAGGAAACAATTTGATAATTATGTCACAAAACCAACATTCCCTTTTCCTAGCAACACACTCCACTCCTATCCTCCCCTACTCCACTGCCTCCATGCCCTGACTGCCAATTGAACAAGCGCCCCCCGCCACCGCCATTATGCAACACGCCTTCGAGAAGAAGACACGCATCTCTGGAGTCTGGACAAACCAGTAATTACCCGCGCTAAGGCCCCAGAGGTAAAGTTCTCTCTCCGAACGTCGAGCCAAGGCCTAGAGGCCGAGGCTTAGCAGAAACAGAAACCGAGGGGTAGAAACTAAATAAAATCTTTATCTTGATCCGGTTTACTCCATCGCTTGTTATTTTTTTACATATATTTCGTCTCTCTAAGTACGCCTAATATTTGACTGCCATTTATTGGGCCGGGGGGAGGGGGTCTTCGTATATAGATTAGTATTTGAACAACAATATCTACGAAGAACAGGCTTATTTAATTTTTTTCGTGGTAGATTGTAAACCAAATGTATTTAAAACTGGCGTGGGGCCCCTCTCATTTCCACGGAGCACATTTTTCTCCTATTAATGACCTACGCGAGGAGTCAAGCGAAGAGGTCATGGACCCCTTCCTCTACTACTTTTTTGCCTTGCTCGCAATAGGGGTGCTTGATCTTTGCCGCCTCGAACAGTACACCCCATTCGCGATAGATTTGAATTCTGATCCTCATCATTTCGAATCGAAAAACGTTTCAAAGTTTTTATTCCAGCAGTTTTCACCGCGATAAAACTATAATAAAAGGGTACGGAATCCCCGCGTAATATCTACAAATGGCAATGACAGATGTTTCAAATATCTAAATAAAAACGAAGGTTCACGAACTTTTTAGAGGTTATCAAAAGTGTTAAACAGGCGTGTTCCGTCTAATCGGAGGTATCGTGGGGTATTTTACGTATTTTATGACGTCAAAAGCGGCTGGGGAAATAAAATCGACGTCATCGAGATGGGGCGGAGCTTGGCCTCCTTACGTCATTCTCAGTGCTACATAAAGCCATAAGTAACGTAATATATATAAGTATGATAATTAATAAAAAAATTATCAGTTAGTTATGGCGTAATCGAACGTAGAGACGAAATAAACTACTACTAAGGACGATAATATAATACTCTGTTTAGTTGCCAGTCCAAGTCGGAGAATGGCAGTGTCGAAAAAGGTTCGGTAAAAACTATTGACTCGTGACATTAAGAGAAATATTTTTTCTACTTTCTATTAATTATATTTTATAGATAATGATAATTAATAAAATAGTTTTAGTAACTATTTGAAAATAATATAGCTGGATTCCTTCGGAAGTTTAATTATAATTAATTAATTCAGATTAATTTTAAGAGATTCGTGGGTAAACTAAATTCCAGTTTAGCAAGTAGAGGCAGCTCGTCAAATTTAAAACGATACCTTAGATCCAAGACCAAGTAAATCAACTTGCGCGTACTAGGTTTCTCATTGTGGGTCATTTCTAATTGAACCAAAAAGTATTTTAAATATAAACAAAAATTGATTGCTCAAATCGAGGGGTCGGACATTTACCAAAATCCCGTACACTTTGTCTAAAATCGCAAAATCTTTTAACTCTCTCTATGGTAAATTAACATTGAAATCCCAAAATCACTTCAAAAATAATGATAAAATAGACAAAATATCTACGAAATCCCGCAATCCCGTACAAGGCAAGTGTCCGACCCCTCGGCTCAAATGCGTATACAAATCCAGAGAAATTACTCGAAATCACCGAAATTTTTAGAGAATTAATTGAAGATCACCTACATTTTTAAAGAATTAATTGAGAATCACCGATAAATTAGGAGAACTCGGTGAAAATTAGCGAAAAGCTCAGTGGCAATTATGGTTAAATTAGCGATAACATTTTAGGAAAATCAGTAATCAGGCGTACGAGTTTTAGACGAGTGACTACCCATTATTCGCGCCTTTGTCAATCTAATGAAAGATTTAGCCTGTGAAGCAGTGGCGTAGCTGAGAACTCAGAGCCCCCCCCCCCCCCCGCAAAAATCTCTATGAGGCCCCCCTTTTTAATTTTTTTATGGTTAGCCCCCCCCCCCTGTAGCCCGAGGCCCCCCTCGCACCGCGGGCCCTGCGGACCATCAGCTACGCCACTGCTGTGAAGACATTTCGAAACCCAATTACAATATTTTGATACGCGATTAACGGCGATTCCTCGACAAATATAAAACGAAATAAGGAACACGACGACTCTTGAGTCACGTAAGCGTAACACACTTTCTCCGTGTGTGTGTGGCCAGCGTGGCCGAATTGCCCAATCCGCGGTGGCTCGAATTCCCAATGCTCTACGTAGGCCCAGGGCGAAAATCTTATAACGAAACGTCGAAGAAACCGAAAGTGCTCCCAATTTTCAGTTCGTACGCTGGGAGGATCGACGCTAAGAGATACCTTTCCCAAACTCCGCAGACTTTACCCGGTAGTCTCGCCTTCAATTCGGGGTCAGGAGACCCGGAATTCGCGTTATCCAGAAGCTGGGTCGAAATGTAGGAGTGCGGCGGAGGTGGAGAGGGGAGCGAGCATCGTCGGAGTAAACACTGCGCGGAAACACCGAATCTCGACTTCCGAGCACGAGCCAATGGCGGACATCAGCCCCCCTCCCCACGTCGCCCCATTTCCAGGCTAAACTCTGCCCTCCCCTTCGCTCCCCCCCTGCGATTTTTACATTTAAAAAGCCGAGAGAGAGAGAAGGCGAGGTGAACGACCCGAAAAGCGAGCTCGGGTCGGCGACCCCGTATTACAGACGCCTATAACTTCGGCTCCCGAAATTCAACGCTAATACTTGGCTCCGCGATATTTGCCATTCTAAACACTTTATACACCGTTGCATTTTTTTGTCCAACTCTCTCTCAGTCTCAGTCTGTTCGGCGTTATCGGAACAGAGCATTCACCGACTTGTTTTTTTTTTTTTAACGAAACACTTCCTCTGGGTGGCGATTCCGAGTATGGGTCCCCCCCCCTCTTACGCGTTTTCCCACCCTTATCCTCTGGATCTTTTTTTTACCCATATGCCCAGTGAGCCACTGACCCAAAGGGGACGAGATTTTTTTGGGTACTTTTTTTTTGCGCTTCTTCTGTGTTGGGAAGACCCCTCCGGTTCCCATCGGCCCTATTCCGAGACAATTTTTTTTATCCTCTCTCTTTCTGTGGGATAAATATTTTTGGCAGGGTGCGACGGACGAAGGGACCCCCGGGATGGTACTATTCTTTTCTTATATCGGTATTTTTAGAGGTTTTTTTTTTCAAAAAATATTGCTCGGAAAACCGTGGAATTTGGCGAACTTAACCTTGCACGCTCGAGATATTTTATGACGTGTCGGGTTACCGGGTGCTGTCGGTTACAAGTGCAGTGTGTCAACCGTCGAGTTGGTAGGGCAGGGGGGGGGGGTAGAAACACGTTCGTGTATAGCATCCTCGCGCGTCGACTCGACAATATTAGTTTAATGAAAATGGTTAGATTTATATTTGGACTGATAACGTAAACTAACCCAATTTCAACAATTCTCCTTCCTGCGCGAATATTTGTTGACACTATGACGACACTGGCCACCAACGCGTGCCTTACAACTACGAGAGACGGGCAGAGTCATCTAATATCAATATTATTCCATAGTGGTGATACTCTCAATATGTCCACCTCGGGGACAAGTAGAAGGCTCTCCGGAGACATACGGAAGAAAAACATCAGGGACATCCAAATACGGAGGCACGCTGGCATGGGCTTTCTTCTAACCGACCCATATACCAATAAGACACGAAATCTTAACGAGAATGGCAGAGCCGCGGTTATCCCGAGAATGTGGAGGCCCAGTTAAATCGATCATTTCGAGTCAATTGAGAATGAGTTAGCAAAATTTCGGAGTGACGTTAATAACATTTTATCATCGTTATTTCGCGATCGAGTTAATATCCGCTTGAAAATTAAGGACATTGCGTGCGAAATTCCATTTGTAATGTATTTTATTTTTCAGCCGGGCTAATACTCAAGGCACTACCTTAGGCCCAAGTCAGCTAGCGACTTTTAATGACTTTAAACCAGGTGGCCGGGTTACAACGCGTAGGAGGTTGCTGGTAAGCCACGCGAGCCAACAGCTCTCTACTTTACTTGTATGGACGGGGGAGGAATCAGGGGAAAAATTCGGGGGAAAACCCTTTTAAGCAGCGGGGAGAGAACTTACAATCTCAACGCGGAAGGATTGGTTCCGAGTTTTCACCCAGTGCCACAAACCGCGATCCAACTCGGCTCTTCACGTTGCGAGATGAAAGTGCTAGCCACTACACCACACGGAGTATTTGACTAACTTAGGTTTCCAGTCAATAAAGACAACAGTAAGTAAGCGAGGCTCAACTCACCATGAGTGTCTGTCTGAGAGTTAGATCCGGGAAGAAGATGTCCTGTTGAAGGACGTAGCATATTCTTCTGCGTAGTGGTTTGCTGATGTATTCGCCGTTGAGGGTGATGGAACCGTGCGACGTCTTCAATCGTCCACCCAGGGCGTTGAGGAGGGTGGTTTTTCCGGAACCTGGCCGATGGACAGAACGACGAGAGGACAAGGAGGAGAAGTGAGCGCTCCACACCAAGACGAGTCATTTCGTTTATAAGCGGATCGAAGAAAAGGGTGGAAAAAGAAACAAAGTAGACGAGAGGAACACCAGTTAGATCAACGATAGTTTATCATAGACACACTCGCCACCTCGCGTCAGATAATGCTCTCGTCTAAAGACTGTCTCCGATAAGAGGTCGAACACTTTTAAAGATTATTTTATATTCTTTCGTAAAGTGGGATTTAAGCCTATCCAGTCAAGTGCCCGACGAGTTATTCCGCGCAGATAATAGTTTCCTACACTAATTGACTACGCGACAGATATTGAACCACCGCTGATATAAACTTGATATTCAAAGGTTCCCTGTTCAATGACGTCTAACATTCAATTCGAAATTGGTCATCAAAAAATTCCCTTACCAAAATTTTCTATAGACTTTCTATATAAAATTTTATAGAAATCTTAAAAGGTTGAAGGTTTTCTATATTCTATAATGCGCTATTAAATATTTCTATTAAAAGGGTCTAAATTGATCTGGAATTTCATAGATTCTATAGAAAATTGATCCGAAATGCCGTAGATTCTATTGAAAATTGACGCAAAACGCCATAGATTCTATAGAAAATTGCAATTCTATAAAACAATTATCAGAAATTCTACAGATTCTATACAAAAATTTATCCGTAATTCTATAGATTATCTTAAAACTTTATCATGAATTCTATAGAGTTTATAGAAAATTGATCCAGAATTCTACATATTCTATTGAAAATGGTTCCGGAGTCATTACATTTTATGTTTTCTATAAAAATGTTTTGTAAGGGTAATTCTTAGATTCCACCATAAATATATATCAATTTGAAGTCTAAATCGTATAAAGGTGGGCAATGGAACAATGACTAACCACTTGGTCCCATGACGGCCAGTACTTCTCCGGGCATAACGAAGCCACTGACATCGTGAAGGACAGGTTTGCCGCCGCAGCAGACATTCAGATCGCGAAAAACCAGGTCCAACGGACGATGTCTGGCTGGGTTGTTATTCGCCAGATTCCCGGCTGAACCGTTCGCCCTAAAACGAGATTAAAAAGATACATTTTATTATTTAAATTAACGAAATTAATATCAAAAGGAACGCGAATGAAGCGCCCAAAACGGATAAAGCTAGAAATAAGTCCCAAAATTGAAATTATAGTATCAAAGCCGAAAAATTATCGAACTTTCAAGAAAATTATAGTACACAAGTACGGCCAACTTTGATTACTCGCTATAGCGTGGTAGCACTTTATCATAGTTGGCCGTTACTAACATATTTAGTTTTCGTTAGGCTAAAACACGCTTGATTAGTCAAGTCGGCCGTATTTTCGAGTACAAACCAAACACACCAAGGAGTATAATATTTCAATTCTTAGCCTACTAGGAGTAACATAAGAAACTGGAAACGCGGTTCTTATGTTAACAGAAAGGAACTTTCTAAAATTTCTTAAATTATCGCGCAAATATCGGAAATATAGTAAAATTATCGCAAAAAGCGTAATTTAGTACGCGATTGAAATTATAGTACGGAAAAATTCGAAATGTACTATAATTATAGTACGGTTGGCAACGCTGCTTCCTTGGTAATATTTCCAATAAAATAGTTCATAGATTGTCCGTTTTGGGGTTGAAGTAGCCTTTGATCAAGGCCGTAGAATATAACGCCGCTGAGTGGCGCTACACGATCGTCTGCCGTGTCGCCATCTATAGCAGAAATTGTGATCATTGTTTTTCTTTACTCAGTTAATTTAACGTCCATAAAGATTCGATATTAATTAAGAACCACATATTGGAAGCACTTAATCAAATTATAGCTTGCCCTTCAGTCGGTCAATATTTTAAAGGGTCAGACTATCTTAATTAAACGAGAATACTTTGCTAATGAACTGCCGAATTTAGACACCTAAATTCAAACGAAAAACTACCGTTTTCAATATATTAAGTAGACAATTAATTCAAAATTTAACGACGTCCACTGCTAATCATTATAGAAACGTTAATTTTATTTTTATCAATGTTTTTCAAGGTTTCAAAAAAGTTAAGACAATTGGGTCTCATGACCACGCTCCCCCTAGTGCTATTTAACGGGACGACATTATAAAAATTGCGTAATCGAAATTTTGGCGACTTTTATATACAAGTAGAGCGTTCACCCTTTTGGCACTTTGACAAAAATTTCGAAAAAAAGGAGAAAAAATGATTCTCCGTACGCCGAGGACTGGAATAACTGAGAATAATATCGCTTTCAATGTATTCGTCGTCAGAGATTGATTACGAAGCGAATATTCGCTTCTTCTAGCCTAGTCACGCAACTCTTTTTTATTTAAATCTTACCATTAACAATATATTTCACTGGCATTCGTATAAGTTTAAGACGCTAACAAGGTTGCCACAAAATTTTTAGATTCAAATTCCCTGACTATTCCCTGACCATTTTAAGAAATTTTCCCAGACTTTTTGAGAAAAAAAATTTATATTTTACTTTTATTAGATGTTAATAAATTTAAACGGACTTATATTTCAGTAAAAAAGTTATTGAAAAAATTAGCCAATCTTGCAAGGAAATAAATGATAATCATAGAATTTGTCATAGATCTAGAGTAAAATTACCTTCAAATAGTGTCAAGATAAAGTTAAATTCCCTGACTTTTTGCAGGTTCTTAAAATTCCCTGAACTTTAAGGGCAATTTTTAAATTCCCTGACTTTTCCCCGATTTCCCTGGCTAGAGAGCGCTTTGAATGCGGTTTGATCGGTTAGTTTATACAATAAACCTAGAATTAATTTAATGAAATTATTAAGAATATCTGGGAATTTAAGAATAATCAGAGTGACATACATTCGAATAACTTAGGATTTAACCAAGAACTAATTGATTTAAAGTGCCACACCAGCGTTTCAAAAATTCGGCCCGGATTTAGCACGTGGCAGCAAATAATAGCAATCCTATTCTGGAAATTAGCGCGTGAAACGGGTCAAATTCAAACTCCGGTGTAGCCCTTAAACGAAAAAACTTCCCTCTAAAAAAACTTGGTCGACGTAAATGTATTCTTTGCCTTAACTATATTTTTAAACGTCAATTTCTGAAATGGGTAAAATACGACGAAACTGGCTGAGAAAAAAGGAAAGAGCAAAATAAAACTTATAATGTCGTTAACCTGACCTAATAATTGTCTTGACTGTTCAATCAAAGGCGGGGAGAGGGTTAAGACTACGTCAGTTAACTCGATATTGGCGGCCCGATGTCAAGAGAATTGGTCGTAACACTTTAGTCACTAAGGGGAACGGAGATACTTTCTCTGCCGTAAGATCAATCCTTGTTGCGAAGATTTTTCTTTCCCTGTTCCAGGAGAACTTTCTCTTTCTCCGGGACTGAAGCCAGGAGACATCCCCCAAGATTAAAGACTAGAGGGTGGTTGGGGCGGCGCACCAAAATCGGTTACTGTCGCCCCCCTCTTCGTTTCTACTCGGAGATAGCCAAAAGTCATTTTTCAACCAGAATGGCATTTTAAATTGTATATAAAAATATGGGTCGAACAGGATTTAAAGAACCAGAAATTTATATACTTTTTTTGTTGTTGTAAAGGGTTAATATTATAAACGAACGCCCCAAGCAGACGAAAAACGCCCTATCCACGAGACAAATATTTTACCTTATTATCATTTAAATTAATTTTAAACGTTTAAACTAGATTTGTGATTAATTTTACACGATTTAGTGTGGTCCATTTCCTGATTTGGGACGTCGTTGGTCCCGCGTTATACTCAATTTCGCGATAAATCGCCAATAAGAATATCTTTAGTTTAAGGTTATCTAAAGTGCCTCGTCGTCGGTGCCACTTTACCCCGTATATTCGTAAAACTAACGAGACCAATTGGCTCGAATAGAACACGTTGTCTCGTTAACTTTATACTCTCGTCTGTCGGTCATCAAATAAAACCATTCCCAGACAAACTGAGACAACAGTTGCGGAATAAATTCCTACATTACGAGAGATAAGTTAATTCATTTGCATATTAAAGGCTATTTCATACAATGATATACACTATGGTTAAGCCTAATCTTTGGAAACGGGAGACAACGTAAACAAACCGACTCAAGTTAGGAATACTTCTGGACTTTGCAACCGCAAACGCGGATAACGCAGAAGATTACCCATTAACACCAATACAATTGTTGAAAGAAATTTTAACAAAACGTATTTAGAAGTTGGAATTGAATTTCAATTTAAAAGTGCTACCGAACTCGCGACGGTAATATCCCTAGCGGCTTAGAGACATATACACTAAAAAATTTACGAACTTATATATATCGTAAAAGGGGAACGTTATTTTAATGAAACCTTCAAACAAAGTATACAAAAAAATGTGCAAAAAGCGATTTCTCGCTGTAAGTTATAATTACGTGGATATGGCAGAAACCAAGAAGCAGGGGGGGGGGGGGTGGGGCAGGTTCCGTTTCTGCTTAAGAAAGGAACTCAAGGCCAAAGGACGACGCATTTTTCAGACGAAGTACCACGTTGAGGGCACGGGCTTATGCAAATGAGCCACGATTACCGCTTAAACGCCTCCCTACTCTTGTTTTTCAAGGTACAGCAAGAAAGGTACCTATCGAATTATTTGACGAGGGAAGACTGGGAAGGGAGGAGGGGAATATGGAAAATAATAAAACAAAGGACGCGTATAATTTTTCAAGGTGTCGTTCACTTTTTTAATCTTATTTTTCTTTTATGGAAAAGGCTTAACGATTGTTCCAAGGTGACGTTATAAGGGGGGTATATCATTTTCCTGGCCGTCCGTGTTGAAATATTTCGGAGTGACGGAAATACAAAAGAAATATTGTAGCCTACTAAGAATAATGTATTTGCGTTTGCATTGTCACTGAAGAAGAGCTTACAAATCCCCCGTGGTGTTTAGTTTAGTCCAGCACTTGACGTTCGTGAGTCCTACGTCACTTTGGACATTTCGTGTTTAATCTACTGCTATTTACATAAACTGAAGAGAAAAGTCCGATATTTATTTATTTTTTAATGGGTACTGTTGCATTCACGAAGTACGTAAAATAGTTTAGACTACACTACGCTTTAAATAAAATCTGCACTCGTTAAATTGAAACGGTGATATAAATTCTGATTTACCCAAGCGCGATATCGCTTTACATATATCGTGTAAATCAACGTAGTAAAGTGGAACCCTCGACGCTATTTGAATAATGTGTTAATTCAATTAGAACGAAAACAGCTGATAAATACAAAGTACAGTGAGCGTTAAATGGGTGGAGTAAGGAGTTCACCATTAAAAAAGGTATTTGCTGGTATCCAAAGTATTTCATATACATAGTCGAAACGCCCATATATAGGAAACCCACACAGAACAGCGGCATTGTATTTTTGGCTGCCGTTTCAATCTACCCAGCAGGGTGTGTCGATGTGTTCGCGAGGTAACTATTCTTATTATCCGCCCAGTCTAGACGACACTACGAGAGGGGTTCGGAACCTTTTTTTTCCCAATGCCAAATTACGAAAGATTTCACTACGGCGTTATAATTATAACTAAGTAATAATTACTTTCGTACACAAATAGATCTGTTATTTTTAAAGGCGCATTTACTTCAGTTCGTTTGCTTTTATTTATTTGCCGTTTGTACGTCGTCAATAAACAATATAAATTGCAAAATAGGGTACATTTATTATGATATATTATATAGTGTCGTGAGTTACGAGACAACGTAATCGCGAGTTCTACGTCTCTTAAAAACCCCAAATTTAAAAATACCGATCATAACTTTTTTAATTAGTCGTTTCTTTATTAAGTTAAACAAAACTAAAACGAGTTTTGTCTTTCTATTATAAGCTACATTACAGCTCGTCGTGAGACCACTGTACACTAGAACACCAACTACCAACCACAATTAAAGATACGAAGGTAATTAATACAGGTATACGAAATGCGTATAAAAAATCATTTACCCGTACGTTTAGGCCTACTTTCGTGCGACATTATTAAAAATAATATATAACACAAAATGTATATATATATATATATATATATATATATATATATATATATATATATATATATATATATATATATAATATATCTGAAACTAACCGGATTTCTAGGTTTTTGGATAAAAAAAACAAAAAGAAACAAGTTCTACTCGTTTTTATAAAAAATAAAAAATAATCTGGAATTTTTAAGAAGAGTAAGATTTATCCTTAAAACTGAACACTTTTCCCCGTCCATCTCGAGACTTGAGAAAACTATTTTATCCATATATATATATTCTTTAGGTTAGGTTTACTTAAAATTTTCAAACCGTGAAATTTACACCGATAGAATTTGAACCAAACGTCTTTTTAATCAATTTTTTTTTTCAAAATACGAATTTCATGTTTGAGTTTTGAACGATAAGACTAACTATTAACTACACAGAGTAGTTTTTTTTTAAACGTAGAATTCATTTAACTCAAATCCATCTACACCAGTGATAAAGCGTTACGTCCACAAGGAGGGTATTTTATTTCACAATTACGAAGATAGTTGGTAAAGTTGAACCCACGATAAAAGATTAAACTGGCGTGTTTTTTTTATTAGTTCAATGCCACTTTTTTCATTAAACTTTAAAAGAGTATTTTAGCCATTTTGGAATAACTTGTGATAAGTAATTTTACGTGCACTTAATACAAAATTTAAAGCCGCGGAAGATTCAAACTGCTTAATGCAACCCAATCATAAGCTGTGGTGTCGTCCGTAATCCTTTACAGATATCGCGTGTTCTACTTTAGTAGATTCCTGAAAAGTATTTCAACCGCGATTTACCAAACGCGAAAATCCGCGATCAGAGGCGGCCTGACTGGGCAGGTGGGCCAAGCCTCTAAGCTACTATGTCCACCCGAATAAAACGTCACGTGCAGTTAGTGCCTTAGTCTACGGTACTTTACAAATAAATTAGAATTCTCATCACGTTATTAAAGCCAGACTTGTTATTTGCATAATGGTTTTCGCAAAACGTTAAAGAATGAAACGAAAAAATCCGCGTAAACATCCAACGAAATAATTCATAAAATACAACGCCCATAGATTAATTTAACTACAATCAAAATTCCTCCCGCTATAACAATCGTCTAAAATAAATAAAATATAAAATAGTCTATAAAATTGAAAAATCTGTTAAAAAAATTAATGATAAAATACAATTCGTTAAACGTTATGATTTTTACTATAGGAGGAACCAAAAGAAAAAGCGATTAATTCAAAGTTGTGGGGGGAGTAAAGTCTGCGCTGTCCGATAGCTTAATATCGCGAATGTATACGTTGAGAGGGGGGATAGAGGGGGGAGTCGATTACTTGGCTATAAAAAGGCAATAAAAAGTGGCTTTGAAAAGTGGAAACCTGTTTTTGGATGGAGCGGCGCAGGTACACAAATTTGTCTCTATACTGGGTATCTAGGTATGGAGCGAAATCTCTCAACCATTCTACAAATACATATACCCTCATACCTATAAGCCCACATTTTTTTTATACGATGGCGCACGGTGACGGAGGGATAAAAAATAGCCATTTTAATTCGGGTTTCACGGTAAGCTATGTACGATTGGGTTTGACAGCGTTTGAACACCTGTCTCCCCCTCGAATGCTCACCGAAAAGTGGAGTCATTTTTTAAAGTCGGGTGCAGCCGAATTCCGACGATAACAAATGTTTAAATGTAATAATTGCGAGTTTGCAAAGTTTGGGTTAAGTTATCTAACGTCAGTAAGGTGAGAGGTTTATTTAAGTTGGAGGTTGTATTTCAGACGATAAAGTTATCTTTGTGCTAATGTAAACATTTACGCACGGTTATCGGCTGTAAATTTTAATTAAAGCCAAGCTATATATTATATACATATATATTTATACATTCCGTTGGCTGTTAGAAGGTAGGCTATTCCGCTGGAGTAGCGGAGGGAGGCTTTATTCCGTGGGAGTTATCTGTTTTGGGGCAGGCTATATTCCGTTGGGAGTTATCTGTTTTGGGGCAGGCTATATTTCGTTGGAGTTATCTGTTTTGGGGCAGGCGAAAATTCCGTTGGAGTTATCTGTTTTGGGGCAGGCGAAAATTCCGTTGGAGTTATCTGTTTTGGGGCAGGCGAAAATTCCGTTGGAGTTATCTGTTTTGGGGCAGGCGAAAATTCCGTTGGAGTTATCTGTTTTGGGGCAGGCTATATTCCGTTGGAGTTATCTGTTTTGGGGCAGGCTATATTCCGTTGGAGTTATCTGTAGCGGAGAGGCTATATTCCGTTGGCGTTATCTGTTATGGGGCAGGCTATATTCCGTTGGAGTTATCTAGCGGAGGGAGGCTATATTCCGTTGGAGATATCTAGCGGAGGGAGGCTATATTCCGTTGGAGATATCTAGCGGAGGGAGGCTATATTCCGTTGGAGTTATCTAGCAGATGGAGGCTATATTCCGTTGGAGTTACCTAGCGGAGGGAGGCTATATTCCGTTCGAGTTCTCTTTTGGGGCAGGCTATATTCCGTTGGAGTTATCTGTAGCGGAGGCTATATTCCGTTGGAGTTATCTGTAGCGGAGGCTATATTCCGTTGGAGTTATCTGTAGCGGAGACAGGCTATATTCCGTTGGAGTTATCTGTAGCGGAGACAGGCTTATATTCCGTTGGAGTTATCTGTAGCGGAGACAGGCTATATTCCACGGTAGGGGAGAGCTCCAATCCGTTGGAGTTATCTGTAGCGGAGACAGGCCATATTCCACGGTAGGGGAGGGCTCCAATCCGTTGGTATTAGATGTAGCGAGGCCGCAATTCAATTGGTGTAGGCTGTAGCGGGTGAGCTCCAATCCGTTGGCATTAGCGGTAAAAGGGAGATGTATATATTACTACTAAAACTATAGCCTGATTTCCACGACAAATTAAATTTTAAAAATGGTTCCTTGTACGTGGTCGTATATTATTTGAAACCGACTTTCGAAAACGAGATATATCGGAGATTTAACAAATGACGAGCACGAAACGAGCCAGAATCAGAGTTCGGGGAAAGGCGCTCTCTCTCTCTCTCTCTCTCTTGTTAAACGAAAGAGAAAGTTTAAGTGTCCTAGATCCCAAAATCGAAATAAAAAATAAAGCGGTGAAAAACAGCGTGAAACACTAAGTTACCCAATCAGGGAAAAAAATGAAATTCAGGTTATATAGCGTAATCCTTAACTATATACGTATAAAAGAAAAAAACATATATTCCCCGTTAAATCTTGGTAAACATATTTTCCAACCCGTAGAACACGAAGTTATAAAGATGTACGATACTTTTTGAAATAATGTATTTTCATCCGTTTAAAAGAATACATTGTTACCATTTCTGTACCGAAAATGATACAATGTTTTAGAATTCGATTTATAGTTTAATAATTAAATACGATTTAGTTCGTAATTCAACGATGTGAAAGTGGTAAAAACTATACGTATTATTTCGTCATTTAGTTCCTTTACCGCGCGCCAGAGGGCTCGATAATTCCCTCCTCCCTCCCCCCGCCGGCGTTTTCAGCGACAAAATTGGAACGCAGCCAATTTTAAAATGGCGGAATTGAAAAAAAATTGGCAGCCAAGTCCGCTATATAGCTGTAATTTAAAGCAATTTAAATACTTAAAGATACGTTTTACATAACCGTAGACGTAGCGATTGGGACAATGTATAATTTAAGCACGTTGTTTCGACTTAAGAATCCTGTTACTTACCGTATTTAAGCGTAGAGAGGGTAATGCTACAAAACAAATTAAATGCTAATGTATTATAAATAAAATGACAAACAAAAAACTACGGTAACTATCCTAACTTGCCTCGGGGAAATTCAAACTTCTGCGCGTCCGCCGGAGCATCGTTAAATGCAAACTATCCATTATTTATTAATGAATTTAACCGATACTTTTAAGTTCTACGTGCTTATTTCCCTTCATGAAATTCTCTAGGTTTTTTTTTATTTATGCGCTTTCTTGTGACGATAAAGAAATAAATTGTCCGCCATAGCCGTGCTACAACTACTAAAGCGGAATTTCGCCCTTTGCAAACGCGAAAATAAAGCCCAATTTTGGGAAATAAGTAGGCGTTCGGAATCATAGATGTCGCTTTATAATTCTTCGACACTGAAATGTTAGACTTTCTAGCGACACCGCGATGCGGGGGATGTTCGAGTTGGTCTTTGGAAGTTCCGAACTTTAAATTTAGTTTTTTTGGGGGAGGGGGGGGATTAATCTGGGTAAATGGAAATAGAAGAAAGATATTTTCTTTACCTGTGTTTCGGATGAATAGCGGGCCTCATACGAGCCATTTCGGTCTGCTCTAGAAAATGAGCCACTTCCAAGCTATAGCTCAGTGGTAACATTTTACGTAAAGGGTTGTCCTATCGGAGAGCGCCTTCCAAAATACGCACTCCCACCTTCGAATAAGCTTCCTTATCGCGGAGAACGCGACGAAAAAATATCACCACAATTGCACCAATTATCTCAAAAAGTCACCGTCGAGAAGTGAGCGAAACTTAACGCGCGATTTTGTTAAAGAAAACCAAACGAATAAAACGTCCGTTTTACTACGAACGTAGCCATAAATCTAAACGAACGATTTTGAAAACTTTGTAGCAACTTTTGCCATTAGAAGAGATTCCAGGCGTAGAGAGTGAAATTGAGAGTGTGCCGAGAGACGCGAAACTGCTCGCGCCGGCGTACTGCCGTAATACGCGCGGATGGCGAAGAGGACGCGAAACTTTTTCCAACGGAGCTGGTCCGACACTTTTGCGGCTCTCTCTCTCTCTCCTCGAGGAGAAAAAAGAGAAGCTATGACGTGACGCGCTGATCTCCGGCAGAGCTTGAAGCCGAGTTTCACTCAACCAGCGAATACCGCGAAAGGCAGGAATACGACGTCGCCCGCGCCTCTGCTGGAGCGACGCTAGCGCCGTTGCGGACGGAATCGGAAACAAACGCGCGCGCGCTCGAGGAGAGGGGGGAGTCACGAATAGGGAAAAACTGACTGCAGGGGTATCTAGTCGCGTCGAAAATAACTACGGGCGTCGGTGATAGCTTTTCACCGCGTTGTTGAATGCCATCTTACTGTCATATAATCCGAACCGTCTATAAATTAATGATAGCTTGGGTACATTTTTGGCAGGTTAGACTCTTATCTGGTATCTCAATATTTGGAAAGATTCTTCCATCGCTTATGAAGAGACGAGTTTGGTAGCTTCAACTTCTCCGTTTTAACATTTCTTCGAAGGGATTAAAGTCGTCGGTGAAGTGGGCCTCGCGAAGAGGCCTCGAACGTAATCGCTTTTTTATTTTATTTTAAAACCATTTTAAAAGCTAGTTTTGAAAGACGACCATATCATTAAAATATGTACTTTCGAAATACATCGCATTCAAATTTGAATAATTAATTAAATAACTGCAATTAACGTTTTTTGGTTACGTCATTTATTGAAATTTAATTATATGCTAAGTTTTAAAAATTAACTACTTGCCCAAAAATATACGGATTTAAAAGAAAATTAAACGAATAAAAGTGCAGATGACAGAAAATTTATTCGAAAATACAGAATAATCTAGTGACTTATAATGCCTTTAAATAGGAGGCCCTGTTACAACGCGTAGGAGGGTGGTGGCAAGCCCCGCATGCCACGCTAGCCAACAGCTACCTACACTAACTATTACCGTTAACCGCTACAATATTTAATGGAAAGGGGAAACCCTGGAACTCGGCGGAAAACCCCTTTAACCAGTGGGGGAGAGAACTTGCAAACTCAACGCGGAAGGGTAAAATTTAGTTTTATTTTAAAATAAATGTTGTCTTTTATTTGAAATCAGTACGCAAGTACATAATTGATTAGGATCGTTCCCTAAATCAAATAGGTTGGAATGACGAATTCTAGTTTTATTGAAGTTTTATTATTTTTATCAGTGATTTGCATTCCCTTTTCATTATTAATTTGAACAATTTAAAGTCGTGGGACATTGGCGAGAGAGGTAAGAGAATCTCTGAGAAATGCACTTGCCCCTGCGAGTCGGTTTTCCTTCCTGGGTTCACTGACTGATTTCGCGCATCAATAGACGCGTTAAGCTCGCCCTAGAAGAACGACTAGGGATATCGTGTACGGTAAACAGTCTGTACGTCCTCCACTCGATCCCTCGCCGTTTTCTAGCGCGAAATTAACCCGCGAGACAACTCATAATTGACTGTGAATTCGGCTAATAAATACGCTTAACAGAATGGGTCAACTCGGCTCCGTCGCATTTCTTACGTGGAGGAAAGTAGTCGCTATCAAGCAAAACCGGTAAAACTGATAGCCGCTTGTCGTTCGATAAACCGAAGGCATACTTTTCAAGTTTACCTCAACGTCTTAGCGCATCCTTATCCCGTGAACTTTTCCAAAACAAACTGTTTTTTTTTTGGTAAATATTAGGTTTTCGTGTTAATCGAGAGATTTCGAAATCCGTTTAAGGAGTATTTAGTCCTTACGAATAAAGTAAAAATAAAATGAAACTTAGCGGAACGCGAAAGCAACGAGGCACGAATACGTTTAACACCATTTCTTGGCAGTCGAAGACAATATTTCACCCTCGACTCCTACAATAAGTGACATTCAAAATCATCTCGAGAGTTGGCAATTGGATAAACGTTCTAAACTTAGCCCCAAATCGTTTAGAAACGGAGTCAATGAACATTTAGAGCCCTAGATGGCGCCAGGTGTAAATGTTTGACGAAATAGGTCCGTCAACGCGTTTTAGACCGAGGCTTAGAAGTGTTTTCATTATTTGGAAAAATTGACGGGAATTAGCTTTTTTGAAGATCGCCTTTTGTACGTCAACAACAGGCCGAGCCTTTGTCGCGAGTTTTAGACCATGTAGGGATTATACCGTGATTACGCGTAAGATCATCCAATCTTGTTGATGTAACGAAATGTTCAAGGCCGCATCCCCCGCCACCGTTAACCCTTTCTCTAGCAGACGATCCGCGTGACAGACCGGTCTCTTAAGACATTTTGAAGGTCAAATAATCGAAGCCCCTATTTTTTCGAGTTGGTCTGAGTGCTCGAGAATGCCAACAGTCTATCTTAATTTGAGAAGATGGGAATTATGGCTTGAAACGGCGATGTTGAGGTGGCGTTCGGAATATTCAATTCCAGAGGGAAGCCAATTGAGTCCTCGAGTCAACAACCAACTAAGTTGACGAGTGGGTCGCTGATAACGAAGATTCTTTCGCCTATATCTTTAACATATACGGAAGGATAATTCGATATCTTGGTAGGCTAGCCCGTTTTCCAGGGTCGCTTCGGATAAAAATAAAAAAGTTAGTTAGGCCCTTGATCGTGAAAATGAAACGCCAGAACGTCTTCCAAGGTTCAAGAGTGTCACTCTTTTTTTACAAGGGCAACCACGATTTTAGCCGTTTTAAGCTTACAAATACCATCAGAACCATCTACTGGAGGAGATTTTATTGAATTTATATCTGGTGAAAACCACTAAAAATATATTTAAATAAACAGACCAACGTTTTTTCAATAACCGACCATGTGCAACAATTTTTTTTTCTAAAACCGATCATGTGCAAAAATTTATTTTCGAAAGCCGACCAACGTTTTTTAGAAAACCGATCAATGTTTCTTGAAAAACCGACCATGTCCAACGTTTATTTTCGTAAGCCCACCAACGTTTCTTGGAAAACCAACCATGTCCAACGTTTTTTCGAAAGTCGAGCATTGGTTCCTGGCAAATCGACCAATGTTTTTTTAGAAAACCGATCAACATTTCTTGGAAACCGACCATGTCCAACGTTTTCTTTGAAATCCGATGAACATTTTTTTCGAAAGCCGACCAACAGTTTCCGAATTTTCCAAACTTCCATATCAGTACCAACAGTAAATAGCAAAAACCACATCCGAATATTGTTGAATTCCTAAAAACATAGAATCAATCCCATTTTCGACAAACAACATCGAATAGAAAAAACCCCGTGAAACCTTCTCAGAGGAATAAGTCCTTGGGACTTCGCCCCTGGGGAAAATGGATAATTAGGAAATATGGGCAATCAATACGAGTTGGCTGATCAATCATATCGATTTTGATTGACGAGAAAAAAAAAGAAAGAAAAACAAAACTACGACAATAATATTGGGAAGCCAGCTCGCGTTTTTTCACGAAAGGTCAAGGCCGATATTATACATTGCGCTCCAGTTTAACGCCTTCGCCTTGAACACCGATTCAGCTACACTGTTCAAAAATTATATTTAGATCTTCGGTGGTTCCGCGATACCGCCGCTGGCAGGGAAAAGGGGGATTCAACCAAAGCTTTTTAACGGAGGGAAGGTGTTCTTACTAAAAGGGTTTCGCGTGCTTGATAAGCCAACAGGGATATCTAATTCGATAGATTTGCCATTAAATATTTAACGCAGAGTTTCCGCAGACTTTGTAAAAACTTTATTCGGTTAGGTTAATTTAAAAGAAGGAGATTTTAGCATACCATCTTAAAAGGTAGAAAATATTTAATGCCATTAATTCAGGCGGCCGGATTATAACGCGTAGGAGGGTCGTGGAAAGCCCTTTGTGCCACGTGAGCTAACAGTCAGTGGCGTAGCTAGGGGAACGGCGGGGGCGTTTTGGGGGTTACACCCGATCGTGAAAAAAATAAAAACTTATACAAACTAGAGAAATTCGAAAAACGTTTTTACACGTTTTGACTAGTAAGTAGCACACCATGATATCCGCACCGGGTGCCACCCATTATAGCTACGCCACTGAACATCACCCTACACCTACTATTACCTTTAAATCATCACTGCAAATGCGCTGATTGATACCAAATTCAAACTATCTTCTATAATTCTTGTTCGCAAACGAATTTGAAAATTTCAAAACCTTCCGCGTAACAGCATAAGTAACATAATAATAATAAGTATGACAATTAACGAGATTAACAACCAAACTGATGTTCATAGTTATTGCGTAATCAAGATGTTTTCTCAGCACAGAGCCCTCTAGTGTCTAAAATATACGAGACTTCCGCCAAGCCGAAACATCTGGTTTCCGATAGATAGGCGGAATATTAGGCTAAAATGATTAAAATTAAAAAAGTTATTCCGGGCGCCACGAGCTCATGATTTTTATCAAGCATGATTCGCACGCGGACTTCGAAACAAAGTCAAAGCCCCTCGCGACTCCAAAACGTGCTCTCCGATATTAGGCTTAAATTTTTATCAAAGAGTAGTCTTCCAAAACGGTAAGTCGCGAGTTAAAGTTACAGCTTGAAGAGAGTATCAGTGCCAAAAAAAGGTTCGGGTAGAAAATTAGCATTAAATCAATAGGAAGTGTCATACTTAGTATATTATGTTACTTATGGTAACAGCTATCGCCAACATGGAGGCCAAAATGTTTTCTACGCGCTCTCAGCCAGCGAATTAAATGAGATGATGGGAAAATAAAACTATTTACAAGGTAATCAAAATTTATTAAAACGGAGCTCGCAGTTAGGACGTCACGTCAAAATCGATACAGAGGAGAGAGTTTCGATCGATTGGTGATCCTTTACGCACGAGAATAGGGCGTGATTCCGCCTCGGGCTCACATACATTCCCGGAGGATACGCCTCAATCTATCCACTTTGATGAGATCCAATAGCCTTGGCGCGATGGTTACCAAGTTTCACCACGACTTGTTTTTATGGTAGCGTGAAAGGGGCGCTCGCCAAAGAGGGGCTGCTCGATCAAGCGTGCACGCGCGGTGGGCGAATTCTCACTTCCGAAAAGCCCACCATTTTCCCCGGAAGAGTTACCCTCAATATGCAAAATAGTTCCATTGGAAGTAAAATGTAATAAAAACCCTTTTTTTTACACGTTCGCTTTTCGAAAGAAATTAGAATTGTGTTATTTGCATTTTAAATAAGTGACACTAGTACAAAAAAGCTGCATTTTATAAAGAAATCATTAGAAATGTCTACTTTGTACAAAACAAAATATTTAGACATCTCGTTTACAGAGAAACTACACTTTGATCTTATTCAAACTACAAAGAAATTTATTATCAAATTTCCGGAAAAAAAATTACATTTTATTAAAAAAAAAACTACGACAATAATATTGGGAAGCCAAAACTACACTAAAAATGAAGATTTTTATAAAACTACACTAAAAATGAAGATTTTTATAAAACTACACTAAAAATGAAGATTTTTATAAAACTACACTAAAAATGAAGATTTTTATAAAACTACACTAAAAATGAAGATTTTTATAAAACTACACTAAAAATGAAGATTTTTATAAAACTACACTAAAAATGAAGATTTTATAAAACTACACTAAAAATGAAGATTTTATAAAACTACACTAAAAATGAAGATTTTTATAAAACTACACTAAAAATTTAGATTTTTATAAAACTACACTAAAAATTTAGATTTTTATAAAACTACACTAAAAATTTAGATTTTTATAAAACTACACTAAAAATTTAGATTTTTATAAAACTACACTAAAAATTAAGATTTTTATAAAACTACACTAAAAATTAAGATTTTTATAAAACTACACTAAAAATTTTGATTTTTATAAAACATGTCTCAGAACTACACTAATAATTATCCAACAAAGAAAAAGTAAATCAATTGATGTAACGCTAAATTTTCGGCCCTTTTGGAGAAATATAGCGTTAATTATCGGGACAGGACAAAATACCATAAAATATTTCGATCCATAATAAAAACCAATAAGATTAGTAATTCCTAATTTAAAAAGAAAAATTACAGAATTCTAGATTTATAGAGTCTTGATTCCCGAATAATCACAATCAACCCTATTTTATCGTTAAGTTTTCTACAAAATAGATAACTTTAGGGTCAAATTTCCACTAACCTAAATTTACATAAAAAGCCCTCCCTTAAAAGTTAAAAAATTTGAACTTTTCTTTAACTTTTTCTAAATAAAAACCAAACGTAACCTACATAAATAAGGCGCTGTAAAATAACAGACTCATAAATTCGGAAATCAGGCGTTAAACCTTTATTAGGTAAATTTAACGTGACGTCATTATCTATAATTTAAACCTGGTATAATCGCGTGTAAATAAGCCCTCCTACAATACATCGAAAAAATAATAACAAGACCTACATAATGCGTTCCGTGACTTGTAAAAGCGAGAAGTTTCCAGCGCTCTAATTTCGCGAGCTCAAATTTGGTGCAAAACTCAGTCTTCACCCCCTTTTTAAATTCGCTCCAGCCCCCCCCCCCCCCCCCCTCCGGAACATGCCAGGTCGGTCGTTGAACCTCTGCCTCTAGCTATTTCGTAACTAGGGCTAGCCGCTCGCAGCCGCTGACTGTCAGCGTCTCTCAGATTCTGTCGCTAAGCGATGCCGTATTCAATCCATTCTCTTTTCCTCTCTCAGATAGAAGTACGCCTTCGGAGAGCAGTTGACAGTAAAGACAAAGGGTTTCCAAGTGGCTTTGGATTAGCGCTCTCGAAAACCCGCCCACCAGTACCAGGAAATCGTGTACCATTTACGATATATTAATTTATATTTTTAGTATCAATGACTGGAAGGTTGATGAACAGAGAATTCGTGAACCAAGTGGAAATTCGTCCACGAGTTGGTCAGCTTATGTTGAATGAGAAAATAACGTGGAAATTTAGTACAGATAAAGCTACCCTCAAGGTGGGCTTTTACACCGATATTATCCACCTGGATACACCACCTCTTATGTATAGCTAATTACTGTATTAAATATCAATATTTAAATTTGATGCCTAATTATTTTTTAATAATAATAATAATTAGCTAGGCACCACCTTAGGCCTAAGTCATCAAGCGACTTAAAAAGCCATTAATTCAGGTGGCCGGGTCAGAATGCGTAGGAGGGTGGTGGAAAGCCCTTCATGCCACGCGAGCCAACAGCTCCCTACACTCACTATTACCGTTAACCTCGACAAGTTTTTACAGAAGGGGAAACCGAAAATCTCGAGGGAAAAACCCTTAAACCAGTGGGGAGAGGACTTGCAAACTCAACGCGGAAGGAGTTGTTCCGAGTTTTCACCTATTGCTACAAGCTGAGATTGAACCCGGCTCCTCTTGCTACGAGGCGTAAGTGCTAACCACTTGGTATGGGGTTGAACTGATGATATTGTTAAAAAATTTAATTTATCAGATATCGTAAATAATAGGCCTAAATGGGTAAATTGTTTCTGCGATGAAATGGGGTTGATATTGTAAAAAATAACATTTCTCAGATGTCGTAATTTTACGATAGTTAAGTTGTACCGTGAATTTGGCAAAAAAAAACGATCAACAAACGAATTAATCAAATCATAAATTTGTGAATACAGAAAACTAGTATTAAAAGTTAAATCCTTTACATGTAGACGAGCCAAAATGAGGGTTCAATAGCGGTTATTTCTTAACCTTCCAAGCAGCCCCCCCCCCCCCCCCCCGGGATAATGTTCGGTTGATTAGAATGACAGGCAATTTTGGGTAAAGCTCGCAAAAAGAACATGTTTTTAAAGAAGTTCTCCTTAACAAACGTCAAAACTTTGCCTCGCGATCGTTCGTTTAAAACTTATTAAAGCTTGCTTTCACACTAGGCGGAAAATTGCTCGCGTAAATTCGGACGTCGCCGGAAAATCGCATTCCTTTCCGCTCGACGTTTTCCGTCATATTTTCCGTCCAATGCGAATTCGTCCACCAAATTGCGATCCACTAAATTTTAAGCCGACGTCATTTATTAGGGATTAAACAAGATGGTCGAGCTACCGTTAAAAATTACTTATTTTGAAGAAATTTACCGAATTACTATTACTAAATTAACAACACTATACGCGTGATTTCATAACATTCAAACATTTATTACCGAAAAAAAGGGTTCAAGTTAAAACGACAGACCGATTTTTAAAATGTTTCATTTTTTTCCGGGTCTATTTGGCGAAAACTTTACATTATTTCGGCTCCTTAATTTTCCTACAATGACATTTAAAAGAGACTTAGAAGTCATTAACTTCTGATAGGGTTTAAAAAGTGATTTACACCTACTACGAAAATTTTGTTCAATTTTAAAAAGAATCTGACATAAAATAGAAATAGCATCGTAGTTACTAAAGAAAACAGTGCTACCAGAGGTCTAAATTTTATATTTTTAATGCAGTCAGAAAAAGTGGAACAAAAAACTAATTTTTTTAAAAAATTGGATTTTTTACAAAACAAAACGTTTATCTCCGTTTTTAAATTAAAATTGTTTTTTAATTTATTTTTAAATTAAATAATTTTTTGTTTAATATTCTTATTGCTGTTCGGCATTTTTTTAATGCAAACCCACAAATAAATTTATTAGAATCACGATATTTTCTAAAATAATATGATTAATCGATTGCGCCAAAATAAAATCAAGAAATTAATAAAATTACGATATTCTCTTAAATAATACGATTAATCCATTACGCCAAAATAAAATCAAGAAATTAATAAAATTACGATATTCTCTTAAATAATATTTTTAATCGGTTATGCCAAAATAAATTAATTAAATTACGTTATTCTCTTAAATTATATGATTAATCGATTATCCCAAAATTAATCAATTAATTTACAATATTCTCTTAAATAATATTTTTAATCGATTATGCCAAAATAAAAATAAATTTATTAAATTACGATATTCACTTAAATAACATGATTAATCGATTATCCCAAAATTAATCAATAAATTTACGATATTCTCTTAAATAATACGATTAATCCATTACGCCAAAATAAAATCCAGAAATTAATAAAATTACGATATTCTCTTAAATAATATTTTTAATCGATTATTCCAAAATAAATCAATATATTTACGATACTCTCTTAAATAAGATGATTAATCGATCAATGAAAATAGGTTGATCGTGAATGAACATTTACGATTAGACATATACAAAGGAAACGGATAGCCGCCACCTGACTTCCCGGATTTTAAAAAGAGGGAGAAATTGGAGAATAAATTTAAAAAGCGTTTCATCCCACAAAAAAAACAATTATCAACGCATAATATTTACGTTAATTTAAAAAAAAACTCATTTTCTTTGCAAGAAAAAAAATGTTTTTCTGTAAAGGTTTGAAAAGGCCGTCGCCACAGAGTCTGTAAGTTGTTGTAAATTTTGTTTTGAGGTCATTTTTGGCAATCCCCCTGCCCCACCCCCCTATATAATATCCGCCCCCTCCTCGTCACTCGTTCGTCCAGTAAAATTTAGAGATTGATATAAAACGATTTATTTCAGCCGAGATCAATCTCCGACGAGGCGCAACCAAAAAACCACCTAAAACGGGCCCCTCTTCATATACTGACTATGTACAGGATGATGCCGAAGTCACTGATCTAAAAACGGCGCTTACTGAATTCACTCTGAACATTTGGAAGATTAATTCATCAAAATTATTGTTAAAAAATTGCTTAACGTGGCAAGTCTGTTTTAGAAATTGGTAGTTTGGCTCCCAATATAGTTAAATTATAATCGGTGGGTATATAGGTTTGTTTCTTGGATAATAAAATGAACAATTATTATATTTTCAATTTAATAAAAGTATAGGTACTGGAATAACAATGAATATGACACTTCGTATTGTTTATTTTTAATTTCTTTAAACACTAACACTCTCGTTCAGCTCCGACTTGGTCTAGCAACCGAGTACATTATCGTCCTTAGTAACCTTTGCATATTTTTACACTAGGGGGCTCTAGGCTTGGTTGGGCAATAATTCTATCTAATTGTCGTACTTATTAGTATTACGTTACTTACGGTGAAAGGTATATTGCAACGGAAAAATTTATATAAATTGATTGGAAAAATTTATATCAATTAAATGGATAATTTTATAGAAATTAAATGAAAAAATTTAAATAAATTGAATGGAAAAACTTATATAAATTGAATGAATGTATATTAATTAGATGGAAAAATTTATGTAAATTAATTGGAAAAATTTATATAAATTAGATGGAAAAATTTATATAAATTAAATGAAAAAATTTATATAAATTAAATAAATAATAGAAAAATGATATATAAATTAAATAAATAATAGAAAAATGATATATAAATCAAATAAATAATAGAAAAATGATATATATATATATATATATATATATATATAAATATATATATATATATATATATATATATATATATATAAATTAAATAAAAAATAGAAAAATTATATATATAAATTAAATAAATAACAGAAAAATGATATATATAAATTAAATAAATAGAAAAATTATATTATTTTTTTCTAATTGTCGTAACGTTACTTATGTTGAAAGGTATATTGCAATGACGTAACTCAACATGCAGTCTCAAGGCTAATGTTGAAGGAAATAGGAAATAGCGCGTTAATTCACCAGAGAAACATTCTGTACACGAAAATTCCCAAAAACTTGCAGCGTGTCTAAAATAAAGCTCGAGTTTTTTTGGAATAAAAATCGGGTCGACTTTTTCCTCTCTAAAAAAAAGAAATCGGCAATTACGTTGTTCGCACTTTCACTGACTTTCCTTTCCGCCGGGGGTCGCCACTTTCCCTTTCCAGAGCGAGCGGTACATTTTTCGCGCATTACGTCCCGCAGAAAATGCGTAGCAACATCCACTAATTCGCCTCTAGAAGGGCCTCTCTACTCAGGTTCTCTCACGCGAATCAAAATGGTTACAGGTGCACCACCACCGCCACCGCCAGGGGGAGCCTCTACAACTCGACGTGCCGTGTACTACTATAGGGGATGGGGCACCAAAAAGGGGTGCTCTACCAGCGGAGTATGTTGATTTGAGGATGCCATTCTCATTACAGAGACACTGACATTGGCCGTGTAAACACGTTTTCTAGCTTTTCACATCGGTTCACGCCAATATATTCGATTGGTGCAGTTTTACATCATTTTGCGGGTGCAATTTTAAAAAAATACGCGATAAAATTAGATTCTTTTTCAGATTCAAAAATTTCCGATTTTCCCCAAGTTTTCCCTGACTTTTTTTTGAGCCAAAATTCATAAATAAATTAAAAGGACAAATTAAATAAGTAATAGAAAAATTATATAAATTAAATAAGTAATAGAAAAATTATATAAATTAAATAAGTAATAGAAAAGTTATATAAATTAAATAAGTAATAGAAAAATTATATAAATTAAATAAGTAATAGAAAAATTATATAAATTAAATTATTAATAGAAAAAATATATAAATTAAATAAGTAATAGAAAAATTATATAAATTAAATAAGTAATAGAAAAATTATATAAATTAAATAAGTAATAGAAAAATTATATAAATTAAATAAATAATAGAAAATGTATATATAAATTAAATAAATAATAAAAATAAATAAATTAAATAATAGAAAAAATATATAAATTAAATAATAGAAAAATATATATAAATTAAATAATAGAAAATTATATATAAATTAAATAAATAATAGAAAAAATGTATATATAAATTAAATAACTAATAGAAAAATATATATAAATTAAATAAATAAATACTAGAAAAATTATATATAAATTAAATAAATAAATACTAGAAAAATTATATATAAATTAAATAAATAAATACTAGAAAAATTATATATAAATTAAATAAATAATAGAAAAATGAAAAAAAATAAATAATAGAAAAATTATATAAATTAAATAAATAATAGAAAAATGAAAAATAAATAAATTATAGAAAAACTATATAAATTAAATAAATAATAGAAAAATTATAAATTAAGTAACTGAAAAATTATACATTGAATAACAAAAAAATTATACATTGAATAAAAAAAAATTTATATATATATATATATATATATATATATATATATATATAAATTAAATAAATAATAGAAAATTATACAAATAAAATAAATAGTAGAATAATTATTTAAATTAAACAAATAATAGAAAAGTTATATAAATTAAATACATAATAGAAAGCCTTTACATAAATTGAATACATAATAGAAAACCTTTACATAAATTCTATAAAATAGGTTTCTGAGCAAAATTTTCCGATAATGTTATCGAGGCAAAGGTATGGAAATAACTAGTTTGCCACGTGAAGCGGAAATTGACGCTGGGGCCTCTTAGTCAAAATATGGGGAAATTTGGCGAGGAAGTGAGCGACAAAGCCAGGCGCCGAAAGACAGTCGCTCCTGTCAAATCCTTAACGCGTACGTCGCGCCTTCCACCAGCCTGCTAAAATGGGGATGTATACGTCTCAAAGTCGCGATAAAACGCGGGACACCGTCCTTAAAGTAATATGGATTTTAAGGGGGTAATTTTATAACATCGTTCGAGGCATTCGACGTTTCCGCTACAGACTGCACTCGCCGTTTCCCCCTTCGAACGAACTGCCAGTTAACCTTTGACTTCGAGTAACTGGGCCATTCCTGGGCACGAGATTCAATGAAATGTAACTTCCAAATTCGAGGCACGCGCCACTAAGCGGCCACTTTCGTTATTTACATTTTTACCATGTATTGTTTCCTGGAGTTTTGTTTACTAAATATTAAGGTTAGGTTACGGACTTTGAGACTGCCGACTCGAATGATGTAATGTGGGACGCTGCCATGGCGGGAATTAAATTTAATTTAATTCGTAAAATGATCCAACCTCGTTTCCTTCTAAGTTCGTTTGGAAAATAGCCTTTTTGGGCCAAAGACCGCGCCACCTGGTGGTCCGGATTAATATTAATAAATAAATAATAAATAATAATCAGCTAGGTTAATACCCAAGGCCTAAGTCATCAAGCGACTTTTAAAGCCATTAGTTCAGGTGGCCGGGTTACAACGCGTAGGAGGGTGGTGGCAAGTCCTTCATGCAGTGGCGTAGCTGAGAACTAAGAGGCCCCCCCGCAAAAATATTTATGAGGACCCTTTATTTATTTTTTTATGGTATGCGGGGCCCCCCTCCGAAGCTCGAGCCCCCCCCCCCCCCCCACGCACCGCGGGCCTTGCGCTATTACGGTATACCGTTAAACCCAACAAGTTTTTATGGAAGGGGAAACCGAAGAGCTCGTGGACGAAAACCCCTTAAACCAGTGGAGAGAGAACTTGCAAACTTAACACAGAAGAAGTTGTTACGAGTTTTCACCCAGTGCCACAAGGTGGGATCGAATGTTTTCCAAATTTGCTATCTTACGAACCGTCCATAGCGTTATTTTGTCCCATGAAGGTACAATCAAGGATCCTATCCATATATGATCCTTGGTACAATGAACACTTCTACAGCCGCTGTCTTGGAAAATGGAAAAATCTTCACTAACATAAGCGCCATGACTGGTGTGCAAATAGATTTTTACACTATAGATATTATCTGTTGGGCAAATAGATTTTTACACTATAGATATTTAATTTAAAAGGTATAAACACAGATAAATAAATTAAATATTTTTCTCTTCATAAAAAGGCCACAAAAATAAAAAATAAAAATAATTTAAAAATTTTTAAATTATAAAAAATAAAAATAATGTAAAAATTTTTAAATTATAAAAAATAAAAATAATGTAAAAATTTTTAAATTTTAAAAAATAAAAATAATGTAAAAATTTTTAAATTAATAGTTATTAAAAAAAATGGGGTAATAAACAGAATTTATGTCGTGTCTGAAAACAGCCGTAAATTTCGGCTATATCGTCATCCCTGCTTAGGAAAATAAAAATGATGCTATCATTCTTAATATAAAGCTTACGCACGCAATAAACTTTACACTTTTGAAGAAAGGACTATCGACGCGAGCCTTCTTACAAAATCTTTTTACTTTTTTTTTCGTCTCACTATTTTTTTTTAGAAAGAGCCGAAAAAGAGAAATCGAAGCTTGTTGACGTTGAGCGGCGGCTCGAAATCTAGGACTTTTGTAGAGAGCACGACGCACGCGCACTCGACACGTCAACAGAATAACAATTTGGTTCAAGCCCAAGACCCTAACGACTCCTGGCTAACAAGAGTCGAGACTAACGATTAACGAATCTCGACCATTTTAACACCTCTTTCGAAAACGCGGTAAATTCGCGGATTAAAATATATGGAATAAAAAAAATATATATATGATGTGCGTGTCAGATGGGATAGATATCGATAAACTTTACGAGAATAATTTTATTTTGCACATTCAACAAAATTTTATTTTTTCGATTTTCTGATAAATTTTAAATAATTAAAATTTTTGTGTACCTTAAAAATATAGAAATATATATATATATATATATTTCTATATTTTTAAGGTACACAAAAATTTTCATTGTGTGTCTAATATATATACGAAATTTTTATCAAATTCGCCAATAAATATGTATTAATTTAAATATTGGCGAATTTTGATAAAAATTTCGTATATATTGGTGGTATTACACTGCTATATTCTTCGTAATCCATTTATAAAATAAGTGGGTGTATTTTCGATAAGGAAACGTAAGGGGTCAGCGACCTTTTATACCATAGGGGATTAACGGAGGCCGCCCCAAAGAGATTAACGGAGGTCAGGTTATCGGTCTTTTTATAAAGAAACTATTCACGCAAATAGTAAACACTTATTAATATAATAATTACTAGTAGATAGAAAAAAGGTTTAACAATAAGGGCTAGTTCACTCCTAAGCTCAAAAAAATAAGCTATATTGACCACAAAAATTAGATACTGTAATTAAACTATTAATTGCTACTGAATTTCGACTGTCGCCATTACACCATCATATAAATAGGAGGAGCTTAGCGTTAGAGCTTGAGGCGGATTGGGGAGTAACTCTAATTGATTCATTCTCCTATTAAGTATAAATACTTTCTGCAAAGTATATTTGATTTATCTTCGGAAAAAATCTTTGCGGCTTTAATCAGGAATATTACAGCGAGAGTTACGGCTGGTTCAACCTTCAAAATCGGTGAAACGACTCATCGAAATTATTCTCACGTAAAATATAAATTTTTTTTACTGCTTGACGTAAAATTTATATTTTTATTACTTTTAATTACGAACGATTAAAATATTGAAAATATATAATTAACATATCCAAATGAGGTAGGAGTAAATAATTTATCTTCTACATTGGTAGATAATTCAAATTTTAACACAATAAGCAACATAAACGTCAAAGCAAAGGGTTCGGAAACCCGGGAAAATGTTAATTTATGGCGATATTAGATTCTTAGGCTTTTTACAATAAGATGCCTATAAATCTCAACAAAAAAGTAAGAGGCTTTTGGAAAATAAAATTTATGGAGTCGGAGAGCGCGGTCAACTTCAATCCGAGTTGGCCGTATTCGCTGTTTCACGATACTGTTAAAAGTTAAGAGCGCGCGCATTTGTGTATTTTTTATTAAGTTCGCGCGCTATTTTTTTTTTATTAAATTCGTGCACGTATTTTTTTATTAAGTTCATTCGCGGTTTTTTTTAAATTTTTATTAAGTTCGCGCGCGCATTTTTTAAATTTTTATGAAGTTTGTGCGCTAATTTTTTATTATTTATTAATTTCGTGCGCGCATTTTTTTATTTTATTTTATTAAGTTCGCGCGTGCTCGTGAAAAAAAACCTTGTTATACACTTATTGGTCCATTATAGACAAAGGTATTAAAAGCTATCCGGTTTTAACCAGCTGAGAAAGGAAAATTGGCTGACAAGAAAAAGAATGATGATGAAAAAAAAAACTAAAAGGAAGCAAAGGCTTAAAAAGTAACAGCGAGGATTCGTCTACTCCCGAAACCCTTAAGACCGTAACTCAATTTTATTCCAATATAGATCCGAAGAGCGTTAATTTTTTAAATTTATAAACCAATAAATACGTAACTTCGTAGATATTATGGTATACCGAAAACAAATTCCGGGTAAGATTTCGGGTTACAGAAGTCCAAAACAGTCTATAGATAATATAGATTAGCGAAACGGAAGATTTTGGGAAATGTAAAAGAAAAAAAGCCTTTTTGACAGTTACGTCTATTTGGCGCGTAAAAGCGAGCCAGCTACTCTCGTAGAGGGAAAGACGTCATCGCAAAGAGTTATAAAGTAGGCACGTGGCTCCCTCTAGTTTTCCGGATAATAAGAGAAGAAAGATACAAGGGGGGAGGGGGGCGCGAAGTAAAGGAGAGGGGCGGTCGTTCGGACGGGGGGGCGAAGTGGGGGTGGAGAAAATCGTTATCGACGGCAAGGCGCGCGCGCGCACGGAGTTCAAAGACCTCTGGAACAGCAGCTACGTCGTAGGTGCGCGCTTTCGCAAGGAGAACATTTTTTTAGGGTTAGCAGTTTTATAGAGTAAGAAGGGGTTCAGGCGGACTCCCCCCTCTCCCGAAAAACCCAGTTTCGCCCCCCTTCCCCCCAACTTTCGCTTTTTAAGAAGCGGACGAATCGAGATTTCGGGCTCTTTAGAAAAATATATATTGTTTCTTTTCTTATACCTTCGCTTTGCTGAAAAGATCCATTTACGTGAATCTATTGATTTTTTTTTAAACGCGGTGCGATATAAAGGATGCGATGAACGATATTAGGGGGGGGGGAAAGGATTTTATTTTTGTTTATATTTAAAAATATTTACCATTAACTTTTAATAAACACAATAAAATTAAAATTAAATATTAGCTAATGAATATAATACCTTGGTTTTAACGCGATAAAAATTAGAATATTTTTACGAATAATAATAATAAAAAATAATAATAATAATCAGCTAGGCTAATACCCAAGGCACCACCCTAGGCCTAAGTCATCGAGCGACTTTTAAAGCCTTTAATTCAGGTGGCCGGGTTACAATGCGTAGGAGGGTGGTGGCAAGCCCTGCAAGCCACGCGAGCCAACAGCTCCCTACACTAGTAAGAATTCAAAAGCGTGCGACTAGTGTTGATAATTTTCCGGAAAAATAAAATGCGAATAAATTTCCGGAAACTTTTCACAAAATGAGGCGAAAATTCCGCTTTATTTAAATTAATTTAATTAATTAATTTTTAAACAATATTAGACTAATCATGGAATGAAATTTTTTTTCAGAAAAATACGGAAAATTTTCCGACTTACAACACTAGGGCGACTAAATATTACAATTTGAACATGGTAATTGAGAATTTTCCACAATTTTTTTTTAAGTTTTGGGTTTGATTGTACATCAAATAAAAAGATATTTAAATTGATTTGAAGATTTCTACAGTTTATTTTCTAGAATTGTGAGACCCTTAGATAAAGCAGTTACTATAGTAACCGTGGTAAAGGTAAAAATCAAAGAACAATTTTAAGGATTTTTAAACCGTTTTAAACGTCATAAAACAGAATGAAATAGTCTTTAATAATAAAATGCGGGTCAGCCCCTCCCGGGAGAGAATGTAAAACGCGAAAGGGGAGCCTTGTCCTTGTGTGGCCCATCCTAAATTAGAACACCCGCGCGCGAATCAAATTGATTACGTATTCTTTGCACTCCGCCGCGACCTGGCATCGCCATAAAAGGTAGAAAACGGGTAAAATCGTCGCGCTCTGTTCGTCCGGAGACTATCAAGCGGAACCTACCACGTTTTCGGGTAACAGAGTCAAACATTGAAATCCTTTCGGCCGTCACGAGACAAAAATTAAACAAGTTGGCAAAAAGGCAAAATATCGTCCGGCGCTGAAATCCGTCATCTACATACGTCAAACCGAACATTTGACTAGAATCACAGTTATAAAATTGTAATAATAATAAAATTCTTCATTTTGAATGTAATTAATTTTTTTCATGTAATATATTTAATTTTTTCATTTAATATTTTTTTAATGTAATATTTTTTTATTTTTTTTTCATTTAATATTTTTTAATGTAATATTTTTTTATTTTTTTTCATTTAATATTTGTTAATGTAATATTTTTTCATGTAATAATTGGATTTAATTTTTCACGTAATATTTAATTTTTTCACGTAATATTAATTATTTTTTAATTTTTCACTTAATATTAATTATTTTTTAATTTTTCACATAATATTATTTTTTTTAATTTTTCACGTAATAATAATTATTTTTTACTTTTTTTTCTTGTAATATTAATTATTTTAATTTTTTTTCTTGTAATATTAATTATTTTAATTTTTTTTCTTGTAATATTAATTATTTTTCTTTTTTTTTCATTCTAAAGTTCAGTTTTTATGTTTAACCTCCAGCCCCACTAAATAGAGAGCTCTATATTCCTAGAACAGACAACGACGAAGACCTGTATATACTAATGTACCTCTATAACCAGGGAGCCATTTTGCAGGTATCCAACCGAGTCAACCAAAATAATATGAAATCTAACCGTTACCAGTATATAATTCGGCGCAATCTAAGAGGCGCCGGCCTTAAAAGAGAAAAATGCAAAGGCGCGTGAGATCACGAAAATGTCTTCTCAAAATAGCGGGAACCCGGTGCTGCGGACGGCACAAAATTACTTAATAAAACGACGGCATTCATCTGTTTTAAGCACGGCCAACTCCGATCTCCTTTCCCCCCGTTAAGAGGAGAGCGTACAGTTGGCCGTGCTCAACATCGAACCTCCGACTATAAAATGCACGCCATTTTTTCAAGACAGTTGGTAGAAAGCATTCTCAGATGCGCCTCAGATAATGTTGGCACCTTTCCAAGGTCAGCCGGGACAAAAAAAAAACAGATTAAAAATAAAAGCGAAAACTTAAATGAAAAAGTACTATTTTTACATCGGAAGTTGAAACCTTACTTTTTTTTTATTTACTTTTGGAATGAAATTTAAGAAATATCGAATGGAATAAAAACCTTTTTAAAATATTATTTTTATATGCTGTTCTTTGTAAAATTTTATTGAACATTTATTTCCAGTAGGTGAAAAATAGATATTTCGCTATGACAGTATTGAAATTTTCAAAATTAAAATTTTTCTAATTTTAACACATATTCCACAAAAATTTAAAATGTTGCGTATTATCATTTCGAGCTAGTTCTGATACATCGTTCAACGCATTTCTAAATTCAATAACATTATGTACCAGAAGTACATAAAATGTTCTTACGGGATAAGTATTTCTCTTCCATTTGCAAATTAAGTTTCAGAAGAATACAATAAACAGGTGAAACCACCCCTCGTCTTAACAGTTTTTCTGGCCCTAGACAATGTCTTCCAACTGGGCCCCAATATATATATTTGTTTCTACTAAAATAACTGTAAGGAAACTTAGTTTTAGAATCCGGGCCCTTCGAAGGTGTGGGCCCTAGGCAATTTCTTCCAGCCGGGCCCCAATATGTAATTTTATTTTTCCTACTAAAATAACTATTAGGAAACCTAGCTTTAGAATCCGGGCCCTCCGAAGCTGTGGGCCCTAGGTAATGTCTTACAACCGGGCCCGAATATAGTATTTTATTTTCCCCTTTAAAATAACGGTAAGGAAACCTAGCTTTAGAATCCGGGCCCTAGGACATGTCTTCCAACTGGGCCCCAATATATTATTTTATTTTTCCTACTAAAATAACGGTAAGGAGACCTAGCTTTAGAATCCGGGCCCTAGGACATGTCTTCCAACTGGGCCCCAATATATTATTTTATTTTTCCTACTAAAATAACGGTAAGGAGACCTAGCTTTAGAATCCGGGCCCTAGGACATGTCTTCCAACTGGGCCCCAATATATTATTTTATTTTTCCTACTAAAATAACTGTAAGTAAACCTAGCTTTAGAATCCGGGCCCTTCAAAGGTGCGGGCCCTAGGTAATGTCTTCTAACCCGGTCCGAATATAGTATTTTATTTTCCCCTTTAAAATAACTATAGGGAAACCTTTCTTTTGAATCCGGACCCTTCGAAAGTGCGGGCCCTAGACCCAGACGAACACTTACTCATATGAGATATGGTATAACCTACTTGTGGTACATATCTATAAATTAAGATTCATATGAGAATGAGACATGTTATATGGTACATATCTATAAATTAAGATAAGCCATCCTACGAAGTAATGCCTACGAAGTAATGCCTACGAAGTTAACAAATCAAACGTTTCTAAAAATATATTGTCAAAACCGTTAATTATCCATAACAAAACAAACCGGTGCTTATTTTAGCCTGCTATAGCAAAGATAAATGGCCCTATAACGACGTAGTTAATGATTGTTCAACACGTCAACCGGAAAACGCGAATCGAAGCTTGCCGTCGCACTCCATTTAGTAAGCAGACGACGGGGAAAAGCAACAAAAAAAATGAAATAGCAAATAACATGCAAATTCGCGCGGATTTAAGAGGCGACCTTGGACTTTTAAAGGTGGTAGAGAGGCAACGAAAAACAAGCACCGATGACTAGACATAAGGTTAAATCGCGAACTTCACGAAATAAATGGACCTTAAAAATATTAGAAGTTAAAATGTCTGACGAAACATCATCCGGTAGGTGGCAATGAGGCGCCGCGATCGGAGGCCTTGGTGACGTCATCAGGAACCGTAATGCACAACCAAGGTCGTCTGTGGAGAAGCGAAATATGCCTGAGAAAGGAAATTGCACCTCCAACCCAAAAAAAATTCCTTAAAAAAAACGTAAAAAAATTCAGCTAAAAGTTCTAAAAAGGCATATTTGATGACTTAACGATAAAGATATTCGCACAGTTTTAAGGGCTTTCGAGGTTTCTTTAAATAAGTTTCAAAATTCAAGGGTTGAATAAGCTTTTCCTATTTTCAGCGCCACGTAGCGGTTAACGCGAGAAGCTCATAAACTGATAGATTTTTCTATGAAAATAAAATCGCCGGCTTGGCAGAAGAAAATTGAGCAGCTTAGGAACCTCTCGCGTGGCTCTATGCAAATTGTAAAAACCTAACCATTGTCGTTTTTATTACGAGGGAAAATAATATCACGATTTTCAAAATTATCTTCAGAATTTCCCTAAGAATTATTAATGAGGCAATCCACTCTTTAGATGGTCCTTGTGGCTTAAAGCTGTGCCAGAAATAAGGAAGACATTGAGTCCATAAAGTTGAATTGGCGTTTAATCTGGTAACCCAACAACTCGGAAATATTCTACCGCCTTTTTACTGAAGCACCTATTGAGAGTTTTCTACATTCTCCCGTAAGCTCCCGCCATCTAGCGCTCTTTCGTGGAACTACGGATCCAAATATAGGAAAAGGGGCGGAAATACCATTTCCCCTTATATTTTTTTAATGCTTATAATTTCATTGGCATATTGAACGCAAAAATAAGAAACGGGGAATAAAAATCAGGACACGTAGCCTTCAGGGTGACTTTGATTCCGAATGAAGACGAGCCGATCTGTTTCTGCAGAACGGGTTCCCTCAAATACATATTTAACTGGGGCCACTCCAAAAATAAGAAAAATAAAGCGCCGGTATTAGTGGGTGACCTCTTTTCCAATGATTGTCTCGGATACATTTAGAGGAGCGGAAAAAAATCGACCCAATGAAATACATATGATTGAATCGAGCTAATAACAACAACAAAGTAGCAGACCACGAAGAAAATTGGAAACTTAGTCGTATAATATACTGTCTACGTTTTGGAGAACAAAAATTTCAAGTTGGCTAGATTTATAGTAAAGCGGAACTCGCGACGTAATGATAATTGTAAACGTATTCGTACAATATAATGACTACGTTTGGGAAAACAAAATTCAAATTAGAAAGGTTTGTGGTAAAACGGAACTCGTGACGCAATGAAAATTGCAAGCTTATTCGTATAAGGTTTTGGGAATTTTTTTTTAAATTGGCTAGATTTATAGTAAAGTGAAACTCGCGACGTAATGATAATTGTAAAAGTTTTCGTATAATATAATGACTACGTTTGGGAACAAATGTTTCAAGTTAGGAAGTTTTGCGGTAAAGCGGAACTCGTGATGTAAAGAAAATTAGAAACTTATTCGCTTAATGTATTGTCTATGTTTTGGGAAAAATTGTTTCGAGTTGGCTAGATTTATAGTAAAGCGGGACTAGCGACGTAATGATAATTGTAAACGTATTCGTATAATATAATGACTACGTTTGGGAACAAATGTTTCAAGTTAGCAAGTTTTGTGGTAAAGCGGAACTCTTGACGTAAAGAAAATTGGAAACTTAGTCGTATAATATATTGCCTAAGTTTTCGATAAAAAAAATTGTTTCAAGCTGGCCAAATTTGCAGGTAAGTGGGACTAGCGATCTAATGGAAATTGTAAACGTAGTCTTATGATGTATTGTCTCTGTTTTGAGATAAAAAAGTTTCAAAATAGCAAGTTTTATGGTAAAGCGGAACTCGTAACGTAATGAAAATTGTAAACATCCGTATAATATATTGTCAATGATTTAGGAAAAACTGTTTCAATTTAGCACGTTTTGAGGTAAAGCGGATCTCGCGACGTAATAAAAATTGTAAATATGCAAGTACTATTTTGATAATATTTTGGAAAACATGTTTCAAGAGTTGCCGGTTTGTGGTAAAGAAAATTGAAAATTCATAAACTGACTATGTTCTAGGGCAAATGTTTCAAGCTTTCAAGTATGCGTTAAAGTGGGACTGGCGACGTATAGAAAATTAAAAACATTCATCTAATATAATGACAATGTTTTGACAAAAACATTTGCGATTTTGCAAGTTTGGTGGTTAAGCGGGACCCGCGACGTAATACTACTTGGAAGCATTTTTCCGAATCAAATTATGAGCGAAGTAGGTACGAGTGATAATTTCTAAAAAGGTAACAAAATTTGAAGATCATTTCAAACTTGGTAAAAATTAATCGGGTATTTTAAAGAGAAGATACAATTGAAGCCAGCTCCGCAGTCAACGGCCGCGAATCTCCGAAAACCTTTTCTCAAGACTAACAGACGGGATCATTTCTGTACAAAAATTACACAATCGGCTCGAAATTTACGTCCGTCTGAGGAAAATATATAACATTCAATTTTGGCACCAAAGAGCGTGGGAGTCGATACGGCAAAGGCTTAAAGACGAGTATACGAAATACTGTACTTTTCAATGGCGATGTACGTAAAAATTCCAATTCTTTGAATGGAAAATGTGAGTTCATTCATAAGGCGACGCTCGTAAAAGAAGCTACCGCGAATTTCCAATAACTTTTAGTTGTACCGTACGGTACCAAACGGGTCATCGGGCATTAACGATAAAGGCGTACCGGCAGGGTAAAGTTTACTTCGAAGGGTGCTTCCACGGTGGTCCTCGGTGCCGCTATAAGTCAAAGAGTGCCGGATTATAACAAGGGTGTATTATGTGATCGGAAAGCGGAGAAAGGAATGTTTTCGGCGATAGTCGCCAGGTGCGCCACTAGCCTACTGACTCCCGTTTAACCTGTCTAAAAAGGTGATTGTTAACGAGAGAGTAGAGGGGGGGGGGGAGGGGCGGAAACAGCCGCGAACCACTCCCTTATCTTCGACGTACATTCTTTCGATTAATAGTTTCCGAGGCCGTCAGCTAAACGGATATTCGCGATTGGAAAATTCAATTTAATTCGTATCCGCCGTTTCTATGGGAACATATTTTCAATTCGGGTTTGGCGTCGTTATTAAATATAGGATGAGAAGTGAAAACCGTGAGGAGCCGGGTTCGATCCCAGATTGTGGCATTGGGTGAAAAATGGAAACCACTCCTTTTGCGTTGAGTTTGCAAGTTCTTTCCCCCACTGGTTAAAGGGGTTTCCCCTTTTCATAGAAACTTGTAGAGGTTAACGCGGGTTAACGCTAATAGTAAGTGTGGGGAGATATTGGTTTTCCACCACCCTCCTACGCATTGTAACCCGGCCACCTGAATTAAAGGCATTAAAAGTCGCTTGAGGAATTGGGCCTAAAGTGGTGCCTTGGGTATTAGTATAATACTTAAATTAGAATATTTTTGTATCGTTTAAACTAACTTTATTTCATTATTATTGAATTTTTATATTTATTGTAAACTTTTGTAAATATTGTAAATTTAAAATTTTTATAGTTTTCGTTATCAAAATACAGAGCTAATATTACTATTAAGTAGATATTTTTCTTTTATAAATTTACTAAGGCTTACGTCAATTTCTAGTCAACAATAAAAAAAAAGATAGCTAATAAAAAGGTTTTTGTATTAATATACAGAGCTAATTAAGTAGATCTTTTTCTTTTATAAATTTACTAAGGCTTACGTAAATTTGTGGTAAACAAGATTAAAAAATATATATAGCAGCCATATTAATAACAAATCCTGGAACTGTAAGGCAAAAAATTCTGACGATTAAAAAAAATATGAAAATTATTTTATTACCCACGATTAGAGAAACTATTCTAGGAACGGTATTTCGAGAATTTAAGCAATAAAACGTATTAAAGAAACCTTGAACTTGAATTCGTCAGTTATGACATAATTAGATCTTATTTCCCCATAGCGAAATATCACACTTTTCCCGAAATCGAATTTGCATATCCGATGTTTTTCCAACTAAACGAGAATACCGGCGTTGATATCGCATCTTTCGGCGAATTAAAATATGAATTACACGGAAAGCGAGGGAAAGTTTACCAGTAGCGAAAGTGAACCGGGGGGGAGATCGACGTAAGGCGTAAAAAAACCTCATCTCCTTTTCCTAGTATCGACGTCGAAAAAATAACGTGGATATATCGTTAGCGGTATAACTTGACAGTTGGGAAGGGACTTGGAAGGTATGTAAAGTTTGCGCGGTTTTCCTTGGGTTCGGGAAGTCGTTTCCTTTAAGTCGATATATGTTTTTTTTACGTCAATGAGAAAGAAAAATTCGCGGAATTAAGGCGCCATCTATAGCTCCGAGCTGGAGTTAAACATACGTGGCAATTTTTTTTAATTATATTTTTTTTTATTTGAACATATTGTTCCAGAATATATTTATTATATTGATTTAAAGCGTTATGAAATATTGTTATTAAAACGATTTTATTGATTTATAAATAATTTAGTATTTTGTACTTTTACTAAATAGTTTAGAAAATTTTAAAAATTTAAATATTAATTATTTCCGTCCAACCTATAACTATATATCGTTACTAAATATTGACATTAAAATAATTTTAAAGATCCACAAATAATTTAGAATTTTAATATTTGAATCACTATTAAAATTTAAATTTTACAAACTACGTAGTAAAAGAACAATTATTTTAGCAGTTCAAACTATAACTATGGCGTTATTAAATATTAAAATTATTTTGGGACAAATATCCACATATAAATTAGTATTTTAATATTTAAATTGCTATAAAACTTCTCATTTTTTACATTTTCCAAATTACCTCGTAAAAGAACCATTATTTTATCAGTTCCATTTATAAGTATATGAGAATCAAATTCTTTATAAAGATCGTGACAATAGATCCATGAAGGAATTAGAATATCAAGTTACTATATGACGGTAAAACAAAGCCAATGAAATTAGAGAAGAGTTCAATTTATGAAAGCGTCAATTAATTGAAATTATAGAAGACAGAAATTCGCAAAAAGCTCGTATTTTTTCTTATTTCGCGCGTAAGCAGGGTCTGTATATAATTTAAAGTCGAGGTTGAATGACCGGAAGAGTATGGTAGAAGGCGGCAGAAAGGACTGACCCATATTTTGCCGCTGCCGAGTTTTGGCTTCGGCACAAACTCGAGGCGCCTGACAATTAACTAACTATAATTCTTATACTCCCTTTTAGATTAAATCGTCTTCAATTTACAATACATTACATTACATTTTCTACATATTACCGAGTTAAATCTGGAAAATACGTTGTCATTATATTTATTTTAATTATTTCACTCAGCTTGCCACACTGGATTACAAACTTAAATCTTAAATAAATACTTTTTAATTATATTATTGGGGGAAAAAATATTTTAGGTACGATTTCAGGGACTTTAAAAGTAGTAACTCATATACTACATGTTTTAAAAATAAAAAATATATTCAGTCATACATTATCGGATAATTGTTAAAACAATTCCAATTTTAAAACAAAAAACTACTTATGTAAATATGACCGATGAAAATGTCATAAAAAAGAAAGTATAATAATAAATTAAAAGCTTACTTTTTGGCCATATTATTCGGACAAATGTTAAATTTGTCGTGTTTGGGGATGCCCAGATATTCATCACCCAAAATGAACAGATCTTTTGATATTATCATCTTGGATATATGAAACGATTAATGCGGTGAAAAAAAATAAAAACAGTATCTTCGATATATATTAAAAAATAAACGTTCACGATAAAATCCACGCACAAATATTAACTATGACACACAAAGATATAGAACCGCATAGTCACACGTTCAATACGAACCACGATAAAACAAAATTCAAAATTTTTGTAACGCGGTTCGCGAATTTAAATAAAAAACACGTCGATATCAAAAATATTAAAATAATATTTAGACATTTAAAATAACAGTTTTATATTTATAGTCCAAATACCGAAAACGTACGTAATACAAAAATAAGCTGTAAGATAACAGACCGTACTAAAAAAGACAGCCTACTCCAATAAAGACAGAAGATAAACTGAGTTGATCCGCGTGCTACCGATGCGAGATCGACACTGAAGCCCAATGCTAAAGATACGCCACTATTTGACCTACCGACAAATCTTTTTTTTTTCCCAAGTTCCTCGTCCAACAAAACGTATTTTAGACCTGCCTTACTACTCTAAGGCCTAAAAAAAATATATAATGAAAAAACTGGTGGTCTTCTAGGATTGGACGGAGAGTTTCTAGCCAAAAGGGGAAGATTGCTCGTATTTCGTATACAACTCGCGAGAGGGCGTAGCGAACGTCGAAATAGGGGACTGTATATATATTTTTTCTCTATACTCCGGTTAACCTCTATATCCCTAGAGGGGAAGTGACGTAAGAAGCTGCAAAAAACTCCCTCCCATAGGTAGGGGAGATTATGGATGCTACGGGGAGGGGGAAATTACCACCTAAAGATGAACGTAGATGCAGGGACGACTACTAGTCACTCAGTACTGGCTCTCAACGAAAAAATATATATATATATATATATATATACGTTCACCTAGTTTCGGTTATCTGCGACAGAGGGGGTAGCGATACGATTTTTCCATTTTTTCCGTAACGTCTTACCAACCAAGCTATTTTTTTTCCCTTCTGTCTCTACTAAAAAAAATAATACTATTCAAATACACCGGTACACAAAATGGGTGGGGTTAGGTTAGAAGATGGCGATTGGTTTGACGTTACGTAACGAACGGACGGGGCAATGAACTCGAGTGCAACAATTTGTGTTTTGAATAGCAAATTTTTAACGGATACAGGAGATAGGGGGGAGGAAATGGGGGTGAAATACATTTTTTTATTGTGATTTTACGTTTTTATATACTATTGAAAATTACTCTTCGTTTGGCAGGAAGGGTAAAGGCGGGGGTGGGGTACGGTTTGCGCGGTAGATGGTCAAGGATTGAAATGACGTTGGCGAGATTCTCGTACCTATTGACCCTGAAGCCCAGTAATCTAGTAGGCCCTGGAAATAAGACGGGGAAAAAGTTATCCTTACTCTCGGCACGCCACGTAGCGGGTAGCGGAAAATATGAGCTGCCGGCGTCGTTATTAAGACTTACATTATAAGTTTATAAAAAAGGATGCAGTTCTAGATATAAATGGGTCTCAATTATTTCATACCTTTATTTAAAAAGGAATTATAGTTCTGATACGCGACAATAGAGAGCGCTATTGTACTCCGAATATAATCATCTTTTGAAAATTTATTTATTTTGGCGTCGTGTATTCGTTTCCGGCGAATTAAAAATAAGGTTAGTTTGTAGACCAGTGAGGCACCGGGATAAAATGTTTTTGGGTCGATATTTTTTAACTTTTTAGAGTGTAAAGTGGAGCCGCTTTATGATTTTATTTTCTGGAGACCTATTTAGAACGTTATTTACATTTCGGGATGATTTGTTGATGTTTATTTTTTGAAAGGCTGGATGCCCGATATATCCAATTAAGCGATACATCATCGCTAGCTATCGTTTCAAAGCGTAAATTATAATATTCATATATTAATAATTAATCAAAATATAATAGTAGTTACTAAAAAATATAATTATAATAAAAACCATTAATAAAAATATAATTTAAAAAAAAGAAAACTAATAAAAATATAATTTAAAAAAAGAAAACTAATAAAAATATAATTTATAAAAATAAAATTAATAAAAACATAAAAATTAATAAGATATATTAATAATTAATGAAATATATTATAATTAATAAAAATATTATAATTAATAGAAAATATTATAATTAATATAAAATATTATAATTAATAGAAAATATTATAATTAATAGAAAATATTATAATTAATTTAAAATATTATAATTAATAGAAAATATTATAATTAATAGAAAATATTATAATTAAAAGAAAATATTATAATTAATAGAAAATATTATAATTAATAGAAAATATTATAATTAATAGAAAATATTATAATTAATAGAAAATATTATAATTAATAGAAAATATTATAATTAATAGAAAATATTATAATTAATAAAAAGTTGTAATTAATAAAAATTATAATAATAATTACTAAAAAATATTATAATTTAAAAAATAATTATAATTAATAAAAAATATAATAATAATTATTAAAAAATAGATAATAGATAATAAATAAAAAATATAATAATTATTAAAAATAGATAATAAATAAATAATATAATTATAATTAAAAAATAGAAGAAATATATCCAATTAAGCGATACATCATCGCTAGCTATCGTTTCAAAGCGTAAATTATAATATTCATATATTAATAATTAATCAAAATATAATAGTAGTTACTAAAAAATATAATTATAATAAAAACCATTAATAAAAATATAATTTAAAAAAAGAAAACTAATAAAAATATAATTTAAAAAAAGAAAACTAATAAAAATATAATTTATAAAAATAAAATTAATAAAAACATAAAAATTAATAAGATATATTAATAATTAATGAAATATATTATAATTAATAAAAATATTATAATTAACAGAAAATATTATAATTAATATAAAATATTATAATTAATAGAAAATATTATAATTAATAGAAAATATTATAATTAATTTAAAATATTATAATTAATAGAAAATATTATAATTAATAGAAAATATTATAATTAAAAGAAAATATTATAATTAAAAGAAAATATTATAATTAATAGAAAATATTATAATTAATAGAAAATATTATAATTAATAGAAAATATTATAATTAATAGAAAATATTATAATTAATAGAAAATATTATAATTAATAGAAATTATTATAATTAATAGAAAATATTATAATTAATAGAAAATATTATAATTAATAGAAAATATTATAATTAATAGAAAATATTATAATTAATAGAAAATATTATAATTAATAGAAAATATTATAATTAATAGAAAATATTATAATTAATAAAAAGTTGTAATTAATAAAAATTATAATAATAATTACTAAAAAATATTATAATTTAAAAAATAATTATAATTAATAAAAAATATAATAATAATTATTAAAAAATAGATAATAGATAATAAATAAAAAATATAATAATTATTAAAAATAGATAATAAATAAATAATATAATTATAATTAAAAAATAGAATAAATATATCCAATTAAGCGATACATCATCGCTAGCTATCGTTTCAAAGCGTAAATTATAATATTCATATATTAATAATTAATCAAAATATAATAGTAGTTACTAAAAAATATAATTATAATAAAAACCATTAATAAAAATATAATTTAAAAAAAGAAAACTAATAAAAATATAATTTAAAAAAAGAAAACTAATAAAAATATAATTTATAAAAATAAAATTAATAAAAACATAAAAATTAATAAGATATATTAATAATTAATGAAATATATTATAATTAATAAAAATATTATAATTAATAGAAAATATTATAATTAATATAAAATATTATCATTAATAGAAAATATTATAATTAATTTAAAATATTATAATTAATAGAAAATATTATAATTAAAAGAAAATATTATAATTAAAAGAAAATATTATAATTAATAGAAAATATTATAATTAATAGAAATTATTATAATTAATAGAAAATATTATAATTAATAGAAAATATTATAATTAATAGAAAATATTATAATTAATAGAAAATATTATAATTAATAAAAAGTTGTAATTAATAAAAATTATAATAATAATTACTAAAAAATATTATAATTTAAAAAATAATTATAATTAATAAAAAATATAATAATTATTATTAAAAAATAGATAATAGATAATAAATAAAAAATATAATAATTATTAAAAATAGATAATAAATAAATAATATAATTATAATTAAAAAATAGAATAAATATAATAGAAAATAGAATAATTAATGAAAAACAGAATCATTAATAAAAAACAGAATCATTAATAAAAACAAAGTAATAATTAATAAAAATATAATTATAATTTTTAAGAAATAGATAATAAATAAAAATTTAATAATTAATAAAAAATAAAATAGTAATTAAAAACTGAACAATAATTAAAAAATATAATAGTATGATAACATCAATTACAAATTATTAAGAATTTTGAGTAAAAATTTTATAATTTTCAAAATTCTTTAAATTAAGAAATAATTTTCGGAACCAAGTCGAACTACCAGAATGTACTAATATTTAATTAAATTCCAACTGTCTCCGGATCACAAATAAAGCCGTTGGCAAGGACAAAAATTCGTAAAAAAAACAAAATACACAAATATAAAAAACCGATTGGCCCAATTTTCTGAAAAAAAAGCCATCCATCCACAAACTTAATCAGCGTATAGGACGATATCTCCGAGGAACTAAAAATCAAAGCCAGCTAATTGTCAATAAAGTAAAGTAAGAATAATAATAAAAAGGGAAGAGCTCCCGGTTTCAGATATTGAATAATTGCCCAACAACGGAACCAAAAATCAGCCCTGACCGAATAGCGCGTAGGTTTGTTCTGACCACCTCGAGCGGCAATGTCATTAGAGACGCCAGAATGTGGACCAAGAGAGCGTTGAACTCCTAGAGAAAAGGCGCCGAATCAAGGGCCAATTCTTCGCCAATGGCGAACCACCGAACGAAGGGGGGCGGGGGGTTCAAAACATTGCGGCGAGAGACAATGGAAACCATTAGTAGCGACCCCCTAACCCCCCCCCCACGCGGTTTTCTTACGTTGGATTGAGAAGAGGGGGTAACCCGTGGCCGATAAAACAACTTCTTCTTTCGAATTTAAAAAATTAAAATGGTTCAGTTTTTCATTTAAAAGCGTCATTTAGTTTAAAATTTAATTTAAATTTAATTTTAATTTAGTTTAGTCTAATCGTATTTTGTATCGTTGGAGGTTCGTCTTCATCTAAATTTCATCATAATTTAGTATTTAGTTTAGTCTAATCGTGTTTAGTATTGTTAGAGGTTCGTCTTCACCCAAATTTGATAACAATTTTCATTTAGTCTAGGCTAATTGTATTTCAAATCGTCAGAGGTTCGTCTTCACCTAACTTTGTACATACTTTAATATTTAGTTTAGTCTAATTGTATTTTCTATCGTCGGAAGTTCGTCTTCACCTAAATTTGATCAAACATAGTCTAATCGTATTTTGTATCGTTAGAGGTTAGTCTTCACGTAAATTTGATCATAATTTGATGTGAGTTGAATACACGGCTATTTTACATTTTTTTTTAATTTTAGACATTTAAGGACAATTTAGAGAAGTTTTAACTTTATATTTTACTTTTAATAGAAGATAATAATTATGTTTAATTTTACATGTTATATTTTATCTGAAACATTTTTAATGCCACGTTTCCAGAATTTAGGTTTTTTAATTTGGAAAAGAAATTTTGCAAATTCTTAAAATTCCACTTTCAAAATCCTTCTTATCATCTAGTTTCAAAACTTATTTGAAAATGGTCATCTAGATTTAAGCAAAAATGTAAAGCTGAATATTAATTATTTGGAATAATAATGGGGTCTAAAAGTATTTCTGTCTACACCTAAATGTAATCATATTTGGAAATATCTTGAAAAATCCGGCTACGCGAAACTATAACACGACACATTTAGTGAAAAACTTAATTTAGATCAGACCGTTATTTCAATGAATATTTTAAATTATTTTTGAAAATTTTGCATATTAAAAAAGGTCATTTTGATTAAGCAGAAACATAGCCCTGTGTTTTAAATACATGGTGCATTGAGTTTGGTCTAATTGTATTGTCGGTCGTCAGTGGTTTGCCGCCATCTAAATTGGTTCATATATTGACGTACCTTGAAATACCGGATAAGTGAAACAATCAAGTGATTAATTTTGTGATTAGAGTTGTTGATTTTTTAAATTTTTTAAATAAATCGAAAAAAATCGAATTATTTGATGTAAATCGGATTTTTATTAAATATTTGGATTATAAATATTTTCTAGGGTTTTATCGTCAAATTTAAACTAAAATGAAATTTAATCAAAATAAATTTAATTATTAATTTAAAAATAAGTATAATAGGTCATTTAAATCAATGAGATAAAAAATAACTTGATTTAAATCAAATCCGACAGCCCGGATTTCGCTGAATATTTTCGTCAATTTTTCATATGTATGAAATGTTGACCAAAATAAGGAAAATATTCATAGAAATATCGGTATCTTTCATATATTATTTCGAATATTAGTTCTGTCTAATGAAATTTCAGATAGTGATCGGTTCGTCTCTACCTAAATTGGTTCATATTTTGAGAACCCGGCTAAGCGAAACTATGATTTTTTGATATAAATTAATTGAGATCATACCGATATTAATCTACTTGAATGAATATTTTCTATATTTTTGAAAATGATGAAAAAGCGCAACTAGTGAGCTAGTTGTATAATGAGGGAGTACCGGGTATACTCCAATATTGATTATTTTTTTTCCATGAAGAAAAGCAACTTGAAAATATCTCGAAATGTCAGCTGGAATTGGAAAGGCGGCGAGGGGAGGGGGGTTTATTTCAAAAGGGAACAAGGGGGATTGCAAACTCGAGGGAGGCCAAGAACTGTGTTAGTAGGGTTCAAAGAGGCCCTTCTTAGCCAAAACATTAAAAGCATTTTCGATTGTGTGAGTTGTGTGGGCCAACTTATTTCCACCCCCTCCTTATTGATTCCCCTCTTCCCTTCACGCGCTTGGCAGCGCTATTGAAAGGAATCGAGGGGGTAAGGTCACCGTTAAATTAAATGGTTCGTGATATCGGTTATGTTTTAATTTATTTGGATATTACTCGAATCCGGCTTCAAACTTAGAACTTTATAAGGCGAATGCCGCCGGGTTCAAGCTTATTTTGCTTATATTTATTACAGTTTTCTTTAAGTAGGATAAACGTATGACCATAAATAACATAACTTTTATAAGTATGACCCTTCCTATTGTTTCCATGATAATTTTCTTAGATAACCTTCTTAAGACACGGACACTCCGACTTGGACTCCCAACCTAACGGAGTCGTATATTATCATCTTTGGTAGAAGTATATTTAGCACACTAGGGGGCTCTGTGTGGAAATAAAACCTCGATTTCGCGATACCGCAAAATCAGCTCGGTGATAATGGTCATACTTATTTGTCATAAGTGTACTTATGATATGATTTATAACTTATAACTTCAAGAATTGGAGGGATTTCAGTTATTTGATTTAATAAAAAAATACTTTATTCCGAAGGAGTTTAAAGGAAAATGAAATTTCTCGACTAGATTCTAAAATAATTGAACTTTTGCGAAGTAAATATTTGTTTTTGGGCGGGTTTATAACTGATAATGGGCACGCGTGGGCTGATAATTTGTTTTGGGGTTGTGGTTTTTGTTATATACTCGCGTTATTTTCAATAATTTACGCGCTTAATCCGGTTGCTATACACATAAAAAACCTATCGATAATTATTTATTATTTCTTATTTTGACAGCTACGGCTATGAATGTTTTTCCCCCACTTCCTTTGTTCGAGTGTCTAAATAATGGTTTGAAATATTTAACGTAGCGAAATGGTTTCGATGTGGTGGTTGAAAAAAAATAATAATAGTAAGACATAAACCTAGTTTATTATTTTAGATCTGATTAAAATAAAATCAGTATAAAGATTAAAAAATATTAAATTATTATAAAACTTAAAGTCTTGATTATTATGACACCTTGTAAGACAGTCACTCGACTAAGATTCCTTCTAGTTATGTAACATTAATGTTTGGCAGCAGTGGCGTAGTAAAAGGGGGTAGTCTCTCTCTAAAATTTTACATAGTCTGAGCTCCTCTTGGAGAATTTCCGGCTACGCCACTGTTTGGACCAAAGCAGCAGTTTCATAAATGACCTCTCAGTAGTGTATCCAGAAATTCCCCAACCATATACGCCACTGTTAGCCCTTACGCTATGACTCTTTGAATTATGAATAGATGTGGTCTAAATATGCACTTAAAACTATAATTATATAATAATAATAATTATTAGTAGTAGAATATTAATTGTTAATCATAATATTTATAATAAATGACAAAAAACCACCATAAAAAATTTCCAAAACTAACCGTCATTTAAAAGTAATAATAATAATATTTCAATTCAATTCAAACTTTGTTTATTCTGTGTGTCATTGTATTATTTTTAAAGGAGTAAAGGTTCTGATGACGCAAGTCTACACAGTAAAAATAAAGGGACTTCCCCTAAATCCTTAATGGTAAATTCATTTTTGTCAAAAAACCAGTCCGTTAACGGCTGTGAAATAAACCCTTAAGGGTATCATGTTTTATTTTATTTAACCTCAAATGGTCTATTCAAATGCCCCAAAGGGTTTAAAATGGTTCGGAATTCAAACCCTAAACAAGCTTTCTCAACACCCAATACCATTTTTAAACCATACTAGTGTATATTTCAAACCCTTAAAGGCCTAGGTTTTCTTCTGCCTGTACCCCTTTAAATTAGGCCAACATGTTCAGCGGTTGGCCTACCACCAGGGTATTTGTGCTCCACTAAGTTAATTTAAAGGGGGACAGGCAGAAAAAACCTAGGACTTTAAGGGAATTTACGAAATGCTTAGACCCTTTCAAAACCCTATATAAACCTTTTTTTTTACTGTGATAAGGGGTATAGTTATCAGAATTATATAATTTGTTAAATTTACTTTGAATTCGAGACATAAAAATTTCCTTGTTACGCGTGTTATTATTTTTTTAGGTGCAAGCAAGAAAATAATTCTGAACAGCAAATTTGATTGTTAATAAGTTTAAACATAAAAACAGCTTCTTGCGGATTAAGTCGGTTACATATCGTATTAGTTTTACATTTTAACAAGGTTTTATCATAGTAAATTTCACTCGATTTACAAAAATATTTTGTGTATAAGTAGGTAAATTTTCTTTGAACTCTTTCAGCTTGTATTTTGATATAGTGACTGCAACCACTCCATATTAATGAACAATATTCGATTTTAGAACGGATTAGTGAGACATACAGTTGAACAAATAATTATAATAATAATAATAATAATAATCAACTAGGCTTATAACCAAAGCGCCAATTTAGGCCCAAGTCAATAAGTCATCTAGCGACTTTTAATCCTAGCGGTCAAATCTTCGACAACCCCTATGACCCTTTACACCCAATATAACTTATTGGACCATCAACTGTATCAACGAATTCCGCAGGCTACTCAATTTCCCAACCAACCCCAGATAATAAAAAAAAGGCTCGTATAAGTTAGAATTTCCACGTCAAGTAGCGGCATTATACGTCTACATAGCTTGATTAAGTAGAAAGGAGAGATAAGCGGATGACGCGGAACGCTTCGCAAACTTCACCCATCGTCCCCCTTCCGGTTGAAGTATCAGATAACGAGCTACCGAATTGAGATGTCACAATGAACGAGATGGAGGTCACTGACCGCGATGCAAAAGGTCATTTTCAAACTAGCGTCTTCCACTCTCGCCTAATGACCAACAGCTACCGATTTCTCGGGACATAAAAAACACTTGACTGACCAAAAGATATTTAATCGCGCTTAAAGAGAATATCCGGTAACTTGACCAATCATATTTGCCGAACTCAATTTCCCGGAGACTTGTTGGTTATAAGTTTGGGCGGATGGTAACCACGTAACCCGCGAGATAATGAGAATTTATTGAACCTGATCGTACTATACTGGGAGAGACTCAGGGTCATCGAGCTACTGATATACATCGCATTGCGAGTTGCTTGGTTGGAAGCCGCGAAAATTTAACAATGGTTAGCGTTTTAAAAAATATTTTCAATTAAAGGAAGCAATTCTGTTATCAGTACTCCTTCAATTAGTATTGGGGAGATTAAAATTGACGGCTCGAAGAGTACAATGGCGGTTTAAATAGGAAATACTTTAAAAATAATTTATACACACGGTGAAGTAAGGAAACTATTGAAAATATTTCCGTTAATAATAGTTAAGTTAGGTCCGTTTAATCCAAGTGGATTTTTTTTATCTTTTATAAATGCATTTTACGAAATCAACGACCAAATAATAATTTCAACAATTTGAAACGTGATTAAGAAAACCTTTCCAAATAAACGACTTATTGCTTTTTGAATACGAAATACATTGTTTTACTACTATTTTAATAGTTTTATCCTAAATAAATAGTCATAATGTGTAAATAAATTAATGGACATTAACTTCCGTTAAAAATCGTACTTATGAAAATATAAAAAATAATAATAATTAATATTTTAATAATGGCCAATATGTTATTCAAAATTACTCCGTAATAACATCTTGAATAAGCTGATAAATAATGGTAAATAGTGGTAAATAATGATAAATATGACAAATAATAATGGTAAATAGTGGTAAATAATGATAAATATGACAAATAATAATGGTAAATAGTGGTAAATAATGATAAATATGACAAATAATAATGGTAAATAGTGGTAAATAATGATAAATATGACAAATAATAATGGTAAATAGTGGTAAATAAAGATAAATATGACAAATAATAATGGTAAATAGTGGTAAATAATGATAAATTTGACAAATAATGATAAATACGTGAAAAACGGAATATATCAACTTTAAAAAATCTTAGACTTCATTTTATTTACTCTACAAGCCGGTTTTGAATCTTAAACGTTTTATCCTTATAAATGTCACTTTGAGTTTTAAATATTATACTGTAAATAACTAATGGAAATATATTATTTAACATTATTTACCCTTTTCCTATTTTATACGATAGCGTTATTTACCATTATTTACAACCTGAATACCACTTTGAAACCCTGCTTTCAGACAAAATACTATAAATTCGAGACAATAAGCCTTTTGATATCCCGTAAGCCTTTCCCGAAATGTAAACACCGATAACTATTGAATGAAATGAAGGCCTTAGCTGAAAATTGAAAGCACTTTGACGGTGTTGTAAATGGCTAAATAGATTCTCAATTTTTTGCCTAAGATCAAAGTGTAGCATCTGAATCAGTCTACTCAATTGTTTGCTGTAGGTAAATTTACCCATAACTCTCTGCCACTTCTGACGTAACACTAACAAAGAGACATCCCGAAGTGTAACCCACCGATTTTGTTCAAACTCGGGGGATTGGTAGACTTTCATGTAACTTGAAAAATCCTAAAGGGAATTTATTCAATGGGCAACCGTTTTGCCATGGCAACGAAAAATGTTTTTGACAACAACAAATTTAAATTTTTCCATTGAAAATAACATCGGATTCTGAAAAATTTTAACAAATTTCAAAATTTCGAAAATGACAAAAATAGAAAAAATAGATATAAATTAACAAAAAAAACATCGAAACTGATCAACTTTTGATCAATTTGAGGTCAAAATCCCATGTTATTTTAACCACCTACTGATTGTTTAAAATAAAGCGTCGTCTGCTCTTCAAACGTGACATGAACTTCAAAAAAGGTCACTTGTAATTTCTGTTTATTTTTTATCTAAATAATAAATCTGGCTTAGTAACCACCCATTACATTTCTACAATCCACCACGACCTTTAAAGGGAAGGTCAACGACCCTGCGTAAGAACGGCCAATGGGCCCTGACTTTAACAGAAGCCGTAACTAGTCGAGAAAGCGATCCACTAAAAATTGAAACCAGCCCCAAATTTTACAAACAGAAAAAATTCCGTCGAAAGTTAAACTAGAACAAAAGAACACTTAGAGATGCGAACCCGACTTTATGTAAATTTCCGTGTGAAAGGAAGAAGGAGATAGTGTCGCTTTTGCAAAAGCCACCTCCGCTTCAAAGGGAACCGCTGGAAAAAGGTCCGCGTTGGATGAAGCGACTTCCGCGGGGTTAAAATGTCAAAATGCCATTGCCCCCGAAACCTCCGGTCCCTCCCAAGATGAGGGGTCCACCACCAGCCGGCTCCGTGTTCGGAACGAGCCAAGATCCCGTTATAATCGCCGCTCGAAGACACAATGCGGGCATTCGGGCCGGGGACAGCGCATACCTAACGGTCCATCCATTCAAAGATCGGCTGACAATGGAACCCCGATGACGAGACGAACGCTGGTGGCCCCATCTACCAAGGGCTTCCGCGTTTCGACATTCATACCTGGGACGTTCCCTGGCTTAGTAACCTAACCCTGGCTGACAGAGTGCCCCGTTAGGGGTATTGTCCTGGACGGAGAACGTTGATCGGATGCAAGGTTAATGGCGCCATATATTTGCTTTCACCGCAACTTTTAATATTCCAAATTTGACGGGTTCCATACATCCCAATTTTCGAGTTTATTTCAATGAGTTAGGTTTGACTTCTGATGATTGTCGTGAGAAAGTATCCTTTTTTCCTGATATTATTATTGTATTAATTAATTATTAATTAATCTTAAGTAACGTTATAACAATTTAAGTATGTCAATAGACGCTAGCATAACATCTATTTATGTCTTATTCAACTTGTTAAAAAGTTCCACGCGCGTCTTGATATTTTAACGTAAATGGGCTCGAGCGATTTCGCGCGTGCTCCCTGAAATATAAAAAAACGCACGAGCCTTTTACGCTAAAATATTAAAGAGCACGTGGATCATTTTAACAAGTTGAACAAGACACGAATAATTTATACTAGCGCCTATTAGGATAAATTATCAACGAACTGATTTTAAGAGCTATTGCGCAATCTAGGTTTAGTTCTCAGTGCCCCCTAGTGTCTAAATATGCCTAAGGCGAAATATACCAAGGACTATAACACGATACTCACGTGAATGTCATTTTCGGAAAAAGGTTCGGTCAGGAAATTAAAATTAAAACAATAAGTGTCATACATTAGCATTAAAACAATAAGTGTCATACTTATGCGGTTATTACGTTACTTTTATTAATATTTATATTATAATGACTTACTAATGTTATAACAAAAAGTTAACTTAGGAAATTTTTACTTAGGTGTAAGAAATGATCAGAAGTTTAACTAAAAATGTCTTTCGTTGAAATTCATGTATATATTTAATTTTGTTGTCTTAGATAGATACTTCTGTAGTACGATATATATTATATACTTTTGGTATTAAAAATAAAAAGGTTCGCGTTAGCTTTGGTTTATAATCATATACAGACAACAGTGATCAGAAATATTTCATCGTTTTAATGGTTCCCCCAATTTGCATAATTGAAATTACTCTCGATAGGAAAGATAAAAAGGGTAAAATACGAAATATCGGTTAACGTGTAACGTGTATGGAGTAATATGACCGATAATAAACGAAATAACAGCCGATAAGATTATATAAATAACGCGCGCATTTTCAAGTTCACTGCCCTGCAAATACAAACCCCCTTATCCGATAAGAAGAGATGATTTCGACAGATAAATTAGAAATTTCTACCGCTTTCCACCGAAGCTATCCCGTTATACAGGGTGTTTCAAAGGGTTATATAAATATTTTAAGGAGTTGTAGGGGGTGAGAAGTATGTCTGATATTTTCCTATTTTCCTACGATGAGTTAAAAGAGCGCCAGAGAGCTTCAACGTGTGGCCTACTAGCCCCTCGAAGTAGGCTGCAACTAGCGCAAAACCAAGCAGCAGGGACTTTAAATACTGTTTAAGTTTACTTTTTTACGCTGGTTACCTCGATTTGTTTACAAAATCCTTTTTTACCTATCACACGAACCCAAACCTTAATGTTCGCGTTTCCCTGCTGCTTGGTTTTGCGGTTGTTGATTTGGGCTTGTGTGATAGATAAAACAGGACTTTGTAAACAAATCGAGGTAACCAGCGTAAAAAAGTAAACTTAAACAGTATTTAAACTTCCTGCTGCTTGGTTTTGCGCTTGTTGCAGCCTACTTCCAGGGGATAGTAGGCCACACGTTGAAGCTCTCTGGCGCTCTTTTAACTCATCGTAGGAAAATGGGAAAATATCAGGCATACTTTTCACCCCCTACAACTCCTTAAAATATTTGCATAACCTTTTGAAACACCCTGTATACAGTAAGAGCAAAATCTGATAAAAGAAAACCAATTAATAATGTATTTGTTTGAACTCTGTTACCCCTTTCATCGAAAGTTTGCGGAAGGTTAAATAAATAAACAGAGGTTATTTTTTATCGTTTTGGGAATGTACGAAATTGCGGAAACGGAGGCTGAAAACGCGTGTTCCAATATCAATTTATACGCTCGACTACGTTCGAGGAACTCGATCATGCTGTTCAATAATTCTCCGGTTACTCGCTCTAACAAATGGAGAAAAAATTGGCATTAGTCGATGAAGAAATCGACCTAGACAAAACGACGTCTACCGGTTCTGTTTTTTATATATCAATCGCCAAACACCACAAAGAAAATTTTTATATATATTTTGTGTTTCCAAGAATAGTTTTCATAATATTTCAGAGATTTTCGCCGACCTTTTTTAGGCCGAAATTATAACATTTGTAACTTCATATTTTATTTTTATCAGATGTTAATGAATTTAGTTATGTTGTTTTTTTATCAGATGTTAATGAATTTAGTTATGTTGTTTTTTTATCAGTTGATAATGAATTTAGTTATGTTGTTTTTTATCAGATGATAATGAATTTATTTATGTTGTTTTTTTATCAGATGTTAATGAATTTAGTTATGTTTTTTTTATCAGATGATAATGAATTTAGTTATGTTGTTTTTTATCAGATGATAATGAATTTAGTTATGTTGTTTTTTATCAGATGATAATGAATTTATTTATGTTGTTTTTTATCAGATGTTAATGAATTTAGTTATGTTGTTTTATATATCACCTTTCGTGAAATTCACCGACTTTGCCACAACATTTTAGACCTATTTTTAAATTCCCTTACTTTTCCCTGATTTCCGTGTTTCCGCGGCCTAAGGAAACCCTTTAAATTTTCAAGATAAATTTAAATTAACTGACTTTTACAAATCCACGACTTTTCCTCGAGATCTTAGGCTATTTTTAAATTCACTTACTTTTCCCTGACACATTGAAACCCTTTAATTGAAGAGTGAAATTACAGCAGCTAAAACTTTTTCGACAAAATAAAAATATGCAAATTAGTAGATTACTAGATTACCGATTTTCTAAAGCAGTGTACGAAACAGTAGAACAATTAAATAATTAAATAAATTTTAAAAATAGATTTTTAACAGCTGTAGCTAATTTAATTATTTCAAATATTACTTATAAATAAATGTCAATTTCCCAATCCGTCCACTTCGGAGATTTCTTAATAAATATAAATTTAAAATCCTGTCGCGATAACGGGCAAATGCCTCAATAATATTAAAACTAATTTGAACGTTTCCACCCTCAAAATGAAGGAAATACGAAAAAGAGATCGTTTTAGAAAGTGCGCCATCCGGAATGGTTGAAGTCTTTCCGGGTGAGACCGGTTGGAAAGGAGCCGGCGAAAGGTCCAAGGCCGTTTAGCGGCCTTTTGCGCGAGTGACCCAAACGCCAGCCAGAGCCAGGGACGCGCTATTTGGCCGACGGCCGTGTCAAGCGGAGAAGAGATACCCGCGGGAAATCCGCCTTTTGCTAATACACATTTTTCACTTCCTCGTCCATTGTTATGCTAATACCTAAATTCTTCTCCAGGTAACCTCCGAACGAAACAAATTAGCTCGCGACCATCAGCTGCTACAACTACTTCATTATTGCATCACCTGTATAGCTAATAAAGTTAATTAATATTTGTATCAAAAATAGATGAGATGGTACCCTTATGATAGTAATTCTTTTAACGACTGTAAAAGCATAAACATTTTTTATGGTACATGCCAAAACCTAAGCGTGCCCATCCTCAATAATGGCTTCGATGACAAATCGCTATAAAATATTATTCGCAAATTGCTACGACAGAAGTCGCTTGATCTTACAGGTAACAGAATCATGTTTGATCACATTCTCAAAATAAGCGAAGTGTTACATATCTTTCTGATCTTTTTGGATGATAAATCATTTGAGAAAACACTTTAAAGGCATCTTTTTAGATTTTGGCTGCCATTTTCCAAGATGGCGGCGAAAGCGCGTGGGACATTTAAAAAGCGTCTATGTAACAAAGATAAAATTATCTCGAAATTTGTTCTAAGCTAAGCTGTAAAATGACAGCATAAGTAACATAATAACACTTAATATTGTTTTAATGCTAATTTCCTGACCGAGGCTTATACGACACTGACATTCTCGACCAGCTCGAACTTGAACTTGCACTCGAACTGAATAGCGTGTTATAATCCTTCATAGTAGTATATTTGGACTTGGAGATATTTAGATACTAGGGGGCTCTGTGCTAAAAATCAGTTCATTGATAATTTATCCCAATTGACATATTTGTTATTACATGTTAATAAGCTTTTAATTTCCAGCCACAATGAGGGAAATGTGATTACCTCGCATTGAAAGCTTACAATAGAAATAGATCTGTTTCAGTCAGTATCAATACGCGGACAGATATAGCCCATCGACAAAGAGCCTAATAGCCGTTTCCCCGTCCTCTTTGATGAGACGTGTCCGGACCAGCTGCCCAGGAAGGATCGATCAAGATCGCGTTCAAAGAGTTGCGCTCCAATATGCCAGGTACCGTTACCATTTCATCTTTCAATACAAATTTACATTTTTTCGTCTCATTCGAAATGTGCTTGGGAAAACGTATGTAGTTAGCAACTTGTACCTCTCTTATGTATATTTTAGCGTCCACGTGTTGTCGATTATAATTTAGGCCAAGAACTAATTAATGTAATAAGAGACGAATTTTGTAACCATAGACCAAGAATATAAGGGGACTCACTGTTCCCGATATTTTGACACGGTAGGCGTGGCCTAAATCGGAAGGCTTACTGAGGTACATCCGCCGCCTTGAAGCGCCTCAAGAATTCTGTTCAGCTATCACTATAGGAGAATCTTAGTCGAGGCTTAGGCGAAAGTACGTGCGAGAAAGTTAGGTTAGGCTTAGTTCATTAAATTCTTTAAGTTTAGAAAGTATTCCAGTGAATTTGATTAAAAACCCTCAGTTATTTTTACTTAACACAATGGTTAAATACCATTACTTAGACTTTTAAAGAAACAATTTCCAAAATAAAAGGTCTAAAACTTACTAAGCCTAATCATTTAACCGACAACAGCGGCGCCATTTTGTCAAAATTGAGCGTGAACGCTCCAGCATGGAGGAAGCACGTGACTGATACTGCGTTCAGTCAATAGGAGCGGACATCTCCATAGAAGAGGAGGGGTTCAAAAATCAAGTGGCTCGGTCGAACGGCGGAGACACCAACTGAGTCTAAGCGGACGAATTTTCGTGAAAATTGGTTTTTTCTCTCTAATGCTTTTCCAACGGGAATTTGTTTTCCTAACTGTGTTGCAATTCGGAAACTTTTTAATAATTTTAGTGTTTGTACTCAACTTTGAATTTTTCATATGATTTTTAGTAAGTTTCCAGGTTTTATTTAAGACTACTTTCATAATTTTCCCTTAATTATTTCGCTCGTAATCTACTTTTAAAATCGACGAAAATTTTAAGGCGAGGAAATGAATTCCCCGCCTTTGGGACCTGTATTTGTGCTAGGCCTCGGTATTGCGCAATGATTTTTAAATTCCAAATATTAAAACGGTAGGATAAGCATTCCAAGTAGAGGTATAGATTCCTGTCTAAATGGATACAAAGTATTATTATTATTATTATTATTATAATTATTATTACTATAATTATGTCCCGCTTCCATTTAGTAACGGCGCGCGACGCACGCGCGGTGGCACGTGACAATCTGAACTAGCCACCGAGCGTGCGTCGCGCGCCGTTATTAAACGGAAGCGGGAAATCCCCCCCCCCTAGTGTCGCGTAGCGCCATCTTCCGTCGGAGAAGAAATATTCCTAATTTACCACAATTTCATCCCTGGCAAAGTGAAACGGGGAACACAGGCAAATGGCGATCTTGTTCGAGCCATCCTCGCTAGTCTCTCTGTCTCTCCGGTGCTGGCGCTGTCGCTACGAGTGCCGATCGAGCATCCACGAAACGAATGTGGGAAAGTGAAACAGCCGCGGTCAATGACCTCGCTTCTCCGCGAGAGGGTGTCAGGAACATAGCCCCGAAAAATGGGTAATCCATACTCGTAGTTAATAGTTATCTCTCTTGCGCGCGCGGCGCACAAAGGATGTCGAACGCGTCCCACTATCACACTGGTCGAATCTTAGCGCGCGTGGACCTCCCCCCCCCCCCTCTTTTCATTATTCATCAGCCCCCCCCCCCTTCCCGGTTCCATCCGCTATTTTGAAAAACTAATTTATATAAATCAATACTGGGGAATCTGTATGGAAGAAACTTGGCCAAGATGATGGGTAAATGAACTTACGTGGGTTCAAGATTCTAACAGACTAGAGAACGGTGTGTTTTCAAAAGAAATAGAGAGTGTTACTGATCCAGAATTGTCAACGAATGTTAGATATAAATTCTATGATTGTTTTTTGAAATATATTGCTTCACTTTGTCAATTATTTTAACCTTATTTCAAAATTCGCTGACTTTTATTAAGCACTTTTAAAATTTCTTAACTTCTCTCGTACCTTATAGCCCTATTTTAAACATTATCTGAGCCATGAAAACCCTGTGATAAGTCTGTTACATATTTAAGAACGCATTTTTTGTTTAAAATGAGTGTGAAATACTTAATTATCAAAGGTTTTAAAGTGTTTAGTTTAATTAGAAGCAAAATAAATAAAATGAACTCTAGAACACAGGGTGAAATAGGAGATAAAAATGGCACTCAAAATCAAGGGAGGCATATAAAATACTTAACCCATAACAATACAGAGCGTAGACAAGAATATAGAATAAAATATACATTGTCTGAGTTTCTACAGTTACTGGGGTAAGGTGATAAGGCTATAGACACTGATAGGTCTGACATTGGAAAGGTCTCCTCCCTTATCGTCCTATAGGACAACGCGACAGGGTTGCGAAACAAAACACTCATATTTCACAGTCAAATGAAGACGTCATTTCGTTGGTTGGCCGCCAGGGTTCGTTTACGCGCTCTATAGGTTAAGAGGTAATAAACTATTAAAGGGACTGGCTGAATAATCCCCAGTTAATTTAAGCGGAGGGTCGCACCTGCGGGACAAAAGGACCAATAACCCTTTTAGGGGGACTGGCTCCGTGAAGGATACAATACGGCCATTTATCATAAGAAGCTGCGAAACCAGAACGCCATTGACTCCCTCTCGCGTCAGTTGACTCAAATTCGCCTAAATGTAGGCTTCATTACGAACCCCGCCGTGTCGCGAGTCGATCATTTTTACAGGAGATTGTAGATCAAAAATTGGTCACATTGTATATACAGATAAATTTGGTTTTTAACCGCTTTAACATTCAACCATAAGTAACATAATAAACATAAGTATTACACTTCCTATTCACCAAAAGCAAATTTTTTAATGATAGTCTGTTTCGCCTATGACATTACAGACCGACGAACTGACGGTCCGCCGGCAGCCTTTTCGATGGACCAGCCAAGGCCTATTGAAAATTAAAATGCTTTCAAAAGTGTAAATAACGCTTACTTTTGGAAAATAATGATGAATTGGAAGCCCATTTATTAAATATCCGACGCCTTACCTGATGTCGTATGAAAGGTACAAATTTAAAACAATAATTATTTTTAGAGTTTTATTTTATTGCTTGTAGTTAATGAAGGAAGTGGTTGGCTCGCGTGGCACGAAGGACTTGCCACTACCCTCCTACGCATTGTAACCCGGCCACCAGAATTAAAGGCAATAAAAGTCGTTGGATGACTTGGGCCTAAAGGCCCATTTTCATGCTCGCTGGTAGCGGATAAAAATTGTCAAAATTCGCATCCGCCACTCGCAAGCGTGAAAATAAAGCTAAAATATCTGTTTGAAACAGATCGACGCGGAAAGTGAAAAAGTGTGTAGCGGATGCGGATTTTGTCATTTTTACCCGCTACCAGCGAGCATGAAAATGGGGCTTTAGATGGTTGCTTGGATAGTAGCCTAGCTGATTATTTTATGCATTTAAATTTGCATATATAATTTTTATTATGGATACAGATGATTTCTGTTGACCTTGGCGCGTTACGTTAAGATATCAGTATTGTAATATCGTAGCCAAATTGTAATTATAATTATAATTGGATAACGCCATCGGGTGGAAAGAAAAATCGTAGCGAGTGGGTTTTTTGGTTTCAGTTTTAAAAAGAGAAAAAAAATCTTTTAACCCTTATAATCCTGCAATTACCGGATTTCTGGTCCTAACTTTTTTTTAGACAACAATCGATTTTTTGTCTTTTTTAACGAGATACAATCGAGGATTGATGTTAACCTCCGTAATTTTAGTGTTCTTTTGCCTCTGATGATGATCTGTTTGTCCGCTAAAGGAATCTACAGTTTTCAACTTAGGTCGTCCACATTTGGTATACTATCTCATGGTACCCTGACTGTGGTTCTCGACGGTTACGGTCGCCAAAACAAATTTAATTAATTTAATTAATTTAATAATTAGGTTATACAAATAGGCATATTTCCCCGGGAAATACCGGGTACCCCAGCTAGATACTACACTTTGATCTTAGCCAAAAGCCCGAGTTTCTTAGTTCTTTAGGCATACACACGAAAAAATCTTAAATTGATGCAATTTTTTTTAAAAGCCTTCTTCTATTATGTAGTCAACGTATAATTAGTTAATATTGTCATTAACCAGTTGGTTATATTGTGTTTGGTGCCACGCGTGTAGACAGTTTTTGCAGCGTTCTATTTTCGTTTTGAATGAGTCAGAGTTTACAAATAGGCCTAGTTCTCCGGGAAATACCGGGTACCTCAGCTAGTCTTGTATAAATAAAAGAAATAAAATCGAAGTTTTAATGTCGTCACTCCAAATGTTAGTTTCCCTTTAAACAATTTGGGGATCGGTGAGAGTTAAATCTGATACGCTTCCTGGTTTGTAAAACTATAGCGTCTAGTAAGAGAACTCTAGACAGGAAGTGAATACGCAGTCAACTTTGAAGAATCCTTCAAAGTGCCTATTACGCTTCTCAAGCCCGCAGATAGACGCGAAGAAAAACTTTAATGAAATCGGATCTTTTTAAGCGCATGCAGCCGCGGATTTAACGGTTTCTCCTCCGAAGGACAGCCTCCTCGCGCATTTCTTGATCGTATCGGTTCGAGGCGCGATGGAAGGCCAGATTGATACGTTAAGAAGACGCGGCGGATTTGGGAAAGAGCGATTGAAAGCAACGGTACAATCTTTGCAGGCCGAACACGACGCGGCTAATGAGGTATAGAAGGTGGCTTCCCTCTTTGGAAAATGAAATATTGAGGAGAGAGGTTTAGCGAGGCACTTCCGAAGTGCCGGAAAAGGACACTGAACGGGTCGAGTTCGAATTGACGAGGTTATCATGGTTTTCCCCGAATGGAACAAATATGTGCTCAAATTCGTCATTGGGAAAAATTAGAAATTGCTCTCTTTGAACGGGGAAACTATTTACTAATGTTATTAATTTTAAATTAAGTAAGTCAAATGCTTTTTAATCACCAAAATTGATATTTTCAAGTTAACTGCTAAGTAACTTACATGGTTAGTAAAACTTTATTTTCATAGAAGCTTCTGAGTAAAATACATATGAATACAAGATAAACCAGTGGTTTTCAAAATAAGCTATATACTAACGTCGTATTAAAGTATAGAGTAGAAATTTTCAAATAAGCTACTAACGTCGTAAGTATAGAGTACAAATTTTCAAATAAGCTACTAACGTCGTAAGTATAGAGTAAAAATTTTCAAATAAGCTACTAACGTCGTAAGTATAGAGTACAAATTTTCAAATAAGCTAATAAGTACAGTACAAATTTTCAAACAAGCTACTGAGTAACATAAAGATTTTCGAACTAATGAAACGTTTCTGTACGTTTTTCCAAATTAACTACTGAGTAAATTTTGTAATTTCAAATTACCTGTAGAGTAAATTTTGTAATTTCAAATTACCTGTAGAGTAAAACGAATAATTTCAAATTACCTCTATGTAAGACGAATAATTTCAAATTACCTCTATGTAAGACGAATAATTTCAAATTACCTATAGAGTAAAACGAGTAGTTTACCTATAGAGTAAAAAGAGTAGTTTACCTATAGAGTAAAACGAGTTGTTTCGAATTACCTATAGAATAAATCGAGTAGTTTCAAATTAACAAATGAGGAAACTGAGTAGTTTCAAATTAACAAATGAGGAAAGCGAGTAGTTTCAAATTAACAAATGAGGAAAGGGAGTAGTTTCAAATTAACAAATGAGGAAAGCGTGTAGTTTCAAATTACCTATAGAGGAAAATTAGTAGTTCAAAATTAACTATAAAGTAAAAAGAGTAGTTTCAAATTAACAAATGAGGAATGCGGTAGTTTCAAATTAACAAATGAGGAATGCGAGTAGTTTCAAATTAACAAATGAGGAATGCGAGTAGTAATGAGGAAACTCCGTAGTTTCAAATTAACAAATGAGGAAACTCCGTAGTTTCAAATTAACAAATGAGGAAACTCCGTAGTTTCAAATTAACAAATGAGGAAACTCCGTAGTTTCAAATTAACAAATGAGGAAACTCCGTAGTTTCAAATTAACAAATGAGGAAACTGCGTAGTTGCTATTGCACGAATCAGATATTTATCTGTAAAAATCCGTTGCTAACGGTTATCACGATAAAAGGAATTGATGGGCGAAGTGAAAACAGACATAAGGGGTTGAAAAAATCGGGTTACGCAAAATCAAGGAAAAAAATGGTCCCACATAAAAAAACGTGCCATATGTCTCTAACCGAGCCAGAGCGCCACCCCGCGGAATATAACCCAACGGTATTTCCCTAAAAAAAGGGCACCCGTCCTAAAAATTCGCTAACAATTAAATCTGGGTCCAGAATGAGCCTGTGGAGGGAAAAAGCTGGGTTCGTAAAAACGCGACCCTTTTTGCCCCTACCCTCACCGTCATTAGAAAAAAGGAAATCTCTGAAAGGGGTTAGAGGAACACTTTTTTTGCACATCAATTCTCTTGACGGTACAGTTTTTTGCTCCCGTGCAGTTGAGCCGAGTCCCGCTCTGGGTCACGCTCATGCCTGCCTTTATTCGCAGCTGCGAAGGAGCCTCCAATTATGTTCGCAACGGGGCTGCCGACTTTAGCTATCTCTCATCAAAGTGTGCGGGTTTGAACGCTTTTTGGCGGGCTAGCCAAAATATGGTTTGGGTTCTGGATTTTGTTACTCTAGGCAAAACGTGTTTTGATAATGAATGTGGCGCTAAAAACTGATTAACTATCAGTACCATTTTTTCCCAATACCAACAATTATCAGAAGCTTAGATCTAGAATTATCAATAACCAGCGTTTATCAATAATCAGACGTTTTTTCTAGAGCCACATCAATTAACAGGGTGACGTTTTCACTAGAGCAACATCAATTAACAGAGCGGCGTTTTCACTAGAGCAACATCGATTAACAGTGTGACGTTTTCACTAGGGCAACATCAATTAACAGAGTGACGTTTTCACTAGTGTAACTTCAATTAACAGAGCGACATTTTCCCTAGAGCAATACCAATTAACAGAGCGATGTTTTAACTATAGCCACAATTATCAGAATATAATATATATCTACAATTACAAAAACCACGTTCTATTTCCACGAACAAAAATTGTGTGTTTTCTAGAGCAAAAACAATTATCAGAACACCGTGTAGATCCTCTTGATCAGAACTACCAAAACCACGTTCTGTTTCCACCAACAAAAATTGCGTGTTTTCTAGAGCAAAACCAATTATCAGAACACCGTGTAGATCCTCTTGATCAGAACTACCAAAACCACGTTCTGTTTCCACCAACAAAAATTGTGTGTTTTCTAGAGCAAAACCAATTATCAGAACACCGTGTAGATCCTCTTGATCAGAACTACCAAAACCACGTTCTGTTTCCACCAACAAAAATTGCGTGTTTTCTAGAGCAAAACCAATTATCAGAACACCGTGTAGATCCTCTTGATCAGAACTACCAAAACCACGTTCTGTTTCCACCAACAAAAATTGCGTGTTTTCTAGAGCAAAACCAATTATCAGAACACCGTGTAGATCCTCTTGATCAGAACTACCAAAACCACGTTCTGTTTCCACCAACAAAAATTGTGTGTTTTCAAGAGCAAAAACAATTATCAGAACACCGTGTAGATCCTCTTGATCAGAACTTAGCACAAAGCGCGACGGTTAAATTCAACCAAAAGAACCTATTTCCTTAACCTCTAAGAGTCGGCAGCCCTGTTAAGGCGGATAACTTAAGGGGCACAAATCTCCACTTTCACCTGTAGAAGTTGAAACTCTTAAAGGGTTCCCTCTTTTCCGCGCTAGTTAACCAAGCATCTCCCCCTTTTTAAATTTCTCAGTCAGGGATTTCTAACATACTTTTTTTCCGGCTGTGGGACAGTGGGGCGGCCGAAAAAATCCTTTCTCTAAAATGGATTTTTTTGCTTCTGTACTCTCAACCCATTCCCTTCTTTGTACCCCTATCCCCTCGCAACGGCGGTAATAATAAAAAACGATTTACTCCGAAGCCCAGGCTCTGGGATCTGTCTACAACGACTGATTCCCCTTTTTTATCTACGCTTATATAAATCCTTCGCTCCGAAATCTATGGCGTAAGGGGTTGAGAACTGGGCTCTCCTCTCACTTACACAAGCGCCAGTTTTAAGTTAAAAAAAATCCACTCTTCCCCCATCATGGGTCCCGTATACAGATGGTAAAAAATATACATTTTTTTAAAAACCATCTGTTATATCTGGGTAAGCAATAAAAAAAATTAAGGAATTATATTTTCTCGTGAGAGTTTTCTTTCGTAAGAGCGGTAATTGTTCTCGTTGTTAATTTATTTTGTAGTTTGGAAAAACATTTAAATGTGATAATTAAAAAATTACTGGCTCTAAGATCTAAGTTGAGGTTCGTGTAATTTGTCATCGCCAATTTTAATCTAACAGTGAGAAGATTTTGTTACGTTCCACTGAAGTCTTAGAAGCGTTCCATTAATAAATATTAGGAACGTTCCACCGAAAAGTCTAAACCACCTATTACATCTTTACAATGTTTACCGAAAGATCTTTTGGAAAGCCCGATGGAGGAGTTTTGGAACGTTCCACTGAAAAATCTTTTGGAAAGTCCGATGGGGAAGTTTTGGAACGCTCCACTGAAAAGTCTTTTGGAAAGTCCGATGGGGAAGTTTTGGAACGCTCCACTGAAAAGTCTTTTGGAAAGTCCAACGGGGAAGTTTTGGAACGCTCCACTGAAAAGTCTTTTGGAAAGTCCAACGGGGAAGTTTTGGAACGCTCCACTGAAAAGTCTTTTGGAAAGTCTGATGGTGAAGTTTTGGAACGCTCCACTGAAAAGTCTTTTGGAAACTCCAACGGGGAAGTTTTGGAACGCTCCACTGAAAGGTCTTTTGGAAAGTCCAACGGGGAAATTTTGGAACGCTCCACTGAAAAATCTTTTGGAAAGTCCGATGGGGAAGTTTTGGGAAGCTCCACTGAAAGATCTTTTGGAAAGCCCGACGAAAAAGTTTTGGAACACTCCACTGAAAGATATTTTGGAAAGTCCGATGGTGAAGTTTTTGAACGCTCCACTGAAAAGTCTTTTAGAAAGTCTGATGGAGAAGATTTGGAACGCTCCACTGAAAGGTTTTTGGAATATCCGACGGATATCTCTTTGGAACGTTCCACTGAAACACCTTTTTGTAAGAACGACAAAAAAGTCTTTGTAACGTACCACTGAAAAAGTCTTTTGAACGCTCGACGGTTATGTATTTGGAACGTTCCACTGAAAGGTCTTTGGAACGTTAAACCGAACGTTCTTTAGGAACGCTTGACGGAAAAGACTTTGGGATGTTCCACTGAATGGTCTTTTTGAAAGCCAGTCCGAAAAATCTTTATAACGTTCCACTGAAAGATCTTTTGAACATTCCATTAAGAAGTCTTTAAAATTGTTCAATGATAAGTATTTGATATGATTCACAGACGAATGTTTCGATTGTTCGAATTTCAACTGTTAACCATAATTCCGATAAAGAATAGGTGTGATAAAATTCAAATATATTCCAAATTATTTCAAATTTAATTAAAATAATAATAATAAAATAAAAAGACCGGATGTGATTTCGCATACAGTTCGTTTCGGTGAGGCCCTTGACACCTCGATTTCTGCTTAGAGAAGCGCAAAAAATGGGGAGGTGAGAGAAGTCAGAACAGACTCCCTCTGGGAAAAAAAACTAACCCTCTTCGAAATCGAAAGTTTGGCAAATATAGCTCGAGAAAGGGTGCTGGGAAATACGAGTCCTTGGGGGGATTTCACTCTCATTTTAGCATAATCGAAAATGCATGGGCGGAAACACAACAGCCGCCCCCCTCCCATCGTCCCGACTAAAGGCCGAAATATAAAACACGTCTACGGGCGCTGCTATAAGATGTGTCCACGGACCAAGATGGATCATCCTCGGCCTAGAGAAGCTTTCTCATAATATATCTTTCACGAAATATTGTCAGCTGATAGTCCCTGATCAAGGCTCGGAGGGGGTCAAGTCCGTCTCGGATAAAGCTAGCAACTATTCGCGAGAAATAGGAAAACGTGATAAAAAACTGAGAGGATAAAAAATAAAAGGAATATTCTCGGGATCCTAGGGATTAATTCACAAAGACTTCGAGCGTCTACTTTTTTACGTATACACCAAAAGAGCTTTTAGTTTAAAAGCGAAAGTTAACTTTTTCTCATCTCATCGCCCATCGCGCGAACCTCTTCGAATTAAACTTTCAACTTAGACTGACTATTGATGTATAGATAGTTCAGAGGGTATCGTCAAGTGGACTTCGAAGAATGGGAAAAACTGGGAAACACTCAGTTACCCGCTAACATTAGAATCCCTTGAAAATAAATTGTGAATAAAATCTGACTAATAAACGAATTAAGCAACAATGGTATGTAATCTCCAAATCGAGCTTTGAGGCGAATATGCGTTACCCAAAATTTCAAACTATTTAGGTGGAAATCACCGAACAACAGGGTATCAAAATAGACAGACTGACAAAGTTAGCGTCCGCACCGGATACCACCGGCCGATCTAAAACGGAGGGGTTCATAAAAAAGGGTACCGGTAAGTTTAAAAAAAAAGGTTTAAGTTAAAAAAGGGGTCATTGGGGGGACCTCAAGGGGTCCAATTTCTCGTGACAGGGTTTATTTTTTTATGACTATTAAGGGAAAAAAGTGTAACTAAGGGGTAGATTTTTTTATAGAGGCGGAATGGGTTGAAATAGGGAGTGAAAAAACGCCATCTGCCGTGATATTTTTTGGTTTACCTTTCTAGAATTAAGCTTTTTTTCTTAAACCCAACCATACTCCGCGCGGTATCACCCGCCAACTCACACAAACCAGAGCGCGTAGGTACGGTTTGTTGCGGTAAAAGTGAAGTTGAAAGTTTATTTTAAGGGTTGAAGGGATGTGGGAAAGACCCTTTCATTATTGTACGAGTTACGACCGTTAAACGACGTAAATTTTAAATTTCTGTCTGCTTGAGAAACGTTTCGGACGAGACCAACAATGGCCAGAGATTCGGGTTATAATATTACGAATTATATTCCCAGAGTGCGCTCAAGGAAAATAGAGTTAAATCCTTTCTACTATAACACCACTGACCTATTTTTAAAATTTCTTGGAAAGGGTTTATTATATTTAAACGCACAGAGAGTTTTAACGTTGAGCGTAAATAAACGATTTTCACGGAAGAACTTCGCAATTTTATACGGCGGAAATAAAAAACTTGATCTTAAATTCGGTTCGTTTATTTTTGACTAAATAGTTTTTAAATTAAAAAAAAAAATAAGAAATTATATGCGTGTCTCTTGGTATGTTTACGGTACCATTGCCAATGCATACATCGAAATTAATTAATTAATTAATTGGCCTGTCGCCTACGCTAACCCGAGTGGTAAGACAGTCCAAGATAATCTGTACACCGAGTTCGTGCATTTAGCACTGTTAAAGGTACATATTTTCAAGAGTTCGCGAGTTCCATTTAGCACTGTCAAAGGTACGGCAGTGTACACCGAGTTTGCAGAGTGTCTTACCCCCGCTCTAACTAGCCACCGCCGCAAAAACATATGGACAGAAAATGAATTTAAAGCGAGTATAGAGTAAATCAACAGAATTCATGTTATTGCCACTAGAAACTCTATTGATTGAAATAGAAAATAACTCCTATCTTAGCGCACATTTTGGCTGGGTGTCAAATTGGGGTTTGAAATTAAATTATATTATACACAATTACTATAAGTACTAATTATGAAAGAAGTAAATTAATTAAAGGTCCCTAATTTCCACCATACTTACAAGGAGACGACCCGAGGTGTAACGCACCGATTCTGTTCAAACTCCGGGGTTTGGTAGACCTTCACGTTACTTGAAAAATCCTAAAGGAAAATGTCTCCATAGGCAATCAAAAATGTTTTTGACAACACAAAATGGAAAATTTCCCAATTGAATGTAACATGGGAATCTGACCAATTTTAGGGGAACCCCTGTAAACATTTTAATCATTTTTTTGAATTATATTTTCTATTTTTAGCATTTTCAAAAATTTCAATTTTTTACAGGGGGTACCCTTAAAATTGGTCAGATTCCCATGTTATATTCAATGGGGAAATTTCCATTTTGTGTTGTCAAAAACATTTTTGATTGCCTATGGAGACATTTTCCTTTAGGATTTTTCAAGTAACGCGAAGGTCTACCAAACTCCGGAGTTTGAACAGAATCGGTGCGTTACACCTCGGGTCGTCTCCTTTTTAGTTCTTCTTTTATGAAACCACGATTAGTTCTCAGACTGAAATTCATATTTATTTAGATTATAATAATTACGAATCAGATTATCCGCAATTACTCTGAGACAATTGGTGGATCTTAAAATACGCCTCCATGTTATGGTAAAAGAGAAGAAAAATAATAATAATGTAAAGGTAATGAAACACGCAAATACATAATTGTGAAATCGGACAATATCAGATCACTTGATACGGGGAAAAATGCCAACCATATAGTTTAAACCCGAAACTAATTTATGAGGTGAGCACCGTGAGCTTGCTGGGCGAGGGATATCTGAAAGTTACGACTTGAAGAACCTGATCAGTTAGTCGTTGAAAACACTAATTTAGATGGTTAAAAGTTCTTATTTGAGCCAGGGCTAAATGTCGAAACTGCGTCTAATTTATCGTACCGCACCACGAGCCGAAAATTTGAGTCGGAAACCACGCCTGTTTCTATGACTACCAGTTTTCCTTGGTCATTCCGAGTGGATAAATTCTTAATTTCCTGGTATTTCTGTAGAAAAGAAGTGTATTTTTATATTATTTAAACTTTTTCAACTGATATTCTAAGCGCGAAATTGGTAAAAAAGCAGATAGTTAGCAATAAATGTAATTTAAAATCGGATCCACTGCAAAGTGAAGATACGATAACTTAATTTCCTCTGCAAAGTGTTACCCGTTCGTGTAACTGGTTTAACCATCGCGTCAAAGAAATAGGTTTGGAATAAACCTAATTGGAAACGTGATTAAATAAAATTCCGGGAAATTGGTTAATCAATTACAGAGATCAGAAAATACCCAAAGCCTATTGATAACGTAAAAACAACCATCAGGTTAGGCAAAGCCCCGCAGAATGCTTTCACAACACTAGCAAGTTAGTTCGACGATACGTCAAAGTAGAACGGAGGAAACCTCGACGTTCCCGTTTGTAACGCGGGGAGCTTAACCTCTCTTAATCCGATCTGGCTGTTAGAATTCGTCGAAGAACAATTTCGAATGAAAGCGAATGATGCCAAGGCCTAGTGACACCGAACATTCAAATGGAAATGAGGACACTTCGCAGTGCGAGTAATATCTCAATAGAGCAGTGGGCGAACGAAACGAGGTAAAACAGCGGAACTCGTTCAAGTTCAAGATCAGTGAAGGGATGTTGCACCACCCGCAGCCGGGGGGGACGCGGGGGGAAGGGAGGTGGTTTCGCCAGAATTAGACGGATTCACTTTCGTTTCCTTCGAAATGAGGATCGCGACGCGTCAGAGCGGAACAACAAGTCGCTCTCAGCGGCCCACGCGCGGGAGATACGAGGCGGTGACGTCACCACGAAACCTACCTTCCTCCCCCGTGCCCCTGGCCATGATTGTAGCGACGACACCCTTACCCACACCATTTCGTTCAGAATTCTTGTAAAACGATAATATGCCGCTCCGTAAAATAACAGGCCCGTAGCCAGGATTTTACAGTTGAGGGGGCCTGACAAATTCCTAAGGGGGCACCCTTAAAAATCAATTTATTTCCTAAGACCTATGAGGCTATGACTACTTTCCAATGAGATTATAGGTCCACACGGGTCACACTGGCGATTGGAATTGGAACACGTGGTTTAAATAGATATAAATTAAATTTATACACGGTGTTTCAAAAGGTTAAGCAAAAATTTTAAGGAGTTGTAGGGGGTGAGTTGAGAAGTATGCCTGTTTTTTTCCCATTTTCCTACGATGAATTAAAAGAGCGCCAGAGAGCTTGAAAGTGTGGCCTACTAGCCCCTGGAAGTAGGCTGCAAAACCAAGCAGCAGGGAAACGTGAACATTAAGGTTTGGGTTCTTGTGATAGGTAAAAAAGGACTTTGTAAACAAATCGAGGTAACCAGCGTAAAAAAGTAAACTTAAACAGTATTTAAAGTCCCTGCTGCTTGGTTCTGCGCTTGCTGCAGCCTACTTCCAGGGGCTAGTAAGCCACACTTTGAAGCTCTCTGGCGCTCTTTTAACTCATCGTCGGAAAATGGGGGAAAACAGGCATACTCTCTTAACTTACCCCTTACAACTCCTCCAATTTTTGCATAACCCTTTGAAACACCCTGTATAGAAAGTAAATCGAAGTTGAATAGGCCTTTCTATAAATTAACGTGGCCCTCTTGTTTACTGTTTTTTTCTTACTTCTACAATGCTTCCCCCTCTTTCCCACTAAAGAGAGCTAATGAATTCGTCCATAGGTTTAACTGCACAACTTCAAGAACAAGTTGGGCAGTCGTAGCGAATTTATGGAAAGGCCTATTTCCAATCAGATTAGTTTGGTCTTAATTTCTTTGTGCTTTTACCACAAATTTATCCATACTTGTACTTACAATTACTAATAAGCCGCAGTTAGTGTACTTGGGTAAAGCTGAATAAACGACGACACCGTACAACAGCATATTGACTACAGTACTACGGGAAATTAACCTTAGTTAGTATAGTCCAATCAATATTTCTACTTGATTACGTGCCATATTACTGTTTCTGCTACAGCTAACCCGGCCACCTGGATTAATGGCTTTAAAAGCCGCTCGATGACTTGGGCATAAGGTGGTGCCTTGGGTATTAGCCTAGCTGATTATTATTATTAAAATTTTCAACTTCAAATGGTGGAAGTGATACTAGTAAAGCAACGTACACCAAAGTAAATAACATAGTTTGGACAGTTGGTCTTAACGAAATATAATAAATGAATAGGATGTATAGGTATGGATTCCTGATTCTGATGATAAAATAAAATTACGCGGACTTAGTAATTTTAATTGATTTTGCTTACTTACTTTGATAGTTTTCTAAGGTCACAATGCTATTTTTAAAGGGCACAGAGACTTTTTGAGGGGGCGTGGCCCCCACAGGGCACCTCGAAAATAAGCTACGCTCGCTGAACTTTTTTTTTGTGGCTCATTCGTCACGAAATACGTAGAAGTTCAGTTCAGTTTATGCTTAAAAACAGGGTGCCTCGTCGAATTTACCCTTATGTCCGGGACTTTTTGTAGTGAAACGTCATCGATACGTCACTCGTGACGCAGCAGCAACATCAAAACAAGAAGGCCAATGTTACTTTATAAAAAGGCCTATTATAAACTTTAATTTGTTGATTTCTGTAAGCATGAATATAGAATTTCAATTTTGGACGATCAGTCTATAGTTTAGGAATTTTGATCTTCCCCTTGCAACTTTTAAATAAACCACAACATTAATTTCAATTTCTCAGATTGTTAAATTTAAAAGTATTTTAAATAACAATATTAAAAACGTAGACTATTTTTAAATTTAAGTACTGATTTTTATTTCTAAATTTAGGTATTTATTTTTATTTCTAAATTAAGGTACTGTTTTTTATTTCTAAATTTAAATACTGATTTTTATTTCTAAATTTAGGTACTTGTTTTTATTTCTAAATTTAGGTATTTATTTTTATTTCTAAATTAAGGTACTGTTTTTTATTTCTAAATTTAAATACTGATTTTTATTTCTAAATTTAGGTACTTATTTTTATTTCTAAATTTAGGTACTGTTTTTTATTTCTAAATTTAAGTACTGATTTTTATTTCTAAATTTAGGTACTTATTTTTATTTCTAAATTTAGGTACTGATCTTTATTTCTAAATTTGGGTATTGATTTTTATTTCTAAATTTAAGTACTGATTTTTATATCTAAATTTAGGTACTGATTTTTATTTCTAAATTTGGGTATTGATTTTTATTTCTAAATTTAGGTACTGATTTTTAGTTCTAAATTTAGGTACTTATTTTTATTTCTAAATTTAGGTACTGATCTTTATTTCTAAATTTGGGTATTGATTTTTATTTCTAAATTTAAGTACTGATTTTTATATCTAAATTTAGGTACTGATTTTTATTTCTAAATTTGGGTATTGTTTTTTATTTCTAAATTTGGGTATTGATTTTTATTTCTAAATTTAGGTACTGATTTTTATTTCTAAATTTAGGTACTGAATTTTATTTCTAAATTTAGGTACTGATTTTTATTTCTTAATATAGGTACTGATTTTTATTTCTAAATTTGGGTATTGATTTTTATTTCTAAATTTATGTATTGATTTTTATTTCTTAATTTAGATACTGATTATTATTTCTAAATTTAGGTACTGAATTTTATATCTAAATTTAGGTATTGATTTTTATTTCTTAATTTAGGTACTGATTTTTATTTCTAAATTTAGGTACTGAATTTTATTTCTAAATTTAGGTACTGATTTTTATTTCTAAATTTGGGTATTGATTTTTATTTCTAAATTTGGGTATTGATTTTTATTTCTAAATTTAGGTATTGATTTTTATTTCTAAATTTAGGTACTGATTATTATTTCTAAAATTAGGTACTGAATTTTATATCTAAATTTAGGTACTGATTTTTATTTCTAAATTTAGGTACTGAATTTTATTTTTAAATTTAGGTACTGATTTTTATTTCTTAATTTAGATACTGATTATTATTTCTAAATTTAGGTACTGAATTTTATTTCTAAATTTAGATACTGATTATTATTTCTAAATTTAGGTACTGAATTTTATTTCGAAATTTAGGTACTGATTTTTAATATTTAAAAAAATTAAATTTAAAGATTTCTAATAATTCATTTTCGATTGTTAGGTAAAAAAAATAACGATTGTATCCCTGTTTCCGGAGCTTCGACCTTTAATGCATGCGGGGGATTTCTAGGAAGAAAGGATGTTTGGATCATGTCGGCGATGGATCACAAAAGGTGGCTCAGCGTTGGTGAGAAACGAGAAAGTGTTTTTCGAGAAAGTGTTTTTGGAGAAAGTGGAGAGGGGGGGTCAGTCCCGATTTCCTAGTAGTGGCGCCGACAAAATTCACCGACAAAAACGTGGATCGAAATATGGCAAGCCTCAAATTATATTCCAGAGAGCCCCGAAGCTCCCTTCGCTTCATGTAGTCGAAGTTCGCGGATCTAAACGCGTGATTGAAGGCGTAGAAAAGGGCCACTAAATATTTTATACAAATAGTTTCTTAATATACCTTAAAAGTATCCTAACTTTGTGAAAATAAAGAAAACATTTACAAAAGTAATTTTTGTGCGGTACTTGTAAATGTTTCATTGTATTTTTAATCTATGATTTTTTTTAATTTGTAAAGAATTTTAGTATTTAATGTTTTTTCCTGTATTCGGAAATTTTCAGATATTTAAGAAATATAATTTACTATGAATTGATTGAATTGTAAATTTTTTAATATTATTATAATATTTTTATTGGCTGATAGTAACTTATATTGTTCAAATGGCTCTTGAGTGAAACTAGCATTTCATAGTGAAAAACTTTACTCACACGTATAACCTAAAGTGTAAATAGTATAAGCTATAACAACCAAAATATAAAACCTTCCATTTCATATTATAGTCATTGTGATAATCAATAATAATATAATAATATATATATATATAATATAATAATATATTAATTAAAATAATTTACTAGTACGAATTTTTTTTTAATTATTTAAATAAATCATATTTTATATTTGTAAATATTTAAAATATTACTGAGGCCTTATATTTAAAAAAAAATTAAATAATGAAACATTCAAAAAAGGTATCATTATCTATTTTTTACTTCATATTACAACTCAGTAAAAATTTTAATATTTGAAAATACAAAAAAGCTTTTTTAATGTGGCTTTAAGTTCGCGCGTAAAAATCCAATATCGTTCTTATAGAATGAGAAATGAATGTTAGCATCGCCATCTGTGAAAACGTAGCTGAACTAGAGAGGGCAACGCACCGTCGGCGAACGACCAGTGAAAAGGTCTTTTTAATGACATTGGGAATAGGTGTACTGACATGGTGGTAATAGGCAAATGCACCTTAACACCCCTTGGCGGAGGTCAAACAAAGTCATCAAAAAAAACCTAAACAAAAATTAAGAAAACTGGCGAACTAGTTTGGCAGCGAAGTTGCCTATTTTTCCGCGAAATTGTGGAGTACGAAATGAAGGTTTAGTAATGGACTCGTTCGAGAAATCTATGATGATTCGCCTATTAGCTACCCCCCCCCCCCCCTGTCCTTTTCGGAGTGTATCTTGTCACTTCGGCGTCTCTATTGGGTCACTGAACTACTGTGTTTCTGGAATATTCTTATTCAGGTTGGCGTAACATTACGACGACCCGAACAGCTACCAAGGCTTAAGAGCTGTCAAAATTTGCTACATTAAGGCAGGTACTCACCGGGATGCGATTATTTCACAAAGGCGGATGGGCTTGGTGAAACAATGCCACTTGACTATACTGGGGCAGTACCGGTTGAAGGTTTGGTCAGACATTCGGTCAAGACGGACTGGTCATGGGGGAAGGTGATAAACAGTAACCCTTTCACTATGGAGACGATGGCGTCACTTGAAAACTACCTCTTGTAATTTGTTAAATTTAGTTAAGATGGTGGTTAATGGGGAATCTTTATTGGTAAAGGTGATAAACAGTAACCCTTTCCCTACGGAGATAATGACGTCACTTGACAACTACTTATTGTGGTTTTAATATATTTAGTTAATATGGCGACAAAGGGGGAGGGTAAAGGCTGTAAACAATACCCTTTCCCTACGGTGATAATGACGTCACTTTACAACTACTTATTGTGGTTTTTAGTCAATTTGGCGGAAAAGGGGGAGGGTAAAGGCTGTAAACAATACCCTTTCACTACGGCGACGATGACGTCACTTGACAACTACTTATTATGGTTTTAACATATTTAGTCAATATGGTGGCAAAAGGGGAGGGTAAAGGCTGTAAACAATACCCTTTCACTACGGAGATAATGACGTCACTTGACAACTACTTATTGTGGTTTTAATATATTTAGTCAATTTGGCGACAAAGGGGGAGGGTAAAGGCTGTAAACAATACCCTTTAACTACGGAGACGATGACGTCACTTGACAACTACTTATTGTGGTTTTAACATATTTAGTCAATATGGCGACAAAGGGGGAGGGTAAGGCTATAAACAATACTCTTTCCCGACGGAGATGATGACGTCACTTGAAAGCTACCTCTTGTAACCGAATATTTATCACGTCATACAGTACGGGGTATACAAATAACTAGTTCGTGTAGTTTTAACAAATTAGGTGTGCGACGATGATATGTTTTTGTGGCTCTTTTCTCTTTCACTCGAGATTGAGGTTGAGGTTGAGGTTGCTAACCCTAGGTATACCAGAAGGGATATGTTCTACAAGAGCGCGCTGTGGTGGGAGCAGATTTATATTCCAGAGAAGGTATCGACGGGAGACCGTGTTGAACGGGGAGCTTGGGAAGAGCCACTACACCATACGGTCGTGTTTATTTGGGTTCAAATTAGTAAGAATTGTCTAAGTAACGTAGAGGAGATATGGGTCTTCTCGGTGTTTACGTTATAATTATTTTTATATTATAAATTAGACTACCGGTCCTTAAAAATAGTCCCTGACCAATCTTGGTATTGCAAGCGAGGAATCTTTAGGGTTTTGCAAAGTCAATACTATTTTGGAAAATTTACCAGACATTCTATTTTTAGCTCGATTTGTGGACTATTAAAAAAAAAAGGATAATACTTCTGACCGAATATCTTAGAGTTGTAAGTCGGAAAAATTTCCGGAAAATTACCGAAGCCTTTTTTCCAGAAAATATTCCCTATTTTTTCGAATAAAAGAAAAAAAAAGTTTTCGTTCCATGATTAGCCTAATATTGTTGGCTAATATTATTGTTCCTCGAGCGAATCCCAAAGTAAAAACTAAACCTTTATACTAGTCTAAAATAAAAACCCTTAGAAAGTAAAATATGTTTAAATTTTTATTTTTCCGATTTTTGCTTGAATTCCGCATTTAATTTTTACGGAAAATTAACAACTCTAGAATAACTGAAAGATGAAATTTCGGTATAGGCCTATTTTTTTTCAACGATTTGTAAATAAATATTAAATTATGGTGGAATATTTAAGGTAAGTTTCGGGTTTTTCTCCATGCATTTCTCGAAAAACTTTGAATTCCAAAAAATCTTATCGTCTTAAAAATGACGAGTTAATTGGGAGAAAAATGCTAGTACTCATTAATTGAAACAATTGAAACTTAAATATGATACGCTCCTACAAAATATTAAAGCGTGAAATAAATAGGACACTTCTTGTAGATTTATAGAAACTAATTTATCCTTCTAGGATGGCCTTTTGGCTATGGGATGGCTCTTATAGCCAGCACTCGAAGAGAAGAAAAGGTCGTGCCGCGGGAGGGGAAAGATCCGGGGGGGGAGGAAATGGGCGTGGCCTACGGCGATGCGTGATCCGCGGGTCATTGTCCTCTCATCAGAATTGCCTTCTACGTATTAGCTCCGGAATCGACCTTCAAAAAGAAGATTTTTACCTATTTTAGACGCCCCCTTCCCCCCGGGGACCTGGCAAGCGAGAGATGACTTTTGCGTCCATCGTGCTAGGCTGTGTTCCAGTCCCTAAAGGCAACTTAATCTTCATGAGATGATCGCCTCTCATACGTGTTTTTTATTCACCTGGAGGTTTCTTTAACCCCTGCCAGAGCACTCGCCTGAGAAACTTCCGAGACGGACTGACAAAAAAGGGGAAATCACGTACCAATAATTAATTAGTTCGAAGGGTTTGAAATTTTCAAATTTTTGCGTATGGGATTTTGAATTTCAAAATGATTTCAAAAACAAGTTGGCAAGCCAAAATATACCTCTCCTCGGAAGAGTGAAGCGTAACTGTATCTGTGGTTCTGCGGTAGAACGCTCACCTGTCGTGCAAGAGGGCTTGGGTCCGAATCCCGGCTGATTAAAAAATTATACTACACCCAATGACAAAAAGAGGGCGCTTTGGAAAAACCTTTTCCCTGATTCTAAGAAAGTGGGTACGCAGTGATTACCCTTTGCCCCGAAAATGCGAACGCGTTCGCAGGCCTGACAGACAGACCCACCCACCCACAGACAGACAGACAGACACGGTGGTTGCATAACCCCTCCTAGGGTACAAAGTCCCCTCGGAGAGGTAATAAGAAACGGATTTTGAGATTTCAGAACGTAATTTTCGTGTTGATTTCTTGTTTTTTTAAGGCTGATTTCGAAATTATCGAACTGATTCTCGCCCAAATTTCGGGATTTTCCCATTAATTTCCAGATTTCTAAAATCATTTTTCTTTAGTGTACAAGGGATTGACGCGAATTTCGGACCAACGGGGTAGCCCCTTAAATAATCAGGTGTAGAAATCATTGGTAATCACGGGAATTCACTTAAAATAATCACCGTATATCATAGAAAACGTATGAGCAATCACTGGTAATCACCGATTGTTTTACGAGAATCAGTAATCAGGTGCACAAAATATTTACGAGTGACTGCCCCTTAATATGTTTTCGATTTGCAGTTAAGAAAAACACTTATTTTATCACTGAAATGTGTGGTTAACTAAAAGGTTCGAATCGTGGAAGGTAAATCTTGTATTTAATGTTAATCATTGTTTCTCACATTCAGTTTTATTAAATGACTTTTTACTAATTGTATTAAATTTCATTAAATAAATCTTAAAAATCTATAACGACCCTTTTGAAATGGTTAGGGTTAAATTTATTTTTCACTAATGCTTCTGGGAGAGTTTGAAAATGCCCCTACCAAAGTTACTATTGTTTTAATAATAATATTTATTATTATTTGAAAATGTACGTTCAAATCTTTATAGTTTACGTAAGTATGGTTTGCCCAAGATTTTTGAAGATGCGCTGTAGTGGGGTTGTTCCGTTCACCGCCTTTGTGTCTTTGTGTATGAGACCAAAGCTTATCTAGTTTTATTGAACTTAAAGAACTTCAAAAGCACAACATTTATGTGGCAAATACCGATTAGTTTGAAGAACAGTCTAAAATGCGCTGTTAGGGTTACAAAGAGTCCTATACCCTTAAAAAAACCTATACCCTAACCCTAACTCATAGGGATATATTACAGACTGCAGAACCTTGGTATAGTAACTTCTTGTTGAAGTCCTAGAGCAGCGGTTCCCAAAAGGTGTTCCGCGGAACCCCAGGGTTCCGCGGAAGGGTCACAGGAGTTCCGAGAATTCGTAGTGTGGTAAATTACCATGGTAATTTACCATCGTACTCGTGTTTCACTTTCTCAATTTTCTTTGATCTTTCGGGCTAAAATGTACCTAAATACGTCGCACAAGATTACAAAACTCAAAACCTAACGTTATTCGCGTTTAAGTTTATGTTTGCATCGTTTACTAATGTAATTTAACTCCAGCAAGCACTAGGTCATAGGCGTAACGCACTAACTCGAAGAGCTAGGCACCGCTGCGCCACCTAGATTCGTTTTGGTTGCGAATTTCCAAGGAGTCGAAGGCCGTGTTAGAATAGTTTGATACGTTTAATAGCGCCACCTAGATTCGTTTTGGTTGCGAATTTCCAAGGAGTCGAAGGCCGTGTTAGAATAGTTTGATACGTTTAATAGTCTTAGTCGATAGCTACGCCGCAAAATTTTCGTTTTGAAAACAAAAACATTTGAGAGAGTTGGCCGTTTTCGGTCTATCGAAATCTGGCAGCCTTGCCTGCCTTCCGGCCTGTATCTCCATACCGAAAATGGCCGACGATTACGCCGCCGAAAATATTTTACTAAACTTATCGGCGGCGTTTTTGACCGTTATTTTGAATTATCGACTAAGACTATAGGAAGAATACTTATGTCTAGCCCTGTTTAAGAAAAATCACATTCATCTGTCGTCTGCTAAAATGTTAGTTTTATTTTCACTTGGTTATTCCGATCATCTGTGTTGGTTTAGCGTTACTTCGAAGTAGTCTAGCGAAAGAATATAGTATTCTTTCTATAATTTAATATCATTTAAATAAGTAAATAAAGTTTTATTTGGTAAAAATGGGTAAAAAAAAGAAAGTAGACCTAGTTATTCAGAAATATTTTGAGTAACAAACGGTTTCTTCTTTTTATTCCTTGTTTTAATTGTAAAAAAAAACCTATTTTAAAAAAAAATAAAAATACGGTAATTTACCGCAACACGGTAAATAACGCGGTAAATTACCGCGTAATTTACTGATTTCCTAAATTACCGTAATTTAAGAACTCTAGGAGCAACAAACACAGCACCCCACACAAGGAGAACGCAACTCGTCAAAAGTCGTGGATTTTCTTGCGTACAGTTTTCATTGGTTAGACGCTTTAGCGCCTGCTGCCGTCGGAAGGGGAAAATTCGGAAATTGTCTTCCCTCCGCCCGTAAAACGTTCAGCGTAAAGGCTCGTGACGCTCGTCCAATGAAATTCGTACACAACCCTTCGTTAGCGTGTTTAAAGGCTAGCTGCGTTCTCCTTGTGTTTGTTGCTCCTAGTTTTAGGGATTATGCCGGACTTGTCTAAGGATAATTTTATTCAATTTTTAAATTTATATTTTACTTTTATCGAAAGTTAATAAATTTACTTCAACTTATATTTTAGTATAAAGGTTACGATTTAACCAAAATCTTTTTATTGCAACGTTTAAACCATTACCAGAACATTTAACGAACTTAATAATAATTACAGAATAAAATACAAGATAAAATGAAATTCCCTGACTTTTCCCTTAACTGTGGCAACCCGGGACTTCTCCTACGTCACAACTTCGTCTGCTCTCCTCACTTTATTCCGAATCATTTCAAACAGATATCTACATACTGAAATTAAAACTAGAACTCCTATTACAAAAATGATAAATTATTGAACCTTTTTGCGATAAATTATTGAACCTTTTGAGATAAATTATTGGACCTTTTGAGATAAATTAATGAACCTTTTGAGATAAATATAACACATTTTTGAGATAAATATAACACATTTTGCCATAAATTATTGCACATTTTTTAGATAAATTATTGAACCCTTTGCCATAAATTATTGCACATTGAACAATTTTCAGAGAAATTACTGAACATTTTTTAGAGAAATTATTGAAAATTTTTTAGGAAAATTATTGAATATTTTTAGAGAAACTATTGAACATTTTTAGAGAAATTATTGAAAATTTTTAGAGAAATTATTGAACAATTTTTAGAGTAATATAACACATTTTTTTTAGATAAATTATTGAAACTTTGCAATAATTTATTGAACATTTTTTAGATAAATTATTGAACCTTTGGCCATCAATTATTGAACATTTTTTAGATAAATTATTGAACATTTTGCCATAAATTATTGAATCTTTTTGCGTGACAAATTAATATGAACGTATTTGCGTGAAAAATTATTTACCCTTTTGGCGGGAAATTATTTAACCTTTGTGTGTTCAATTATTGAACCTTTTTGCGATAAATTATTGAACATTTTTTAGTGTAATATAACACATTTTTTGAGATAAATTATTGAAACTTTGCCATAAATTATTGAACCTTTTGCCATAAATTATTGAACATTTTTTAGATAAATTATTGCACATTTTTTTAGAGAAAATATTGAAAATTTTTTAGAGAAATTATTTAACCTTTTTGCGTGAAAAATTATTTAACCTTTCGGCGGGAAATTATTTAAAGTTTTTGCGATAAATTATTGAACCTTTTTAAGTAAAATTTTAAAATATTTAGGAGAAAAATTATAAAATATTTTCGAGAAAAAGTATTGAACCTTTTTGAGAGAAATTATAAAACATTTTTGAGTAGAATTATTGAACCATTTTGCATGAATTTATTTAATCTTTTTTTGCGGTAAATTTTGAAGATTTTTAATTTTTACAAGAAATGATCGAACTTTTCGTAATAAATGATTGAAATAAATATCAGAAGGGTTTTCATATCTATGAATAGACGATTTCCAACGAACTTACTAACGTAAAAACACATATACTCGAAATAAGTAAGTGGGTCTACTTTCAGCGATTTGGAATGCCCCTGGACTTTTTTTTATCGTCCAGACAGAGTGGATTCTGAGAAGATCAGTGACTCTCGGTGGAGGTACCCCAGTGTGCCCTCGGGGACCATTCTGAGCCAAAATAACAACAACAACAAGCGGCGGCCCGAAAGTGAGAGTGCACAGGTGGGCTTAAGAGGGGGGCGCTCCCAGTTTAAAACATTCCGTCATAATCTTTAATGCACGGCCGTCTGGGAAAAAAATCACCAGAACAAAACAACAAGCTATACCCTCTACCCCCGTGGCCACCCCCCCTCCATTTCCAGGGAATACGCCACTTTGGTGTGACGGACGTGGACCAAACAAAACTAAGGTGTTCGGGTGATCATGTATAAGAATCGAATTAAACAAGCCGTACCCGAGCTTACCACACGTTGTTTCACAATCCCAAGGTTTGGCTCGCAGCCGAAAGTCTAGAAAAAGGTAAATCGATTATGGGATAACAAATTTACAATTATTGGATGATTAAATTAGCGAATAACTAGATTTGTCCATTATTGGATGATTAAATTAGCGAATAACTAGATTTGTCCATTATTGGAGATTTATATAGGATTAAAATTTCCGATTATAGGAGATTTATATAGGATTAAAATTTCCGATTATAGAAGATTTATAAAGGATTAAAATTTCCGATTATAGGAGATTTATAAAGGATTAAAATTTCCGATTATAGGAGATTTATAAAGGATTAAAATTTCCGATTATAGGAGATTTATAAAGGATTAAAATTTCCGACTATAGGAGATTTATATAGGATTAAAATTTCCGATTATAGGAGATTTATAAAGGATTAAAATTTCCGATTATAGGAGATTTATAAAGGATTAAAATTTCCGATTATAGGAGATTTATATAGGATTAAAATTTCCGATTATAGGAGATTTATAAAGGATTAAAATTTCCGATTATAGGAGATTTATATAGGATTAAAATTTCCGATTATAGGAGATTTATAAAGGATTAAAATTTCCGATTATAGGAGATTTATAAAGGATTAAAATTTCCGATTATAGGAGATTTATAAAGGATTAAAATTTCCGATTATAGGAGATTTATAAAGGATTAAAATTTCCGATTATAGGAGATTTATAAAGGATTAAAATTTCCGATTATAGGAGATTTATATAGGATTAAAATTTCCGATTATAGGAGATTTATAAAGGATTAAAATTTCCGATTATAGGAGATTTATAAAGGATTAAAATTTCCGATTATAGGAGATTTATAAAGGATTAAAATTTCCGATTATAGAAGATTTATATAGGATTAAAATTTCCGATTATAGGAGATTTATATAGGATTAAAATTTCCGATTACAGGAGATTTATAAAGGATTCAAATTTCCGATTATAGGAGATTTATAAAGGATTAAAATTTCCGATTACAGGAGATTTATATAGGATTAAAATTTCCGATTATAGGAGATTTATATAGGATTAAAATTTCCGATTATAGGAGATTTATATAGGATTAAAATTTCCGATTATAGGAGATTTATAAAGGATTAAAATTTCCGATTATAGGAGATTTATAAAGGATTAAAATTTCCGATTATTGGAGATTTATATAGGATTAAAATTTCCGATTATAGGGGATTTATATAGGATTAAAATTTCCGATTATAGGAGATTTATATAGGATTAAAATTTCCGATTACAGGAGATTTATATAGGATTAAAATTTCCGATTATAGGAGATTTATATAGGATTAAAATTTCCGATTATAGGAGATTTATATAGGATTAAAATTTCCGATTATAGGAGATTTATATAGGATTAAAATTTCCGATTATAGGAGATTTATATAGGATTAAAATTTCCGATTATAGGAGATTTATAAAGGATTAAAATTTCAGACTATAGGAGATTTTATGGGATTAAAATTAACTAATTATAGGATATTTATTGAATTAAATTTAATAATTATAGGATATTTATAGGATTAAAATTACTAATCATAAGAGATAGATAAGATTAAAATGACTAACTATAGGAGATTTGTAAGATTAAAATTACCAATTACCGGAGTTTTATAAGATTAAATTTACTAATTATAGAAGTTTTATTGAATTAAATTTACTAATTATAGAAGTTCTATTGGATTAAATTTACTAATTATAGGAGATTTATATAGGATTAAAATAACCGATTATAGTAGATTTTATGGGATCAAAATTATCAATTACAGAAGTTTTATAGGATTAAAGACACCAATTACAGAAGTTTTATAGGATTAAAATTACCAATTACAGAATATTTATGGTAATAAAATTACTAATTATAGCAGCTTTATTAGAATGAAATTAATAATGACAGAAGATTTATTAGAATGTAATTATCAATTACAAAAGATTTATTATAATGAAATTACCATTTATAGTAGATTTATTATAATGAAATTACCATTTATAGTAGATTTATTATAATGAAATTACCATTTATAGTAGATTTATTAGAGTGAAATTACCATTTATAGTAGATTTATTAGAATGAAATTACCATTTATAGTAGATTTATTAGAATGAAATTACCATTTATAGTAGATTTATTAGAATGAAATTACCATTTATAGTACATTTATTAGAGTGAAATTACCATTTATAGTAGATTTATTAGAATGAAATTACCATTTATAGTAGATTTATTAGAATGAAATTACCATTTATAGTAGATTTATTAGAATGAAATTACCATTTATAGTAGATTTATTAGAGTGAAATTACCATTTATAGTAGATTTATTAGAATGAAATTACCATTTATAGTAGATTTATTAGAATGAAATTACCATTTATAGTAAATTTATTAGAATGAAATTACCATTTATAGTAGATTTATTAGAATGAAATTACCATTTATAGTAGATTTATTAGAATGAAATTACCATTTATAGTAAATTTATTAGAATGAAATTACCATTTATAGTAGATTTATTAGAATGAAATTACCATTTATAGTAGATTTATACAATTAAATTTACCAATAAAAGGTAGATTTATACAATTAAATTTACCAATAAAAGGTAGATTTATACAATTAAATTTACCAATAAAAGGTAGAATGATAGAAATTTATGGGAGCATCTCGGAAATATAGGATAATATAAGAATTATATTAACCCTGTGACCCATGGAAACTCGATATTTCCGTGTCTCCTTATAATATCACAAATTTCAGACATGGCAAAACGACGATAAAGTAAAATATACTTGTTATTTTGACATATAAATATTATTACCACCTCAATTCAATTCAATTGAATTTGAATTCAATTTTTATTTGATATTATAAAGTTGTTACAAGTAAGTAGGTAGTACCTCACATCTTATTATCACTTAGCTGCTGGGTTTTCGTCTAAAACCAACCTTATATCGGTTTAAAATACAACTAATTTGAACCTAAGGCAAACTAAATGACTAAATTTAGATAACGTGCTCTTAAACTTAAAACATTGCACTATCTGGTAAACGTACGCATCAACAACACATCCCATTCCATACGTTTCGCCTTCTGGTAACTTAAGGGGTAAGGGTAACTAACAAAAAAAACCTCCCCATATGAATATATAGGATAGGGCGAAAAAATAACAGGCCAGGAAAAACCCTTCAGGCTTTTTTGTTTCTAGAAAAAAAAATGACTAGACCGCGAGCGCATCCGGAGCCCATGGGCCGACGTAATCGCAGACGCGTAACCAAAATAAAGAGGCAAAAATAGCTGTGGTCCTGTGATTAAATGACGCACTATGACGCCACGGTTCATACAACTATTGGCAAGCCGATTTCCCTGATATTTCCAGGTTCTTGCATTGATTTATCCCTGTTTTCCCATTTATATTTCCACTTCTTTCATTGATTTATCCCTGTTTTCATATAGACATTTCCACGTTATTTCATTGATTAATCCCTGTTTCCCCCATTGATATTTCCCTGTTTTCCCATTGATATTTCCCTGTTTCATATTGATATTTCCCTGTTTTCGCCATTGATATTTCCCTGTTTTCGCCATTGATATTTCCCTGTTTTAACATTGATTTATCCATTTCCCCATTGATATTTCCCTATCGATATTTCCCGGTTTTACCATTGATTTCCCTGTTTTAACATTGATTTATCCATTTCCCAATTGATATTTCCCTGATATTTCCATGTTTTAACATTGATTTATCCATTTCCCAATTGATATTTCCCTGATATTTCCATGTTTTCCCATTGATATTCCCCTGATATTTCCATGTTTTTTCATTGATATTACCCGGTTTTCCCAATGATATTTCCAGGTAAAGAGCAAGCTGTTTTAAGATAAAAACTATATGGTAAACACTTACCTAGGGTAATTTTCCATTGCTAACTTAAACCAATTTTTTCATAGGATTAATTTCATGATTGGCATTTTATCTAAAATGGTTCCATATTATTACATATGTGATAAATAATAAGGGCAAATTTTAACTAAGATTAAATAAAATAATTTATTGATGTAAATTTGTACTCTTCAGTTCAAACATCTTGAATGCTCATAAATTTCACTGATTTTTCCTGAATTTTACTAAATAATGTGACTTTTTCTGATTTTTCCTAAATAATGGGATTTTATCTGATTTTTCCTGATTTTTACTAAATAATGTGACTTTTTCTGATTTTTCCTAAATAATGGGATTTTATCTGATTTTTCCTGATTTTTACTAAATAATGGGATTTTCTTGGTTTTCCCCGATTTTTACTAAATAATGCGATTTTCCCCAGATTTTTACTAAATAATGTGATTTTTCCTGATTTTTACAATAGAATGGGAATTTTCCTGATATTTCCCTGACATTTCTGTCGACAATCTAATTCCCTGTAATTTCCAGGTTTTCCAGGTCTGTATGAACACTGGACGCTCTTCAAAAGCGTCCGCTTGTTGTATTAGCACGCTCCCACCCTGCCCCACAGACGACGCACTTTCACCCACTAACCTCGCCACTCCAAATATTCTTCGTACAAAAAAAGCCTATCCGAATTTTCAGTAGAGTCAAAGCTAAAGAGAGATGTGAAGTCTACGTAGTAAGAAGCTTCGGAGGATAACGTGAAAAAAAAACGCCCACCATCTTTTTATAAATGCATATTTTTTTGAACGTATGAAGTTGGGGTAATTCTAGATCAGTGACCCTCGGGGAACCCAGACGAGATGGAAGGGATCACACGCAATGTTAGGTTTAAGGGGAAACCCTACGAATGTTTAGTAACGTTTTCTGCCACCAGATGGGGTAAGGACTCGATCATCATCGCGCTGGATTGCGCAAGTAAGGCTCTTAAATTTCCATTAATTTATCATTTTTTTTTACTTTTATGGATTTCTCACTATTTTTCAGGGATTTTCATTGACTTTTCATTATTTTGTGCGACTTTCATTATTTTGCGGTGACTTTCATTATTTTGCGGTGACTTTCATTGATTTTTCATTATTTTGTGGTGACTTTCATTGCTTTTTCGTTATTTTGTGCTGACTTTCATTGATTTTCCATTACTTTCGGGTGACTTTCATTGATTTTTCATTATTTTGTGGTGACTTTCATTGCTTTTTCGTTATTTTCTGCTGACTTTCATTGATTTTCCACTACTTTCGGGTGACTTTCATTGGTTTTTCATTATTTTGGGGTGACTTTCATCGATTTCCCACTATTTTTCAGGTTCATTTATCACCGTGGATTCGACACACTGTAAATCCCATCGCGGTTCAGTTTCCATTTCAGACAATCCCCACTATTTCGTGGTGACTTTCATTGATTTCCCACTATTTTGTGGTGACTTCCATTGATTTCTCACTATTTTGTATTGACTTTCATTGTCTATATATTTGCCACTATTTCGTTGTGACTTTTAATTGACTTTCATTGATTTATCCTTATTTTTCATTGATTTATCGTTATTTTTCATTGATTTATCGTTATTTTTCATTGATTTCGCACTATATTTCGCGGTGACTTTCTTTGATTTCTCACTATTTTTCATTGATTTATCCTTATTTTTAAAAGATATCTCACTATTTTTAAATGATTTCTCACTATTTTTCATTGATTTATCCTTATTTTTAAAAGATATCTCACTATTTTTAAATGATTTCTCACTATTTTTCATTGATTTATCCTTATTTTTAAATGATTTCTCACTATTTTTAAATGATTTCTCACTATTTTTCATTGATTTCTCCTTATTTTTAAATGATTTCTCACTATTTTTCATTGATTTCTCCTTATTTTTAAATGATTTCTCACTATTTTTCATTGATTTATCCTTATTTTTAAAAGATATCTCACTATTTTTAAATGATTTCTCACTATTTTTCATTGATTTCTCCTTATTTTTAAATGATTTCTCACTATTTTTAAATGATTTCTCACTATTTTTCATTGATTTCTCCTTATTTTTAAATGATTTCTCACTATTTTTCATTGATTTCTCCTTATTTTTAAATGATTTCTCACTATTTTTCATTGATTTATCCTTATTTTTAAAAGATATCTCACTATTTTTAAATGATTTCTCACTATTTTTCATTGATTTATCCTTATTTTTAAAAGATATCTCACTATTTTTAAATGATTTCTCACTATTTTTCATTGATTTCTCCTTATTTTTAAATGATTTCTCACTATTTTTCATTGATTTATCCTTATTTTTAAAAGATATCTCACTATTTTTAAATGATTTCTCACTATTTTTCATTGATTTCTCCTTATTTTTAAATGATTTCTCACTATTTTTCATTGATTTATCCTTATTTTTAAAAGATATCTCACTATTTTTAAATGATTTCTCACTATTTTTCATTGATTTATCCTTATTTTTAAAAGATATCTCACTATTTTTAAATGATTTCTCACTATTTTTCATTGATTTCTCCTTATTTTTAAATGATTTCTCACTATTTTTAAATGATTTCTCACTATTTTTCATTGATTTCTCCTTATTTTTAAATGATTTCTCACTATTTTTCATTGATTTCTCCTTATTTTTAAATGATTTCTCACTATTTTTCATTGATTTATCCTTATTTTTAAAAGATATCTCACTATTTTTAAATGATTTCTCACTATTTTTCATTGATTTATCCTTATTTTTAAAAGATATCTCACTATTTTTAAATGATTTCTCACTATTTTTCATTGATTTCTCCTTATTTTTAAAAGATATCTCACTATTTTTAAATGATTTCTCACTATTTTTCATTGATTTATCCTTATTTTTAAAAGATATCTCACTATTTTTAAATGATTTCTCACTATTTTTCATTGATTTCTCCTTATTTTTAAATGATTTCTCACTATTTTTAAATGATTTCTCACTATTTTTCATTGATTTCTCCTTATTTTTAAATGATTTCTCACTATTTTTAAATGATTTCTCACTATTTTTCATTGATTTCTCCTTATTTTTAAATGATTTCTCACTATTTTTCATTGATTTCTCCTTATTTTTAAATGATTTCTCACTATTTTTCATTGATTTCTCCTTATTTTTAAATGATTTCTCACTATTTTTCATTGATTTATCCTTATTTTTAAAAGATATCTCACTATTTTTAAATGATTTCTCACTATTTTTCATTGATTTCTCCTTATTTTTAAATGATTTCTCACTATTTTTAAATGATTTCTCACTATTTTTCATTGATTTCTCCTTATTTTTAAATGATTTCTCACTATTTTTCATTGATTTCTCCTTATTTTTAAATGATTTCTCACTATTTTTCATTGATTTATCCTTATTTTTAAAAGATATCTCACTATTTTTAAATGATTTCTCACTATTTTTCATTGATTTCTCCTTATTTTTAAATGATTTCTCACTATTTTTAAATGATTTCTCACTATTTTTCATTGATTTCTCCTTATTTTTAAATGATTTCTCACTATTTTTCATTGATTTCTCCTTATTTTTAAATGATTTCTCACTATTTTTCATTGATTTATCCTTATTTTTAAAAGATATCTCACTATTTTTAAATGATTTCTCACTATTTTTCATTGATTTCTCCTTATTTTTAAATGATTTCTCACTATTTTTAAATGATTTCTCACTATTTTTCATTGATTTCTCCTTATTTTTAAATGATTTCTCACTATTTTTCATTGATTTCTCCTTATTTTTAAATGATTTCTCACTATTTTTCATTGATTTATCCTTATTTTTAAAAGATATCTCACTATTTTTAAATGATTTCTCACTATTTTTCATTGATTTATCCTTATTTTTAAAAGATATCTCACTATTTTTAAATGATTTCTCACTATTTTTCATTGATTTCTCCTTATTTTTAAATGATTTCTCACTATTTTTCATTGATTTATCCTTATTTTTAAAAGATATCTCACTATTTTTAAATGATTTCTCACTATTTTTCATTGATTTCTCCTTATTTTTAAATGATTTCTCACTATTTTTCATTGATTTATCCTTATTTTTAAAAGATATCTCACTATTTTTAAATGATTTCTCACTATTTTTCATTGATTTCTCCTTATTTTTAAATGATTTCTCACTATTTTTAAATGATTTCTCACTATTTTTCATTGATTTCTCCTTATTTTTAAATGATTTCTCACTATTTTTCATTGATTTCTCCTTATTTTTAAATGATTTCTCACTATTTTTCATTGATTTATCCTTATTTTTAAAAGATATCTCACTATTTTTAAATGATTTCTCACTATTTTTCATTGATTTCTCCTTATTTTTAAATGATTTCTCACTATTTTTAAATGATTTCTCACTATTTTTCATTGATTTCTCCTTATTTTTAAATGATTTCTCACTATTTTTCATTGATTTCTCCTTATTTTTAAATGATTTCTCACTATTTTTCATTGATTTATCCTTATTTTTAAAAGATATCTCACTATTTTTAAATGATTTCTCACTATTTTTCATTGATTTCTCCTTATTTTTAAATGATTTCTCACTATTTTTCATTGATTTATCCTTATTTTTAAAAGATATCTCACTATTTTTAAATGATTTCTCACTATTTTTCATTGATTTATCCTTATTTTTAAATGATTTCTCACTATTTTTCATTGATTTATCCTTATTTTTAAAAGATATCTCACTATTTTTAAATGATTTCTCACTATTTTTCATTGATTTCTCCTTATTTTTAAATGATTTCTCACTATTTTTCATTGATTTCTCCTTATTTTTAAATGATTTCTCACTATTTTTCATTGATTTATCCTTATTTTTAAAAGATATCTCACTATTTTTAAATGATTTCTCACTATTTTTCATTGATTTCTCCTTATTTTTAAATGATTTCTCACTATTTTTCATTGATTTATCCTTATTTTTAAAAGATATCTCACTATTTTTAAATGATTTCTCACTATTTTTCATTGATTTATCCTTATTTTTAAATGATTTCTCACTATTTTTCATTGATTTATCCTTATTTTTAAAAGATATCTCACTATTTTTAAATGATTTCTCACTATTTTTCATTGATTTATCCTTATTTTTAAATGATTTCTCACTATTTTTAAATGATTTCTCACTATTTTTCATTGATTTATCCTTATTTTTAAAAGATATCTCACTATTTTTAAATGATTTCTCACTATTTTTCATTGATTTCTCCTTATTTTTAAATGATTTCTCACTATTTTTAAATGATTTCTCACTATTTTTCATTGATTTCTCCTTATTTTTAAATGATTTCTCACTATTTTTCATTGATTTCTCCTTATTTTTAAATGATTTCTCACTATTTTTCATTGATTTATCCTTATTTTTAAAAGATATCTCACTATTTTTAAATGATTTCTCACTATTTTTCATTGATTTCTCCTTATTTTTAAATGATTTCTCACTATTTTTAAATGATTTCTCACTATTTTTCATTGATTTCTCCTTATTTTTAAATGATTTCTCACTATTTTTCATTGATTTCTCCTTATTTTTAAATGATTTCTCACTATTTTTCATTGATTTATCCTTATTTTTAAAAGATATCTCACTATTTTTAAATGATTTCTCACTATTTTTCATTGATTTCTCCTTATTTTTAAATGATTTCTCACTATTTTTAAATGATTTCTCACTATTTTTCATTGATTTCTCCTTATTTTTAAATGATTTCTCACTATTTTTCATTGATTTCTCCTTATTTTTAAATGATTTCTCACTATTTTTCATTGATTTATCCTTATTTTTAAAAGATATCTCACTATTTTTAAATGATTTCTCACTATTTTTCATTGATTTATCCTTATTTTTAAAAGATATCTCACTATTTTTAAATGATTTCTCACTATTTTTCATTGATTTCTCCTTATTTTTAAATGATTTCTCACTATTTTTCATTGATTTATCCTTATTTTTAAAAGATATCTCACTATTTTTAAATGATTTCTCACTATTTTTCATTGATTTCTCCTTATTTTTAAATGATTTCTCACTATTTTTCATTGATTTATCCTTATTTTTAAAAGATATCTCACTATTTTTAAATGATTTCTCACTATTTTTCATTGATTTCTCCTTATTTTTAAATGATTTCTCACTATTTTTAAATGATTTCTCACTATTTTTCATTGATTTCTCCTTATTTTTAAATGATTTCTCACTATTTTTCATTGATTTCTCCTTATTTTTAAATGATTTCTCACTATTTTTCATTGATTTATCCTTATTTTTAAAAGATATCTCACTATTTTTAAATGATTTCTCACTATTTTTCATTGATTTCTCCTTATTTTTAAATGATTTCTCACTATTTTTCATTGATTTATCCTTATTTTTAAAAGATATCTCACTATTTTTAAATGATTTCTCACTATTTTTCATTGATTTCTCCTTATTTTTAAATGATTTCTCACTATTTTTCATTGATTTATCCTTATTTTTAAAAGATATCTCACTATTTTTAAATGATTTCTCACTATTTTTCATTGATTTCTCCTTATTTTTAAATGATTTCTCACTATTTTTCATTGATTTATCCTTATTTTTAAAAGATATCTCACTATTTTTAAATGATTTCTCACTATTTTTCATTGATTTCTCCTTATTTTTAAATGATTTCTCACTATTTTTAAATGATTTCTCACTATTTTTAAATGATTTCTCACTATTTTTCATTGATTTCTCCTTATTTTTAAAAGATTTCTCACTATTTTTAAATGATTGCTCACTATTTTTCAGTAACTTATATTGATTTATCACTATTATATGGTAATTTTCATTGATTTCCCACTATTTCGTGATAACTTTCTTTGATTTCTCACTATTTTTCAGTGACTTTCATTGATTTGGTCCTTTAGGAGATGACTTTCATTGATTTCTCCTTATTTTTCCTTAATCTATCAGTATTTCGTGGTGACTTTCTTTGATTTATCACTTTTATGTGGTGACTTTCATTGATTTCCCTCTAAATTTCGCCAATTTCCATGGTTTTTCTTGAAGTTATAACCTTATTACTCTAGTAACTACCCCCCGCCCTCGATTAACTAAAAATTTAGTGGCAAAACAAGGAACTCGGAGTTCACGACCTCCCAGTCCAGACACAAAAATAAAGTAATAAAAAACTCGCCTATTTCCACAAAAACTACATCCTCTAACCCCATATTAAAAAAATAAAAATAAAAAGGACCCAAAAAAAAAAGGGCCGTATAGACGACCATTAGCCTACTTTCCTTCGGCAAAACCCTCATAAAGAGTCCCGTTGGAAAAAAGTCCAAAAAAAGCTTGCGTTACGAATGCTAGTAGCCAACGCCACACCACATTTCCCAGTAAAAATAAAAAGGGTTCAAAAGTCAAATTTCTGGGGGTTGCGTCTACCCGGGAAGCCACCAACCAAAAAAACAGTCGTAAAGAGTTGAATGCCCCCGTCATGCTCATTTTGTGGGCTCCTCGTTTTAACCTATTACCATAACGTCTCACCTGAACAAATGTTTGATATATTTACCAAATCGCTGCCTCGCATGGGACACAGTTTGTAAGGGGTAAAAAAAACATTTTAAAATTTGTAAATGCTTGCTTTGTGTTATTGGTACGTTGGTCATAAATTAAAGATAATACGTCTTAGATAAACCAAAAAAAAAAGCTTTTATTTCAGTCCGAAATTTTTAATAACCAATTCTTTTCATGTGGCCGAATTAGTGGTTTTGTCAATTTAATTTTAAACTTTAATTATGTCACTAAAAAGGTTTTAATTATTTTTATAAAGGAAAATGTTCCTTTGGTTTAGGTTAGGTTACGTTTCAATATAATTACTTGTGGCACTGGGTGGAAACTCGGAACTACTCCTTCCGCGTTGAGTTTGTAAGTTATCTCCTCACTGTTTAGAGGGGTTTTCCCTCTAGGTCTTCGGTTTCACCTTCCATAAAAAATTGTTTAGGTTAACGGTAATAGTGAGTGTAGGGGGCTGTTGGCTCGCGTGACAAGAAGGGCTGGCCACCACCCTCAAACGCATCGTAACCTGGCCAAATGAACTAATGTCTTTAAAAGTCGCTTGATGACTTAAGCCTAAGGTGGAGCCTTGGGTATTAGCCTAGCTGATTACAGTGGCGCCGATCGCTTTTTTTCCCAATGGGGGCCGAAGCTCACTAATAAACTTGGAATGAGACTGCTGGCAACACTTTCTTGCTACGGATGCTTAAAAGTAAATGGCCTTTAACATCGGCGGTTTTACCAAGGGGGGGCAGAGCCCCCATTGATTTTTCCCAATGGGGGCTTCGGCCCCGCCGCCCCATGGGATCGGCGCCACTGGCTGATTATAATTATTATTATTATTAGTTAGTGTAGTGCCTTTATGGGCTATTTCTGAATTATTATTCCAAAATCTAACGCTGATAAATTAAAGGATTAAAGAGGTTTTTGAAATCAGGGTCAAAATTGAGTGGCTCCTCCTCTTCCGTATCCAGCCAATCATTTCCGGGGAACGCGCTGTTGTGGCCCTTTAAATCGTTTATTCCCATTCGACCGAAAGAATTTTAAAATGTAGCCCAATTGGCGGGGTGATTTGGTATTTTATTTATAAGGTATGTACTATCGAAGATCCATGTTTAGGTTAGGTTAGGTTAGGTTATGTTAGGTTAGGTTAGGTTAGATTAGGTTAGAGTTGATTAAGTTTACTATTTCAGTAACTAAATTGAAAACATAGCAAAAGCCAATTTATATAGCAGCGTTCGGTCGAATGGGACACATAAAAGCGTTCGGTCGAATGGGACACATAAAAATCGCACGTTTCGGAGGAATTCGGTCGAATGGGACACCTCAAAAACCACCTTCGGTCGAATGGGATTTCGGTCGAATGGGACTAAAGCCTTTAAATACGCTAAATTTAATCGTAAAACCTAGAAAAAGAGCTATCATCGAACTTTACAGACTGATTCGATGGTAAATACTTCACCCAGGAACTTGCAGGAAGCCCGTCAAAGTAACAACTCGCTAAACACGGAACTGAAAGTTGTGGCAAAAATTAGCGAAACCTTTGCAGAGACACATTCAAAAAGTTCCCACGAAAAGAATCGAGCACCGAGTTCAACCCTTCCCGCCGCAAGTACCGTTACTTTATTCCGGAGTTGGGGCGCATATTATCCGTAAAAGATGTTTTAAGGTTACTTGGCAGAGCAAGCGTGTAACACCGAGGGGCTCGCCACTTCGAAAAAAACTGTACACCAGATGTCTGGTTTCCAAATATTGCCGATATTTCATAAATATTTAGGATATTTCTCCAGAAATATCGAAAATATTTCCGTTTATTTCTCTAGATTTCCAATATTCCTCCTGTATTTCTAGATTTCCAGAAATATAAAAATATTTCAGTTTATTTCTCTAGATTTCAAATATTTCAGTTTATTTCTCTAGATTTCAAATATTTCAGTTTATTTCTCTAGATTTCAAATATTTCTTTCGATTTCTCAATTTTCAGATATATCGAAAATTTCTCTAGGTTTCCAATATTTATCCTGGATTTCCAATATTTATCCTGGATTTCCAATATTTATCCTGAATTTCCTATATTTTACCTGGATTTATAATATTTATCTATATTTCCAATATTTTATCTGGATTTCCAATATTTCCCTAGATTTCCAATATTTATCCTGGATTTATAATATTTTATCTGGATTTCCAATATTTCCCTAGATTTCCAATATTTATCCTGGATTTATAATATTTCACTAGATTCCCAATATTTATCCTGGATTTATAATATTTCCCTAGATTCCCTATATTTATCCTGGATTTCCAATATTTATCCTGGATTACCAATATTTAACCTAGATTTCCAATATTTATCCTGTATTTATAATATTTCCCTAGATTCCCAATATTTATCCTGGATTTATAATATTTCCCTAGATTCCCTATATTTATCCTGGATTTCCAATATTTAACCTAGATTTCCAATATTTATCCTGTATTTATAATATTTCCCTAGATTCCCAATATTTATCCTGGATTTATAATATTTCCCTAGATTCCCTATATTTATAATGGATTTCCAATATTTAACCTAGATTTCCAATATTTATCCTGGATTTATAATGTTTCCCTAGATTTCCAATATTTATCCGGGATTTCCAAAGTACAACAACAAAGTGCCTAAGAATCCAAAAATTAACTACGATAAGTGGAAAACATTTTCAAAATGTTTAAAAATCAGCTAGCTAGGTTAATACCCAAGGCACCACCTTAGGCTTAAGTCATCATGCGACTTTTGAAGCCCTTAATTCAGGTGGCCGGGTTACAATGCGTAGGAGGGTGGTGGCAAGCCCTGCATGCAACGAGATCGAACCAACAGCTCCCTACACTAACTATTACCGTTAACCTAGACAAGTTTTTTTGGAAGGGGAAACCGAAGAACTCGGGGGAAAACCCCTTAAACCCGTGGGGAGAGAACTTGCAAACTCAACGCAGAAGGAGTTGTTCCGAGTTTTCATCCAGTGGCACAAGCTGGGATCGAACCCGGCTCCTCTTGCTGCGAGGCGAAAATGCTAACCACTCCGCCACCCCACTATGTTTTTACTCTGGTACCATCATCGCAGCTCTTGTAGAGAAAGCTCGTCTGCTATTTACTCCCAAGTAATCATAGATGGCGATACTCAGTTACTCACTTACTCAGAAGCAGACGAACATTCACACAGTGCCCTTGCTTTATTTCACACGCTATTTGCGAGGATTGTTATGAAATCTCTACGTAATTATTATTAAGTATTAATTTTTAATTAATTAGTAATTAATAACTAATTAATTATTAATTATTACAAACTAATGGTGCAATTGTAAAAACATTTTCCATTTTGAAATACCATTTTCCTGACTTGAGCCTGCTTTTAAATTCCCTGACATTTCTCAAATTCTTAAAATTCCATAATATTTCCCTGACTTGAGCCTACTTTTAAATTCCCTGACATTTCTCAAATTCTTAAAATTCCATAATATTTCCCTGACTTGAGCCTACTTTTAAATTCCCTGACATTTCTCAAATTCTTAAAATTCCATAATATTTCCCTGACTTGAGCCTACTTTTAAATTCCCTGACATTTCTCAAATTCTTAAAATTCCATAATATTTCCCTGACTTGAGCCTACTTTTAAATTCCCTGACATTTCTCAAATTCTTAAAATTCCATAATATTTCCCTGACTTGAGCCTACTTTTAAATTCCCTGACATTTCTCAAATTCTTAAAATTCCATAATATTTCCCTGACTTGAGCCTACTTTTAAATTCCCTGACATTTCTCAAATTCTTAAAATTCCATAATATTTCCCTGACTTGAGCCTACTTTTAAATTCCCTGACATTTCTCAAATTCTTAAAATTCCATAATATTTCCCTGACTTGAGCCTACTTTTAAATTCCCTGACATTTCTCAAATTCTTAAAATTCCATAATATTTCCCTGACTTGAGCCTACTTTTAAATTCCCTGACATTTCTCAAATTCTTAAAATTCCATAATATTTCCCTGACTTGAGCCTACTTTTAAATTCCCTGACATTTCTCAAATTCTTAAAATTCCATAATATTTCCCTGACTTGAGCCTACTTTTAAATTCCCTGACATTTCTCAAATTCTTAAAATTCCATAATATTTCCCTGACTTGAGCCTACTTTTAAATTCCCTGACATTTCTCAAATTCTTAAAATTCCATAATATTTCCCTGACTTGAGCCTACTTTTAAATTCCCTGACATTTCTCAAATTCTTAAAATTCCATAATATTTCCCTGACTTGAGCCTACTTTTAAATTCCCTGACATTTCTCAAATTCTTAAAATTCCATAATATTTCCCTGACTTGAGCCTACTTTTAAATTCCCTGACATTTCTCAAATTCTTAAAATTCCATAATATTTCCCTGACTTGAGCCTACTTTTAAATTCCCTGACATTTCTCAAATTCTTAAAATTCCATAATATTTCCCTGACTTGAGCCTACTTTTAAATTCCCTGACATTTCTCAAATTCTTAAAATTCCATAATATTTCCCTGACTTGAGCCTACTTTTAAATTCCCTGACATTTCTCAAATTCTTAAAATTCCATAATATTTCCCTGACTTGAGCCTACTTTTAAATTCCCTGACATTTCTCAAATTCTTAAAATTCCATAATATTTCCCTGACTTGAGCCTACTTTTAAATTCCCTGACATTTCTCAAATTCTTAAAATTCCATAATATTTCCCTGACTTGAGCCTACTTTTAAATTCTCTGACATTTCTCAAATTCTTAAAATTCCATAATATTTCCCTGACTTGAGCCTACTTTTAAATTCCCTGACATTTCTCAAATTCTTAAAATTCCATAATATTTCCCTGACTTGAGCCTACTTTTAAATTCCCTGACATTTCTCAAATTCTTAAAATTCCATAATATTTCCCTGACTTGAGCCTACTTTTAAATTCCCTGACATTTCTCAAATTCTTAAAATTCCATAATATTTCCCTGACTTGAGCCTACTTTTAAATTCCCTGACATTTCTCAAATTCTTAAAATTCCATAATATTTCCCTGACTTGAGCCTACTTTTAAATTCCCTGACATTTCTCAAATTCTTAAAATTCCATAATATTTCCCTGACTTGAGCCTACTTTTAAATTCCCTGACATTTCTCAAATTCTTAAAATTCCATAATATTTCCCTGACTTGAGCCTACTTTTAAATTCCCTGACATTTCTCAAATTCTTAAAATTCCATAATATTTCCCTGACTTGAGCCTACTTTTAAATTCCCTGACATTTCTCAAATTCTTAAAATTCCATAATATTTCCCTGACTTGAGCCTACTTTTAAATTCCCTGACATTTCTCAAATTCTTAAAATTCCATAATATTTCCCTGACTTGAGCCTACTTTTAAATTCCCTGACATTTCTCAAATTCTTAAAATTCCATAATATTTCCCTGACTTGAGCCTACTTTTAAATTCCCTGACATTTCTCAAATTCTTAAAATTCCATAATATTTCCCTGACTTGAGCCTACTTTTAAATTCCCTGACATTTCTCAAATTCTTAAAATTCCATAATATTTCCCTGACTTGAGCCTACTTTTAAATTCCCTGACATTTCTCAAATTCTTAAAATTCCATAATATTTCCCTGACTTGAGCCTACTTTTAAATTCCCTGACATTTCTCAAATTCTTAAAATTCCATAATATTTCCCTGACTTGAGCCTACTTTTAAATTCCCTGACATTTCTCAAATTCTTAAAATTCCATAATATTTCCCTGACTTGAGCCTACTTTTAAATTCCCTGACATTTCTCAAATTCTTAAAATTCCATAATATTTCCCTGACTTGAGCCTACTTTTAAATTCCCTGACATTTCTCAAATTCTTAAAATTCCATAATATTTCCCTGACTTGAGCCTACTTTTAAATTCCCTGACATTTCTCAAATTCTTAAAATTCCATAATATTTCCCTGACTTGAGCCTACTTTTAAATTCCCTGACATTTCTCAAATTCTTAAAATTCCATAATATTTCCCTGACTTGAGCCTACTTTTAAATTCCCTGACATTTCTCAAATTCTTAAAATTCCATAATATTTCCCTGACTTGAGCCTACTTTTAAATTCCCTGACATTTCTCAAATTCTTAAAATTCCATAATATTTCCCTGACTTGAGCCTACTTTTAAATTCCCTGACATTTCTCAAATTCTTAAAATTCCATAATATTTCCCTGACTTGAGCCTACTTTTAAATTCCCTGACATTTCTCAAATTCTTAAAATTCCATAATATTTCCCTGACTTGAGCCTACTTTTAAATTCCCTGACATTTCTCAAATTCTTAAAATTCCATAATATTTCCCTGACTTGAGCCTACTTTTAAATTCCCTGACATTTCTCAAATTCTTAAAATTCCATAATATTTCCCTGACTTGAGCCTACTTTTAAATTCCCTGACATTTCTCAAATTCTTAAAATTCCATAATATTTCCCTGACTTGAGCCTACTTTTAAATTCCCTGACATTTCTCAAATTCTTAAAATTCCATAATATTTCCCTGACTTGAGCCTACTTTTAAATTCCCTGACATTTCTCAAATTCTTAAAATTCCATAATATTTCCCTGACTTGAGCCTACTTTTAAATTCCCTGACATTTCTCAAATTCTTAAAATTCCATAATATTTCCCTGACTTGAGCCTACTTTTAAATTCCCTGACATTTCTCAAATTCTTAAAATTCCATAATATTTCCCTGACTTGAGCCTACTTTTAAATTCCCTGACATTTCTCAAATTCTTAAAATTCCATGACTTTTCCGTGTTTTCCCTGACCCATGGCAACCCTGCTAACTAGAAATAAATTAATTCTTAAAGGGAATATAACCTTAAGTCGTTTTTTATGTAAGCAATTTTGGCGGGAAGTCACTAAACAGCGAAATATTAATTAACCTAGCATTATTGCATGTAGCTTTGACTATACTAAAGTTATGACATAACGTCTACGAAAAAAATACAGAAAATTTTGCCAAATTTCCAACTATCATATTTAAAACTAGCCCTCCAAGATCAATCGGCTAATGCCAACCGCAAACCGTACCTATCCTCGCCTTGGTACGGAGCTAATCCCTTCAATCCGCTAGCCATCCAGCGCCTCCTATGCTACGTACGTAAGCAGCGCCGCCAGCGTAGTAGCGGGCGACCGAGTGCATTGAACTCTAGTTGCGCAAAAAAAAATACGTCTATGTTGTGTGTTCTCCCCCAACGAACAACGCGAAGACGCCGTTGGCTCCGGATTGAGCTATTGAAGATTATATATTTTATTCCAACGAAACTAGGTCAAGGTTGGCACGGAGCCATTCCGTATCGTTACGCAACAGAAAAATTCAAAAGGGGGGTCAAAACAAGAAGGGGGACGAATACTGGAGTTGCGGGGGGGGGCCGGGCAGACCCGGTTGACAGTGTCGAAGAAATGAAAACGCTCGCTGACTTTACCCCCGCCCAAACTGTATATTAAACTGTCAACTTCAGTTTTGGCAAAATTCGCATTTTAATATCATTCCACTTATAAATGAAAAATAAAAAAAAAATAATAATTAGATGATATAGTTCCGGTTTTAATTATTTCGGTTTATTCTTGTCCCGAATTTTATGACCTGAAATATTTTGATCATTTTTAATGAATTAATGAATTGGGGACTATATAAACATTAGGGTTAATTACTTATTAATACAATAACATGGTTACTTTTAAGTACCGCAATCAATTAGATAATTTAATTTGCATCGTGATGAAAAGTTATTTTTAGTTACTTATTATTACAATAACATGGCTACTTTTAAGTACCGCAGTCAATTTGATTATTTAATTTGCATCGGTTATTTGAATCGTGATGAAAAGTTAAGTTTTATACTTCATTTGTTTTAATTTGCCAGTTTCAATAACATTAACGCCATCTATCGGTTTCAAAGATTTTGCATTGAATAAGGCAGCGCGTTCTTAAAATTAGTACTAGCTAGATTTTAACTAATATGGTTGGTACCATCCTGATCAATTGCGATAAAATCAAAGAGAGTGTCATAACTATTGAAGTTGACTCTATTTGTGGTATTTGTAAATACCATTACATTATTGAAACTGGCGAATTAGAAGAGCGAGCTCTGTAACGGATATTGTTAATTAAAAGAGGCAAATTTTAGACACAGATCTTGTTGATACATCCAGCAACACCGATTCAAAAACAGATCCGCTTTTCATTTATCAAGATTGTTTTTTAAGGTAACGAAATCCGAAATATTTCACTCCGGTAACCCTCCAGCTTTCTCGAACGTTTTCTCAGAAATTAGGAAGAAACGGGTCAAATTTTGTTTTTGTCCCACTGAAAATTAGCCCACAAATATTTTTATTTCCTCCCTTTAACTCCCTCCCTCACGAAAATCGTCTGAAGGGTTTGTTTTGATTCGACATTAAAGTGTTATTTGGCCAAGGATTAAATCGAGTCTAGCTTGTTCTTTTACGGTTACGGTTATTATAGGAAATAGCATGCCTAAAACGCGTACGTTTGTCGATTTAAGTTTAGCGTGATTACGCAAAGCTTGAAAACGCGTTATTTCCACCCCCACCGGAATAATAAAATACAACGGAAAAATTACCAGCGGAATACGCGTATCGCTCGCCTTGACCCATTTAAAGTTCATCGACATTTTCCCCCATTTCCACCGGAGACAGAACCCACCGGGGAGGAAATGCTGCTCATCCAAGGCCGAATATCGATCCTTCTCGCCAGCAGCGACTCTTACGGCCCAAAAAGTTCATAAATACCTTTGGGTTAAGACATTAATAAGCTATTACTGAATATTTATGAATAAAAACGTCGTTAAATATAAAATTTTACTGAAATTATGATCGTGACGTATCACCCTACTATCGATCAGAGATATTTGTAAAATGCGAAACGCTACTACCATCTGGCGAGAGAAGCCGAAACTACCCTGGTGATGACGTTACTACTGCCGTGGCGCCACCTATGCTTTTACAAAATTTTTATGGTTTTAAACTCCTTATTTAATTATATTAAAAAACACATACAAACGGTATCTTTAATCTGTATGAAATTTATTTTCTATAAAATTAATACAATAGATTTAAAAACCATAAGCTCCAATAAAATTGAAAATACAGCAGTGGCTTCATCTTAACGCATAAATAAAATGCACTGAAGTTTATAAATTAAGTAAATGTTATGAGATAAATAAATAAAATATTATTAAACCATATAAAATGCTATTTTCAACGCTGATTAAAATTACAAAACAATTAATTAAATTGAGTAATAAATATCGTACCAAGAGGGCGCTCTGGTATGAACGGTGGAAAATTCAACGAGTACTTAAAAAATCATCTTGCCAGGGATAAAGATTTGGTTCATTTTATAACGTCCCACGACGGGGAAAGTGTTTAAAAAATGAAAACGGATAAAATTGATCCTCCTACGTCGATTGGCGAACATCAAAGGCGATTTATGTGCCCCCCTCCCCCACCGTATATATTTTGGCAAAAAAGATTCGTATCGAAAATTTCAGAGAGCCACACCTTCGCTCGGAGCAGGGGTGGAGCAGCTGCATTTGTCACAATGTGATCGCGGGGGAATGCGAAAGACGTAAGAGTTATGCCACCGTAGTTTCAAACTATCCCCTCCTTCGAATACCACCCCCGAATATTCTTAGACAGCTTTTTTAAGTGTCTCTCTCCTCCTCATTCAGCCTTCAGAAACCCTGATTTCCTGATTATTGCAATCCGGGGGTGGAAGCTAGCCATGGAGGGGGGGGGGGGGTGTTATTCGAATATTACAAAATGAAATAAATATTTTTGCAATACCGTTTATCAATTAAAGGTATGTTATTTAAACTGAGTAATATATATTTTTTCTCAAAGCAACATAATACTGGCTATTGTTTTAATGGGAATTTTCTTTTCAATTTGAACTCACAACTGAACTTACGAGGAGACGACCCGAGGTGATTTTCACCAATTTTGTTTAAATTCTGGGGATAAGAAGGACCTTATGTAACTTGAAATTTACCAAAATGAAAAGTTTCGACGGGCTTTAGTTTTGCCATGGCAACCAAAAATGTTTTTTATTACTTAAAATCTACTTTTCCCTATGGCAATTAACTTGGAGAAATTTTAAATATTAAAAAATAAATTATGTTTAAAAAATGTACATTGAGTAAATTCAACTTAATTTGGGTAAAATTTGGCCAATTTTTTGCATTTACCGAATTTACACATTATACCATATGTAACATAATCACTCATAAGTATGCCATAAAAGCATTTTCGTTAATGAAACCTTGTTCACGGGATATGACGTAAATTACGTCACTTACAACTCCGTGACGAAATATCAACTTTACTGATGGGAAACGGAAGTTAGTGAGAATTCCTCGCGCGTTGCTGGCTTTGCCCATGTCAAGTTTAGCTCGTGTCTCGCGATCACATGATTTCATTTAAACGGTAACCTTTTCAATAGCGCAAGGATTATAAGCATTTTTGCATTTTTGGGTCCGCTCAATGTATGTTCCGCGTGAAACAAGGTCTCATTGAATTTTTTTCAATGGAAATGTTATACAGAGGCATACTTATGAGCAATTATGTTACATATGATTATACTAATATTTACTGAAATGTACATGCATATACCCATTTTTACCCATTTTAAATAATATAACCCAAATTGATTTATTTATTTTTTCCCAAATTTACACGCATTTACCCAAATTAACCAGAATTTAGCCAATGTACAATTTTTTTTTAATTTAAAAATTTTTCAAACCATTAAATCTGCGATTTCTTCACGTTAATTTCCGTAGGGAAACGTAGGTTTTAAGTTTTCAAAAGAAAAGCATTTTTTGTTGCCATGGCAAAACTAAGGCCCGTCGAATTTTTTTCCTTTTGGGAAATTTCAAGTCACATGAAGGTCTATACTTATCTCCCGAATTTGAACAAAATGATTGAAAATCAACTCGGGGTAGAATATTATCATCCTTTTTAGTAGTGTATTTTGCCGTTAGCATGTATAGAAAACTATAGACACTAGGGGACTGTGCTGAAGTAAACTATGATTACGCAAGAGCTCCGAAACTCAATAGTTATTTTAATAAATAACGTGGCCTTCTTGTTTCAATGTTTCTCTTACGTCACAGTCTCTTACTTTTACAAGTTTACGAGCGCGCGCTACACTCGCCAGTAGCGCGCGTGCAAATCGCGCGTACGAAGAATAAATACTAATAAAGCTGTGTCTTGTGACGTAAGAGCAAAATTTTAACAAATTGCGTAAGAGCCCCTTTTGTTTTATAAAATCAACTATTATGTGATATTTTTTGCTAATGGTCATACTTAAAGTCACTTTGTTACTTATGATGATATTGTAATTCTACCACGATTGGTGGTTTTAACGCAATAGGCCCTTCAATAAAAAAATCTTCAAAGAAATTGCCGAGAAGTAATATTTCCGAGAGCCCGGACCTGCAAGTCTTTGTTTTTATAGTGATTGTTGAAATAATGGAAACTTTTCATCTGTAAAGAGAACGTCGTGTTTTTGCTAAGCCTTAATACGTCGTCAAAAAAACTACCTGGTTAAAAGTAAACACTTGTTGCATACCGTACAGGCGAAAAGTTTCCATTATTTCAAAAAGTACTATATATACAGTAACTTTTCAGGTCCTGGTTCTCGGAAATATTACTTCTTGGCAATTTTCTGGGTTTATTTTGAAGAAATCAAATTTATAGTTAAAATATTTAGAAAAATATGTCACTTAAACGAGGAGTAAAAATTTAAAAAACGTTTTCGAAAAGATAACTTTTATAAACGTTTAAATAATAATCATTATTATTAAAAATAAGAAGACCGCATAGAAGTAACTAAGAACTATGTACAATAACATTGTCTCATGCTGCTATGATGTTATACTTCTCAAAATGGAAACGCCCTAAATATCTGCTCTGTGGCGCCATCTGTACAATGTGAAAAAATGGGATATTTTGTCCTAACTCTGATTGAAAATTCAAAAATGGAAAGATAATTTTTATTTATTTATTATAATTATAATTTAGAAGTATATAAATAATAACAATAAATTATAATTTAAAGACTCCATTGTCCACGACTAAATGAAAATGTAGGCACTAGAGGGCGCCAGTCAGTTCCCAGAGTTTGAGTATTATAACTCCATGGGGCCAGAATTTCATATATTCATAATTCTTGATAATATGGAAAATAAACAATAAATAAAAAAGTAAAAAATATAGAAAAATAATTTGAATACGCCAATTTCTACCATTACTCACGTGTGAGTTCCCTCCAATTACGCCTGACAGTCCAGCCAATGAACACCCCACAACCGAAGAAAAATACAACATTTTCCTGGTAGCAGATACATCGTCTTCCAACTACGGAATCAAATGTGAAGAAGAATAATAACACCCAGACCTTGGTCTTAAATCATTTCATCGTTATCAAGAAAGTGAAATGAAGGAGTCTTAGCGTTGTCTACAGGGCTACCCTAATTGCAGGGATGATAGGAATTTAGTGTGAGGGTCGTTCACAAATTACGTCACGTACTAAATATATTACGTCGTATAAATTTTCAATTACGTTATGGTACCTTACCTATTTTAATAATTTCTCTCAGTCATAATATTATGATTATATTTTAAGTAAAACTATGAAAAATTAATGAAATTTAATAATTTTATGTTATTTTTTACGTAATTTAGTGGGTTTACTCTAGTGTTGTAAGTCGGAAACTTTTCCGGATAATGACCGAGGCCTTTTTTCCGGAATATTTTCCGAATTTTTCCGGAAAAAAATATTTTAATTCCATGATTAGTCTAATATTGTTTGCAAATTGAAATAAAGCGTCATTTTCGCCTCATTTTTTCGAATCTAAAAGTAAAACTAAACCTCTAGACTAGCTTTAAACTGATTAACAATGAAACACTATTAATGTTTTGAAGTATGTTTACTGATAAAAAGTAAAAAAATTAAAAACCCTTAAAAAGTAATTTATGTTTAAATTTTTTATTTTTCCGATTTGCGGAAATTTTTCTGGAAATTTTTCCGCATTTTATTTTTCCGGAAAATTTTCTGGAAATTTTTCCGAATTTTATTTTTCTGGAAAATTAACAACACTAGTTTACTTTCTACTGCGAGGGAGAGAGGAGTAATGGATTTTTAGACGTAATTTGTGAATGACCCCATATATATATAAATTATATAAAGAAATGAAATGAGAATCGCGGGCGTACAGTGGCGCTCCAAGCGGCCCTATTACAAAATGAGAGAGAGGTAAATGATGATAGGGAGGTTGAATCTTCTCTGGGACTAGTCATCACGATCGCTCGAAGATGGGTGGGTTGCTGGACGGTTCCTTGGAGTTTCGAGGGATAATACTTTGCCTCCCACCCACACGAAGGATCATTTGTTACGCTTCTCTTTGCCAGTAGATCCATCCACCCCTTCATTACACCCTCTTCAAATAATAATCAAACAAGGGAGAATAAAAACTATAGGGCTATCTATAGATTTGTTATCGAGATTAGAAATACTGAATTTTAAACTATTGAGAAATAATTTTTCTGAATATGGTGGGAAAATCGTTCAGCTATTCTCTAATTCGTACAAAAATAAGTATTTATATTTCATTAGGTATTTATATTTCATTTAGGTATTTATATTTTATTCAGGTATTTATATTTCATTTAGGTATTTATATTTTATTTAGGTATTTACATTTTATTTAGATATTTATATTTTATTTAGGTGTTTATAATTCATTTAGGTGTTAATATTTTATTTAGGTGTTTATAATTTATTTATGTATTTATATTTTATTTAGGTTTTTATATTTTATTTAGGTATTTATATTTTATTTAGGTATTTATATTTAATTTAGGTATTTATATTTTATTTAGATATTTATATTTTATTTAGGTATTTATATTTTATTTAGGTATTAATATTTTATTTAGGTGTTCATATTTTAATTTGGTATTTACATTTCATTTTGGTATTTATATTTAATTTAGGTATTTACATTTCATTTTGGTATTTATATTTTATTTAGGTTATTTATATTTAATTTAGGTATATATATTTAATTTAGGTATATATATTTAATTAAGGTATTTATATTTAATTTAACTTCAACATAGTCATTATTTACTTAGAATACAAATAAATATATTATTTTTTATAAAAAAAACCTTGTTTTTAATTAAAAAACATTATCTTAGTAAAAAACGTTATTTTAATAAAAAAAACATTTTAATAAAAAAAGTTTAATAAAAATAAACAATATTTTAATAAAAAAACATTATTTTAATTAAAAAAACATTATTTTAATTAAAAAAACATTATTTTCATAATTCTGGGCTAAGCTGCACGGAAACACCCTGTATCTTACAACGTTCCCCAAATGAAGCGCTCTGATTTGGACGTTAAATTAACGATCACAGCGAGGGGGGGGGGGAAGGGGGTAGAAGAAGAGTTGGTTTTTTGCCGCAACAAGTTTCTTGGCTCTAAAGAAAATGGATGATCAGGTCGGTAGATAATGATGGCGTGAGAAAATAGTTCTTCGGCCGGTAATGACGGGCATGTGTGGGTGTAGCTGCCACCGACGAAAGCAGCTCCCTCTCGTGACCGTTCGTTCGATTCTCAATACGAGATAGAAACCAACCGTGAGTGATCTAACCCCTCCCCCGTCTTTTTCAGTTCGCCATCTATCGTCACTTATGGGACTTATAATAAAGCGAATTCGGTTATAGGAATTATAATAATAATAGCATAAGTAACATAATAATAATAATAATAATAATAATAATAATAATCAGCTAGGCTAATACCCAAGGCACCACCTTAGGCCTAAGTCATCGAGCGACTTTTGAAGCCTTTAATTGAATAAGTATGACAATTAACGAGATTTACAACCAAACTGATTTTCATAGCTATTGCGTAATAAAGATGTTTTCTCAGCGCAGAGCCCTCTAGTGTCTAAAATTATATGCGAGACTTCCGCTAAGCCGAAATATCTCGTTCCCGATAGATAGGCAGAATATTAGGCTAAAATGATAAAAATTAAAAACGTTTTTCTCGGCGCCACGAGCTCATGTTTTTTAATCACGCGTGATTCGCACGCGGGCCTCTAAACAAAGCCCAAGCCCCTCGCGACTCCAAAAAGTAGTTATCCAAAACAGTAAGTCGCGAGTCCAAGTCACAGCTTGAAGAGAGTATCAGTGCCGGAAAAAGGTTCGGTTAGAAAATTAGCATTAAAGCAATAGGAAGTGTCATACTTATTATTATTATGTTACTAATGATAATAGTAATAAGCTTTATTTGTCCTTTAGACAAAAGGGATATCCAAGTTCAGTTTTCACTGTTTAACAGAGTAACTTAACACAGAAAATATAGGAATTTATGGGTAAAAATCTCTTGAAAAAAATAGGATTATATCATGAATGTATTCATTTTAACCATGAATATTGAACTACATTAGGTAGTCTGGCCTCAGTCGCTAGGATGGGAGGGGCTTAGTCAATACAACGTTGGTCACGCGCCGCCGCTCAAAAATTGTATTGAATGGAAAGGTATTGAAAACTTGACTAGATTTCGGTGCCAAGGCTTAGCTCGAAATTTAGTTTCTAAAATTTTAATACACATCTTTTTGATTGAACGAAAATAGGTAAGAATATTAATAATAAATTCCTTTATTTATGATTATCAGGTAATATGGTTAGAGTACAGGTATTTTTCTAAGAATCACGAGTCATTTTCTTCGCCGGTTAAATCGCGAAATCGCGGAAACATTTTGCGGATCGAGTCAACGACAAATGCCTGTCTCCTGATTGGCTCAAGTGATTACGTAAAACTCAGAAAGGCACCTCCCATCTTAGCCCCAGATGGTAGAAAGGGTAATGATATTGTTCGATATTCATGGTTGAAATGAATATATTCATGATTATATTGAAACATCTTCCCCATAAAAAGAATCTATTCCATTGCGCCGAATCCCATTCGACCGAAAAAGCTGCACTTTGGCGTATTTAGGATTCGGTCTAATGGGATTGTCCCATTCGACCGAAAAACCCGCACTTCTCTGGGTTTAGGATTCGGTTTTATACGTTTCAGCATCTGTCAGAACAGCATGCAGTGTTACCTAACCTATCCTAACCTAACCCAACCTAACCAGGCAATTTTTAAAGTGGTCAAAGCAGACGAAAACTAAAAGAGTAGAAAGAAAAACTATTTTTTTTTGAGGTCGCTCAATTGTGAATATTGCGTCGGTCGATTAGAAAAATACAAAACCCGCCTTAGGGCTAATTTCATCAAAAACATTGGCGGAATTCGGTCGAATGGGATTCGGTGCAATGGGAAGATACCCATAAAAACCATTGTAATAAAAGTCAATTTAGGATTGCTTCAATATTTTCATAAAAACGTGTTTCAAAATTAAAATTAAATTGCCCTAGCTCTTAAACAACAAGGTACAAAAAATAATTCGATAATTTTCGAAAGATATGCAGAGAGTTTCAAGTATTAGCTTCGCGGTGATTGGTTGTAGGGGTAAATATTGCACATACGCGATCAATGAGGTAGAATAAACAGAGATACAAACGAATCTGGGATTCGTGGGACACGTTTTATTTGATTAGGAGAATTAGGCTTAAGTTTCAACTTTATCCAATCTGGTTGGCGCCATCGGTTTCTATAAGCAGACACTTTTGTAATATATACAAAGGTTTAGTTTTCCGATAACACGATAGATGGCGCCATTACGATTTGATTAAGTTCATTTACTAGGCCTAACCACGGCCAACTCGCGCCATAGCGGCCAGCCCATTCGTTGAAGTTTCTATGTTAACCTACGAACAAAAATATCTCTCGGCATTTAGCGCCCCTAGCGGAAAATTATTTTTAGAATAGTTTTAGCATTGAAACCAATATATAACCGAGCGTGGCGCTGAACGCCAATAGTTTATAGCATGGTTTATAACGGGAAAATCCTTGTTCGTGGAATTTCGGCGAATGGGTTGGCCGCTATTGCGCGAGTGTCAAAGTTGGCCGTGGCTTAGCAATACTAAGATTTAAGATGCACTGTTTGTTTTTCGGCATTTTAGAAGGCTAATACATACTACTCATTCCTTGTAAATAAAACTTAAATCTTTAATTAATTTAAATGCCGTTAAAGAGTGAAAACTGACAGATAATACAAATTCCGCCTTATCGCATCGCCATTTTGAAAATTTAAAGTCACGTGGTACAAATGATCTTCGCAGACTCCCATAGAACCTCTCGGGCTGAACGAAGCGCGGGGAGAGATTATTTGTACAGTGGAAGGTTAGCCCTCTCTGGTCCTCTTAAAAAAGTCCGTGGTTCGATTTTATAGATGGCGTTATTTGTTAGTAGATGGGGCTCTGATAGAAGCATGACGTCATTTTTTGATTTTCAACGATTGGTTGAAAGTTTTCAGTTTTTAGTGGAGAACGGTTTTGTCGAGATTTAAAATACAAAATTATCTTCCCTGATTGAATAGTTTAAAATCGTATTATAGTGCCATCTATGGCGGAGCGTGTTAACTTCTGTTAAAATTAATTGTTCATTTAAATTACAAAAATTAAATATTTTTAATAAGAATTTAAAGTACTATAATTTAGTAATTAATTAATAACTTTTTAAAAAAGTTTAGTTTTCATAAACTTTATAGAGTCGCCATCTACCTCAAACATTATTAAATAGGAAGGTAAATCGGGTGGATTTCGCCCCTTTTTGCATATTTCCCTGTAGGCAATATGTGTTTGCGTCTATTACGACGAAAAAATGCGTGATATCCATAGATATAGGAAACGTATATAAAGGTCTAGATAAAATATTTAAAATTTATCTAGACCTTTATATACATTTAGCTCTTTCTATAAATAAAATATATACACATACCTACATGGATTGTATAAAAAGTGTTATTTTTTGGCGAGCGCGCTTCCTAATATTTCCGTGTAGAGGGTCTCGTGCGTTTTCGCGCGAGCTCAACAAAAACCAAAATATGCGCGCGCTCTCTAACTTTCACTGCACTATGAATCTAAGCCTAAGGTAATCACGTGACCTCTCGTCTTTTATATAAAGAGCTATTCACGCGTTTTGAATTTAAAAATCCTTCCTTTTTGACGGTTTTAATTTTCACGCGAATAATTTATTTTAGCGTTGCAAGAGAAGAAAAGAAGTGGAACTACGCAACCAAATAGACGAATTAAAGTATTCAACCGAATTATATTAAACCGAAAAACTAATAATCTTTCCAAGAATTAAGATTAAGAAATAAAATGCTAGGTGAGTTTTCTATTGAGAAAGTTGAGTTGTTGCCGAAGATAGAACAACTTGAGAATTGTGCTGATGATGACGAAGAGGCTCGTCAAGATTTGCACGAGAAAGTGGAGGAGTTCACAAAAAAACTCAATGATTGCCAAGCTGTCATTGACAAATTAATTGTCTCGATAGAAATGAAAGATTTGCGTACTAAGAACATTGCACTTGGTCAAGTCGAAGATATAATGAAACGAAATTCTTCGTTGAAAGTAGAAATTTCTAAGCTTCAATACCAACATGATCACTTGAAAGAAAGCGTTGCTAATCTTGAGACAAGAAATAACGAGCTTGAGAATTGTTTGAAAACGTACGACGACACAAGTGCAGAAGTAAAAAATTTGATGTGCATTATGAATGAGCTTGAGATAAACCTAAACTTGTCATCCAATCAAAAAACTGAACTGGAAGGATTTAGAGCCAATTGGGAAGAAACTGGAACCCATCTAAAAACTATGCACGATCTGATTGAAGAATTGCAGTCTGAGAAGGGAAAATGGATGCTTAAACAGTCCGAGAATTTGATATTTCAAAATGAACTGAAGTTTGTCAAGGCTGCCAAAATTGAATCTGAAGAAAGTGTAAAAGAGTTACAAGAGGAAATGATCATTAATGAAGGAAAAATGACTAGTATGGAAGCTAACTTAGACTCTATGGAAACGGAAACCGAGAAGTTGCTACGCAAGGTTTCCGAACTTAAAGCGGAGATTGATTTGCTTAATGATCAGATAGAAATTAAATCCTTCGAAAACACCAAGCTTCAGAGCCAACTTAGAGAGGTAAATGAAAAAAATTATCTAGAATCAGAGGAAGTTACATCCGAATTAACTCAAGCAAGAGGATTGTTTGAAATTGTTAAGGAGAAAGATAATGATTTATTGAGACTGAAAGAACTTCTTGATATGAGTGAAACGGCTTATAGTGAGATTCAATCGGAGCTCAATTTAACTAAGGCTGAAAATGAAATGAAATCGAAAGAGGTTCAGGCAAAGGAAATTCGGATCGCCGAGTTAAATGACTCATTACAGACACTTTATAAATCCTTAGAATTTGACCAAATGGAACTACGTTCCCTCTACGACAGGTTGAGTAATGTATCTACTTTGGATCAAGTTATGTTAATGGAGCATCGTATTGAACTGCTTCAGGTTGAACTTAAGATTATCCACCAAGAGAAAGATGAATTCAAAGGTACTTGTACAAAATTAGAAGATCAGCTTAGTTTGGAGTGGCGTAAAAGTGCGCGAGCCATTGATAAAATAAAAAGCAGTATTAATGAAAAAGAGATGCAACTACTTGAACCAGTTTCGTTATTGGAGGAGAAACTGCGCGCAATTAACATAGAAAAAAGCCAACTAGAAGCTTACTGTGATAAACTTCAAGCAGAACTTGATGATGGTTCATACTCAGCATTACAGGGGAAGTATTCCAAAAAGGAACTTAAACCTTCTGAAGCAATGGCACAATTGAAAGAAACTGAAGACAAGCAAATAATTTCGCTTGAGAAGCTTCAGGAAATTGAAAAGTTGTTTGAAAAATCAGAAGATATGGTAACTGATTACAAGAAAAGGGTAAGTTAACTTTCTACAGGGTGCATACAAACCTGGAAATCTAGGGAAAATCAGGGAAGTTTCCAGCTTTTTGTAAAAATCAGGGAAGTAAGGAAAATTTATGAGGGTCCAGAAAGAGTTAAAAATGTAAAAATTCGCATTCATAAGTTTTATTTATTAAATGATTGACACTATTACTTCGGTCATATTTAATAATATGGAACCAATTTAGTTTAATTGTCAAATGAGTAACCCTATACCTCTTCACGAATTAGATTGGTTAAGTTAGCAAAGACAGAGTTAGATCTTAAAACATTAGGTGCCCTTGCATCTGGAAAATTCAGGGAAATATTCATGGGAAAACCTGCAAATATCAGGGAAATTGGGTTCCCAATAGTTGTATGAACCCTGTTCTAAGCAAATTTGATTATGTACCTATCACTCTAAATAATTTTATTATGATGTTGTTTTAGGTTGATGTTCTCATTAAAGTCAACAATGAGTTGGAAAAAGAAAAAAATTCGTTGAAAGGAAAGCTATTTTTGCGCACTAAAACTTTGAAACGTGATGGTGAGGACTTGTACAATTTACAGAAAGACTATAGAAATCTCCAAGGATCGTTTGATAAGATGAAAGCACGGCAAGTTAAATTCGAAAATCTATATAAGGAGATAAAGACCAAATTTAAAGTAAGTAATTTCTTTCGTATTATAGTTTATAGAAATTTAAAATTTAATTGACTAAACAGGAGCTGAATAAAAAGCTTGAGCTAGTTCAGAAAGAACTGACTTCGAAAGAATTTGAGATTGGCACCCTTATTGGAGATAATAGAAAGTTGCTGATGGATATCCAGATTGAGAAGAATTAACTTATTAATGCAACCATTTTAAGGAGCTTCCAAAAGTCAACCTCTACCTACATTGCCGAAGGTTTCTGTTGGCACTGTCAGTCTTAACTTTTAATATTTTATTATTAATTTTTTAAATTCACACGAAAGATTCCGTAAAGGTTTTATAGTTCAATATTTTGTGTAAATTAAATTTTTAAATGAGCTTCGTTTTGAATATTTTTAATTCCGGTTTGAAAGACTAGATGGCTTATATGGCGCGATTTTAATATTTTGAGCAGACGTGAGACAAATTTTTAAATCATATTTAATTTTTATAATTTATGCCAAATATTAGTTAATTTATTCTTTGAGGGTGACATCAGTTCATTTTTATAGTCAACATACGCGCCACAATGAGATCTCGAACACCTGAAAAACAAAAAGTGTACCAACGTTTGTGGCTCACGCTGCTCAATTCACCGCCAATTACTTGGAGAAGTTTACTGGCCAGGCCAAACAAATTGGCCTTTAAAACTTTAGTCTGAAAGACCTTGTCGTAAGTAAAATGTGAAGCACCGGACTATAATTTTTTTCTGTGACCAGCTTGTTTATCGTTGAGAAGATATAGGTTGCGTGGGTTGGAAATTAGTATTACAGCTTCTGGACAAGAACGCGTCTAGTTGGAAATGAAAGCCTGAAACACCTTTACCGAGTATATTCGTTGGGAGTGGTCAAACATTTATATCGTTTAGAGCACCTCTCGCTGGTAACTGTCCATCTAGGAAATCTGGAATGTAAATTGAATTCGATCAAGCAACGAAAGTGTTTTATACAGATTTTTTTCAGTAAAGGATCGAACGGGGAAAGGATTTCATTGAAACTACTGGGCTGAGTTTGCAACAGGGGCTAAAATAAGGATTTTTTTAGAACTGCCCACAAAATTAAGGCGAGCGAGCGAACCGCTATTTTTAAACTAAACCCCCAAAACATAATTTCAATGAGCTATAAAAGTAATTGGAACCTTGGAATTATTTTATTTCTTTATATCTTGTTAAATTATAATAATAATAGCAACGTAATAATTGCGATAAATTCACAATAAATAGCACTGCCCAAATCCGATTTTAAAACTGCAAAACCGAGTTTCAGAACAGCCCAAAACTGCCATAACCGCCCACTATTTTAGGCCCTGGTTTGCAAGTTATCTCCCACTGGTTAAAGGAGTTTTTCCTCGAGTTCTTTGTTTTCCTGTCTCCATAAAAACTTGCTAAGGTTAACGGTAATAGTGAGTGTAGGGAGCTGTTGTCTCGCCTGAAATTAAAGGCTTTTCTCCACCTCGTACGCGTTGCAACCAGGGTTGGACGTAAGGATATTTCTTTTAGTAGTCAGCCGGACTAGTGAGCCTCCTACGTTAATTTATTTTAATAGTCACTGTCTAGTGGGGTATAAAACAAGAAGGACAGCCAACATTTTGCTTTACCCGTCAGAATTAAAATAGGAGTTGATTATCATTTGAGTTACATGATGTGATTTTTTTAAAACAAAACGGGATTGATGAATGATGAATTTATGAAACGCCATATTTGCTATAATTTATGAATATTTAGGTACATTTTTCACTAGTCAAATTGACTAGTGAGCCCCAGATTTCGATTAATTTTAGTAGTCGGAGTATTTATTTTATTAGTCAAATGCCGTGACTAGTTTGCTTAAATGTCCAACCCGGGTTGCAACCCGGACACCTTAATTAATGGCATTAAAAGTCGCTCGATGACTTGGGCTTAAGGTGGTGTCTTGGGTATTTTGTCTAGCTAATGCGGTGTCAGTGGGGGTTTTACATTTTCGTAATAATCATAATAAATTTATTTTTAACCCTTAACTAAATGTTTAGGTTTCTGCTGATCGTTATTCCCACGGGTTTAGTTAAGGGGCGTTCAGATTGTACAACTTTTAAAGTCCAATTAATTTGGAAACCAAATTTGTGCAACTAATTGTCAGTGAATTAAGCAGCGTAAATAGCAAAGTTTTGAACACTCTTTACTGGACCAACAAGTATTTTATTTCCGGTTGGTGACCGATTTTTGGGTGTACAATTTGTTTGAGAGATACTATTTGAAATTGAATATATTGATCAGCGTAGGGTGACCAATTAATTCGTACATAAGATATGCACAACTATTTTAGCACCAATAAAATTGCATAGTCTAAACTGTACTTTAGTTTTTTTACATTGACGCAATTTTTGTACTCAATCGTCGAAATATAGTATTTGCAAATTACAGGTAACGTTGCAACCAGGGTTGCCTAATTTAAATAACGTTTTTTTAAATCATTGAATTAAATCGTCTATTATACTTTAATGTCTTTATGAACATGAACAGTAGGCTCTCTACTGAAGTCAATTCCGAGCAAACCAACTTCAATTTATTAATAATTAGTAAATTAATTATGATTAATTTTAAAATTAGCTTATTAATTTATATTTAGTTATTATTAATCGATTTGTCAAGAAAACCCATATTTTACCAATTTTACAACCCATATTTTACTAATTTTAAAATCCATATTTTACCGATTTTATAACCCATACTGTACCTATTTTATAACCCATATCTGACCTATTTTTTAACTCATATTGTATCTTTTTAAAAAACCATTTTTATCTATTTTAAAAACCATATTTTTACCGATTTTATAACCCATATTTTACCGATTTCTTAAGCCATATTGTACCTATTTCAAAACCCATATTTGGTCGATTATATAATCCACATTGTACCTATTTCAAAACCCATATTGGGTCGATTTTAAAACCCATATTGTACCTATTTCAAAACCCATATTGTACCTATTTCAAAACCCATATTTGGTCAATTTTAAAAACGATATTGTACCTATTTCAAAACCCATATTGTACCTATTTTAAAACCCTTATTTTTACCGATTTAATAACTCATAATTTTACCGATTTCATAACCCATATTGTAACTATTTTATAACCCATATTGTATCTATTTTAAAAGCTATATTTTTACGGATTTTATAACCAATATTTTTACCGGTTTTATAACCTATATTTTCCCGATTTTATAACCCATATTGTACCTATTTTATATGGAATATTGTACCTAATACTACCTATTTTATAAACCATATTGTACCTTTTTTATAACCCATATTTTACCGATTTTAAAAGGCATATTTGGTCGATTTTAAAACCCATATCTTACCAACTTTATAATCCATTAAAACCTTAAAAAAATAGATAAATTAAAAAAAAGTAGCACCCACAAGTGAACCGTGAGGTAACAGTCATGTTGACTCTGCCTTTAGTACCCCAAAAAAACTCGACTATAAGGACATTAGGTTATCGATGGTAGACCTTGTGCTTTGTAAAGACCTTTTTGTATTCTCCTATTTCGATCTTATGTAGCGTTTATAGATATTTTTGTTGAATTTCCGATGATAAATCACTCTGTATAAATGGTAACACTTTCAATGGATTTGAATAGACGGAGGTTTGACCTTCAGCAACATTCGAAAGCTAAAATGTAATTTGTCATTGAGAAAAACGCCTTTGCTCGATGGACTCTGGTGGCTGTTATTATACGATCGAACGGCACCCACGCTTGACCATTGTCCGGTTGTCGTAAATTTTACCATTTGAGGGCGGGATGACCTTTTCACAATGGACATCGTACCGATAGATCCACACATCTTTTACTTCGCCCAAAATCTTTAAGAAATATATAAACGTTTTGAAAATAACCTACAAAAAGGGACAATGAAGGATTCAGCTCCTTATTATGCAAATGTTCTTTGCTTGAAATACATTCCTTCATATAAGTATACACTGGGAATGTCTAAGGATGGCTATGATGATTCTCATAGAAACGGGCGTTATCTAAATTCGATTTTGCTCGCGATGTGCTAAGCTAAACTCGGCTCCCAGTCGACATTAAGCCTTGTTTCGAAAAGAAATTCACATAACTTCTGCGCTCTTTTTAAACCATTTAAATACGTGATTTTACGCTGAATTAGACCAGTGAAGAACTTGACAAATTTAAGATACTCACAAGGTGTTGAAACTTTCGCGAGAAGTCGCCATTTTTATTTGTTTCAATTAAATTTTATTAAAGTGTTAAATGTTTAGAGTAATAAATCTTGTAAAACGTAGTCAGAAATTTAGTTAATTCACAAAATGTATTTAAACCTTAGTTTAAAATTGTGGTGTTTATTTCGCGGTTCCCTAAATAAAATAAAAATATTGGATTGTTTCCGGTCCGTTCGAGGGGACCAGTAAAAATGTAACTCGCGTGGAGAAGGGGTTTGGGAGGACGGCCGGAGCTTGTTTCCGGTCAATATCCTGCCAGGCCTCTTCTATAGAAAATTCCTTTATTTTGTATAATTGTAAGCGAGCCTATAAAAACTCCAGGCTCCAACATTATTCAGGTACTTTTCGTTCATCGCGGGGTCTCGTAAATGACCAAATTTTTAGGCGTCTGCAAAAGAGATTTTACTTAAGCTCCAAACGAGCAAATCTTGTAAATTTGTTATTGTAAATAAAAGTTGTTGTTTAGTATATTTAGTCGCTCCTGAGTAGATAAATATTTTAGAACTCTAACGCTTTTCAGTCGGGTGTTAGGGTTATAGTGTTCGCCGAAAATAATCTCTCCCAATACACCTATCTGCAATTAGAATTGTGGAAGACGGAATTACAGGGGCAGGTTCCATTTGGCAAAAAAACCTTTATGACTAATCCTGCATGTAGATGGCGCCTTTCTGAGGGCAGAATAAAACTCCACAGTACCTAATGAGGCTCATGATGATTGAAACGTTTAACCGAGGCTTAAGATTTAAACAAACGTAACTAACGTTTTTTGAAAGCTTATGGCTAATTTAGAAATACATAATTGGAAAATCCGAAAGTTCTGGATTTCTAATATACCTAAAAATGTATAATATATAAAAAAATACCTTACTTATTAAGCGTACATTAAAAATTAACCGCTAAATATTAATACCAACTCTGCCTTTTTTTTTTTTGACATCGACACATCGGTGTCGACCCAAGGCCTTAGACACCAGCACACAATAACTGATTAATCAGGGCGAGATATGTGTAACGGTCACGCCAACGGGGGGACAGGGGTGGGGACACCCGTGGCGGAAGTATTCAGACCACCCGTTGGGAGATTGGTGGTAGGCCTCACACGGCCATCCACAAACTCTGCCTCCCGGACGCCTGGGATTACAGGAGTGAGCCACTACTCCCGGCCATACCAACTCTGCCGATAAACAGAAAAATATAAGCAGAAGATGATTTGAAGTCAACCAATCATAAAAGATCTGCCTCACACTGCCATCTATACGCAGGATCATTCGTTAGAATTTTAATCCGACATGGCACTGTCCCTATAGTTCAGCTTACGTGTTTGTAATATGCGGATAGGTCTATTAGGGGTAATGTTAATTTTAATTTTAACCCGAGCTACGTCCCGCAAGACAAGGAGAGTAAACGAGGTGTTTATTGCCCTATATATGAGGTATGAAATTTCCCAAAAGGAGACGTTGCACTGCCCATTTGATTTGCCTTGGCAACCGAAAATGTTTTTGACTACAAAAATAAGATTGTTTCCTTATTTTACCCAAAAGTTGTTACAATTTTACCTCAAAAATGTTCCAATTTACCCAAACTTAATGAAATTTACTAAAATATGGTCCAAATTACCCAATTCGTGATTTTCAAATTTAAAACCGAGAAAATCCCATGCTTTTTTAAAGAAGATTTTGTTTTAAGTTGTCAAAAACATTTTCGGTTGCCATGGCAAACAGAATGGGTAGTGCAACGCCTCCTTTTGGGAAATTTCATATCTCATATAGGTCTACATTACGCCCGACTTTTATCGAAATCGGCAATAAACACCTCGGGTACTCTCCTTGTGAGTGTGAGAATTAATCGAGGTTTCTTAAATACATTTTCTGGTCAGTCTATTTTCAGAGTAATTGTTCTTCATTTTCTTTCTTTTCCACTCATAAAAAATATACTTTGTGAATAAGTAATTGTCCAAACGTAGTGTAGTTTTTACATTTTGCATCGTTAGGCGGGGTATTACAAAAATATCTGACCGTACTGTCATGATTTTCCCGGAAATTTCCCATTGAAAACTGCCTCGAGTATCAGAAAGTAAATTTTTAAATGGACAAAATTCCCTTGTAAAATAAACATTATATACTTCTGATATCAATAAACCACCATACTGCGTTTTGAAATTGGTAAATGAATGTGTTGATGTTCATTGAATAAATATTAAGCGCTAGATATGTTAAAATGAGTAATTACCAATGTTAGTAAAATTAGTAATTACTAACGATGAAACATACCAATGATGGTAAAATTAGTAATTACTAACGATGAAACATACCAATGATGGTAAAATTAGTAATTACTAACGATGAAACATACCAATGATGGTAAAATTAGTAATTACTAACGATGAAACATACCAATGATGGTAAAATTAGTAATTACTAACGATGAAACATACCAATGATGGTAAAATTAGTAATTACTAACGATGAAACATACCAATGATGGTAAAATTAGTAATTACTAAGAACGAAACATACCAATGATGTTAAAATTAGTAATTACTAACGATGAAACATACCAATTATGTTAAAATTAGTTATTACAAACAATGAAACATAAGAATGATGTTAAAATTAGTAATTACTAACGATGAAACATACCAATGATGTTAAAATTAGTAATTACTAACGATGGAACATACCAATGATGTTAAAATTAGTAATTACTAACGATGGAACATACCAATGATGTTAAAATTAGTAATTACTAACGATGAAACATACCAATTATGTTAAAATTAGTTATTACAAACAATGAAACATAAGAATGATGTTAAAATTAGTAATTACTAACGATGAAACATACCAATGATGTTAAAATTAGTAATTACTAACGATGGAACATACCAATGATGTTAAAATTAGTAATTACTAACGATGAAACATACCAATTATGTTAAAATTAGTTATTACAAACAATGAAACATAAGAATGATGTTAAAATTAGTAATTACTAACGATGAAACATACCAATGATGTTAAAATTAGTAATTACTAACGATGGAACATACCAATGATGTTAAAATTAGTAATTACTAACGATGGAACATACCAATGATGTTAAAATTAGTAATTACTAACGATGAAACATACCAATGATGTTAAAATTAGAAATTACCAACAATGAAACAAAATTAGTAACTACTAACATACCAGTTATGTTAAAATTACTAAATAATAACATACCAATAAACTAAATATAAAACACGTTACTCCAAACACAACAATCAACCATCATTTCGACTTAAGGACTTAAAAGGTTATATCTGGAGCGACCAACAGATGTCAACCCATTTCAAAAGCAAAATACGGCGTGGTTCGTCCGTTCCTTACTAGATGGCGCCAGAGGTTCCGTCTCCATAGCAACTAGTATTCTCTAGGAGAAGAGAGAGAGAGAGAGAGAGAGAGAGGCGGGATTGAGAAGCCGTCACTAATCTCCTTCTTATTTCTGCCCCTCTGAGAGAAAGGACTGATTACGGAAGCTGCGCCACCAACCCTGACCTTTCTTTACCTATAACTTATAGTTAGTTCTCATTCGTGCCACCAGGGCTACTGCGAAAAACCAAAAGAATAAAATTCCCTCATTTTCAGTCTCGCTATAGGGCAATCAAGGTTTAAAAAACAACCGCTTTAGAAGGCAAAGAGAGAGTCCAGTCTGCGTGATTATATATTCCGGTAGTTTTTAGCGCATTTTCCTTTTATTCAGTTATATTAGTCGACGGGTGCTTTTGCAGCAAAATCTCATCATCCCCCACTTTTGTAATTATCGTGGATGGGCCTATTAGGGGGTTTGCCAGCTGGAGGGGGCCGAAATGCCTGCTACCGTCCGGGTATGATGGCAGAAAAGTTCTGCTAAAAATCGTGCCCAACGCCGCCTCCAACTTGTACCCTTATCAAGTACCACGAAGTACAATTTAACTTTGAAAATCGGACGCCCGGAGCCGAAATATAGTATCTCAATTTATCGGTAAAATCTTTATTAACGCGTCGTTCGAGATAAATAAAAACATCTTGAACTTGAGTGGTTTTAGCTTCGAGGCGTAGTCGTTCAGCGTTAATCGATAATGCCAAGTTAAGGTGTGTTTAATTCGAGACTTCCCAATCAGTTTCCGCGCGTTTTCTCTAGCTCTAAAAATCGAAGAGTAGCTTTTCTTCTTTTGATTTAATATTTTCCCACAAATTCCATTTTTAGACAGGCCTGGTTCGAAGCTATCCCATTCTATGGTCCAGACAACACGCCCTCGCGCGGCAGTGGCCAAAAAAACACATTTTTTTATTTTCTTAAAGTTTGAAGTATGTATAAAACAAAAGATTAAAATCAAATTGAACAAAACGGCTATTCAGCAAAAGGCAGCATCTGATTTAAGATGTCGATAAACCAAAGCAACTTTTACTCATTTTTTATTTGTTTTATAAAGCTTGCTGTCTTGATGGAATTCGGTAGCCACATTTTAATTTGCTGGCTAGCCGCTATCCCTTAGGGAAGACAACACACTTTTTGCTTTTTCAAAAATGATTGTTGATCAATTAGGGCCATTATATAAAACTAATCTGAATTTCATTGGTTGCGGATTACGTCATCTTGTTTTTTTCCTTGGTCCAGGATTAGACTAAGTTTAAACTGCTTTCTAATTTAGATAAGGTTTAGTTAGGTTTTGGCTTAGGTTAGGTTACGGTTAGATAAAGTTAATGTTAGGTTGGGTTAAGTTAATGTTAGGTTAAGGTTATGTTAAGTTAATGTTAGGCTAAGGTGAAGTTAAGGTTATATTATGTTAGGTTAAGATTAGGTTAAGGTTATATTATGTTAGGTTAAGATTAGGTTAAGGTTATATTATGTTAGGTTAAGATTAGGTTAAGTTAGGCTCAATTTATGTTAAGTTAAGTTTATGTTAGGTTAAGTTAATGTTAGGTTAAGGTTAGGTTGGGTTAATGTTAAGTTAAGTTTAGGTTAGGTTAAGTTAATGTTAGGTTACCTAGGGTTTGGTTAGGTTTTGGCTTAGATTAGGTTACGGTTAGATAATGTTAGGATAGGTTTTGGCTCGAGTAGGTTGGGTTACGTTTAGGTTAAGTTAATGATAGGTTCGGGTTAGCTTACGGTTATGTTAAAGGCCTAGGATTTCTTCTGCCAGTTTTCCTTAGAAGTTTTCTTCCCGCCGCGCAAATATCCTGGTGGTAGGCCAACGTGTTCTGCGGTTGGCCTACCACCAGGATATTTAGGCGGCGGGTAGAAAACTTCCAAGGAAAACTGGCAGAAGAAATCCTAGGCCTTTAAGGTTAGATTAGGTTTAAGCTAAGGCTATTGTATGGAAACTCTGGAATTTTGGTCGAAAAATTAATATGGTTTGCTAGAGTGTTTATCGACACTATGAAAAGTTAATTAGGGTTTTAGAAAACAACTTAAAGATTTTGCTATAACGAAAACCCTAACCATTTTCTTAATTTTTCGATTTTAGATTGTAACGTTTTAAATTATAGTTATTGCTAATCACGAAACGTAAACATAAATGGGTACTTCTCGAAGTTATTGTTATATTCTTTTGATATTACCTATTTTCACCACTGACAAACAAGTGTAAGAATTTGCCAATCCCAAATCCGTTGGCTTAGTTGAAACTTTAAGTTTTTTTTTAAAGTTGAGTGCTGGCGACATCTGTTTTTGCTTCATAAAACAATATTTAATTAACATACTAAATATGTTATTAAGAGGGGTTTTTATTAAATTAGTATTTAGTTAAAATACTATATATTCTACGAATTATTACGAAATGGTTTTAATTAATTTAGTATTTAGTTAAAATAGGTAATATTTTACCATATATTACGAACAATATATTTTTAAAAGGCTTACCCCCATTTCGCCCAAAATAGTTCTCCCAATTCCAATTTCTCCCAATCCCATTTCTCCCAATTCCCATTTCTCCCAATCCCATTTCCCCCAATCCTATTCGTCCCAATCCCATTTGTCCCAAAATAGTTATCCCAAATCCCATTTGTCCCAAAATAGTTATCCCAAATCCCATTTGTCCCAAAATTACACTTGGTATAAACATGAATCTAAGTTTTATTTTAATATGCAAGTACATCAAATTTTGCCAATATGAATATGGTAAACCTAACCTAACCTAACCTAACCAAACGCCAAGTCAATTCACATATGGGCCCCTTCCTATTTTATTAGACAATGTCGTCAAAAAATATAATGCCGTCAAAATGTTACGCTGTATTTTTTTCGACATATCGACTCGTACCGATGAGATCTAAAACCGCGCAATTACCATATATTTGGAAAATAATGATTGGGAGAAAGGGGAATCCATATTTTTGGGAATATTGATCGTTGGGAGAAATGGGAATAAATTTTTTTGGGAAACTTGATCGTTGGGAAAAATGGGAATACATATTTTTGGGTTAAATGAACTCCGGTTCAGAGAAATGGAATTGGGTCAAATGGGACACCATGTTTTTGGGAGAACTGATAACTTTGGGAGAAGGTCAAATTGGGATAAATGGGATAAAAGGCACCCTATAAGTTTACATTAACGGATAATTGATGGCACTACCAACATTTTCCGTTACGAGTCCCATTGGATGTAAGTGGTCCAAGCGCAAGCTGACGCCACGACTGCAGATTGAAAGGGCTGAGCCACATCCTGCGTGTTACTTATCCAGCGGACCACAACGCACCTGCGAGACGAGCAACATTCAACGATTTCAGTTAAGCATTCGCTCCATAAAAACCTTCTCTTCGGAACGGATAGGAGACTGTTACGCCCGAGGACAATTGGAAAACGGTTAAAGATGTTACCGATATTAAACAAAAGCCTGCAGAATTCACGTTCGCGTAACAGGCGACTAGGACCGAGTGATGGGCGCTTTCGTTAAAGAACCGCTCAGCTCGCTCGTGTGATATCCGCTCGTCTCTTTTCACTCTTTTTTTAGCGTTATTGTTTTATCTCCTCTCTTTTCGCTAATTTTATTGCGTTATAGTCTTCACTCTTCTCTTTTCGCTATTTTTTTTCGTTATAGTCTTCACTCCTCTCTTTTCACTCTGTTTTTAGCGTTATAGTCTTCACTCCTCTCTTTTCACTCTGTTTTTAGCGTTATAGTCTTCACTCCTCTCTTTTCACTCTGTTTTTAGCGTTATAGTTTTCACTACTCTCTTTTCTCTTTGTTTATAGCGTTATAGTTTTCACTACTCTCTTTTCTCTTTGTTTATAGCGTTATAGTTTTCACTACTCTCTTTTCTCTTTGTTTTTAGCGTTATAGTTTTCACTACTCTCTTTTCACTCTGTTTTTAGCGTTATAGTTTTCACTATACTCTCTTTTCTCTTTGTTTATAGCGTTATAGTTTTCACTACTCTCTTTTATCTTTGTTTATAGCGTTATAGTTTTCACTACTATCTTTTCTCTTGGTTTTTAGCGTTATAGTTTTCACTACTCTCTTTTCTCTTTGTTTATAGCGTTATAGTTTTCACTACTCTCTTTTCTCTTTGTTTATAGCGTTATAGTTTTCACTATTCTCTTACTTCTTTGTTTTTGAGCGTTATAGTTTTCACTCCTCTCTTTTCGCTCTTTTTTTGCGTTATAGTTTTCACTCCTCTCTTTTCACTCTTTTTGCGTTATAGTCTTCACTCTTCTCTTTTCACTCTTTTTTTGTGTTATAGTTTTCACTCCTCTCTTTTCACTCTTTTTGCGTTATAGTCTTCACTCTTCTCTTTTCACTCTTTTTTTGCGTTATAGTTTTCACTCCTCTCTTTTCGATATTTTGTTAGCGTTATAGTCTTCACTCCTCTCTTTTCGCTCTTTTTGCGTTATAGTTTTCACTCCTCTCTTTTCACTCTTTTTTGCGTTATAGTTTTCACTCCTCTCTTTTCATATTTTACCGTTGAATTTCGCTCCAAATGATAAAACCAGCTCGAACTGAGTGGAGAGCACCCATCACTGCTAGTATCACGTCGTCGCGTGCGCCGAATTTCAGGGATCATCGCGTGAATTTGTCAACATCCGGTCCAAGTGGTGGATATTCAGGCATCCGTTTCGACCTCCGCCCGGACTAAAAAAATCTCCGACCTTGACGCGGAGAAGAAGATAACCTAACGCCATTAATTTCCACGATTAGCTATTATGAAAACCGGCAAACTATAGATTCACTTATGTAATAAGTATGCCCGTACAAAGTGAACTATTATCTGGTAGAAAAATGCCCCGAAAGACCGGAAATTGACTTATTAGAAAGCGCTATTTTGATGGTCGAAATTATCCTTTCAAGCCACCAACCGATCCTCCCCTAAAAAAATATTAAAAGTTTATCAAAACCACCCGTTTCCGGTTCAAAACTGAAGCTGATTTTCCACCTGCGATTCTATTCGTTGTCTTGTTTTTAAATACAAGTAATTAGCTTTAATAGAAATTTAATAGTTTTAAAAAAAAGCCAGAAAATGATATAACGGGAATTTCAAATTGATATAACGTGCATTTTTCATCTTGAAAACAAATAATTTAAAATTATTAAATTGCTATGTTTTACATTTTTATAGTTTAAATTAGTTTGAATCGTAAATTATTGGAATTATAAATCATTTCCAACTGTAATTTATTGGAATTATAAATAATTTTAAATTGTAAATTATTGGAATTATAAATCATTTCAAATTGTAAATTATTGGAAATTATAAATAATTTTAAATTGGAAATTATTGGAAATTATAAATAATTTCAAATAGTAAATTATTGGAAATTAAAAATAATTTCAAATCGTTAAATATTTCAAATAATAAATAATTTCAAATGGTTAATTATTTCAAATAATAAATAATTTCAAATTTTTAATTATTTCAAATAATAAATCATTTCAAATTGTTAATTTCAAATAATAAATCATTTCAAATTGTTAATTGTATAATAAATCATTTCAAATTGTTAATTATTTCAAATAATAAATCATTTTGGATTTTTACTTATTTCAAATGAAAAATAATTTCGGATTGTTACTTATTTCAAATAATAAATAATTTCGGATTGTTACATATTTCAAATAAATCCTTTCAGATTGTTACATATTTCAAATAAATCCTTTCAGATTGTTACATATTTTAAATAAATCCTTTCAGATTGTTACATATTTCAAATAAATCCTTTCAGATTGTTACATATTTCAAATAAATCCTTTCAGATTGTTAATTATTTCAAATAATAAATCAGAACAAATTAAAAATAATTTTAAAGTAATTTAAAATTTTATATAAATAGAATTATTGCAACTCCAACTAACGTATAAGTTAGTGCGCAATTTACGAGTACACCGCCGTTCTCAAGGACGTAAACAAATAAACAAATCTAATCTTAGATTTGTTTACACATTTGAGCTAGGAATATGAAGACTAGCCGTACCCTGTTTCATCCTCCTAGATTTGAGAACTGCGGGGTACTCGCCCTTTGCCGAAACATGTAACGCAACCTTTTTTTAAAATATTTAAAAAGTGTTATAGTGAAATTCCGAAACGTTGTTCTTACTTTTAAATACCACAAATAGAATTAGTTGGCACGAGAAAGATGCATGTTTCACTATTTATTTTTCTTCGAATCATTAAATACGCCCCTTAATTATTACTAATTTTTTGTTCGAATTCGATTGAAGTACAATTTAGCTTATTTGGAAAAACGATTCGATCGATTCTAATGACTTATGCCTAAATTTATTTAACAATTTAATTAAAAATCCGAATTCAATTAAAGTAAAATTTCGATTATCTGCAAACACGATTCGATCGATTCAAATCTCAACCAATGGCTTATGCCTAAATCGATTAAACAATTTAATTAAAAATCCGACTTTGATAAAAGTACAATTTTGATTATCTGCAAACACGACTTGATCGATTCAAATCTCAACAAATGATTTTACGCTTAAATCGATTTACCAATTTAATAAAAAACCGATAAAATATTTATTATTATATAATCCGTTAGGACCGTTAATTAGATACAGCTGGTGTAGAGGTGTAGAGAGGGCCTACGTATCGATTTTTGAGAAATAACTTTATTGGCGACTGTGGGTGGTGCGAGGCGGACTATATTTTGCGGCGAGCGTGGGAACTTATTCTGGGAAATTTCGACTTGAAACTATTCGCGCTCTGGGTGTGGTTTGACCGCGTCAGCCTAAACTCTCTCTACGTAGTTACGTAGGTTATGAATAAATTTATTTACCAAAGGGGGCGGGTATATCCCCCCCACCGTGTTTAAATAACGGGGTACAGAATGAAGTTTTAATTACGGGTCTTAGAACTTTTCATATCGGTTCTGATTTTGAAATATTTGGGTCGCGGAGTGGAAAGCGATATTGTCAATAGCACCGTTTCGAAACACGTGGGCTAAATCGATCTATATTATTCCAGTAGCGACACCTGGGGATTAAAGCGTAAACTAAATATAATTGATTGGTTTTAAAATGTGTATTAAATAAGGTTCAATGCGTATTTTGGACGTGATTAATTATCGAATATATTTGAATAAAAATAAAAGTTTGCGCGGTTTGATGTTGGAGATACAATTGGGGATTTTAATTAAAGATTAATTTTAATTGGATTTTTTGCGTAATTTTGTTAAAAATTCAATATAAAATTTAACATCTAGCAGAGCGTGGTTTCGATCCACGGACCTCTGGGTTATGGGCCCAGCACGCTTCCACTGCGCCACTCTGCTACTGAAACGCGTGCAGCTCAATAAAATTTTCCGTCCATCCGGAAATAATTCAGTATCTTCGTGTGTGATTTCAACAAACTCAAACTTGACTTTATCAACGGGAAATGTAGATAATGTAAAGTTATAATTTCATTTTATTAATAAATTAAATTAGTATTTTGATTTAAATAAGGAACGGTTCTGATCCAAGAACTTCTGACATTCTATAATTAACAAGTTAATTATTAGATTAATAATAAAAATCAATTGATATATTTTTTAAATTATATTTAATTTTATTGTTGTTTTAATATTATCCAATTTTAACTATTTCTTGTTCATAATTCATTTATAATTAATTATTTTTAAATTTAAGCATTATTGAACTTTAGCTATTTATTGCTAACTATTAATTTTGAATTTACATTATTTTTCAATTTTTATTAGGCTATTAAACTTGGAATGGTTAAGCGTTCCAACTCATAGTACAAGTTATTTGTACAACCATTTAAATATATTTTTTCGATTATAAACAAAACTTTGTAGCAGAGCGTGGTTTCGATCCACGGACCTCTGGGTTATGGGCCCAGCACGCTTCCACTGCGCCACTCTGCTGCCGTACACTCAACTTGATAATATTTTCGGTTAATCCGGAAACAATTTAGTATCTTCACGTGAGAATCAACAGAGATGAAATCTTGGACCACGATGAAATAGCAAACATGTGCCAAATCTTTTAACATATTTTGAACTTTAGCTATTTATTGTTAATTATTAATTTTCAATTTATATTATTTTTAAATTATATTATTTTTCAATTTTTATTAGGTTATTAAACTTGGAATGGTTAGGCGTTCCAACTCATAACGCGCACAAATCAAAATTAATTTGCTTACGATTTAAATTTATTTGTACAACCATAACTTTAAATAGTGACTTAGCCCGAAAAAACCTGTTAAAAAACCCGAAAATATTAATAAAATAATTGAATTTATTGAAATAAAATAAATATATTTTTTTGGATTAGAAATAAAATGTCTAGCAGAGCGTGGTTTCGATCCACGGACCTCTGGGTTATGGGCCCAGCACGCTTCCACTGCGCCACTCTGCTGCTGTACCGCTTACAGCTCAATAAAGATTTCCGTCCATTCGCAAACAAGATAAAAGAAAAATTTCGAAATTTTTTTAAAATTGCATTATTTAAATTTAAAATATGAACACAAAAATAAAATAAACTACTAATACAAATAAGCAGTGAACGGACTAATTAATAATTAGTAATTCAGAGAAAACGGCATGGTATTGGAAGAGAAAACTTAATTTTAAACAACTTCAAGACGTTTCGAGCCGAGGCCTTTCTTCAGTCGTTTGTTAGTTTTATTTTGATTTAAAATTCTACCACGTGTCATATTCAAGTTCTAATATCACGTGAGCAGAAGGTCAACGTGTTAAATAATATAAAAAAGTTTTTCTGATTATAACAATTTACGCGCGTAATAAAATCAATGTAACCGATAAATCCAAAGTATATGCAAGTCAGTGATAATAATTTAAATAGAAATTAATTTTTTTTATATCACAATATTACCCCAATTAGTTACTTCCTGACATCCTTTATCTAAATTTAAATTACCTAGTTTACGAATATACAATCCTCCATAGAATTTTCTTTTGTACCAATTGGTTTCATGTTTTAAAATTTAATAGAGTGATTTAACGTAGACCAAATTTGTTTTGAAATTCCGTTATTCATATCGCCCTTAGCCACACAGGATTTATGCTCACTAATCCTGTCCAAAAAGGAACGTTTTGTTTCACCAATACATGTACACGTTTTCCCACATGAGCAAGGGATTTCATCAATAACGCCTCGAATGCCGGAATCCTCTATTTTAAGTTTTAAATGCGAAATTTGATTTTTTTAAATATTAGGGGTTTTTGATACTAAGTTTATTTTAAATATTAACTTAATTAATATTTTTCAATTTAATTTTTCACATATTTAATTTTATTTTAAATGTTTATTATTAATAAGTAATTCTTAATTCGACCTAAATATTATAAAATTGAAGTTCGTTAGTTTTATTGGTTTATTATTAGTAATAAATTTTAATTTTCCTTAATTCATTATTATTAAGTTCATTTTTAATTAATTTTCAATGTTTATTATGATAAAAAATAAATTCAACTTATTTAGTATTAAAGTTAATTATTAATTAGATTAAATTGTTTATTATTAATAATTAATTTTATTTATATTAATAATTTTCCGTGAAATAGGTTATGAGAATGTTTGGCATTTGTACTTCTACGTCTATTAATTTTTCGATTGTATGTTTCAAGCTACAAATTGCACTACAAAATAAGAAGATTTTGTCAAATTAAAAAAAGTACACTTGTTTTGAATTATTTGTACAATCCCTATAACCATAATTTTCAATTTTCATTTACGATAACAAACAAAATTTTCTAGCAGAGCGTGGTTTCGATCCACGGACCTCTGGGTTATGGGCCCAGCACGCTTCCACTGCGCCACTCTGCTGCTGTGTCACGTGCAGCTCGATAAGGTTTCAGTCCACCCATAATCAAGATAAAACAGATTCCGACATTGTTTACATATTTCATCCTTCAAATTTAACTTCATGAACACAAAAATAAAAATAAATTACTATTTTAAATTAATTAAGCAGTGGGTGGACTCATTATTTATTATTATGGGAGTTAATTTTTAATAAGATTAAATTATTTATTATTTGTTAAGTTAATTTTTAATTAGATTAAATTATTTATTATTATTAAAGTAATTTTTAATTAGATTAAATTATTATTATTAAAGTAATTTTTAATTAGATTATGTTGTAAATTATTATTTAAGTTAATTTTTAATTAGATTATATTGTTTATTATTATTGGAATTAATTTTTAATTAGACTACATTATTTATTATTATGGGAGTTAATTTTTAATAAGATTAAACTATTTATTATTATTAAAGTTAATTTTTAATAAGATTACATTATTTATTATTATTAAAGTAATTTTTAATTAGATTAAATTATTATTATTAAAGTAATTTTTAATTAGATTATATTGTTAATTATTATTAAAGTTAATTTTTAATTAGATTGTATTGTTTATTATTATTGGAATTAATTTTTAATTAGAATACATTATTTATTATTATGGGAGTTAATTTTTAATAAGATTAAATTATTTATTATTATTAAAGTTAATTTTTAATAAGACTAAATTATTTATTATTATTAAAGTAATTTTTAATTAGATTAAATTATTTATTATTATTAAAGTAGTTTTTAATTAGATTATATTGTTAATTATTATTAAAGTTAATTTTTATTTAGATTAAATTATTTATTATTATTAAAGTTAATTTTTATTTAGATTAAATTATTTATTATTATTAAAGTAATTTTTAATTATATTAAATTATTTATTATTATTAAAGTAATTTTTAATTAGACTAAATTATTTATTATTATTAAAGTTAATTTTTAATTAGATTAAATTATTTATTATTATTAAAGTTAATTTTTAATTAGATTAAATTATTTATTATTATTAAAGTTAATTTTTAATTAGATTAAATTATTTATTATTATTAAAGTTAATTTTTAATTAGATTAAATTATTTATTATTATTAAAGTTAATTTTTAATTAGATTAAATTATTTATTATTATTAAAGTTAATTTTTAATAAGATTAGTCTTAGATTTTTATGTTGACTGATGACTCATTTACGATTAGAAACAAAATATATCTAGCAGAGCGTGGTTTCGATCCACGGACCTCTGGGTTATGGGCCCAGCACGCTTCCACTGCGCCACTCTGCTTCATGCGTGCCAGGAACTATCGGAGTTTCTCAAATATAAAATCCAAATATCGTAGCCAAATGGAGGGAGGATAACACAACTCAACGGCCTTGTTGCGTCAGCCAAGGTGAGGGCGTATGCTCTACTTCGGCGAGTCAAACAGCTGAGAGCGATATTACGTACGAGACGGCGCGCGCTATTTTCAAAACACTATAATGATAAATACCAATTCAAACGCTCCCAAATCTCAAAATAAATTACTTTAGGAATGAAATAGCCTAAGCCTAGGTGTTGAAAATAGTAAATTTTATGATCCATTTCAATAATATTTCATTGTGAACGCGTTTAAATTTGTAATAGGCCTTGGTCTCAAGAAAAAATTAGATACCGAAGGAGATTTCTCGGCATGGTTATCCGGGATTTACACGTAGCGCCAAGATCTCTTGTGGCGTGTGCGTGAACTACGTAAGATTTAATAGTAATCAGGTTGATAATTTTTACGCGTCAATTAATTAATATAAAATAACACTGGAAATTTATGATAACTTGCCTTCGGTTTAAGTAGCTAGCTATAGTGTTTTTTCTAAGATTTAATAATAAAAATTAGCGCACGATGGGATGATCTACTGTTTGAACGGTGTTTGAAGGACAACAAAGATTCAGACCGCCTATGTCCAGGGATTTCTTTAAAGAGAAAAAACCATGTCCAACGCAATTGGAGCCTGAATCTAGCGGTTGATTTGGATTTTTGATAGTTTTGGCGGTATTTTTTAGTGGTGTAGTCGGATTTTGATTCTAGCCGGATTCAGTGCTTTTCTTTGTGGCCGGTTTTTGGTAGTTGGCCGTTTTATTTAGATTTAGTGGTTTTGGGTGGTGTGGTCGGTTTTTGATCCTTTGCGAAATAAGCAGTTTGGTTTTTGGGTGATTTTGCCTATAATTCATTTTTGATAGATTTAGTGATTATTGTTTAGACGTGGTTTGGCCGATCTTGGTTTTTAGGTAGATTTAGTGGTTTTTGTTTTGATGTGGTTTTGCCGGTCTTTGATTTTTGGTAGATTTACCGGATTTTTTAGGTGATTTTGCCGTCCTTTGATCTTACCACTATTTACCATAATTTACCACTATTTACCATTTTTTACCATAATTTACCACTATTTACCATTATGTACCACTATTTACCATTATGTACCATAATTTACCACAATTTATCATTATTTACCATTATTTACCATAATTTATCATTAATTCAAATTCAAAATTCAAAAATATTTTATTTTTTACGTTTTTTGTATTTTTGGTTATTTACCACTATTTCCAATAGTTTACCATAATTTATTATTATTTACCACTGTTTCCCATAGTTTACCATAATTTATTATTATTTACCACTATTTACCATTATTTACCACTATTTACCATTATGCACCATAATTTACCATTATTTACCCCTATCTACCATAATTTACCATTATTTACCCCTATCTACCATAATTTACCATTATTTACCCCTATCTACCATAATTTACCATAATTTACAATAATTTACCACTATTTACTACTATTTACCATTATTTACCAGTGATATGCACAATATTAGAAAAAGTGGTATTTTTGTAACACTGAAAACAACGTCAACTGCGCGATTGATGGAGAAAAGTATTTTGCAGAAGAGTTATAATAAAAAACGTATGGAGAAATAAATATTATATAAAAAGTTGAATTTTTGTCATTATGATCTAACTGTTATTTAACATTTAATACAGACAGCTTAAAACAATCGCATTAACCATCAAAAATATAAACGCTTAAAATAAGTGGTAATAAATAAAATTACAATCGCTCACGACTTTTCAAAACAGAGAGTTTTGGGATTAAAAAAAGGCTACAAAACGTGTAAATTATTGCTTTTAATCAGAACCTTTGTTAAGCCTAACTCAGTGCTTAAGCTCTGCATTAATTCATCGTCAAGACAAGCCTCTGTTTTGAAGGAGGATGTCTCGTTTGTCTCGCTGAGGAGGGCTCATCATTTATTAATATACTTAAAAGTAGAGATTTCGACTACCCAATAAAAACCGACCGAAAAAAAAATGGGTGTTGTATATTCGTGACCGAGCGTGACGTCATATTAGACAGGTGCCGCGTCTTCCCGGTAGGGGCCGCCACTTTATCCCGCGACTCCCGAAAAGAGTAATTACTCCTTTCAAAATGAGAATATCCTCCCCCGGCTTTCGCCGTTTTTCTTTTTAAACTTAAGCAATCATCTTCCTCGTTAATAAGTTCGATCTTTGGCCACCAGGGGGAGCGACTCCTCTTCAGAATCAGCGGGGAACGAGACGGAACCTAGATGGCGCTGGAGAATCGTGATCAACTTTCGGTTTCGTTACGCTTCGCTTTTATTCAATTTTTATTTTTTAGCGAGTTCAACGGGGGGATTAGAGTATCAATCCACATAAAGGTCAATTTCATTAACCCCTTTCTTTATACAAGCTTTTTAGTCTTATTTTGAAGGGTCGATAAAATGGTTTTTTGGGTATTTCTATAAAATAAATAAGGGTCTAGATAAAATTCGTTAAACAGTTTTTAAAATATTGTCTTAAAACATCTTAAAGTTTATTATTTTAGGTTTTCATTATTTCTTTCAGCCCACAACTATTTTTAAATATCTTTGTTATTATGGATTTTCAATATAAATATATTTAATTCAACCCATACCTATAATTTCAAATATCATTATTATTTTAGTTTTCTTTATAAATATCTTTCATTCAACCCATACCTAATTTTAAATATCTTTATTATTAGTGGTTTTCACTATAAATATCTTTAATTCAACGTATACCTATAATTTTAAAAATGTTTATTACTTTGGGCTTTCATTATAAATATCTTTAATTCAACCCATGCCTATAATTTTACATATATTTATTATTATTTTGGGTTTTCATTATAAATATCTTTCATTCAACCCATGCCTATAATTTTAAATATCTTTATTATTGTGGGCTTTCATTATAAATATATTTCATTCAACCCATTGAAATTTTAAATTTAATAATTTTAGGTATAATTACCCTTTCATAAATTAATTAAAACATAAAAATTTAGGTATTAATTAATTAATAAATAAACTGATTCATAAATAATAACATCTTCGACCTCAGTCTCCAAATTTAAAAAATAAAGAGTTACTTGGTTGAATTAGAGATGGAGCGCTTCATTTTACTAAGAATATATTTTCGGTATTTTGTAAATTCTTTAGACCACTTTCACGTATCAGTGCCCAGGTTAATTTGGAAGACGTAGCTCGTCAATTTCGCCTTTTCAATTCAGAATACAGACTCTACCCTATTCTCTAGAATTGACGGAAGTGCAAGGTCATTCTAAATCTCACCCTAAACGATCATGACTACAGAAATTTCAACAACAGGTATTACCGTAGCGTCTTGTAACAGGGGCACAAATGGTCCCCAAAAAAATTGAATAGAGAAAATTGGCGAAAATTGTCCAAATTACAGTGCAACGGTTCACCATTTGAAACATCAAAGTCATTCATTTGCTAACCTGAAAGTCCGATCGTCAACACGCAGAGGGGTAAAGTATGTTTCTTTTACTTCTACTAAGCCTCCGATTGCGCTATTAGTTGATGGGAACGGTTTTGGAAACAAACAAGAAGTCGCGTAGAGGTAGGCTCGCTTTGAACCGACCGTAAGACAGACGCCCAAGTCGTCGAAATTAACCGAAAAAAGTGAAGATTTTTGAGAGAGTCGTAACAAAGGAAATGGAAACAATGAAACAGTATCTTTTCCTTTTTACGATTATTAGTGTAATCGTGTCAAATTGAAAATAACTATACTCGGGGGAGGGTTACAAAGAGTCAATGGGAGACCCGATAGCCTCCAAATATAAAAGGCTACATTTGGTTTTGAATTAGCTTTAAAACTCTTTTAAATATCGGCTGAAATACCGCGTTACTTAGTTTACCCAAATCGTTGGTAAATAAGTTTCGTAGAAGCCATAAATAAATCAGAATAATTATCGACTTAACTTCATAACCACAAATATTTTCAAATCACAGTGCGACGGTTCACCATTTGAAACATTGAAGTCCATCATTTATTGGTGAAAATTAGGAACAACTCCTTCCGCGTTGGGGGCTGTTCACAAATTACGTAACGTGGTAGGGGGGAGGGGGGGTTTTGGAAAGCGTTACGAATTGTTACGTGGGGAGGAGGTAGGGTTCACTGAAATGTTACGTAACACATCTTATTTTTACTATCGTAGTTATAAAATTTTCATCACTTTCATAAACAGTCGTAATTATTAAAAACATAAGCATCTTCATTGGTTTACACAAGTTTAAAAGAATTTCATACCCATGGGTATAAAGTGTTGCGTAAAAATACAGTTGTAATTTCAAATGTAAATTACAAACAATAATATTTAGTACCTGATCTTATTGTACTTTATTACCAGTATATTAGTTGTTACGTAATATAATAATTTAAGGGGGGGGGTTCAATATTTGTTACGTAATTTAAGAAGAGGGGTCTTTCCATTTGTTACTCTTTGTTACGAGGGGGAGGGGGGGAGTCAAAAAAGTGGCTTTTCTGCGTTACGTAATTTGTGAACAGCCCCTTGAGTTTTCAAGTCCCCATTGGTTAATGGGGATTTCCCCCGAGTTCCTCGGTTTCCTTTTTCCATAAAATCTTGTTTAGGTTAACGGTAATATTTTTCAAGTCCCCATTGGTTAAAATCTTGTTAAGGTTAACGGTAATAGCAAGTGTAGGGAGCTCTTGGCTCGCTTGGCATGAAGGGCTTGCCACTACCCTCCTACGCATTGTAACCCGGCCATCTGAATTAATGGTTTTAAACGTCGCTTGATGACTTAGGCCTAAGGTGGGGCTTTGGATATTAGCCTAGCTGATTATTAATTATTATTAGCTTAGAAACCTTCAGGGTAATTGATCGCAAACCGATTTTAATTAAAAAGTACCTGATGAAAACGCAAAAAAAAACCTTTTTTATCTCAATTTTATATTTATATTATACCAAAACTATATCAATTGGTCTAGGTGGCGTAACGGCTCTAACTTCTCCGAGGTAGCGCCTAAGATCTAGCATTTGCTACGGACAAATTAAAAGGTCATAAGAACGTTTTTTTCTAAAATAAACTTATCAAAATATAAGCAAACGATGCAAAAATTATATTAAAATGCAAGTATCATTATTTATAAAAAAAATTACGAATAACGATGATTAAAAACTAATAGCGTCTGATTTAGCCGCTAACTATCTATGTTTCAGTGACGAACCAAAGGGGGCGTAGCGATAGTTTTCGGTCGCGAATTATAAAAATTATTATTTTCAGAAACTGACGTAAACAAAAACTCTAGACTAGTGTATACTAAGTAATTAAAAATAATATACAAAGATTACCCGTACACTATAAAATTTTAATATAATATTTTTTGGCATATTGGCGTGTACGCTGCCTATATGCCGAAATATGTTATGTTTCAATTTTATCAAAATTTTATAGTGTACCGGTAATCGTTGTAAATTATTTTTAATATTATTCTCAGACTTGAAAATTTCATATTTAGTAGCATTTTTGAAATTTTTACTATTCTATTCACACGAGTGTTAATGACTTTAACTATATAAATATCTATGCGAGGGCTATAAGTCGCACTAAGACTTGGCCCTTTAACTCCTTCGTGTACATCAAAGGAAAATAAACTACCATTTGAATTTGATTAGATTTTGAGATTTTTCAGTAAATATTTTCGATAAATAACGAAATGAAATATCGAAATGGAAGATTGAACGGAGCAACATTTAATTCCATCGCGATGTGAATAATTAGAAACCCCATTGATGAACCGATTTAAACGGTTTGAGAAAAGGCTGGAGCCATTACGATGAAGGAAGTGAAACCATGGAAGAAGTAGAGTACTTCTTCCATGGTGAAACGATCGCGCCAACGACTTTCCAGACTTGGAAGTCCGCAAAGCCGTACGAAAATCCGGAGGCATAAAAATAATGGAAAGAACTCGGGTTACACAGTCAGATCAGGCAGGCAACGCTACACGCCCATTAACTGGCTAAATTATTATTCCATTTAGGGGGCAGAAGAGTGCGAGAGATCGCCGCCAGGGGGCATCGTCGGCGGCGTGATAAAGGAGACGATCGGGGAAAGACGTTGGAAAGATATTTTATTTTTTTAAAGACAGTTTTCCCCCTTCTAGGGCCGGGGTGGAGCGCCCGGGGCAGACTCACGAGGACACATCTCACTCCTCCCACTCATAGGCAGGTGCCCCGGGCCAGGCGCCACTGCCATTACCCCCCTGCTACCCCCACCGAAGGTGTACACCCACCAACACCCACCCCCCGTCTTCGCGTCGTGATTTTCGTACCTGGGAATCTGGTCGCTTCTTGAGAAATAGCTCTTTCAGCCTCTTTGGCTTCTGGCTCCGGGCGATGGAGGACCCTTCGTATAATGCCACGATGCTCATTTCTTTTTTCTTTGGCTGCCGAACTATCAAAAACACAAGAAAATATTCTCCCGAAACACCCACTCCGAAATTTTCTCCATCCATACGAAGACAACGTTTTCTGAGCGCATGCTTCGATTCTTACGCGACAATTAAAAATGTTATTAAATTATTCGAGGAGTTTCTAGACAATTTGAATATAATGTTCAGAATGAGAAGAATAAATGAATTAATTAATTTTTAATTTAATTTCATTTATTTTGATTGTAAATTGAAGACTATTCGTAGATTGACAAAATCTTTTCTCTTACTCGGAATGACAAAAATACGCTAGGCTACTTCAATAAAAATCTATTTTAATAAATATTTAGATAGTCTGTGGCCCTTTAAGAGCGTTGACGTAATTGCAGTACACGCATATTCAACATTTTTGACCAACTTTGTTGATGATCACAGTTTTCAATTCGATTTGGTAAGACAGGTTTACTATTACAAAATTAATCAATTTTCATTAATTAAATTAATTTATTGATAATTACATTTAGTTTTATTTAATCAAAAGGATGTGTACCAAAAATATTAGATTTAAATATTTGTAGCCAACAATTTTTTTCAAAATGTTACCACTTTTGAATACCCCTTAAAAGTTTCAAAATAACCATGGTAAACTCGAGGGGTCTGAAATTCGTACCGATCCCGCACACTCTAGAGAAAACAATTATTTTTGATACCTTGAAATCAACTTGATAATATTAAAATCTTGACGAAAATCAATTCCAAAATCTCAAAATCAGCCCGAAAAATCGAAATCAACACAAAAATGACGCTCCAAAATCTCAAAATCAGTTTTCGATTTCGGAAATCACTTTCAAAATCCCGAACTTAAAAATTTACAAATGTCGGATCCCTCGGGTAAACTACAAAAAACAAATTAAATGTTGCTAAGAGTGACACATTGCGGGTTGAAATTTCGATGTCCCGCGCGTTGCTAGTCCCTACAATACACCCCTGATCCATTACTTATATATTTACCATTACAAGTAGGGATGCACCGATATTTAAGGCTTAAGCCGATATTGGCCGATACCGGTATTAGAAAAATATATTCAGAAACACTTTTAAAAATAAGAAAACTCTCGATGAACTAACTAATGATAATATTTTATTTGATTGGCCGCACCACGTACGCCAGACTTCAGAATCTAAATCGGACCTTTTTTATACAGGGGGTTACGAGTGTAAACTAATCACGTAAAAAGAAAAGAAAACATACAAAATTTTTTCATGAAAAATTAGAATTAAATGTACTGAACCGTCTTTTACAATAATTTTATCATATACACTACTGTTATGACAGATAACATTTTTAATATCGGCCAATATACGTCCGATATTACTGGCCACGAATAGACGATATATCGGCAGTACCATAAGTAACATAATATATATAAGTATGACACTTCCTAATTCCTATTGCTTTAATGCTAATTTTCTAACCGAACCTTTTTCCGGCACTGATACTCTATTCAAGCTGTGACTTGGACTCGCGACTTACCGTTTTGGATGACTACTTTTTGATAAAAATTTAAGCCTAATGTCGGAGAGCACGTTCTGGAGTCGCGAGGGGCTTTGGCTTTGTTTCGAATCACGCGTGATAAAAAAACATGAGCTCGTGGCGCCGAGAAAAACTTTTTTAATTTTTATCATTTTAGCCTAATATTCCGTCTATCTATCGGAAACCAGATATTTCGGCTTAGCGGAAGTCTCGCATATTTTAGACACTAGAGGGCTCTGCGCCGAGAAAACATCTTGATTACGCAATAGCTAAGAAAATCAGTTTGGTTGTAAATCTCGTTAATGGTCATACGTATTGTTATTATGTTACTTATGGCTGTACCCATATCAGTGCATCCCTAATGACGAGTCGCCCCCTTACGCTAGCATCATAGACAGAGACGACACCTAGCGGGAGGAGGAGAATAAGGAAAATGACTCGCTAGCCCGAGCGTGAAATGCGCGAACCACGCAGTCCTTTCGCTTTTCTGACCATTACTCCTTATTTGTAATACACCATCGTAATATCAAAACCGGGGGCACCCTCGATACAAGCCCAATTAAAGGCGCAAACCATACTGACACGGCTCGATACCCTCGATTGGCCGAGCGTAGCCCTCCCCCTAGTGGACGACGATGACATTACAACTTTCGTTTCGTATATAAAATACGTTGTATTTTAATGACTTTCAATTTTTTTTTGCTGCCGACGCCGCGGCGCATGGGTCGATTTTCCAGGCGAAAGAATGCGAGCGAGAGTGGCTCCCCCGTGCGTCGCGGAGGGGAGAGCGTCATTACGTAAACGGTATCGTTTTTCCTCTCTCTCTCGCTTGGTTAAACCAACGGCGCGCGCCTTGTCAACATTAATAGGGATATTCAAGAGCACCCATCCGTTTGTTTCCCACTCTCGTCGCTTGGAGCGCGCCAAGATGTCAATATCGGGATATTTCGACGGGGACCGATCCTAAAGCTTAACATTTTTTAATATTTTCATAAATTAAATGTATATCAATTTTGTATTAATTTACTACAAGTATACAGGGTGTTTTTCAAAATGTTATGGGGAAATTTGAAGGAGTTGTAGGGGTGAGTTGAGAAGTACGCCTGTTTTTGTCCCATTTTCTTACGAAGAGTTAAAGTGTTGGTTGCACGAAATTTTAGCTATGGCTAATTAATGGTTCATTAGAAAGAGCAAACATTTTATAGCAAGTACAGAAAATTTCATCAAAATCGGTTAAGTGGTCTTTGAATTATTATAAAAAGAAGTCGAAATGGTGGAAATCGAGTTTTTCGGCGAATTTCCAGACTTCTCGGCACCCATGACGTCAGAAAATGCGAAGAGTATCATTGGCTAATTGTCTGTAATACATTTCTTTACATCTGGGATTAAAAACAGGTTGATTTAACACCCAGGAAAAAGTCCTACGCAGTAGTAATTGAAATAGGCATACACAAGGCTACGTAGTAGAAAAACGATATGAAACCGAAGGCTCCTTGTAAATTCTTCTTAAAACGACGGGTCGCGCGCGCGTAAAAAAATATTTTTTATTTCGATAATAAGCCTAATATTATGATTAAAAACCTCTGGTTTGAAAACTTCTACACGTAAACAGAATCCCTCCACTTCAGTTCCTTCTATTTTAGGAATAAAACTACAGCTTTGATTTGCCCCAAATTGCTCGTGCTACGGAGGAGAAAAATTCGCCGAAAATTTCAGGATTTTGGGGAGCTAAAAAGGTCAGTTTCGGACTCAAAGTTGATACACTTAGGCTTGGAAATTTGTTTCGACAATGACATTTTTGGAAAGAGAACGTCCTGGGCTTCAAAACAAGCCCGCATTCATTCGTTTTTATTACTATCGATTTTTCGTGCAACCAACACTTTAAAAGAGCGCCAGAGAGCTTCAAAGTGTGGCTTACTAGCCCCTGGAAGTAGGCTGCAACCAGCGCCAAACCAAGCAGCGGGGAAATGCGAACATTAAGGTTGGGGTTCGTGTGATAGGTAAAAAAGGACTTTGAAAACAAATCGAGTTAACAAGCGTAAAAAAGTAAACTTAAACAGTATTTAAAGTCCCTGCTGCTTGGTTTTGCGCTTGTTGCAGCCTACATCCAGGAGCGAGTAGGACACACTTTGAAGCTCTCTGGTGCTCTTTTAACTCATCGTAGGAAAATGGGAAAAACAGGCATACTTCTCAACTCACCTCCTACAACCCCTTAAAATTTTTGCATAGACTTTTGAAACCCCCTGTATTTTTTATGGCATTAAATAATATTATATTTTTTCACTCAGATATCTGAAGAGAAGATTTATATTTTATATTACTGTCACGTAGTAATCTGATCTGTAATTGTATCTGATTCATTGTCATAAATAACATACTTGAACTGTTCTGCTTTAATTATTATCAACAGATTCAGTTAGCGCAAACAACTATATGTCTTTTACGTTTATTATATATATATATATATATATATATATATATATATATATATATATATATATATATATATATAACCCTGTGAACGGAAATTCAAGTAAATATTTATTAAAATTTCACAATTAAAATAAATAGTTATTAAAATTTCAAAATTAAAATAAATAGTTATTGAAATTTCAAAATTAAAGTAAATAGTTATTAAAATTTCAAAATTAAAATAAATAATTAATAAAATTTCAAATTTAAATAAATAGTTATTAAAATTTCAAAATTAAAATAAATAATTGATAAAATTTCAAAAATTAAAATAATTATTTATTAAAATTTCAAAAATTAAAATAATTATTTATTAAAATTTAAAATTTAAATAAATAGTTATTAAAATTTCAAAATTATAATAAATAATTATTGAAATTTCAAAAATTAAAATAAATAGTTATTAAAATTTAAAAATTAATATAAACAGGGGATATGTAAAATGGGTTGAAACAATGGCTTTGCATTTTGAGCCATATCAACTGATCTGGTAACATCTGAAAGTAAACGAGGATAATCTGATATATCATAATTATTTTGCTCAGATCAAATAGCGTAACTAATATCAGAGATTCTTTATAGCTGAAGTCAACAAAATCAATTCGAATAACAAAAGTAATATTAAAAGTCAAATAATTTTTTTCTTTTTGAAATTTCCGAATTACACTATCACCCCATGAATTAAATAAGGTTATTTAATCCATGATCACCCCGACCAAAATACAAACTGAGATCCGGGTAATGTTTTTATTTGAAGATAATTTACCTCAAATCTCACAAGTGGAGGAATATTTTGGGACTTCAGTTATTACGCTCAACTACGTGGGCTCCATAACAAAGTATTTCGAGGGAAGCTGGTGGAAGGTTTCAGGGACTTCGAAACGTGCAAAAAAAAACAAATCGTAATTTAATTTGTATCGGCGACAAAAGGCGCGTAGTGTGAAGGAATTTAATACAATTTTTTTTGCGCGGCCGGCTCAGGGGCAATTCGTGACGGAGCCCGCGATATCGGCAAACACTTTTCTCGATCAATCTTGGAGCTATTTTCCGAAATAGTCGCGTTATTTCCGTTTCCTATAATATAAAGATAATTTACACCCTCGATCTTCGGTTTATATATATACTTAATTTCTTATATGCATTTTTTTCGCTTTTCTTGCAGGGATTGTGAATAAAATTAGGTATGGAGGATTTTTTCAAACTGTAGTATCGTCCAATTAGTTTCTTCTTCTTCGTAAGTCCTGGCTTATCGCAAAAGCTAGCGAGCGAATGCTTTTTCTAACATAGCTAGATCTATGGACTCAGAATCTAAAGGGACTAACTATTCAGGCTTTAAAAAGCACGCGTAAATTGAAAATTTGCGGCGCTTTCGACTGGTGGCTACCATTTTTATTATTTTCCTCGTTACGACCCCCCCCCCCCCCCAAAGTCACCTTCACTGTGGGTAACCCCCCAATATCACCTTTAGTAGGATCTTTCAGTAGGATGAAAAAAGAATATTTCTTCCCAGGGGAATCCCAGCTGATTACATTGTAGCAGAGACCAAAGCAGATACATAGATACCACGTGAGCGATTGTAGATTCTAAGCCTTGCCATTTTAGCCCGTGTGGTCCTTGTACTTTTCCTAATTTGGATCCTTTAAAGCTTTTAACTCATAAACATAAAAACTAATTAAGCTTACCATTAATATTTGTGTTCTCTTAAATACTAAGGAAATGAATGGTAAATCACAAAGACCTAAAAGTGATCACCCACGCTACCACTATTTTTTAAAACTAATAGAATTAACAGTAGGATAGTAGATACTGTATGGAAAACAGCTTTTCATCAACAGGGCTACCAGAACATTTTTACGAGCGTCAATTTCAGACGCCGCAAAAGGTCTATACGGGGAATAGTAAAATCACGGTTAATTTTAGTTCCATGTGGACAAACTTTGCGTCGACCGTTGAAGTCGATTTCCGACGTAGTTTTCTAGATAAGCTGGAGCATTCACTTTCAATTTGGATAAAATGGCGCCGTTGCTGTCGGTTAAATGATTATGCTTAGTAAGTTCTGAACCTTTTAATTTGGAAATTGGTTCTTTAAAGGTTTAAGCAATGGTAATTAACCATTGTATTAAGTAAAAATAACTAGTAAGCTGAGGCTTTTTAAATCAAATTAACTGGAATACATTTCATTTCTAAACTTAAAAAATTTAATGAACTTTCTCTACGTAAAAGCATGGGAAAATCACGAATTTACAATTTTCAAAAAATAAAAAAATAAAAATTTTGGCAAAACAATTGGGTAAAATTGATAAAATTTAGATAAAATCGAAAATTATGGGTAAAATCAATAAAACCCTCTCATAGTGATAATTGAACAGCAGTGGCGTCACCAGGATTTCAAAACTGGTGGCGCTTAAACCATGAGCACTGGTCAGGGCGTCTCATTGAGTGATATGGGGGAGGGGGGGGGGACTCCCAAAACGGTTTGTAAAGTTGAAACATTGAGGCCGACTAGGAAAAATTTTGATTCCCATTTTAAGTTTGAAGAAACTTTTCGCCAAGTGAATTGGAAAAATTCTGAATTTTAGGAGGTGCTTTTCGGAAATATTAGGTTTCGCTTCAGAAATTTTTCAGGTGGCTCCAGCGCCGCCTAAAACACCCTAGCGACACCACTGTTGAACAGTAATCCTTGAGGCGCTTCAAAGTGGCTGATGTACCTCAGTAAGCCTTCCGATTTAGGCCACGCCTACGTCTTTCCATAAAATATTTCTACGGGCTTTCACTGTTTTATTCCACGTCACCCACCACCAATTTCGCTTAAAAACTAAACAAAAAGTTGGCTGTACTTTTTGCATTTTCCGGTAAGATTTCCTCAAACATTTTACACGGAGCTCGGGTTAGGCTTAGTGACTTATTATTGCAATACTTATTATTGTTAATACTTAGATATTTATTAGCTAGTATTTTATGATAAACAACAGTCTTTACCCGATACGCTAATGTGGCTGTCAATGAAATGTTAAGCCAAATAAACTGTTAAACATCATCGAAACTGTGCTAAATGTTTCGTTATTTTAAATATTTAAATCCTCTCCTTTTACGACTAGTTAACTAAACGAAATAGTGTTCGGAAAAATAAAAAGTAAAAATTGCAATAAAACAGAAGGAGGAACTTACGTTTTGTCCGTTAGACGGCTCTGATGTCTAAATTCATTAAATTGGCACAATGGCACACAGTGCAACGATAGATTTTGTGTCAATATTTTATATTTCTATACGTAACCAAAAAAAAACTAGACAAGGATCATAAATTTTCAATTTGACCGTTTAGCAGACAATTGTATGTTTTGTGGAGAGGCAGTTCAATTAAATCAGATTAAATCAGATTAAATCCTGATTAAGATGATTAAATGGATTAATTCATGATTAAAATACGATTAAATCGAGTTAGTGATTTAGCCGATTAAATCACCATTAAGCTGATTAAATTTATGATTAAGCTGATGAAATCACGATTAAAAGTAACAAATCAAGATTAAAAAGAACAAATCAAGATTAAAAAGAACAAATCAAGATTAAAAAGAACAAATCAAGATTAAAAAGAACAAATCAAGATTAAAAAGAACAAATCAAGATTAAAAAGAACAAATCAAGATTAAAAAGAACAAATCAAGATTAAAAAGAACAAATCAAGATTAAAAAGAACAAATCAAGATTAAAAAGAACAAATCAAGATTAAAAAGAACAAATCAAGATTAAAAAGAACAAATCAAGATTAAAAAGAACAAATCAAGATTAAAAAGAACAAATCAAGATTAAAAAGAACAAATCAAGATTAAAAAGAACAAATCAAGATTAAAAAGAACAAATCAAGATTAAAAAGAACAAATCAAGATTAAAAAGAACAAATCAAGATTAAAAAGAACAAATCAAGATTAAAAAGAACAAATCAAGATTAAAAAGAACAAATCAAGATTAAAAAGAACAAATCAAGATTAAAAAGAACAAATCAAGATTAAAAAGAACAAATCAAGATTAAAAAGAACAAATCAAGATTAAAAAGAACAAATCAAGATTAAAAAGAACAAATCAAGATTAAAAAGAACAAATCAAGATTAAAAAGAACAAATCAAGATTAAAAAGAACAAATCAAGATTAAAAAGAACAAATCAAGATTAAAAAGAACAAATCAAGATTAAAAAGAACAAATCAAGATTAAAAAGAACAAATCAAGATTAAAAAGAACAAATCAAGATTAAAAAGAACAAATCAAGATTAAAAAGAACAAATCAAGATTAAAAAGAACAAATCAAGATTAAAAAGAACAAATCAAGATTAAAAAGAACAAATCAAGATTAAAAAGAACAAATCAAGATTAAAAAGAACAAATCAAGATTAAAAAGAACAAATCAAAATTAAATCGCGATTAACATGATTTAATACATTTAATCGGATTAAATCTGATTAAGTATGCACCCGAAAGGGGATTGATCTGGACCTGAATTTAACACACACTTGTGCGTAGTTGACAATAACTTTAAGAAAGATGCCATAAAGTGTTGAGATGTTATTTTCTATGACCCATTTTGGGTCACGCATACCACCACGACCTTCAACGGTCGACAGTTGTAACGGTGGTAACAGTTTTGAAAGTGTCCGTTGTGCAAACATTTTAAAATCAATTGGCGACCAGGATGTTTGTATCACGTGGTCAGGGTGAAAAATGGCCAGTGTGGTAAGGGTGACAAACAGATAACAACAAAGAACAGTCAGGGCCGTGCTTAGGGGGCGGCGAGCAGAGCGGTCGCCCAGGGCCGCTAAAATTTACCATAGGGATGTATCACAATTTGTCAGTTTCGCCCATGCATTTCGCCCGGGGCCGCGAGACCTCTAAGCACGGCCCTGAGAACAGTAGAGGACACGCAGTAAGGCAGAGTGTTGATGAAGTGTCGCGCTTATAAGAATTCCTAGTCGATATACAAACGTGACCACTGGTTCGGTTCACCATTATGGTGTCTGAAGTCCCGGTCAAAAAGCAGGGTTGTTCAAAATGCAAAATGCAAAATATTTTGTCTATAACCCAAAATGCAAAATGCCAAATACTTTCTCCATAATTCAAAATGCAAAATGCAAAATATTTTCTCTATAACCCAAAATGCAAAATGCAAAATACTTTCTCCGTAACCCAAAATGCAAAATGCAAAATATTTTCTCCATAACCCAAAATGCCAAATATGCCAAATACTTTCTCCATAATTCAAAATGCAAAATGCAAAATACTTTATCCGTAACTAAAAATGCAAAATGCAAAATACTTTCTCCATAACTCAAAAATCAAAATGTAAAAAACAAAATACTTTCTCCATAACTCAAAAATCGAAATGTGAAAAGCAAAATACTTTCTCCATAACTCAAAAATTAAATGTCAAAAGCAAAATACTTTCTCCATAACTCTAAATGCAAAATGCTAAATACTTTCACCATAACTCAAAAATTAAATGTCAAAAGCAAAATACTTTCTCCATAACTCAAAATGCAAAATGCGAAATACTTTCTCCATAACTCAAAATGCCAAATACAAAATGAATTTTGAAAATACATGTTTAACTAAATGCAAAATGTAAAATGTGAAATGGTTTTTGCAGCTCAAAATAAAAATACAAAATGCGTTTTGAAAATGGCTTTTCACAAAATCCAAAATACTTTCCTAGAAACTTAAAATTCAAAGTGTAAAATGCAAAATACTTTTTCTAACTCAAAATGCATTTTGAACAACCTTGTCCAAAAGATAGCAATAGCCATCGCTCTGATATAGTATCAATTTTGGTCCATCTTGTTAACGTATAGTCAGCCACCAAATGTTTGCTAGAGACAGCTACTTTTAAAACTTTCTTGTTATGAACTGATGGTATCCTCTTAGAGCGTAACTTCCTTTAGGGTCTTTATGACACTGTTGGGATGTTGTAATTGTAATTGTAGTTGTAACTACTGTGTTTGTAATGGTATTTGCTAGATATTTTAATGTACTTCTCGTCTCATACTTTGTTTTGTTACTCGAACCAATTTGGCATGGCAAACCGAAAGTTAATTCACATCAAAGTATAACCTTAAATTATTAGTAGCACTTGGAATAGTAAGCTCAATATCAACAGCATCTCATTATTAATATAGTAATCCCTAGTTTTCCATGACCTTATTTAGTAAGAATAATTATCGTAACTCAAAACAATAAATGCCAAAAGGACCTTAGGGTTGTATTTTGAGTTTTTGACCTCTACTGTTCCAATTAACCACCTCCCATCTCAATGGACACTTTCAAATCTGTAACCGTCACCGTAGACCGTTGAAGGACCTGGTGGCTTAAGTGACCCCAAATATCTTTTTCTCCATGGTTAGCTTTTATGTCGTCACGACGATTTTTACCCTAAAAGCTGGTTTTCACTAAGGCAAAAACGCCACGACGGTGAACATCGACGCGAAAAATTTCCGTTAGGCCTAATGCAATATTTTTGTGTCGACTCTCACCATTGTGGCGTTTTTACCTTATAGTGAAAACCAGCCTCAATACATTCTTATGAGGACGCTCTCACCGTTGTGGCGTTTTGCCCTAGTGAAAACCAGCCTTAATACATTTTTATGAGGACGCTCTCACCGTTGTGGCGTTTTGCCTTAGTGAAAACCAGCCTTAATACATTTTTATGAGGACGCTCTCACCGTTGTGGCGTTTTGCCTTAGTGAAAACCAGCCTTAATACATTTTTATGAGTACACTCTCACCGTTGTGGCGTTTTTGCCCTAGTGAAAACCAGCCTTAATACATTTTTATGAGGACACTCTCACCGTTGTGGCGTTTTGCCTTAGTGAAAACCAGCCTTAATACATTTTTATGCGGACACTCTCACCGTTGTGGCGTTTTTGCCTTAGTGAAAACCAGCCTTAATACGTTTTTATGAGGACACTCTCACCGTTGTGGCGTTTTTACCTTAGTGAAAACCAGCCTTAATACATTTTATGAGGACGCTCTCACCGTTGTGGCGTTTTGCCTTAGTGAAAACCAGCCTTAATACATTTTTATGAGGACACTCTCACCGTTGTGGCGTTTTTGCCTTAGTGAAAACCAGCCTTAATAAATTTTTATGAGGACACTCTCACCGTTGTGGCGTTTTGCCTTAGTGAAAACCAGCCCTAATACATTTTTATGAGGACCCTCTCACCGCTACGTCGTTTTTACCTTAGTGAAAAGCAGGTTCCGTCTAATAAGAAGCCTACTGTTGAGCCAATAATTAGCCTCGACAAAATACTAATAATTAGGGACATTCAACGTAATTAATTATCTGTATATGAAAAATAAAGTAGGAACAGACACTTTTTACCTTCTCGAAATAGTTGATTTTATAAAATGTCTTTACGCTTGCCCAACTTGTTGAAATGTTGCCCTGGAATAGTTCAGCCCATGCCTAAGAATGAGTTCATAAGCTCTTTAGTGGGAGAAAAATCGGATCCACAGCTGAAACGGGGAGGCAACATTTCAACAAGATGGCCAAGGTTATTTTATAAAAAGAACTATTAGTTTTTTTTTGTAGAAATGCGAGTACTAGCTTTTAAGGCAGAAAATAAGATACCATGAACTAGATTCTCTGGACGGTACAGAACCAAAGATTAATGAAACGGTTGATTCATATACGCAGTTTGACGTATCTACGTTAGGTGAGCCTAAGAATATGAGTCCGTAACTTTATCCTCTGCTTCCATGATACAAGTAAGAAATTCCCCGCCTACACGGAGAGATAGCGTGCAAACGTACAAGAGTGTCTTCCCCCCGAAACGGGTGAAAGGGGGAAAGATTAGTCGGGGAAAGGCTGGGGGGCGTGGCTTTAAACGAGGGACTCCCGAGGCAGCATTTTCTCTGTTCACCTGAATACTTTCTTGGTGAGACTAAAATACAACGATGTAGGCTATAATTAGAGCGCTTTTGCGAAAGGCGTTCTGCCGCTCGGTAGCCAAAATGCCTCCTGCGCTGCCCCAACCGTGGACGCGAGAAGCTGACCTTCCAAAAAATGGTCGGAGGCATATAATAGGAATCCCCGGGCCAAGAAAAATCTTATTCGCCCCCCTCTATAGAGAGAGAGAGAGAGAGATGAGAAATGCATTATCTCGGTTGCTTTGGGGAGTGGGTGGGGCCAAGACGTGGTGCGCTTCTACAACTTCGGGAGCGAATTGACCTTTGACCTACCGCCGAAAATAAAATTGCTCGGCGCCATAATAGTACCTCCGAGACTGGAAAGAGAATTTTTGATGGAAATAACTTAACGAGGATCTTAGCTTTTTTTCTTTTTCAAAATATACAGCTTATGATTTAAGGAGCGAAATTACTAACGTAAATCGAGACGGTAAAGACGGACCCACGACGAAGTGAAATGTAGACTTTGATCGAAAAATAGCACTATTTTCCACGATAACGAAATTCAAAAAGACTTTGGGCCGTTAAAATTGATTTTCTTTCATATCAACAGAATAAAATGGTAGAATTTGATTTTCGAATAGCCCGAAAGTCAAAGGAGAAGATCCTTTCACTGGGGTAACGCCATTAGAGGTCGATTTTTAATTACCCTAAGTCTTAACAGATGGTGCAAGAAGTATAAAATGTAAAACATAATCACCTTTTAATGCATTTTCCACTATTTTTCTGAATGGAACTTTTCTTTATAGTAGTTATATGAAACTTAACAATTGTTTTTATAAAATAAGTTAAGTATTTATTACCTTTACTCAAAAATATATAAATTAGCGCCATCTAGTATACATCAGAGCGTTAAAATAGAACCTCAAAGGGATTAGTTCTAAATGTTATTTTCCCTGTAAGCATTTGTGAAATAGTTTATTTCGCGGATAAATTTGATTGGTTTTAAAAGTCTGCACGCAGCGGGGGAAAATGCTCCTTCAATTTCAAGTAGCTCCTCTATTGGAATTTGATCAATTGAATTTAAACATTTTTTCAAATTTAAAGTCCTGGAGCGCCTAATTATGTGCTTTAAATCAGGAAACGAGCCAACAAATAGTGTTTATCTTCTTTACTTATTGTTAGTTTTCCCCTAGTTCTTCGATTTACCCTTCCCAAAAAACTTGTGGAGGTTAACGGTAATAGTAAGTGTAAGTAGCTGATTGCTAGCGTGGCTTAATAATAATAATAATAATAATAATCAGCTAGGCTAATACCCAAGTCATCCAGCCTAAGTCATCCAGCGACTTTTTAAGTCATTAATTCAGGTGGCCGGCTTACAATTCGTAGGAGGGTGGTGGCAAGTCCTTCACGCCACGCGAGCCAACAGCTCCCTACACTAACTATTACCGTTAACCCCCACAAGTTTTTTTATGGCTTGAAGGGCTTGCCACCACCCTCCTACGTGTTGTAACCCGACCATCTCGATTAATGTCATTAAAAGTCGCCAGATGACTTGGGCCTAAGGTAGTGCCTTGGGTATTTGTCTAGCTAATGCGGTGTTAGAGGGGGTTACACTTTCATAATAATCTTAATAAATTTATTTGTAACCCTAAACTAAATGTTTTTTTCCCACGCATTTGAGTTTATTAAAGGGGCTGTCAGATTGTACAACTCTTAAAGTTAAATTAATTAAGAAACCCAAATTTGTGCAACTAGTTGGCAGTGAATTAAGCAGTGTAAACAGCAAACCTTTGGTACACTCTTTAGTGGACCAACACGAAACTTATTTCCGGGAGGTGACCGATTTTTGGGTGCACAAATTGTTTGAGAGATATTATTGGAAATTGAATATATTGATCAGCGTAGGGTGACCAATTAATTGGTACATCGGATATAAACAACTAATTTTAGACCAATCAAATTGCATTGTCTGAACGGTATTAGCCTACCTGATTATTATAATTATTAAAAGACACTCCAGTATGATCGTCGGTTCTGTGTCTTGTAGGCGGATAATATCTTAAAGGAATCATGAAAACTCGAATTTATTATTTGTTTTACCATAAGTAACGTAATAACAATAAGTCTGACATTTCCTATTGCTTTAATGCTAATTTTCTAAGTGCCGAACCTTTTTTCGGCACTGATACTCTCTTCAAGCTGTGACTTGGACTCGCGACTTACCGTTTTGGATGACTACTTTTTGATAAAAATTTAAGCCTAATATCGGAGAGCACGTTCTGGAGTCGCGAGGGGCTTTGGCTTTGTTTCGAAGCCCGCGTGCGAATCACGCTTGATAAAAAAAAACATGAGCTCGTGGCGCCGATAAAAACGTTTTTAATTTTTATCATTTTAGCCTAATATTCCGCCTATCTATCGGAAATCAGATATTTCGGCTTAGTGGAAGTTTCGCGTATTTTAGACAATAGAGGGCTCTGTGCTGAGAAAACATCTTGATTACGCAATAACTATGAAAATCAGTTTGGTTGTAAATCTCGTTAGGGGCTGTAAATAACGTGGTAGGGGGGAGGGGGGGTTTTGGCAAGCGTTACGAATTGTTACATGGGGGGGGGGAGGGAGGGTTTACTAAAATGTTACGTAACACATCTTATTTTTACTATCGTAGAATAAAATTTTCATCACTTTCAGAAACAGTCGTAATTATTAAAAACATAAGCATCTTCATTGGTTTACACAAGTTTAAAAGAATTTCATACCCATGGGTATAAAGTGTTGCGTAAAAATACAGTTGTAATTTCAAATGTAAATTACAAACAATAATATTTAGTACCTGATCTTATTAGTTGTTACGTAATATAATAATTTAAGGGGGGGGTTCAATATTTGTTACGTAATTTAAGAAGAGGGGTCTTTCCATTTGTTACTCTTTGTTACGAGGGGGAGGGGGGAGTCAAAAAAGTGGTTTTTCTGCGTTACGTAATTTGTGAACAGCCCCTTAATTGTCATACTTAGGGTTATTATGTTACTTATGATATTACTTTCACAATTTCAATTCTCTCCCTTTTCGAAAAAAATCTACAAAAAGTCCTTAAAACGAAATTTATGTGCGAATCCAAAACAGCGCGCTGATAAAAGGCAGAACGTTTTCAATCCCTGAGAGAAAGCTGATTAGTTTCTAAAAAATTTGGACATGAAAGGAACTACCGCTGCGGCGCGGATCTCCGGCAAAAGAACCCGGCTGAAGAAGGTCACAGATTGATGCTACCGTTCGTGGTAGCTCCGTCTCAGGGAAGCGCGCTGGGCCACCCCCGAAAAGACAAGATACTCCTCCGCATTACGGGAGCTTCTTGAAAGGAATCCATGACCGGTTCGGTAAAGGTCACGACAAGGTCAATTCCTTCAAAAATGAAAGCTACTTCGCCACCCAGCCACCCCCTCTTTTCACGTTTTTCCATCATTATACTCTCCCCGTAGGCTACCGCCTTAGAACCCGAAGATCACCTTACAGTTAGTCCTACCCCTCAGAAACGGGTAAAGGATGCGTTCTGTTTCATATTACATCCGAACGATAGAAAATTACCGAAGCAATGTTTCAAGTCTATACTCGCGGCATAGAGGGAATTACTAGAGTTGAGACGATCCGCAGCCATCATAGTCTATTTTACCCGGCGCTAGTGGGAGGGAAATAGAACACGTCGACCACGTGTTTTTCATTCTTGTAGGAAGACTAAACCTCCTTGTAGCCTATAAGACACTTGGCCGATTTGATTGACGTTTAAAGGGAGGAGCGAGCTGGTAGAGCGTGAGGTGGATCGGGAGAAACTCGAAAAAATTCTAAAAATCTACCGTTCATAGTCATTCTCCGGCAGTATAAATAAATACTTTATTGCTTGAAGCGAGGAATAAAGAAACTCGCTAGAACCGAGAAAGGGCAAATGTTACGAGTCATCTTCTCAATTATTCGGAGGATTCATTTTTTCTCTTTCAAGTTGGGAGTTGTTTTAACAAGTAATTTTCTCGTCGCCGAAATAATAGCTAATTTTAAGAATCTCCACTTGCTCTTTCCAATTGCCGATTTCGCTGTTGAATTTTCCGGAGGTGATCGGGGTCTCGTGTAAGACGTGGGAAGAGCGTCCGCTTTGTTTCGGCACGTAATTGAAAATGGATCCTTTAAATGAAATAGTCTATCTTTAGCGTTCTATATTTCAATAATTAGACAATAATAGAGAGATTAAGTAAAGTTTCGTAAACTAAGAACTTTAGCTAATTTTGCGTATGGGATTTAGTACCGTGTTATCCATTGCGCTGAAACGTAGGCACACTAACAAGGAGAGTACCCGAGGTGTTTATTGCCGATTTTGTTCAAAGTCGGCCGTTATGTAGACCTATATGATATATGAAATTTCCCAAAAGGAGACGTTGCACAACCCATTCGATTTGCCATGGCAACCGAAAATGTTTTTGAACACTTAAAACAAAAATAAGATTTTTTCCTTATTTTACAAAACAATTTTAACAATTTTACCCCAAAAATGTTCCAATTTACCCAAACTTGATGAAATTTACCCAAATGTGTTCCAAATTACCCATTTCGTGATTTTCAAAGTTTTAAAAATATTTCGTAGTTAGGAAGGACCCTGTGAAACCGATAAAATCCCGAGGGGCTGATCACTCCGCGTAATCGGTGTACAGAGCCGTACCTTTGACTGTACTAATGGGATTACGCGTAATCTTTGAAGTCCCTGCCTTTGGCAGTGCTAATCTAAGCGTAATCCGGTGTACAGACTTTCTAAGAGTGGTTAGCCCCTCGGAAAATCCCATGCTTTTTGAAATGGAGGTTTAATGGTTTTAAATGATCAAAACCATTTTCGGTTGCCATGGCAAATTGAATGGGTAGTGCAACGTCTCTTTTTGGGAAATTTCATATCTCATATAGGTCTACATTACGCCCGACTTTTAACGAAATCGGAAATAAACACCTCGGATACTCTTCTAGTAAGAGCAGGGGCCCTCTTAAGGTGGATTAACTCCCGCTGGGGCCCCTGGTTTGACCTTTATCTAGCTTCCTCCTGGGGCCCCCTATATCCTTGGAGAGTTACGGGCCTCTAGACTACTCAGCCTATTGGTTAATCCACCACCGGGCCCACTAAATTGTACGAATGGGTTAATACGCCACTGATGGGATTTTAAATCTAAATGTGATTTGTAAAATCTTGAACTGATTTTTAGGTTTTAAAATATGTTTTTCTAGTTGATTCAGGGGCGTTGAAACCAGGAGTCGACAGGGGCCAAGGCCACTCTAAAATATTTGACTGTAGGGCAACTAACGTAATTTAAGTCTCAATTTATTTGGTTTGAAACTACAAATTGCCGAGTTAAAGGTATCAGAAGATAAAACATAAATTTTCGATAATTTTATTTTGAATAAATATTGATTTTATATCAAAATATACTTGAAATTAACTAAACTCTGTCCTTTCTTTAGTTACTTATAGCTTTAAATCCGTCTAAGAATATTACATATTATGAAACGCTTCTGAAAAGCATATCGGAATAATTTAGTGTTGTTAATTTTCCGGAAAAATAAAATGAGGAAAATTTTCCGCAAATCGTAAAAATAAAAAATTGAAACATAAATTACTTTTTAAAGGTTTTTAATGTTTTTTAACTTTTTATCGATATAAAATGTCTAATAACAGTAAACCTACTACAAAACATTAATAGTGTTACATTGTTAATGAGTTTAAAGCTAGTCTAGAGGTTTAGTTTTACTTTTAGATTCGGAAAAATTAGGCAAAAATGCCGCTTTATTTAAATTTACAAACAATATTAGACGAATCATGGAATTATTTTTTTTTGGGAAAATACGGAAAATTTCCGGAAAAAAGGCCTCGGTCATTTTCCGACTTCCAAAACTATTTAAATCCGTCTAAGAATATTACATATTAAATCTTTATGAAATGCTTCTGAAAAGCATCTCGGATAAATTAAATTTCCAACACTAATTGCCAAGGGAATTTTGGAATCGGAATTTCCGCTTGAAGGTGTATTCACCCTGAAGGTGGATATCGGAAACATTTTAGCGACATTTCGTCGCTCCGATAAACGCGTGACAAACTGGAAAAGCTAAAATTTCATATCCTTCAATCCTAACACGCGTGATAAAATACACGTTAAAAAATATTTGAATAAATGCGTCTTTTTATCGTGTTGGCCGTGACTGACGGATTTCGAGTTTAAACTTTTTCAGATAATCGAGATCACGTTTGGAGCTGGCGACCAAATAAGAAACCCGAAACAAACAGACTACACTAACTCAGTAACGTGGATAGTCTTTTATCCAAGCGTAAAGAATCCACCGTTTGCTACAACCAAGAGACAGCTCAATCTTGAGTCACCAACTTTTAAAGACAGCGCCTATCAATCGCAACAAAAAAACTTGTAAAACTTTCAAGTTCCACACCGTATTACCACGTAGTATTAGCAGTTGGAGTAAAGAACGCGGATTGTACCCCTAATCCCAGTTAAAACAACGCTGCAAAGTAACCCGTACCTAACGAAACAGATACGACTACGATGAGGGTGTCCGAATTGGATCGTAAAACTTTCAAACTTTGCCGTTCAGCGCGGTTACGTATCCGATACTCTAATCTTCCGAGTTATTTAGCCTACACCACGTTACGCAGGTGCAAAATACGCCCAGGTAGTATAGAGGATGAACTTCTGGCTTAGAAACTCCCTCGCAAGCGTGAGAACCTTAAAAATATATAAAGATATTAACTAGTGGGGAATAAATACTTTAACGAGCTCGGTAAATTTCCGAGCAAAAATAGTTCAAGCGTAGAGAAATTTCTGGAAATATCACCCTCGACTTTCTGTCATTTCAACCTCAACTTTAATGAGAATGGTTTTTTTTTACTGGGTTTTGTATCAGTTTGGAAAATCTTTATCTATTTTTCTGGCTTAAGAATGAAATATAAGTTAACTTTTTTCTCTTTTATATTTCTTTTGGGAAGACTTGGCTTTTTTATCGGTCCTTTTTAACACGGTCAATCAACTTTGGTTTGAGAGTTTATAAGGCGCGTGTGATTTCGCACAATGAGAAGTACGTTTAAACGCCCTAATAGACGCGAGGCTACGTCTAATTAAATTTATCATTACGTCTGTATTCCTACAGGAACAATGGAATTGAATGGAGTGAAAGATTTGCTTTTGTATTCTTTTAATTATTTACGGGGACTGAATGAGGTATTAAATTAATTGATGGATTTGAGAAACCAGTTCTGTTTCAACCTCAAACGGAAATAAAAATCAAAATTGTACTCAGGTTTTATTTATTTAAAAATTCTTAATTTTTTTAAATATGCAATGAACTTTGGATAGCTCTTTCAACGTGGATATTTTATCTGTTATTTTGTATGATAACCCCTCATGTTTTTAACTATATTAAAGCAAATTAACCGAATTTAATAACAATCTACAGATAAACGAATTTATAATCTGTTTTTCATATGATATATCAGATCAGAAGGTAAACAACAATTATTTTTTATAAAATACGTATTTTATAGGGCTATAAGCATGGACAGTAAATTAAGGGGACAGGTTTTCGATAGCCTTCCACAGTGCATTTTATTCCTCCCCGCGTATCAATCAGCTCGAGAGACTCCGAGGGAGTCTTGCAAGGTCGTTTGTACCACGTGATCTTAAAATATCAAAATGGCAATGTAATGCGGTTGATATTGTTACGTAATTTTTTGCGCTTTATATTTTAGTATATTTAATTTTGGTTTTTTAATTCAATAAAAACTATCAACTGATATTTAGAATATCATATTTAATCTATAAAAACGTGAAAAAATACCTTTTGGCGTAAAAATGTACTTCGTGTTTATCTTTTTTCTTTTTTCGAATAGTATCGTCCACTCTTAGCGATACCTGTTTTTTTTTCAAATAACCTTGGACGACTCCCTTAGTGTGATTGGTTTACGGGGGCTAAAAACCAGGCGTATCAATCAGCTCGAGAGACTCCGAGGGAGTCTTGCAAGGTCGTTTGTACCACGTGATCTTAAAATATCAAAATGGCAATGTAATGCGGTTGATATTGTTACGTAATTTTTTGCGCTTTATATTTTAGTATATTTAATTTTGGTTTTTTAATTCAATAAAAACTATCAACTGATATTTAGAATATCATATTTAATCTATAAAAACGTGAAAAAATACCTTTTGGCGTAAAAATGTACTTCGTGTTTATCTTTTTTCTTTTTTCGAATAGTATCGTCCACTCTTAGCGATACCTGTTTTTTTTTTCAAATAACCTTGGACGACTCCCTTAGTGTGATTGGTTTACGGGGGCTAAAAACCAGGCTTTTTACCGATCCTCTAAAATCTACTATCCATGCTATAAGTCACTAGACGACTTGTCCCTTAATAACAAAAAAATGTAAATTTTCTTGAAAATAAAATTGAAATTGAATTGAATTGAATTGAATTGATTAACGGATTTTGAATTTAAAACGCAGGTTAGTTAACATATTAATCGAAATTATGTGGAAATATCAGCATCCAAATTGTGTTAAATTATTAAACTTGAAAATTTGTTCTCGTTGGCAAAGTCTGGGTCATCTTCATGATCTTCTATTTTGGTTTGGTATTTTTGCAAAGTATCGACAACGATGCTGTTGAAAGTGGATTTCATCGATTACAATTCGTCTGCCAATATTCTGAAAAACAATAAGTTTGGTATTTAAAAATTTACCACAACAACGAAATTAAATATTTATATCGAAAACGCCTTCAAAAACGAGGCATTGGTGGCGTGGTTAATCACGCAATATTCATTACACGCCAAATTTCAAATAAAATCTACACAGAGAGACCCGTCTAATTTAATCCCCTACAGGGGAAAATATCCCCAAAATATAATACAAGTAGCCACGATGGAACCTAGACGGGTGCGAAAGAAGCCTAAAAAATAAATGTAAGGTCCAAGGATCACCCTCGCGAGGGTAACGTCTGGAGATGTAAGTATGGCCCGGGGCCCAGCGAAAGAAACAGCCACCGCACGAAGAGGGCGCCACCTACCTCCCCCGTCTCTCCATTTTCTAATTCCCACAAAGAAACGTAGAGAAGGGGTTCCCTATTTCTTGTCTAAGAAACGCGGGGTTAACGTGCCAGCGGGCTGTAAGGCGGAGCACGGGGTACGGTTTACGCTGGTAGCGGGCCAATAGGCCCGAGGCGACGAGCTTAATGATAACGTGCCGTGTCGAAATTCATCACGAAGAAAAAGATTCAGCCCTCCCCCGAATCTCGGCTATAATTAATATAGCCGACATGGAAAATCATTCTCGACTCTTCCAAGGTGAGCCCTGAGCTGTGAATGTACTTTGAATTGATTACGTATCTTTTGATTTCGAGTGATGTAAAAAATTGGTTTTAAATTTCCGAGAAAGAAAAGGAGATATAATAATAAAATAAATGAACATTCTGACAACGCTATTTTCTTTTTTGTATATTTCGTACTAACAAGGGGAGTACCCGAGGTGTTTATTGCAGATTTTGTTCAAAGTCGGGCGTAATGTAGACCTATATGAGATATGAAATTTCCCAAAAGGAGACGTTGCACTACCCGTTCGATTTGCCATGGCAACCGAATTTTCTCTGACTACTTAAAACAAAACATCTCCATTTAAAAAAAGTATGGGATTTTCTCGATTAAAAAATTTCAAATTTTAATTACCCATTTCGTGATTTTTAAACAGAAATTTAATTTTTTTTTATAAATTTTCGTGGGTGAAACCGAGAAAATCCTATACTTTTTTAAATTAAGATTTTTTGTTTTAACTGGTCAAAAACATTTCGGTTGCCATGGTAAATCGAATGGGTAGTGCAACGTCTCCTTTTGGGAAATTTCATATCTCATATAGGTCTACATTACGCCAGACTTTTAACGAAATTGGTAATAAAAACCTCGACGAATAAATTTTATTATCATATTATTTAGTAAGTTAGCAATCTTAGAAAGGAAGATAGCATTATAATATTATCACGGGTTTATAATAAAGGTTTAAAACAGTGTTATCTTAATACGAATTAATTAGGTAAACTTCGTCATATTTAAGTGCTAATATTTGAATTGGTGTATTTACTTATATTAACTTGTTATTAATAGTTGGTACGAGGAAAAAACGTCAAAATTGCACGTGTACTCAAGACAGAAACAAATCCACGCAACAAGTTATATATCTATACCTTGGTATCGTCAAATGGAGAGGCAGAAACGATCTATCGATGCAATAATTAGCAGTTTCCTAAATAATTTTAATTTCGTAATGGTTAGCTTCACACATGGTTTTATGATGGGTATTATCAGAGGTATAAAAATCCCGTACACATTCCAGCCTGGTTTTCTTCAAAATCCGGAAGAAATCCCGAAATCTGACGCGAAATCTCGAAATCCGGCCAGAAATCCAGAAATATGACGCGAAATCTCGAAATCCGGCCAGAAATCCAGAAATATGACGCGAAATCTCGAAATCCGGCCAGAAATCCACAAATATGACGCGAAATCTCGAAATCCGGCCAGAAATCCAGAAATCTGACGCGAAATCTCGAAATCCGGCCAGAAATCCAGAAATCTGACACGAAATCTCGAAATCCGGCCAGAAATCCAGAAATCTGACGCGAAATCTCGAAATCCGGCCAGAAATCCAGAAATCTGACGCGAAATCTCGAAATCCGGTCAGAAATCCAGAAATATGACGCGAAATCTCGAAATCCGGCCAGAAATCCAGAAATATGACGCGAAATCTCGAAATCCGGCCAGAAATCCAGAAATCTGACGCGAAATCTCGAAATCCGGCCAGAAATCCAGAAATCTGACGCGAAATCTCGAAATCCGGCCAGAAATCCAGAAATCTGACGCGAAATCTCGAAATCCGGTCAGAAATCCAGAAATCTGACGCGAAATCTCGAAATCCGGCCAGAAATCCAGAAATATGACGCGAAATCTCGAAATCCGGCCAGAAATCCAGAAATCTGACGCGAAATCTCGAAATCCGGCCAGAAATCCAGAAATCTGACGCGAAATCTCGAAATCCGGCCAGAAATCCAGAAATCTGACGCGAAATCTCGAAATCCGGTCAGAAATCCAGAAATATGACGCGAAATCTCGAAATCCGGCCAGAAATCCAGAAATATGACGCGAAATCTCGAAATCCGGCCAGAAATCCAGAAATCTGACGCGAAATCTCGAAATCCGGCCAGAAATCCACAAATCTGACGCGAAATCTCGAAATCCGGCCAGAAATCCAGAAATCTGACGCGAAATCTCGAAATCCGGCCAGAAATCCAGAAATCTGACGCGAAATCTCGAAATCCGGCCAGAAATCCAGAAATCTGACGCGAAATCTCGAAATCCGGCCAGAAATCCAGAAATCTGACACGAAATCGAGAAATTGCAAAATCGCGAAATTCGACGATAAATCTGAAAACCAGCGAGAATTTGAGAAATCCAGCTAGAAATCCCGAAATCCAACGATAAATCCGGAAATCCGGAAATCCAAGGAGTAATTCGACTTGAAATCCCTAAATCCACCGAGAAATTCAGAAATCCCGAAATCCGACGAGAAATCCGGAAATCCGGAAATCCAAGGAGTAATTCGACTTGAAATCCCTAAATCCACCGAGAAATTCAGAAATCCCGAAATCCAACGATAAATCCGGAAATCCGGAAATCCAAGGAGTAATTCGACTTGAAATCCCTAAATCCACCGAGAAATTCAGAAATCCCGAAATCCGACGATAAATCCGGAAATCCAATGAGAAATCCCGAAATCCAGTGAGAAATTGATTAATCCAGCGATAAATCCGGAAATCCAATGAGAAATCCCGAAATCCAGTGAGAAATTGATTAATCCAGCGATAAATCCGGAAATCCGGAAATCCAAGGAGTAATTCGACTTGAAATCCCTAAATCCACCGAGAAATTCAGAAATCCCGAAATCCGACGAGAAATCCGGAAATCCAATGAGAAATCCCGAAATCCAGTGAGAAATTGATTAATCCAGCGATAAATCCGGAAATCCAATGAGAAATCCCGAAATCCAGTGAGAAATTGATTAATCCAGCGATAAATCCGGAAATCCGGAAATCCAAGGAGTAATTCGACTTGAAATCCCTAAATCCACCGAGAAATTCAGAAATCCCGAAATCCGACGAGAAATCCGGAAATCCAATGAGAAATCCCGAAATCCAGTGAGAAATTGATTAATCCAGCGATAAATCCGGAAATCCAATGAGAAATCCCGAAATCCAGTGAGAAATTGATTAATCCAGCGATAAATCCGGAAATCCGGAAATCCAAGGAGTAATTCGACTTGAAATCCCTAAATCCACCGAGAAATTCAGAAATCCCGAAATCCGACGAGAAATCCGGAAATCCAATGAGAAATCCCGAAATCCAGTGAGAAATTGATTAATCCAGCGATAAATCCGGAAATCCAATGAGAAATCCCGAAATCCAGTGAGAAATTGATTAATCCAGCGATAAATCCGGAAATCCAACGATAAATCCCGAAATCCGACTTGAAATCCCGAGGGAGCTAAGCAATTTAATACAATATACCCTGAAATAAAAAATATTTCTTCGATAATGGCTCTAAAAATCAAACTGAAAAAACTCATTTGTGATACAGCTATTTAAAAAATATTACCAATTGCTTAAAACGTATTTTGATTAATTTACTTGTAGGGTATTATAAACCTCTCATTGTTAATATTGAATATTCTTTATGTATAAATAGTTTGTAAGTTAATTCAAATTTCATCCTCTGTTTATAACTATAAAAATAATAATATAATTGTCCAAAAAAGGGCTATAAGTCACTCATGACTTGGCCCTTAATTCTCAAAATATAAAACAAATTATAGTAAATAAAAAAATGAATTGAATTGAATTGAAAAAAAAATCTAGCGACAAATTGAGAAATCCAGAAATCCGGGACAAAAGTTAAGAAATCCAAAATCCAACAAGAAATACCTGAGACGTAAAAATGAAACATGTATCTTCACAGGTTATAGACACTTTTCAACTCAAGCTATTCGCCCCGCCTAACCGCGGAAGCATACCGAGCATCACGGCTCTAAATGTAGCACGGATATCACTCCACCCAATGGTGTAATGTATACCAATTCATTTTTACAAATTATATTGTTCTGCTGAAATTGTTTTAGGAAATCAATTTAGCTATGAATTTCCACCGCACCATTTTACTTTATAAATGTAAGAAGGAGCCTGTAAAGGTACATGTTTCAAAAACGTTGGCATTTCCGATGGATAGACACTTCTCTCTTAATCTTATATACTTTTGCTATCATCAAATGTCAATCAACATCAAAATTTTATCGACAAGTTTTGTAAGTTCAATTATACTTGGATAATAAAGTTTAAAAAAACCGCAAAACCACGATGGCGTGATAGTAGCTATAACATTTATCTTTTTAAAAAACAAAAAGAGTAAAAGTAGGTGGCGCTAGTTGAGTCACCGGATGATAAAAAAGACAAATTCAAATGGCAATTGTCGGAAAAACTAGTCTGTTGATGATAAGCAGAGTCTCATCTTATATCAACTCGGATAAATAGCAGAAGGCATTAAAAAAAGCGACGCGTTTAATGAGCGGCCGCAGTCGATAGTGGCGCCCTCATCCCACTCGTCTTTTACATTTATTACCTCGGGACATGGATTTATTTCCCACTGTCGAATAATTCAGAGTCTATGTCGGCATGCAACACTCTCTCACCTCGTAGTGCTCTCGAAGGCTGAGAAGTCGAAAAGTCTGTATCCAGTTTGTCGCGTTTCTTGCGGCGAATTTATATACGAACGCGATGGTCTTAAAAAAAGGTAAGTTGTCCATTAGAGTTGGTTTCGAAGGATAATAATGCGAGGGAGAAAGCAGCGCCCCCGAGCGGAGGGGAGTGGACACGCAAAATAGGGGTAAGACGGACAATTAAAAAGATTGTGAAATAAGTACAGAAATAAAATATGCTTTTTATGCACTGAAAGAACGATATTTTTCCGTCTATCAACTTGTTACGCCCACACATATTGTAATAGGGGTCTTCCAAAACGGTCTCAAAACCACGATTAAATAAAACGTCTTAATGAAAATGAATTTACTTAAACCCCTGTAGACGTCAGATTTAGGGAACCAATGATATACGATAAATTAAAAATTTAAAGTTTCCAATTATTGTACAATAAAAGTGTATTTAAAATTTTAAAATAAAATTTTACGACTAGTAACATAGTTTCGCCACTCGTTCGGGAGCATCATCAGGTACAAAAAGTGGACTTTCAATTTTTAATATATCGTATTTTATGGACTAGTACCGTCATTAACTTACAAGGAGACGACCCGAGGTGATTTTCACCAATTTTGTTCAAATTTCCCAAAAGGAAAAAAATCGACGGGCTTGAGCTTTGCCATGGCAACCAAAAATGTTTTTGATAACTTAAAGCCTACATTTCCCTATGGAAATAAAAAAAATATATAAAAAAAACTGTACATTGGGTAAATTCAAGTAAATTTGGGTAAATGCGTATAAATTTGGGGAAAATTATGCAAATTGGGTAACTACAAGTAAATTTGGGTTATAATATTTAAAATGGGTAAAAATGGGTATATGGATGTACATTTCGGTAAATATTAGTAAAATTTGTAAATTAGGTAAATGCAAGTAAATTGAAATTTATTTAACCAAATGTACCTTCTAATTAATTTAATTTAATTTTTTAAACATAATTTAACTCTTTTAATATTTAAATTTTTTACCGGTCTGATTTGAGCGTGAAGGGGTTTGGGAGCGACACTAAAAGTAGTTTCAACATAGTCATTCTCGATTAGTGTAAATAAAATGTTGGAAACCTAAATGTTATATTCCCTTTAAGAATGTGGCGTCAATGAGAGTGAATTTTTAAAATTTGGGATTTGTAGAATTTAGTTCTGATTTTGGATTTTTTAAATTAAATTTCAAATACTAATACAAAAGTTAAATTTCAAATACTAATACAAAAATTAAATTTCAAATACTAGTACAAAAATTAAATTTCAAATACTAACACTAAAATTAAATTTCAAATACTAATACTAAATTTAAATTTCAAATACTAACACTAAAATTAAATTTCAAATACTAATACTAAATTTAAATTTCAAATACTAATACCAAAATAAAATTTCAAATAATAAAATGAATTTCAAGAGTTAAAAATGAAGTTATAATATAAAAAAGAATTTCAAATATAAAAAATAAATTTTTAAAATTTTAAAATCAAGTTTCAAATCTTAAAAGTAAATTTCAAGTTTTAAAAGTAAATTTCAAGTTTTAAAAGTAAATTTCAAATTTTAAAAGTAAATTTCAAATATTAAAAACAAATTTCAAATTTTAAAATAAAATTTAAAATATTAAAATTAAATTTCCAATATAAAAATGAAATTTCGAATATTAAAAGTAAATTTCAAATTTTAAAATGAAATTTCAAGTTTTAAAAGTAAATTTCAAATTTTAAAAATAAATTTCAAATATTAAAAACAAATTTCAAATTTTAAAATAAAATTTAAAATATTAAAATAAAATTTAAAATATTAAAATTAAATTTCCAATATAAAAATGAAATTTCGAATATTAAAAGTAAATTTCAAATTTTAAAATGAAATTTTAAATTTTAAAATGAAATTTTAAATTTTAAAATGAAATTTTAAATTTTAAAATGAAATTTTAAATTTTAAAATGAAATTTTAAATTTTAAAATGAAATTTTAAATTTTAAAATGAAATTTTAAATTTTAAAATGAAATTTCAAATATTAAAAGTAAATTTCAAATATTAAAATGAAATTTCAAATATTAAAATTAAATTTCAAATATAAAAAACAAATTTCAAATTTTAAAATGAAATTGAAAATATTAAAATGAAATTTCCAATTTTAAAATGAAATTTCCAATTTTAAAATGAAATTTCAAATATTAAAATGAAATATCAAATATAAAAATGAAATATCAAATATAAAAATGAAATATCAAATATAAAAATGAAATATCAAATATAAAAATTAAATATCAAATATAAAAATTAAATTTAAAACATTAAAAGTAAATTTCAAATTTTAAAATGAAATTTCAAATATTAAAATTAAATTTCAAATATAAAAATTAAATTTCAAATATAAAAATTAAATTTCGAATATAAAAATTAAACTTCAAATATAAAAATTAAATTTCAAATATAAAATTAAATTTCAAACATTAAAATTTTAGTTTCGAAATGAATTTCTTCCAGACGATACAAACTGTAGTATTCACCCCGACAATAAATTGAAAGCGGGCCCTTTTTAACGTGAAACAAGGTATGGTCCTTTTGTGAGCGGGAGCTGCCGAGATACTAATGCGCTAAAAATTATCTGTTTGTATCTGTGTTTAACGACGAATTGTACTTAGCCGTCGATTCCGTATCGCTGGCAATCTTTCACGCCATATAATTTCGGCGGGCAGCCAGAAAATAAAATACATCAAAACCCGGTGCTTAGATATCGCTTTGTTCGTTTCTGGGAGGGGGGCATCCAAGCGTCTTTTGGGAACATTTTTTTTCATTTTTCATTCTGGGCTTCTAATAATTTCCCGGAATAAGAGGCTGGAATTCAGCTACAAGAGCGTAAAAAGGAGACGGCGAATGGCGCAAATTCGTGTAACGTCCGCCCACACAGCTTCCGCGTGATCTCACACAAATTTACAGGTTTTTTACACCTGGTCGCCTATTTTCGCATTTCTCACCGAGGTACATTATGGAATTCTGTATGCCGTGAACCAGCAGTTTCATACGACCGTAATCGGTGTACGAGCTTATAGTCTTTAGTGTACTAAATTGATTACATGTTTAGCATTACCAACAAGGGTGGCGCCAGGAGATTTTTCTTAATTGTGGGCCCCCTATTCCTCAATTTTTGAACCCCTGTTCCTCAAATGGGGGCCCATTCTCTTCAATTGTGGGCCCCCTGTTCCTAAATTGTTGGCCCCCTTCTCTTCAATTGTGGGCCCCCTTCTCTTCAATTGTGGGCCCCCTTTTCCTCAATTGTGGGCCCCCTTCTCTTCAATTGTGGGCCCCCTGTTCCTAAATTTTTGGCCACCTTCTCCGCAATTGTGGGCCCCCTTCTCTTCAATTGTGGGCCCCCTTCCCTTCAATTGTGGGCCCCCTTCTCTTCAATTGTGGGCCACCTTCTCCGCAATTGTGGGGCCCCTTCTCTTCAAGTGTGGTCCCCCTTCTCCTTAATTGTGGGCCCCCTGTCCCTCAATGGTAGCTGACAAGTGAGTGTAGGCGAAGCTTTATTGTGTTTAACTTACACGCCTACAAGTAAAGAAGTTCCACGTTCACGTTTTCGAGGGCTGTGTGACGCTAATTTGTGTCAACTCTACTAAAAGTGTATTGGGATTATTAGTCAATTATTTTTGGTTCTACGGTTTCCCTAGCGTCATCAAAGGCAAGAAGGATTATCGTTTTGACCGTTCAAAATAAGTACGCAGATGTCGGGTGTCCAAGTAATCATAGAGAAGATTTTTATGCTATTTTTTTTTTCAAAAATAAGAAAGACTTTATTGGTGTATATGGCAGCGGAGGCCTACACACCATGTGCATCATACAGAATTAGACTACAAATTGAAAGTATATACAAACCGCGATAAGAAGATATATACACAAACCAAAAACAAAACTATTGTACCCGGCAAAGTTAACGAATGCCAACGGCGCGGAGCAGATTACGCACGTCCGAAATAATCGGTAGTACACCTCGAGAAAAGGCCAAACGGAGACCCGATACAGAGTGGAGAAAGTCAACTGCCAAAAACGAATGGCGGGGACCGCTAGCCGCCCGACATTCAAAAAGAATGTGGTGAAGCGTCTCTATCGCCGCGCACTGACCGGAGCGACACACCGAAGACGTTCTTAAGCGAAAACGGAAAAGCACCGCGGCAGTTGGAAGCCGGTCACAGTTAACACGTGCTACTAGCGAGTCTTGCCAACGTGGCAACCGAAGACCCGCGATACAGTCCCGTGACGGATCAGTCTTGTACCACCCGACGCCCCGAGCCGAAACAAAGTGGTTCCATGAAACCTGCCAAGAGTCCGTAACCAGAGGTAGCTTTTGGTGCGAGGCAAAAAACCATCGGCCGCGCAGGATGGTCGATAGCCGCTACTGTGGCACATTTGTCCGCCATCTCGTTCCCTGGAATACCGGAATGAGCCGGACACCACAATAGTTTAACACGCCCGGTTTAACCGTGACAGAGGCTCCGGAAACGTAGCACTTGAGGGTCAGGGCCGTCCCCCAAAATCATAGCCAAGGCCGATTGGGAGTCGGAGCATACGACAATGTTCCCGAGACCTTCACTGCGAGCGAAGGCCACCGCTTGATTAATGGCAAAGAGCTCCTCCGTGTTAATCGGGTGGCCCGGATCCACAACGAACGGACGAGCGACATCGCGATCAGGAATGCAGAAGCTGGCGCCGGCACAGCTGGATACGTCCTGGAGGGAGCCGTCGGTATATATGACCACGGAATCGCCGGCCATGGCATGGAGTTCGTAAAAGAAGAGCTGGCGCAACTCGACATCCGAGAACTCTGACTTTGAGGAGCGCAGCCAGCGACAGTTGACGTCCGCCTGGACAGGGGTCCAAGAAGGAAGGGAAATAAGGCTGGGAGAAGGGACCAAATCATGAAGCCAGTCAAGATTAAGAGTGACAAGTTGACGCCAGTATTTGAGGATCGTTGGAGTATTATGTGTCGTCCAGAAGTGTATCCGTTTCACTTTAACTCGCCACTAGATGGCGCTGCAGTGCATCAACTTTTTTACCGTACAACCGATCGTCATGGAAATCGGTATACATAGATATTTGATCACGGAGAATATTTTTGCGCCATCCATTTTGCTATAACTCGCCACTAGATGGCACTTGCTATCCATTTCACTTTAGCTCACCACTAGATGGCGCTGCGACGCATCATCTTATATACCGTTCAATCTGTACATCTATACACCAAATCGGAATTTTAAGTTAGTTCGATTACATAGCGAATAGAATAGTCAAAAATATAGATCATTCGCGTGAATTATTATTTAAAAAAATGTATATAGTTCATCATCAATTTATACCAATAAAAATAATGAAACCTTATCAGTAGGAGTTATCTTTAATTTTTCCACATTAACAAATAAATATACACTGGCAGGACAACGTCTGCCGGGTTCAGCTAGTATAATATATAAACCAATGATAACAAATACACTTGAATAAAAATAAAAGCATTTAAATCAAATATACATAACAGTAAAATAAACTGGGCATGCAAATAAAATTGTTGGTGTCTAAGGCTTTTAGCCGACATCACTTTGCGTGTCACTCTCCAAAAAAAAATGCAAATAAAATTCGATTAGCGGGAATCACGCGGGCTTTCTCTCTAAAATTAATTTAAAGCCTTTCTTGGCCTTGGCTCACCATTGATGAATACAGTCTGTTCACTCAATCGCTGGGTCGCTGTCAGGTGACCTGGAATTTGTTGCCTTGCGAATATATATATATGGACGGGCTCCAGCTGACTTCCTTTAGTACCGCAATGTTATTATGTTGGCTGATGTACGCGAACCTCGAAATCTAATTCGCTTTTTAAAGTCTTTTATAATTTAAACTTCTACTAACTCTGCCTGATACTCGACCAGAACTCTATGTTCACAATCTTAACCTTTTTGAATTAAAGGGGAACGGCCAAGCTTTTCCAAATATGGCCTTATTTCCGTATCAAAAGATTAACAAGACGTTCAATATACTAACACGTACTTTTTTTTGTCTTGAAAAAATTGCGTTTGGCCCAAAAAGTTGATACGAAAAACAACGCCAGGTGTTTGGGTTTGAATTTTCGCCGCCATCTTAGGGGCTGCCGCCAGCGCCCCTAACCCCGTATGAGCGATTTGCGAACTATCCTAACTTTTAAAATCGCGCCATTTAGGCTTAGGTCTCTTATAACTGGAACGCGCCGCGCGTGCAAAACATATTTTTTGCGTCTTCAGCAGCGCACGCTTTTACGTTGTTTTTCTGTCTCACCAACTTCTCACCAGGTGTCGCGGCGGACGCGCGCTTTTCGATTTCCCGAAATTTCTTTAGGTTAAGTTAAGTTGGGAAGATCTTAATTCTTCGGTTGATGATTGGCGAAGGTTAAAGGTCAAAAGTAGCCTGTGAGATGCGTTTCGTGGATAGGTTATTGGTCGAAGTATAGTTGTAAGGATGGAAGTTAGTAGTTGGTAGTCGGTAGTAGAAATTGGTACCACTTTTTGGTCCCACGGCACTTTCGGAAGAGCAGAGAGTAGAGTGTCTTTAAATCATTATGTTTCTTAAAAAGTCAGGACAATAGGACAAGACGTGTACCACGCATAAAACATCGTATAGAGGAGATCTCGAGCCATTCAAACACATGGACAAACTTTCGCGGACAAGAAAATACTTTTGTAAGAATAAGACACTAATGATAATCATTTGGGCTTAGACAACCGTACGGGGATAGCAAATATAAAAGGTCTGAAAGTAAAATTGCTAGGGGATAATGAGAATGGGAAAACTTAAAAGTCAAGATGCTAGGAAAATATACGAAACTTTTATTAAATTAAAGTTCCGTCAAATGTTTTAAGAAATCAATGGTGACATTAAGAATACAGACAAATTAAAAATATTTTAATAAATTCAGAATAATAAAATTAAGTGTCGCAGCAGGTTTAAGCTCTCTATGGCCTAACAAAAGAAGGAAATGGTATTTTAATTCCTGTAACCAGGGGCGACGAAAATAAACTAACAAACAAACGTGTGGCCGATCATAGTTTGTTAAAAATGGAATCCCCCACGTTTTGCCGTGAAACTCACCAATTTTTTTATATAGTAGTCAGTCCATCTAATATCCCTGAAATATTGTTGATAATACTTAGTTATGTTAATAACTTAGGCACCACCTTAGGCTCAAGTCATCGATGGACTTTTAATGCCGGCCACCTGTTTAAAGGCTAGATAACTGGAAATACGGGCCCCTATGTTGCACGGGCCCCGGTCATTTGTACCGGGTTCCCCTCTAATATCGGGCCTGAGTGCCACCTAGGAGCAACAAACACAGCACTCCACAGAGTCCACACAAGGAGAACGCAACCCGTCAAAGTCGTGCATTTTCATATTTGGTTAGACGCTTTAGCGCCTGCTACCGTTGGAAGGGGAAAATCCGGAAATTTTCTTCCCCCCGCCCGTAAAACGTTCAGCGAAAAGGCTCGTCCAATGAAATTTGTACACAACACTGCCTTAGCGTGTTTAAAGGCTAGCTGCGTTCTCCTTGTGTTTGTTGCTCCTAGGTGCCACAAGCCGCGATCGACCCCGGCTCCACACGCTACGAGGTGAAAGTACCACCCCACTATACTCCTTTGTAAGTTGAAATCGTTGTGGTGCCTGGTTTGGCTGCACAATCTGCAGTTTTGCACAAAATTCCTGGCTACGCTACTGGTGGGGAAGAATACAGTAAAAGCCTCTTTTTCGTTCATGCTGAACGTTTCTATTTTAACAATTACATAATTGAATTATATTTTTCTTATTAGGCTGAACCTTCCTCTAGTGCTTAAAATAGGTTTGATAATTCTAATATTAATAGTTAACGAGATATAAGGTTCTAACTAAAGGGTAGTTTGGGCGCTTGCCCAACATGTTTTGCTCCGGGGGTACGAATTAAAAAGTAATAACTTAATAACTTTAAAATTTTAAGTTTTCAAAATTATTTTAGTCACTAAAGAAGAGGCTGTTCTACACTTAAATATTAATTTTATAAGTTAAAATACAAAATTAAAAGAGTTCAGCTTGAAATAGCGGGAAAGTAGACAATGGCCACTGTAGTCTTCCCCAAGGTCTTGGTAGAACTGATATTTGGGTTTCGGCGGCGATCTTGTTAAATTTGGTTCCTTTTCGGTGGAATACGGTAATCCCTTTCGTGTTCCCGACTGTTGGCTGGGTTTCATGATATTGTTACTTTTTACAAGAGCGGTTTTTCAACACGATTCTTTCGATCTCGCTGTTTGTATCGGCGACGGGGGCGGAACAAAGCCAGCGCCACAAGTGGACGCGTTATTCCGAATCGTGCCACTCGGTGGCAGCCCTCCAGACTTCTCGCATTCTTGGAAACGGAGGAAGGGTGTACCAAATTGGATTTTTATCACCACCCTCGCACCTTTTGTCCTTCTGACGAATGGGGGGGGGGCTGTGTGTTCTTTCCCCCACACGCTTGAATTCTACAGCGAGCAAAATTATGAACTTTCTATAAGTGGTTTCTTTTCGCTTGTAGGGTAAGAAGAGTAACGCTATGACGTCATTTTACTCCGATTCTGTGCTGGCGAATAGTTTGAGTCGGAGTAATTCATAAAAATAAAAAAATGAAACATATACTACTTTTAAGGGTTTTATTCTACAATAGACTAGAGGTTTAGTTTTACTTTTGGATTTGAAAATATGAGGCGAAAATAAAATTAAAATTAACGAACAATATCAGGCTAATTTAAACCTTTTTTTCGGAAAATTCGGAAATGTTTCCGGAAAAAGGCCCCTGTAATTTTCCTGGAAAAAGGCTTCTGTAAATTTCCAAAAAAAAAGGCCCTGTAATTTTCCTGGAAAAAGGCTTCTGTAAATTTCCGAAAAAAAGGCCCTGTAATTTTCTAGGAAAAAGGCTTCTGTAAATTTCCGAAAAAAACGCCCTGTAATTTTGCTGGAAAAGGGCTTCTGTGAATTTCCGAACAAAAGGCCCCTGTAATTTTCCTGGAATAGAATCGAATAGCACTTGGGAAAGTTCGCGAACATTCGTTTTTCTTGATCAAATAGTCAAATATTCGAAAAGATAGGAAAAAAGTATTTGGTATTTGCAAATAGTTTGCAAACTGGTCGAATAACCGCGGGTTTTTTTTCTAATTTTTTGAGTTTCAAGGCCATCAGAGGAGAAAACTGTGAAATTTCAGAACTTTTTCTCGGCCTTTTTTGAGGTCGATTACTCAAACTCGACCTCGAATAATTAATTGGAGAATACTCGTCGATTACGGAGTACCAAAAAATTGCAGATTCGGGTACCCGATTACTCGAATAAGCAGCTCTCTAAACTCATCGAGTATTTGTTTTTTTTTCTATCCTCGTTGCTTCAAAGTTCAAAGAGGGGTTTTTACAACTTTTTGGGGGCAATAAACGGTACCTACAAAGTTGTGAAAACTGTGGTTAATTTTAAATAATAGAATATTTTTCAGCATTGAAAGTTAATTTATACTCCTTTTAAATTGAATTTCATAATTACTTGAATAAAACCAGCTCCTAATCAAGTGCTTGATAACCCGATTCGTTAAAGATATAGTTTTTTTTAGTTACTTGACTCGAATAAGATAAAGTTTCCCCTTAATCAAGTACTCGATTACTCGACTCGACTTCAATACTACTCGACTCGAATACTCGATGAAAATAAAATTAATACTCGTTAACCGACTCGATTGCCTAAAACCACTAATCGCACAGACCTATTATTCGCGTGTTCTTGGTTATGGAATTTTCTAGAATAGCAAAGTAAAACTAAAACGTAAACCAAGTTCAAAACAAAACTAATAACTGGGAGAAAGGTTGAAGTAAGTAACTTTTTGGATTTTTCGGTTTTGAATTTTTGAATGCACTAAATTATTGGTTTAAAATTATTATAAATTAAATTAAATATTATTTTTTTTTAATAAAAGATCTGCTCCTTCGTGTTTTACATATATTTAAAATTTTGAGATTTTAATGAAGTGTTTGCAAATCATGAAAAATATAGCAGATCCTTTGATTTTAATTGTAGTTAGTAGTTACTTAAAAAAAAAGTCGCTAGCTGACTTGGAGCTGGGGTAGTTAAACTTTAAAAATGTGTATTTTAAATTTTGTTTGTAAAAGTTTTCTTTGAAAAAGTTTAGTATTATACTTTAAATTTATTAAATAAAATAAAATATAAATTATACATTTGGTTTAGTAATTTACTATAGAGTAGTATCGCTCTGTAGCTTTGGGCTATGGCCACCATTTTGAGGGCAGTTTTTTATCTATAGGAAAAAGCATGGGTGACGTCGACATCCGTCACGCCGATATTACTCTATTGCAAGTAAAATGAACAGGGATTTCAATTACTTTTTTATTATTTTGACAAATATGCAAACTATTTGGTTATTTCAAAACCAAATAAGTCGAATTATTTGGTATTCGGAATACTATTTGGTTTTTGATCAGTTAACTGGCTTAAAATTTTGCTCTAAAAATATTCGACCAAATTATTTGACGTTATAAATATTCGATTTGGTATTTGACTTGCCTTGAAAAAAAAATTTGATATTCGATTCGATTCCCAAAAAATGGTATTTGCACACCTCTACAATAATAAATTATCATAATACAATGTTGCCCATCGTATTTTGTTTTAAACAGCATTTTATGGCGAAAAAGTCTTTAAAAGGTATTTTGTAGGTCAAATAAAAAAATTAGTGGGTACATTTTAAATGTTAGCAAATAATTTGGATTGTTTGAGAGTGCGAAATCTAGTACGAGAATAACAAAATCAGATAAACCTATAAATAAAATCACGGTATAAACAAGAAGACCCACCCAACGAATAATAATATCTGTTTATAACAACACCAAGAAGAAAAATATGAAACAGACACACCTCAAATTCGTTCATTTATCAAAAGCCCACTATCAGCGAGCCAACAGCGACCTGCCCTCGTCCGCTCACCCCCCAAAATGAAAGGGAGCCCGGGGGTTGATGCCCCACCCGCGATGCAAAACAGTGACTCCGCACCCACGACGTCCCAAAATAATTCGGCTCTCCCGCGCAAAGTGCGCAAAAAATAGAAATCGGAAACCGCCCAACCATCACCTGCCTACTAAGATATTCGACAAAATATGCAAATTAACGGTGTCATGTTCCACCAAAAAATATACAGGTAATTTCGGACAAATTCCTGCCAGCCCATAAATGCTTATTCCTTTAGCTATAGAATAAAAAACACACGCGAGAACATTAGTGATGCTTGGGTTCAGTGGCTATGATCGGAGTCAAAGGAAGATGGCATACTTGGCCGCCGAGCAAAAGCGTATAATTTATTTCTTTGGAACTTGTCAGGGAGCTCACATTAAGGTGGAGGAGGGCAACGTGTTTTGTAGTTCTCCGCGAATGCAACCTGTTATCCCGATAATGAAGTTCAGTTTAGACTGGGCAGGCAGACGTACAAAGACATACTTCTACGTATAATTTTCATTTTTGTAACTGAAGGTCCCATGTTCGCGGGGTCGTCGATCAAGGGGAAATCTGCGCCCACTACTTACACCAACAGGCCCGTAGCCCCGGGGGGCATTCGGGGGTGATGCCCTCTCAAAAATTAATGTTGCCCCCTCAAATGTAATTGTTATTTGCCCCCACCTGCCCCCTCAATTTAATCCATTAACCTTCAAATAATATTAACTGCCCCTTCATCTTAATTTTTTTGAAATTTTCCTTTTGGACCACTTGTGTTTGTCTAAGGTTTAGATCATTATTTATAGGTAACTATTTCTTATTAAAATACAAGTTGTAGAATTGTCTGCTTCAGAAAGCAAGGTTTTTTTTGTTGAACACCAAAAAATTACCCTTATGTTAATTTTCGAAATTAGGTAACGAAAAAAATGTGCCCCTCACAAAAATCTACTGCCCCCTTAACAAAATTTTTCTGGCTACGGGCCTGTACTCCAACGATAAAAGGAATGCTACACTCAATAGGGAGTTAAGTAAGCTTACAGTAACACTTGATGCCAGCGAGATTAATTTAAAAAAAAAAACTCACTTTTACATAGTAATGTACCTCATAATTTACTTTATATTAGAAAGGTTGTAAATTTGTGTCTCTAGTTGAATTTAATAAACTAAAAATTGCAAACAACGCGTACCTTAAATATTGTTTTTGCCATTTTGACCCAATATAAGCTGTAAAATATCTTTTAAAAGAGCGCGAAATGGAAATGATAGGAGCGAAAATTTTACCTAAAAAAAAAGAGTGACAATTTTACCTCTAAAAAAAAGAGTGAAAATTTTACCTCTAAAAAAAAGAGTGAAATTTTACCTCTCAAAAAAAGAGTAAATCTTTTACCTCTTAAATAAAGAGTAAAAATTTAACCTCTCAAAAAAAGGGCGCTAATTTTACATCTCAAAAAAAGGGTAAAATTTCATCTCTCACAATAGGGAAAAATTTAACCTCTCAAAACAGAGTAAAATTTCATCTCTCACAATAGGGAAAAATTTAACCTCTCAAAACAGAGTAAAAATTTCACCTCTGAAAAATAGAGTAAAAGTTTAACTTCCCAAAATAGACTAAAAATTTAACCTCTCAAAATAGAGTAAAAAATTAACCTCTCAAAATAGAGTAAAAAATTAACCTCTCAAAATAGAGTAAAAATTAGCCTCTCAAAAAAAGAGCGAAAAGAGAAGAGTGAAAATTTCGCCGCTTAAAAATTTGCTAGCACGAGCGATTCCGTGACAAAAGTGCCCAATCACCGTAGTATAATCACAAGACCCAAAAACTACCCAAAACGGCTTATTTTCTAAAGAAACAATTTAGTGAGGACCCCCGCGTTTCGGAGCCATAAAAAAGATTTCAAGATATCATGGCGGAGGAGAGAGTGCACGATGCGCGCATGGGAAAAACAGGAGACAGAGTGAGTAGCCCAAGAAGGTATGTATATACCTTTCTCTCTCGAGAGATACCAAAGGGAGGTGGGTGGACATCGGAGTGGCGAAGACTGAGGGGATGGCCCTCCCGCAATGGCCCGGGGTGAGGAATGCCGCGGTAGCACCGGGAAGGTCAGATGACCCCACCCCCTCTTTCCCCGGCTCGCACGATGCCAGCGCCACCGCTCGGGAACAATCCTCACCCGCCCGACTCGTTCTACCGTTCCGTCCGAATTACGACCTTCAATATTACTAGCAGATGACTTCGACCTCAGCCGCGCGAAGGAGTCGGGATGTAATGGGGGTGGGAAACGACCACGCCCCGCATCGCGAGACAATAATTGGGGTCCGAAGACTGCGGGCCTGAATGTAATATGTATTTATACATCATTTCATTCCATCCCTCCTAAGAGGGATGGAAAAAAAAATTTAGTTGAAAAATATCAAGGTAAATATTTTCCCATTTATGTCGCGCTTTGCTAAAAGATGAAATACCCCTCCCAACTTTCCCTCCTTTCTTAAGACGTACCTTTTTTTTATTATCTTAGCCCCCCTCATATCTGATACACCCTCTTCATCTGTCTAATAGCGATATCGAATGGTTGGAAAATTCCCATACGCCATTTTGATTGTCATTTCTTTACGAGCGTTTGATTGGGAAGATGTCTTTCAGAGTGGCTTTCCCATGGTCGAAAAAAAAATTATATTCTTTGCTATATTAATAAATCTTAATTTCTTCTACTATCGAAAGCTAGACGGGTCTTGAAAGCTTGAAATAAACCGATTTATGAATGTGAATTAAAATTACCAAAGTTCAATTTTAAAAATAAAAGATAGTACAAAAGTTATGCGCTCTCCTCTCATTATGAGCGGTTTATGTTATTTTGAGCTAAATTGAACCGTAAAATATAGAAATGAGAGGAGCGAAAATTTTACCTCATGTTAATGTGATCATTATTAGCTAAATAATGTAATAAAGAATTAGACACCTAGCGGAAATAGTTTGTTTACTGTAAAAAACAAAACCATTATCATGGTTACGTACAGAGATTTATCTTGAAATTCACTTACTCTAGGAGCAGCGTTACTATGGAATCGTAGGGGGAAATGTGGGAACAAATAAACGGTAGAAATCCTTTATGGAAGCTCGTTGAGTCTGCGTTATTTAAAAAATATTATCTTTAAATTCATAGATTTTCATAGATTTTAATTGAATGTTAAATGTGAGTGAAACACGAGCAAGGTACTCTTCAATGTCATGTTTGTTTCCCAGCGAACCCCAAGGTGAATTTATCTATCAGAAGTAATAATATAATAATAATAATTAAATCTTTTTAACTTAAAATTTTATTTTAAAAAGGGTACTTATTTTCTATTGTCCTAATGAATGACTTAACTGAAGTGTTAAATTACATTACGTAAAGACCACGTTTATTTATTTTGTGTATTGGTCATTGTATCTAAACAATATTTGAACTTTCATTTTATGTAGAGATTAATTTTTTAATTTTTTTAACGCCGATTTCAAGATTTTCAAATTAGTTGCAAGATTTTCTAATTAGTTGCAAGATTTTCAAATTAGTTGCAAGATTTTCTAATTAGTTGCAAGATTTTCAAATTAATTTCAAGATTTTCAAATTAATTTCAATATTTTCAAATTAATTTCAAGGTTTTCAAATTAATTTCAATATTTTCAAAATAAATTTTCTACGATTTCTAGATTTTTCCAAAACCATTTTCCGAGATTCCAGATTTTCAAAATAAATTTTGGGCGATTTTAAGATTTTCAAAATTAATCTTGTACGATTTCAAGATTTTCAAAATCAATATTTTTGTGGCTTCTAGATTTTGAAAAACAATATTCTGTGATTTCAAGATTTTCCAATTAAAATTTCTGTGGCTTCCAGATTTTCCAATTCAATTTTCTGAGATTTTCAGATTTTCCATTCAATTTTTTGTGGATTTCAGATTTTCGAAAACCTATTACTACTTCTAGATTTTAAAAATAAATTTTTCTGTGATTTCAAGATTTTCAAAATAAATTTTTCGGCTATTTCAAGTTTTTCCAATTACATTTTCCTGCTATTTCTAGATTTTCCAATGCAATTTTCTGTGGCTTTCCCTATTTTTTACAATTTCTATATTTTTAAAAACTTTTTTCTGCGATTTCCAGATTTTTAAATTCAATTTTTCTGCGATTTCAAGATTTTCTAGTTCAATTTTCTGTGGCTGTCAGATTTTCGAAAACATTTATTATTCAATATTTTGAAAAACAATTTTTCTGCGTTTTCAAGATTTTGAAAAACCATTTTTCTGCTTTTTCAAGATTTTTAAAGACAAATTTTCGTCGTTTTCAAGATTTTCAAAATTAATTAGACAATTACATAACGTACAAATTTTTAGAAACCTATTTTTCTAAGGTGTCGCCTTACGTGAAAGGGAGTACAATAGGAAAAAAATGACATTTTTCCGAAGAATAGGCTAGCCCTCGAGTTACTTCTTCGACAAAGTAGGAACAAAAAATACCCACACATTTCCTAGAGGGAGAAAAATGAGAATATAATAAAAACTATCTTCGATAATTAGTGTAGAGTGCGGCCTGCGGTAAACTGCAGAAGCGCGTCCTTTGTTCATTAACCCGAATTCTCCCAGCAGAGGGCGTCCCTCGGAATAACGCCGACATGGAGCTCGCGACACCCACGCCGCCTACGAACGAACTATCAACTATTGTACGTTGAAGGACCTTTTTCTTCTACCCCCGCACAGCGGGAGATTCTGGTCTCTGGTCTCGCAAAGGGTTGCCCATTCGCGTCCTTGACCTTTGAGGGGGGTGGATGGCGCTATAGTTGCCAGTTTATCATTAAACGATGACCCGAGGGCACACCCGCTGGTAGATGGGCGCCGTGTTATCGCCACAGCGTATATTTTTTTGGCGGGGTTTCTATGAGGATGGACAATGGTGAGATTGTATTGAATACTGCCCTTCAACAACCTTCTTCTTAAAGATAACTAAAACGGTAAAAGAATTGCTCGTGGACCGTTACTAAAGCGTAACATGTTGGTCAGGAAAGTTACTTTTCTTTGCAGGATATCGTTCAAGGCCTAGGTTTTATTCTGCCTGTCTCCCTATAAATTTACTTTCCTTCCAAACAAATACCCTGGTGTTAGGCCAACAGCAGAACACGTTGGCCTACCACCAGGGTATTTGTTTGGAAGGAAAGTAAATTTAAAGGGTGACAGGCAGAATAAAACCTAGGCCTTTAAATTATTACATTATCTTCAATCAGAAGAATATATTGGATGTCTTCCACTTATGATGTAAAAATGGAACTTGTATCTTCGCAGACTCGAGGTACTTGAGCGGGGTTCGATCCCAGCTTGTGGCACTCTGTTAACACTCCTTCCTCGTAAAGTTTGCGAGTTATCTCCCTGCTGGTTAGAGGGGTTTTTAACCGAGCTCTTCAGTTTCTCCTTTGCATAAAAACTTGCTGAGGTTAATGGTAATAGTGAGTGTAGGGAGCTGTTGGCTTGCGTCGCATGAAGGGCTTACCACCACTCTCCTACGCGTTGTAACCCGGCGATCGGTAATTGGATTCACAAGTCACTAGTGTGGTTCTTTGATCAAGAATAATATATCTTCGCCGGCTCGATTGTCCTGCCGAGTCGTGGAAACGTACACAGATGCCATTTACACTTCGAAAAATCAGTGGCAGCCGTCGCATAACACTAACAGTGTGGAAAAACTTGTTGAGGTTAACGGTAATAGTGAGTGTAGGGAGCTGTTGGCTCGCGTGGCTTGCAGGGCTTGCCACCACCCTCCTACGCATTGTAACCCGGCCACCTGAATTAAAGGCTTTAAAAGTCGCTCGATGACTTAGGCCTAGGGTGGTGCCTTGGGTATTAGCCTAGCTGATTATTATTATTATTATTATTTTTAAAGTCAATACTTATCTCTAAGAGGTATATTATGTATAATACTACTTAAATTATTCGTTTTGCTCGTGAAAATACACCGCCATGTTAGGGTATAAAAGCGGGTAAATAAGCCTGCTGTACATCACAATATAAAAGTACAAAAACGTAATTTTTAAATCGATCAATTATTTTTCAGAAGTGTTTAGACAATAAATATGTCACGAAACCACACTATAAAAGTTTAACAAAATATCTTTAAATTTGTAAAAATTACTAGGGCTGTGCCAGTACTCGGCCTTTTTTGAGGTCGAGTTCGCTCAACCTCGAATAAGTAATTGGAGAATACTCCCGAGTACCAAAAAATTGCACATTCGGGTGCCCCATAGAACTAATTAGTTCCATGGGTACCCGATTACTCGAATAAGCTGCTCTCTAAACTCGTCGAGTATTTGTTTTTTCTATCTTCGTTGCTTCAAAGTTCAAAGAAGGTTTTTCTACAACTTTTTGGGTGGCAATAAACGGTACGTACAAAGTTGTGGAAACTGTGATTCATTTAAAGTAATGGAATATTTTTCAGCATTGAAAGTTACTTTATACTCCTTTTAAATTAAATTTCATAATTACTTGAATAAAATCAGCTCCTAATCAAGTACTCGATAACCCGACTCGTTAAAAATAATACTCGAGGTTTTTTTTAAGTTACTCGACTCGAATAAGAGAAAGTTTCCCCTTAATCAAGTTCTCGATTACTCGACTCGACTTCAATATTACTCGATGAAAAAAAAATTGATACTCGATAACCGACTCGATTGACTAAAACCACTAATCGCACAGGCCTAAAAATTTGCGAATAGAATATTTAGCAAACGTAGCGAATAGGGGTGGTCCCTTTTAATGGCGGGTCTCGTTGAAAACCGTTTCTCCCAGATTTCGAAATTCTTCTTTCTTCGCTCTGCCGCGAGAGGGGGTGGCGAACGCGTGTTATCTTGTTGTTTGAGTTTCGCTTTTTGCTCTTCAGCGGGGGTGGTGCGAGACCCACTCAATTTGGAGGGACACCCACCTATTGGTCTCTCGTGTAGGAATCCCCCACTCGCGAAGGTAACCGGACACAAAGGTAATAGCCCTGCAGAGGCGTAATAAGACTTAAGCTAGAGTAGCGGGTGACTGGAAGATGATGGAATCTGAAAGGTTCGACTTTCTTCTTTTTGGCGATCGAGGGCTGCCTGCTACACGAGAGATAATGAAAAGTAAAGTGCGGGTGCTTCGAATGGATATTTTTCTGACTTTTAAAAACGCCGAACCTTCTCCACCCCCCTCTTATTTTGGGAAAGGAACCCCCACTCCGCCCGGACATAATTTGTAAAAGTAGAAGATTCTTTGTGCAACAAAACAAGAAAACACCCAGACAAAGAAAACTTTTCTAGTAAAAGTTAAAAGAGGGCAAAATTGGAAAAAGGTAATAGTGGAATATTTTCAATTTTAAAACGTAAACGTTTGCAAAAAATAATTAGTTCTCAGATAACACTTAATTACCTGATAATTATGATAGATCAAGTATCAGATTATCCGCATTTTATCGGATCAGTTTATATGGGTCAAAAGGAAAACCAGGAAGTGTTATGATTGTTATAATTTGTTAAAATATTACTTTATAAAACCTTGAACCCTGATCTTATGTCAGTGTTAATTTCAATGTCACTTGTAAGGTTCTAAAAACTAGGATCATAAATATATTATTATCTGCCTTGTTTCATTTGTAGCAGACGTCTCTTAAGTCTTAAGTTTAAAAACAACGTTTTTGTTATAGTCGTGTGTTGAGGCCGCTGACATGTAATCAATAATCATTGACCATTAAAAAAAACTTGGAAGTTTATAATTATTTGTATAAACTTAATATACTAATCAACTTAATCAACCTACGAATATCACATCACTCAGGAATGCTTATCGCGGCAGATTTTCATCTCGATGTGGCTGATGGGTTTTTCGATATCACTATGATAACTTAACAACAACGTGAGAGGGGAGCGCACGCAGAGGTGATTTTTTTATCTCGTAGTCGGCGCCAAAGCCGTCAGAGTGATCTTACCATACGCGATACGGCAGGATAAGCATTCCAAGTAGAGGTATAGATTCCTGTGTCATACCATAAACCGTGGAGAGTTGGAGACACATGTAAAAACCTCATTGATCCATAACAAGAAAATCTCCACAGTATGAGTAGCACGCTACATTAAAGTTCTGAATGTTTTAAACTAATTGTGATTATAGATTCAATTATTTTATTATAAACAAACCAACACAACAGTAAGTTTAAACCCAAAACAAACTAGAATTGATCGTAAACCGATAGATTCAACAATATTTAAAAAAACAACCAATTCCTAATGTTCGAAAAAATGAAATTCGCCAGTAAAGTTAACATAAATTGAACGACTAAATCACCAACAGAAGTTGTGATAAATTTTTCGGGCAAATGAAATACGTTTTCAGACATACGATCCTGTTTTCCGGCATACGGACGAATGAAATTTGAACAAATATACCCAAATCTCGTCTGCTTTTTGGTCGAACTGCGCTTGTTTCAGATATTAATGAAACTCGCGTATTCAGAAAGTTAGTTACGTCTAAGTTCTAACCAGCAAACCACACTGAGATTATTTTATCGCGAAGGTATCGCGTTCCGCCGACGCTCCCTTATTAAAAAGAACACCAAACAAGGCCATATAATCCCTAACTTCCAAGAATATTAGCGTCATTTTGAAATCGTCGAATAAAAAAAAGGCAAAGATGTGTCGCCCGAGGATAGGGTGGTCACAGACATAAAATAATAATGGTACATCTCCACCGATGCGAGACACGGCATCGGAATATACACTGAGCCCTCTCAAAATTCGCATAAAATCTCTCCCTCTAATGAGGTTCTAAAACGTCTAATAATAGTGAGTACCATCTTTTTTCTCTATCACAACTCATCTTTCTTCTACGTTTAAACGAAAAAAAAAAGAAATAAAATTTCGCCGAAATTAAAGATAATTTCGTAGTTAATGGGCATGGCTTTCGTCGAGGTGGGGTGTTCGTACGCCCCCCTCGCGATCGTATTTTATTCTTGACTTCATTGTTTAAGAGGCGAGTCATTGTTTCGAGATTCTTAAAACACTCCCCCGATCGGGAGAATGAAATCGCTCCCGTTTGAGAAAGTAGCCGTAAACGCGCTTTCTTGGTTGGAGACATTTACGAGAAATTAAAAAAATATTCCATTGTTGTTTTAACAGTTATTTTCAAATGTGTCTTTAAAGTGTTGGTCTAGATTTAAATTGTCAAATGGATAAATAAAATTTTTCTCAGTTGGGTGTAAAAAACCAGCGTATTTTTAAAGTCCCGGAAAAATTTATTTTTCAAAGCAAATTTTAAAAATTAATAATAATATTGTCATTACGTTTTCGCATGATAGACCAAAATGTTAATTATAAATCACTCTGAAGGAATATTAAATTAGAATATTAAATATTAAAATTAAATTAACTGCAAACTTAGAAAGCGCTCTTCAAAATTATTATTTTAATAAAACTATTCAAATTTAAAATGGCTTGCTTATTTCGAACATCGTCAGTCATAATATTTAGTCAAAAAGAATACGTAACCAATGACTAGTGATTGGTCAAAAAATAGCTTGTTAGTTTTACGTTGATTGTTCTTTTTGTGCAAAGTCTGTAAGCTCTCCAAGCTGTGGAATGTTTATCCTGGCGTATCGTGTACGGTAAGATCACGCTGACGGCTTTGGCCCCGCCTACGAGAGAAAAAATCCCCTCTGCGCGCGCTCCCCTCTCACGTGGTTGTTTGTTAAGCTAACATAGTGACGCCAAAAAAACCGTCAGTCACATCGAGACGAAAATCTTCCGCGACAAGCAATCCGAGTAGAGGTATGGATTCCTGATTATAGTGATATCTAGTCACAAAATTTGTAATGTTTTCACATTAAATGTAATTTTACTATTAAACCAAAGATCCTAAAAGCATTTGTTTTATCTTTACTAATTTTCAATGTTAAATTTCCAGTAACCAATCCAGACCATCTCATACAGCCACGGGATAATCTGACAACTACCAAACTGACCAGCATTGCAAATCGCTAAAGTGTCGGTGAGGTCGTGTATAATTTTGGGTTTGTCATTTCAGGGCGGCGGCGTCGGGGTTTTTGGTGGCGGGGGCTGCGGCTAAGAAACTGAGTTCGCGTGACTGAGCGCTGCTTTCTGTTCATTGTCTCCTTACGCGTCTAACAAAGCGATTGTTCTCCTAGTCTACGCTTTATTTCAGACGGACGGCAAAAACCATTGTTCCATTCTCTTATTAATTCGAGCTTGAAAATATGTGACCCCAGATCTGACCCTTAGAAATTATTACCAGTATCATATTATGAACCCTTCGAACAATTCAGGGTTTTTTTTTATCGTATATGATTTCAATGCCGAGGCAGACGGGTTTCACTCGAACTTGACCCCTATATTGGCTCTCTTTGTTGGATAAAACAAGGACTTTTTATATTATATAAATAATAAAGATTGTAGGACAATGAGCAGGTCACGCTTTCTTTCGTTTCCTCGTGCACGTGGTCAATGTCACACCGCCTAAAACAATGGACAGCGACAATTAATTGATATAATTAACGAGTATATGTAAACAAAGTGGCGAAAATTTGCAAGTTGCTGGCTGGATAAAAAATATTATTATTTACAAAATTTCAAATTGAACACTTGGATATTTAACACTTATAGGGAATAATTTGGATTGTTAGGTAATAGGGAAATTTTTAGAATGGCGGAGGGTATTGTCTTTGAATAGAGTCCTTTGAAAACCATAATATTACCGAAAAGGTTAAATATTTATAGACATTTTTAATCATTTATTTATTGGGACTTGGCAGCATGACGTCACGCCGTACCTTTGGCCATGGCCGCCATTCTTATATACTTTTTCTCCCCAGGATAAAAACTATTGAAAAAAAAACTGTGACGTAGCACTGCCAAGTTCATATTCTTTACTATTAATTGTTCATTATTATGAGATATAAATTATTATTATTTTTATTAAACATTAATTGTTCAATGTTCATTATTATTTTTTTAAATTAAATATTAATTGTTAAATGTTCATTATTATTTTTTTAAATTAAATATTAATTGTTAAATGTTCATTATTTTTTTAAATTGAATAATAATTGTTCATTATTATTTTTTAAATTAAATATTAATTGTAAATTATTATTATTTTTAATTAAATATTAGTTGTTCATTATTATAAATTAAATATTAATAAATATTATTTTTACTAAATCTTAATTTTTAATTTTTATTAAATCTTAACTATTAATTTTTACTAATTCTTATCTTTAATTTTTATTAAATCTTAACTATTAATCTTTACTAAATCTTAACTATTTTTGACTAAATCTTAATTATTAATTTTTAATAAATCTTAATTATTAATTTTTAATAAATTTTAATTATTAATTATTATTATTAGAAAATTTTAATTATTAGTTTTATTAAATAATAAATAATAAATATTAATTGTTATTATTATTACAAAATTTTAATTATTAATTATTATTAATTATTAATTATTATTATTAAATATTCATTATTATTATTTAATCTTAACTATTAATTTTTATTAAATTGTAATGGTTTTACTATTACTAAATCTTAATTATTAATTTTTATTAAATTGTAATGGTTTTACTATTACTAAATCTTAATTATTAATTTTTATTAAATAGTAATGGTTTTTCTATTACTAAATCTTAATTATTAATTTTTATTAAATAGTAATGGTTTTACTATTACTAAATCCTAATTATTAATGGTTTTACTATTACTAAATCTTAATTATTAATGGTTTTTTATTACTAAATCTTAATTATTAATGGTTAATAATCAGCTAGGCTAATACCCAAGGCACCACCTTAGGCCTAAGTCTTCAAGCGACTTTTGAAGCCTTTTACTATTACTAAATCTTAATTATTAATGGTTTTACTATTACTAAATCTTAATTATTAATGGTTTTACTATTACTAAATCTTAATTATTAATGGTTTTACTATTACTAAATCTTAATTATTAATGGTTTTACTATTACTAAATCTTAATTATTAATGGTTTTACTATTACTAAATCTTAATTATTAATGGTTTTACTATTACTAAACCTTAATTATTAATGGTTTTACTATTACTAAATCTTAATTATTAATGGTTTTACTATTACTAAACCTTAATTATTAATGGTTTTACTATTACTAAATCTTAATTATTAATGGTTTTACTATTACTAAATCTTAATTATTAATGGTTTTACTATTACTAAATCTTAATTATTAATGGTTTTACTATTACTAAATCTTAATTATTAATGGTTTTACTATTACTAAATCTTAATTATTAATGGTTTTACTATTACTAAATCTTAATTATTAATTATAAATTATTATTTATTATTTATCATTTAAAATTTAGTACTTAGCATTTATCATTTACTTAATTTTTTTAAACCCATTACCCTTGATTTAATTTATTTCCGAAACTCAGTACGAAAAATGGATGTTTTTAGGCCAATATCTCTTTTACGAAAGTCGGGATATCCGGCGAGCGAATCCAGCCCTATTCAAATGGCAAAAACTAGGACGAACGTACACTTGAAATGGTCTCGAATAACCCGCGCAAAAATTGACGGGACATTGGGTCCACCTGGACTCGTGGAAGGACCCGTAAACAGGCCAATATAATTTTAGATAAAAATTCATTTTTTGTGACCCAAAAAAGGAAAAAAGCTAAATTGACAATATCCGAACATCTTAGAGGACCAAGGGAAGAGGAATACAAAGCCTAAAATGTCTCGCTCCATAAAGTTAAGGAGAAAACGACTTCACCCCAAATTTGCAATTACTTATAGTGACTTAAATTACAACAACCGATGACGAGCGGTGTCGGACATTGTGCCCGAATAATACAGATATTCCCTCGACTGACCAAAAATTTATTACCCTTATCCCGGACCCACTCGCACCTGAAATGTCTGCCCCAGCTTATTTTATTGGGGTTAAGAATATCAAACGCTTTTATATTTGTCGCGGTTGGATGATAAAATCGTAGGTTACAGCGTCAAAAGTTGTTTCCTAACTTCACCTCTTAAACTTTACCCTTTAAATAACTCTCAAGGAACTGCAAACTAATTCCTTTTATACATCAACCGAGGTTCAAAGAACGAAGTATCGTGTTACGTGGTTAAAGAATTTTATTTGCGCCCTTTATTACCTGGGATTTTAACCGGCCATCCAACAATTTCTAAAATATTTGGAATGTTTTCCAAAATGTCAGCCACAAGTGGAGGAAATTCTTGGAACAAATTCGCGTGGAATTTACGCATAGGCCACCGTAAATTTTCCCAGTAATTTGTCCAATTTGAGAGGAATGTTTGGGTATTTTATAACCGAATATTTTTAGAGAATTATTAACTATAATTTGTTACTGTTTAAAGTGCTTTTTTTCTTAATATAACTATAAGGAAGGGACATTTTGAGGATTTTATTTGCTCAAACAGTGAGTGTTAAGCATAACCTTTAAATGTTAAATAAGCTTGTTAATAAGATTTTTTTTAATAATTAACAAAAATAATAATTATTTATTTATTTCCTATTAAATTTCATACATTAAAGGGAATATAATCTCAGGTTTTTTGGTGTGGAACACCAACACTTGGACCATTTCCCGCTCCCTCCTAGCTATGGCCTCAGATATCTTTGGCGCTGGTTAGTGATTTCCCGCCTAAATTGTTAACATAAAAAAACGTTAAAAAAGACTTGAGGTTATACAGGGTGTCCACTAAAAACGATCCAGGGCGAATATCTCAGAAACCATTTTCTCTAGGAATTTTAAATTTTTATGTTACGTAGCTCGTGAAGGGGGCCAAAGAAGAATGATAACCTCGATGACCTTGAACCATGTCTTCAAGGTCATCCAAAAACTATCTCGAGAACCGAAAGTGTTAGAAAGTTGGTTTCAATTAGAAAAGTGTTCCCCGTCACGTTGTATGCCTATATAGCGGATTCGACCAATAGTAAGTCGAGAAAATTGGTACCAAAATCACAAAGGTCATAAAAGGTAAAATTGCAAGACAGCGCTAATAACTCCAAAACAAGTCGTGCTACATTATCGAAATTTGGTAGACAATCGCATCATTTTAGGATATTTTAATATTTGGAAAATTGTATGACCTTAAACCATTGTCTTCAAGGTCATACTAAAATTATCTCGAGAACCATTACGTTTAGAGCAAAAATTCCAATTGTATTTATTTACACTGTAGCGATAATGATTGTATTGAGAAGATCCCAGGGTACCATACGCGTTTCAAGGTGTACGTTTTAGGGAACCAATAAGATACCAGGCTAATTTGATTGACTGTTAATGGGAGGAGCTTCTTGTTGGAACGTAAGGTGGATTCGGAACGTTCTTCTTAAACATAAATTCAATTCAATTTCCTGATGAACAACGTAACGGTGCTTGTAGAGCCTTGCGCCGCCGATCCAACGCCGCCGTCGCCGATATTTTCTCTGGCGCCGAACCACCAGTCATTTACTTTTTAGCGCGCCGCCGATAAATGTTGATCCTGTCGTAGAATGTTTTTTGAGGTTTTCTATGTAACTTTATTTTTTTTTCATCTAAAACATTTTGGAATTTTTTTTTCAAAATTTTCTAAAAAAGGGGAGAATCTTTTGCGCCTTCGCACCACTGCTGCTGATAAAAATTCAACGCCGCCACCAACCCAAATCAAATCGAAGCAACAAACATAGCATCCAGTGTTTCCACTCTGCGGTCGAGATTTTCGCCTATTTTAGGGGCAATTTTACCAGTCTTCACCACAATTTCCCGCCTTAATTTCCTTTATTGTTACTGCATGTGTTTCTTCTCTTTATTTTCAATCTTAGATTTAGGCAATATATTTATTTTTTACAAAAGGTAACTATTTGTTTTTTTTAATAAAAAACATTTTAGTTTAATTTTAACTCCGCCAAAAAATTGAATGGGTTGCCATTGGGGGCACATTGCAATACGATGTTTTAGTTTTTCTGACTGCAAATATTTACGCCGCAAATTTTGCCGTTTTCAATGGTTTTCGCCGCTTTTTCGCCGGTTTTAAAATTTCTGGTGCTCACGAGACAGTTTTCGCCGAAAACGCCCCTTTTCGCCGCAAAGTGGAAACACTGACAGCATCCCACACAAATAGAACGCAACCCGTCAAAAGTCGTGCATTTTCATGTGACAGTTTTCATTGGTTAGACGCTTTAGCGCCTGCTCCCGTCGGAAGGGGAAAATTCGGAAATTGTCTTCCCCCCCCCGCCCGTAAAACGTTCAGCGTAAAGGCTCGTCAAATGAAATTTGTACACAACTCTGCGTTCGCGTATTTGAAGGCTAGCTGCGTTCTCCTTGTGCAAAGACTATATATACGCTTCGCTAAATAGACGGGCGTGTTCAATGGTCCAACTTGCATACGATAGCCGACGCTGGTCAAAATGTTCCCCGTGCTTCAGCAGTGCTACTAGTGGCGCCCCTAACGGCTGGTCAAAGGCTTCTCCCGTGTTTCGAAAGTGTTAACAGGTTTTTTGTATGGAGACGCATGTCTAGTAATCGAAGCGTATATATAGTCTATGTCCTTGTGTTTGCTGCTCCTAGCTTGCACACTTTTTACAGTAAATAAATACATTTATAGAAATTTGTAGCTCGTGAGTGAGTGTGGCTTGTGTTCGCGGCCAAGGTAACGCGTATAGGTCGGCCATGACATTAAGACGCCCATGGCGGTCACGTGATTATTTCGCGTTTTCCTCGTGATCTGCGACGTCAAATTATTGTCATGGTGGCCGTTGCAAGGCGGGGCTTAACCGCGACGTATGCCGGCGACACTACGAGCAAGCACCCAATATTCTATAAAAATAACAATTGAATTGGTAAAAGAGGGTGAAATGCCATTAGCAAGTTAATGCGTAAGGTAATGGAAATTTCCTTCGACGTCTTTGATTGTACTGACCCGTAGTGGCCCGTTGAAAGCGGCGGCTTCTTACAATTCCATTTCATCCGTTAAATGGAATTATATCCGCAAAGACGGATCTAAATAAGAAAAAAAATCGTCTAAGCGAGTTAACGGTCACTACGGTTGGTCGCTCTTTTAGAGAATGGTCTTCAAGGAACGGCTAAGGTCCCGTTTCTTCAATCCTGCTGGTCTGAGACCGACAATGTACCTGCCGTAATAAGCCTGATCCAATTTTAACAAAAGCATTCGGGGTCTTGCCGAAAGGTACACTCGATGGTTGCGCTGGAAGAAATCCAACTGGTCACTGCAGTTGAATCATATACCAAGTCTGAAACTGGCGTAATTTCGTGATTGTCATCCACTTACTAGGTTGTTTGACTGTAGTCTGTTGATTGTTTGTAGAGAAGCATCGATTTAAAAAATATATAATATTCTTCAATGGCTTTGTGACAATGTACCAAAAAATTATTTATATTATACTTTTCCTAACTATACCTTTTGCCATATCCATCGCCATACCTTTGTCATTGCTGTTAATTCATTCTTATTTTTGTGTAACTTTCATGGTATTTTATTTTATATTATCTCCATTCCCTACTAAAGCAGGGCGCAATAAGTGTAAACTTTCTTTTCCTGTTTAATAAACTTTATTATTATTCGGTTGCAATACCAATATCAGTAGTAATTTAATTTAATATTTTTGGTTTATGGTACTTGTATAAATCAATTCAACAGAAATTTTTTTTTAAATAAGTATTATATTAAATGACAATAAATGTAATGTGATGCGATGCCATGCTATGCGATGTAATCTAATCTAATGTAATGTAATATAATGTAATATAATGTAATATAATGTAATATAATGTAATATAATGTAATATAATGTAATATAATGTAATATAATATAATATAATATAATGTAATATAATATAAAATTATTAAAATTTATTAATTTTTCACAACAAAATGAACAATCCAGTCTATAAGAAAACACTTAAAACTGAAATTTACCCCTCACACAAATTGGTATTATCGGGCTGGTAGTAAACCAACTAATTACAGAGTAATTCCATCTCTTCCACCGACGTGTGTACCCGATAATGCGTAAGAAAAGCATTACCCTCCCCCCCGGCTAGCAGATCGGACTTTCTCTAACAGTAAACAAGTTCGCAGGTAGAGGAACGTTTAAAAAAACTGTTTAGGGCACCCAAGGGGCGAAAAGGGGGGAATCGAATAATGCCATCCCCCCTTTTAACCTTCTTAGAAAAAGTTCCTTTCAGACGAAAATAATAAGAAGTGCTCCCGTTCGGACGCCGCAAGGTCGAAGGTCAACTGTCTGAGCACCCGTTTTCACCCCCCCCCCCTCCGCCTTGAAGAGCGGGAGTGTAAAAAACATTCGTAGAAGGGGCCCTGGCGACCTTTGCCCGGGGGTTCAGGGGCCCCATAGCCTCCCAATTCGGTAGCGGTACGTAAGATATGCCTTTAGCGCCAAACCGTTGTTACGCGGAACAAAACGTAAGCAAGCAGCACCTGTACGGCGTCGGTACTCTACTTTTATTTTGGTTGATTTTACTCCCCCCCCCCCTTTGCACCTAATCCCCCCCCCCCGTTTCCAAGATGGCGTATTTGATTCTGGGCTTCTGCGATATTTGAGTAGCAGCGTGTGTCCTTATTTACTACCAATTTCTCGGGGTTCGTAATAAACACGCGTGGCGGTGACATTTTCGTCAGAGCATGTTCGGCCATATGGGACTTAACCAATGTGGTTTCTAGGAAACCGTTCGTTTGAATTTTTCAATTCGTGCAGCTGCTGCAACTCATTTATCTTGATTTGGGACAGATAGCTTCGTTGGACCTTTGCGATCCCCAACGTTCAGCGTTTGTATGTCCGTTGTCTAAATTCAACTACACAACAATCAAACCAAAACTTTTAATTTCAAAAGTATAACATAGGGCTACTGAAAATAAGATTTTTACTGACAGTGACTCGCTGTTAGGTTTTAGAAATTGTTGGTACCGTATGATACGCGATGTGGCGATGAGTCAAATTACTTTAGACGTAACTAAAAGATACGCAATATTAAATGAGCATAAATAATATTTAACCAACTAAACCCTTATCCCTAGAACAGAGGTGGTATGGCTGGCTTTTCCGGGGCCCCAAAACTGGCTAGGGCCCCTGGGATGGAGCCCACTTAGCCCATGCCTTAAGATGGCCCTGATACAGAATCGTATGAATTTCCTACAAAATATATTTTTATACGCCTATATTAAAAGATGGGTAAAAATGCCGACCCATCCCGCAAAATAAGAATGAATATAATTCATATTTCGCAGGGTGGGTCGACACTTTTACCCACCTTTTAAAATAGGCGTATAAACGGTGAAATTTAGTTGAAAATACTGATAGTATTCGGACCTATAGAGCAGCGGTTCCCAAAAGGTGTTCCGCGGAACCCTAGGGTTCCGTGGAAGGATCACAGGGGTTCCGAGAATTAGCAGCGCGGCCATCTTTGTTTGTGTCAAGAGTCTTTTAAGATAAGTAAAAAAATGAGTTGGGGTTCCACCAAAATTAGGTGGATAATTTAGGGTTCCATAGCAAAACAAATTGGGGACCGCTGCTATAGAGGTTTGAAAGTGGTTGCAATTTTGGGGGAAATATTTTATCTAAGAGGAAACAATATGGAAGTTGTCGTGTCACGTGGATAGCGGTGTTATTATTATAATTGCAAAAGCCGCTGCAAATCGTATTTAAAAATGTCAGAATTCGGTGTAAATTATCAAAATCAATTTTAGATTTGCCAAAATTTCGTTGATATCTCAAATTCTGCAAAATGCTTATTTTCCCCAGAGCGAAATATATCAAATAATAACTTACCAAAACTACTAAACTTGTGGAATATGATTTTTAAATAAGTAATTACCCCTCCGCAGTTTAATTTCAATATTTTACATGGTCAGGCTGAGCAATACAGGTGGTTAATGCTAAGTCATGGTGCGGTGTGCGCATCCGTGGTTTGGCGACTAAATCGCTTTTTCTCTTGTTAGATAGATTTTATAAACTTCTGGTAATATACAAATTGTTCCGCACTTTTTCTCTTGTTAGATAGATGTTATATACTTCTGGTAATATATAAATTGTTCGGCACTTTTTATCTTGTTAGATAGATGTTATATACTTCTGGTAATATATAAATTGTTCAATATTTTTATCAATACATTGTCAATGTAAAAATGTACCGGCTCTTTGAATTTTTTTCACACCTTCGATAGACAATCAATACAGGTTTTAAAGGTTTCGAATAACGTAACCACACTATAACTAATAAGGAGGGGTGGAAAATAAATGCCCTCAAGGCTATAATGTTCCCTTCTGCACAAAATTCCAAGGTAAAAGTTATCTCTAATGGCAGTTCGTCACCTGCTCAGGCTGAGATCCGGACCTAGCTAAAAAATCTACAAACAGCGAATGGCGGTTGACTTTCTAAAGGGCACCCATCTAGGTACGAGCCTTTTGGATAACTTCGTGTGTCCGGCTGCACCGTGGTTAAAGGTCTTACAAAACACGGTAAACGAGCCTTTGAATGTCGCGGCGCAAAAACCCGTATTTTGGAACTAAAGTTAGGGAAGACCCCACCCACTATATTTAAGGTCATTTTTCAACATGTCACGGCGGAGCCATACTTAGCGCCGGTTTGGGAGATGATATAGATTATATAAATACAGGGTTAGTTCGTTCGGAGGAAGGTAGATGGAGCTGCTCCCGTTACACGGTTTCCCCTTTTGATTTTCTTTCTTTCGTCTGGTCGTCTGGGTACCGCCAACCTATTATTAGAGAAATAACGGGAATAGAAATTTCGGTAATGGCCCAGATTCGACTAAAATGTCATTAGTCTTTGCAGCGATGCTCTAGTACATAATAAAATACTAAGGTATATCCCAAATAACCCCTATTATCTTATAGAAAAAAAGGATAGATTTGAACTTCTGAAAACACGATATTAGATTTCTGAAGCGCAAGACGTCGCAAAATGGAAAATTTATTAGTTTTCACAGAGCTTTCGGGAAGTAATTTACTAGCGTTGTCCTTGTCCAGCCATCTTGATGGTACCGTTAAATATCCCAATAGATCCACTACATATTGGTCTTAGCCAAACGAGCTAGAAGCTTATGACTAAATTTAGGAAAATACAAAGTCCTCTATTTTGTTGACGTGAAGCGATACTACACTTTGATCTTAGCCAAACGAAAAAGATTATTATTAAATTAAAAGGAATTACTAAGTCATCTATTTTGTTGACCAGAAAAGATACTATACTTTAATCTTAGCCAAATGAAGAAGTTAATTATTAAATTAAAAGAATTTACAAAGTTATCTATTTATTTATGTGAAATAATACTACACTTTGATCTTAGCCAAACGAAAAAGTTTATAATTAAATTAAATTAAAAGGAATGACAAAGTCATCTATTTTGTTGATTCGAAAATATATTACCCTTTAACCTTAGCCAAACGAAGAAGTTTATTATTAAATTAATAGTTAAAAACAATTACAATGTCACCTATTTTTTTGATGTGATATGATACTACACTTTGATATGATACTACACTTTGATATTTTATTACACACAAAGTGGAAATTTCATTTTATCTGTCTAAAGTTGAAAACAATTACAACATCATTTAATTTTGTTAACGTGACCAGAAGTTTATTATTAAATTAAAAAGAATTTCAAGGAAATCTATTTTGTTGAAGTGAAAAGATACTATACTTTGATATTAGTCAAACGAAGAAGTTTATTATCAAGTTAAAAACAATTACAAAGACATCTATTTTTGATGTGATACTACACTTTGGTGTTAGACAAACGAAGAAGTTTATTATTTAGTTAAAACTTAAAAGAATTATAAAGTCATCTACCTTTTTTATGTGAAATGATACTACACTTTGATATTAATCAAGTCGAAGTAATTACAAAGTCACGTATTTTGTTAATCTTAGCCAAAAGATGAAGAATCTAAATTAAATAAAATCTTTTTACAAAGTCATTTTATACAAAATAAAATATTTCAGATGCACGTTCAAAAATGTGTTATTTACATTTGGTCAATTTCACCAAAAAATTATCGAGCGAAACAGGATATAACAAGTGATTAATTGCTAGACTTTCAATTTATTCGAAGAAATCTAAAGTTAGTTGTATATCATCGGGACAAAACAAGTAAACAGTGTAAATGTTTAGAGTGGTAAAAAATATTTATCTAATTTATCATTGGCTAACATTGGAAACCATACAATACATAGTAAATAGCCGGTATATCATTAATAATAGGGCTTACCAAAAACACGTCGTAAAAAACCTTAAATTACATTATTACCTAACCATCCATATTAAAAAAAACATTTTTTCCTTAACATCCTAAACAATATAAAAAATGTCGAAAATATGGCTGTCAAATCGGATAATACGTTATGAAACGGAGGGTGTACCATTATTACGGCATCTTGCGCAGCTGGGGCCAGCTACAAGGTCAAAAGGGGAGCTCAACAGTCTCCCAGATGACCAGGCTCACTCCCAGTAAACAGCTCTCAGGGACAAAACGATTGCGTCCTTTCAAAAAACATCTTCGGTATTTTCTTAAGAAAAAACTGGACACTCCAGCAACTTTTTTTAAGGTGCTTTGGGCGTCTGCCAACAGCAGGTGTGCTTGTAACGCGAAAGGAGCTGGGGGGCGGGGGCACCCTGGGTGGGGTGAGGGGAAGCGGTAGATTCAGCCTTAGGACAATCACGTCTCAACTACGGATCTGGCTTTCTTGTGAGGGAAAGGTCAGCAGCCGGCTGTGCCGTACGATATCTTCAACCCTCCTCTCTTATAACACGTCTTCTCATTTCAAAAATATTATCCTAATCTTTGTCGCGTCTGTATTATTGAGCGTTCGATTTTAATGTTTTCACGGTTGCGCGTGACGTCATAGCGTTCCTCGTTCCTTTAGACTTTATAATTGAAAATTCTGGGTAGCGGAATTTTTTAATTAAATGAATAAAAATGGTTTAATTTTTCCACAGAGTACAGACCCGTAGACGGAATATTTTGTTTGAAAGGCAGGGGCTAAATTTGGCATAATTGAATTAAAAAAACTTAAACCTTACATACATAAACTAATTGAATGACAGTGATAGAGTTATATTAAATACCGTCTCAATTAACGCGTGACTCATATCTCAAAATGGTCACTCTTTCTGTTTTCGTGCACATTTGAACAGCTAAATCGCCGCTCCTCTCTTTTCGCACTCATTTCAGAAACCACAACTACGCTTCTCACTTTTCCACTCATTTCAGAAACCACAACTATGCTCCTCACTTTTCGCACTCATTTCAGAAACCGCAACTACGCTTCTCACTTTTCCACTCATTTCAGAAACCACAACTATGCTCCTCACTTTTCGCACTCATTTTAGAAACCACAACTACGCTCCTCACTTTTCGCATTCATTTTAGAAATCACAACTACGCTCCTCACTCTTCGAACTCATTTCAGAAACCACAGCTACGCTCCTCACTCTTCGCACTCATTTTAGAAACCACAACTACGCTCTTCTCTTTTCTCTCTCATTTCAGAAACCACAACTACGCTCTTCTCTTTTCGCACTCATTTCAGAAACCGCAACTACGCTTCTCACTTTTCCACTCATTTCAGAAACCACAACTATGCTCCTCACTTTTCGCACTCATTTTAGAAACCACAACTACGCTTCTCACTTTTCCACTCATTTCAGAAACCACAACTACGCTCCTCACTTTTCGCACTCATTTCAGAAACCGCAACTACGCTTCTCACTTTTCCACTCATTTCAGAAACCACAACTATGCTCCTCACTTTTCGCACTCATTTTAGAAACCACAACTACGCTCCTCACTTTTCGCATTCATTTTAGAAATCACAACTACGCTTCTCACTTTTCCACTCATTTCAGAAACCACAACTACGCTCCTCACTTTTCGCACTCATTTCAGAAACCGCAACTACGCTTCTCACTTTTCCACTCATTTCAGAAACCACAACTATGCTCCTCACTTTTCGCACTCATTTTAGAAACCACAACTACGCTTCTCACTTTTCCACTCATTTCAGAAACCACAACTACGCTCCTCACTTTTCGCACTCATTTCAGAAACCGCAACTACGCTTCTCACTTTTCCACTCATTTCAGAAACCACAACTATGCTCCTCACTTTTCGCACTCATTTTAGAAACCACAACTACGCTCCTCACTTTTCGCATTCATTTTAGAAATCACAACTACGCTTCTCACTTTTCCACTCATTTCAGAAACCACAACTACGCTCCTCACTTTTCGCACTCATTTCAGAAACCGCAACTACGCTTCTCACTTTTCCACTCATTTCAGAAACCACAACTATGCTCCTCACTTTTCGCACTCATTTTAGAAACCACAACTACGCTTCTCACTTTTCCACTCATTTCAGAAACCACAACTACGCTCCTCACTTTTCGCACTCATTTCAGAAACCGCAACTACGCTTCTCACTTTTCCACTCATTTCAGAAACCACAACTATGCTCCTCACTTTTCGCACTCATTTTAGAAACCACAACTACGCTCCTCACTTTTCGCATTCATTTTAGAAATCACAACTACGCTTCTCACTTTTCCACTCATTTCAGAAACCACAACTACGCTCCTCACTTTTCGCACTCATTTCAGAAACCGCAACTACGCTTCTCACTTTTCCACTCATTTCAGAAACCACAACTATGCTCCTCACTTTTCGCACTCATTTTAGAAACCACAACTACGCTTCTCACTTTTCCACTAATTTCAGAAACCACAACTACGCTCCTCACTTTTCGCACTCATTTCAGAAACCGCAACTACGCTTCTCACTTTTCCACTCATTTCAGAAACCACAACTATGCTCCTCACTTTTCGCACTCATTTTAGAAACCACAACTACGCTCCTCACTTTTCGCATTCATTTTAGAAATCACAACTACGCTCCTCACTCTTCGAACTCATTTCAGAAACCACAGCTACGCTCCTCACTCTTCGCACTCATTTTAGAAACCACAACTACGCTCTTCTCTTTTCTCTCTCATTTCAGAAACCACAACTACGCTCTTCTCTTTTCGCACTCATTTCAGAAACCGCAACTACGCTTCTCACTTTTCCACTCATTTCAGAAACCACAACTATGCTCCTCACTTTTCGCACTCATTTTAGAAACCACAACTACGCTTCTCACTTTTCCACTCATTTCAGAAACCACAACTACGCTCCTCACTTTTCGCACTCATTTCAGAAACCGCAACTACGCTTCTCACTTTTCCACTCATTTCAGAAACCACAACTATGCTCCTCACTTTTCGCACTCATTTTAGAAACCACAACTACGCTTCTCACTTTTCCACTCATTTCAGAAACCACAACTACGCTCCTCACTTTTCGCACTCATTTTAGAAACCACAACTACGCTTCTCACTTTTCCACTCATTTCAGAAACCACAACTACGCTCCTCACTTTTCGCACTCATTTCAGAAACCACAACTACGCTCTTCTCTTTTCGCACTCATTTCAGAAACCACAACTACGCTTCTCACTTTTCCACTCATTTCAGAAACCACAACTACGCTCCTCACTTTTCGCACTCATTTTAGAAACCACAACTACGCTTCTCACTTTTCCACTCATTTCAGAAACCACAACTACGCTCCTCACTTTTCGCACTCATTTTAGAAACCACAACTACGCTTCTCACTTTTCCACTCATTTCAGAAACCACAACTACGCTCCTCACTTTTCGCACTCATTTTAGAAACCACAACTACGCTTCTCACTTTTCCACTCATTTTAGAAACCACAACTACGCTTCTCACTTTTCCACTCATTTCAGAAACCACAACTACGCTCCTCACTTTTCCACTCATTTCAGAAACCACAACTACGCTCTTCTCTTTTCGCACTCATTTCAGACACCACAACTACGCTCCTCACTTTTCGCATTCATTTTAGAAACCACAACTACGCTCCTCACTTTTCGCATTCATTTTAGAAATCACAACTACGCTCCTCACTCTTCGAACTCATTTCAGAAACCACAGCTACGCTCTTCTCTTTTCGCACTCATTTCAGAAACCCCAACTACGCTCCTCAATTTTCGCATTCATTTTAGAAACCACAACTACGCTCCTCACTTTTCGCACTCATTTTAGAAACCACAACTACGCTTCTCACTTTTCCACTCATTTCAGAAACCACAACTACGCTCCTCACTTTTCGCACTCATTTTAGAAACCACAACTACGCTTCTCACTTTTCCACTCATTTCAGAAACCACAACTACGCTCCTCACTTTTCGCACTCATTTCAGAAACCACAACTACGCTCTTCTCTTTTCGCACTCATTTCAGAAACCACAACTACGCTTCTCACTTTTCCACTCATTTCAGAAACCACAACTACGCTCCTCACTTTTCGCACTCATTTTAGAAACCACAACTACGCTTCTCACTTTTCCACTCATTTCAGAAACCACAACTACGCTCCTCACTTTTCGCACTCATTTTAGAAACCACAACTACGCTTCTCACTTTTCCACTCATTTCAGAAACCACAACTACGCTCCTCACTTTTCCACTCATTTCAGAAACCACAACTACGCTCTTCTCTTTTCGCACTCATTTCAGACACCACAACTACGCTCCTCACTTTTCGCATTCATTTTAGAAACCACAACTACGCTCCTCACTTTTCGCATTCATTTTAGAAATCACAACTACGCTCCTCACTTTTCGCATTCATTTTAGAAATCACAACTACGCTCCTCACTTTTCGCACTCATTTTAGAAACCACAACTACGCTCCTCACTTTTCGCACTCATTTTAGAAACCACAACTACGCTTCTCACTTTTCCACTCATTTCAGAAACCACAACTACGCTCCTCACTTTTCGCACTCATTTTAGAAACCACAACTACGCTTCTCACTTTTCCACTCATTTCAGAAACCACAACTACGCTCCTCACTTTTCCACTCATTTCAGAAACCACAACTACGCTCTTCTCTTTTCGCACTCATTTCAGACACCACAACTACGCTCCTCACTTTTCGCATTCATTTTAGAAATCACAACTACGCTCCTCACTTTTCGCATTCATTTTAGAAATCACAACTACGCTCCTCACTCTTCGAACTCATTTCAGAAACCACAGCTACGCTCTTCTCTTTTCGCACTCATTTCAGAAACCCCAACTACGCTCCTCAATTTTCGCATTCATTTTAGAAACCACAACTACGCTCCTCACTTTTCGCACTCATTTTAGAAACCACAACTACGCTTCTCACTTTTCCACTCATTTCAGAAACCACAACTACGCTCCTCACTTTTCGCACTCATTTTAGAAACCACAACTACGCTTCTCACTTTTCCACTCATTTCAGAAACCACAACTACGCTCCTCACTTTTCCACTCATTTCAGAAACCACAACTACGCTCTTCTCTTTTCGCACTCATTTCAGACACCACAACTACGCTCCTCACTTTTCGCATTCATTTTAGAAACCACAACTACGCTCCTCACTTTTCGCATTCATTTTAGAAACCACAACTACGCTCCTCACTTTTCGCATTCATTTTAGAAATCACAACTACGCTCCTCACTCTTCGAACTCATTTCAGAAACCACAGCTACGCTCTTCTCTTTTCGCACTCATTTCAGAAACCCCAACTACGCTCCTCAATTTTCGCATTCATTTTAGAAACCACAACTACGCTCCTCACTCTTCGCACTCATTTCAGAAACCACAGCTACGCTCCTCACTCTTCGCACTCATTTTAGAAACCACAACTACGCTCTTCTCTTTTCGCACTCATTTCAGAAACCACAACTACGCTCCTCAATTTTCGCATTCATTTTAGAAACCACAACTACGCTCCTCACTTTTCGCATTCATTTTAGAAACCACAACTACGCTCCTCACTCTTCGCACTCATTTCAGAAACCACAACTACGCTTCTCACTTTTCCACTCATTTCAGAAACCACAACTACGCTCCTCACTTTTCGCACTCATTTTAGAAACCACAACTACGCTTGTCACTTTTCCACTCATTTCAGAAACCACAACTAGGCTCCTCACTTTTCGCACTCATTTCAGAAACCACAACTACGCTCCTCACTTTTCGCACTCATTTTAGAAACCAAATAGCCGCTCCTCTCTTTTCGGACTCAATTTAGAAACAAAATGGCCGCTCCTCTCTTTTGGCGCTCATTTCAGAAATAAAAAATACGTTTCTCTCTTTCGCGCTCATTTGAGAAACCAAATTGCCGCTCCTCTCGTTTGACAATCATTTTAGAAACAAAGTCGCCACTCCTTTCTTTCGACACTATTTTTAGATACCTAAACGACGCTAATCGCTTTTGACACTCATTTCAGAAACCTAAATTTTTATTCGATTTTCTTCTCTATAACAATCGAGTTTTCGAATGGTACATAAACTAATGATTTTATACCACTGTATCATAAATCTAATTACATAACAGGAGTTAAAATAATTGGTTTGGAAATTTTAATTTTGTCGAAAATTAAATTATGAAACACGAATAAAAGGGAGGTAAAAAGGCGAAAATGTTTGAATATCTGGCTGTGTAGCAAAGCCACAAACGATGGAAAAACGTATCAAGAAGTAAATACCAATCAGCAAAAGTTACATAATTATCAAACGTGTGCCAGGAAATATTCATTGTATAAACCTAAAAGCTAAAAAACCATAAGCTTATTTCTACTTTGTCATTTCCCCATTGAATACCATCCCTTCCTTCAACTTATAGCTCTGGAATAGCATTCATTTGAAAAACAACTTTTGATATCTGCGTTACATTCAGAGCGGTAACTAGTAGCGGAGTCCTGTTTTGATGTTACGTTGCTCAACTGGTTGTAAAGGACTTTCAAGGAAGGTATGAGCCCATGGTTTATATACTATACGATAATAAAGGCTGCCTACTTAGCGGGGTTTTCATTTTCCAGTTGTCTGCTTTTCGGTCTTCTACGCCAGCTATGACGTCAGTGGGAAGCCTATAAACCCGATATAACCATGGATGCAGCCTTTACTGTACATGTGTCGACATTGTCAGGATAGATAATCATAACATTTTAATATAATATTGTACAATATTTTAATAGAATATTATAATGTGTAATGAAATTTTTTATTAATAATAGTTGTACTTTTTTACTTTTTCAGTTCACATTTAGGTGCCTTGTCCTGGTGGGACTGACTGACTGGCGATAATTGGCCAAGGCCTAATGTTTTGCCAAGCCAATGCCAACATAGCTCCCTTTTATATTTGACCTATTTCAAGCCAAGTTTAACTGCCAAAAAAATTCATGGCAGCCTATACTAACTTGTAAAAACCATATATAGTTTACTCAATTTATTTGCATTATGCCTGGAACACTCTGCGCTGTAGCTGTCTGCAAAAACCATTCTTGTAAAACCTTATAAAATTCTGAAGATTTTCATGTTGTGTTTCACAAATTTCCCAAAAGGTTGCTGGGATTAAAATATGATTCAGTGCCCTCAATAAATTTAAAACTAACTGCAAAAGAGAATACCCTTCAAGCAGAGAATAATGCAATGGAACGCTCAAAGCGATTCGCAAAAAGAGGTGCAAGTCAATTGGTCAATGTTTTAAATACATCAACATTTGCTCTGAATTTCAGAAATTTACCACCACAAAAATGTAGCACTTTTTCCTTTTCTAAGCCCCAATGCAAACCTACCTTATCCAATGTTGCATTGACACAGTAGGCAATACAGAAACTTTAACTAGTTCGATAGTTATTCCTCGATCAGAGTCAGTGGCAGCTGAAATATTACTTTTAAGATCCAAACGCAATGATTATGAAAATATTCCTAAAGAAAAGGAAAGTTTGATTTATTCATTACAAAAGAAGAAAAATTACTTGGAAAAACAATATTCAAATCTAAAATTTCAATCAATTAAAACTGAAAAGCAGCGGGCATCAGCTAGAACTGAAGTCGCTCAAAGAAGTGTAATAAATATTTCTTTAAAAAAGCCACGTCTATATTAGAGCTGAAACAAAATGTCTTATTAACGCTTAAAAATATGTTTAAAACCAAATTGATGTTACCCTTGGAATAAAGAAACGTGTTCAATGGAATAATTATTATCTTTATTATATCGGAAATAGAGATTCACAGTAATATTTTAACATGCTTTGGTTTTAAAAATCTTGATTATCTTTCGTAATCCGTTTACTGGCTTAATTTACTTTATTCAATCGAGACAATCACTTAATGATTAACTTTTCCTAATTTCCTCAGTTCCTCGAATCCTGAAATCGTCACTGTTTTGGCTAAGGCTTGCTACCTGCTAAAATCTTTAAACCAAATAAAATATATATATAGGCTTTATGTAAATGAAATTTTTTGGTTACTTACTTTAGTTTACATAATTTAGTTATCATAAAATGGTCTTAATGGATACTTATTGCATTTAATTACAAAAATAGGACAAATATACGACGGTAAGACAATACTACTACGCATTGTAACCCGGCCACCTGAATTAAAAAGGCTTCAAAAGTTGCTTGAAGACTTAGGCCTAAGGTGGTGCCTTGGGTATTAGCCTAGCTGATTATTATTATTATTATTATTATTATAGGGAAATCTAAGCTTCCGACTTCCCACTGCCGTCACCATCCCGGCATCGGCTGCTTATGCAGCCAGCCAATGACAATTTATTTCGCTCAGTAGGTCCCCTTGCAGTGGCGTAACTAGGAACTCCGCCTCCACCCCCCTCGAAAAACGATTCGGGGCCCTTTTAAATAGCACCGAGTTTATTCATAAACGTTTGGGGGCTCCTAGTTCTCGGGGTCTACGAGTGCGCTATTTACGCCACTGTCCCCTTGGTATGAGCCTGAGAGTGGTGAGAAGTCGATTCAAAAAATGACATTAGAGTGTACCTTTGTAAATGCGACGAACGCCGACTGAATAACGTATTTTAAGTGGACTTCAACCCCCCCCCCCCCCCCAGCTCTCTCTTGAAAGAAAAATATTTTTAAATTAGCTATTCCAAACGATTTCAACTTCTCTCCTCCAAGGTTGCTTCAAAAGGAATTGAGAAGTTCTTTACTTCTGGCCCAAAATTATTATTGTGTGTAGTAGGATACACGACGACAAAATGTTTGTCTGGATAATACTACATTCCAATTTTAAACTGATTTTTATAGAGTAGTGTATATTTCCTTATCGGCGGGACAGCTAATCATGGTAGAAATTGTAATATGATACCACTTACATTTGAACCAGTGGCGGCAGAACTGGTGAGGACATGGGGACATGTATTTGTCACCAACCTAAATCTTTTTGGTCTATGGCGAAAAGCAAATAAATAGGTGGCCGTGCAATACGGCCCAAATATCCTTGTACAGTCTTCAGCGGCAGTATATAAAACGCCACTGCTGAAATGGAAATGTGACAGTGTAGCCTATCCTAAGCTGCGGTCACACGATTTCCTAAAACATTTCATTACTGTAGTTAAAACAAGTTATTTAAAAGCTTTTAATGTAAAGTAGTTTACAAGAACTTTAGAACCAACAAGTATTTTATAAGATGTCCTGCTAGAAGTTTGTCGGGTATCGCGGGTCGGGTCCGGGTTGGACTAATTGGGATTTCTCGGAGCTCGCTCGGAGGATCCGACGTCGGACCCACGGTTGGACCTCCCAATGGAATACAAAACTTAAACTTTTAAGGAGCACACTTTGTCAGATACTCAGCTCTCATTTCATCAGCCGCCATTTTTAAAGCTCCTATAAAGGGATCTTTTTCGCCACCTACGTCCCTTTAGCTGGGGCAGCAGGGCTCGCAGGTCCCAATGGTAAACGCTATAAGACGGAAAGCCTATAGTTTTAATTCCCAATCAGTTAAGAATCTTTGTTGAAGTTTTTCAGCTATCCGTAAATTTCGATCGAGTTCGTTCCTAGCTTTTGGAAGATTGATAGCTCGAGATTCACTTCGAATCTGTCTCTGTCATCAAAGATGTCTCCCTAATCAACTAGAGTAAAACCGCAAATGGAACATGCCATTAACATATTCCCGCGCTTTGTGGTTATTCGTCTGCTGGTAATTTGAATTTTCGCGTCTTGTTTCTGCCATCTTGCCAAAAAATCTAAAAGGAACGCGCAAAAATTTGCTCCGATCTCGATCTCGATCCGTTGATCTGTCGAAAACGGCCGATCGGGCACCCGAGAGCGGGAAATGGAACACGCGAAACTTGATCGGAGCAGATTCGAGCGAGCAAATGGAACATAAAATGTTGATCAGAGCGCTCGAGAGCAGTCAAATGGAAAACGCTATAAGACTTCGCTTTAAGCGAGTGCGCATTTGGTTTCACTACCTATTGTTCATTACAGTGTTGTAAGTCGGAAAATGACCGAGGCCTTTTTTTCCGTAAAATTTTCCGTATTTTTCCGTAAAAAATAAAAATGTTTTCATTCCATGATTAGTCATATTGTTTGTAAATTTAAATAAAGCGGCATTTTCTCTTAATTTTTTCGAATTTAAAAGTAAAACTAAACCTCTAGACTAGTTTAAACTTATTAACAATGTAACACTATTAATGTTTTGTAGTATGTTTACTGTTATTAGACATTTTATATCGATAAAAAGTTAAAAACATTAAAAACCCTTTAAAAATAATTTATGTATAAATTTTTTATTTTTCCGTTTGCGCAAAATTTTTCCGCATTTTATTTTTCCGGAAAATTAACAAGACTAGTTCATTACCTTTACTTTATTTGGGCTTTGGCGAACTTCGACGATTGCGCAATGACACTCCATGAACAACATTCGTTTTTACCAAGAACATCTCGCGTAAAGCACGTTATCCGCTTGAAGCGACAAAGGTAGCGCGGCTAAATCATAGGTCTTGGTAATATTCGATTATTCCCGCTTTAACAAGCCTAGCCAGGGTACGCGAATCTCAACGTGATGAGAAATTGATAACTCCTCTAACACTTGTATAGCCACGGTCACACGACAACTAAAACCCACTAACTAGTTAAATACCTAATTTTTAGTAGATTAGTCCATTATGAAAAGGGATAATAAAGCTAAACCCTAAACAAATTTGAAGAAATTTAAAAACTTACTAATAGCTCGTACCGATAGGTCTTTGAGCAAACAAAAAGACACGAAACTCGGACCAAATAGGTCTTCGAGTGGTGGTTCCTATTAAGATACCTGTTGTAAACTCGGTTCGGCTGGGCTGTTTTCGGAAGCCACAACACGAAGGATAAAGCATTTGGTGGCTATATTTTTTCGATAAACCAGGGTACATGAAGTGATTGGATACTACAACCATGGGAAAAAGCCCATTGGACTGCAGTCTATGCTTTATTACTACATCGTCGTGTATCCTGCTTTATTTAAAAATACAAGCACGGTAAGCACCCAATAAAGATTAATACTAGATGCTATGTAAGGCCCGTGTGATCTTCTCCGAATAAACTAGCATCGAAACAGTTTTCAAAAGTTAGTTTTAAACTCAGTTTTGAACCGATTAAGGGCCCCATGCAGAGACGTTTTATAAATTATCGTGTGAAAAAACGTCTCTGCCCTTAGTCCGTCGTGTGAGCAAGGCTTAAGTGTATGCCCCACTTTTAAAAGCGGGCTATATCGGAAACATATACAGAACTGTATTATCGCCCGCGAGAGAAGTGTTTAAGTGTGGGACATCGTTCGAGTAAAGAATTCGCTGATTACAAAAATTAAACAGCCAATCTGGAATGGTTGTTTGTAACCGTAAGTAACGAGGAAGTCTTTTGCTCAGACTATGCTGACGATGACACTTTTTTCGAAATACCAAGGTGGTTTTATGCAACACAGCCATGATTGGAAATACTTACGGAAAATATACCTGTTCAACGACGACAAAAATGTATATTTTAGACGAAACTCAATCTACTGAAAATAAGAATAACATAAAGAAAACGCATTTTTTTAAATAAAATGATTTTAATCCCTCAATTTTCTGTTATAATATATCGCTTCACCGTTGGAACATTGTTAAACTTTTACACAGAGGTGACAAATCCGAAACAAACTGCTCTCTGTATTTGGTTAAAATTAAGAAACTTGTGACAATTTTAAGTGCTGTTTCTATTCTTCTATTTTTTTTTAAATATTAGTAAAAACCTTTTTTTTTTGACTTTCCAATTGTGTCGAACAATTTTTTTTAATTATATATAATAAACAGTGCTTTACAATTTCAAAACAACGGCATTTCGAGTATCAAAATAGTCATTTTCATATTATCAGAAGCTGCTGATATTATTAAGCCACGAAATAACTTTATCATTAAATATTTTAGGCCAAATACGAATTCTCGAAACTTAACAAGTTTCTGAATTTAGGCTTTGTGTAAATTGTTTGGACATTTCAGTGTTTTGTTTTATTGGTTTCTACGTTTTCAATTCCATTTTAATATTAGGGAGAGGACACCTACCTTTAATGAAATTTCTATTTACATACCTCATAAGGAAATATATATTTACAAGTTTTTCAAGGTAAATCACAGGAGAATTACAACCAACATGAACAACATCTTTTCCCTCGTTTTTCATATTTTGTTTTGAGTATTTAATATAATAATTTTTTTAAAGGTTTAAACTTTTTAATTCCTCATTATTTATTAACCACGTATTTTTGAGCAATTTAGGTGTGTTTTAGTCACTACAATATTTTTCTTTGTCAATATTAGTTTCTTTTAACAAAAAGAAAATATTTAAGCAAATTAAAATTTTTTACGAATTATTTTTCAATTAGATTAAATTTAATTTTAATCAGCGTGCTAATTTCATTTTATTATTAATACTTAATTTGACGGTTTAATAACTTCAAAAGAAGAAACGCAACAAAAAATCATAAACTTTCATAACTTAAATAATGAGTTAGGAAGGGGAGACAATTGGGGGATTTTAATTACGAGTGATTAAAAATTAGTTTATATAATTTAATAATGTTTTATGTTACAATGCTTAATATAGGTTTAAAAATATAGATGTATTTTCTTTTTGTACAATACAGAATTTCATACAGGCAGGCGAAAAACATCCTCACGTGGAATACTTTTAAACCCTTTACTTAAATATAATGGACTTTTGTCGTTACCACCTCGATTTTTTAAAAATTTTCCTACGTGAAATTTTATTTATGTAGAAATTATTTGCAAAACTACGCTAAAACCGTCGAGTTCTTTTACTGTATAGAGTTAACGAAAAAATTGAGCAAATTCTCTTTACATTTGAAATAAGAAATGTATGAATGGTCCCTTAAACCCAAAAGTTCAAAATTTTGTATTTTTCAGCCTTCCAAATGGCAAAATGAACGGTTTCCCCTTAATTGTATAATTTAACGCTGCGGTATAATACATTTCCTCATAAATAACCGTATTTAAATAAAATTTTCATCCTTAAGGTACTTTATTTGCGTATTTTAATTCGGGTAAATATTTAAGAGACCATTCGTTAAGATCGTATTTCAAACTTTGAAATCTTTTTTGTTTTAAATTTGGCTACTTGTTATCACCCGGGGTATATTAAATAGATGCCAGGTAGAAGAGAATTACAAAGTAAAAAATTAAGAAATTAGACTAGAACAGAAACTCGATTAACAAATATAAATCGAGAAATGGGGGGCATTATATTCAAATCAAATCTAAATTTCCTCTTATTTTTAAATTTACCTTCTAAAAATATTTTTCGCAAGGCTTAGTGTTGTGGTATAAAACGTCTACGCTCTATGTAACCTGAGCCTTCATACCTATATTTGTTTTATGTACATTTTTCTTTAGTAAAACATAACTTCTAATATTTTTAAACGCATTTTGTTCAAAATGATAGAACGTTTAAAAACTAAAGAAAAAAATGTGAGTATTTTTTGGCACTATAAAATTTTCTTTTGTTAAATTTTCAAAGAAAATCGTATTATTATAACGGGTATATCTCTATATATACGGGGGGATAAAAGATTAACATCTTTAATCCTTATTTTTACATCTCTCTCACTTTATAATTTTTTTCACAACCACTCGAACTTTGTTGTTGCAGCCGATACAACTTGATCACGCATTGAGCCAAATTTTTGCTTACCAATTAAATTAAAAGCAAAATAAAGGAGTTTAGGATGTTAAAAACAAACTAAAAAATTAAGAACCAAAAAAAAGTAAAACACGAAAATTTAGGTTCATTTAAAAAAAAATTCACAAATCGGACTCCGAATGTACCGTGTTTATTGTTTTAAATAAAATCCTTAAACGTTGTTCTAATTTAAACAAATAAAAAACCCAATTCACTTTTTTGAGGGGGAATGAAGGGTTCAATGAAAAGACATTTGGGCAAGGTGAGCTTCTTGGCACACACATCAGATGGCGCTCAACACATTCCGATTCTTTCCAGATCATTTGTACTAATATCTGTACACACTGAAAATAAAAATAAAAATGAATTTAATATAGCAAACCAATGATATTAGATACTTAAAAAACTAGAGGCTGATATTGCGTGTCGCCTTTATTACTTTTACCAAAAGTACATAATATATAAGTATTCATCTACCTATCATGATAATGTAATGTTATTAGCTTAGAAACATGAATCTTCGCAGCGAGGGGATGATCAATATCCGTAATCGGTGTACAAGCCTTTAGCTTTGAGTGTACTTAAGTGATTACGTAATCGGTGTACAGAATTTAAAGAAATAGTTAGATTGCAAGGCTCTATTTTTAAAAAAAGGTTTGGGGAAAAACAATTTCTAAAAATATTTAATCGGGAAAACATGAGCCCAACGGAATTCGTGTCGAGCATGGGAAGTTGCATGTTCCATTTTAAGGGCCTAGAAATTCCACTTTTAATAAAAGTGTATTTTCTTTCACGTCTGATTTTATAGAATAATTAATAATTTAATAAATATATTTTAAACTATTGAAATTGAATATAAATTTTACTTCTAAATCAATCAATAGTAAAATGTGGTTGATTCGTTTTTTATTGTTATAATTTGTCAATATTTTACGCATTAAGTTTATTATATTGATTATATTGCATGATCAGGTGTTTTTACCCGACTACAAATTTCGGTAAACATATTTTGAAACAAAGTCTATACAATCAAAACAAGCCTCAAACCCTTTAAAAAATAACACTAGACACCAAAAAATACATATTTTTATCCTCTAGATTCGAGATATCCACTTGTTATATATCACAAAAGTAAAAAAAAATCTCCGCTAGACGGCATTGTATACCTAACATTCTAAAGGTGTTCTATTTCAAATACGAGGGTAACTCTTTTGTCCAGCGCCCATACCCGAGACAGGGGTAAAACCCTCCATTGTAAAATAAAGCCTCGACTGCAAACCCCAATGCGGGGAATTTTCGAGCTTCGAACCCCAGGGCACCCTCTTGGTACCATTGACCAAAAAAACCAACAAGTCCAAGCTTTTATTATACGTAAAAAATCAAATCTTATAATAAAACCAATAAAAAGGGTGTACCCACGAGGGATGGCCGTAAAAATCTTAGCGAAGGGGAGGTTAGATATTTTTTATATTCGTACATACAGAAATAAAATTGATTCCTCGGAGCAATTCTTCGAGGCAGAAATCGGGAATTTTCTCTTCCGTATCCAAGAGATGTTTTTCGGGGCGAATAAACTTTGGTAAATCTTTTTTGGCCGGTGGTTGAGGAGGGGTAAACGTTAGAAGCTTCCCCAAAAAAGGGGATAAAGCTAATCTAGCGTACTAAAAAACACCCATAAATCTAGCCGCAGGGTCAAAGGGATCCGAGATATAGTGGAAGATTTTAGGCAGAATAACAAACGTTATTTACGAATATTTTCCAGATGAGGGTCAATATATTTATGTAGATTTCTAAAATCTGCCGAAAACCGTGTAAAGGGTTTAAAAATCGTATAAATAATATATTAGGTAGGCCTGTCAAAACGTTTCGGGTTTGCAGACTTTGTTGCTCGGAAAATATTCAACTTGGGCATATTAAACTTATGGAAATTTTAAATGTATTCGTAAATTTGAATGTAATTCGCACCGCTATGCTATAATGGTAAAATATTAATTTCACGCGCAATTTAATATAAATGAGAGATCAACGAAAAATAAATGGGTAACGTTGAACCCACGATATAAAATTTTACTAAATCATCTGGTATATAACCTCAAAAATCGAGAAATAAATAGGGTTATTTTCTTTAAGGGAAAGACCGAATGCCCGAACTCGAGTGAAAATGTTTCGAAAAAAAAATATAGTTTAATTATTGACACGCCAAAAATTACACCCAAAAATATGCAAATTTAGATTTCAATTTATATAACGCTATATATTTCGCGTGGGTATTTGAAGGAAATTCCGCACGTATATTTTTTTAAGGTTCCCGGTTGAAATGTGATTGGTTCTCTAAATTAACCAGGAAAAGAAAGTAATATTTCTGGAAGCCCATTAGTATATCTCTAGCCCCGACTAGGTATCCTCCCACTTCGCGTTGGTTTTTTTATCTCCCATTATTTCTCTGCAAAATTCATTTCTCCATCTTTCGTCCCTTACAGCAACCTATCATTAAACTTCCTCGCAGAAATTAGCCTTTCGGGGTTTTCACTTAAGACACCGACTTCAGTCAGCCGTTACTGATTGGAATTCGAAAATCTTGAACGCCCACTTGGTACGTTAAGGATTCGATAGTAACGACTTCATCGACATCGACGAAAACAAATAATTATCATTTATCAATGACCCTATTTCACTTTCAAGTATTCGCCAATTCTTTCGAGATAAACAAGCTTGAAATAAAGTTTGCTTTTCCTTTGGGACATTTTGCATTTATGAGTCACAAACATTGCGGAATCCTAACAGGTATGTCATAACAAAGTGTTAATGATTATATAATGAACATTTCTCTTTTAATAAACATCCACCTAGCTCGATGAACTTATATCGATGGCCGCTAGGTGTCTTTACGGTCACTGAAAAAGCTAACCCCTAGGCTGCAAGGGCCCACCTCTCTTGTCGGGCCTGACTGGGGTGGCGGAGTGGTTAGCTCTTTCGCCTCGCAGCAAGAGGAGCCGGGCTCGATCCCAGTTTGCGGCACTGTGTGCATTTGTGAAAACTCGGACCAACTCCTTCCGCGTTGAGTTTGCAAGTTCTCTCCCCATTTTTTCCCCCGAGCTCTTCGGTTTCCCCTTCCATAAAAACTTGTCGAGGTTAACTGTAATAATTAGTGTAGGGACCTGTTGGTTAGCGTGGAATGAAGGGCTGGCCACCACCCTCCTACGCAATGGGGCCCGGCCACCTGAATTAATGGCTTTAAAAGTCACTTGATGACTTAGGCCTAAGGTAGTACCTTGGGTATTAGCCTAGTTGATTATTATTACCATATTAAGAATATTACATACAAGAATATCGCAAACTAGGGAAATACCACCCAATCAATTAAAAAAAAAAGTCGAAAAATTTACCGCGGAATCTCCCGCACCGATTCTTAAAAATCGCCGTAAACATTGCGTAAAACCCAGGTATAATTATTAAAATTCTGGGGTAGTTCCATAAATTGAGGGAAAACCACCACCCTCCATCCAAAACAGCATGAAAAACCCCAACCTAAAATAAAATATACCCAACTAGGAAACTTTCTCTCCCGGGCAGAGACCGACCAAGATTACGCTCCAAAATGTGAAATGAGGGGGCCGGAATTGAACGGGGGGGGGGTGTTGCGTAAAGGGGGCCGGTAGGGCAAGGCCGTCGCTCACCTGCTGCTGGAGGTCGTCAGAGCATAGAGGAACTATCCCCTCAACCAGTTATTAAAAAATATATCGGAGGGAAAACGTAATATTTCCTACCCTCCCGCGACAGTCACCGAAGGCGGAGGGGGAAGTTTCCGTAACGCAGACTTTACAACCCACACACGCCTTTGCTCGAACTACCAGATGAGAGATTAAAATTGAATTATTGCTACCGGGGTTTTTTCGGTATTTTTCAAAACGTTTCGTAGCAAAAGTGGTAGGATTTACCCCGATTAAATTTTCGCTATTGCGAAAGCCTCAACATTTTCATTATTTTTTCCGTATTTTATGAGATGTTAATCTAAGCGTGGGGGGTGGATTTTTTATTACTGCCAGCGTTTTTTAAATGTATTATAGCTCGGAAAATATAAAATATAAATAATTATACTCATTAATTACTATGATTGGGAAATTATTAAATTACTTTTACATAATTATTTTACGCCTTTTAAAATTTAGCAATTTTAAATTTGTACCGTTTTGAGGGTGGTTTAACATAACGTAGCAGCAGATAACTTTTACATTTAAAATATTTGAAATTTGACGTGTATTAAAAGCTCGATTGACAAGTTTTAGAAGAAATTTAACTCAAAACCTTTCAAAATATTTCGCTTCGTTGTAACAACTTAATAAATATAACCTTTTCCTGAAAATGATCAGTCTAGACTGTTGCGATAATTAGTAAGATTATTAATTTTAATTATTGTCATTTTCGGTTTACGTAAGTAATTAATCCTATAAATATCCGCTACTAAAAAGGTTTCATTCCATGATTAGTCTAATATTGTATACAAATTTATATAAAGCGGCATTTTCACCTCATTTTTTCGAATCTAAAAATAAAACTAAACCTCTAGACTAGCTTTAAACTGATTAACAATGTAACATTATTAATGTTTTGTAGTACGTTTACTGTTATTAGACGTTTTATATCGATAAAAAGTTAAAAACCCTTAAAAAGTAATTATGTTTAATTTTTTATTTTTCCGATTTTTCTGGAAATGTTTCCGCATTTTCCGCATTTATTTTTCCGGAAAACTAACAACACTACTTAAAAGTGAAAAGGGCGCAAAATAAATTAAATTGGCGACCCCGAGTGGACAAATGACGAACAACTACCACCTTGGTTAATACAATAGACCTATTTTTAATAGATTTTTAATTATTGCCACGGCTTTAATCTTCGTAAATTAATGAGGTGCAAAGTTGCGTAAAATATTTACAGCTTCGAAGAGAGAAAGTTGAGGTCCTCTAAAATTAGCTGAAACATTTCGTGGTATTTCCCCGAGTCATTATGTAGAGAGGTGACCTCAAGCAAAACGGCCCCGTCCGCCGTATGTCGCCAAATACGTGACGGCGAAGAGTCGAGGGTGTTAGAATCGACGACGCGACCAGACACTACACTCGGAAGCGGATGAAAGCGCGGACCGCCGACGTCCGAAGTATCAGCTGGTGGCAAAGGGGTACTTAAGGAAGCTAATCTAAAAATAAGAGTTGAAAGGAAGACTGAGAGAGGGACCAACAAAATAGGAACAATGTCATAGAAAGAAACATCCCGGGAAACAAAGCGAGAGGCGCAAATATTCGCTAACCACCGGAGAAATAAATCGTCCTGTGAACTCCGCCGAAAACGTGCGCTTCGTACCTACTACCTAGCAGCCTCCGACAGTCCTTTCTCCTGGAAGGATACGCTCCCAAACTCTTTTTCGTTCTCTGATGGCGGGCTGCATTTCGACGGTGAATAATCGGGATGCCAAAGAAGCCGACCCGCGGGGGGGTGTCGAAGAGAGAGCCCCCGCCACCCAATAATCTGCTAAGCTAAGCGAAAGCTATATATAAAGTTATTTCCGACTACTTTTATTTCAGTACACCGCTTAATTCGTCTGGAAACTATACCCGCTTAATTACATTAATTACCAAAATAGTAACCGCCTAATTTATTTATTTAATTTCGATTTGCGTTATCTATCTATTGATAAACGTTACCAAGTAATACAATTAATAAAATACATTTTGATAATAGCTTAAATATATTTTGATAATAGCTTAAATATATTTTGATAATTTAAATATATTTTGATAATTTAAATATATTTTGATAATAGCTTAAATATATTTTAATAATAGCTTAAATATATTTTAATAATAGCTTAAATATATTTTAATAATAGCTTAAATATATTTTAATAATAGCTTAAATATATTTTAATAATAGCTTAAATATATTTTAATAATAGCTTAAATATATTTTAATAATGGCGTGCCTAAATTTTTAGAATACCCTAACTAAATTTTGATAATAGCTTAACTAAATTTTGATAATAGCTTAACTAAATTTTGATAATAGCTTAACTAAATTTTGATAATAGCTTAACTAAATTTTGATAATAGCTTAATTAAATTTTGATAGTACCTTAATTAAATTTCGATAATAGCTTAATTAAATTTTGATAATACCTTAATTAAATTTTTAAAATCGCTTAATTAAATGTTGATAATACCTTAATTAAATTTTGATAATACCTTAATTAAATTTCGATAATACCAGATTTACTGAATTATTCAGAATACCAGATTTACTGAATTATTCAGATTACCTAATTTAATTCATTATTCAGAATACCTAATTTAATTCATTATTCAGAATACCTAATTTACTCAATTATTCAGAATACCTAATTTACTCAATTATTCAGAATACCTATTATAATTCATTATTCAGAATATCTATTTAACTTCATTATCCAGAATACCTATTTTACTTCATTATTCAGAATACTTGATAGCACGAATAAATAAATAAATAACTGAAAAAATAAATTCATGCTGGTATAGACGAATTTCTTGTTTATATTTAGAAATAAATTTAGAAAAATTAACTCAGTAAATTCGAAAAGATAACTTAAAATTGCAACGAAGATTCGCTCGGTTCCACCTGACAAAACTTTGTTTTGGGCGCAATTACTTCAAACTAATCGTATATTACGAAGTTATTTAAATTTGTAGGCCAACTTGGCTCCACACTCTCGACATTCTTTGTCGTCGCGAAATTTTCCCTGCCTTCCAAACGGACAACATTTTTACGCGCGATAAAGAAGAAAATATCGCAAAAAGAGTGAAATAAAATAAGGGTGAAACAGAATGGCACGTCACTTGGTGGCGCTGTCTGATTAGTCGGATTTAGTCCGGCGCGTAATAGGTGCTGCCGGAACTATTATACTCGGAGAAAGTGGACAAATTTCGTTTTGGTTGACAGCATTGTCAAAGGTACTTGGACCTTTTAATATCTGCAAACTGGCTCTCAGGGCATAGAGGGAGAATATATAGAGGGCTTCGCCGCTGTCTGTTCTAGGATGTTGGAGCCCTCTACTTATTGGGCTTTTGGTTACAGTTATAAGTGTTATTAAAGAAATGAAATTATATTAAAATTAGGAAACTTAAATTAAAAAAAAGAAATAGAATGAAATTAAAATTGGCAAATATAAATTAAAAATGAAATGGAATTAAAATAAAACTAAAATTAGGAAATATAAATTAAAAAAGAAATATAAATAAATTAAAATTAGGAAATAAAATTAAAAACAATAATAAAATTAAAATTAAATTAAATTAAATAAAGAGATGTAATTAAATTTAATTAAAACTTTAAAATTAAGAAATATTAAATTAAAATATATAATTATATTAAATTAAAATATATAATTATATTAAAATATATAATTATATTAAACTAAAATATATAATTATATTAAAATATATAATTAAATTATATTAAAATATATAATTAAATTATATTAAAATATATAATTAAATTAAATTAAAATATATAATTTAATTATATTAAAATATATATAATTAAATTATATTAAAAAATATATAATTAAATTATATTAAAAATATATAATTAAATTATATTAAAAATATATAATTAAATTATATTAAAAAATATATAATTAAATTATACTAAATTAAAATTAAAATTAAGAAATATAATTAAATTAAATTAAAATTAAAATTAAGAAATATAATTAAATTAAATTAAAATTATAAATATAATTAAATTAAATTAAATTAAATTAAAATTATAAATATAATTAAATTAAATTAAATTAAAATTATAAATATAATTTAATTAAATTAAATTAAAATTATAAATATAATTAAATTAAATTAAATTAAAATTATAAATATAATTAAATTAAATTAAATTAAAATTATAAATATAATTAAATTAAATTAAAATTATAAATATAATTAAATTAAATTAAATTAAAATTATAAATATAATTAAATTAAATTAAAATTAAGAAATGTAATTACATTAAGATATGATTACTGTACTATTCCAGCTATATGTACGAAAGTAGATGGTGACTTGAGCGTCGAACTCTATTTGCGCCTTTTCTCAACTTGTTTCCTCAACTAAACTACAGAGGGCGTTGCAGGCCTTCTCCTCCCACACCATTTCGCGTTTGAATGGCTGCCAAAACGCGGCGCTCTCTCCCGCAAATAGCGACTATTGTTCGGAACGATCCTAGAACTACGCCAAGCGTGGAAACAACGATGGAATAGCCTTTTCCTAATTTAGATTGACGCCACGCCGTTCTTAATAGGCCTCTTTCGTCGTCTTACGACCGCCGTTTCAAAGTCCGCGTGACTCCCACTAGTCAATGCGTTTCGCTGTAATGGCGTCGCTCTCTTTGAAGTGGCCTATCGATTGCCGCGCCGATGCAATACACGAAACTAAATAGCACAGTGCATAGCGCGAAACAACGAAAATAACCAGCCCAAAGGTTTCCAAAAAGTAAGCAATCGGCTTTGAAGAAGATTTATCTGTAGCTATTTTCGCGAAACGACCTTCCACACGTGTTGCTTTTTAAACCCGTTTTTTTTTTTTTACAAAAAAAGCAAGTAGGCCAAAAATAGTCCAAAACCTCCATAGTGGTGTTTCAGCCGCATTTCCGCTTCTACCGAAAAAAAATATTGTTGCCAAATTATGGCAAAATAAAATTCTTACCCCCTTGCAAAAACTTTTGAAAAGTAAATAATAAAAGAAAAATCAGAAACAATTATCAGAATGAAATTTTTTATATAATATGCTGGAAATTTAAAAAAAAATTACCCGAAAATTTTAAAAATATATTAAATTTAAAGAAATATAAATTTGTAAAATTATCAGGTTTTAAAAATCAGATTGGGAAATTAAAAAAAAATTCCTGAAATATGACCCGAAAATATTAAAAAATATAAAATTCGAAATGTGTAAAATTATCAAGGTAGAAACTTAAATAAAATCTGTCCGGAAAATGTGTAAAATTGTCAGAAACTTGGATCTCGTTCATATTTTCGGGTTCTTAACATTTACTATGCTGGCTATCGTATTCGGCCAACACGCAGCACACGAGAACAATACTGGAAAGTATGCGTTGATCCAATTATTAGCACGGCTATCAGCAAAAAACTACATTTGACAGGAAACGTTGCAATAAGTGGACATTTGGTGGGAATCACTGCTGTTGGAGGAAATTTCCATTTGGAAAACATCGGCCGGCTGTTAAAGGACATTCCCTGGATTCATTGCTGTTAAAGGACATTCCCTGGAATAGGTGCTGTTAATATACATTCCCTGGAATAGGTGCTGTTAATATACATTCCCTGGAATAGGTGCTGTTAATATACATTCCCTGGAATCTTCGCTGCTGTTAAAGGACATTTCAAGGAATCGCTGCTGTTAAAGGACATTTCCAGGAATCGCTGCTGTTAAAAGACATTTCCAGGAATCGCTGCTGTTAAAGGACATTTCCAGGAATCGCTGCTGTTAAAGGACATTTCCAGGAATCGCTGCTGTTAAAGGACATTTCCATGGAATCGCTGCTGTTAAAGGACATTTCCATGGAATCGCTGCTGTTAAAGGACATTTCCATGGAATCGCTGCTGTTAAAGGACATTTCCATGGAATCGCTGCTGTTAAAGGACATTTCCATGGAATCGCTGCTGTTAACGGACATTTCCATGGAATCGCTGCTGTTAAAGTACATTTCCATGGAATCGCTGCTGTTAAAGGACATTTCCAGGAATCGCTGCTGTTAATATATATTCCCTCGAATTGCTGCGGTTAAAGAACAATCACTCGAATTGCTGCTGTTAAAGGACATTCCCTCAAATTGCTGCTGTTAAAGGAAATTTCCAGGAATCGCTGCTGTTAAAGTACATTTCCATGGAATCACTGCTGTTAAAGGAAATTTCCAGGAATCGCTGCTGTTAAAGTACATTTCCATGGAATCGCTGCTGTTAAAGGACATTTCCATGGAATCGCTGCTGTTAAAGGACATTTCCATGGAATCGCTGCTGTTAAAGGACATTTCCATGGAATCGCTGCTGTTAAAGGACATTTCCAGGAATCGCTGCTGTTAAAGGACATTTCCAGGAATCGCTGCTGTTAATATATATTCCCTCGAATTGCTGCGGTTAAAGAACAATCACTCGAATTGCTGCTGTTAAAGGACATTCCCTCAAATTGCTGCTGTTAAAGGACATTTCCATGGAATCGCTGCTGTTAAAGGAAATTTCCATGGAATCGCTGCTGTTAAAGGACATTTCCATGGAATCGCTGCTGTTAAAGGACATTTCCATGGAATCGCTGCTGTTAAAGGACATTTCCATGGAATCGCTGCTGTTAAAGGACATTTCCATGGAATCGCTGCTGTTAAAGGACATTTCCATGGAATCGCTGCTGTTAAAGGACATTTCCATGGAATCGCTGCTGTTAAAGGACATTTCCATGGAATCGCTGCTGTTAATGTACATTTCCATGGAATCGCTGCTGTTAAAGGACATTTCCAGGAATCGCTGCTGTTAATATATATTCCCTCGAATTGCTGCGGTTAAAGAACAATCACTCGAATTGCTGCTGTTAAAGGACATTCCCTCAAATTGCTGCTGTTAAAGGAAATTTCCAGGAATCGCTGCTGTTAAAGTACATTTCCATGGAATCGCTGCTGTTAAAGGAAATTTCCATGGAATCGCTGCTGTTAAAGTACATTTCCATGGAATCGCTGCTGTTAAAGGACATTTCCAGGAATCGCTGCTGTTAATGGACATTTCCTGGAATCGCTGCTGTCAAAGGACATTCCCTCGAATAGCTGCCATTAGAGGAACATATCCTGGCAAACGTTGCCTTTAGAGGCCATTTCCCGGGACGCGATGTATCGTTTAACAATACTATAAACAAGGCAGCATTTTAATGAGAGAGAGAGAGAGAGAGAGAGAGAGAGAGAGAGAGAGAGAGAGAGAGAGAGAGAGAGAGAGAGAGAGAGAGAGAGAGAGAGAGAGAGAGAGAGAGAAAGAGAGAGAGAGGGCGGAATCAGATGAGAAAGTGAAAAGCACGAGATGCGGAGCAGAACAGGCAAAAAAATAGTTGGCACTGAAAAGACACGAGACAAGCGCTTTCTTCGTCTTCGAGAGAGAGAGAGAGGAAGTCATTCTAGAACTACTTCAAATGACTCGAGACGGGAGATATCTGGCCGCGAGGTGGCGCGCCGAGAGTAGCGCTTCTTCGGCGACTGCCTCCCCCGCTCCATTGTTGCGTCCTCCTTCCGAAATAGACAGAGATAAAGAAATGCCAGTTACGAGATTTGAACGCGGGAATCGCGTATAGAAAATACGCAGTTTAACCGCCCCCCCCCCCCCCCCGTCCGCATTACTTCTCTTTGCTCTCGGGAAATTAAAACAAGAAGAACACTTGACATAACACCAGATGCGCAGTCTCTACCAGAGTTGTAAACGGTTTTCGCTCGTTTGTGAAATTGACAGCGCATGGTAGACTAAATACGCGTGGTTTTATCAGTTTTATAAGCGTTTAGTTCATCCACGGTTAGTACCTAATATTAATTACTGTACACCTATTAACTACCCAGTTGCTCATAATATTACGCGTTCCAAAAATGTATTTTTAATGTATTTTTTTCGGTTATTTATTCTTGCATATTTAAACAACACTACTAATTAATCAATTTATTTTTTGAGAGGTTGCTTAAAGACCTTCAACATGGTTTCACATGAGTAAAACATTTTGGTAAGTGTATACATATTTATAATTAAGCGAAATTTAACATTAATAAAATTCAAAGTTTTTCGTTACAGATAAAATCATTTTTAAAATAATAAAATTCTTTAAGATCTTAGAGCACCTTTCAATTGGTATTTCTCCTAACCAAATAAAATTTCCACCTTCTCGATTAATCAACAATCATATTTGAAAAGCAGCATTATTTTGGCTGTATGGTATTCTGGAACACTTTAGCGTAACAAAATTGAATTCTATTAATTTATTTAAGTGTTTTTGGGAATTTTTACCCCATATGTTTTAACACAAGGATATCATAATCAACAGTACCAAAAACACCATTACCAAATTTATAAATATCGTGCCAACAATAAAGAAAACAGTAGTGGTTCTAAATTTGGCTGTCAGCCTTCAGCGGCATCTCAATTTAGGCGATTGTCGGCTAAGCTTCGCGGCATTCAAATGGTTTTCTACGAGCGCCACTCCTCGATATTTTCCCCAGTTGTAGAGTAAACGACACGCTCGTCTTTTTGTTGTTAACTAGGGGTGGATAAACAGAGAGAAAAAAAGTATCTATTCCGATTTTTGACTGTACCAATCAGTCGCCATTGAAGAATAGCAGAGTTTTCGTTTTGGCGACATACGTAACAACGCGACTGACAAGACAAGTTCTCTGTCGTTTATCTAATGGAAATCTTAGCCCGAAACCTTTTCGGCGTAATAGAAAACCCTCGTTGATAGAAAGCTTATTAGCGACTGCTCGCTTTCCAAAGCAGAGGGGACGTTTCTGATACAGTCTTGATCCTCGGAGGTGTACCAGACGGAGGGACTTTTTTCTTTCGATAATAAGCGACGCTCTCCCACGATTTTTACGTCGATGTTTCGAGAGACCGAGCGATTTCCCCAGAGAATATAAAGGATGCCTTTCACTTTTGATCTCCGTCTCCACGGCTTTTAAAGAGGAGATAATAAAAATAAGTAATCGCTATTTTTTGCGTCAGATATAATTAGCGAAAGGTTTAAAGTTCGAGCTAGACAATTAACGAGATGGCACCACCCGGGCCCTTGTAGAGATGTTCGTTGTTTCTATAAATAGGTCCGCGAAAATAGACTGAAGAATGGATGAAATCATTTATAAATCGTTCAGAGAGTGTAAAAACATTTGCGTCAGGCGTTTTGAAAATCGTTATTGTAAGGATGAAAGCTCTCTCTAACATCGTATTATTAGACTTCATAACATTTTGCGTACGGGATTTTGAATCTTAAAATGATTTCGGAATTTAGAAACTGATTAATTGAGATTTTAGTAGCGTTGTAAGTCGGAAAATGTTCCGCGGAAAATGACCGAGGCCTTTTATCCGGAAAACATCAAAAATGTTTTAATTCCATGATTAGTCTAATATTGTTGGCACATTTAAATAAAGCGGCATTTTCGCCTCATTTTTTCGAATCTAAAAGTAAAACTAAACCTCTAGACTAGCTTTAAACTGATTAACAATGTAACGCTAATAATGTTTTGTAGTAGACATTTTATAACGATAAAAAGTAAAAAAAAAAATATGTTTCAATTTCTTATTTTTCCGATTTCCGGAAACTTTTCTGGAAAATTAACAACACTAGATTTTAGAGTACAATTTTACAGTTGATTTCTGATTTTTAAGCTGATTTCGAGATTTTCAGCCAAATTGCGCGATTTTCAAGATTTCTAAAATCAGTTATCAGTACGGGATTTTTACGAATGTCGGACCCTTTAACTCATGTAAAGTATGTATCGGGTTGATCTCAACCATGAAGCCATTAAGAAGAACCTTAAAAGCCAACTGGTCCAATTAGATCATCTCTTATCACTAGCGGCCTTGGTCGTAAATAATTGGGGTCCAAAGATAGGGATGTCCTTCTGGTTTCTGGCACGGGTCCATCATCATTTCGTGTCCACGTTTGGAAGATAGTAAGGAACAATCCATCTCTCACTCCAGGACTCCCGAAATAGGTGGCCGATAAAAATATAGGGGACGACTTAATGAAACCCAAAACAATTCGCTTCCAGTCAACGCCAAGAAAGTACCACTCTTGCAAATAAAATCGTGAAATCGCTATAGTCACTCAACGGAGTTACCCTAATTAAAACTAAATATTTAAATGAAGATTTGACTACAATGTAAAATATAAATCCTATTTTATTCGAATCTTCAAAGGTTACTATACCCAAAAGGTGCTTGACAATCAATGGGATTTGAAATTTTGCGTATGGGATTTTGAATTTCAAAGTGATTTTAGAAATCAGAAACTGATTTTGAGATTTCAGAGCTCAATTATCGCGTTGATTTCTTGTTTTTTTAAAGATAATTTAGATATTTTGGAACTGATTATCGGCAAGATTTTGGAATTTTCAAGTTCATTTCAAAATTTATAAAATCATTTTCTCTATAGAGTGTACGGGATTTTGGCAGGGCCGTAACCAGGGGGGGGGGGGGGCGGTCGGGCCGTGCCCACCCTGAGCCGTATGGTTGTATGTACAATTTTTTTTATTTGTTTCCATTGCGTGCCCCCCTGAAATCAAATCCTGGTTACGGTGCTGGATTTTGGCCACTTAAAAATCAGATAATCACAGAGCATTCATTATCTATCGTATTTATAATAATTTAAAATTTAAAGAGATTAACTTTATTTTGAAGTGACTATTAGTTAACTCGAAATGTATTAATACGAAACAGCCACTTAAGTTAACTTCTCTGTAGTTTAAAATTACAAAGCGTTTGATTAAACATCTATGAATGTACTGATAATAAAGTTTCTTCTTAGAATTTTTGTATTTAAAATGATTAAGCTTACTAATATTGATAATATTTGGTCATTAAAACCGCACCGCACGAGATAAATTCTCGGAATGAATTCGCGCCAATGTTGATAATTTAAGATCACTCGTGTACGATATAGCCCCGCCCAATGAAAAACGCGTTGGAATTTAAATTAGCCGAAATTAAATAAATAGAAATGGTAAAATTAAGCAAAATGGGGAGTGTCTCATCCGCGGATTATAATTAAGAAAACGATTAAAAAACACGCCGTCGCGAGTCCTTCTGCACCCTCGTCGTTCGGAATAATTACAACGCACATTCGATCTTTATAGTATCACACCAAAAAAATTTCGTGTTTTTTCCCCGAAATATTTTGGCCCACCTTAGGGCTAATGCGAGGACGCGCCAAGATTAAATAATACATTATTTTTGAGAAACGTAAATTTTCATTTCCATTTCTCCTGACATCAGAGCGATGGAACAAACACCTGTCTTACATAAAGTCGTTAAAATTTGCAAAGTGGAATATCATTAGCGTCGTCTGCTTCACACCGCCAACTCTCTAAGAAGATTGATCGTTTTCTCACAGACAAGATTGGCCGCAAATTCTCATATAGTATTTATATAAGTCAAAAATTACGTAAATTTCGATCAAGGTTTTACCATTGAGTTGGGAATAAATAGAGGTACAACTAAATCTGGCTAGCGCGGGACCAAATTCATTCAACAAGGAGATTTTATCAACTTTATCGAACTACCGTGGCGGCATCTGTCTCTGCAACTATATTGCAATTGAATTTTTTCGCGAATCTGATGCGAAATTTAAATGTATGATTACTCGTAACAAACAAACCTTTGAAGTTGTTTAAAAATAATTTAATTCTGTCAACACGATCCTTTTTAACTCAAGTTACGGTGAGTTAGCTAATAATTATTTATTTTTAGCCATATAACTTTACAAAATATAGATGGCGCTACCGCCTAATTATAAAGATGAATTTCGTACAGTCTTATCAGAACACGTCCCGCGTAACCATGGCAACCGAAATCGTAATTGTAATTCTAGCAGTATTATTCCCAATTCAATGGGTTTTACGCGTAAAAACAATGATATGTTTTTTTTAATTCGTTTCTATAGAATACAGACTTTTCAAAGAGGGCGTATTTATTTTATACAATTTACGTAAAAGGTGATATTGAAATTAAATAAAATAAGCAACGTAATAGCATGCCAATTTAACTAAAATATCACCGATCAGTTTTTTCAGAGCTATCGCGAAATCAAGTTTTAGCCTCCAAGTAAAAAATATGCTTTTATAAGAAGAAATTTATTTCTAGTGGATTTTAGATATCTTGATATCAATTTGAAAATCCCAAAATCTGGGCGAAATCATACTCTGAAATCTCAAAATTGATTTCTGATTTCTAAAATAATTTTGAGATTCAAAATCCCGTACTTAAAATCTGCCAACATCGGACCCCTCGAAAAATGATCATTGGGCCATTAGGAAACGTCACACTTACGGTTATCACCTTACTTATGGGGGTAGGTATAACTGGTATTTACAACATTTCGACAAAGTTAGATCGTTATCGGTCGTTATTAGCAATTTAATGTTATTCAACGGCAAAACCGAAAGCGGAACATTTCGGGGGAGGAGGTTGGTTCGCTTGCAGAGCCCGAGTACCGCCTAATCGCTCCTTCCAAAGCCCCCGGGCCCTCCAACGAGAGATGTAGAAATTAAAAAGAATGAAAAAAAAGACGGGTGGGGCCGAAGTGGCTACCTTCCCCCCTTACTTCCAATTTCGACGAAATTATCATTGGAAATTATTGTTCTTGTCACTTACGAAAAAAATCTCGACAGATCGCTTTTATACCACTACGATGTCGCCCCGGGATCAAGTCACGCGGGGACAATTCCTAAAGCTGCTTATTTATTATTTATTATATTTATAATAATAATAATAATTTATTTATTATTACCAAAGACTTCATATTTGATTTAAATCGGATTTTTATTGATTTAATAGATTTTTTTAAAGTTTTATTCATGTTTTTTACTTGGAAAATTGATAACTAATTTTAGTGCGGTGATAGCATAAACTATAATTTAAATTAATCTTTAATAAATTGAATTATTATTTAATTATAAAATTTAATTACAATTTATTTTAATTAAAATTTCAAGAAAACTTACTGTCGTATATTTTCATAAATACGTTATTTAAATTATATTTTAAATCACTCGTTAATTAAATAACTGACTTCAAATCGTTCAAGTTAAATCGATATTTAAATAACTGACTTAAATCAAATTGATTTAAATCAAACAACCCTGAAACGATATAGACGCAAGGTTTTTTTTTTAACCAATATTGGGGGTCTAAGCGAAAACAAATTACTAAATACCTTTACTATTTACGCTGGTCAACAATATTTTGGAAAAACTGACTCGCGTGAAAACGCTACGAATATTCTCTGAAGATTTTATCTAAGTGAAATTTAAACCTTAATTTGGACAAATAAATTAATGGACCAGAATCGTAAGCAAAAACATCAATCGAATACCATGCCTTCTAGTGAGATAATCGAGGAACGTTTCCACCCAAATACAAAGGGCGCACTCAGATAACTAGGTAACTCTTTAGTGTAGGGAGCTGTTGGCTCGCGTGGCATGTAGGGCTTACTACCACCCTCCTACGCATTGTAACCCGGCCACCTGTTTAAAGGCAAAATAAGTCGCTAGATGACTTGGGCCTAAGGTGCCCTAGCTGGTTATTATTATTATTATTATTAGTTCCGAAATCGAACCCCGTGGCGCTACAAGCGGGGTTGCTTTGAAATAACCAATCTAGATTCGCGTCCACTAGCTCATCTGTCTAAACTTTAACACGGGGTGAATATTTTAAACTTAAAACGTCTACTGCATTAACTATTTCCAATCAGCATTAAATACGTTGAAATATTCACGATAAAAGGCGTGTCGTCGTTCGTAAAGTTTCTTTTTAAATTATCTCATTTTAATATGTCGCTTTTGTATTTTTTTAAATGTGTTTTACGTAAGGCAAACCAGTCTTTGAAATAACCTTGCCAGATTTCCGAAAAGCGTTCTCCGGGACAACACTAATGGCGAATTAAATTGTTCCGTGTTATTAAAGGGGCTCTTATCTGTTCGGAATTATCAGCCATAACGCGTAACTTTCGCCATTTCGTTCGTATAATTATTATTATCGGGAGCTCAATTTCGATACGCGGTTGTTATATAAATTAAAACTTTCACGAGGAAACCTTTGCTCGTATTTACATTGTTGAAGGCGGCAACCTTTTTTCAATCGACAAAGGTCTAGGCCGGTATTGAGTGATATTTAAATGTAGTTTGGTAATAATCCAAATGACTAAATAATAGGGATGAATAATGCCTATAAGGTATTTCGGATAATTTACAAATTTTAATTCAAAAAGTACGAAACGAAAAGTAGATAAAAAACTACGAACGAAAAATACGGAAAGAAAAATACGAAACGAAAAGTAGCGAAAAAAAGTATGAAACGAAAACTACAAAAGAGAAATTAGAGAACGAAAACTACGAAAGGGAAATTAGAGAACGAAAACTACGAAAGGGAAATTAGAGATCGAAAACTACGAAAGGGAAATTAGAGAACGATAACTACGAAAGGGAAATTAGAGAACGAAACCTGCGAAAGGGAAATTAGAGAACGATAACTACGAAAGGGAAATTAGAGATCGAAAATTACGAAAGGGAAATTAGAGAACGAAAACTGCGAAAGGGAAATTAGAGAACGAAAACTACGAAAGGGAAATTAGAGATCGAAAACTACGAAAGGGAAATTAGAGAACGATAACTACGAAAGGGAAATTAGATAACGAAACCTGCGAAAGGGAAATTAGAGAACGATAACTACGAAAGGGAAATTAGAGAACGAAAACTACGAAAGGGAAATTAGAGATCGAAAACTACGAAAGGGAAATTAGAGATCGAAAACTACGAAAGGGAAATTAGAGAACGAAACCTGCGAAAGGGAAATTAGAGAACGATAACTACGAAAGGGAAATTAGAGATCGAAAATTACGAAAGGGAAATTAGAGAACGAAAACTGCGAAAGGGAAATTAGAGAACGAAAACGACGAAAGGGAAATTAGAGAACGAAAATTACGAAAGAGAAATTATAGAGAACGAAAACTACGAACTTTAGGGAAATTAGAGAATGAAAACTACGAAAGGGAAATTAGAGAACGAAAATTACGAAAGGGAAATTAGAGAACGAAAATTACGAAAGGGAAATTAGAAAACGAAAACTACGGAAAGGAAATTTAGAAAACGAAAATTACGAAAGAAAAGTTAAAAAAAAGTCCAAAACAAAATTTATACTAGGAAAAGTACGAAAATAAGAAAACGAAATATTAAAAATTCAGTGTTGGTATCAAGTTAAAACGTTTCAGATGGCGCTTATTAATAGTGATTGATCAGTCAATTAAAAAAAATTATAAATTAATATATAATATCAAAAAAATGGAAAACACGGAAGGAACCTTCATATTAAAATATAATAAAGGACTAGTAAAACCTTAACTTTCTCAACACATAAGGGCAGACTTTTATGAAAACTCGGCTTCGCATCCACGATTCTATCAGCAGCAAACCCAAATCCAGGGAGGCGTTCGACATGAAGTCATCTTTGCAGCCCATAGGCGCTACACGGAAGGGTAACGCTCAACCGGTTCAAGGAGGAGGGGTTCCGAGCCCGGGACATCGTTATATTTTTACGGCAAATTGAGAAATCGACTGACCAGTTACGGGACGACGCGAGTTCATCCGTGACGTCACTCGGGTACGCGTCGTGGCGCGCGCGTGAATCTTCGGCAATCGAATCAAAAGCCAGCCCCTGAACGACGCGCGACGAAGCGAAGAGCCACCGACGCCCCCTAGCGAGACGCGAGGGAAAAAGTCAACGGAGCGGCAAAACGCGTGTCAAAACGAATCCCGACTAAGTTTACGCGGTTTAGCCAAACTGGCTTAAACAACCTTCCCCTCTCCCCGCTGCTAATAAGCGGACTGGATAATACGAGACGCTCACGAAATTATAACGATCGAGGAATCTTCGTACGTCGAGAGAGTCTCACCCCGTACTACGATCGAGCCTGTAAATAGGGGTATGGTTTGTACGTATTCGGAAGTCGAGTGGAGGGAACCGGGAACCGTATCGGAAGGCATTCAGCCGTAATCGCGGGAGGGATCGTTGAAACTCTGCGGGTTTATTACACCAGTCGTTTCGCTAAGCTACCGCCAGGGGGTGGTTGCGTTGCGGATCAAGTATCCCGGCGAAACCAGCCAAATTACGTAACGCGTCGGCGTAAATGCTCTTCATCCCGCCCCCCTTGCAATGCTTTTCATTTGAAAGGCTTTTTCTACGTTTTTATGATAGCAGTTTTAATGGAATTAAGTTATTGGATATATTATAACCTAGGAAGAATGTTAATGTTGAGACTATCCTGTGGGTACCATGGTCTATTGCCCCTTGTCACGATAATGGGGACGACATCGTAATAATTTCAATAACATATCGAACGTTTTAAGCGACTAATGAGATACCTAATAGCATAAGTGTATAATATTGATACATAAGTGTGACACTTTTTATTCTTCACACGCAAACGTTTTACTGAGAGCTATTCACGAGACAGACTGTATTACGGGCTTCGTCGCCGTTTTGCGTCCGCTTTCTTCCGCCTTTGACAGCGTCTCGCTAGGGGGAGATTTTCTTCTTATGATGACGTTACTAGCTCTCACTAAAATATTCCCCAAAGTAACAAACTTATGGAACAATATTATAGACTTATACTAATAGAGGTAACATAATATTGGTAATGAAAATTATCATTATCCATACTTCTTGTTATTATGCAGGTTTGTCAAAGTTTTTTTCACAATCAAATTCCCTGACTTTTTCAGGTTTTCCCTGACCATCTGCGGAGATTTTCCCTGACTTATTTTGTGCCAAGATATTGTATTTATTTAATCTATATTTTAGAAAAAGTTTTGTATTTGCAACCGAAATTAAATTCCCTGACATTTCCCTGATTTTTAGAATAATTTATAAAATTATCTGACTTTTCCCCGATTTTTATACCCATATTAAAATTCCCCGACTTTTCCCTGATTTTTATACCCATATTAAAATTCCCCGACTTCTCCAGGAATTTCAGGTTTTCCAGGTACCGTGGCAACCCTGTTATGTTATTATTATTATTATTATTATTATTATTTAGTAATTATCCCTGTGCATAAATAAATGCGCAAAAGTAAAAGAATGTACAATTGATAAAAGGTTCGAGACTTACCGTAATTCACGCAAACCCACGACGGATAGCTTCAAAATGAAATCACAAATTTGTCAAAGTAGTTGTCTACGATGGGGAGTGGAGAGTTCATTTGGAATTGTGGCAAATCAGTCTCTACCGGGCGAATGTCCGCGGGAACTTCGACTGCTGACCACGCCGTTCTTGCGGTTGGAGGAGGGCGAATTGGCGCGACCTCTGAAGCCTTTGTTCCTGCTGCGTCTGGTCGGGTGTCCGGCTTCGCTGACGCCTTTGGTCACCACCACGTCGCCGACGCCGACTATGTCCATGCCGTTGAGGCCGCTCATGGAGACAGCCGGGTCCTCGAGTCCTCCGGAACTGCTGTCGGGTAGTTCGTAGCGGGCGTGAGTTCTCATGTGGCGGGTGATCATGTCCCGGCGGCACGCGGCGTAAGGGCACTGAGGACACTTATAAGGTTTCTCGCCAGTGTGCGTCCTCTGATGGGTGCTGAGATGGTCACTTCGGCTGAAGACCTGCCCGCAGGCCCGACACGTGTAGGGCTTGACTCCCGTGTGCAGCCTCATGTGGCGCGTCAACATGTCGGATCTCGCGAACGACCTCTTGCAGACGTCGCAGCCGTAAGCCTTCGTGGCGTTGTTCTCCACTGGTTGGCGGCTGCGATGGCGGCTGGCCATGTGCTTGGCCAGTCGGTCGTGCAGGGCGAACATTTGTCCGCAGATTGGGCAGACGTAGGCCACTTCCGAGGACGAGGTGGCCACTCCTTTGCTGGCGCTGGTCGAAGAGGGTTTGGTCGACGCGTTACCGACTGAGGAGACCACTTCGTTATCGGGGGACGAGTCGAGGGCCGAAGAGACGGGACCGTAAGGCGAATCGGCCAGACCGGCGCTTTTGCTGGCTCGGAGCAGCGTGCCTCGGGTGGCCGGTGTCGGGTCGAAGGGGGTCACGGAAGGATGGTGGTGGTGGACGCGATGATGGTCGTGGTGATTTTGGAGACGGTGCTGCGAGTGGTGATGAAGAGGTTGATGGTGCGGATGGTGAGAGTGAAGGCTAGGTGATTCGACGGCGTATCCACCCACGGTGGGTGATAAAGGGATGCCGGCCGCCGTCATGGTTTCGGCCAAAATGTTCCCGAGAGTTCTTTCACCTAGCGCGCCCGGGCCGAGGTGCGAGAAAGCCTTGGGAGAGGTCAGACCCGTGCCGGTCTTGAAGGACAGATCCAAGGGCGAGTCTTGCGGTGTCGACTGGTCAGACTCCAAACTGCCAGTTTTCTGGACGGCTGGAATCCTCAAAGGTCGAGGAACTACGCGACCTTGACGAAGTATGGTCCCTGGTATTGGTTCCTAAGGGTGGGAGAATTTGACACGGTTACCTACAGACTACATCGCTCATTCCCTTAACGACACCGTTAAACAATTTCTACCTAATATATATCTTTAAAAGGAAGGGTTTTCATTTACCTGTAATCCTGGCCGATTGGGCCTTCCGGGCGGATGAGTGGCGGCTTGAGGTCCCGGGACCATCCCTTCGATCCAATGGTGCAGGTCACCGTCGGAATGGCTTCGCCTCCGATTGAAGAGTTCGGGAAAAAGCTTGGAGTTGAGGAAACTTTGCAAATCAGGCGTGATGGGTGTTAAAGGCGACATCGGCGAACCACGGCCCCCTCCAGCCAAGAAATGGTGCTGGAAGTTCTCGTACAGGCCGCAGTGAGACGGGGGTTCGGTTCGGCCCGCGCTCGCCAGGATGCGGCAGTGTTGGCAATCACAGATGGGGAAAGGGGGCATCGCGGACGCGGCCCCGGACGACGAAGACAGCTTGCGGCTCTTCTCACCTCCTCTCGGCAGCGACCCGATGGACATCTTATTCGGGACCAGCCTGGAGAGACGGTCATCCGCGGTATTGGCTTCCCGGTTGCGGTAGTCCCTGGTCGAGGATTCCGGGTAAAGAGCCTCAGAGTCCACCGAGACCGGGCTGCCGCCGGCGGCCGAAGGTGAATCAGAGGTCGGCGGCGTAAACATGCCTCCAGAGCCGGCGTCATCCTCGTCTTCCTCGTCTAAATCATTTTCTTTGGAGGAGACTAGCGGCCGAACAAATTCAAATGCGAACGATACGTGATTTAGAATTCCCATCAAGGTATACGACACAAACACGCTGATTTATTTCTTACAATTACCACTAACAATAACACACGTACGAATAAAGAACGAACGAAGATGATAATTTATTTGTTATATTACGCGGGAATTAATACAATTAGAAGTTTCATTTCAACCAAGGAATACCTCCGCGTGTGGTTCCATACCAGAGTGACTGAGAAATATCATACCACCTCGGGCAGGAATCGAACCTACGACCTTAGGGTTACCGTCCCAACGCCACTACCATTGGACACCCAATTAATGAATGACTCGATCTAGTTCACATTATGGACGGGATACATTGTTGACGGTGCCGTAGCCTTTTACCTCAACTAATTTATATCAGGTCCTCGATAGCCTGTAGGTTCGATTCCTGCCCGAGGTTATATGATTTTTCTCAGTCACTCTGGTATGGAACCACACGCGGAGGTATTCCTTGTTTTAAATGAAACTTTTAATGAACGAAGATGTCTATTGTCATTTGATAAGAGATAGGTTGAAGAATTTAGAGAGTAAGTTTAACCGGATTGACAAAGCCTGAATTAATGGCATTAAAAGTCGCTCGATGACTTGGGTGGTGCCTTGGGTATTAGCCTAGCTGATTATTATTATTACTCTCAAGTTCAATCGTATACAAGCACCAAAATAGGTAAAATAAATTTAAGGCAAAACTCCCCAAACGAGATTAACGAAACACGAATCTAATGATACTGGGAAATACTGACCTTTGTCATTTCTGAGGGCACGTAGCTCTTTGGGCAGCGTCCTACTGGACGTCCTATCGTACGGAAAAGGCGGTCCGTCGTCGATGGGACTAGACATGCCCGAAGAGATACCTCCCGGTGAGCCGGGTGTTCCCGAGGGAGATCCGGGACTGCATCGATCCATGGCGGGAGAAGGCGTCCAGTCGTCGGACATGACCGCCGGACCATCTTCCAAGCCCTCCATGTCCACTTCCTCCTCTTCCATGTTGAGATTAACCTGCGATAAAAGTGGTATTCGTGACGCTAGGCGCGGTAGGGAACCAGGGATATGACTCTTCGAATGGTTCGTTACAATCATAACGGTTCGAGGAGAGTTCAATAAAGGTGGTAGGTCGGAAGTCGCGGTTCGTACCTGAGCCGTCATCTGGATGATTTCCGAGTCCACGGAGAGTTGCTTCTTGGCGCCTCGTCTGAGTTTGGGTCTGTCGGACGAGGAGGCGGTGGTGGTGGTGCCCATGGTGGCGTTGCTGCAGGAACGAGGGGCGGCTACGTTGGAGGAGGACGTTCCGAAAGAGTTGGCCCCGTTCCCGACGGGTGTCATGGATCCGCCGTTTCCGGTGGAGGGGGGCGCCTCGTCTTGGCGTTCGCAAGACAGCTCTCGCGGGCTGTAGATTCCCGACTCTTCGGAGCTGCTCTCGGCACTTCGTCTCTCAACCTGCACCCACCCATTGGAATTCCCCGAGAAATCAAAGAGTAAATCAACAAACGTCATTAGATTCTTTTCATCCGACCCACCAAAAATATCACGCGCGGAATTCAGTTCAATTGCTTATTACCACAAGTTTGTAATATATGTTTCGCGCGCCTTCGCACCCTCGAGACATATTACAAGAGGCTCAAAAATTACAGATTGAAAATATATTTTATAATTCAGGGTTGCCACAGTTTTTTCACATTAAAATTCTCGGACTTTTCCAGGTTTTCCCTAACCATCTCCGGACATTTTCCCTGACTTATTTTGTGCGAAAATTTTGAATTTTTTACACTAAATTTCAGTAAAGGTTTTCTATTTGCAACCTAAATTAAATTCCCTGACATTTCCCCGATTTTTAGACTACTTTTTAAAATTCCCTGACTTTTCCCTGATCTTTAGACCCATATTCAAATTCCCTGACTTGTCCAGGATTTCCAGGTACCGTGTCAACCCTGTTATTTATAAATTATATTTTCCCCGTGTTAAGCCAAATGCACACTCGCCAGCGAATTTTGAGCGCGCACGCACGCGCCATTTCAAAAACCAAGTTTGCGTAATATTACGAGCGCGCGCTTAAGGCGCGAGAAAGCTCGGATTCTCACGTGCGCGTGCAAACCGCGCTTGTCAAAACTATTCTAATAAAGCTATGACATTGTGACGTAAGAGCAACGTAAAAACAAGTTCGGCAAGCGTAGCTGAATTTATAAAAAGAACAATGCAATTTTTATAATTTCGCGTCGTTCGCTGCGCCGCCTTAATAGTTTATGAAAAATCCAAAAGAAGTTGCGAAGCTACTTGTTTCAAGTGATTAACACTACATACAAAAGATGAACACTTAATTGCAACCGAGTTGCGACTTCGGGCCTGTCACCCTTTAAATTTACTTTCATTCCAAACAAATACCCTAGTGGTAGGCCAACAGCTGAACACGCTGGCCTACCACCAGGGTATTTGTTTAGAAGGAAAGTAAATTTAAAGGGTGACAGGCAGAAGAAAACCTAGGCCTTTAAGCTTGGTTTCCACTAGTGTAGGAAGTTGTTGGCTTGAAGGGCTTGCCACCACCATCCTGCCCAATTTAACCCGGCCATTAGTTATTAACTTAACAAGTCACTAGCTGACTTAGGCCTGTAAGGTTCAACAATAGTGGAAATCAAGCTTAGACCCTAATTACTAATAAACCGACGTAAGTAACGGCAAATAACCACATTTTGGTAAATATTGGTATCTAATGAATAATATTTGGCGAAATCATGAAAATTATTCAATAATTCGAAAGTTTTTAAACACAAATAATTAGTGTTAATTTATTATTTACTATTACCATAAGTCTATAATATTTTTCTATACGTTTGTCACTGGGGAATATTTTACTGAGAGCTAGTAACGAAGTGACGTCACCACCAAAAGAAAATCTCCCCATAGCGACGCAAAACAGCGACGAAGCCCGTAATGCAGTCTGTCTTGTGAATAGCTCTCAGTAAAACTTTTGCGTGTGAAGAATATGAAGTGTCACACTTATGTAACAATATTATACAATTATGCTATTACCCCTTTATGTATTTTTTTAACCATAACGTTAAGTACCATTATTTACCACCAGTGAAATAAAACTTGGGTCCCCGCGCGTGGCTGCGGATAAAAATAGAACGACCCAAAAAATCAATCGAGTCCGAAAAAGAAATGAAAACGCATTTTTAAATAAATAATTTAGTGAAAGAGTTTAGATCGTATGGTCGGAGTAGAAGTGGAAGAAATCGTGCGCGAATGTAACAGTAATGAATGTGTCGGACCTGGGTGGCCAGTTTGTCGAGGACGGCGCTGAGGCGTTTCCTCTTCCGGGAGTTCTCGACGTTGCCGTGTCCCACTTCCGGCGTTCCGCTTCCGCTATTGGCGCTGCATTCGACGCGCGCAGAATCGCCTCCGGCACTTTGGGCTACTGGGGCTTCTTCGGTCATTCTGCACTGGCTGGCCTCAACAGGCCGGGACAGCGACAGATCATCCCAAGACTTCCCAAGAAGCTAGTGTTCGCGCCCGCTGTTCAACTGGCGATTTGTCAAACAGTACGGCTTTCGGTGGCTCTCAAAATGCGCGTCGATCGCGGTTTTAAGTCGTTTAACTTGTTTTAAGTGATTTTTAGCGTTAGTTTAAATTTTAAAAACGCGGTAATTTCTTTTGAAGTTGAATTAATTAAAATGGCGATTAATTACGCTTATAACGGTGAACTAATTGATATCGGAATTAGGTGACATACCTAGGATATCATCTCCCAAATAGTTTGATAATTTTCGTCAAATGGAACCTGTCAAAATGAAAGTAGATAAAAACGTTAATTTCGAAATTCAATTTAAAATATAACGCAAATCTAATATTACGGTTAAATTTTAAAAATAAATAAATACCAAATTTAAATTTTCACAACGAATGGTTAAAATTTTAACTTACTTTTTTTAATTATAATCAATATATGTATTGTAAAGTGTTATCTAATGTGCTAAAATATCGGATACAGTTTTATGGTATTTATGCGGGTAAAAAAAAATCTTAAAATATCAAAAACTATTTTTGGGTTCTAAGTTAATTTTATAAAAAAGCCTATTGAAATTTCTAAAGCCACCATATTGCGCAAACACAATTGCCATATCAGTGAATACGCAACCAGCCAAAATATTAATCTCGTTTAAAAGCTGTTGGAAACGATGTGTAGCCGAGCTTAAATTAGAGTTCCCGATTAGTGGCTAGAGCCGTCCTAGTCGACGCAGAGACAGAGTGCGGGTTGCAGCATCTTCCTTATCTCCGTCCGCCTGGGTATCTATTGTTTTACTGTCTCCAATTTGAACCTCGAAATAGCAACCGCTGATAATAAGGAATTCCGCGACGGATAATTTACAAAGCAATAAATAAATAAGATGTTCTTCCCAAAAACCTACTAAACGATTCTCAAATGCGCTATGTAAGGACGATAAATTCAGTTAATTTTCATGGTTTTTTTCTGTGCGGAAATTTAACTGCCTTTTTTTTGTAATTCTTTAAAAGGTTTTTATAGTTTTAAAAATTATTTATTACTAAATATTGGATTTTCGAATTGATAAATTTCTTTTAAGTTGGTTTTAGATGTATTTCTGTATTTAAATAGTTTTATTAGATCTAAAAAAATTGGTTTTTCGTATTCGTAAATTTAGATGAATTTGTATTATTACGATAAATTACTGTTAGTTTTGATGCTTTTCTAAGTATGAAATTACCTGTATTTTGTAAGTTTAAATTCGTTTCTAAAAAATAACTTATTTTTAAGATATTGGGATTTTCGTATTAAATAAATTTCTGTTATTTTGGATTTTAAAAATTAAACCGTAATAATCGCGTTAAAAATATAAAATGTTTTTAAAACTATTTTTAAAGTTTTACAAAAAATTGTTCGTTATTACTAACATCGAAATGAGTTTTTAAATAAATCATTAATGCAATTAATATAATTTTAAAGTGCTTCGTTTGCGTGTTTTATTCTGACGCGATAACTAAAAAGACTGAAATTTTAACCAAAAATCAATTTATATACTTTACTTAGTTTATAGTATTTGGTGTAATTGTCTAACATGTTTTAAAAATATTTATATAAACTAAAATTGCTTTAAAATATATATGAATTCGTAAAACACTTTTTTTTTAAATTTCTTAACGCTTTGGTTTTGATAATTGTCTAAGATCAAATCGTAAAACGATTTTGTTTTGATAATTGTCTAAGATCATTTTTTAAATTAGTAATAATTGTCTAAGGTCAAAGTCAGCTGTCAAACATGTAAAATTGGAATGAATGAACAACGTCGAAGAGGTAAAAAAGACCATCAACGTTTTGGCGAAACTAAAATATATTTATTTATTAAATAGGCGATATTATAAAGTCAGATATGCTTGCTCAACTTGTTAAAATGGGATAACGAAATAGTATAGTTAAAGCCTACGGATGAATTCATAGGCTCTCTGGTGGGAAAGCTAATGGAAGCATAGTGGAAGGTGGCCTTCCCCATCAAAACAAGAAGGCCACGTTACTTTATTATATCGCCTATTGAATAAATCTTCTGAAAAATTGGGGTCGAATTCCCTTCCCTCTCCTGATGACGTAGCTCCACCCCCAAATTTAAAACGATTGCGTATCCCTTTAAACGCGCAATTGTCTATAAAAAGCCCGACAATACTGATACTCCGGTTGTTCTACTCGTCGAAACAGAACTCGTCCAAACCGCGGGAAAGAAGCGCTTATTTCCTGAATGCGAAATTCCCGTCGGTGGTAATCCAAGAGGAACACTTTTATTTTATTCCCCCGCCGCTAGAGAGGCCAAAAAAAGAAGCCTATTCCGCGTTTTCTAAAAGAGACACTCCGGGAAAAAACATCTTCGTCATTGTCACCGAGGAAGGGGAGGGGCATTCCTCTCGCTTTCCTGCCCCCCTCCCTCGAAACCTATCTCCGAATCACACCTGATCTGTTTCATTGGACTTTTAATTCGCTAGTTGTCACTTGGCGTCAGGGTAGGGGCCGCGGTAAAATCTGTTGCCGCTAACGGCGGGAGGTCGAGATGGAAGCTCTCCCTGCAATCTATATAAATGAATAGTGTAATTCTTTTCCTTCGTCTTGACACCGTTTCAGCTTGGAAGTGCGCTTGAAACATCACGAATTAAAGTGTTGTTATAAACTACCTTCACATTATTCCGGCCCATAATATTAGGGATACTCTTTTAACTCCGACTCAAACCAGTGGCGTAGCTAAGACACCCTAGGCCCCCCGCGAAACTCTTTTCGGGGTTTATTCGGTATCTAGCATATTTTTGATAGGAATTTAGGGGGCCCCTGAAGCCCTGTGGCCCTCCTGCATTGCGGGGTCTGCGGGGGCCTTATTTACGCCACTGACTCAAACTATTCACCACCCCAGAATCGGAGTAAAATGACGTCATAGCCTTACTCTTCTTACCCTTCTTCGAAATCCCGGAACAAGCGAATAAGTAGCAAATCATTCCCAAATAATGATTATCGGTCAATAACATAGTGGTCAGTCTAAAACCCCAATTTGAAATATAATGAGTTAATTAAAATCGATCTAATGGGTCAATAACATGGTGGTCAGTCTAAATTCCCCATTTGAAAAAGAATTAGTAAAAATTAGGGATCTATCATTTACCCATTCTTAAATAAAAAATAAAAAATAAAAACATAAATCAATCAGCTAGACTAATACCCAAGGCACCACCTTAGGTCTAAGTCATCAAGCGACTTTTAAAGCCATTAATTCAGGTGGCCGGCTAACAATTCGTAGGAGGGTGGTGGCAAACCCTGCATGCCACGCCAGCCAACAGCTCCCTACACTCACTATTACCGACCGATCTAGTACTTTTAATTGAAAAAAATAATTGAGTAAATTTGATAAAACGAATGTAAAGACCAATTGTTTCGTGAAATCCTACACGTTGATTGTCCCCCGTCCCTTCTTAAATGACAAAGTTGGAAGTCGCATTGTCAAAATATCAGGTCCAAAGAAGGGAAGAACGCCGGCACTATGTATACGTCAAAACATTTTGTCAGCGTGCGTACACGGGCCATTTGAAAACAATTTGTTGAGCATTTTCCGGGGGTAGGCTGAGTATATCTCTTGTCTGTCTAATTCGGGCCACATTCCGGAGAGCGCGAAGAGCCCATCCTAAACGCCAAAACACGAGAGACACGCGCGACCGAGATCTCTATACCAAGCGCCATGGAGGGCCCGGAAAATAAAATTAAAACAAACGCGAGATGGTCTCGACGATACGCCGTTGATGAATCCTGCCTCCCCCGAAAATGACGGCCGCGTACTGGGCGAGAAAGCGAACGGATTGATACGTTTCGGAATGGCACGGGACGTCCCGCCACGGAATCAACGGGGGTTCTTTTTTAGAACGCGCGGGCGCCTGTGCGGAGGAGAGCGCAATTAGGCTTAGGACAGCATTTCCGAACTATTTCTCGCGACACAATGCGCCATCCGCAGCCTCTCCTAATCCCCATCCCCAGCCTCTCTTCGTCCCCCGCTGGCTTTGACACTCAGATCCCGGGACGCGATCCGCCGAGAGGGTGAAATAACGTCGTCATTAAACGAAATAACGCGAAACAAAGGCGAGAGGAGCGGAGCCGTTTTAACATCGGAAACGAAGGCAATTTGGGAGAATTAAATAAAGGGGAAAATGTGGAACGAGATCGCCGAGATTTGAGTCTACGACAATGTTGTTTCCTATTGTCTTTATATCTTTGAAAAGAGATCAAAGACCTCGTTTACTCGAAATTGAATCGAAAAAGAGACGCACGCTTAATGGGAAGATAAGTAATTATATAAGCATTACGATCTAAGGATTGTTTTTAATCGACATTTTCGCTATCTATATAGACAGGCAAGCAACCTTTGAAAGGGTAATTTTTCATCGTCAAATCCTTCACCACCATTGACTAAATTTGAAAGTTATTCAATTTTATGGACTTTGTTTAGATTGTTCGGTCTTTATTGTCTTTATACTGCAAAGCTGTTTTGTTACTAAGAAACAAATTAAACTTTAAAACTGTACACCGAGTGGCAAATCAGTTTGTTTTATTAAGAAACAAACTATACTTTAAAACTGTACACCGAGTGGCAAAGCCATTTTGTTACTAAGAAACAAATTAAACTTTAAAAATGTACACCAAGTGGCAAAGCCGTTTTGTTATTAAGAAACAAACTATACTTTAAAACTGTACATCGAGTGGCAAAGCCGTTTTGTTATTAAGAAACAAATTATACTTTAAAACTGTACATCGAGTGGCAAATCAGTTTGGTTTATTTATAATACAGAATATTTTAAACTGTACACCGAGTGGCAAAGCCGTTTTTTTATTAAGAAACCAATTATGCTTTAAAATTGTACACCGAGTGGCAAATCAGTTTGTTTTATTAAGAAACAAACTATACTTTAAAACTGTACACCGAGTGGCAAATCAGCTTGTTTTATTTTGAAACCGAATATTTTAAAACGGTTACACCGAGTGGCAATTGTTTGTTTATTTAGAAATGAAATATTTGAAAACTTCCAACGCAATTTTACCAAACATCGGGCTAAGATATTATATATACACCAAAAAATATCGGTGCAAAGTCTTTCAAAAAGAATTGATATTATTGACTAAAGGTTTGGAGCCGCAGTAATGTGGGAGTTAAATTATTAACTGAAAACTCAAATCTGGAACGCGAAGGTGGAAAATAAAATAAGTAGTGCTTTCGAGAAATTTTAAAACTTTCACTCCTTTTCAATTTTTAAGAAGAAAAAGTCGAGGGAAAATCTTTTGAAAACTATCAATTATATAAAGACAACTACTTAGAGCCTTCGATATGCGCGATTTGAAAAAAAAAGGGGGGAAATGGTTTAGTCGAGTGGGTTTTGCCCTCCTACGCGCTTTCCACCCCAAAATCACAACGCGACCCACATCCGCGCCATTGACGACTCGCGACCCCTATCCCCCAATATCTTACGATATAACCCTTGGTCCTCACCATCAGCTTAAACTGCACTTTACCCGGAGTTAGGGTGGATGAATTGAAGTCGGGTATAGTCTGCACCCTAATTAGACTCGTTACGAGCGTTTTGTGGGCTGAAAGGGGGGCTTTTAAAGGCTTTGACTCTGTACAAATCCCGTAACACCCTCGTGCGTAAAAATTCTCCGTCGTTCATATCCTTGAAGTTATCTAGGAAGGATTTCACTCTTCAGGAAAAGACAGGCGACCAAAAACACCTTTCATACAAGGTGTGAAACAAGCTCAACAAGTTGATAACTTGCAAAACATACTTTATTACGTTCTTTTTAGACATTAATACGTCTATCACGGATCTTTAAAGCGTCTTTTACGGAACTTTAAAGCGTCTTTTACGGAACTTTAAAGCGCCTTTTGTGGAACTTTAAAGCGTCTTTTGCGGAACTTTAAAGCGTCTTTTGCGGAACTTTAAAACGTCTTTTACGGAACTTTAAAGCGACTTTTGCGGAACTTTAAAGCGTCTTTTGCGGAACTTTAAAGCGTCTTTTGCGGAACTTAAAGCGTCTATTACGGAACTTTAAAGCGTCTATTACGGAACTTTAAAGCGTCTTTTACGGAACTTTAAAGCGTCTTTTACGGAACTTTAAAGCGTCTTTTACGGAACTTTAAAGCGTCTTTTACGGATCTTTAAAGCGTCTTTTACGGAACTTTAAAGCGTCTTTTGCGGAACTTTAAAGCGTCTTTTGCGGAACTTTAAAGCGTCTTTTGCGGAACTTTAAAGCGTCTTTTGCGGAACTTTAAAGCGTCTTTTGCGGAACTTAAAGCGTCTATTACGGAACTTTAAAGCGTCTATTACGGAACTTAAAGCGTCTATTACGGAACTTTAAAGCGTCTATTACGGAACTTTAAAGCGTCTATTACGGAACTTTAAAGCGTCTATTACGGAACTTTAAAGCGTCTTTTACGGAACTTTAAAGCGTCTTTTACGGAACTTTAAAGCGTCTTTTACGGAACTTTTTAAAGCGCCTTTTGCGGAACTTTAAAGCGTCTTTTGCGGAACTTTAAAACGTCTTTTACGGAACTTTAAAGCGTCTTTTACGGAACTTTAAAGCGACTTTTGCGGAACTTTAAAGCGTCTTTTACGGAACTTTAAAGCGTCTTTTGCGGAACTTTAAAGCGTCTTTTACGGAACTTTAAAGCGCCTTTTGCGGAACTTTAAAGCGCCTTTTGCGGAACTTTAACACGTCCTTTTGGGACCTTTAACACATAATTTAACGCCTCTTTTACGAATCTTTACACGTCATTTAACACAGATAATGTCATAAAAGAGCTGTTGATTTAGCAACAATCACCGTATGATGGCACCACTGACTACTCCCATTATTTAATGTCGATATTTACAGACCTATAAATTTACTTAAAATATTTGAAAAACAAAATAAACAATATTCTAAATTTTATTTATGTTGTAAAAACGTTTCAATTTAAAAATATTCCTTACAACCGGCAAGCCAGCCAGCCAAACAGAATCAAAGCGTGAATATTCCACCACAAACCAAATCGTAAGAGTAAAAAGCAGGGCGTTCTAAGAGAGTATCGGCGGGTTTGGAATCGGGATTTATAGGACAGAAAGGACATTTAGCCAAGGTCTTTCAAGGCGTTTCGAACTTTCAAGAGAATTATAGTAACTTTGCTTCAAAATTCGAGTAAAGAAAAAAAAATTGAAAGATATCAATTAAATATAAAAACTGACAGAATAGCTTCGAAAGGTGGTAGATTTTTATTCGCAACAGGTCGTTCAATATTAAATCAACGTTGGCGATTTAATTTAATTTCCGCGGGGGCTTAAGTAATCAATTTTGAAACTCTAAACCCTACTCTTTTTTTGAGCTACGTTAATTATACGCGAAGATCGAACTTAGAGATAGTTCGTTGTAAACTAAATAGGATTAAAATTCCATTTCGTGGCTCAAATTCTACCATTAAACGGTTTTAAATTGCAATCTGGATTGTATTAAAATTTTGCAATTTGAGTTTTCAATTCTTTCCTTTTTTTAGTGGCTAACAGAATTGGATTATAATATACTAATAGAATTCGATTTAAATATACTAACAGAATTGGATTAAAATATGCTAACAGAATTGGATTAAAATATACAAACAGAATTGGATTAAAATATACTAACAGAATTGGATTAAAATATACTAATAGAATTCGATAATAATAATAATAATAATAATAATAATCAGCTAGGCTAATACCCAAGGCACCACCTTAGGCCTAAGTCATCAAGCGACTTTTGATTAAAATATACTAATAGAATTCGATTAAAATATACTAATAGAATTCGATTAAAATATACTAACAGAATTGGATTAAAATATACTAACAGAATTGTATTAAAATATACTAACAGAATTCGATTAAAATATACTAATAGAATTCGATTAAAATATGCTAACAGAATTGGATTAAAATATACTAACCAAATTGGATAAAATATACTAACATAATTCGATTAAAATATGCTAACAGAATTGGATTAAAATATATTAACCAAATTGGATTAAAATATACTAACAAAGTTTGGTTCAAATATTCTATCTTATGGAATGAATCCTACCATGAAAGTTTCTTAAAGGGAGTCGAAATTAAAACGGAAATTTCTCTGCTAACAGGCGTTACGGATTGATTTTAACGTAACAAGTGCCAATCACCCCTAGCTTCTGTTAAACCTGTCGGCAATTTTGTTTTTAATTCGTTGATTCGTTCATATTACCTTTCCTAACATTTTATAAATTAAACCATACTTATAATACTATCAGATCCTTATATGATACTATCAGATCCTTATATGATACTATCAGATCCTTATTTGATACTATCAGATCCTTATTTGATACTATCAGATCCTTATTTGATACTATCAGATCCTTATATGATACTATCAGATCCTTGTATGATACTATCAGATCCTTGTATGATACTTATGAAACTATCAGATCCTTATATGATACTATCAAAGCTTCTGAGTTACTTATGATACTATAAAACCAAGCCATGTGGTTATTCGAATATCGTAAACAAACAAATTTAAAACTTGAGGAAAAATAATTTATTGATTTTTAAGTACCCTGTTTTTTCTCCAAAATCCCAACTTGACTATCGTAGAGAAGGAACTTTAGAGAACTTCCCAAAAAAGAATTATATATTATCTCCGTGATTAACTAATACCAGGGGCTAAATTTCGTCCGCCGAGTTAAAAAAAAAATGTCAATTTCGAAAGACAGAAAAACGTTTTAAACCCCGCATCAATTCATACATTATTTTCCGAGGTCGGCCACTATTCGGTAATTACATAAGGAGACAAATTACACAGTAAAAAAGACTAGGTACATTCCTAGAGATAAAATTTAAAAAAAGGAATTATATCTAAAAGCCTCCAGAAATTGAAAAAGCATACATAAACTTACGTGTTACGGTAAGTTTATTTTGGAAAGGGGATAACTTGTAAATTGGATTGGTTATAGGGACACCTTTTCCCACGAAAAACCGTTCTAGCTATTTATAATATTTGGGAAAGGGTGAAATCCCCTGCAGGTATTTCCACTTCGGTTACATCAGGCAATTGTTTTCCTCGCAACATGATAAGTTAGGTTTGCCCTGGGGATGATTTGATTGTAATTTGATTGTTTCAGGTCGTGAGACATTTTATTAAGAGATTTGTTTTCTGTTTGTATAATTTTATCGCGTGATTTTCTCTTAAATTGGCTTACGAGATTTTGTTTACTGGGAAAAACCACGTGTTTAAACTTTCGTTCCACGTTTATTTTTCGGACAAGTAGCTTTGGTTTTCGTTTATTAATTGTTCTATTCAATGCACATGGAAATTAGTTTTTAGGATTCTGTTTGCAAAATTTAAGATGAGGAAATTAGATTTAAAATTTAAAAAAATTATATATATTACCGATTATTGGCGCCACCCAGTTTTAAGAGTATTCCGGAGTGCCCCGTTTCTACATCAGAGCGATCTAAGTGTGCTCTTAGTTCAGTAAAAGAAATTCTAAATTATGTAAATGATTACCATGATATTTTAATATTCTAAATGTTCAAAAACATTGTATTCCAGTCTTCCAGAACGATATAAAAGTGCTACGATTGCAGTAATAGAAAATTTAACTACTTCTACATTTTGAAATAGGATTACTTCAAGATAATTTTAATAATTTGAATAATCAAACGTATATATTCCCTAATTTGAATGTTCAAAAATATGGTGTCTGATTTTTCCACCTCAACTGCCAGCTCCTTAAGCAATTTTTTCGAATACGACCATCGTTAAACCCTCATAACTGGTGGCGGGTGAAATATGTGTTATCCCAAAATTAATGTTCTCAAGACATTAGACAGTTAACCATATTTCCCTACAAAGTGAAAACTCGGTAAAAACACATTCCAAATGATCTAACCTCTTGTTTTGAAGGAAATAACGATTTAATAATAAATTAGTCGAGAAAGGCTCGTGATAAGTGGGCGACGGAAAAAAACGAAGCAAAACCTAGAATGTCGAAAACCGCGAATACCACCTGTTGTAGGTGGCCGGACGTCCTGCACCACCTCATCGCGATAGACTCCAATATATTTAATCATTCGTAGATTATTTCGCAACCTACGGTAACAGCCAGGAATATAGGCCAGACAGCGAAGTGGGGTTTTGATTAGCTTCGATTACGAGACAGTAGAATTAAAGGCGGGGGCGAGGGTGCAGTCGTCCACTTTCTAGCTTTAAACCGTATCTCGAGGTTACCAGCCACGGTTCAATATTTATCGAAAATAAAGAAAATATATAAAAAACAATGAGGGAAAATTTGTGGAAGATCGGAGGAGGTTGAGCCGTAAGGGCATCCTACGCAGATGGCGAATGGCGGATTCTCGTGTTCGAGGGACATCAACTTTCTTCCGCCCAAATATGGACGTACGCTAATTCCTCCCCCCCCCCCCCATCTTCAACTATAGACTTTTTTTATGTTATCTTTATCGCGAAATTTACTTAAAATGATATGTTTATTAGTACGGCTCATCCTCCGAATTGTACCTCCCGATTGTGTACGCAAACAAACAGCCATATCACTGTATCAACAGAGGTATTTAATTTGTTATATCATACGGGTTGTATCATAATATTCATAACAGAGAGGTTAAGAAGGCAAAATACGTTCAAAGGATTTACGTTGAGTTTAAAGAGAGGTGCAAGAAAGTAAAATGCGTCGAGCATAAAGAGAAGTTCAGAAGTGGAAAGACGTTGACTTAAAAGAGTGGTGAAGAAGGTAAAATGCGTCGAGCTTAAAGAGAGGCTAAGCAAGTAAAATGCGTTGAGCTTAATGAGAGGTGAAAGAAGGTAAAATGCGTTGAGCTTAATGAGAGGTGAAAGAAGGTAAAATGCGTCGAGCTTAATGAGAGGTGAAAGAAGGTAAAATGCGTCGAGCTTAAAGAGAAGTTCAGAAGTGGAAAGACGTTGACTTAAAAGAGAGGTGAAAGAAGGTAAAATGCGTCGAGCTTAAAGAGAAGTTCAGAAGTGGAAAGACGTTGACTTAAAAGAGAGGTGAAAGAAGGTAAAATGCGTCGAGTTTAAAGAGAAGTGAAAGAAGGTAAAATACTTCAAGCTTAAAGAGAAGTTCAGAAGTGGAAAGACGTTGACTTAAAAGAGAGGTGAAGAAGTTAAAATGCGTCGAGCTTAAAGAGAGGCTAAGCAAGTAAAATACGTCGAGTTTAAAGAGAGGTGAAAGAAGGTAAAATGCGTCGGGTTTAAAGAGAAGTTCAGAAGTGGAAAGTGACTTAAAAGAGAGGTGAAAAAAGGTAAACTCGTCGAGCTTAAAGAGAGGCTAAGAAGGTAAAATATGTCGAGCTTAAAGAGAGGCTAAGAAGGTAAAACTCGTCTAGCTTAAAGAGAGGTGAAAGAAGGAAAAATTCGTCTAGCTTAAACAGAGGTTAGAATTTACGAAGACAAAATATACGCCTAGAGAACATCTCTAGAATTTTTCAAGGCACATTCTTTAAGCCCATACACGTGCAGTTCAAAGTAATTAGGCTTAAGTATTGCATTGAGAAAAGTATAACTCGTTCACATTTTTATCATCAAAACCAACAAATAAAACGTTGAAGAAATTTCGAATACGATCTAACATTTAGTAATTTTTGAGAACGGCGAATCGTTCTTCATCACGTCGCGTCGGGAAAAATATCGCCGGATCGGTTCTAATGACGACGGCGCGCGGATTAGCTTAGAAGCGACCGGTTTTCGAGACTTTCCAACGAAGTCTTCGACGATCAATTTCAAGATCGCCATGTCCTCGTTGGGCATCGGCCTTTTAATTTTGTCATTAGTAAACGCGTTTAATTAGATTAAGGTTTCAACAATGTTTTTCCGTGATTCTAATTTATACCTTTATCGATAATATCTGGCCAAATAACTATCTTCACGTCTTCTAAGCGTCCTCTAAGCTTGACAGGTCCGTACTTGGGGGGGGGGGCACCAGGGGATGCTCAGCGCCCCCAAATGAGTACTTAAGCATCACCAATCCGACTGACTAAAAAAAATCGATTGCTCAATTACCGGAAGATATGATCTAAAATATTTGTATATTATTCAAAAAGGAAAATTACCAAATGTCGGTATATATACTAATTTCATACGTGGGGATATAAAAAGGACTCAAGACATTGGCACCCCCAAAAAGAATTTGAGCGCCCCCCAGTTTTGGCGACTGTGCACGGGCCTGAAGCTTAACCTTTAATAGGGCCCTCCTGACCTTGCAGTTGTCACGTATTTTTTATAATATTTGTCATAACAAGTACCGCTAATTGGCAACATTACCACGATGATGATATGTCCAAAACATGTTGGAATTCCGATTACCAAAATTATATCGAAAATTCACATTGGATAAAAAAAATTGTTTAAAATGTCGTTAAGTTAAAAATACCGCAAAAATTTAATAACGCTTACGGACAATTACCGAAAATAAGAAAACAAATTCTTACCAATAACGAAACGGAGACAATCTTCGATACCACCAACCGATAAAGTCAAAAAAAAGCTTCAAAACATAAAAACCCGAGCGTGAAAAAAGTTCCCGGGACGTAACGCGTACGATCACGGGGCAAAGGAGACCTGTATCAAGCGCCGTACATTCCGCCGAAAGTTCGGTACCGCGGTAAACTACACGCGAGACAACCGAGAGTGACTGGTGGCTAGTTCGCCAACGTGCGGGTCTCGTGGGATACACACTCTCCCTACAGTTGCACCGACGACTCAGCTCCAAAGTTCCCAACAACTTTTTCTACGACTCACCTGCCAAAAGACTTTTACACCCACCAAGATTTTTGGAACCCCCTCCACCTCTCCCCGGTTCCTTTTTGGCTCCTCCAAACTCATTCTCTATCTCCTCTCGCTCTCTCGGGAGAGGGGGGTTATAAGAAGGGCTACCTTATCCGAATGATAAAGGTGGGTACGTTCCCGCTCCCCCCTGTTCGGTTTTCTTCCCAGGGCAGCGTTTCTTCCACCCCTGCCACCATCGAACCCCTGCCACCGACTCGAGGGAGGAGTCCCGCCGAAGAACAGCGTCTTTCTCTCTGGCTCTTGAGAATGTTTGTTACAAAAGGACCTGCCCGCTTTCATTTCTACCGATCGAGAAGACGGCGGCCGGGCCCCGGGAAAGTTCATCAATTCCGGGGCCCCGAAGAAAGCCGTTACTTCTGGAGATAGTTATCCTTTTAAAGGAGAGGTATCCCTCGTTTGTTCAAACCCGGGCCCTTATGCCGCACGGGACAAGTTAATTAATTGTACCGGCTTCCCCATCCAGTGGCGTACCCAGGATTTTTTCTTAAGGGGTTGGGCGATGAGTTCCAAAACTTTTTAGGTAATGATAAGCAAAAAATGTTATGGGTACTCATGATAGTAAAGGCACCAAAACCAATTTCGCGGGTTTGTCTAAAGGGACAAAAAATACCGTAAATTACTATTTTAGCCTTTTCATTTTACATAGACCAAGTAGCGGCCAACGCCAGAAGTTTATTAATTTTGGCGTTTTGGGCAATTTGTCATTTTAATAAAGCGTCTGCAGACGACAATTCAGCTGTTTTGGGGCCACAATGGCGTTTAAAAAATCTTCGTGGAAATTTAGTAGCTCCGCCCCTTTCGTAACTCGTGATAGTGGATCTGGCCAATCATATCATTTGATTTTACCTACCCTATTAACGGAATTCAAGCGGGGAAATTAGTCAAATTCAAACTCCGTTGTGGCCCTTTAAAGCAACTGTTGGCTCTATCATTGCCACATGGATTATGATAAGATGATTCTTCGGAAAAAACGACTTTACTGGAGAACGTGGTGCCATCTATTAATGGCACTCGAAGCTAAAATTCAAAATAGCGAATCATTAACGTCGTCAGAGAACCATTGTAGAGTATTATAATTAGACAACTTATACTCTACTTAGTGAACCATAACCTAAATTATATATCCCATATAAAATATATCGTTAAAAATTACTATAATTTAAGTTATTGTCAAATTTATAGACGAGCCAATCAAAATGTATCTTAAGCATCTTGTTTTGAGGTCGATGCTAGCGACATCTGTTGAAAAAGAGGTAGTACACGTCGAGCCGACACTGTCAACAATAATTTACATTTTCAAACATCAATTTCGTTAGATACGGTATGTTTCTCAGACTGACGAATAGGGAACGAATTTAACATCTTTAAATGGAGTTAAATTTAAGCCGTCAACAGTCGTTTCGTACTTTTATATTTAAAATTGTTTAATAGTATTCCCTCCCCCTTTCATTGAAATTCGCTAGCGACTCCTATGAACCGAAAAGGAAAGCTTTTACGTAAATATTTTAACAGGAAGAATAAATAATCTACGTACTTCTGCAAAATTTTAATAAACCTATATCAAACAGTATGACGTCAATTTACGGTTATTTTAATTGTATATGTAATACGAATTTAAAATTTTGACTAAATAAAATAAAATAAATTAATCTACATTCTCGAATTTAAATCGAACTTGGTCGTAAAAAAAATAAAAACATTCAAAAATATTAAAATACAATAAAGCATAAAACCACCGTATTCATAATTACTAAAATATGTAAATTAAATTTAGCGTAAAATCGATTTGCATTTTTCAATACTGAAATTCAGGCAACCCAAGGGGGGGGGGCAACTTTATAGGTAATATATCATTATCTTAAAAAGGCCCTTAGCTATTTTTCGTAATAGGGAAGAGGGGGGTGCCAGCGGGGGAGGGGACGCATTTACCAAAACCCGAAAATCACTTAATTAATATTCGCGGGGAAAGGTAGCAGCTATCCCTTCGAAAAAAAGTCGAATGTTAATAAAATGTTGGTAGTAAGGATGCCCAAAAACACTAATCGCATGCAAATAATAAAAATAAATACTTAATATTATACATTTTTTTAAATATTCGTTAAAAATGTTTTATGGCGGGAACAATTTCGCCTTCAACAGGTTCTATTGATTTTCCGGCGGGGTTCGGGGAAAGCCTGGAAACTCAACAAGTAGAGATGGTGCCGCCATCTAGTTGCAAACGACGGAACTAGTCAACAACTTTTTATCATATTCGATTTAGATTTATTAAATTAAAACTTTAACCGTTAAAAGACTAAGAAATCAAGATAGAGGATACTATTGTGAAATGGAAGACATTTGAGTGTCGACAGTGGATTCTTAACCGGGTTAACCCTGACAATATTTTTCCGCAACAAATAAACCAATCTTTGATTTAAAAAAAAGTGGAGACTATATCGCCATCTATGTTTCCAATCGAGTAACAAATTAAAATACCTAAATTTCAAACGTAGTCCTATATTTTTTCCCATTTTGTAAAGCAAATAGATAAAAAATAACCGTTAAGTCGTCGTCCATAACGCGTAATGCTAAGGTAGCAAAGGCTTAATTCATTATTAACTGTACATTACGGAAAATTAATGCACAGTTAATGAAAAATTCAAGTAAACAGTGTGAACCGTATACATAATTTAAAATCGGTGCTCCCCGTCTTGACGTCAATCGCATAAACTATTTAGGAAGTCCTAGATTTAATATTAATATTCAATACTTCATTCCGATTGATTTAGGGCTCAGGCAGAGACAGCGACACCGTCCGGAGAGTCGGTAGAAAATGCGTCTGCAATGACGTCAGGTAAACTTGACATTCTTCGCTTCAGGAGGGACGGGGGGATGATTGTTGGCAAGGTCATGACGTCACTCCGGGGATCGTCGCCACGGTAACCGCGTTTCCTCCTCCGGGCGCTCTTCAAACTTCAAAGGAGAGATCCTTTTCACTCTATTTGCATTCGCAAATTAGTGAATCCCAAGGGACAAACGCGACGGATTTAGTCCAGTCTCTTCCAGAAGTTGCAAATCGCATTCGATATTTATGAATTTACTAATTATTTGTTTGCAACTTGTTGTATTTGCAAGGCATTTCCCAGATTAAGTTTGCAGAGGACTATAATAGGGTTTTACGGGATGTGCAAAAATAAAATATTGAATTATGTTTGGGCCAAAATTAACGGTGTTCCTATAAAGTTCGTCTGTACGTACAATTTTTTTTATTCATTCTTTATTCTGTACCCCCCAACTAAAATCCTAGTTACACCACCGAATAATTTAATTATTTAACGTACAGATACTGCACAGATAACTTTATAGATAAGTTTATTTAATTTAGGAAATTTTGGGCTAAATTACAGCTATTTTTATTAAATATTTTTCTATAACTGACATGCGGTCATTCAATCAGTAAAATTCTGAATAAATTGTTCATTTTGGGGGATCGAGGGGTCACCAGGACTTCCAAATTAAATGAGAAACATTTATAGAAAATTTATAAATATATTTTATAAGTAACAACTAATTTTTATATTTTTGCATTAAAGTTGATGGAGACCATCTGGAAAAATATAACTATTTGCAAGTATGAGCAATCATGCAAATCATTATCAATGTTGCGCCATTTTGGGCCCGATTCGGATGCGAGATTATCATTCGAAAATCCGTGGGCCCTGTATCGGGAAATCGAGCGAATACGAACCGATTCGACTCCACGCATCGCGCGCGTTTTACCAAAAGCCAAACGCGCGTGAATTTAAATACTTAGGGAAAATTATGCCCTTCTAATTGGTGGATCTTAAAATTCATTTTGCGCGTGAAAATACGCCGCCATTTTAGGGTATAAAAGCAGGTAAATAAGCCTGCTATACCTCACAATGTAAAGGTCCTGTCACGTGCAAAAACGTCATTTTTAAATCGGTTAATTGAAATTGTCAAGATGGGCCCTAAAATGAATGCTTCTGAGCCTTTTCGGCCTGGGCCCTGGAGATGTTGCACCCTTTTAAAAAGGATGACATTTTATTTGCAAATATGCATTTGGTCAAGGAAGTGTCAAGCGTGTTAAATTTAATATTAGTAAGTATAAATATTGCAAAACGCGCAGAGAAAAACCAATAGAATAAGTATCTTAGACACCTTTAAAAAGGATGACATTTTTTGGCAAATATGCATTTGGTCAAGGAAGGGTCAAGCGTGTTAAATTTAATATTAGGAAGTATAAATATTGCAAAACGCGCAGAGAAAAACCAATAGAATAAGTAACTTAGACACTTTTTAAAAGGATGACGTTTTTTTGCAAATATGCATTTGGTCAAGGAAAGGTCAAGCGTGTTAGCGTGTTAAATTTCATATTAGGAAGTTTAAATATTGCAAAAACGCGCAGAGAAATAATTAGAATGTGTATCTTACAGACAGTTAAAAAGGATGACGTATTTTTACAAAAATGCATTTGGTCAAGGAAGGGTCAAGCCTGTTAAATTTAATATTGGGAAGTTTAAATATTGCAAAACACGCGGATAAAAGCAAATAGAATAACTATCTTAGGCACCGTTAAAAAGGATGACGTATTTTTGCCATTATACATTTGGTCAATGAAGGATCAAACGGGTTGTAAATTAACACCAAAATTTACCGGATTTTACCAGAAAAAATAACTAAAAGACAACTTGACATGAAATTAAATGAATCTTACCGCCGAGATCAAAGGAGAGTGTTCTGTTCAAAAGACACGTGTTGCGAAATCGAGACGCACTTAGCCAGAAGCAAACTCGAACTTTAGAAGGTCCTCGTACCTTGTAGCCCAAGAGTTTAAACTCTAGAGAGAGACAGCGGTATCTGGTCCGGTTGGCGCGGTGACTTTGACCTTGCAGAAGCGGAACTGCGAGAATGGGACCCCCGAAGGTGTCTTGTCAAAAGCCCAAAAACCACGTTTTTCGGCCTTTAAAGTTCGCGTGGCGTGTCCGCCCCCGCAGCGAACCCTGAACCCGGCCGCTGTTGCCCCTGGAAACCGTCTTGACGCACACGCCGTCGTCATGGCGACCCAGAAGACGACGCAGCCGGAGCCAGAGAGGCAGGCGTAACTAAGGGGGATGGAGAGAGAGAGAGAGAGAGAGAGAGAGAGAGAGAGAGAGAGAGAGAGAGAGAGAGAGAGAGAGAGAGAGAGAGAAAGGATGGGGAAGTCGTCATCAGTAGCCGTTTCTCGGGCGCTCCCGGCTCGCGCTGCGGGGGGAAGGCACGGGGGAAGAAAGACAGAGAGAACGGCGTTTCAAGGTCAAGGCCGCCAGTCTGATCACCTTACTGGGTCGCGACGTCTCTCTCCGGTAAAAAGCCCGCCCGCTGGCTCGTATTCGGATCTGATCCCGCGCAATTGGGCTACATTTCTTTAAAGGGCTTTGATGGCTAAAATTCTTTCGCAAAATTAACAATTTAAGTCTTTTGCACAAGTTTTTTTTACAATAATTTAGAACTAAATTTTTCGGATTATTTTCCTTTAAGCGATGAGTCCAGGACCCGTGGACACTTGCTCAAACATCGTAAGCCCAAATCTAAAACTTCGGTCCGTTTTAAATTCTTTTCGAGCAGTGTCATTAACGATATCGTAACTGAGAAAATGTATTCTTTATTCCGTTCAAAATGAATGGCCTTCTTGGGGTTAGAGAGTTGATTATGTTTTCTTTATAATTTTTCGCTTTGTTTTGATCTCTATGTATTCATATTTTATTATTATTTTGCATTCTGTTTTTCTGCGCACAAGTCAGCTTCTTGGCTTTGCAGATATTGTTTTTTTTTAATCAATAAATATGTGGGCAAAAGGTAATGAAGAATAGTACGAATTAAAACCATTGTTTTTTGATTTCGGAATTAAACCAATTCAGTTTTTATAAAGGCTTATACTTAGGCTATGGTATTAAATAAAGCATCGCGAATTTTAATTAAAAATATTTTTTTATCAAAATTAGGAACGTAATTCATAATTAAATTTAAATCTATTAAATTTAAATCTATTAAATTTTACATTTAAATTATTTTATCTTTATTTTAACGGCGTATTTAATATTACGAATATAAAAGTCACGATTTCAAATTAATCAACTATTTAAAATTTAAGGGTTACCTAAAATTCTTACGAAATGGAGCTACTAGTAAAATAAATAAATAAAAGTCAATATGCTCAAAATTGGGATTATTGAACGCTAAAAACTATTTACATTCGATGGTGAAATTTATTTTTCTCCACAGCTTCGTAATATTTGCGCCACGTCACTCCTAATCTGTTTAAACTAAATTGAGTAAATTCTTAAATTTTATTTGAATCTGACAATAGTATATTTATTGCCCAAAAAAAGCTATCTTTAAAACTACGATCTAGAGCTGAGCTCAAATAGCATTGCGCCGTCAGTCCCACTGTACCCCAACAATATGATATTTGTGAGATACAGTGGAACCGTCAACGCAATATCATAAAAAATACCCTCTTTAAAATTACCATCTAGAGCTCAAATTTCATTTCGTCGTCAATCCCACTGTACCTCAACAATATGATATTTGTGAGGTACAGTGGAACTGACGACGCAATATTATAAAAATACTCTCTTTAAAACTACGATCTAGAGCTCGAATTGCATTGCGTCGTCAGTCCCACTGTACCCCAACAATATGATATTTTTCACGTACAGTAGAACTGACGACGCAATATTATAAATATCAAAAATCAATAGTTTCGATTACTTACTTATTTTCAATGGGAAGATGAGGTAAGTTAAATTTAATAAAAGCCACTGTTTAATTTAAGAAGTTACGAAATCTTGATAAACCACTTAAAGTCATCGTTTAATTTAAAGTCTGAGAAGAGAAGTTTCCAGTACTAAATGGAAACAACGTCATCTTAGGCCTAAGTCGGAATGTCGCCACGTGTCTGGTCCGCGCGGCGCAAGGCGAGGGGGATGCGAACTGGAAGCGCGGTTGAATGGACAAGCGACGTCGATAGTCGTTATCTGAGGAAGCACGTGCTCCTGGGATGGCCGTAGATTACAGCTCCAGTTATAATACAGAAAAGGCGAGAGATAAAACGAGGGGGGGGTCTCTAATTCGGAGCCTATTTTTAGCCACTCAAACGTAATGTACGCGCTTTAAAAATGCAACGCAGACGTTCGTTACAACCAATTTTCGTATGACGTCATTCTTCTATAGCTTTGCTTGGCCATTATAAAAGGTGATAGAAGGGTACAGTTGGCGTTAATAAGTTGCTTTGACCAGTGGCGTTGCCAGAAATTCGTCAAGGGGGGGTCGAAGTATGAGAATGTTAAGAGGGGGGTCGATAAGGGGGTGGAAATTTTGTACAGTCAAAGGTAGGCCCAAGGGGGGGGGGCTGGACATAGAAACCCCCCTTATCTACGCTACTGACTGTGACTGCACTATATTTCTAACTCAATGCCCCCCCCCCCCCCCTGTGAACCTTAAAACAGTCTGACCCCCTTGGATTACTTTCTGGCTACACATCTGATTGATAACGTCACACGCGTACTTGGACGTAGCTTTGACTACACTAAATTCTAACCCCTCTTTGACCCGCTCGGACCCGCTTGATGGCTTGTGTTAAGCGTTCCATTCCATTTTGCTTTACGTTTGTATTAAACTCAATTCAATTCAGTTCAATAATATAATCTAATGTAATTCAATGTAATTCAATGTAATTCAGTGTGGTTCAATGTGGTTCAATGTGGTTCAATATAGCTTAATGTAATCTGAGGTAATTAAATGTTATCTGAGGTAATTTAATGTAATCTGAGTTAATTTAATATAATATGAGGTAATTTAATGTAATCTGATGTAACTTAATATAATATGAGGTAATTAAATGTAATCTGAGGTAATTAAATGTAATCTGAGGTAATTTAATGTAATCTGAGTTAATTTAATATAATATGAGGTAATTTAATGTAATCTGACGTAATTTAATATAATATGAGGTAATTAAATGTAATCGGAGGTAATTTAATGTAATCTGAGATAATTAAATGTAATCTGATGTAATTTGATGTAATCTGAGGTAACTTAATATAATATGAGGTAATTTAATGTAATCTGAGGTAATTTAATTTAATGCAATGTAATATAATATAGTTTAAAGTGTAATTTAATATAGCCTAATGTAATTTGATATAGCCTAATTTAATGTAATATCATCATTTTATATAATAGTATAAAAAAAAATGAAAATGATGTATATTTTTATATTCATATAGTAGCATTCTAAGTTAGTTATCTTCTTGAAAAAAAAAGGGTGAAATTCCTCGCCGATAAATGGTCGCATTCAGCGCCATCTATCGCGAGTTGACTCCTTTAATGAGCGTCGATCGGCGTCGTCCAAACAAATTTCGTGAAAGAAGCCAATAAGTTAAACGCTTTCCAAATAGTCCATGAGTGGAATAATCTCGAAAGTGTCTCAAAAATCGTCAAATTTACGAGTTACGCGAGATAACCGATTTAGCGTGGTTCTTATTGGTTTATCAACGGAAAATTTCGCGGAAATGAACGGGCGAAATTACGCAACGCGTATTTCCCCCAGTGTGAACGACACTTTAGCATCGCCTATTAGCTGCAGAATGCGGGAAGCCGGTTTAAATAGAGCCAACAGCGGTCTATCGCTATAAAAATCAAACTATATGTTTCTTAAAATATGGCCACTACTATATCAGAGTTTCACATCAAATTTGTCCGACAATACCGTCTGGCTTTGTTACCATGGAAAAACGCCATGTGACGAATAAAATAAATAATAATTGTTTTCACCCTGTAACTATTTTCTGTTCTTTAATATTTAGTTATAGTTTAAAATATTGCCATGCTAACAAAGCGTTTAAATATTAATAGTGTTCATAATCTTTTCTGAAATATTTAATTGGAAATAAAAACCAGTTTACTGAAATTGAAAAACCAGTTTATTGAAAGTGAAAAACCAGTTTATTGAAAGTGAAAAACCAGTTTATTGAAAGTGAAAAACCAGTTTATTGAAAGTGAAAAACCAGTTTATTGAAAGTGAAAAACCAGTTTATTGAAAGTGAAAAATCAGTTTATTGAAAGTGAAAAATCAGTTTATTGAAAGTGAAAAACCAGTTTATTGAAAGGGAAAAACCAATTTATTGAAAGGGGAAAAGTGGAAAACCAATTTATTGAAAGGGGAAAACCAATTTATTGAAAGGGAAAAACCAGTTTATTGAAAGGGAAAAACCAGTTTATAGAAAGGGAAAAACCAATTTATTGAAAGGGGAAAAGTGGAAAACCAGTTTATAGAAAGGGAAAAACCAATTTATTGAAAGGGGAAAAGTGGAAAACCAATTTATTGAAAGGGGAAAACCAATTTATTGAAAGGGAAAAACCAGTTTATTGAAAGGGAAAAACCAGTTTATAGAAAGGGAAAAACCAATTTATTGAAAGGGGAAAAGTGGAAAACCAATTTATTGAAAGGGGAAAAGTGGAAAACCAGTTTATAGAAAGGGAAAAACCAATTTATTGAAAGGGGAAAAGTGGAAAACCAATTTATTGAAAGGGAAAAACCAGTTTATTGAAAGGGAAAAACCAGTTTATTGAAAGGGAAAAACCAGTTTATAGAAAGGGAAAAACCAATTTATTGAAAGGGGAAAAGTGGAAAACCAATTTATTGAAAGGGGAAAACCAATTTATTGAAAGGGGAAAACCAATTTATTGAAAGGGAAAAACCAGTTTATAGAAAGGGAAAAACCAATTTATTGAAAGGGAAAAACCAATTTATTGAAAGGGGAAAAGTGGAAAACCAATTTATTGAAAGGGGAAAACCAATTTATTGAAAGGGAAAAACCAGTTTATTGAAAGGGAAAAACCAGTTTATAGAAAGGGAAAAACCAATTTATTGAAAGGGGAAAAGTGGAAAACCAATTTATTGAAAGGGGAAAAGTGGAAAACCAGTTTATAGAAAGGGAAAAACCAATTTATTGAAAGGGGAAAAGTGGAAAACCAATTTATTGAAAGGGAAAAACCAGTTTATTGAAAGGGAAAAACCAGTTTATTGAAAGGGAAAAACCAGTTTATAGAAAGGGAAAAACCAATTTATTGAAAGGGGAAAAGTGGAAAACCAATTTATTGAAAGGGGAAAACCAATTTATTGAAAGGGAAAAACCAGTTTATTGAAAGGGAAAAACCAGTTTATAGAAAGGGAAAAACCAATTTATTGAAAGGGGAAAAGTGGAAAACCAATTTATTGAAAGGGGAAAAGTGGAAAACCAATTTATTGAAAGGGGAAAACCAATTTATTGAAAGGGAAAAACCAGTTTATTGAAAGGGAAAAACCAGTTTATAGAAAGGGAAAAACCAATTTATTGAAAGGGGAAAAGTGGAAAACCAATTTATTGAAAGGGGAAAACCAATTTATTGAAAGGGAAAAACCAGTTTATTGAAAGGGAAAAACCAGTTTATTGAAAGGGAAAAACCAGTTTATAGAAAGGGAAAAACCAATTTATTGAAAGGGGAAAAGTGGAAAACCAATTTATTGAAAGGGGAAAACCAATTTATTGAAAGTGATAAACCAGTTTATTGAAAGTGATAAACCAGAGTATTGAAAGTGAAAATCCAGTTTATTGAAAGCGAAAATCCAGTTTATAACAAGACGTACGACGGTCAGAATACACACAATCCTCCTAATGTGTTAAGTTTGTTTGAGCTATTCACAGCAATCTGCAGCGCCGTTATCACAACCAAAATATATCCACGGTCACACATATATTCAAATTTACACTTATTTGTTACTTCTAGTCATACTTTGAAAGCATCGAAGATACCTTCGATCAGTGTAACTCTTATTGTTTACTTCTGATAACACTTATTTGTTACTACTAGTCAGCCGTTGAGTGTCACACTTATTTCTTCTGGTTATACGACAAAGACTAGTTCGATTAGTTTCATACTTATTTGTTACTTCTTATCACACTTATTTGTTACTTCGGATCACACTTATTTGTTACTTCTGATCACACTTATTTGTTACGTTGAGTGTCACACTTATTACTTCTGGTCATACGCCGAAGACTAGGTAGATCAGTGTCATACTTAATTGTTACTTCTGGTCATACGTTGAAAGCGCGGCCCACTCTGAACGGCCTTGAAAAACGCCAGAGGGAAACGGGCGCGTAGACCTCTATAAACACGCGGATTTACAATGTTGGAAATTGCGGGGGTCCGTATACGCTGCCCAAAAAACCTTACTTAGAATTAAATTTAAGGAACGTTTTTACAATTCTAGGTTATATGTAAACCACAGATATTCAAAAATATAACTTTCATGAAAATCGGACTTAAATATGTAGATTTTTATGCGGAAATATAAAACCACGAAAACTGGGGTCCCGTAAATTACCCTGAAAACTATACTTAAGTTTAATATTTACTGATATGACCGAAGTTGTAGGTCCACTGAATCCTAACCTATCCAATAATATTTTTTTTAACGTTATCGGACTTAATTTTAAACAAAATATCTACCACATAAAGGAAATCACCGAAAATAGTAAATTGGGCAAATTCCCAACTTCTTGGGCTCCGATTTGAAAACTTTATGAAAGGCTATCAATGGTAATATATGTACTTTTGAACGAGATATCATTGACTCTTCTAGTTATAACCGTTGAAGAGGTATGCGTGACACGGCGCCATCGGCGGCAACGGCTACACTGTACGTGAGACTAATACTAAAAATACAGAAACTAACATCAAAATATAAGAAAATGTGTTAACAGGCTATTAATTAGTGATATTTTTCCCAATATGGCGTTCCGTGATACAGTTTGAAGCTACTGTACTAGTGTTTGGTTGATAAGTCATAAATACATAATGATAGTTTTGGCGTGATATCATTACCTTTATAGAGTAAGTTTTGACTCGACTTCTTTTCCCACATTAGGCACCGCCTTGGTGTCGTGGCCGCCATCTCAAGAAACCATAATGAGAGATACAACCACGGCGACATAAGGTAGTAACGCATAACGTACGGTAGTCATCACCAAGGGGTAAAAAAACGATACAGCGTCGATATAAATCGAACCATTCTAGTCTCCGCATTTTATAGGCAGGTATTTCTCCCCTCTAAACGTTAATGGCCAGATTTATGGACATCTTCTTGTAATACCGCCATCAAGCCGTAAATTCGATCCACTGAGAAAATATCCCTAAAACACGTCTTTTGGGGTAAAAAAAACTCTTAAAAAGCGCGTGGCATGTGCAGTTTAGAAAACATACAGACAACGTTATTTATTATCTTACAGGCTGCGATGGGCAAGCTCCTCTCGTTTTGAGCTGTTGAGAGTAGCTCCAGATTCACCACTTAAAAATAGCGAAAATAAAAGGAGCGTCAATTTAACCGCTCAAAAAAGAGCGAAAATGAGAGGAGCGTCAATTTATCTGCTTAAAAAATAGCGAGTTAAAATGAAGGGACCGCCGTTTACTCCGCTCAAAAAAGAGCGAAAATGAGTAGAGCATAGATTACGCCTCTCAAAAATGAGTGAAATGAGAGGACCGCCGATTACACCCCACACAAATAGAGTGAAAATTAAAGGAGCAACAATTTGCTCGTTGGAAAAAAATAAGCGAAATTTAGAAAACTGCCGATTTCGCCTCTTAAAAATTAGGGAAAATGAGAGGAGCGTAGATTACGCCTCTCAAAAATGGGTGAAAATGAGAGTAGCATCAATTTAACCACTGAAACAAAAACGAAAATGAGAAGAGAGAGAATTTTACTGCTCATAAACGCACGAGTGTAAGTTAATATCAAGATAGCGAGCGCGAGTTGAGCGGCTCTTTTTAGGAAACTGGCCATCACTGGTTACGGACGACCCACCAAGAACCAAATTTCTGGGCATTCCACTCGAAAGTCGAAATCACCTTTTTCTCTAAAAATAAAAAACCCTCAACGCGTATTCGAGGCATCGGCGAAAAGAGGAGATAAATTGGGGTTCTTGAAGGCCCCCAGACCCCGCGTGAAACCCCCCTCTCTCCACGATTCTTTTCATGGAAGCAGCCAGGGTGTCCCCCGCGAGAGTTTCGGAGAAAGTTGGTACCTGCTTTCGAAAAGAATATCATAAAAGCCACAGTTATTCCGTTCTGGCTTGATCGAGGCACCCCCACCTGGCGAACAAGTATAATATTGGCTCGCGGGGAGGTGAGGGTGGTTTTCTTCCCACGCCCCCTTCCACCCACCCTTATCGAGGTCGTGACCTCGCGAGACTAGATTATTTGGTCCGATTTTCTCGATAGGCTATTGCCCCTTTTTCCCATGATGCAGACACGACATTGCATTCTTCTTCTGTCGTCTGCTCCCTAGATTTATGATACCTACTGTCGGCCTATTCCTTTAAATGGCAACCCCTCCCTCCAAAAAATAATACTTTTGATCATATTAAAAATTCTGATATTGCATTGTATATGCTTCCTTTATAATATATTGAAAAATTATTAAAAAACATTCACCATCAAATTGGCCGAATCAGTCTGAAGACGATTAAATTAAAAACTTTAAAATAATATTGAAAAATTATTTAAAAATATTCTCACCATGAAATTTACCGAAACAGTCCGAAGACGATTAAATTAAAAACATTAATTTAATATTTATAATTCTGATATTAAATTAAAAAAATTATTAAAAAATTATTGTAAAGAATCTTTATGAAATTACCCAAATCCGGCTGAAGATGATCAAATTAAAAAAATAATACTTTTGAATTTTTGATAATATTTAAAATTCTGATATTGCATTGTGCATGAACTTTTATATAATTTATTGAAAAATACATAAAACGTATTGCGTGTTGTTCACTAGCAGGCCATTAAAGAGAATATGACCTCAAAGTTTTGGTATGAAACACTAATAACCTTTTCATACGAGGCCTATAAAAGCGGGTTTAGAATCCATTCAGAAAACTACAGTTAAATATTGAATTATGTACGAAGAATAAATTTTATTTTCATTAGCCGTCGTCTGAAAAGACGATAATGCTTAATATTTCCGCAGCTCGTGGCACTGAAGTTTTGGAAATCCAAATAACTACATTCTGATTACACAAGTAAGAAAAAGGTTTGAGTCTATTTGATCGATTCCCAAATGATCGAACGGGTCCCATTTGATCGAATTTCCATTTGATCGAATTGCATTTGATCGAATGGCATTTGATCAAACGAAATTTGATCGAAAGCTACTGTAGGGTAAAACTACTAGTTTTTGGGAGCAAATCGAAAAGGCAACGGTGCATACGCGCCTACGGCGCGCGTACATCAACCTAACCTAACCTGATCCTATTTATATGTATCAAAAACAACGGGCCGTTATCGTCGATGTCATAAAAAATTCCATCATATAGTGTATAAAGTAAAAATATCTTCATCTTTGTGGCTTAATACAGTTAAAGCAATGAATTATTCCATCATTATTCCTTCTGCACTTCATATTGACATTCGGTAAAATAAAAACATACCAACTGGTACTATAAATACTTTTGAATTCGATCAAATAGTATTCGATCATTTGAAGGTTCGATCTTATGAAACAAATGACAAATGGGATTCGATCAAATGGAATTTCGATCAATTGCAACGTATAATGATCGACTGTCGATCACACATTTTTCGATCAAATGGACCAACACCAAGAAAAATAGTAATTTTGCGATAACGTGGGATACAAATAACGCATTAGACATCATCCTTGATGAAATTGGCCTATTTATGATTACTATTTAAACCTTTTTTATGTGTTCAAACCAATTAAAAATATTCAGATGATTTAAAAATATCGCTCATTAAATCCAATTTAAAATAAATCATTGAGTCAAGTCTCAAGCAAGATTTGCTTCGTCCGTATCCCACTTTATCGTAATATTACACTTTTACTATACATTACGTAGTACCGAAATAAATATTTTTGTTAATGTGAACCAAACTCTTAATTTAAAAAAACGCGGTACCGGTATGCAAATCAAAATTACATACGAAAGGAATTCGCCCAACTTATCAGTAAATAAAAAAGTCTTAAAGTCTGCCTCTTTCATGTAAAATAAACTGTTTTTGAACGCCTTGAAACGTTAATTTTACATTTTCAATTCATTTACAACCCCCCCTCGTAATTTATATCTTTAAATTTTTTTTTTGAAAGTTGCTACTTTATTTCCAAAAACCTGGTAACTTGACTTAACGGGGAAAATCGGTAACTTTAACTTTTTATATAATTTTTCAATAAGTGTTTGGTTTTTGGTAGAATATCTATTCTCGAATTGGTTCAGAACAATTTTTCTGTAATCTTTATACTTGACGAACCAACGCAAAACCATACATTTCTCCAATTGTTAAATCTATTTTTTGTAAGATACATAAAGAATAATAATTAATACTATGATAAATAATTTAAAATCTGTGTGGAGTATATTTTCAATTTAGACCCTTAATTATTTTATAAAAATTATTTAAAATTGGCTTTTTAAGCTAATAGATTTTGTGTTTATATTATTTATTACCGTTTCAAGATTTCTACACATTTGCAGAAAATAATATTTTTAACAATTTTGCATTGATTACTACTATTTTTTTTGAATTATTTACCGTGCACTAATTTAACGTTTAATAGAAAATATACTCAAAAAAATATTTATATTAAAAGTGTTTTGAATCTGTTGATCCTAATGAAATTTGGAATTTAGATTTTAAATTTACTATCAAGAACGCATAGAAGTAATTAAGAACTATGTACGATAACTTTGTCCCCTGCTGCCATGATGTTATACTTCTCAAAATGGAAACGCCCTAAATGTCTGTTCTGTAGCGCCATCTAGAAAATGCAAAAGTGGGATATTTTTTCCTCACTCTGATTGAAGATTTAAAATTGGTCAGATAATTTTTTGGAATTAAATTCTCAGACTGAAGTATAATATTTTTTTAATTATAAAAATAATGATAATATCAATAAATAATAAAATAAATTACAATTTATAGACTTTATTTTCATCTATTGTATAGAAATGTAAGCACTAGACGTCCCCAATTAATAACCCAGAATTTGAGAAGTATAACTTCATGGTGCCAGTATTTAATATTTTCACCGATCTTAGTTACTTCTACGGGTTCTTGTTATTATTTACAAAAATTAGATTTTTTGAGATAGCTGATTTTGGAAGTAAATAAGCGAAGAGTGTAGGTATGCGCGTCGAAAAGCGAGGGGATTTTGACCCTTCGAATGACCTGTCGCGCATGGCGGGGGCGGAAACGTCGGACTGGTTCTGGGAAAGAGCGTCGAGGAATGGAATGACCCCAACTGGCCCCCCGAAAGCGGCTGACTCAATTCGCGGCTAAATAGAATACCAACGAAATAGCACTCTTTTTTTCTCCAGAGGAAACGATGAAAAATATCTTTTGCCTGTGGAATTTTTTAGCCGACTGAAAGGGAACTGTACTAAAGTTGGTTTGGATGTCCGCTGCGGTTTTAGGGTCTTCTAATATTTTTTACCAGTGGGTAGGAGTGTGTGGAACCAAAATTTTTAAAAGGGAAAACAGTCGACCAAAAACAAAACATTAAATACCCGTACTTAAAAATAATTAAATATGGTACACTAATAACATTTATACTTTAAAACTCAGCTAAATAGTTACAATGTCGAGCTACAAAAAGCAATATAAAGGTAATATAATACCCGTAACTAAAGACGTTCAAATAAGTGTTTTACTGTATTATTTTTTCACGGTAAAAGGCCAAAAACATTACTCTAGCGCCACCCTGTATTGAGTTCGTGAACAATCTTCCCTGAACACTACTTTCTCCACCCGCTTGTTTACATTTTAGCAAAGGCTTATCAGAATTTAAAAATTACGCTAAATTCAGTTATACAGGGTGTTTCAAAAGGTTCTGCAAAAATTTGAAGGAGTTGTAGGGGGTGAGTTAAGAAGTATACCTGTTTTGTCCCATTTTCCTACGATGAGTTAAAAGAGCGCCAGAGAGCTTCAAAGTTTGGCCTACTAGCCCCTTGAAGTAGGCTACAACAAGCGTCAAAACCAATACTTTTTGCGTCCCTTCTAAAACAATTTGGCGCCGTATTCTAAAACAATTTGGTGCCGTATTCTAAAACAACTGGCGCCCCTTGAAAAACAATTGGCGCCCCTTCAAAAACAATTTGGCACCGTAATCTAAAACAATTGGCGCCCCTTCTAAAACAATTGGCACCGCCCTAAAACAATTTGGCGCCGTTTTCTAAAACAATTGACGTCCCTTCTAAAATAATTTGGCGCCCTATTCTAAAAAGATTTGGCACCCCTTTCCAATTTCAAGGGGGGTACATTGTACCCCTGTACCCCCCTGTTCCTACGCCACTGCATCCAAGCCGCAAGATGAGAAGAATATCATTTAATATCATTTAAAAAGGCATCATCTCTTGATTCATCAATGAATATCCGCGACTTATGGTCCAATCTGTTCCCAAACTGCAGCCAGAAGGATCTCGATTTCCCGCCGCCCTTTGTTTCAGCCGGAAGTGGTCAGTGGAGCCATTTCCGGAACTATAGAGACATTTATTATTATGACCCGGTGGATGGATTGGCAGTCGCACCTCTTTCTGTCACCTCTTCATTTTTCATCTCAGGTCCCGGCCGCTAAAGAAAGGGTTCTTCTTGACGCGCAACCGGACCAAAATTTGGTGAAAGGGGTGATCCGCGCGATGGCCTTTCTACGGTGCCATTCAACCGGATCAACCGGATTATATCAAAATGGGTTCGAACGAAGTATTACCCGACTTCTCTAGCTTCTGCCTCCGCCGGTCACTCATCAACAAATGGGTCAAATAAACGCCATGGGTCAGATTGGGAAGACATTTTCTCATCGCATTTTTATACAGCTGCGCGATTCCGTCTGGAGGCTCTTTGGTTGACCGGGTACTCTCGTGGGGTGGCGGAGTGGTTAGCACTGTGGCATAACAGCGAGAAGAGCCAGGCTCGACCCCAGCTTGTCGTACTGGTAGAAACTCGGAACAACTCCCGCGTAGAGTTTTGTAGTTATCTTCCCCTTTCCATAAAAACTTGAAGAGGTTAACGGTAATAGTTAGTGTAGGGAGCTGTTGGCTCGCGTGGCAAGATGGGTTTAACCCGGCCACCTGAGTTAATGACATTTAATGTCGCTATATGACTTGGACCTAAAGTGGTGCCTAGGTGGTTATTATTACTTTCGAAAGCAAAATTCGAAAAGAAAGGATCAAATTACCGTACTGTTACAAAACAATATTTCTTTAAAAAAAATTATTCTAAAATATTGAAATCAGGGTGAAAATAATCCTTAAAAATAAATATGAAAATCCAATTCTCAAAATTACAAAACGAACTTTCAGATTTACGAAATTGTTAATTTACCCTTCCATTCAAATAATACACAAACCATATTTTTCAATACATTACAAACATTTAAACCTCTAAAAATACTTTCCATCGCTTAATTTCAATTAATTTAAATTAAAATAAAATAAAAACATAAAATTAACCGTACATTTTTTATGAATGTCGTAAATTTAAATGTAAGTCATCCACCTACTACCAGTTCTGACAATAGCACCGTATTGGATAATAAAATGACGTAACCCGATTCCCAGCGCCACCTAGTTCCTTGAAATTTTACGGCACTTTCTTTGGGTATGGTTCCCGTTAGGCGAACACTGAGTCTCCATACCGTCGCAGACTTATACCTTCCAAGAGCTATTCTTACCGTAGAAAAGAGAAAACTTGAGGAAGGCAAAATGGTAACGTTACGACGCGACACTGAACGTCTAGTTTCACGATAAAAAGGGTGTACAGTTACGTCAACATAATAAGGGGGTTCACACTTTGAAAAGAGGGGTGAAATTCGGTGTGTGGGAACATTTGAACCAAAAAGAGAGTTCAAATACTCCACGCCGTTATTATACGTCTAGTTCAGTGAAGTCTGCGCTATTAACACGGGGCAGCCTATACGCACTAAAGAAGGTTTCGATACCGCAGAGAAAGCTGCCGATTGCAAGAAAGGAAATAACATGACCGGAAGTGGTTCCAACTTTTTATGGGTCCGACACCCTGCTCTTTTTCCCCCTCGTTTTATATTGTTGGGTTTTGGCAAAGTATACCGACCTTTGGGCACCCTTTCCAACCCCACGCTTAAACCGTTTTCCAACTATAGTCCGCTAAATCCGATTTGGAATATAGGTATTATTTAGATTAAAGATTTTCCATTCGTTTGAGCATCTTGGAGCCTTAACGCGCGATTGAAAGGGTTCGGGGATTGTACAGCACGGTACAGTTGACACCGATTCCGATTGAGATACAATTATTTCGAGGGTTTATTGTCGCCGCACCCTCCAAATCTTCAACGTTAACTGACCACTGGTCAATGCTGATTATTTCATTTTCTTCTTGAAGATCGGCTTGCACGGTTCCTCGGTCTATAGTAGATTACCAGAATTGGACATAAGGCACTATAGTCACGGCAACGGCATTTGACTACTAAAATAAATGCTCTGGCTACTAAATTAATCGAAATCTGGGGGCTCACTAGTCAATTTGTCGAGCGAAAAATGTACCTAAATATTCATAAATAATAGCGAATATGGCGTATCATAAATTCATCAATCCCATTTTATTTTTAAAAAAAATTGTGATCGGCTAAAATCATGTAATTAAAGTGATAATAAATTCCTGTTTTAATTCTGACGGGTAAAGCAAAATGTTGGCTGTACCTTTGGTTTTTTACCCCCACTAGTCGGTGACTACTAAAATAAATTAAGTTAGCATGCTCACTAGTCAGACTGACTACTAAAAAAATATCCTTACGTCCAACCCTGGTAGTTACTACAATAACCAGATGTACAAATCGTAGGTAATCACGGAAAATTGCTGATAATCACAGAAATTCAGTAATCAGTACTTTAAGAGTTAGATGACTAACGACGAAGACCAAATTTTGAATTTCGAAGTGTTAACTTCAGCTTTCTGCCACTTATGGCTAAGATCAAAGTGTAGTAAACGGATTAATGAAATGATAAAATTGGAATACTGAAGAGCATACCATGGAGAATACTAATTAAGGAGCATACTAATGACATAACATATTTGGAGTTATAACTATCCTGTAGAGTCTATAACGAACTGCAAACGGTTTCACATAAGAGATAATTTTACGCTTAGTTTTTAATTCCAAATAAATAAACAAACATTAATTTAAAGTAGCTAGGGATCTACGATATTGATATTAAAGACCTTAAATAATTAAGTGAAATATTTCAAATTAAAATTTCCTTTAACTTAGATCTACAAAAATATATAGCCTAATCAAGAGCTTGCAAATAATATAATGATAACACTCAATTAATTTCAACGTCCGATGAGCACCCATACTAAAACCAAGAATCATGACAATTGTAACTCCGAAAAAAGTCTTGCAGAAACTGATAATCTCATTGCGCAAGTGCGCAAAGTGAGGCAAAATCTAAATTTAGCGTCTAAGGATTTCCCGGACGTTGGACTGTCTGTCTGCGAGCGAACCTTGAAAACCAAATACGCTGATTTATCTGCGGCGCAGTTCGATTGATAAATAATCGTGATAAAATTTCGCGTCTTACCAGCCGCAAAGGCTTAAAATAATATGACGAAAGTGCTTGGCTGTTTTACAAACGAACGACCGTATGATAACCGATAATAAAGTTACCAATTTAGATTGCCTCCCCCAACACAAAAGTTTATCTTCTACCCACGATAATCGATAAATTTGAAACGTTTTATTTTAAGAAAGATTTAAAATTGAATATGAAGTTCAATGTTTATTTTGTATCGCGCAATTTCATATTTAGATTGGGCTAACGGGTCATTATCGTAACCTAGATCAACCTAGTAAATAATCAGCTAGGCTAATACCCAAGGCACCACCTTAGGTCCAAGTCAGCTAGCGACTTTTACTGCCTTTAATTCAAGTGGCCGGGTTACAATGCGTAGGAGGGTGGTGGCAAGCCCTTCATGCCACGCGAGCCAACAGCTCCCTATACACTAACTATTACCCGTTAATCTTAACAAGTTTTTATGGAGAGGGGAAACTGAATAGCTCCGGGGAAAAAATCCATTTAACCAGTGCCACCCACTGGGATCGAACATGGCTTCTCTTGCGAACTACTCTGCACCCTACCTTGAATGTAACAATTGGCTATAGTAACTCATGTTAATGACAGTCAAACGTGTAATTAACAAATCCAACATACTTTAAGTGTAAAATACAGCAAATAGTTAATGAAATGCATTAAAAACAACGCCACTGTATCATTTACAAAGTGCCCATACAGTATATAAGAACAGCAAATTTCCATACTAATCTCGAGTCTGACAATCGTTAATGACGAACTCAATGCCGTCGCGACTCCATAAACGTCGCGTGACGCCAGCCAAAACCTAATCAGGCTCGAGGCGTTGTTAAGTTGCTCTCGGACAACAGTAGTTTCATTAGTTTTACGGGACAGGTACGACAACTAAGTATCTAAGCAGTCGATAGAGAAATATTTTACTTCAGCCCACTATACGGTGGAGCTACAAAATAAGTACTTGGTAAACGACTTGAATTAGTTAATATTCCAAAGCCGGTCAGGTACTGGTAGATATACCTGTTGATTCGACGCTTAACCTAGTAGTTCAATTTGAAGTGGGATCGTACGGTGCTAGTTCGGATCAGCTATGTCCGGTGAACGAGCAAAAAGCCATTAGAGAAGTCCGACTTGGTCAGCGGAGGGGCCGAAGATAGTGTGGGAGGTGGGATCACGCGATTACTTGACCATTTCCACCCCCGACCAATGACCAGCGTCCTTTCGTGGTCGCCGTTGTACCTGTTATTGATTGCGCACTTGTTGAGCCTCGCAAAACAATGTCGTGGGTGGCCAAGCCTCAAACGGAAGCGAAATATCAAAGCTTTTCATTTAAATTTATCCCTTTTCATTATTCATATTCAAATAATAGGGAAAATATTTTTATTATTTCATTATATTATATAACTCGTACTACTATATTATAACTATAATTTAAATTTAAAAATAAATTTGGGTTTATTAATTAATATTATCATTGTAATTTATAAATTATTTCTGGTTTATTAATTAATATTATTATTTAAATTTATAGATAAATTTTACGTGTATTAATATTATAATTTAAATTTATAGATTAATTTGGGTTTATTAATTAATATTATAATTTAAATTTATAGATTAATTTGGGTTTATTAATTAATATTATAATTTAAATTTAAAGATTAATTTGGATTTATTAATTAATATAATTTAAATTTAAATTTAAAGATTAATTTGGATTTATTAATTAATATAATTTAAATTTAAATTTATAAATGAAGAAAAAACCCCAATCTAGATAAAATTTTGAAATAATTTTGTATTTTAAAATTTATTGTATCATTTAGCAGATTTCATTAAACTTTCCTTTTGAAATTGTTTAATAACATTTTAAAAGAATAGTTTAAAAATGAATTTCTTAACAAAAAGAAGTACGTGAATTTATCCTATAAATGATTAAATTTTAAATTAAACTTACGCAAATCATTTGGTTCGCGTCTCAGAAACTAACTCCAGAAGAAGGTATAAAATTGGAAGTCACAGTCACTAGTCCGAAATGTTCGCGTGGTTCCCACAAAGTCACGCACAAAAAGGTCTAATATTTTTCACAAACTATTGAATTAAGGCGATGAAATTGGTGGACATGGTAGAAGCTCAAGTCCTTGGTTGGGCAGCGGCGCTAACATCCATGTTTCTCGATCTCCGACTTGCGGTAAACGAAACGAACTCCGGTGAGCGGACCAAGTTTTTATTCAAGAAAAAATCAAGCACCCGCTCTCATTTGGCCCACCCACTTCTTCCGAAAGAGGGCGTTGGGTGCCTCCTCCTACTTTTCCTTCTCACTCGATAGATACGCTTACCCGGAAAGCCCCCCTTCACGGCACTAGGCGCTGGATGCCGAGAGTCGGAAGCGACGTCGAGCGGTGGCATTGAGAAGCCCCAAAGTGGAGCGATTATACGCTCGATTTAGCACCTGGTGTGAGGCTCTTGATAATAAAAAACTTATTTATATTTTATTTTAAAAATGTAAATAAATAAATACAAACATACGGTTATTTATTTATATATAAATTTATTTCCGATTTTGCGGATATTTTGTACACACCATGTCCGGCAACCCTGCTTTTATGGTTTTTATAACTATAATAGTGTGAGTGGTATAGTGAGAAAAATACAATTTAATTTTGTTCCCTCTGCGGATATTTGGTACACACCATGTCCGGCAACCCTGCTTTCATGGTTGTTCATAAGAATAATAGTGTGAGTGGTTTAGTGAGAAAAGTGCTATTTAATTTTCTTGATTTCATTTAAAAAAATCTTACTTTAATTTTTTAAATGTAAATAAAGAAATACAAATATACGGTTATTTATTTATAAATTCATTTCCGAGTTTGCGGATATTTTTTACACACCATGTCCGGCAACCCTGCTTTCGTTGCTGTTTTAAGTATAATAGTGAGAGTGGTATAGTGAGAAAAGTGCTATTTAATTTTGTTCCCTCTTGATTTTATTTAAAAAAATCTTACTTTTATTTATAAATGTAAATAAAGAAATACAAATATACGGTTATTTATTTATTTATTTATTTATAAATTCATAAATTCCGAGTTTGCGGATATTTTGTACACACCATGTCCGGCAACGCTGCTTTCGTGTTTTTTTTTTTTTTTTAAAGTATAATGGTGTGAGTGGTGTAGTTAGAAAATAGTTTGATTTGTTTTTCCAAATGGCTTTAAAGGTCTTTTTTGATGTAAAACAAATAATTTATTTATTTATTATTATTACGCCATCTAGACCAATTGATATAGCTTTGGTATAATATAAATATATTATTGAAATAAAAAGGTTTTTTCTGCGTTTTCATCAGGTCCTTAATTAACCCTGAAGGTTTCTAAGCTAATAATAATAATAATCAGCTAGGCACCACCTTAGGCCTAAGTCATCAAGCGACCTTTAGCCATTAATTCAGATGGCCGGGTTAAATGTGTAGGAGGGTGGTGGCAAGCCCTACATGCCACGCGAGCCAACAGCTCACTACACTATATATTACTCAACAAGTTTTTATGGAAGGGGAAACCGGAGAGCTCAACTAACCCAAATTTAGGTAGGCTCCCAATAGTTTTAGTAGTAATCAGCTAGGCTAATACCCAAGGCACCCCCTTATAGCCTAAGTCATCAAGCGACTTTTGAAGCCTTTAATTCAGGTGGCTGGGTTACAATGCGTCAGAGGTTCTTCTAATCGTTTTTTAGCTCGGTCTTAAGTTCTTAACCTCTCTATCTCGTTGGATATACTGTCTTTAATTAGAAAAGGCATTATCAATAATCAGCGATATAAGATTGTCAATACAAGTAACACGTGATAATCTGTATTTTAAGTACCACGTCGAGTAGCGGGCAACGGAGAGTATCTTCGGAACTACCTGTGGCGCCGAGAAGCGGATCAATAATAACAAAGCGACACGAGAATTTTTCTAAAAACACGTCATTTATTTACCGATACGTTTCGCGTCCATTTTTAAGATTAACACGATTGGAGACTGATAAAGTCTGGTATGGTAGCTGCCCGGGAAGCGGAGAAGATAATACATTGAAATCTCTAATTGGCAAACGGAGTTTGTAGATACCGTCGAGAGCGGGCCCGGGCCCCGCTAAAACCGTAATACCTGTACGTTTTCGGAGATAAAATTGTAAGAAGCGTTAAAAAACCGGGCCCCAGGAGCCGTTTTAGTACGTGACCCAAGGGGCCCGGGCCCCTGGAAGTTAGTAATTTTTGGTAAGCCTCTGTACGTTTTCGGAGATAAAATTGGAAGAAGCGTTCAAACCCGGGCCCCATGTGTGGTTTAGGGTGAGACCCAGGGGCCCGGGCCCAAGAAGTTAGTAATATATGGAAAATCCCTGTACGTTTTCGGAGATAAAATTGGAAGAAGTGTTCAAACCCGGGCCCCATGTGTGGTCTAGGGTGAGACCCAATGGGCCCGGACCCAAGAAGTTAGTAATTTATGGAAAATCCCTGTACGTTTTGGGAGATAAAATTGGAAGAAGTGTTCAAACTCGGGCCCCAGGAGCGGTTCTAGTACGTGGCCCAAGGGGCCCGGGCCCCAAGATGATATTAATTTATGGTAAACCCCTGTACGTTTTCGGAGAGAAAATCGGAAGCATTAAAACCCGGGCCCTAGGTTCCACGGGCCCCAGGCGCATGACCCAAGGGGCCCGAGCCCACCTATAATATTGCTCGTTATATAAATGTAACTGCTACTTTCTACCCGGGTCCTGGCAATTTGCACCCGCTTCCCCCTTTCTCAGAAACTCATTGACAGCGGTATTACGGGGCCCGCAGTGCTGGATAAAAGCATAGGATAAGTAGCCTTTAGCCTAGGAGCCCGGAATTAATTAATAGGCTGAGTAGTGCAATGTTCATACAGACCTGGAAAACCCTGAAAACCTGGAAATATCAGTTAATTCGATTGTCGACAGAAACGTTAGGGAAATTCCCATTTTTTTGTAAAAATCGGGGAAATTTATGATGGTTCAGAAAGTTTTCCTTAATGAGTACAAATTTACACACAAATTTCGGCATAAATAATAATATTTGACTTTATTACTTTTCCATATTATAATATAAATGCAATTGACAATCATGAAATGAGATTCTGTTTAAAACTTAGTTTTAATTGTGATTATTTTGCACCCTGAAAAATCAGGGATAAATCCGTGGGAAAACCGGGAAATATCAGGGAAATCGGGTTGCCATTAGTTGTATGAACCCTGTAGTGGCCCGGAACTAGGCAAAATATTGGAATCAAGGTCATGGGCCCTATTAAAACTCAAACCTAGGGATTCGGATGGTTGTTAATCCGCCATTGGTGGTCCGAACGCCAACGTGGGGTCGTACATTTTCTAGTCTACCCCGAAGCGTCATAATAATTTAATAGTAGCCCTTGGCATGAGGGTGTCATCTAGGAGCAACAAACACAGCACCCCACAGAAGAACGCAACCCGTCAAAAGTCGTGCATTTTCTTACGTACAGTTTTCATTGGCTAGACGCTTTAGCGCCAGCTGCTGTCGGAAGGGGAAAATTAAGAAATTTTCTCCCCCCCCCTGTCCGTAAAACGTTCAGTGTAAAGGTTCGTCCAATAAAATTTGTACACAACACTGCGTGAGCGTGTTTAAAGGCTAGCTGCGTTATCCTTGTGTTTGTTACTCCTAGGTGTCATGAAGGCAACCAATCCATCCCTTTAAAAAACCAAAACAACCGAACCAGAGAGAGAGAGAGGAAGTTTCGTCCACGACAATAACGAAATGAAAGAGGCGAAATGAGTGACTGCAAGTGAGTCGTCGATGAAAAGGAAGTTAACTGTGACCCGCGACTCCGTTCAACCCGTTAGTCGTCGCTTCCTCCGACCAAATGTGTGCTTGTGGGCCAAAAGAAAGTGCTACGACAAAAAGCGCGCGGTGAAGGAAGTTGGTCCACCCCAAGCAAAACTCAGAAGCCTCAGAGGGAGTGCTGGGATCACCATCCGCGGATCAGGCTGGATATTCATCCCATTGTGCGTGATTTTTTCCCATTGCACCCGATCCAACTTTTAGCGATCTCGCTTTTATTACAAGATGACCACTTTTTATATAAAGAAAACATCTGCATTTTTTGCGTCTTCCAAAAAAAAGGAAACGATCAAGGCGACCCCCAGTGGGATGACGTGGAAATTACGTAGCTCTTATACGGGAGTTCCAGGAAGACCGAAAACGCGTAGCGCCACATCCGGAAAGGTGGGAGTTTGACGAACTATTCCCGTCATCCTGGGAATCGTTTTTTTACGTAATATATTTATATAAGTTTTAGAAAATTGCAATTTCCGAATTGACGAATTTCCTGGGATTTTTGGTTCGCGTACGATCTATAAAGTGGAAGTTTCGGAGTGGCGCTGGACGGTATTTCTGTATATACCTGCCCAATTTTTTTACGTAACGATTGTATAAGTTTCTCCCCAACAGGGGGAATCAGGGGGGTGCGTAATAAGTATTATCGAAGCCCGCCGACACTGCTACCTATATGTACATTTTTTATGACATTTCTGAATGGGAAAAATAGACGGTAAAGGCCTAATTTTTAGGTGTGTCACTGGGTTTCAGGGTACTGGCTAAAATGTTCTCCCATGATTTTCACCCATTGAGGTTTTTTATTATTATAATTTTGGAATACGAAACGTTCCTCAACGGTGTTTGAGTTTTATATCAATAGTTGATTTTATAAAATGTCTTTATGCTTGCCCAACTTGTTGCAATGTTGCCCTGGAATAGTTCAGCCAATGCCTAAGAATGAGTTCATAAACTCTTTAGTGGGAGAGAAAACGGATCCACAGCTGAAGCGGGGAGGCAACATTTCAACAAGATGGCCAAGGTTATTTTATAAAAAGAACTATTAAGCGGTAGAACACCTACAACTACTTAAGTCGTTATTATCAGAATTAAAATTAAAATTTAACGTAACTTTCCTGTGATGTCAGATTTTTAAGTCTAATTATTTTATACCTTTTTATTTTATTTCGTTTCGTTTCGTTTTATTTTGCGAATTTTTTTATCATCTTTTCATCATCTTTTTGAATAATTTCAGTTTGGATCATAATTTTAGATCAAATACAGTTTTTGTCATATTAAAATTTCTTTTAGCTTATATCATGTTTTTGGAAGAAATTCAGTTTTTATTATATTTTTTTAAAATTTTGCTCATATAATTTCTTGGAAGAAATACAGATTTTATCATAACTTAGAATAAATTCAGTTTTTATCATATTTTCAGAATAAATTAAGTTTTTATCATATTTTCAGAATAAATTCAGTTTTTATCATATTTTCAGAATAAATTCAGTTTTATCATATTTTTGAAAAAAATTAGTTTATATAATTTTTAATAATAAATTCAGCGTATATCATTTTAGAATAAATTCAGTTCATATAATTTATTTCAGAATATATTCAGTTTTTATATTTTCAGAATAAATTTAGTTTTTATCATATTTTCAGAATAAATTCAGTTTTTATCATATTTTCAGAATAAATTCAGTTTTTATCATATTTTCAGAATAAATTCAGGTTTTATCATATTTTCAGAATAAATTCAGTTTTTATCATATTTTCAGAATAAATTCAGTTTTTATCATATTTTCAGAATAAATTCAGTTTTTATCATATTTTCAGAATAAATTCAGTTTTTATCATATTTTCATAATAAATTGTTTTTATCATATTTTCAGAATAAATTCAGTTTTTATCATATTTTCAGAATAAATTCAGTTTTTATCATATTTTCAGAATATATTCAGTTTTTATCATATTTTCAGAATAAATTCCGTTTTTATCATATTTTCAGAATAAATTCAGTTTTATCATATTTTCAGAATATATTCAGTTTTTATCATATTTTCAGAATAAATTCCGTTTTTATCATATTTTACGTAAAATATACAATAGTTACCCATGCTTTTTCCCGCAGAGCGAAAATGAACTTAGTCAACATTACCCAGCCGATAAAGAACGATCAAATAAGAACGGGACCCTTATTCCGCCGAAAAAGGCATAAAACCACACCAAAAATAACGATAATAGCGTACTATTCAGCCATGCACCTCTGGAAAACGCGCAAACTTACGTAAGAAAATCACAATTCCTCTACGATAGCCCCCCGCGCAATAATAATTCAGAAATAAAATTCCAACAAAGAACTGTAGGGGTCAATTTTTAATAGTGTCCAGCAATGAGCACCCTGCAAACCCCCGCGCGGAAGCGAAACGGAAGAGGAGCCGACTTAGTAAAGTCTCTTCCGAGCCCCGACCGAACTTCCGCTCAGGAAATTTCCGATGTTTTTTCTTCCCTTCTATATATCGGGCACCCAGAATTATACTAGCCTACTTTGTGCCACCTTCGGCGCGGAAGAGAGAGTGAAATTTGGGGGGTGCTAGCCCGTCACAATGCGCTTCCCTTTCGGGGAGGAACGTGGGCCAATTCCAACGCCGAATTTCTCACGCGCCGAAACTGAGGTTTTTCCGAACAGGGCCACCCGATCGACTCCCTAAATTTTCCCCGTAACTCCCGGTACTCCCGCTAAAGTTTAAAACGCGTATTTTAATAACCTAATCACGAATTTTGGGACTATGTAAACGGTCTTTCCTAAGGGTGGTTATTTGGGCTGCAATATGTTTTTGTCTATTTTTTCCTCGTTCGTGTGAAAAAACTGTTTATGTCTCGGCTTAATTTAAGCTTAGCTTATGCTATTTACAGGTTATGTTTAGGGAAAACTAAAACTAAACACGTATGAAAATAAGGCTTTATTTAGTAAAGTTTTTTTAAATACCGTCCCATTCGGTAGAATATAGCCAAAAGGTGCAGTTATTAATTGTATGCAACGTAAGCTAACCTAACCTACTGTGTGACGAAATTCACCCTAAAATCCAATTTAAAAAATCCCGTACACTTTCCAAGAAATACTAAATCCAGCAAAAAAAAATAAATAAAATCTATGAATCTTGAAATCCGGCAAGAAATCCCGAAATCCCACGAGAAACAAAATCCCCCGATATCCGACGCAAAATCTATAAATCTGCTAAAGAAATCCCGAAATCCCACGAGAAACAAAATCCCCCGAAAACGATAAATCTTGAAATCCAGCGTGAAATCCCGGATCTCAAAATCTCGTACACATTTTTGGTGAATGTCCGACCCTCGCTTAAATTTAACCCGTTGCTTCTTATATTATCAAGAACGTATTTATGTATAAGAACGTTGAACAAAAAAAGGCATCGCTTGGGCCATGATTTAATCGGTTTCAGAATAATTCCGCCCAAAAAACCGCGTGCAGCGCGCGCTTGAACTAGAAACGGTTTTAACCTTTAGCGCGGGCCGCACGCGGTTTTTTGGGTGGAGTTATTCTGTAACCGATTGCATCATGGCACCTAGGAGCAACAAACACAATACCCCACATAAGGAGAACGCAACCCGTCAAAAACCGTGGATTTTCTTGTGTACGTTTTTCATTGGCTAGACGCTTTAGTGCCTGCTGCCGTCGGAAGGGGAAAATTCGGAAATTGTCTTCCCCCCTCGCCCGTAAAACGTTCAGCGTAAAGGCTCGTCACGCTCGTCCAATGAAATTCGTACAAAACCCTTCGTTAGCGTGTTTAAAGGCTAGCTGCGTTCTCCTTGTGTTTGTTGCTCCTAGATGGCACCAGGCGCCAATTTGATCGTTCAACGTTCTTATACATATATACTTTCTTGATATTATATTAGATTATATTATATATATTTTATTAATAAGCGAAAAAACTTCAATATAAAAAGAGTTTTTGGCACACCCTTAAAAACCACGAAATTATTGCGTCAGTGAAAAATAGTCTCCATCGTGGATATTTTTCGTCGAAGTTTGATTTTGGGAAATATTAGATGGCAATGTGGGAAATATTAGCTCCCGAAAAAGAAACGCAACCAAAATAATAACATTATAGAAATAGGTCAACAATATTGAAATGTAGGAAACGCTCACCATTTAACCAACGCGCAAATACAAGTCGCGGAAATAGCAACATTACTAAGAAGAAGAAAAAACCTGGTTCCGGTATACGCGTACTTCGAGCAGGGCCACCAGAAAAAACTGCGGAAAATAACAACGCCGATGTTCTTACATTAGAAATACAAAATTCCCAGGGATACGGAAATACCAATAGACGCGAAAAAGTGAGCTACAGCGCACCGGGAAATCATAATAATAACAGTCGACATCGAATACGTAACAACAGAGAGAGAATGTAGGCGGAGGAGGCCCCCTAGCGAGACTCTTTACAACAAGAGAAATCTTTTTCTGGCAAAAAGAAAAAAAAGCGCTGGGAGGGGAGAGAGCGATAGAAGTAGACCCCCTCTGCACGCGTGACAATGGGTTCAAAACGACTGGATATGTAAGTGGATACGGTCGGCCATTGTTATCGAAAAGAGATCCTTCTAATAAATATCAGGAACTTGAGTTCGACTGTAAGGAATCGAATCCGGCATCTCCAGACGCGCTGAGGGAAAGAGAGAGAGTAGCCCCCTCTGGCGGCTGTGAAGGGATACACCCCCTCTTCAAATCAACGTGTGGGAAGCGATCGCCTTCCGATTCCGGCGGGGGTTGCCCCCGTTACAACCTCACCTACCGCCCTGCTGTATTGTTGAACAGCGCAAACTTCACCCTCTCTGGGTAATTTTGGGACGCGCTTTACGGTGACTGTGCACGATTGGGGGAGGCTGAGCCCCTTTTAAAAGTAAAAAGTCTGAGGGCGGAAAAGACACCCTCGCATCTTTGGAAGACGCGTATTACCACTTACGTTCTCCTCTCCGTTACTTCCGTTTCTGCCATGGGAAATAACCACCTCATTTTTAAAGTTTTTTTTTAAGAAAGCGATTTAATTTTTTTTATAATTAAACTTGGCAAGTTTTTATAGTCCTAGTCGATACTACGCTGCAAAATATTAGTTTCTTCCTGTACATTTGGGGGAAAATGAAAGTTGGCCATTTTCCGTGTATTTCTAACGCTTGATTTCAAATGAAATAATCTGAATCTGACAACACGGCAGCTATTTTTTTTCAGCCGGCTGATAATGTTTAGCCTGGCCGCTCTGTTTCTTTGCACCATAAAAATCCGAGAAATAACTTCCCTGATTTCTACGGTTTGCGCTGACGAAATATTTTTTTCAGCCGGTTGATAATGTTTAGCCTTGCCGCTCTGTTTCTTTGCACCATAGAAATCCGAGAAGTAACTTCCCTGATTTCTACGGTTTGCGCTGCCGAAATATTTTTTTTTCAGCCGGCTAATAATGTTTAGCCTGGCCGCTCTGTTTCTTTGCACCATAGAAATCCGAGAAGTAACTTCCCTGATTTCTACGGTTTGCGCTGCCGAAATATTTTTTTTTCAGCCGGCTAATAATGTTTAGACTGGAAGCTCTGTTTCTTTGCACCATAAAAATCCGAGAAGTAACTTCCCTGATTTCTACGGTTTGCGCTGCCGAAATATTTTTTCAGCCGGCTAATAATGTTTAGACTGGAAGCTCTGTTTCTTTGCACCATAAAAATCCGAGAAGTAACTTCCCTGATTTCTACGGTTTGCGCTGCTGAAATATTTTTTTAAGCCGGCTGATAATGTTTAGCCTGGAAGCTCCGTTTCTTTGCACCATAAAAATCCGAGAAGTAACTTCCCTGATTTCTACGGTTTGCGCTGCCGAAATATTTTTTTTTCAGCCGGCTGATAATGTTTAGCCTGGCCGCTCTGTTTCTTTGCACCATAAAAATCCGAGAAGTAACTTCCCTGATTTCTACTGTTTGCGCTGCTGAAATATTTTTTTTCAGCCGGTTGATAATGTTTAGCCTGGCCGCTCTGTTTCTTTGCACCATAGAAATCCGAGAAGTAACTTCCCTGATTTCTACGGTTTGCGCTGCCGAAATATTTTTTTTTCAGCCGACTGATAATGTTTAGCCTGGAAGCTCTGTTTCTTTGCACCATAAAAATCCGAGAAGTAACTTCCCTGATTTCTACGGTTTGCGCTGCTGAAATATTTTTTTTCAGTCGGCGGATAATGTTTAGCCTGAAAAGCTCCGTTTCTTTGCACCATAAAAATCCGAGAAGTAACTTCCCTGATTTCTACGGTTTGCGCTGCCGAAATATTTTTTTTCAGCTGGCTGATAATGTTTAGCCTGGAAGCTCTGTTTCTTTGCACCATAAAAATCCGAGAAGTAACTTCCCTGATTTCCTTACGTGGTGGGCGGCTTTTCGACCGTTTTTTTAATTATCTACTATGACTATTTGCGACCGAAAACTATCGCTACGCCCCCCTTTGTTCGCCATTGTAACCTAGATGGGTTACGGCTAAAGCATACGCTATTAATTTTTCCTCATCGCTATTCGTAAATTTTATTACTATTGTTGTATTTTAATACAATTTTTTCATCGTTTGCCTATATTTTGATAAGATTATTTAAGAAAAAACGTTTTTAATACTTTTTAATTTATCCGTAGCAGATGCTATAGAGTGATTTCAGTATCACGTGACACGACGTCACCTATGCTTTTTCCCATAGAGAAAAAAATCCCGCACAAAATGGTGACCATAGCCAAAGCTACGAACTGAAACTACTCTATATCGTAGGCGCTTTCTCGGAGAAGCTAGCGCCGTTACGCCACCTAGACTCGTTTCGGTCGCGAATTCCCGGAAAATTTCAATATATTTTAGGTAGCCTAGCGTAGCCTGCGTAGGCGGTTTTTGCGTTACACGCAAGGTAAGCACGCTCGAGAAAACGAGTACGATTGAAGCCTTTGTAGGTGAATTCTTATTGTGTACAGACTGTTTGAAAATCCTAGTTAGGCTTAATACAATTCTTTTTTCGTTTTCAATATGGGTAATTGGCGGCTTTTAAAATTCATTTTGCGCGTGAAAATACCTCTACATGTTATGTAAAAAAAGCACGCAAAGAAGGCTGTGTGCCCAAGACATGTAGCTGTAGTGTCGCGCGCTTAAACGTCATTTCCAAATCCGTCCATTCTGCGCAACGGCAAAGGTTGATGCAAAAAAATCTGTTAAGGCTGTGGTTTTTCCTAGAGAATAACCTGGAGCATAGCCGTCTGTAATACGGATATGCCGCAAGGATCGACGCAAATATTAGGCCTAATACTAGTTTTCACTAGCGCGCGTGAATCTCAAGAAAATTACACTATAGTCTAGGAAGTAAGAATATATTTATATCATCCACGGCCAACTTTGATATCTCGCGCTACAGCGGCCATCTCATTCGTTGACGTTTCTGTGTTAACCTATGAGCAAAAGATGTGTATGACGTCAGCGCCCCTAGCGGATTATTATTTTTAGTATAGTTTTTACATTGGGGACAATATAACCACCGAACGTGGCGCTGAACTCCTACACGTTATAGTACAGTTTATAGGGGGAAAATCCTTGCTCTCGGAATTTCGACGAATGTGTTGGCCGCTGTAGCGCGAACAGCGTGTGATCAAAGTTGGCCGTGTATCAACTTAGGGATAATTATTTTGTTGAGAGAATTTTAAGCCTTACTTCAAACCTCCTCATGCTCTAACAAATTAGCTCGGTATTCATTGGGTCCTCAAAACTGACGTCTTCCAACGCCGGATATGCAACAAGTGTTTCCTTTTTAACCAGGTAGCTTTTTTAGACATATTAAGGCTTGGCAAAAACACAACATTCTGTTTAACGGCGAGAAACTTCCATTATCTCAACAAGCACTATATAAACAGTAAATTGCTGGTCCTGGCCCTCGGATATTACTTCAATTTGTTTTATTTAAGCGTATAATATCAAGAATGTATTTATTTATACTCAGGGAGAATGAATGTGTCGAGATTATTTTTAGCGTTTCGCCAATTCCACCCGTTGGGGCCCCCGGTATGCTCCTCCGCTTTAATAAAATCAAATAATACTGCAATCTCATTGGTTCTTAAAAATTACGTTTTTCGACGCGATTAACGCTGCTGCGAGCCTTGCGAGCACGCAAAAAATACGACCGCCTCCTTTTTTCCTCCCCCCCCCCTCCTCAGCGTGACGGTGTTAGGGCCCCAATGTGTCCGTCGATAGTCTCGACATATTCATTCTCCCTGAGTATAAATAAATAAATTCTTGATAATATCTTTAGCTATAAATAAATACATTCTTGATAATATCTTTAGCTATAAATAAATACATTCTTGATAATATCTTTAGCTATAAATAAATACATTCTTGACTCAATAATGGAAACTAACCGCGTCATAACGTTAGGCCTAATACATTTTTTTGGCGTAGTGATATCCAGCCTTTATATCAACGTGATTTTCCGTGCAAAAATGGACGCGACGGAGACACTAGAGCCATCTATTAGTCAAAATTGTTTACACCTCTATTTCCCTTCTTTCTCTCGTCCTCCCGAAGCCGATTCCCCGTAGTTCCTTCCGCATTAAAAATCTCCGTTTATCGTTCCAAAGAGAATCACGCGCCCGAGGTAAGGGGATGGGGGGTCAAGGATCATACAGCTCCGGGATACCCTTTCACCTCTTCCGTGGTTCGGGTCGCCCCAATCTCCCATTAATTTTACCGCCAAAAGAGTGGAAATAAATGTCGAAAAGAAAATCCCATAAAACGCGCTGCTGTCTGCCGCCGACATTTTAGGTCGGGATGTCGGCGGCGATTTCGGTTCGATCGAGCGGGACAAATTTTATAAATCACCTTCTTATTTACGAGGCTACCCTTGTTTTTTGCCGGGACGTTTAGCTTTATTATACCGTTTGCGGTCGACAACCCGCACGTTGGGTCCTATAAATTTGTGCCCTGTCCCCCGGGGTCGCTTGGATTTAAAACAAGACTAGTTAATATTTAAAAAAATTCTATTTTGAATAAGCCTTTCTTCAGGAAACTATAGAGGTATACACTTGGAATGTCTAACGTTCCATTGGGACGGTGATACGAAAGCGCGTCGAGAAAAAGGCGGGGCTTAACTACGTCAAGTGTAAGACGTAACACGACATTTCAAATTCATTGGCTCGAGGTTTGACGCGAAAAGAATGCGTCGTCATGGTAACAAATAGGCGATCTTCCCGCGCAAAATAGGCTTATAAAACGATGGATTTAAAAACCTCAATTTGTTATCGTACTTAATATTTTAAAGTAATTATAACGTTCTTCGCGAAAGAAGTGAAATAATACCTAATTTCAGGTATTTTTATGGTTATAAGAGATAATCAGGTAAGCTAATAATATAATAACCATGAAGAGTTTTCGTCGAATTAGGGTAGCGAGGCGTGTGAGTTTTTCTCGTGAGTTTTCCCGTTTTAAAGGCCCATTTTCATGCTCGCTGGTAGCGGATAAAAATTGTCAAAATTCGCATTCGCTACTCGCAAGCGTGAAAATAAAGCTAAAATATCTGTTTGAAACAGATCGACGCGGAAAGTGAAAAAGTGTGTAGCGGAAGCGGATTTTGTCGATTTTTACCCGCTACCAGCGAGCATGAAAATGGGGCTTAAGAGTGTATACCTATATAGTTTCCTGCTTTCTTTAAAGTCATTACGCTTGCCGAACTTGTTTTAATGTATCGCTTTCGTCACGAGATACGTAGAAGTTCAGTTTAGTTTTAAAGGTTAGATCTTTATAAAAGGGCGACTCGTTGAATTTTAATTCATGTCTTATTCAACTTGTTAAAATATTCCACGCGCTTTTTAATATTTTAGCGTAAAAGGCTCGCGCATTTTTTTATATTTCAGGGAGCACGCAAGAAATCGCTCGAGCCCATTTACGCTAAAATATCAAGACGCGCGCTTGGAACTTTTTAACAAGTTGAATAAGAGATAAATAGAGTTTATGCTAGCTAGGAGCAACAAACACAAGGAGAACGCAGCTAGCCTTCAAACATGCTAACGGAGGGTTGTGTACAAATTTCATTGGACGAATCTTTACGCTGAACGTTTTACGGGCGGGGGGGGGGGAGACAATTTCAGATTTTTCCCTTCTGACGGCATCAGGCGCTAAAGTGTCTAAACAATGAAAAATGTACAGAAGAAAATGCACGACTTTTGACGGGTTGCGTTCTCCTTGTGTGTTTGTTGCTGATAGATGCTAGCGTCTATTGGTTATCATAGTGAAACGTCACTTCTACGTCACGAGCAGGGCCGTGCTTAGAGGTCTCGTGGCCCCGGGCGAAATGCATGGGCGAAACTGACATTGTGAATGTAGCGGCCCTCCGGTATATACATCCCTATGGGAAAATTTTAGCGGCCCTGGGCGACCGCCCGGCTCGCCACCCCCTAAGCACGGCCCTGGTCACGAGTGACATGCCCGATACATCTAAACAAGAAGGCCAATGTTACTTCATAGAAAGGCCTATTTTGCTAGTTTCCCGCGAAAATTGCGCTTGAAAATGGCAGAAAATTTTTGGCCAGATCTCACGAGCTACGGAAGGAAAGGGTGAATTTTCTAAAACGATTCGGTGGCCTTTTAAGCACATAGAAAGTTAATTTTTTCCATATAAAGTTAATGGATTCCATAATTTTCGTTCATAATTAATCTAATTTAACATTTCCGCCACTTTGTTTAACAGAAGCTAGGGTAACTGGCGCTAGTTATGTTGATAACAAAGTCTTGGTGCGTGTAAGCAGACGATTTTTTTAATATAAAATATACCTCCAGATAGCTCCTCCCCTTCCGTAGCTCGTGATAGCAGATTCGGCCAATCATATTCGTTAATTTTTTCCAGTCCAATTCCCTTAAACTAGAGTACTCCACTGCCGTGCAAAGCACAAAAGCATTGACGACCAAAACCAAAATATGGAGAAAACCCGCGAAATTCAAACTTTCTTTTCCTTAAGATACCCCAACTTACTTCTTTCAAGTTCATATAGTAGACTTGTATTTTTCAACTGAAATTATATTCTGGTACTAAACAATTTACAGGCCAAACGATATTTCAGAAATATCATTAAAAAAATGCTTTTTACCACGTATGTGTTGGACTATTTATGTCTTAAAACGCGAAAAAATGCGTCTTGATTTGACTTTTAAAGAAAATAAACACATTAATGCGTTTTTGGTTTGAAAATAATGCAAAAACCTAAAATAATGCGTTTTGCAACAAGTCATTTCTCTAAGAACAAAAATTTTAAATTCGAAAATAAGTTCAAAATTGAATTTAACGTATAAAATAACGTGAAATAAAACCAAAATCTGTAAATCGAAAATTTGGTGGTTAATGCTTTTGTGCTTTACTGGACCAGTATCGATCATGTGGTTGTTAAATAGACTATCTCATTATTAATTGATCCCAGCAGATTCAAGCATGCAAATGGAACCTGGAATTGATGCTTTTCTCTCGAATCATGTACCTTTCGCATACTCCCGTTGATTTTTCAAATAACGTTTTAGAAGAAAAAATATAATATGGGTCGAAATGCATAATATTTTCCATTGGTTAAATAAAAATGTAATATTTACAATAGTAAAAATTTGAACCGTGGCACAATTTGGTATTATAAATATTTTCTAATTGAATAAACTTTATCGAGGGCGTTTCTAGGGTAAATCTACAGGCAGCTGGTGTCCCAAAAGTTTGCGTAAGGTGGTTTTTCGACCAAAAAAGCCTCTACTTTTTCAGGTGGGCGCATTGAAAAAACTTTAAAAGTCGGGTTTAAGAATGGACGCGAAAAGTAGGGCCTTTGCATAAAAACTGTTCCCCGGTTGCTGGGGCTTCCCGGGCTGAGAGTTTCTCATCGGAATGGAGGGTAGCACCTGACCCACCCCGCCCCCTGCCCGCGATTCCAAGGCTGAGAGCCAAAATAAAAAATTCGGGGTCCCCAGCTAATATCAATAGGTAATGTTACGTATAAGGCGCCTATACCAGGTCCCCTACACTATATTAGCATTTTTTTTTCTGCTCCGTAAAAAAACCTATACCAGGTACCCATCTTTAAAATCAGGGTCAGTCGGTTTTACAACTTTTCAAAGTTTCGGGAGCTGGACCCCAATGCAGTTTATGGGCCACTGTAACGGAGAAAATGGACCAGATAACTATTATGCATTTTTAGGATGTCCATTGTATCACTAGGATTCTAATATATTTTCGTGCTCTAATTTTGTCTATTTGGACACCTGAGTTTATCCGGTTACATATTCGTGGTTAACGCGATTCTGGCGTGACCAATTTTGGTATTTTAGAAATATTGTCAACCCCTTTCACCTCTCATGACCTGTCTTCCAGTGATGGCCACCATCTCGCTACCTGAGAGCAAAAGTCAAGTAAGTCGAGATACGTGACTTGTGTGTTTTTAAATTAAGGTGCCTCAGTACAAAATTTTCAAAATATATTTCACTCTATTTTTATCAATTTTCATTATTAGATTCATTGTTATTATGCTAGATTTCGAACTTAAAACTGGTTTTTCTCAAATAGGGGTTTTCAGACTCGCTTGATTCTTGCTCTAAGGTTGAGTTGGGGACAGCACAGCGTTGCCAGTTCCTTCCACCTAGGAGCAACAAACTTAGCACCCTCACAAGGAGAACGCAACCCGTCAAAGGTTGTGCATTTTCTTGTGTACATTTTTCATTGGTTAGACACTTTAGCGTAAAGGCTCGTCAAATGAAATTTGTACACAACACTGCGTTAGCGTGTTTAAAGGCTAGCTGCGTTCTCCTTGTGTTTGTTACTCCTAGCTGAAACTCAAATTATCGATTTCAGAAAAAAATTATCGTACGCCTGAAAACTGGCGATATATTTAAATTTTGAGTGAAATACTGACGTTAAACTTGGTAAATAATATTTTTTAATAAAACTTATGTTTAAAAGTGGCAGTTTTAACTGGATTTCAGCCAAATTAAACAATTATCGTACATTATCGTATGCGTAAGCTGAATTTTCGAAAAATGCGTACATTATAGTGCGCCATTGAAAATATCGTAAGTCTCATAAAAATTAACGTGAAAGTATCGACGTGTACGATAATTATCGTACGTCTGGCAACGTTGAGACGGTGACATGTTGATGCACAAAGGTGCAGAAACTCATCACCTTCTAAGCTTGGGACTAAAGGAGAGCCAGGAATAGGACTCATCAGTGGCTTATGCCTAAGTAGTGTGTTGTTTTGGTTATCAAATCAGATCTCTTAAAATGGTTTTCACAAACTACTGAGTCATTCGACGGATTAAAATCGTTAAGTTTCGGAAATTTTAAAACTGATTTTTCATCACAGTTTGGGCGTTTTGATTCTTTTGAACCGATGTTTTAAATCCTAAAAATTCAATAGCCTAGGCTTCACTAGCTAGCAGACGATTTTAGTGGTGTCGTCTGGTAATCCCCCAACATATGCGCAAGAAACATTAGCATGGAAAACAACGGATTGTTGAAATGGATCAATCTCGAAGTGCATCAAAATCAAAACACTTTTATCCAAACTAGAACTACGGTATTTGATTATATTATATTTAATTTAATAATATTTAATTTTAACTATTTGTTTTATTTTAATATTACTTTCATCATTAAACATTTTGTTATATTCTGAATCTCAAGTGAACTGAACTGCTCTCATGGCAACTGTCATATAGCTCTTTTCGTAATTTTATACACGCCTGCGCAGCAGTATTGGAAATAAGGCGGTGGCGTCGGTCAAAGACCAGTTTATTTTGGGCTATGACCAGTAAATTAAAAGGAATCTGGGGGGCTCACTGGTCATAATGAACTGATTATTTTTATTTAAAATAAATAATAATAATAAATAATTCTATACCGAAAAGATAAAATGATAAATGGCGCTCTCAGCTTCTCACAGCCACCAATGAAATTGAGGATTTTGACTTATTTCTACTCTTAAATCGAACGTATTTCCTGGCATCTGGGAGTAATGCAATTTGACGTTCTTCTGCTACGATCAGTCAGATTCGTCCGGATTCGTCGAGCTAAATGCGGAACATCTAGATCAATCATGAAAAATATGTTTAAGAAACATAAGCATAGAAGACATTGATGCCGATCCTGCAATTTCTTTATGGCTTTTAGAAACAAAAAGAATGTCAAAAGGTAAAACTGTTTTTATTCGAAGAACAAGAAGATGATGAAATATTTTTGAAGTTCCTTAAGAAATGTGATAAATATCAAAGCTTTTTGGTTTGTAATAAATAAAACTCATTATAGTTCCTAATCGCTATTAACAATTCACTTTCAAAAGTAAAATAAAAGAGGGAGGGAGATAAGTGGGGCAGAAAAGGGTGGTCATGACCAGTAAATTATTTTTTTAAGTAGGGGATATAGTGGTCATATTGACCAGTACTATTTTATTTCCAACACTGCTGCGCAGTACGGCTTTGGGGGCCAGGTTAGCAGACGATGTTATTTCTCTGCCGGGAAAGATGGATGTAGAAGGCAAATTAGTGAAACATATTAATTTAAACTAAGGAAAATTAAAAATTTCGGAACTCAAAGACGTTTGTAAAGTTAAAAATATTCCTTTTAAATCGAACTGGACGAAACAAGTTTATGTCAATTTACTATTAAAAAATGATATTGAAAACATTCAATCCGAACAAGGCCTAACGGTTTCTGCAGATTCTAGAGTTTGTAGCAAATGAAAGCTAAAAATTAAAAATGCCTTAGTAATAATGACAAAGAACGGGTTTTAGTTATATTTACATTTATTTAATTAAAAACTATGTTGATATAACATAAATATACACGATTAAACTTAAAATGTCACGCAGCGTTATCAAACTGCATTAAATTCCCGCACAATAAGAAACCATCGTCTGATAACTTGGCCCCTAAACAGCCATTTGCGCACGCGTGAGCGTTTATCCCCCTTACGACCCGTCAGTTTGCGAAAAGGGCTATTGCTCATTTATGTAGAGCCGCCCTGTGCGACGCCTATACTCGCGCCGATATTAAGACCTTAAAATCTTCCCATGAAACATCAATGCAAACTTAAATGATTGCGAAGTCCCTTGTACTATTTTCCCATGTAGTAATACCGGCCTTTAACTGTATTAGGGTCTATGGGAAGATTCAAATCAAATCGAATCATTTTATTTCAATTTCTTACATTTATATTTTGTGGTAAGAGGGCCAAGTCAGCATGTGTCAATTTCCTACTTTACGCATGTTAAATGTTTATTGAAAGTCATTTCTCAAATTAGGCAGCAACTGTTACAAACGTTCCCTTTTAACAAAGACTATATACGCTTCGCGAAGCATATATATAATCTTTGCCTTTTAACCAGGTAGCTTTTTTGACATATAAGTCTTAGCAAAAACACGACGTTCTGTTTACAGGTGAAATATTTCCAATTTTTAAAAGCACTGTATAAACCATATCTTGCAGGTACTGGGTCTCGGAAATACTACTACTTAATTTTAATTTTACAGTATTTAGTGTTTACTCCATGGTGAAACACAGCAATTACAACGCCCAGATTTAAATTTACTTTGATCTAATTAGACCAAAGCGTAGCGGACGCTAGATCGTATGCGCTACCCTGTAAAAGTGTGATACAGCAGCGCCACCTATAGACTCGTTTAGGTTGCGAATATTTATTGGGATTTCAGAGAATTTTAACTTTATTTTCAAATTGAATTCGTATTATAAGACATTCAAATGGACTGTTAGAACTGGATCCTCGCTATTCCAAGACAGTATTGACAGTCTGTTAACTCTGTTTGCTAGTGTAATTGGTTTTGGGAAACGTAAGCTCCCCTTTGAATTTTTATTCCCAGTAAATTTTATTGATTCCCTACATCCCACATAACAGAAAAAATCACGGGTAAGACCACAGTGTGAGATTTATCCCTACTGACAACACTGATTCGGAATGATGCTACTTATATTTTTCACTCATTTCCAAAAATTACTTTGAGCGCTATTTCATCGATGGGAAGTTCGACTGTGGGACCGTCCGAGACAGGAGGGTGTTGGATGGACCAAAATGGACAATGGCCCATCTCTGTCGAGAGAGAGAGAGATTTTGTTACGCAATTTAGCAGGCCTTGATATTGCATAAAGCTCTAGAGGGGATAGGGAGACCGCCGACAGGATGAAGAGAGGGGGAAACCCTGCTTCCGGCATTATACGTCACGATTGTTCCCTTTAAATAATAGTTACGCAACTTCCGTTGGTTGCTTTTCTCAACTCGCTCCCTCCTTATATTAGTGCGCTGCAAATCGTTCTGTTTTGATCCCTGGAACCCTAACAACGGTACTGTAGAAATTCGGTCCTTTTCAAAGGGCATCCCTGAATGGAGAGAATGATATTCAATATAAACCGTTTTTAACCATTGGTGCCTCAATGGATGGGATTTCAGAACCCCCTGGTGGGGTGCGTAAAGTCGGCAAGAATATTTACGATAACTTTATTTTAAAATCAGTTTCATAGGGTAAGAATTCTGGCCAATCTTGCAAGACACATCCCAGGGCTAGTCATTTATCATTTTATTTGTTAAAATGTGAAGAAATTAATGTTATTCTAATTTCTCTCGTGGGTGGTTGTTAAAATAATGTAAGTGGACTGGACAGTTGTGAAGCAGACGCTGCTATTTGTTTCACCGGTTTTCTGGTCATTCATTATGAAACCGAATGGGCATCCATTTTCAAGGTGAAATAAATAATTTAGAATGCTAGTACAACCGTCTTATACTAGGTATAAATTTATCTCTAATACAATTATACAAACACGTAAGTTCAGATTTACCAATTGAGCCTTAGAAGTCGCACCCGCTCTTAACGTGCCAGCTTGTTTCCATTAAAGGAGTTCTTTTTGCGAGTCCAATGTTTTACCTCCGAGTTGGCAGCTTTTACCAACGTCCGCGTGGCCTAATGGATAAGGCGTCTGACTTCGAATCAGAAGATTGCAGGTTCGAATCCTGTCGCGGACGCTAACTTTTTGTTTAATTTTACACTGCATTGGTGCTTGGTGGTTGCCTTTTAAATATCAACCAATCAATAAAAGGTAATTTCACATGAAAGTTAAATAAGCGTATTGAATTTATTTTGAAGTAATTACTTATTTATGTGTTGAAAGTGGGGAAAACAATTAAATTAAATATTGAAGTCTGGTTTTTTACAATCGGTATTATGTTACTAGAGGTTTTGTACAAAGTAAAGAAAAATAAGAAAAAGTCATTATATTTTAACACAATTGTAAAGTCTTTAGTACTATGAGTCTATGATAGAATATGAAGATAATGGGACAAGCTCCGCCATCTAGCTATCGAATCAGTACCTAATATTTGTAGTTTTATGAAAAAGTAGATGGCGCCACTAAACAGGTAAAAAATCGCTCATCTCTTTGCCGCTCTAGTAGTAACTACCCTACCTTAGTTTAGCACCTCAATCGACGGTGCTCTCGTGGCCTAATGGATTAAGGCGTTGGTCTCCGGAACCAAAGATTGGGGGTTCGAGTCCCCCCGAGGGCGAACCATTAAATTTTAAACAGCAACTGAAGAAAGGGAAAATTAATTTATGTTGCTTCTGAAAAAACAACTCGGTAGACACTTACAATAAATCTTCATCAAGGAAATCGCCAAGAAGTAATAATTCGGAGGGCCAGGACCTGCAAGTTACTGTTTATATAGTGCTTGTTGAAATAATGGAAACTTGTATGGTATGCAACAAGTGTTTAATTTTAACTAGGTAGCTTTTTTCACATATTAAGACGACGTTCCGTTTACAGGTGAAAAGTTTCCATTATTTAAAATAGGAATATAAACAGTAACTTTTCAGGTCCTGACTCACGGAAATATTACTTATTTTACGATTTCCTTGAAGATGTTTTATGTGCCTGTTCTGGGTGTTCTGAAGGAATTATGTGATAAGGCCATAAATGACAATATCACAAATCAAGTACATTATTCCAGAGTTTTAAAATGATGAGTTGTTTATTTTAAAACAAAGAATTAACATAAATAATATTCCTAATGATACTTCTGTAAAATTTATTAACCAAAAGATGAGTGGTTATCTTTTAGCAAAATTCTGATCCATGGCGCTTCTGTTTCTTTGAATGTTATACATCTTCTGTTTAACTCTACTTTCTACGCTACCCGTATCTGCGGCTTTTACCAGAAGTGGTCTGAAAAATTAAGAACATATTAAGTTTTATTTTTTTTAAAACAAACTTATGGTGTCGGCCAAAGGCCTTAGATACCAAACACCAAAATAAAAGATAAAAAATCAAAATATAAAGAACAAGTAAAAAGAACAATAACATGATTAGTAAAATTAAGAAATAGTTAAATTATGTAAAACATGTTGATATAGCAAAAATAATTACTTGATAAAATCCGGAGTTTCATTTTTTTGCTTAGCGTGAGCTTGTTTAGCTAAATTTTCTTCCCTTTGCTCTTCCTCGCGATATTTTCGCACATTCCTTTCTCGCTGTTCTTGTCTCCATTTGGCATCTTCCATCATTTCTTGACGCTTTCTTTCAGCTTCTTGCGGATCTAATTTCTTACGAACAATAGGTTCATTCCTTTGCCACCTTGGAGGGGATTTTCTTCTCATTTCTCTGGGTTTGTAATCATTTCTTGACTTTAAAACAGATTCTCTGTGACTCTGATACTGTGGCGATCTGGATCTAGATCTGCGCCTCTCCATACGCGTATCTTCATTTTTCTTACCTCCCTGCCAGTTAAATTTATCGGATTTACATTTCATTTTAATTACTCAAATCCAAACAAACTTACAATTAGGCCATATTCCTTTCCATTTCTGTAGTATTTATCAAAGTGCTTTTCCTTAAAAGTATTTTTGTCCTTCAAATCTTCTGTTTTCAATTTAAAATCTCGTTCCTTTTCTTTTATTCGCTTATTCTTCTTTCTGGGGATTTCATCTTCACTTGAGGAACTGTGATCACTATCGTGCTTACGTTTTTTATGTTTTTTGTCCTTTTTGCGCTTCTTTTTGGTTTTTTTGTCCAAAGGTCCGACACTTTGTTCAAGCTAAAAGTAATATAATTATAATTTTGGGAAAAGAAATTTTTTAAATTAAACTTTTTGAAACCTACCAGCTCCCGAAGTTGCTTCATTTTAACTGGATTGTTTAAAAGTTGCTTTTTCTGATCAGTTTCTCGTTTTCGAATTGCAAATAATGGATCTTCTCTTATTTTGTTTGCCAAATCTACAGTTACATTTACAGTTGGTTGGCTAAATATTGCTCCTGGTTGGTCGGTGCTAACTGAATATAACATATTTTGTGAAATAACTTTTCTGTGAGGACTCCGGGATATTTTACGTACCTTCGTAAGTCTGGTTCTTATCTTCCATCTGTTCAAGAATGTCGAATGTTTTGTCTAGCTGACGTCCAGTTAAGTATTGCTCCCTATCCACGAGTGCTGCAGGGCCTTGATACATCCAGTCAAGCCTATCATCTTTTTTTCTAAAATATAAAGAGGAAAGGTTATATATAACAGCAATACAACTAAAAATTTCTTGGAACTTACTTCACAACCCCTTTCTCTTCAGCATAATGCCTAATTTCATCTCGGGCCCTTTCATCTGCCAATTCTCGTTGTAGTTGTTCAATCTTTTTCTGTTCCGCTTCATGTTTTTGCTCGGCTTTCCAAACTCTTTCGATATTCCTTAACGTCGATGGATGCCACGACTTTTTCAAGTTCTGTAAGCAAATGATTTATTTGTATAATTATTAGTAATACAAAGTATAATTTATAAATCTCATAAAACTGACCAAATCTCCTCCTCCCATTGTTACGTTTTGAACAGTTCAAAATTTTACTACGTTACTCCGCTAGGCTGAGTCGTCCTACTGGTTTCGCTCCAAGGCTTACGTAAACCACAAAATACACTTTCGCATCTCTTTTTCACGTTAGCTTATCACTCTCAATTTTACGCTTATTTCGCGTAACGTGAAAACTTCCGTTTTCAATTAACATTCGATGATAAAAATTTAAAAATTACCTACACTACTCAGTTGGAAACCCCGAGGGCCAAGCCAAAAATTTAAGTGTAAACAAAATATGACGTTATGACGTCCACAACTACGTCATTCGCTTGACGTCATCTATGCTTGACGTATTTTACCACGGCCAACTTTGATCACGTGCTGTTCGCGCTACTACGGCCAACACTTTCGTCGAAATTCCGCGAGCAAGGATTTTCCCCCTATAAACTGTACTATAATGTGTAGGAGTTCAGCGCCACGTTCGGTGGTTATATTGTCCCCAATGTAAAAACTATACTAAAAATAATAATCCGCTAGGGGCGCTGACGTCATACACATCTTTTGCTCATAGGTTAACACAGGAACGTCAACGAATGAGATGGCCGCTGTAGCGCGAGAGATGCGCGAGAAATCAAAGTTGGCCGTGGTTTTACCAACGGCGCTTGTAGCACCACCAAAGAATTTAGACCCCAGGAATGGAAACGGAAGCTCCATCTAGTATAATAATAATAATAATAATCAGCTAGGCTAATACCCAAGGCACCACCTTAGGCCTAAGTCATCGAGCGACTTTTGAAGCCATTAAATCAAGTGGCCGGGTTACAATGCGTAGGAGGGTGGTGGCAAGCCCTGCATGCCACGCGTTCGAGCCAACAGCTCCCTACACTTACTATTACCGTTAATCTCAACAACTTTTTATGGAATTTGCTTGTCTCTAGCCTCCAAAGGCAAACCTAGGTTGACGGGCTTATTTCCGGTTCTATTGATTCGCCTAGCCGGAAGGTCTCCCGTCAACTCAAAGCCGAGACTATAACGGTTTTTCTTTCGATTCCTGGGGTCTATATTCTTTGGCACCACCGCCCGATAAATTTTAAAACTAATCAAACTACATGTACTTATTTATTCTCCTACATCTATACATAGATTACGAAGCCTAAATGGGCTTGAATGTAACCATCTTGGGGTTTCTTTGCAGCCTCATTATCTGCAGTAATTACTCTCTTCCGGAATATCACGATAGTGTTTAAATAGTCATTGGAAACCTGCTACACAATTGCCACTTCAGTCTTGGAGCAGAGAAGTCAACTTCTCTACTCCAAGCTTCTACAGCTTCTTCTACAAGTCATGATCTTAAAAATTAAATTTTCCTTTCAAGGTGTTAAAATTTTCCTCATATGGGTCAAACCCGACAAAAATTCAGCCACTTATTTTTACATGCAGGTTTGTCTTTTGCATCCAGGGTGTTAAAAAAACCCAAAAAAAATATGTTCATGCCTTGAAAGTTTTTAAACTAATTTTTCATAATACAAAACCCTAGGCCTCTGAGCAGGCTGAGAAATAAGGAATTTTTTTAAACTGGACCTGTGGCCAGTAGAGCCTAGGTAGTTTAATTAAAAAACTGGCCGCTGACCATTCTTATCGATAATACAGTTAAAAGCAGCTGTTTCCCTATAGACCCGACCAGAACAAGCCTACTGAGAGAGATTGTTTATATTACATTTTACTAACTTTGAATTAATTAAGTGGTCACCAGGGCCACTAACACCCCAAGCATTTAATTTTTAAACTGGCCCAGCTAATTTTTAAACTGGCGATTGGCCTGTGATAGTGCCTTATTTCTCACACTGCCTCTGAGTATTCTTGTTGGATCAAACGTCGTCTGCTACACCTGGCTCCCGGATAATCTGGCAGCCCGGTACCGGGGAGAGCGGGGAAATTTTCCCCGGGGAAGGATTCAGGAAGAAAAGAACGAAATCTCCTTTAGTGAAAACTATGTTTACACCACTGGTCATGAAGCTTCTAGAATCAACGGCTTAGTATATTTAAAAAAAACATTATTCATATAGTTTGTTAACTTTGTAACGTCTTACGATTGCAGCCAAAAGTAATTAGTTCAACGTCAATTATAAATTACTTAAATTGTTGGCGCGTTTTCAAAAGAAGCCAAAGACGGCGCTGCGATCATCGCGATGTGGTTGCCATCTACCGTCTGGAAAGCGAGAATGGGACGCAGAAAATTACGAAATCAATGGCGGCGGCAGCAGAGGCTTTCCCGGGAGAATGATGCCGCTAATAAACGATATTTTTCCTCGTACAGCGTTTTCCTAAAATTTTACTGGTAAAATAGGAAGTTCCGGCTTCCGTTGAAAGGAAAACGACATACTATATATAAGAACGGTAAGTAGTTCATGCAATTTCAGTATTGTAACATTTATTTCAAATTAGGTAAAAAAATCAGCAAAGATAAAGCGGCAAATTAGTTTTGCGTGCGGGCAAGGTAAGGGTAAACGTTTTGTGTTTATCTCCGCAGCCTCTCCTGATCTCTCTCTCTCTCTCTCTCTGTACGCTCTTATCGGGAGAGGCTCAAGAGCATTTTAATCTTCCGTTCGCAATGTGATTGGGGGCTTTAATCAGCGTAGCAAATGGAGAAGAAATTTAGGCTTCGCGTTGTCGTTTGACCCACATAAATGTGTCGCTCCCCACAAAGAAATATTATAAAATATTACGGATGTAGAACGCAAACTGCGCAATCGATTTGTTTACAATGAAGCGTGCTTATACCAAGGACTATTCGTCATTATAATATTATTACGTAAAAGTAGCCCTTATTTGTTTTTTTTTTTGCTAAGCAACGAAATTGTGTTAAGTATATTGAATATTTTTTCGCTTACTTTCGCGAAAATATAACAATACTAGGTTCTGTGTACTCTACAATACTGCTTATACAGCTGTATGGCTTAGAACTCAGAGGGCGAAGCAATTGTTAGGAATTGAGGGAAGAGTGTTTTTGACGTACCGTCGCGAAGTCAAGTGAATTTGCTGAAAATCAAAAGAAGGGAACGTATTTGACACTAACATAACGACGGAAAGACGCGGATTTTACCCCACCGCCCTCTTTCCAACGACGTATTAGGTGGCATTTGGTTCGATTTTATTGTATTTTCCAAAGTAGCGTAGGGGTTCTGACAGGGTGTAGAAATCAGTAGCGGAAATATTAATGTATTAGACTGACAAGTTATTTTTTATTTGGAATAAGGTCCCTCATTGCAAACCGCACTAAAATAACTTTTTGTTCTGTAGCTATAGGGGCCCCTTCTCGGCTTTAATATTTACTTGTATGACCTCCAAAAACAATAAATATTTGTGTATCTTTGTCTATTCAATTAACTTGCAGGTCTTGCGGGATGAACGGAATCCAACTCAAACCAGTATGTTTATTAAAAACCTTAATTGAAATGAAATTAGCACTCATTTAAACGTTAATTAAAGGAACAATACCAAATTAGACTAAATTTATAAAGTTTATGATAGAGATCATAATAGTGGACCATTTATAAGACGAAACACCTTTAGAAGTATTTCCTTACGATAGGTGTATAGGGAGAAGTAAACTATCAGGGGCAAGCTAAGAATGGGGTGGTTTACCTGTCTCAAAATTCAGGTGTAACTACTTCTTGGATTACCAGGCGTTTACCACTCGCAGCCCCGTTAGTTAGTTAAACCTAAAATGGCGCTTTATGGTTAGGTTCCTTTTTGAAATATTTATCATTAATAAATTTAATTAAATAGATTAATGAATTTATTTAATATTATTATTAGAATAGTTATTATTATAGTAAAAAAATAACAGAACATTTATTATTTAATAATAATAATATAGGAAACACTGACTCAGGTTTTCTTCCAAAGTATCACCGAGGCTTAGCTTTTTAGAGATAGTTTGTATCATTGAGTTGGGAATATTAATCTAGAGATCCAATCAAATTACGAATGTGCCGTCTCCTCTAAAATGACGAGAAAACGTTATCATATGACCCGTGGCGCCATCCATTATTTTTGAAAATAAAAATTATTTTGCCAGAAAACGCGTCTTATTTCAACGAACCATTGAGAGATAGAAGGCGCCACGGATAGAATGATAAAGTTTTCTCGTCATTTGGGAGCAGACGGCAGTATTCTTATTTTTTAAAAACTTGTTTCGCGAAATACTGAAATCCGACGTTTTGATTGGACCTCTAGATTAATATTCCCAACTCAATGGTTTGTATGTTTAAATTGTTAAAGGGAATATAACCTCAGGTATTTGGTGTAGAACACCAACGTTTGCAGCTCTGGCCGCTCTTTAGAAATGTTTGGCGCCACTGTACAGGCTAATTTGAAAAAATTAAGGGGTCTTCCGTTAAGATTGCTTTGCAGGTTATAATCCCTTTAAGAACCTCACCGGCACTCGATAGAATCGCTTTCAAAAGATCGGAGTTACATCATTTCAAAAAAGTAAATCACTCGTGTGGCGCGAAAATGGCTAATGATAGAGTTGAATATTCATGGGTTAAATTATAAATAGATTCATGGTAATAGTCAGTGTAGGGAGCTGTTGACGCGCGTGGCAAGAAGCCTGTTTACAGGCATTAAAAGTCGCTAGATGACTTCAATCTCGAATTATAGCTAGAAACTATTTTAATCAAACACTTATTACAGAAAATATATTCGCTTTGTGATTCCCTGGTGAATAACCACGCCCCTCCTTAGACACTAGAGGGCTCTGTGCATCTTGATTACGCAATAACTATGAAACGTTTGGTCGTAAATCTCGTTAATTGTCATACTTATTGTTATTATGTTACTTATGGTATAACGTATAATAATAATAATATCTATAACGTATAATAATAACAATAATATCTATAACGTATAATAATAATAATAATAGCTATAACGTATAATAATAATAATATCTATAACGTGTAATAATAATAATAATATCTATAACGTATAATAATAATAATATCTATAACGTATAATAATAATAATATCTATAACGTATAATAATAATAATATCTATAACGTATAATAATAATAATAATATCTATAACGTATAATAATCATAATATCTACAATAATTCATGTATTATTTTAATAATCGGGTCCTTTCTAGATCTGCACGCGTCAAAAAGCCAAGTTTTTTATCTACAGTGATCAATAACCCTAAGACAAAACAAAAGAAGGGGCGGTTACCGAATTAAGAACCAAATTATTGTTTTTCTTTTGGCATTGCGCAAAAGAAAATCAAATAATCAGGGTCAAAGACTGGTAAACATCTGCGTAGTTATGTGGAATCAATAATCAATTAGAAATATATCCACCCCCACACTTATTTAAACAGTTTCACTAGCTCGTCTAGAATTTCCCTGGCCATTAGATCCATTTCGAACTGGCGGTAATCGACGTGGGTAGCTTAAGTAGTAAGGAGGGTACATCTTTGTGCTATTTGAAAAACAAGGTAGTTTGGAGATGAATTTAATAAAGGGGATTGGTTTTTTAATAGGCGCTTAAATAAATCATCTTCCCAGGAAATCGCCAAAAAGTAATATTTCCGAGAGCCAGGACCCGCAAGGTATTGTTTATATAGTGCTTGTTGAAATAATGGAAACTTTTCACCTGTAAACAGAACGTCGTGTTTTTGCTAAGCCTTATTATGTCAAAAAAGCTTGTTGCTGCCGTAAAGGTAAAAAATTTACATTATTTAAAAAAAAAATTTGAAAATGCTATAAGTTGAAAATATAAATAAAAAAATAATGAAAAAGTTCGAAATTGATTAAAAAAATTTACAGAGGGTACCCTTAAAATTGGTCAGATTCCCATGTTATATTCAATGGGAAAATTTCCTTTTTGTGTTGTCAAAATAATTTTTGGTTGCCATGGCAAAACGGTTGCCTATGGATACATTACTCAAGTTACATGAAGGTCTACCAAACACCCGAGTTCAAACAAAATCGGTGTGTTACACCTCGGGTAGTCTCCTGCGAGTGGTGGCATTTGAAATCGGAAAAATATCAACACTATAGGATTTTATAGGACTTTTTGGCATACACCTTGTATAAACAGTGACTTGCGGGTTCTGGCTCTCGGAAATATTAGTTCTTGGCGATTTCTTTGGAAGGATGATTTATTGAACTTAATTTCGTTAATAAACATTTGTCGTACACGTACGTAGATGCCACGATACAAACGTACTGAGTTTGACGAAGACGAGACAAGCAGTACCAGCAGCATGCCGGCGGAAAACCTGCTGGGCGGAGGAGTGGGACCGGGTGCGGGGGGACGGGAACTGGGTAGCTCCGAATCCGGAGGAAGGACGGCGATGGAGAGCGGGCCCGCGATGGGCCACTTCGGCGGCGCGGCTGGGATGCCGGAGGTCAGGTATCAGGGACGCAAGAGGAACTTCTGGCAGAGATCATCCCCCTTCGAGAAAGCGCTCATGTTGACCGTGGCCACCTTGACGGTTGGGATATTCTTCCTCATTATCATCATGAGCCATCCGTGTAAAGTTAAGCTCGTGCAGATTACGGCTATCAGTAACGTCACGGAGGAATCCAAAGGTGAGTTTAAAAACATTTCCTGAAAAATATATTCTATAAATTGAACGTTAATAATGTGATAGTTGTCCTGAAAAATCTATTCTATAAATTGAACGTTAATAATGTGATAGTTGTCCTGAAAAATCTATTCTATAAATTGAACGTTAATAATGTGATAGTTGGCCTGAAAAATTTATTCTATAAATTGAACGTTAATAATGTGATAGTTGTCCTGAAAAATCTATTCTATAAATTGAACGTTAATAATGTGATAGTTGTCCTGAAAAATATATTCTATAAATTGAACGTTAATAATGTGATAGTTGGCCTGAAAAATATATTCTATAAATTGAACGTTAATAATGTGATAGTTGGCCTGAAAAATCTATTCTATAAATTGAACGTTAATAATGGGATAGTTGTCCTGAAAAATATATTCTATAAACCTATCAAACGGCGAGATTCATCTTACTGTAATTTCCAGTTATAGCAAACATAATTTAGTAATGAAATAACCGCCCTATAGCAGACGACACAAGCTTAGTTACTAGCCTGAATGTAGGGGAAAATTCGGAAATTGTCTCCCACCCCGCCCGTAAAACGTTCAGCGTAAAGGTTCGTCTAATGAAATTTGTATACAACACTGCTTTAGCGTGTTTAAAGGCTAGCTGCGTTCTCCTTGTGTTTGTTGTTCCTAGTTGGTACTATGCTCTTATTGGTCCTATGCTCTTATTGGGCCCCTGCTCTTTCTGGGCTTCTGCTCTTATTGGGCCCGGTTTTTACTGGTACCATGCTTTTATTCGGCCCCTGTTCTTAATGACCCCTGCTCTTGATGAGCCTATTCTCTTATTGGCCTTCAGCCTAGTCAGCCATCAACTTTCGTATTAAGTACATGATAATAACTTTTCGCCAATCGTACAGAACCGGAAACTCCATCGACGGCGGAGAAGTACTGCCTCACTCCGGCTTGCGTGACTGTAGCCAGTTCCATCATAAATTCGATGGACCACGCGGTGAGCCCCTGCGAGGACTTCTACCAATACTCTTGCGGAGGTTGGATCAAAACCAACCCGTTGCCGGATGGGAAATCCGTCTGGGGAACATTTGGAAAACTCTGGCAGGAGAATCAAGCCATCATGAAGAATGTCCTTGGTACGACGTCTAATTCGTCACGATTGAGAAAGCACTTATTTTAACCTTGAAACGTTGCTATATTTGAACCCAGAGGACGAGACGGTCGTACCCAAGAGCAAGGCGGAAATTAAGGCCAAAATCTATTACGATTCCTGCATGGACAAAAATAAAACGATAGAGGAACTTGGGATCGAACCAATGGTCGAGGTTTTCGAAAAGGTAAGGGCCTAGTGTCACTAATTATTAGCAGGAATCCATACCTCTACTTGGAATGCTTATCGCGGCAGATTTTCGTCCTGATGTGGCTGACGGTTTGTTTTTGACGTCACTATGTTAACTTAACACAGGGCCGGCGTTAGGGGGGGGGGGTAAGTGGGGCAAACGTACCACGGGCACGGGCCTCCGAAAGGGGCCCACCAACCCGGGTGCCTAACTAAAATTTTCTGACTATTTCCAAAAAACAAAATTTTGGAGTAAATAAATTGGGGGGGGGGGGGGGGGTGGGCAGGGGCCTGAGAACGCTTATCTGGGGCCCAAAAATCCTAGCGCCGGCACGGGGAGCGCGCGCAAAGGGGATTTTGTTTCTCGTAGGTGGGTCCAAAGCCGTCAGAGTGATCTTACCATACGCGAAACGGCAGGATAAGCGTTCCAAGTAGAGGTATGGATTCCGGTTATTAGTCAAATTGTCCTTCAGTCTAAACAGTATCGTAATCTAAATTCGAAGATCGGGGTTTGGAATATTAGCGGGAAATTCAGAAGCGACTGGAACTTCCAAAACGCGTTAGAACTCTTGCACAACAAGTACTCTCGAGTGGGTCTTTTCTCGTGGGGTGTCGGCGAAGATAAACGCAATTCCACCCGCAACATTATCCAGATTGACCAAGGAGGGCTCGGTCTCCCCAACAGAGACTACTATCTCAACAAAAGCAGCGACGACGAGGTACTAACGGCTTACCTCACCTACATGACGCAAGTTGGCGTTCTTCTGGGAGGCGAGGAGAACTCAACCAGAGAACAGATGGCCGAGGTCATCGAGTTTGAGAAGAAACTAGCTAATGTACGCGGTAATTAAGGTTAACGACCAACGTACGCAGTTGGCTGAAATGTACTTGTTTCTGTAGATTACCTTTCCATCGGACGAACGTTTGGACGACGAGAAGTTGTACAACAAGATGACTATAGCCGACGTCCAGAGCAAAGCTCCGTTCTTGGACTGGTTGAAGTACTTCAATTCGGCCTTTTCGCAAATAAAACGCGAGATCACCAATCGAGAGGAAGTGGTCGTGTACGCCGTTGAGTATTTGGAAAATCTGTCCAAGATAATCGTCGAATACACCTCCGACAACCAGCGCAAAGCGTAAGCCACTATTCTTAACTATTTAAATTGTTGACCATAGAAGCAGGAAACTATATAGGTATACACATGGAATGTCTAAGGAAGATTTTTACGGCCGTGATGAAGCTCGTAGAAATGGGCGTGTCTTAAAGCGGGAAAACTCACGAGAAAAACTCTGGCGCCTCGTTACCCTAATTGACGGATTTTGAAATGACGTTTTAGTGCGCGACACTACAGGTACATGTCTTGGGCACACAGCCTTCTTTGCGTGCTTTTTTGACCATAACATGTAGAGGTATTTTCACGCGCAAAATGAATTTTAAAATCGTCAATTCGACTTAAACTCGTCATTAAGCCTAGTCATGGTTATTATATTATTAGCTTACCCGATTATCTCTTTTATAACCATATAAATACCTGAAATTAGGTATCACTACACTTCTTTCGCGAAGAACATTATAATTACTTCAAAATATTAAGTACGATAACAAATTGAGGTTTTTAAATCCATCGTTTTATAAGCCTATTTTGCGCGGGAAGATCGCCTATTTGTTACCATGACGACGCATTCTTTTCGCGTCAAACCTCGAGCCAATGTATTTGAAATGTCGTCTTACGTCTTACACTTGACGTAGTTAAGCCCCGCCTTTTTCTCGACGTTCTTTCGTATCACGGTCCCAATGGAACCTTAGACATTACAAGTGTATACCTCTATAGTTTCCTGATAGAAGCGATACTCTTTCTTTGTCCCAACGACAGAGTTCTAAGTAACTATCTGGGCTGGTCGCTGGTTCAAACCCTGACTTCCTGTTTGTCAAAACCATTCCGCGACGCGTCCAAAATTCTGCGGAAGGCCCTGATCGGTTCCGAAGGTGGAGATTCGCAGTGGCGGTATTGCGTAACCGACACCAACAGTGTAGTGGGTTTCGCCCTGGGTGCGATGTTCGTTCGAGAGGTCTTCCACGGTGAAAGCAAGCCATTGGTAAGTCACGCTTTGGTACTCTTCGCTGCTAACACTGAAAAACACCAACCCTGTTGTAGGCCGAAAAAATGATTGATGAAATTCGAGAGGCCTTCAAGGAGAACTTCCCCCATTTGCGTTGGATGGATGAAGAAACCAGGAAACTGGCCAAAGAAAAGGTACTTTACCGTCTTCAATGTTCAAAAACCTTATTAATGATCCCAAAACATTTCAAATGGTCCAAAAACGTCCCAAATTAGCCATGAATGTCCGAAATGATCCGTAAACGTCCCATATGATCCAAAAACATCCCAAATTATCCAAAACGGTTCAAATGGTCCAAATACGTCCCAAATGATCCGTGAATGTCCCATATATGATCCAAAAACGTTCCAAATGATCCAAAAACGTCCAAAATGATCCAAAACGGTTCAAATGGTCCAAATACGTCCCAAATGATCCGTTAAAGTTTCAAATGATCCTAAAACGTCCCAAGTGATCCGTGAATGTCCCAAATGATCCAAAACGGTTGAAATGGTCCAAATACGTCCCAAATGATCCGTGAATGTCCCATATGATCCGTTAAAGTTTCAAATGATCCTAAAACGTCCCAAAAGATCCAAAAAAGTCCCAAATAATTCAAAAACGTCCCATATGAGTCTAAAACGTCCCAAACAATTCAATAACGATCCAGGTCCCAAATAATTCAAAAATGTCCCCAATGATCCAAAAATGTCCCAATTGATCCAAAAACGTCCCAAATGCTTCAAAAACGTCCAAAATAATCCAATTATTGAATAAATAACGTTCCACAGGCGGATTCCATCACGGACATGATCGGATTTCCCGATTTCATCATGGACCCCGTACAATTGGACAAGAAATACGAAGGGGTTCGTCTTAAACACGATTTGTATTTAAGAGAAGGAAAACTAACGGTGGATAGTTACAGCTGAACTTCACGGAAAACGAGTACTTTCAGAACAACATCAGGGTCAACCAGTTCTCGATGTTAAAGAATATGAAAGAGTTGGACAAGCCCTCCAACAAGAGCGAATGGGAAATGACCCCGCCCACCGTCAACGCTTATTATACCGCCACCAAAAATAATATAGGTACGATCACGCTCACGATATTAGAATTACAGTTTGAAAAAATCTTTTTATAAAGTAACGTGGCCTTCTTGTTTAAATGTTGCTCTTACGTCGCAGTCTCTTGCTTTGACAAGTCTACGAGCGCGCGCTACAGTCGCGAGAAATTAGCTTTTTCTAGCGCGCGCGCAAATAGCTCGTGCGAAGAATATACTAATAAAGCTGGGTCCTGTGACGTAAGAGCAACATTTTAACAAGTTGGGCAAGACCACTTTTTATTTTATAAAATCAACTATTACAATGTTTTCGATCATTTCAAAGTGTTTCCTGCTGGAATACTTCAAGCTCCTTTCTACGACCCCAATTATCCGAAGTAAGAATTCCTTTTTTTACCAATTCTGGATAAAATCGGGTGAATTTTGTCGCTCCGGGGATATGCAATTTACAACACTTTTGACTTTTCTTGACCAATTGAATATTTGCAAAAAATTTCATCGTTTTAATGGTGATTAACGACTAATTCTAGTTGTGTTTCTCTACGCGTATTGCAATATTTATACTGCCTTATATTAAATTTAACACTCTTGACCCTTCCTTGACCAAATGCATATTTGCAAAAAAATCCTTTTTAACGGTGTCTAAAGTACTTATTCTAGTTTTGTTTCTCTACGCGTATTGCACTATTTATACTACCTTACATAAAATTTAATACGCTTGACCCTTCTTTGACCAAATGCATATTTGCCAAAATTTTTAACGGTGTTTAACGTACTTCTTCTAATTGTTTTCCTCTACGCATTTTGCGATATTAATTCTATAAAAAAATTATTTATTTCAACTTTAGGAGAGACGATTTAGCACTTTAATTTAAATTCATTTTTAGACAAATCGAATTTTTCGAGTTTTCTGGTTTTGGAAATAAGGTAGCGAAACGCGAACACTTTAATTTAAATTGATTTCCAAACAAACCGAATTTATCGAGTTACCTAGTTTTTTGAAATGAGGTCACGAACAAATTTTTGTTTTGGAGCTAGATGGCGTCTGTATCAATTGGTACGAAATTCAAATATCACAATAGCGTGGGGTCCCGAGAATTGGTCAGAAATCTCACTTAAAATTAAAATTTATTAATGCAACCGAAAACGTAGTTCACAAATAATTAGTACTAACTAAAAATATAATTTACAACAAAGTCGGTCTTAATTTAAAAAATTATGTACATTTTAAGTCGAAAATCGCCAAAAATTAAATCGCGAACTATTACTAAAATGGGCAAATGCCCCACTTCCGGGGCCCCGATCTCACAAATGTTAGCAATGCCGGTGAGGACATGATATTTGCAATGGATTGACGTCTTTGTACCTCTAACCGTCTAACGTACCGCGAGGAATTTTGCGAACACCGGCGGCGGCGGACACCATACGTGAAACCATAAGTCTATAATATTTTTGTATAAGTTTCCCACTTTGGGGAATATTTTACTGAGAGCTAGTAACGAAGTGACGTTATCACAAGAAGAAAATCTCCCCCTAGCGAGGCGCTGTCAAAGGCTACGTGTGACGCGTTAGCGAGCGGACGCAAAACTGCGACGAAGCCCGAAATGCAGTCTGTTTTGTGATTAGGAAGTGACACACTTATGTATAAAGATTTTACACTTATTTTGAAACGGATACACACGTGGCTGCCCAACTGTTTAGGGAAAAATTATACCGTAAAATGTCTAAAACGGAATTAAAGTTGAACGAAAACGAGGTGATCGTGGAAGTCACAAGAACCTAAAATTGTCGTTATTTTCGAATTTGAGACCTAAATGTGTTTTAGCTCGTACTTATCGCAATCGAGCTAACCTGGCAGTAGTAGTGTCTACAAAGGATCAGAAAGTAAATAGTATCGTATTTAGAAACTTCCGATTACGCAATCGCTCTGCGACAGACTGTCATTAATCGAAATCTTTCAGTGTCATACTTATGTGTATTATGTTACTTAAGATAATCTATATTTCTTTATTCGGCTTCAGATCTTTGAATTTCGGCGCTATGGGAGTCGTGATGGGCCACGAATTGACCCACGCTTTTGACGACGAAGGTGAGCTTCATTAATTACTTATATTAACTATTTTTCTAACGATCTGGATGGCCCAGGTCGCGAGTATGACAAAGAAGGTAATTTGAAGAAGTGGTGGAAAAATTCCACCATAGAAAGTTTCCAGGAAGAAACTAAATGTTTCGTAGACCAATATTCTAGCTACGAAATTAACGGACAACACGTTAGTATTCTTAGTTTTCGAATTATTAACAATTTTGATCCTTGGAACTTAAAGAACACGCATTTTACAGTTAAACGGGAAACAAACCCTGTCTGAAAATATCGCCGACAATGGTGGATTGAAAGCGGCATTTCATGTACGTTAATTTTTACTTTCCTAGACTAATCTCGAATTTAAAAGTAATAGTCTCAACACCGAGAGACGGCTTGTTGGCTGGTCGTCTAAATGCTTTCCTGTCCCCTTATTTTGTAGGCTTACGAGTATTGGATGAACCACCATCCTGCTGAATTGATTCTACCTGGTGTTAATTTAACTCATCGCCAGTTGTTTTTCATTGGGTTTGCACAAGTTTGGTGTTCCACCAGCACACCAGAATCAACGCGACTTCAAATACTGAATGATAGACACAGTCCCGGACAATTTAGGTTTGCTGATATTAATATTTAAAAGTATTAAGAGAATGAATTAAAATTCTTTTTATATTATCAAATAATAGGGTAATTGGGACTCTGTCCAACTCTGAGGAATTTTCCAGGGAATTCAGCTGCAAAGATAAGCAACCAATGAACCCGTTGGAAAAGTGTGATATCTGGTGATTTCTTCAGGTAAACTCAAATTGACATATTTTATGGACATTTTAGCGACGCTTTTTATATCAAGTATTTTTCGATGTAATATCGCAAACACACACTTATAGCGAATCGACGTTATGTCAACATTAATGGGACGTTTTATCTTTTTTTAAACCAGTTTTTATATTAATTTATTTACAAAGTTTATATTAATGTTGTACCAATATTTAGTTTAAAATTTTAAGGTTTTCCCCAATTTAAACAATATGGCGGCGCACTATTTATTTTGTTTTTTTTTAAATATTTACGCCACCCATACTACTTCTAGTTTACTATTTTACGTCTTACATTCGACCGATAAACCTTTCTAGCCTTTCATAACTCCATTTTGAGATGCTAGTTGATCACATTCGAGTTTAGGAAATCTGCTTAACGTCGAAACTTGCGTAAGCAAAGCAATATCTGAAAACAATATTATCCGAGACTAAATGCAATGAAATGCAGTGGTCTTGTAACGTTTTGTATTGGTAACAGATAAGGTTTATTTCAAGTGTATATGTATGAAACTGTCCAAAGAATATGCTAGTCTAGCTTAAGAAGTAAAATCCCCTTATAAATTTTATTTCCAATACATAATTTTAATATATTTTTATTCTTTTTTGATACCAGATCTATTTTTGAGTCTAATATATAGTTTTTAATTTTACTACCTCGAGTACGAAACCAAAGGCTTACAATATTACCCTAACAATACACTAATCCTACAATATTCAGACATTTTTAAGACAATATAAATTGGTTAGCATATCAGTTACTATGAAGAAAAAAAAAATAATTATAAGAGACCACATGGTTTTTATAACGATGTCTGTCTTACAAAATCACTTTCCAAATTAAAAATTATGGAGGGCCTATAACTTTGTAAATAATACATGCGTGCCCTTATATTTTGAGCTTATACTAACAGACAGAATGTTCCCGTGAGGCAAATCAAGATAATCAAGTTAAACAAAATCAAATAGTCACAGAAGCGCTATTTTTATCGGTATTAAAAAAAAGCAAAAGTGTAACTTTGATGTTATTATGGAGTCTTGAGTGTAAGAAAAACCACAAACACAATAGTTTTACACTCCTAAAATAAGCGTTAAACATACACAAGTAGTATCCAATTTACTGGATAAACAAATTAAGTTCCTGGGGGGGTATGTTTGTATCGTCCACAATCCATTAAGGGGGGTTAAAATTTGATCGAAGTCATTTAAAGGATGAATTTTAATTTGGACATTGGATAAGTGAAAACGAAATTCCCGCCAATGTGTATATAAACATCAGTAGAGTTTTAACAGATTTATTAATATTGTATAATTATGCTGTAGGCTTTTCGTTTAAATGTTTTGTATAAGAGTAAAAGAAATTGTTAAGTATTACCAGGTATTAGTACTGTCTCCATTAAAATGACTTGAATTTTGTATATAGAATAGGTAAAAGAATTTAAAGCGCAAAGATAACAATAAAGGGCTCACAGTTTTTAAGACACAAAATACTGTGTCATTAAGATAGTGGATAGGAAATTCCAAAAATAAAATTATTTCAATTAATCATCCGTTACTTTGAGCTGTGACATTACAATTTTACAACTGTGGGCTCCCTATAAACCTACTTTGTGTTAAAGCTGATTGATTTTGAAATTTTATTTTCTGTGTAAACATATCAATATGTTTATTTGTAAATTAGGAAGCCCTCACTAATTAGAATTTGTCATAAAATATTTTACAAAATGTCTAAGAAGTTTGTCATTTATTTAGGTCTAAACGAAACTTTGTTTGAAAAATATAAGAGAGGAATGGAAACTATAGCTCCCAGGAGACGTTAAACTATCTTGTGATCAGTGCTCGAAATGGACTTATTCATGAATGGGAACGTGTTTCTTTTAATAGCTTCCGATTATTCTGAAAAACTGAAGCTATGCATTAAAAAATAATCTTTACTAACCAGAACAATATGATAATAAACTTTTACGAAATGGAACAGCGTTCTGGTGCATTTCGAGCACTGCTTGTGATTGAAAGCTATTGCTATTGTGTAATCTTCATAATTTTAATAGATGAGGAAGAGGGTAGCCCTAACATATTCCTCTTGATTTTCTTTGGAAAATTTTGATCTCTCCCAAAATCAGGAGCCCAGAGTCAACCCTTCTACTAGGGTTTGACCTACTAATGCTTTTGGCTTAGACAACCATACAAAAGTGGTCTACAAACAAAACCCCCACGTTTACAGATTTGTTTTTAGCAAATAAGGCATGATTAAAAAAATTATTATTAGAAATAATTTTTATAAAAATTAATTAATTTCCTTATTTCTATCAATTACGCTTAAAAGATGTTCATCCGTAACTATTTCAAATTGCTGAAGGTCTCTCATTTTTGCCAGTGTGTCTGGCGTTGCGTGAATTATTTGAATTTCACCCTCCTCTGTCTGGATAATTTGAGTTTTGGGCCGTGGCTCTGATGAATCTTCATCCATTTCCACTTCTTGAAATGTAAATTCAGTTGCCAAAGCCAATGTTTCAGTGGTGACAACATCAAAGCTACTCTGCTCACTATCACTAGTTATGGAATTTTCCACTACAAGACTATTTTTGGACATTAGCCCTTTATGTTTTTTCCTGTAGGCGCTCCTGCATTTGGAATCCATGTTCAATTTTATTCGGTTCCATGTCTTGCCATCCAAGCCAAATATTTTCTTCAGATGACATTGAATTCCATACACAAATAAAGGATTTAGTTGTTTTTTACGATGTCTTCCTTGCCCCGATATATTAGATTCTGCTTGCGTGTCTCGGTCAAATAAGTAATCCAACAAAGTAAGAGCCATTTTCTCAGTTGTATTGCAATTAGCATTGATGTGAAATAAGTCTGTAGGGTGTATGTGGCACCGAACTCTTTCAAGAGGTTTACATTCATCTCCCAACCACGAACCATCTGGGAAATCTGATTCCTTATTTAGCCTGATTACAGAAATATTTGATTCAAAGCCATCACCATCTACAGATGTCAAATCCAACTGGTTTGAAACATATGATGACAATGTTTGCACTTTGTTTTGTAGAGCTCCATAGGCTTTGCTAAGTTCCTGAAAGCAATTTTCCACTTCTCTTAATCTTCTCTGAAATGCTTTATTTAAATCTAATAATAACTCTTCCAAATTATCTTCTTTACACTTTTCTATCGAGGGAGCATTATGGCTTTTCTCTTTGCAAATGGAACAATGATCTCTATGAATGTCCAAAAGATGTCTAGCAAAAACATCGTTGGTTATTGCATTACTTTCGTCGACCGTACGTGTGTATGCACATTTGTTTTTTTTCCATTGACAATGTTCTTTGAAAAGGTGAACGGATAAATACGAATTTGGCATCACCCTGCCACGGTCATTGTATTTCCTCTTTCGTCTATCTTTACGCATATTTATAAATAATTTCCCCAACGTACAAAATTATTTAATAAACATGGCAAAATGAACAGATAACGAAATTCTGTACTTCTTTCCAAAAGAAATAACATTATTCTGGCATACGCATAGTAGAGTAGTATCACTGGTAGTATATAGTTGAATTGTAGTTAGGAAAGATAGCAGCGTTGCCAACCTGATCCAATAGAATTATCGTACCAACACCTGAAAATTATCGTATTTCAGTCCTATTTATCGTACCGTTCGTAGGCTTCAAAAATATCTAGAGGTCTGACCATGGTCTGACTAGCGAGTAGAAAAGGGGGGCGAAATTAAAAAGGGGAACGGTTTTTACACACAATCCTAAGGATTTGTGTGTATTAGTCTCACGTACAGTGTAGCCGTTGCCGCCGATGCCGCCGTGTCGCGCATATCCCTTCAACGTTTAGGGCTAGAAGAGTCAATGATATCTCGTTCGAATGTACATACATTACCATTCATAAAGTTTTCAAATTGGAGCCCAAGAAGTTGGGCATTTACCCAATTAGATATTTTCTTTAAAATTAAGTCCGATAACGTTAAAAAAAATATTATTGGATAGGTTAGGATTCAGTTGAACTACAACTTCGGTTATATCAGTAAATATTAAATTTAAGTATAGTTTTCGGGGTTATTAACCGGACCCCAATGTTCGTGGTTTTATATTTCCGCCTGAAAGTCGACATAACGTTCCTTAATTTAAGTCCGACTTTCATGAAAGTTATATTTTTGAATAGCCGTGGTTTACATATAGCCTAGAAATGCAATTTCGTTGCTTAATTTTAATTCTTAGTAAGGTATTTTGTACCGCGAATAAGTACCCCCATCAACTCCAACATTGGAAATACGTGTGGTTATAGAGAATTTAAGCGAATTTCTCTCTGGCATTTTCCAAGGCCGTTCTAATATGACTGGGTTTCCTACAAGAGTACCCTAACCGCCTATCACAAAGCAATTCGTGATGCCAAGAGGGCATCATGGAGAAGTTTTTGCGAGAATATATCCGATATTCCCAGCACTGCCAAACTAATGAAAATTATGGCACATGATAATACTAAACATCTCGACACCATTAGGTTGAAGGATGGAAGTTTTTCGACATCTGGCAAGGAAACTCTAACACATATGTTGGAGACGCACTTTCCAGACTCTAGGGTCACAGACAGTTGTGGCACTGATAGTCTCCCTCTTAGGATACAACGTACCAAAAGGGAAGACTGGGCTGTGGCAAAACAGATTGTCACACACTCCAGGCTTATGTGGGTGATAAATTCCTTTAAGCCTTATAAGTCCCCAGGTCCGGATGGGATCTTTCCCATTTTGCTGCAGGAGGGCAGCGATACTCTCTGCCCACTGCTCTGCAGAATCTACAGGGCTTGTATTGCCTTAGGGCATATTCCAAGCTCCTGGAAGCTCTCTAGGGCCATTTTTATCCCCAAGCCCGGTAAGTCAAACTACCTTGAGGCTAAGGCATTTCGGCCAATTAGTCTCACTTCTTTTCTCCTGGAAATTTTGGAGAAACTGGTAGACTGTTATATTAGGGAAGAGGTTATTTCCCAAACGCCTCTCTCTACTGCTCAGTATGCCTATCAAAAGGGCAAATCTACTGAGACCACCTTGCATGGCATTAGAAATTGCCTTGAGAGAGCAATTGAGTTTAAAGAAATCGCTCTTGCGGTTTTTCTTGACATTGAGGGGGCCTTTGACAAGGTCTCAAGTGCAGTCTTGATGAAGGCTGCCAAGAGGTTTGGTATCAATGACACACTTTGATCAAATCTATGCTGACGAACCGAAGGGTGACATCCCTCCTGCTTGGCGATTCCCTGATGGTCTCCACTAGCCGTGGGTGCCCACAGGAAATTCCCAACGACAGTTAAGGATGTTATGAGGAGAGCTCTTGCATCAGTAGAAAACTTGTGCAATGAAGTGAACCTCACGGTCAATCCCAGTAAGACGGTTCTGGTTCCTTTTACCCGTAAAAGGACTAGGGGAGCGTTTAATGCTATTTCCTTGTTCGGTACCAACCTGGAGGAAAGCACTGAAGTGAAGTACTTAGGTGTTATCCTTGACAACAAAGTAACATGGAAACCACATCTTGACTATATTATCAAGAAGGGTCAGCAAGTCCTGGGGCTTGAGTCCTAGAGTTGTTCACTGGCTTTACACAATGATCATCAGACCCATACTGTCCTATGCAGCTGTGGTCTGGTGGCCAAGGGTTACTCTCAAAACGGTGCAGTCAGAACTGCGCACTCATCAAAGGCTAGCTTGCGTTGGCATAACAGGAGCTATGAGAACAGCCCCAACTGCTTCTCTAGAAATTCTACTGAATATTCTTCCTCTACATTTGTTTATAGAGGAAGCTGCTACTTTTGGTGTCTATAGGCTAAACCAAAATGGGTGGAGGATGGCCAATAGTTGGGAAAAGAGCCACACTACGCTTATTAGGGATATTTAAAGTCGGTTACCTGTTCTCTCAATGGGTTCTGACAACATGGCTGCTAAACTTCGTTTTAATAAGCCTTTCGGCGTGTACTTCCCTAGCCGCACGGAATGGTCAAATGTTACCCTCGGTACCAGAGGGGAAGTTGTCTGGTTCACCGATGGGTCTAAAACCCATTTAGGTGCGGGCGCAGGGATGTACTGCCTAACGACCAAGTACGGCTTCTACGAAAGCCTTGGAATTTACGCAAGTGTTTTTCAGGCAGAGATTTCTGCTATCTGCTTCTGTGTTGACTTCTGTCTTAAGAAGAACTATCGCGGGAAAGTTATACAAATTTGTTCGGATAGCCAGGCTGCTTTAAAAGCTCTAAACCAGTCTAATGTTTCTTCTAGACTGGTTCTTAGCTGCTTGGATCTCTTTCTAATCTCCTGACGCTTAATAAGGTTCAACTTTATTGGGTCCCTGGACATGAGGGGTATCATGGGAATGAAAAGGCTGACGTCTTGGCCAGGGAGGGTGCGATGGCTGGGTTCTGTGGACCAGAACCCGCTGTCCCTATCCCCCGTGGCTGGATACGCAGCCTGGTCTCCAAGTACATGACTACCCGTCAACTCGAGCTTATATGTGTGGCCGTGGATATGGTTATGTCACCGGCGTTGTAGGTTGCTGTGAATAACTCAAACAAACTTAACACATTAGAAGGATTGTGTGTATTCTGACCGTCGTACGTCTTGTTCTCTCTCTTAGAGCACTGATGACGCGATATTCCAAGGCAAAGAGAATCACCGGCAGCGTTGCCATACGTACTATAATTATGGTACAAATACCATAATTTTGCATAATATTATAAATTGTACTTTTTTTTGAGAGCGCACTATAGTTTACTTGTAAACATATTTCTAAGAATAAACTTTGATACCAAACCTAAGCCTCAAAACGGGTATTTTTCAACAACGTACAATACAAAAACTCATTCCTACTGAATTATCGTACAATCGCCAATATCGTACGTTGTAATATCGTACATCCTACTGAATTATCGTACAATTGCCGATATCGTACGTTGTGATATCGTAAATCGTACGGAAGGTGAAATTATCGTACAAAACGATAATTATCGTACAGGTTGGCAACGCTGAAAGATAGTGAGTTTGTCGCCCTCTGCTGATGATGATCGCAAACACGTGAAATTTCAAGTGGCGCCCCTAACGCCAAATTCCAAGGATTTTTTTTGATACGTTCGGACGATAAGCCCTGGTTTATTTTGACAAGGTGTCAGCTCAGTTGTTTATTCGGTGTGAATTTCTAACCAAAGTAATTAAAAAAACTTCTATTATTATACGACGATATTTAGTGTGGCTGTATTTAAAAGTTTTTATACGACGCGATACATCCATTTTATGGTTTTATAATACTTTGTGAAATCTGAAGAATTTAAAAACAAAGGTGAGAATCCTTATCCTTATATTTAAGCCTTGGCCTAATTTTTTTAGGTTTTTCACTTTTCCTAGACTTCATTTAGGCTTATGAGAATAGGGCCTTGGACTTTATCGAAATTATCTATAATTGACTTTTCTGTACATAATCATTGCAAGAATTTCCATAGTGGGTGTAGTCTTTAAGTCTTTAATCATAATAACATTTCTACGGTTTAATGATTATGGCATTGAACTAGATACGTGAAGTGTTAAGTTTTAATGAAGTTAGGCGGCTTAGGCCTAACATTACGTAACTACGTTAACTTTACGTTTTACTTAAGTTTAATGATTAAAATTTCACATTGAAACTTTATTAGTGGTATCCCCTTACTAAAATACATACATTATACACATTATATAGCCATGTTTTATTAGGTTGACAATGTCTTTGGTATACAATATTACAATTTAACCCGAAATCGCTTATTTACAATAATCTCATTTCTTGATCACAGATTTTTTATTTTTTAGTGTCATTTGTGGTAGGAGCATACTTTATTATACATTGTATTCAGATAAATAAATTTAGGACTGTTATCGGTCAGTTCACGTTTGCAGCTCTATTACATAACTCCTTGAAAATTGGAAATTTTAACTGAAGCTCACATTTTTAGGGTATAATTGTTTTTGGGAAATTCCCTTTTGTCAGTAATTTTATCAGTACCATCCTTTGAATTAAAAGTCAAATCATTGCAAATTTTAAAAGTCAAAAGTGGTTTTTCTCCATCTCAGAAACCTGCAGAAATAGCTTAAATTTTGAGTGAATTTCAACTAAGATTATCTAACGTTGCTGATTTTGGCATCAAAACTGCATACAAATGAATTAATAAAGTAGCCGTGCTAAGTAATTGGTAGATATATGGGAGCTTATCAATTGAAAAACAAATAGCTTGACAAGCGATGTTTTATCAACCTTTTCTCAATTACATCTACTTCAGAGAAATAACGCTTATCAAACCAAATTAATTTTTAAGCCAGTTTATATCTGGATAATATTTTAAGTTTTGGTTTTGATTAGTGAAAGAGAAAGGTTTTCTGTTAATGACATTTAAATCCCCAGGTTTTTTGTTGTACTTTTTAAGTCAATTTTCTAATGGCATCATCCGATGATAATGTGGATGAAACTTTAAAGTACAAGGTATAAGACAAATCTGAATTTAAAATTAATTTTGGTAACTTTCTTTCATTAAAGTAATTTTTTAATTAAATTAGGTTGGGAAGGTATTGGAGATGCATCCCAATAAGAATAAACAGGAAGTTAAATTGGTTTTGGAATATTACAGTTTTGATGTAGATACAGTTGTTAATGCTTATACAGAAGGTAAAGTTTTTTATTTCGTATACAACAATTTTTTATCCTGATTCTAATTTTGGGTTTTGTAGGAAATGTTCCTGATATTTTAAAAAATAGCAGCAACTCTGTGCGTGTAAGTTTATTTTAATTTTTGTTGCTTCTAAAGTGTCATTTTACGTTACTGTGAGTGTAATAAGTTTTTTTTTCAGGGAAATAACAAAAATAAGCGCAAGAAGAAAAAGAACAAGAAGTCAAGTTTAGCGGGAACTCCTCAGCTGACTGACAGTAATACCGTCGAAACTGCTAACTCTTCTTTGGTCAAAGGAGATGTTGATGATGATGAAGAGTATGAGTTACCACCGAGTGTTCAAATTGAATCCCAAGCCAACTCTCTCTCGGATGTTTCCGAAAGAGTTGGTGAATCTACCCAAACCAATAATTCCTCTAGTCAAAATGGTTAGTCTATGATTATTCCTATTAATATCAACCACTTAACAATGTTTTTTACTTTGGCTATAGGTGATTTGAATAAATCTCTGAAAAATTTCCCATCTACAAAACCCAAGTCCCAAAACCCCTTGCGAGATTCGGAAGAAAAAACTTTAACAAGTGAATCGGCTAACGTCTCAGCGAGCAAGGAAATAGTAAATATTCCCCCAGATGAAACAAATTTAACTAGCAAATCTTCAGGAAGTAACAATGCATCTCCGAAGAAGACACACGAATTCACGAAACCCTATCCCAAAAATAGGCATCGATCTTCTGGCAGTTTTAGTCAGTCACGTACAACGTCTCTTTCGGAAGAAACATCTTCTCAGGCATCTCTTACTAGTTCCGCTCCTGGAAACCAGGGGAAAATAAGTAATTAAGAGAACTAAAAATTTTTACAAAATATCAACCACCAACGCAGGTCCTATTTTTTTTTTTTTTTTTTTGTGGATGCTTTAGACGATACTTAACATTTCTGTGTCAAAATTACTTTGCGGAAAGAAAATACGCAATGATATTAATTTTGTAAAATTTATGATTTTTAGCGTTACCTTTCTCCAAAATTTGGCCCGCTTCATTGCTGTAGGTGAAGTAGGATGCGCGATGGGCTTAAAAGAAATAAATGTGCAATAAAAGTATAGCATTGTCCATTTAAACTATCGTAAATTAAATGTTAAAACTTTTTATATAGCCACGCTTCTCTGCAAAATTTTGTTAAACTGCCCGCGTGCCCTCTGCAAATTTTGGTGAAGCACCTATCTCTGAACACGACTAGTTTAAAAAAGTATTGTGGAAAAATATGAAAATATAATCAAAAACTAAGTGTTGGTGCCACACAAACCCCATTCTTGCTAATCACAATGGGCCGTCTACGGCGTCTAGCATTGCGACCCAGAGGACATATTACCAAGAAAAAATATAAAATACTTTTCAACCGCCAAATATTGCACAAACGGAAAAGTAACGCTAGAAAAGGTTAATTTTGGTTATTTTTCAAAAATTAATATCTCCATGAATTTTCATTAGCGCAAAATAATTTTTGCACAAAAATGTTCAGTATTGGCTAAAGTATACAATAAATATTAAATAAAAAAATTGGCTATGCGTTGCTGACTTTTGATATTCACCTAAATTTTTTTGTGAATGTTAATGGTTTATCCAATCTGTTTCTAGATTTGGAAAAATCCATGAAAGATTTGTCTAGGCAAACCGTAGCTCTAGCGCGAGTGCACAACATTTTAGAAGAAGAATTGGAAAACT